>NC_091469.1:41620901-44107079 GCF_036971445.1 Narcine bancroftii
TTTAATTAGAGATCAAGCTCACACACATACCTTGGTAAATATAACAGGACAATAGACATTAACAGTAAGGACAACCTCTCCAGCTGGGACAAAATTTTCTGGATTACTGGGCTTCCTTCCCACAGTTTGCATTTCCTGAATTACACAAAATAAAGACAAAGTCCACTGTAAAGAATGAAACAAGATTTTCAAATAAAATGGAAATGTGGAAAATTTTAAGTTGCATTTTATCTAATTTTTTTGGTTCATAAATGTAGCAACATTACCTTCAATATAATTTTCTTTCTTATTCCATTTAAAAGTGCATGTTTTAATTAATTTTCATGAATTAAATGTTAATAAGCCACTTTAGTGAATAAAAATAGGTTGTTTCCATCCATGTCCTCCAGTAACAAAGATGGAAGTCACAATAATGTAGTCTTGATAATTGAATATACAATATCACACTATCAAAATGAGGGTAAAGAATGCCTTCACCTGCTCGTGAGAATATTGATTTTGAAGGACTGAACACTGCACATTTGAATCGGCTAACAGCTACACAACAAAATGCCCCATCCAAGATGACCAATGACCTCATGGTTAACAGAATTTCTTCCAGAGAATAGTCCATTCCTGATCATCAGAGACATCCTCCTTCAAAAAAAACATGGCTTCCCCTCTGCTGCCATCAACTCAGCCCTTACCAACATCTCCTCTATTTTTCATGCATGTATCTTGTCCCCTTCCTCCCCGAGACAAAACAAGGATGGGAGTCCCCTTTATACTCACCTACCAACCCACTAGCCTCCACATTCAACACACTATCTTTGCAATTTTCACCACCTACAATGTGATGCCCCTTTCACATGGATCAGCCCTCCACAACTTCCTCATCCAAGCATCACTTTCCCTGTGTCCACAGGAAATGCTATGCTTGCACCCACACTTCATCTCTCACCACCATTAGGGGCCATAGACAATCCTTCCAAATGAAGCAACATTTCATGTGAATCTCCAGGGATTATCTATTGTATCTGGTGCCCCTGTCGTGGCCTCCTCCACATCACACTTCATTCAGCACCTTTGCTCTGTCCATTGCAATAGCGGGGACCTCCCAGTTGCTAACCATTTCAATTCCTTACCTCATATCCACACCAACATGTCTGCCCATGGCCTCAAGCACTGCCAGACAGAAGCCATCCAAAATTTGGAGAAACCCCACCTAATATTACATCTGGGCACTCTCCAACAAGATGGCATCAACATTGACTTCTGGTTTCTGTTATTTCACTGCCTGTCTCTCCCCTTCTTTCGCTCTTCCCGTCTCCCTTCCCCAGCTCCCCATCCCCTTCCCTTTCCGAGAGCTATCGCTCTTCCTCATCACTTCTCATCTTTTTTCTCTTTTGTCCACCCATCCATATCCACTTGTGACCTCTTACCTGTTAGTCTGTGCTCCTCCCCATGCCCCTTCTTCCCTCCACTGCCTATCTTTTCATTCAGGTACTTGAAGGGCTCAGGTTCAAAATATTGGTTATACATCCTTCCTTCCTAAGGACACTGCAAGTCATCCTGAGTTTCTTCACAACATTTGTGTATTAAACACTAAGAGAACAAGTGCCTCAGGGATAAACCATGTCATTTTAGTCTTATTGCTACATGGAATAGACTACAGCATAATTAGTTCAAAACACATGGGACTCTGATTACCCATTTAAAGCCTTTTGTTGGAGGGTGTACACAATGCAAGAAGAGGTTTTATTTTTAAATAAAAAAATACAGCCACCATGCTAGTGACGGTAGCATCCTCCACTGTGCCTTTATGCCCCCCAAATAACATTTAGTGCCCACCACTTTCATGAAATAGAATAATTCCCTTGTAGAACACTAAAATTAAAACAAAGTTAATCTCAAGCAAAAAAAATCAAGCGTTTTATTTCAAATTTCAAGCCACTATAATTTTCTTTTCAACATTTGGCTTTATAATCTTTATTTCATAATTTTTACTGCTTCCTAAACATATTGCAATATCAAGTCAAATACACTTACATGCTCAAGTGCAAATATTTCTTGCCGACATGTACGGTCACAAACCAATCGCTCCTCTCTCTTTTCAATTACTTTATTTCGGATTCTAGACAAAATAATTCCACAAGTTGAAACAGCAAGATAAGGAACGACAGAAAAGCCAACCTCTTTTGCAGCAACCCATTGTTTCCACATTTTATGTGGACACTCATTCCAAGTGCTAATTATTCTTCAGAGGATTTTATTTAAATGTTCTTTATTTAGCTGATACTTTTTCCAGCCTGAAAGTATTATTCAGAATAGTCTCAGTTCAAAATCCCCCATTCTATTTATTTTATATAGTTGGTTACTTTAAGCTAGTGATTCCCAAAGTGGCACTGCCACCAACCCCCCACCCCCCCTGGACTGTGGGTGGTGGAAAGACCCAAGGGGGCGGTAGGGGAAAAAGAGGGCATTCCGAACCTTCAGCCTTGTTATTATTCAATCTGCTGCAAAGTTTAGTGAAGAAGCCAGTCAGTAATTTTCTGCCCAGACTCAGGATGGCAGTAGTGAGCAAAATAAATTGCAACAAGGCATTCTCGTGAGATTGTCTTGGTGGTTGCCATGCTGTTCTGTTGTCACTACACCCTGTTCAGTGCCTCCACCCCCCTGCTCAGTGCTGCCATCAACCTCCCCCACCTTGCTCAGCACTGCCACAAACCCCTTCCCCACTCCGCTCAGCGCCACCACTAACACCCCCACAATCACGCTCAATCCGTTGTATGGGGGTGTTACGAACTAACCAACACCATTAGTACTAACACTGGAACAGTAATGGAAGATTCACCAGACAGTGGTAAATTCAAACTAAGTTTTCATTGAACATTATATAAACATTTTAATAATCACATAACAGTTCTCACTTAACGCTAAACTTAAACCCCACTATGCGCAAATATAATTGCATGTGTGCGTATGCATGTTAAAAGTCCAAACTATTTCAGTTTAATCTTGTGAGAGATGAGTAAAACTGATATTAAAATATGAAGATGAGGAAACTAATATAGATATATGGGTAAATTAATAAAGCCAGTATGAACAGGATAAGAAATGGATATTAGAATGTAGGAAGTAGAGTTAGTCTGAATAAGATAAGGGTCTTCTAGCCCTCAATAGAATTAGCAGGTTTTGCATATGTAATTAGTAAGCCCTAGACAGTATTAGCAAGTTCTACATATGAAGAGGTTATAGATTAGAACAAAGACAAGTTTGTGAATAAGGACAATAAGGATAATGACATGATGAGACACTGACAGGATACCCCCTTGTCCTCCAAGTTCACAGAAACAGCACATAGGCAGGCAGGATTGCCTAATGCCAAACCTATCAAGGAGGCAGAAGAATGTAAGGGGGGTGGGTATTCCTATACTGAAATAAACTGTATAAAAGTTGGGTGAGCCCCAGTGTATGTGTGTATTCCCAGGGTAAGGGGAAGCACCCAACTTTGCATTGTTGTATAATAAATGTTCTTTGTTCTCAATTTTTGTCTCGAGCAATTTCTGTGAAGGTACTTCTGTTTCTAACAAACTGGAGTCTAAAAAGTTATTTTTAGGGCCCAATATTTTAAAGTCGTATTGAACTTGAAGGTCTATTGAATTGTTTCTTCTTTGGCTTGGCTTTGCGGACGAAGATTTAAGGAAGGGGTAAATGTCCACGTCAGCTGCAGTCTCGTTTGTGGCTGACAAGTCCGATGCGGGACAGGCAGACACGGTTGCAGCGGTTGCAGGGGAAAATTGGTGGGTTGGGGTTGGGTGTTTGGTTTTTCCTCCTTTGCCTTTTGTCAGTGAGGTGGGCTCTGCGGTCTTCTTCAAAGGAGGTTGCTGCCCGCCAAATTGTGAGGCGCCAAGATGCACGGTTTGAGGCGATATCAGCCCACTGGCGGTGGTCAATGTGGCAAGCACCAAGAGATTTCTTTAGGCAGTCCTTGTACCTTTTCTTTGGTGCACCTCTGTCACGGTGGCCAGTGGAGAGTTCGCCATATAACATGATCTTGGGAAGGCGATGGTCCTCCATTCTAGAGACGTGACCCACCCAGCGCAGCTGGATCTTCAGCAGCGTGGACTCGATGCTGACGACCTCTGCCATCTCGAGTACTTTGACGTTAGGGATGAAAGCGCTCCAATGGATGTTGAGGATGGAGCAGAGACAACGTTGGTGGAAGCGTTCTAGGAGCCGTAGGTGATGCCGGTAGAGGACCCATGATTCGGAGCCGAACAGGAGTGTGGGTATGACAACGGCTCTGTATACGCTTATCTTTGTGAGGTTTTTCAGTTGGTTGTTTTTCCAGACTCTTTTGTGTAGTCTTCCAAAGGCGCTATTTGCCTTGGCGAGTCTGTTGTCTATCTTGTTATCGATCCTTGCATCTGATGAAATGGTGCAGCCGAGATAGGTAAACTGGTTGACCGTTTTGAGTTTTGTGTGCCCGATGGAGATGTGGGGGGGCTGGTAGTCATGGTGGGGAGCTGGCTGATGGAGGACCTCAGTTTTCTTCAGGCTGACTTCCAGGCCAAACATTTTGGCAGTTTCCGCAAAACAGGATGTCAAGCGCTGAAGAGCTGGCTCTGAATGGGCAACTAAAGCGGCATCGTCTGCAAAGAGTAGTTCACGGACAAGTTTCTCTTGTGTCTTGGTGTGAGCTTGCAGGCGCCTCAGATTGAAAAGACTGCCATCCGTGCGGTACCGGATGTAAACAGCGTCTTCATTGTTGAGGTCTTTCATGGCTTGTTTCAGCATCATGCTGAAGAAGATTGAAAAGAGGGTTGGTGCGAGAACACAGCCTTGCTTCACGCCATTGTTAATGGAGAAGGGTTCAGAGAGCTCATTGCTGTATCTGACCCGACCTTGTTGGTTTTCGTGCAGTTGGATAATCACGTTGAGGAACTTTGGGGGACATCCGATGCGCTCTAGTATTTGCCAAAGCCCTTTCCTGCTCACGGTGTCGAAGGCTTTGGTGAGGTCAACAAAGGTGATGTAGAGTCCTTTGTTTTGTTCTCTGCACTTTACTTGGAGCTGTCTGAGGCAAAGACCATTTCAGTAGTTCCTCTGTTTGCGCGAAAGCCGCACTGTGATTCTGGGAGAATATTCTCGGCGACACTAGGTATTATTCTATTTAGGAGAATCCTAGCGAAGATTTTGCCTGCAATGGAGAGCAGCGTGATTCCCCTGTAGTTTGAGCAGTCTGATTTCTCGCCTTTGTTTTTGTACAGGGTAATGATGGTGGCATCACGAAGGTCCTGAGGCAGTTTTTCTTGGTCCCAACAAAGCTTGAAAAACTCATGCAGTTTGGCATGCAGAGTTTTGCCGCCAGCCTTCCAGACCTCTGGGGGGATTCCATCCATACCTGCTGCTTTGCCACTTTTCAGTTGTTCGATTGCCTTATATGTCTCATCCTGGGTGAGGACCTCATCCAGCTCTAGCCTTAGGGGCTGTTGAGGGAGCTGGAGCAGGGCGGAATCTTGGACTGAGCGGTTGGCACTGAAAAGAGATTGGAAGTGTTCTGACCATCGATTGAGGATGGAGATCATGTCGCTGAAGAGGACTTTGCCGTCTGAGCTGCGCAGCGGGCTTTGGACTTGGGGTGAGGGGCCGTACACAGCCTTTAGAGTCTCGTAGAAACCCCTGAAGCCGCCAATGTGATTATGAAAAATCAACTTCTTTTAAATTATTGCTGAAAGCAGAAATGAAGTGTTTGTTAACACTAACTTAGCCCTTAACTGTTCAAACTCTCAAATTTTGTGGAGCTATTTTTCCAGGAAGAGATTTCTTTTTAAACTCTCATACTGGTTTTTATTTAACTCCCTCTTAGCTTAAGAGTTCTGGAGCTCTTGTCCAGCACTGTCCAAGGCTGCCTTCTAATAACAAAAAGAGACAGTCAGAAGTGGTCTGGCTTACTTTAAAGCCTCTAAGATCAAGCATTTCCTCCTTCTCCAGACAATACTGTCAATCTTCTTTTGGTTTCTTCTTCACTTTTAGATTTTTGGGCTCAAGATGCCTCTGCCTTCATACACACTCATATGAAATGACATCACCAATGAGGTCAGTCTTAATTCCTAGAAAATATGATCAGTTATTGGAATATTAAACAGCTGCCAACCCCATTTTCTTGTAAACCATGTGATCTTCATACCTGTAGATGACATGACTCCGAAAGATTACCTCACTTGTTTCAAAGGCTTATGTATATCACTCACGTGGCTCAGTTTCATTTCTCTTGTTAAAGAAGCCTTAAGTAGTTTAGTTTAAAAACAGATGGCTTCCTTCAGCAGTTCTCATTGAGTACTTAGATACTTCAGTTTTTAATAAAGCAAACACTCCATTGTTCTTAAATAATTAAAACCCACTTCAAATCCATTAGCTGTCTTTCCAAGACACTTCGACTCTGAAAATGGACACTCTGAGTTTATTGGTGTATATGTAAATGTGCTGACCTCTGAGTGACCTTGTACCAGCCCACAACCAACTTACTAAGAATACATATACAATATTTTAACTCTATATAACTATTAACACAGATCCATTACAGTGGTTGGTGTTGGGGGGGGTGTCATGATAATGAATATGTATGAGATATACCGGAAGTCACGTGGTATGAGAGAGAGATAAGAGCACAAGCAGGAGAACAAAGGAAACTGAAAAATAAAGCCACTGAGAAGTTTACCTGATAAAACTTGTGTTCGATGTTTTATTAACTTCACATTTCGGCCACAAATGTGACATTGGCGACGAGGATGAAAGAAGCTTAAAGAAAATTAAAGACTAAACAAGATTACAGAGGATTACACAGAACTTCAAGGTGATAAGAATTTTCTCTTTGTCTCAGTACTTTTGGGACTAGAATATTTCCTCATGGCTGGGGCAGACGGTGACTTTCTTACACATAGTGGAATTGCTCATTTTGACCCAACGGGTGATGCAAGCGCTGTAAGTGTGAAGTGGAAGGCATGGTTGGAAGAATTTGAATCCTACGCTGACAGTCGTGGCCTATTTCTAGATACCGGTACAGTTGAACAAAAAGCGCAGAGAAGGGCGTTACTTCTTTTCACTGCTGGTCCCGCAGTTCGGGAAACATTTAAGACACTTTTGAATACTGGAAGAAAGGATGAGTACCGGAAAGCGGTAGATGCATTAAATGCACACTATGTAGTGACACCGAATGCTACATTTCAACGCCATTTGTTTCGGAGAACGAGACAAGAAGATGGCCAGACAATTGCTCAGTACGTGACGAGACTACGCCAGCTAGCTGTTGGATGCAATTACATGCCAACTGATTTGGACAACCAATTACTGGATCAAGTTGTACAGCACTGCAGATCAGATAAACTCAGAAGACCTCTACTGGAAAGAGGGAGTGAGTTGGAACTCACGGATGCTTTAGCCATTGCTGCTGCATTAGAGGCTGTTGAAGGGCAATTTCATACCATGACCCTGAAAGACAACTCAAGCCAGCAAATTAAGAGGCTCTCACATCGCCATAACCAGCCAAGATATACGTTGACACAGGACGTGGAGTGTTATAGATGTGGAAACCGAGGTCACTTTGGAAAAGACCCATATTGCCCGGCCAAAGGCAAAGTTTGCAGAAAGTGTGGAGGTAAGGACCACTTTGCAAAGAAGTGCAAAAGCAAGTCCAATGCAGACCAGAAGAGGAAGAGTACAACTTCCAAAGGCAAAGCCTGGGGGAAAGTATCCTGGAAAGAAAGATACCATTCGCCAGATAGATGGTGACGATGATGATACCTAGGAGGAACAGAGTTGTTACCAATTTACGTTGAATGATGTACGTCATGAGAAGGTCCCAGTGATCATTGGTGGAGTGACAGTGCAGGTCATTGTAGACTCAGGCAGTGACAGTAATGTGATTGATCGACATTTATGGGAGAAGTTGAAAAGGAAAAAGATCATCTGTACCTCAAAGAAGTGTTCCAAGAAACTATCCATACACAGCAACCAAGCCATTGCAGACCATTGGATGTTTTACTGCAACTGTTGAAGCTGGAGATAAGTACACCAAAGCAGAGTTTATGGTCATAGAAGAGAGGGGAGAACTATTGCTGAGTAGAAGCACAGCGCAAGACCTGGCAATACTTCATATTGGAGCTTGTGTCAATTCAATTCAGTCATACGAGGATATGAAGCAAGAATTCCCCGCAGTCTTCCAAGGAGTAGGAAAGCTGAAAGGTCGACAATTGAAGCTAGCGGTAGATGAAACGGTCAAACCCAAGGCACAACCAATGCGCCGAACTCCGTTTGGACTTCGTGGGAAAGTCGAAGCCAAAATTAAAGAATTGATCGAACAAGACATTATTGAACCGGTGGAACATTCGACACAATGGGTCAGTCCCGTAGTGACTATGTGTTGACATGAGAATGGCCAATGAAGCTATAATTAGAGAACGACACCCTATACCAACAGTGGAGGAAATACTTCAAGAACTAACTACCAGCAAGGTATTCTCAAAAATTGATCTGAAATGGGGCTATCATCAATTAGAGCTGGATCCAGGTTCCCGAGATGTAACAACATTTGTGACTCACTGTGGATTGTATCGTTACAAGAGACTATCATTTGGAATTAATGCAGCTCCGGAGATCTACCAGTATGAAATTCATCGAGTGATTCAAGGCATTCCTGGAGTTGCCAACATTTCTGACGACATCATAGTCTATGCACCAACGAAGGAAGAGCATGACAAACGGTTGAGGCGTGTACTATCTAGACTACAGGAGGGAGGCCTTACCGTGAATGGAAACAAGTGCCAGTTCGGTGTGTCAGAAATGGACTTCCTGGGACACAGACTTACATGGGAAAGACTAAACCCTGCAAAGGCCAAGGTGAAAGCTATTGCAGAGGCACGTGCACCTCAGAACGCAACAGAGGTGAGGAGTTTCCTGGGATTGGTCAATTTTTGTGCAAAGTTCATTCCTAATTTCGCTACAGTGGCAGAACCACTAAGGAAACTAACCAGGAAAGGTGTACCTTTTCATTTTGGATCTGAGCAGAAGAAAGCGTTCACAGCGCTGAAGCAAAGCCTGACAGATGCAAAAACTCTTGGATATTACGATCCGGCGGCATCAACCAAAGTCATAGCGGATGCCAGCCCGGTTGGTTTAGGAGCTGAATTGGTCCAGACGCATGATGGAGGACCAAGAATCATTGCCTATGCCAGCAGATCGTTATCAGATGTGGAGAGAGGATACTCTCAGACAGAGAAAGAAGCACTCGGACTTGTATGGGCCTGTGAGAGGTTCCATGCATATTTATACGACATTGAATTTGAACTCATCACAGATAATAAGCCATTAGAGGTGATCTATGCACCTAGATCCAAACCATGTGCCAGAATAGAGAGATGGGTACTCAGACTACAACCCTACAAATATAAAGTAATCCACATTGCAGGGAAAGCAAACATTGCAGATCCGCTGTCCAGATTGGTGAAGGATGGTGAAGGATGGTGGTCCACAATCCAAGTCAGAATTGGGAACAGAAACAGTCGACACCGAAAGCTGTGACTACGAAGGAAGTCGAGAGAGAATCCGAACGTGATCCAGAACTCAAGGAAGTAAGAGGATGCATACAGATTGGACAATGGGACAAGTGTACTCACAAGGCTTACATTCACATTAGAGACGAACTTTGTTGCATCGGACAGTGTGTATTGAGAGGTTGCAGATTGGTGATACCGCAAAGATTGAGACCGAAGATCGTATCCTTAGCGCATGAAGGACACCTAGGCATTGTTGGTACCAAGCAAAACCTCAGGACCAAGGTATGGTGGCCAGGTTGTGATAAAGACGCAGAGAAATTTGTTAAAACTTGTCACGGATGTCAAATCACAAGTAGGAGTAATCCGCCAGAACTGATCCGGAGTACGCTACTCCCGACAGGCCCATGGATCGACGTAGCTGTTGATTTTCTTGGACCTTTACCGACGGGTGAATCAATTATGGTAGTGATAGATTACTACAGCAGATACTATGAGTACGTGGTGTTGAAGTCCACAACCAATGAAAAAACAATACAAGCGTTAGCAGAGATATTCGCAAGATATGGATTACCTGTTACATTATACTCTGACAATGGTCCACAATTCATTTCAGAGACATTTGCGGAATACTTGAGGACCACAGGTATCCACCATCATAAAGTAACTCCGAAATGGCCGCAAGCCAATGGAGAAGTAGAGAGACAAAATCAATCCATTGAAAAACGATTGAGGATTGCACACGCAGAAGGACAAAATTGGCGAGAAGCATTGCTATCTTATGTGGCTGTCTATCGAGCAACGCCTCATGCAACCACTGGAAAAAGTCCTGCAGAAGCATTTTTTGGTAGAAAAATCCGCACAAAAATGCCAGAAATAAAGGAAATCCGAGATGACCAGGAGATGAGGGACCACGATGCTGAAAAGAAAGGAGCAGCAAAGCTATACACAGATTCGAAACGTGGAGCCAAGTACTCAGACATCATGCCAAGAGATAATGTTCTACTGAGGCATGAAACTGGTGGTAAGCTAGACACACCTTATTACCATCAACCCTATACTGTCGTATCCAGAAGTGGCAGTATGGTGACAGTCAAATCTCCGACTGGAGTCCTGTATAAGAGAAATGTATCAGGTGTAAAAAGGTACCAGTCCAGAGATACATCGAGCGAAGAGGTTGAAAGGCCAATACGAGATGCTGAAACTGAGAGACCTGATGATGTTCCAGAGGCAGTTACCAGCACTCCTGACGAAGTGACTAGAGCGCCAGAAACACCCGAAGCCGTGGCGAGCAGTATGTCCGACGCTGAGAGTGAACAACCGAGAAGCGACGACAATATCACAGGCAGGCCGAAACGAAACCGGAAAGTGCCCAAACCATACGAAGACTTTGTGCCACAGTTTTAATAAGAACTTTGGGACAGTATTTAATCTTATATCATAAAGTGCATGTATGAGTGCTGTAGGAAGTAAATTTTATGTAGATGAGTTATAGTATTACTATTAGTTACGATGTTTGTAGGTTTCCGAGGGATATTGGTAAGTGAAGGTAAAGTTTATTTCTGATTAAAGGAGGGATGTCATGATAATGAATATGTATGAGATATACCGGAAGTCACGTGGTATGAGAGAGAGATAAGAGCACAAGCAGGAGAACAAAGGAAACTGGAAAATAAAGCCACTGAGAAGTTTACCTGATAAAACTTGTGTTCGATGTTTTATTAACTTCACATTTCGGGCCACAAATGTGACAGGGGGGTGGGGGGAGAAAGTGCTCGGGATGTAGCCTGGAGGAAAAGGGGGCAGAAGCCAAATAAAGTTTGGGGACCACTGCTTTATGCAGAAAGATCTCAATATGTCATTTAACAAAATTATGATGCAAGAAAAATAATTTTCCAAAGTTAAAGGGAATTACAGTACAACTCCAATTATCTAAAAAGGTCAGGACTGAGCCTATTTAAAATAAACAATATTTTCAGATAACTGGTCATTTTTTTTAAAAAGCAGCCCAGTAGCAACAGCAAATCACTTGTAACAATGCTTAAACAACAACAAAAAACAAGGGAAGGTTTTTTTAGGCATGAAATAATGCTTAATTCAAATCAAAAACCAACCTGAACAAAATAAGATAAATTTAACACCAAAAACTCAAAATTCTACTTCGAGGTTTTTCCAAAATTCCAGAATTTTTTCAACCTGTGATGTCAGTTCGGCTCCGAAAAATTTTTCGGATAATTGGGGATTTCTGATTATTTCAGATATCCTCATTTATCCAAATTTTTTCCAGAGATTGTCACTTCGGCTTTGAAATTTTTCAGATAAATGAGGATTTCTGAAATCCTCAATTATCTGAAAAAAATTTCAGAGCCAAACAGACATCATTTCGAGGTCCAAAATATTCTAGATAACGGAGGCTTTCAGATAATCGGAGTTCTGCTGTATAATTGTACATTATTTTCATTTACTTTTTTCATAAGTATGTCATACTATATATAAAAATATATGTCAGCATATCATACAAGTTATTTTTGTTCACTTTTTTCAATATTCAAATTCTGCATCATTAGAAAGGCAATTCATAAGTAACTTGGTTAATAATTCAGTGGACTGGATAAGAATCCAGAAAAATATAAATTCAAGTTTAAGAAAATTAAACTTGTGTGTGATGACATTATTTAATGGTTTTATTGTATTGTATATGTTGAACGTTTAATGGGTCTGGAGGGGGGTGGGAAGGAGGGAGGGAAGGTAGGGGGGGGAAGGGGAGAAAATTCCACTGTGTATATTCAAGAGGGAAATGTTTGTGTGTATTTTGATTGATGTGGTTCATAGTATGAAAACTTAAAAAAAAAAGAAAATTCAACTTGGAAAGAAAAGGAATGAAGCAATTCTTAAGTAAAACACAAATGTCTGCAGACACCATGGATGAAGTAAAAACAATGCTAGAGAAACTCAGCAGATCGATCACACCAGGGCTGTCTCAGACTTTATTATCATAACAGCTGTGGATGAGTATGTCCCCAACAAATCGTTCAAGTTTATCCCAAACCAGAAGCCCTGGATGAACAATGAAATCCATAATCTGCTGAGAGACAGATCACAGGCATTTAAGTCCCGAGATCCAGATTGATACAGAAGGAGCAGGTATGACCTCGGAAAGGCATCTCCTGGGCGAAGTGGAGATTGTGGATGAAAATGGAAATAACGAAGGGCATTCAACTGCTGTGGCAGGAACCAAATCCCATAAACTGCTAGAAAATCAAATCCGATGCAGTAACAGACCACAAAACTTCACTCCCAGAGAAACTCAATGCCTTCTATGCCCGATTTGAGCATAGAAAAAGCGAACCACCCTTCCACACCCCCACTTCCCTGATGATCCTACCCTGCCTGTATCAGAGGATGACGTGCAGCTGTCTTCAGTCCAAGAAAAGTATGCGGGCTGGATGGAATACCTGGCTGAGTATTAAAAGTATGTGTTGCCCAACTTACCAATGTATTCATGGATATCTTCAACATCTCACTCCGCCAGGGCACGGTATCCACTTGTTTCAATCATACCAGTGCCCAAGAAGAGTGCAGCAACCTGCCTAAATGACTATTGACCACTAGCACTTACATCAACAGTGATGAAGTGGTTTGAAATACTGGTATTGAGGAATATGAGCTCCTAAGCGGCAACATGGATCCATTCTAATTCGCCTATCATCACAAGAGGTCTATGGCAGATGCCAAATTACAGGCTCTACACAAAGCCCTGGAATACGTGGACCATAAAGATGCATTCATCAGGAGGCTCTTATCAACTACAGTTCAGCATTTAACACCATCAAAACTGATTAGCAAACTCCAAGAACTGGGACTCAACACCCTACTGTCTAATTAGATCATGGATTCCCTAATCTCCAGACCACAATCTGTAAGGATTGCTCAGAACATCTCCTCCACAATCCCATTCAGCACTGGAGTACTGCAGGGCTGCGTTCTTAGCCTCTGGATCTACTCATCTTACGGCTAAGACTGTGGGGTTCAGTACGACAACACCATCTACAAATTCACTGACGATACCACAGTAATGGCTTGTATCAAAAAGTCAGCGTACATGAGGGTGATTGAAAACTTGGCTGAATGGTGCACTCAATGTCACCAAAACCAAGGATCTGATTGTTGACTTCAGAAAGGGAAAACCAGAGGTATCAATGCAGTAGGAGATCAGAGGTGGAGAGGGGGAGCAAATTTAGATTCTTGGTAGTCAATATCTCGGAGGATTTTTCCTAGACCCAAGACAGTAATGGCATCATGAAGAAAGCACATCAGGACTTAGCATGGGGTTGGTATGACATTGAAACCCTGGCAAATTTCTATAGATGTTGGGTAGAAAGTTTGCTGACCGGCTGCATCACGGTCTGGTATGGGGACACCAATACCCCGAAGCATAAAGCCCTGCAAAAGGTACTGGACACATCCCAGGACATCACAGGCAAAACCCTCCCCACCATCAAAAACATTTACGGGGAATGCTGCCGTCGGACTTCAGCAGCAATCATCAAGGATCCACACCACCCAGCACATTGCTCTGTTCTCGCTACTGCCATCAGGAAAGAAGTATAGGTGCCATCAGGTTCAGGAACAGCCGCTACCCTTCCACCATCAGACTCCTCAATGACAAATTCAATCAGGGACTCATTGAAGGACTCTTACTTTTGCACTTTATTGATTTTTTTTCCTAATTCTCTCTGTATTGCACAGTTTGTTCACATTTCTTTATTTGTTTACACGTGTACATTGTGTGCTGTTTTCTTTGCAATACCAATAAATGGTCATTCTGCCTCTCCTGCAAGAAAAAAAATTCAATATTGTATGTGATGTCATGTTCTCTGACAATAAATTTGAAATCAAAATAGTTCTTCAAGACTTTTTGGACTTTAGAAGAAGTGCGTACATTTCAACCAAAAGGAAGTACTTCACTGCTGCAAGTGTGGTGGGGCAAACTGGTAACAGATAAGTCTGCCAGCCCTCCTCCTCAGAGTCCTACTGTCTGGTCATTTTCCCTACAGCCCAATACAGGTTCAACCATCTATAGAATATGGCTGCCATTATTTTTTTTTTAAAAAACAAAGTGTCCACAGAGGTCCATGCCCAAGATGGCAGAGCAATGCTTGGAAGTCCAGATGGAAGGGTTATGGATGCCAGGAAGCAACTGAAAGCACAAGGCACCAGAGTGGGAGACACAACCTCTCTGAGAAGGAGAAGCCTGGAAGAAGATATCATAGGGCAGGAGATCACAACAGCAGACCAGCAAGGGGTTCAGTAACAGAAGGACATGCACCATGTTTAACGAGACTGGCTTATGGGAACCAGGAATCAGGACCTGGATTTATGAGGATGCTGATGGCAATCAAGGCTCCTGAAGGGCCTTAGGCATTGACAGGTTCCTCATCACATTGGGAGTTTGGAACAAGAGGGTGATTCCTGGAGCTCAGGTTTGGGAAAGAACAGACAAAATGCCTGGAGGTTACGGGAGCTTAGGAGGGATCCATGGACACTCAACATCACTGAAGGAGCTCTTTTGCTCCCCTTTCTCCTCTTGAGGGAGACACTGAACTAGTGGTGCCTCTTTGCGTGCTTTTATGAGCAAAGTAAACATTTTGTGCATTATATACATGACAATAAAAGCCTTGGAAGACATTTAAAATTCCATGCTGAAAAGCAAACACAAAATTTACATTTTCCTTTAGTTTCTATGTTTTGAAAACTACAGAAATCTAATGACCAACTCATTTTGTTTGTATGATGTATTGGTCAATGATTTAACTTTTTAAATTTAAATTCAAACATATAGCACAGTATCACGCTATTTCATCCCACGAGGCCAGTAAGCCAATTATATCCCATTAATCTACAACCTCCGTATGTTTTGAAGGTTGGGAGGAAACTGGAGCACCCTGAGGAAACTCATGCAGACACAGACAGACAGCGCCGGATTCTAACCTGGGTCATTGGTGCTATAACTGTATTGTGCTAACTGTTCAGCCTCGTAAGACTGAGTGAAAATAACTGAAAGAATAAAAGAGGTGCAATGGTGGAAAAAAAAGCTGTATGCAATTGCGTGAGATAATTTTTTTTTAAAGAACATAAGAAATTATGGAAAAGCCTGAACCTCTCCATAATTACTGTAGAACAGTTATTTTAGTGAAACGATGAATTTATCCATACAATGGACAGTTGGAGGATGATGTTGAATCACATGGATAAAAACCTTGAGTGATTCACAAAAGAGCCTTTACTTCAAGATCTCTACCACATACTGATAAAATCAGTGGAAAAGGGACAGCAGAAAGTCACGCATTTCCAGATTTATAGAAAGTATTTGCATGAACTACATTTTCTTTTAAAAAAAAAGGGTTATTTGTATTATATTTTAAGCATGGCATGTAAAAAAAAAGGCAACTACTCTGTACGAAAGCTCTGAAGTAAATGGGGGGTGACAATGGCAAAAATGAAAATGGATAGTTTTGTAAAAATACATATTAAAAACAAAATCTATAACCAAATAAAAAATAAAAATAACTTCTAGAACAGTCGCTATGACCACAATTAAAAGGAGTGATATAATAGACAGCTTTAATTACTCCTTTTCCTGTGCCAAATAAATGGTAACATGTTTCCCAGAATCTATTGCTTTATTAACTGAAGGAATCTCAAAAACATTCCAATCAAAAACTCAAATATTTTAGTTTGGATCAGTAAGTGTTACTGTACGTTATGTATTTCTCATTCAACTTTAAACTAATCAGGCTGACATCTTCAGTTCAGGGCCAATATGATGTTCATAAGCAAAGAGCCCTGAGTGGTGTCAAAATATATCCACCTCATTTTGGTGTTCCATCTGTCAATTTTTTTGTTCAAGCACAATCAGTTGAATGGCACAGGCTGCTCATGGATTCAGAACTTTATAATACATGCACGGCCTGCAGTAGACAATTTAGAGGAGAACTGGCTTACTTACTTTCACATCTATGGATAGAGAAGTCATATTAATGATATCAACAAGTCACAAGAAAATTTGAGGAGCTCAGGGCAGAATAGAGGTAGTGGCAGTAATGAAACTGCTTCACAGCACCAGAGTACCTGGTTTCCACATTCTCTGGGTTTACAATTCTTTATTTGTTTATATGTATAGGCGGTGTGTTTTTTTTTTGCACTAGCAATAAGTGGTAATTCTGCCTCGCCCATAGGAAAAAAAATCTGAGTGGGATGTGATGTCATGCATGTACTCTGACAATAAATCTGAAATCTTCTTTTGAAGTCACAAAGATGTGTTAGAATGTTAATTAGCCACTGTAAATTGCCTTCGTGGATATGTGAGTGGCAGATTCTGAGAAGGGTGGGTGAGAAAGAAAGTGCAGAGAATACGGGAAGAATAAAAAAAGTGGGATTAATGTAGGATTACCAGAAATGATTGATGTTCAATGCAGACCCTTTGGGTCAAAGGACTGGTTTTTGTGTTTGACCTCTCTATAGCCCCTTTTCCACTGACACCCTGTCCCAGGAATTAACTGGGGCAGGGTACAGTAGAAAAGTAACAATCTCCGAATGTTGGCGTCAAATGACGTCATTTCACACCAGGGATCAACCACCTCTACCCCTACTCATATCCTCGGCGTTTGTGAATGCCGGCATACTGATAAAATCAGTGGAAAAGGGACAGCAGAAAGTCACGCATTTCCATTTGAAGGTAGAACACTCCAATTCCCGGGGATGAGTGTGTTCAGTGGAAAAACAATTAGTGTCCCAGTTAAGGGTGGCCCATTAGAAACGGCACAAAGGGTTTCCTATCTCAGGACACTGCAGAGTGGGATGCCAATGGAAAAGGGGCTTCTGACTATATTTGGAAAAGGATGACACCACAGTATAGTAATATTTTTCAAGCTGCTCCCATCAGATCTTCTACTAAAGTGCATTAAATTTGTTCTGCCCTTACATTTCTACTCTGATACCACCAAAGTAACTGACATGGTTTTACTACGGATATTCATTCACAGCTTTGGCAGTTCAGCACTGTAGGTCCAGCCAACCAGAGAATCTGACTGCCTATAGGCCCAGCTGTTCAGACTGACCACAATTTGCTCTGAAGGGCTACCCTGTAGTAGAAGAAAGGTGCCCGACATTGTCACCTGACACCAAGGCCTGACGGCAAAGAGAGCCTGGAATGCCAGATCACCATGGCTCAACACCCCAATCCAGTGGTGCACAGCACAAGGACTTGCTTATTGCTTATAATGGTGATTCGACCAGATCCTCATGCTTGTTTATTCAATGATAAATGGTCAGGATATGAACTTGCATTTTAATTATGCATTCAATAATCAAAGACCCCTCACAAAGTCTATCAAGCACTTGAACTGTTTCTTGATTGGTCAGGAAAATGGTTTTAATTGGTCAAGAGAATGGTTTTAATTGGATGCACTAATGAAACATGGAACACCCTAAGAAGTTAAGAGACACAGAACAAATAATCATAATGGGGATAAAGATGTTTTTTTTAAAATCATAAAGAACATTGAAAGTTTTCTCAAGAAGTTACATTTAAAATTGAAACATTTTAACTAATACACTAAGTGTCCTTCAAAAATGTTTTGATAATCACTCTGCTTCCCTTCCCCACACGCCTCAAAGAAAAGCTGCACATCATTTTCAAAGACGCATTGTTAGCAGCTTAAGAATTGAGCTGGAGCAAGTCTGAGGAATGGAGATTCAGTGAGATGAATTAGGGACCAGAAGTTACATGAGACCAAAAGGCAACTGAATAGAAAGGGTAAGAGAAGAGATCTTTTAAATTCATCACCTATCCTTGGGTAACCACTTCATTCTTGAAATAGCTCACACAATAGCACGACTAATTAAAAAAAAAATTTTGGATCCAGTGACTATAATACCATTAGTTTCAAGTTAATTATGGAGAAGGATAGGATAGGTCTGTTTGAGATTCCCAATTGGCGAAAGGTCAATTTTAAGGAAATGAGAAAGGATCTGAAATGCGTAGATTGGGAGAAGTTTTCTAACAAGGATGTAAGAGGTAAGTGAAGACCTTTAAAGGTGAAATTTTGAGAGTACAGAATCTGCATGCTCCAGTCAGGTTAAAAGGCAAAGTTAACAGGTTTTCGAAGGACATGGGGGGTGGGGGGACTGGATCGTTAGAAGAAAGGTATAGGCAACATGGAGCAAATGAGGTACTTAAAGAGTATAAAAAAATGCAAGAAAAACCTCAATAAAAAAAATCAGGAAGGCTAAAAGAAGGTATGAGGTTGCTTTGGCAGACAATGTAAAGGAAAATCCTAAATGTTTCTACAGATATAAAAGATCAAAAAGATAGCAAGGAGAAAAATTGGTCCCCTTGAATATCAGAGAGGTCGGCTATGTATCTTGAATGGGTTTTTTGCATCAGTATTTACTCAGGAAACTGGCAGAGTCAAGGGAAATTAGGAAAACAAGCAGCGAGGTCAAGGAACCAATACAGATTAAAGGAGATTGAGCTTGCTGTCTTAAAGCAAATAAAGGTGGATAAATTCCCAATGCCTGACATAATATTCCCTCTGATCTTGAGGGAGGCTATTGTTGACATTCCAGGGGCTCTGGCGGAAATATTAAAAATGTACTTGGCAATGGGTATGGTGCCAGAAAATTGGCAAATACCACATTAATCCATTGTTTAAAAACGGCTCCATTAGTAACCCTGGTAATTAGATTGCCGTTGAGCCTGACGTCAATAGTGGGTAAATTAATGGAAGGTGATCTGAGAGATCAGATATACAAACATTTGAATAGTCAAGGACTAATTAGAAATAGTCAACAAGGCTTTGTGTGAGGTGCATCTTATAGTTTTTCAAGGAGGTTACCAGGAAAGTTGATGAAGGAAAGGCTGTAAATGTTGCCTACATGGACTTTAGTAAAGCCTTTGACAAGGTCCTACATGGGAGGTTTGTCAGAAAGGTTCAGACGCTCAGTATTCAAGGTGAAGTAGTAATCTGGATTTGATATTGGCTCTGTGAAAGAAGCCAGAAAGTGGTGGTGGATTACATTTGGATTACAGACTTGAGGCCTATGACTAGTGGTGTGCCTCAGGAATCCGTGCTGGGACCATTGTGTTTGTCATCAATATCAATAATCTGAATGATAATGTGATAAATTGGATCAGCATGTTTGCAGATGACACAAAGATAGGTATTGTGGACAGCGAGGGAGGTTTTCAAAGTTTTAAATCTGGACCTGCTAGAAAAATGGGCTTAAAAACGGCAGATGGAACTTAATACAGACAAGGGTGAGATGTTGCATTTTGGAAGGACAAACAACATAGAATATGCACGGTAAATATTAGGGCACTGAAGAGTGCAATAGAATGAGGGATCTGGGAATAGAGATATATAGTTCCCTTAAAGTGGTGTCACAGGTATATAGGGTTGCAAAGAGACCCTATGGCATATTGGCCTTCATAAATCAAAATATTGAGTATAGGAGTTAGGATGTTATATAAAGCTGTACAAGACATTGGTGAGGCCAAATATGGAGTATAGTGTGCAGTTTTGGTCATCTAACTACAGGAAATATACCAATAAGATTGAAAGAGTGCAGAGAAGATTTACTGGCATGTTGCTTGGTCTTCAGAAACTGAGTACAAAGAAAGGTTAAACAGGTTAGGTCTTATTTCTCTGGATCACAGAATAAGGGGAGATTTGATAGATATATTTAAAATCATGAAGGGAATAGACAGAGTAAATGTAGATAGGCTTCCCCCCCCCCCCCCCCCCCCCCGCACTGAGGGCAGGTGAGATACTAACCAGAGGACGTGAGTTAAGGGTAAAAGTTAAGAGGGACTTCTTCACAGAATGGTGGGAGAATGGAACAAGCTGCCAACCTAATTTTTAACATTAAAGAATAATTTGGATAGGTTCATGGATGGGATGGGTATGGAGGGCTATGGATTGAGTGCAGGTCAGTGGGACTCAACAGAAAAATAGTTCAGCATAGACTAGAAGGGCTGAAAGGCCTGTTTCTGTGCTGTAATCTCCTGTAGTTCTAAGTTTGCAGTAGGCACCACTTCCATAGGCCAGAATTTAAACAATGACAAGCTAGAGTATAGGAAAGAGTCTAGTAGCATGGTATCAGGATTATGGCTCACATTTGTTCCATGATAGCACTTCCTGCTGTTCTGAAGTACCAGTTGCTTGAAATGAATAGCATGCCAATAGAGGTTTTCACTGTATATTGTTACATGCAAATTATTAACATGACATTAAAATGCTTTTTTATAAAAAGTAAAGTGACATACTGCAAAGTAACCAGATCTGTATCTTGTGGAATGACATCTGTATTGGGGGTCTCTTCTGAGCAGTCCAATGTACTTACACTGTTTAAAAAAAAAAGAATTAATTATTTGTGAAACTGACTCCAATTCTCACAACAAAACCAATCCAAACTGTGTTAAGCACATTTCTTGATCTAGCAAGCTAGTATGATTTTTCTCCTGATAGAGTAGGGGTCTCCAAAGTGGTCAATATCAACCCCCAGAAGTCAATGGGACCATCCAGACATGGGGGGGGGGGGGGGGGTGGTGAGGAGGGTTGAAAAATACCAGGAGGTCTTACAAAGATGGTGGGATGGGGGGGTTGATAACACCCGGAGAAGGTAGTGGGGGGAGGGGGAGGGGTCGATTTAAAATAGCACCACCCCCCCCCCCCAACATCTCCACCCAGCATAAGCAGGGGGAGGCTTACCTACCTTGAACATTCGTACACTGCCGTCACGCTTCCCCATCATCCTGCATGCACCAGCTGGCCACCGTACCCCAGGACAATGCATTTAACAGGTAAGTGTCCTTTGGGGGTGTACGGCATACATCCCCATATGGAGGACAAATTAATGTCCAGCTTGAGGTGGTGCCAGATGGAGAGCAGAGGGTTCAAAAGCCTGACTGTCTGGCCTAAAACCACATGTCTGGCCACCCTATCCAGCCCCCCACCGCAGAGCCAGGATTCCATACCTAGGGGTCGATGAGGGACCATGTAGTCCCTGAAGAGGTCGAAGGTCTAAAAAGTTTGGGGACCCCTGTGATAGAGGGAACTGCAAGAGAGAGAGGGGTCTCACATAAATTTGCAACTCAGGATAAACAGAATTTCACATCTCTACACATGGCTTAAAGCCTTTTTATAAATTTACTAATAGTACTAAATGAGATAAATGGAACCTTAAATTTGCTTCCCATGCTCATAAATTTCTTCAATGAAGGTGTTGTTGCCAGAGTTAAGAATGGCAAACCTTCATTCTAGGAGCTAGAGTGCAATAAAAAAAATGAAAATCCACTATTTGACCATAAGGAAATCCAGATACTAAATAATTTCAACAGGCCACCCCCCTCCCTCGCTTGCTGCCGCGCTCCCCCCAACTCTCGCTTGCTGCCGCGCTCCCCCCAACTCTCGCTTGCTGCCGCGCTCCCCCCAACTCTCGCTTGCTGCCGCGCTCCCCCCAACTCTCGCTTGCTGCCGCGCTCCCCCCAACTCTCGCTTGCTGCCGCGCTCCCCCCAACTCTCGCTTGCTGCCGCGCTCCCCCCAACTCTCGCTTGCTGCCGCGCTCCCCAACTCTCGCTTGCTGCCGCGCTCCCCCAACTCTCGCTTGCTGCCGCGCTCCCCTCAACTCTCGCTTGCTGCCGCGCTCCCCCCAACTCTTTCTTGCTGCCGCGCTCCCCCCAACTCTCGCTTGCTGCCGCGCTCCCCCCAACTCTCGCTTGCTGCCGCGCTCCCCCAACTCTCGCTTGCTGCCGCGCTCCCCCAACTCTCGCTTGCTGCCGCGCTCCCCCAACTCTCGCTTGCTGCCGCGCTCCCCCCAACTCTCGCTTGCTGCCGCGCTCCCCCCAACTCTCTCTTGCTGCCGCGCTCCCCCCAACTCTCTCTTGCTGCCGCGCTCCCCCAACTCTCGCTTGCTGCCGCGCTCCCCTCCAACTCTCGCTTGCTGCCGCGCTCCCCTCCAACTCTCGCTTGCTGCCGCGCTCCCCTCCAACTCTTGCTTAGATCCCAATTCCTCCGAGACAGATTGAGGCCCCAGTTCTCCCAAAAATGAATAAGGCCAGGCCAGTTCCTCCCCTTTCCCGAGATTGACTAAGTTCAATGGACAATTTTTAATAAATTTATTCCACTCTTGTAATTAATTAAACCACTGATCCATAAAAGTAACTGTTTCTCTCTCTACACAGATGCTACCTGACAAGCTGAGCATTATTTTTTAAATGGTGGCAACACAACGGATGTCAGTTTTTGTGTTGAGCAATACTATTTCTATTCTACTGTTCTAATCCAATGATTTAGCCATTCCATTGAACTAGTCACCTTCCATAATTATCATTTTACACCAACTCCAACACCTTGTTCCCCACTTATTTAACCTGTGACCAATGCAACCCCAAACTTACCAACCATCTCATCCCCCCAATTGCAGAATTTGTTTGGTAAATACTGGAGGACTTGTTGAAACCATATGGTAATAATTCAAACACAGAAGGGGGCGTACCAGGCTTTATATTGGGAAATGAACCTGGCCAGGTGATTGAAGTTTCAGTAGGAGAACACTTTGGGAAGAAACAGTGATCATATTTCTGTAAGTTTTAAGATACTTATTGACAAGGATAAGGCAGAGTCTTGGGGGAAGATGCTAATTTAGAGGAAAGTGAATTACATTATTAGACAGGAAAGAGGAATAATACATTGGGGGCATCTATTTATGGGTAAATGCACAAATGACATAAAAATCGACTGATAAGAGTTCAGGACCTGCATGTTCTTGTGAAGATGAAAGATAGGGATGGCAAGCTTCAAGTACCTTGGATGCCAAGAGATGTTGCAAGTTCAGTCAAAATGAAAAAGGAAGCGCGTACAAACTTCAGAAACTGAAATCAGACAAGGCACTTACGGAATATAAAGGAAACAGGAAAGAACTGAAACAAGTAATCAAGGCAAGTAGAATTTATTTTTTTTTTTTAAACCCACATTTTCTAAAATATTATTAAAAATAAGTGGGTTGCTAGGGAAAGAGTTGCTCCATTCAAAGGCAAAGGAGGAAATTTGTGCACAGGTTCAGAGGAAAGGGCAATAGTACTTCATTTTGGTATTTATGAAGGACAGGGAGGAAAGTGAGATCAAGTAAGATATATTGAAGTACAAATTTCAATGCACATGTACAATATACAATGTGTATAACCATAAAATCATTACAATTATTATAGGCAGTGTTGATATTGAGGCAGAAGTGGTTTTGGTCTCTTGAACGTTAAAGTACACAAGTCCAAGCATTAAAAGTCCATAGTACTGAGCGAGGCAAGGTAATAGATTGCTGGGGCCTTGTTAGAGATTTTGGTATACTCTTCAACCACAGGCAAGGTCTCAGAAGACAGAAACACTGCCAGTGTTGTTCTTTTGCTTAAGGGCAATTGAAATACTTCAAGGAATTATAGATCAATGTAGAAAATTATTAAAGATTCTTATATACAGGATTTACCTGCTTTTAGAAAGGTATGGATTTGTTAAAAATAATCAACGTAACTTTATTTGCTGAATGATTTTTTTTAAAAAAACATGGTGATAAAGATGATCAATGAGGGTAGGGCAGTACAGGTAGTCCACATGAACTTCAGGAAAAAATTTCACGAGACCCCTCAGTGAACTGATCAAGAACATTAAGCCACGTGGGATCTATAATCATGAGCTGATCCATCCTCCCATTCAGCCCCACTCTTCAGAACCTTGGGAATGGGGCAGGAATTTGAAATGGTTAGCCTCTGCGAGATCCATCCTATTCCAGCAGACAAAGCGAAGGTGCTGAAACAAAACGATCTCCCAGACTGCGATGTATAGGAGGCGTCAACGCGAGTACCCGATGCAGTTGCTCCACTTGGATGAACTGTTTGGACTCGCTCCCACAGGCACGTGTCCTTCCTATTTGCTTAGGTAGGTCGACTCCCCCTTTCCCATGTTCTGCTGCTCTCTCGCCTCCTCAAGCGCCACGACACCAAATCACACTGCTGTTGCCATTTCCCCGAAAATTATCACTCCTTCCCTCTGTTACCTCGCCCACCCACCCAGTCAGCGCGTTTGGGTCAGGGCTCTCACCCGCACACCATCTGCAGCTCCTCCACCATGTCCGCGGGGATAGACGGTTCGGCCACGAGCTGCTGTCTCGCCTCCCCTTCCTCTTCCCCATCATGATCCAGCGACAAGTCCGTCTTCAGCTTTTCTCGCCACAGCCGGCCGAAGTCACCGACGTTGAAAGCTTTTGTGTTTACATCCGGCAACTCATAGTCGGGGGCATTGTAAGAGCCCGTGACTGAAGTGGAACACGCCTCGCTAGGCCCTGACGCCATCTTTTCGGTTGGTGGGAACGCGAAGCATTATGGGGATTGAAGTTCGACGCGGAAATGATGTCGTCATCATCGAGTGCGACACCCTGTGAGTACTGGAGGAAGCCAACAGAGAGAAAGAAGCCTGCAGAACCCAAAGGTCGGTCATCTCCTATGGAAACCTCAGAGGTGACGTTTAAAGTAAAAGGGTGCCTGCCAAAACGCTAATTTATATGTTAAACTTTTTTTTTAATCAACATTTTGTCGCGAGGATTGATATGGAATTAAAAACAGAATATGCTGGATAAAGCAAGTCAAGCAGCGTGTGTGGACAGAGAAAAGCAAACTTCATAACATGATGCAGGTCATAGAACCGAGACGTTGGGGAACATCATTAGCTCGAATCTCTTGTCTCCCGTTACCTCCCATTTCACAGGGTGACCTGCCCAGTGCAAAGAAAATGATAAAAAACCCGCTTTCAATCAATTTACGTTCCATTGTCAAATTTTTAAAAAAAACTGCAAGGAGGGGGGGCAGTCCCAAGTTGGCAATTTGAATAGTGAAGAAAGGTTTTAGATTAATACTGGGCACAAAATGCACGGTCTCCAGCTCAGCTCAGCGTTTTTATGTGCTCCAAAGAAGAAAATTACCGATAAAAGGTTCTCCCGATGCACTAGAAAGGTCCTTCCCATACTGCTTCTGCAATCTTTCTAAGGTCCACTGGCAAGGCAAGATTAGTGTCCTCTTCCCAGCCAAAATTCCCAGCAACTTCTTACAGTCTTTTCTCCTATCTTGTTTTCCATTGTCCTATTACCTCTTGGCTCCTTCCATCACCATTCCCCTTTTCCTGCTTGATATGTCCCCTTCCTAACCTAGTTTGGAAAAGGGGTTCTGAGCATAAATGTCTCCATGAAACCTGACGAACTTTCTGACTGATTCCAGCTTTTTGTTGTTTGCTCAAGATTCCAGCATCTTCAATTCTTGTGTTTCCCAAACTTTTGGGCTCTGATTGACAGGTCATGAATTTTGCATTCCAAAACATTTTGGGACCTGGATCATTCAGGAGATTGAGGGCATGATAGACAAGAATTAAAGGGACACAGTCACACCTAGGAGGGAGAGGGAAAGTGAACAAGCAGTCAATGCAGTGTACCCTTGAGGCTATCCCTCTCAATTACATCTATGTATACCATTTTGGATTCTTGTTGAAGGGGGATGACCTACCATGGTGTCAGATCTCTGGCACAGTCTGGCCTTGTGATGTGAGCTTGTATGGTTGTATAATCAACTGTTTGATGGTAAACTTTTAGTAACTTGTAAAATATATTGTTTCTACACTTCTGCAGTTTCTTGTCTGCAAGGTTCATCAGATGTCTTATTTAAACTGGTTCATATCAAGATTCCTTTGTTGTCATGGAATAATATACAAAATATAATAATACACAAAATTTGTCAACTTTTGCTTTCTGTAAAAGCACACAAAGAGCAACTATTAGCATCAACCGGGGCCCCCCAAAAATACAAGGTTTAGTAATAGAAGGAGAAGCAAAAGAGAGTCCCTTCAGAGACACCGAGTGTCTGTGGATTCGCCTCCAGCACCCCCGCAACCTCTACAGCCATACAGACTCCTATCCACTCCTTTAGCAAACCCAAGTTCCAGTTTGGAACCTCTAAAACAGGAAGCTTTCAGTGTCTGAGGCACTTTGGAATCTTTGTCATATATCTTGTTCTCATAAGCTATTCTCCAGTTGCCTGCAGTCTGGTGGGAGTTCTTCAGCCACCAATCTAATCTCCAGCAGACTACAGTCTGGTTTCAGACTTTCAGCCACCAGTCTCCAGCAGCCTTCAGCCTGTGGAGTATGGAGCATCAATTTGCAGTACAAAAGGAAATCATGTGATCAAATTGCCATGTTATTTGCTGTCTAGGTTACTTACTTTGTGGTTGCCTTGCTCCTTGGCACTGGCTGGCCTTGTCTGACGTATACTATGATGTACATCTACTAAAATAGCTGTAACCCTAAAATTTGCATCCCATTTTTGACTTCTGAAGAACCTTGTGGGCAACATTATCTTCAGATCTAACAGTATCATGTCTAAACCTTTTACAATCTAAAAAGTCTAAGGAGATTTCATATGTCGTCAAATACTCTTAGTGAATTTCTAGAGGTTTACGGCAGAAAGTATACTGAATGGTTGCATCATGGCATGGTTTGGAAACTTGAGCCCAGAAAGCTGCAGAAAATGACAAACCCAGCCATGTTCATCACGAATGCTGACTTCCCATCCATTGAAACCATCTATGTTAAATGCTCAAGAAGGTAGTCAACATCAAGGATTTCCATCACCGTGGTAACAATCTCTTCTCGCTGCAGCCTTCAGGCAGCAAGTACAAAATCCTGAAGTCCAACATCTCAAGATTCAGGAACAGTTTTTTTTCCCCCAACAGCTATCAGGATTTTTGAACATCCCTTTGACTCCCTAACCATAATCTACTTTAGGACTGCCAAAGGATCTCCATGTGCTAATGAAACATCACTTCCAGCAACTCAAACTGTGAATATGTATTTATCTAACCTTTTATATTTATGATAACTTTTCCTGTACTAGCACATTGTGGTAATTTATTAATTTAATGTAGCTGGTGTATCTTATACATTTGTGTAAGAATTCTGGTGTACCGATACTTCGAACATTTATATGATAATAAAGTCTCAACTCTTCATTGAGACAGTGTTCAAAGTTCAAATTTATTGTTAGAGTATGTACATGACATCACATGAGATTCTTCTCCTGTGAACCAGGCAGAATTTCTATTTATCAGTATTTGAGAAGAAATATGTATACAAAGATAGAAATGTAAACAAACTGCAAATACAGGAAAAAAAAATCAGAAATAATGTGAAAAGTAAGAGTCCTTAGCTGAGTCTCTTATTGAGTCTGTGGTTTAGGAGTCTGATGGTTAAGGGGTAGCAACTGTTCCTGAACCTGGTGATACGGATCCTGATCTCAGCAGCAAGAAAAGAGATTGACCTGGTGTGGTGGATCCTTGATGATTGCTGCTGCTCTCCAACAGCAGCATTCAATGTAGATTTTCTCAATGGTAGGGATAGTTTTGCCTGTGATGTACTGGGCAGTGTCCACTATCTTTTGGAGGGCTTTCCACTCAGAGGCATTGTTGCCCCATACCAGGCCGTGATGCAGCCAGTCAGCACCCATTCTGCCACAACTCCGTGGAAGTTTGCCATGGTTTCCAATGACACACCAAATCTATGCAACTCCTCAGGAAGTAGATGCACTGATGTAATTTCTTCACAATAACATTGGTATGGTGGGTCCTTCTAGATAGTGACTCTTAGTGATTTAAATTTAAATGTACGAGGCCAGAGTCAGAGAGGTCAGAGTGGGAGTGGGATGGAGAATTAAAGTGATAGGTGACTTAAAGCTCAGTTCAGCTTCACTGACAGTGAGGTTGCTCTGCCCTATTTACAAATGGTTTCTTTGTTAATGAGGAGGTTGTAGCGGGAGCACAGTGCGGTATTGCGAACTGCTACTGTCAGTTCACAGACTTTCCTGACACATCGTGGGCTAGCAGTGCTGGGCACCAAAGTACAGCGAGTGGATCAGATGAAGCCCCTGCCTAAAGACACGAGGCGCTAATGGCTCATAGCTTTAACCTGCTGGTCCTGTGGACCAGCAACTGTTCACTAACGAACTCATTAACAGACAGGGAATAAAAGGTCTGTGTACGTCTGCAATAAACCACTCTTGAGTTGACTACCTTTGTGTGTGTTTGCCTTTATTTAGTAGCATCTACCATAGTAGCCGCTACAAGGTCGCACAACAAATACACCAGGGTAAGTGATTCAAGAACTAGAGGGCAGAGGTTTAAGTTGAAGGGGGAGAGATTTAAAAGGGACCTGAGGGATAACTTTTTCACTCAGAGCGTAGTCTGTATTTAGAATGATCTTCTAGAGGAGCAGTTATGATGTTGATATCTAAGTATATATATGAAGAGTTGAGGATACAGACCAAATACAGGAAAATGGGACTCGGCCAGAATGTCATCTTGGTTGGCATGAATGAGTTGATCTGCAAAGCATTTTCTGTGGTATATTGGCTCTGTAACTATGACAGTAACACATAAAATTGAATGAAGTGCAAGTTACAATTGCTGTCTGACCTGGAACCTAAGGTAAAAGGGTACCATCTTTAGAGGCTCTGATAGTGAAAGTGCTGTAGTTTTGGATAGAAGGGAGTTCTTGCTTTGACTTCTTTCTGGCACTCAGTGCTGGTTACTGCATGCTTGTGGATATTGCACAAGGTCATTACCTAGCCTAATGATAGGACATTCTCTCTATGATTGAAAACCTAGACGATATTTAGTAGAAGAACACAAATAGAGGCTCTGATAGCTCAGTGGTTAGAGTACTGGTCATGTAAACCAGAAGTCACGAGTTTGTTCCTTGCTGGAGCCTCATTTCTGTGAGGGGTGTTGGTCAAAGTTGCGACTCTCTGCCTTCCTTACGGTAGGCACAGCTAAAGAATTTCATGTATGTTACATTCTAAATGTCATAATACACGACAATAATGGGACCTTTACCTTTACCTTCCTCTTGACTAAGCACTCTCCAATGCATCTCCCACAGGTGTATTCACAGGTGCCAAGCAAAGGAGAGGAGATTGTGACTATTACAAATAATATTTAAAATTAGGTTAGGTAGTACTATATTCAAACTTGAAAATGCCTTTTGAATGCAGCTGTCGGCTTCTCATCCCACTTTAAATCTTTGGGCTGTCCAGGTAGAAGTTTGAAGAGGGGTTACATAATTCTAGCTGCCACTGGTAAAAATCAGTGGGAAAAATTTACCATGCCTACGAATACCATCAGAACCTGATGGTATCCTCTTACCAGGATGATTTTGGAGAAGATTTTAGAGTCATGACGGTTAGCGGTAAAATCCTGGATATGAGGAACTGGATACCTGTCTGCAGTCATGGCGTCACTGAACTGGCGATAATCTCCATGAGGTCTTCATCCCCAGACAGCTTTCGGTACTATGTGTGGGAGGGGTGCCCATGGACTGTTCAAGCAACGAACCATCTCCATCTCTTCCATCTTCCGGACCTCCTCCCTGGTGAGTTGCAGCTTGTCAGGAGGTAGTCTGCGTTCCCGGGCATGTAGCAGTGCTCCTTCCAAGGGAATATGGTGCTGGATGCAGTGCTTGGGTACAGCTACAGAGAACTGCAGTCTGACAGTGCTCGGGAGTTCCGCCAAGATTTAGACATACTCGTTTTGAGAAACAGTCACTGAGTCCAGATGGGGTGCCAGCAGAGTGGCTTGGTGTAAGGCAAGCGATTCAAAAGTTTTGGAATTGACCAATCAACACCCCTTCAGGCAGTGAACTTGGAAGAAGTTTTCACCCCTCAGGGGTTGCGACACATTGGTCAACATGAAGGTCCACTTAAAATGGCAGGAGCTGAACTCAAGCAGGATGGTTCGTACACCATATATTTTAATAGTGCTGCTGTTGGCAACAGCGAGGGAAGGCCTAGACTTTCCAGCACAGGTGCACCAGCTTGTGGGAGGTAAAATGCTGACCTGCTCCTGTTTTGACAAGAAAACGCTGACCAGAATGCCAACCCCATAAGTACAGGAGGCTGTCTCAGTGGCCGTCTAACATACCCATTAGTGACAGCCAGCCCAGGCATTTCCTATGTGCGAGCAAGGCGGGCAACAGCAGCGGGCCACAGAACCCCACCTCTGGTGGTAATAGCACCAATGCTCCTTTTCTGGGCTTTCATCTGCTGTAGCTGACATTGCCCTGTTTTCTGGGGCAGGGAACAACCGAGTGCCATGGCATGAGGCAGCAACATGGTCGATGGTCACCCCGCCATGTTGCTTGATGTACCATAGGACGTCGGTGCGGGCCTCCAACCTACAGGGGTCACCAAATTGTCATCTGCCAGAAGTAGGCGAATGTTCTCTGGCATTTGCTCCAGGAATATCTGCTCGAACAGCAGGCAGGGTTTATGGCTGTCCATAAGCACCAGCATGTTATTCATAATGGCAGATGGTGTTCAGTCACCTCGGCTGTCCATGCATAGTAGCCACGCTGCTCATTCACAGCGGGAAAGCCCGAAAGTACTGATGAGGAGTGCTTTAACAGCTTCTTACCTGGCGACAGTAGGGGGTTGATGCACAAAATCGATAATGCTTCTGCGGTCTCTTGGTCGAGTGAGCTGACCATGTAGTAATACTTCGTGATGTCCGCAGATCCAAATGGTAGGCAGTTTAAGTGAAACTGTGTTCTGTACATTAACATCTTATATCATGGTGTCCAAAATTGCCGTTTGGGCCCATTGGGGTCACCAATGTAGATGTGAGGAGGTGCAGCAAACAAAACACACTGACAGGTGTGAGTGAGCTAGACCAACTGACTTTAATAGAACCCTTGCATGCGCTTAATTCCTTCAGAACCTGATGATGCTCGCGACTTCCGGAACTTTTATGATGTCAGCTCCAAGCACTGGAACCGCACCTGGCACGTAAGGGCTTTCTGCCCCCTGCCGGACCTCAGCTTGGTAACCTGGTTCCTTGCAGGGTGGCTTAGCCTGCACACCTTGTATTTAATTACTTTGACTTAACAGATACATATTAAGTACGATTATTTAATAATAATGTCATAAAATCACTCCCTACGACAGTTCATTGCTCATGTACATTGTGTGACTTTCATTGACTAAAAATACAGCACAAATTCTGTTTATCAAAGTGGAAGCACCACAGACATATGACTATTAGTTACAGTATATAAAATTTACTTTGAAAACTGAGTGACAGTCTTTCAGATTTTGTTACTTGAAGCATGCTATATTGATTGACCAAAGTTGAGAAACAAATCATTTGATACATACATTTAGTAGTAAATAGAACAGGATAAAGACTACAATAAAATACAGATTAGATTAATGAACCACATCTTTGACAGGAAACTGAACGTGCAATAATTATTTCATACCATTTATATAATTGAGGTTGAAAAAAAGATTTGCATATGTTAAGCTGACCACCTTGCTTCCAGATAACAAGGCAGAATCCTTTTCCTTTGTAAAATGTGTGATGTGAATACCAATACACAAAAGTGATGGAAAGTCAGTAGGTCATGTAGCATCCAGAGGAAGTGAAAGGCAATCAGTACTTTAGGCGTGAGCCCTTTGTCAGTAATCTGGAAAAACAGGTAGGTGTTTGAATAAAAAGATGAGGGAGAAGAAAAGGAGGAGGAGAGGTAATAGGTAAGAGATTGAGAAGTAATGGTGGAGAGGGCAGAGGGCTAAGAAGAAAGCTCACTGATAGGAGAAGGAAGAGATGGGGATGGGAGCTCGAAGAAATGTCAAAAGGATAGGGAAAGAGGGAGAAACTAGAGGAGTTAATGGAAATTGGTGATTGATATTGGTGCCGTCTGGTTAGATACTGCTGAGACAGAATATATGGTATGGAGACAGAGCATGGATCTGAGTAGATGTTGACATCATATATCAACTCCCTCTTCCTGTTTGATTTAGCAAAGAACTCTATGCAGTACACAAACAAATCAGGAGAGAGTGGGCAGCCTGCCTGACTCCTGACCTGATGTGGAAGCTTTATGTTTCCCACCCACTGATTTGAATTGCACATTGCTCAAGAGCATCTGAATCTAATTTCTGATTCATTCCATGTCTCATTTTGGAGATCATGTCCAGCATGTATGTGTGATATCCTGTCAAAGGCCTTCTCCTGACCAAGAAGGTGTTCACCATTCTGCCTGAACATTGGCAATGGTCTCTCTAAGCAGCATGAGGCTGTCAAATGTACAGCACAGGTTTGTTCTGGGTAGATCAGCTGTCCTCAGGTAGACTTGAACTGATTTTTTCTCCCGCCAGAAATAAACTTTATTGTATACAGAAAAGAAAACCATTCAATGTCTTTTAATATCTTTAGTGCCATATCCATACATTTTCATCATTGCACATTGTAACATTCATTCCCTATTAACCACCACTGTGGCACCTTGTCATTACGCCCCACTATGTGTTTGAGGGACTTCCCTTTGGTCTCAGCTGCTCAATGCTCAGTAACTGAAGAATTCTAGACTCCCACAGAACCCTTATGTTGGCTGCACCAAACCTCAGTGCGTCCCTCAGCATGTATTCCTGCAGCCTGGAATGTGTCAGTCACCATCATTGACCTCTGTGTGCTGAAAGACCAACAAGTTTCTGGCAGACCAAAGTGTGTCTATCACTGAGTTGATGATTTTTCAACAGCTCTAGATGTTTTTCTCTGCATGCATCCCTGGGAACAGCCCGTTTATCTCGTGTCCTCTCGTGCTACTGTTGGGAATGAACTGTGACTAGAACCATAGAACATTACAGTGCAGAAAACAGGTACTTTAACCCTTCTAGTCTGTGCCAAACACTATTCTCCCTAGTCCCAATGACCTGCACCTAGTCCATAGCCCTTCATACCCCTCCCATCCATGTACCTGTTCAAATTTTTCTTAAATGTGAAAATTGAGCCCGCAGTCACCACTTCAGCTGGCAGCTCATTCCACATTCTTATCACTCTCTGTGTGAAGAGTTTCTCCCTTTCATCTATACATTCTATGAAGAGGTAGGTGACTGCCTCTACTCCATCACAGACACCTTGGGAACAATGTGGATGATATTTCTATCATAGGAAGAATCTGACTGGGAGGGCCCCTCCCATTGCAAGTCGGGCTAAGTCCTGGTGCTTATGAGTGAATACTGGCAATAAGGCATTCCATCTGGACAATATGTTCAGGGAACCACCCCACAGTATCTATAAAGACCTTGTCTCTATGTCTGGAGGACATTCCATGCTGACCACTGGCTGATGGACATGTATTTCTGGAAAAAAGGTGTTTGGAAAAACCTTTCCACAAAGGATAGGTAGAGCGGCAATATCCATCTTACTGGGACATTGTGTAGCAACTGGCCCAGGCCTATCCTTGACAACACCTGGGACAGGTAGAACCTCAGCATTGAGTGGCACTTCATGCCCTCGTACTTTGGTTCCACAAGCTGCCATATACAAAGGTGGTCTTGAATGGCTTTGCACAGGATTCTGTCATCAATGCTCAGCAATGAAATGGGTCTCCTGTTCCTGATGCCCTCTTTCTACTTATTGATGAAAGTGATTTTGCCCTCCTGTGTGGATTCTAACATGCCTTCAGCCAAAACCAGAGGATTGTAAACTTCCAACAGGACCAAGCCCATCCAGGCTCACAGAGTACAGCTCAGCCAGTAGTAAGTGGTTGTTTTTGGGAATATAATTTGACTCTGGAATGGATAAAGCCAATCAGCTAGTCCAGACTCTCACGATTGCTGAGATCTAAGAAGTTTGGATAGAGGACAGAAGGTTGTGAAATACTGTGCTATCTGTGGCCTTCCTGTATGTCCATGTGCAATGATGTGACTGAGCTGTCGTTTTCTTTAAGGCTGTGATCACATAGCTCGGTGGTGAATATTTTAGAAGAAGCCCACATATATCTCATCCTGCTCCACTGGGCAGTCTCTAGGTTTTGAAGATGATCTTGGCGGATTTCATGGTAAAAAAAACAAGGCTTGCAGTATCTTCTCCTCTCCTTCAAATCCCATGTGCGCTCCGCCCCTGCCGCCAATTCACTGAAGAGGGAGGAATTGCTGCAGATCTGTCTGGAGTGGCACAATTACCTCTGACACTGAATTGATCCCTGAACACTTTTGAGGATAGGGAGCCTCTTGATTGATTGCTTCTCATTTGTTCATCAGGGAGTCAAAAAGGGGCTTCACGATTCTCCAACTTGTATAATCCCTCTTTAGTTCCTTAACATTTTTTGGGGTCAGTACTTCATGTTCAACTTCTATGTTCCTGTGCCTGCCTTTTGGCCCTTCTTCAGGGGACAGGAGCCATAAAGGAGACAAAGGTCAGAGAAAAACATCAGCATGACATCAGTTCTTCTGATAGTGATCAGTCACTGATGCATTCACTGATCACATAACCATCACCTTATTCTGATTCCATGTGGAAAAAGTCATGCACTTTAAATCTAATAAATGACTTCATTGTTTCAGCCAGTTTTAAAAATCAAACTGATAAGGTAATAAAACCAGAAAGGATTTCTTGAAACCATTAATGTGTGTTCAGGTTAGACAGTGAGGTCCTGTCAAATTGACGGATGCCCATTTTTGGTGGATTGTACTTGTGAAATAACATGATGATAAACTTGGTGGTTTGTATGATACTTTTCTGGGAAGGCAGTCCTTGGTGCCTGCCACATTGACCACCGCCAGTGGGCTGATATCGCCTCAAACCGTGCATCTTGGCGCCTCACTGTTTGGCGGGCAGCAACCTCCTTTGAAGAAGACCGCAGAGCCCACCTCACTGACAAAAGGCAAAGGAGGAAAAACCCAACACCCAACCCCAACCAACCAATTTTCCCCTGCAGCCGCTGCAACCGTGTCTGCCTGTCCCGCATCGGACTTGTCAGCCACAAACGAGCCTGCAGCTGACGTGGACTTTTACCCCCTCCATAAATCTTCGTCCGCGAAGCCAAGCCATTATTTCTGGGAAGGGAGAGACTACAATCATAAAGGTGATTCACCCAGAATGCTTCTCAACCTTTTGGCTAAGATCAAGTGTATTATTGACCTCTGGCTGATCAATTGGATATCTGAGGATCAGCACTTACATGAGGCCCAAGGTAAGGTGTATTATAGAACAGCTTTCTCATCTTTTGTGCACTAAACACCAAGACCCTTCCTGTCACAATTTTGTGATTTCACAACAACCAGAAGAAATGTTTGTTTCACAAATGTAGGGCAAGAGAGATGGTTGTTGGAAAGATTAAAGAATGGGTTGATTAAAAAAAATCAGATAGCGGGATGAAGGAACAAATTGGAGCATGATGACGGGATTTGGGCAGTAATGCTGTGGGTCGGGAGATTGGGTGAAAGAGTGATGGAAAGTCAATCAGTGAGGAGTAAAGGCGATCTGGAGCCTGAGTCAGGGACAGGGATAGGGTTACACAGTGAAAAACATTTAAAAACAGAACCTTTTCATGATTTTCCTTTTATTGTGTGTGCCTGTGTATGTGTGTGTGTCACTGTGCAGCATACAGATATGTTTAAAAACTGAAGAACATAAGAAGAAGGAGCACAAAATTGATTTCCCATAATTTGAACTGCTCTGCCGTGCATCAAGATGATGGGTGTAATTTTCTTGAACAGATCTCATACTGATAACAATAATGAGCTTAATATATATATTGTATAATGTACATATGCACCAACATTTTTACTTGCTTCAGCTGAACAGGTACTTTATAAAGTAAAAACTACAATAGCAATTTTTTTTATTACAATAGAAAGAAAAAGGGACAATAAATACTGAAGTAAAATCACCAATATTACTGTGCAAAACAGTGTGAGCAATAGTGCAGACAATCCTTTTGTAGTGTTGAAGCAGTATATAATTAGTGCTGTTGGAAACAAACTAAACCTGAACCTGGAGGTGCTGGTGTTCGGGCTTCTGAACCTTCTCCCCAAAGGTTGTGATCAGGGTTATGGGGGTCCTTAATGATGTTGAGTGCCTTCTTGAGACAGTGTCTCACATAGATATTTTCAATGGATGCTATGCAAGGTTTAAGAGGCATATAGATGTACATATGAACAGACAGGGAATAGCTGATTACTGACCCTTTGCAGGCAGATGGAATTTAATAGGTTGGAATCATGGTCAGGGCAGACATGGTAGGTTGGGCCTGTTCCTGTGTGTACTATTCTACATTCTAGAGGGTGTAAATGCTAGCAATAATTTGCCAGAGGGGATGGTGGAGACAAATATAATTATAACTTTTAAAAGGCATTTAGGCAAATACTTGCATAGGAAAGGCATTGAGGGATGCTGGCCTAATCCAGTCAAATGGAATAGCACAGAGAGGCACTGCAGTGAGAATGGGAGGTGGGCTAAATGGCCCATTTCTGTGCTGCACAAATCGATGAAGTCTAGTATATTATTTGCCTGTCTCACCACACAACTGTGAGTTTACCTCAGTTGAAATTCTTTTTTCAAGCCGTCACTTTTATTTATCGTTCATACCATGCTTGCATAGCAGACGAGACAGCATTTCTCCAGGACCAGGGAGCATATTTACATAAATATGTTATAATAGAAGTTAAATTCATTAAAATATTAAGACATATGCAGTAACAGATCATAGTACCCTATCCACAAATGTTTTGGGAGTTCAGGAGTCTGATGGCTTGTGGGGGGAAAAAAAACTGTTGCCCAATCTGGACATAAGGACCTGAGCTCTGCAGTACCTCCTACCAGATGTCAGAAGGGAGAACAGTTTACATGAGGGATGTGTGGAATCCTTCACAATGTTTATTGTCTTTCACCTATATTGAAAGTTGTAGATGTCCTTCATGGCAGGAAGAGAGCCCCAATTATCTTTTCCACTGACTTCACTATCCTCTGCAGGACCTTGCGGTCTGAGGAGGTACAGTTTCCAAACCAGGCAGTGATGCAGTTGCACAGGATGCTCTCAATACATCCTCTGTAGAATGTAGTGAGGATGGAGGGTGAGAGATGAACTTCCCTCAGCTTTCACAGAAAGTAGAGATGCTGCTGGGCTTTCTTGACTATGAAGCTTGTATCAGGGGCTAGGTGAGATTATCTGTCTGGTCCATTTGTGGATTCCAGTTCGTTCGGTGGACCTCACGAAATGACCATACCCAAACTTTTGTCCTGATCATACTCTTTTATTCTGCAGAATTGTGAGCTATCTGCTCGCCTCACAAAGATATCTTCTCTATAAAGGCAGGCAGAGAGACTGACCTCTAGTTTCACAGTTTTTTTATTTGTTCAGTAAGTTTACACAATATATTCTTACCCAATGCAATTACTACCAAGTACAAATTCCATTGCTACATAAGATTGACAGACCTCCTTATTCATTGGTTCAGAGTAAATTCCTATAGTTCGTTGTTGTGCTAATTGATCCTTTTGAATTGCCTTGCCTGCCTTACTAGAATGCTGCAAAACCTAGCTGCATTCTCACTAGCTTTTAACCCCTTCCTTCCTCCCATTTATATTGCCAGATCAATTTTCAGTGGTTCCAATTCCTTCCTTTGACACACGAGGGTCCCACTGATAACAGGATAAAGAAAAAAAACACTTTATTGTCCTCCAGCTCCAAGGGACTTCCCCTCTCTTTTGCCCCAGCAACTGCTGCTCTTAAAAAAATTTTCTTGGTCCTGGTGGCGAGTAGCTTCACCAACACTGAGTGTGGTCTTTGTCTGGGGTCAGGGCACGTGAAGGAGGACCAATGAGCCCTTTCGATCTCCACTGATTCCCCCAAGCTTTCCTTCCCCAAATTGCCTGGATGCCAATGTTTAAAGAAGGCTAAGGGGTTTCTCCCCTCTATTCCTTCCTTTTAATCCCAGTATTTTAAGTGAATTCCGCCAGGTATAGTTTTCAAGAATATCAATTCTTTGCCATAAGCTCCCCCTTTCTGCCTCCCACGCTGCAGCTTCATTTTCAATTTGCCGTATCCTGTCCTCATTATTTCCTGTTCTTTCTTCCAATTCTGTTACCCTCCTTTTCAAAGCATTTAATACTGAATGACATTTGTCCAACTTGACATTTAACTGGCTTGTTTTTCTGCCCAAGTCCAATGAGAGTCTCTTTTCCATCGCCTGTTAAATTGTCCACAGTGATGGCTTTGAGTTCCCTCTTCTTCCCGACACCACCATCTTGGCTACCTTGTATAGCCCGACACCATCCTCTTTTTGACGGCACTGGTCTCCACATCACTCCTATTTCCCCCGGCTTCCCCAGGCAAGCCTGTTAAATTCTCTGGCTCAGGGTTTCTGCTTCCCACGTTCCTTCTCTGTCCTCTTCTGCCGCCTGTCAGAGCTCATTATTCTAGGTGGGGGGGGGGTGTATTACTCTCCTCGTCACTAGATGAGCTTGCGGAGGTGCTAGTTTGCTCCTCCCTAATGGGGCTGAGGACTCCCGCGCCTTCCTTTGCAGTCCCCTTACTTGTTGCTGGGCTCCGAACCTGCACTCCTGCCATTCTCCTCAAGGTGGCTGACTCTGTCTCAGCCCTTCTGCCAGCTCGATACCTCCCAGTGACCAGTCCCTGACCACACCACCAGTTTCTCCTGCTGCTACTCTGCTGGCCGAATGCTGGGGGCTCCCCCCACATCAGGTCGCTGCTGCTGCCATCATAGGTCTGAGCCATGTAAATTTATGTTTGGACCTAAATTCTCAAACATAAATTTACTGCAAATTCTGATCCATTGATAGCAAGAGTTGTCACAACAATGCCCATCCATGATGGCTGTACAAATCTGTCCAACAATGCCCATCCATGATGGCTGTACAAATCTATCCAATAGGGATGCATGTAAGATTGAAAGATCAGTTTTCTGGGGAAAAAAATGTTCACAAGTGAAAAGTTCAATTTGAATCAGTGTTGGAGTAATCCAAGAAAGAGAAATGAAGGGCAACTTCAGATTGTAGTATACAGGTAAACCCCGCTTCATGAATATTCGCTTTGTGAAAATTTGCTTATACAAAGAAACCCATGTTCGCTTTTATGAAGAAATTATAATGGGTTTTTGCTTTCACAAAAATTGCCTCCAATAGTAGTCAATGGGTCTTCTCTTTACAAATTTTTGGTTTATGAATGGTTTCTCAGGAATGCTCTACCTTTGTAAAGAGGGGTACCTGTACATGGGGAAATTAGCAGTGCTAACTTCCTCCATAGAGGAGATTTAATAGAGGTCTGTAAGATTCTTAGAGGCATAGATAAGGTGGACAACCAGGACTATTTTCCCAGGGCAGGAATAGCAAACGCTGGGGGACATAAGTACAAAGAGAAGGGAGAAAAGTTTAGGGGGGAGATCAGGGGTAAATTTATTTACATAGATAGTTGTGGGTGCCTGAAATGTCTTGCCAGGGATGGTGGTGGAGGCTGAAACATTGGGGGCACTTAAGAGATTCTTAGACAGGCACATGGATGAAAGAAAAACAGAGGGTTATGAGGTAGGAAGAGTTTAGTACTTTTTTTCTTTTTTATGGTAGGAATATATAGGTTGGCACAACATTGAGGGCCAAAGGGCTGTAGTGGACTGTAATGTTCTATGTTTTATGATTTTTATCATTTCAAGTTGAACCAAGTATCAAATAAACACTGTATGAAACGCAACCCTGCCTGCCTGTCCCGCATTAGACTTGTCAGTCACCAACAAGCCTGCAGCAGACGTGGACATACTCCTCCATAAATCTTCGTCCGTGAAGCCAAGCCAAAGAAAAAGAAAGGCAGCCTTGTACAGTTAGATTACACTGCATGTAGATTCATGGGCTCCAAAGTTTCACTCCAAGTAGAAAAAGAGATGTGTAGATAACAAGTTTATTGTACAATGTGCATATGCACTTAACTTCATACAAAGAATACAATAGTATACACAATTTGAATTAAAAAGAGAAAATAAATACAAAAGATAACTAATTAATATTCACAGTCATCTTGGTGCAAGAAAAAAGTGACAAGTGCTGACAATCCTTTTGTGATGTGCGAGCAGCCCATGATTAGCAAGAGGATATTCAAGAGTCTGATAGCTGTTGGAAAGAAACCTTTCTTGGTGCTGGTCTTCATTTATCTGCTCAAATGTCGCAATGAGAAAAGGTTGTGACCAAGGTGGCAGGGGTGCTTAATGATGTTGGCTTCCCTCTTGACAAGATAGCCCTTTTGATATTCTTTTCTTTGGCTTGGCTTCGCGGACGAAGATTTATGGAGGGGGTAAAAGTCCACGTCAGCTGCAGGCTCGTTTGTGGCTGACAAGTCCGATGCGGGACAGGCAGACATGGTTGCAGCGGCTGCAGGGGAAAAATGGTGGGTTGGGTGTTGGGTTTTTCCTCCTTTGCCTTTTGTCAGTGAGGTGGGCTCTGCGGTCTTCTTCAAAGGAGGTTGCTGCCCGCCAAACTGTGAGGCGCCAAGATGCACGGTTTGAGGCAATATCAGCCCACTGGCGGTGGTCAATGTGGCAGGCACCAAGAGATTTCTTTAGGCAGTCCTTGTACCTTTTCTTTGGTGCACCTCTGTCACGGTGGCCAGTGGAGAGCTCGCCATATAACACGATCTTGGGAAGGCGTGACCCACCCAGCGCAGCTGGATCTTCAGCAGCGTGGACTCGATGCTGTCAACCTCTGCCTTTTCATCCCTTTTGATATTGGATGCCTTCCTTATATGATAACTGTTTTGTTCCGTTAAATCATCCTTGTGAACCTCTGAACCCTCCCCAATGTCAGCACATCCTTTCTTAAATAAGGAGCCAAAACTGCTCACAATACTCAGAATCTGGTCTCACCAGTGCCTCATCAAGCATCAACATCACATCCCTGCTCTTATATTCTATTCCTCTTGGAATGAAGGCCAGATTTGCATTTGCCTTCTTCACCACTGACTCATATTGCAAGTTTATCTTCAGGCTATCCTGCATGAGGATCCCAGATATTTTCAATATTCTTCCCATTAAGAAAATTTCTACCCAAGTGCATGACTGTAAACTTTCTGACATTGTATTTCATTTGCCCATTCATTAATGTGTCTGTCCTTCTGGAGTGTCTCATGTTTCCTCTACAGTACTTGTTCCTCCACCTACCTTTGTATCATTTGCTAACTTGGCCATAAAGCCATTCATTCCATAATCTAAATCATTAATATACAGCATAAAAAAGAAGCAGCTGCAACTCCAATCCCCTGCGGAACACTATTATCAACTGGCAGGCAACTAGAATATGATCCTTGGGTAAAGAAAGTCAAGTACAGGGGTAGGTAAAGGAATGATGGGAACAGTAGAATCAGATGGGTGGGTACCTAAAATTAGAAAATTCAAACTTCAGTATTCAGGCTGAATATCATGTGTTGTTCCTCAAGTTTATGTTTGGCTTCTCCCTGGCAATGGATGAGGCAAAGGACAGACATTCATTCCTTGTAGGACAGACATTCCTCCAGCAATTTTTCACTCAGTATTCCAGCATCTGATTAATTAGGATTAATATGAGATAATATTGCAATTGAATATTTAGGATTAATTTAAAGCATAAGATTTACATATTTACATGTTGGTTAACAAAGGACTCTACATCACCTTTGTTGACCTCACCAAAGCCTTCGACACCGTGAGCAGGAAAGGGCTTTGGCAAATACTAGAGCGGATCGGATGCCCCCCAAAGTTCCTCAACATGGTTATCCAACTGCACGAAAACCAACAAGGTCAGGTCAGATACAGAAATGAGCTCTCTGAACCCTTCTCCATTAACAATGGTGTGAAGCAAGGCTGTGTTCTCGCACCAACCCTCTTTTCAATCTTCTTCAGCATGATGCTGAACCAAGACATTAAAGACCTCAACAATGAAGACGCTGTTTAAATCCGGTACCGCACGGATGGCAGTCTCTTCAATCTGAGGCGCCTGCAAACTCACACCAAGGCACAAGAGAAACTTGTCCGTGAACTACTCTTTGCAGACGATGCCGCTTTAGTTGCCCATTCAGAGCCAGCTCTTCAGCGCTTGACGTTCTGTTTTGCGGAAACTGCCAAAATGTTTGGCCTGGAAGTCAGCCTGAAGAAAACTGAGGTCCTCCATCAGCCAGCTCCCCACCATGACTACCAGCCCCCCCACATCTCCATCGGGCACACAAAACTCAAAACGGTCAACCAGTTTACCTATCTCGGCTGCACCATTTCATCAGATGCAAGGATCAACAACAAGATAGACAACAGACTCGCCAAGACAAATAGCGCCTTTGGAAGACTACACAAAAGAGTCTGGAAAAACAACCAACTGAAAAACCTCACAAAGATAAGCGTATACAGAGCCGTTGTCATACCCACACTCCTGTCGGCTCCGAATCATGGGTCCTCTACCGGCATCACCTACGGCTCCTAGAACGCTTCCACCAGCGTTGTGTCCGCTCCATCCTCAACATTCACTGGAGCGCTTTCATCCCTAACGTCGAAGTACTCGAGATGGCAGAGGCCGACAGCATCGAGTCCACGCTGCTGAAGATCCAGCTGTGCTGGGTGGGTCACGTCTCCAGAAGGGAGGACCATCGCCTTCCCAAGATCGTGTTATATGGCGAGCTCTCCACTGGCCACCGTGACAGAGGTGCACCAAAGAAAAGGTACAAGGACTGCCTAAAGAAATCTCTTGGTGCCTGCCACATTGACCACCGCCAGTGGGCTGATATCGCCTCAAACCGTGCATCTTGGCGCCTCACAGTTTGGCGGGCAGCAACCTCCTTTGAAGAAGACCGCAGAGCCCACCTCACTGACAAAAGGCAAAGGAGGAAAAACCCAACACCCAACCCCAACCAACCAATTTTCCCCTGCAACCGCTGCAACCGTGTCTGCCTGTCCCGCATCGGACTTGTCAGCCACAAACGAGCCTGCAGCTGACGTGGACATTTACCCCCTCCATAAATACTCGTCCGCGAAGCCAAACCAAAGAAAGAATAATGTAATCTTTATAATTTTTTAATATCCATTCCTTTCTTTTCAAATTCTCTCCAGTTTTTTTTAGGGAGGGGAGTTAAGGTTTTTTTTAGGGCCTTTGTGTGGGGGGGGGGGTGGCCTTCTTTTTTTTATTTCTGTTTTCTTTTTCAATTTGTAAAAGCCATGTATGACAAATTGTGAATGAAGTATATGTAATTAATTGTATGTATGGCATCTATAAATATAATTTAGAGAAAAAAATTTCAGCGCCTGTAGCTTTGGTGTGTCTATACAAAGACGGAACCAGGATTTTAGCCCCTGCGGGTTCACAGTAATCTTAACTCTTTTTACATCCCCATGTTCTCATCAACTGTTCTTACTCACTCCGAGATTCTACCACTGCTCTACACCTAAGAGACAATTTCCCCTGGACAATTCACTTATCCAAACGCACTTTCTCCCATGGGGAGAAAGGACAATGTTCACAGAAAGAGCACCGAAGGTCACGGTGGAACCCAGACTTCTGGGGCTCTATACAAAAGGTGCTTCATCTCGTGGTAACGCCAGCTCTAGATGTGTGACTTCTTTAATTCTTTTACAACATATTATCACGTAAGTGGAAAAGGCTGGGTGACCAATAAAAATGGTTGTTATATTTATCTTTAACCTACTTCTGGTTTTTTTAGGGTGTTTCATTTTGTGTCGCATGATGCAACAGAACGTTTAAAACGACACAAATTCACATTGGATTCACATTCTAGCCTTCCCGACACATTGAAGTCTACTTTGGGCTCGTTTAATAGCGCTGAGGCCGATGTTACAATAAAAGGCTAAGCAAGGTCAGGCAGCAGATGAGAAGAGTGAACGTTCGCGATCATTGACCCTTGGTCGCTTTTAATTTCGGTGCGTTGAATATAATTTGCAGGGGTGGTTAAGAATATATTGAAGGTCGAGAATTATTTGTGGGTCAGATCAGGAAAGGTCGACAGAAGTTTTCCCTCTAAAATGAACGGAGTAATAATGTTTTATGAAATTGGAATTAACTAAAAATGTCATTATTTTGTTGCTGATTGAGCTTCTTTATAAAGTTACTGTGGATGTAACTCATGAGATTTGAACTCGTCTCCAGTTGAATTGCCCAGATTTCGAGACAACCCTGACATTGACCGTTAAGCAGTGAACGAGAATTCGCTCTTCGTGGAAATTTGCAGAGGGCATCCACTGTTCAAACTAACAACCAGAAAACGTGGACTAATTTAGCATTGTACCTGGTCAGGTGCTGGCTCCTCCCCGGCACCAGGAGGAGAAGGAATCTGACGAGATGGCGACTAACAGCACTGGTTTCTCTCTCGTTTTCTAGTAACTCGGTGGCTGAAACCATCATTAGGCGACTCGGAAAAAACGCTCGATTCTGCAGTGTGAGCGACGAAGAGAAACTTTCCGCAGACTTGCTCCCCGACGGGGGTCATGGCCAACTTCACGGACCCCGGAGCTGATGAGGTATAGTCCCCACTCTGCTCTCACAGCTGGGAGAGTACTTGAATTGTTTTGGTGGCCGGGTTCTGGAACACTAATACAGCAGGGTTAAACACTGTTACAGAAAGGGATTGGACAACAAGCTCTCATGCGTTAGTACTGGCTGTAATCGATGGGATTCCGGTTCGTAAGGGTCTAATGTCTTTAATACCTTTGAAACAACCCGAGGCTGTGGCTGGGAGTGGAGGATCTCCTTCCTTTTTAAATCCCATTCTGTCCGTTTCCACCGTAAATGCGCACTGCAGCAACCCCGTAACATTTGTCTGCTCCCCGCACAGCCGGAATTTTGAATTTGTGTGTGTGACTCTCTCTCTATATTATCAGACATTTTAGTTGCCGATGCCATTTTGTGCTGCTTCTGGGAAGAAACTGGTTTCTCTTTTGGTTCACTCCCCTTTTCCGCCTTCGATAAATAATCAGGTTCGATGCCCAAGCGTGTATGTTAGTGTAGACCTTCGTTTCGCCTCAACCTCTCATTGTGTATCGATCTTCCTTTTCCTGGATTCAATAAGATGGAATATCGTGATCCGGCGATAATCTCACTGATGATCGCGCTTTTACTAAAAGGCACCCTTGCTATCATTCTGTGGCAACCTCCGAACTCTTGGTTCAGAAGCAGCCCTTTTCAGGCCAATGTTTTTCTATGGCAATCCTTTAGATAATTCATTGCTGGTTATCCAGAGCGCGAGGGTTGGAATATCAGAAGCAGAACCTGGAGATACAGACACTTCGCGTAATCCCATTTACAGTAAATGCTTTCTCCGCAGCAGAGTTCACCACAACATTGTGATAGTAATCAGTTTATAAATGACCAGAATGCTGAAGGGCTGTCCAATAAAGCAAAACAAATAAATGGCTCAGAGAGGCTGGCTGACCTGCTAAGTGTTTCCTACATTTCCCGTTTAAATCACATTTACCAGCACTTGGTCCCTATTCTTCTGTACTTTGGTTACTTGCCTCCTCATCCAGATACATTTAAATCTTGCAGACATACCTACTTGGACTGCCTTCCCAGCCAGTAGTTTCAAGATTGCAAACAACCTCTGGGTTGGATTTTCTCTACCCTTTTTTTGCAATACAACTTAAATCATTGCCCTCTCATGATAGTGGTCTTTCTTTAACCCTATCTTTGCCTGTTGTAACGTTATGTGCCTCTTTCAGATTCCGCTCAGCCTCTTCTGTTCCAAAGAAAACAAACATCTTCTCTCCCTCTGTGACAGTATTTAGAGGTGGCTTGGGAGGAATTGCTAGAGCAGCTTGCACAGACACATTTCAAAACACGGAATTTTTGCAGGACCTTTGCAGAAAGAGCCACGAAGTTGCAGAATCCAGCTGGCCTGGGAGAGCATGTGATTTTTGCAGGCAGATGGAGAACAGTTTTGCTCTCAGAGAGGGAGGGAGTGAAACTGAGAGGAGAGACACAGAAATCAGTTCCAGAAGGACAAAGTTGGCAAACTTTTGGAAGACTGTCTGGTCAAAGGAGAAGACTAGCTGTCTGAGGTGGTCTGAAAGAAAGAGGATAATTTGGAGAACCCTGAAGGGGGCAAGTTTCGTCAGCAAGACTGATTGGAAAGGAATCCGGTGTGGATGTCCTGGAACAAAAGGAATCTCTCTCTCTGAAAACCAGCAAGAACCCTCCTGAATGGTAACCATTTGCCTGTTAAGCACCAAAGACTGACAAACTTTGTTAATGCTAACTTCTGTGCACAGTACAAGAATTGCCTGCAACCAGTGAGATTGGACTGTGATCCAGAACTTTTCTAATCTTAAATATACATTACACACACCTGCGCTTAGTATTAGAGGGGGAATTAAGTAGGTTAGGTAGGTAAAGTAATAAGTTAAAGTTTAATTCTGTTGTTCAATTATAATTAAAAACTACTTTTGTTTAAGTAACCCTGTGTTGTGGTGCACAACATATTGGTGCTGGTTTTTGGGGTCCTCAGGACTCCATAACATCTCGAAATGAGGTGTTCTGTCCCAGGCAGTATCCTCGTAAATCTTCACAGCAACCTCTCTAGTGCATTCATGTGGCCACCCCAACTGCACACAATATGACAGGTGTGGCCTAAGTTTTACATAAATATTCCATGACCTCCACAGTCCAGTATTCTGTGACCCAGCTAATGAAGGCCAGTATTGTATAATACTCCTTTCTCCTCTTTATTTACCTGCCATGTTAATGAACATCTTGGTCACTCTCTTCCTCAATATTCCCTAGGTCCCTACCATTCCTGGTATGCCCCATCCCAGCAAGCCCTTCACAAAATGCACCAAGTCACACTTATCGGGATTAAATAGCATCTGCCATTGCTATGTCTATTGTGTGTCACTATTAGTCTACATTTTAATCTTGCTATCAGCAACACTGCCAATTTTTGTGCCATATTTACTAATAGTGCCCTCTTACATTCTCATCCAAATCAATGATGTAAATATAAATGTTCAATGAGAATGTAGGTAGCATGATCGGTAAGTTGACAGACAATACAAACAGCCAAGAGGCTGACTCAGGACTCAGCGAGACATAGGTTAGCATGAAAGTAGATCAGATTGGTGGCAGATGGAATTTAATCCAGACAAGTGTAAAGTAATACACTTTGGAGAAGTCGTATTCTATAGGACATATAAATTGAATGGAATACTTGCATTGATAGGCACATGTGTTAAGTAAAAAAAAATTGAACATTGTGTTGTTAATCCAAACAAATATTGGTTAGACTGCACTTGTAATGTGTACAGTTCTAGTGCCACACCACAAGAAGGATAGAGTACAGAGATGTTGCCTGGAATAAAGGGCTGTTGATATAAAGAATAATTAGATTGGCTAAGTTTATTCTTACTGGATCATAGGAGGCCACACAGTGATTTTTTTTAAACAGAGGTTTGTAAAACTATGAGGGGCATAGATTGTCAAAAAATTATCCAGGGCAGAGGAGTCTAGAATGAGAGAACATAGGTTTAAGGTGAAGGGGAGAAGTTTAAAGGAGATGTGAGAGGTAACTTTTTCATTTCATGATGAATATCTAGAGCCTGCTGTTAGGTGAGATATTGGAGACCTTTCCACTGGCATCCCAGTTAATTGGCTGTGCAGTATCTTGTGATAGGAACCCTTTTGTGCTGTTTCCACTGGGTCACCCTTAACTGGGGCTCTAATTGCTTTTCCACAGACTACACTCATCCCCAGGTATTGGAGTGATCTACCTTCAACTGGAAACAGTGACTTTATGCTGTCCCTTTTCCACTGATTTTTATCAGCGCGCCAGCGTCAGCAAATGCTAAGGATATGAGTATGGGTATAGGTGGTTAATCCCCAAATGATGTCATTTGACACCGGCATTCAGACAATGTTCCATTTCCATTGGATCCTGTCCCAGTAAATTCCCAATTAAATCCTGGGACAGGATGCCAGTGGAAAAGGGGCTATAGAGATTAATGTAGGTTGGCATGACGGTTGGCATGGATTCATTGGCCTAATAAGCCTGTTTTATGTGGTATATCATTATTTGTTTCAATAGCAAACAGGAAGGGTACTAGCACCATTGGCAGATATAGGCGCCTGGAAGGTAAAGGGACCCGATGCAATATGGTCTGATTAAAGTGACTTAACAAAAACAATAAGTTTCTGTATTCTCTTTTGTGTTTGATTTCATTAAAAATTGCAGGCAGCCTTCCAGCAGATGAAAAGTTCTGGGCAAGTGAGTCAGCGGGGCAATTCTTTACCATTGTGCTAACAAAATCATCGAGGCATTGAAACTATTTATAAAGTAGCAGAAATGAACCACATTGTTGCAGGTTAGAGAAGAGTCCACAGATATACAGGAGCACTGAAAGAATGGTGTGTCATAGCCACAGTGCTGCAGTTACCTGATGGGACATTTGAGGCCCTTACTCTCTGTGTCTGCACCTGGGGCTGTGGCAGGTTTCTGCGGTCGTCCAGCCAGCAACCTCTCCCTTCTCAGTGAAATGGTGGATGGCGACCTCCCCCTTCCCCCTGGGGGCGGAGACCTCCCCCTTCCCCCTGGGGGCGGCGACCTCCCCCTTCCCCCTGGGGGCGGCGACCTCCCCCTTCCCCCTGGGGGCGGCGACCTCCCCCTTCCCCCTGGGGGCGGCGACCTCCCCCTTCCCCCTGGGGGCGGCGACCTCCCCCTTCCCCCTGGGGGCGGCGACCTCCCCCTTCCCCCTGGGGGCGGCGACCTCCCCCTTCCCCCTGGGGGCGGCGACCTCCCCCTTCCCCCTGGGGGCGGCGACCTCCCCCTTCCCCCTGGGGGCGGCGACCTCCCCCTTCCCCCTGGGGGCGGCGACCTCCCCCTTCCCCCTGGGGGCGGCGACCTCCCCCTTCCCCCTGGGGGCGGCGACCTCCCCCTTCCCCCTGGGGGCGGCGACCTCCCCCTTCCCCCTGGGGGCGGCCCCCTGGGGGCGGCGACCTCCCCCTTCCCCCTGGGGGCGGCGACCTCCCCCTTCCCCCTGGGGGCGGCGACCTCCCCCTTCCCCCTGTGGGCGGCGACCTCCCCCTTCTCCCTGGGGGCGGCGACCTCCCCCTTCCCCCTGGGGGCGGCGACCTCCCCCTTCCCCCTGGGGGCGGCGACCTCCCCCTTCCCCCTGGGGGCGGCGACTCCCCCTTCCCCCTGGGGGCGGCGACCTCCCCCTTCCCCCTGGGGGCGGCGACCTCCCCCTTCCCCCTGGGGGCGGCGACCTCCCCCTTCCCCCTGGGGGCGGCGACCTCCCCCTTCCCCCTGGGGGCGGCGACCTCCCCCTTCCCCCTGGGGGCGGCGACCTCCCCCTTCCCCCTGGGGGCGGCGACTCCCCCTTCCCCCTGGGGGCGGCGACCTCCCCCTTCCCCCTGGGGGCGGCGACCTCCCCCTTCCCCCTGGGGGCGGCGACCACCCCCTTCCCCCTGGGGGCGGCGACCTCCCCCTTCCCCCTGGGGGCGGCGACCTCCCCCTTCCCCCTGGGGGCGGCGACCTCCCCCTTCCCCCTGGGGGCGGCGACCTCCCCCTTCCCCCTGGGGGCGGCGACCTCCCCCTTCCCCCTGGGGGCGGCGACCTCCCCCTTCCCCCTGGGGGCGGCGACCTCCCCCTTCCCCCTGGGGGCGGCGACCTCCCCCTTCCCCCTGGGGGCGGCGACCTCCCCCTTCCCCCTGGGGGCGGCGACCTCCCCCTTCCCCCTGGGGGCGGCGACCTCCCCCTTCCCCCTGGGGGCGGCGACCTCCCCCTTCCCCCTGGGGGCGGCGACCTCCCCCTTCCCCCTGGGGGCGGCGACCTCCCCCTTCCCCCTGGGGGCGGCGACCTCCCCCTTCCCCCTGGGGGCGGCGACCTCCCCCTTCCCCCTGGGGGCGGCGACCTCCCCCTTCCCCCTGGGGGCGGCGACCTCCCCCTTCCCCCTGGGGGCGGCGACCTCCCCCTTCCCCCTGGGGGCGGCGACCTCCCCCTTCCCCCTGGGGGCGGCGACCTCCCCCTTCCCCCTGGGGGCGGCGACCTCCCCCTTCCCCTCCCTGCCCAGTGGTGCGCACTCCAAGCAGAACCCACGACAACTCGTCGGGTCCGATGAGTCGGGCTTTGAGTGTGATCTTGAGTTGCCGATGGAAATGTTCCACAAGACCATTGGACTGGAGAGGAGTGACGTGATGGAGTAGTGGCCGGAAGGAGAATACCAGCCCTCTCCAGAAAAGAAGGAAAAAAGTGAAGAAAAACAAAGCCCCAGACACACAAATAAAAAATAAAGGTGTGGAGAAAATGACACCAAAGAAAGAAAAGCCAAAAACAATGGGAACAAAAGAAGAACGAAAGACGCCAGAAGAGAAAGGTGAAGCCCTTACCTGCACAAAAAAGCAGGGACCCGCCGTGGAAAGAAGAGCCCAGTCTCCGAGGTTAGTGGAGACCCCGCATGGTCGAGACCCACTAACCGCAGGACTGCAAAAATGGCTCACGGAGCCAAATAGAGGTGCGCAAATACGCATGCGCGATGCGCACGACAAAGACAACACCGACGTGAGGGGGAACCAGCTGTGGTGTGAAACTCCATAGCACGAACAGCTGAGAGAGACCCGACAGCAGGGCTCCCAGCTGGAAGATAAAGAAAACAACGGGAACGGGAGGGGTGAGAATGAAAAAAGGAAACTAGAGACACAACAGATAATCAACCCAGAAGAGGACCAACATCAAGACACCATGGGGAAAAAAAATATATCCAACAAACTGAGACAAGCAGCTCAACAAGAAAGTCAGCAGAGACACAGATACAAGGAAGAGAAATAGAAGACACAAACCCAAGAGCAGACAGAAGAAGTAGAAGGAGAACAGCAAGCTCTGCACAGAGGAATAGGAGGTAAAATGAATCGACAGTATATAGATAAAAAAAATTTTCAAGAACAAATGAAAGCATTAAGAGAATGGCTGACACTAGAATTTAGAGAAATGAAAAGAAAAATGAAAAGTACAGAAGAAAAAGTGAGTAGAATAGAGCTGGTCATAACAGATGTAGGGAAAAGTTTAGAAAATGTGGAAGAACGTGTAATGGCGGTAGATATGGAAGTGAACGACTTAAAGAAAATTGGAAGAAAGTGATAAAAAAGTTAAAGAAACACCAGAGTTGTTTGCTCAGAAGATGGATATAATGGAAAACTATAGTAGGTGAAACAATATAAAGATAGTGGACCTTAAGGAAGATGAAGAAGGCAAAGATATGAAAGAATTTATAAAAGAATGGATCCCAAAGGTCCTGGGAATGCCAGAAATGCAGGAAGGATAGGAAATAGAAAGAGCACACAGAACATTAGCCCCAAAACCACAGTCACAACAAAAACCAAGATTCGTTTTAGTAAAATTCCTGAGATATACGACAAGAGAAAATATATTGGAGAAGGCAATGAATAAAATGAGAGAAGGCAAAAAACCACTGGAATACAAAGGTCAAAAATTTTTTTTTCTACCCAGACATAAATTTTGAGCTCCTGAAGAAGAGGAAAGAGTTTAACGCAGCAAAATCGATCCTATGGAAGAAAGGCTATAAATTTATGTTAAGATATCCAGCGGTGCTTAAAATAGTTATCTCGGGGCAGCAAAACAGACTGTTCTCGGATCCGGAGAAAGCACGAGAATTTGCAGAATGCCTGCAAGACAGAAAGAGAGATGAAGAGATGTAACAAGAACAAAGAACAATGACAAACTACATATAAGGAAGTAAAAATAATGTATAAGTAAGAACTAAAGGAGGGAAGTAAGGGAGAAGGGGGAAAAAAAGGAGGGGGTTAAAAAATAATAAATAAATAAATAAAACAAATGAAATGAGGGGGAGCTTTGTTGTAATGGGAAGATAAAAGTCTTTTCTGGAGGGGGTTGGGTGCGAGAGAATAACAGTCACTGCAAAATCAGTTGACACGCGAACAGGTTCGCAATCCGAATGGAGAGGGGAGTTGTGGTTGGCCACCAAGGGACAAGGGGCGACTCAGAGAGGGGGGGGGACACTTAAGGTTAAGGGAATTTTAGATGTGGGAATGGTTGAAATATTTTGTTTTAGAAGTCTTGTCATACAGTGCGTTCATAAAAAGAAAACAAATGAAAATGGGGAACAGGGGAAAGGTGGTGGTGAGGAAGCGGAAATGAGATGTAAACAAAGTATGAAATGGCCATGTTGAACTATATGACTATAAATATTAACGGAATACATAACCAAATCAAAAGGAAGAGGCTATTATATTTACTGATAAAAGAAAAAAATTGATATAGCATTCGTGCAGGAAACGCATCTAACTGAAGTGGAACACAAGAAATTAAGGAGAAACTGGGTAGGGCATGTAACTCAAAAGCCAGAGGTGTAGCTATATTAATCAATAATAGAGGAGGAAATAATAGATCCAGCAGGGAGTTATGTAATGATAAAGTGTCAGATATATTCAGAATTTTGGAATTTGCTCAATATATATGCACCTAATGAAGAGGATCAAAAGTTTATGCAAGATATCTTTTTGAAGATTATAGGTACGCAGGGGAATATATTGATAGCAGGGGACTTTAACCTTAATTTGGATTCAAAGATAGATAAAACTAGACAAAAGACTAGCAGAAAGAACAAAGTAGCCAAATTTATGGTTAAATCAGTGCAGGAAATGCAACTTATGGATATATGGAGGAGACAACACCCAAAGGAGAAGGAATACTGTTATTCGAGTAGACATAAAACATACTCAAGGATTGACCTGTCCTGTTGTCAGCCCATATCCAAGGGAGAGTTAGGAAAACGGAATATAAAGCTAGATTGTTATTGGATCACTCACCATTTGAAATACCTTCACGATGAATTATGTCACCCAGACGTCACTAGATTTTATCATGTGAAGTCCCTCAATTTTCCGTACTCACTAGAAGACATAAAGAAACTGAGTAACAACTGTCTGTGCGAGTGTAAACCACACTATTATAAACCTTCCGCTTCCACATTGATTAAGGCATCTAGACCATTTGAACGCCTCAGTGTGGATTTTAAAGGACCTCTACTCTCAAATAATAGGAATTCCTATTTCCTTAACATCATTGATGAGTTCTCTCATTTCCCCTTCGCTATACCATGTGCTGACATTTCTGCTATTAAATGTCTTGATATGAATTTTAATATTTTCGGTTATTATCCTAACTTCATAGTGACAGAGGGTCAGCTTTCATGAGTTCTGAACTTAGGCAATACCTTCTTGATAGGGGTAGAGCTACTAGTCATACTACAAGCTATAACCCACGGGGTAATGGTCAAGTGGAGCACAGTAACAGTACAATCTGGAAAGCTATCACTCTTGTGCTAAAATCAAATGGTCTCCCCACCAGCCGCTGGCAAGATGTGCTGCCAGAAGCATTAAACGCTATCATACATGGCTTTGTACAGCTACCAATGAAACCCCTCACCAGCGTCTTTTTGTTTTCCCTAGAAAATCAAAACCTGGATCGACCTTGCCGACTTGGCTCTCTAACCCTGGAAAAATTTTATTAAGAAAAAATGTTAGACCCAGCAAAGCTGACCCGCTTGTTCAGCATGTTCAACTGCTTCATGCTAATCCGCAGTATGCTCATGTTATTTTTCCTGATGGAAAAATGGACACTGTTTCCCTTAGGGATCTAGCCTCACCTGGTCTACAGCCTGCTACCCATTCCATTGACCTGACTCCTTCTCTACCTTCCCTGTCACGACAAACACTCACGGAACCATACCCTCTTTATGGGAATGTTTCCTCGCGCTCTCCACTCCCTTCCACAGCTGGCGACAAAAGTCCTTCGGTTAGAGATAAGACTCCTCCATCTGTGCTAACACGAATCTCAAAGCATCCTCAGAGGCTCTGTTATGACCATTTCTAATCTTAACCATAATTACAGTGAGTGGAGTCACCCTTCATTATCTCAGGGTTGCAGTCTTTTTTTTGCCATGTGTTCTCATTAATTCTGTTTGTAACCCTTGATCTTTCGTGATTTTTTTTCTTTTGTTTTTGCCATTATTGTATTTTATTAAAATTGGTCATTTTTTTGGTGGGGTGAATGTGATGATGTAATGGGGGGGCATATTATACTGACTGCTTGCTATTGGCTATGTCTGTAGAGATGCTCCACCCTACTGGTTTAACAGATGGAGATGCTTTCCCACTGGCCAGTTTAGTGGTGGTTATAGTCTGTTAATCCGTGCGGTGCCATCCGGTACCGCACGGATGGCAGTCTCTTCAATCTGAGGCGCCTGCAAGCTCACACCAAGACACAAGAGCAACTTGTCCGTGAACTACTCTTTGCAGACGATGCCGCTTTTAGTTGCCCATTCAGAGCCAGCTCTTCAGCGCTTGACGTCCTGCTTTGCGGAAACTGCCAAAATGTTTGGCCTGGAAGTCAGCCTGAAGAAAACTGAGGTCCTCCATCAGCCAGCTCCCCACCATGACTACTAGCCCCCCCACATCTCCATCGGGCACACAAAACTCAAAACGGTCAACCAGTTTACCTATCTCGGCTGCACCATTTCATCAGATGCAAGGATCGACAATGAGATAGACAACAGACTCGCCAAGGCAAATAGCGCCTTTGGAAGACTACACAAAAGAGTCTGGAAAAACAACCAACTGAAAAACCTCACAAAGATAAGCGTATACAGAGCCGTTGTCATACCCACACTCCTGTTCGGCTCCGAATCATGGGTCCTCTACCGGCACCACCTACGGCTCCTAGAACGCTTCCACCAGCGTTGTCTCTGCTCTATCCTCAACATCCATTGGAGCGCTTTCATCCCTAACGTCGAAGTACTCGAGATGGCAGAGGTCGATAGCATCGAGTCCACGCTGCTGAAGATCCAGCTGCGCTGGATGGGTCACGTCTCCAGAATAGAGGACCATCGCCTTCCCAAGATCGTGTTATATGGCGAGCTCTCCACTGGCCACCGTGACAGAGGTGCACCAAAGAAAAGGTACAAGGACTGCCTAAAGAAATCTCTTGGTGCCTGCCACATTGACCACCGCCAGTGGGCTGATAACGCCTCAAACCGTGCATCTTGGCGCCTCACAGTTTGGCGGGCAGCAACCTCCTTTGAAGAAGACCGCAGAGCCCACCTCACTGACAAAAGGCAAAGGAGGAAAAACCCAACACCCAACCCCAACCCACCAATTTTCCCCTGCAACCGCTGCAACCGTGTCTGCCTGTCCCGCATCGGACTTGTCAGCCACAAACGAGCCTGCAGCTGACGTGGACTTTTTACCCCCTCCATAAATCTTCGACCGCGAAGCCAAGCCAAAGAAGATAGTCTGTTAATAAAAGCCCGGCATTAGTAAAACCCTTGTCTGGTCCATGTCTATGGCATATCAGCTTCATGCCAACTGATCACTCTGTAACTGCACTTTTGTGCTGTGTCTTTCATGTATTATGTGTGACATGTCTAATTGGTCTGCTGAAAGAGATACAAATAATATGGGTAAACAAATTTAAAGAGAAAAAATTCAAAGAAAAATTTCTCGTGCTCACAGTTCCTTCACATGTCGAATAATGAGCAAGCTATTAGTCTTGTTGGATATTACATCATAGTTACTATGGCAACACTACAAACAATAGTTCTCTTAAAGAGACAGGCACAAAATTAACTGAGTTTATAAAAAATAAGGTTATAACCTTTACATTTCTCACAAAGCAAGCTCCATCATTGGATCTTGGTACAGTGACAATAACATTGAACCACACAACTGATTCCAGATTTTTAAAATCAACCCTCTAATCTAAACCCCTACCAACTAAATAAGGTTGAATAAGTAAAATATACATATTGACTGGAGAATTAAAGTTATGGTCTATTTTACATTGTCTAGATTTCCTTTTTTCCCCTCATTTGAATTTAAAAAAAATTCCACATGGTTTACAGTGTTATCGTGTTAAAGGCCTAACTGAAGGCCATGCGGACTAAATCAATATTATTTTCTTCATCAATAAATTTTAATATATCTTAAAAAAACTCAGTCAAATTAATTGGATAGCCTCTCCCACCAATAAAGCTATGCTGACTCTATCTAATCAACCTCTCCATTTCCTATACTGTACGTTAATCTGTCTTTCAGGATTTTTGTTACAGTAACTTTCCTCACACATCACATTCACTGGCACATGATTACCTGACTTATTCCTACTGCTTGGTATCACATTTGCTGTACTCCAGTCATCTGGCACTTCATCTGTGTGAAGTGTCATGGGACCTACAACTGGGCCTACAACTGTTCACAATATACATAAATGATTTGGAAGGAACCAAGGATAGAATATCAAAGATTATGCTAAATTGAGTGGAAGAGCAAATTGTGCAGAGGACACAGAGATGTAGATAGGTTAATTGAATGAAATCTGGCAGATGAAGTACAATTCTGGTAAATGTGATGTCATCCACTTTGGAACAAAAAATAGTAACTCAGATTATTTAAATGATTAATTGCAGCATGTTGTTTTGCAGAAAGACCAAGGAGTACTTGTATATGAATTGCAAAATGTTTGCAAGTGCAACAGGCAAGTGGCAAATTATCCTTCATTGCTTGAGGGATTGAATTTGTATAAGGTGAGGCCACCTTTGGAGAACTGTACACTATTCTGATCTAGAGAGGAGGAGTGGGAAAGATGTGTTTGGTGGTAGGATCCTGTAGTAAGTGCCAGAAATTCTAGTAGATGACATGTTGGATGCAGAGGCGGGTGGGTTGGTAGGTGAGGATGAGGGGGATTCTATGTTGGTTGCATCTGGGGGCAGAGGGGCCAAGAGCAGATGAGCAGGTGAGGGCTGATTTGATAGTTGTGGAGAGAAGCCACATTTGTGGAAGAAGGCAGACATTTTAGAAGCTCTGGACTGGAAGACCTCAGCTTGAGAACAGATGTGGTGGAGACGGAGAAATTGAGAGAAGGAGATGGAATTCTTGCAGGGGACAGGGTGTGAGGAAGTGCAGTCCAGGAAGTTGTTGGAATTGGAGGGTTTATGGTATATATCTGTGGAAAGCTGGTCTTCCAAGATGGAGACAGAGAGATCCAGGAAGGGGAGAGTGTTATCAGAGATGGACCAGTTAAGTTTGGGGTCATGGTAGAAGTTGGATGCGAAGTAGATGAAGTTGAAAAGCTCATCGTGGGTGCATGAGGCAGCCCCGATGTAGTTGTCTATACAATGGAGGAAGAGTTGGTGAAAGACAATAAACATTGTGAAGGATTCCATATAACCCTCATGTAAACTGCTCTCTTTTCTACCATTTGGTAGCAGTTACTTAAACACTCAGGCCATAGTGTCCCGATTGGGCAACGGCTTTTTCCCCCAAGCCATCAGGCTCCTGAATTCCCAGAACATTTGTGAATGGGGCACAGTGGACTGTTACTGTATATGTCTGGTTTAACTTCTATTCTAACTTAAATTTATGTAAATATGTTCTATGGTCCTGGAGAAACGCTGTCTCATCTTTACCGTGTGAGCATGGTTTGAACAATAAATTAAGGTGACTTGACTTGACCAAGAGGCTTATTGTTGAGTTGAGGAAGGAGAGGCTGAGGGACCTGTCTACATTTGTGGGAAGGAGATGGACAGAGTCAGAACCTTCAAGTTCCAGGGAGTCCATATTTCAGAAGTTCTTTCCTGGAACAAGCACATAAAGTCAACCATGAAGAAGGCACACCAACAGCTCTACTTTCCAAGGAGTCTGAGGAGATTTGGCATGTCGTTGGATACACTATCAAACTTGTACTGGTACAGTGTTGAAAGTGTACTGACTAGTTGCATCATAGCCTGGTTTGACAATTCAAAGGCCCAGAGATGCAGAGTCTGAATAAGCTAGTAAAGCATGTTCATCAGAGGCTCAGACCTCTCATTTATTGCAGACATCTATGTGAGGTCCTGTCTCAAGAATGTTGTCAATACCATGAAGGACTATTATCACATTGGCCACAACCTCTTCTCTTTGCTACCTTTGGACGGAAGGTTCAGAAACTTCAAAACCTACATCTTTAGGTTAAAGAGCAATTTCTTTGCAACAGTTATTAGATTCTTGAACTTTCCCCATGGTACATTCATCATAGACTGCCTTGGGACCACCAAAGAACTTTCTGCACTATTTTTATTTATCTTGTGCATTATTTTTTCTTTTCATTGAATTCAATTAGTTTACTTACATAGTTTTTTTTTTCTTTACTAGTACCTGTTTGGCTGCAGCAAGTAAGAATTTTGGTGCATAGTACATTGTGCATTTGGAATGGGAATAAACTCATCATCATCAATTGAAATCATTCCTTGCTGCCTACATAGAGTACTTGTTCTGAACCATGATTTCAGAAGCATAGCCATTGTGATTTCAGACAAAGAAGTACTGACATTGAATTGGATATGTCTGGAATGCATTAAAGCCATGTAATGAAATCCATCCAGGGAATCAATGCAGTTGGTTATATAAGAACGATAGAAGCACATCTTTTGTCCTCTGGGTGGGAGAAAGTTAAGAGGAGATTTAATAGGTGTCTAAAATTTATTAAATGTTTTGATAGCATTAATGATGAAAAGTTAATCCATAAAAGAGGTGGTAATCAATGGTTTAAGATAATTGACAAAAGAACTAAAGGGGAAATGAGATTTTTAAATGCAACCAGTTTTTATGATCCAGAGTCCTATCTAAATGAATGGTGAAAGCAAATTTAAAGCATGAATAATGTATCTGTGAAGAAGAATTATCAGTGGCCTGAAGAGCTAGTAGTAAAGTGATGGACCCAAAGCTGATATTTTCTGCAATTCAAGGATATAGGCTAATACAGGTCATCTGGAACAAATTCAAAATTAATTTTGTCTTTGTTATCATTCTCTTCCAAATTGTCAGTACCTTAGGTTTTCAACATACTGTATGCATGGTATGGAAATTCTGTTTTCCATTATTATCAAAGAAAATCAGTAAACTGGTGATGATTATAAACTTTGCCCATTCCAGAAAATATCTTAGAAATCTTGTGCTTTGGTCCATGAGTTTCTAATAGAATATCATTCATAATCAAAGCTTAGCAAATCCTCTGATGCTACATAACTGATGATATCTATGTGGACTCTAATTCTCACCAATACATATTTTAAAATTAATGGACTTTAATGGTTTTACGATTTTTTAAAAAGAAGCTTATAATATTTTGGCTTAATATTTTTTGCTGTAATTATTCACTCTGAATAATATTTAAGATTTTAGCTAAAATTGTGTTTATTCCTACCTTGAATGCTGTGCCTGTGATTTATTCAATATGATAACATTGGATAACAATTGAACTGCCATTGAACCAGTACAGGAAAAAACAGAATTTGGTCATTGCTTGATCTTTAGTAGCAGCTGTATTCACAGACAATGACAAGCCCTGACACTATGCTGTTGACCTTAAAATCCACACCTATGATTTTGGACCTTGTCCATATATTTTCTGTTGGCAATGGACAAAACTCTTGCCAGATACATAAAATGTATGACAGCAGGGATTCAGTATTATGGCAAAGAGTATATTCAGGTGTCTGTGGATTTGAGGAGATAGGGTTAAGATGGTAGAAACAAAGTAAAAGATAACAAATAGTAAAATAAATAAAATCAAAATTAACAACAAAGGAGGAGACATGAAAAGAGGTGGCATACGCTCTTAATGTAAATTTGTTAAGATTCTGGAAAAAAAATTGAAGCGAAATGTTACATATTGGTAACTGTGACAATGTTGCTGAATCAATATTTGTTTCTGAGAGTCTTGCATGGAAACATGAACCTGGTAGTAGAAAATGGCCATTAGACCCTCCAACTTGTTGCAAAATTCAATCAGATAATGAGTGAAAAAAACATATTTTAATTGACTCAAAGGAACTCCAGATCTGTTCTCTTGTGTTAAAAGTTTATTAACCACAGGAAATAACACAGGCTTCCCTTTACCCCCATCTCGTTTACTTGGATCACAAACTGGTGGCAAAACGAACTAAGCCATTTCGAGGGGAGATCAGGGAGGGGGTGCACAGCAGCACTTCAGGACTGCTTTGAAATATGGACTGGAGCAGTTTCTGGGAGGCAGCCACGTACAATGGCCATGTAAACTTCGAGGAGTGCACAAACTGCATAAGCAATTGAGGATGTCACAACTGTTACAAGATCAAACCAGCAACCACAAAGAAGGCATATCGCACAGGGGTAAAGATGAACAATTACTTTATTAACAAAAATTCACCTTCAAACTTTAATTCAAAATGCCCCTTTTTATAACAATGCCCACTGGTTAATATACAAATTTCTATAAGAGTGTAAAACTAATAAATCCCCATCCTAAATATAACATATGTAATCAAAGTCTAAGTTCTATTTCCAACCAGCCCACAGAAAAAAACTTAGACACAAAACACACAAGACTCACAAAACTTCGATTACAATCAAAGTAAAGATCGTAAAAATTCAGTTTGTTTGGTAAATTGAAGCCAAAAGATCTTTGAGAGAGAGAGAGAGAGAGCACAAAATTCAAAGTGGTCTTCTTGTGTTGCTCGCCAAGAGAGGAACAAAGGCTTGGTCCGGATCCTTCTGGCTGCCTTCAGAACGTTCCTCCCTTTTTAAAATGCCCAACATTACAAACTGCCTCCCAGACAATGACTCTGCTTGGGCATCCTTCCACTTCACAGTCACAGTCACACCCAGCCGTGGCTTGTCTTCCAAGTCCAGAAATTTCTAGATCATCGTCTGCACATGCCCAGTCTGTCTCCCACTCTCTCAGCAGTCCACCTTCACCTTGGCTCTTAAAGGCAAACTGTCACTTTCCAACTCAAAACCTCACAACACATAGGTCAATACACAACACAGAACTCTGTAACACAGAAATCAAAGGTTCCACAGCGAGGGCTAACCAAAAATCATGGTTGGACGCAGAAGTCCATACACTTGTCAGTTTGTGATGCTGCCCTCTGGATAGGAGACAAGATGGGACTAAGATAGCCAGGGCTGTATCGTGGTCATGTGGAAGTCTGACTCCCAACTAAATATTACACGATGGAATACGGAAATACAGAGTTGTATTTCTCTGGAGAAAATTACGTACAATTTGAGGAAATATAGCACATTTGTTAGGGTGTGGCAGCAATTTGTGCGCAGTTGTAATTACACCCCTTTTAGATAAAGTGAATATGACAACCATGGCAGACTGGACACCTTCTCCACACAGTTCGATGAGAACAGGCTGATCCCAAAGATGGCTCTGTTTCCTCCCTGATGAACGGGCTCCTTGTGTAGCCGTGGCCAAGGTGAAGAGAACACTGTCCAAGGTGAATGGGACCAGACAAGATACCTGGTTGGGTTCTGAAGGACCGAGCAGACCAACTGATGGGAGGCCCTTACGGGCACCTTCAACATATCACTGCAGCAGTCCATCATCCCCATGGGTTTTAAGATAGCCACCATTGTCCTGGTGCCAAAGAGAGCAAAAGTAACCTCAATGACTACTGCTCAGCAGCACTGACAACCACCATTCTGAAATACTTTGAGCATCTGGTGATGGAATGCCTCAAAGCACTCCTCCCAGATACACTGGACCCATTTCAATTTACCTACAGATAGAACTGTTCCACTGATGATGCTATAGACTTATTCCTCCACTCCATCCTGTCCCACCTGGAGAATGATACCTCATAGTCCAGGCTGCTGTTTTTTTTACTTCAGCTCAGCATTTAATGTGATCATACCCCAGAGGTTTGTGGAGAATCCAAATGACTGCAACATGATTAGATGGTGTGATGTTCTTAAACCTGTGGCCTTGTTGTAACAACACAGGCGGTAACAGGTAGATAGCTGAGAATGGGAGTGAGTTAGGGAGTTACTGGCTGGCAGCAGGAAGCTCACAGTCACTCCTGACTCTTAAGTACTCCACAAGCTTCATTAAATAATTACTGAATCTATATTTAGTTCCTCTAGCTGGATGCAATCCTTTAGAAATGAAAAAGTGCAGGTGAATCATTGGAAAATATTGAAATAATGTTTGGGTCCATAAATGGTGGAAAGGAAGAATTAAAAGGACAGGTATTATACTTTCTGTGCTTGCATGGTATTTGGTCATATGGGAAGGATTGCTGGGGACCAGAGGGCAGATATATGAAAACCTGAAAAGAACAAGGGGAAGATATCTGGTTGTAGAATTGTGTTGAAGCTGGCCCACATTGAATTTAATTGAAAAATTTATTATTACATGTATTGACATAGTGTTAAACTCTCATTTTGTGTACAATGGCAAGTTATCCAACACCAAGCAGTGAAGTAATAAAAGTGTAGGTTGTAGTGTTACAAAGATAAAGTTCAGGATATAGAGAAAAGTACAATTAAAACCATTCATTTTATTTACCAATGAATAATCCATTTAAGAATTTGCTAACAGTAAGAAAGAAACTGTCTTATGTTTCCAAGCTCGTATGTCTTTTGCCCAACAGAGAAGAGAGTTGAGGGAAATGGGATGTGTCTTTTAATATGTTGGCATCTTGTGGAAATATAGATAGAGTCAATGAAGGGGATATTGATTTGTATTCACAACTCTGCAGTTTCTTGTGCTCTTGGGCAGAATAGTTGCTGTAAAAACACACCGACATGCATAAAAAGCAAAGATGTATTGACAATGTTTCAGTCCTGAGCCCTTCTTCAAGAAATAAGCAGATTCTGCTCATTCCTTGAAGAAGGGCTCAGGCCTGAAACATCAGCAATATCTTTGTCTCCTATGGTCTCTAAAAAGACCAGCTGAGTTCCTCCAGCATTTCAGTGTGTTTTTACTACAATCACAGAGTCTGCAGACATTTGTGTTTCACTTAAAATAGTTGGTGTACCAAGCTGTCACTACCAAATGAGATGATTTTTATAGTATATTACATCTGTAAAAATTGATAAATAACCTTAGGGACATACTGAATTTCCTTAGGCTTCTGAGAAGGTACCTGAGGGCTTGTAGTTTTTCTATTAACTTTGTCATGGAACTAGGATCCCACTGGCTTGTTATCTGCAGTACCTTTCATAACTTATGGTCTGCTTTCACTGTTCTGTAAACTTGTATCCTGAGGTTCTGTTCTATTGATACATAAAATAATATTCACAATTTGTTTCTTGGAATAAATGTGGTAGCATATCAAACTTTAGTGTCAGATGTTGGACATGACCAAGGATTTTGAACAGTGTAACACCAATTTTGTGAAGATGGTTAGTTATTCAAGTAGCTAAATTATATTGCCTGCCCACAGTGCATCTTTTTGATTCCAATGCATTCGGTTTTTAAACAGTGATGTGCAAGAATATAACAAGAATGTAGACGATCTCTAAATCTTGCAGTTACATATGTAATGGATAAATATTGGGAGGAATTTGGTAAGATTAGTGGGCTACATATATACACACATTTTAAAACCGATCATATTTGAAAGACTGAAGAATTTATATTCAGGAACATTGCAAAAACTATGGAGAATGCTAGGCACATTTCACAAGTAGCTAATTGAAATGAGGTCATGAAATGAATAGACTATTGTTTGGAGGAGACAAATTGGCTGTTTAAAAGTCCCTACAATGTGCTCACAGAAAGGTCACTCCTGGGTTTTGTTTATCTAAGACAACAGCTTGACTAAGAGAGGAGAACTCCTGTTGTTTGCTGAAGAAGGTGAGGGTATTTGCAAGTGAGAGAGTTACATGGGCTTTCTGGCAGTTGGAGAGAGAGAGAGAGAAGACACGTTCAAGAAGCTCTCTCAGCTAGTGTGTGTGTGACACTGAAAGAGGCTGAACAGTGCAAGCCAGAAAGCTTGTTGAAACAGAAAGCTCCAGAGCAGTGGATGGCTGGAAGTGCTATCTGTCTGATGTTTCTCTTGGAATAAGGGAATCAGAAAGGAACTCTGTGCTAGCCTCAAAGAAAGACATTACCATCTGCAGAACCCTGATGGGACAAGTTTTATCAGTGAGACATTTAGGTGACTAATAGTGGTATCTCAGTTGTGGAAATCCTGGAACAACAAATCTCTCTCTGCAAACCCTACAAGAACCTTCCTGAGTGGTAAACATTTACCTTTTGAGCACCAAAGCCTGGTGAACTTTATACATGTTAAATTCTGTGCACAGTATAAGAATTGCCTGCATCCAGAGAACTTGGAAGAAAGAGAAGTGAGATTGAACTGTGAATCAAAGAAGTTTTCTTAAATTTACACACACATTACATACACGTGTGCTTAGAATTAGAAGGGGGTTAATTTGGGTTAGTTAAGTATAGAGATAAGTTAAAGTTTGAATCTGTTTTCATGTTTAAAGATAATTAAAAACAACTTTTGTTTAAGTAACTACTTGTCTTGGTGAATGTCTGTTGCAGCTGCAATTTGGGGTCCTTTGGGGTCGTAACACATACCACTTTCTGCCAATGTAATGGAGCAATTAAGAATTATCTTCAGTATTGATGGTTTAGCTTTTTGGGAAATGGTTGATGTTTAATTTGGCATTAAATGTTTTCTTTTTCAATGTTTTCAATATCAAATAAATGTTACATAGGTACATGACAATAAAATAAAGTATTAACAAATCATTTATAGCAATACAAATAGTATTGAAAGCATGCAGAAAAGATTCAGAACAATGTGAACTGTGATTGGTGTGATAGTACAGATTCTATCACCAATGTGTATAGGTTCAGATTGTAGTGTAGGATGACTGTGATTGGCTGAGAGCGTAGCCACACCTACTGGCTGGTCTTAAAGGATTGCTCCAAGCCACACCAGGTCATTCTGGACTGGTCGACCTACATGTGGGTGGGTGGAGACTTTGTAAAGGTATATAAAGTCATAGATAAGATAAATAAAACCATTTTCCTCCAGAGTAAGTGAATCTAATACACGTGGGTATAGATTTAAGGTGAGAGGGAAAAGATTTAAAAGGGACCAGAGAGCACCTTTTACACACACAGGCTAGTGGGTTTATGGATTGAGCTGCCAGAGGAAATGGTAGAGGTGGGTACTATTGTAATGTTTAAAAAGCTCTGTGAATGGAGAAGAAAAGGGGTGGAGAGTTGGAGGAAAGAAACCAGGGATGGTGAAGAGAGGGAGGTACATGGAGAGGAAAGGTTTGGGGGATATGGGTTGAATGCATCAAAAGGGAGTAACTTGGGTTGTTTTTGGATAACACCATTGTTTTGACACCAGGTTGTTGTTCCAATAGGAAATGCACTCCATTTTCATTAACAACAAGGTTGTTTACGGATTAAATGCTCACCCATGAGGCTTCTTCAATGAAACGTGTCGTCTCTGTAGGATAGGAAACTAATGTTACATTTCTATTCAAGTAGTTCTGCAATATTTTCAGGTGCATAATTTATTTAGATTATATCTATTGACTGAAAAACAGCTCTTGTATGATACTCAAGTTGCTTTTCTATTTTCTAGAAATTATTTGCCACTTAAATTCCAATTCTGCAAAATTGTTCATTGAGAAAGAAAATGAAGCTATAAGTTAGTTGTAATTTTACATGATTTCTTTAAGACCAATGTGGATGTACTTTCAAAGAGAAGACTACATCTATTAGTGTGCATTGTCAGAGGGATAATGGTAGGAAAATAAGCTCAATATTGCCAGGACAACCTGGAATGTGAGAACAATTAAAAATTATCTTGTTTGTGCAAGAAATCATGTTGTGGTTTTCCATTTAAAAAAAACATTTTTTAGAGATACAGCATGATAACAGGTCCTTTCAGCCCATGAGCATGTGCCACTCAAATAGACCAGTTAACTAACAAAACCCCAATGTTTTTGGAGGGTGGGAGAAAACCAGAGCCCCTGGAGGAAGTCCATGAACTTATAGGGAGAATCTGCAAACTCCTTACAGACAACACAGATTTGAACCCAGGTCTCAGGTGCTGACTCTCTAACTGACTCTCTCTGTGATTAGTGAGGGATTGCTTCAGGTGGATTGTGAGTGGGAAGGGAAGGTTGAGAATCACTGCTCTAGACTCGATTGTTACTGAAATATTTTGCTTGAGAAAAATTGTCATTGGTCCATTTCCTTTGGAGTTATGAAACCGAGCACATAACGAGTCAATTAGGTATGATTAAAACAGTGGTTTTCAAACTTTTTCTTTCCACCCACACACCACCTTAAGCAATCCCTCACTAATCACAGAGCACCTATGGCATAGGGAATTCTTAAAGTGGTATGTGAGTGGAAAGAAAAAGGATGAGAACCACTGTGCTACACTAATTGTTCCACCACTCAAAATTCTTGTATTTTGATAATGCCACTCTCTTTCTCCAGGAATGCAACTATGGATATTTGCTTTATATAGTTCATGGACAATGAAAATGAATTTATATTGTGTTATTGATTGTAAAGTAACCACACCTCAAACCCTCACACAAAAGTTAAAGTTCACTTCTACATTAGTATAGGAAGAAAATTTTAAATTTAATTAATTCTGTATGCTTACAAGATGAAAATTGTCAGAACTGGTAATGTGAGATCTTTCTGTCGTGGGAGATGCAGCACAAGCGAAGCTGACGATCTGTCGGCAACAAGCAAGCATGTTTCAGTTTTCTTCAGTGAGATTGCTGGACTGATATTTAGGCTTTGATTGATGATGAGACGCATTTGTGAGTAAGGATTAATGTGTTCCTTTGTATCCATGTCATTCAGAAGTTGAAGAAAGAAATGCATGTGTCTTGAACTTTACAAAGCACACACCAGGCAAGGATATACAATTGAAATGTGGTCACTGATGTAATGTAGGAATTGTGCACAGTATTATGTCGAATCAAGTAGACAGTGTTAAATAACAGAGTGGACACTTAGTCTGGTCTTAAGATGGTTTAGTGAGAGAGCAGGTTAATAAGCTTGTACAATGGTGCAAGAACAACCAAGTGTCAGTGTGGACAAGACAATGGAGATGAATGTCGACTTTAGGAGGATGAAGGACCATTCCCCACCACGTAGCAATGGTTCCATCATAGAGAGAGTGGAGATAGCAAAGTTCCTTGGTGTCCATTTAAAGGATGACCTATCCCTTAACCCACTCGTTAGTCAAGAAAGTGCACCTAAGCAGGTTCAGGAGGGCAAGGCTACCAGCCACCATCCTAACAATAAAGTGTCTTGGCGAGCTGTATCATAACGTGGTATTGTACCTGTATAGCATTATATCAGGGGCCACTATGGAGGGTGGTTAAAATTGCTGAGAAGATCAATTGTTGATGATACCTACAAGGAAAAGGGCACAGAGAATCATCGAGAACCCTTGCCATCCATCCCGCAGTATCTTGGATACAAGGAAGAAATACAGGAGAATTTAAAAACCAGAATTGCTTGGCTGGGAAACAGCTTCTTCCCACAGGTGGTGATACTGTTGACCAACCCTAGGTCTATAAATTATTTTTATATACATTTATTGTGGAATGCAATATATCCATGATATTTGTGTGCAGAGTGTACTGCTTCTGTGTATTATAGTCCTGAGATGATCAGTATTGTCAGGTTGTATATGTACAATCAGATTACAATACACTTGAGATGCATGCAATTTATTCACACATGGGATAACGGCTTATGGACTTTTCCATTAAAATGTTTATACAGAACATAACCCCACATGAATCAACAATTGATTGTCTAGTGGTGGAACACGTTTGCCCATATATTAACTTTATTTTCAACTGCTTTGTAACTGGTTTTGCAGTTTAGTTTTTGTTCTTTATTCGGTCCTGAGCTAAAGTTCAGACTGAATTGACATTCCCTTGACAATTCTGCATTTCAAAATTGTGTCAAGATCATCAGTCTCTTTTTAGATTAATAGACTGGTCTTCTTTCAAAGAAGTGCCAAATACTTAAAACATTTTAGTACTTTAAAATGGAGGTTGCTAACAGTGGCAACACTATCCTTGACAGAGTGGAGATGACTGGGTAATTCCCAGGTCAATCAAATCTAATCCTGATTACTTTAAATTGTGGAGGCTGATTTTATGTGTATTTTATTCTCTGCACCCTGCAACATTTGGTGACATTACGGAGCCTTAAGTGAGAGAATTTGTTGTAATTTTTGACGAGTTCTGCACAATATATTTTGAGCAGGTTGACTTTATCTAATGGAAAATTTGCTGTTTGCTTTGAGCCCCGCATTTTCTTCTCCTATCCCCAATACAATGGGGAATACAGTATAGTCTATCAGATCAGATTCAGATTTATTGTCAGAGTGCAAACACGACATCCTTTTACCTGTGAGCACATCAGAATTACTTCTAATTGGTAGTGCAAAAAATAAACTGTACACAAAGTAAAACATGTAATCAAACAAAGAACTGTAAACAAACTTGCAATACCGAGAGAACAAACAAAATCAATAAAGTGCACGTTAGAGTCCTTAAATGAGTCTCTGATTGAATTTGTTGTTGAGGAGTCTGATGGTGGAGGGGTAGCAGCTGTTCCTGAATCTGGTTGTGCTAGTCTTGTAGCACCTATACCTCCTTCCTGTTGGTAGCAGCGAGAACTGAGTATGTGCTGGGTGGTGATGGTTTTCGATGATTGTTGCTGCTTTCCGACGGCACTGCTCCCTGTGGATGTGCTCAGTAGTGGGGAGAGTTTTGCATATGATGTCCTGGGCTGTGTCCATTACCTTTTGGAGGGCTTTACACTCAGAGGTATTGGTATTTCCATACCAGACTGTGATATAGCCAGTCAGCACACTTTCCACCACATCTCTGTAGAAATTTGCCAAAGTTTCTGTTGATATACCAAACCTCTCCAAACTCCTGAGTAAGTAGAGGCACTAATGTGCTTTCTTTACGATGCCATTGGCGTGTTGGGTCCAGGATCTTAAATTTCCTCACCCTCTCCACCTCTGATCACTAGATTGTATACCTCTGGTTTTCCAGAAGTCAACAATCAGCTCCTTAGTTTCGGTGACATTAGCCGCTTTCAGGTGCATCCTCCGCCTTGAGAGCGGCTGCAGGAGCAGATCCCAGCCTGAAGACTCACCTTACAGGTGGCAGCCTGCAAGCTGCCTGTCTCCCCCCTCTGGCGCGCCTTGCTGTTGGCTGTGCATTATCTCTACTGTTAAGGACACTCCCCTTGTATATAACTATATATGCATCTATTGTCTTTCATTATTGTACCATGAGTTTCTGCTAATAAAAGCTATGATTATTGTTTGACCACATCATCTTTTTCTACTTCATCAACTGGCACTTCAATTTTATGAGCAGAAATGGATGCAGCCCTCAAGCCAGAGCGGCTGATAATCGACCAGTCTGCCCCGAGGTCCAGAGAAATTTTCAACCACTGGATTGCTTGTTTCGATTACTACATGGCTTGAAACAACGTGGTCGATGAGGCGATACAGTGGGGCCACCTGAACTCTCTGCTGGGTGAGACCCTCGATTTGCTACCTGCAGCTATTGTGGGAAACTTGGCCACTTTGCTAAAGCGTGTAAGGCGAAAAGTACACTGGAGCTGCAGGAATGGAAGACAACTGTGTAAAGGGGGAATCTTCAGACGAGCAGGCTGAATCGACTTCAAGTGACGGTGAGGTGAGATCCCCTGTGATAGCTCAATTGACTTCAAAGCTTGGTGGATGTTACAGGCTGGAACTGTCGACCATGAAGGGGGAGGTGAATGGTGAGACTCTTGATTGTCTAATAGACTCGGGGAGTGCTGACAGCTACATCCACGAGAGAGTTGCCAGAGCCTTAAATTTGTGGAGATATCCAGCGAACCGAATGATATCGATGGCTTGTAGTGAACTTACAAAAACTGTACAGGACAAGTGTAAAGTTACTTTAAATTTGCAGGGACATTGCCTGGCTGATGTTCAATTTCATCACCTATTATGCCGGAGCTCTGCACCCCTATGTACTGGGGTTAGATATTCAATCTCTGATGAACAGTATATTGTTAAATTTTGGTGGGCCACTACCTACACTTACCATCCCCTGTGCTAGTTACTGCGGTCTGTCCACATTAAAGATCAAAGCTCCCTCCCTTTTCAGTGATTTATCTCTCGAATGTCAGCTGATTGCCACTAAGAGTCGTTCTTACAGCAAAGAGGATCGTGAGTTTATCAAAGCTGAGACCAAGAGATTGCTTAAAGAGTGAGTAATTGAACCCAGTAAGAGTCCGTGGCGAACCCAGGTGGTAGTTGTGAAAAATCACACTAAGAAACGACTGGCTATTGACTACAGCCAGACAATCAACCGTTACACTAACTTGGATGCCTACCCCCTGCCACGCATCAATGAAATGGTCGATAGTGTATTCCACTATCGACCTCAAAGCAGCTTACCACCAAATCCCCATTAAGAAAAAGGAACGACCCTATACAGCCTTTGAGGCTGATGGGGGGGGGGGGGGGTTATACCAGTTTAAAGGGGTACCTTTTGGAGTCACTAATGGTGTGTCTGTGTTTCAGAGGGAAATGGATAAGATTGTTAGGATGTATGAGTTACAGGGTACGTTTCCCTATCTGGATAATGTCACTATCTGTGGGAAAACACAGGCTGAGCATGACAACAACTTAAAGAAATTTTTAGCAACAGCTAAAGAACTCAACCTTACATTTAACGAGGGCAAATGTGTGTTCAACGCGACAGAGCTACCCATTCTGGGCTACATTGTCCGCAAGGTCGAAATCTGCCTCGACCCGGAAAGAATGACCCCCCTTAAGAAGTTACCACCCCCAAACTCAGCAAAAGCCCTTTTTTTTAGGTTTGTTTTTTTTTAATTATTTTTCACACTGTGAACCATATCAATCAAAATACATACAAATATTTCCCTCTTAAATATACACAGTGGCATTTTCTCCCTTTTTTCCCCCTACCTTCCCTCCCCCCTTCCCACCCCCCTCTAAACCCATTTAACGTTCAACATATACAATACAATAAAACCAATAAACAATGTCATCACACAATGAAACAAGAAAAATGTGTCATCTACTTTTACACACTGGGTCAGTTCATTTTGTCTTCTTATCATTTTATCATTTTAGAGGGTGGAGGTCCGAGACAAGCCCTCTCTGTTATGTTCCATGTACGGTTCCTAAATTTGTTCAAATAATGTGATTTTATTTTTTAAATTATATGTTATTTTTTCCAATGGAATACATTTATTCATTTCTATGTACCATTGCTGTACTCTCAGGCTCTCTTCTGATTTCCAAGTTGACATACATTTTTTTGCTACAGCTAAGGCTATCATAATAAATCTTTTTTTGTGGTTCATCCAGTTTTTTTAATTTTTTTTTATTTTTCACACTATGAAGCATATCAATTAAAATACATACAAACATTTCCCTCTTAAAAATACACAGTGGCATTTTCTCCCCTTTTTTTCCCCCTACCTTCCCTCCCTCCTTTCCACCCCCCTCCAAACCCATTAAACGTTCAACCTATACAGTACAATAAAACATTAAACAATTTCATCACACATTCTTCTCATTTTATCATTTTAGGGGGTGGTGGTTCGAGGCAAACCCTCTCGATTATATTCCATGTACAGTTTCCAAATTTGTTCAAATAATGTGACTTTATTTTTTAAATTGTTATTTTTTTCCAATGGAATACATTTATTCATTTCCATGTACCATTGCTGTACTCTCAGGCTCTCTTCTGATTTCCAAGTTGACATTATACATTTTTTTGCTACAGCTAAGGCTATCATAATAAATCTTTTTTGTGCTTCATCCAGTTTGAGGCCTAATTCTTTACTTCTTATATTACTTAGAAGAAAGATCTCTGGATTTTTTGGTATGTTGCTTTTTGTGATTTTATTTAATACCTGATTTAGATCTTCCCAAAACCTTTTCACTTTCTCACATGCCCAAATTACATGTACTGTTGTTCCCATTTCCTTCTTACAGCGAAAGCATCTATCTGATAATGTTGGATCCCATTTATTTAACTTTTGGGGCGTGATAATCAATTATATTGTATCATGCATAACCTTGTGTTTATTATATTTTTCATAGTTCCAGAGCATAACTTTTCCCATATTTTATTTTTTATCTTTATTTTTTATCTTTAAATCTTTTTCCCACTTTTGTTTGGGTTTATAGCTTATTTCATCATTTTCCTTCTCTTGCAGCTTTTAAAAATTTTTTTTAAATTTTTCACACTATGAACCATACTGACCAAAATACACACAAACATTTCCCTCTTGAATATACACAGTGTCATTTTCTCCCCTTTTCCCCCCTCCCTTCCCTCCTTCCTTCACCCCCCCTCCCCACCCACTCAACGTTCATGATGTACATCTTTGTTATAAATCTTTTTATTATCGTTATTTCTGTAATCACATATTCAAAGCTGCTTCCTTCTGGTAATTTCAGTCTGCTTCCCAATTTGTCCTTTAAGTAGGTTTTCAGTTGGTAGTATGCAAATTTTGTACCATGATTTATTCCATATTTGTACTTCATTTGTTCAAATGTTAAATTATTTCCCCCAAAAATTTTTTTCTATTCTTTTAATTCCTTTTCTCTCCCATCCTCTAAAGGAAAGGTTATCTATTGTGAAAGAGATTAGTTGATTTTGTGTCAATAATAATTTTGGTAGTTGGTAATTTGTTTTTTTTCCTTTCTACGTGAATCTTCTTCCATATGTTGAGTAAATGGTGCAGAACTGGTGAACTTTTATATTGTACCAGTTTTTCATCCCACTTCTAAAGTACATGTTCCGGTACCTTCTCCCCTATTTTATTTAGCTCTATCTGAGTCCAATCTGGTTTTTCCCTTGTCTGATAAAAATCTGATAAATATCTTAATTGTGCTGTTCTATAATCATTTTTAAAGTTTGGTAACTGCAAACCACCTTGTTTGTACCACTCTGTTAATTTATCTAACGCTATCCTCGATTTTTTTTTTTTCCCCCCTTTCATAAGAATTTCCTTATTCTCTTTAGTTCATTGAAGAATTTCTCGATTGAAATAGATATTGTATCCTTGGGAAAACATTCATTTTTTTTTTTTTTTTTTTTAAATTGTCACCCATTCCTCTGTACTGAGATTGTTTATTTTTGTTGAAATTTACCATTACAATATTAATTTCTGTAAAATTTCATCTGTGTAGACAGAGGCATCTATGAACTGTTGACTGCATTTTACAACTTGCACAGTCTATGACCTGATAACAGACATTTGCAAATGCCCACAGCCATGCTCAAGTTGGTTTCCTCCCCTCTCCCTCCCATTATATTTCCTCCCCTCCTTCCCATTTTTTTTTTTATTTATTTATTAATTTTTTTATTTTTCACACCATAGGAAAACATTCATTTTAATGCAATTTACCCACCCTATCAATGTTAGTGGCACTTCTTTCCAATGTTCTAAGTCATCTTGTAATTTCTTCATTAATGACTGATAATTTAATTTCTATAGGTGGCCTAAATTATTATCTAATCTAATACCTTGGTATCGGATTGCTTATGTTTGCCATTTAAATGGTGATTCTTTTTTAAATTCTGTGTAATCCGCATTATTCATTGGCATCACTTCACTTTTATTTGCGTTGATCTTGTACCTTGATATTTCTCCATATTCCTTCAATTTCTTATGTAGTTCTTTTATTGATATTTCTGATTCTGTTAAGTATACTATGATGTCATCTACAAATAAACTGATTTTATACTCCTTCTCCTTTATTTTTATTCCTTTTATTTTATTTTCTGTTCTTATCAGTTCTGCCAAGGGTTGAATAGCTAAAGTGAACAGTAAGGGAGATAGTGGACATCCCTGCCTAGTCGACCTGCTTAATTTAAATTGGTTCGATATATATCCATTTACTGTCACCTTCGCCAATGATCCCTTATATAATGCTTTAATCCAATTAATATATTTCTCTGGTAGGTTGAACCTCTGTAGTACTTTGAATAAGTAATTCCATTCTACCCTGTCAAAGGCTTTCTCTGCGTCTAAAGCAACCGCCTCTGTTGGTGTCTTATTTCCTTGTACTGCATGGATTAAGTTAATGAACTTACAGATATTTTCCGTTGTTCGTCTTTTCTTAATAAATCCAGTTTGACCCAGTTTTACTATTTTTGGTACACAGTCGGCCAATCTGTTTGCTAATAGTTTTGCTATTATCTTATAATCTGAATTAAGTACAGATATTGGTCTATATGATGCTGGTGTTTGTTGATCCTTCCCCATCTTTGGTATTACTGTAATTAGTGCTGTTTTACATGAATCTGGCATGTTTTGTGTTTCTTCTATCTGGTTCATTACTTCCATGAGAGGAGGAATTAATAACTCTAAATGTTTTATAGAATTCTATTGGGAGTCCATCCTCTCCAGGCGTTTTATTATTCGGCAGCTTTTTTTAATATATCCTGTAATTCCTCTATTTCAAATGGTTTTATCAACTTGTTTAGCTCCTCTTCTTACAATTTCAGCAGTTCAATTTTAGCTAGACTCATCTATTTTGTCTTCTTTCCCCTCATCTCAGTTTGGTATAATTGTTCATAAAATTCCTTAAAGTTTCCATTAATCTCTGTTGGGTTATATGTAATTTGTTTGTCCTTTTTCCTTGATGCCAATACCGTTCTTTTAGCTTGTTCTGTTTTAAGTCGCCAGGCTAATATTTATGTTTTTTTCCTAGCCCATAATACTTTTGCTTTATTTTTATTATGTTATTCTCCACCTTATATGTTTGTAATGTTTCGTATTTTTTTTTTGTCCGCCAATTCTCTTCTTTTTGTTATATCTTCCCTTGTTGCTAGATCTTTTTCTGTACTTACTATTTCCCTTTCCAACTGTTCTATTTCCCAATTGTAGTCCTTTTTTTATCTTAGTTACATAACTTATTATCAGCTCTGTAATGAAGGCTTTTATTGCATCCCATAATATAAATTTGTCTTTCACTGATTCCGTATTTATTTCAAAGTACATTTTAATTTGCCATTCAATAAATTATCTAAATTCCTGCCTTTTAAGTAGCATGGAGTTTAATCTCCATCTATATGTTCTTGGTGGGATGTCCTCCAGTTCTATTGCTAATAACAGGGGTGAGTAATCAGATAGTCATCTCGCCTTATATTCCATTTTCCTAACTCTCCCTTGAATATGGATTGACAACAAAAACATGTCATTTCTTGAGTATGTTTTATGTCTACTCGAATAACATGAGTATTCCTTCTCCTTTGGGTGCTGCCTCCTCCATATATTCATAAATTTCATTTCCTGCATTGATTTAACCATACGTTTGGCCACTTTATTCTTTTTGCTAGTCTTTTCTCCAGTTTTATCCAACTTTGTGTTCAAATTAAGGTTAAAATTCCCTCCTATCAATATATTACCTTGCGTATCTTGCATAAACTTTTGATCCTCTTCATTAGGTGCATATATATTGATAAAATTCCAGAATTCTGAATATATCTGACACTTTATCATTACATACCTCCCAACTGGATCTGTTATTTCCTCCTCTATTTTGATTGGTACATTTTTATTGATTAATATAGCTACACCTCTGGCTTTTGAATAATATGATGCTGCTGCTACATGCCCTACCTAGTCTTTCCTTAATTTATTATGTTCCACTTCAGTTAGATGCATTTCCTGCACAAATGCTATATCTATTTTTTCTTTTTTCAGTAAATTTAATAGCCTCTTCCTTTTAATTTGGTTATGTATTCCATTAATATTTATAGTCATTTAGTTCAACATGGCCATCTCATGCTCTGTTTACACCTCATTTCCGCTTCCTCACCACCACCCTTTTCCCTATTTTCATCTCTCAGTTTTGCCTTTTTGAATTCAAGGTATGACAACACTTCTAAAACATAAAATAGTTCAAAAACTCCCACATCTAAAATTCCCTTAACCCCCAAGTTCCCCCCCCCTCTCTGAGTTACCCCTTGTCCTTAGTGTGCAACCACAACTCCCCTCTCCATTTGAATTGCGAATCCGCTCGCAAGCGTCAACTGATTTCGCAGTGACTGTTATTCTCTCCCACCCAACCCCCTCCAGAAAAGACTTTTATATTCACATATAACAAATCTCATTCTTTTGTTTTCCTCCTTTTTTTCTTCCCTTTTCTTCCCCTTCTTTAGTTCTTACTTATATATTATTTTTACATCTTTATATGTAGTTTGTCGTTCTTCATTCTTGTTACATCTCTTCATCTCTCCTTCTGTCCTGCAGGCTTTCTGCAAATTCTCGTGCTTTTCCGGATCCAAGAACAGCCTCTTTTGCTCCCCCGGGATAAATATTTTAAGCTCAGCTGGGTATCTTAACATAAATTTATAGCCTTTTTTTCCATAGGGTCGATTTTGCTGTGTTAAACTCCTTCCTCTTCTTCAGGAGTTGAAAACTTATGTCTGGGTAAAAAAATATTTTTTGACCCTTGTATTCCAATGGTTTTTTGTCTTCTCTAATTTTATTCCTTGCCCTCTCCAGTACATTTTCTCTTGTCGTTTATCTCAGAAATTTTACTAAAATGGATCTTGGTTTTTGCTGTGGCTGTAGTTTCGGGGCTAGTCTTCTGTCTGCCTTTTCTATTTCCATTCCTTCCTGAATTTCTGTCATTCCCAGGACCTTTGGGATCCATTCTTTTATAAATTCTTTCATATCTTTAGGCCCACTATCTTTATAATGTTTTGCCTACTATAATTTTCCATTATATCATCTTCTGAGCTAACGATTCTTGTGACTCTTTAACTTTTTTGTCACTGTCTTCCAATTTTCTTCTTAAGTCATTCACTTCCATTTCTACAGCCATTTCTCGTTCTTCCACATTTTCTAATCTTTTCCCTATTTCTGTCATGACCAGATCTATTCTACTCACTTTATCTTCTGTACTTTTCATTTTTATTATAATTTCACTAAATTCTAATGTCAACCATTCTTTTAATGCTTTAATTTGTTCTTGAAATTTTTAAAAATCTATATTCTGTCCATCTATTTTACCTTCTATTCCTCTGTGTAGAGCTTGGTCTTCTTCTTCTTCTTCTTTTTCTGTGTCTGCACCTGTGTTTGTGTCTTCCTCTTCCCTTCCATGTATCTGTATATCTTCTGATTTTTCTTGTTGAGCTGCTTGCTTCAGTTTCTTGGGTGTTTTTTTGCATAGCTTCTTGCTGTTGGTCCTCTTCTTCTGGGCTAGTTCTTTCCTATCACTCCCTTTCCTGTTGCATTCCTCTTCTTCCAGCTGAGAGCCCTGCTGTCATGCATCTCTCAGCTGGTCGCGCTGTGTAAGTTCACTCCTCAGCTGGGCCTCCCTCCCGTTGGTGTTTTCTTTTTCCTTAGTGTGCGCATTGCGCACTTCTGTTTGGCTCAGAGAGCCATTTAGCAAAAGCCCTTAAAAGGTGTATGGGATTCTTTTCCTACTACTGCAGATGGGTTCGGGACTACACCACGAAGGCACACCCTCTGTTTGACACTAAATCTTTTCCTCTCTCTCCAATGGCCTTGAAGGCTTTCGAGAGAATTAAAGCTGATATTGCCAAAGCTGGACTCTCATCCATTGGCAATGATGTCCCGTTCCAAGTGGAAACTGATGCCTTGGCAGGAACCCTTAATCAAAAGGGCAGACCTGTGGCATTCTTCTCCCACACGTTACACGGACCTGAACTTAAACATCCTGCCATTGAAAAAGAAGGCCAGGCTATTATTAAAGCTGTTCACTACTGGAGACACTTTCTAGCCGGCAGAAAATTTACTCTTGTCACTGGTCAGAAATCTGTAGCCTACATGTTCAGTACTAAACATAAAAGTAAAATCAAGAACTGGTGAATAGAATTCTCAACATAATTATGAGATCCAGTACAGTACAGTACAGGCAGGTTAAATGATCCCTCTGACGCGACCTGCTGCCAGTGCTCAGCTGGAGGGACTAAAATAGATCTATAGCAGACTGCCACCCAGGAGTCACGAGATTCTTCCACTACATAAGGGTTAACAACCTTCCTTACTTTCTGGAAGAAGTCAGGAAACTGACTAAAAGCTGTCCTGTTTGTGCAGAATGCAAACCGCAATACTTCAAAGCTCCAGAGGTCACTCTCTTCAAGGCAACCCGACCTTTTGAGAGGATTAGCTTAGATTTTAAAGGGCCGTTACCTTCCAACAACAAAAATGTATATTTCCTTACGAATATTCCAGGTTTCCCTTTGCGATACCCTGTCCTGATGTCTCATCAGCGTCTGTCATTAAGTCACTTGACAGAAATTTCAGCATTTTTGGTTTTCCCAATTACATTCATACCAATAGAGGCTCAGCATTCATGAGCGCTGAACTGCAGCGAGCCCTGCTACAAAAAGGGATTGCCACCAGCCGTACAACGAGCTACAACCTGCCTGAGGTGCTACATTCTATTCGGTCTTTATTGTGTACTGCAACAAATCAAACACCTCATGAACATATGTTTGCCTTTCCTAGGAAATCAGGAACTATGATGAACTGGTCAGCCTGTTTATCTGAGCCTGGAACCGTGCTGCTGACGAGCCACGCTCGGGCATGTAAAACAGAACCCCTAGTCCAACCAGTTCAGCTACTGCATACTAACCCCAACTACGCTCATGTTAGATTCCCAGATGGGAGTACTGACACTGTACCCCAAAGAGATCTGGCCTTGCCTGGTTTGCCCCTTCCTTGCACCCCTACTCAGAGTGATCCTGAGAGGTTGGACTCACTCCCCCAGCCTGTGACCCCTAGTCAGCTTTCAGATGGCCATGCTGAGGTTCCACTGCCTCATGCTGGCGATTTTGGAGCAGGTCCAGAAGTCATTCCTTCCAACACTACTGACCCAGGACCTGTACCAGTTCCCAAGGTGGCAAAGGAGTCACCTGTTTTGAGACAAAGCACCAGAATTTGTAAACAACCTGATAGGCTGACATATTCATAAAACATCTCATTTTATTTTGATTGCTTGCTAGATACCGTATTTTGGCTGTTATAGTATCTCAAGGCCGAACACGGTATCCATGTATCGCTTGCTTCAGTCTTTCCTAGCAGCTGTCCTTTTGATTTTAACCCTTCTTCTGCCTGGGTGGGGGGGGGTGGGGGGGAGGGGGGGAGACTGTGCTGAATCTCTGCCAAGCTGCCTGTCTCCCCTCTGGCTAGCCTTGCTATACTAACATTAGCTGTGCATTATCTCTACTGTTAAGGACACTCCCCTTGGATATAACTGTATATGCATCTATTGTCTTTCATTATTGTAGCAAGAGTTTCTGCTAATAAAAGCCATGATTATTGTTTGACCACATCGTCTTTTTCTACTTCATCAACTGGCATTTCACAGCCCTAAAAAGCTGCTACATGAAAGGGACTGTTTTTCCAGAGGTGCCTCGTAGCGCCTCTGCATCTGAAGGAGGCGGGGAGACTGGTGCCACCCATCTTAAATATGTGGCATACCAATGACCGTCTTCCCTACCCATAATCCCTCACGCAGGTGGAACCGCTCTATGTTTCCCACACAATTCCAGCTGCGTGGGGGTTTATGGGTAGGGAAGTCCGCCATTACTATGGCGTATTTTGAGCAGCAGAGAGCGGCCCTGGTGCATAAGCGGCCAGTCGGGATGTGACAGCCTGCACCGGCCACCCCTGCCCCGATGTCCCTTGCCAGCTACCCCTGCCCAAAAGTCCCCACTGGCTGCTCCCGCCCCAATGCCTGAAGCACCCCACCCCCCCTCCCCGCTGCCTGACAGCCGCCCCCCTCCCTGCTGCCTAACAGACCCTACCTTACTGGGCAGGGGCAGGCGGCAGGGGACGTCAGGGCAGGGCCAGCAAGCAGGGGACGTCGGGGCAGGGGCGACTAGCAAGTGGGACGTCAGGGCAGGGGCAGTGCGGAGGAGGGCTGTCAGGCAACAGGGAGTTGGGTCGCCAGCTGATAGTGTCATCAGCCCTCTCCTTAGCAGCCACTTTCAGGCGGCTGCGTTCAGGTGCGTCGGGGGGACTTTGCCGATCTGCAGATTATCCCTCCCGGAGGAGGGTTGATGAGTGCTCCTTGGAGACGCGTCAGACTCTTTCAGATGGGTACACCAACAGCCGCGTAGGGGTCGAAAGAGCCTATTGAGTGCAAGGTTGTTGTACTATTCAGCCAAGTTTTCAATCTCCATCCTGTATGCTGACTAATCGTCGGTGTTATTGTTGTACTGAACCACACAGTCCTAATGGTGCTCTGGTACTGATCGAAATTGTGGAGTTGTTCTTACCAATTTTCACTGATTGTGGTTTGGAAGTGTAGTAATCCATGATCCAGTTACAGAGTGGGGTGTTAACTCCCAGGTCTTGGAGTCTGCTGATCAGTTTTGAGGGGATGATGGTATTAAATGCAAAACTGTGGTTGATAAAGAGCATCCTGATGTATGCATATTTGCTGTCCAGGTTTTCCACAGCTTTGTGTAGAGCCAGTGAGAAAAGGTTACTCTTTGAATAATTGTTCAATTGGAGAGAGAATAAAAAAGATTTTAATATTAGCAGAGTCAGCCTACGTTACTCTAAAACCTCTGGTACCCTATGTTATTTTTCAGCTGATTTTATTCCTCCTTTTACTTTCATACATATTTTACATTATTTATAAAAACCAGATGTAGTTTTTCCAGTCTTTCCTCATAACAGAACTGCTCCTTCCCATGCAACTATCTATTGAATCTCCTTTGCAATTTGTCTAGAGCTATCACTTCCTTCTTATCGTATGATGAGGTGGCCTCATGTCCTCCAATGCTTCAGTGAGAAAACACTTAGATATGAAATCTCTCCTCTCCATTCCAGATAACATCTAGAGTGGAAAGGAGAGAGATGTGCAAAAAGTATTGTGACAGATTGTTATATTTTATATTATTTATAGATATGTTTTAAAGGAGATAGATTGTGGTGTTTTTAGTTTGGCCACACAGGTACAAACACTTCAAAATGGATCTCCTTTAAAATGCCTGAGCTCTGCTCAAGTCGCACAGTCCAGGCTCTGAGTGGCTCAGCAAAAACTTTGAAGAATGCCTATAGAGACTTCACAAGTAGGTGTTAATTGGACATGCTATGGAGTAATGGATTATTGTTTTGGAAAGCAACAGATGAACGAACTCAAAGATAAGGTCCGGTGCCGCAGTTGTGTGAATGCAGTTTGCTGTTCTAGGAAGATCATGTGGTTTTGCAAGCAGAGAGAGAAAAACAGACCTTTTTCAGAGAGAGAGAGAGAATTCAGTTCTACGATTCAGCAGCAGGGACTGGAACAGGACAGGCTGGTAAGTTTGTGGAAAAACCCCATTTTGAAGACTGGTTGTGAGTTCTTATTCAGCCTGGTCAAAGCCCTTGTTGTCGATACAAGAGGAGATGACTGGCTGTATAATGTTTCACTTGAAATAAGGGAAACAAAAAGAAACTCAGGTGTCCTGAAGGAAAGAGGTTATCATCTGGAAAACCCTGGTCGGGCAAGTTTCTTTGGCAAGACACTGAAGTGGCTGATCAGAAGGAATCAATCCAACATGCAACATATCTCTCTGTGAAAACCGACAAGAACCTTCCTGAGTGGTAACCATTTACCTTTCAAGTACCAAAGCCTGGTGAAGATTCATAATTGTTAAATTCTGTGCACAGTATAAGAATTGCCTGATACTAGTGAACTCGGAGGAGTGAGCAGTGAGATTGAATTGTGAATCAAAGAATTTTTCTGAATTTATCTGCACATTACATACATGTGCGCATAGAATTAGAAGGGAGTTAAGTTGATAGTAATAAGTTAAAGTTTGATCTTGTTTTCATGTTTAATGGTAATTTAAAGTAACTTTTGTTTAAGTAACCATTTGTTTGGTGAATTCCTAGTGCTACTGGGTTTTGGGGTCCTCTGGGGCCAATAACAGTATAGGGACAGCATGAAGTAAATGAGGTGTTAGAGGAATGTAAAAAGAATCTTAAGGAAATTAGAAAGGCTAAGAGGAGATAGGAGGTTGCTTTGTCAAGTAAGGTGAAAATAAATCCAAAGGATTTCTACATATATATTAGGAGCAAAGGGATAGTGAGGGATAAAATTGGTCTCCTGGAGGATGAGAGTGGATGGCTATGTGTGGAGCCAAAAGAGATGGGGGAGATTTTGAACAATTTTTTTTTCCTTCAGTATTTACTAACAAGGATATTGATCTGTTTAAAGTAACGGAAATAAGTAGGGAAGTTAAGGAAATAATGATGATCAATGAAGAGGAAGTACTGGCGCTTCTAAGGAAGATAAAGATGGACAAGTCTCCAAGTCCTGACAAGACATTCCCTAGGAGCTTGAGGGAGGTTAGTGTAGAAATAGTAGGGCCTTTGACAGAGATATTTAAAATGTCATTAGTAACAGGAATGGTGCCGGGGGATGGGAGGGTAGCTCATATAGTTCCATAGTTTAAAAAATATGCTTGGAGTATATCCAGCAATTATAGGCTCCTAGAACGCTTCCACCAGCGTTGTCTCCGCTCCATCCTCAACATCCATTGGAGCGCTTTCATCCCTAACGTCGAAGTACTCGAGATGGCAGAGGTCGACAGCATCGAGTCCATGCTGCTGAAGATCCAGCTGCGCTGGATGGGTCACGTCTCCATAATGGAGGACCATCGCCTTCCCAAGATCGTGTTATATGGCGAGCTCTCCACTGGCCACCGTGACAGAGGTGCACCAAAGAAAAGGTACAAGGACTGCCTAAAGAAATCTCTTGGTGCCTGCCACATTGACCACCGCCAGTGGGCAGATATCGCCTCAAACCGTGCATCTTGGTGCCTCACAGTTCGGCGGGCAGCAACCTCCTTTGAAGAAGACCGCAGAGCCCACCTCACTGACAAAAGGCAAAGGAGGAAAAACCCAACACCCAACCCCAACCAACCAATTTTCCCCTGCAGCCGCTGCAACCGTGTCTGCCTGTCCCGCTTCGGACTTGTCAGCCACAAACGAGCCTGCAGCTGACGTGGACTTTTACCCCCTCCATAAATCTTCGTCCGCGAAGCCAAGCCAAAGAAAGAAGAAAAAAGAAGGCCTGTAAGTTTGATGTCAGTGGTGGGGAAGTTAATGGAAAGTATTTTTAGAGATGGTATATATAAATATTTGGATAGGCAGAGTTTGATTAGGAAAAGTCAACATGGATTTGTGATGGGGAGATCATGTTTGACAAACCTTAACAAATTTTTTGAGGCGGTTACTTGGAAAGTTGGAGGGTAAAGCAGTAGATGTTGTATATATGGACTTTAGTAAGGCCTTTGATAAGGTTCCTCAGGGAAGGTTCGTTAGGAAGGATCAATCATTAGGCATTAACATTGAAGTAGTAAAATGGATTCAACAATGGTTAAATGGGAGATGCCAGAAAGTAGCGGTAGTTAACTGTCAGATTGGAAGCTGGTGACTAGTGGTGTTACTCAGGGTTTAGTATTGCATTCATTACTATTTGTCTTATACATTAATGATCTAGATGATGGGGTGGTAAATTGGATTAGTAAGTGTGCAGATGATACTAAGATAGGTGGAGCTGTGAATAGTGAAGAAGGTTTTCAAAGCTTGCAGAGGAATTTAGACCACCTATAAGATGGGAGATGGTGTTTAATGCAGGTAAGTGTGAGGTGTTACATTTTAATAGGGTTAATCAAAATAGGACATACATGGTGAATGGTAGGGCATTGAAGAGTGCAGTAGAACAGAGGGATCTAGGAATAATGGTACATGGTTCCCTGAAGGTGAAGTCACATGTGGATAGGGTGGTAAAGTAAGCTTATAGTATATTGGCCTTTATAAACAGAGCATTGAGTATAGGAGCTGGGATGTTATGTCAAAATTGTACAAGGTGTTGATGACACCATCTAGGAGTATTGTCTACAGCTTTAGTTATCAAAGTATAGGAAAGATATCAACAAACTGGAGAAAGTGCAGAGAAGATTTACTGTAATGTTGCCAGGGTAACAGGGCCTAAGTTATAGGGAAAGATTAAATAAGTTAGATCTTTATTCTTTGGAGTGTAGAAGGTTGAGAGGGGATTTGATCGAGTGTTTAAAATTTTTGAGGGTATAGATAGAGTTGATGTGGAGAGGCTTTTTTCCTTTAAAAAAAGGGGGAGATACAACCAAGAGGACATAAGTTGAGAGTTAGGGGGGTAAAAGGTTTAGAAGAAACATCGGGGGGGGGGGGGAGAACTTCTTTACTCAGAGAGTGGTGGGTATGTGGAATGAGATTCCAGACCAAGTGGCGGAGGCAGACTCAACATTAGCATTTAGGGAGAAGTTGGATTTGTATATCGACAGGAAAGGAATAGAGCGTTACAAGTTGAGTGTAGGTCAGTGGGGCGAGGGAGGAGAAAGTGTTCAGCATGGACTAGAAGGGCCAAGCAGGCCTGTTTCTATGCTGTAATGGTTTTGTGGTGGAGAACTTCTTTTGTGCTTTCTATTCTTTCTGTAGTGTGACAATTAAAAATGTACACATCAATTTGTGGCCTAATTATCATTTTGTACATTTATAACGTGATGTCTTAACTCTTGAGCGTGATGCCTTGGCCTATGAAAATAAAATGAAAAACCCAACTGCTTTTCCTCTTCAAACTATCACTGTTGCCTTTTTTTGAAACAACGTTCCTTCCCTTTATTGTATTTGTCCTGCCAGTACTTGACATCAAAAATTCATTACCTCACACTTGAATGGATTAATTTCCATCTGCTACTGTTACACCCAACTTCTTAATTGATCTGTTTTCTTCTGTATGCTTGGAATACCCTTCTTCAATGCAATGTTTCTGTTTCAATTCATTTTCCACATCCCTGCTCCCAGTTTATTAAAGTTACCTCATAACTTGATCTCTCTTAAGTGACTATAAATTTATTTCCCCAGCCTCCTCTCCCACTGGGTGATATTCATAAAGATTTCATTTATTCATATACACTCTGAATAGCAATTATGACACAGTTTCTTGTAAAACCTAATTTCTCATCTTTTATTTCTCAGAATTGCAACCATTATACCTGTTTGCTTATAGCCAAATAGAAATCTATTTTGATTAAATTTTTGTTCGATTTGTTTCTTCACATATGCTGCTTGACCTATTGAGAATTTCTAGCATTTTCAATTTTTAACAAAATAATTTCTCTACCACATTTCTGCATTCTACTATTTGAACCGGCTGTCTAGATTGGGATCATCATCACTTGTTCTTGGAAATATTAATAGATTAGTTTTGGCAACTCTCTGTGGCATTTCAGATAAATCTGGTTTGTTTAGCAAAAATAATTTTGAAATTTAAATTAACTATTGTTCTCTTGATTTTTAAGGCCTATTTTTGTGTTCTTCAGGGAAGGAACATCTTCAAAAACTGAACGTTCTTTTTATAGTAATGAGAATGTATTCTGTTTTCCTTAATAAATACAGATGGATATTAGCCAAACACTTTTTTCAGAATACCCATTTCTAATAAATAAATAAATAATCAGTGTTCTTCTACAACAGTAGTTCTCAACCTTTTTTTTCCACTCACATACCACTTTAAGTAATTCCTATACCATTGGTGCTCTGTGATTAGTAAGGGATTTCTTAAGGTTGCTCTAGACCCAATTGTCCCTGAAATATTTTGCTTGAGAAAAATTGTCATAACTTCTTTGCAGTTATGAAACTGTGCACATAACGGATCAATTAGGTACGATTAAAACCTTCCCTTCCCACCCACATACCACCTTAAGCAATCCCTTACTAATCACAGACCACCTATGGCATAGGGATTACTTAAAGTGGTATGTGAGTACAATCACTTCCCAATAGATTATTTCAAAGTGAATGTAATTTGTGTGAACTGAGGTTTATCTTCTTTGAATATGTCATTTATTCTAAATTCGCTAATATAATTTGTAGCCTGGTCCATCATTGGATATCAGAGAAATTGATAATTTAGAGCCAGTGATGGCCTTGAGTGGTGATTGTGAGGTTTAACTGAGTTGCATCACCTTTCATGTAGAAAACTGACACCACATTTTCAATTATGTATAGCAATATTTCAAAACCACAGTGCACGCCTGAGTGCTTCGCAAGTGATGAATTATTTTTTGAAATACGGCTTCTCTTATTTTAAGCAAGCAATTTGTCATCCAAAATGTAGAGCAATGAAGCACGAACAGCAAGCTAAAAGATGTTCATCCTATTTGTTTTTGCTCATGTGAGGATTAAAATGTTCAGTACATAGAAAGGTTGTCAACTCTTACACTGTTGCCATGGAGTCTTTTATATTCGTCTGATCAGATCGCCAGATCTCATTGAAACACTTTGCAGACAAAAATTTGTGAAATGTTATTCTTGTTTCCATTTGTGTGCGATAAGATGCTTCCTGACATGAAAGTGCACCAGCTGCAATTTAATGTTGATTCTATTTGAAAAAAAAAGATTTTGATTGTAAATTTATTTGTGGGCATTTATTATGAATCCCTCAACTGAAGGACAGTTGAGAATCAACTGCATTGGTAGATTTCAAGTCACTTATGTGACTGGTTAAGGCTGGTATATTTTCTTTCTTGAACTGGATGGGTTTGTAAGTCAACATGATCATTATCAGAAGATGAGAGTTTGTCACATACACAAGTGCAACCAATGCACTGAAATTCTTACTTGCTGCAGCTACACAGGTACATAAAGTGCACCAATTACAATTACTCAAGTTAAATTACAATGATATACCAAGACAGGGAAAAGGATAATAAATATAAAAGGGACATCAATCAATATTCAGTTATCATAGTTGGTGCAAAAAACAAGTGGAATTTCAATAGTGCAGTCTGATCTTTTGGTGGTCCTGAAGTAGTTTCAGATTAGGATAATATAGGAGGTTTAAGAAGCTGATTGTTTTTGCCCATAATCTATGTTCTTGAAGCTTGAGGTACTGCACCTCTGGTTTTTGTACCTTCTGCCTGATGGAGCAGCAAGAACATACTGTGACCAGGATAATGGTGATCCTTGATGATGTCTGCTTCTTTGAGGCAGCGTCTACCATAAATGTCTTCAATGAATGGTTGGTTAGTGCCCATGATTCTCTTGGTTAAGTTTGCTACTTTCTGCAACCTTGTGTGTTCCAGGTTCCGTACCAAGCAGCGATGCAACCAGTCAGTACACTTTCTACAGTACACCCACAGAAGTTTGGTAGAGTATTTGATGACATGCCAAATCTCCTCAGACTTCTTAGAAAGTAGAGCCGTTAGTGTGCCACCTTCACTGTTATTTTGATATGCTGGCTCCAGGAGAGGTCTTCTGATAATTGGACTCCCAAGAATTGCAGTTTCACATTTACTGAGACTAACATTATAATTAAATTCAAGTTATCAACAAATTCCCCAGGTGCCATGGTGGAATTCAAACTCAGAATTCTGGCAGATAATCTAGTACCTTAACTACTCTGATTCCACTCTCACATGTATGGGCATAATGTTTTCAGGGTTTATGCCAATGCTGCTCTAATAGAAACAGCCCTGTTACTGTTGCAGGCCTGGGAGGAGAAGTAGGGCCATGGCCTTTGGCAATCACTCTCCTTGGGAATCTACAGCCTGATCCGACCTGATATTCATGGTGTAGCTTTAATTGCCTGTACAAAATTGGGCCAGTGCAACTTTTCCACAGAATTTTCGTGTCTAAGATAGCAATGCTCACAGTCGGCAGTTGGACTTTGAGGGTTGTGAGCGCTGATGAAATGGCTGACCTTTGCATAGTACCAGAACGAGAATACACACATCCCCCAGAGCAGGAGTTCTGAAGAGAAATCTCCAGAGATGAAAAATTATGGCAGCAGACCAGGTCAGCAAGGGCCAAGCCATAAGAATGCTGTGCTTGGGGAGACTTCTACCAGACTTGCTGTAGATTGTTCTAAAAGTGGCTGCCCTGCCAGGTTCCAGATCAGGCTTGGTGGCTGAAGACTCACATTAGATCGCAGGCTAATAGCACCTGGCTTCTGGGAACCAGGAGTCGGACCAAAGTTTCATATAGGTGTGATGGACCTCCCGATAGGACTTGGGTGCCAATGACTTCGTAATGCTTTGGGGATTTGGAACAGCCATCAAGGAGATGCAATCTAAATACAGGGTTTCCAACCTTTGTTCACTGCTGAACATGCTGTGCCTTCATGGAGGTTTACAGGGATGCCAGAGACAGCTATATCAGAGTAGGTAGCGAGATCCACAGCCACTTGATGTCTCTGAGGGAACTCTTCTTTCTTGTTTTAATAATGGCGAGCAATGATAAATCAATTATTTAGATGAAAGCTTGCATATCTTGATTAGCAAGTTTGCAGATAACACTAAAGTGTCTGGTATTATAGAGAGTAAAGGGTGTTGCCAAATTTAAAAAATATATATTTTATTTATAATTTTCCAGACTTGAACTCAAAAGAGTTTTCAACAATATTATTATCAGTGAGTACAATCAACACTGATTACAACTTATTCAAATCCATACAATACAGATTCCATACAATACAGATTCCTTTGTTCAGACTAAATGTATCCCCTTCACTCCCTGATGTATAATTTATTCCATTGTTGCCAAAATTTGTTTCAAGGTCTTCCTCAGTTAGGAAGGTGGATAGAGGAATATTTTTTTTCCAAACACAAGTCTGACCATTGTTGCTCAGAAATAGGAATAGATAACTCTTGCTCCCATTTCTTTTCTTTGGCTTGGCTTTGCGGACGAAGATTTATGGAGGGGTAATGTCCACGTCAGCTGCAGGCTCGTTTGTGGCTGACAAGTCCGATGCAGGACAGGCAGACATGGTTGCAGCGGTTGCAAGGGAAAATTGGTTGGTTGGGTTTTTCTCCTTTGTCTTTTGTCAGTGAGGTGGGCTCTGTGGTCTTCTTCAAAGGAGGTTGCTGCCCGCCGAACTGTGAGGCGCCAAGATGCACGGTTTGAGGCGATATCAGCCCACTGGCGGTGGTCAATGTGGCAGGCACCAAGAGATTTCTTTAGGCAGTCCTTGTACCTCTTCTTTGGTGCACCTCTGTCACGGTGGCCAGTGGAGAGCTCGCCATATAACATGATCTTGGGAAGGCGATGGTCCTCCATTCAGAAGACGTGACCCACCCAGCGCAGTTGGATCTTCAGCAGCGTGGATTCGATGCTGTAGGCCTCTGCCATCTCGAGTACTTCGATGTTGAAGATGAAGTCGCTCCAATGAATGTTGAGGATGGAGAGGAGACAACGCTAGTGGAAACGTTCTAGGAGCCGTAGGTAATGCCGGTAGAGGACCCATGATTCGGAGCCGAACAGGAGTGTAGGTATGACAACGGCTCTATATACGCTAATCTTTGTGAGGTTTTTCAGTTGGTTGTTTTTCCAGACTCTTTTGTGTAGTCTTCCAAAGGCGCTATTTGCCTTGGCGAGTCTATTGTCTATCTCGTTGTCGATCCTTGCATCCGATGAAATGGTGCAGCCGAGATAGGTAAACTAGTTGACCGTTTTGAGTTTTGTGTGCCCGATGGAGATGTTGGGGGGCTCGTAGTCATGATGGGGAGCTGGCTGATGGAGGACCTCAGTTTTCTTCAGGTTGACTTCCAGGCCAAACATTTTGGCAGTTTCCGCAAAACAGGATGTCAAGCGCTGAAGAGCTGGCTCTGAATGTGCAACTAAAGCGGCATCGTCTGCAAAGTGTAGTTCATGGACAAGTTGCTCTTGTGTCTTGGTGTGAGCTTGCAGGCGCCTCAGATTGAAGAGATGCCATCTGTGCGGTACCGGATGTAAACCTCAGCCAAAAATCATCTACCTTTTTCATATTTACTTTTAACAACATATACATTTCTGAAACAAACCCTTTCTTCCCTTTATCCGTAATTAATTTCTCAAACTTCGGCAAACTAGGTAATATTAACTCTCGCCCATAACACTTCATTAATAAATCATGTACTTGATAATAAGTAAATAATGTGTTCTATAACCAATGCAAATAAGGCTGGTGACAATGGGCAACCCTGTCTAGTTGATCTAAACAAATTAAAGACCTGCGAACTCTGTCCAGTCGTCACCACCTGAGTAGAAGGATTGGTATATAATGCCTAACCCAACCAATAAAGAGTGGCCCAAATTGAAATCTTTCCAGCACTTTAAATAAAAATTTCCACTCCACATAGTCAAAGGCCTTTTCTGCATCTAGCACCAGTACCATTGGTTGGTTGAGTTGCTGTTTTGAAGCATTGATTATTGTGAACAATTTGGTAATATTGTCAGCTGAATACCTATTCTTAATAAATCCTGCCTGATCTATATGAATAAATTTTGGTAAAAAATTAGCCAACCTATTTGCTATAACTTTTGCTACAATTTTATAATCTACATTTAATAAAGATATAGGTCTATATGACGCTACCTTTAACGGATCTCTGTCCTTTGGTATAACCGTTATCAATGCCCTTGAAAACGACTCAGGAAATGAACTTGTTTCTGTAGCTTGTGACAAGATGGCGTAGGAAGTGGATGTGTAATTTCACCTCTCCCCAGCTGAACAATCAATACCCGAAATTTAATGATTGTTAAATTTTTAAAATTGTTTCTGATGAAATTTTCAGGAGTTTTAACAGTCATAATGAAAGATACAAAAGCTCAAGCTTCAAAAAAGACACAGTTTAAAAGAGTGATGAAGAACTGAGGCCTACCTCATCAAAGAATCCCCAGAGGTAGATTTTGGAGCAGCTGAAGACTCAGAAGGTGACCCAGGCAAAGGTATGCATTACACCGGCGCCCTTCTCATGTCCAGCGATGCAAGATGGCGCCGGCGTGATAAACCACCTATCGGAGAAGGGGGGCCACACGCGACTCCGATCACGTGCCCAGGGATGTGGGGCCTCGTGGAGGTGAGGGCTCTGTCCCTGATCGCACATCGGATTAGTTACCGACTTGCCGAGCCCAACCGCTGAGGCGCAGGGCCTGCGTTACAAGGCCCCTCCCGATATGGGCATGCACGAAGAGTCACGTATGCACATTACCCCCGATTGGACCCAGGCTGTCGGGCCACCTCTCCCCCGACGGCCCAACAGATTTGGACCTACCTGGGAGGGGATGCAGACCCAAAGTCAGGTAGCCCAGTCCGAGGTCATGGCTCTGGAATCAGAAGAGGAAGAGGAGGAAGACCTATTGGAAGAAATGGAAGAAGAAACTGCAGCAATTATATGTGCAGCTAGAATTCTTCAAGGTAGTCCTCAGAAATTAAAGGAAGTTTCAAGAATTAAATCACCTACTTTACAAACCTTTCAAACTATACAAGTGGAGGAGTGCACTACATTGTCTGTTTCTGAGGAGTTTATGCATCGGATGAATAATGTGGCAACACAGGTTACGCAGGGGTTTAAAGAAAATAAGCTTCAATTGACTGAATTAAGAGAAGAGGTGTCATTAATTAAACAAGATATTGCTCAATGTTTGAGGGCAGTGGATGTGGTGCAAGATGAATTTAAAGATATTAAATGGGTGTTCCGTGATTGTACGGATACTGTGGATCGATATACAGAAAGAATGGATTACTTTGAACATTGTCTTATGGATTGGAATCTCCAAAAATGGGAGGTTTTGAAGAAGATTGATTCATTGGAAGATCAAAGTAGATGTAATAATGTTAAGATAGTGGGTTTGCCAGAAGATATTGAAGGTACAGACCCAGTGAAATTCTTTCGGAAATGGATACCAGAAGTGTTGGGAAAGGAGGCTTTTCCAGAAGGATTGGAATTGGACAGAGCACATAGGGTGATACGGCGAAATCCTTTTCCAGATCAACCACCACGAGTGGTTCTTATTCGTTGTCTACTGTATCAAGATCGTGAGTTGATTTTGCGTTTGGCAGTTCAGAAGGCCCGACAGGATCAGGGCCCTATAATGATTCAGGGTAACAGAGTTTTTTTATGCAGATTTAAATCAAGATGTGATAAGACGACGTAAATAGTTTAACCCAGCTAAAGCTGTGTTATGGAAGAAGGATTACAGGTTTGCATTTAGATCCCCTGCGGTGTTAAAGATGTTTTATGGTAACTTCCAGGCTCAGATTTTTGATAATGAAACTGAAGCTTTGTCTTTTGCTAATACTTTGCCAAATAATTCTCACAGTTCTGAGTTGCAGAAACAATTGAAATTGCAAGGATCTCGGAAGCAGAATGGGAATGGGAACGATAGCAGGAAGAAAGTCGTGGAACAATATCCGACTCAGAGCAGAGATGATGATCAAGTTTTTGGAGTTGGAGTGGCGGGTGCTGAGGATCAACTAACTGGTGCTATGGGGGTTGTGGATTAAATGTCTTTTTTAGAGGTTCCTTTCTGAGATATATGAATATCAGCTGGGGGAAAGGTGGATGACTATGTGCCTTCTGAAGTCATCTGCCACTAGTGGTTTAGACCACACCCAGTTTGTAGTTACTTTTTTTTGTTTTTTTTAGGGGGAATTAGGGAAGGTTTTTACTTTTTTTTGAAGTTTTTTTTCAGGTAGATTTATAGAGAGGAGTTTTTTTATATATATTATTTTGGAGCTTATATTATGGTGTAGGTTGGTTGTGTGAAGTGTTATTTGTTACGATAAAATGAGTAAATTGAATTTTGTGACATTTAATGTTAAAGGGATGAATCATCCAATAAAGAGGAAACGTGTGTTGGATTATATAAAGAAGATGAAGGTGGATATTGCTTTTTTATAAGAGACTCATTTGACAGAAAAGGAGCATTTGAAACTTAAATGTCATTGGGTTGGCCACGTCTTGGCATCTTCTTTTCATTCTAAAGCTAGAGGAATAGCAATTTTGATTCATAAAAAGGCGCCTTTTGTTTTAGAATTTTTTTCTGAAAATGCCGGAAGAGTTTTGAAAGTTAATTGTAAGTTGTTTTCGGAACCTTGGACTTTATTGAATTTGTATGCAGCAAATGAAGATGATGTACAATTTGTTACAGATGCTTTTTTATATTTGAATCAATCAAATCAGAATATTATGGTTGGAGGAGATTTTAATTGTTGTTTGGATCCGTTATTGGATAAATCTCCAAAAATTGTTGAAAAAACTAAGATGGCGAAAAGGATAACTGAGTTGATGGGGGACTTAAATTTAGTTGACATGTGGCGAAGAATTCACCCAACGGAGAAAGATTATTCTTTTTATTCTGCATGTCATGAGTCATTTTCAAGAATAGACTTTTTCTTTGGTATCTACTCATTAGCTGTGTTTATACTAAGGACACCTCGCATCACCCCGCATCACCTCGAATCACCGCGATTTTTTTGTCGCTCGCATCACCGCGCATTTTTGGACTACCTGAACTGTTTCTACCGAGCGATGAATACGTGGTGAAGCGGGGCGATGCGAGGTGATGCGAGGAATGAGAGGTGATGCAGCGCGTTGCGAGATGACCAGGAGGTCCGATGAGCAATTGAAAACCGCGGGTGAAAAATCGTGACTTCCAGTGAGTCACCCGCGGTGTTTCCACTGCGAGGTCATCCCTTGCATCACCCCGCATTGACTACCTCAAAAGTAGGACGCCGGAGCACCTCGAATCGCCGCACATTGGCCACAACCAGATGTGTTTCCAGTGCGGCCAAATTCGAGGTGTCACCGCGCATCACCGCACTTCACCTCGCATTACCTCGCATCACTGCGCTTTTCCCGGGTCACTAGAAACACCCCCATTTACAAGGTAGAGTTGATTATGCAGAGTATAAGAGTAGAATTCTGTCTGACCGTTCATTGTGAGAAGGTGGGAGAAATTATCATTGGAGATTTAATGAGATGTTGTTAAAAAGGCCTGAGTTTGTTATATATTTGAGAGATCGGATTAAGCTTTTTTTTATAAATGAATGAGGGATCAGTTCAGAGTAGTTTTACGATGTGGGATGCTTTGAAAGCGTATTTGTGAGGTCAAATTATTAGTTATGCAGTTAAAGTGAAAAAGCAGTATAAGGCAGAAGTTTTGGAGTTAGAAAAAGAAATTGCAGTATTGGAAAAAACATTTCAGCGTAATGCAACAGTTAGCTAATTTGAAGCTTCGTTATAATACAAAACAAACTTATTATAATGAGAAAATACTTTTGAGATGAAAGCAGTGTTATTACGAGTTAGGGGAGAGGGCACATAAGGTCTGGCATGGCAGTTGAAGACTGAACAAGTTTCTAGGATAGAGGAATGGTTGATGGGATTTAATATAGAGAAATTGGAGGTGTTGCATTTTTGGAAGTCTAACATGAGGAGGACCTATTCAGTGAATGGTAGGGATTTGGGGAGTGTTGTAGAGCAAGGGATTTGTGAGTACAGGTATATAATTCCATGAAAGTGGAGTCAGTAAATGGGGTGGTCTAAAAGGCTCTCAGCACATTAGCCTTCATCAACCAGGCTATTGAGAATAGAAGTTGAGAGGTCATGTTGCAGAGTTATAAGATGTTGGTGAGGCCCCTTTTGGAATATTGTGTCAAGTTTTGGTCACTGCAATAGGAAAGATGTTATCAAGCAGACGATGATGGAGGAGGTGGCTGAGACAGGTACTATATCAACATTTATTTTTAAAAAAATGTTGGCAGACGCATCGATATGTTGGGTTTAGAGCAGTGGTTCTTAACCTTTTTCTTTCCACTCACATACCACTTTAAGTATTCCCTATGCCATAGGTGCTCTGTGATTAGTGAGGGATTGCTTAAGGTGGTATGTGGGTAGAAAGAAAAAGTTTGAAAACCACTGTTTTAATCGTACCTAATTGACTCGATATGTGCACAGTTTCATAACTCCAAAGGAAGTGGGCCAATGACAATTTTTCTCAAGCAAAATATTTCATGTCTAGAGCTGTGATTCTCAACCTTCCCTTCCCACTCACATAGTGTGGGCAAGTTGAGCCAAAGGGCCAGTTTCCTGCTGCATGACTCTACAACTTTGCTTTTACAACACAAAGGAAAGCTTTCCTATATATTTATTGTACATGTGAATTAATTAAATTTGAACCTGAACTCTTTTGTCTTTAAGATTTTGGTCATTGAACTGGAAATATTTGTCTCAAAGGACAAGTTCTAACTCCACTGATACCAAATATCTATGCAAATTACTCTCTCGGTGGTTGTTCAATGCCTCTTAAATGTTGTGATTGTATCTGTTTCTGTCACCTCTGGCAGCTTATTCCAGATATTCACTGCACTCTTGTGTGGAAAAACTTGTCCCTCAGATCTCCTTTACATTTCTTCCCTCATACCTTAAACCAGTGCCTTCTCATTCTGGACTTCCCTGCCCTATTTTATGCCCCACTTAATTGTATAAATCTCTATCAGGTCACCTACAGCTAAATGGAATAAAAGCAGCTAATTTATTCTCATTACTTTTTCTTTTCTTTGGCTTGGCTTCACGGACGAAGATTTATGGAGGGGTATGTCCACGTCTGCTGCAGGCTCGTTGGTGATTGACAAGTCCGATGCGGGACAGGCAGGCACGGTTGCAAAGGAAAATTGGTTGGTTGGGTGTTGGGTTTTTCCTCCTTTATCTTTTGTCAGTGAGGTGGGCTCTGCGGTCTTCTTCAAAGGAGGTTGCAGCCCGCCGAACAGAGAGGTGCCAAGATGCACGGTTGGAGGCGAGATCAGCCCACTGGCGGTGGTCAAGATGGCAGGCACCAAGAGATTTCTTTAGGCAGTCCTTGTACGTCTTCTTTGGTGCACCTCTGTCACGGTGGCCAGTGGAGAGCTCGCCATAGAACACTATCTTGGGAAGGCGATGGTCCTCCATTCTGGAGACGTGACCCACCCAGCACAGTTGAGTCTTCAGCAGCATGGATTCGATGCTTGCGGACTCTGCCAGCTTGAGTACTTCGATGTTGGTGATGAAGTCATTCCAATAATGTTGAGGATGGAGTGGAGACAGCGCTGATGGAAGCGTTCTAGGAGCCGTAGGTGATGCCGGTAGAGGACCCATGATTTGGAGCCGAACAGGAGCATGGGTATGATAACGGCTCTGTACACGCTGATCTTCGTGTGTTTCTTCAGGTGGTTGTTTTTCCAGACTCTTTTGTGTAGTCTTCCAAAGGTGCTCATTACTATGACCCTCCATTCCAGGCAGCATCCTGGGGAATCTCTTTTGAACTCCATCTATTGTTATAGCATAATTCCTGTGGAATGGCAGGAGAACCATGCACAATAAGTGCTGTCGAATAAATGTTTTGTACAACTGCAATATAATGTCTGAACTCTTATATTCAAAGCCTCAGCCTACGAAAGAAGGTATATCAAATGGCCTTTTCACCTCTCTCTCTTTTTGTGTTACCCCTTTCAGGGAGCTATAGACCTGCACACAAGGCCTCGCAATACATCATGTTGTTTACTCTATAATGTCCGAGCAAATTTTGACTTCAACGTGCACTACATCACACTTATCTGGGAAAAATTCCATCCATATGTTGAAGCATATCAGTTCCTATCTGAGCAGCGACATGGATCCATTCCAATTCGCGTACCATAGCAACAGGTCTATAATGGATGCCATCTCACTGGCTCTACACAAAGCCCTGGAAAACCTGGACAGCAAAGGTGCATACATCAGTATCCTCTTAATTGATGACCATTCAGTATTTAACACCATCATCGCCTCAAAACTGATCAGCAAACTTCAAAACCTGGGATTCAAAACCCCACTGTGTAATTGAATCCTTGATTTTTCTCACCTCTAGACCACATTCAGTGAGAATTGGTAAGAACACCTCCTCCCCAATTTCCATCAGTACTGGAGCACCACAGGGCTGCATTCTTAACCCCTGCTATACTCATTTTATACCTAAGACTGTGTGGCTCGGAACATGTTGTGAGTGAGGGAACAGGTTTGGTAGGTCTCAAAGCCAAGGATTCTGAACACCGTTTTGGTAGGGAAGGATTTTATTTACAGAAGGCAAGTGTGGGAAATGGTAACATCACACAGACACACTTACTTTACAGCAGCCATGGGAAAGAAATAGCAGACAATTAATAACGAACATGGGGAAAATAGTGTGGGAACAAATAAGCATATACATACAATGATCAATGAAAAATCACTACAATGCCCCACCGTCCCTTGACTCAGTGCAGGCACGGCTCCATGCTACAAGGAACTCTAATTAAATGCTCCCAACCTTTTTAACACTGCACATCTTACCCACTGTTTCTCCAGCACTCTTCCACATATTTAGGCCTGGAATGAAGCGGGTTAGTTCCAAGCTGGCAAAGAGAAAGAACAAAGAACACATGACACCTTTATAGTGCTGGAGGGTTCAGCCCTGGTTGTTAGCAGGAACAAATGGCTCAATGCCAGGAGGGTTAATTCAATTACAACAGCCCAAGGCCAAGTGCAGGCAGGCTGGAGAGTCTAGTCCAGGCAATTTACATGGGTTCAACAGCAAGGTGTGCACTAATGGGTGGGGCGGAACCAAACCTTGATTGGCATCTGGTTTATCCTCTGCTTAGGTAGGGGGAAGTGCTGTCACATGATAGTCACAACCCTTCCCAATACAGTATGATGATAACACCATCTACAAATTTGCTGCTGATTCCATGGTAGTGGGTTGTGTAAAAAGAGGTGATGAGTCAGCATACTGGAGGGAGATTGAAAACTTGGCCGAATGGTGCACCAACAATAATCTCACATTCAACGTCATCAAAACCAAGGAGCTGATTGTTGATTTCAGGAAGAGAAAGCCAGAGGTTTACAATCCAGTGATCACTGGGCGATCAGAGGAGGAGAGGGTAAGCAAATTTAAGTTCTTGGGAATCATTATCTCAGAGGATCTTTTCTGGACCCAATGCACTAAAGGCATTGTGAAGAAAGCACGTCAGTCCCTCTACTTTCTCAGGAGTTTGTGGAGGTTTGGTATGACATCAGAAACCTTGGCAAATTTCTACAGATGTGAGGTGGAAAATGTGCAGACAGCTGCATCGTGGCCTGGAATGGAAACACCAATACCCCCAAGCATAAAGCCCTGCAAAGGGTTGTGGATGTCGCCCAGGACATCACAGGCCAAACCCTCCCCACCATCGAGAACATCTATGGGGAATGCAGCCATCAGAGAACAGCAGCAATCATTAAGGATCAACACCACCCAGCACATGCTCTTTTTTCGTTGCTGCCATCAGGAAAGAGGTACAGGTGCCACAAGACTCACACCACCAGGTTCCAGAACAGTTGCTACCCCTCCACCATCAGAATCCTCAACAATAAACTCAATCAGGGACTCACTTAAAGTCTCTTATTTTTGCACTGTTTTTTTTCCACTCTCTGTTGAAGTCAGATGTTTACATTTCTTTATTTGTTTACATGTATACAGTTTTTTCTATTGCTTTACCAATAAATGGCAATTCTACCTGGTCCACAGCAAAAAGAATTTCAGGTTTGTATGTATGATGTAATGTATGGACTCTGACAATAAATCTGAAATTGTATTCCAGCACTGGCAGCTGTTGTCTCCACCTCCCCTATATATGAACCATATTCTTTCACCTAACCCATTTTCTTTCTTGGCTCTCCCTTCCTTTGTCTGCCATTTGCCAATTAAATTACTCTGCATGCCCATCTATTCATTATCCTTTACCCTCCCTGGCTGACCAATCTCCAACTGGCACCTTGGGGGTGCCCACTTCCCTACTTTCTTCATTGTACTGGCTATCTCTCCACTGGATTTTCAATCTTGAAGAGTTCTGACCTGAAACATCTTTTACCCCACTTGAAGCTGAAGTATTCATTTTGGGTCATGCTCACATCACTCGGCTCCCTGCAAAGATTACTCCCAGACTGATCCCTTCAGAGATCTTTTCTTAGTTTCCCTTTAGATTCTAATATACTATAAAATGTTTTGCAGTTATCCTTCATCCTACTTGCTCAGGTCATTTCATGGGCCTATTTTGGCCTCTCATTTTTCTTTGTTTTTCCTATATCTGCAATAAAATTCGTGATTTGTTTACAGTTTCCTAATCGTGACATAAGCTTCCTTCTTTTCCTTGATCACATTTTTAATGTGACTTTTTATATTGAACCCAAAAGAAAATAACAAAATGGAGAAATTTTACTTAAAAATTTAAGGTTTGTTTTCATTCTGTTTTCTCTGCTAAAACATGCCCTGCATGTTTCTCCTAAAGGCAGACACCTTGTGTTAGCTATTACAAATCACGGCAGGTGATTCTCAGCCTGGGTAGCACAGTGGCATGGCGAGGAGAGCTGCTGTTTCATAGCTGCAGTTCAGTCTTCATGTATGGGGTTCTTTCTGTGTAGTGTTTGTACATTTTCATCGTGACCATGTTGGTGTCTTCCCAATCCTAAAAATGTGCTAGTTGGTTGATTAATTATGTGAAGATCATTGATAGAATCTAGGGGAGGGCTGGTAAGGATGTAGGGAGAATAAAATGGATGAGAATTGGATTAATGGAGAAGAAAAATGAACTTGATTGTTAGTGTGAACTCAATGTCCATAGAGCCTGCTTCCTTGCTGTATCTCTCCATGCCACTAGAAGATGAAAATGTGCAAACACGATAGAGATAGCACCCCATAGGTGAGGACTGAACGCAGGTCACTGCAGCTATGAAAAAGTAGTTCTCCTTTCCATGCCACTGTGCTATCCATCTGTAAAAATGTGCAATTTTTAGGCTGTATTTGGTGATTTATTCTGTGACTCACTCTGTGGAATGCAACATTTTACAACAATCAAATAAAACTGCCTTTAAATAGTACTCACGAAAAAGTATTTTCCATTGAAAACTGATGTTTATAATTGATATACTGCTGCAGACTCTTCACCGCAGCCACAGCATAGCAGCAAAAAAAGCTGGTGCAAGGGGAGGGAAAAATGGGAAGAGAAGACGTGTCCTCCTGGTGGTGTGAATGGTATTAAACCACAATGAGTGAGGAGTTCATTAATTTGCACACAATGTAGTCCAGCACCTCTAGCTTTAAGAACAGTTTTTATCCGATAGTGATCAGGATCTGGGACTTGATAGCCATACAACCATATAACTCTTTACAGCACGGAAACAGGCCATGTCGGCCCTTCAAGTCCGTACCGGTTCACTTGAACAACTCCACTAGCTCCTCCGCAAACTCCTGAGGAAGTAGAGGCTTTCTTCATGATGACATTCATAACATTAAGTGATTTTTGCTTCACAAAATGCCAAACAAGATATGTCAGGATATTCTTCATAAATAGAATACCACATCTTCCAGCGATGTGATCTCTAGCTTTTCCCCATTAATCCTCAAACAGGAAAATTCTAAGAATTCTGGTCAGTTTTTAATTCTTTAACAGACCAAACACAGAAGCAGTAAACATTCACAATTTCAAAAAACTTGGGTCAAAAATTAAATTGCGCTAACAAACACAAATAGTACCATTGGCTAAAACTTAACAATAACCACCAAAAAGACTGCTTGCACTATTAAAACACCACTTTTTTTTGCACTAACTGTAACTGTGAATATTCATATTTCTATCCATCCTTTATTACCTCTGACCTTTCTAGGTAACAATATATAGGATCATAATTTCTATATCTTACATACCTGTTTGACTGCAGCAAGGATGTGTCTATTGTACTTGCGTATATGATAATAAATGTATTATTATTAGCACAGAGGTCCAGCAGTGATGTATGAACTGCAAAGCATTTAAAAACTCAGTTAGGCTCATGCAGACAGCCACACATTAATGTCCAAAAATGTCTTGTTTAATTTGTGTTTCTTTGCTCCTTGTTTACCAAAGGTTGACAACACAGATTGTAGGTTTTGTTTTGTTACAATTACTGTTGGTATGACAGTGTTGCATACATTTTTGTCATCATACGTGTAAATGACACAGATACAGTGACTATCTCCAAAGTCAAGTTTTGATGGGTGGCATTTCAAGAAGACATAGTTATTACTTTGTTAGACTATGCATCCGATTTGTAAAGATGTGCGATTTTTAAACTGTATTTGAAAGCAATTTATTCTGTGACTCACTCTGTGGAATGCAACATTTTACAACAATCAGAAATAAAACTGCCTTTAAATAGTACTCACAAAAAATTCTTTTCCATTGAAAACGGATGTTTATAATTAATATTCTATATCATTTTTCATACCTTTCTCTTTTAGAGGCACATTATAGTACTCTATTTGTTTTTCAGGATCGATATGAAGATGCTTATGAAAACATTCCAATGTAAGTAAAATAATACCAGATTATTTAGTGGTGTATATTATATTGGTGTACCTACTTAGAAGCATTTTAGATGCTGCCACATCAACCTCTGGCAACCCATTCCAAGCACCCATCACTGTGTGTAAAAACAAATTTAACTGCTCAGCTTCCTTAAACTTTACCCACCACACCACCCACCACACCACCCCCCCCCCCCCCACCACCTTCCCCACCCCACCAACTCCCATTCCCACCTTAAACTCATGTCCTCTTGTATGTGATTCTTTTACCCTGGGTTAAAGATTCTCTGTACTGTATAAACTTCTATCAAGCTGAGATAACCCATCACACCCCCTAGCATAGTTTATTTAGCTTCAGATTCCAGCATCTGCAATTATTGTGTATCTCCAATCTACTGCTCTACCCTCATTAAACACCTTTGCCACCTCTTCAAAAAAGCTCAATCAAATTGATAAGACGTGACCCTATCCCCTCACAAAACCAAGTTGACCTAGTATGACTTTCCAAATGTGCATAAGTTATATCCCTTTATCCTGTGCAGTAGTTTCTCTGCACTGACTGATGTGAGGTTTATCATCTTGTAATTTCCTGGATTATCCCTATTTATCTTCTTGAAAAAAGGTACAACAATAGGTCTCCAGGACTTCACCATTTGCAAATGAGGATATACAGATTTTTGCCTTGGTCCTGCAATTTCCTCCCTTGCCTTTTTCAATAACCTGGATTTACCTCATGAGGCCCGGTGACATCCATTTTAATAGTCCTCAAAAGTTCAACATTCTTTCTTGAACAAAAAATGCCTCAATAAATTAGCATTCTTCACATGCTCCATATCTCCTTCATCCTGCTTGTTAAGGACATTGCATTGGCCCCTTTTGGCCTTTCTCATTCCCTGTTTGAACTCATTCCTGCAATCTTTGTATTTCTCCATGATCTCATAACTATTTTGAAACATAAGGAATTGCAATCACTATTCACAGCATACATTCTAACTGAAACTCTGATCACATAGCCAGACTTATTTGGCAATTCAAGATCTAATATGTCTCCTTTACTGATTGAACTATCTCACTAATGCTTGATGCACTTAATAATATTGTCCCTGACAATATTTGGGGAATTTAGTCTCCCACTACAACAGTTCAATTGCCTTTACAGCTTTCCATAATCTCTTTTGCACATGTTTTTCTATCTCCTGATGGCATTAGTGCATCTATCCTAATTCTGATCCTAATTCTCTCCTCATCATATCCTTTACTGAAGCTGTCCCGAATGAGCAATCCAGTACCTTGACCTTTTTGCCTCCTTTATCCTATCATTTTGTCAATATTTTATAACTCTATATTTCTGATTTAAATATTCACAGCTAAAGTAATTTCATTTTTTGTTTACCTTTGTGCCACCAGCACCATTTGAGGATTTTATTGTAATTTCTCTTAATTTAGAGAAGCACCACGGCAACAAGCCCTTCCAGCTGATGAGCCCATAGTTCCCAAATGCACCCACATTACCAATTAACCAGAAACTTCTTTGGAACATGGGAGGAATCCAGAGCACTCGGAGCAAACCCACACCATCACTAGAACAAACAAACCCCTTACAAACTGCGGTGCAATTAACTAGTTGTATGGAGAGAATAGATGGAAGGCTTCACTTTTATTATACCTTTGGAAATACCAGCATGTCTCAAAGTAATTTACATTTGATGAAATACATTTCAAGTGTAGCCACTATTGTAGCAACCAGACCAAGATCCACAATAAACAATGAAATGGTTAGCACATTAAGAGTTCACTGGTATTATTAGCTGGGATACACTTACCTTAAAATTTAAACAGTTTGATCCATTATAACCTCTTGTGAATTCTTATCCTTGCATAATACCTTTGGTGAGGACACTTACTTGGCACTGGAGATTTTCATATTTTCCTTTGGCTATTAACTAGGAAGAGTTGAAGGGAAAGTGGAGAGAATATGTGATTCGTGTGAATGGGTGCTTGATGGTGTGTGTGGAGTTTGTGGTCCAAAGGGCCTGTTTTAGTGCCCTCTGTCTCTGATTCCTTCCTTACAAGAGAGGGTTGCTTTCCTAAAAAATGATCCATATCACAATTTTCCCCAAGCATCATCCACGCCATTTGTGCATGCTTCAAGAAATGGGAGTTTAAAAACAAAATTGGGTTTATTCATTTACTTTTTTTGCACACACATGAGAGCAAATTTTATTCTGTATGTTGTATTTTTTGTTGCTGAATTCACGAAGGGTGAATTTCTGATACTGAAATGGCTGTTACCTGGGGTTCACCTGTAGTTTAAAAATTGCCTGTGGGGTTTTGTGAGAGATGAACACATTTTCATAAAATCAATTTTTGGGCCTTCAGTATTTCTGCATTAGACTGCACATTGTTACCAAATTGTGAGGTTGTTATCATTTCAGTTTGCTAACTTTTTTATTCATTCAAAGGGTGAGGGCTTTGAAGGTTGAGCAAAGATTTTTAATTACCCATCCCTAACTTCCTATTATGAGAAACCTGCCTTAAATTGGTGCAGTTATTGAGTTGCAGTGTACCCACGTGCTTTTAGGGAGAGAGTTCCAGGATTTCAACTCAGCGGTAATAAAGGTAAGATTATGGATTTTCCATGTCAGGCAGGCAACTTCAGGGTGGTGATGTGCTTCTATCTTTAATTCCATTTTAAAAAAAATTAGCTATATAATTAAGGTCAAGATTTCTTTGGCTCGTCTGATTTCTAGTGACCTTATAATCATGTCAGTGCAATTAAAGCCCATTGGTTAGTGGTGAAGAAACTGCAAACAATCCAACCCATGGGAGTGCATTAAATTACACTCAACAGCTTAAGGATTTCTGCATTAAACTTCAAGAAATCCTGAAGTTGCTGTCACTTTCATTGAGTAATAGCAATGCACATCTATGGTTTTGCTTTAATTACTATCAAAAAACCTGAGCCATCCATTGAATCACATCATCACTCTATCAATGTGTGTCATGGCATCTCTGCTAAGAATGTAAGAAGCAGGAATAGAAATAGTCTAATTGGTCCCACGAGCCTGCTTCTCCACTCAGTGAGGTCATGTCCGATCAATCTTAGCCTCAGCACCTCTATCCTGCACTCTTCCCATATCCCTGGGCTCCCTTGTAATTTAAATGTCTATAAAGGTAGTATCTAATTGGCGGAGACGTTGCCGTGACTGATTAGTCGCGGCAACTCGGGAGACCAAAAGATGGCTTGCACTCTCACAAAGGCGATGCCAGGGAGACGTCTCCGGACAAGGTGACAACCAATTCGCCCAGATGTCGCGGTGACGTCTCCGCGATGTCTCCGGCAGTTGCTGTGATGTCTCCACCACGTCGCCGATAGGTTGCTGTGGGTTTCCGCAAGGTTGCGGAGATGTCGCCATGACTTCTATGTGTCTATATATACCTAGATCTAAAAACTAGGTCTATCATTCACTTTTCAGACGTCAGACAGTCAAGAACTCTCACCATGGATATCTGCAATGAGGCTGTTATGCTGTTGGAGCAGGATCCCTACCTGGAGGATGAGCAGAAGGAGGCCTTGGTCCTCGTGCTGATAGCTCTGGCTGTGAACAAGGCAAAGGCCAGGGCTAGGGATAGGGCCAGAAAGGGTGTCAGGAAGGCAAAGACAGTGTGGGTGCGTGAGTGGCTCCTACAAAGGCAACACCATGGCTGGTACGAGAAGCTGATGAAACACCTGGAAGAGGGGGATGTGATGTCCTTCAAGAATTTCCTGAGGGTGGATCCAGAGATGTTCATGAAACTGGTGGCTCACCTTACTCCCAGGATCCAGAAGCAAGACACTAACTTCAGGAAGGCCCTGCCCCCTGGTTTGAAAGTTGCCATCACTCTGAGGTTCCTTGCTACAGGAAACTCCTACAAGAGCCTGTCCTATGGCTTCCTTGTGGCTCCAAACACCATTGTCAGTATTGTCCCAGAAGTGTGCCAAGTCATCTATGATGAGTATCATGAGGAGGCCATCAAGTGTCCATCTACACCAGAGGAGTGGAAGGAAGTGGCCAAGGGTTTTTCTGAGAAGTGGAACTTCCATCACGTCTGTGGTGCACTGGATGGGAAGCATGTCAGAATTCTTGAACCTCCAGGGTCAGGCAGTGTCTACCACAACTACAAAGGCTACTTTTCCATCATCATGCTGGCGTTGATAGATGGTAACTATAAGTTCATGTACCTCAACGTGGGGACTCCTGGGGCTGACTCAGATGCTGGCATCTTCAGGGACTGCAGTTTGTTCAAGGCACTGGATGAAGGTCAAGCCAACTTGCCACTTCCTGAACCCTTTCCTGGTGGAGATCAAGATGTCCCCTACTTCTTGGTTGGTGACGATGCATTCGCCCTGAGGACATGGATGATGAAGCCCTACTCCTAGCGCCAGAAGACCCTTGCAGAGAGAATCTTCAACTACAGGCTGTCCAGGTCCAGGCTTATTGTGGAGAACAGCTTTGGCATCTTGGCAAACAGGTGTGCAGCACTTTATTATTATTTTTTTTCCTGCCACACAGTCATATTTGCCAGATTGTAAACACAGCAAATACAATGACTTTAATTTTACTTCTATTTTTTTCTTTCCAGATTCAGATGCTTCCACACCATGATGATGAGGTGCCCCACAGACGGTTGAAAAGGTGGTCCTTGCTGTCTGTACACTCCACAACATGATGACAGACATCAGACTCTCAGCTGACAGAGAGGACCCACACACCCATGAAGTTGCCCCTGGAGAGGGGAGACACCATACCAACCAGTTGGAGGGGATGCAGAGAAGAGGAAGTAACATGCCGTCTGTTGACAAGAACCAGAGAGAGTACCTGACCCAGTATTACTCTGGGGTTGGAGCTGTCTCCTGGCAAGACAAGATGGTGGGGCCTCTTCCAAGGCAGTAGAAGGAGCAGCAGCAGCAATAGGAACAAATACCAGATGATGAAGACCTTGACAGGGATGTACCTGTGACTTGGACCAGGAGTGAAGAACTATTTTCCATGCTGCATACTGTACTCTATGGAATTGTTTCATTGCATAAACTGTATGAAATTCTATTGGGATTTTTTATATATTGCTTCAATGTAAACTGTACTGTAAAATATTGCTTGTACTGTTCTCAATTGTAAATTTGATTGCAAATTAATACATTTATTATTTAATATTGTTGTATTTCATTGTTAAATTAAAAGTAGCATGAAACAACATATTTCAAAGTCAAATTTTGTATTTTATTATTGTGAAATATAATAAAAACTACACAGCTTTGTACAGCAAATATCAAATACATTTTTCATGTGACAATAAAGGCACAGTAAACTTGGTACATCAGTACACAAGTGCAAAATGGTAGTGATACTCCAATGCATTGAACATGGTGAAAACTTCCAGGCAAGGAAATACAGACTTCTCTCTACGTAGTACTACACACACAATATGATTTATTCAGCCTCTGTGTCATTGCAATGTCTTATTTGTGGGAACGACGCTGGAGATGAAGCTCTAAGAGGGGGTGTGGTGAGGGTGGTGTCAGAAACTTGGAATGAACCCTCACAGTCAATACTGGTGTTTAAAGCCCCACTCAACAGTGCACTCAGGTTGCTTGTCCCAAATGTAGGTGGGTGGGGGGAAACATCACCATCCCCGCAGTGCTGCCACCAGACGATGCAATGTTCTGTCCATTCCTCCAGGACTGGTGGAACATGGGCTGTAGGAAAAGGAACATAATTATAGAAGGTAAAGAGGATGGCAGGAGGAAGAAAAAAATAATAATTGTGGATCAAAAAAAAACAGTATTACAAGAAGAATGTCAGACATATCCATCACTATCACTCAATGCAGTTTAAATATCCACTCACATGTATGGTAGTGATTTTAGGATCACTGAAAAAATATGTTCCCCTTCCAACTTGTTGGTTTACTTGTGTCCCATACTGCATCTGGTGCATCCCCTGGTTTGTTGCCTGCATTTGGGTGGACATACCCACTGGCTGCATTTGGTTGGACATTCCCACTGTCTGTATTTGGCTGGACCTTCCCACTGGCTGCATTTGGTTGGACCTTCCCACTGGCTGCATTTGGCTGGACTAGTTCAGCCTGCTCTGCATGACTTGGTTCCCTTGAACACCACCATGGGCCTGCAAAAGAAATACACATCCTATAGAAATATGACATTTTCAAAAAAGCGATGTGAACTTGTGAATTATTTCAACAAAAGTCACAAATTTCAAAATTCTTCATATTTTTTTACATACCTGATAATTCCTGACTAGGAACATGACCTTCATACTACTGTTGTTAAATTAATGCTCTGGGACCTGGAGGATATCTATTTCAAGGAATTTCACAAATTCTGGTGGTTTGACAGAGGCTGGTTGATGTTCCCCAGAAGATTCTGTACCTGGTCCAAAAGCTGCAATACACAGGCCAAGTGTAAGGAAATGGAGAAAGAAGATTTTTTTAAAAGTGGACAAAAACATCAGTACAGTTCAACACGCTAGATTAAACTGGTGGAACAGAGAACAAAAAAAAGGATGGGGGGGGATGCATCAGATCGCAAGAAGATGGCAATGCAAATCATATATAAACATGGCATTTCCAAAAAAGCAATCCGATCGTCAATTCACACAAGATGACAATACACTTAGCCTGGGTGTTACCTCTGCCTTGGAGACATCACCGCTTACCTTCTGCATCTTATTCTGCCTCCTTCCTTTGCTGCAAGTGGTAGTAGCGGAACTGGTGCTTGTGCTTGGTCCAGGTGGCGAAGAAGATTCCACACTTGACCCGACACTGATGACATCATCATCATCCTCCTCTTCTCTGGAGTGGGGCCTCTGCCAAACTGTTGAAGAAAATAGGAAGATATAATTATGAATAATTATCTACTGCATCACATAACACAGGACTGTATGTGGTATAAGAAAAAAGTACAATTCATGTCTATACTTACTGAATGAGTTTCATGCGCGAGATGCCTATACCCCTCAATGTGCTTCCGCAGAAATTTGTACCTCTCTATGATGAAGGCTTCCTTGGCAGAGATGGTATGTGTAGGCTGCCCTGACTTCTTAGTTGTGTATCGGTTGAAACTTGTCCTCATATTCCGCAGGTGTGCTAGGAACTGTGCGTCTGAAAAAATAACAGTATTACACCAATTATATTAGACATATTCATCACTACTACTTTAGCTACATTATTGACATATTTTTGCATGTATTTATTTTAATGCAATTAAATATAAATTCATTGCAATTTAAATATGCACTCACATGTTGGTGGGGGCTTCTTGATCTCCTCGAAGATGTTCTGCATATCAACAAGGAAGGTTTCTACTGCTGCTTTCTTACACTGGTTATCTTTGTATCTTGCATGGAATTGATCGTAAAATTCTGGATGATCCTCCCAAAAGTCAGCCATTGCCTCTTGATACCCTTCTTTCCGATCATATTGCTTTCTAGTCGGATCGCCGCTGGAATCATCTTCCTCATCTTTTCCAGCATCAACTGCTGCCTCAGCATCCACAAACTGCGCAGAAGCTACTACAACTGCTTCATCCTCCTTCTTGCCCTTCCAGCCGCCACTGCCCTTGGGTGGCATGGTGGGAGGACAGTACTACTCTGGAGTTGGAACTGTCCCCTCCCAAGACAAGATTGTGGGGCCTCTTTCAAGACAGAACAAGGAGCATCAGCAGCAGCAGGAATAAGTACCAGACGATGAAGACCTTGACTGGGATGTACCTGTGACTTGGACCAGGAGTGAAGGCGTCTCGATGATGCCAGCACGCGCTCAGTCATGTGGTCTTTAAGTCAAGCAGCATCGCAGAGACGTTGCCACAACGTCTCCTCAGTCTCCTTGGTCTCCAGCAGGTCTCGGAGACGTTGCGGAGATGTCTCCCCAGTCGCAGACAAAATTAGTCTCTGTGTCGTTGCCGCAACTGATGGAGATGTCGCGGAGATGTCTCCGAGACCTGCTGGAGACTGGAAAAAGTCTCCAAAACAATTGAACATGTTCGAAATTCCCGGCACTCCCCGGAGACCCGGCTAGTCTCCAGGAGACGTCGCGGAGACTTGAGTCGCCACCAAGACGCCACTTAGTCTCCAGCCCAATGAGATAGGCATTTAATTCTCATTCTTGAATTGATTTAATGACTCTGCCTCCACAGTTCTCTGGTATGGAGAATTCCAAAGGTTTGCACAGCTCTGAGAAAAGACATTTCCTCTTAACACTGGCTTAGATAAGTGACATCTTATTCTGAAACCATGTACCATCATTCTAAATACCCATACCATATATAAATATCCACATTGTCAATCACTCTCATAACCTTTATAATTTTTAATAAGGCCATCTCTCATTTGTTCTACATTATAATCAATACAGTCTCAGCTTGTTCAACGTTTGTTAATATGTCAACCCTTTCATCCCAGGAATCAACCTAGTAAACTTGTGTTGCACTGGAGTCCCAAGAGACTGCAGATGCTGGAATCTGAAGTAAAAACTAATCAGGTACAGGAACTCGGCAGGTCAAGCAGCATTAGAAAAGGAATAGATGATGTTTCAGGTTGAAGCTCTTCATCAAGATAGAGAAGACAGCCTTTGTAATGAGAATTTCTGAACTGGGCAGAGATAAAAGATGATGGATGGATAGATAGGGAGGGTATGCGATGAAGTGGAAGATAGAGGTGGTAGATTGGCCAGAGCCAGTTAAAATAAGAAAAAGGCAAGATGGAAAAAAATGGAGGTCAAATGAAGGAAATTGAGTCATATATAATGGAGGCTGGAAGGTGACAAGTGGAAAAAAGGCTTCCAGTAGCTAAAGAGATGGCGCAGGGGGCAAGGGATAAGATTTCTGGATCATTGGGATCTCTTCTGGGGAAGGTCGGACCTGTACAAAAGGGACGGACTCCACTTGAACTGGAGGGGGACCAATGTGCTGGCAAGCAGATTTGCTATAACTGTGGGGGAAGGTTTAAACTAGTTTGGCAGGGGGGTGGGGAACAGAGTGTGAGAGCAGTGTCAAGGGAGCATGGCCACCTAGATAAGAATAAGAACGATAACAAAGGTAGGATGGAGATTAGGGTAGAAGGTAGAAAAGAGAATGTATGTGAGGGTTATTCTCTGAAATGCATATATTTTAATGCAAGAAGCATAGTGAACAAGGTGGATGAGCTTAAAGCATGGACAGATACTTGGGGTCACGATATTGTGGCAATTAGTGAGACCTGGCTACAAGAGGGGCAGGACTGGCAACTTAACGTTCCAGGATACATTTGTTTTAGATGCGATAGATCAGGGGGTAAAAAAGGGGGAGGAGTTGCTCTTCTTGTTAAGGAGGACATTACTGCCGTGAGGTGGCAAGATGGTCTGGAGGGATCGTCCAGTGAGGCTGTTTGGGTGGAATTGTGGGGTGAAGGAAACATGAGGGTGCTAATAGGGGTGTATTACAGACCACCAAATGGGTCAAGAAAACTAGAGGAACAAATGTGTAGAGAGATAACGTATATGTGTGAGAATCATAAGGTAGTGATCATGGGAGATTTTAACTTCCCTCACATTGATTGGGATACCCATACAGTTAGAGGTCTGGATGGGCTAGAGTTCGTTAAATGTGTTCAAGATTGTTTTCTGAATCAATTAGTAGAAGAACCGACTCGGGACAGTGTAATACTGGATCTCCTGTTAGGGAACGAGCTAGGTCAGGTATCAGACATTAATGTTGGAGATCCAATTGGGTCTAGTGATCATAATTCTGTTAGTTTTAAGGTAGTTTTAGGGAAGAGCAAGGAGGGGCCTAAAATTGAGGTTCTGGATTGGAGAGGAGCAAATTTCAAAGGAATAAGAAGGGATTTGGGGAGTATTGAGTGGGACAGGATATTTTCAAGTGAGGGTGTAAATGAAAAATGGAGGATATTCAAAAAAGAAATTTTGAGGGTACAGAGTAGTTATTTCCCAGTGAGGATCAAAGGAAAGGCTGGAAGTCATAGGGAGGCTTGGTTTTCGAGGAATATTGGAAATTTGGTTAGGAGAAATTTGGTGTACAAGAGGTATAAAGAACAGGGAGCTGACAATTTGAAGGAGGACTACAAGGAGTGTAGAAGGAATCTTAAGAAAGAAATTAGAAAGGCCAAAAAAAGGCATGAAGAGGCTTTGGCAGACAGAGTAAAAATAAATCCAAAGGGTTTCTATAAGTACATTAAAAGTAAAAGATTAGTGAGGGATAAAATTGGACCCCTTGTAGATAGTGAGGGTAGGCTGAGTGAGAAGTCAGAGGAAATGGGGGAAATTTTGAATGATTTCTTTGCCTCGGTATTCACTAGGGAAAAAAATATTGAACCAGTTGAGGTAAAGAAAAATAGTGGGGAGGTAATGAAGCATATAAGGATAACCGAGGAGGTAGTGATGGCTGTGTTGAAAAAGATAAAAGTGGATAAATCTCCGGGACCGGACAAAATATTCCCAAGAACACTCAGAGAGGCTAGTGGACAGATAGTGGGGCCATTAACAGAGATATTTAGGATGTCACTGGCCACGGGGGTAGTGCCAAAGGATTGGAGCGTGGCGCATGTGGTTCCGCTGTTTAAGAAAGGGTCTAAATGTAAACCTGGGAATTATAGGCCCGTGAGTCTGACGTCTGTGGTGGGCAAGTTGATGGAAAGTATTCTGAGGGTTGGTATTTACAAATATTTGGAGGTACAGGGATTGCTAGGGAGTAATCAGCATGGTTTTGTCAGGGGTAGATCATGCTTGACAAACCTGATTGAGTTTTTTGAGGGGGTTACAAAAAAGGTTGATGAAGGGAAAGCTGTGGATGTTGTCTATTTAGACTTTAGTAAAGCTTTTGACAAAGTTCCCCACAGGAGGTTAGGAAAAAAGGTGGAGGCATTAGATATAAATGAGGAGGTAGTGAAATGGATTCAGCAATGGTTGGATGGGAGGTGTCAGAGAGTAGTGGTAGAAAATTGTTTGTCCAATTGGAGGCTGGTGACTAGTGGAGTTCCTCAGGAATCGGTCCTGGGTCCAGTATTGTTTGTTATATATATTAACGATCTGGAAGTAGGGGTGGAGAATTGGATAAGCAAGTTTGCGGATGATACAAAGATTGGTGGTGTTGTGGACAGTGAGGAAGATTACCGTAGATTAAAAGGTGATTTAGGAAGGCTGGAGGTGTGGGCTGAGAAATGGCTGATGGAATTTAATACAGATAAGTGTGTGGTGTTACATTTTGGAAAGGCAAATCTAAATAGGTCATATGCATTAAATGGTAGGCTATTGCGATGTGCAGAGCAACAAAGGGATTTAGGAGTTGTGGTAAATAGTACCCTCAAGGCTGATACTCAGCTAGATGGTGTGGTGAAGAAGGCATTTGGAATGTTGGCCTTCATAAATCGGAGTATTGAATTCAAGAGTAGGGAGGTTATGATGAAATTGTACAAGGCATTAGTGAGGCCAAATTTGGAGTACTGTGTACAGTTTTGGTCACCAAATTATAGGAAGGATATAAACAAAATAGAGAGAGTGCAGAGAAGGTTCACGAGAATGTTGACAGGATTTCAAGGTTTGAGTTACAGGGAAAGGTTGTGCAGACTTGGGCTTTTTTCTCTGGAGCATAGAAGATTGAGAGGGACTTGATAGAGGTGTTTAAGATTTTAAAAGGGACAGACAGAGTAAACGTGGATAGGCTTTTTCAATTAAGAAAGGGGGAGATTCAAACTAGAGGGCATGGTTTAAGATTGAAGGGGGAAAATTATAAGGGGAACATGAGGGGAAATTCCTTTACGCAAAGGGTGGTAGGGATGTGGAATGAGCTTCCGACAGACGTGGTCGAGGCGGGATCATTGGTTACATTTAAGGAAAGACTGGATAGTTACATGGATAGGAGAGGACTGGAGGGGTATGGACCGGATGCTGTTCAGTGGGACTAGGAGGGTGGGGATTTGTTACGGCATGGACTAGTAGGGCTGAACTGGCCTGTTCTGTGCTGTAAGTGGTTATATGGTTTTATGGTGATGTGAAGCAGGAGATAATAGCAATATAATGGAAACTTGGGTGAGAGATAAATTGGACCAGATGGAACTGGAGAGGAAGGGGTCCCATTCAGTGAAATGTGGGAGGAGGATGGAGCCCAAATGGGCATGAGAATGGGTGGGGAACTGGATGAGGATAGGTGGATATGGAGGATCAGAGAATGATTTTGTCTATGACTCATTCAAACAAATTCTTACTAAGTTGAGTTGATTTTTCTAGAGGTTATTAATATTAAACATTCTTAACATTATTTTCAGTTGCTACATGTTGTTACAAGCTGTTAAAACATTGTTAGATGATCAATAGAATTTTTTTGAATCTCTCTGATCTGTCCATTTCGCAGAACAAAAAACTAAACTGACGTAATCTCTAACAAGGTCGAGAGACCATCTATAACCTTAGCATTTAGATGTTGCTCGGATACAGCATCAAAATATGTTAAACAACATCAAGAAAGACACAAACAGTACTGCTTGCAAATTTTCAATCCTTACAATGTTATCTTGCTTTTAAAAAATGTTAATTGGATAATTAGCACACTGCCCAATCTACTAGTAAAAGTGAAACTTTAATCTGCTCAGGAGTAAAAATTGTTAATTGCAAACAACGTGAAGTGTGCAGCATGCAATTTATTTAATGCAATAGCTGCATTTTTTTTTGAGTTGGTGCTTAATTTTGTGTGGTCCCTATTTAAGCAATAACTTGTTGTTTGTGACTAACATATGTTGCTGGATTATAGATTAAAATGAATGCTTTATCTCTTTAATCTCTTTATCATCATCGCATTGAAGCATCTAAAATGCCACTGACTTGAAAATAGTATCTGTTCGTGGATTTTGTTGAGTATATGACAGAGAAACTTCTCTGGTGTAAGGATAAATGAGTTCCTGTTTCAGACTGATTTTTTTTCCCATCAGGTTTATGTTTAATTTCAATTGTAAATCTTAATGCCTTTAATCAAATTACAGTTTGCAAATTCAAATGAGTGTGAGCGTGATCATACTTCTCAAACAAAACTTCTCTGATGTCTTCAGGCCTCAGATTGCCTCAAATCCTTTTCAGAGGACCCAAGGCCAGAGGATTGATGTATAAAGGTCTCGAACAGGGGTGGCCAACCTTTTCTTTTAAACTCACTTTCCACCTCATGTATTCCCTATACCACAGATGCTCTGTGATTAGTAAGGAATTGCTTAAGGTGGTATGTGGGTGGAAAGAAAAAGTTTCAAAACCACTGTTTTAATCGTACCTAATTGACTCATTATGTGTACAGTTTCATAACTCCAAAGGACAATTTTTATCAAGCAAAATATTTCAGTAGCAATTGAGTTTCGAGCAGTGGTTCTCAACCTTCCCTACCCACTCACATACTACCATAACTAATCCCTTACTAATCACAGAGCACCTATGGTATAGGGAATACTTAAGGTGAAATGTGAGTTATTTAAAAAAAAGTTTGCTGCCCCGGTCTAGAAATTGGTAGAATGGTGGTTAGGCCATAGGCCTGAAGAAATGGTTATAAAGGCAGACTTGGACAGATACATATGGACCAAAGCAAAAGTTAGAATATTGAAGAGTAAGAGTGGAATATAAAAAATTCAATTGCAATTGCACAAAAATAACCAGATATTGAAAGGACAATCACTTTATCTGAATGTATAATATTCGAAACAAGGTCAATGAACATGTAGCACAAATCAGTACAAAGGGGTATGATTTAGTGGCCATTGCTGAAATGTGGTTGCAGGGTGGAGATGATTGGGAATTAAATAGCCAAGGATATCAGAAAATTCACAAGAAAGGGCAGGAAGGTAAAGGAGGTGGGAAAGTGCTCTTAATTAAGGATGAGATCAGTATGATAGTGAGAGACAATACAAAATTTAAAGACCAAAATGTTGAATCCATCTGGGTATAGATTAGAAACAGTAAAAGGAAAAAAAAATAATGACTGGTGGGAGTTGTCTATTGGCTACCAAATAATATTACAGTGACACAGGCAACAAACCAAGAACTATCTGATGGATATTGGAATGGTTTGCAAATATATTGAGAAAAATTCAATAGATTGAGCAGTCTTGAAGAGGACATGATAGCTTTCTTGAATAGGATGCCTCCAAACCTACAAGGGGACATGAGAGAAACATGTTATCTTAAATCTGGTCCTGTGCAATAAGACAAGTAAAATGTGCATAGATCTTGTGATTAGGGATCCTCTCAGAAATGTGATTGAATTTCTCATTCAAATGAAGGGTGCAATAGTTTGGTCTAAAACCAAAATATTGTGCCTAAACAAGGGAGACTGCAGCAGGATGATGGAAGAGTTGGCTAGCGTAGATTGGGATCACAGGCTATACAAAGTGAAGAAATAGTGTAATGTTTCAGAAAATTTTCTGTGCTCAACAAAACAAGGACAGGAAGGGTAGGGAGAGTCTGCCTGGGATAACCAAGGACGTAAAGGAAGGGATCAAACTAAAAACTTATGCATACAAAGTCACCAAGAGTTTAGGGAAACTGGAAGACTAGAAAAACTTAAAAAATCAACAAAGAACCAGCAGATTGGAAGACAACAAATATCAGGCCACTCTTTAAAAATGGCAGATAACTACAGGCCAGTTAGTCAGAAAATCCTTGAAGCTATCATAAAGGAAGAAATAACAAGACAGACTTCTGTCAGGCAGACTTAGCATGGATTCAAGAAGGGCAGGACAAATTTCCAGGAATTCCTTGAGGATACAAATGAATAGAGAGGAACAAGTGGATGTTGTATACTTAGATTTGCAGAAGCAGCCAAAAAGGTGCTGCACAAATGACATCCATAGGATAAGGATGCACGGGGTGGTTCGGAGTAATATATCAGCAGCATAGAGGATTGATTAATCAATAGAAGACAGCTGGGATACTGGCTGGCAGTCAGTAGTGAGCAGAGTGCTGTGGGGGTTGGTGTTATTCCCACAAATGTTCCCAACATATATTAACGATTTAGAAGAGGAGACTGAATGCAGCATTATTTATGTTTGCTGATGATGTGACATTGAGTGGAAAAGCAAATTGTGCAGAGGACGCAGCAATGATCTCATTGAACTGGGAAGCAAGCTCAGAGTGACAAATAGCCTACTCCTGCTCCTATACCTCCTGCTCCTTTGAAAGTCAGCACACCTCCAGTATAAGCCCTATTTAGTATATTCCATATACCATTGTTTATTTTTAAATAAAGGTGAATGTGAATAATTAAACTTAAGCAACCTGTGTAGCAGATGGTCAATTTACTCTGGACTAGGCTCCTAGAACGCTTCCACCAGCGTTGTCTCCGCTCCATCCTCAACATCCATTGGAGCGCTTTCATCCCTAACGTCGAAGTACTCGAGATGGCAGAGGTCGACAGCATCGAGTCCACGCTGCTGAAGATCCAGCTGCGCTGGGTGGGTCACGTCTCCAGAATGGAGGACCATCGCCTTCCCAAGATCGTGTTATATGGCGAGCTCTCCACTGGCCACCGTGACAGAGGTGCACCAAAGAAAAGGTACAAGGACTGCCTAAAGAAATCTCTTGGTGCCTGCCACATTGACCACCGCCAGTGGGCTGATATCGCCTCAAACCGTGCATCTTGGCGCCTCACAGTTTGGCGGGCAGCAACCTCCTTTGAAGAAGACCACAGAGCCCACCTCACTGACAAAAGGCAAAGGAGGAAAAACCCAACACCCAACCCCAACCAACCAATTTTCCCCTGCAACCGCTGCAACCGTGTCTGCCTGTCCCGCATCGGACTTGTCAGCCACAAATGAGCCTGCAGCTGACGTGGACTTTTTACCCCCTCCATAAACCTTCGTCCGCGAAGCCAAGCCAAAGAAAAAAAAAGTATATTCCATATACCATTGTTTATTTTTAAATAAAGGTGAATGTGAATAATTAAACTTAAGCAACCTGTGTAGCAGATGGTCAATTTACTCTGGACTAGGCAGTATAAAACTGACAAAATTTCACATCACATTGATTATTAAACAGAATTTTCAAGCAAAAGACAAAAAGATACTGTGGTGTCTCTGAGGGGGTGCCATTGAGAATTTTTACAGATAATAATTTTGAAAGCAGTTACCTAATTAAATTATCAGCAGATTATGTGGTGAGTCTTTTTTTTTAAAAAAACTTGAAATTTAATTTTATGTGATTGCTGTCACTAAATACCTTTGCAGAGAGCTTGACTATATTCCATTGATAGTATAAAAGAATCCATGACATAACCATGAGAGAAAGGCAGAATCTGCCATACTCAGCGTTAGGATTCTGCCACTTTAAAGAAGTCCCTGCAGATTTGTTTGTAATTGGTTCTGATCTTAGCACTGTAGTTGTGCAATGAGGTAGCCCTGCCCAATCTACAAAGCCGCAGTGTATGAAAAACCCTGTCTGCTGCTTTATTTGCCAGGACTATCCCCAAATTACAGGACAGTTTATTAACCCTGCATGAAGGAAAAAATTACAGATAAATAATGTAGGTAACAAGTATTTTCACTTTATTTAGAAAAGAGCAGTTTTTTGTGATATGTTCATCATATTTAGCTTGAAATTCTCAGTGTGTTGGATTCTGACGCTACCTTTTGCTGCTGAGTGCATAATGCAGCCAGTGCTACGTATGATTTTTTTGTCTATGGGAGGACCTTCATGCTCAAGAGTAACAAGAAGCTGTAAGTATAAAATAGATTTTTCTGCAGATTCCATTGAGGTCAGAATGAATTAAAGACAGAGAATTGATAATTATGTACCTCAGTGAGTATATTTTAATAAAACAGTGTATACAAAATAATAATTAAGTTTAAAATGCTTAACAATTATGGGTTTATATACACAAGAAAATTTAATAGTTTGACATACAAATGCAGTAGTTATTTGTGTTTAGATTTTTTTATTAATTGAATATAATTGTGAAGTTGCATGCTCTGCTCATCTTTGAGTAAAGTTGCCAAAGTACAGAGACTTATGGAGAAATATTGCTTTCAGATCTTACTCTAATTCTCGTTACTAATTATTTTAATAATAGCAAGTAAATCTGTGACTTCTGGTATCAGACTATAGGCAGGGCTAGAATCCACATCTAATCCAAGGGTGATTTGCATTCAAAAATTCTGAAAATTTTAAATTTCTGTAATTTTGTAGATGTTTCTCTTAAAAAAAAGATTTAAATAGAATGAGAGTAAAATGAACCTAGTGTTTTTTTTTGCAGTACAATGCAGTACTAGCTTTGAGTACCCCTTCCAAATTAGAATTCCCCTTTCAAGGAATAAAAACCCATCTTATCCAGCCACTCCAGTAACGCCCTTGTGAATCTTTTCTGCACCCTTTCTAGCTTATTTACATCTTTCTTATAACTGGGTGACCAAAACCGCACATAATGTGGCAGTGAGGAAGACCACCTCCTCCAAATGATCAGGTACTGTGTTTTACAGTGACTGATGTGAAGAGAGGGTTAGGCAAGGTCAACCCATGGAAAGCTGCTGGACTGGATTACATTCCAGGCAGAGTGCTCAAGGCAGGTGCAGCTCAGCTGGCAGATGTTCTCACCGGCATCTTTAACATCTCCCTGAGAAGCGACATGGTCTCAGTGTGCTTCAAAGCCACCGCCACCATTGTTCCCCTTGCCGAAGAAGTTGTCTGTGTCCTGCCTCAATGATTACCACCCTGTCGTACTCGCACCTACCGTCATGAGGTGCTTCGAGAGGCTCATCAATCTCCTGCTGCCCCTGTCACTGGACCCCCTGCAGTTCACATATACATCCAACCGCTCTATGGATGATGCCATCACCACCGCCATCCATCTAGCCCTCAGTCACCTGGAAAATAGGACTTGTATGTTCAAATTCTGTTTATTGACTTCAGTTCAGCATTCAACACAATCACACCTCAGTACTTGATAGGGAGGTTGAACCTGCTGGGCCAAATACCTCCCTTTGCTATTTGGATTTTTTTGTCTTCCTGTCGGGGAGACCTCAGGCAACACAGGTAACAGGTAACAACACTTTCAAGACCATCACATTGAACATTGGGGCCTCCCAGTGCGGTGTGCTTAGTTCACTCTGCTGACTTGTGATTGTGCATCAAAACGTAGCTCGAATCACATCATCAAGTTTACTGATGACATGACCATGGTGGGCCTTATTAGTAAGAATGATGAGTCAGCATACAGAGATGAGATGCAGTTGCAGAGCCAACAACCTGTATCTGAACGTTAATAAAACAAGAGATGGTTGTCGACTTCAGGAGGGCCCATGGGGATCACTCTCTGCTGACCATTGACGGCTCCACCGTTGAGATCGTCAAGAGTATTATGTTCCTTGGTGTGCACGGTGGAGAATTCCACCTGGTCCCTTAACACCAGCTCCATAGCCAAGAAAGCCCAGAAACGCCTCTACGTCCTGCAAAGACTGAGGAAAGTTCATCTCCCACCCTCCATTCTCACTACAATTTACTGAGAATATATAATCACATCACCACCTGGTTTGGAAGCTGTACCTCCTAGGACTGCAAGACCCTGCAGAGGATAGGGAAGTCAGTGGAAAAGATCATTAGGATCTCTCTTCCTACCATGACGGACATCTACAACACATGATGCATGCAGAAAGCAAAAGAAAGTTGTGAAGGACTTCACACACCCCTCATGTAAACTGTTCTCCCTTCTGCCATCTGGAAGGAGGTAAGCAGCACTTGGGGCTCTTACATTCAGATTGGGCAACAGCTTTTTTTCCCCAAGCCACCAGGCTCCTGAATTCCCAGAACATATGTGGATAGTGTACCATGGACTTTTATTGAACATGTCTTAATATCTTAACTTCTATTTATATAAATCTTCTCCGTGGTCCTTGAGACATGCTATCTTGTCTGTATCATGCAATGCACGGTATGAATGACAAATAAAGGTGACTTGACTTGACAATGCTCTAAGTGTGATCTTACCAACATCTTGTATAGTTGTAACATGATGTCCCAACTCCTGTACTCAATACCCTACCCAATGAAGGCAAGCATGTTATATGCTCTCTTCACCGCCCTGACTCTGTTGGTACAGGTACTTACATGGACCTATAAAGCTACTCCCTGGTTCTCTGTAATTTGTACAAAATTAAAAATGTTTCCAGTTTGCTCTGGACAACCCCATCTTATGTCAAGTCAGCATTGTTTCAATGGACTGTTAGAATAATGTTTCACATGTTATGTTAAATCTATAGGTAGCCTCTAAATGATTTCAATATGACCTATCTCCTTATTGATTCTAGTACATACTGAGAGATATATATCATAGCTTTAAGAGAAATTCACTGAACCCAGCTTGTCTATGTTCCCCGATCTAAACAATATTTTAAAATCATTCATAATGTGGCAATTTCCACCTTGATATCTCTTCTGCATCTGCCGTCTCTTTATTTTCTATTTTCAGAGCTAGAGAGTCTTAGAGCCATACAGCAATGAACAAGCCCTTTGGCCCAATTTCTCCATGTTGACCAAGCTGGCATTCTGGATGAGCCCCATTTGTCTGCATTTGGCCCATATCTTTCTAACCACTTCAAACTATATTTCTGTCCTAATTTCCTTTGAACATCAAAATTGTTTTAAAACATTCTCTGGCAGTTCATTCTGGATATGGACTATCCTTTAAGTTAAAATGTTGTTCCTCAGGTTCCTCTTAAATCTCTCCTCTCACCTTAAACCTTTCTTCTGTAGTTATAGAGGCATCTTCTTGGAGGGGGGTGGTGGTAAAAGAGACTGAGCATTCACTTTATCTATGCCCCTCATGATTTAATCCACCGCTGTAAGATCATTCTGCATTCTATGCTCCAGGGAATAAAGACCGAGTCTCTCCCTCCGACTCAAGCCTTGAAGTCTGTAAGGTAAAACATCATGAGATGGGAATGTACAGGGCTGTAACAAGATGTAAATGCATCCTTGTACTTACAAGATAAGAGAGACATTGATGGATTGAGAGGCAGGAAGCTAGCAGGGAAAGGATAGCAACAGTTTTAGTCATTGGACAAGTAATGATATGATGATGTTCTAAGCACATATCCAAGGGTATAAAAAATCACCATTTTGCTGATAACGGCAGAATGCATTCTCCGACTAACTTTGTTAGTCGCAAGTGTTACAATCCGGTAATAAAGAACAAAGAACCCTGATTTCGACTCAGTCTGGTGTTTGTCTCACTCATTCATGAACAAAGCAGACCTAACAAGTCCCAGTAACATCTTAATGAATCTCTTCCTACTCCTTCCTTATCATGATGTCTCATCTTTGTACTCAATAGCCTGCCCAGTGAAGGCAAGCACAATAAATCCTTATCTTCATTTTATTCCATAGGTTCTTGTTATGAATAATTATTTGGGCAGCAAACTCCAATATGTTTGCTGCAATAGTTTGGTCTCAAAGTTATCAGTGTCTTGTTTATTCAACTTTTGTTTTTCCTGTTCCTTTGATGGCTAAAACACAATTCCTCACTATCTCTTCCCTATTGTTTGTTTTTGAACATTTTCTCTGGGGTTTCTCCATTGACTGTGTCATTATGACAATCCTGTAAGAACACAACACATTAAAAAAAAGCAGATCATCCAGCCTTTTTGTGCCTATTCTTCCACTTAAGAAGAACATGGATGACATGAATCCACAACAAAATTTACTTGTTCTAACAGTACAACTCCCAATATATAATGTATCATCAACTCATGGTGTAGTGTGGATTGTGGGAACCTATTCTGAACACAATAGATGGTCAAAGCCAATTAATTCCTGTCCCTCCTCTGCAGCCATTTTCTAATGAAGTAGAATCTTGTGTCTGTGTTTCACTCTTTTCTGCAATGTGTTCACCTCCCTGATATTTTTATTGTTTTTATTCAGCTAATATTGCAGAAGTTGCAGTCTTTGTCTAATGTGGCTAATAACAACTCTAAACTATGTTACTTGTTTGCTCATTCATTCATTAATAGTTTGAACACTAATCACAACAAATGGATTTTCACTAAACCACACCACCCCCCACCCCATCCCTACTTGCTGTCGAATTTCCTTACCAAGCAGTTTGTGATATCTTTCACCCAGACACTAGAAAGAACAAATTAAAAAAAAAATCTTTAATCAAGTTCATAAAGGAAATTATCTGTTGCCCTAATTATTGATTCTACAATAACTATCATGCTGGGCTTCTCCTCTTCCCCTTTGAACAGCATCTTGCTTTCTGTAAGGTGCCCTAGCTGTTCCGGCAGTGTTTGTCCTCAAACTCAAAAGCAGGAAGTGAACCATGCATGTTGAATTTGGTCAGTTTCTGTGGATCCCTATTCCCTATTTCAGTCTTATTACGCTGTGTGGTATCATTTACACAAATCTCTTTCATATTCCACACTCTCTCTCTCTCTCTCTCTCTCTCTCTCTCTGTGGTGATATCACGGTAATGCTGTACCTTCTATTTGTACTGTCTATTTGTGTATAGCTGACCTGCCTCCTTGCTGACTAATCCTGTGACTCCTCCCCTTGGAATTCCCTAATAAAGGCAGTTACGCCCAATTTCATTGGAATTGGGCCAGCAACATCAGTGCACTTTCAGTCTTATGGGAATAAAAGCCTGTTGTCAGGTAACTTCCAGTTTTTCGTATCAATTTTATTCCCATAATTTTTTTATTGCAATGGACAAGTTACTGAGGCTGGACAAGCTAGACTTTGATCCGTTATTGCCTGAAGCCCCAAACTGATTTGAGCTCCAGTTATGCTGTTTCAACAACTTTCTGCAAGCCTCCACTCAAGTCGTGGGATCACTCGACAACAAGCTGCGTCTACTACGATCGTGATCAGGGGCTTCACTATGTATGAAGAGGCAATGAACAAGCTCTAAAACCAGAACAGACCTAGGACGAATGAGGTCGATGCAAGGCATCTCCTTTCCACTTGCAAGCAGCAATCTGGTGCACTCTTCAAAGAATACTTTTGAGTCCTGCATGAATTCGGGTGAGGTTGAGGTTGCAGGGATGTTACTGCAGATGTCTGTACGGATAAGATCATCCGGGACGCTTATGTAGCAGGCATCCGATCAGTCTTTATTTACCAGCAGCTGCTGGAACAGGATGAGCTGACCTTGCAGAGGGCCTTTGAAATATCCAAAACGTTGGATGTAACCCTCCGTAACACGGACTTACTCTCCTCCGACAATGCGGCTGCCTTGTTGGGGACGCAGGCATCGCCATCTTGGGACACAGGGTCCCATGCTGATGCCATGCAGGGGCGCTCTGAGCTCTCTTCTGCTGCCGAGCATCCAAAGTGCTACTTCAGCGACCAAAGGAAACACCACCAGAAGTGTTTCCCAGCCAAGGAAGCAAGATGTGGAAAGAAGGGATACCTCAAGTCCAGACCTTCTCCCTTTCCTAGTAGCGCCGCATGTGGCAGTGGGGGGGGCTGCCATCTTGGGCAGGGTCACTTCTTCCCCTGAGCAACAGTACTACGTGTGTGCCATGGAGGCCGCCATCTTACCAGTCCGGATCACGGGCACCAGCTTACTGGTCCAGATCTAACAGCGACTTGGACAATGACCTAGTACTGGCATCGATCACACTCAACCAGGATAGTCCTCACCAGCTCATCCATTCGATGATAAACTGTGAGCACTGCTGTGCAAATGATTCTGATGCAAAGTCCACAGACTGCCCAATGAGTCCTCGAGGTGGGGAGGGGAGGGGTGTGATGTTCTCGGTGTCAGATAGTATCTACAAGTTCAGGCGGTCCAGCGGTCGTTTGCACCTTTGGAACCGTCGCAGGATAGGCTCCTGGTCAATGGTTGGTAGGGGAATGGGCTGCCTGAGGGTTGGCTGGGTCCGGGGTGTGGCAGAGAGGGGTGGTGCCCTCTGGAGAGGTGGAGGGAGGGTGTCAGCTCCCGGGGGGATCCTGGATGGGCCAAGGTTGCCCGGGCTGAGAGGGTTGGGCCCCTGCTGGTGCCAGGTCCCTGGTTGAGATGGTGTCCTCACGTCCATTGGGGTACATGACGTAGGTGTAATTTGGATTTGAATGGAGGAGGTGCACTTGCTCGACCAGAGGGTGGGATTTGTGAGTCCTCATCTGTTTGCAAAGGAGTACTGGTCCCAGAGATGTCAGACATGCTGGCAGGGAGACGCCAATCACCAATTTCCTAGGAAAGGAGAAAAGGCATTCATGAGGGGTCTGATTGCTAGCCATGCACAAGAGTGACTGTATGGCATGGAGAGCCTCAGGAAGGGCTTCTTACCAATAATTGATAGACCAGCCTTTTGACCTCAGGGCCAGAAGGACTGCCTTCCAGATTACTCCGTTTTTACTTTCCACCTGCCCGTTGCCCCTGGTGTTGTAGGGCAGTTCTTTTGGGAGCCAACATGCATCACATTGCCCAGGAAGTATAATAGTTGTGGGAAAGAAACTGTCCTTGATTTCACACTCTTGAATATTTACATTTTATTTACAGCATGTATAAATCGATTCCAGACATTTAAACCCATGCTGCCCATTTCTTCTTTGGCTTGGCTTCGCGGACGAAGATTTATGGAGGGGGTAAAAGTCCACGTCAGCTGCAGGCTCGTTTGTGGCTGACAAGTCCGATGCGGGACAGGCAGACACGGTTGCAGCGGCTGCAGGGGAAAATTGGTTGGTTGGGGTTGGGTGTTGGGTTTTTCCTCCTTTGCCTTTTGTCAGTGAGGTGGGCTCTGCGGTCTTCTTCAAAGGAGGTTGCTGCCCGCCAAACTGTGAGGCGCCAAGATGCACGGTTTGAGGCGATATCAGCCCACTGGCGGTGGTCAATGTGGCAGGCACCAAGAGATTTCTTTAGGCAGTCCTTGTACCTTTTCTTTGGTGCACCTCTGTCACGGTGGCCAGTGGAGAGCTCGCCATATAACACGATCTTGGGAAGGCGATGGTCCTCCATTCTGGAGACGTGACCCATCCAGCGCAGCTGGATCTTCAGCAGCGTGGACTTGATGCCCATTTACTCTCAAATTAACCTACAACCCAATACACTTTGGAGGGTTGGGGGAAATCGGAGCATGCAGATGAAACCCACGCAGACGTGGAGAGAACATACAAACTCCTCTCAGACAGTGTTGGATTTGAACCCATGTCATGGACTTGTAATATTGACAAGCTAACCGCTACCCTAACCGTGTTGCCCTTCCCAACACATGGAGGGAGAAGAGTATGGCCAAGGTGAGATTAATGTACTTTTCCAAGGCATTGGGAAGTATAGATGGAGATGCTAGAGGGAAGGGAGATTTGTGTGATGATTTGACCTGTGTTCAGAACTCTTTAGTTTTTGCAAGCTGGGGTAGAGCAGTTCCTGTGCCATGCAGTATTGAATCCTGACTGTAGACTCTCAGTAGTGCATCTGTAGGAGTTGTCAAGGGACAATTATATTTGCCAGAAATAATTTGTAGTTGATGAATGTATTGGAAGGGAGCAAGGGAGGGAGAGAGGGTGTCGACTGCTTCATTGGAACAGGAAACACTTTTTTTTTGTCTGGATCAATGAGAACCCATTCAAGACCAGCTGGCAAGAGTATTCATGAACATCTTTAATCTGTCTGCCACATACTTTAGTTCCTCCTTCTTTCAGAAGCCACTATCAGCCTAATGCCAAAGATAAACTTAATAATGGGACTTCAAAGCTATTACCACTTGATGACTCATTATCTGCTTAAAGAGGTTGATCATGGCTCACATTAGCTTGTCTCCCAACCAAACTTAACCCACTCCAATTTGTCTGTTGATGCAATAGATCCACTGCAGGTGCCATTACTTTGGCTCTTCACTCAACCTTGTGATGTCATTTGAGAACTAGACTCCACCCTGATTTCATAATATCCTGGAGAGGAAGGTTGGGGGATGGTTGGAAGAATACTGTAGCAATGGCCATAATTTAGATTCGAAAGCATTGGATAACTAATGATCACATCTGATCTTTTGCATTGGATACCTGACCCTGAACTGTGCCCAGGTAAGAGAAGTGTTCAGGAGAGCTTTCCTCTGACCTTCTTTCAGAGATTTTTGTTCCCCCCCCCCGCCCCCAAATATATTTTTTTTCAGTGTTCACAGCTGCTTTTCTCTTTGCAAAGCTTCCACAAAGATGACCGCAAATCCTAATGATTACACTTTTTTTGGGGAAGAAACTTGTTTTCTTGCACCTCTCAGAATTCAACATTCCAAGCATTCACACCACTTTCTGTTCAAACCAGCTTCTGACACTTCATTTCATCGTGAAATGGAAGTGACTGTTTATTTTAATTAATTTTATTATACTTACCTAAGCATTTAAAATAAAATGATTTTAGCATGAAATTAATGTCATTCTGGGACATTACTTAGATGCACTATCAATAACATCAAAAGACTGGAGTTACTAGACGACAGGTTTTTATTACCATAAGACTGGACATATGCTGTCCAATTCTAGGATTTGTTCTGAAGAAGGGACTTGAGCATAATCGCCTTTATTGGGGAATTCCCAGGGGATGAGTTACAGGGAGGAGGCAGGCCAGCCATACACGGAGATGCAGTATTAATGGCATAACAGCATCACAGTGGTAGCACCACATTCACCCCTGCTTTCAAAAGAAAGCCAGCGGGTTGGAGTGGGTTTAGTGTCCATTACAAGTTCAGCTAGGCTGGTGGTCTTCTGTCTCAGGGACCTCCGTGGTGCTGGCTGCGATGCAGCTGCCGGTTCCTGGTCAATTTGGAGCAGGCTGACTGAGGTTGTCATGTACCATAGGATAGGGCATCTGAAGGGTCATTGTGCTTCCTAGGCCAGTACAAGATGTCATTGTTATGGGTGGAGAGTTCTATTCTCCATCTCAGAATTATATCATTTTTTATTTTACCCTGCTGCTTATTAGTAAACATAAAAGCAACTGCACAATGGTCAGTCAACAGAATAAATTGTTTGCTGGCCAGATAGTGCCTCCAATGTTGCACTGCCTCAAGTGTACCAGGAGACTGGGGAGGGGCAGCGTGCTGGGGGTCATCCGTGGTGGTTGGAGCAGCTGGTGCATGGATCGGGGGTAGGGTGCCTGGGTATGTAGTGGTTAATGGTGGTGATAGGTCTTACTGGATCGGTGGCGTTCTCGGGATCTCCTGCGCACGCCAGTTCCCAGACAGAGACTGTCTTTGTGCTCATCCAGGTATGCCACATAGGTATATTGGGGGTTGGCATGGAGGAGGTGGACCTTCTCGAGCAGTGGGTCGGTCTTAAGGCCACGTACGTGCCTCCAGAGTAGAACTGGTCCTGGGGATGTCAACCAGTATGGTAGCTTTGTCCCTGATGCTGACTTCCTGCGGAAGAAAAACATTCGTTCATGTGGCGTAGTGTTAGTGGCTGTACACAGAAGGGATCTAATTGTGTGGAGCACCTCGGGGAAGACCTCCTGCATATAGGAGATGGGTAGGCCTTTTGATTTCAAGGCTAGAGAACTGCTTACCAAACGATGGCATTCTCCCGTTCCACCTGGCCTTTCCCCTGGGGCTTATGACTGGTGTTTCTACTAGTGGCGATGCCCTTTGCCAAAAGCAACTGATACAATTTGTGGCTCATGAAGGAGGGCCCCTGATCACAGTAGATGTAGCTCAGGTACCAAAATACGGTAAAGATGCTGCACAGTGCCTTTATGACTGTGGCTGTGGTCATGTCTGGGCTGGATATGGCAAAGGGAAATCTGGAGTACTCAGCGATGTTGAGCAAGTACAGGTTTCAGTTAGAGGAGGGCAAGGACTCCTTGAAATACATGCTCAGGTGTTTAAAAGGGTGGGTGGCCTTGATCAGGTGTGACCTATCAGGCTTCTTAGAAGTGTGGTTTACACTCAGCACAGACTTGGCAGTTTCTGGTCAGTGTCCTGATATCATCAATGGAATGGGGAAGGTTACTGACTTTGACGAAGTGGGAAAAAAACCTAGTGTCCCCAGGCTGACTGAGGTTGTCATGTACCATGGGATAGGGCATCTGAAGGCTCATTGTGCTTCCTAGGCCAGTACAAGATGTCATTGTTATGGGTGGAGAGTTCTATTCTCCACCTCAGAATTATATCATTTTTTATTTTACCCTGCTGCTTATTAGTAAACATAAAAGCAACTGCACAATGGTCAGTCAACAGAATAAATTGTTTGCTGGCCAAATAGTGCCTCCAATGTTGCACTGCCTCAAGGATTGCATGGGCCATCTTCCTGATAGAGGAGTGCTGAACTTCAGGGCTAGGGAGGATATGGGAGAAAAATGCCATGGCTCATTTGGTTAAAGGTGGTGACTAGGGCAAAGTTGGAAGCATCGTTCTTCACTGCAACGGTGTGGATTCATCTATGGCATGTATCATGGCCTCGGCGGTCTCCTATGATGTGGGTGAAGGCTGCCCAAGCTTCCACCAACAGGGGCCAGGGGCCAAGTCATGTCCACGTAATTGGGGACCCACTGGGCATTGTTTAAGAAGCTCTGGCACCTCTTCAGGGTCTTTTGGCTGTGAGGGAATGGGAGTTCCATCAGGGTGCACATGCATTCGGGGTCAGGACCAATGGCGCCATGTTGCATGGCTAAGGATGGCCATGCATGATGTGTGGAACACACACTTGTTTTTATTATTGGTGAGGTTGAGTTCCTTGGCCATTGGAGGATGTGGAAAAATGAGAAATAATCGTAGAAATGGAAGTAGAGGACTTAAAAGAGAAATTAGAAGAATCTAATAGAAAAGTTAAAGAGGCACACACATGAGCTGTTAGCTCAGAAGATAGATATAATGGAAAACTATAATAGAAGAAATAATATAAAGATAGTGGGCCTTAAGGAAGATGAAGAAGGCAAGAATATAAAAGATTGTATCCCCAGGGTCCTAGGAAGACCAGAATTACAGGAAGAAATGGAAATCGAGAGGGCACATAGAACATTAGCCCCGAAACCACAACCGCAGCAAAAACCAAGATCCATTTTAGTAAAATTTTTAAGATATACAACAAGAGAAAATATATTGGAGAAAGCAATGAAGAAAATAAGAGAAGACAAAAAGCCACTGGAATACAAAGGTCAAAAATTTTTTTTCTATCCAGACATAAGTTTTGAACTCCTGAAGAAGAGGAAGGAGTTCAATACAGCAAAAACGATCTTATGGAAAAAAGGATATAAATTTATGTTATAGTACCCAGCGGTACTTAAAATAGTTATTCCAGGACAACAAAACAGACTATTCTCGGATCCAGAGGAAGCACGAAAATTTGCAGAACAACTACAAAACAAGCAGAGAGATGAAGACATGTAATGAGAGTAAAAATGACCACGAACTATATGTATGTGTGTATATGGGTATATATATATATATATATGGGTGTGTATGTATATATGTGTATCCGTATTTAGAGGAAAATATATAGAGTATAGATAAGAATTAATAAGGGAATGAAAGGGAATAGAGGGAATAAGGAGGGAATTAAAAGAGTGACCTTTGTTATATGAAAATTGAAATCTTTTCGGGGGGGCTGGGTGGGGAGGAGTTACGGTCACTGCGAAATCAGTTGACGCTTGCGAGTGAATTCGCAAATCCAAATGGAGAGGGGAGATGTGGTTGCCCGGCAAGGGATAAAGGGCAACTCAGGAGGGGGAGGGGAGAATGGGATTAAAGAAGTTTTAAATAGGAGAATAAGGAAAATGTTTGATGTTTTAGAAATGTTGTCTTATAAAGTGTTCAAAACAAGAAAGCAGAAATGGATAAGAAGGAAAGGTGATGATGGAGAAACGGAAAGGGAAGATAAACAAAGTATGAAATGGCTACGTTGAACTATATGACTTTAAATATTAACAGAATACATAACCAAATCAAAAGGAAGAAACTGCTAAATTTACTGAAAAAAGAAAAAAATTGATATAGCATTTGTGCAAGAAACACATTTAACTGAATTGGAGCGCAAGAAATTAAAGAGAGATTGAGTAGGACATGTAACAGCAGCGTCGTATAATTCAAAAGCAAGAGGAGTAGCTATATTAATCAATAAAAATATACCAATTAAAATAGAAGAGGAAATAATAGATCCAGCAGGGAGATTGGTAATGATAAAATGTAAGATATATTCGGAGTTTTGGAATCTACTCAATGTATATTCACCTAACGAAGAAGATCAAAAGTTTATGCAAGATATTTTTTTGAAGATAGCAGAAATGCAAGGGAACATATTAATAGGAGGGGATTTCAACGTTAATTTGGATTCAAACATGTATAAAACTGGGAAAAAAATTAACAGAAAGAACAAAGTAACCAAATTTATAATTAAATCGATGCAAGAAATGCAACTTTTGGATATATGGAGGAAACAACACCCAAAGGAAAAGGAATATTCATATTATTCGGGTAGACATAAAACATACTCAAGAATAGATCTATTTCTGTTATCAGCTCGTATGCAAGTTAGAGTAAGAAAAACAATGTAAAGCTAGAATATTATCGGACCATTCACCCTTGATATTGACAATAGAGTTAGAGGACATCCCTCCAAGAATGTATAGATAGAGATTAAACTCCATGCTACTTAAAAGGCAGGATTTTAGAGAATTCATTGAAAGACAAATTAAAATGTACTTTGAAATAAATACAGAATCAGTGAAAGATAAGTTTATACTATGGGATGCAATGAAAGCATTCATTAGAGGGCAAATAATAAGTTATGTAACCAAGATGAAGAAGGACTACAATCAGGAAACAGCAGTTGGAAAGGGAAATAGTAAATATAGAAAAAGAATTAGCAATAAAAGAAGAGAATTGGCAGATAAAAAAATAAAATATGAAACACTACAAACATATAAGGTGGAGAAGAATATAATGAAGACAAAACAGAAATATTATGAACTAGGGGAAAAAACGCACAAAATTCTAGCATGGCAGCTTAAGACAGAACAAGCTAAGAAAATGGTATTGGCATTAAGGAAAAAAGACAAACAAATCACATATAATCCAACGGAGATTAATGAAAACTTTAGAGAATTCTATGAACAATTATACCAAACTGAAAACGAAGGGAAAGAAGGCAAAATAGAAGAATGTTGCCACCCTTGCTGCAAGTATAGTTTCAGTGGGGGATTGTTCAAAGCTTTGTTAGATTTCATTAACTTTATGCTAATTGTTTTGAGTTTTGTATTTGAATAATAACAGTTTGAACAAGCTGTTGAAGACAGTGTTGGCAGTTATGCATATAACATCCTTTTACGTGGAAATTTTAAATATAAATTTATACATTCAGCACGCTAACAGGCTCTTTCGGCTCACAAGCCCATGCTGCCCAATTACACCCAATTAACTTTCAACCCCGGTACATTTTGAATGGTGGGAAGAAACCAGAGCACCTGGAGAAAACCCATGTTGCCAGAGGGAAAACGTACAAATTCCTTGCAGTGTCCTATTGGAAGGAAGGGGAAATTTTAGAAAAGATGCGAACAGTACAGATCTTTGAATTTGGTCTTTAGCTTTTGCCTCTTTTAACAATATTAACATATTAGCAATGATATCCTTCATAGCAACTTTAATGTGTGTTGGTGTGTATGCATGTTGTATAGTGTGCACATGTGTTTGCATTTATGTTACTTTTGATTAGAAGCCTCAGAAGATACAATTGTGAGCTTGTAATTTCTGGGGAGCCCTTAATTCTGCATGATAGTGTCAAAGTGATTGTAATGGAAGTCTTACTACTGGATTTTTTTTCACATTTACTCAAGTTTAGTCATATTATTAGTCATCATGTTATTTGCACAACAAATTATCTTTACTGTGAACTTATTATTGTTCTTTATTTTATTAGGGCATCCCAGATGGATTTAAAAAGTGCCCTGGATGAATGCAATATTGCACTGAGTTTATTTTTGAATAATAAATTTTCTGAAGCATTGGATTTGCTACGCCCTTGGTAAGAAATCATTTCACGTTAAATTACATTATTTTTAATTGGGAGTTACAAATTTTCTCTCAAAGAGATTATGTAGGGATTGGACTGTGTTTCTTTCATTTCAGAAGCCTATTATGCTGGACTTCAGCAAAGCCTCTGAGGTCCCATGTGGTGAGTTAGTCAAATAGTATGGGATCCAGGGCAAACTAGTCAAATGGATAAGAATTGGCTTGATGGTAGGTGTCAGAGAGTGGTAATAGACTGTGGTTATTCAGATTGAAATATTGTGTCACAGAGATTGGTGCTGAGTCCACTATTATTTGTTATCTATATTAACAGTGTAGATAGCATGGTAAATTTGCAGATGCCACAAAAATTGTGGACAGCGAAGGTTAGATTTCAGATTTACTACATACACATATAACCCTAAGATTCTTTTTCAGCAGGCGAGGCAGAATTGCCACTCATTGGTAGTGCAAAAAAAACTGTACACTACGTATATGTGTAAACAAATAAAGAACACAAGAGGATCTAGCTCAACTGAGAAAATGGTCCAAAGAATGGCAGATAGAACTTGAGCAAGTGTGAGGTGTTGCTTTTTCATAATTTAGTCAAGGCTGAACTGTTCCCTTTTGTTTTGTTCATATGTTCTATATCTGTGGATACCATCAAGCATCCATTTACACCAATCCTATATATTGATCCCATTTTATTCATTCTACATTCCCCTCAACTCCAACAAACCTATGTATCAGGAACAATCTAACAGTGGCCAATTAATCTAACAATCCACGTATCTTTGGTATGTAAGAGGACACTTGAGCATCTGGAGGAAACTGTGTTATCGGGAAGATGTGCAAGCGAGCTCCTCATATACAGCTCCATAGATTAAGATTGAACCTGCCTTGCGGGAGCTCTGAGGCAGCAACTAGTCTTTTTACTCATACTTTAAGTCAGTGCTCTTTGATTACTGACCTTTTCTTTTGCAAAGATTGGTCCTTTCTTAATAGCAACTTTCAGTAATCTGAGGAATCTGGACATGCAGTGCAATATTCCCTTGTTTCTCTGCACTTTTCAGTATCGTTAACTTGATTTGGACATCATGTTCAGCATAGACATATGGCTGAAAGGCCTATCCCTGTGCGTTACCATTATATGTTCCAAGGTACACACAGGGAGAATTTTTCCACTGCCAGGGATGTCTACAACCAGGACCCTCAGCCTCAAACTCAGCCATTCAGGACTGGGGTGAGAGGTTAAAGAATTTTTTAGAATTCTTTACCCAAAAGGCTGGGCAGATTGATGAGCGGTGCTGGTCAGATCTGTGTCGGAACAGCATGACAGCAATTATTAATGCACAGTATAGACTGGTGCAGTATAACTTTCTCCACCAGCTATATTTGACACCACAAAAATTGAATAAGGCTAAACCAGAAATTTCAGACCAATGCTTTAGATGTGGCATTGTGAACTCGGCCAAGCCCTAGAAAAAGATCATAGGTAAAGAATTCCCACAGGACCCAGAGCTGTTCCTATTGGGAAATATGATGATCACATTGGTCGTGGCCAGGAAATGCATAGCGGTTACCTGGAAATCTGACTCTCACTTGGACATTGCGCGTTGGAATGCGGAAATGCAGAGGTGTGTTCCCTTGGAGAAAATTATCTATAATTTAAGGAAAAAATATAAAATTTTTCTAAAAATTTGGCAACTATAGTTTGATATATGTTAGTACAATATAATTTTTTTGCATCAATTATATCTCATACCACAGAATTTAACAAGTTCGATGTGGTGAGAAGGTAGGAACCTTTTTTCACATTCAAGTTGGTCTTGTTCTAAAGTAAGACCTTTTTGGGAAGCTTTAGGAAATTTTTTAACCCGGATTGCAGGAACTCAATTTTCACAAAACCTAAAATTATTTTTATCAGGAAAATTACTGGAGTAAGACCTAAATTTGTACTGTCCAAATATCAAATAGAATTTATTAAAATTACATAGCAGTGGCCAGAAAATGTAGAGCTGTTGCATGGAAGTGTGATTCACATCTAGGTACGTTGGAATGCAGAGACATATTATTGTATTGTCCTGGAGAAGATTACCTACAACTTGAAAAATAAGTTTTGACATATTCTTACAAATTTAGCAACCACATTTACAAAATTCAGACATAAATCTTTAGATGAGTTCTTCCCATCCCTGGAGACCAGCATTGATCTTCTCCAAAGAAAATTAAATAGAATATGAATTTGTGATCCATGGAGTGTGTGTTCACTTTTCAGGAATCCAATTAGTTTTTCTTTCTTTGCTATCTTCTTATCTTTTTCTTGCTTTTCTATACTTTCATTCATTCATTTATTTTTTTCTTTGGGCTCCTTTTGTTGGGTTGGGGGGGGATTGGGTTAATACCATCACAAAGTAAATATTGAATGTATTTTGTATTTTTAACTTTGTAATTGACTCCATGTTTTGTTAAAAAAAAATTAAATTAAATATTTTTTACAAGTTTATCCAGCTTTATGTTTTTACTTCAACCACAGTGTCTTCAGATTCTCATGTTTTTCTTTGCCCTTTACAAAGTCATGCTGACTATTCCTGAGCAGATTATGCTTCTCTAAATCCTTATAAAAATCTTCTCCAATAGTTTGCATACCACTATCTTAATACTCACTGGTCTATAATTCTCAGGATTCTCCCTCTTACCTTATTTAAACAAGGGGACTATGTTTGCCATTCTCTAATCCTCCAATAGCCCCCCAACAATCTTACCTTGCTTCCTGCAGTAACCTGGGGTATATCACATCTGGTTTCAGGGTCTTATCAATCCAAATATGTGTAAGAAGATCCTGCAAGTCCTCTTTCTTAACCTCCACTTGCTTTAGCACATAAATTAGCTTGTTCTATACTGACCTCACATTGTCCAAGCTCCCTCTCTAGTGAACATTTAGGTATTCATTTAGGACCTCCCTTAGCACCTCTGCCTCCAGGCACATGTTCCCTCCTTTATCCTTAAGTATCAACACTCTATGATGCTATATAATAATCTATAGAATTGGGATAATTGTGTTACATATGCCAACTCTCCCAATTATAAGCGCAATGGAGGCAACTTCAGCTTAAGCTACAATATGTGAAGCAAGAGATTGGTATGGACTGCTGGCGCAAGATTTGACTTGATTAACTTAAATGTTAAATAAAATTTAGGTAGGATGGGACACCATGCAAAGAAATATCTGCCTTACTCTTTAAAATTTTGAAACACTCTTTTAAAGGGGTCAAATGGAAAATCAGAAATATGAGGAGTGAGATGATGATGTTTGATGTTAGTGTTTTATTGCAAGTCTTATTCTTCAGCCTATTGATCCATGTTTGAAAATTGAACACATATGATATCGCTGTCTCAGAATTGACAAATTCAACATCATCAATCTGAATCTAAGAAATGAATGGAAACCAGAGGGGAAGTTTATCAAAAAAGAATTAAAGTGCTTGATGTTCAGTTGACATGGAATTCAGTGCTCTCTAATTCTGCTGATTGTTTTGAATGCAGGTCCAAAGACAGCATGTACCATGCCCTTGGTTATAGCACCATGCATGCAATGCAAGCCGCCATGACATTTGAACAGCATGATATTCTTGCAGCCATTGGAACAATGAAAGATGCTTTGCAAACCTGTCAGAAGTAAGTCTCGGAGCTGTCATGAATAGACCAAATGCATTGTAATTTGTTTCAGAAAGCAGTATTTAAGATCACAGTCAACCTCTTCTAATTGGGTGCCATCATAGTTCATTATTAATATAACCAAGGGCTTTCTTTTGCCTCATATTTACATAATTGCACTGGTAGAATAGTTTCAAAGAAGCAGAAAATAATTCTAGTCATACAACAGGAAATAGGCCATTTGGTCCAACACATCCACACTCAACAGTGGGCAAAAAACAAACCAATCCCATTTCCCACCTCTTGGCCTATACCCTTCAGTGACTCAGCGATTCAAGTGCTCATCTAGAATCAACCCTACTCAAATCCCTTTCTTTGGCAGTACATTCCAGGTACTCCGCCACTTTCTGGGCGAATATGGCCCTCTTTAGATCTCCTCTGAATTTCTTCTCCATTTGCCTAAATATATGTCCCCATGTTCACTTTTCTGATAGGGTAAAGAATATACATTGAAAGGACTATAGATAGTCAACCCTCCAACTATGGACTACCTCCACACTATCCATTACTCCATCAATTTTTGTAGGATGCTGCCTACATCTACAGCTAAATCTTTCACGTATTACCAACATCAAAGGACCCAGCACTGAACTCTGAGGAGCCTTACTACCGACAGGCATCAATCTCATCATTAAAACTACCCTCTGCTATAGCCCTCTGTATCCTATTACCAAGGTTTTTTTTAACCCATTTTGTCAAATTGCTCTGAATCCTATGGAATTTGGGACCAGTCTCTCTCATGGGACCTTGTCAAAGGCCTGACTGGTCTATGTAAACCTCATAAACTGCTCTTCACTCATTGATGCACTTTGTTCAAAACATTAGTCAGATTAGCTAGACAGAGCCTGCCTTTGATAAAGCCATTTTGGCTGTTTCTGATTAGACCTTGTTGTTCCAAGTGATTACTAATCCTGTTTCTCAGCATATTATCAAATAACTTCCCTGTTACTGATGTTAGCTCATAGGTTCTACGATTACCAGGCTGCCCTTCTTGAAAGCAGAGACCACATAGACTGTGTACTTGTCAACAGGAACCTCAAGTGATCAGTGAGGGTTTAAATAAATCTCAGTTTGAGATTTGACTCCCAAATCAGCCTGGAAAAATCTTATCCAATCCTGGAGATATTCTCTTTGTAAGGCCACTATTGCATAGATTTATTCATTTAGGTTTGATTTAGACGCTCAAAATTCTCCAACTACCAAATCCTTTCCATGGTGAATACTGATGAAAATAATTCATTTAGGAGCATTACTTTACCTTCTGGCTTTATACATAGATGACCCCTGTTGTCCTCAATAGGAGTTACTCTTTACCTTGTTTTTTTTTGCCTTTAATAAACTTACTGAACACCTCCAGATGAACTTTAATCCTGTATGCCACTGATATTTCATGACCCCTCTTTGTCTTCCTAATTTTCTTGTTGAACACCTCCCTACCCTTTTTGCAATCTTGAAAGGCCTCACCTTATCTTTAGTGGCCTAACCTTGCTGTATGTTTTCTGTTTATATCAACCCCTTAATAATCTTCAATATCCAAGGTTCCTTGAACTTATTACCCTGGGTTTTACACTTAAAGGAACTTGTTGGCTGTGAACATTTGCCATTCCTTCTTTTGAATGTTCCCAATATGGAGTCGCAAACTTACTTGCTGGTAAGTGCTTTGAGTTAAACTGAACCAGGTCCTGTCTTGTACTGATGAATTTGGCCTAAATCCAATATGGAACATTTATTTCTGGTCCATCTCTATCTTTTCCGTAAGGACTTTGATGTGCATGGAGTCATGGTCACTATTTCCAAAATGCTTCCCCACTGACACTCCTTCCATGTGACCAGCTTCATTCCCGAAGGCGAGGGATTATATAGTGCTCTTTCCCTTGTTGGTTTGTCAAAAGGTTTTCTTGGATACACCTCAAAAATTCCTTTTCCCCCTCTGAGCCTTTTATGTAATCTCAGTTAACATTTCATATTATCATCACCACCCTGTCTAACTGCTTCACCACATTTATTAAGATATGTACCTGTCCAAAGTCTCTCCTAAATCAGTCCTCAGGGCACCATAGAACCACTAAACATATACAGCAGTCTTCAACTGTGCCGAACTATTATTCTGCTTAGTGCCACTGACCTGCACCCAGTCCACTGCCTTCCATACCACTCCTATCCATGTATATGTCGAAATTTTTCTTAAATGTGAAATAGACCCCACATTCACCACTTTAGCTGGCAGCTCATTCCATACTCCACTACTCTCTGTGTGAAGATCCCCCCTGATGTTCATCCTAAACCTTTCCCCCTTAACCCATGTCCTCTGGTTTGTATTGAACCAAACCTCAGTGGAAAAAGCCTACTTGCATTTTACTCTATCTATACCCCTCATAATTTTGATAAACTTCAAATCTCCCCTCATTCTTCTACGCTGACGGGATAAAGTCCTAACCTGTTTAACCTTTCTCTGAAGTCCAGGCAACATGCTAGTAAATCCACTCTGCACTCTTCCAATCTTACTGATATCTTTCCTGTAGTTAGGTGACCAAAACTGCTCACAATACTCCAATTTGGCCTCACCAATGTCTTGTACAATGTTACCATAATATCCCTATACTCAACTTTGATTTATGAAGGCCAATATGCTATGTTTTGAGCCCAGAAGACTCCAAACACCAGCAGCAACAGAAATTCACCAAGACAATGGTTACTTAGACAAAATTATCTTTAGTTTTCTTCAAACATAATAAGATCAATATCTAACTTATTATTATTAAATTAGCCCCCATCTAATTCTAAACGCATGAGTATGTAATGAGTATGTGTTCAGGAAAATTCTTTGTTTCACTGTCCATTCTTTCTCCAAGTTCACTGATATTAGGCAATTTTCCATACTGTGCATAGAATTTATTATTTATGATCTTCAAGCTCTCATGCTTTAATTGTTACTGCAAAAGGTCTTTGTTGTTCATTGAACTGATCTCCTTAAATCAGCCACTTCAGTGTCTTGCTGAAGAAACTTGCCCTTTCTTGGGTTTTCCAAAAGATAACCTCTTCTTCTAGGTTACCATAGAGAGTTCTTCTTTTTCCCTTAATTCAGGAGAAACACATTAACCAGCCACATCCTCATGTAATTGATTACAAGGGTTTAGAATAGGCTGAAGTTAGAACTCAAAACCCTCTTCAAATTGAGTCTTAAAACAGGTTTGCAGAACTTGCAGTTTCCAACACCAACCCCTGCTGTAAACTGACCATCTCTCCCTCTCTCTCTCTCTCTCTCCAAAGAGATGACATCTCTTCAAATAGCAAACTTCACATGAGTTGGATAGCTGTTACCAGCAAAAGCTTAATCAGTTTCTGAGCCTGGATATGTGTTTCTTTAAAGACAATAGTCCATTTGGATTCAACAAAATCAGTCCAATTAACACCCACTTGTGAAGTCTTCACAAGCACTCTTCAAAGTCTCTGTAGATATGGAGTCTGTGCTTAGGCATAGCTCTTGCATTTCAAATGAAATGTCTTTTGTGAAATGTTAATGTCTGTTTGTGGAATGTAAAATAATAAACTAAACCCCCACAATCTATACCTTTTTAAGATATATTTTATCATAATTTTATTAACTTTCTGTAACAGCTAAAAGCACTCTACAACCAATCTACTTACAACACTACTTTCAGGAAATTGTGTATCTGTATTCCCAGACCTCTCTGTTGCAGTGCACTCCTTAGTGCCCTACCATTTACCATGCATGTTCTACCTTGGTTTGTCCTTCCAAAACGCAGCACTTCATACTTGTCTGCATTAAATTCCATCTGCCATTTTTCAGCCCATTTTTGTAGCTGGTTCAGATCCCTCTACAACCTTTGAAAACCTTTGCTATTCACAATACCTCAATCTTTGTAATCTGCAATCTTGCTGATCCAATTTACCACATAATCATCCATATCATTGATATAGATGACCAACAACAATGGTCCCAGCATTGATCCCTGAGGCACACCACTAATCACAGGCCTCCAGTCTGAGAAGCAATCTCCTATACAGTCTGAGAAGCAATCTTCTATACAGCAAATGTTGAATCCACCTTTCATCATTTAAGTTTTGTTCTGGTTTAACCTACTCAAGTGCAACATCATGCACTTGTCTGAATTAAATTCCATCTGGTAATCTGTGGCCCACTTTCCATTTATCTAAATCTTGTACTCTTCAATAAACATGTTTGCTGTTCACTAATGTGTCGTCTGCATATTTACCATAGTAACTACATTGTCATCCAAATCATTAGTATAGATTAATATTAATGTAGTGGACAATTAATAGAATGGGATTTGCACTGATCCCTGCAGCACATAAATGATTACAGGCCTTCAATTTGAGTAACAGCTTCCACCACCACTCTCTGACTCCTACAATCAAGCCAATTCTGTGTCCAGCTGTCCAGTACATCCTGAATGTTATGTGATCTGACCTTCCAGATCAGCCTCTCATGGGAGATCTTGTCAAATTCCTTGCAAATGAGCATACAGATAAAGTGTTTTGCCCTGCCCTCATTATTCTTCTTAACCATCTCTTCAAAAACTCAATCGTTTGTGATATGCATCTTGATTAGTACGGACAAATTGGACTGAAAGGCCTGTTTCTGTGCTGTAATATTTTGACTTGTCAGGACTAAATGCCATTCCACACTCTGCCCATCCTTTCCATCTGACCTGTCGACTTCATGCTATCCACATCATCATCAACTTTCATGTCATCCGTGGACTTGCTAATTAAGTCTCCTACATTCACGTTCAAAATTTTTATATCTATCCCAAACAAATGACCCAGCACCAATCACTGTACTTCATCATTAGTCACTGATGTCCAATCAGAAAAGCATCCTTCCATCACCACCCTCTGCCACCTCTCACCTAGCTCACTTTAAATCCACTTAATCTGCTTGTTTTGGATCCCATATCCCTTAACCTTCTGGACAGCCAATTATATGGGGCTTTGTTGAATGTCTTACGAGGGTTCATGTAGATATCTACCACCCACTTTTTATCGGTCATCTTAGTTATCTCCTCAAAGACCACGATCAATTAGTGTGCCAGTATTGCCCAAGCAGACACCATGCTGACTATCCCTAATCATCCCTTGCCTTTCCAAATTCATACAAATCTTATCTATGATTTTCTCCAGTACATTTTATCACTCATATAAGGGTTACCAGCCTGTATTTACCTGACGTTCCTTCTGCCTTTCTTAAATAAATAACATTACCAATCCTCCAGTCTTCTAATACCCTATCTGTGGCTAATTAAAAAAAAACAAAGATCTTACAAGGAAAGAATATAATGTGATATCTTTTCATCCTCCCAATTTATATTATCCTTGAGATACCCTCAATTTCTGTTGCTTATAACTGTCATGTTTGCTTCCGCTGGCCATTCCTTCAATATTCTTGTCATCCAAAACTCTTTAATTTTACTGATAGGTTCTATCAACAACTCCAAAGGCATGGAGTGAGGAATGATGGACTTTATTATACTTTTAGACTTGTAGCTGGCCTGATTCCATGTGCTCGACTGAGGACAGGGAGAGGGAGGTCGTCTTTTATTCGAGGGTCACAGGGGGAGGAGTTAGCAGGGAGCGAGTCATCAGTAGGGGTCGGGCAAGCTATCCATTGGCAGTCACATATTCACATACTCATATCACCACACTTACCATCTTTGCCTTTGACACTTTCTGGAATGTACTGGCCTTGAACTCTTATTAACTCTTTCCAAAGGACTTTCCATTGCCAGATTTGATTTACTTGCAAGTATCTGCTACCAATCCACTTTCGTTATGTCCTCTCTTACACTCTTGAAATGATCCTTCTCCTAATTCAAGACCTCAACTTGAGTACGATCCTTGTCCATAACAACCCTGAAATTTGCACATTTATGGTCACTGTTCCTAAAGTGTTCCTCCAATGAGAATTTTTTCACCTGCTGTTGTGAGTGAGGAAACAGGTTTGATGGGTCTCAAAGGCAAGGACTCTGGACACATAAAGTTTCGGTAGCAAAAGATTTTATTTACTGAAGGAAAAACATGGGAGAATGGTAACAGTTGCAACACACACACACATACACACACACACAATTTACAGCAGCTGTGGGAAAAATGTAGCAGCAGTGAAACAATGCGAACAGTTTATTAGAAAATGTGGGAAAAGTCAGTCGTCAATGAACAACACGTACAGTTTATTAGCGAATGTGGGAAAAGTCAGTCATCAATGAACAACGTGTACAGTGTATTAGCGATTGTGGGAAAAGTTGGGTCAGCAATGAACAACGCATATAGTTTATTAACAATCGTGGGAAAAAGTCGATAGCGATTAAACACGCAGGCAACTAATAATGAACATGGGAACAAAACGCATACACACACAAACAAACAAGGGATAGGTCAATACGATGCCTATCACCCCTTGACTCTGTGCAGGCAGGGCTTTATGCTATTTCGGGACAATAATCAACACTCCCAACCCTATTTAGTGCACAGATCACCAACAGTTTCTCCAGCGCTATTCCACATTCTTCAGCCTGGAGTGAAGCAGGGTGGTCCTTCAAAGATGGCAAAAAAGGGAGAACAAAGCACACATGACACCTTTATGCTGGAGAGCTGGGGATTCAGCTCAGGTCATTAGCAGAGTACCAATGGCTTGGTGCCAGGAAGGTTAATCCAATTACAAGGGTCAATGGCCCAAGGCCAAATACAGGCAGGTAATTTACATGAGGCCAGCAGCAAGATGTGTACTAATGGGTGGGGCAGATCCAAACCTTGATTGGTAGCTGACTAGGTGGGGGGGGGGGGGGTAGTGCTTCATGTGACAGCCACAACCTTTCCCTATACACCTGCCCAGTTTTATTCTCTAAGGAAGGCCACAATCCTTTTTCTAAAATAAGAACAAAAGGCTCAATTTTGAATAATATTTCAAACAGCAAAGTTCTCCAATAGATAGCGAGAAAAAAGCAACAGCCAATAAATAGAAAATCTTGCATTTGACAAACAGACTTTTGTATTTTGTCCTATTTGGTTATCAATTCACTTTTGGAAGTTATATAACTATAGGTTTATGATTCTTAAGATGCATCCTTTGGATGGGAGGATGATATTAAGTTTGGAAAAGATGTAGTTTATGTAAAAATAACAAATGCAAAGACCTTTTTTTAAGGGGATTTAGATATAATGGATTTGCTTTAGGAATTAAAGAGTATTATTCTTAGGAACAGCTGGCAGAAATGGTTAGAGAATCTGATTGGTGATCAATATACTCCTTGGAAAAAGAGAATCTACCATTGAAATAGTTTTGAAAGAGGGAATGTGGTATCTGGCATGGCTCCATGTCTTCCATCCCTTATGTTGTGTTCAAGAATAGGTTTGATGGTTTCAAAGAGATTCAAGGCTGAACAACTCATATCAACAAACAAGATTGTTCAATTGTTAATTGCAAACCCTGTCAAACAAAAAAAAATGGTATTAACAAAATAAGTGTGTTATTCTGCTTTTGTTTCCAAACTCAAGAATATGTTCATTTTATTTTTAAGTTTCTGCCTCCATTTCTTCATATCATGTAACTTGCCAAATAATGAACACTTTTTTTTGCTTTTGCTTCCCAATCCACAAGATCAAGGTAAGAACTTTTCAAAATATTGTATTTTGACTCTCCAGGCAGTTCAGCACTCCAACCTCAGTCATTCATTCTGAAACTCCTGAAGACTGATCAGCTTTGTCTTCCACCTTACTATCCTATCTAGCTTTTCAAAATATTTTTCATAAAAATACTTGTGTGCCACTTTTCAAACACTTTCCACATACTTGATTTATTTTTCTAATCAGACCCAGCAGCATTATTGCTGGCTAGAGGTTTGTGCAAAGAGGAGAAGGCAGGAATATATAAAATCTTGAGAGACAGAATGGTTATTGTCTTTTCACCAGGGAACAAGAGTGCAGAACTAGAAGGCATAGTTTTAAGGTAAGAAGGGAAAGACTGAAAAAGGACCCAAGGGGCAACTTTTTCACACAAATGGTGATGCATATATGGAATGAGCTGCCAGAGGGAGTGAAAGAAGTGAAGACTGGAATAGAAAAGATTTAGGATATAGGACAATTGCAGGAAAATGAGACTAGTTCTGTTGAAAAATCTGGTTAGTATAGATGAGTTTCTGTGCTATTGGTTATGATTCTGACTCCATGTCTTTCCCACTGAGTAATCACCTCATAAAATAAAATTGTGTTGATGAACATTGTACACATGAATACATTATGAATTGATGCACACATCTCTCTACAGACAGTGGCCTAATTTCCTTGGCAAAAGTTCAAAAATGAATGTGCTAGTCAATTGATAATTAGTGGAACCAATTTGAGCAGATTTTTGGATGTCTTGGCACCTCCTGAGTTGCTAGATTTTTGTTTTCCTTTTTTTTTCAGCATACATCTTGGTCAAATTAAATAAGCAACTTGCACTATATAATATTCATCTGCATTAAAACACTGTAAAGCAAATTCTAGGCTGAAAATATTTTTGATAATGCAAAATATTAACTGTCAACATATGCTTTTAGAGTGGAAGACCTTGGGATTTTTAAATTGTATGAAAACATAACAATTAACTGACTTTTCTTTACAGTTGTCCAATATTTTTGGCATATGGTGATTAATTTTTTGACATATCCTAAGACAAAATGGATCTTCACTGGGATCCTAAAAAGAAGAGGAAAGTATTGGGGATGTTCCAGATTATTTGAGATCCTGTTGTGGACCAGAGTGTTTTTAAATCTAAGGGACAAAGTGCACGTGGTATTAAAATATGTACAAGAATGATTCATGAACTAAGGGACACTTTAAAAGTGTGATTACTGGGCTGGTGTTTCTTTTCCAGTGACAGGAGTGAACAAGAGGACACTTTAAAAAGTGCTGGAAAGGGTGATTGTAAATGACTAATTAACTGTAGCCAATAAAATGAAAAGAGGTTCAAGTGGTGTATCCACTGTAGGAGGAGCCAGTGTAAGAGTGGGACATAAAGACTTTGGCTCGAGGACACACAGATGTTGGCAGCATTAACAACTCTATAGGTGAGCACGGTGCAATGAGTTGTTTCTGTTTTAATGGAAGGAGTATTGTCGGAAAGGCAGATGAGCTTAGAGCCTGGATTGGCTGGAGGAGTTCTGACATTACCGCCATTAGTGAGATGGCTGCAGGAGGGGCAGGATTGGCAGCCGTATGTTTGGTGGATCGTTTGTTTTAGATGTGATAGAGAGGGAGGGGTGGTGTTGCAAGTCAAGGAAAATGTCCCAGCAGTGCTTAGGCAGGATTCACTGGAGGGCTCATGTATTAACGCTATATTGGTGGAACTGAAGATTAAGAAGGGGATGACCACATTAATGGGATTGTATTATTGACTTCACGATAGCAGGAACTGGAGGAGCAAATTTATAGATAGATGACAGACAGTTGGAAGAAACACAGAGTTGTAATAGTAGGTGATTTTAATTTTCCACATAGTGACTGGGGATCCTATACTATAAAAGGACCAAATGGCTTAGTTTCCCAAATGTATTCAGGAAGTTGCCTAAATCAATTTATAAAGGTCTGGTCCTAACAAAGAGAGTTCAATATGGGATCCCCAATTCGAGAAGGAGATTGGGGTCTCCTGTAAAATGCCAATGTTAATCACAAATTGAAAAATAATACTTTTTGATGCAATTTCACCATTGTTCTTTTTTTAAACAGAAATATTATTTATTGTTCTTGGTTTGGCAAATATCAATGTCAGATACCTCCCAAATGTAAAAATTATACTCTAGGTTTAGCACAGAAAAACCATAAAATCTGCCAGCAGGCATATATTAGACTTTTCAAAAGTTTACAGACAGCAGAAGGTAGTAGTGGATGGAACATATTCTGACTGAAGATCAGTGACTGGGAGGGGATCTGTTCTGGGACCCCTGTTCTTTGCAATTTTTGTAAATGACCCAGATAAAGAACTAGATGATATGTCAGTAAGTTTGCAGATGACACAAAGGTTGGAAGTGTTGTGGATCATGGATAACTATGAAGCAATGCATTTTGGAGTGGCAAACTTGAAGGCAGAGTACGTGGTTAATGGCAGGATTCTTAACAGTGTGGAAGAACAAAGGGACCTTAAGGTCCAAATCCATAGATCTTTCAAGGATGTCACGCAGGTTGATAAGATTTATACTAAGATGGCTTTCATTAGTCGGGGGATTAAGTTCAAGAGTCATGAGGTAATGTTGCAGCTCTGTTAAAACCCTGGTTAAACCACACTTGGAAAATTGTTTTCAGTTCTGGTCACCTCATAACAGGAGGGATGTGGAACCTTTGGAGAGGGTCCAGAAGAGATTTACCAGGATATTGCCTGGGTTGAAGAATGAGTCTTGTGAGGCAGGGTTAACAGAGTGAAGAAGGATGAGAGGTGACTTAATTAAAGTCTACAAGATTATGAGAGGCATAGATAGAGTGGACAACCATCACCTTTTCTCCGGGGCAAGAGTAGCAAACTCTTGAGGACATCTGTACAAATTGAGGGGAGGAAAGTTAAAGGAAGACAACAGGGGTAAATTTTATTACACAGATTAGCGAGTTCCAGGAATGCATTTCCAGGGGTTGTGCTGGAGGCTGATGCAATACAATAGAAACAATTGATTCTCGGCCTTTTGGCTAAGATCAAGTGTGTAGCATTTCAATAGAAACATTTTGATGACTCTTAGGGAAGCATATAGATTCAAGAAAAATAGAAGGTTATGGGCATGAGGCAAGGAAGGTTCATTTTGTTGAGTATGTTTATAATAGGTCAGCACAGCTGAAGGTCCTGTACTTTGCCATGGGAAAGTCACAGTAGGAGAAAGAGAGAGGAAATAAACAGCAATAAATAGCAATAGTGGACAATTTTTAAACAGCGTGAGAAAATTGGTAGCATTATAAGCGCACAATTTATAAAGATGGGGAATGGGGAAAAAAAAGCAATGGTCCACCTAACTTCTCAGAATGCCATGTGGCAGAGAAACCCCTCTATGAATGCTCCATGTATGCAGCTGGGCATACAGTCCTTTCTCTGCTGCATGGCATTCTGGAAGGGCAGGTCCGCCATCACTTTTTCCCACGGAACTTATAAATTGTACGCAATAGTGCTACAAACTTTCCCACGTCATATAAATTGAACGCAAAAGCGCTACAAACTTTCCCATGCTGTTTAAAAATTGTCTGCTATTACTATTTATTGCTCGCACTTTCCTTGGGTCCCTTATAAAGGTTTATATAGGTCAGCACAAGAACAACAGGAGCTGAAGTGGTCATATTGTGCTGTACATAGAGCTTAATTATGTTATAATTATGCATGATTAATTTTGTTCAAATATAAGATCATAATACATTGAAAAAGCACACAAATGCTGGAGAAACTCAGCAGGTAAAACAGTGCCTTTATGTAGCAAAGGTGAAGATACAACACCAACGTTTCAGGCATGAGCCCTTCATCAAGATCATAATACATTGATCAGGATCTAGGGCAGGTCCACCATCACTCGATGTGTCATGATGTCACCAGTAGCAGGTAGAACAGTTCTAACCCCAGGGATGGTTCCTTGCAAGTGTGAAAGCATTCATTAGGTGCTTTCAAGCTGCCTTGTAAAATGGGGTTAACCAGACAATTTGCCCAGTTAGCACCCCATTCACAAGGCAGCTTGAAAGGGTCTGACCTAGTCAGCCTCATCCAAAGTCAACCAGGTCCCTGCCCTACTTTGGAGGTAGTCAGGGAACCCAGTTAAACTTACCCAGGACACGTCCACCGTCGGTTTGAACAGCAAAATGCCTGACCTGGTTACTCCTGAGAAGTGGGGGGAGAAAGAACGCTGCTGCAAGGGGGGGGGGGGGAGAGACAGGAGCCATAGTCAGGGGGAGTGAGGTCGCTGCAATGGGGGGAGAGGTCAATGTCGCGGGGTGGGGGGGAATGCCACGATCAGGGGGAGAGGGGTTGCTGCCGTAGGGGAGAGAGGAGAGGGGTTGCTGCTGCGGGGGCAGAGGGATCGCTATCGTGGGGGCAGAAGGTTCGCTGCCGCAGGGCGGAGGGAGTGTGATTGTTAAAAAGGTGAAACTTTTGTGAATACATAGAATAACAAGTCAAAATATATTTTGAGACAAATACAAATTCAGTAAACAGACAAATTTATATTATGGGACACAATTAAGGCCTTTATCAGGGACAAATAATTAGTTACATGACCAAGATTTAAAAAATATGATTGAAAAATAGAACAGTTGGAAAAAGAGAAAATCTATAGAAAAAGATTTAATGAGAAGGGAAGATATAGAGAAAAAGAGAGAATTGGCAGAGAAAAAAATAAAATATGAAACATTGCAAACATACAAAGTGGAGAAAAACATTATGAAAACAAAGCAAAGATATTATGAATTAGGAGAGAAAACCCACAAAATATTGGCTTGGCAACTAAAAATAGAACAAGTAACAAGAACTATCATAGCCACAATTCTCATATAACCCATTAGAAATTAATTGAAATTTTAAATTTTTTTATCAAACCGCAAATCCAGGGTTTTATCAAACATTCAATTACCCCAATTACAATTAGAAGATCAAAATAAATTAGTAAAACGCTCACCATTACAGAAATACAGGATACACTAATGACATTACTAAATAATAAAGAGCCAGGCGAAGATGGATTCCCAACAGAATTTTATAAGATATTCAATAATCTATTAATTCTGCCCATTTTTAAGGTAATGAAGCAGGTGGAAGAGACCCAGAATTTGGCTGATTCATGTAAAATGGTAATAATTACAGTAATTCCAAAAACAGGAACAGATCCACTGTCACTGGCTTCATATAGACCAATATCTTGGTGAGATACAGATTGTAAATTAATAGCAAAATTACTAGCGAATAGAGTGACAAATTTATTAATTTAATAAATTTTATAATTTAATCCATACAGCACAAATAAATAAAACACCAACTGTGGCAGTAATTCTTGATGCAGAAAAGCTTTTGATAGGGTGGAATGGAATTAACTGTTTAAAGTACTACGGAAATTCAAATTACTGGAAGAATTTATTAATTGGATTAGAGCACTGTATAATGGTCCTTTGGCAAAAGTAGTAACAAATAGATATGTTTCAGCCCACTTTAAATTGAGTAGGTCAACAAGACAGGGATTCCTGTTATCACCTTCCCTGTTTGCTTTGGCTATAGAACCATTGCCAGAGCTGATAAGAAGGGAACCCACGATAAAGGGAATAAAAGTAAAAGAGGAAGAATTTAAAATTAGCTTGTTTGTGGATGATATTATAGTATATTTAACAGACTCAGATAAATCAATATAAAGGTTATATGAAAAATTGAAAGAATATGGGGCAATATCAGGATACAAGGTTAATATTGATAAAAGTGAAGTGATGCCAATGAACAAAGTCGATTATACAAAATGTAAAAGGAAATCCCCTTTTAAATGGCAATCACAGACCATATGCTAACTACGTATCAGGATAGATAATAATTTAAATCATTTGTATAAATTAAATTACCAACCATTAATAAAAAAATACAGGAAGATTTCGAGAAATGAAAAGATTTACCATTAACTTTAATAGGGAGAGTAAACTGCATCAAGATTAATGTATTTCTACGGCTACAATATTTGTTCAAAACGTTACTGATTCCCTTGACAGGGGAATTTTTTTATGAAACTAAATAAATTAATAAGAAAGATTTTATGGAACGGTAAAAAATCAAGAGTGGCTTTGGCAAAATTAACATGGATGTATAAGCAAGGAGGATTGCAGTTACAAAATTTCAAAAACTATTACAGGGCAGCACAGTTAAGATATCTATCAGATTTTTATCAGATGGGAGAAAACCCGGATTGGCTCAAGTATATAAATTAGGAGAAAGGGTCCCTGAACATTTACTCTATAAATGGGATGAGAAACTGGTGCAACACAATAATCTACCAATATTCCATAATATACTAAAAATATGAAGAGAATACATCTGGAGTGAAAGATGATAAATTATCAAATACCAAAAAAGTTACTAATGCAAATCACATTCATTCCTTTTACAATAGACAATTTATTTTTTAAGGAATGGGCAAGAAAAAGAATTAAAAGAATAAAAGATTGCATTTTAGGAAATAATTTAACATTTGAACAGTTAAAAATAAATACAGAATATCACATGGTACAATATTTTCATACTATCAGTTGAAAACTTATTTAAAAGAAAAGTTGGGAACTTGTCTAAGATTACCTGAGAGTAACTGCTATGAATACTTAATTACAGACACTGCAATAGTAAAAAAAATTATTACAAGCATGTATCTTTCTTTGGCTTGGCTTCGCGGACGAAGATTTATGGAGGGGGTAAAAGTCCACGTCAGCTGCAGGCTCGTTTGTGGCTGACAAGTCCGATGCGGGACAGGCAGACACGGTTGCAGCGGCTGCAGGGGAAAATTGGTTGGTTGGGGTTGGGTGTTGGGTTTTTCCTCCTTTGCCTTTTGTCAGTGAGGTGGGCTCTGCGGTCTTCTTCAAAGGAGGTTGCTGCCCACCAAACTGTGAGGCGCCAAGATGCACGGTTTGAGGCGATATCAGCCCACTGGCGGTGGTCAATGTGGCAGGCACCAAGAGATTTCTTTAGGCAGTCCTTGTACCTTTTCTTTGGTGCACCTCTGTCACGGTGGCCAGTGGAGAGCTCGCCATATAACACGATCTTGGGAAGGCGATGGTCCTCCATTCTGGAGACGTGACCCATCCAGCGCAGCTGGATCTTCAGCAGTGTGGACTCGATGCTGTCGACCTCTGCCATCTCGAGTACTTCGACGTTAGGGATGAAAGCGTTCCAATGGATGTTGAGGATGGAGCGGAGACAACGCTGGTGGAAGCGTTCTAGGAGCCGTAGGTGATGCCGGTAGAGGACCCATGATTCGGAGCCGAACAGGAGTGTGGGTATGACAACGGCTCTGTATACGCTTATCTTTGTGAGGTTTTTCAGTTGGTTGTTTTTCCAGACTCTTTTGTGTAGTCTTCCAAAGGCGCAATTTGCCTTGGCGAGTCTGTTGTCTATCTCATTGTCGATCCTTGCATCTGATGAAATGGTGCAGCCGAGATAGGTAAACTGGTTGACCGTTTTGAGTTTTGTGTGCCCAATGGAGATGTGGGGGGGCTGGTAGTCATGGTGGGGAGCTGGCTGATGGAGGACCTCAGTTTTCTTCAGGCTGACTTCCAGGCCAAACATTTTGGCAGTTTCCGCAAAGCAGGACGTCAAGCGCTGAAGAGCTGGCTCTGAATGGGCAACTAAAGCGGCATCGTCTGCAAAGAGTAGTTCACGGACAAGTTGCTCTTGTGTCTTGGTGTGAGCTTGCAGGTGCCTCAGATTGAAGAGACTGCCATCCGTGCGGTACCGGATGTAAACAGCGTCTTCATTGTTGGGGTCTTTCATGGCTTGGTTCAGCATCATGCTGAAGAAGATTGAAAAGAGGGTTGGTGCGAGAACACAGCCTTGCTTCACGCCATTGTTAATGGAGAAGGGTTCAGAGAGCTCATTGCTGTATCTGACCCGACCTTGTTGGTTTTCGTGCAGTTGGATAATCATGTTGAGGAACTTTGGGGGACATCCGATGCGCTCTAGTATTTGCCAAAGCCCTTTCCTGCTCACGGTGTCGAAGGCTTTGGTGAGGTCAACAAAGGTGATGTAGAGTCCTTTGTTTTGTTCTCTGCACTTTTCTTGGAGCTGTCTGAGGGCAAAGACCATGTCAGTAGTTCCTCTGTTTGCGCGAAAGCCGCGCTGTGATTCTGGGAGAATATTCTCGGCGACACTAGGTATTATTCTATTTAGTAGAATCCTAGCGAAGATTTTGCCTGCAATGGAGAGCAACGTGATTCCCCTGTAGTTTGAGCAGTCTGATTTCTCGCCTTTGTTTTTGTACAGGGTGATGATGGTGGCATCACGAAGATCCTGAGGCAGTTTTCCTTGGTCCCAACCAAGCTTGAAAAACTCATGCAGTTTGGCATGCAGAGTTTTGCCAGGCCTCTGGGGGGATTCCATCCATACCTGCTGCTTTGCCACTTTTCAGTTGTTCGATTGCCTTATATGTCTCATCCAGGGTGAGGACCTCATCCAGCTCTAGCCTTAGGGGCTGTTGAGGGAGCTGGAGCAGGGCGGAATCTTGGACTGAGCGGTTGGCACTGAAAAGTGATTGGAAGTGTTCTGACCATCGGTTGAGGATGGTTCAGCGCAAACTCCGGGAGATCCAAAATGAGTGGTGGACTAGCCTTGCCAAACGAACCCAGCTCAGCGCAGACATTGGCGACTTCAGGGGTTTCTACGAGGCTCTAAAGGCTGTGTACGGCCCCTCACCCCAAGTCCAAAGCCCGCTGCGCAGCTCAGACGGCAAAGTCCTCCTCAGCGACAAGATCTCCACAAGCATGTATAGCAAATTGCAATACAAGCAAAATGATGAAGCAATATATAAACCCAAACAAGGTTGGGAAAAAGAATGAAACATGGAAGGAGCTATGCGCAGGGACCATGAGTAATACAATAAATACTCGGTTTTGTATGATACAATACAATTGGCTTCATAGATTATATGTTACACCTCAAAAGTTAAAAGAATGGAATCCAACAATATCGGACAGATGCTTCCATTTTAAACAAGAAATTGGAACATTACATGCAATTTGGACATATACAAAAGTGAAAAATATTTTGGGAGGATTTAAACCTAACATTAAATAGAATTACAAAAAATAGGATACCACAAGACCCAAATATCTTCCTGTTAAACAACATAAAAGAATTAGGCCTAAAATTAGACAGGGCTCAAAAAAGATTTATTATGATTGCACTTGCAGGTGAAAAAAAAATGCATAATGATAACTTGGAAAACGGAAGCAACCTTAAAAATACAACAATGGCATTTTGAAATGAATAAGTGTATTCCATTAGAAAAATATTACCTACAATTTAAAAGACAAATATGCTTTATTTGAACAAATTTGGGAACCATGCATAGAGCATATTATAAACTGCTAATTTCAGACCTCTCGCTCTTAAAGTGATAAGATGCAAGAGCAAAAATAAACATGAAACTTCGGACGACACAATTTATTTTTCTTTTCTTCCTTTTGTGTTCTATTGTTTATTTATTTTTCTTTCTCTCTCTTTCATTTCTTGCTTTAAGTTATGGGGGTGGGAAGGGGGGAATGACAAAGTCACTGTGTATATTTTGATACAGAATATTTGTATATATTGTTATTAACATGGTTCACAGTGAAGTATTAAATAAAATTATTTTTAAAAAGTGCAGGAAAACCAAAGCCCCAATTCCTATCCCATGACACTGAACAGCCAATTTAGTGGGATGCAAGTGCCATTCGAGCTGTACTGAGGAAACAAAGAAAAGATGGAAGGACTTAGCGGGGTCAGATAGCATTCATGGAGAGAAATGGCAAGACAAAAAAGGGATTTGGTCAATCAAGCTTGGTTACGGAACTAATGTAACACTTGGTAAACTTCAATCTAGTGGGGGTGGTACTGGATGTGTAATTCACAGGTCTTGAATTTTACCTGTCAATATGCAAATAACCATTGTGAATCTGGTAGATTGTGGATCTGCACTGCATTTTTGTTTTAAAAACCCAATTACTTCATCATTCTTATTCAGGAAGAATCCTGCCATTTTTACATTGTTGCATAAACATAAAAGTGGAAAGACAAGTTCAGGATCTCTGTCCCAAAGAACTCTACAACTAAGGAGAGGATTTTTTAAAGGGATACTATTGTAATGAAAGAAATGCAGCCATCCAGTTATAATTTCAGCTGTTTGAGTTTCTGAAACCATTTTGTCCAGGTCTTTAAAGCAAAGGAAAATGAGGTATATAAAATCATAAGGGACAATTCGAGTGAATACTCACAACCTTTTTCCCAGGGTAGATGATTCTAGAACTCAAGGGCATAGGTTTAAGTTGTGAGGAAGTTTTGAGAGGGAATGGAGGGGCAACTTTTCTGCCCAGAGGATGATCCATATCTGGAATGAGGAAACCATAGAAGCAGATAGAGGGTACAGATGCTGAAGACCAGCATCTCAAGATTCAAGAATAGTTTCTTTCCAACAGCTATTAAGCTCATGAACCTCCCTTTGTTACACTAATAATGGACTGTTCCGACAGCATATAAGGACTGTCTGCACTATTGTAACGCTACTTTTTTTCTTTCTTGCACTATGGTACTATGGTAACTGCACATCTATTAACTACTTATCATTTGTCTTTATCCATTTTTATTCTATTTTACACAAAGTACCTGCTTGGCTGCAGCAGTAAGAATTTTGGTGCATATGTACAATGTACATGACAATAAATGCATTATCATAATTATTACAATAAAGATGCTCAGAAGACATTTGGACAGAAATACAGATAGGAAGGGTTTAAAATGATGTGGACTAAATGCAGGCAAGTGTGGCTTGCTCAGAGTGCCTGTCTTTTGAGTGCAATAATCCCTCTTCCAAATCTACTGCAGTACCACTCCCCAAATCTTTCTCCGCTCCTTGAAAAGTCTTGTACCCATGTACCAAACCCCAGAACTCTGTTCTTGGATCCAAGCTAGAACTGTTGGTTGTCAACCATTTTCATTTCCCCATTCCCACACAAACTTATCTTTCCCCAGTCTCATCATTGTGAGGGTGAAGCCAAACATAGACTTATCAGGTAATTCCACCTCTATCCAGTTCCACACTTCATTCTATCCTTTATTTGTTGCAGTACTTGCTACTCTTTCAACTCCCACTCATCGCACCCCCCACCCCCACCAAAACCCCTCCTCCACACTGTGGTCTCTTCTCTTATTTATCACTCCACCTCTACATTTCTTACCTTCACTTGTCTAGTCATCTTTAAATTCTTGGCTCCTCCCCACCCACTTTAGGCCTGAAATCTCCCCTTCCCAACCCAGTCTTGAGAAAGGGTACCGGCCTGAATCGTTGACTGTCCATGCATGCTGCCTGAATTGCCGAATTTTTCTAGCTTCTTATCGTTTGCTCAAGATTTCAGCATCTGCATTTAAAGTTGATGCTCAGGCTGTGATCTTGATAGTGGCCTTTGTGTCCAGCAATTGGAAGCAAAAATTTCCTAAATAGAAGTCTGCAATTGGACTTCACTGGCAAATGCTGACTGAGCTCTTGGAAATGTTCATACTAGAGACAGAATGACCCTTAACCCGACCTTGGTTTTCTTAAGCTTCTTGATAATAACAAAAAATGGAAGCTACATTGCTTTATTTGGCCACTTTTATAATAGAGCCATAAAAATTTAAAATATAAAAACAGGCCATTTGGCCCAACTTATGCATGATGACTAAGCTAGTATCATTTGCCTGTGTTTGGCCCATATCTCTAAATCTTTCCTATCCATACACCTGTCTAACAGCCTTTTGAATGTAACAATTGTCCCTGCTTCTATCACTTCCTCTGGCAGCTTGTTCCATACACCCACAACCCTTTCAGGCCCTTTTTGTATCTTTCCCCTCTCATCTTAAATCTATGCCGTCTAGTTTTAGATTTTTTTACTCTGAGAGCAAGCACACGACTATTTACTTTATCTACCCCCTCATCATTTTATTAACAATTATAAAGTGCACCCCCCTCCCCCTCAGCCTCCTATACTCCAGGGAGAAAAGTCCCAGGCTATCGTCGGTCTCTTTAAAATACAAGCCTATCAGTCCCAGCAACATTCTTGTGAATCTTCTCTGCATCATTTCTAGCTTAACAATAACTTTCTTGTAGTTCATTTACCAAAACTGTGCACGATACTTCAAATGTGATCTAACTGAAGTCTTGTACAGTTGCAACATGATGTTGCTTCACCTCTACTCAATATCTGAACTGATAAAGATCAGTGTCAAATGTCTCTTCACCAATTATGTCACCTATGTTACCAATGGATCCAAGAAGCTCTTATAAAAGGCCTAGTGCTGCTTTTGTCTCCATTTTTGCAAACTGAAGCATTAACTTCTGTATGTTTTATTAATACAAGTTTCTGAATAGAAATCAATGATACAAAATTAAATTTGATTCTTGTAAAGCACTCTCTCTGGAAGGTATCAAAACTGATTGTTTGGCCCATTGACCCTTGCTGTGAGTTCATCAAGAAACACTTGAGAGATTAATATGTATATTTAACTTTATATAATAATATATTTCATATGTTATTTGTTTTTTGAACGAATAAATAAAGTTTTTTAAAAAAATAAACACTTAAGAGAGACAGAGCTATTCTGCCTGTGGATAGGCACCAAACTCATAACTTCCATTTAGAAAGACAATGGGATTAAGGGAAGATTACCTCCTTTGCATGCACCATCTTATAATGTATATTAACTTTATTTCCAGGTTGCAGTTATGACAAAATTAAATGCACAACGTTATTGGCGCATCGTGATCTTCTTTAAGCAACAAGTTGAGAAAGAAGGCTCATGACTAACATCTGGATGGAAAAACTAAGATTGATTGTTGTAATAGAAGGCCATCACTACACGTGTGCTCGTGTGAGAAAGAAAATTGTCAGTCATGTGTAGTGATGTGCTTTTGGGCCAAATGCAGAATATCTGACCAGACCAGTGCCACCAAGGTGGTTATATGGATAATAAATAGGATAATATACCATGATAGTAATAATCTTTGTGTCCTGAGGATAAATAATAATGAGATTTGGAAAGGAGAATAGTGTGCAATTTTGAAAAAAATATGTTAATGAATTTTTTAAAACTGATTAAAGGCGATCAAAATAATTATTTTGTAAAATGAACTTTAGTTTGAATCATAACTGATTAATGTATCAAATTTATTAATAAACTTTTAAAATAAATTTGTTTTGTCTAGATTTCGGAAAAAAAATTCTGTCGTGGAGTCATTATCGCATTTAATTTCAAAACAAGGGGCTGACGAACTGACAGAAGGTACAGTAAAATTTTAGATAAATGTACATTGAAGACCACCTGGTGTGAAGTTTCAATGAATAATTTGGGAATAGCAATAAGATGTTGGGGTGGAATTTATTAAGGGTTTAGACCAATGAGGGGATTCAAAGTAGAAGAATGTGGAAGAATGAGCAGAGACAACTCATCATTGCTGGTAGGGAATAACATGTATAGTTGGAAGATAATGGAGAATTGAGTAAGCCAGTGGAAAAGTTAATAGTTTGTGAAAGTTTAATGAAGGGTTGAAGAGAAATATCGCATAAGCAAGAAACAATAGCTGAGTTGAAATGGATGTAAATAAAACAAATATACAAACCTGGAGGGAGGACTAATTGGAGATGGAGAGGCTTGGAGGAACATAGAACATGGAATAGTATGACACAGAAACAGTACCATCTGTGCTAACCAATATGCCAAATTAAGTTAATCCCACTACCTGGTCATAAAGTTATGCAACACGGAATAGCCCCTTCTGTTCAACTTGTCCATGCCAATCAAGTTGGCATTAGGAGTGAGTTCCACCTGCCTGCATTTGGTCCATATCCCTTTTAGCCATATATTTGACCAAATATCTTTTGTGTGCACTTCTACAGATTACTCTGGCAGTTCGTTCCAGATACTAAGTGAAAATGTTGTTCCTGAGTCCCTCTTAAATTTCTTCCCTCTCACCTTAAAGCACTGCCCTCTCATTCTAAATCAGCTAACTTGGGGGAAAAAAAACTGGACATTCACTTTATCCTGAATTCATAAACCTCCATGAGATCATTCCTCAGCCTTCTATGCTCTAGAAAGTAAAGTCCTAACCTATCTAACCTCTCCCCATAACACAAGCCCTCCAGTCCTGGCAGCATCCTCTTGAATTTCCTCTGTACCCCTTTGGGAAGGTTGATATCCTTCCTATAGCTAAGTAAGCTGAACAGCATGCAATATTCCAAGAGTGGTCTCATCCTTGTCTTTTTCTTTTAAACTTAATGACCCAACTGATGAAGGTAAGCATAATACACACTTTCTTTACCTTCCTATCTACCATGTGGCAACTTTTAGGGAGCTATTAAACCTCTAAAGGTCCTGCCATTTACTGTTCACTTTTCTCTTGCATTTGACCAGTGGTGTTCGGCAGGGATCAATTTTGGGTCATCTGTTCTTTACATAAAATGATTTGAAGAAAAATTTAAGTGTCATGAGTAGCCAGTTTGCGGATGACGTTAAAAAAAATTGATGCTGTTATAATTGTCAAATGATGCAGCAGGATATAGATCGGCTGGAAATATGAGCAGAAAAAGCGCAGATGGAGTTTGATCTGGATAAGTGTGAGGTGTTACTCATTGATACTAAAAGTAAACTCTGCAGTAAATGACAAATCTCTAAAGAGCAATGATATACTGAGGGATCCTGCGGTGCAATTTTACAGCTCCTTGAAAGAAGCAACACGAATAAATAGAGTAGTAAAGAATGTGTAAAGCGTATTTGTCTTAATTTGTTGGAGTATTGAACATAAAAACTATCAAATCATACTGCAGCTGTATAAAACTGTTAGGCCATATTTGGGTTGTTACATATACTTCTAGTGCTGAAGTTCAGGAAGGATGGGGGGACTTTGGAGAGCCTGCAGAAGAAGTTCACCAGATTGCCTCAATTAGAGATCATTAACTCTTAAGGAGAGGTTGGACAAACTTGGATTGTCTTCAGTTGAGCATCAGGCACTGAGAATGGACCCATAGAATTTTACTGATAGAGAGGCCCTGGAAAAGGAAGATAGAGACTTTTTCCCAAGGGAGAAATGACAAACATTAGAGGGCATAATTTTAGGTTGAGAAGGGGAATGTTTAAAGGAGATTTGATTTGCAAGGCAAGATTTTAACACAGAGAATGATTGGTGCCTGTCATGCACTGCCTGTGGATGTAGTGAGAGGAGATAAGTCAGCATTGTTTAATTGGCATTTAGGCAGGCACATGAACAGACAGGAGATAGATGAAATTATTTAAATTTGGCATCATGGTTGCTGTGCTGTGGGCTAAAGAACCTGTTCTTGTGCTGCACAGTTCAATGTTCTGTGTTAATCAAGGTTTCAAGAAAGTTTTCTTGTACTGAAAATTGAAATTGGATTATACTTATGTCTTTTGATATTAATTATTTTATGGTCACTTGTGCTTAATGAATCAAGCAATTGAAAATTTGAGATCGGTCCTTCGCTCATTTTATTCAAGTGTGTTGTGATATATAATTATCATCTTCAAAACTGACTCAAGCTGAGGAGTAAATGCAATATGCAAATAATCAACAAACACCTGTCAAAATCACAGCTGGCATGATTCCTATTTTCATCTCTTGTCAAAGAGGTGAAATCTCACCATATTTACGTGTGCAATAGTCAAATTTTGTGGGCCAATTTTTAGGGTAAAGTTGAGGGGGTCGACTATTGCAAGCATAGTACTTCTGACCGTGGTAAGTACATGCTTTTGTTAGAGCTGTTGAGAGCTCAGATGGCAGGCTGGGACCAGGTGCTAAGTCTGCGTTCGAGGCATCGGGAGCTCAGATGGGCATGCGGGCAGCCGAGGCGTTGGGGGCTCGGGTGGGCGGCCAGGACCGAGTGGTAAGCCCGTGGTTAAACGTCAGGAGCTCAGATGGGCAGGCACCTGGGGCCCAGGCGGGAGTCTGCAGTCAGGGCATTGGGAGCTCGGATTGGTGGGTGGACAGGCCCAAAACTAGGGGGTTGGGGGGTTTACATTTATGGTAAATACCAGATTTTTGGGTCAAATATAAAGAGGTCGACTTTTACATTGTATCAGCTATTACACATGTATACAGTATATGTTTTTGCAGTAAAACTGTAGTGTCTTCAGAAATGCACCACATGGTAGAAATGACTCACAGGACCAATTACTAAAACAAGTAAAATCAGGCCTATGCATGTAATGTCTGATTGATGTTGGGGGAGGGGGGGAGGAAAGGGGGGAGTGCCTGAGGCTTTTTGGGACCCAGAATTACGGTGAACATAAAACAGTTCAGCATAGGAATTGGCACAAATTCAACAAAAACTGCTGCTTGAGATGTACTCACTTCTTCCCTGCATATTCGATGTGTGTTATGGAACAGGTATGTTCCATGTGTCCATCCAGAAGCCACTTAAAAGTTACAATTGTATCTGTCCCCACTACTACTCCTGGCAGCTTATTCCAGGCACCTACCACTCTGTGAGAGAAGAAAAGCCCCACCCCCCTTGTTTTAAACCCACGTCTTCCAATGTGCAGCATTGGAAAAAAAGATTTTGACTGTCTACCCTATCAATGCCTGTCATAATTTTGTAAATTTCTATTTGGTCTCCCATTGCAGAGAGAAAAAAAAAAATCCAAGTTGGTCCAACCTTTCCCGATCGCTCTAATCCAGGCAATATCCTGGCCAATCTCTTCTGTACCTCAACATCCTTGAATGGGTGACCAAAATTATGCACAGTATTCCAAGGGGGCCTAATCAAAATTTGTACAACATGATTTGCTTGCTAATTGCCCTGCCCAATGAAGGCAAGCATACCATGATGCTTTCTCAACCATTCTAGCTACCTGCACAGCCAGTTTAATGGACCTATGAAACTGAACTCTCAAATCCCTCTGCACATCAATGCCTTAAGAGTCCTGTCATTAACTGTCTACTTTTCACATACTTTTGACCTTCCAAAGTGAAAATCCTCACATTTGTCTGGATTAAATGCCATCTGCCATTTCTCTGCCTAGATCTGTATATGATCTATGCTCTTTTGAATTCTTTGATAGCTCTCAACATTGTTTATTACTCCATCAATTGTTGTGTCTTCTGCAAACTTGCATATATCCATCCACCTCCTTTTTCATCCAAGTCATTTATATATATTACAAACAACAAAGGTATTAGAACCAATTCCTGCAGAGCACCACTGCTTATGGTGCTCCGGCTAGAATAACACCCTTCCATCTCTGGCTTCCTTGGACCAGCCAATTCAAAACCAAACAATTGATTCACTGTGGATCCCATGATCTGTACCTTTTGGATCAGAGTACCATGAATGACCTTGTCAAATCCCTTACCACTGTCCATATAGACAAAATCAACTGCCTTAACTTCATCAATCACGTTTGTCACCTTCTCAGAAAGCTCAATAGCAAATTTGCAAGATATGACATGCTCTGCACACACTGGCTCCCCTGATTGGACTATGCCTTTTCAAATGTAAATAATTCTTATACCCAAGTAACTTCTCCAATAACTTTCCTATCACTGATGTGAAGCTCAATCAAGTTCATTATTTCCCTTGTTGAACAATGGTACAACACTGGGTACTCTATGGTCCCCTGGATCCTCAAATGTTCCTAGAGAGAATATAAAGGTCTTCATCAAGATATCAGCAATCTCTTCATTTTTCTCTTTCAATAACCTTAGATATATCCCATTAGACCCAGGGATTTGGCCAACTTAATGCCCTTTAAGACTCGGAACCATCTCTTTCTTGATCTTAAAATGTCCTATCCTTTACATTCTCCACAATATGCTCCCTATTGCTGTCCTCTGTCTCTTTCTCTTTGGTGAATACTGATGAAAAATACTCATTTGCTTCCTCACCCTCTGACTCGAAGCATAAATTCTTTCCTTTATTCTTGAGTGGTCCCCTACTTTCCCTAATTATCCCTTAGTTATTTAATGTATGTATAAAATGCTTTGGGATTCCTTTTGATCATACTCATCAAAGACCTTTCATGGCCCCTTTCTAAAGCCTTATTCAAGCTCTTTCCTGCAATCCTTTTATTCTTCCAGTTGATTTTGGTTCCTTAAAATTAAGTACCTTTTCTCCAGCCACATACATCTATTTTTCTTATTATTTTAACCATCTTAATTTGGCACTTTAATTACTAATATTCCTATTTATATTGTCCATCAGAGGAGATGCATGCAGAGATGTGCTATGCTGAATGTTTACTTCAAAAGGCAGCTCTGACATTAGTACAGGTAAGAAACTACTTCTGTACTCAAATGTGGCTTCTATTACTTAAAATTAAGCAATTAACACACTCCACACTGGAATACAATATATGTAATTGCAACCAAACTTTTATTGACTAAATGGTTTGCAGCCTTTCCCTTTCTCTCCTTCTTAAAAAGTAAATTAAGATTCCAAGGGATTCAAGACTATCCAGTCATTCATGCTAGCAACCGATGATATTGGTTAGGGCATGAACTGCATTATCACTCTGGCCAGTCATGATGGGCCCCAATGTCCAAGTTTGTATCTTCCTACCTGAATTAATTAGGTGCAGATCAGAAGAAAAGCTACATTTTTATTTTTAGATAAAATTTGGATTAGTTAATTACAATATAATCATTCTTATTTTCCAACTAATACAATTCTTTTTTTTTCCTGGTCCAGGCTCAACAAAACGACATGACAAAGCCCTACTGTTGCCCAAGAGAAACTAATCAACTTGGGGCAGAAAGGGAAATTAAAAAAAAAATTTCCATAAATATTCGCGTATAATGCATTTCGTGTAAAATGTGACCCTCCCCCCCATTTTTGAGAGGAAAAAGGGGGGAAAATTTTACCCACGTGCATAATATGACCCCGCCCTCCCCTCCCCCGCCTGAGTCGTGCTGCTGTCTCTCCCCCTCTCCCACCCGAGTTGTGCTGCCGACTCGCCCGCCTGAGTCACGCTGCCATCTATCCCCCCAACCTAGTTGCGTTGCTGTCTCTCCCACCCGAGTCACGCTGCCGTCTCTCCCCCCCCTCTCCCACCCGAGTCGTGCTGCTGTCTCTCCCCCTCTCCCACCCGAGTCGCACTGGCATCTCTAGATTCCATGTGAATTTGACCTGCTGGTGTAGCCTACCATGCAGGACTCTGTGTAAAGACCTTACAGGAGTCCATGTAGGTTAATGTATACCATCTTGCCCTCATCAATCATCTCAGTTGCTTCTTCAGAAAAGCATGTTTTCTCAAACACAAACCCATGGTATAACATTAGAGAAGACCAATGAAATCCACAGTGAGTTATTAAATTGGTTAGTTATAAAAAAAATGAGGGTAAAAATAGTGTGGTGCTTTTTGACTTAAGGTTTGTGACAAGTGGTGGTCTGCAAAGATCTTGGTTGAGTTATGATGAGTGAGAAAGATTCTTGAAAGATATAGCAAGATATATACCAATTGGAAACTTGGGTGGATGGCAGATGAAGTTTAGTCCAGCCAAGAGTAAGTTGTTGGATTTTGGGAAGCCAAATGCAAGAGGGAAGTGTAGAGTAAATGTCAGAAGCCTTTGGAGCATTGAATTACAAATAGATTTTGGAATGCAAATCCATAGCTCCATGAAAGGATACTTTATTGGTCAGAGTAAGTCACATTGCAACTGTATAACACAGTGGATCTCAACCTTTTTCTTTCCACTCACATACCACTTTAAGTATTCCCTATGCCATAGGTGCTCTGTGATTAGTAAGGGTTTGCTTAAGGTGGTATGAGTGTGGGAAGAGAAGGTTGAAAATCACTGCACTAGACCCAATTGTTACTGAAATATTTTGCTTGAGAAAAATTGTCATTGGCCCATTTCCTTTGGAGTATGATTAAAACTGTGGTTTTCAAACTTTTTCTTTCCACCCACATAACACCTTAAGCAATCCCTTACTAATCACAAAGCACCTGTGGCATAGAGAATACTTAAAATGGTATGTGAGTGGAAAGAAAAGGGTTGAGAACCACTGGTATAACATGTTGGTCAGGCCACATTTGAAGCATTTTGTGCAATTCTGGTCAAAACACTATAGGAAAGATTTTAAGCTTCAGTGAGGGATCAGAAGATGTTAACCAGAATATTGCCTGGATGAGAAAACATTAGTTATTAGGAAAGATTTGACACACTTGGATTGTTTTTGATGGAGCTTGAAGAGTGACCTGACAGAAGTATATAAAATTATGAGAGTGGAAATACTAAAAGACATGGCTTTAAAGTGGGAGGGAGTAAAGAGATTTGTGAAGCAAGTTTACACATTGAATGATAGGTGCTTGGAACATGTTCCACACAAAGTGGCAAAAACAGATATGAAAGCAATCTTCAAGGGCCATTTGGACCAGCACATCAACAGGAAAGGAAAGAGGTTTATCAACCATATGCAGGCAGATGAGAGTAGTTTAACATAGTAAACACACCGAAATGCTGGAGAACTCAGCCAGTCTTTTCAGCATCTATAGCAGACATCTATAGGATAAACTGGGCACCATGTGTCCCCAGTTCTGCCCCCAAACACAACAAAGATAGAATCTCCCATATCCTCAACTACCACCCCACCTGCCTCCACATCAAACACATTATCCTCTGGAATTTCCAGCACCTACAACAGGATCCACTACCAGACACATCTTCTCCTCTCCTCCCCTCTCTGCCTTCTGTAGGGACCACTTCCTCCATGGACTCCCTCGTGCACTCATCCCTCCCCACAATTACACCCCCCCCCCCACCCTCCCTGGCACCTTTCCCTGTGGCCACAGGAAGTGCCACACATGGACCCACACTTCCTCACCTTGGTCCAGGACAGGCCATTTAAGCGAAGCACTGATTTACTGCATCCGATGCTCTCTTTGTGACCTTCTCTACATCAGAAAGACTGGGCACAGATTGGGAGATCACTTTGCTGAGCACTTTCACTGCATCCGCACCAGTGACAGAGACCTCCCAGTAGCCAACCATTTCAGTTCTGTGTCACACTCCCATACTCACATGTCTGTTTATATCCCACCAAGACCACATGCAAATTGGAGGAGCGATACCTGATTTTCCGCCTGGGCACTTTCCAGCCAGATGGCATTAACGTGGACATTTCCAGTTTCCTTCCCCTTCCACTTCCCTTCCCCTTTCCACTTCTCCTCCCTCCCTTACTCCTCTATTTAGCTTGCCATCCCTCCTCCCCTTGATCGCTGCTGTCCCCTCCCTCCCTTCTCCACCTATCACCTCCTGCCTTTGCGACCACACCTGTCCTGCACCCTTTTGTTTGGACACCTACTGACATTTTTCCAGACCTTGATGAAGACCTCTAGCCCAAAATTTCGGTTATGTATTTTTACCTTTGCTATATAAAGGACGCTGCTTGACTTGCTGTGTTTCTCCAGCTTTGTGTTTTTGTTTCAACCATAGTGCCTGCATATTTCACTCAAGATTTATTGTCAATGTTTCGGGCCTGAGCCCTTCTTCATGGAAAAAAAATCAGAAAACATAGAAGCAGGAAATATCAGCAAGTCTCAGAATTCAAGCAACGGGGGAGGAGTCAAAACCACCAAAAAATGTTAATTGGATATGAACAGGGTCTAAGTAGAATTTAACATGCCCATGCGCATGGAGACAGGGAAAGGAGAGATGATGGGGAAAGAAGTTGGTGGGGAGGGTTTAATGAAAGCCAGAGAAGTTGCTTTTAACGCCATCCAGTTGGAGGGTGCAGCAGACAGAGCCGAGGTGCTCAACAAAGCGATTTCCCAGTCTGCGTCCAGTCTCTCTGATGTGGAAGAGACCACAGCAGGAGCACCGGATGCAATAGCATGAATCTCTCAGTGGCCACCCATTTCAGTTCTCCATCCCATTCCCTTGCTGACATGATTGCCCATGGTCTCATGCATCTCATGGACTGCCAGAATGAGAACACCCATATATTGGAGTAAAAACACCTCCACTTCCAACTGGGTACCATCCAACCAGATGTCATTAATAGTGACTCCTCTGGCTTTTGTTAAAAAAAAACCCACCCCTTTCTTCCCCCATCATCTTTCCTTTCCCTGTCTTTTTTCACGCATGATGAATTCTCATCTCGTCCCTTATCATATCCAGTTAACACCTTTTGTTGGTCTGGATTCCTTTCCCATTGTTTGAATTCTGAGACTTTCTGATATATCCTGTTTCTGCTTTTTCTGAATTTGCCTTGAAGAAGAGCTTAGGCCCGAAATATTGGCAATATAGATGGTGAAAAGACTGGCTGAGTTCCTCCAGCATTTCAGTGGGTTTATAACAATGACAGCAGCTGCAGCCTACCAAGTGGCTGTTGGAAAATTGACTGAGTAAAAGATGTGGTGAGTTAGGTACTATAGGGGAAAGAGCTGATAAGGTGCTCTCTTGGCAGTTGAAAGCAGAACAGGTCTCAAGAACAATCAGTGTGGGGATACTTCATGAGATGAGGTAGAGCCAGGATGTAGGAATCTGGCTGTCCCAAGGAAAAAGTTTTTTAAAAAGTGAAAAAAAAATGTCAGCAGCAGTGGTGGTGTGTTGAAACTGGAACTGTGCTCGAACCACATGTGTGGCAGTGACACCCAAAAGATTGGGAGCCTGAGTGAGACCACGTGGATGGTTGCTGGCTTCGCTTGATCCGTCCTCTTTGGATCCAACTGCCAGTTGGACCTGTCCGGGTCACCAATGTAGAATTTACGCTAGGAGAAGAACGGCACACACACCAAAGCCTTGGAAAACAAGACTGGCTTATAGCTCTAGCCATCACGCTTATATGTGCCCCAGGCACTGATGTAAGGTTCCCGCCAGAGTTCCCCATCTTCCCGCCGTGTGGGAGGTCACCTGGGATGACAGCTGGTGTCACCCCAAGATCCGCGCAGTTGCCAAGTTTGTTGGCCATTTTGTGGGCTGGTCCTCGTCTACATGTGCGGGCCACTACAATACTCAATTTAAATGGCCAGTAAATGGAACAAAATATTTAGCGATAAGAATAGATAATAATTTAAAAAACATATTCAAACTAGATTATAACCCCTTAAGAGAATCGATGAAGAGTTAAGAAGATGCATGAAATTGCCTATAACTTTATTGGGAAGAGTTAATTTTATAAGAAGGAATATTTTTCAAAACATTTTCAAACGTTGCCCAGAAATTTTTTCAGGAATTGAATAAATATGTAAGAAAGTTTCATTGGAAGGGCAAAATGTCGAGAGTTTTATGAGAAAAATTAACTTGGAAATTTGAATTGGGAGGTTTACAACTTCCTAACTTTAAAAATTACTAAAATGCAGCACAATTGAGAATCCTTTCTTCCTTTTTTGGGGAGGGAGAAAAACCAGCATGGATTAAGATAGAGATGGATAAAGTAGGGGAGACAATACCTGAAGATTTGAAATATAAATGGGATAATAGAATAATAATTGTAGATAGGGATATTCCATTGTTTTTTTTATATTTTATTTATAATTTTAAACCATATGACATTAATTATAACATATTGATACAAACATTATATAATTGAATAAAATCCACCCCCCCAAGCCTCCCTCATCCTCCCAACTAACACCCTCCCTCCTCCCCAATCCACGTACAAAGAAAGAAGAAAGGAGCTCATCACTAAAGACAACAAATAATCAACGTTTTAGCTGCGGAGACTGACATTCACCAGAGCGGACCAGGAGATTAAATTTTAATACCAAGAGTTTTTAAATATGCACTCCCTACTTTTACCAAAAAAATGATATTTATCCCTATTTTGTTTAATATATGGAATAAGGTAAATGTTGAATTGGGAATGAGAAATTATGAGAAACCTAAAATGCCATTGATCTAAAATAGGCTTAATTTTTTTACAATGAATATTAGACTTTTTAGTAATTGGTCTAGGAAAGGGATTAGGAGAATAGTGGATTACTTTGAAGGGAGGAGCTTAATGACATTTGATCAATTGAAATATAAATATGGGATTGTAGCAGCCGATTAACCTGGTGCACAACATGGCCAACAAATGTGGTGACCATGCAGATGCCACAGGGACCAAGGAACTTTGTCCCAGCTGACAACCTGCATGGCAGGAAACAACGAGCAACGGCAGGAATGCTGACCAACCTGAGGCTGGTACTGCTATGACATTACTCCTGTCGTCAGCAGCGGTGAGAGAATATAAGCAGAGCTGCTAGTGCAATAAATCAGTCTTTGACTTGGACTCCTCATGTATGTGACTTCTTTCCACACTTCGTGGTAGCACGCACACTACATTGGTGACCCCAGCAGGTCCAACCGGCAGTTTGACCTGCAGATGACGGACCAAGTGGCTCTTCGTGCGGTTTCATTGAAGCTGTCAATGTTTTGGGTGTTGCAGCCACACATGTGGTTCGAATAGGCCAAGGCCCAGTTCCTTCTCTGACAGATCACCGCTGATGATACACTTTACTAATACATGGTGAGCTCACTTGACTAGGACAAGGCAGCTAGGGTCATTGACTTCCTGCAGCAGCCTCCGGAGCAATTCAAATATGATGCCCTCAAGGAGCTATTAATCTGCACCTTCGTGCCGTCCGATTGTTGCATATGGACGGATTGGGGGACAAGGCCCTATCCGCCCTCATGAGCGAGATGCTCACCCTTGTTGATGGACTCAGGCCTTGCCTGCTCTTCAAGCAAATTTTCCTGGAGCAGCTGCCTGAGAATATCTGACTCTTGCTCACTGATGAGGACTTCAGCGACCCCAGGAAAGACGCAGCCCGGCCAGATGTGCTCTGGAGAGCGAAGAAAGTAAACGGCGCCTCAGTGAAGCAGATCGTTAGGTGTCTGAAAGGAGTGAAATAGAAAGTTTCATTTGCAATAAATCAATTAAGAAATTTATTTAAGCTATGTATTCATTATTGCAAAAGGAATACAGAAACAAGGAATTCATAGATCTAGACAAAGATGGGAAACTGACTTGAATATTAGTATTGGGAAGAAAAATTGGTTGGAATTGCATCATGATAGTGTGACCAACTCAATAAATATTAAATACAGATAGGTTCAGTATAATCTTTTGCATCAATTATACATTACTCCATATAAATAAATAGGTTAGAATCACATTTATCAGACAAATGTTCCAGGTGTAATCAAGAGATAGGTACTTTCTTACACTCCTCTTGGTTATATTCAAAATGGAGACTTTTTTGGACAGACTTAGCAGTATTTTTATTACGGGTCACTAAAGTTAAATTTCCTCAAGATCCAATGCTTTTTTTATTAGGTAAAGTATCTGGGATTAGGCCGATATTAACACTTAATAGGTTTTAAAAGGAATTTGTGAAAATTGCAAGAAAATGCATAGCAATGTCATGGAAATCAGATTCAAATTTGGGAATGAATGGATGGCATGCTGAAATATGTAGTTGTATATCTCTTGAAAAATTTACATACAATTTAAGAAATAAATATGTCTATTTCTTAAAAATTTGATGTCCATACTTATATACTGTAGGCATTACATTATGAAATTATCCCCTAAACCTCAAAACCTTACCAACTTCTTGATGTTTATATGTTCAATATTGTAGAGGCGAAATTTGATTGAATTTAGTGTAACTTAAGTAAGCAGATGTATTTTTCTTTCTTCTTAGTTTTCTTTCTTGTATCCTTTCCTTTTCTTTCTTGTATCCTTTTCTGTATTTCTTTTTTTTAATGTAATTATTGGTGGGGGGTTTCAGAGGGGTTTGGTGTAATAAAATACAATGTATTACTGTTTAGGGATGAATGAAAGACGGTTCTGTATTTGGATATATATATATATATATGTATACATATGAAATTTAAATAGAATATTAAAAACAACAATGTGGTCAAAACAGATGCAAATAGAACATCCTACAAACTGCAAGAAATTAATGAGGCTTTTAAACAATTTTATTCTAAATTATATCAATAAGAACCTCAAGGAGATATTAATAAAATTGAAGAGTTCCTTTCACAAATGGAATTTCCAAATTTAGATTTGGAAGAACAGGAAGGATTCACTGCCCCATTTACCCAGATGGAGATAAGAGAAGGATTGAGCTCATTGCAGGTTAATAAGTCGCCGGGGGAGGATGGGTGCCTCCTGAATTTTACAAATAATTTAAAGATATTTTGATGCCTCTTTTTATGGAGGTATTAGATCAGGCTGTTGAGACCCATAATCTCCCAGAATAATTTTCAGCAGCAATAACTACAGTGATATCTATATTTCATTGTTGAATTCAGATTATAAAATTATTGCCAAAGCTTTGGCAAATAGACTGGCAAAATATTTACTGAAATTAATAAATATGGATAAAACAGGCTTTGCCAAAAAAAGACAGTCTGCAGATAATGTAAGCGGCCCGCTTAGTGAATTCATTTGGCCCAAAAGAGAGGTGTCTTGAGCATAGCTGTGGCCCTGGATGCAAAAAGGCATTTGATAGATTGGAATGGGACTTTTTATTTAAAGTGTTGGAAAGATTTGGATTAGGACAAATTTTATAAATTGGATCAGGGCATTATATCATGAACCTAAAGCTAAAGTTAATGGACAAATTTCTCCAGCATTTCCCCTATCTAGATCGAGCAGACAAGGATGTCCATCATCTCCAGCTCTCTTTATACTGGCTATAAAACCATTAGCCGAGGCAGATAATCTATTGATATACCTGACAGAACCAGTAAATTCATTACAGAATTTGTACTCAAAACTGGAAAATAAATTAGGATTAAAAAATGAAATTATGCCACTTATGGGTGGGGATTATAGTCAAAGTCAAAGAAATACTCAATTTATATGGCCCCCAAATGGGATAAAATATTTAGAGATCAAAGCACATGATAATTTACAGAATTTAGATAAATCATCTCCCCTTGCTTAAAAATGCTGAAGAAGACTTGAACAGATGATGGCTCTGCCAAACACTAGTTGGGAGAGTCAAATGTGTAAAAATGAATATATTTCCAAGAGTACATTATCTCTTTCAGACACTACCAATTTCAGTGGCTCAGAGGGTTTTTTTCAGGAACTAAATAAACATGTCATCAAATTCCTATGGAAGGGTAAGATGGCCAGAGTCTCCACAGAAAGATTAACATGGAAATGTGAGTGGGAGGTTTACAGCTCCCAAATTTAAAAAATTATTATTGGGCAGCTAAAACTAAATTTCTTACTCCCTATTTGAGGGAGGAGATGAGTCTTCATTGGTAAAAATAGAACTGTTTAAAGTGGGAGAGAAGATAGCAGTAGATTTAGTATATAAATAGGATTGAAAATTAATATCTGAAATTAATTAAATTAATTAAAACATTTAATTATTATCTGGAGTAAAGTAAATTATCAGATGGGTACTAAAGGAAGAATATCTCCAAAAACACTTCTGACTCAGAATAGACTTATACTGTTAACAATGGGTAATAAGATTTTAGTTTTTACATGAAAAGGACTAGATTTCTCAAGGATTGTTATGAGCAGGGGAAACTCATGTCCTATGAACAATTTAAAAATGTTTGATATTGCTAATAATACAGTATTCTGCTATTTTCAGTTAAGGGATAAATTGGGCCCAACAATTACTTTATCGAAAGTGTAGTGATGTGGAGACTGATTCAAAAAGGTAATACAGTACAATTCTGATTATCCAAAATCTGTTTCTCTGAAATCCTTAGTTATCCAATTTTTTTTTTAATTGAATAAATTAGGATATCTGAAACAAATCAGAAATACTCATTTATCCAAATTTTTTTTGGAGTCGAACTGACCAGGGACCTTGGGCTCCTGGCAGCGGGAACATCAGGCTCCCAGCGCAGGCAGCAGCGGACCTCATGCTCCCAGCACCGGCGAGAGCGAGGATCTTGAGCTCCCAGGCAGGAGTGGGACCCTTGGGCTCCTAGCATGAGCAGAGCCTCGGTGGAGAGAAGTCGGTGAATGGTGTGGCTGAGAATTAAACAATATTTTCATGCTTAAAAAGCCTTCCCTTTTTGTTTTGTGTTGTTTAAACACTGTTACAAGTGATTTGCTGTTGTTACTGGACTGTTTTTAGAAAATGACCAGTTCTCCAAAAAAAAAGTTTATCTGAAAAAGGCCTGTTCCTGACCATTTTGGAAACTCGGAGTTGTACTGTGCAAAGAAATTTACTTCAGCAATGTATTAACTTCGTCAAACGGGAACTCCTCAACAGGGGCTACATAAGTATAGAAAGAGATGGGAATCAGTTTAATTATAAGCTTTGATGTGAGCAATATGAGCAACATAAGCAATAAATGTGAGATATAGAATGGTGCAATATAATTTTTGCACCAGCTATATCTTACACCACAAAAATTAAATAAATTAAAATCAGACATTTTGGATCAATGCTTTAGGTGCGGTGAGGCGATAGTAACTTTTCTACATTCATCTTGGGCATGTTCCAAAGTAAGATCCTTTTGGATAGATTTGGGGAAATTTTTAGAGCAAATTACAGGAATCCAATTCCCACAGAACCCAGTAATATTACCTAAGGCCTAAAATGAGATTGTCCCAACGGTATTTGTTGAGATTGCATTGGCAGTGGCCAGGAAATGTATAGCAGTTACTTAGAAGCCTCATTCACATCTTTGGAATGTGAAAATGCATAGTTATGTTCCTCTTGAGAAGATTACCTATAACCTAAGAAATAAGTATGACATGTTCTTACAAATATTAGCAGCCATATTTGCAAAATTCGAGTGCAAATCTTTAATTGATCCCCATCTCATCCATGATGCCAATGCTAAAGCCCCCTTAAGATCAAAATAAATATTGAAAATGTGAAATTTGTCGGGTCAACAGTGGACACCCGATAATCTCTGATTCTTTCTTTCCTTTTTTTCTTATTATTCTTCTCTCCTTTCTTCATCTCTACATTTCTTTCTTTGGGGTCTCTTTCTTTACTTTATTCACTATTTATGGGAGGGTGCAGTTGGGGGGGAGTCAGGAATTATTAATACAGAGTAAACTCTGTATTAAAATTTTACTGTTTTTGTTGATTCCATGTTTGGCATATAAAATTTAAATAAATTATTAAAAAAGCAAGGAATCAGACAGTAATAAACCATAAAACTGAAGAATTAAGTTTATTGAGGAATATTACAGCTAATCCATAATATTTGTTGGTATTTACATATTACACATTCACTTTTTAAAGATATAATCTTTAAAGGATCAGAATCATTCTCCAAGCTTGTTTGTGCAGACTGAAATAAATACATGTGTGAACTTTAAATTAGAACAGGATAGGATTGAGGAGTTGAATTTCATCCTCCATGGGATGCTGATGTCCACCAGACCCTTGCACAGACTGGGCCTAATGATGTTGATGCCTTTTGAACAGTTGTTCAATGTTCAAGAAAAGGAGATTTTTTTTTCTCTCTCGTAATCCAGTGATTCCTTCTAGGATGAAAACATGATTAACTTTATTAAAGGAGGAATCAAAATTCGAACAAGTTACAACATCTACAGGTAAGAACCTCTGTCTTCTCTGATCTTTAATAGGAATTTAAAACTAGAGGGCATAGGTTTAAGGTAAGAGGGGGAAAATGGACCCAATGGGCATCATCTTCATACAGAGGATAATGGGTGTACAGAATGAGCTGCCAGAGGATATGGTAGAAGAACGGACAATTGTAACATTCAAAAGGTATTTAGACAGGTATATAGGAAATGTACAAAGGGATAGGGTCAACACAGGTAAAAATATGGACAATATGAACAAGTTAGGCAGGGGAATCTGCTTCTATGCTGTAAAACCCTCGACTATGACCTCTTAAGTATTGTACTAATTCCTGATGGAATTGTCCTGCATGTGAAATAAAGTGAAACCTTTTAGGGCTATCCAGTACTGCAGATGCTTTGTTAATATTATATAGGTAGACTCTCCTTACAGGTGAAATGTGTGGAGAATATTCATAGGAGATATGATGTTTCAGTTGCACATCTTCAGAACTACCAGATGTTCCCAGCTGTACATTCCTGATTCCAGGAGACAATATCAGTAACTTTCCTAGCTGAGGATGATTGGAAACCAAATATAGAAAGCACATGACAAGAAGACATTTGGCATACTGGTCCCACAACACCAAAAGGGCTCTCTTAGTCTTCCCTCTTCATATTTTCATTTTTGGTTTCTATTTTTAATGACAATGTTAAAAATAAATCAGAATATATCTAACCAGCCAGAGTTACTGATTGTTATATAGTTTGAAACTTGGTTAATTTAGGATGAGGCAGGACCAGACAGGTTTTGTGCAAAGTGTCTGTCCGCTGATAATGCAACTAGATTATTTAGCACCAGGAAGATGATCAGAATTATGCTGAGATTGTATGACTAATACTATTAATGTAAAGTATAGATTAGGTCAGTATAATTTTTTTACATCAGTTATACCTTAAGCCACAAAAATTGAATAGAATGAAATCAGATACATTGGCTCAATGTTTTAGATGTGATTTAGGGATGGAGACTATCCTGCATTCAAGATGGTCATGTCCCAAATTAAGGTAATCTTGGCTGGATTGAGGGAAATTTTTAGAGCAGGTTACATACGTTGTATTTCTGCAAAATCCATATTTATTCTTATTGGGGAATATACAGGGGATGAGACCTAAATTAAAATTATCAATATATCAAGTGGAATTTGTTAAAATTGCATTAGCAGTGGCAAGAAAAGGTATTGCTATTACTTGAAAATCAGATTCATGTAGAAATTCAGAATTGCATTCCTTTAGAGAAAATTACATATAATTTGAGAAATAAATATGGTACATTTTTCCAAATATGGCACCTGCATATGCAAATATTAGGTATAAATATTTAATAGTTTCCTTCAGCTTTATTGGCTGAGCCCTGTAGAGATCCTTTAAATATTGACTGTACAGAAGATTGGTTAATGTCTTGTGTGTTTGATCATGTGTCTCCAAGCAATCCTTGAAGATTTTCTTTCTTCTTTTAGTTAATATCACTATATTATTGTACTTTTAAATAATTTCTTATAGGGGTGGAGGGTATGGGGGGGGGGGGTTAGGGAAGAGGGGGGATGTAATTTTTGAATTTTATTTTTGTTTTATTAAATTAATGTTGAATTACTCTATGGAAAATTTTAATAAAATATTCCAAAAGATTTAGGGTGAGCTGGAGTGGAATTGAGGGGTTGGACTCTGGGTCATGGTTAAATACTATTTTTAGTTTAACTTGTTTATCATGTAAATATTTGATCTGTTTGTTCAGAGAATGCCAACAGGTTGTACAGATGACGCAAGATCGAGTCAAAACTGACGTCTATTGCCAGTTTGAAGGTGGTGTCAAGTTAGGAATTGGAGCCTTTAACTTGGTATGTTGTTCATCTTGTTCATTAGGATGGTTCTCATTTCTATAAATGCTGTTCTTTTATGGCTATTTCACATTTGCTATCAGATGTTACCCATGATCCAAGGTACTTGAAGGTGTGAACTTGTTTCATTTCCCAATATGATCCTACAATTTGGAACATCAGGCTTCTTTGATATTGTCATTACTTCAGTTTTCTTTTTGTTTAAAGTTAGGCCAAGTCTTTTGCTCTCTGTATTGATGGTAGATACTAATTTCTGTACATTTACTTCATTGTTTGCTATCAGTACTGTATGATCAGCATAGTGGAGGTGGTTGATATTGTCTCCTATACTTATTCCAAATAGGTCTTGGTATGGTTCTCATGATGTTTTCACTGTACAGGGAGAACCGGTCTGGTGATAGAACACAACCCCGTCTGACTCCTCGCTTTATTGGCTGATATTCACCAATCTCATTGTCTATCCATACGGCTGTACTTTGTTGCCAGCAGAGTTCCTGATTATTCTTAGATCTTTTCCATTGATATTAATATCTTTAAGTATTTTCACGATGACTTGGTGTTTCATTGTGTCAAAGGCTACATTCTTCCTATGCTGATGTGTATTGGCTGCAAGTCATGGACCATCACAATGCAATGGAAAAAATAATCAAGGCAGCAGAGATATGGTTTCTAAGAAGAATGCTATACATCTCATATATGGACAGGATAACAAATAAAGAAGTTCAACAAAGAACAAAAACAAAATGTACTTTACTTAAATGAATCAGAAAACAGCTATCAAAATTCTTTGGACACATCTTGCAAAGCGAGACATTAGAACATTTATTTACACCTGAAAAGCTGGAAGGAAAAAGAAGCAGAGGTAGATAGAGAATGTAAATGATAGATGAATTAATTCCATGGTTGGAAACAGGGGAGGCAACAACTACAATTTGGGAGGTCAGAGACCATGATGGATGGACAGACACGATCGCCCACGCTAAGCAGCAAGGCACCTGAACGAACATTGTTCATCACTTTAAACTGCAGAAATATTTTTACTAGTTAACTCTGTTGCTTGACAATGATGTTGATGAATACAAATGTTTTGTTTTCTCATTCAGATGCTATCTTTGCTACCTTTGAGAATTCTTCGGCTACTTGAATTTATCGGATTTTCGGGTAATCGGGTATGTGTGAATAAGTGTATTCTTAGGAAATGTAAGTAATTGAATTCTGACTAGTCTTGAGATTCACCTTTAACTTCTCCTTTGTCAATGAGTCACAGAGTTGCAGCAGAGAAACAGGCCTTTGGCCCTCCAAATATGTGCTAACCAACAACCACCCATTTAACCTACTTCTATGATATTTCCATTTTTATTCTCCCCACATTCTCTTCAATTCTCTTCAGGTTTTTGCTCTCACCTGCAAACTAGGAGCAGTTTACAGTCAACCTTCCAGTTCCCATGTCTTTGGGATGAATTGAATTGTTGCTATTGTCACATGTACCAAGATACAGGGACGATCTTTGTTTTGTGTGCTGTCCAGGCAAGTCATAGACACAGTCAAGTTATCACCTGTTTGAATTAAAACTAAAACAAATATATGAGCATAACATACAGATGTAATGAGATTATTACTGCAGTACATGAGAATGTAAAACACACTATCATTAAGTATGAATTAAATTAACAATTAAGAGAAAAAAGATAATAAATAAAATTGATAAATAGATAAGTATTCACAGTTGCACTAGTGCAAAAAATGTGCTGTAAATAGTGGAGACAGATCTTTGGTGGTCTGGGAGTAGGATCATGTTTAGGGGAGGAGGGAAGTTTCAAGAGCCTGATAGTTGATTGAGCAAACTTTTTTTGGAAGGTGCAGTTTTTCACCCTTCTGTGCATTCTACCTAAATGTAGCAGCAAGAAGACGTCATGATCGGGGTGATTGGGATCCTTTATGATGTTGGCTGCCTTCTTGAGGCAGCATCTTTGATAGATGTCTTTAATGCATGAGAGGTTGGTGGTAGTGATGGACTTAGCAAGTGCAAGAATAACAGCAAAAGTAGAGAGAATAGTGTCATATTTTTAAAAAAAAGTGCTGGGCTTGGTGTTAAAGAGAAAAGTTCAGTTAAGCAATGCAAGGCCTCAACTTATATTAATGGGAGATCTGTTCAAAGGACTGATGACAACAGATAATAAACTATCCTTGAATCGGGATGTTCGTATTTCAAACTAGACAGGAGGGGGCAGAGAAGAATGAGACTGGGGTGCTACTTTCCCAAGGCAGCAGAAAGTGAAGATAGAATCGATGGAAGGGATTCTAGTTAGCGTAATTGTTTGAGCTGTATTCACAAATCTCCACAGTTTTTTTGCAGTCTTGAGTAGTATTAAAGCCCCTGGAGGAAACTTGTGCTATTACAATGATGCTAGCTCCACACAAACAGTACCTCAGATGAAGATTGAACCCACTAATGCAGTGAAACAGTGGCTCTTCAATTGTGCCATTGGATCCATGGTTTGAACGCTCAGCTTCTCAGTAGTGTTGAGATATCGCCATCTACTGGCAAATTGCAGTAATGCTCAAATTTCAACAGGCAATTTTTGACATTATCGGAAGGACTTGCATATGAAGAAAGGTTGGATAGATTAGGCTTGTATTCTCTGGAATTTAGAAGATTGAGGGGGGGGATCTTATAGAAACATATAAAATTCTTAAGTGTTTAAACAGACTAGATACAGATAGGTTGTTTCCAATGCTGGGAAAAAAAACAGAACCAGGAGTCACAGTTTAAGGATAAGGGGGAAGTTTTTGGGGACTGAGATGAGGAAAAATGTCTTCTCTCAGAGGATGGTAGATCTATGGAATTGTTTGCCAATAGGAAGTAGTTGAGGCCGGTTCCTTGTTGATATTTAAGAGTAGGTTCGATTTGGCCCTTGTGGCTAAGGGGATCAAGGGTTATGGGGAGAAGGCAGGAACCAGGTAATGATCAGCCATGATCATTATTAAATGGCAGTGTAGGCTTGGAGGGCCAAATGGCCTACTCCTGGACCTATTTTTCTATGTTTCTGTGCTTTGAACATCTGTGCTCTATTTGTTGGTCTACCATTCCTGGTCATGGTGAGGTCAAATGTTAACTTTAGGAACAACACCATGTTCCTCCTGCCTTAAAACTAATAGTATGAAAAATCTAATTTTGGGTAGCCCCACCCCTGTCTGGTGCCACTGTTTCCATCTCTACCTATTTCTGTACTTGCTTCTCTCCTCCTGTTTCTAACTTTTCTTCCATCTTCCCTCCCCTGGACTCTCCTTGTACCTCTCTCTCCACCTCCACACCTTCTGACCCACTGCCATCCTTTCCCCCTTAAGTTATGTAATTTCACCACCCCCCCCCCCGCCCCCCACTTTTCTGGCTAGTCTTGACAAAGGGGCCAGATCGAAAATGTTGGGCTAATTATTTCTGCCCATAGATACTGTATGACCTACTGAGATCCTCCAGCAATTCTTTGTCTTCTCAAGATTCCAGCTTTTATGTTTCTGTAAACAGTTTTATTATGGACCTTATTATAGCCCTTTAATGTGTTTGCAATGCAGCAACAACATTGTGACTGGTGTGTGTGTGCATATAAAAAAAACTACAGGGGTGTGGAGAAGACTTCAATGCATGATGGATATGACATATGAAATAGTTTGTGTCCTTGAATTATGTGTTAGCCTTGAACACTCCTATAGACGATAGAAACTTAATCCAGTATTTCTTAACGGGTCAGTATTATTATCCAATGCTGAAGAGGTGGATTCTTTCTTATTCCTATAATCCTCATTAAATCTGTCTGCCATGCATAACATTTTTCTTTCATTATGCATCCCTTGATCTCTCACTTAACTACCTGGTCGTCATCTGAATCACCCCCTGAGCTTCTGCTCAAACCTGCCCTCTGATTTTCTTCTCCTTCCTGATTTTAGTTTCTCCATGCCACACACTCCCCAATCCCCTTCCACTATCTATCATCCTCTCTTTCTCCATCAGTCATATTTCCCCGTCACCATTTTTCATACCTGCATTCCACCCCTCAACATTCTCTCCACGATCTCCACTTGGCATATTTTTTATTTTAATTTAAATTTTAAATGTAGATCATTTTGGCCCATGAGCCTGTGGGGCCCAATTACACTCAAATAACTTACCACCCCCACCCCCACTTCCTGTACATTTCGAACGGTGGGATGAAACTGGAGCCCCCAGAGGAAACCCATGCAAACATGGGGAGAACATATCAACTCCTTACAGACAGCGCAGGATTTGAACCCTAGTCCCAATAACTAGCACTGTAATAGCGTTGTGCTAACTGCTACACTAACCGTGCCACCTCTTAATATATTTGGCGGATAGAGCAATGAAGCCTCTTGTATGCAATGATCTGTACAAGGCCTTTTCTTACTGCAGAAAAAACCATGCACAAGAGAATATTAGAGTCTAAAGCATGCAATGAGACCATAAGATATTGGAGCAGAAGTAGGCTATTCGGCCTATCGAGACAGATCCACCATTTAATTGTGAGCTCATCCATTGACCCACTCTCTTGCCTCTCCCCATAACCCTTGAATCCCTGATTATTCAGACACATATCAACCTCTCCATTAGGGTTCTGTCTGTGCACTCTAAATTTTTGAATATTTTATATATCATGGAAAGAAAAACTTTCAATCTTGAATTTTCTTAAACATCCAATTTGGAACTCAAAATAATTTTATAGCTTCAAAATAATTTTCCAGGCACCATCAGGATGAAGTGGGCCTTTAAAAAAGGAAGATGTTCTTTCTGTTAATTTATTTGTTTGTAAATGTTACTCTGAATGAGCATAAGTTTTTAATTATTCAAGGTCATGAAAAAGATAGTCACGGGCAGATTTTGCTAAGATGTTAATTGATTGGTGGGATTATGGCATTTCTGGACTGTTTGCAAATATTGGGAGATTACTTGAATGTTTGAACCTATTTGTCTTGAAATGTCAAGATTGAGTGTTTTTTTTAAATTATGCAGAAGAATCGATAGATGCAAAGAAACCTTTTTAGGAAGTAAACTAGGAACATTATTTCCTCACAGGTGGCAGAAAAGATCTTCCTAGCCTCAACCCCTTCTTCTCCCTCTCCTGACAATAGTCTTTGGTTGATGATTTAATTAGTTATACAGGTGTTTGTTAGGTAAAAGAATTGAGTGATAAAGATACCAGTATCTTCTTGTGGAGTACAGCGAGCTTCAAGGCTGAAGCTCACACCACTCTTAACATTTCTAAGAGAAAACTTTATTCAAAATCTGAAATACAAGCACACTGATGTATTTAATATAAATGAGGTCTACAACACTAAATAATTACCAGTAGCTTCTCATAATTTATCTCATGCCCTTTGTTGTCTGTGTAATTATTCATTGTGCATTGGGATTAGGTTATATACTTCAATACTGTTATTGTGTCATCGTTTGCTGCAGGAGCTGGGATTAACTATGCTGCGAGAAGGGGCTGCTACTCATAGCCTGAGAGCAATACTATGTGTGTTGACTCTCTTGATGTACCAAACTTACATCACTATAGTCCTTGGTAAGGTATAACATTTTGTCTCTTCAAGTTTTGTCTTAGAACATTACAGCACAGTACAGGCCTTTCAGCCCTCGATGTTGTGCCAACCTAAATATTTCTTTTAAAAAAAAAGTACTAAAAAAGTACCATAACCCTCTATTTTTCTTTCATTAATGTGCCTGTCTAAGAGTCTCTTAAATACCCCTAAGATTTCAGCCTTCCATGCACCACAACTCTCTGCGTAAAAAAAAAAACTTCACCCCTGATGTCTCCCCAAAACTTCCCTCCCTTCACTCTGGTGTTTGCTATTCCTGCCCTGAGAAACAGGTGCTGTCTGTCCACCCTATCTATGCCTCTCATAATCTCGTAGACTTCCATCAAGTCTCCTCTCATCCTTCTACAGCAAGTTCTACTAACCTTGCCTCATAAGACTTGTTTTCCAATCCAGACAACATCCTGGTAAATCTCTCTGCATCCTTTCCATAGCTTCCACATCCTTCCTATAATGAAATGTCTATAACTGAACACAATACTCAAAGAGTGGTCTCACCAGAGATTTGTAGAGTTGCAGCATGACCTCTCTACTCCTGAACTCAATCCCCCTATTAATGAAGCCCAACATTCCATAGGCCTTCTTAACTATGCTATCAACCTGTGCGGTAACCTTGAGGGATGTATGGATTGGAACCCGAAGGTCCCTGTATTCACCCACTCTCTTAAATAACCAATCATTAACCCTGTACTCAACCTTCTGGTTTGTCCTTCCAAAATGCATCACCTCACACTTATCTGATCAAACTCCATCTGCCACTTTTTTGCCCAAACCTGCATCCTGTCTATATCCTCTTGTAACCTTCAACAACCTTCAGCTCTATCTATAACTCCTCCTACCTTCGTGACATCCACAATCTTACTGACGCATCCCTCTACCTCTTCATCCAGGTCATTTATAAAATAATCACAGAGCAGGGGTCCCAGAAAAGATCCTTGTGGCACTCCACTAGTCACCGGCCTCCAGGCAGAATACTTTCCTTCCACTGCTGCACTCTGCTTTCTTCCTGCAAGCCAATTTTTTATCCACACAGCCAAAGTTCCATTGATCCCATACTTCATGACTTTCTGGATGACTCTCTAGAGGACCTCGTCAAATGCCTTGTTAAAATCCATGTAGACCATATCTTTTGTCCTTCCCTCATCAATTTCTTCTGTTACATCTTCAAAAAATTTAATTAGGCTCATGAAACATGACCTTCCCTTCACAAAGCCATGTTGACTATCCTTGAGTAGACTGTATTTCTCCAAATCCTCATACATCCTATCCTTAAGAAACCTCTTCATTAGTTTGCACACCACTGACATAAGACTTACCGGTCTATAATTCCCAGAATTCTCCCTATTACCTTGTTTAAACAAGGGGACTGCATTTGCCATTCTCCAATCCTCCAGCACCTCCCCCGTGCTCAAAGAGGACTCAAACATCATAGCTACTGTCCCAGCTACCTCTTCTCTCACTTCCCTCAGAAATCCGGGGTATATCCAGCCCCAGGGACTAATCAATCTTGATGTTTTTAAGAAGATCCAACACTTCCTGTTCCCTAATATCCACATTGTTCAGCACACGAGCTTGTTCTATTTCGACCTCACTGTGATCAAGTCCTTTTCTCCTGCGAATACTGAAGCAAAGTATTCATTTAAGACCTCTCCAACCTCCTCCGCCTCCAAGCACATCCTTTAGCCGCCCCCCCCACCACCATCATTCACGTTATCCTTCTGTTCTTCACATACAATTAGAACGCCTTGGGTTCTCCTTAATCCTACATGCCAAGACCTTCTCATGCTCTCTTCGAGCTCTCTTTAGTCCTTTCTATAGCTCCTTCCTGGCTACCATGCATTTCTCATGAGCCCTTCCTGTTTTCTGCTTCCTATATCTGACATATGCTTCCTTCTTCCTCTTGAACTAGTTGACTCACCTGTTTCGTCAGCCACAGTTCCCTTTTCCTACCATCTTTTCATTGTCCCAGTGGGACAAAACTATCCTCAACCCAGCACAAGTGTTCCTAAATTACCTCCTCATTACTTCTGTGCTTTCACCCTTGAACATTTGTTTCCAATTCACTAGTTCCTGGCTCATCCCTTCATAATTAATCCTTCCTCAGTTAAGCACTATCCCATTTTTTGTCCTTTTCCATAGCTCTGTTAAAGCTAAGAGAGTTATGGCTACTCTTGCTAAAATGCTCCCCCACCGAAAGGTCTGCCACCTGACCAGGTTCATTACCCAGAACTAGATCCAGTATAGCCTCTCTTCTCATCGGCACATCTACATACCATATCAGGAATCCTTCCTGAACACATCTGACATACTCAGCCCCATTCATCACTCTTGTGATCAGTAGGTGCCAGTCAATATTAGAGAAGTTGAAGTCACCCATAACTACAGCCCTGTATTTCCTGCACCATTGCAAACTCTGACTTATTATCTGCTCCTCTGTGTTCCGAGGGCTATTTGGGGGGCAATAGACTACTCCTAGCACAGCGATAGCTCTCTTCCTATTTCTGACTTCCACCCACACCAGCTCAGTGGACACTCCCTCTGCAGAATCCTCCCTTTCTATAGCCATGATTCTGTCCCTGACCAGTAATGCTACTTCTTCCCCCTAGCCCCCCACTTTTCTACCTCCCACCCTATTCCTCTTAAAACATCTAAACCTCGATTTGTGCAGTAACGGCAACAAAATTGTAGTTCCATGTACTGATCCACACTCAGTTTATCCCCTTTATTCCTAATACTCGTAGCATTGAAATAGGCAAATTTCAACTCTTTTAACTAGCTACAGTTATGTTTTGTCTCCTGTCTGTCCTTCCTCACCAACTCAGAACACATATAATCATGATTTTGACCTTCAACCCTAATCTCTGCCCTCACATTCTGCTTCACACCCCTCTGCCAAACTAATTGAAACCCTCCTGAACAGGTCTAGCAAACTGCCTGCCAGGATATTGGTTCCTTTCCAGTTCAGGTATAGCCTGTCCTTGATCATAGAATTATTGTTATTGCATCTTAAGAAACCCTGTGGTGTCTAAATATATGCAGCTTTTGGTTTTGCAATTGATGGAGAAAATTGGCTGTTTAAAAATACTGTGGGAAAACATTGAAACTACCAGTTTACTTTTGGTATGTGTATTAAGTATGATAACATCTACACACCTAGTGAGACAAATTCAGTGGTTATATCACTGGACAAGAATTCAGAGCACCTGGGATGGCAACAGATTATTTGTTCATTATCATTCTGTTTTATGCAACTGGCTGGTACATTCCATACTTTGATAAGGTCCCTCTTGATAGACTAGTCCAGAAGATCAAGGCCACAAGGGATCTGAGTTGAGATGGTGAACAGCATTCAGAATTGGCGTGGTGATAGGAGGCAGAGGGTATTGATGGTGGTCTTCTGAATGGAAATCTGTACTGGCATTGTACTGCAGAGATTGGTGCTGGGATCTTTGTTTACAATAATATATAAATGATTTGATGAGAATGTAGGGCATATAATTAGTAAATTTGAAGATTACTCAAAATTGGTAGAGTTATATACATGAAGGAGGTTGTTTAAATATAGATTAATAGGAAAGTTGGGCAGAGCAGCAGTAGGTGGAATTTAATCCAGAAAAGTGTGAGGTCATGCTCCTAGAGAGGATGAGTTCTGGTTGGAGATCTATAGAAGGGATCTGAAGAGTGCCAATGTATAGAAAGGTGTTGCACTATAAAGTGGAGACAGGGGTGGATACGTTAGTGATGCAAGTTAAGTGGTACACATAAAGGCATTGAATTTAAGAGTTGGGTTGTCATGAGGCATCTGTACAAGTCATTGGTTAGACCATTGTGCAGTTTTAGTTGCTACAGTACAGGAAGGATGCATTTGCAAGAGTGCAAATTTGTAAATTTTCACTTGAATGTAGGAGGCTGAGGTGTAATCTTATAGAGATTTACAGAAGTGTGAGGAACATAAATAGGACTGATAGTTTGAATATTTTTTCCCAGGGGAAGGGAATCTAGAACTAGATGGCACAAATTTCAGGAAAGGGGAGACAAGAAATCTGAGGGGTAGGTTTTCAGAGGATGGAGAATATTTGGAACATGCTGTCAGAGAAGGTAGTTGAGGCAGATATAATTACAAAATTTAAAAGGCATTTAGACAGGTACTTGGATAGGAGAGGAGTTGTGGACTTATGGAGGCAAATGGGATTAGCATAAATAGGCATCTTGGTCAGCATGGATGAGGTGGATCATAAGTCTAATTTCAGTGTTGTACGTTCTATGATTTGACTTTATAATGGCAACTATATTTGTTTTTTAATTGTCAAATTGTCATGAAAGATATTTTATAAATGGGTATTTGTTTAATTTGAGAATACATTTTGGTGGAAGGAATGGCCTCCATTCAATCCATTTCTATTTTTTTATAAAACAAAATAACTTCCCTAATCTATGAAGCTTTCTCACAGGTGGAGGTGAAGGCAATCTTGAAGAAGCTGAAGCACTCCTTGAACCCTACCTCAATAAATATCCCAATGTAAGTACAAAACATCAATTTGATCTTTTCCTGACTTGAATTGGGTTTTAGGTGCAATGATTCAAAGCACACTGAGTCGTAGAATTAAAATGTCTCTACCACCATATATAAAGAAGAGTATTTAGAGGTGGTTTGGGAGGAATTGCTAGAGCAGCTTGCACACAAACACATTTTAAAACACAGAAATTCTGTAGGACTTTTGCAGAATGCTTTTTGCAGAGGAGAAACAAAGTAGCCACATTCAACAGCTTGCCTGGGAGAGCAGGTGATCTTTGCAGGCAGGCCAGAACAGTTTTGCTCTCAGAGAGGGAAGGAGTGAAATAGGGACGAGAAGGGAGTGAAAGAGAGAGGAGAGACACAGAAATCAGTTCCAGAAGGACAAAGCTGGTAAACTTTGGAAGGCTGCCTGGTCAAAGAAGGCAGCCGGCAGTCTGAAAGGAAGAGGATCATCTGGAGAACCCTGAAAGGGTACAAGTTTTGTCAGCAAGACTGATTGAGAAGGAATCATTTGCAGATGACCTGGAAAAGGAATCTCTCTCTGAAAACCAGCAAGAACCCTCCTGAGTGGTAACCATTTGCCTGTAAACACCAAAGCCTGGTGAACTTGGTTAATGCTAACTTCTGTGCACGGTTCAAGAATTGCCTGCAACCAGAGAGATTGGACTGTGATCCAAATAACTTTTCTAATCTTAAATGTACATTACACATGCCTGCGCTTAGTATTAGAGGGGGAATTAAGTAGGTTAGGTAGGTTAAGTAATAAGTTAGAGTTTAATTCTGTTTTCTTGTTCAAATATAATTAAAAACTACTTTTGTTTAAGTAACCCTGTGTTGTGGTGCATATCTATTGCTGCTGCTTTTTGGGGTCAAAAACTCAATGAGAAGGTTTAAAATTGTATTCCATTTTTAAACTTGTTTTTAAAATTCATCAAAAATGTTTCTCGTTCTTGGGAAGCAAGTAATTATTATTCAAGTTTGTTGCTCTATGGAAATATTGGTGATCATCCACTGAAGCCATTTCTGTAATTGAAGCAATTTCTGACTGACTGGCCACCTCGGAGAATTAATTACTTTGAGGTGAGACGAGAGTTATGCATAGCCCATACAGGTAAAGACCGCCTCAAGGTGTCTCTTATTGCTTATTTATAGATCTTTAAAAATATCAGACAAGTGTCTATTCTAATTGAGGTCATGTTGTTTTGTTCATTTCCCTGGGCTTGTGAAGTTTTAGTACAGTAACATAACTGACAGTAATCCAGCATTATCCATGAAAGCATGTAAAAAATTTTAAAAAGCAAACACTTTTACAATATTTTATTACATTAAGTATGCCAGATTGTCCTCTGCTCTGTCACCTCAGAGCTATACAAAGGAAGGGACTGATTAATAATGGCCAGCATGGCTTTGTAAAGGGCAGATTTTGTGTGAAGAACCTGATTTTTTTTTGAGGAGGTAAGTGTATTGATGTATCAGTGTATCATTTCAATTCGTAGCTTGTATAGACATCAGTAAAGCCTTGAACACTTTTGGAAGGATGTGATAGGGCTGGGAAGAGTGCAGAGAGATGTTGCCTGGTAACGAGCATTTCAGATATGAGGAGGGACTGGTGAAACTAGGTCTGTTTTCCCTGGAGTGGTGGAGGTTAAGAGGGGACATGGTTGAAGTATATAAAATTATGGGAGGTATGAGTAGAGAAGACTGCAGAAACTTTGTCCCTTATTCATGATGAATAAAACTACAGCATTGTAACTGATAAGAGATTTAGAGGGGATTTGAAGGGAATCTTTTTCACCCAGAGAGTGGTGCAGACCTGGATAAAACTGCCTTAGAGCTTGGTGGCAGCAGAGTTGCTGAAATTATTTAAGAAATGTCTGGATGAGCACATAATTGTTGAGGCATATAAGGCTATGAGCCAAGTGGTGGGAGATGGGAATAATATGAATAGATGCCCATTGGATATAATTTGCTGTATGGCTGATTCTATGACAGAGGGAGAATGGTGTACAACGTTGTTCTGAGGTGCAGAATAGCTTTTAATTTCTCTATTACCACTGAGGTACTGGGAATTCCAGCTAAGACCAGAACATGAGGGAGTCAGATGAAGTTCATTTATCATCTGATTTAACCCGTACAACCTGTTGAAGCAGCATTCATCGGACCACTGTGCAAAACAATGCAAACACACGTACAGACATAGCACACATACAGACAAGTATAATACATGTTTGCATAATTTTAAAATAAATATTATTAATAAATAGTGGAGTTGGAGAGTTGTTTTAGCCATTCATCAATCATTTAGCAGTCTCACTGCCCATGAGAAGAAGCTGTTCCTCAGCTTGGTGCTTCTGACTCTAATCCTTCTGTGTCTCTTTCCCAAAGAGATTAGCTGGAAGATGTTGCATCCAGGGTGGTAAGGGTGCTCATAGATTTTATGAGCCTTCTTTAAACAATGACCCTGGTAAATTTCATCGAAGTGGGGAGGGAGACCCCAGTGATCCTCTGTTGCTTTTATGGCATCAGTTCTTCAGAAATTCAAAAATAGCAGTTTTTCTGAAATAATGGCAAGGGTGCTAGAGATTCATTATGATACAGTGTGGAAGCAGGCCCTTTGGCTTAGCCTTCCCATGCTAACCAAAATTGTCCCACCCACCCGAGTCACACCTCTGAACCAATCCTACCTATTTATGTCTAAATGTTTCTTAAAAATTGCAATATTACCTGCCTCAGCTATCTCCTCCACACACCCAAAGCACTTAGTGTAAAAAATAGTTACCCCTCGGGTTCCTGTTAAATCTCTCAGCTTAAACCTTCTGTTCTCTGGTTCTTGATTTCCCCTACTTTAGGAAGAGGAGTTCTCTCTCTCTCTCTCTCTCTCTCTCTCTCTCTCTCTCCCTCACCCCTCTTCCTTCCCCTCTCCTCCTCACCCCTTCCTTACCCCCCTCCTTCTCCCCCTCCTTTCCTCCCCTCTCTTCCCTCCTTTTCCTATCTCCTTCATCATCTAATCAAAGTAGACCTCAACTTGTATCCAAAAGAAAATGATCAGGTTGTTTTACATCACCTCCTCATCTTGTTAGAAATGAGTGCCTTTTGTGTAGTACCAATTCCACTGAAAATCCAGGCTAAGTCTTTTATTTAATAAGAGAAATTCATCAGAATCTAAACAGTTATGATTGACATCCAGAACCCAAGCTGCAAGAAAAAGTCTCCTCAATCTCAAAGAGAAATTAGAAATAATAGAAGTATTGTCAATGTATGAAATTTATGTTTTGACATTATCCCATACAATTCTGACCTATAAAGGTGGTCTTATAAAATACTTAGCTATTAAAATGATGAGATCATCTGAACTTCTCCCTTCATATTTACAAATCAGACATTAATCTATTTAATTTATTAGTCAAATTTAATTTGTCATATTCGCCTTGGCTCAATAGAAGCACCTTGAGTTCAAGGTCTTGGGCTAACACCCATTCAAGAGACTTCAGCATATCACATAGGATGATAATAAATTGCTGCAGATTTCTGCTTTGTCAGATCTACTATCCTTTGGTGAGATTTTAAACCATCTTTGAACATGCTCTTACGTAGATGTATCACGCTGTAGAGGAGATATGTTATCATGGAGTCCAGTCCAATGTTATTCCTCAACTAACACATGGCAAAGATAGTCTGTTCAATATCTCACTTCTACTTTATACTTGCCATCATTTTCATGACTCTGATACCATTTTAATGTACTGTACACCCCTCTCCTTCTCCATTTTAGAGACACACAGAGGCTAAAATCTCAAATTGTTAGATAGGTTCTGGCAAAACATACAAACTCCTTTCAGACATCGCAGGATTTGAACCCTGATCGTGATCAGTGGCGCTGAAAAGGTGTTGCACTAATTGCTATGCTGTCCTTCCGTAATGTAAGATAAACAGCAGCCAGATTATATATAGGAGGTTCTACAGCAGCAACCTAATAATGACTTTGTTAAATATTGGCTAGGTTGCTCCTCTGAACTACTTTAAAATAGTGCTATAGGATCTTTTAAGTTTGTCTGAAAATAATGTCTGATCCAAAAGACAGACACCAATTAAAAGCTTCACATTCTCTCAGTTCTGCACAGAAGTAATCACCTAGATTTTGTGCTCGTGTTGTGAAAGAGGGAGTTGAACCCATACAGCGGAGGAAAGGGTACAAACAACCAACTTCACAGTTCTAATGTTGGAAGCCGTCTGATCCGTGCTTCGTACCTGACAATAGTAACTGCATTTCAGAAGTACTTCACAATAAAGCATTTCATGAAGTATCGCAAGAGGATCTACATAAATCATTTTCTTTTTAAAATTTAGATTTGATTATGCAATATATGATCTATCTGCAAGGCTTTAGTAGAATACAGGCTTTCTAATGATGCTGCTTATCAAGCAAATCCTGTGATGCTGAATATTTTTTATACTTTAATGAAATCTGTCATTTGAACAAGGATTCAATCTCAGATGTTTTTGCTCTTTCTTTAGGGCTCCATAATTATTTTCTATGCGGCCAGAATAAGCATACTCAAGGGTTGCCTTGAAATGGTGAGTCTCTTTCAATTGCATACTCGATTTTGTCTTCAATCTGTAAATGACTGCAGACCACTTTAGATGAATGTTCTTGATCGTTATATAGAACATAAGCAGAATAGCAGAGGAACAGGCCACTGGCCCATAATGCCTGCATCAACCATGATGCCAAATTAAACTAATCCCATCTGCCAACAAATCCATTGGATAGGCAAACAAATCCTCGAATCTTAAAGCCCAAGGTCCACTAGGTCCAGGCCAACCATCGAATACCTATTTATCCTTATCCCATTTACCATTCAAGTGGTTATTTAGCTTCTGTGCTTTAGTGATTCAAATGCTCATGTAGATACCTATTAAGTGATGTGAAAGTATCTATTTCCACCACCCACTCTGGCAGTATGTTCCATGTTCCCACCATCCTATGGATAAAAAAGCTCTTCCTTGGATCCCCTCTAAGCCTTTCTCTAAACCTATGTCCTCTGGTTTAGTTATAGGGAGAAGTTTCAGTCTATCCATCCTAGCTGTTGTCTTAATTTTGGATACTTATCTCCATTTCTTCCTCTTCTTCAAGGAAAACAAATCCAACTTTTTTACTCTCCTCAGAATTGAAACATTTCATCCAAGACAGCATCCCAATGAATCTCCTCTCCATAAAATTCTCCAACATGGTGTAACCAATGATTTATAAAGTTGTATCGTAATCTCGCTGCTTTTATGTTCTGTGTCCTGTCAATTGAAGACGTGTCCATAATGCCTTGTTTGCTACTTTATATAGGTTTCTACCTCCAGGAATACTTGAAATTGTACATCGCACCATTTTGGTACTTCTTTTCCTCAATGTTTCCTAAGGCCCCACCATTCATTGTATATACCGAACCTTTACTAGTTCTCCAGGAGCATCACCTTGTGTATTTGGGCACCAGCCTACATTTTGTTCATACCTTGATGAAGGGCTCTCTATAAAGTACACTGTTAACCTGATGAGTTTCTCTAGCATTGTGTTTTTACTATCACCTTATATTTGTCAGGGTTAAATTCCATCTGCTATTTTACCAACTAATCAATAGCATCCCCCTTCCTATCAACGTAATATAATTTTCTTGTGATCTTCAAGCTTACTCATCATACCTCCAACATTCAGGACTAATCATTATTGGAAATAACAAAGTTAAGAGTATCAACATTTATCCTGTGGTACTCTGCTGGTCAAAGGCATCCAATTGCGAAAATATCTCCATTATCACCTTCATTCTCCTATCACAGAGACAAGGGCAACAAGGTTAGTGTTGTGGTTAGTGCAAAGTTGTTACAGTGCCAGCGAATGGGGTTCAAATCCAGTGGTCTATAAGGAGTTTGTACATGCTCCCCTTATCTGATTGGGTTTCCTTCATGCGTTCTGGTTTCATCCCACACTTCAACACATACCGGGGTTGTAGGTCCATTCAGTGTAATTGGGCAGCATGGGCCGAAAGGGCCTGTTCCTGTCTTGATGTCTATTTAAAGAAGTTGGATCTAATTTGCCAACTTACCACTCCTTTTTAGACAAATCTCCCAGGTGGAAACTTGACAATGGACTCTCGAAGGCCAAGAAAATCGCTTGTATTTTTACCGAAACAGCTCTGTTGGAAGCCCTCATTGTTCATTGCCTGGCACCAGAACTCCCAAAACAGAGAGTCACTACCAAGAGGACAAGGAACGTGCTTCAAAGCTGTTTCCACAACCTGTGAAAAATTGTAACTCCTCACTGAGCATCTAGTGTATGATGGAGGAGTATCTGGGATGGGGCTGAGAATCTTGAATTTATGGAAACGAGCCTAAACAACATCTGCATACAATCACCGGTTAAGTATCTCCTGCCCCATTTGTTGATCTGGATAATTCAACATTGCATTGGAAGCAAAATAATATTCAGCCCAGATGGATGGTTGAAGATATTGTGGTGATGGTAGGTGTGGGAGGAAGCCTTGGTAAATTTCCACATCTTATAAAGGTTACTCAAGGCAGTAAAAGTAAGGAGGCAATAAATATTTTAAGATGTAGGGCAATTGAACAAACTGCGGTATCCAAGATACCAAAAATTTTGCAATTGAGAGACTGTCAATGGTATCAAACAAATTTGAGAATTTTTAGAATTGTACGAAACCAAAAATTGAAGCTTATTCCAACACACTCATGCCTTATTATATGTTCTCTGAAGAGTCATGAAGTGAGGATGCCCAAACCCTAACCAGTTCTAATGGCAATAATGTGCACAGCTGGTCTAGATTAGCTTTATGATCCAGCTTGATCCATGCGATATTGATGATGTTGGATTCTGAGATGATAACCCTGTGCAATGCCAAGGTGATGTGGCCAGCCTTCCATTTTCTGAAGGTGGTCATTGACCAGCATTTATGTGGGAAGAATATTCCTTTCCATTTATCAGCTGGTGATTGAATATTCTCCAGATATTTTGCCTACAAGCAGGAATATTTAGTTGTCCAAGAGAAGAAAACAGCGATGCCATCATCATATTTGCAGCATTATTGCAGATCATTAATGAACCATTTGGAGACACTCAGATTGTTAATCTGTTGAACTCTTGGCAAGAACCTGCATCCAAAATCCTTTTTTTTTAATTTCCATTAGGTTGACTGCAACCAGTGGGAAATTTTCCTCTCAGGAATTTAATTAAGCCAAAGTTCTTGGGTGTTGCCAAATGCTGTTTTGATGTTAACAGTTGTACTTCTCTAATTTAACCCTTTTGTCCCTGCTTGAATAAATGCAGTTGACTGATTTTCATGTGTATGTTTTGTCTTGGAAATGCAGGCTCGGGTAAAGTTTGAGAAATGTATTGCAGCTCAGGAAGAGTGGAGGCAGATTCACCACTTGTGTTACTGGGAACTAATGTGGAGCAACACGTATCAGCAGCAGTGGTTTGAGGCCTATCAGTATGCAGACCTCCTGTGCAAAGAAAGCCGATGGTCACAAGTAGGTAAATTTGTGTATAACTTTATAAAAGGTTTGCACATTCTACTTGCCTAACTGAATCTTCTTTCAATTTAGCTATTTTAAATATTTGCAAATAATTCTTCCCTTCTCACTTTATATTTGTGTTCTAGTGTAATGAAATAATAAATTGCAATGAAATTATTAGACCAAGATTTATATGGAAATTCAAGATAACTGCTGAGGGACAGCGGGGATGTCAAGGCCTGCAGAGAGATATCTTTGCATGAATGTAAATTAAAATCTTATTTGTCAAATTTGGTTATGGAAGTGGGATTTCCTGATTTGCTCTTGAAAAGACATATCTATCCCAGCAACCCTCTTGTTCCTAATATGTGTTTCAAATACAGTGGGATTCTCCTTGATACTTCTTGCCAGGGACAATTCCTGGTGCCTTTTAACTGTTCTACTGTGGCAAGTTTTCTGAGTCTTGACTTGGGGCCTTCTTGATGAAGAATGATCAAGCCTAAAATGTTCATCATGTATCTTTATCTTTGCTACATATAGTATATTGTTTGACCTGCTGAGTTTCTCCAGCATTGTGTTTTTATTTCAACCACGGTCTCTACAGACTTTTGTGTTTTATTTCAGGGCCTTCTTGCACGGTAGCTCTTCAAATCCACCACGTCAGTTGTCTTTGTCAAGTACTTTTTCATACATTTCACCACATACCTTCCTTACAACACATTTTTTTTAGTCAATTATATGGCTACAAGTTTAGTCAGCGTGCTTTTGTGAATGCAGGATCATGTTTAAGGAAATAACTGAGAAAATTGATAAATGTAGAGCCATTAATCAAGTTCAAATTTATTATCATCTGATTGTATAAGTACAATCTGACAAAACAGCGTTTTCCGGTCCTTGGTCCCAAACATGCAAACACACAACCAGACTTAACACACATTCAGACAAGCAATACATATGCAGGATAAATATAAGTATATGAAAATAAAAATTGTTAGATTCTCGGAGGGTTTTTGTGAGCAGTTCATCAGTCCTTCAGCAGTCTCACTGCCCATGGGAAGAAGCTATTCCTCAGCCTGGTAGTTCTGGTTGTGATACTTCTGAATCTCTTTCCCGACAGGAGTAGTTGGAAGATTGTTTGTGTGTGTGTGGAAGTGCAGTCATTGTTGCGCCTTCCTGACAAGTGAGGAGCAGTTGTGTTCAGAATAAGTCACTACTTAAGTGGATTAATATTAATATTAATATTTAAATTAATGTTAGGTCACATTTCATATAAAAATGTCAGTAAAGTAAGTTATTAAGTTGAATGTATTTTCTGGTGAGGGAATTATGGGCTGGTACAGAATTACACACACCCATAAAATACATTCAGCAATGAGGACATCTTTTGGATTTGTGATATCTACAAGTCATAGTTATGAAGATCACACGATTTCCAAGAAACTGGAGCTGGCAATTGTTAAAGACTCCAGTACATGGCCACATGGTTTCCAAGAATTGAGATTATCTCATTGATTTGTAATGTCACATGATTTTGAGAAATATATTGGCAAATTCAGACATTTTGAATCATTTCAGAAGATGAGACCCTATCCTGAAGGCAGGATCGCAAGCTATAAGAAGTGCCTGGACCTCTACATCCAACCACGGTTTTTGGTTAGCCATGGTTGTGAAGAATTTGATCTTGGTGACATCCTCAATGCACTAACTGATGTAGCCAGTTACTGAGCTCGTGTACTCCTTTGTGTTTACATGACCATTGTAGGTGGCTGCTGTGTGTTTGGAAGAGTATCAGGTTTGGTGGGTTCACAGAGAGACGAATCTAGACAAGTGCTACAATCACAGGTAACTTTAATGAATGCACAAGAGACAAACAGGGGAAAACGTCAAACGGTACTCAATTAGCCTACTACTAAACCACAAAATAGACATTCACATCGGACCCAGGTTGGATTTTGATACCAGTAGCCACTCTACACACTCTCACACTCTACAGACTGGGACTTTCACACACACTCCTAGTTCCCTGTACAAATGAAGTGCGGCTCTCTTCAAGTACTGTTCTATTGCAGTACTGCGGCTCAGCTTAAGTGTAGAAAGAGAAAGATGTGCTATGCATCGATGTTTTACACAGTTCTGATCTGATCTGAGTGTCTAGTTGATTTAAATAAACCAACAGTAAGGGTATAAAAGCAGTTCTCTAGTGCTCCAGAGGCCCACCTCTCTCACCTCCACCACCCCCCCACCCCCACCACACATATCCTGATCTCCCTGCAAACTGGCTTTGTTTGCTATGCCATTGGACTTTATGCTAGGGTTACTTTTGTGGTGTATGCGTAAATGACTTTGATGAAAATGTAGATGGTTTGATCCACAAATTTACAGATGAAATAATAATTGGTGGAGTAGTAGAGAGCAAAGAAGGTTGTCTAAAGATACAGCAAGATGTAGATCAACTAAAAAGTTGGGTGGAGTCATGGCAGTTGGAGATGTAAGATAATGCACTTTGAGGAGGTCAAATTCTGCTAGAACATCTAACCCTTAGGAAGGTTGAGGTTTAGGGACACCTTGGGCTGCGTTCATAGCTCCCTGAACATGGTGGCACAGGTGGATAGAGTTGTGAAAAACATATATGGTATTCTTGCCCTCATAGTTTGAAGTATTAAATGCAAGAGATATAATGTCATGTTGCAGTTATGCAAAACATTAGTTAGTCTGTGCATAGAATATTATGTACAGTTCTGGTTGCCTTAGAAAGTGTGCAGAAGAGATTCACTGGATATTGTTACTGATTGAACAATATAACAGTGTATTGTTACAGTGAAAAGTATAAGAGTTGGGACTACACAGTTGGTGTAGTAGTTAGTGCAACGCCTTTACAATGCCAGCGATTGGGACTGGAGTTCAAATTCCGCGCTGTTTGTATGTTCTCATGTATGCATGGATTTTCCCCAGGGGCTCCGTTTCCTCCCACAAAATGTACTGGGGGTGTAGATTAATTGGGTGTAAATTGGGCGGCACAGACTCATGGACTGAAATGGCCTGTTACCGTGCTGCATGTCTAAATTAAAATTAAATTAATATCAAATTAAAATTAAATTAATTACAAATGAGTGGTCTGTAAAGGCAGGGAGGAAACATTCCTTGAATCTGGTGGTGAAAATTTTCAAACTCTTGTATCATCTGCCCGGCAGGAACAGGGAGAAGAGTGTAAGACTGAGTTGGGATGGGTCTTTCTATATATTTGTTGCTTTTTCAAGGCTGCAGGAAGTTTTGACAGAATTGATGGAGGTGTGGTTGGTTTGTGTGATGGCCTGCTACTATCACAACTCTGGAATTTCTTGAAGTCTTGTACAAAGCAGTTCCTGTACCAAGTTGTGATTCATCCAAACAGGATACTTTGTATGGTGCATCTATAAACATCGGTAACAGATGTTGGAAACATGCCAAATTTCCTTAGGCTTTTGGAGAAGAATGCGTTGGTGAGCTTTCTTGATCATAATATCAATGTGGTTGGTACAGGATGGGTTGTTGGGGATATTTACACTTAAAAACAAAACTCTCTATCATCTCCACCTCCGCACCACTCATGCAGACTGGGACATGTGGTCAGCCCTGCTTTTTGAAGTCAATAACCAGTTGTTTTGTTGACATTGAGGGAGAGATTGATGTCAGTGTACCCATGGTACTAGACTCTCTGTCTCCTTCCTATACTCTATCTCATCATTGTTTGAGATCCAGCCAACAGTGGAGTCATTTGCAAACTCGTAGATGAAGTTTAGAAAAGTTCTTGGCCATGATTAGACTGAAGGAGCTGTTTCTGTGCTGTGTAATTCCCTGACTCTGTTTACAAATTAAACATCACCAATTTAAGACAGAGATAAGGCAACTTTTTATAAGGTTTATGCACTCTCCTCCTTAAACAATGGTGGGAACAGAACCTTTAAAAATTAAGGCAGAGTTGCACTAATTCTTAATGTGACTGTTGAAAGATTGCCTGATGTCGCTGGGAGTTCAAATTGAAGTTTCTATCAGATCAACAATGAGTTTATGAAATGGCATACTCCTCATAACCCTTGTGTTCTGAATTGTCTTGACATGCTGTGAGAGTTCAACTCCAATTATTTTTCTCCTTCATTTGCTACATTCCAATGCCAGCATTTCTAAAAGTATCTTTCAGAGTATCCTGTGTCTGAAAATAGGTTTGAGATATTAAGGTCTTTATTTGATTGCAATGTGAAATAGTGTGATGTATTAAAATTACCAGCAATGTGACTATGAATCCAAGAGACATTTTAAAATATTTTACAGGAGAAGTAAACAGATACCTTTTAGTATGTGGTGGGAGTGATATTGTTGTCTTCTGAAGCTAAGTGATTTCTGACATGAGATTCCTGCTTTTTCTATAGGCAATCTATACATTTCAGAAGGCTGCAATTCTCAGCATGCTACCTGAGAAAGAAGTTAAAAAGTTGAACGAGGATGTGGAAGCACTATTCAGGTCAGACATGGGGAACGCGTACACACTCCTTACAGACAGTGCCGGAGTCGAACCTGGGTCACTGGCACTGTAATATTGTCACACTATTTGCCTTATTTCTCATGTGTGTGATGCAGAGAGTTGAACCTCCTATGCTCTCTCATTTCATTCAATTACAACAGGTATTGCAGAACCTAAAGTTGTGATCAAAGATGGGCCATTTAGCTTTAATTGGAACATTTTAAAATGTTCTCTAAATAGTCTCATTTCTATAATATTGTCCCAGAAGCCTGATAAACTTGTCCTCCTCAGTCTCCTTCAGTACCTTGCCGATCCTGTGGAGCACTATATTTTGTGACGAATTAGATTTCTATATTTGTTTTCGTTCTCAGTCTAAGGGGTGTGATTCTGATGTGTTTCCAGACGAGTTGAAAGCCTGAAGCAACGATTTGCAGGGAAATCTATTCCAACAGAGAAGTTTGCAATAAGAAAAGCCAGGCGCTACATGTCTCCAACGCCTGTCAAACTGGTGCTGCCTCCTCTGGTGAGGATTCTAATACCTTCTTGAAATAAGTCAGCTGAGAGAGGTAGACCTCAAATACCATGATATTGCAGGGTAAATATTTGATGCCACACTGAACTTGATTGAGTAAACAAAGAGAAGCTGGAGGAGACTCAGCAGATTATGCATCATCCTTGGACAGAAATGGTCAGTCAACATTTAGGGGTTTCACCCTTGATCAGTCCCTTGAGGAAAAACACCTTGTATGCCGCCTGGGCAGACTGTAGCCCAATGGTATGAACATTGAATATTCTAATTTCATGTAATGAGTCCCCCCCTCTCTTCTGATTCACTTCTGTTCTTCCCTCTTCACCCTCCATTTTTGTCCTCTTTCCCACTTATCTTAATACCCTTACCCTTATCCAACTCCCATCCCCTCTTCTTTCCCCCCCCCCCAGCACTACCTATGTATATTTCACAAAGAGGATCCCCTCCCTCTTCGGTCCAATCTGCCCTTCACCTCTTCCTAATAGTTTCCATCATATCACCATTATCAGCTTCTTTACTCCTCCAACTTCACTCTTTATGAAATCTTCCTCCACCTGAACTTTTTTTCTTTGTCTGTCACCTATCAGTCAACTGCCTCTGTATCCCAGCTCCACTCTTTACTCTCCCTATCATGTCCCCTGTCATGTTTCACTTCTACCCTATACTGCCCATATTATATTGATCATCTCCCTTCTGCATTCTCAGTCTTGCTGACGGGTTCACACCTGAAATGTGGGTAGTTCTTTCCCTCTGATGCTGCCCAACCTGTGGAGTTCTTCCAACAGATTTTTTTTTGTTCAATTTTCCAGAATCTTAAATTTCTTATGCCTCCAAATTTGCTCAATTTTTTTTTTGTCTTTTTTCTATGTCTGCCTCTATTTTTCTTTTTTGGAGTAGCCTCCTTTATTTAAGTATTACTATTCAAATATACAAGGTATTCCTGTAGTGCTACATGGGGAATTTCATGACTTTGACCCAACATCTTCGAATGAATAGATTGAACTATACCTTGAGTTATTCTCACATACCTGCCACCCTAGAGGATTCCAGTTAGTACATTGTTGAAGAATTGGCAAGAGCCAAGTTAGGATTGTGTAGTTTAATTCCCATTGTTTAGTACAGATTAAATATTATTACTTTGTTAAATACATTATATTCTTCACAGGAGATGATGTATATTTGGAATGGATTTGCAATACTTGGCAAACGAGCAGATCTAACTGAGAATATGCTGGTTACAATCGAAAAGGCAGAAATAGAATTACAAAAGCACCCAAGTGAGTATTATGTATTGTCACATCAAAGCATGCCTCCAGGATCCCAAAATAAGACATCAAGATGACAGATTTTCCTCAAGCACTTGTATGGAAATTTAAAGCTAGATCACCGGAACATTAATAGCAAGTGGGGCGATAAATCAGAGTCAATAAATGAATATAAGAGCAGGGATGTAATGTTGAGACTCTATAAAGCACTGGTGAGAACTTACTTAGAGTACTGTGTACAGTTTTGGATGCCTTATTTAAGAAAGGATGTGCTGGTGTTGGAGAGGGTTCAGAGAAGATTTACTGGAATTAATCAGAATTAATTGTCATGAACAAGTCATGAAATTCAGTGTTGTGTGGCAGCGTCAAAGTGAAAGTATTCATTATAACCATCTTAGAACATTAAAATAAGTAAAGTTTAAGAAAATAGTAGTGCATGAAATGTAAGGCAGTGTCTTTGGTTCATTGATTATTCAGGAATCTGATGGCAGAGGGGAAGAAGCCGTCCTTGTGCCGTTGAGTGCTCATCTTCACGCTTCTGTACCTGTTTCCTGATTGTAGCAGAGTGAAGAGGGTGTGGCCTGGGTGGTGGGGGTATTTGAGGATAGAGGCTGCTTTTTTAAGACACTGTCTCCAGGACGATACCTGGAATGAAAGGGTTATCATTATGAGGAATGATTGTCAGTTCTTGGACAGAGTACAGAAGGATGAGGGGCCTGGACAGAGTAAATGTGGCAAGGATGATTCCCATGGTAGGGGATTCCAGGTTGAGAGAACATAACTTCATGATAAAAGAGTATAAATTTAAAACACAAATGTGGAAAAAATTCTTTAGTCAGTGGCTCGTGAGTCTGTGAAGCTTGTTGCCACCAACGGCTTTGGAAGCAAAGTTGTTGGATGTATTTAAGGCAAGGATTGACGGGTATTTGATTAGTCAGAGATTTGGGGACAAAGCCAGGGAGTGGGGCTGAGTAGGTGGATGGATTAGCTCATGATTAGAATAGCAGAGCTGACTCGATGGGCCTACTTCTGCTCCTATATCTTATGGTCTTTCCTCACTAAGGGAAGCAGCTAAAATGTAATTTAAAGAAGTGGATATTGAAAAACTGAAATAGGAGCAAAGAATAACAAAATACAGTCATCACTGAATTTATGATTTTAGTTCTTATTTTGTTGTTTCTTGCCTCTAAAGAGCCTGCTGAATACCAAGTGGATGATGAGAATCTTGTACAACTTCTAAAAGGGCTCTGCCTGAAATTCCTAGGCCGGTTTTTACAAGCTGAACTTTGTTTCAATCAAGTGATACAGAAGTATGTTCCTTTATTAATGTGGCTTTTGGAGGTTTCAGTTAAATTATAGACACCATTCTATTTTACACGATGGAGAAATGTGAATGAATTTAGATGATGTAATAGTGGTCAGAAAATGAAGCGGTAGCCAAATAGTCATAAATAAATGAGTGTACAAGTTTATTGACCAATGTATAATACTGAAATCCAACTGATGTAGTCCTTTTAACATAGCCCATTATGGAACTAATTTAGTGAAGGAATTTCCATCAGGTGAATGGTATGCGAGGAGTGAAATTTTTTAATTGCTGTCGATTGATTTGCTAAACAGTTCTAACAGGCTTGATAACATTTAAAAGTGCTCCATTTCTTCATATTGAATAATTAATCTAAATATATCTTTTGCGATAGCAATTTACAAAGGTGAAAAATCTCAAGACACCTGAGAGATGAGAAATAGCTGATGTCTATGTCAGCAAAGCAAGTAAATGCATCTCTTCCTGTTCCATGGGCCTTATGGAAAATGGATAACCACCTTCTCAGAATTACCAAATTAAAGTCAAAAACTGACCAATGAACCTCAGACTGCTTGTTACTCCAAATCTCTCCTCTCCAATGTATCCCAAGTACTATCAAAGCTATTTCCATGGCCATTTAAGCCCAACCCCAACCAACCAATTTTCCCCTGCAGCCGCTGCAACCGTGTCTGCCTGTCCCGCATCGGACTTGTCAGCCACAAACGAGCCTGCAGCTGACGTGGACTTTTACTCCCTCCATAAATCTTCGTCCACGAAGCCAAGCCAAAGAAGACATGTATCTATAAATTAAATAGCTAGACCTCTCTCCTCCCAAATGGAAGCTTTTATTAATATTGTCTCTGAATATGTATTAATATTTCATCGCTACCAAGGATTAGAGGAGTTAAAGATATAGATTAAGAGTAGCTGAGAAGAAGATAAGGTCAAGGAAACAAAAGCAAGGGAGAAGCAAGTTCTTGAGTGACTGCCAAATCCAATATTCTCATCTATTTCTCAGATGTGGCGGATATGCTTGGTTATATTTGGTAATTATTTGAGTAAAATAATTTGTGTGTTTCTTGGATGGAAACGGGGGTAGGAAGTTGAATGTTGAAGTACAGGGAGGATAAAGTCAGCATCTGAGATTGTCATGTGTTATGAACCACACATCTTTGTGGTTCTCTGAGTTCTCTTGACTGTTTTTATGCACTTCTAGTGAGAAGAGGATAAGATACGACCATTATTTGGTGCCATATACTCATTATGAAATGGGGATGTTATACAAAGCACAAGGAGAGTGGGAGAAAGCAAAATGGTCCATTGAGACAGCAAAGTAAGTATCACAATATAAGTTCACATTTTTCTGGGTGTGCTGGAAATTGAACCACAATCTTTGTTTCAACTTTTGTTATTTAAAGCAGGGGTAAGTAATTTAATAAAAATTGGATTGAAATTTCAATGCGAAATTTATGCATTGTTTATTTCTATGTCCCTAGTCAGAGTAAATCACAGAAATCTGTAGTCACTGTGGTTGAAGTATAAACATAAAATGCTAGAGAAACTCAACTGGTGAAATAGTGTCCTTTATGTAGCAAAGGTAAAAATACATAACTAATGTTTCGGGCTTGAGCCCTTCGTCAAGACATGGAAGAATGTTGGCAGGGGTCAGAACAAAAGGAGGGGGGTGGGGAGGGCAAAGGCAGAAGATGATAGGTGGAGAAGGGAGGGAGGGGACAACAATGATCAGGGGGAGGAGGGGTGGCTTGGTGGTGGAGGGGGAAGGGATGGGGGAGAACTGGAAAAACTGGAAAGAGGAGGGGTAAAAATAAAAGGTGAGAAGGTTAACAGAAAGCAGAGAAGTTGATGTTAATGTCAACTGACTGGAGACGGAAAATAAGATATTGTTCCTCCAATCTGAGGGTGGTCATGGTAGGATAGGGCCATGGACTGACATGGGAATGTGACTCAGAATTGAAATGGTTGGCTACTGGGCTACAGCAGAGGCACCTCCACTCACTCCACTTCAATAGAGAAGCAGCTCCATTCCCTCCGCTATAACAGAGACCTCCCAGTCGCCAACCATTTCAATTCTGAGTCACACTCCCATACATACATGTCTGTCCATGGCCTTATGTACTATCCCACCCTGACCACTGGTAGAATGGAGGAACAATGCCATATTTTCTGTCTAGGCACCCTCCAGCCAGATGGCATTAACACTGACTTCTGTGCTTTCTGCTAACCTATTTGCCTTTTTTTCCCCCTCCCCTTTCCAGTTTTTACAGTTCTCCCCCTCCAATCACCCAGCCATCCCTCCTCCCCTGATCGCTGCTGTCCCCTCCCTCCCTTCTCCACCTATCATCTCCTGACTTTGCCCCCCCCCCCATCCTTTTATTCAGACTCCTGCCAACAACCTTCCAACTCTTGATGAAGGGTTCAAGCCCTATATGTCGGTTATGCATTTTATCTTTGCTACATAAAAGACACTGTTTGACCAGCTGAGTTTCTCTATCATTTTATGTTTTTACTCGAGTATCACTGTTACCTGAACCGGTGCTGAACTGAACTGCCTGCACATTGGCCTTTATCCCTTCGTTCCCTGCCTGTTCATATCTCTATATAAGTGCCTCTTAAATTACATTATTTAACTCTTAGCATTACTAAAACAACTGATGTACTGAGTATTTTGGGGTGAAGGTCTGTTGTTCCATGGAAGTGGCAATACAGGCTAATAGGGTAGTAAAGAAAGTTTACGCGATACTTGCTCGGGGTGGGAAACAGAATAAACGTCGCAAAGTCCTGTTACTAATTTCATCTGCTTTCATTGCTTCTCCTGGCAATAGGTTTCAGGCCTGTTAATCTCCTTTAAATTTTCCCCCCTTTTATTTTAAAACTATGCCCTTTTGTCTTTGACATTTCCACTCTGGGTAAAAGACTCTATCTATATCTTTAATAATTTTACATACTTCTTTCAAGTTACCCCTCAGTCACCAATGGTTCACTGACAACAATCTAATTTTGCCTAAAATCTCTTCATAGCTAATACTTTCTAATCCAGGCAACTTCCTGATGAACCTCTTCAACACCCTCGTTACAGTCTCCACAACCTTCCTGTAATGTGACGAATAGAATTCCATGCAGTACACCAAAGCTTTATGTATTTGCAACAGGACTTTGTGACTTTTATTCTCCGACACCACCATCGACCAATGAAAGCAAGTATGCCATAATTTTTTTTTTCACACTATGAACCATATTAACCAAAATACACACAAACATTTCCCTCTTGAATATACAGTGTCATTTTCTCCCCTTTTCCCCCCCCTCCCTTCCCTCCCTCCTTTCACCCCCTCCCTACCCACTAAACATTCAACATATACAATACAATAAACCCATTAAACAATGTCCTCACACAGTGAAAATAAACAAGAAAATTGTGTCATCTACTTTTACACACTGGGTCAGTTCATTTCATCTTCTTCTCATTCTGTCATTTTAGGGGGTGGAGGTCTGCGGTAGGCCCTCTCTGCTGTGTTCCATGTACGGTTCCCAAATTTGTTTGAATACTGTGACGTTACTTTTTAAATTATATGTTATTTTTTCCCAATGGAATACATTTATTCATTTCCATGTACCATTGCTGTACTCTCAGGCTCTCTTCTAATTTCCAGGTTGACATTATACAGTTTTTTGCTAAGCTAAGGCTATCATAATAAATCTTTTTTGTGCTTCATCCAATTTGAGGCCTAATTCTTTACTTCTTATATTACTTAGAAGAAAGATCTCTGGATTTTTTGGTATGTTGCTTTTTGTGATTTTATTTAATACCTGATTTAGATCTTCCCAAAACTTTTCCACTTTCTCACATGCCCAAATTGCATGTACTGTTGTTCCTGCTTCCTTCTTACAACGAAAACGTCTATCTGATACTGTTGAGTCCCATTTATTTAACTTTTGGAGCGTGATATATAACCTGTGTAACCAATTATATTGTATCATGTGTAACCTCATGTTATATTTCTCATAGTTCCGGAGCATAGCTTTTCCCATTTTTCATTTTTTATCTTTATGTTTAGATTTTGTTCCCACTTTTGTTTGGGTTTACAGCTTATTTAATCGTTCTCTTTCTCTTGCAGCTTGATGTACATGTCTGTTATAAATCTTTTAATTATCATTGTGTCTGTAATCACATATTCAAAGCTGCTTCCTTCTGGTAACCTCAGCCTGCTTCCCAATTTGTCCTTTAAATAGGTTTTCAGTTGGTGGTATCCAAACATTGTACCGTGAGTTATACCATATTTGTACTTCATTTGTTCAAAAGATAATAAATTATTTCCCAAAAACCAATTTTCTATTCTTTTGATCCCTTTTCTCTCCCATTCTCTAAAGGAAAGGTTATCTATTGTGAAAGGGATTAGTTGATTTTGCGTCAATAGTAATTTTGGTAGTTGATAATTTGTTTTTTTCCTTTCTACGTGAATCTTCTTCCAAATGTTGAGCAGATGGTGCAGTACTGGTGAACTTCTATGTTGCACCAGTTTTTCAGTATCCAATAAATTTCTTGATGGAGAAATTTATAATCAGCCACAGTAGCATCAGGACAAAGTCCGGGGAGTGGAAGTCAGTCCTTTGCCAATAAGAAAACTCAAAGGCCCTTTTAATTTCATTATCACAGGGATCCAACTTGTAGCGCAGCACAATTTTAAGCTTTTTATTCACATTGTCTGACTTTATCTATAAGATCAATGGAAAGTGTGAGCACTCTGTACAGAGTTAGGGTTGGATTCTTCATTGGTTGGATACCAGGTGAACGTACATGAGTTGATTGTTTGGATTGTCATGGAGTCATATTGTGTTTTGTACACTTTACAGAAATAACTACAAGGACTATTCAATGGAATCTAGATTACATTTTAGGATTCATGCTGCATTGAACACCTTAAATACCTCACTCCCTGATCATCCCTGAAGTTGGAGCAACATGCAAAGCAAAGAATGGAGCAAAATATTGATGACATAATTTGATGCACTAGAAGTACCATGTATTGTGAATATAGTAATATGTTCCCTTTATTGTCTTGCAAAGTAGCCAGACATTTTCTATGATATTGTAAAATATGTTTAATTCTAAATGTTAACACTTAAAGATGAATATTTGTTCTCTTTTCTAAAAAAATATAAAATTTGTTTTTACTTGAATATTGCCAGGATCGTTCCCAGTGCAATAAATATAATTCAGGATGTTTATTTTTAATTTCTTCTAATGAAAGGAAAGTTTGCTATCAGGGTACATAAATGAATGGCCCACAAATGTTTGACGTCCGAAATAAAAGCAAGGAATTTGGAAATGTTCAACTAAAAAAAAATGGTTTAATCCTGGGTGTATCAATTACTAGTAGAACTCAAGCTGTTAGGCCATGAACTTGACATCATAGTTATGCTTGTTCTGTGCTTACCACTTGTTATGGATTCGTATCTATTCCAGTTAGGAATGAATCATCATTAACTGACACACTGTTTAAAAAGTTACCAAAAATAGGGTTGTAGTCTCCTACGCACCCTGGCATAGCATCCTTCAAAGCTCAGCAATCTTTCAAAGCTCCTTTGAGCCATGTATATTCTAAAAGAAGCAACAGCTTTGGTTTTCATTTTCATAAATGATATCCATTCTGTGCCTGTTTTTTTTTTAAATAGAATTCTGTTTGTGTTGGATTTTCTAGCACTAAATTCATATAAGTGATAATTCAGTGAAAGGCAACAAAATAAGCAGTTTTCAGTTGGTCATGATTCACGTGGCATCAAAAGTAAAGTAGATTGATTCTGGTATCTTTATAGAACATGACTATGCACTGAGTACTTTTGTGTTCATTATTTTTATTTTGTTGATTGATGGGGTAGCGATAAAATGTATTTGAGACCACAAAAACACCCGCAAGAAATGCAGATGCTGGATTCTATGAGCAAACATTGAGATGCTAGAGGAACTCAGCAGGGCAGGTTGCATCTATGGAGAGAATGGACAGTCAACATGTCAGGTTGGAAACATTTTAGTCATAATTTTGGGCAGAACCGACCATGTGTTCTCAATATTTGCTGGGTGAAGTGCTGAGTGCCTCCAGCTTCTAGTTGTTTGTCCACACATATTATAATGAGCATACTGTTTGGCAGCAGGGGCAGCTGTGCAAACAGAGCACTCCTCAGTTTTATCTAAGTACTTTGATACAGAATTCACGTAGATCAGAAGCACAGAAACCAGACATGTTCCTTTACAGAAGAGAAAAAAACTACAGATAATAGATAAATATGACACAGAAGCGAACTGAAAGAACATCAAAAATATTTCTGCAAGCTTTTAAATGTATTGGTGGTGTCAAGACGGTATATATCTGGTGAAAGTACTTTTATAATCAAACTGCACTACTTCATGAGCACCGGCAGGAAATTATGCTTTCCACAATGCTGGGATATAGTAGACAATTCAGTTACAATTTCCCTCATTTGTGATTTCTTACCAGGAGAATATGGAAATAAAAATCAACAGGGACACTTTGGTGCAATCACTGGCAATTTAATCCAAATCCTTTTGTGTATTTTGTTGCAGCTCAGGTAGTGTATCATTATAACATTAATCTGTCCTTAATTTATTATTAATATTTAATAAATGTGTTGATGTAGAAATTGTAACTCAAACAACATTTTTACTTCTCCAATAGTAAATAAATGCAGACCAGGAATAACAGCCTCATTGATTCCTTAAATATTTTGTTGAAATATGTTATAGAAGAAAGTCTGCAGACACTGATGAATCTGAAATACACAAAAGTACTCAGCAGGTCATGCAGCATCCATTGGAACCAAAAGTATATAACTAACATTTTGGGTCTGATATGAGCAGAAAGCAAGCAGGGCCCTGAATAAAAAGGTGGGGGCGGGGGAGAGGAGGGAAGAAGGGGCAGGGGGAAGAGAGCACAGGCCAACAGGCAAGAGGTTATAGGTAGATATGGTTGGGGGGAGGGCAGAAGAGAAAAAGTTCTGAGGTTATAGGGGGAGGGGGAAGCTGTCTGAGTGGAGAGGAAAGAGGGTGAGCAGTTGGAAGAAAGGAGACAGAGGGATAGGTAAAGAGAGAGGTATAGGGAAGGGGCCTAACAGAAACCTGACAAGTTAATGTTAATGCCATCGGATTGGAGAGTGCCCAGACAGAATATTCGGTATTGTTCCTCCAGTTTGCAGGTGGCCTCAGTTTGGCAGTGCATGAGACCATGGTCTGACATGTCAGTGTGGGAATGGGATGTGGAATTGAAATGGTTGGCCACTGGAGGTCCCTATTATTGGAGTGGTTTTCACACTTCATTCCACTTACAAACCACCTTAAGTAATCCCTATGCTATAGGTGCTCTGTGATTAGTAAGAGATTACTTAAGATGGTATGTGAGTAGAAAAAAATGTTTGAAAACCTCTGTTTTAATCATACCTAATTAACTTATTATGTACATGGTTTCATAACTCCAAAGGAAATGGGCCCATGACAATTTTTCTCAAGCAAAATATTTCAGAAACAATTGGGTCTAGAGCAGTAGTTCTCAACATTTTTTTCTCACTCACGTAACACCTTAAGTAACCCTTACTAATAACAGAGCACCGATGGCATATGGATTACTTAAGGTGGTATGTGAGTGGAAAGAAAAAATTTGAAAACCACTGCAGTAGACAGAGCAAAAGTGCTCAATGACTATTTTCCATTCTAGGTCCAGTCTCTCCAATGCTGAGGAGGCTACAACAAGAGCACTAAATGCAGTAGATGACCCCTGCTGCTTCACTTGGAAACACTTTGAGACTTTGAATGGTGATGAGGGAGGATGTGTGGGTGCAAATGTAGCATTCCTTGCAGTCACATGGGTAGGTACCAAGGGGATGATGAGTGGATCAGAGCGTCATGGAGGGAGCAGTCCCTTTGGAAAGCAGAAATAGGAAGATCTGTCTGGTGGAGGTGGAAATTATGGAGGATAATATATTGGGTGCAAGGCTGGTGGGGATGTAGGTGAGGACAAGGAGAATCTTGGTCTTGTGTCTAGGGGTGGATGTGGCCAGGGCATATGTGTGGGAAATGCACTTTCCAGGGATTATTCTGATCCTGGCCAAGAGAATAGTGATGGATGATTAATTTCACCCAATAATTGTGTCTGACTTTTTACCACCCTATTTGTGTTAGAAGGACTGTTATATACCTTATAAATAAATAACAAACTGTGTAGTAGTTTGATAAGTTATTTCCTGGTTATTTTTTGGGACCTTGTATTGCAGGACATAAGAAAGAATAATTTTTGGGAGAGCATTGAAATAAATTCAAAGACAATTTGGATGACAGCAAAGTTTCAATGAATGATTTCTGTTCTAATTAAGTATTTTGTTTTTAATGAGACAGTTGCTGTACTGGACTGGAAAATGGAGTCAGCTATTGGACATTGATAGAACATAGAACAATGCAGGACAGGAATAGGCTGTTCATCCCATCGTATTTGCTTTAGTATTTCTGGGAAAATGTCCTATCTACTCTATACCTTTCATAATTTTATATACTTCTAACAGAAGGCACCTCAACACACCAGAGAAAACAATCCAGATTTTTCAATCTTTCCTTATAGGTAACATACTCCAGTTCACGCAGCATCCCGGTGAGGTGCTTCTGCGCCATCCCAAAGCTTCCACATCCATCCTTCAGTGTGGTGATCAGAATACACAAAGCTCTTAATGCATGGCAGACAAGGAATGAGCCTCATTGCTTCCTTGAACATTTCCAAGTAATTTTGTATTCCTCACACTCTTCCCCTTGCTAACAAATACAAGAATTATTTTGTCTCATCCAATGTAAGTGAGCAGTCCTGTCAATTTGTGGTTTTTTTTAAGGGCACCAGTGTTTAAAGCAAAAGTTGAAGAGCCACAACAGATATGATCTTTCCTAGACTTATGTGCAATATGTTGAGCTCCATCCCTGCTCTGTAATCTACTCATTCTTTCTCCCTTTCATTTCCCTCTTACTCTCTTTCACTCTTTCTCTTCCACAATTTATTTCTCTCCCTTTCACCCTATTTTTCACCTTTTTCTTTATCTCTGTGCACTTGAGATTTCAATAAACAGTATATTGGAATTTAAAATTTTGACTGTCCATTTTTGAATGGTAGCTTTTTTAATTCAAAGAATTAAAGAACTTACTTAAATCAAAAATAAACATGGTTATTACGGGTAGTTTTAATAGCTCCAATCCAGAATGCTCAAAAGTGTCAATCTCTGATTACCACCAGAACTTGATGTACGACACTGTGTTACTTCAGAAATGCCAGATACATCTTGCAGCTGCATTTTTTTATAATTTATTTTGTTGAAATGTTACAATAACTAAAATAGAAAAAAATACATTGGACATGAATGAATTGTAATTGTACTTTGGGAGAAGGGAACCAAATGATTGACAATGCTGTATATTTTGTCATGGTCATATTGTGCATTTCTTGCCTTTTCTGTAATGCATTACTCCCCATGATAAAATGAGTAATTATAATTATGACCAATAATGCAACAGATCATAGTTTAAATGCAGTATAAAAGTATTTTATAAACTGACAATTGAAATGTTCTGGTTAATTCTTAAGGTGTATTCTGTAATGATAATTATTCTGCTGTTGAATTACATCATGCAATGTTTACTATAATTTATTCCTCTTAAGGACAATGAATTTCACAAAAAAAAATCCAAATTTAGGTTCTATCAGTTATAATAAAAGACAATTATGTGGTTGATAATGGAAAATTAATTTTTGTGTAAACTTTGCTTGTTATTATATTTGAAAGTTAAATTGCTGGTGTGTTTTATTATTTCATGCCCTCTTTACTCTTCTACCATTCTAATTTGTTTTACACGATGACTAAATCTGTGAACGTAGCATATTTCTAACTTTCCAAATCAAGTAGAAAAGCATCTAAGTTATTGTTATCCATATTTGAAATTAAACTTTATGGTTTTAGATGTAAATTCATTTTGATATTCTCTAATACAGAGGCAATTTATGCCTATCTGCCGTGTTGCATGTCCTCTTCCAGGATGGTGTACTTCGCATTCATGATTTCTGAGCCATTCGTTGTGTGCTCTAAGCTCGGAACTGCTTGAATTAGAAACTGTTCGCAGTGGATCAGATTGGCAGTAGATGCAGAAGAGGTTTGTCTGGACTGGGGTGTATAACAAATAAGGATAGGTTGAGGCAAACATTTAAGATGAGAGGGGTGAAGATGTGCGAGGCATTTTTTTTAAGCAAATCGGCAGGTTACTGGAATGAGCTGCTGGGGAGATGGTAGAAGCAGATATGTCAATGACGTTCAAGATTAATTTAGACTAGGGGGTCTCCAAAGTGGTTGATATCAACCACTGTGGATCAATGGGACTATCCAAGGGGTTAAAAAATGCCATGGGGTTGAAAGGGGGTTGATAAATGCTGAGGGGGGGGGGGGCTCGATTGAACTTTTGGGGCTGAAAGAATTGTAGAGCCCAAAGTCCCCGCTCCTGCCCATGAGCCCAAGGTGAATTCTTCTATGTGGATGGCACTGCACCCGATGTTGAGAATGGAGTCGCTGTCGCCGATGCTGAAAACGTGGGCACAGCTCTGGCATCTTCCTGGCTAGTTTTTTTTTACTGTTACTGTAATCGCTTGCTTATTTTACAGATTTGTTACCTGGCAATTAGGGTGTTGTAACAAAGTTGGGGTTGCTACTGGGAGGACTGGACATCATGCACATGGTATGCAATTTCTCTCACATGCATATGGAAACTGCATGTCTACTTAAATATTGTTTGTTTATTTGTACATGCCTGGGGGTCTATACGGGATCAAGGATTGCATGAAGGGGTCAAGGTCTAAGAGGTTTAGACAGACACATGAATAGGCAGGGAGCAGAGGGATACAGACCATTAGCAGGCAGATGGAATTAGTTTAATTTGGAAACATTGATAGCATAGATGTGGTGAGCTGAAGGTTAAATAGCACACATGATGTAATGATATTTTTCATAGAGTCCTGAGATGATAATAGGAAACAATGAAAGACTTTGCCTAATAAATTCAGCATGAAGCTGAGTGATATTGACACATCATAACATTTTACTTACTAGCAGAAACTGATCTTAAATCATAATCTTTATTTGCTGACATGCGTATATTTTAAGGTGTACCCTTTGAGTCATAATTTGTGAAGTTCAGCCACTTTATACCCCATAAATAGATCCTTCCCTGCTCCAGAACATATGGTCTCTTTGCTATTTATAACCTATGGTAGATGTTCGATCTGATGTATCCTTGATGGAGATATGGCTGAGGAATGAAGCCTCCTTTCCTTGCCACTAACTTCACCTAAACTCGCATTATACAGTATAGGTGAAATGACTAGCTGGCCTTGGGCTCTGCCAACTTCCTAACTCTTTGGGAGTTCAGAACCAAGGGTTGAGGAGGTACACCTTGAATAATTTTGATTTGATTTCACTGTTGAACAACAGTCCCTGCATTTATGGAGATTACGGAGGAGCTAAGATCCATGGTCACTTGATGTCTCTCAAGGGACTTTCTTCTTTTAATACTGGTGATGGATGAGTTGGAGACGCTTTGCTTTTTCGGAGCAAAACAAATGAAAGATTTTTGTGTTCATGACAACGATCTTGAATCCAATAAAATCTGCAGCACAGCAGGAGTCAATCCCTACATTCCTCTCACCCTGTCAATCTCATTGAGACTTTTATTTGTGCAACACTTACTGAATATAAAGTAATTGATGTAGTTTCATTAGCGGTCCAAAAAATCTATAATAAAATAATCCATCATTTAGACAGTGTTTTGTTCTGAACATGGAAGATTCTATTTCAAGGATGGTATTTGTAAAAGATCACCTTTCAGGTACCTCCTTAGCCAATGTGATAAATGAAAATATAACTATAGAACAACTGCTGAAAAATAGGCCCTTCGGCCCATAATGTTACATCTAAATCTCTTCAGCCTGCTCATGATCCATATCCCTCTATTTATTATGTAATCATGTGTTCATCTGGCAGCCTCTCAAAAAATATTAATGTGACTGGCAGCCCATTCCAGGAAATGATAACTGTAGAAAGAATATTTGCCCAACACATCTCTATCAAAATGCACTTGCTCATCTTGAATGAGTATGCTCTTGGTCTGACTTTTATACCCTGCAAAAATTATTCTGATTATCTTACCTACAACTCTAGTAATATTATTTGTTTTATATAACTTCTGAGTTTCCTACATTTCAGAGAAAATGACCCCAAGTTCATCCAATCTCTCACCATAGCTTATACGCTCAATTTCAGGCAGCATCCTGGTAAGTCTTTTCTGAAACCTTTCCAAAGCCTTCAAATCCTTCCTGTAATGAGGGTGACCAGATTACACATAGTATTCCAATTGCTGCTTAACGATCATTTTATGCAACATGATTTTCGTGCTCTTGTACACATTGATCTGAGATGATAGCATGCAATCCATATGCCTTGTTTGCAACCTAATCAACTTATGTGACCACTTTCAGGGAGGTATGGATTTAGACTCCCAGATCTCTCTACATTAATGCTATTAACTCTATATATTCCCCCTACATTTGACCTCCCAAAGTGCAACACCAAAAACTTGTCAGAATTAAACTCCATCTGTTGGAAATAGAATCTGTTTTGCTTGTAAAGTAAGATATTTATTTCATTGAAGCATATGCATTATTTTGTTTTATGGCATACTACAGATTACAGCATATGTTTGTTATTAGTAAAAACAGAGGTGCTTAATGAAGCCAGTAAATTTCATTTTAGGTCATGATTGCTTTGTTGCTAGGAATGAACATGATCTTGTAAAGAACTTGGATTATAAAGATTACCAACATTTTAAAATAATAATGTCAATAAAAGTACCTTTAAACACAAAATATGTCAGATTTACTGCAATTTCTTAATATCCTTTTCTAGAAAGCAAGATTATTAGTTTACAGGTGAACAACCTGATGTAAATGAAACTATGACTGTCAAGCAGCAGCTCTTTTAAATTAAAAATGGATCAGCTCACATAATGCAGAACATCATGTCAAAATGAATGCCTAATTAGGTTAATTGCTGATAAAGAATTGAAAGCTCAGGTGCTGGAAGAAGGGGGAAATGTGAAATGATTGTGAAAGACTAAATCAAATAATTTCAAATACAGTAAAAATTTGCGTAAACCCATAATAGTATTTAAATATTGTCTCCAGCTTGTTTGGGATGGCAATATTTAATTTGTCCTCATTATGTTGGTTACTCAATCTAAATGTGGATCGTATATTGTGAATGATGCCCAGTGCTTACTAACAGATAATTTCAATTCTTTCTTATTGTGCCACAATTCTCTTGCAGGAAGTGAAAACATGGTTAGAATATGTAGGAAGAATTGAAAAAATATATTCTGTGTGAAGAAATTTTACTTGCATGCACAACTTTCAACACTCATCTCTTTCAAACTTTCAATAAAAATATTTTCATACTCTGTTATGTACATTATTTTGATTGAAGAATATCTCTGTGGTATGCAGAACCAGCTAAGAGAAAAGGAAATAGAATAAATTAATCATTAATTTTAAAGAAACAGTAAATGCTGAAAACATTCAACACATTAGGCATCATTAGTAGAAAGAAAAGTAGATAATGATGCAGTTCCAGAACTGGAAAACTTCCATTATTAGCACACCGACTCCTACAGCCAATTCAACTACTTCTTCTCACCTCACCCAAAAGAGGACTGTATTGGGAAAGGTTGTGGCTGTCATGTGATGGCATTATCCCCTACCTAGTCAGAGGACACACCAGCTGCCAATCAAGGTTTGGTTCTGGCCCATCCATTAGTGCACATCTTGCTGTTGGAACCATGTAAATTATCTGGACTGGACTCTCTCACCTGCCTGTACTTTGCCTTGGGCCATTGGATGTTGTAATTAGATTAACCCTCCTGCCACTGAGCCATTGGCTCCTGGTAAATGATGTGGGCTTGTCCCTCCAGCACTATAAAAGTGCCATGTGCTCTTTGTTTTCTCTCTTTGGCAGCTTGGGACCACCCTGCTTCACTCCAGGCCTAGAAATGTGGAAGGGTGCTGGAGAAACTGTTGGTAAGATGTGCACTGTTAAAAGGGTTGGGAGCATTTAATTAGTGTTCATTGTAGCCCAGAGCTATGCCTGCACTGAGGTGGTGGGGCATTGTAGTGTACAAGTTCATTGTTAAGTGTGTGTGTGCTCTGCATCAGTTACCATTTTCCCATGCTTGCCTTCTGTAAATAAAAACCTTCCCTACATCAAAACTGTATTCAAAGTCCTTGCCTTTGAGACCTACCAAACCTGTTTCCTCACTCACAACAAGGACTGCATTCCATTCTCAAACTTCACCTCCTCCCTATCCATTCTGATGAAAATACTTTCTAATCAGGGGCCTCTGATATGTCTTTCCTTAATCATGAGTTCCCTTCACTAAAGTTCACAAAATCCTTCATTTAAGTCCTATCTATTTCCTTCACCTCTTATCCCTTCTCCTCTCCAAGAGCAGGGATAGAGTCTCACCTTCTACACCACTGACCATTGCATTCAAAGCATCAGCCTTTGCAATTACTGCCACCCTCAATGGAATTCCACCACCAGAAATATCCTTCCCACACTTCCCTTTCAGCATTCAAAGGGTCTCTTTCTCCTCTGTCTACTCTTCCATCTCTACCTTCCCACATTAGTTTTGTCAAGAGCAGGACAACAACACCTGCTCTTTCACCTCATGCCTTCTCACCATTTAAGGGTATGGTCAGTCCATTCAGGTGAGGTGGCAACACTCAGGTGGCACAGTGATTGTTAATTTTCGTTTAGAACAAATTTATGGTAAGCAAATACATAATTGGTGACTGAGCAAAAAATACCTCAATTTGATCTGTTGTTTACCTTTGTGATTTGGTTATGTTTTGCTCTACTGCATCCCAAGTGGAGCTGATCGTTATTGGTTTCTCCTTGTCAGAGAGAGCACTGAAGCAATGACCTCTGGATGAGAAATAATAATCATAGTTATCCAATGAACCAAATCTTTCTGCTCTCTCATTTCCTGCATCTCTGCATTTGCAGAGCTACCACCTCCCTTGATCAATTCTTACCTTTCCTCTCCTATCCATATCAAATGATGAGCTTTTTCTGTTAACCTATGTGGCCTTCTTCCGCCCCCCCCCCCCCCACCCCACAACCACCACCCTCACCTGCCCTAACCTCCTTTTTCCCCAGCCTTTTTAATTCAGGTGCCTTTTGTTTACTTATACCTTGAAGGGCTTAGGTCTGAAAGGTTGGTTATTTATATTTGCCTCCTATGGTCGTTGCTGAGTTCCTCCTGCATGTTTGTGTTTTTTACTACCATCCCATGTTTCCAAGGCCCCCAACTTCTGACCTGCTCTATATATATATATATTTTTTTTTTTAAACTTACCTGATGTCTAATAGCATTTTTTGAGAATGGTGACCTGAGGATGTTAATAGTAATGGACTCTGTAAAGGTTATGTGCTTCACTATTTGACCACATATGAATGGAATTGAACATTGTACACTGAAAACTTGTGCACTTGGTCAGTGAGGGAAGATAACTAAGGAAGGATATCTGAACAGGATCAAGATCCGTTGGGAAGGTGGGACAAGGAGTGCAAAACGGAATTTACATTTTGATAAGTCAAATCAGGGCAGGACTAGCACAGTAAAAGACAGCGCCGTTGATAGTGTCGTAGAACAGAGACCATGGGATACAGGTGCATAGTCGCAATAAAGTAGCAACTCGGGAAGGCAGAGTAGTAGTGAAGTCATTTGGCAAACTCCTCTTCATTGGGTGAGTTATTGAGCCTAAAAGTTGGGCCATCAGCTGTGCAAGGCATAGGTGAGACCACACTTGGAGTATTGAGTGCAATTCTAGTTGTTCAGCTAGAGAAAGGATATACAGCAAACAATTTGGAAGGAGTGCAGTGGCGATTCACCAGAATGTTGCTGGAACTGGAGAGGTCAAGCTACAGGGAGAGATTAGATAGGCTGGATCTTTTTTCCACAGATCAAAGATTTTATAGAGAATTATAACATCATGAGGTAAATAAATAGTGAATGTTCAGTCTTTTGCCCCAGAGTAGATAATCCTAGAACTAGAAGGCATAGGTGAGAGGAAAGAACAGGATGGTAGAACTGATAATGCCCAAAGCTATAGAGAAGGAATGAATCTGTTTGAGATTTACCAAATTTTAGTAGATTGCTAATATAGTCAATCAGAATGCTGAAGAACATATCAATCAGTCAAATTTGGTATATTCTTGTATCTTTAAGCAGAACTTTTACTGCACCGTATTGGAGCCATGTTATTTGAAATAAAAGCAAACAATAAAGAAAATACTTGAAACACTAAGCAGGCCAGGTTTCCAGTCTTTACATTTATTCTTTATCTGTTCCCTTTCCCCAAGCCTATTCCAATACTCATTTTTCACTCATCACCACCCTCTCCCCTCCCCAAAGGTGTCCACCCCTACTTGCTGTCTGTTTCCAACTCCCACCTTCATCTGTCCAATATCTTTGATCCCTCCCCAACACTTGCCCTATCATTTTAATGCTGGCTATCTCCTCCTCTCCACTTGGTCTTAAGAACAGGACATGTTCTTATGACAGACAATAAACAACAATTGGGAAAGGTAATTGGCTTTTACTCACCTACAGAAGTTAGCATAGTAGCCCTTAGGCTCCAAGATCCAGTGACTTAACTCTGAAGACCGTAAGCTCACAAACCATTGGTGCAGCCTACACTCTCCGTGGATATCCCTTCGAGGAAAATGGTTCCTCTTCCATCCACCAATGCATGGCTGACCATTCCTGCCACCACACATGTTGGTAATGTTGCTCCTTTCTGTCAATGTCAATCGATAGGTGATGAGAAGTGGTTCATCCTGAGAACTGGTGTTGAGGCAATAGAGACTCTGAGTTAGGGCATCGTGTAAGACCAGACTGCCACTGTCGTCAGTGAACTGGAACTGGAATCCAATCACATCCACCCTCCAATCTCTCAGGATGGTGGAAACATTAAACGTATCATAACCGGAGGTTGGCAACTCACTCAGGTTCAATATCTTCTTGTCTAGTGGATCACTGATTGACAGGTTGTCCCCTTCCAAACCAATTGTGTGTATTGTCACATTGATTGTCAGTGCCTTTGGATTCAGGGTTCTGCGCTGAAGCACAAGCTCTGCTGCCAACATGGAGGGCTTGAGGCTGGAAATGTTAAACCATAACCATCCAGGATTGTCATATTCAGGAACTAAAGCAAAGATGGGCAACAAAAAAAAACACATTTGAAACATATCAGCACATTTACAATTCTTGCATAAATAATTTAATTATGCTTCACTTTTTAGCACCCATTTTCTTTTAATGCTTTTCCTCATTGCAGAAGCTTTATAAGTCCAATTATTTGCTATTGTCAACAAAATGTTTCTAGTTGCATTGATTTAATTCATTCTCCCTCCTAAGAACATTTTACAGATAAATCAATGGATTATATTAAATCAGTTGAAGGATAGATCTGAATTTGCAAAAGTGAATCGTTTTTATATCCTGCCCAAATTTTTCAATCACTACCACTGTTTTGTCTGGATGGCTTTTTCTTTTAAAGTTATTTTTATTTTGTCAGAAGAGAGAACAAATATATAATAAATCTATTGCACTGACACATTTAATACAAAAGCATTTACTATAGTGACAATATTACTTGGACTTAAATCCCAATCCAATAGGTAATTTTACATAGAATTGTATAAGAAGTAAAGAAAGAAAAAAAATCTAACCCAATGCCAACTAAGTTTGTAATTCATATTGTAAGTTAACATCAAGCAATAGCCTTGGGAGATCCAAACAAAGCGCGCCCAATAACAACCATCATTGCACCTAATTAGTCCAAATATGAAAGTAAGCCATAAATGAACCCCAGGTCCTATCAAAGGAAATCTCAATTTTCGTGACATTATGCCTGATTTTCTCCAAATGTCTAACAGCCATTATCTGTGAGTGGGTAGAAACTCCTCTTTCCATTTTAACAATATTGCTCTTCATGTTAGAAAAGTGGAAAACACTAAAACTTTGATTAGAGGATAGTTTTTTGTTTGTCTCCGGAAAAGCCAAACATTGACATTTATCACAGAGTGGTTGATATCTGGATAAATTCGAGCAAGTTTAACTTTGGAAAAATATACTTGATGCACCACTTTGAACTGAATCAGACTATGCCTGGCACACAATGATGAGTCATAAATCAAGCCCAAAATTGACATCCAATCTTCATCTGAATAAAAGATATTAGGATCATTCTCCCATTCAGTTTTAATCCCAATTAGCAAAATTGTTTTCATATTCAATAATTTATAATATCGAGCCGATATTATACCTTTTCGAGCAAATTGCAATTCAAAAAATTCCATAAAATTTGGATCTGGAAGGATTGGAACTGTTGAAGGCTTGGAACGGACAAAATGTCAAATTTGATATTACCTGAAAAATGGCTTTTTTAAAATCAGATATTTTGCAGTATGTTTATCAGAACTTCTGATTTGATTGTGTACTTTATTTCATAGATTCTTTCAGTTATTTTTCAGTGAATGTCATTCCATTTAAAAATCCTTGAAGGTGGCAATGCAGATAGATGATAAAAATGATGTGCAAAATGGTTGCCTTTATTAGTGGGCTCCAGAGCATAAGAGCACCGATGAGTTAGTACAACTTTAAAAATACATTATGTGGGCCATACACGGGATACAGTTCTGCTTGCAGTGCGATAGGAAGGATGGGATCGTTGTCAAGAGGGTGTAGAGGGGATTTACCAAGATGTTGTTTGAGATGCAATGACTTGGGAAGAGAGACTGAATGGGCTGTGTATGTTGTCCCTGGAGCATGGGAGGCTGAGGGGTGGTCTGATACAGGTCTACAAGGAACTGAGAGGCATTGATAAGGTAGATAGTAAGGTGGTGTCTGGAGGGAATTTTATTTTAATTCGGAAAGAGGTTGAAATCTGGAACACACTTCCTGAGAAGGTGCCAGAGACAGGTACTCTCTCACAACAATTAAGAAGCATTTGGGCAAGCACTAGAGGGCAAAGTAGGCTGCAGACTACGTTTACCAAATTGGATTAGTATAGATAATCAGCAGAGACACGACGGTCCAAAGGACCTTTCTCTGTGCTTTATGACCCTCTGTCTCTATCACTGGGGAGGCAGTGGTGCTCATCTCATGTGCATTGATTATTTGCTCCAATGTGCTTATTTTCTGAGTCTGAGCAGGCAGTGGAAAATCTCGCTCACCTTCTGTCCACATTACAAGCACTTCCATTTGGCAATATTTGCTTTCCATCTCCCAACTAACTCTGTCAAACACCAGCTCTCTGTTGTTGAGTTCAAGCTGAAATTCCAAGTTGCCAGTCATTTTAATTACCCTCACCCTACCAATGCAGCTATTTATTGCCAGAGTGATGCTGAATGTAAACTTGAGGAACAACATATCACAATCCTCCTAGGTGATCTAAAACCCAATGACACGAACAGTGAAATTTCCAAATGTAGGTCCTCCAACCTGATCCAGTTCCTCTGCTTCCATCTGTTCTTTACCTGCTCCCGTTCTTACTTTTATCTCAACCCCCAACCCTTTTATGGTCTCTGTCATTGTCTCTCCAACTCTCCAATCATTTTCCCAATATCCTATCCCTTTGGCCCTTCCACATTCCCTTTTTTTATGCTTGCTATCTCCCTTTCCCTCTTCACTCTTGACAAAGGGTCCTGACATAGATAGGATTGAAGCAGGGTGGGTGATTCTACTGGCAGGTGAGATGAGAACAAGTGGGCATAGCCTCAAGATTTAGGAAAGTAAATGTAAGAGAGAGATGAGAAGAAACTGCCTTGCCCGGTGAATAGCGAATCGCTGGAATTCTCTGCCCAAGGAAGCAGGAGAGGCTTCCTCATTTTAATATATTTAGACACGTCTACTGAACATTGATTTCTAAATAATAAGGGAATTAAAGGGTACAGGAAATAGTAAGTGGAGATCATCAACCATGATCTTATTGACTGTCAAAGCAGGCCAAATAGCCTACCCCAGCTCCTATTAGAGGATTAAATAGGAGTAGTGGAAGCTCCTATAATCCTCCAATCATGGCTGAAATGGCAATGGACTCAGCTCCAGATACCCACCTGTTCCCCATAACTCCTAATTCCACTATTATTCAAATATCTGTGTCTTAAACACATCATCATCATAATCGTTCCATTGCAGATGCAATATTCCTAGGTTTCCACTCAGCTCTAAATCACCTTGAAAACAGCAACTCATACATATGGCTGCTCTTCATCGACTACAGCTCAGCCTTCAACACCATTATTCCCTCAGTGCTGGTCAAGAAGCTACAAACTCTGGGCCTCTGCACCCTCTATGCAACTGGATCCTGGACTTCCTCATCGGAAAACCACAGTACGAATTAGAAACAACCTCTCCTCCTCACTGATGTGAGCTTAGCCTGCTGCTCTACTCATTATACACCCATGACTGTGTGGCCAGGCACAATTCCAATGCTATCTAGAAGTTTGCGATGACACCACAGTTGTCGGCAGAATCACCAACAGCAATGAGGAAGCGTCCAGGAAGGAGATAGACCAGCTCGTTGAGTGGTGTCTCACCAACAACCTTGCACTCAATGTTAGCAAAGCTAAGGAGATGATTGTGGACTTTAGGAGGAAGTCAGAGGAACATGACCCAGTCCTCATTGAGGGCTCAGTAGTGGAGGGTCAAGAACTTCAAATTGCTGGGTGTCAACATCTCTTAGGAAATGTCCTGGAGCCTCCATGTCAATGCAATCATGAAGAAGGCTCACCAAAATCTATACTTTGTGAGGTGTATGAAGAGATTTGTATGTCACTGAAGATGGTCGAAAACTTCTAGAGATGTACTGTGCATAGCATTCTGGCTGGTTGCATCACTGTGTGGTATGGACGCACCAAATCTCAGCATAAGAAAAAACTCCAGAGGATAGTTAACTCAGCAGGCAACATCACAGGTACCAGACTTCACTCCATCAAGGACCTTTACAAGAGGTGGTGTCTCAAAAAAGCAGCGTCTATCCTCAAAGACCCCCAACACCCAGGCCATACCCTCTTCACTCTGCTACCATCTGGAAAAGGTACAGGAGCCTAAAGACAAGCACTCAGCAGCACAAGGACAGCTTCTTCCCCGCTGCCATCAGATTCCTAAATCAATGAACCAAAGACACCGCCTTACTTTTCATGCACTATTTTTAAAAAAAAATTTTTTTGTAAAATCATTTCTATGAATGTTTACACTGTGACGCTGCCGCAAAATACCAAATTTTGTGTCTTGTTCATGACAATATATTCTGATTGTGAATTTCACATTCAATGAGGCAGCTTCACCTGCTTCCTTGGGCAGATAATTAGATAGATTCTTCTGTTCTATATCCCACCCTCTCCTCTCAACTCCTGTACTTTCATTCCATCTGGTCTTTCTTTCCACCACTATTGTCACCTTTCCTTCTTATTAGATTCAAAAAACTGGCAGCCTTTGTCTTCTAATAACCCACTGCACACTATATGAATCATCTTCCTCAATCCAACCCTTATTTTTCTTGCCTCTCTCTCCAAAACTAGCATACCCTTCCTCAAGTAAGGAGACCAATACTGCACACAGTACACAAGGTGCAGCTTCACCAGGAGCCCCTGTCCTCTCCAATACTATCCCTCTACCAATGAAGGTCAACATTCCATTTGCCTTACTGATTACCTATTGAACCGACAAATAATTTGTAATTCACGTATGAGCACACCATGTCTCTCTGCATAACAGCATGCTGCAATTTTTCACTATTTAAATAATAGTCCAATTATTATTTTCCTTCCAAAATAGATTATGTCACACTTACCAGGTTGCACTCTGTCTGCCAGACCTTTCCCCACTCATTTATCCTATCCATATCTCTCTGCAGACACTCTGTATCCTCTACACCAGGGGAGTCAAACTCAAATTCACGGAGGGCCAAAATTAAAAACTTGGACTAAGTCGAGGGCCGAACTAAATATTTATTGAAAATTTTCAACAACATCTGCATGTTTTCTCTTCTTTCAACATATGTAATGTTAAACTTTTTCTTATTAAAATAAATGTTTAATAATAGTTTTGGATAAACTCTTTCATTGTCATTGTCATTGGCCCATTCCTTTGGAGATCTGAAACCGTGCACATGACGAGTCAATGAGGGATAATTAAAGCAGTGGTCTTCAAACTTTTTCTTTCCACCCACAGACCACCTTAAGCAATCCCTTACTAATCACAGAGCACCAATGGCACAGGGACGCGAGTGGAAAGAAAAAGGTTGAGAACTGTTCTATTGTGGTAACTCCACATCTGATTAGGTTAATTGTTAGGCAAGTGGTCAGAGAAGGACCCCCCCCCACCTCACCCCAAGAAAGACTTAAATCACAGGAACAAAATAAGCTTCCGTCTCACTGCTCCCAATCTTACACACAGTCCTGATGTGGAATGTGGGGTCGCAGCTCCACGTTCACCCGAGTTCAGGTGCTGTCTGTGTGGAGTTTGTACACTCTCCCCTTGTCTTGGACCAACAGGTCGGTCGCCTGACGAAGGCACCCAAACCCCCCGTTGAAACGCCGGCGTCCGGGGCGGTGGAGGAATTGGCTGAGAAGAGCGCGTTTCTCCCACCCCTCTCCCATGGTGGAGAGGGATTAAACTGCGATCTCACGGCGCTGGGCTCGTCTCCAACAAAAGGAGCGGGAGGCAGGGTCCGCCGCGCACGGAGCGAGGGGGAAGGCATCGCCCACGAGACGTTCGGTCCGGTGTCGCCGTTGAAGCGCAGACCCAGCGAGGATGGTCCCCAACTCCAGCCGCGTCTGTGTGTCCGGGAGCCGGGCGGGCTGAGTGCGGCGCTCTGATCCCCGGGATTCGGGACTCTGAGATCCCTCCACACCTCCGGCGTCTTCATTTTCACCTTCAGTGTGCATGCGCTATACTGGCGCGGCGGCCAGCGGGCCAACACTAATATATATTTAATATGATCTTGCGGGCCAAATATAATTATATTGCGGGCCAAATTTGGCCCGCGGGCCAGAGTTTGACATGTGTGCTCTACACAATTTACTTTTACACTCAATTTAGTGTTCTGATCAAACCCTCCTCCAAATAATTTATTGTGAACAATTGTGGGCCCAGCAGCAATCCCAGTGGCACTCCATTAATCACCAGAGAAGCACCCATTCCATCCTAACTCTTTGCCTTTCATTGTTTAACCAATCCTTTATCCATGCTGATACGTTACCTCAACCCAATGTATCCTTATATGCAGAACTCTTTTGAGTGGCACCTTATCAAATGCTTTCAAGAAATTTATGTCTACCATACTCACCTGTTCCCCTCTATCCACTGCACTTGTTACATCCTCAAAGAGCTACATGATTTATTCTTTCTGAATTCCTGCTGCTTCAGCCTGATGGAATGATTTCTATCCAGATGTCTCACTATTTCTTTCTTAATGATGGCTTCAAGCATTCTCTCAACTGAGCTAACTGGCCTATAATTATCTGCCTTTTGGTCTACCTCCTTTTGCAAACACTGGCGTTATATTTGCTGCCTTCCATTCTGCTGGGACCTCCCCAGAATGCAAAGAAATTTGGTAAATTACCACAAATGAATTTGCTAGAACATAACCTGAAATGTTAACTATCTCTCTCCATGGATGCTACCCGACGTGCTGAGAACTTACAGCCTTTCTATGTTTGCCTCATAAGTTCTAGAATCATGTGTTTCCCAAATAAATAGATGTTGGCTCTAGAACAAACAGGATCATGAGTCACAGGTCACACACCCACCACCTCCCTATCCTCAGTCGTTAACATTAATCTACGTTGGCAAGTTGATTTAGTGATTACGCAATTTTAAATTTTCTTAAGGATCAACTATTAATTTGAGCTCTTTGAACTGAATAGAAAGTAATCCAATTTGGGAGAACTTTATGAAATGCATCTATTTCAATAAAAGATTTTTATGAACCATATGTCCTTGTACAACATAAACAAGGCACAGTTAATTTTAAGTACTGGCTATGGGACATCCCCATCCCCCAGATAATTTCAATGGACAGTTTCCAAAAATAGACACGTCTCTATTTAAAACAAAAATCTCTATTCAGTAGAATGAAACAAATTCTTGAGTTTCCCTTTCTCCTTGACCTTAAGTGATACAACTGGACCTGTGCTTCCAACAAATAAAAGGTGAAGTGAGAACATATTTCTAAAATGAGATTTGATTAAGTTAACTTTGAATGCTTGACACGTCTTACCTCTTATACTCCGGAAACTTTGGACCAGAGTTCCCTCAGTTTCAGTGGAATCCTTGGCTTCTGATGAACTGAGTTGCTGATAGATCTGTCTCATGTAGGGGTGAAGCTTGGTACGCTGTGGAAATGTTAATGTATTTATATGCAACATCTCCAGAATGGCCTTGCTGAATGGCTGCAGTATCTCCTGACTGTCTGCATAGTAATATGTTATCTCTGATGCCAAAACACCGATGAGCAGCAAAGATGAGAAAAGAAAGCTGAACTTTCCCATTAGAACTTTTGTTTCTTAAGCTTGATTTGTCCTCGCAGTGCACCCTTAGCTGACTTGCTGTATGTGCCCTGAGCCTCGGTACAAAAGGAAGAGTAATAATAAACTCCAGTCAGGAAACTGATGTTAATTAATTGCAAATTCTTGAAGCACTTGGCAGATTTTGAAACTCATTAGTAACCCTACGAAACGGCAGGAAATCAGCAGTTAACCCCCCTGGGGACCAAGAATAGGGTTGGACTACAATAAAACATACCAGTGGAGAGGAAAGTAGTAAAAACTGAGTGATTACAACTGCAAATGTGTTGCAATGCAACTCTTGCTTTTTGATCATTCATTATTTTCTTTGTTCTTGTGTAAAATATTGTTCTAGCAGAAAATGGGAAAATAACCTGTATCGCACTAGTTAAAAAGGTAACCTGCTTTAAAAGGCCTCATATTTGCCGAAGTGATTTGCAGAGTTACAGGGAAATAGCAAGTTGGTGGAATTAACTGGAAAATATTTTTAAAAGTGAGATAGAAAAAAATCCTTCTCTGCTGGAAGAATCCATAACCAGTCTCCAATTCTCCGCTCCATCTCATTTTATTTGAGAGTGGAGGCTTCCACTGACCAATCATGTAAGATTGGGAATGAAGGGACCAATTTCCCTTTGACCCTGTTCAGGATCTGGGTCCAAAACATTGACCACCTGCTTCCTCAGAAGGGAAACATTCTAGAGTGGGCGAAATCTCTTCACCATCTGCAGTGCTATCACATCATTCCGACATTCTGGTGGCAAGAATTGCACACAGAACTCCACCTGAGGTCTGATCAGTACTTTATAAAATTGGAGTACAACCTCCCTACTGTCGTATTCAGTGGTCCAATTAATGAAGGCCTGAATTCCATTTGCTTCTTTATCCTGTCATGTATCTGAACTGCCATCTTCCAAGGATCTTTGGATTTGTATTTTAAGGTCCCTTTGTTGCTTAAAGTCCCCAGACCAGTGGTTCTCAACCTTTTTCTTTCTGCTACATCCCACCTTCAGTAATCCCGAAGCCATCAGTGCTGTGGGATTAGGCAGGGATTGTTGAAGGTGGGATGTGAGTGGGAAGGGAAGGTTGAGAACCACTGCTCTAGACCCAATTGTTACAGAAATATTTTACCAGAGAAAAATGGTCATTGGCCCATTTCCTCTGGAGTTGTGAAACCCTGCACATAACGAGACAATGAGGTATGATTCAAACAGTGGTTTTCAAATTTTTTCTTTCCACCCACACATCACCTTCAACAATCCCTTATTAATCACAGAGCACCTATGGCATAGGGAATATTTAAAGTAGTATGTGAGTGGAAAGAAAAAGGTTGAGACCCACTGCCCTAGACCCTACCACCAATTGTGTATATCTTTACCTCATTTATACTCCTCAAAAATCACCTTATATTTGTCTGGATTAATCTCTATCCTTCATTTTCCAGTTTACTTCACAAATACATTGATATCACTGTTGTTTAAGATTACCTGCCACACTGTCAACAGCTCTGCCAATCTTCATGCTGGTAGAACACTGTGGGTCAAGCAGCATCCATGGAGGAAAAAGGTGTTAGTGGACATTTCAGGTCAAGACCCTGCATCAAAACTCAGAGCAGAGGAAAGATTGCCAGTTCTTAATAGTATAAGTGTAGTGAGTTGTGAATGAAGATAATGATCTTTCCTTCTGCAATATACATTTATGATTTACTCTTAAGTGCAAAGGGTTTGATCAAGATATTTGCAGATGATCCAAATGAGTGAGTGGGATAAAGGCTGTTAGGTGATAGGTGGAAACAGATGGGAAGGGGATGATGGGCAGATGGAAGGAGATGAGTGGTCAGGATGGGAGAGGTGAATAAAAGCAGAAGAAAACTAAATGGATGGAAGAAAAGAACATCAGAGGTGGAGAATTCAGTGCTTGTAACATTGGCTACCCATACAAAATACAAGCTGTAGTTCCGTTTGGCTCTCCACTGCAATGCAGAATGATGAGGACAGACATGTCAATATGGGAGTAGGAAGAGTGCAAGTGGAAGCCCTGGCTGATGTTTGCAGACAGAGCAATGGTACTCTGCAAAATGTTCACCTCATCTATGCTTGATCCAACATGATTTCACCATCAATTACATCTTCTCCCATCGTCCTATTCTGCTTTCTGCAGGGACAACTCTCTTTGTGACTTGCTGGTCTGCTGATCCCACAAAACTCCCTTCCCCATGTAAGTACAAGAGGTGCAACATCACCAAGGACTTAAATAGTCCTCCCAAAAGAAGCAGAGGTTAAGTTGCACCACTTCCAACCTTGCCTACTTCATTGGGAGCTCAACATTGGTAAAACCAAGCATAGACTAGGGAACTGTTTTGACGAGTATATGTGCTTGACCTGTAACTGCCACTTTGAAATGCCTGGTAACTTTTTGACTCATGATCCTAACATAGGGAAGATATTGAGAAGTGAAGCCTCTCCCTATAACTCAAGTCTTCCAGTCCTGGCCACTTCCTGGCGAATTATCTCTCCATTCCTACCAATTTATTGATATTATGAAAAGTGCAAATGATTTGAAAGTCATATGACCATATTCAGCTGAAAGGAATATGGAAGAGTCAAGTGGTAGATTGATAATGACCTTTAATTTTTCCTTGGGATGTTTGGGATACATATTAGCAATAGTACATGCATTAAAGGAAAGACTGCACATGCAGACTTACATAGTGCCAAAACATAAGAAAAGCTCCGCAGTTCCACAGCAACCAAGATGTATGCAGTTACCAGCTGCGTTTGCACCCATGTCAGAGATTTATAGAAAAATCTCAGAAACCTTGATCTCACAATCAAAGAATCCACATATCGATGAATGTAAGAGTCTGCTTGCACAGTTGCAGCCCACAGGATAAATCCAAAGAGCTGGCCTGGGTGCAGACCATGCCACCAAGCTGAAAAGGCAAACGTTGACAGCAGAGGATGAACTTTGCTGCGTTGAAACACAATCCTCCTCAGCCAATCGGCTGTGGTTTTGTTCCATGTTCGAGCAAATTCGGATATCTTATTGGTTGTTTCAAGTGTCCAGATATCAGTATCAGAGAGTGCAACTTTTTCAGTCCTTTTGTCTTCCAATCCCAAACCAATTAAATTATTGATAGATTCATTGAGAAGCCATTGTGAGTAATATGCTAATCTGAACATTAACGATGTAATCCAAACCAATAAAATATCTGTAGGAACATTCCATTGAAGGGGCCCTTGGGCACAAATATAATTTCTTACAAACATTCTCAATCTTGACAAGACAAAAAATAAGATGCTCTTTTTTAAAAATGGCCACAAGGGACAGGTAATGCAACTCTGATCAGTTCCTTTGAGATTTTCCACATGAATTTTGAACATTTTATAAGTGTACAAAGGCCCTCCAAAGAGAGCCGGAAAGTACAGCATATAGCCAAGGTACGACAGAAAACTGTGGAGCAATTCCGAATCCAGGAGGTTGTGCTGCATAATTCTAATCGGAACTGAGATTTTACCTTCATGAACATCCAATGACGTTGATGTTATTCTTTGGGTCAACAGCATCAGAGATGACAGTGTAATTAAGAATCTGAAAGTGAAAACAATCAAAGAGTCAGTCTTACAGCACAGAAATAAGTCCACAAGCCCAGTTTGCTCATGTTGAATGACCGGACTTCCCCCTTTAGTCCACATTAGACACATCCCCCCTCCAAGCTCCTCCCATCTGTATAATTATCCATATCTTTCTTAATGGAAGCTAATGCATCTGCTTCTACCACTTTGATTGACAGCTCGTTTGACGTGATCACCACCCTCTGAGTGAAGAACTGTCCCCTACATTCTGTTTAAATTACCCGCCTCCATGAAATAGTCATGCCCTCTTTTAGATTTTCTTACTATTGGGAACAGGCTGTCACTATTCACCCGATCTATGCCCCTCATGAACTTCTGCTATCCTCAATAATAAATTTAAAAGGTCTCCGACAGATCTTTCGCCTTCCTGTTCTTTGCTTATTTCTTGAGGAAGGGTTCAGGCCCAAAACATTGGTAATATATCTTTACCTCCTAGGGACGCTGCAAGACCAGCTGAGTTCCTCCAGCATTTACTGTGCGTTTTATTTACTCTTATTTTACCGGCTGCAACCCTGCAGCCTCTGCTTGCTGAAGCTTCAATGTCTCACTCTTACACTGTTCATTCCAAAATGCCTGCTCCATTTAAATCTACCTTCTGAAATGTGGAGCATTAAATTAATTTTATGCAGCAAAAAATTCAACTGCTGAAGAATAATTTTCCTTTAAATGAATACCCAGTTGCATAAAGTACTAGAACAAATACCAGATGGAAAAGAACATTGTCAGGTAATTTTGCTTCAGTATTGGGTCTCTTTGTTCAATTAGTGTATCTATACATGTACCCAATATATGGAAGAATTGATTATTCCCATCCAGATGAGGGAGGTCATTAAACCCACCTTATCCTTCCATGTTAGGCCTCCCAAAATACAACACTTCATATTTTCCTGTACTAAACTCCAACTATTCCTCTTCCCACCTGCCCAACTGACCTTTGGCAATCATCTTCACTATCTACAATACCAGACACTTTAGTGTCATTTGAAAACTTGCTGAATCATGCTATGCATGTTTTCATAAAAATCCTTGATATAGATGACAAACAGCAATGGGCCTAGCAATGGGCACATCACTAGCCACAGGCTTCCATTCCAAAACACAACCTTCTATCATCATTTTCTGCTTTCTTCCATGACACCAATTTTCTATTCAATCTACTATCTCACCTTGGATCCTATGCTATCTAACCTTCCAGAACAGCCCACTATGCAGAATCTTATTGAAAGCCTTGAACTCCATGCAGGCAACATTTACAACTCTGCCCTTTTTAAACTTCTTGGTCACATCTTCAAAAACCCCAATCAGATTTGTGAAATATGACCTCCCACTGACTATCCCAAACAGCCCTTGTCCATCCAAGTGCAGGTACATCTTTTCCATCAGAATACTCTCTAATACCTTATCAACTACAGATGTTAGGCTCACTGGTCTGCAGTTCCTAGGCTTTTCCCTGCAGCCCTTCTTGAATCGAGGCACAACATATGCCATACTTCAGTCTTCTGGCAACTAACCTCTACAAAATGACGACCCAAAATTTTTTGCCAGGGCCCCTGAAATTTCTTCTCTAGCTTCCCACAGTGTCCTTGGATATACCTGATCAGCCCCAGAAGATTTGCCTGCATTCATGTGCATCAGGATCTTCAGTGTAATACTGATCGCAAGGCATTGCCATTGACTGCCCCAAGATCCCCAGTCCTCGTGTCTTTCTCTGCAATTAAAACAGAGAAGTACTCATTGAGGACTTTACTCATCTCCTGTGGTTCCACACAGAGTTGATTGCATTGGTACCTGACAAATGCAATTTTTTTCTCTGGTTATCCTTCTTCCATTTACAAAATTCTTGGGATTACCCTGAATGTTATTTGCCAGAGATATCTCCTGTCCCCTTTTTGCCCTTCTGATTTTCTTTTATAGCTTGCTTCTCAATTCCCCAAACTTCTCCAGATCTAACCTTTATCCCAGCTGTTTATATGTGCTCCAAGCCTCCTTCTTGCTCTTGACCAGAGCCTGAATTTCCCTCTGTGATAGTACAGACCTATCACCAATGTATATAGTTACAGTATCTAGAGTGTAATGACTGTGCTTACAGCGATTGGCTGAGAGCTTAGCCACGCCTACTGTCTGAGCCTTAAAGGGTTGTGTCCCTAGCCAGGTCGGATCATTCCGGACTGGTCGGCCATCTGTGAAAAGCTCCTGTCTTTTGCTAATAAAAGCCTTGGTTTGGATCAAAAGTCTTTGGTTCTTTCAACAAGCTCTACACCCTCAAAATCCAAGTTTCCCTATGCTTGCATGTCTGATGCACTCGAACAAGAATGTGCATGTCCAGAATTTTTTATATGTAATTATTTTGGGTTTTTTTTGGTCCTTATGTCGCTAATATGTCTGGAAGGTAAAGGAACACAGTAAAATGCTACATGAATAGGGGATGAGGACTAATTTATTGTTGCTGTCTCTCTTCAGGGAAATTGTTTAATTTTGTCTCTAGATATATTAATTGGGATAAGTGAGGGGGGAACGAGGGGAGGGGGGTGAAATTTGGACTCGATGGTGAAGCTTGCATATAATTGGAAAATGTGTGTTTTATTATTAAGGATTGTTGACACTGTTTGAGTTTGAAGTAATTTAAATAAAATATTCAAAAAAAAAGAATGTGCATGTCCTGGATCACTGTCAAGACACTTTTAAAAACACCCTATTTTCCTAACATTCCTATTCCTCCAAACAACCTGTTCCTTTTAACTTGAGCTAATTCTTAAACCTTTAAAGTCGGCCTTACCCCAATTCCAAATTTCATCTCATGGTCCTGCCCTGTCTCTCTCCATAATTATCTTAAACCTAAAAGAATAATGACTGCTCATCCCCAAAAGCTCATAATGTAAATTTTTTCCACTTGTCTTTCCTAATTTCCCAAAACTAGATCAAGTATTGACCGTTCCATTGAAGGACCCTCTACATGGTGATTGAGGAAATTTTCCTGAATAGATTTAACAAAACCCCATCTAAAGCTTTCACACTGATTTTCCATGTCAATATTTGGAAAATTAAAATCCCCTACAATGACAACTATATTTGACCTACAGCTGATGGCATATTCCCTGTTCTCGCATTCCAATTGACTATTTAGGGGCCTATAAGGAGGTCATGCTTTTCTTGCTCAACAGTTCCACCCAAATAGTTTCACTAGCCAACCATTCTGTAATGTCCTAATTAGTTTTCTGTAATTGCTACCATATGACAGTCACATCTATCTGCTAAGTCCATCACTTTACCTGACAAGCCTTCAGCATTTAAACAATAAACAGATGTTGTTTGGGGGACATGCAGTAAAACCCCTGGTATCTGTCACCTATGGGAATTGGTAGATGCCGGATAAATTAAATTTCTGGTTGCTTGAGATTGCATGTTGCATGCAAGGCGGGCCAATTTTAAGTCCATATTTTTAACCTATTTATATTTGAATTCTGGATAACAGGGGTTTTATTGTCTGTTCTCGATGCCTGCACTATTTGACTTATTGCAATGCTACTACCCAGACTATTGTCTTATTTATTTGTTCGTCGTATTTATTTATTTGTCCAATCTGTTTATCTATAAATTTATTTTTAGGCTTTGATACAGGTAGCTCGGACCTTGGATAAAGCTGAAAATATAGTGAGTCAGAGTAAATAAAATAAGTACTAAGTATAGTTAATACAGAAGAGGTAATAGATAACAAGCAACTGCAAGAGGAAACTAAAAGAAGCATGGTACCTCAAGAAGAAGGTGGTCATAGAAGCAGGTGAGAGCAACATCCAAGTAGTAATGACTAAGAGAAGTTTCTAAGATTTTTAAGTTGTGAACTTACTGAATGTCTGTTGCTTCTTGCAGATAATAATCTTTGTAGTGCAGCCAAAGATGGCAGAGTGTCTGCCATGCCATCTGAGTGAGGAAGGACCAGCTGTGGACACTCCTGGGCTCCAGAATATGTATGAGTATCATTGAGAGAAGAGCAGGTATGAGCACCAGAATGGCATAGCATCCCATAGAAACAGCAGCCATTAGAAGTCCTCCAAACAGCAGGAACATATATCTGGAGGACAGTGAAAATTCTTCAGAAAATCAAGTCCACCTCCCTCTCACTTTAATTTAAAAAAAATTGGATGTAGTGTGTTGTTTATTTTGTCCTGCAGCCCATTTTTTTGCTGCCCAAATACACCAATCAACCTAAAATCCACGTACATATTGAAGGGTGGGAGGAAACTGGCGCACCCAGAGGAAACCCACAAAGACCTTGGGAGAATGTACGCTATTACAGCACTGGAATTGAATGCAGGTCTCTAGCCCTGCAATAACATTGTGTCAACCGCTATGCAAGCTGTGTTGACCATGGGAAACAGACTGTGGCTATTGACCCTCTCTCTTACTCTGATAATTTTATGTACTTCTATCATGTCACCTCTTGGTCTCTTTTGTTACAGGGAAAACAGACCAAGCCTATCCAATATCTGCTTACAATGCTTGCACAAATACTTGTGGGGCTCAGGAGTCAAACTCAGATGAAATTATTAAGGGAAATAAAGAAATTGTTCAATTGTTATCTTTCTGAATATTTTCCTATTGACTGCTCTATTAGGAACATTGAAATTGCTTCACTATAGATTGTAACAAGGGACAGAAAAAAAAATAAATCAACCATCCAATAAGTCAATGATCCCTTACTCCCTCACTCTTTTTCAAGTTTCAAGTTGGGCCATTTGAACTGAGGGATCAAATACTTGAAAAGTTAGGTGTGATTGATAAAGTCACATTTTAAAAAAAAAGGAACATTATGTTAATAATGATCTCAATCTTTTAACCTCTACATCTGCTTAACTTTAAGTAATTTTCAAGAAGTTGCTGCAACAGTGAAAGGTCCCCAAGTCACAGGAAATGGCAGATTTTGAAATGATAAAGTACTTTACGCAGATGAATCATTTTGCAATGGAAAGCAGCTGATACAAATATTGTCATTTTTTTTCTCTCTGCTATTAATGTTAAATGAAGCAGCTGCTAAAAGATGGCCCCAATTTCCACTTTTGACCAGTGCCACTGATGGATTTTGCACTGACATTAAATTTAATCTTACTTGCTTAAACTGAAAGAAATAATCTACCAGATAGATTTCTCTACTGCAGATTAATTTGAGTTCTCTTTCAGTTGTTTTACATGGATTGCAGAAGGTAGAGATTTCCAAATATATCAGGTAAAAAAAGTTCCAGAACACCCAGTTTCCCTTTATTTTTCTTATAATGGCAGTTTCTGAAGTTTTAAATGAATTCATCAACCCGACTTTACAGCTAATGATTGACCTACCAGTCACGCTTTGCTTGCCTTGTTACCAATTAGTTGACTGAAAGCATACATGTGTACACAATCATCCAAGTTTCAGAGTACAGGTAACAGAACTCCATCTACAAATTATAGAACCTGTAATTACTGGTAACTCATTACTGACTAATGTTTCCTTGCTTACCTTGCAGTTAAAGAAAGATGTCCTGTGATGGAGAAGTTGTAAAAGATAACACCAAGTGGAACACTCATAAGCTGGTAGATGGTGACTGGATAATAGTCTAACTCATATTGTAGAAAATCTGAATCCATCCTAACATGGATATCACACAACCAGGTTGGGTGCCCTCTTCAAACTGAAAATAAGCTAAAGTACAATTAACCGTACCCAAAAGGGTTGCCAATTTGTACCATTCTGTGACATCAAACTGGCATGTCAAAAGCTTGCTTTTATTTAAACCATATGCATGAGAAAATATACAGAAGGGTGGGGGGCAAGCAAGCATGCCAATTAATAAAAGGGAAATAACTGTTCAACATTCTTGTTTCCCAGAAACTGAGCAAGTCCACCAAATAATTCCATCAACATGCTAGATAACAGCCTGACCATCTGATACATAATCTTACAACCACATTTTTGACTATTTGCTTTCCAGCATCCATTGTTTAGTTAGAAATTACATTAAAATGAAAATATGGTTTTTTTTTTCGATATTGGGAACAAGCCTGTGTTTCTAGAGATCATGGGCTCATGCAGCAATGTCCTTCACAAGGAATTATAGTGCCTTTCAGAGTCACCAAGGAGAAAGAATAAATAGAATTGAAATTGAAATGATGTGATGTGCTCTGTTCCAATATCATGATATCCCTGCAATTAAATTATGGGCTGTAAACTTCATGGATGTTGAGGAAAAGTCCAGCTTCCACCCTCCACCCTCATTACATTCTACAGGGGAGATGCATTGAGAGCATCCTATGTAACTGCATCACCGCCTGGTTCAGGAACTGCACCATCTCAGAACACAGCGGATAATAAGGACCGCTGAGAGGATTATTGGGGTCTCTCTCCCTGCCATGGTAGATATTTATAATGGCCACTAATTGCAGAAAGCCATAAACGTTGTGAAGGACTCCATACACCCCTCCCACAATCTGTTCTCCCTTCTGCCATGCAGGAAGAGGTCCCAAAGTGTTTGGGCCCTCACAACTAGATTGCAAAAGTTTCTTCCCCCAAGCCATGATGCTTCTGAACTCTGGGGAGAGAGGGCAAGCATATGTAACATGATATTTATAAGTGATGTTATTTATAAAAAAAAGTTACTGATGTAATTTAGCCATGTAAATAACCAGCTCCACGATCCAGAGAAACGCTTTCTTGTTTTCACTGTACACTGCAATGATTATGGTATGAATGACAAATAAACACGACTTAACTTGACTTGTAAACTATTGACTATAGAATCCTGGCCATTATCAGACAATTAAATGGACCTTACCCAAAACATTGACTGACTATTTCTACCTATGGATGTGGCTTGACTTGCTGAGTTGCTCTAGTAGCTTCATGTTTCTCATAGTTGTCTACCAATTTGCCCTCATTTGGCCCATATCCCTCTAAGCTTTTCTTATCCATGCGCAATAATCTATCCACTTCTATCACTTCCTCTGGCAGCTTGTTTTTTACTGGCCAAGCTGTCAGTGTGATCGCTGTTAAATCTTTCCTTTCTCATCTTAAATCTTTTCCTTCTGGTTTTAGATTCCTGTGTGGTAGAAAGGCTACAACTATTTTCCTTACCTATGCCTTTCATAGTTTTATAAAGCTTTACAATATCCCGAGCTCTCGGGAGAAAAGTTCAGACCCTATCCAGCTTCTCATTTTAATTCAAGCCCACTAGTCCTGGTAATATTCTTGTAAACCTTTTCTGCACCCTTTACAGCTTCATGTTATCTTTCCTACCTCTGGGTGACCAGGACTCTGCACAATATTCTAGGAGAGGTCTCACCAATATCTTGTACCATTGTAACATAACATCCCTGCTCATGTGCAAATGGCCTGACCCATGAAGACAAGTGGTACCATTGCCTTCTTCACACTCGGTCTGCCTGAATCATCACTTTTATGGTACTATGTATCTGAATTACAAAGTCTCTACTATCTCCAACATTCTTCAGGACTTTACTGTTACACTGCAAGCTAAAGTTACCAAAGTTCAGCACCTCACACATCCAAATTTCATTCCATTTTCCATTCTTTGGCCCACTTTCTCACTTCATCTAGATCCTATTGTAATGTTACATAATCTTCTTACAGTCCACAATACCACAAAAATGGGTGTCACCTGCAAACATACTCTCCATGTTAATGACAATATTATCTGAATATATATATAAAACAAACAACAGGGGACTCGGTACTGAACACTGTGATTACAGGCCTCCAATCCTCTACCACCCTCTGACTCCAACCACCAAATTTTGAATCCAAAATTCATGAGATGCCGTCTATCTCATGTGCCTTAATCTTCTGGATTAGGCTATCCTGAGGGACCCTCTTTACTAAAGTTAATGTGGACAACATTCACCACCCTGTGCTAGTCCATCTTTTTGCCCATGTCTTCAAAAATCCCAATCATATTTGTGAGACATAATAACGTTTAGGTCTGTACATTCTACAATGTGCATACATTGTGGCAACCGAACAGATACTTCATGGAGAAAAGAAAAGCAATTACTACAGTACATATTAAAAAGAAAAAATACAAAAGATAGATTGATAATAAAGATTCACAATTAATCATGATGCAAAGAACAAGAAGTGGTGTAACAATAGGACAGTTTTTTTGTGGTTACAAGTGGGAGGTTCAGGAGGCTGATGGTTGTTGGGAAGAAATTGCTCTTGAACCTAGAGATGCAGGATTCTACACCTTGTATCTCAAGGTAAGTGTGAGAAGAGGTTTTGACCAGGGTGATGGGAGTCCTTTATGGTGTTGGCCACTTTTTGTCAAGTCAAATCAAGTTTATTGTCATCTGATTGTACATGTCTTTATCTTTGGCTTGGCTTCGCGGACGAAGATTTATGGAGAGGGTAAAAAGTCCACGTCAGCTGCAGGCTCGTTTGTGGCTGACAAGTCCGATGCGGGACAGGCAGACACGAGTGCAGCGGTTGCAGGGGAAAATTGGTTGGTTGGGGTTGGGTGTTGGGTTTTTCCTCCTTTGCCTTTTGTCAGTGAGGTGGGCTCTGCGGTCTTCTTCAAAGGAGGTTGCTGCCCGCCAAACTGTGAGGCGCCAAGATGCACGGTTTGAGGCGTTATCAGCCCACTGGCGGTGGTCAATGTGGCAGGCACCAAGAGATTTCTTTGGTGCACCTCTCTCACGGTGGCCAGTGGAGAGCTCGCCATATAACACGATCTTGGGAAGGCGATGGTCCTCCATTCTGGAGATGTGACCCATCCAGCGCAGCTGGATCTTCAGCAGCGTGGACTCGATGCTGTCGACCTCTGCCATCTCGAGTACTTCGACGTTAGGGATGTAAGCGCTCCAATGGATGTTGAGGATGGAGCGGAGACAACGCTGGTGGAAGCGTTCTAGGAGCCGTAGGTGGTGCCGGTAGAGGACCCATGATTCGGAGCCGAACAGGAGTGTGGGTATGACAACGGCTCTGTATACGCTTATCTTTGTGAGGTTTTTCAGTTGGTTGTTTTTCCAGACTCTTTTGTGTAGTCTTCCAAAGGCGCTATTTGCCTTGGCGAGTCTGTTGTCTATCTCATTGTTGATCCTTGCATCTGATGAAATGGTGCAGCCGAGATAAGTAAACTGGTTGACCGTTTTGAGTTTTGTGTGCCCGATGGAGATGTGGGGGGGCTGGTAATCATGGTGGGGAGCTGGCTGATGGAGGACCTCAGTTTTCTTCAGGCTGACTTCCAGGCCAAACATTTTGGCAGTTTCCGCAAAGCAGGACGTCAAGCGCTGAAGAGCTGGCTCTGTTTCGCGCAAACAGAGGAACTACTGACATGGTCTTTGCCCTCAGACAGCTCCAAGAAAAGTGCAGAGAACAAAACAAAGGACTCTACATCACCTTTGTTGACCTCACCAAAGCCTTCGACACCGTGAGCAGGAAAGGGCTTTGGCAAATACTAGAGCGCATTGGATGTCCCCCAAAGTTCCTCAACATGATTATCCAACTGCACGAAAACCAACAAGGTCGGGTCAGATACAGCAATGAGCTCTCTGAACCCTTCTCCATTAACAATGGCGTGAAGCAAGGCTGTGTTCTCGCACCAACCCTCTTTTCAATCTTCTTCAGCATGATGCTGAACCAAGCCATGAAAGACCCCAACAATGAAGACGCTGTTTACATCCGGTACCGCACGGATGGCAGTCTCTTCAATCTGAGGCGCCTGCAAGCTCACACCAAGACACAAGAGAAACTTGACCGTGAACTACTCTTTGCAGACGATGCCGCTTTAGTTGCCCATTCAGAGCCAGCTCTTCAGCGATTGTACATGTACAACCCGATGAAACAGCTTTCTCCGATCCTCGGTGCAAAAACAGGCATACATACACAGACATAACACACACGCATATGCAGCACAATTAATTCATATACAGAAGCATTTCATCGATACAAATAAATAAATAGGACTTTTTTTTTTGCACAAATGAGAGTCTTGGACAGTTCGTGTGAGCAGTTCCTTTGGTCGCTCAGCATTCTCGTGAGAAGAAGCTGTTCCTCGGGTCCAGGGTGCTGACTCTGATCCTCCTGGATATCTTCCCAATGGGAGCAACTGAAAGATGCTGTGCGCAAGGTGGAAGGGGTCCTCATTGATTTTGCGTGCCCTTTTCTTACAACGATTCCGGTAGATCACATCAATGGTGAGGAGGTAGACTCCAGTTATCCTCTCTGCCACTCTTATGGTCCTGTGGATTGACCTCTGATCCTCTTCTCTGCAGCAACTGTATCACATTGTGAGGCAGCTGGCCACGATGTTCTCGATAGAGCTCATAGAGAAGGTTGGCTTAATGGTGGCTGTCAGCCATGCCTGTTTCAGCCTTTTCAGGAAGTGCAGTCACTGTTGCTCATTCCTGACAAATGAGATGCTGAGTGTCCACGATACGTCACTAGTTAAGTGAATGCCGAGGAACTTGGTGCTCTCCATTCTCTTTATCTCAGAGTTGTTGATGTGCAGTGGAGGGTGGTTGTTCCTGATCCTGCTGAAGTCTACGATCATCTGCTTTGCCCTGTCCACATTGAGACTCAGATTGTTATTCACGCACTATTTCATGAGATTTTCCACCTCTTCTCTGTAGTCTGACTCATCGTTGTTGCTGATGAGGCCGACTACTGTTATGTCACCTGCAAACTTGATGACATTGCTGGAGATGGATCTTGTGATGAAGTTGTAGGTCAGTACAGTGAACAGGAGCGGGCTGGGCACACAGCCCTGAGGTGAGCCAGTGGTCAGCATGACAGTGCTTGACATTCTGCTACCAATTCAGACAGACAGACTTTAATAGATGGGTGGTCAGAGCTTGTGATGGCCCTATGTTTGCTACATTCGGTAACCATCTGCATTCATGGGCATGTGAATTACCAAATCAGGCTGCGAAGTAGCCAGTCAGGCACATGTAAAGGTTTGAAAGACATACCAAAACTCAAACATCTTAGAAAACAGAGGCATCAGTTTTGCTTCTTTGTAGTTGCTTCAATGTTCTAGCTCCTGGAGAGGTCTTCTGAAATATGGTGTCCCAGAAACTTGAAGAACCTAACCATCACCATCTCCATACTTCACTGAGGACAGGTGCATGGTCTATCAGCTTCGCCTTCCTAAAATCAACCATAAGCTCCTTGGTGTTGGTGATGCTGACAGCAAGATTGTTGTACTGGCACCCCCAACCAGATTCCGGATCTTCATCCTGTATTCTGACTCATTAATTCCCATTATTTGTCCAATAATGACTGAGTCATTAGTGAACTTATTGCACTGGCCATGCAGCATTGAATGCACAGAGAATAAAGCAAAGGACTATACATGCAGCCTCAGGGTGTCTGTGTTGATGGTCAGTGAGAAGAAGCTGGTGTTACTGATGAGGAAGTCGAGGATGTGGAGTCCCAGATCCCTTAGTTTGATCATATATTTTTCTGGTACAACAGTGTTGAATGTTGAGCTATAGTGAATGAGAAATGGCTGACAGATGATCTAACGGAGAGCAGAGGGCCAACGACAATAGATGAATTAAACTGAGTCCAGTCCTTCCTGTGACAGCAGCTGATTTGCACCATTACCATTGTCTCAAAGTATCTCATCATGCCAGATTTCAGTGCCTCTGGCCTATGGTCATTGAGGCAGGTACTCTTGATCTTTTTGTGTATGGAACAATGGATGTCCTTTTCAAGAAGATGGGGACACCTGACCATTGTAACAAGAGGTTGAAAATGTCAATAAAACTCCAGCAGAGGCTCTGACAGTGATTTTTCAATGGTCATTGGAGAAGGGTGTGGTGCCGCAGGATTGGCATGTTGCAAACATGGTTCCACTGTTTAAAAAAGGCTCCAGGTGTATGCCCAGCAATTATCAACCAGTAAGTTTGACAATGGTGGTGGGTAAACTAATGGAAAGTATTCTTGGGAATAATATGTACAAGCATCTAGAGGGGCAGGGATTGATCTGGGATACCCAACATGGGTTTGTGAGGGGAAAGTCATGTTTGATAAATCTTGTTTAATTTTTTGAGGAAGTGACTAGAAGGTTGATGAAGATAGAGCAGCAGATGTGGTCTATTTGGATTTCAGTAAGGCTTTCGATAAGGTTCCACATGGAAGGTTGGTGAGGAAGGTTCAGGCACTAGGGATTAATGATGAAATAGTCAGATGATTTCAATGGTGGCGAGAAGATAGGCACCAGAGAGTCATGGTAGACAACTGTCTGTCAGGTTGGAGACCAGTGATGAGTGGTTTGCCTCAGGGATCGGTGTTGGGTCCTTTGTTGTTCGTCATTTACATTAATGATTTGGATGATGGTGTGGTAAATTGGGTGAGTAAATATGTGGACGATACAAAAATATGGGGAGTTGTGGATAGAGAATAGGGTTTTCGTAGACTCCAGAAGGATTTGGACTGATTAGAAGAGTGGGCTGAAAGGTGGCAGATGAAGTTTAATGTCAATAAGTGTGAAGTGCTTTATTTTGGGAAGAATAACCAAAATAGGACAAATGTGGTGAAGGGGAGGGCATTGAGGAATGCAGAGGAACTGAGAGATCTTGGAATAATGGTTATCGTTCTTTGAAGGTGGATGGATCATCATGAAGATAGGGTAGTGAAGAAGGGGGTTCTAGTATGCTGGCCTTTAGAAATCAGTGCATAGAATATAGGAGCTGGGAGGTGATATTGAGATTGTTCAAGGCCTTGGTGAAGCCAAGTTTGGAATATTGTGTGCAGTTTTGGCCTCCAAATTATAGGAAGGTATCAATAAGGTAGAGAGGGTGCAGAGAAGATTTACTAGAATGTTGCCTGGATTGCCTGGATAGAATACGGAGAAAGATTGAGTAGAATAGGTCTTTATCCATTGGAACGTAGAAGTTTGAGAGGGGATTTGATAGAGGTATATAAAATTATGAGGGGAATAGATAGAGTAGATGTGAATAGGCTCTTCCCCTTAAGGGTAGGAGAGATTGGAATGAGGGGTCATAAGTTAAGAGTTAGGGGTAAAAACTTTAGAAGCAACATAATCTTATAAAATGAAGGAGTTATGGAGAACCAAAGCTGCAGAGCTTAAGATTCATCCCAGAAGGGATGCCACTTTTGAGGATGCTGTACAATTCTTGGAATGGCATGTATATTTTTACACTGTGCCAGTATTTGGAAATATTAAGGATTCTTCAATAGTTCCTAAAAATTTAAAAAAGTCTAAGTCATCGTCTCAACAGAAACCTTTGTTACAAGCACAGGAAAGAACAAGGAAACAAAAGGAAAATAAGGTCAGACTGTTCGGGTAAGCTGTTTGTATTGCAAAGATAAGCATGCTTTAGAAAGATGTTCATGATTGGAGAAAAAAGACGTATGACGAGAAATTAACCTTTTTAAAGAAGAATGGAATATGTTTTGGTTGTTTGTGTCAAGAACACGTCAGCAAAAATTGTAATAAGTGACTCAGTTGTGATACATGCAGTTTAAAACATCCCATGTTACTGCATACTTAATAAAGTAAAGTTGAGAAGGAAGTCAAACAATCTGAATCCAAGACTATTGTGACAGTCAAAGAGAATGCCTCAGCTTCGGTTCAGACAAACTGTCTTACTGGGGACAATGACAAAACTCTTTCAATAGTTCCTGTGCAAGTTAAAACTAAAAAAGGAAGCTTCATACTGAAGACCTACGCATTTCTTGATCCAGGAAGTACTGCATCATTTTGTACTGTTGAATTAATAATAAACTTAATCTTCATGGTAAAAGATCACAAATTTTGTTGAAGAAAATGAATGATGAAAAGAACATTGAAACTAATATAGTTTCAGGTTTACAGATTGCTGGATTGAATAGCAATGAATTTTGCAATCTACTCAGAAGACTATGCCTATGAAAGAGGAGAATATTCCCTATCAGGATGATATCAAATATTGGGCTCATTTAAAAGACGTTTGCTTACCCAAGATTGATGCTAAAATCAAGATGTTAATTGAATTAGATGTACCAAAAGGTCTCGAACCTCTAGAAGTAATAAGGAGTCAAAATGACTGACCCTATGCTGTGAGAATGTTGCTTGGATGGATGATTAATGGACAATTAGGAGGAAAATTGAATAATGTTCAGGAGACATTGAATGTGAATGTCAACTGAATTTCAGTTGTGAAATTTAATGATCTGTGGGAACAACAGTTTAAAATTGATTTTCCTGAAGGTCTCACAGATACTCAAGAACCTTCAAAGGAGGACAAGCAGTTTCTGGATTTAGTTTCAAATTCTGTTAAACATGTTGATGGCCATTACTGTACAGCATTACCTTAGAAGAAAATATAAATTTGTATGCCAGATAATAAAAGAATTGCAGAACAGCTTATGCTGAATTTGAGGAGAATATTCAAGAGAAATTCTTCTTTTCATTTGGAATATACCAATATCATGTCAGATATAACCATGGGTTATGTAAAAAAGGTATCAGAAGATATCTTGGAATGTAAAGATGGTAGAAAATGGTATTTACCTCATCATGGAGTTATACATCCACAAAAGGAGAAGCTATGAGTAGTATTTGATTGTGGAGCATCATTTCAAGGAGTTTCATTGAACTCTCAACTTTTACAAGATCCAGACTTAACTAATACTTTAATAGGTGTTCTGATAAGATTTTGTACAGAGCCTATTGTAATTGCTGCAGATATTGAAGTGATGTTTCATCAAGTAAAAGTACCATCAGAAGATTGTGATTTTCTTTGATTGTTATGGTGGCCTAATGGAGATTACAGTAAAGACATGATTGAATACAGAATGACGGTTCATCTATTTGGAGCAACCTTGTCACCAAGTTGTGCACATTTTGCTCTCATGAAATGTGCTGAAGATTACGAAGAGCTATTTAGTTCTCGAGCTATAAACAGAAATAATTTCTATGTTGATGATTGTCTTACTTCAGTGGCTTCAGAAAAAGAAGCAATAGATCTTTACCATGAGTTAAAGGAGATCTGTAATAAAAGAGGTTTCTTTCTTACGAAATGGATTAGAAACAGTCGAGATGTGTTGGCTGTTATTTCTGAGGCAGAAAGAGCAAAGGAGACAAAACATCTTGACTTGGATTGTGACATTCAGTCTGTCAAAAGAATTCTAGGGGTTCAATGGTGTGTTCAATCTGATGTTTTCAAATTCAAAACTGTTTTGAAAGAACAGCCTTTAACAAGAGATATTCTTGGGAATATTGGCATCAGTAGTATTAATAGCCAAGAAAATTCTGCAAGAATTGTGCAGAAGAAAATTTGGATGGGATGAAGCTCTACCAGATTCCATTGCACAAGATTGGATAAATTGGATTGAGAGTCTTAAAATGTTTTTAAAATTTTGAAGTCGATAGATGTTTTAAACTAACAGACTTTAGAATTACCGCATTTGCTCAATTACACCACTTTGCTGATGCAAGCAAAGGTGGTTTTGCTACTGTCAGTTATTTAGTCCTACGAAATAGCCAAGAGCGAGTACATTGTGGATTTGTAATGGTAAAAGCCACAGAGTGGCTCCATTAAAACCAGTCACCATACCTCAAATGGAAATGACTACCACTACTATGGTGAGCAAAATGGATACTGTGTTAAGAATTACAGACTCTGTTTTGGACTGATGGTACATCAGTGCTTAAATACATTAATAACAAAACCATGAGGTTTCGTACCTTTGTAACTAACAGAATTAATGAGATCGACAAGGTTTCTAATGTTAATCAATGGAATGATGTTAAAACAGTGGATAATCCAGCTGATATGGCTTCAAGAGGATCAAAAGTTTAATCGTTTCTAAAAAGAGCCAACACTTGTGTGTCTGGTCCTCAATTTCTTTTGCAATCTCAAGAAAAAGAGCCTCAAAATCCAGAAGTTAGAAGAATTTTCAATGGAGGATCCAGAAATCCAAAACATTAATGTGAATACTATTCAAATATCTAATGAGAATAATTCAATAATTCAATTAATTTGCTATCATTCTTCGTGGTTTCATTTAGGAAAAGCAGTAGCATGGATTCTTAGGTTAAAAACTATGTTTTTAAATCATATCAAAAAAGAGAATCTGAAGTCTTGAAAGAGCCGTTACCTAACAGTTGATGATTTGGCAAATGCTGAATTGGAGATAATTTGATTTTGTCAAAAAAAAGGTGCTTGATAATGAGATATCAAAATTGAAGAAGAATCTGAATGTTACAAAAGCAATTCATGTTTACAAGCTAAATCCTATTCTTGTAAATGATGCATTGAGAGTAGGAGGAAGATTAGAAAAAGCAATAATACCAGAAGAAGTGAAACATCCAATTATATTAGCTAAGGAATTTCATATTTCTGAATTGATTGTTCTATATATACATTGAAAAAAAACAGGTCATGGTGGTTTTAATCACGTGTTAACAGAAATGCGCCAGAAATATTGGATACTTGGTGCTTCAAAATTGATTAAAAGAATTATATCAAAATGTGTTAATTGTCAATGTGGAAATGCTAAACCTGGACAACAACAAATGACAGATTTGCCACAAGACAGAGTTTCACCTTATGAACCACCATTTACACAGGTGGGAGTTGATTATTTTGATCCTTTGCAAATAAAGTGAGGAAGAATTGTTGAAAAATGATACAGAACTATTTTTACTTATTTGACTACGAGATAATTTATATTGAAGTAGTGTTATCACTTGATACAGACTGTTTTATCAATGTTCTTCAACGTTTTATCGACAGACGTGGTCAAGTGAGTGAATTGCCTTCTGATAATGGATCTAACTTTACAGGGGCTCAACTAGAGTTATGAAAAGCAATTCAAAATTGGAATCAACATCAAATTCATGATGCATTATTTCAGAAAGAAATTAATTGGATATTTAACCCACCCACAGGATCACATCATGGTAGGGTCTGGGAAAGAATGTAGATCAATTAGGAAAATCCTTCATTCCATTTTAAATGATCAAGTACTCAATGATGACAATCTTCAGACAGTATTGTGCGAAATCGAAGCTATTTTAAATAATCGTCGAATAACGAAAATTTCTATCGATTCAAATGACCGAGACACTTACACTGAATCACCTCTTACTTCTTAAATCTAAACCTTTAATGCCTCCAGGTCAATTTCAGAAAAAAGATATTTATGTAAGCCGCAAATGGAAACAGATGCAGTTTATTGTGGATTTATTTTGGAAAAAATGGTTTAAAGAATATTATTATTTCAAGAAAGACAAAAAAATATCTAAAGCAAAATGCAATTTTGTATGTGGAGAAATTGTAATTATCATGGACAATTCTGCACTAAAATGTTCTTGATTGCTGGGGAAAATCGTGGATATAATTCCGGACAAGAAAAGTTTTGTTCAAGTGCGGATTAAAACCAAGACTGGTTACTTAAATTGACCTATTACTAAAATCTGTCCTTTACAAGAAGCAAAAAGTTTTAACTTCTAATCTTATTCTTACCATATTTACTTTTGTATCTGTAATAGTAATTATTATATATTAGTCATTAATGTCTATTATAATAATTAGGTGCCGGAATGCAAAGGTTAAAAGCTTGTGTTTTTGATTCTTAGTTAATTTTTTGCCTATTTCTTTAAGGAAACGTATTGTTTGTAGTGTTACCATAGGGACTGTGACATAATATGTTGTAATATCTGTCCAATAGAGTTTGCATCTCATTCTTTGACGAATCATGAAAGAGACGCAAGCTCAAGATAATTTTCTTTGAATTCATCTTTTTTCACCTTATTTCTTCTTAATTGGTCTTATTTCTTCTTGTATATCTCTTTGAAGTTAAATATTGTTATTTCTTTAAATATCGCCGAATGCTTTGTTTATTCATCATCACGGAAATCTTAATGCAAAATTGCACAAAATGTTTTTCTGTTCTCTCAACGAATTAAAGCTACATAAAGTTGCATCTACAAAGTTTGGTTTATTGGATTAATAAGATAGTAATTCGGAATATCATCTTCATGCTTCCTTGCAGATGACACATTTTGAAATTAAGATATATTAGAATCTGTAAAGTGTTGTTTATAGGTACTAATTATGCAACAGATGATTGACATAAAACAAAGAGGTTAATGACAGCATAATTGCATAGTCTTGAGGTGCTTAAAATATATCAGCATGGATGCTGACTTATAGGATACTACATACCTCCCTTCTAGATCATGACTTCTACAACTCTTAAGTCACGTGTCCTCGAGAAAACATGGGAAGACATTTTTCAACTTGGTACAAGTGCATACAATAGATATCGTACCTTATCCTTTTAACAATATCAAAGATTTTGTTTCTGCTGTTTCAATTCCAAATCAATGACTCAACGACCAAGCACTTTTGCTTATTACAATACATTTTTATTTTATGAGGGAGTGTACCAGGTCATTTAATTTACTTTAAATTTTCATGTCATTTACTTTAAATCTGAAATTTTGACATAACAGAACATTCTTAGGTCGATCATTACACAGACTTATGCCAAACCATGAGCTTAAGGTTCTTAATGTTTTGGAGGTCGAACGACTCTGCCTGACTGTGTAACTATGAGTGGGATTTCTTTGTCGATTTGAGCCGGGAGTGATAGGTCACTAAGATCAGAATTTGGAGTTAAGTGTGAACTGAGTGTCAGGACTGCAACATCATCTAAATCAACAAGTGTGTGCCGTTCCGACAGGTCGTCTACTGATTCATTACTCCTAGAGTCATCTGGGATCAGATGATCTGCATTAACAACTCTTCTATTGTTTCCTGGCACTCTATCCAAATATGTGAGTGGCCCTTTTATCAATACTATATTCCCCAGTAGCCATCTCTCCTTCCCTTCTGACTCTGATTGATAAAGATCAAATGATCACATTTTTGGGATGTGCCCTGTTTCTTTGATCATTGGCTGCAATTTTCTTCTCCTCCATTTTCTGTTTGAGACTGGGCTTCACTAAAGAAAGTTGAGTTGGTGGAGTGCCCTTGAGGAGTAACTCTGCTGGAGTTTTTCCGGTGGTTATGTCCATTGTATTTCTGTAATGAAACATCATTCTGTTGCCTCCTTATGTTGGATGGATAGCTTCTTGTCAGATTTTTCAGCCACTTGAAAGTCTGAACATGGCATTCAGCTAAACCACTGCTGACTGGGCAGTATAGCGGGCAAAGGTTGTGTTTGATGCCATTACTCCTGAGGAATGATGCAAACTCCTCAGATGTAAACTGTAGGCCATTATCATTTATTATCTGTAAAGGCAATCCAAAAGGCAAATAGGGATTGAAGCGCAGATGGTAGCAGCTGATGTAGTGCTACTCATCGGAAATGCTTCCAGCCACTTCAAATGGCTGTCTACTACAAGTAAAAATTGTTGACCTTTGACTTCGACAAAGTCAATGTGAATTCTGCTGTGTATAGGCCACCCAGCTGTACATCATGACACCCACATTGAGTTATATATGAGTCACCTTCATGTGCTGGTCATAGGTATCCGTCACAATCAAAATGTCATTGATGTAGCTAAAAACATGCTCCATGCCTGACAAAATCTTGTCCATAGTCACTTGGAAGAAGACAGGCATAGTTCCACTCCAAAGCACAAGCATTTGGGTGCAAGCAAGCCTTTGTGTGTTGAGCAAGAGGAGTTCAGCGGACTTCTCATTGAGAAAGAGCTAGTTAAACATACCAGCTAGGTCAATGACTGAATACACTTTCAGCATGGTATTATCTTGTCCGAGTTTTGTGAAGCGTGCAGCCATCATCCTCAATGATCTCATTCATGGCTTATAGTTGCCGCACATGCTAATATTCCCTTGGGTCTTAGGAATGTGAACTGTGGGTGTGACCCACTCACTAAGTGCAACTATGTCATCATTTATGAGCTGCTCATACTCCTTATTTGCGGTTTCCACAAGCATAGGGCATGGGCCGCACTTTCTGAAGCGTCAGTTTTGCATCTAGCTTGTGTTTAATTGAAGCAATAAACCTTTTGATACCCAATACTTCATTCCCGAACAATTTGTCATGCTTTCTTAGGACTGAGTCTAACTCTGACTGAGCAGAAGATGTGACAACCTGTTTATGGTATGATTTAGGTGTTGGCTTGGGCTGAGATTTGGTCTCATTGCCCCGATCCCTAACCACCAAAATGTTCTCTCAATTCAATCTGATTTTGGTAAGCCAGTTTCTCCCAAAGAGAACTGGACAATTTTCTTTCACAATCAACAAATTCAGCATGAATGTTTCACAATTTTCATACAATATTGGGACAGTTATCTTATCGAGAAAGTACTACCTCCCCACAGTAGCTCCTCAGAATATTTGTTTCCTCTAATGGAAACTCTGACAATTTTGCATAGTACACCTAGTCAGACACAGTCAATCAGGAAGCTCCTGTATCTACCTCCAACTCAGTACATGCATTTCCTACATTTACATTAACTTTGTGTGGTAAAAACGTATGGTAGCGTGCACCCTCAAGCTGAAACAATCCAAATGCCTATCCGTTTGTACACTCTCAGCCTTAGAGTTATCGTCAGAATCAGTCTCAACAAACTTTGTCTTCTCGATTACAAGCTTTGAAGAGAAACACACCGAGAGAATATGCCACCACTTCTTGCATCCGTAGTACGTAGTGTCTTTGAATCGGTGGGTGTCAGCTCTGTTTTCCTCCACAGCACTTGCACTGCATCCCCTTGTTGAATGAGTTAGAAGAAAATTCTTCCTCCCGTGGCCTAGCCGATGTGCCTCTTCTTTGCTCACCACTTTCCCCATGTCGTCAATGATGCCATTAGCCCTTATGTCGTTGAACATCAAATCATAAACCAAAAGAAGATGTCGCTGAGTATGGGAAATTTTGGGATGTAGTCCCAAAACAAGTCAGTCTTGGAGTGCCTCCTTCACAAAGGAGCCAAAGGAGCAAGTTGAAGCCAACTGTTCCAGTCTGACGACAAAGTCTGCCTCGGACTCTCCATCTCCCGGTTGTGCCATCCAAAACTTATGCCTCTCTGAAATGATGATAGGTGCCATCTTCAAATATTCAGTAAGCAGTTTCTTTAAGTTTGCATATTCCTTTCTGCTGGGCTGATCTGGACTGTACACATTTTTCAGCATCTTGTATGTCACCAGTCCCACACTTGCAAGAAATAAACTTGTTTTCTTGCCCTCTGCAATGGTATTGGCATTGAAAAAGGCATCCATGCAATCAGCAGAGAGTCCTCAGAAGACTCCACAGTGTCTTAAAAAACACCAACATTACCGAAAACTGCCATTCTGGGTACTTTAAAAGTCCACAATGCCGATTTTGTGTACTGGGGAAACTATAAGTATAATTTGAAGTTCCAGTAATTAACGTACACAGTAAAAAGAACAGAGACAAGGCACACATGACTTGATAGAGTGAGATCTAAAACTCAAGTGGTTTATTCACATAGCACATGGACCAAGCCGTGGTCAACTCACATTGAGTTTGTGACAAATGTAGATGAGGGTTGGGCATTTGATATTGTTTGCATGCACTTTGATGAAGCATTTGACAAGGTCCCTCATGGTAGACTGATCCAGAAGGTATAAATGCATGATATCCACAGTGAATTCTGAGTTTGGATACGGGATTTGGCTGGCCCATAGAAGACAGAGGGTAGTGGTGGAAGCAGGTCATTCTGTCTGGGGGTCCATGCCCAGATCTGCAGGGATCAGTACTGCTGTGTGTGTGTGTGTGTGTGTGCATGTGTGGGGCCTCCATCGGTCGTGGTTGACCATGGGTAATGCGCCTCTGGTAGCTGGAGTGGCCTCTCCAGTGCAGAGTTGATATGGAGATCCATCTGTTCCCCATGCAGTGGGATCCCACCCCACCCCCCCACCCCACCCCACCCCCCCTCTCCTGCAAATGGCCAGTCAAAATAACAACAAAAGTCATTAGAGTTTGGTGCCAGCAGCATCGCAGGAGTTGCTGTGCCGAGGCTGGGTAGAGCTGTCAGCTCCCTTCTGGACTCCAACTCTGGATTTTTCCTTTGTGTTTATTCACAAAGTTATTCCTATAAGTGGGTATAGCCATAAGGCAGCACAGGTATGCATATGAGGTTTTCCCTCTCATAGATGAGTTAATGAGCCCCATCTGCCTGGAGCAACTGGTTTCAAGGCACCAGTGGCCCTCTTTGCCCCTTCTCCCATCAGTGAGAACAGTTCCACCAAACATAAGAGCTGTGCCACGTATGAACGGCAGAAGTAGGACTTGGTTGACAGAGGCTGTTTGAGACACACACCATGAAGAGCATTTGTGTAGCAGTAAGAGTTCACATAGCAGCTGATAAAACTTTGGAAGGCTGGACATGGAATACTGTATGAAGTTTTTGTCACCCTATTACAGTAAGTATGTGGAGGCTGTGATGTCTCTTTTAAGTAATAAAGAAACTAGGGTTCTTTTATATTAATATTTTATTAACGACTCACGACCTCGTGGTGCAGCAATTTTTTGTATCTCACCCGACTCCCTCTAATGGTCAGGAGTATCACTAGCACTGGCACCACAGAGACTTTGGAAAGGGTACAGAAGAGGTTTATTAAGATGTTGCCTGGCTTAGAGGGTGTGAGAAACAGGACAAAAAACTGGGCTTGTTTTCTCTGGAGTGTTGGAGGCTGAGGGGCAACCTGATAAAGATTTAGCAAATCATGAGTGCCATTGATAGGGTGGACAGTCAGAATCTTTACCCCAGGATAAAAACATCACCCACTACAGGACACGTATTTAAGGTGAGGGGGAAAAGTTTAAGAGTTCAGGACAATTTTTTTTGCAGGGTGGTAGTTACCTAGAATGAGCTGGCAGGTGTAGCGTGAAACATTTAAGAGGCTTCTTGATCGACACATGAATATGTTTTTTTTAACTTTTGCTATATTTCAAGCCTTATTATATTTTGTATTTTTTGAGCATCCCTTTGATCTTTGACACCACTGACTTCTACCCTGACAACTGTCTATTCCCTCTGCTTCCTGAAACTGGAACATTAACTCTATTCTACCCACCTGATGCTTAAATAGCTTCAAAGAATGTTTGTGGAGCCTTTCCGTCCAGCGCAGTCTCTTTGACCCACAACAGGAGCATCAAAATCAGGACTGCCAGGCTGGCAAGTCCTTTCTTCCCACAGGCTGCGTGATTGATGAACAACAGAGTGAACCATACCAACATATTTATATTCAATGATCTATTGATGTCTGTCTGTGATTATGATGTGCTGTTTATTCTGGCCTGTGCACCGTCCCCCGGTGAAACGCTGTTTCGACCAGTCTATGGAGAGTCTGATGATAATAAACTTGCACTTGACCTCCCCACGTTTTTCCCGTTCTCCATTCCAGATTACTCATTGAGAGATGCACGGTTCAAACCGGATTCGGAAAATAGGCATGCCAGATCTTGGTCTAAGAGCATTCAATCGTCGTGCTTTGCATAGCATAGAACAAGGGGAAAAAATGCATGCGATCAGGCAACCGAAACCCAAGCAGAAACCGACGTTGAGGAAGCATTGAGGTGTTGGGACCGACAACGCCTTTGGTTAATTCCCACCCCCTTCCTCTCCTGACCTCAAGTCGAAAATTTGCAGGCATCAGAGCTGCAGAGAGAGAGTTTGGATTACAGGTCACAATGGGAGCAAAACCTGTCCTTCTGGTTTTTTGGGGGTTGTAAACCTAGAAGCTGGGACGCCCTGCACCCTCTGCAGCGACGGGCACTTGACAGGAAGAGTGAAGCTACCGCCCGATCGGAGGCGGGGGACCCCAAGTGCTCGCCATGCGGACCCCGGTGACGATGATCCTGGGGTTGGTCTTTGCCCCCGGAGGCTTCGTGTTGCTTCTGACTTGCTTGGTCGCTCCTGCCTGGAGGGACGTGACCGAGATCCCCAACGGAGCTCTGGATGAGGTGCACCACCAGGGGCTCTGGGAGATCTGCAGGGACCTCCAGTCGGTGCGGGAGCTGTCCTGCAGTTTGCAGGACGACGCCTACTTCAATGACCGAGTCATCAGCCTAGCGAGGGGCCTGACGATCGCCTCCCTGGTGGTGTCCGCCGCAGGCATCCTGGTGGCGTCCTGGGGAGTGCGCTGCTGGACATCTATCCCCCACTACGGCCTCGCCGGGGCAGGAGGGGTCATCCTGGTTATTGGCGGAGTCTTAGTCCTGATCCCGGTCTCCTGGTACACGGATCGACTCAACCAGATCCCGAACAGCGTGGGCGGCCAGAGGCTCTCAGTCGGATACGCCGTGATCCTTGGCTTCATCGGCGGATGCCTAATAGTGTTCGGTGGAATCAGCCTCATGCTGAGTTTCGGCAAGTTACGCAAAAGCAAGAGGCCATCCTTTAAGCATCATTTCGCCAAGAGCCCAGCCCAGCCCGCGATCAGGTACCCCGCTGGGATATCCAACCCAATCACTGTCGTTGACATCCCACCTTCCAGGCGCAACTCTCCCACTCCCTGGGACGACGATTTGTGACCATTCGATATCGATGACTTACGGTATGGATGTAACAACCTGCAATTTTTAAAAAGGCAAAGCAGAACCGAGCCATCTCTCCTCTCATTATCACTAGATGGGGCCCCTTTACTTAGAGTCGGACAGTGGGACAGCACAGAAACGGGCATCCAGGCAGAAAGTGCTGTCAACTCTAATTCGATTTGGACATTAGGCCTTTATTCCTTTCCCAAAACCTATCCAACCGTCTTTTGAACGTTGTAGTTGTCTCACTGCCTGGCAGCCAATTCCCTTTAACGTCCACTGTCAATGTGGGAGAATGTTACCCATCAGATTTCTTTAAATTTCTCCCTTCTCACTGTTGCACTCACACAATTAAGACTCGGAGACTTGATGCTTTCTCATCCTTTTAGTTCTAAAAGGCTAACCTGGCTACTGACACATGATGTGACATCCCTCCCCTTCCCCCTCCCCTGTCCAGTAAATGCTGACTGGGCCCCTTCGAACTAATAAGATTACATCGGGCCCAGGACGACAACTGAGAATTAGAATACATCTCATGAGTAATTATAATTATGAAAGGGAAAGTATTTAATAATAATCAGGGCACGTAGTCCGTAAAGCGTTTGGGTGGTCTTCTTCCTCTTTTGGACCGCCTCGGTGTGGTTTGCTGTGTCGGTCTTGGCTCGGGACCCATAGATAGTCGGGTTGGCGGTTGAGTCGGCGACGACTGCCCGTCTTCGCTGCCCTCCTGGCTGCGTGTCACTCCTCATTGGACAGCTCGGTTCCACAACCGTCTCTGCCCGCCCCCCCCTCCCACTCGATCTGAGGGGTGGGATGTTCAGGGCAGGCCGCAGCAGGTCTGATTCCAGCTCCTCCAGTTTATGAGGCAGTTCATGGACCTTAGTGTCAGTCAATGCTCGTAATTGGTCAATGTGTTGCTTCCACAATCTGACCCCCCACTAGAACAGAGTATGAGCAGGGGCTCAATTTTTGTGAGATTACTCCTACCACCCATGGGTCTTTATATTGTCTATAATCTTGTACTAGATCTCTCTCGCCCACTTCCAATGTTCTAGATGAGGTTTGTGGCGATACTGTTTTTTGAAATCAGAGATCTGGATGAACTGTGGACAGCCTGGTCCGCAGGTTGCAGCCAAACATTAGTTCTGCTGGGGTGCATTTTGTGGTAGAATGCGGCATGTTTCTGTATCCCGAAAGGAAATCTGTGATTTTGTGTGTTGAGGAGGAATTTAGAAGTTTCGTGATTTTCATTGCTCTTTTGAACGTTTATACAAAACGTTCTACCTCCCCATTAGTACTTGGGTGATAGGGTGCGGACAAAATATGTCTGATATTGTTGTCGCACATAAATTTTTAAAAAGGTTCTGATGTAAATTGAGGCCCATTATCTGTAACTAATTCACGAGGCAATCCATAAGTGGCAAAGACAGTCAATCATGGGATCTGCTTTGGTATTTTTCAGCTGTGAAACTACTGGCCATTTGGAGTGTGTGTCCACTGCTATTAAGAAAGACTCACCCATGAATGGTCCAGCAAAGTCTACATGAATCCAATGTCAAGGTTTGGATGGTCATTTCCATGGATTAGCTTCGGCTTGCGGCATTTTTGACTCCATTGACTGACATATTTTGCATTCTCTTTCTGTTGTTTCAATGTCTCTGTCTATGGAGGGCCACTGGACATGCATCCGGGCCAGTGCCTTCATTCATACCATTCCGGATGATTGTGTAGTTCTGATAACATGGTAGTTTGCCATTTGGCTGGAATAATTGTACGGGTACCCCATAGTAAACATTATTCTTTGACTGATAGTTCATGGCGGCGTGTGGGGTAAGGTTTTAGATCTTCGGGAATGACTTCAGATTTGGGCCACCCATTAAAGGTGAAGTATAGGATCTTGCTTAATGTTGCCTCTTTTCGGGCTTCCTTTGTGATCATCTGGGCTGTAATGGCCAGTTGTTGAAGTTGATCTTGGTTGACGGCTACTGCCTCTGCTGTCCATTTAATAATTTCTTCTCGTTGTTCTGTCTTGGGTAGCGGTATGTGTGATAAGCCAGTTGCATGGCTGTTGAGTGTTCCTGGTTATGTTTTATATCAAAGTTATACATTGCTAGTAGCATGGCCCATCTTTGAATTGTGGCTGCAGCTCATACTGGTACAGGTACACGATCCTTTATCCGGACAACTAAAATCTGGCAAATGGGGACCGGCATTCGGGGGAGGCGACCGAGGGACCAGCAGTCGGGGGAGGCTGCCGGGCGGCCGAGGGACAGGCAGTTGGGGGAGGCGTCTGGGCGGCCGAGGGACCGGCGGTCAGGGCAGGCAGCCGGGCAGCCAAGGGACCAGCGATTGGGGGAGACAGCCATGGGGGGGGGGGACTGCCGGGCAACTGGAAGGGGATGGGGGTGGATAGGCAGTACAATTCGGGTGGGGTTTCTGAAATCCAGAAAAATCCGAAATTCAGAACACACTGCTCCCCAAGGGTTCCGGATAAAGGATTGTGTACCTGTATACCTTTGTGTGGCCCCAGGATTAAATTAAGAGCTTTGTTTTCAGTGATCATCTGTAATAATATTGGTGGAATTTTTTTTTACACCAAAATTTATTGCCAATCCTTCTTTTTCTAGTTGGGTATAATTGCGTTCGCTTGTGGTTAATGTTCACGAAGCATTTGCTACTGGTTGCTCACCTTTTTCTGTGATTTGGGATAGTACCACTTCTAGTCCCACTGGTGAAGCATCCACAGTTCGTGTTACTTCTTTACTAGGGTCGTAGTGGATCAGCACCTTATTTGTTGACGTTAGTATTTCCTTTAGTTGATCGACTGTTTTTAGTTGATATGTTCCAATACCATGTTCGATTTTTCTTGAGTAATTGGTTCAACAAACTGCATAGTGTAGACACATTTGGGATATGTTTTCAGTAGTGATTAACAAGTCCTAGAAGGACTGTAATTCTGACTTGTTGGTTGGGTATGGGGCCTTGCAAAAGGCTTCTGTTCCTGCTGGATTCGATTGTAAACCCAAGATATGATACTGAGAAGACATATAATGGAGACACATTTGTCCTTTCGTTATCGTATATTAGCCTGTTGTAGTCTGGTTAAAAGCTTTTCAAGGTTTTGTAAGTATTCACTGTCGTTTCAGCCCGTGATAAGATGATATTATATAGGTATCACCCAACTGAGAGTAGTAATTTGTCCAATGTTGCTTGAAAAATCACAGGTGTTGCTGAAATTCCGTCAGGTCCGTGTGTATCGGTGAATAGGCCCAGATGGGTATTGATTGTCACATAGTCCCTTGATTATTTTTGTCCAATTCTATTTGTTGATATGCTTGTGGCAAATCTATTTTTGTGAATTTTTGCCCTCCGTTTAGTGCTTGCAACAATTTTTCTGCCTTGGGCATTGGGTGTTCGGGTATTTTGAGTGATGGATTGATGGAGATTTTGTAATCACAGTAATTTCAAATTTCACCATCTGCTTTTCGTATGGGTACGATGGACGCTGTTTAATTCAGCCTCAATTTTTCCTTTCGTAACAAATGGGACTGTTCTGGCTTTGAAGAATTTTGGTTCTGCATTATCTTTTAATTGCATTTTGGCTTGAACACCTTTGATTTTCCCCAATTCTTGTTGGAAAACCACTGCGTGGTTGTTGAGGATTTGGTCGAGTTCTGGCTGGGAGGTGTCCGTGTGGTTTACATTTAGTATTGAACAGATTTCCAGCCAGTCTTGGGGAATGTGTTGTACCTAGTTTTTTCCAAGAAGTGCTGGTCCCTGAGTATCTACGATGTACAGAAAGAGTGTTTTTGGTTGCTGTTGTTTGTATTGTACTTGGACCGTATTTTTTCCAAACACTTTGATTCTGTCTCCTGTAACAGATCTTAGAGTTATTTCAGTTGTTTTTACCAGGAGGCATGGTAGCAAGGTGGCATGAGGGACACCTCTGCCCCTGTTTCTAACTCCATCTTCAGGGGGTGTCCATTTATTTTTAGCTGTATAAAGATTGCTGTGCTTCCTCCATTTATTCCTCTGATGTGTAATATCTCAGGAGCTGAAATTTCAGTAGCTTGAAGGTCAGCCTTGGGCTGTTATCATCATCGTTGCTAGGTTGCCCCCCCTCCCCCCGTAATTGTTTTGACTTTAGCTGCCTGCTTATTTGCAGGCCACCTGCGCTTTAGAAGCGGACATTTAGCTTTGATATGTCCTTCTGTTATTGCAATGGTTGTATTTAGAATTATTGAAGAAACATTTTCCTGGTTGGTGGTTGTATTTCCCACAACGGAAGCATTGCTGGTGGGAAGACGACCTGACCAGTAGGTCTGGTTGACCCACATCCAAGTTTTTATCTGCCATTTCAGAGCTGCAGGCAGTTCTGTATCCAATCTGTAACATAAGGTCTTGATCCATTCCTAATAATTTTTGCCTTGCTTGGTGATTTGCCCCATCATTAATCTGCCTTGCAGTGCCTGATTTAGAGACTACTCGAAATGACAGTGCTCTGCCAGTTTGCGCAATGATGCCAGGCATTCACTTACTGTTTCTTCTGGTCCTTATCTCCTTTCACAGAATCGTTGCCTTTCTATGGTTCCTTAGAGCTGTGCATAATTCGTTGAATGCCTTTGTTCCTGGATCCTTCGGGGACAGCAAGGTCTTAAGGAGGTCGAATGTTTTGCTGCTCATTATAACCATATAACCATTTACAGTGCGGAAACAGGCCATGTCGGCCTTTCGAGTCCGTACCGGTTGACCAGGTAGAATGTAAAAAAGAACCTACTTCCTTATGAAACCTAAAACACCAGAACAGGAAAGAAAGTTTTTGTAGACAAGACCTAATTAAGATTAGAAGATCTAAGATGGATTTATCATGTGCAAGTATATGAAATGTATTAGCAAGGTATACTGAGGAAGAGGGCATGTTTGCAGTTTACTGGACCTTCCACAGTATTGTGGGCTACCCAGTAATAGTTAAACCATTCTACGAAGTTATCCCAACTTTCTTCTACTTCATTGAATTCCCAGAACTTTCCCTCCGCCAGCTTTCACCTTAATCTTTTGGCAGAAATTTATTGGGGTTGTTAGGTAGTTGTTTTCCCCCTTTCTTCTGTTGTTTTCCTTCTCACAGTTGGTGTGTGGAGTATGTGTAGGGTTTGTTGCGTTCCTCGTCACCACTAAACATTCCTCCAGTCACAAACGATGTCCTCTGACATTTACATTGCTGACCTGGGATAAAGATAAAGATGCTGGGTGTTCACCTGATCTATGCCTCATAATGTTATACTCCTGATTCCTTGTTTATTGTTGTGTTTGCACTCACACAATTAAGACTCAGAGACTTGATGCTTTCTCATCCTTCTATTAGACTAACCTGTCTACTGACGCAGGGTTTTACACACTTGTATGTATATTTATATATATGGAAGGGTGACATCATGATGTGGGTGTCATGATGTCCAGCAGAGGGCAGGCTTATACCCAACACTCACCTTAAAACTAACCCTATTAGACTCCCCATCCTAGGAAATGGAAATGTCCCTTATATTCCTACTAATCTCCATAAGGTCACTTTAGAGAATAACCCAGTATTTTTCCAGGGTGGATAAACCCAGAGAGGGTCAGAATATACTGCTGATGCTGTAAAATTGAGCCAACTGGAGGAACCCAATGGGTTGAGCAGCATCTGCAGAAGCAGTCATTGGTTCTTAAAGCCTACATTTCACACATCACTGTGGTAACTCTTCTGCACTTTTCCTATTGAAATCAGATCCTTCCTGAAGTGTGGTGACCAGAACTGTACAAAATACTCCCAAGTGTAGCCTGACCAACGTGCAGCTGGAACATGATAGCCAATGCGTCCATCTGTGAAGGCGAGCATGTCAAATGCCTTCTACACTACTCAGTCCACCTATGTCTCTATTTTCAAGGAGCTATGAATTTTTACCCAAGTCCCTCTGTGTGTCATCATTCCTGCCATTGACTGTCTATATCCTTTTAGTATTTGGCATTAAAAAGATGACAACTGTACTTTACATTGGATCGATGTTCCTTTTTCACAATTTTGTTTGCCATCTACTAACAATCTTATGCAGGTGTCAATTCTCTATCCCTTGTCTTCATGGATTGCAAAGGTTTAGTGGGTTGTGGGCCAAATGCACAAATGAGGCTAACCTAGGACTTTGGTTGGCATGAAGAAACTGGCTGAAGGATCTGTTTTCATGTGCAGAAATAGATTGCTTTACATGTAATTTTTAATCTAAATTCAGTGGTTTCAGATCTGTTCCCCTTGTTGAACTGCAATGCTTCATAAGACTACTATGGTCTTATAACCCGATGTCACAGTGATTAATAATTTATAAAAATATAGCAAACTGCAGGTACTGAGAATCTGAAATAAAAACAAAAAACTTTAAATATATTTAAGGCACCGTTACATAATAAGGCAGCCTTTACTGCTTCCCTGAGCAGAGAATTCTACTGATTCACCACTCAAGGAGAAGTAGTTCCTCCTCATTTCTGGCCAAACTCTTTTCCCCCAAACCTCCAGTCTACCTCCCTTAGTTCTATTCTCATGTGCCAGTGGAAACAATCTTCCTGCTTCTGTCTTATTTCTTTCATATTTTTATTTGTTTCCATAAGATCTCCCCTCATCCTTCTAAACTCTGAGTACAGTCCTAGGCTACTCAATCTCTCCTCATAAACTAATCCACTAATTTCTGGAATCAACCGAGTCCACCGCTTCCAAAACCAGTGTATCCTTCTCCAAGTAAGGAAACCAAAATTGCACACTGCACTCCAGATGCAGCCTCACCAGTACCCTGAGGAATCTGATCCCCATTCAATCCATATAACCATATAACAATTTACAGTACGGAAACAGGCCACATCGGCCCTTCTAGTCCACACAGTTTTACGTGAAACTCCACTAGTTCCACCTACCCACTCCCTTGCCCATAACCCTCCAACCTCCTCACATCCATGTACTCATCTAACCTCCTCTTAAATGACAGAATTGACCCTGCCGCAACTACCTCTTTCCACTCAGCCACCACTCTCTGAGTGAAGAAGCATCCTCTTATGTTACTCCTAAAGTTTTTCCCCCTAATCCTTAACTTATGACCCCTTGTTCCAATCTCCCCTACCCTCAGGGGAAAGAGCCTATTCATATCTACTCATTCTATTCCCTTCATAATTTTAAATACCTCTATCAAATCCCCTCTCAACCTTCTACGTGCCAATGAATAACGACCCAGTCTTCTCAATCTTTCTCCGTATTCAAGATACTGCAATCCAGGCAACATTTTCGTAAACCTTCTCTGCACCCTCTTCTATAATTTGGAGACCAGAACTGCCCACAATACTCCTAACTTGACCTTACCAATGCCTTAAACAGTCTCAACATCACCTCCCAACTCCTATATTCTATGCTATAATTTATAAAGACCAGCATACCAAAAGCCTTCTTCACCACCCTATCTACATGGGAATCCACCTTCAAGGAATGCTGAACCATTACTAAAGATCCCTCAATGCCCTCCCCTTCACTGCATACGTCCTATTTTGGTTATTCCTCCCAAAATGAAGCACCTCACATGATTGCTGAGGGCTACAGGCTCAGGTGCTCTCTCCTAAGCCTGACCCTTCCCTTTCCTCCTCCTAACAGTAACCCACTGCCTCTCCTCCTGTGGCCCCGATGAGACCACCTGACTATAATTCTTGTCTATGACAGCCTCACTCTCCCTGACCAGAGCGACTCAGTTCCCTGAGACGCTGCAGCTGAGCACACCTAGTGCAGACGTGGATGTCCGGGATTCTAGAAGACTCCATGACTTCCCACATCTGACACTGTGAGCAGCAAACTGCCCTCAAACTCATCCTGCCTTTTTCTTCACTCACCTCACATGTGAAAAATAAATGATATATATTAAATTAAAAGTGACCGTCCTGATATGCCCGTCCTCTGCCTCTACTTGCCGAAGCCTCTAGAGCCAAAGCCTCGAAGCCCCACTCTTCACTGGGCCGCTCACTCACTGGCCGCTCCCTTATACTTACCCTCCTTTTATTCGCACTTGACCAATTAACCCCCTCACTCTCTCCAAGCTCCTCCACCTCCAGATAGTCGCCCGAACTCCAGTCGCCACCTCCTCTGACTCACAGCCCGAACCAAGTAGGCCCAAGCTCCAGTAAGCCCTGGAATTTAACAGCTTACCTTCCCGTCACTCTCTCCAAGCTCCTTCTCCTCCTCCGCCTGCAGATAACTGCCCTATAGACATGAAGACCAATAGCCCATTTGTCTTCTTGATTGCCTGTTCCACCTGCAAACTAACTTTAAAAAAAAATTATTTACAAGTGCTCCTCGCTTTCTCTCTGATTAATTAAAAAAAGGAGGAATTGACTAAACATCCCATTTAAGGCAGTGGCAAATTTTACAGCTGCCCTTCCAACTACTAAGAACACATTAGAATAGAAATAGAAGCAAAGAATTAGAGAGGTATAGTTAATATTTCAGGTCAATGACTTTTCATTAGAACTCCGAAAAGTCAGAAGCGAAATAGAATTGGAACTTTTTAAGCCTCAGGTTTGGGCTTGAGTGTGGATTGTTCTTTTAATATTTAATATTTACTGGAGCTATTGCTCCTTCAACCTTTTGCTTGATCTCCAAATTCCCCAAGTTTTAATGAAAGGGTAATTGACGTGAAATTTAATGTCTCTCCCTCCATGGATGCTGCATGAGCTGCCGAGTACTTTGCTTTCAGATTTCCAGCAATTTATTGGTTGCATTATGTTGATATGAATGCAATGTATCAGGTTACAAAATTAATTGGGAAAAGAGTGAGATTATGCCTTTGGCTGAAATGGATTATTCCTTGTGTTGGCACACTGTGAAATTTAAATGGTCAGATCGGATTAAGTATTTAGGTGTCAAGGTAGATTGTGATTATAGTCATTTATATGAATTGAATTATTTGCCTTTATTCTCTAAAATTAAATATGATTTGAATCAGTGGAAAGTTTTACCGATTACATTAATAGGATGAGTTAATTGTATTAAAATGAATATTTTCCTTGAATTCAATTTTTTTTTCAGTCTATTCCTTGTTAGATTCCTCAAAGTAAAATTTCAGGTAAAATTCCTTTATATCAAAATAAGCTTTTCCCTTTTACACTTAATAATCAAAAGGGTATTAAACTGGTGCAAGATTGTTATGAAACAGGATATTTTTTTTCAAAGAATGAAAGAGAAATATGATACATCTTCAAATACTCTTTTTATTATTGTCAAATTAAAGCCTTACCGTTGGATAATTTTGGACGTACTTTACGGTTACCTAGACTATCTAAATTTGAAATTTTACTGAGGGTGGTAAGAAGAGATTTATATCTGAGATGTATGTTTTATTACAGAATAAAATGTTTAAGCTGGTTATACATAAATCTGGATTGAAATGAGGGGAAGATTTAGGTATGTGTATTTCTCAGGATAATTGAATGAATTTATGTAAGGATAATATCACTAAAATTGTAAATGTAAGGTATCGATTAGTTCATTATAATTTTATTCATCAATTATATTTAACTCCAGAAAAATTAAGGAAATATTATTTTATTTCTTTGGATTTATGTTTTAGATGTCATAAGGAGGTACGTTCTTTTCTACATTCTACTTGGTCACGTGAGACAGTGAAACCCTTTTGGATTAAACTTAAGGAATTTCTAAAAGTTATTTTGAAAGTGAAATTTTCATTAGATCCTGTGGTGTTCTTGTTGGGTAATATTAAGAGGATTAGTTTAGAATTTTAATTAAATAGATTTCCAAATGCTTTTTTGAGATTTTCTAGCTACAGCAAAAGCCAATTACTTGGAAAAATAAGATTGATTTGAGTAATCAGAGATGGCATGTGGAGATGAGATCTTCTATTCCATTGGAAAGGATAACATCCAATTTAAGTAATAATTATTCCCTTTTTTGTAAAACTTGGAGCCCGTATTTGGATTATATGAGGTTTATTTACTAAATCCCCTTTCCGCACATTAGTGGTATTGCTCCAAACCATGGTGTTTTGTGTTATGTGATTTCTTTTTTTTCTTCTCTTTGGGGGTAGATAAGAGGGAGGTGGGAAGAGGTGAGTGGGTTAGGGAAGGGGGTGGGGGATTGTCGGGGATTAGTTTTTTAAAAATCATGTATTTTGTCCTTTTTAAGTTTTATTCATTAATTGCATGTTTAACATAGGCATCATGATTTAAATAAAATGTTCAAGGTAACGAATGCAATGATCATAGCATTGGTTATTCTGGATCTACTGCCTGCATTTTTCAGTATTCTAGTCCTTGCCTCAATTTCTCTTATGCTTAACAGTTTGATTAATATCTCACCTGCCACTTGCACCAGACCTTCTTTGGTCTGAGTTTTGTTATGAGTGTACTTATCTGTGCTTAAAAAACTCCAAAAATATATGCAGTGATTCTTCCCTTTTTTATTTCTTCAAAGTACAATGAAACCCTGTTATAACGCGCCCTGATTTTACACAAATTCAGATACGATGCAATGAGCCATTGGATCTTTGTTTTTGCTCTTTTGTGAAATAATTTTTTTACGTCAAAATGGTACAAACCATTAGAAAATCTTTTTTGTGTGAAAGATAAGCTTCACACATTTGACACAATCAAGAATGAGGTCAAACACAAGTTGCACAAGACCATGGCATACTCAAATCAACACTTTGGTTGGAAATCTCAGGAAGCTTACGCGTGTCACTCGGCAAATTTGAAGAAGCAGTACTAAAAGCCTGAAGACAAGACCGCCAAAGATGTCAACCTCAATGATTCCCTGTACAAGTGGTTCATTCAAGCCCATTCAGAAAGCCTTTTAATTTCCGGGCCTATTCTCAAAGCTCAAGCTGAGAAGTTTGACAAGCTGATTAATGGAGAAACCTCACATTTCAAAGCTAGCAATGGATGACTAGAATGGTTTAAATGCCGTCACAGGATTTCTCAAGTGTTAGCAAATACCCTGATGGATTAAAAACTTTTAGAAGAGGATGTCTATGTGAAAGAACAAATGTACAACTATGAAAAAACAGGCCTCTGCTACAAGATGATCCCAGACCATACATTGTCTAGCAAAGATGATGCCCATCGACATGAGGGGTTCAAACACAAAGATCGTGTGATGTTGTCGTTTTGTGCAAAAAAGACTGAAATACACAAGTCACCCTGCTGTTTCCACCATGTCAATGTGAAGTTGTTACCGTTCAAATACATGCATAGCAGCAATGCTTGGAAGACCTCCCTGCCGTCCATTCTCATTTGTGTAAGCAAAAGGTAGAACTCCAAGCTCTTCTTTTGCTTGACTACTTGCCTGTGCTTCTGCCAACCTAGTAGTAAGACATCATGGAAAGATCCAAGTTTCTTACCTTCTAAAGAACACTACATCTAAGATCCAGCTCTTAGATCAGGGGATCATCTCTGTGTTCAAGCAGAATTACAGGCATAAATTAATTTGTAGAATTATAGACGAATCAACAACACTGGAAGACTATCTGAAAAGCCTGAATATTAAGGTCTTTTGCCATTTTGGTGGGAAGGTCTGGGCAGCAGGCAGCTTGTCATGTGTAGCAAAATGCTGGAGAATGGTCTGGGTCCAGCCTTTTTAAATCACACCAATCCACCAAGGAAGATGAAGAGCCAGATTTCTATGGCTTCACATATAACGCAGAAAGGCTGTTTGAAATGATCAAAGATGATGATGAATGCCCAACATATGAGCACCTGACGGACTCCAAGATCGTCTATAACGTAACCTGCACTAGCAGAGAGAAATGTACTGATTCTTGAATCGCAAGAAGATGATAATGAAGAACCTCCACCCCCAACCCCAAAAGTGTCTGAAGCCATTGAACACCAAGGCTAGCCTATGTCGGCTGGAGACGCAGGAGGTGGACCACGTAGAAATCCTCCAGGTCAGAAGCATTCTGGATTTTGCCCGCAGCAAGTGACACATGCTGCGATCAAGGAACACTTGATCACTTTTTTAAGAAACAAAATGATGATTGTAAGAAATAAAATGATGTATTCACGAATATTTTTGAAAATGCTGATTTTTCTTGAACCCTGATTTAGTGCCACCTTGCTTTTATCACAATGACTTTTTTGTGGACCCAAACGATTGCGTTATAACAGGGTTTCCACTGTGTTCAAGTTGATCAAGAATGACATTTATCTTTAATTTTGATTATATTTATTGATTTAGCTAGATGAGATGTTTAGGTTTATCCTCTAAGATAGTGACAATCATAAAACCTTATCACCTAAAAATAACTTTTGTATTTTTCAAGGATTTTCATCAGCACATCCCAAACTTGGAAGCAAAACCTGTTGAATGAGAAGAACCACTACCTACAAAGTTGCTGTTCAAGACACACATGTGCGTCTGACTTCAACTGATATTACCATTTAATCAGCATTGTTAAATCAAAATCTCAGAACAGTCACCCAAACAGAATGATCACATCATCGTCAGTGGTTTAAAATGGAGCCTCACTATCATCTCCTCATGGACAAGGCGGCTTGGGCAATTCTAGATCTGCCTGTGACCCTAAAGACAAGAAAAAAGTAAAACCTCCATTGATAGCTGAAGCGAGTAGGAAAAACAATAGTCATATTTCTTGTTCAAATGCAGAGAAAGAGGAAGCAAGCACGAGGCACAATTATTAAACTAAGAACTGAACTTAATATACAAAAGCGGTAACCATTAGGAAACTGGCAAGTGCTGGTCAAATAGTAAATGAAGAATTGCAGATTACTGTAGTTAGATATTCTAAACAAAGTGCTTACAAGTTATAGCATTGGGAATTATTGATATAATTCAGTGAAATTACAAAATTAAAAATTGCTTTGTGCAATTGTGAAATTGAACTTTAATTAGCCTCAAATCAATCTATTGTGCAAGAGAAGACCAGTGGAATTCAAAGTATGTCTGGGTAAATTAATCTTTACTGAAATGCAAATGAAAATCTGGGTAGTTTACACAAGATTCAGCAAATGATTTTCTAAACCTGTATCTACAAAAGTATGAAAAGAAACACAATTGTTAAACACTAATTTGTACATTTCTGGTAGACTAATGTTTTCAGAGCCAACCAGCCATAGATGGAATTAGTGAGCACATAATAGTGATTTTTTTTAGCTCTAATACTCCCTACAGGAATTGCATTCAGATATTTAAGTCAATCAGTTTCCTTATTGGAGCAGATGATATTATTATTGTAACAAGTAGTGTGTCCACAGTGCAGGCATCTCAGTTTACCAACAAATCAAACAAGGTTTCCCACAGTTTACAGCGGGGAAAAAAAGTGACTGGATCTCCAAAATGTGAATGAATTTACAGCTACTGTGATACAGACCAATAAACAATTAGCATATGACAACTTTATGCATCAGACAACCGAAAGAGAGAGAAAATCTTAAAATCAGGGCAACTGGGATCATTATAAAGACATAACATTTAATTGTGGTGGTTCCAATTCTTTTTAGTCCTAGGACTTTACAGAAATGTAAAGGATAAAGATTTCTACTTGGGTCTACAAATAATTTCCCCTATTGGTAACTGTAGAGATTATTTATATTTTAAATTTCAGTCATTTTCAATTTACACAGATTGTTTGTGGTAAAGAGATCATACCATCAGCATATTGTTGTAATTTTGGTATCTTGAATAAATTTTCTGATACTCTCACCTTGACTGATATTAGATATGAAGTGCAGAATGTAATGGTTTAACGGGAGGTAGTCGGCTTGTGACAACTCCTGCCTGTTGCATCACACACAGTGCAGCTTTTAATTTTAGGAATCATCTTTCTGTTACCAAGACCAGTGGGGAAGAAAAAGAATGACTAACGTTTGTATGTCGCTTTTCATGTCCCTTCATCTCAAAATGCCTTTCACCCATTAAAATGTTTTTGAAGTGTAGATTTATAACAGTAAATGAAGCAGTACATCTTCCCACAGCATGTATCCACAATTATGGGATTCAACCACTTAGTTTGTCAATTGATGGATCACAAATGGGCAGGATTCTGTGATTTATGTCTTTACTCTTCCTTGAAATTGTACCATGAGATTTGTTTTTAAATATTCACCCAGAGACCCTACGAGGCCTTCATTTAGTATCACATGCAGACCTAACCATGTGACAGAACTGTACTGGAGCATCAGCCTGGAGTTGTGTGCAGAAGGCTCTAACCCAAGACAAATTTGTTTCAGGTATATTTACTCAACCATTACTAGCATTACTGGTTGAAGGAATTGGAATAAAGGCCCCATTGTAGCAGTAGAGTTCAACACTCCCCTCAGGGAACCAAGATCAAATAATTAACAGGGGTTTGAAATAAAAAGCCACATATTTTCTATCATGAATAGGTAGGATGGTTTCAGTTTTGATATTAGATATCTATGTACTTCTGCGATAGTTAAAAGTAGTTTTCTTTACTAAATTTCCACAAACTAAGTTTCCACAAATATTCAGTACTCCAGAAAGAACAGGTGGCATAAAAGGTCATATATAGGGATCTATATTTGGCCAAGATTTATTTGGTGTACAAACAGCCCTGAATATCTGCATTATTCATACTGTGGCTTTCAAAATATGGTGAGGGTAGAATATTTTTGCTGTCCTGAACTGACAGCCATGTTTATTGCACTTGTTAGAACACAAGAAATTGGAACAGAAGTAGGGCATCCAGCCTGCTCGGCCATTCAATGACCAATCTGATAATAGGCTCATCTCCACCCATCTGCCTTTTTCCCATATCCCTTAATTCCCTTACCATGTAGGAATCTATCCAACCTGGTCTTAAATTTATTTACTGAGATCACCCCCAATGCTTCAATGGGTAGCAAATTCCATAGATTTACTACCCTCTGGAAAAAAAAAATTCCTCCTCATCTTGGTCCTAAATTTACGACCCTGAGTCTGGAGTCTCCTAGTTCCGGTCTTCCCTACCAATGGAACCAACTTACCAACCTCAATCTTATCTATGTCTTTCATAATTTTATTTGTCTAAATTCCAGTGAGTATAGGCCCAAATAACAATCTCTCCCCATAGACCAACCCCTTAATTCCTGGAATCAACCTGGTGAACCTCCATTGTATCGTCTCTAAAGTCAGCATAACCTTCCTCAAGTAAGGAGACCAGAACTGCACACAGTACTCCAGATTCTGTCTCACTAGTACTTTTACAGTTGCAGCATCACATCCCTGCACTTAAATTCTATCCCTCAAGCAATGAAGGCCAACATTCATTTGTCTTCTTGATTATCTGCTGCACCTGCAAACCAACATTTTGCAATTCATGCACAAGCACTCAAGTCCTTCTGCACATCAGAATGCTGCAATTGCTTGCCATTTATATATTCTGATCTTCCATTTTTCCTTCCATAATGGACAACCTAACATTTGCCAACATTGTACTCCATCTGCCCTTGCCCACTCACTTAACCTATCAATAACTTTCTGCAGACTCTCCGTATCCTTTGCAAAATTTGCTTTCCCACTCAATTTAGTGTCAAAAAACTATTAGATACACTACACTCTGTCCCCTCTTCCAGATCGTTTATGCATATTTCTTTTGCATAAGCAACATCAACAGATATAGATTGTTTAGCCTATTGCTCAAAGAAATCAGGTCTGATCTTTCTCTGGTTCCACAATAAAAGCCCACCAAATAATCAGTTAGGATCAAGTTGAAGCAGAGACAACAGACTGACAAATTAGCTGACCTGGATGCTTCATTTTCCATAATGGCTGTTCAATTCCAATTGTGTTCATTGTATCATGGATTGTCCATCAGATGGCACAGTTCATTCAAAATGCAAAATCTCTTCTTGTAGCTTGCTATTCTTCCAAAGGATTCCACCTTAAATCTGTCTGATGATGTCAAAATAACTATGCTCCTGTTGACCTAAACACATTCACCAGGGTGATTTTGGAAACAAGGGAGCACTTGGCTCCCAGATGGAGCACTTGGCTGAGTACGTAGAACCATCCTGCATAGCATGGGTCCTTTAACCCATGATGTGCCAGCCTGAATAAACCTGCTCCAGATCAACCTTTCTCTCACAGTCCATAATCCTCAAATTTTATTACATCCATGTGAATATTTAAGTTTTTTAAAAAATGTACTCATTATATCAAGCTCCACCACCACCCCAGCAGAAACTGCCAGACGTAAACTGAATTGCACACAAACCCAAAATAGGGATGAACATCTCCCAATTCCTTAATAAATCCATTGTTATTCACCACTTTACACAATTGAATGCCTTACTTAGCTTGATTTCAAAGTTTGCAGATGTGCAAAAGGATGGAAGGTACAGTTGTAATTAATTTATATTCTGTAATATTTCTTAGGACAGGAATCCATAGAATGAACAGCATTTTGACTGTAAGGAAACTTATCTACAGACTGCTGCTTTGAAGTTAAAATTTGCCCAAACTGTGATAAAGGATCCACACAGGTCCCTGTAAAAGTAGACCAAGAGCAGCTGCTGGATAGGGGGATAAAGAAACTTCCAAAATGTAGGAGGTATTTGAGAGTAAAATAGGAGGTTCAGAGTCCTTATGTCCCCTTTATGATTGGAAAGGCATATGGAAGGATTTGGAAAGATTGGTTAACAAATAAGTTTGATTAAATTGAAGGGATAAAAACTCAAGAAAGTTAGAAGGGTAAAAAAAAAACAAGGGGACATGAATGATCTTGGCAACCAGTATTAAGAAAAATTCTTTTATATTTGAAGGGGAGATTAAGGGGCCTATCTCATTGACCTGGAGACTAGGTGGCGACTCGAGTCTCTGCTGGTTGCAGCAATGTCTCCGCCAATGAGATAGGCCCTTAAGGGAAAGAGTAGATCCTTTCAGGGGCAAATCAAGGAAATTTATGTGTGGAGTCAAGGGATTATGAAAAGGTCCTAAATGAATACTTCTCATCACCAAAGAGAAATATGGAGTTATGGGATGGGTACTTCGTTATTTTGGAATGTTTATGCAAGGAGGAAGTGCTAAAGGCAATGGCACACATTATATGTGGATAAGTGCTGAAGCCCTGACAGAATCTATCCCAGGATGCCATGGAAAGTATCATGGCTGATCATTACCTTCAGTAAAGCTACTTGCCCACTCTTTTACCTCCACCATATCCCTTTTAAGACATCTAAACCCCAGTTCCTGCATATTCTTGTGTCAGCCTAGTCTCTGTAATTGCAAGCTGATCCTTGCTCCAAGTTCATGTCCCTTATTCCCAAAGCCACTTTTATATCACATCCCATGATGATCCTATTCTGTATCAGAGGAAGATGTGCATGCTGCCTTCAGAAGAGTGAATCCAAGGAAAGCATCCAGCCCAGATGGAGCACTTGGCTGAGTATTAAAAATTTATGCTGACCAACTTGCATTTCACCCAGCAGAGCATAGTAACCTGCCTTAGTAACTATCGAGCAGTGATGAAGTGATTTGAAAGGCTGCTGTTGAAGCAGATCAGCTCCTGTCTGAGTGGCAACAGGTCTACACTGGCTCTTCACAAAGCCCTGGTACACATGGACAGCAAAGATGCATTCATCAGGATGCTCTTTATCAACTACAGGTTAGCATTTAACACCATCGTCCCCTCAAAATTAATCGGCAAACTCCAAAAACTGGGACTCAACACCCTACTTTGTAATTGCATCATGGATTTCTCATTTCCAGACCACAATTAGTGAGGATTAATAAGAACAGCTCCTCTCCAATCTCCATTAGCCCGGAGCACCACAGGGCTGTGTTCCTAGCCTCCTGCTCTACTCACTTTACACCTATGACTGTGTGGCTCGTACGACAATAACACCATCTACAAATTTGCCAATGATACCATGGTAACAGGTTTTATAAAAGTTGATGGATCCATATACAGGAGGGAGATTGAAAACTTGGCTGAATGGTGCACCAACAACCACCTTGCACTCAATGTCACCAAAACCAAGGTGATGATTGTTGAATTCAGGAAGGGAAAGCCAGTGGTATACAATCCAGTGATCACTGGGGGTGGGGGAATCTGAAGTGGAGAGGGTGTGCAAATTTAGTTCTTAGGAGTAACTATCTCCGAGCATCTTTCACGGACCCAACACACTAATAGCATTGTGAAGAAAACATGCTAGTATCTCAACTTCCTCAGGAGTTTGTTGAGGTTTGTTATGACACCAGTAACCATGGCAAATTTCTACAGATGTGTGGAGGAAATTGTGTTGACCAGCTGCATCATGGTCTGGTATGGGGACACCAGTACCTGAGCATAAAGCCCTCCAAAAAAGGTGGTGGACGCAGCCCAAGACAATCACAGGTAAAACCCTCCCCACTAAAGAGAACATCTACAGGAAACACTACTGTCAGAGAGCAGTAGCAATCAAGGATCCACACCACCCAGCACCTCTTCTCTCTGCTGCCATCAGTAAAAAGGTATAGGTTCCACAAGACTGACACCACCAGATTCAGGAACAGCTGCTACCCCTCCAACATCAGACTCCTCCACAACAAACTCAACCAGGGATTTACTTAAGGATTCATTTTTCTGCTCTTTTATTTTTAAAAGAATTCTCTGTATTGCAGTTTATTTGCATTTATCATCTGTTTACATTTATTTGTTTACATGTGTATATTGTAGTTTTTTAATTGCACTATAAGTGGCAATTCTGCCTCGCTGCAGGAAAGAAGAATCTCAGGGTTATATGTGATGTCATGCATATTCTCTGACATTAAATCTGAAATAAATGCATTTCAAAGCCTCCAACTGACTATATTGATGCTTCCTCCATTGCCTGTCCTTCCTCAAACTCAACAAATTTTCCACCATCTGCTCTCTCATTCTGCTTCCCATCCCTCTGCTGAACTAGTTTAAACACACTCCAACAGCTCATGCAAACTTGCCCATCAGAATATTGGTCCCTTTCCATCTCAGGTGCAACTTGTCCTTTTTATACACTTCATTACCTTACCTAGAAGGGATTCTAATGATCAATGAATCTGAACTCCTGAACCCCAACTCTTCAGCCACATATTCATCTGCCATAACTTACTATTCCTACCCCGATTGGCACATGGTACAGGCAGCAATCCAAAGATTATCAGCCTTGAAGTCACATTTGCAGCCCATTTGCCACCAGGGTATACAATTGAATGATACAAATACACACAGCAAACTTGATTCTTCAGAGAAAGCCAAACAAATGAATGAAGAAATTGTAATCAATGTGGCCATTGTATTTATTAAAATAGTAATCAATTTGTTGCAGTAATGTGCATCAACAGGAAATGCAAATTGTCATTTATGAATCAAAAGATAGTTGCAACTTTTTATTTCATTAAAATACAACTTCAATCCACATTAGGTAAAGTGTTCTGAAGCTTCAGCTTGATGCCCGTGGTTCCTGGAACAAAGTAGACAAATGTTAGACAAAGTTTAAAACAGCTGGTAATTGCTCAAAAACAGCAGAGAAACAATGCCAGTCTGGGAGAGTTTGCAACTTTCTGCCAATTTAAGCTACTGGAACAATTGAACATGGATGAAAAACCAGGTAAATCTAAAGACCTTTTCAAACCACCATGATGTTTTTCTCAAAATAGGTTAATTTTGCTAGTTTTAGACAACATAGAAAACTACAGTACAGGCCCTTCAGCCTTTGATGTTGTGCCATCCTACATTTTCTTACCATCAAAACCTTTCCTATCTAGGAATCCTCTATTTTTCTTTTTCTTTCAACTAAGTGCTTGCTTAAGAGTTTTTTAAAAAAAATGCTCCTAATGTTTCAGCCTCAACCATCACCCCGGCAATGAATTTCAGGCACCACAATTCTGGGGGGAAAAGTTACTGTAAATATTAGAGTATAATGCAAAAAAAATTTCCCCATTTTCCCCTCAAAAATAAGGGGGGGGGGGTCGCAATATACATGGGAGTAAAAAATTTTTTTACATTCTGCAAATTGCGACTCAGGCAAGTGAGGGGGGGGGGGGGGTCGTGAGAGACGGCAGCGTGACTCGAGAGGGCAAGCGGCCAGAGAGGTGGTAGCATGTCTCAGGTGGGTGAGGGGGGGGGTCGTACTATACATGAGGGTTAAATTTTTCCCCTCAAAAATGGGGGGGCTCGCATTATATATGAATATTTATGGTACCCCTTACATCTCCCCTAAACCCCTCCCTTCTCTTTGAACACATAAACAAGTCTTTTGCAGTGTTCAGGATTTGAGCGAGAGACTGCAAAACCCAGCTGATTTAAAATGGTGGGCAGTATAAGCAGAGCAGCCACCATGGGGACAGCCACCATGGGGACAGCCACCATATGAGTGGGCCAGAGTAGGATTGGGGAGTTGAGGCTTTGGCTCAAGAGGCTTAAGCGAGCAGAGTCTTGAGGTGAACGTCTGGTACGTTCTTTCATCCTCAAGTGAGGGCGTAGTTAGAGTGTTTAAAATGACTGTTGAGAGAGTGGTATGCCTCTCATGTGAGAAGTGGCAGACCTGGGGGATCTCCCCTCTCCCATAGAGCCACATCTGCCAGAAGTGAAGTGCATGCAAATGGGTGAACTGGAAAACTTGGGAATTTGAAGCAGCAGCCGGAATTCATAAGGAATGGAGCATTCATAGATCAGAGGTACAGGGAATTAGTCACACCTAGGCTGCCAGAGGCAGCTGTCTGAATGACACTCAGAGAGAGGAAAGCAAAGATGAGCAGGCACACCTATGGCCATTCCCCTGAATACTAAGTATAATGTCCTGGATTCTGTTGGTGGCAGGGATGACTTACCAGGAGAAGTGTGAGGTGATATACTTTGGAAGGAAAAACTCCAAGGCAGAGTACAAAGTTAATGGCAGGATTCTTGGCAGTGTGGAAGAGCAGAGAGATCTGGGGTCCTTGTCCACATTTCACTGAAAGTTGCCTCACAGATAGACAGTAATTATGAAAGCTAACACCTCATAACCTTTCTTAAATCAAGGGATTGAGTCTAAGAGCCATGAGGTAAATGATGCAGCTCTATAAAAAAAACTTTAGTTAGACCGCACTTGGGAGTGCTGTGTCCAGTTCTGGTCACCTCATTATAGGAACGATCAAAACAATGGAAAGGTGCAACTTGGTTTAGAGAGTATGCATTATGAGCAGAGATTAAGGGAGTTAGGGCTTTACTCTTTGGAGAGAAGGAGGAAGCAAGGAGACATGATAGAGGAATAAAAGCTATTAAGAGGAATAGATAGAGTGGATAGCCTACGTCTCCTTCCCAGGGCACCACTGCTCAATACAAGAGGGCATGGTTTTAAGGTAATGGGTGGGAATTTCAAAGGAGATATTAGAGGAAGGTATTTTTTAAACCCAGAGAGTGGTTGGTACCTGGAATGCACTGCTTCAGTCAGTGGTGGAGGCAGGTACATTGGTGAAACTAATGAGACTATTTGACAAGCATATGGATGAATTTAATGTGGAGGGTTATATGAGAGGGAAGTCCAAAGGTCAGCACAACATTGTGGGCCTAAGGGCCTGGCCTATGATATTCCTGCCCTGGGAAAAAGGTCCTGGCTGTCTAACTTATCTATGCCTCTCAGAATCTTGTAGACTTCTATTAAGTCACCTCTCATCCTTCTTCACTCCAGAGAAAAATCTAAGCTCTGCTAACCCTGCCTCATAAGATTTACTTTGCACTCCAGGCCACATCTTGGTAAATCTCCTCTGCACCATCTCCACAGCTTCCACATTCTTCTGACAGTGAGATAAACAGAAATGAACAATATACTTGGTGTGGTCTCAGATCTGTAGAGTTGCAACATGACCTCTCAACACTTGAGGATAATCCCTCTATTAATGAGACCCAACATCCCATAGGCTCGTGAGGCATGATGTGCCCCTCACAAAGCCATGCTGACTATCCCTGAGAAGGCTGCACTTCTCCAAATGCTCATAAATCCTGTCCTTAAGAAATCTCTCTAATAACTTGCACACCACTGACACAAGACTCACCAGTCTATAATTCCCAGGATTCTCCCTATTACGTTAAAAAAAAAACAAGGGGACAACATTTGTCATTTTAAAAACCTCCAGCACCACCTCTGTGGCCAAGCAGGATGAAAATAGTGCCAATACTTGAGCTATCTCTTTCCTCCCTTCCCACTGCTACCAGGGGTACATCTCGTCTGCCCCTGGGGACATCAATCTTAATGATTTTGATCTGAATCTCAACATTGTCCAGCGCACAAGCTTTTTCTATTTTGACCTCATCTTGACCAGGGATGAAATGTGATCCCAAGCTATATCTGTCAAGTTGCTTCATTTTAGCTCGATGCCAATTGGACATGGTTTGACATTTGAAAAGGACATCCATCTTTACCAGATATCTTGTGATTGATGTCAAGTAGCTGAAATAGTGTAACAAGCTACACAATTTTTAATTACTTCAAGAAAACTCATCAGACCCACAAACCCACCCTGATTTCATCTATTCCAAATAGTGGTATTGTTCCAGCAATATGCAGACTAATTGGTAACTTTGCAGAGCACCATGCTCAGTCCACAGGATTCAGCTTCCAGCTGTCTGCCAAACAAATCCACCATCCCATCTGACCTCAGGGCAGTGGCCTTCAAAACTATTACAATGGGGAGCAACAAGCTTGAGCAAATCTTCTTTGTAGACACCTTGCAGCCTGCAGGACCAAAGCTACAAATTTTACACAAATAATCTTGTATTATACCTGGCAATTTCTGCCCATCATTTTGGTCTAGTTTTTCTATCAGAGTCTGGCTCCTGACCCATCAGAAACTTCAAAGTCTTTCCCCAGAGATGATCTTTTGTTCCATCCATTCTCCCCCATCTAAATGAATGTTGTTTTCCTTGTTTGTCAGAACTTAACCTGAAATGGTGTTCTTTCAATGTTGCCTATCCCAAGCATTTCCACATTTGCATTTTTCAGATCTCCATCTGCAGTTGTCAACTTCCACACATACCTTCAGATGAGGGGTCTGAGCAGGCTGGCAGACAAAAATTGACATGATAGCCCAAGGTTAAAGAACATTAATTTGGTCAGAATCATACAGCATGGAAAATAGGCCGAACACATGCACACTGACATGCAGCCAATAGTATCAATCTTATCTTCCAGCACTGGCCCATTGTATTCCTTGTAGGTTAGTTCAGCCATTATCAATCTTCTTTTGGCTAGGACCTCCTTAGGACTGTGCTCGATGTTTATGGGCCCCTTCCTTATAAAGCAGTCAAGTTTTGATTTCAGTACTTCATAAAAAATTTGTTACACGAGGTGAAAAGACAACCCTGCTTTTTTGTGCTGTGGCTCCCTTGCATGTTTGTGTGGGGGGTGGGGGGGGGGGTGCAGGGACGCAAGGCCCCTGTTGAGAATGGTTAAGCTACACAGTGTGCCCATTACATTCCTTCCACAGCTTAGGCAATAATGTTCCAGGTGCTTCCCGCTCTGCCTGAGAAAGGTCCCCTCAGATCATTTGCCCTGATTTTAAATTTATGTTCTATAGATTTTATCAACATCTTGCAAGGGAAAAGTTTCCTGCAGCCCACACCAGCTATACACAGTTATGTCTACATTTGATCTCCTTTTCAGAGAAACAAGTTAGCATCTCCAGTTTCTCCTCAGATGAACTGCCCAGTGAATTAAGTAAATGTCTTCATCCTCTGCCATTATATTTTTCCTACAGTGTGGGTAAAAAAAACAGAGTACACCAGCTGAGGTTTATAAAGTTGAAGTGTAATCTCCCTGCTCTTTTATTCTGTGCCCTGTATTAAGAATGCCTCCTTAACCACATTTTTCAGTAATGGTGCCACCTTTTCTAATTGGGCCATGGAATTTAATCCCAACAAGCTTGAGGTGATGCATTCTAGGAAGTTTGATAAGGTAAAATACAGGGTATAAAAAGATATCTAGGGACTTGGGGATAAGGACAGGGACCTTGAAATCCATAGATCCCAAGATGACAGCATATGTCGACAAGGTGAAGCAGGATACTGAACTGGATGGATAGGAATATTTTCCCTAAAAGTTCAAGACAAACAGATGAATACGAGGGGATCAGAACAACATTTTTGATCAAATCGTTGCAAACGTGATTGGATCAATTGGTTTAGGCAGATACTGCATTACAGCATCTGGTCAAACACTTCAACTGCCAAGGCTATAGAGAAAGGCTCATTAAATGGATTAGCACAGATGGTTACTTGTTTCACACAAACATTATGGACCAAAAGTACACAGATGTTCAGTTTTCCAACCCGATCACCATCCCATTTATATTTAATTTTAGAACAGGTGGACAAAGCATCTGTTTCTGGACTATTATGTTCAAGGTGACATACCAGGTAGGGACTGGAACAAACACTGGCCTTATTAGTAATACCTACATCCAAGAATGGCATTTCCCATTCATTTTATATCCTTAAAATTTGGCTACCAGATTAAAACAATCTATTTGTGCAGTTTCCAACCACGACTATTTGGATTAAAATATGATAGATGCATAACAGACAGCCAAGTGCATGCAAGCAGCTGTGCATTTGGACTTCTATTGCATATTTCACAACATACTGAACAGTAATAAACCTTGATGAAGGACTCAAGCCTAAACATCAGTTATGTATCTTTACCGCATAAAGTACCTTGTATGACCTGTTGAGTTTCTCCAGCATTGTTTTTACTTTTTAACTAAACATTGTAGTTCCCCCTCCTGACTTTGATAAATTCATCAAAAATTAAATGTTGCAATGGGTAGTAATGAATGCAAGTTCAACCAAAGCAAGATCACTGCTATTTAAACTTGTACTGGTGCTCACATGCCTTTTCCAAAGAATCACCTAACAAATTATTAAATGTGCAAAATATTGGTACAATTGAGAAAATCATATCATTTGAGTGCATAACTGGAGCAAAGCAAGGATATTTGATGCAAACATTTCTTTCATTACTTTTTTGAACATTTAGTGACAAAAATTTACAATAGGATTTGGAAAACTATCCTCAATGGGATTAGTTTAAGAGTAGAGCTAAAAGTCTGCAAGATTGTAGCCAGTCTAATAGGAATTTGATTTTGTCTTTTGGTTTGCCCAATTCTAAAGTCATAATGAAATGAACTTGCAGGTACCGAATCCAATGAAGCTATGGAAACTCTCTGCTATCTTTAAGGAGTTTGTATGTTAACATAATATATAACATAACAATTACAGCACGGAAACAGGCCATTAGGCCCTTCCAGTCCGCACCGAACCAAACACCCCTTTCTAGTCCCACCTCCCTGCACAATGCCCATAACCCTCCATCTTCTTCTCATCCATATACCTGTCCAACCTTTTCTTAAATAATACAATTGACTCCGCCGCCACTATTTCTCCCGGAAGATCATTCCACACGGCTACCACTCTCTAAGTAAAGAAGTTCCCCCTCATGTTACCTCTAAACCTCTGCCCCTTAATTCTTAACTCAGTCCTCTTGTTTTAATCTTTCCTCCTCTTAACGGAAATAGACTATCCACATCCATTCTGTCTATCCCTTTCATAATCTTAAATACTTCTATCAAATCCCCTCTCAACCTTCTACGCTCCAAAGAATAAAGACCCAATCTGTCCAATCTCTCCCCATACTCCAGATGCTTAAACCCAGGCAACATTCTGGTAAACCTTCTCTGCACTCTCTCCACTCTGTTTATATCCTTCCTATAATTAGGCGACCAGAACGGCACACAGAACTCCAAATTAGGCCGCACCAACGTCTTATACAATCTCAACATCACCTCCCAACTCCTATATTCCATGCAATGATTGATAAAGGCCAGCATACTAAAAGCCTTCTTCACCACCCTATTCACGTGAGTTTCTACCTTCAGGGAACAATGTACCGTTACTCCTAAATCTTTCTGCTCTTCTGTATTCCTCAATGCTCTCCCATTTACCACGTATGTCCTATTCTGATTCTTCTTACCAAAATGAAGCACCTCACACTTATCAGCATTAAATTCCATCTGCCATTTTTCAGCCCACTTTTCTAAGCAGCCCAAATCCCTCTGCAATCCTTGAAAACCTTCTTCATTATCCATTATTCCACCTATCTTAGTATCGTCTGCATATTTACTAATCCAATTCACCACCCCATCATCTAGATCATTAATGTATAAAACGAACAACAATGGGCCCAATACAGATCCTTGAGGCACACCACTGGTCACCGGCCTCCAACCTGACAGACAATTATGCACTACCACTCTCTGGCCTCTCCCTTTCAGCCAATGTTCAATCCATTTGACTATCTTAAAATTTATACCTAAAGACTGCACCTTCCTAACTAACCTTCCATGTGGTACCTTATCGAAGGCCTTACTGAAGTCCATATAGACAACATCCACTGCGCTACCCTCATCCACATTCCTAGTCACCTCTTCAAAAAATTCAATCAGATTGGTCAAACATGACCTTCCTCCCACAAATCCATGTTGAGTGCTCCTGATCAGACCCTGTCTATCCAGATGTTTATAAGTACTATCTCTAAGAATTTTCTCCATTAATTTACCTACCACAGACGTCAAACTTACAGGCCGATAGTTGCCAGGCTTCCTCCTTATGTATTTGTCTACATGGGTTTCCTCCTGGTGATCTGGTTTCATCCCACATTCCAAAGACTTTGAAGGGTTAATTGTTTACATTCATGTACTTGGTCAGAAAAGGTTTATGGGCTGGAAAGACTTGTTACCATGTTGTAACTCCAAATTAATAATACTGATCAAGCAGCTCTTCAGTGCAGCCAGTCAACAACCCAATTGAATTTCTGATTTTAGGTAACCTGCACTGTGCTTCCTCTTGATCCACCCAAGGTTTCCCTAACCTCCCCTTTTGCTTCATTCCACTTCCCATCTCTTCCTTTTCCAATTCCACCATTCCCTTCCTTATTAGATTCCAGCATCTGCATCCTCCTGTGATTCCACTCATCTTCCAGATTGTCCACTTCCACTCAACACCCAGCATCAACACCCAGCATCTCCTTATCCACCAGCTGCCATCTCTTGATGTCACACCACCTCATTTGCCTATGTCCCAATGTGTTCACCCATCAGCCACCAGCTCCTCCCTTACCCGTTTATATTGCATTAGCTGTTTCGCCTCTAAATGGTCCTGATGCAGCACCTTAACCCAAAGTGTCAACTATCCATTTCCCTCCACAGGCACTCCTGAAACCTGTTGAGTACCTCCAGTTTTTTTGGCTCCAAATACATTTTTAAACTTGTACAAAGTTCTGGTTGTCATATGCAAGAATGTTATCAAGCTCAAAGATTAAAAAAAACAATTCAAAAGGTGTTATTGAATTACGAAGTAAATCTAAAATGTTTCTCCCTGTAGAAAAGTGAAGGGAGACTTTATAGAAGGTATAAAACAACCTTCTTTCCACTCACATTCCACTAAGTAATCCCTATGCCATCCGTGCTCTGTGATCATTAAGGGATTACTTAAGTGTGAGTGGGAACGGAAGGTTGAGAATCAGTGCTCTAGACCCAATTGTTATTGAAATATTTTCTTGAGAAAAATTGTCATTGGCCCATTTTCTCTGGAGTTATGAAACCATGCACATAATGAGTCAATTAGGTATGATTAAAACAGTGGTTTTCAACCTTTTCCTTTCCACCCACATACAAGCAATCCCTTACTAATCACAGTGTACCTAGGGCATAAGGAATACTTAGTGGTATGTGAGTGGAAAGAAAAAGGCTGAAGACCACTGGAAATCATGAGGAACATAAACAGGTAGCCTCCACTCCCTACCCAGTGTAAGACCCAAAACGTTAGAGCACTAGGTTTAATGTGAAAAAGGAAAGATGTAAAAGAAAGCAAAGAGGTAAACTTTTTTCCCCCCACATGGAAGTCATGGAATGAACTGCCAGAGGAAGCCATAGAGGTCCGCACCTTTGTGGATTTAAAAGGCATGTAGACCAGTGTTTGGATAGGAAATGAATATGGACCAAATGAGACCAACTTGGGTAGAAATTTGGTCAGCATAGATATGTGAGGCTTAATGGCAAGCTTCTGAGCTGTACAACTGACTATAGCATCACAATTCAATACTAATCAGGAATGAAAATAGAGAATCTGGTAGAATTTATGGAGACATGAACCAATTCACTCAAGTTGTTTTAAAGCTCAGCCCCAAACACAATCTTTCCACGAGGAATATCGAGGATCAAAGATCTTGGTGTCAATGTTTAAAGTTCCTTGAAACAACAAAAGAAGCCAATAGGACAAATGCATTATACAGGTACTCCCCAACTTACGATTGTAATTGGGACCAAAGGATCAGTCGTATCTCAAAATGGATGCCAGTCAGAATTTTGCCCACATGCATGAAGTACCAAAGACTTAAAGCAAACTTTATAAATCAAATCTTTCTTTCATCGTAGATTTGGCGATAACAACTTAAAACTTCCTGAATTTGTCAGTCAAACTTGGCAAATCTTTCCACATTCTGGTCCATATTTGCCTTGTAGTCAGCGGCCCAGGATCCGTAGACTAGGTGCAGCTATCATGATTCCTGTCTGTACGCGCAAGTCTTCGATTGGTGCATGGATGGTGGGTTCACGTTTTGGTGTTCAGTTGGGACATGCATCCAAGTTAAGCACCCTAACAATATTGAATTTGTGCCACCGACTCCTGTTTAATATGCCAACTGAAAACTCGCACATGCGAATAGGAATCAAGATAGCCATGCCAAGCCTTCAGACCCTGGGACACAGATGAAAAAGGGAAGTGTGCACATTTTGGCTCTTACGTGCCCTGTATCCCTGATACAGTTTGTCAAATGCAATATTATCTGTTTTCTTCATAGATTTTAAAAAATATTTCTGTCATATCTGCAGGTCGACACAAGTCGCATAGGTCTCAAGTTGGGGACTACCTGTACTCTTGCCTTCATTAGTCAGGATATCAAATACTGAACTTGAAATGTTATTTTTCAACTTTATAAAATGTTTGATTGGCCCCATCACGAGTACGTGCATTTTGCTGGCCACATGATTGGAACATTGAAATTGTGCTACAGACCACACAAGAGATTTACCAAGATGTCACATGGATTGGAAAACATTGGCTCAGCTGGGCTTGATTGCTCTGGAAAAGGTCAAGGGTATTCTAAAAATGGCACCAGGCATTCTTTCCCCCCCCCCCCCCCGAAACCCCTCCCTTCTTAGTTTTGCAGAGGCACCAAAAAGTGGGCATAGCTTCAAGGAGAGAGGGGCCATTTTAAGGATTCCAAGAGGTACTGTACATTTCTTCTCTCTGCCCCACACACCACCCCCCCACCCCCAACTTGTTGACTGGTTGATATCTGGAATTTGTTGCCAGAGGTGGTAGAATCATGCAGTCACAGATATTCAGACAGACAAATTGGCATGGCATAAAAAGATGTAGTTCTAAATATGTGCAAGGCTAGCAAGGGGCCTGTGTACCATTCAATTTTATGACTAATTAATTGCTTTTCAGCTCATCAACCATCCCATTAGGTGCAGAGAACACTAATTAAAGCTTTGACATTGGTGAATAAATCTGAATCCAATCAGATTCTGAAACAAAAGTTAAATCGATCAGATTTTAAACTGCATTGAAATATTATGTTTTTTAATTTCCAATATTATTTTGTAGTAAGTCTTGATTGACAGAAATAAAGGGAAATGAGAAATTTCCATGTTTACATTACCTCTGGTACCTCCACAAAAGCTTCATCCATCATGATCTGGCTCCTATGTCCTGTTGCAGTCATTTGCAAGTTGGCATGAGCTTTCCTGTATTAGAATGAATTTTGACATGACTTGGAAGCAAATTGGTTATTTTCACATGCACTAAGACAGTTTTATTTTTACTCTCCAAGCAAGTCAACCCATACTCAAGTAAAAAAGGAAGAGCAAACCAAGGGTAGACTATAGTGTTAATAGGAAAAATTTAGGCTAGATTAAACAGTGTCGGGGCATCTTCTGCTCTTGAGTCAATTCAAAACTGATCAACAGGAAAGAAACTGTTCTTTAATCTAGAGTGAGAAGTGTGACAGAATAGTGTTTTATATTGTATATAGATATGATTTTGAGAGATAAATTTGGGCAGGTTTTTTTAGTGTAGGTCACATACAAACACTTCAAAACAGATCTTATTTAAAATACTGGAGCTCTGCTCATGCTAGACATTCCAGCTCCAAGAGCCTTTGCAAAAGCTTTGCAAAGTACCCAAGATACTTCACTAATGGATTATTGTTTACAAAAAGGCTAAAGATGAAAAAGCGCGGAGTTGCAGACAGTCTGGAGTGGAACTTGCTGTTCTGACAGGGTCATGTGGTTTTGAAGGCAGAGAATTCAGTTCTACAGAGAGGCAGCAGCACCAAGCTGGCAAGCTTGTGGAAAACCTCATTTGGAAGATGGGTTGTGACTGCTTATTTCAGCCTTGTTCAAGCCCTTGTGGTTCATGCAAGAGGAGAGGACTGGCTGCTTAATGTTTCACTTGAAATAAAAGAAACAAAAAGGAACTCTGATGACCTAAAAGAAAGAGGTTATCATCTGGAGAACCCTGATGGGGCAAGTTTATTTGGCAAGACACTGAAGTGGCTGCTTACAAGGAATCAGTTGTAGGTGTCCAGCGAACAACAAATCTCTCTCTGAAAACCGACAAGAACCTTCCTGCACGGTAACCACTTACTTTTCAAGCAACAAACCCTGGTGAACTTCATAAATGTTAAATTCTGTGCACAGTACAAGAACTGTCTGCAACTAGTAAAGTTGGAGTAATGGGAAGTGAGATTGGACTGTGAATCGAGGAACTTTTCTGAACTTACATACACGTGCACTTAGAATTAGAAGGGGGTTAAGTTAATGGTAATAAGTTTGATCCTGGTTTCATGTTTAAAGATAATTAAAAGCAACTTTTGTTTAAGTAACTATTTGTCTTGGTGAATATCTATTGCTGCTGGGTTTTGGGCTCCTCTGGGTTTGTAACAGAAGGCTGAGAATCACTGCTCTAGACCCAAATATTACCAAAATATTTTGCTTGAGAAAAATTGTGATTGGTCCATTTCCTTTGGAGTTACAAAACAGTGCACATTACGAGTCAAATTAGGTATGATTAAAACACTGGTTCTCTATCTTTTTCTTTCCACCCACATACCACCTTAAGCAATCCTTTATTCTTCTTCTTCTTTGGCTTGGCTTCACGGACGAAGATTTATGGAGGGGGTAAAAGTCCACGTCAGCTGCAGGCTCGTTTGTGGCTGACAAGTCCGATGCGGGACTGCAGGGGAAAATTGGTTGGTTGGGGTTGGGTGTTGGGTTTTTCCTCCTTTGCCTTTTGTCAGTGAGGTGGGCTCTGCGGTCTTCTTCAAAGGAGGTTACTGCCCGCCAAACTGTGAGGCGCCAAGATGCACGGTTTGAGGCGATATCAGCCCACTGGCGGTGGTCAATGTGGCAGGCACCAAGAGATTTCTTTAGGCAGTCCTTGTACCTTTTCTTTGGTGCACCTCTGTCACGGTGGCCAGTGGAGAGCTCGCCATATAACACGATCTTGGGAAGGCGATGGTCCTCCATTCTGGAGACGTGACCCACCCAGCGCAGCTGGATCTTCAGCAGCGTAGACTCGATGCTGTCGACCTCTGCCATCTCGAGTACTTCGACGTTAGGGATGAAAGCGCTTCAATGGATGTTGAGGATGGAGCGGAGACAACGCTGGTGGAAGCATCCTAGGAGCCGTAGGTGATGCCGGTAGAGGACCCATGATTCGGAGCCGAACAGGAGTGTGGGTATGACAACGGCTCTGTATACGCTTATCTTTGTGAGGTTTTTCAGTTGGTTGTTTTTCCAGACTCTTTTGTGTAGTCTTCCAAAGGCGCTATTTGCCTTGGCGAGTCTGTTGTCTATCTCATTGTCGATTCTTGCATCTGATGAAATGGTGCAGCCGAGATAGGTAAACTGGTTGACCGTTTTGACTTTTGTGTGCCCGATGGAGATGTGGGGGAGCTGGTAGTCATGGTGGGGAGCTGGCTGATGGAGGACCTCAGTTTTCTTCAGGCTGACTTCCAGGCCAAACATTTTGGCAGTTTCCGCAAAGCAGGACGTCAAGCGCTGAAGAGCTGGCTCTGAATGGGCAACTAAAGCGGCATCGTCTGCAAAGAGTAGTTCACGGACAAGTTTCTCTTGTGTCTTGGTGTGAGCTTGCAGGCACCTCAGATTCTTTATTAACCTTTATTAACCACAGAGCATCTATGGCATAGGAAATACTTAAAGTGGTATGCAAGTGGAAAGAAAAAGGTTGAGAAGCACGGATCTAGAGGTGGACATTTTCAAGCTCCTGCTTTGTCTGTCTGTGATGAAAAGGTGAGAGTGTGTCTGAGGTGGGATGGGGGCCTTAATATTCTGGGAGTGTGGAGCAGCAGGAGGTACAGATGGAGTTAGTGGGGAACACAGTACAAGTAGAACATGAGCAGAGTATTCACGGCTCTGGAAAATTTTACTCAAGTTTTAGATTACATTAGCCAACTATTTCATTGCAAATGGACCACAATTAAAATTTCTGCTAATTTAAAACAAATTAGATTCAGGAAGTGACCTTAGTTAAAATTAAATCTTGGCATGCGTTCCAGCCTGGACTTTGGGCCAACTACTATCTGCTTTTGAAAAGTTTAAATGGCTGACAAATAGATTGTTTATATATTCAAGTTGAATGAGAATTATGTTCAACATTGTTGGCTGAGGATCATTGTACTTCCATCAATTTTTAATCAATCTCAAAAGTTCTATTGTCCACCTGTCCCATTAAAATGCCGTGCCCTTCAAATTCTAATGTTCCAGTTTCCAATATTTCTAGAGTTATCAAATACAAACCTTTTTCCAGCTCTTCTCTTAAAGATTAATGCTCCAATAGCAACAAGCAGTACAACAAAAACAAGTATCCCCAGAATGAGGGGAATACTTATCTCTGTCATCACTTGATTCTCACAAAATCTTCCAGTGTAGCCCTCTTGGCATTTACACATCATTGAGTCCTCCACAACATAGCACTTTCCATGCATATTGCACAGTTTTGTTGTGCATGAACTGGACCTTCCTGCACCAGTTGCATTGAAGTCTCCATCAGTTTGGTTAGTGTCAGGATTTTGTGCAATTGTACCAGAATGTAGAGAGATTTCAGAACTAGATGTAACTGGAATGCCATTTGTAGGAGGGAACCAACTTTCTTTGAAGGTTGTGGGATTGACTGTAAACCATTTCGAAGTGGCCATTTTTTGAGAGAAGAGAGTTTCTGGAGTTGAAATAGTAGGAAACACATCACTTGTCTGTATAGGTCTCTTCCACAGATCACCTGTGACAACAATTTGAATTAGATCACTTGCCAGATCTAGAAAGGTGAATAAACTACTCAGGAACTCCCAGAATTATTATAATTGGGTTGTGCTCCTTTCCACAACAATGACCACATTTGGCCTATCTAAAAAATGCTAACATTTTCCCACTTGCAACATTCCTAGGGCATCATTACTTCCTTGATTTTTTGTAGCAATAAAATTACACCCAACTTTTCACACTTCCACCAATTTGAAGTTTGGACAATTGATGTACAGCATTCATTGTACAGGGTGTCCTCTACACTATTAGTGACTGTTTTGCAGAAGAGTTTTCTTCCACCCACAGGATTAAGTAGTCACCAGCTAATCACTTACTCTCTCCTGCACCTCCAAATAAAGTTTGACCACTTGTTATTACCATTTGTCTGCAGAGTCTGTAACCAGACAGCCAGGCATCATTATGCAGATTTCATTTCTGAAAGGTATATAGGTGATAGATTTATTTGCCATTATCAGCAAGTGGGTTCAGTTGCAGAGGAAAGTTTATGGCAAAGGAACAGGATAAATTACATTGCTCTTTGTAAGAGCTGGTTGAAAGACATTCTACGCCAAATGCAGAGCTCAGAATTGTAAATGAATCCAGCTATCAAATTATTTGGGGAAAAAAAACTTACATTTCATTTCATCTGATCCATCAGCACAATGTTTTTCACCATCACACACTTGTTCATTCAAGATGCAGCTGAAACCATCAAGGCATGGCCAAGTCTGTTGTGGGCACTGCCCAATTTCACACACACCATTGACAAGGTGATAACCTGTCGAACATCTACATGTTCCACCTCCAGGGGAAGCAAGGCACAAATGGTTACAGCCACCATTTTCCTCGGAACATAAATTACTTCCTGCATTAATTTAGAAAATAATAATCTTTAATACAGGGATGTATTAATATTCAGACTTACAAGTGCAAAATTGCATGTGGATAGTCTCCGTTTACTAAAATAATAAAACATTCAAAAATTTAATATTTTTGCTTTGAATTGAGATAATGTTTTACAGAGTGGATTCCTTGTTTGGTAACAACAGGCAAACCAAGCAACCAATTGGATTACAAACTTAGAATTTCAGATTCTGTGGCATTTGCTTACTGGACCATGTTCAAGGTCTAGGGAAAGAAAATATCTGCTGGAGAACATTCCATTCCAAAATATGGAGAATAGCTGGTTGGTGAAAAGTTACCTTGTTGTCTGCTGTGTACTTTAAGGCCAATAATTTCCTGCTCTGTGTCAAACCACCACTGTTCTTGCCCTGCCACACTATACCACAGTTTTGTGTAACCTGTCAGAAACAGAATCACAAATCAATAAGAACTGAAAAGTTATTGATAGTGGGAGAAATAGATTATTGCTCGAGGTAAATACCATTGTGCACTGTTGTCCAGATCAGCACATTCTCACCATGTGCAAACACAGAATGAACACCAAGGCCTGCTTTAATTTCTTGAAATTCTGAACCATCCAAGTTAACACTGTTAATAACACCATGATCTGTGAAGAACAAAGAATGTTAGAACTGGTGATGTTGGGGTGTCAGGATCAAGTTGTCACATTGAAACCCAACATTAGAGTTCAAGGTACAAATCTACAGTGATATATAATCCTTCAATAGCAATCTGGCCAAGGAAGAGCAGTAATTTTCAAAGCACGTCGGGTATCAAGGCTCCAGCTATTATTAAATATGGGGGATAGCTAGTTTAAAGAAGAAGGATGTCAGTGACATAAATGTCAGTTAATCTCTTTCACCATCAATGACAGTTCAAAAAATATCCAGTTCCTATTGATGTCATGGGAATAAAATGCAATGCAATTTAAATATTCAAAATATAGTGAATGTGGTGCAATACATTATTTATCAGAACGCAAGAATAGTATCAGCAAGGATTTCCAAATCATGGCACTAACTCATTTAATTGTGGTCAACAGAACATCTTAGTAGCTCAAACTATGGTGATTATTTTCTAGTACAAGGCAACCTTGAAGCTAAATCATATATATATATTTTTTTTTAATTAAAAAAAAATTTAGACATGCAGCACAGTTACAGGCCATTTAGGCTCACGAGTCTGTGCCACCCACTTTACACCCACTTGACCTACAGCTTCAGTAAGTTTCGAACAGTGGGAGGAAACTGGAGGCCCCAGGGAAAACCCTCACAGACACAGGGAGAACATACAAACTCCTTACAGACAGGATGGGATTCAAACCCAGGTCCCAATCGCAGATCTTAAAACATTAATGGACACCTTGACAAAACACTTTGGCATGTTTCGCTAGTATATTGGCGCAAGTTGCAGGCATCTACCATAGGCCATGTTTCTTCAGAATGAGCACACAGTTTAAGTCTGTGCAAGTGAGAGAACAAATGGCTCTCCTTGCATTAAGAAAATGTGATTGAGTAATACACATGTCAGTTATGAGCTCCAGCTTTAATAAAATGGGATTATTGCTGTAAGGAATAGTATAGACTGAATGGTCAATTAACATTTCACACAAGCTCAAGTCACAGCAATAATTCAATACATTGGAAAAACTGAGGGAAGGTTTGTCACAGTCTGTGCCAGAATTTGATACATTTACAATGAAACTGTGATTTTGCAAGGGAGATCCACAGTGACTGTTGAAGAGAAAACAATTTTTTGAAGCAGCTCTTGTATCCATCCATTTTTATGGAATTCAGAGCAAAGCATGGTCTGTGAATGACTGGGCCTTTTAGGTGGTTTGACCTGTGCCTGAAGGGTCTTTTAGGGAGACTGCTTCATTTTAAAATATGAGTAGCAGTGAAGTTACTTGGAGAGACTGGTGCCAGGTATAGACAACGCTTTCCTTATTCTATTATATCCTAATTTCAGAGTGTCATTTTCCAAAGCATGAGTTATGATATCCCAAATTTAGATCTCTTTTATCCAAGAAAGCAAATTCTGTGGCTGCTACTTTATGTAGTTTTAGTTCATTGATAGAATGGATAAACATTTTACATAGTTTTGCATTAAGACTTTCATAACGATGAATAACAATGTATTTACTGTATAATGATACAGAAAGTATATGAAGATACAAATGATAAAGCTTTTAAAGAGATACACAATGTATTTAAAGAGTTAAAAATTCAGAAAAATTTCTCATGCTCACGCTTCCTTCACATCTTGTAGAATGATGAGCAAGGCTTTAGTCTGGGCAGATATTATGACATATTACATCATAGCCACTATGGTAACACTACAAACAATAGTTCTCTTAAAGAGGCAGGCACAATATTAAATGAGAATCAAAAAATTAAGGTTTTAACATTTACACCATGGTCTTGGAAGCTTCGTGGAGGCTACCCAGTTGAAGTCTTGCCTACAAAAGGACCAGGAGTGCTATGTCCACAGCTCATATGGATGGACATTTCTTCATAGGCAATGCAAGAATTCGTGAGTCTGAAGCCACAACTCCTGTCTTCTCATCAGTTCAACATTAATTCTGGGCATCAAATTTCTAAGGCCTACGTTTCAACACTAAACTTAAAAGATTGAAATAACTTTCTAGATTTTGGCCTGGATTGTAATGGTTTGAGTATATCACACACTAGACAACTGTGCATGGTTGGGGATAGATTTAGTGTTAAGGATAGTTTGAAAGTTAAGACTATAGTTTAAGTGTTAGAAATAAAATTAGTGTTTTAAAATTAGACACCGTCTAGTTCATTGCCTATGCTCGTTATGCGCAGTTTGTAACAGTTTCAAAAAACGTTTGGAAAATTCTAATGTGATGATTGGGGGAGATTTGAATGTGGTATTGGAGCCTTTATTGGACAAGTATCCAAGAGTAATTAAGTAATCGAAGATGGCAGTTCAAGTAACTAATATGATGTCAGATTTGAATTTAGTTGATATTTGGCGAAGATTTAATCCTACAGAGAAAGATTTTTCTTTTTATTCGTCACGACATAATTCTTTTTCTACAATTGATTATTTTTTAATTTCAACACATTTGCAGGATAGGGTTACATCTGTGGATTATAAGGCAAGATTGGTTTCGGATCATTCATTATTATTATTAGAATATCGGAGTTTACAGGATGTTCAGAGAGCTCCAAGATGGAGATTTAACATTATGTTACTGCAAAAATCGGAATTTATTAGTTATTTAAAACAACAAATTGAGGTTTTTATTAGTAATAATAGTAATTCTGTTTCTAGTCATTTTGTTTTATGGGACGCAATGAAAGCTTTTTTATGAGGTCAAATTATTAGTTATGCTTCTAAAGTAAAGAAAGAGAGAATCAGAGAGATTGAAGATTTAGAGAAAAAGATAACTGTTACTGAAAAAGAATTTCAAAAAAATGCTACCAAAATGCAAAAGAATCAGTTAACTAATTTAAAATTTAAGTATAATGAATTACAAACATATCGATTTAAATGTTTAATGAATCGAACTAAACATAAATTTTATGAATGGGGTGAGAAAGCTCATAAAGTTTTGTCATGGCAGTTAAAAAAGGAACAATTATCTAGAATTATACCAGTAATTAGAAAGAAATCGGGTATTACTTTTAGTCAAAAGGAAATTAATGAGGAATTTTGTAATTTTTATAAAAAATTATATACTTCAGAATGTAAAGATGTAACTGAGGATGCTATAGATTCTTTTTTGAAAAATATTAAATTGCCACAATTGAATCAAGAAGATAGACAGGAGTTAGATAAATCCTTTACAGAAAAGGAAATAGAAACGGCGTTAAGAGATATGCCAAATGGAAAGGCACCTGGTGAAGATGGATTTTCTATAGAGTTTTATAAAACTTTTTATGCTGATATATTTCCTATATATAAGGATGTTCTACAACAAATTTATGATACTTTTCGATTACCCGAGTCTTGTTCCAATGCAATAATTACAGTTATACCAAAAAAAGATAAAGATCCTTTACAGGTTTTTTCTTATAGACCAATATCGCTGTTAAATGTAGATTATAAAATTGTAGCAAAAGCTATGGCTAATCGATTAGCTCAATATTTGCCTAAAATAATATATAGTGATCAAACGCGATTTATAAAAAATAGATATGCGTCAGATAATATTTTGCGTTTAATAACTTTGATAAATAAATCTAAATCTCAGATGAATTATCCAATAGTGGTTTCGCTGGATGCAGAAAAGGCTTTTGATAGAGTGGAATGGAAGTTTTTGTTAAAAGTACTTGAGAAAATTTGTTTTGGTTCTTCATTTATTGGATTGATAAAGGCTTTAAATAATAGTCCGAAGGCCAGAATTGCTGTCAATGGGCAAATTTCAGATTCTTTTAATTTAACAAGGTCTACTAGACAAGGATGCCCATTGTCACCTGCTTTATTTGCTATAGTTATTGAGCCTTTGGCACAATTAATACGTCAAAATGAAAATGTTAAAGGTATGAGAGTTCTGAATGAGGAATATAAGATTAATTTATTTGCTGATGATGTTTTATTATATTTGGTGAATCCGGGTATTTCTTTACCAGCAATTCAAGAATGTTTAGAAATTTATGGTCAATTATCTGGTTATAAAGTAAATTGGACAAAAAGTGAAATTTTAACAATTTGTAAAAATGATTATTCAATGTATAAAAGTATTACAAATTTGAAGTGGACCACACAAATTAAATATTTAGGAATTAATGTTAATACGGAATTTCAAGATTTATATTCAATTAATTACCTTCCTTTAATAAAAAGGATTAAATTAGATTTGATTAAGTGGAAGGATTTGCCTTTGGGTCTATTAGGGAGGATTAATACTATAAAAATGAATATTTTTCCACGAATACAATATTTGTTTTAATCAATTCCTTGTTTTTTTAAGGATTTATATAAAGCAATTAGAGACTTTTTATGGAAGGGAAAATTTCCAAGGGTAGCGATGAGAAAGCTGATGTGGGATTTTCAATTTGGAGGTTTAAGATTACCAAATTTCCAACATTATTATGAAGCAGCTCAATTTAAATTTCTTAGCGCATTAATGAATATGGATGATCCGCCTAGTTGGGCAATGATAGAAATGGCGGTTATTTCAGAAAAATTTTCTCATGAGTTTTTGTTTCGATGGAATAAAAATTTATTACAAACTTATGATGTCCCAATATTGAAGCATTTATTAAACTTATGGACAAGAAAACTTAATAAATTGGGGCTCAAAAATAAATGGTCTGGACGATGGCCATTATATAACAATCAACTTGTTCCTTTTACAGTCTCCAATATTACTTTGAAACAGTGGGAAAGGAAGGGAATAAAAAATTTATCCGATTGTTTTTCTGAGGGACGTTTTTGTTCTTTTGATGAATTACAAAGGAAATTCGGTATCAGTGGAAACTCTGTATTTGTGTATTATCAATTAAGATCTTTTGTAAAACAGATATGTGGTCGACATATGATTTTATTGTCTGATTCTAATTTTGAGGAATATGTACTTTCAATACCACAAAAGGGATATATATATCTGATTTGTATTGTATTTTACAAGAAATTGATAGTAAAAAAGATTGGGATAAGGATAAGTTGAAATGGGAAAAAGATTTAGGTTTTATAATAGCTGAAGAAGCTTGGATGGAAATTTGTCAGAATAGTATTAGGAAATTGGTTAATGCTAGATTAGCGATGATTAATTACAATTTTATACATCAGTTATATTTAACACCGGAGAAACTAAAAATGTTTGGTCTTAGTAAGTCGGATTGCTGCTTTCATTGTGATCAGATGGCTAATACTTTTTTGCATACTGTTTTGTTTTGCGATCGATTGCAACAGTTTTGGAAGGCTATTCAATCTATATTTAATAGTTTATATAATATTTGTCTTGTATTAGATCCTGGTATATTTTTATTAGGGAATATGCAATCATTAATTGATTTGGGCCTACAAGATTATCAGATTTCTTTTATCTATTTAGCTTTAGCTGTGGCCAAGAAATGTATAGCTCTTACTTGGAAAGATAGAAATATATTAACTTTAGATAGGTGGTACTTGGAGATGAAGTTCTGTTTGACTATGGAAAGGATATCTTTTTCAATTCAGGATAGGATGTCTTTTTATAGGTTGAAGTGGACTCCGTTTGCTAAATATATGCATTTAAGTTTGATTTAAATAAGTTTTTAAGTTTGGTATTTTAGTATTGATAATTTTTTAAATTTTTTTCTTCTTTTTTTGATGTTAGTATCTTACGTTTTATCTTTTTTTGTGTAAAGGGGTTTTTATTTTATATATAATTATTGTTCATTTTATTAACTCTTCACTCTTTCACTCTTTATTTGGGGAGGGGGGGTTGGACTAACTTTAAGCTAGGTCATTAATGTTGTGTACTAATTTGGGGGGGGGTTTAGTTTATTTAGTCTGCTGATGTAGTATTGTAATTTTTATTATCTTATGTTTAATCTTTTTACTGTAACTTTCTATTTTATTCATGTTATAAAAATCTTAAATAAAGTTTAAAAAAAAATGCTTGGAATATTTATACATTGTGGTGATATGACCACCAGCCTACTGCAGGGGGCAATCCCTGTACCTGCAGGAAGGCCACCCAAGGGGCTGACTCCTCCTGGCCGGCTGTCAATCAGCTGACCTGAATATAAACCTGAGCCGGTCCCTCCTGAGCCAGTCACACGGGGGATCACCAAGGGTTGAACTGATGTTCAGACTTTTGATGGAATAAAGCCTGTTGTACGGTCTTTTCTGAGTTTGTGCTTGCTTGCTGCTACCTCAGTGCCTCACACCCTGAGAGATTAATTTAGCCAAAACATCAAGCAGATAGACTAGTAGCAGCCCAAATAGTCCTCAAGTTTACTATCAGCATTTATAAAAGCTCTCCTTCCCCAGCACTTACCCAAATCAATCCAATATAGCTGAGTGCCAGATTCTGCCAAGACCAAACCAGTGGGAAAACGACACTTTTTCCAGACAACTTTGCGTTTTTGTCCATCCATGTGAGAACATTCAATCCTTGGTCCATCTCCTTGGTCTCCTGACCCCCACTCAGAGAAACACATGATGCCCGAAGGTGGATGCAACACAAGAGAAGTTGAACGATTGAGATGTTCTATTAACAAAAGCCGATAAAGACCATTTACAGATGCCACTTCAATTGCACAAGGTTTACTGGTGATCCAGAAGAGATTTCTGCCCAGCCAGTCCACTGTTAAAGAGATGATTTCATTGTCAAGCTGGAAAACCTTCTGCCATGAAGAAACATTAGACCCCAGTACTAGTTGCCCAACAAGTCCTTCCTCAGAATCTGCAAAATAGACCATGTTGTTGTTCCAGATATAATCAACAGAAGACACTTTCTTGTCAATGAGCTGGTTGATTGAGTATTTTGGTAAAGCCTCCAATCCTTCATCATGCTGCAAGTCTTTCAGATAGATCTAAAAGATTACGATATGGTGCAGAAGTGAGTGACATCAAAATGATACATCTTTAAAGTAGCAACTAAAATGAAATAGAAAGTTTATGACTTGTGCAACATTCATTTCATTTTGGTCATACAAGGCAAGTAAATTGGCTCAATAATTACTGAAACAGGTGGACTTATTGCAGCTAGTGCAATTTGAAAAGTACTATTAATAATACAACATCTTTACTACACAAAATCATATCAACAGTTAGTCAAAAATCTTTCCTATCAGCGCCTAGACGAGGTGCACTGATTACTTTCCAGTCAAATGCCACAGAAGTTGGCCCATTGACACCACAAAAGGTACAGAGAAGACTATCTAGAAACTTGAAGGACAGGATGAACATTACAGAGCTTCTGTTCAATTTGTGAATAACATTCCCAGGGGCAGTGAGAATGCAGAACAACCAAAGGAATTGCCCACACTAGCCATCCAAGACTCTCATATTTATGAAACAATATTTTTATAGATAAAATACTTGTCTTGCATGCATATTGATTGTCGATATGGGAGTTATATCTAGTTGTATATCTGCATTCACTGAGGACCAGAGAACACGAATGCCCTCGGATTGCTCAAGTACAACCCGACAAATCAAAGTCTATTGTCATTTGATTGTACAACCTGATGAAACAGCACTCTTCGATCCTTGCTTTGCTTGACTGAAAAGAAAACATCTCACCTGAGTGATGACAGTGGGCGAGATCATCAAGAGAAAGGGCTCATCAACTGATTTTACACAGGTTAAATTATCCTTTGCCAGCAACATTTCTGGCCCACAGTGGCAGCTGCCCTTGAACCCAGGGCTCAATAAGCAGAAATGTGAACAGCCCATTTTTTCACAAGGATTGAAAATCATCGGCTGCAGTACTTCATGCATTACCTGCAGATTAAAACATTAAATGAATTGCCACTCACAAATGCTATGAATATTGCAAGTCAGGTAGAAGAATACTGATCAGTAAACAGTCCTCTCGACAGATTTCTCTGACCTTGAATTCTCAGCCTTTGAATTAGAGTCTGAAATACAGGTTGCAAAAGGTCAATTTCAAACTTGAAACAAAAATCCCAATTGCATGATACGAGTGATGCAAGTCATTTGGGTTCAGAGCAAGTTTAGGTAGCTGAACTGCAGACCATCCACAATTTGAATTACAAAAGTCAGACTTTTCATCTGCCTTAATTCTCAATTGTTGTATAGCATGGCCAAATTAGTCTGACAGATTGCTAATGACGTTCTAGAGTGCCGATCTTGGATGTTAGAGCAATGTTCACAGATACCCAATGTCCATCTCAACCTCATCCACAAGGACAGCTATTGGCAATGTTGTGACCAAGTTGTTAGATCAGCAATCCTGAGACCACTTTGAATTCTATATGGCAGCCGAGGAGCATCATCTTAACCAGTTGAAACTCTGAGAAGCCAATTTCATTAGGGGAATACTGTTAAACTTTTAATATTTTTGCATCTTTTTTTCATGTCATTGTTTTTCGTCTTTATTGGTGCAAAAGCGCTCTGGTTCATAGACAGTCTTCTGAATATTCTGGTTGACAGAAAGCAATATTCTTTTACTGAGTCATCTTATGCTCCCTAATGGGATTGAGTTCTGCACTCCCATCGTGTGGCTATGCACAGTTCTGTGAAATTTTCCTAATTAACACACAAAAGCAGCATGTAACTTTTATGTTCTAGTTATTATATCACCTTCCTTTTAGCTGTAAATCTACATTATTCGTTTAAATAAAATATGGTTTTTAAAGTTAAAAAAAATGGAAAAAAAAAGCCATCTGGCTCAATAATGTCCTTCAGAAGATGATTTGTAATCAGGCCCAACACCAGCCTGCTTGTGGTAGACTATTGCCTCAGTTCAGATACATTGAAAAGTGAACAGAAACCCTGTACACTCTTCAACAGGGAAAGCAGATACAGAAGGCTCTAACACTTGAAAATTTTCTTGCAATCAACACAATACCTTCAAGCTATATGGTTGATCATGTTTCAATAGTACTGTCCGGTTTTTTCCCAATCTCTTGTCAGCTTTTTGAACACTTCTCAACTCCACATCAGACCAGTATATGTTATCCTCAAATACAGCAACACCAAATGGCCTCCGAGTATGAGCCAACTGGAAAAACTGATCAAAAAGTATTCAAAATTATGTTTCATTTGTGAATTAATTAGATTTCCATGCACACACTAATCACACTCTCACATTACAGTACCTTTATCCCAGTGCCATCTAAATTAGATGCACCAATACAATGAAGTTTTCCATCTGCCCAAAACAGTGTCCAGTCAGAAAGGTCAAGCGTCAAGCTTGTTGGCCATCCAAGTCCATGCTTGATGATTATTTTTCTGTTTGTTCCATCCATGCCTGCTCTCTCAATGTGTGGTTCACTTCCTATCTCAGCCCAGTACATTAGTCTACATTGTAGAAAACATAATTGTAAAGCCAAGGTAATTGTATCCATTGATTCCTTTAAGTCTTTCAGAGAAAGGTTTCTGGCAGAGCACCAATTAACATGCACCATATAAAAGTTCCAGCTCAGTGTGGAGTCTGAAGTAATCATCCTGGTAATTTTAATGGGATGAAGATTTTTTGCCCATTCCTTTCAAACAGTGACTTCCAGATTACACCATTCTGGGGTAGAACATCTCTTATCCCATTAAGAACTCTAATGGTCAACCAAGCAATTTGTTGTTCCAATCCATCTGCAGAATTTTAGATGCACAACTCAAGCTTCAGTCCAAAATGAAGCAATTTTTGAGTCTTGCAGGGAAAATGAGCATCTTACATCTTCCCTAGTTTTGTAAAAACCACTTTCCCTGCCTATCAAATGCATTGTGCCATATAACAAGTTAAAACAAGCAAAGTAGCAAATGGAATTCAATTCCTTGCCATTTTCCAGTTATGTAACCTCATCAGGGACATTGCTATTTTTGATATCACTGGTATGCAATTTAGCACCAAGCTCCACTAAAGCTCATTAGCCATCTAGTCACATGGGTGTTTTAGTACTTTCACCCAATTTCAAAACCTTAACTTGGACCTCCTAGTTCTACTAATAGTCAACTATCAGGCTTCTCAAAATGTCTGAAGTCCAGTTATTCCAGCTTCAACAATCAATTAACAGTCAATAGCATTCAAAAAATTATGTATTCCAAGTCCATTGTTAGTGACATTATAAAGTCAAATTTTCTGGCATAGAAATTGGCCCTCCTGTCTAACCAAATTGTCTATCTCCATTTGCCCATATGTGGCCCATATACCTCTGAATCTTTCCTATTCATATACTCAAATATCAAATGTAGTCCTTGACTACTTTATCTCTTGAGAATTCTAATTGGAAGCATGACTAATTTAGTCAGTTAAATATGCATTGCTTTTAGTAATTCGATTTGCACTTCTATAGAATAATTTTACAACTTCCAAATTTAGAACTTACCCATTAATTGGCTGCAAAACCAACGAGAGAGGTTGATCTATAGCTGTGCCAATTACAACTACATATTCTTTGGTTTGGTACCATGTGGAGTTCAAATTTATTGCCAGAATCTGACCAGCTGCTCCATCTGTCCAGTAAAGGTTTCTGCCCACCCAGTCAACAGCTATACAGTCAGACTGGACTCCTGCAAAGAATGGAGTTTAACAAGTAGATTGCAGACTTAAGCAAAACAGAAGGAATTGGGGGGGGGGGGGGGGGGGTTCACTCATGGTTAATCCACCATAATTCTGCTCCATTTCCATACAAATTCTTAATATTGATCAATATGTTTGCCTTTTGTTTACCTTATTTTTCAGCACTAAATTCAGTGCAAAAGCCTTGAAGTTGATCAAACCAGCAGAAAGTCAAGATGGGTCGAGCGGGCTTCTGGGCCACCAGCTTACTGAGGGGTAATGGAGTGGAAAGTGACGAACTTGATATCAACCACCTTGCACAACGGTACTAAGAGAACCAAGTTGTGATGCTATCCTATCTGATCTTTAGGTATGGGTCTTCACTTTTAAAAAGGGACTTAAATCTTTTGGATTAATCTTGTCCCTGCCAAGAGTCAGCGTCAGAAGAGATCTAATTGGGGGTGGGAAAAATTAGGGTACATAGGGCATAAACTTCTATTCAAGAACTCACTCAATGGGAAGTGGGTGTCATACCTGCCATGGACCTCCTCATTCCACCACGCCGTCACATTTCCTCCTTCCTCTGGTGTTTCAGACAAACGTGTGGAGACGAAACCACGATTCATTTTGGTGATACTCCCAGTGTGGTTCATAACCCGCCTAGTGATGTCAGTGCTGCAGGTGGATGGGGGCACAATAACTCATTTGGGGGGCACAATAACTCATTTGGGGGGCACAATAACTCATTTGGGGGGCACAATAACTCATATGGGGGGCACAATAACTCATTTGGGGGGCACAATAACTCATTTGGGGGGCATAATAACTCATTTGGGGGGCACAATAACTCATTTGGGGGCACAATAACTCATATGGGGGGCACAATAACTCATTTGGGGGGCACAATAACTCATTTGGGAGGCACAATAACTCATTTGGGGGGCATGGCTGCAAATGCCCCACCCCCACCCCATGACCCTGAACCTGATCTCTGCTATAATTTCAGGCCTGCCTTGAGGCTTTTCCACAAACATTTACTATTGTTTAATCGTACAAAAGATAACAGATCTAAAATCCTTCAATGCTTCACCATTCACGATTTACTCTCATGCAAAAACCATGTTATTGTGTGAAGTGCACAATTTCCAATCAAGGACTGCTGATTGCAAAATATCAAACATTTGAAAGATTCATCACATTAGTATAAACACTTAGTCGCTGAAGTTGCCCTTTTATTATGATCATTGTAGAGCTCTACTGGGCTCAATTCCTGTCTCCAGGGTTCAATTCTCCCAACTTTAAATAATGCATGTAATAGCAAGGTCACTGAACAGAAGTATTAACATTCTCTTCAAATGCTGCTTGATCCAATTTCCCCAAAGAAAACTGGGATAGTTCAATTTTACAATATGGCTTTGAAGTGATAGCTTAATTTCTAAACTGACCTTTGATCAGCATTCCCTCATCATGCCGGTCCAATTTCATCCAATTTATACTTTGAGAATAAGTGTCAGACCAAAAAATTACTTGCTCCTTCCAATCATAATCCAGAGGGAACATGATACCCTTTGCAATAGCAGGAATGATATCCTTTTCATCACTGTGTAATCCATAGAGCAGGACATCATGATGAATGGATACAAGAAGAACAGGCTCAGCACCTAAAGAATAATTGCAAAGCAAATTGTAGAGTCAACTACTGATATTTTGGGCTTGAATGATGGCAAATATTCCACTGGCAGCACTCATTTAAGTACTTGTACTGTAGTTGTTCATTGAAACCATGGGCACCACAGACAATTAAATCACCACTTAAAAATTGTAATGCTTCAGCATTAATGTACAAATTGGGATTACAGACATCAAGACAAAGGGAAATTATGCCAAGATTGGAATGTGATCCAATAGCAAGTCCATAGAGAACTTGATGTACTAGGGGAATAGGAACAAATCATCCTTGGGTCAGACTGGTGAAGCCGCACAGGGATTGAACACAAATCCCCAGTCACAATAATAAAGATTTGTCCGGGGGACAAAAATATTTCCATGTTTGCTGATGGAATGAAAGGAGGAATGCAACCACATGCAGAAGCCAGTTTATGGCAGCTGGAAATAATGTGAACAATGAGAAGATATCCATTTGCAGAAAAGTGTTAAGTACATCAAAATTGTGAAATGTTGGGAAATGTTTAGTGAGACATGGGCTCTCTTGTCCACAAATATTGAGGTCAATGTGTAGATGTTGCAGGGTATAAGGAATAAAACACAAGAAATTCTCTAAAGTGCAGGATTGGGATATTTTATTAGGGTAACCATCCAGGATCAAAAGCAAGTTGCATATGGTCTTGGGAGAACTACAATTTTTCTCATTTGACAAAGATATATTCATGATATAGGGAATGCAGTGATAATTCACTTGAAAATGAGTCTGTCATCTGAAAGCATTATGTAGGCAAGACTCTCTTCAAAGGATGAATGGTCATCCCATTGAAAACACCACATACTGAGATGACTCACAGAATTTTTACCAAAGAGTCTAGAATTGGTGGGTCCGTCTTGAGGGCAAGGCATCAGAAGTGTCAATGTGTCAAACCTTAAACCCCATTCAAAACAGATGCATCCTAAAACCAAGGTATCAAGGAACACTGATCGGAAGAGGATGTACAGATCAGACATAATCTTTGAATGATGAAGCAAGCCAAGGGACTAAATATCCTATTCCTATAACTGATGCTTAACCTGAAATCCCTGGGACCAGACACTTTGGATTTCAGAATTTTTCAGATAATTGAATAATATTAAATGGCATTTTTTGTAAGTAATTGCCACGGGGGAGGGGTCGTGGATTGGGGGGGGGGGATGGTGGTAAATGAAGTGAGTTAAAGATAGACCCATCTCTCCCACATAATGCTGCTACTCTCCCCACTCGCCCGCATCACACTGCCATCCTCTTCCTGAACCTCAGAGGTTATCAGTTTTTGGAATTATGTATGAAGGGAATAAGCGCCTGTATTTGTTGGTACCAAGACAATTGCCTACTCTATGGTAACCTAAAAGTTTAAGGTGACAACAATTCTGTATTTCACAAGGACAATTTCAGGATAAGGGACACACACATAACCTGCTGCTGCAATATGTACAAAATCCAGAATCTATCTTCCACACAATGTGCATCTAACTAGAATCAAGCCCATGAAGCATCTTTACAAGGCCAGGCAATGGGCACTGGAAAGTTTATAGAAAGTGCTCTCAGCAATTCTTGGGAATGGGCAATACTAGTCTTGGCAGAAGCATCCACATCCTGCACACAATTTAAAATGTATGCACTAGGCTCAAGTCAAGCCATCTGAGAGGAACAATCTGTATGGTGCAGCCAGAGTCTGGTTTCCTTTTCAATTTTCTAAGCTGCCATTTCAGAGACTTTAGCTTAGTTGGAGTAGGCAAGTGCAAGTAGAATGGATTATTTGCGTTCAGTAAATTTTCCTGAAAACTGGAAACTGAAGGCACGAATGAGAGACTTGTAGTTGCAGTAGCTCATAGAGGGAAATATTGAACAGTTCTAGCTAGTGCCGGACAAGCATACTGTGCACGTTGTACCGCAACCTTGATGTTCATACTTGAAGCAAACAGATGAAGTGATGGGGTTACCTGTTACTTTACAGCTCTGCCCATCATTGTTCAAAAGGTAATGAGGGTGACAACTGCAGCTGTAGGTTCCTTTCTCATTCAGACAGATTTGACTGCAGGGCCTGGTTGATAGCTCTTTACATTCATCAATATCAACACAGGCGTGCAAGTCAGGCGCAAGTTTAAACCCATCAGCACAGCCACACCTCTGCAAAAGTTAATTTTGGATCAGCTCAGTTATGGAGAAAAATACAAATTATAATTTTCCATAATAAAACAATTGAGGATGGAGGTTGAACTGTTATATGAAAACGAGGCCTGAGAGTGCAACAAAAGCTCAATTATTTAAAAAGTCCAACTTAATTTCCTGCCAGTAGTCGAGAGGGTGCTTCCTCAATATTGTAGATTAAAATTCTTAATTCAATGCTTTTGTTCTTATGATGCAAGATAAAAATTGTATGCAACTTGGAAAACAAAATAAATGGTGCTCTTTACATTAGCTATTAATTCCCCTCTTTACACAACCCCTGTCATTTCACAAGACACCGACTTGAAGGAGATGGACTGTTTAAATCGCAACTCAATTACAACTGGAGTTGCGTTCAGAGTTCAGTGATGTACCTTTTGTCTATTGGGCTATTACCTTGGTCACGTAAATCCTGGGCTTGATCGTGCCAACATTTGTCATTGAAACTTTGAGAGACTCCATGTGGAGTTCCCCAGCCAATGGGCAAATGTTTTCTTTTCATAGGTGTCCAACCTGGAATAGTATTAGAATCCCTACTCACTTGAAAGGGATAAATTTTATTTGTAGTTTATGGATTAAGTAGCATTACTTTTTTTTTTTGCCTGCAATGGAGAGCAACGTGATTCCCCTGTAGTTTGAGCAGTCTGATTTCTCGCCTTTGTTTTTGTACAGGGTGATGATGGTGGCATCACGAAGATCCTGAGGCAGTTTACCTTGGTCCCAACAAAGCTTGAAAAACTCATGCAGTTTGGCATGCAGAGTTTTGCCGCCAGCCTTCCAGACTTCTGGGGGGATTCCATCCATACCTGCTGCTTTGCCACTTTTCAGTTGTTCGATTGCCTTATATGTCTCATCCAGGGTGGGAACCTCATCCAGCTCTAGCCTTAGGGGCTGTTGAGGGAGCTGGAGCAGGGCGGAATCTTGGACTGAGCGGTTGGCACTGAAAAGAGATTGGAAGTGTTCTGACCATCGGTTGAGGATGGAGATCTTGTCGCTGAGGAGGACTTTGCCGTCTGAGCTGCGCAGCGGGCTTTGGACTTGGGGTGAGGGGCCATACACAGCCTTTAGAGCCTCGTAGAAACTCCATTGCAGGCAAAATCTTCGCTAGGATTCTACTAAATAGAATAATACCTAGTGTCGCCGAGAATATTCTCCCAGAATCACAGTGCGGCTTTCGCGCAAACAGAGGAACTACTGACATGGTCTTTGCCCTCAGACAGCTCCAAGAAAAGTGCAGAGAACAAAACAAAGGACTCTACATCACCTTTGTTGACCTCACCAAAGCCTTCGACACCGTGAGCAGGAAAGGGCTTTGGCAAATACTAGAGCGCATCGGATGTCCCCCAAAGTTCCTCAACATGATTATCCAACTGCACGAAAACCAACAAGGTCAGGTCAGATACAGCAATGAGCTCTCTGAACCTTTCTCCATTAACAATGGCGTGAAGCAAGGCTGTGTTCTCGCACCAACCCTCTTTTCAATCTTCTTCAGCATGATGCTGAACCAAGCCATGAAAGACCCCAACAATGAAGACGCTGTTTACATCCGGTACCGCACGGATGGAAGTCTCTTCAATCTGAGGCGCCTGCAAGCTCACACCAAGACACAAGAGAAACTTGTCCGTGAACTACTCTTTGCAGACGATGCCGCTTTAGTTGCCCATTCAGAGCCAGCTCTTCAGCGCTTGACGTCCTGCTTTGCGGAAACTGCCAAAATGTTTGGCCTGGAAGTCAGCCTGAAGAAAACTGAGGTCCTCCATCAGCCAGCTCCCCACCATGATTACCATCCCCCCCACATCTCCATCGGGCACACAAAACTCAAAACGGTCAACCAGTTTACCTATCTCGGCTGCACCATTTCATCAGATGCAAGGATCGACAATGAGATAGACAACAGACTCGCCAAGGCAAATAGCGCCTTTGGAAGACTACACAAAAGAGTCTGGAAAAACAACCAACTGAAAAACCTCACAAAGATAAGCGTATACAGAGCTGTTGTCATACCCACACTCCTGTTCGGCTCCGAATCATGGGTCCTCTACCGGCACCACCTACGGCTCCTAGAACGCTTCCACCAGCGTTGTCTCCGCTCCATCCTCAACATCCATTGGAGCGCTTTCATCCCTAACGTCGAAGTACTCGAGATGGCTGAGGTCGACAGCATCGAGTCCACGCTGCTGAAGATCCAGCTGCGCTGGATGGGTCACGTCTCCAGAATGGAGGACCATCGCCTTCCCAAGATCGTGTTATATGGCGAGCTCTCCACTGGCCAACGTGACAGAGGTGCACCAAAGAAAAGGTACAAGGACTGCCTAAAGAAATCTCTTGGTGCCTGCCACATTGACCACCGCCAGTGGGCTGATAACGCCTCAAACCGTGCATCTTGGCGCCTCACAGTTTGGCGGGCAGCAACCTCCTTTGAAGAAGACCGCAGAGCCCACCTCACTGACAAAAGGCAAAGGAGGAAAAACCCAACACCCAACCCCAACCAACCAATTTTCCCCTGCAACCGCTGCAATCGTGTCTGCCTGTCCTGCATCGGACTTGTCAGCCACAAACGAGCCTGCAGCTGACGTGGACTTTTTACCCCCTCTATAAATCTTCGTCCGCGAAGCCAAGCCAAAGAAAAAAAGAAGCATTACTTGTTTAAATACCTGCTTAATATTTACATTAGACTCGCTAGGTTTATCACAATTTAGTTTAAAAGCATTATTTTGAATCCCAGCAGTAGGTTGACTCGACAAGTTGGTTTAACATCACTGTTAATATACAAATATTCTATAGTTTTTTTTAAAAAAAGCATTATAGACTAGACAAAACTGACCACTTCCCTGGTCAACACCAATCACTGAAAAATCAGGACCAGTTATCTCCCCCTCCCAAAAGCAAGGCAAGAAAGTTCAGGTTGGATCTTTCCAGAATTAAAACAATTATAATACAATTAGCAAGTTGTCCCAGCCTTCATATTTATGAACTTACAGGTCCAGATGGTGTTGTGTAACATACATTGGTACAGTTTGTGCATTCTTGAGCATCGCAATCTCCACCTTCATCAGAAGCATCAGAACAGTCAAGCTTTCCATTGCAGACCAAATTCATGTTGATACATTCGGACGTGGTGCATTGAAATTCAAAACGCTTGCATGGTCTTTGTTGGCCTTTTAACAGATTTATTCAAAGATTAAACCAAATTACGAAACAATAAGACAAAATTCCTCAGGAGTAGGGCAGTACAGATGGGTCAAAACTCACATGTCATCTCATCACTTCCATCCTTACAGTCTTTCAGTCCATCGCAATGCCAAAAATGAGGAATACACTGAGAGTTATTACACATCCATTGAAATTCCCTGCATTGACTCATGGAAAATCCACAATTCTGGAAAGGCAATCATTTTAGCAAGTTCATACTTTTGGCACTATATACTGACTTAGTTAAATAAAGTTAATATTCAGTCAAACAAAATTGCACAACATTTTAGAAAAACTCAGATCATGGTGGCAGAAAGGTGCAAATTAACATTTTGTTTTGAAATCCTGCATTAGGGCTGAGGTGTTTGGGGAGGGGGGGGGTGGGTGGGTGGAGAAATGGGAAATACATCAATGTATAGCAGTAAACAACATGGTGCGATTGTGAACCAGATGTGTAAGAGATGGTTGATTAAACTAGATGGAAATGGGGAAAGGGATGAACAAAAGCAGAAAGTAGGGACAAGTGTCTGCATGAGAGGACAAAGGTGAGAGCTACCAAAAACATAAGAGATTCAACATTCACACCATGGAGCTCTGCTTAGGTAGTTTACAACTAAAGTGTTCTTCCAATTTGTATTTGAAACCCCTATAGCAATGGGGAAGAGGACAGTCACAATGATTTTCAACCAGAACCTGGAGTGCACAAGTGGTCCACAAAACTGTCACTTGGTGTATGCTTAGCTTTGCTAATGTAGAGGCCACATGTTGATAACCAAATTCAATGAAATGCAGGTAAAGCCCTGCCTTGTTTGGTAGGTAATTTAGGTTCATGGATAGTGTTTGAAGGCAGAAGGTGAAGGGGAAGCTATTACACCTTCAGCTAAAGAGGAATATGCCAGGGAACAATGAGGAATGAATGGATCAAGAAAAAAAACCCAAAGATTAAGGAGGGATGAACAGGCCAGGATGTCCAAAAGATATCTATCTGCAGAAATGGGAAGATCCAGCATCTGAGAGTGGATAATGTTGGAGCACAGTACTGGGGAGGACCAAGGCAAATCTACTGCTATTCTGCCTGGGGAAGGGAATGTTAGAGCAGACATTTCTAGAAGAAAGGCATTAAAATGTTCTCCAACCAGGCTCCAAGAACAGGTGCATTCTGGAGCAGAAGGTTAAAAGCTACCAGTTCCCTTCCAACTGCTCAGATTTTTCAATTCTTCCACTTTCTCTAGATCATGGCACTCAAAAATCTTAAATACACTAGATTTTGTTGGCTGCATGGAGCAATCCTATTCCAGCTATCCCCACAACACTGCCGCCTACAGGATCTATCTGCACTGATTCACCAGACTCTGCACCAACATGATCTGCAACACAATCTCACCAATTAGATCAACCCCCTTTCCTCCTCTCATCTATCATCTACAGAGACTGCATTTTATGAACTCTCTGGTTCACTCACTGCTTCTCCAGGTATCCTGGCACTTTCTCCTGAAACTGTAGATCTTTTCATTATCCTAATCAGCCCGTCTAAGAGGGGTAGAGGTTAATACACGCCTCTTCCAACCTAGCCCACAGGATCACTTCCAGAGCCTACATGGAAATAGATATAGTATATTTATCATTATTCCCTTCCCAGCATCTTCCATGTATTACTTCATCTCAACTCCATTATATTGTTGTCATACAAATCTTTCCTCTTTTTCAGTCCTGCTGCATGGTTTGGATCTGAACTGTTGTTACAGTTTGCTTTCCTAGATACTGGTTGACCTACTGACTTCATCCAGTGTTCTGTTTGTTTAGTAATCAACTGTGCAAGAATATTTATATTACTAATTAGAGCAAAACTAATTGCATAAAAAATTCCACCATCAACTTAATTATTTCCGAGTATAGTTTGATTCTTCTTTGGCTTGGCTTCGCGGACGAAGATTTATGGAGGGGGTAAAAAGTCCACGTCAGCTGCAGGCTCGTTTGTGGCTGACAAGTCCGATGCGGGACAGGCAGACACGATTGCAGCGGTTGCAGGGGAAAATTGGTTGGTTGGGGTTGGGTGTTGGGTTTGTATAACCATATGCTAATTTACATGTTAAAAAGATGTAAAGTGATTCTGTCCCTTTGAGAGCACAATTTTGTCCTTCATGATCAAGTGGCAGATTCTTCATCTACATCTCAATGTCAGGGCAGTGATGGACACCAACCACTAGCTTTGTAATTCCTTCAAGAGCTGTTGGGAAACTCTAGTAGAGCAAGGAGCTAGAACTTCAGCAAAAACCCTTCAGCCTGTTCCTCAGAAGGTGAAGTTAACATTGTGAACACAAGATTGGTAATCACATCCAAAAAGTTAGCCGTTAAAATTTCTTTGTTGTCTTAGTTTCAATAAACACCAAACTCAAGCTGTTCTTCCTTGCAAAACATTTCATTATCAGGACTTCGTGAATGAGTTACTGTAGCATTTTACTGTACCTGCTCATCCATCCCATCTCCACAGTCCACATAGTCATCACACCACCATTCCTTTATGATGCATTCCTTGCTGACAGGACACATTACTTCTTCAGGATGGCATTGAACTTCCTGGAGTTTGACACAATTACGCTCATCTGACTTGTCCCTGCAGTCGTACTTCAAATCGCAGTGGAAAGCCGAAGAAATACACTGACCATCGTCACAGACAAAATCATCACTAGCACATGCTGGAAAGAAAGGAAGCAGCAAGACGCCATGTTGATGTCTGATGGAGTTTGCTAACAAACTGCAAAAATCTCATTTGGATTTGAAAATATTTGACTGCATCAACTCCAACCATTATTCCCAAATCTGGTTTCAAATCAGTTTGAAAGTGGCTTTCTAATCCAGAAATTGTAATTAACCATTGAGCAATGCAAAAATGTGAATCAAGTTAGATCGATGGTGAATACTCCTCCACTAAATCAAAGTCAACTATAGTATCAAATATCTTATTTCTGCAAATGGGAAAATCCATGTTTAACCAATGATTTCTACTGGCTAGAGGTTAACCAAGACAAAATGATTTGTTAGGGAATTTCTGCGCCCATCCCCGCCCCCCGCCCCCCCCACCCCCTGCCCACAACCACCGAGTCAAGGTCAGATCATTTGCTAGCAACATTCAGTTAAAGCATTGCAGTGTGCAAGCCCCTATTGTTAAAGCTATATTTTACATATTAGACAGGAAAAAAAGTCAGCTGAGATTTTGTTACAATCAAAATCTGAAACAAGGGAAGCATTCACAGCTTGTTTTTGAAGTTATCAACTCGTTTGGTTAGCAGAGTTAATTTGATTGATGTTTTATCTGCTGCTCATGGATATTACAGATATAGGGAATCTTTGTTTGAGGGATATATGGGATCTGGTTAGGAAGAGGAGGGATGTTTAGCAGGGATAGGCAACAATGAGCAAATTATGGACGTGAAAAAATGTAAACCTTCAGCGTACCGTTAAAGCTGGAAATTAAAAGAAGCCCTGCACTGGGAGGAGACCCCTCAAGCATGATTCAGCATTGAGGGGAGTCATGTGATGGAGTAGTGGCCGGACGGTGAACTCCAGCCCTCTCCAGAAAAGTCGGGAAAAACAAAAGAAAACACAAAGGCACAGAAATAAAAGTTACAGAAAAGTGAGTATAAAGGTGGAAAGAAGATGGCGACAAAAAAAGAAAAATCGAAAGCAACGGTAAGAAGAGAGGAAGAGAAGACAAAGGAGGAAAAAGGTGAAGGCCTTACCTGTCCGAAGAGGCCCGCTGCGGAGAGAGAAACCCGCTCCCTCAGGTCGGTAAATAATGGACTACAAAAATGGCTCGCAGAGCCGAGTAAAAGTGCGCAACCGCGCATGCGCGATACTTCGCGCATGCGCGATGCGAATGAGTAAAAACACACTGACGGGAGGGGGGACTAGCTGGGGAGTCGATCTCCACAGCCAGCAACGACAGCTGCAGAACACCTGCAGCAAGAAGAGACCACAGAAGACAATAGAAACAAGAAAGAAGAGGAGGAAAGGGCACCAAAGAAACAACAGATGGTCAACCCAGAGGAAGAAGAAGAGGAAGAGGAAGAGTACAGGGAAATAGAAGAAGAAAAGAAAGGCAAGGTAAAGGATATACTTGCTCTTATTAAAGGATACATGGAGTCATTTAAAGAATGGCAAACACAGGAATTTAAGGATTTAAGAAAAAGAATAAACAACACAGAAGAGAAAATAAATAAAATGGAGATGACCTTAACAGAAATGGGAAAGAAAATGGACAAGATGGAAGAGCGGGCAGTAGCAGCAGAAATGGAGGTAGAAGACTTAAAAAAGAAATTGGAGAAATCTAATAAAAAAACTAAAGAGACACAAGAACTTTTTCTTCTTTGGCTTGGCTTCGCGGACGAAGATTTACGGAGGGGTAAATGTCCACGTCAGCTGCAGGCTTGTTTGTGGCTGACAAGTCCGATGCGGGACAGGAACTACTAGCTCAAAAAATAGATACAATGGAAAACCATAACAGAAGAAATAACATAAAGATAGTGGGCCTTAAGGAAGATGAAGAAGGCAAGAATATAAGGGAGTTTATAAAAGAGTGGATCCCTAAGACCCTAGGATGTCCAGAACTACAGCAAGAAATGGAAATAGAAAGGGCACATAGAGTATTGGCCTCTAAACCACAACCACAACAAAAACCAAGATCTATTGTAGTAAAATTCCTAAGATATACTACAAGAGAAAAGGTACTGGAGAAGACAATGGAAAAAGTAAGAGAGGGCAACAAACCACTGGAGTATAAAGGGCAAAAAATCTTCATTTATCCAGATATAAGTTTAGAACTCCTAAAGAAGAGAAAAGAGTTCAATACAGCAAAGGTGATTTTATGGAAGAAAGGGTATAAATTTATACTAAAGCATCCAGCGGTATTGAAAATATTTATTCCAGGACAACAAAACAGACTATTCTCGGATCCAGAAGAAGCACGAAAATTTGCAGAACAATTACAAAAATAGACTGAGGGAGGAAGACGGGTAATGAGAGTTAAAATGATCACGATTGATATGTATGTGGGTAAAGACAAAAATAGACTGAGGGATGAAGACGGGTAACGAGAGTAAAAATGATCACGATTGATATGTATGCAGGTAAAGAGGTATAAGAGTGAATAGAGACAATGAGCATACATGAATGTATCTGTACTTAGAGGAAAATATAGATAGTATAGACAAGAATTAATAAGGGAAGGTAATGGAATAGGGAGAATAAGGAGGGAATTAAAAGAGTGACCTTTGTGACATATGAAAAGTGAAATCTTTTCTGGGGGAGGCGGGGAGGGGGGAAATAGCGGTCACTGCAAAATCAGTTGACGCTTGCGAGTGGATTCGCAAATCCAAATGGAGAGGGGAGATGTGGTTGTCCGACAAGGGATAAAGGACAACTCAGGAGGTGAAGGGGAGATTGGGGATAAATAAGATAGAAATAGGAGAATAAGGAAAATGTTGGATGTTGTAGGAATGTTGTCTTATAAAGAGTTGAAAATAAGAAAACAGAAATGGAAAAGGAGGAAAGGTAATGGTGGAAAAACGGAAAGAGAAGATAAACAAAATATAAAAGGGCTACGCTGAACTATATGTCTTTAAATATTAATGGAATACATAACCAAATTAAAAGGAAGAAACTACTAAATTTAAATGAATAAATGTATTCCATTAGAAAAAATAACATATAGGTTAAAAAATAATATTGAAATATTCGAACAAGTATAGGAGCCTTACATTAAATACAATAGCGAAAACCTACTGGGGACAAACATTACCTAAGTTGATGGAAGGAGAAGGAAAGAAAAGAATGGACTCAGTAGAATTTCTGGTGTAATTTTGTTGAATGACAACATTGTCTGACTGGCTTAATGCAACCTAGATTGTATACCTAAAATGGATGAGAGGGGGGGGGTGGGGGGGTGGTTTGGGAGGAAAGTGGGGGGGGGGAGAAAAAGTCACTGTATATGTGTGAAAAAGAAATAGTGTATATCATGGCTAATGTGATTTATGGTGTGAAAAATAAAAAAATTTAAAAAAAAGCATGATTCAGCATTTAAAAAAAAAACAATCTCTGTGCAAGAACCAAAGTCAATCATAGTTCCAGCCAGAATTGGTCTAAACTGGACTAGTTGAGAAAACCAAACCAGGGAAAATAATAGGTAAGATCACAAAATTCAGGCAAAGAAGAACCTTGAAAGCATCAACACACAGGTCAACTACCCCAACTTAATGGAGTAGTCAAATTATATATCATTAGTCCAAACTAAAAATGATGTTCCAACCTGTTAATTCCATTCTATGCACAAAAAAACTCTACCAGATAAACAATTTCAAAAAAATTCTGATTAAGATTCAATTAAACCTAAAAATTTAATCATTTACTAACCAGGAAGAGGCAGTCACTAACTCTTTTTACATAGGTGTTAAAAGACCAGAATAAACTGCCTTTTAACCAATTAATCTACCTGTATCAACACAACAAAGATGGGATGGGGTGGGGGGGGGTTCATTTTCAACCCATGTCTGATACTACCAAGGTAGGGTAATATCAGAGCCAATGCATTTTGCAATGGCTTCTGTCTAAAAGGGTTAGTGCTGTAATCCCACCTTTTGCTCTGGAATGCCAGCCTACTTATGCAAAAGGTCGCACTGACCTGACATTTTCTGGACTGAATGCAGGTGATCTGCAAAGCAGTCACACTCTGCTTCATTACACTGATGTCGAGATGACCATATTGAATACAATGCATTTCATTGGAAGGGCAAGGGAATATCTGACTCACCTTGTAAGAAGGTTTGGGTTTGGGCAGTGGGAAGTGGGAAGTGAAGAGATGAAAAGTGTGGCCTTGCCTGTGGAAGGGTGATTGGTGGGAACAGAACATGGACCAGGAGTTGGGAAATGAGTTCCAGCAAAATACTGAAGGCAAACAATTTGTCTGGTGGTGGAATCTTGAAAAGATGCAGAAATTGAAACATGATCTGTTGAATGCAAATGCTGATACATGGAAGGACCAAGGGAATTCTGCCTGTTCTGTCCTACTGGGAGAATGCAAGAGATGGATGAGATACAGTTAGGAGCTTTGATATGGCTAATGGGAAGGCAGTAATTTCAGAGGGCACCTCTATGCACGTCTGAGGAAACAAAGAAGAAAATGGAAATAGTCCTTACAGGAGACCTGGTGAGACAAGATAGTTCAGATGGCTGTGCGAGTTGGTGGGCGTACAGTGGATGTACAAGTATTAGTAGCTGTTCTTTCTGCAGAGTCAAGACAACTGGAAAAAGGGACACCTCAAATTACACAAGGTGGCAAGAACAGGGTGAAATTGACAGCAAGTGATGGAATTGGCAAGTTCTTTGCAAGTGCAAGAGGCAGCACCAAAGCAGTCATTAACGTACAGAGTTGAATAAAGTTAGAGTGGGTACAGGCAAGACTGGAACAAAGGGTCTATATATCCCAAGAACTGAGCATAATAGCAATGCTGCTGATGCTCCATTCCATTTTCGTCAAAAGCAAATTCAGTTCAGTGATTGCCTGCTGGAGGAGAACTGGTTGGGCCTGTTCTCAGATCATTAACTGCTCCTATTCAGCAGATACAGATTTACAGCTTGGCTCCATAGTCACACAGGTTTTTAGCTGTCAGACAGACGTTCTCCTCTTTCCACTCCACCACCCCCATCCCCAATTTTCCCTGTAAATTTGTTGCCTTCCCATTTGAACAGAGCATATTTTACCCCCAAAATATTAAACCATTTCTCCTCTTGCAGATGCAATTTGACAGTATTTTCAGCGTTAAAGATGTTATTGCAGATGAGTGTTTACTAATTAGCATGTGGGTTGAGGGAACCAGTGTTTACTGTACAACCAGAACTCCAGGAGATTACGGAATTATTCTTGGCTTCTCAGGTTGCTCAAGAACAGATTTGTGCTGTTGGGGTCAGTATTGTTTATATACATTCACAAACAAGTCTGGTGTCAGGTCTCTTTTGCAGAAAGAAAAATCCAGAGATTAGAATAGCAAGAGCATTTCATCCATTTCAAGTTGCTCCCATGGCAAGGGCTACTTTTGAATTGACACCAGTCATTCTCCAGGTTAAGAAACTTATACTCTCGAATTTTGCATGTTCACCTAGGATTGTCAAAGAAGCAATGGAGAATTCGTAGTTTTAAACCAGATAATTGAAAGATCAGTTTGAGGCGCAGACATTTTCGTAGCTGGTGCAACATCCCTAGGTATGTAACTATTAAACAGTGAACTCATCCTACCACATGCTAGCTCATCACTTTCATCATTACAGTCTTCGCTGCCATCACATATCCAGTGCAGAGGAATACATCTCTGGTGATCATCACACCAAAAACCACAAATGTCAGATTGTTGAAAGCAATTTATTTCATCAGATTCATCTGGACATTGAGTAATGCCATCACAACGCAAGTGGCCTTGAATACAAGTGATCCCTTCCTGGCATTGGAATGCATCTGGGCAAAGAAATCAAATAAGCAATTGATTAACAAAGCAAAATATATTGTTGCCCCTAGCTGCTAAGCCCCACTGAATCTTGCAGGTTAAATTCCGTTTCTTTCCAATACTCAGACGTGGAACAGATGATGCACAATTTTATCCAGTCAATAGAAAACATTGGGCAGCCACAGTCTTTAACACATCTCCCAGAAAGTTAGCTGCAAATATTGAGAATTATCTGGATGGAATTGAATGGATCGCAGAGACAAAGTCTACAGTCCAGGGGCTGGTCAATGGGATTATATTTGGGTACTTGATTGACTGAGCTGGGCAAACCAAAGGCTTATTCCTGTGGTGTATAATTTGAGTTTTTGCTGCAAATGAAACATTGCATCAATTGACTCATTTAGTAAATTCCTGCAACTGGGGAAGAATTGGTCATCAAATCTGTCACACTGACCAATTTATGATCTTGATTTTAGAAATCTCCATTTAGTGTTTTCAAATATTGTAATATTGATAGATACCTGGTTCATCACACAGTTCAGAACAGTTCATCTCATCAGACCCATCAGGACAGTCTTTATCACCATCACATAGGTATTCAAAGCTGACACATTCTGTTCCGTCTTTACAGAGGAAAAATGTTCGATCACATTCCAGTGTTGACTCAGGGTCTTGTTGAAGCTCCCAAGAGTCCAAAGTAGAAGCTACAAGCAAAGCAATGATTATATTCTTCCAAACACAAATTTGGAAACCATTCTAGGAAAATACTTTCAGAAACACAATCCACCACATAAAATAAGGTCAAGATGAGCTATAGGTATCAAATCAAAAGGGCTATAGCCAATACTACTCTTACCATCAGGTAAACCATACCTTCCCATTGAGTGGCCTTACCTACCCTACTGGCTTCACTTTCATAGCCCCAAGTCAGAAATTATACATGTTATTTTGTTGATTTTATGTACATGAAACAAATTGATCCTTGGTTTACCATTATTTGTCATCAATAAATGAAACATAGTTTGCAATTAAAGACTGGAGACCACAGCTATGGCCTGTACTTTTGTCAGTCTAATATTCCCAAAGCAATATTAGACTGATGAGTTCTACAATTTCCCACAATGATAACTATTGAGCTTACTGTTGACATACAGTTCCACATCTCCTTCACTATGAAGTAAGTTTAATCCAGTGGTTCTCAACCTTTTTCTTTCCACTCACATACCATTTTAAGTATTCCCTGTTCCATAGGTGCTCTGTGATTAGTAAGGGATTGCTTAAGGTGATATGTGAGTGGAAAGAAAAAGGTAGAGACCTAGTGGTTTAATCTTTTGGAACCTTTCTAAAAGATCAGCAATTTTGGTAGACTACAACCAGCACATCCATCATTGCCACCACAGCCTCTCCCTTCAAAATCCTGGGATGAAGATCTAGTCCAGGAACTTGTCAGCCTTTTATCTGCTCATCTTGAGCAGCTATTCAACATTTTTTTGTTATCGTTCCCCTGAGAACTCTGCTCAATGTTTAAAGTCCCCTTCCCTCTAAAAGAGTCAAGTTTTGTTGGTTTCTTCCATTTTTTCCTCCTACATTATTCAAAACAATTAAAAAAAATTCCAGTGCATGCCCACTCCCCCCCGCCCTTTATAGGCCCTTGATTATCTAATATTAGATGTTTTAAGCAGCTATCATTTGCAATTGAGAATCACTGCTATTTCTTATTCCAGACTCAATCTAAGATACAAACATTTAAAATTTCACTGCAAGTACTCAAGCAGCTTTGTTTTTATCTTGAATAAACTTGCTAGTTTATTCTGTATACAATTCGTTCTTTTGGCTTCTCTTGTCATTTTCCTTCCCTTCACGTTCACAGTTGCTTTCAATTTGAAGTAATCCTTTATTTAGCTGTGATTTGCTTTTATAAATAAAAAAAAATATTTACAAGCCATTGAATAAGGGAATAAATGGATCAATTTCTGGTTGGCTACCAGTTAACAATGGCATTCATAGTGGTCAGTGTTGGGACCACGTTTTACATTGTAGGTTAATGATTTGGATTGTGGAATAAATGGTTTTGTGGCTAAGTTTGCAGATGATACAAAGATGGTGCAAGAGTAGGTAGTCATGAGGAATTAGAGGCTGCAGAGAGACTGCTTAGGAGAAAAGCAACAAATGAAATCCACCATTGGAAAGTGTACAGTCATGCACTTTAGTAGAAGAAATAAAAGGGCAAACTATTTTGATGGAGAAAAATTCAAAGCTGCAAAGACATTTAGGAGTTCTCATGCAGGATACCCTAAAGCAGTGGTTCTCAACCTTTTTCTGTCCACTCACATACCACTAAGTATTCCCTATGCCATCGGCGCTCTGTGATTAGTAAGGGATTTCTTAACGTGGTATGTAGGTGGAAAGAAAAAGTTTGAAAACTACGGTTTTAATCTGACTTGTTATGTGCTCAGTTTCATAACTCCAAAGGAAATGGGCCAATGACAATTTTTCTCAAGCAAAATATTTCAGTAGCAATCGGTCTAGAGCAATGATTCTCAACCTTCCCTTCCCACTCACATACCACTTTAAGCAATCCCTTACTAATCACAGGGCACCGATGGCATAGGGAATACTTAAAGTGGTATGTGAGTGGAAAGAAAAAGGTTGAGAACCACTGGTCTAATATCTCAATATATGAAATCTCCTTAAACATATGCCTCTTTCCTTTAGTCAGTTGTGCCATGTTACATTTCAAAACTGAATGGGGAAAATTAAAGATAAAGGCAAAATATCAATAAGATTTCTGCTATGTGAAAATCTGGTTGCAAATTTTATAATTTGCATCTTTGTGCTGTAGTATTGGAATAATTTTCAATAGGAGGGATCAAAGGAATTCCACAAAACTTGGAAATTTTGTAGATTGCACAGGGTAAAACTGATGCAGTAAGCTCATTTAAGGAAGCCATCAATTATATTTGAACTCAAGACATAGTTCAGTTGCTTCCATTTCTCAAATCTCCAAGCTTGTTGTACCCTTGATTGGATGAAATATTGTGAAAGGAAGAGCATGTTAAAGAGCATTGATGAAATCCCAAGCATATTATCTTGTTTGATGGTTTGGACAAGTCTTCACTAGTTTCAATAGCAAATACACTTCAGAAATTTTAGAAGTGATAATATGTCAATTCATAGAGTTCCATCTTTTAAGAGGGAATTTATGAAGCAATTTCTTTGGTTTTGACAAATTAGTGTTCAATTCTGAACGGCATACTGTACATACAAGGATTCATCTATGGAAAATTACAATCAACCATTATATATTGGATTAGACAGGAACACCATGGCTCGTGTAACTGAAGCGTTAACCTGTGGAACTGTACTTACTTTCACATTTACCTGCTGCTGGAATGGTTCCTCCAGGACAAGCACACTTGTAGCCTTTAATGTTCGAGGGTGAAAGTAAACACAAATGGCTGCATCCTGCTCTTTGACACTGGTGATTGCCTACAAATTTCAAAGCAGATGGTGACTATTTATCTTGCAAAGTAGCAGCTTTTAACAGAACATAAATAAATTACTTTCTGTAAATTGCTGTCTTGGTGCCAGATGATACAAATAGAAGGGACTTCATCTAAGAATCTTAACCACTGTGTGGGCTAGGGCACTTGTTTTTACCAAGTAAGAATACATTTAAAGCTCAATTTACCAGCTGAAATTACATTTGGGGTGGAATTATTTACTGCAGTATGGATGATGCAAGGGAATTCAGTAGCATCAAACCAACCTTTCCATCTACTACTCTCTTAAACACCTACCTGCAACAGCTACACAAATTTAACTCCACCAAGGCAAAACCACCAGGTTTGGCTTAACCAATCATAGGATCTTTGCTCAAGATGCAATTAGTTCTCTATATCCAAATTAAAGTCACTACTTAACTAGAGCAAAGAAACAGTCAAGCATACCAGAGGCAAAGACTGCTAATAAATCATTATATTTGGTTAAGAACAATGCAATTCACCCATATTTCAGCCAATAAAATCAGTTCAAGGTGAAGCCAGGAGTCATGATTCAATTACAAATGCTTTATAGGTCTAGTGGCAAAGAAAGAACAATTACATGGTTTGAATGAATCAAGCAAACTGCCCTCTGGAGCAGAAGTGATCTTTATTGCTTACTTTGTTGCTGCTCATGTAGTTCATCCACTACAATTAGTGTAGAAATCACCGCATGTTCCAATAAAACCTGCTCTTCCTCTTCAGCGTGACAGGATATCCTTTGCACTTGATTAAAATCAGACCAATAGAACCAGTCTTCATATACTGTAAATCCCAAAGGTTGCCTAATGCCAAAGTCAGGAAGGAAGAATCTCTCACTGCCATCTATTTTCATTGTTTCAATACGCTGGAAGCAAATGAGCAAGTTAGCTTCTCGCCCTTGTTACATTATCCAAAAGTTATGGCAAGTTCTCTCCAGATGCAAGGCTCACACTCACAATTTAGAACCAGTTCTTATCACATACCGATACCACAAAAGCTGTAGCCATTGAATGCATCAAATTTTAAGGGAGAAAGTGCCTCAACATCTCCAAACCCCAACTACTTGCTGGTTACCAGTGTTTAAGCATTCTTTTTTTTAAAAAATGCTGCCAAATTTCAATAAGGTTTTCAGAAGTTTTAGAATGGTGAAGCTGTACAAAAAGTATGCTGCAATTGTACAAATTTAGACAAGATTTAATGTTTAGTAAAGACACATTACTATACTCACTTCATCTCCTTGACTAAACCAGTAGAGTTTCTCGGCTAGATAATCCAGTGTCAGTCCAATTGCTTCTGAAGCAAGACCGACAACTACTTTTCTTTCAGAACCATCCATTCCTGCCATCTCAATGCGAGCCTTTGTGGACACATCTCTCTGGTTTACCCAGAACATGCAACTAGAAAAGAGATTTCACTTACCAAATGTGAAAGTGTCACTTAAAAAATAAAATCTAAAGTTAATGATGAGATGCAGGTCGGCACAAACACTGCCTGTTGATGAAAAACACCTTCGGCCTTATGCCTGGAGTCAAGATAATCCTCCAGGATGAAAACAGTGCCAGGGCAGATTGGAGAGTTGAAGAAGATGAAGCGAAGATTGCAGGTAACATCAGAAGTCAAAGGTTTGTACATGGTGGAATTTTTTTTTTTCAGGTGCACTCTTTCAATGCAAGTCGTATTGTAGGAAAGGCAGATGAGCTCAAGAGTGTGGTTTGGCATGTAGAATTATGACATTGTGGCCATGAGTGAAACTTGGTTGCAGAAGGGGCAGGACTGGCAGCTCAATGTTCCAGGCTTCTGTGGTTTCAAACACAATAAAGCAGGGGTGGGGGGTGGGTGTGGGGGGGGGGGGGGGAAAGAAAGAGAACAAAAGGGGAATGAGTGGCATTGATTGTCAGGGAAAATATCACAGCTGTGCTCAGGTAGGACAGACCAGAGGGCTCATCTACTGAGGCTATATGGGTACAGCTGAGGAACAGGAAAGGTATGACCGGACTCAGAGTTGTATCACAGACCACCCAATAATCAATGAGAATTGGAGAAGCAAATCTGTAGAGAGAGCAGATAAGCTTCAGAAAACATAAGGTTGTGATAATTAGAGATTTTAACTTTCCACATATTAATTGGGACTTCCGTACTGTAAAAGAGCTGGATGGCTTGGAATTTGACAAATCAATATGCAGAGGTACCAAGAGAGTGCAATACTGGATCTCTTATCAGGGAATAAGACAGCACAGGTGACAAGGAAAATAGCCCTTGCTTATGCTCAGGGGATATGTTCCAAGAATCCCAGCGACTGCCTGAAACCAGGGGTAGTACCAAACCCTGTACCAAGTATGAGCCGCTTAACACCCACAATGTTCTGTGATTTGGACATTGTGCAAACATGATATTATTTGTCGCAAAGTTATAAAGGATACTGTAGTGTACCTGTAAACTTTTTATTTGCAAGTAGGGATCAGTGTGGGGAGTGACACAGGGCTTTTCAGTCAAATCAGATTCAGATCATGGTCGACTGCGGGTAAGTGAAACTGCAGAAAGCGAAACCATGTACAAATAGGGACCACTGTATTTGTAGGAGAACATTTTGGGTCCAGAGATCATAATGCCATTAGTTTCAATTTAATTTTGGAGAAGGATAGGTCTGGGCCTCGGGTTGAGATTCTAAATTGGAGAAAGACCAATTTTGAGGAAATGGGAAAGGATCTAGAATGCATGGATCGGGATAATTTGTTTTTGGGCAATGGAGGTAAATGGAGGACCTTCAAAATTCTGAGCATACAAAGTTTGTATGCTCCTGTTAGGATTCAAGGCAAAGTTTACTGAAATAGGGAACCCTGGTTTTCCAGGAATTTTGGGTATCTAGTTCTGAAGAGAACTAGCAGGTGGAGGCAAAACTGAGCAAATGAGTATTAAAAAATGTAAGGAAAAACTCATGAAAGAAATCAGGAAGACAAAAGGAAATTGTTGCTTTGTGAAGGGAAATACTAAGCATTTTTACAGGTATTTCAACAGCAAAAGGATAGTAAGTGACAAAATCGGTCCCTTGAAGATCAAAGGGGTCAGCTATATATATAGAGCCATAAAAGATGGGGAGATCTTAAATTTTTTTTTTGCCTCATTTACTCAGGGAACTGGCACAGAATTGAGGGAAGTAAGGAAAACAAGCAGGGAGATCATGGAACCTATACAGGTTAAAGAGATGCTTGCTGTCTCAAAGAAAATAAGGGTGTGTAGCAGCCTGCTACCTGCCAAGCAATCCAGCCCTCAAAATGGCAGACTAACACATCGAGCGTGGAAAGCCCACACACCAATGGCCAGGAGCCTGCACGCTGGAATCACAGCCAATTAAAGCCCAGCTTGCCGGTGACATCACATCTACCCACAGCAGGGAAAGAAACAAACACACACGTGTGTGGGTGGGGGTGTGTGTGTTAACTCTGCAGCAAATTCCCAGGGCCTGACAAAATATTCCCTCGCACCTTGAGGGAGACTGGTGTATAAATTTCTGGGTTCTGGCAGAAATATTTAAAATATCTTCAGCCATGAGAGTGGTGCCAGAGGATTGGAGGGTAGCTCACATTATTCCACTGTTGAAATAAGGCTTCACAAGTAAGTCTGTAGTAGGGAAATTATTGTAAGGTTGTTCCAAAAGATCAGAAATGCAAGTATTTTTATAGCCAGGGTCTGGTTAGGGATAGTCAACATGGCTTTGTGTGTAGCAGGTCATGATTAACCAATCTAATAGAGTTTCAAGGAGGTTATCAGGAAAGCTGATGAAAGAATGTTGTTTACATGGATTTTAGCAAAGTCTTTGACAAGGTCCCACATGGGAGGTTAGTCAGGAAGGTTCAGACACTTGATATTCATATTAAGGTAGTAAGTTGGACTCAACATTGGCTGTACAGGTTTGGGGGGGTGGGGGTGGAGGAAAGAAGGCAGCTGTATAGGAAAAGTCAGACATTAGTGGATGATTGCTCCTCAGACTGGAAGCCTGTGACTAGTGGTGTGCATCAGGGATTGGTGCTGGGACCATTGTTTGTCATCCATATCAATAGTAAATTGGATATTCATGTTTGTAGATGACAAAGACTGGAGAGCGAGGAAGGTTTTAAAAGCTTGCAGAGGGGATTTGGACCAACTGAAACGTGGAATGAGCTGCCAGCTGAAGTGGTAAATGTGGGCTCAATTTTAATATTTAGAAGAATTTGAACAAGTATAATGGATAGGAGGGTTATAGAGGTCAGTAGAATAATAGTTCAGCATAGACTACAAGGGCTAAAGGGCTTGTTTCTGTGCTGTAATGTCCTATGGTTTTGTGCATATATAGTCTGAAAAAGTGGGCAAGTCTGTAAGGAACTTCACTAATGCTAGAGCGAAGTGGCAGAGACTGTTTAGATCAAGGAATTGTTTAATTTAGTCTTACTTATTTTCTATCCAGTAAGATTTTGGAATTAGGAGAAAGTGATAGATGGTTAATTAATATAGTGACAGAATTTAATGTTTTGAAGAAATATTTTTAAATAAACAAATATAGATAGGTTTACGATTTACATTTTTATTTAATTTCTGATGTGTGTGATTTGACCTGTTGTTTGTTATAAATCCTACATACAAAGTCTATTAATATATGTTAAAATCAAAAATATTTTAAGTGGCAAAGACTACAACAGGCTTAATAAATTATTACTGACTAAATTATACAATCACAGTAGTCACAGCACATCCAGGGTTGTGGAGGGGCAGACAAATCATACATTGGTGCTGATCCTACAAATATTGGGATAAGTGAGAAAAGTGAATGAAATTACCAACAAGATGTGCACCAATTGTTCAACTTCAGGTTATGATGAGTTAAAATATTTTGTGCAGAGCTTTGCAGCAGGAACTTGCTTAAGACGTTGTTGCCTTAACTGCAGTAAACTGGTGCAGTGTACTGCCTGTGATTCCTCAAATCCTAACAATAGTTAATTGGCCACGTTTGGAAATTCAAAGGCCATTAAGGAGAATCTGATAGTTGATGGGAATGTAGGGAGAACGAAGTGTGTTAGGGAAAAAAAAATGTAATCGATATGGACTCAGCTTAAAATTAAACCATGATTTGGACAAACATTGTTTCCTGCATTTAGTTTCATGGCATCAAGGAAATAGTTCCAAGTGTATTCGTTTTTACAAGCATTGATCAGCAGGGCACTCATTACTTCTTAGGTTTTGGGCCTAGAGACCAAATTTTGCACAAATAAATCAGTCATTCTTGCTGAAAATGATCATTGAATGCAACATCCAAAGACCAGCTACTGCATCTATTGCAAGAGTGCATGCATTTGAATGGGATCTCAGGTGGCCCCATTAATGGTTCTTCTTCCTTTGTACTTCCCATTTTCAAAAGAAAATGTGCATCTTCACATTTACAACTCACAAGCTGAAAAACATTTTCACAGGAGGCCAGCTACTGGTTAAACTGCTCCCTGTGACAGTTGACAATTGCGCAGAGGGAAGGACAATGGTTGTTCCACATCAGAGGACAATGCCTATCAACTAGGACATGGATAGTTTAGAAGTGAAATTGTTAATCTGCTATAATTCCTGTTATGTGGATTGCAGAGGGTCACATGACCTCCCTGACTGGAACCCATTTGGAAGTCGCATCATCTGCCAATCAAGGTTGGATTCAGCCCACCATTAGCGTACCATTAGTTCATTCAGGGTCAGCGTCATGGGGGGGGGGGGGTGGGGGGGAAAGAGATGCTTGGGCCATGCCCCCAAAATGAGTCATTGTGCCCCTCCATCAGGCAGATTCAGCAAGCATGGCTCACAGCAAATGGCAGTTTTTGCCCCCATTAGATTTGTTCTGATGCCAACTCTGGGTTCATTTGAATGATTCAGCATCATTATTGGCCAGTTACCCAGCTCAGAACCATATTAATTCTAATACATGCTACAGTTCGACCTCTTCTGTCTCTTGGTCCTAGCCACGAACACTGCTCCATGCTAGGTTGCTACTGTGGATACTACTGAAGGAGTTGTGAGTAAGATGTGCAACTACACTTACTTGGGCTATCGATCAGTGTTTTCATTTTGCCAGACCCCTGTGGTACAGGGAATCAGGAATCTGTTTGGAAGACTCTGTCTGTGAATGTGTACGTGCAGGAGAGCGTAGTAGTGCAATCAGCTACTGGTATTGAGGACCCTAGCACCAGATGTGCCTGCTTATACTATTTATAGTATTCAAGTCTCATAGTCTAGACATTAGGTGGCCACCAGTATGGAGCTCAACCTGGGTTGTTATTGAATAGTTTGAGTGATTAAATGCCGTTTGACATCTTGCCCTGTTGATTCCCATGTGTATTAAGTTATCTTTGATTGTGACACTTATGTCTAGACTTGTCTCTCAGTGAACCAACTGAACCCGATGCTATTCCCAGCATAATGCACAATTCAGATTTCACCTCACTTTAAAAAAACCTTGTGACAAGGTGTCATTAGTTTACATCTTACAATCATTTCAATTTTAGTGCCAAATAATTTCAAGCTTCCAAATTAGCCTTTGCATTCTTCCAGCCTCAACTTGTCGTCCAAGATACATTTGAGTTTTTTGCTTGGTTTGAAGAATTAACATTATAACCACAAGCTAATATTTCAATATGAAAGGCCCAAGTTACCAGGAATCTGCACATCAAGGCAGCAGATACTAACCAAATTTCACATTTTGCCAGAGCCAAGTGAACGTACCTTTTTACTGGATGAAGAAGCAATTGCTCAGGCTTTACATTTTTCTGCAGAATGGTCACAAAACCAGTGCCATTGGGCATACCAGCACAAATGTTCCTTTCAATGTGGTTTGTCCAGTAGATCAATCTTGTGAGCCAATCAAAAGCTATACTATTCACACCTTTGCTATCTGAGGGCAAAAAAATCAAAATGATTTAACCTCTGAAAACAAATCTTAATCTCTTGCAATGTGATTACATTTTTGTCTCAAGCAGAGATGAATAATAATAACCAGTCTTGATGGAGACACCAATAAAAAAAACCCATAAAGGTAGTGAAGAAATTGAAACAAGATACAGAATGGTGAATATTGATGGAAATATTGTAGCAAGTCGCAAGAATGTCAATTGAGCAATGGCATTGGCTCCTGTCAAATTCCATGTTCCAGAGAAACCCTGCCCAATAGGCACACGAGTTTGCTTTGTTCTTTCTGTATTGCAGTTCGTTTACATTATCTGTTTACAATTTTTATTTGTTTACATGTTTATGCTGTGTACAGTTTATTTTTTGCATTACCAATTGGTTGCATTTCTGCCATGCCTACATGAAAGACATACATGTACTCTAATTTGAAATCAAATTCCAATTTCGTGATTAACCCCGGCAAGTATGAAAGACTCAGTCAATTGCTGATAATGCCAAGCTAATGGTAGTTCAGCACTCCAATTGTCTATAGTCCCACATTAAACAGTCTCGGGTAGATTCAATATTCTGGAATATTTATTCGTTAACACAAATTTGAAAGTCTTTCGTGACTTCAGCTCAGTTTCCCTTGAATGGGATAGGGACTGTGTGCCATAATTTATTCACTTACAAAATTAAGGTAGTTTATTTGAGCGAAAACCATTAGCTTTTGATCTAATTTTTTTGCCAATATGATTTTGATGTATCCATTTCATTAAAGTAGTTGCACAGACTGGGCAAGTATTGAGTAAGATGCAGAACACAAGTAAAACATCAGGCCACAAATTTCTCCTCAGTCAATAAAATGCATTACCTGCATAAATCTGGGAGCTTGAGTTCTTAACCAATGAAAATATGGTCCCTTCCACATCCACCCAGTAGAAGGCATCTTTAGTTGAGTCATGTGCAACAGCCACAACTTCATTGGGAAGAGACGCAGAGAGAAGCATTCTGTTGCTTAAATCCAACCTAATTATGCTTTTATTTCCTGCTACCAGGATGAAAAGATTGCCTTCTGCAAAAGAAATTGTGTCAATTCCCTTCATTTTACAATGAGTGATACAATTTTGTTTCTGAGTTAGTCTCCCAGCCATACCAATTCATTCATATATGGATTGGTGCAGATGACAAAGGATTAGACACTCATTTAAACAGAAGGGTGGCAAACTATTACTTGCCAAAGCAGACGCCAGTCTATTCCAAAATTGTCAATAGTTCAGTGAATGTTAAAAGGGTAGATTCAATCAATTTGAAATGGAAACCTTGCTAATCGGAAAGAATCATGCCTTTTTAAAATATTACAAAATATTACAAAATATTCAGATTCTTTTGGCCAAACAATTCTGCACCCTATCCACAAACCTGAGACAAATTCAAATTGCTATGCTTCAACTAAGGCTGTTCCTAATAAATTTTATACATCTTTGTCTTTGGCTTGGCTTCGTGGACGAAGATTTATGGAGGGGGTAAATGTCCACGTCAGCTGCAGGCTCGTTTGTGGCTGACAAGTCCGATGCGGGACAGGCATAATTATACATAATGAAATGTTAAGCCCCTTTCACACTTGCCAGTGATCCCAGGAATCAAACGCCAATCAGCCTTTAAAGTTGCAAGCGTGAAAGCAAAATCTCCTTAATACCAGCATCAGATGATGTCATCTCACTCCAGGGATTGCCAGCCTCGACCCCTAGTACAATCCCTGGCGTCTGCAGACGCCGGCATTGAAATCAGACAAGTGTGAAATGGGCAATTGCATTGCAGGCACTTCCTATTAAAGGTAGAACAGACCCTTGCAATTGTGGAAAACGTTCAGTGTCCCAGTTAGGAGTGGTTAGTGTGAAAGACCAAACCCCCATTCCTATCTCAGTTCACTGAACAGCTGATTTACTGGGATGCAAGTGTGAAAGGGGCTTTAGGTTATCACTGTCCCTTTAGCAAATCCAAGCATCTTTAACCTTGCATTTTGATATTAAGTAGCAAATCAATTGCTCTGTATCATCTACACCTATCCCACAATACTGGGAAGAAATTAGCACAATTGCAAACTTCTGACACTCTTGTCTTGCAGTTCTGGGCATCAACTTTCCTTACTTTGTCATCCAAAGAAATGAAGTAAAATATCCTAAAAGCCAGATGCTTCTCAGATGCTCTTTCAAACCTTAATCTATGCTTCTTTCTTACCCTGATCATGGGTGAAAGATATCCTCTCAGCCTTTATCAAGTCATCCTTCAGCCTCCTTTGTTCCCAGGTAATTAAGCCTCACCAGCCAATCTCTCCACATAACAAATGTCCCCACATTCAGACAACATTTTTGTTAATCTCCTTTGCACATTCAAATGTCACATCTTTCCTGTAATGTAGCCAACTAAACCACACACACAACTCCAAATGCAGCCTAATCAATGACTTCTAAAGTTGCAACACATCTTATGCCCCGATGTTCAGACAGACACTCAAGGTGGAAGAAAGATAGAGGGCCAGTGGCTTGATACCAGTGCAATAACCTCCCCCTTAACATCAACAAGATTGGGAAGCTAGTCAGAATCTTTCAACAATTCTTTGTCGGCTAAGGAGCTAGTCAAAATTCCAGCACAGGAACAGAGCTCATTGATAGCACCAAGGTGGAAATAGATAGCTTCAAGTTCATTGGAGTTGATACCTTCAGTGACCTACTTGTTCCATCCACATCAATGCAATGAACAAGAGAGCACACTACTATCTCTACTTCTTCAGAAACCAGAGCAAATTTGGCATGCCATCTGCATTCTTCAACTTCTACAGATGAACCTTGAAGGTATGTTAAGGTGAATCACTGGTACAGGAGCTACTCCACCCAAGACCACAAGAAATAGTTGACTTATAAATTCAGCTCAGACTGTCACACATACACTTATACCTCTCTATTGACTTCATCTACGTTTCCCACTGCTTTGGAAAAGTAACCAACCTATTCAAACTATCATCCACTCCATCCCCAGCACTCTATTAGATTCAAGGACAACATTTCCTGCCAAATAAGACTCTAGAATGACCCTGAAATTTATTATATTGGCTTTGCTCCATACCAACAACTTTCCCCATAACTATTATTGTATTTGTATTATATGGGATATCTGGCTGGATTGCTCACAAAACAAACTCTCACTGCACTTGGATACACATGACAATATTGAATACATGCTTTTTAGCCACCCCTTCATTGTTATCCCTTTCAGAACAAGTCTGATCCTTTGGATTGTCCATCAACATTCATCGACGGCCTGCCTTTCACGTACAGTAAAAGCCCCATCATCTGGAATTCAATCAACAGAAACTCCAACAAACTTAAAGTGAGGAATAAATGACATTCAAAAATACAAGACGGGGCAGAAGAACATCTCAGGGGAAGGCGGAGACTTTGTTGGATGTGCGCTGGTTTGCCCCTTTGAATTACCAATGCTCCTCAACGTGCATGCATTCTTTGCTGTTGTCATGTGTGTGGGGCCTGACCGGGGCACACCAGAATGAAAAGCCAGTCAATGCCGCTCTTAAAGTGTCACCCTATCCCTGACTTTTGTCTTTTAAATGGTGTATTCTTAATGTAGGTGTATTAGTTCAACATTGGAAGAATGATTCCCAGTCAACAAGAAAATTCTCATTTTTGCCATCTTTGATCCCTGTTTCTCTTTGGCTTGGCTTCGCGGACAAAGATTTATGGAGGGGGTAAAAAGTCCACGTCAGCTGCAGGCTCGTTTGTGGCTGACCAGTCCGATGCGGGACAGGCAGACACGATTGCAGCGGTTGCAAGGGAAAATTGGTTGGTTGGGGTTGGGTGTTGGGTTTTTTCTCCTTTGCCTTTTGTCAGTGAGGTGGGCCTGTAGGTGCTGGTAAATATACAGTCTTTAAGGTCTCAAAAACTCACTCATTAAATCCCATCTGCCAATGCTCTGCCCAAATTTCCATCTGATTTGCATCTTGTTGTAGAATCTTGCTCTCCACAACACCAAATTTCTTATCTGCAAATATAGCCCCAGTGGCTTTGACTAAGAAATATGAACACTTCATTCCGACACCACCCCCCAAGTCACCACCACCACCCTGTCATCACAACTCCAAATCTTCTTCCTTCAAATCAATCTGAAACTGTCATTTTGAATAAAGACCTCAAACTTAACAATAGAGGATCAGAATTCTTCATGTTTTACCCAGTCAATGCAGATGACTGCCATCGCTTCCACCACATTAAGGAAATATGTGCCAAAAAGAAATTTGTACTTTTTTCCCTGATCAATTTCCAGGAAGAATATCAGTTTCCAGCAAGAATAATTAAACAACAGGCTCACCACAGAATTTGGACGAATCAACACATCTACTTTCATTGCAAGCGGCATTGTTTGCAACACATCTCTTGTTCGGGCATTGCCATTGTGTTCCAATACTAGTTGTCTTCAGGCAATTTGCTTCATCAGAGTTATCCTTGCAGTTCACAATCCCATTGCACAATTCCCATCTGTCAATGCAATAAGTTCCATCTTGACACAAGATTTTTTCTTCCCCACATTTTGGATACTCTAGGATAGATGCACATTCCATATTAGAAAGACTTGAATACTCAACATCCCAAAATGAAGCAGAGTATTTGCATATGTGTGCCACCCAATGCAATGAACATAATGCACTTAACACCAATTAAAACATTCAACACAAATTCAAAGTTAATATCTTTACCACAATGCATTTCGTCTGGGTCATCCATACAATCATTTTGGCCATTGCAACCCCAGGTAAAGGAAATGCACTTTCCAGTTTGACATTGACATTTATCTGTGTCATGACAAGGTTCATCTGGGAGGAAGTTATGAAAATTTACATTCACTGGAAGAGCCAAAGCTGAAATTGCCAGCATTTTAAATTCATGTATTACATGGTGACGATGAACGATTGAAGCATTTGTAAAGAAATCCTGGATGGATAACAAAGGACATTATCATCGACTCCATTTAAACCTTTGATTGTCCTTTCTTACCATTCTCATCAGATCATTTAGATAGAGGGAAAAGTTTAAAGCAGAAAAGTACAATTATATCATTATGGCCCAGATTCAATCACCAATGTGTACATGTACAGATGGTAGTGTAGGATTACTGTGATTGGCTGAGAGCGTAGCCACGCCTACTGGCAGGTCTTAAAGGATTGCTCCTAGCCAGACCAGGTCATTCTGGACTGGTCGACCTACTTGTGATACACTCCGGTCTTCTAGTTAATAAAAGCCTTGGTTTGGATCAATAAGCCTTTGATTCTTTCAACGCGCTCTACAATTTTATTAACTAGAAAGTTTTGAAGGGATGGAGCATATGCTACGGCTGGAACGCCTCGACATCGATCCACAGAGGTGCTTCGAAACATACTTGCAACTCTATCACGGCAGGGTCAGAGGACAGCCATCGACTACTAATATTGATGACTATGGTGTCCCCGAGAGTCTACCAGAGCATTCAGGACGCCACCATTTATGCTGCAGCCATGAAGGTGCTGAAAGGGCTCTACGTGCGACCGGTGAACAGGGTCTATGCTCGGTACAAACTAGCGACAAGGAGGCAACAGCCCAGTGAGTCCTGTAGAGCTTGTATTCAAGCACTAAGGGTAATGGGCAGGGACTGTGCCTGCACAGACAGAACTCCTGCGGAGACCACAGACGATCTCATTCGGGATGCCTATGTGGCCGGGGTCCAATCGAATGAGGAGAGGCAGTGCCTGCTAGAGAACGGGGGAAGAAAACCTAGAGGATGTGATCCGGATCGCAGAGACAATGGAGGATGCGGTCTTAAGTATGGATGTGTACTCTCTGGACTGGACCCCATGCTCTGATGTGAGTAGGATGCCCTCTCTCTACCCTACTACCCCTTGGCACACCGACAGCCTGTCAGGTACCACTACGCTGCCCGATGCGACCCTGAAGTGTTATTTCTGCGGGAGGGACAAGCACAGCAGGTCCCAGTGCCCAGCGAGAAAAGCCAGGTGCCTTAAAAACGGCCACTTTGCTGTAGTATGTTGCTCCAAAATGGCCACCATCAAACTCAGTGCCTCGTGTGAAGCCCAACTGCCACCCTCCCATTCAAACATTTCTTCCTCAGAGCTCTCATCCAATGAGACCGAGGGCTCCTCCGCGCAGCAGCGCCTGACGTCATGGGGCAGAGGCCAAATGCAGAAGGTACAACCCACCATCGCCGCAATGACGTTGGCCTGCTTCACCCTCATTCACGAAGCAACATCTGACCAAGCCCCAGCTCCGACTTAAACGACCGCTGCTGCCGACCAGGGACCCACCGCCACTGCCCACCAAGGACATGCCACACCCACCGCCGCTACCAACGCTGCCAACCGGGGACCCGCCACCACCGAAGCAGCCGACCAGGTAGCTGCCGCCACCGCTACCGACCCGGTACCCACCACCACTACTGACGCTGCCTACCAGGGACACACCACCGCAACCTACTCAGTACCCACCGTCGCAACCACCGATGACTGACTGACCACCCCACCGCCGACAGCAAGCAGCGACCCCCAGCACTTACCGTTGGCTGGCCGACATCCCCAGCAGGATGCAGGCAGCGGCACCAACTCTCCCAAGCCACCTGCCCCCGTGCCCCAGGGCCTCACCTGTAGCCTCTTTACCCCCCCCCGAGTGGCTCCGCCAGCGCTCTTCGCAAACCTCACCCCTGGCCGGAAGCCTGTGGCCACCAAAAGCAGACAATATAGTTATGAACACAGGAAATTTATCACAAGCGAGGTGCACAGACTGCTGGACAAGGGCATTATCGAACCTAGCTCGAGTTCCTGGAGGGCCCAGCTTGTGGTTGTTAAAAACAGGGAGAAGACGTGGATGGTGGTTGACTACAGCCAGACAATCAACCGCTTCATGCTTCTGGATGCGTACTCCATTCCACGCACGGATATGGTGAATCAGATGGCCCAATACCACGTGTTCTCTACCATCGACTTACGTTCGGCTTATCACCAGCTCCCGATCCGCCAAGAAGACCGACCTTTCACGGCCTTCGAAGCGAATGGGCAGCTGTATCAATTTCTAAGGGTACACTTTGGGGGTCACGAATGGCGTTGCGGTCTTCCAGCAGGAAATAGACCAGATGGTGGACCAGAATGGGCTAACAGCTACTTTCCTGTATCTGGACAATGTCACCATCTGCAGCCATGACATGGAGGATCAGGATGCCAACCTCGAGAAATTTTTTCAGACTGCAATTCGGCTGAACCTGACCTACAATTTCAACAAGTGTGTCTTCTGGACCACTCGACTCGCAATTCTAGGTTGCGTGGTGGAGAACAGGGTGGTAATGCCAGACTCTGACCGCATGCGTCCTCTCATGGACTTGCCCCCCACCCCAACACCCAGAAGTCACTTAGACGCTGCCTGGACTTTTTCTCCTACTATGCCCAATGGGTTCCACACTATGCCGACAAGGCATGGCCACTCTTCAAGACCACCTCCTTCCCCCTGTCAACCGAAGCCAGAGTGGCCTTCGACCGCATCAAATCAGACATTGCCGCTGCAACGCTGCACGCCATCGACGAGTCCATCCCTTTCCAAGTCAAGAGCAATGCATCCGACTTTGCACTGGCAGCCATTTTGAACCAGGCCAGCCGGCCAGTAGCTTTCTTCTCCAGAGTCCTTAGAGGCGACACTCCTCTGTCGAGAAGTAGGCCCAAGCCATAGTCGAAGCAGTATGTTGTTGGAGACACTACCTCACTGGCAGGCCTTTACACTTCTGACCGACCAATGTGTGGTCTCCTTCATGTTCAGCAATTCCCAGCGAGGTAAGATCAAGAATGACAAAATCGCCAGGTGGAGAATCGAACTCTCCAACTTTAATTATGACATACTGGTAAACTCTACGACCCGCCAGATGCGGTTTCCAGGGGGACTTGCGCCAACATACAACTGGACAGGTTGCAGAGACTCCATGAGAAGCTCTGCCATCCAGGGGTCACGAGGTTCGCGCACTTTGTCAAGGCTTGCAACCTGCCCTACAATGTCTAGGAGATTCGCTCCATGACCCGAGCCTACCCAGTGTGCACCAAGTGCAAGCCCCACTTCTTCCGTCCAGAAAACACCCACGTCATCCAAGCCACCCACCCCTTTGAGCATCTCAGCATGGACTTCAATGGGACCCTACCATCAACCAACCGTAATACCTACATCCTTATGGCCATGAATGAGTACTCCTGCTTCCCATTCGCTGTGCTCTGCTCAGACATGACCGCCTTCTCAGTCATAGAGGCCTTGCACAGCATCTTCGGGTACCCCAGTTACATCCACAGTGACAGGGGGTCCTCGTTTATGAGTGCAGAGCTGCAGCAGTACCTTCTGGAGGGTGGTATTGCTTCAAGCAGGACCATCAGCTATAACCCATGTGGTAATGGGCAGGTCGAAAGAGAGAATGCCACCATTTGGAAAGCAGTTACGCTGAGCGTGTAGCCATGTCTACTGGCAGGTCTTAAAAGATTGCTACTAGCCAGACTAGGTCATTCTGGACTGATCGACCTACATGTGATATGTTCCAGTCTTCTAGTTAATAAAAGCCTTGGTTTGGATCAACAAGCCTTTGATTCTTTCGACACACTCTACAGGCACAAAATTGCCTGAAGCATTTCAGGTGAATTTAAAGACCAAACTAAACACAAGCCACAAATTCAGGTCAGGAATATGAAAAAAAATCTGGCAAAAGGAGCTGATGGAGTACATAAAATTACAAGTCTAAGTAGAGCAGCTAGATGGAGTCTTTTTTAAAGCCAACACCTCTAAAGAAAATATCTAATACCAGAGGGCATAGTTTTAAGGCAAGGAAAAAGCCTAAAGGGGATCTGCAAGTTAAAAAAATGCCATGATAGCAACCTTTAAGAGGCATTTAACCTATGAACAGGATGCGAATGGAGGAATTTGGACCACATCCAGGCAGATGGGATACTAAAATTGGTATAATGATTACAAAGCATCTGTTCCATTGTTGTACTGCTCAATATTCTATATCTCAGCTAATAAGTGGGCCTGAAGGAGGGTGAAGAGGGCACAGACATGAAGGAATTTATAAAAGGATGGATCCTGAAGGTCCAAGGAATGACAGAAATGCAGGAAGAAATGGAAATAGAAAGGGCACACAGAGCATTAGCTCCAAAACCACAGGCATATCAAAAATCAAGATCCATCTTAGTAACATTTTTGAGATACACGACAACCAGCGCACCGGTAGCATCATGAAGAAAGCCTCTGCTTCCTCAGGAGTTTGCGGAGGAGCTAGTGGAGTTGTTCAAGTGAACCGGTACGGACTTGAAGGGCCGACATGGCCTGTTTCCGTGCTGTAAACGGTTATATGGTTATATGTTATAAAGGCAAGCAGCTCAAATGTCTTCTTCAGCCGTGTCACCAAATTTAAACAGCTATGAACTTGCATCCCAAAGTCAACTCTGTACACCACTGGGTTCCTTGCACAGCCCTGCTGTTATTGAATATCCCCAAATTCCTGAGCTTACTTATCGGAATTGAATTTCATCTGAAACTTTCAGTTCAACTTTTGAGCTGCGGCCCTCAAAATCCTTGATCAACGATGGTCATTACCAATTTTTGTCTGAATCAGCAAACTTGCTAACCAATTTACCTACGTTCTTATTTCAGTCATTTATGTTTATATCAATGACAAAATTATCCTTGCATTGATTCCTGCAGTACATTATTAGTGAGATATCTCTCAAATATTACCCTCTGCCTATATTAAAAGCAATAGGATAGTTAATAGCAGAACTTGTTACAGACAAAAGGGACAATTTGTATATTGAACTAGAGCACACATGTCAAACTCTGGCCCGCGGGCCAAATTTGGCCCGCGATATAATTATATTTGGCCCGCAAGATCATTTCAAAAATGTATTAGAGGTGGCCCGCTGGCCGCCGCGCCAGTATAGCGCATGCACAGCTAATACTATAAATCCCAGAATGCATTGGCGTCAGCCCGCTAATCGCCCCCACCTCCTCTGTTTACATTGCAGGGTCTCACCGTGGACTCTGGTTTTGGGGCCTGGCCGGTGTCAGGGGAAGCCAAGGCCGCTTCTCAGTGCCCGGAACCGGAGGCCTCGGGCCTGACCTCGCCAGGACCGTTGCCCACTCCCCCTCCCTGCCACAGGCCGACCCGTGACTCACGGTGATGGGGCCGCTGATCCGCCGAGATTCCGCCCTGCAGCGAGAGCCGATGCCCCCGCACTGTCGTTGTCCAACCCGATCGCCCGCAAACCCTGCCCTCCCACGCACAGGCCTGAGTAAGGATTATGAACTTTAATCTCAGGATAAAACGATCTTCCAATAGTTTCATGTCACAGTGATAAATATATTCCTGGTTAAAAATGGTCCTGCACCTGGATACAAGCTCATTAGGCATAAAACTTGAAAAGTGTGTAAATCAAAGGATATCTGTACCAATGGAAAAAGGGCATGGCAAGTAACCCTGCTAGAGTTCATGCCCACAATCAGTCACCCATTTGATTGTTTCAGGAATCATGTTATTCTCCCACATTCTCAATAGCCCTCAGATTTTACTATTCGACAGCACACTAGCAAAATTTGACAAATCCTCTACAGAGAAATTTTATTTATTGAATATTTTATTTCTCATTTGTTAATGCTTCTGGAAAGAATTTATCCAAAACTATTATTAAACATTTATTTTAATAAGAAAAAGTTTAACATTACATATGTTGAAAGAAGAGAAAACATGCAGATGTTGTTGAAAATTTTCAATAAATATTTAGTTCGGCCCTCGACTTAGTCCAAGTTTTTAATTTTGGCCCTCCGTGAATTTGAGTTTGACACCCCTGAATTAGAGGATGCAGACAAGGTCTTAAATGTTACTTCTGCATTTACCAAGAAAAGGGAAATGGAGAATTCAGGGAGGACAGATTAAAACATTTTTAGAAAATATCATCAGGATTTTGGAGATGTCTTGCAATACCATGCTGATCAAAATGTTACACAAATCCCCAGAGACTGATGAAATTATCCCAGTCTGCTGTGTGGCGATGTAGGAGATCACCAGCACAAGAAATAGGTTTAGGTCAAGGGGCTAGAGGTTTAAAGAGAACTAAAAAACTTTTTATTTTTCCCCTCACCCAGAGAATGGCTTGTAATTGGAACACAGTACCATGATGGCTGGTGGAGCATGCATCAACCACCTTAAAATCTCTGGACAGATACTTGAAGAGCCAAGGCATACAAGGCTATGAACAAAGTCATGATTCATGGTATTAGTCTACTTTGATACATGACAATTGAGACAGACTCAGGTTGAATGGTCATCTTTTATTGTTGAACCATAAAGAAGGTTGAATAACAAAAACTGGGCCTCATGAATAATCCAGGCCCATTTAACTAGAATCACAATTGTTTAAAAGGTAAAACCAGGTTTAAAGCAGGGAGGCTACTTTTAGAAGTCCTTGTTCTTTAATGATGAGCATCAGAGCACATTTTCCCCCTCAGGTTCAGTGTCAATTACTGCAGAAGTTGCACTGGCAGAATGTACAGAGACCATTTTGTACAAGTGCAGCATGGTAGAAGGGAATATGGGGAGTGCAAAAAAATGGCACCATCTTAAGGCCCTTTCACTCCTGCATCCCAGAAATCAGCAATTCAGTGTCCCAGGATAGTAATGAGGGTTTGGCCTTTCACACTAGACCACTCCTAACCAAGACACTGAAGACTTTTACACTTGCAAGGGTTTATCCCTGGAATGTGGTCTGTGCTACCTTTAATAGGAAGTGCCTGCAATGTTGCTGCCTGTTTCACATTTGCCTGATCTCAACATCGGCATCTGCAGATGCCAGGGATTGTACTAGGGGTCAAGGCCAGCAAACCCCAGCGTTGAGCAGATCTAGCTTTCACACTTGCCACTTTAAAAGCCGAAAGGCGTTTGATTCCTGGGATATCTGGCAAGTGTGAAAGGGACTTAAGGCAGTTCAGGAACTCATGCTCATATGCAGAAATCTTTGAAAGTGGCAGAAGATGGAAGAGCACACTGAGCAAAGTACGTCAGCTTCAAAAATGATTGAGGCCAAAGGAATGGAATTTACACTATGTCTTTATAACACCGGTTTTTAAGCATTACACCGCATCTCTTCACTGCATTTAAAAATGGAGAATGGATCCAAAGGATGCAAGAGTGATTTACCAGAATAGATCTGGGTGTGGAGGAGAGGGGGGCATGGCCTGGGGGGGGGAGGGACAGGGGGCACGGCCCGGGGTGGGGGAGGGAGAGGGGGGGGACGGCCCGGGGTGGGGGAGGGAGAGGGGGGGCTCGGCCCGGGATGGGGGAGGGAGAGGGGGGCACGGCCCGGGGTGGGGGAGGGAGAGGGGGGCACGGCCCGGGATGGGGGAGGGAGAGGGGGGCACGGCCCGGGGTGGGGGAGGGAGAGGGGGGGCACAGCCCGGGGTGGGGGAAGGAGAGGGGGGACACGACCCGGGGTGGTGGAGGGAGAGGGGGGCACGGCCCGGGGGGGGGAGGGAGAGGGGGGCATGGCCTGGGGGGAGGGGAGGAGAGGGTTCAGTCACAAAAGTACACAGAATAATACATTTAAATTACATATTAGAACAATTTAAAAAAATTCCAAGAGAGAAAAAAATAAATCACCCTCCCTCTTCTCAGTCATTAAATAATCAAGGTCTCCCCATTATACCATCACAACTTCAATGAACAGAATCAATAGAACTGCACCAACTCCTGCTGGAGCATAATTAACATTACAATGACTTACCCACATCAAAATCACTCTCAGAATGAATCAAGCCGCTTGTAAATATCCCAAGAAATAACCACTTTAAAACAAACCACCCCATTTTTTTTGCCAGGAGCGGTAGTAGAATTAATTGAAAAACCACCTCCTTCTGCCTATAAGCGCATTAATCGGCGTGGTTTCAAAGGCGACCTACCATTTATCACATTTGCAAAATGCTTTGTAAATAATCAACACCAATTAGTTAATGTCATTTTCAATCCTTCTTGTTGAACAATCACAGGCAGTGGAACATCAGTTGATTTCAGTGTCCTTGATAACAATGTTAATTTCGTATTTTATATTTTATGGAAAGATAAACAGACTAGAAATGGGTGCACCTCAGTTGAAACATAAAATTACTGCAAACAATAATGAATCTAAAAATTACCCCTAAGACAAAACTTATTATGAAAGAAACTTGAACAACTATATTTGATTTCTCCATGGTACGTCTAAAGTTGCTTGACATAAAATAGCTGTTCAGTTCAGCACATGGCAATGCTTTGAGAACACGCAGAACACAAGGTTAAACTCATTATTTGTTGCGCAGATGTTGTGTCTAAGTTGAAAGTAGAAGGCGATAAGGGAGTATATCCTGATGCAATAATTAATTGGAAGTAATTATAAAGAAATTTGTTGAGAATATAAAACAGGGGTAATTTTCTTTGTGTGCGTGTCATTGGAATGGTCGTCCTGGGTTGGACATTTTGAGCCAGTATTTAATGACAGTAACCCAAATTAAATCACTTTTATTTATGTGCATTTAGAAATTGGAGTTTGTTTATTTTTAGGGTAGCAAACTATTACTTTTGATTCCAAGGGCAATGTTTCTTCTGCTGCAGAGATGTTTGAATTGTCTCTGTGAAGTACACTGATTATTCCATATCTGTCAAGAGAAAGTCATTGATTTATTTTACTATTTTTTAATTTTTAAGATTTTGATGTCACTGATACAGTTGGTATTTGTTGTTCATTCCTTATTTACCAGTTGAGGTAGAATTGCAATACACAGAAGAGCTGGAAATATTCAGCAAGCATTCGAATGCAAAGCAAATAATGACCAACATTTTGGATCTGGGCCCTTGAACAAAAACTGGGCAGGTTCCTGAATTAAAGGTGGGGGAAGGAGCACAAATGTAGGCCAACAAGTCAGAGGTTATTGGTGGATGGGGAATGGGAAGGCAGATAAAAAAAAAACTGAGGGGAGGGAGTAGCATTCTAAATGGAGCATCCTAAAAGGGGTGAGAGCTGGAGGAAAAGAATCTGGCTAAGAAAGAGAGAGATGGGAAAGCTGGAGAAATGTATGTTAATGCCATCTGGCTGGAGTATGTCCAGATGAAATATAAGGTGTTACTCCTCCAGTCTGTGGGTAGTTTTAGTTGGTAGCGCATAAGGAGAGGGACAGATTCCATCCTCCCTCTATCACTCTTACCTTGTTCTCTTCTGCTCTCCCACCCATATCATTTTAGTATATTGTAATTCAACTGCCTGTACTTCTGATCCACTCATCTGATGGCGTGGGATGGGTGGGGGTAATTGAGAATAATGAATGGGATTAATGTCGGGTTAATATAAATGATTGGTTTCTTTGGATTAGATGGGCTGACCCATGCTCTATCTCTATTTTTTAACTTTTGAGAATTCTGTATTCCTTCTTTCCTAATCTCTTGTATATCACCAACTTCCTTTGCTCCAGTATTGATAGGCACCTAACCTTCATGTTTGGAGTTTTTTTTTCCCCTATGTTTTCTGCCTCTATGGTGTTCTTTATTTACCTGCTTCATAGCACTTTTTTGATCAAGAATTTGGTTATTTCATTATTTTAGCTCAATGTTAATTTTTGGCAGTGCTGTAAATCAGTGGTTCTCAACCTTTTTCTTTCCACTCACAAATCACTTTAAGTAATCCCTATGCCATTGGCAATCTGTGACTAGTAAGGGATTATTTAAGGTTGAGAATCACTGCTCTCGACCCAATTGTTACTGAAATATTTTTGCTTGAGAAAAATGGTAATTGGCCCATTTCATTTGGAGTTATGAAACTGTGCACATAACAAGTCAATTAGGTACGATTATAAAACAGTGGTTTTGAACCTTTTCTTTCCACTCACATACCACCTTAAGAAATCCTTTACTAATCACAAAGCAGCTATGGCATAGGGAATACTTAAAGTGATATGTGAGTGGAAAGAAAAAGGTTGAGAACCACTGCGTACATGATCTATGGATCTACTAAAGCCAACAGTTAAATGCAAATTGTGATTTTTGCAAGGTGTTTCAACACTGGAAGTTAACTTTGTCTTTAACAGCTCTTTGATACTGGATTCCAAAACTCTACATTCCTGGATCTTTTTCTGCTTTGAATGAATATTAATTTTTCCCTTGAAGTTTGGAAATGCTCTCTGTGATGGTGCATTCCAATGAAGTCAATTAAATAGGATTAAGTTTTAACTTTCTCAAAGGCTATTTTACATTTTTGATTTGACAAGGCAACCATTCCAATCAGATAAAATAGTGTTGTTCACTCTATTGTGCCCCCTCCTAAATTTCAAACCACAACTATACATCCCCTCAATTTTTCCTTTTCCAGAACCAATAATCTCAGCATTTTGTTTAGTTCTATATTTGTAGCTATAGGCAGTGAACAAGTATCCAACGCTCATTGAGGTAACGCAGTGAATACACTGTGTAATGGAAGATTGTTTTTAAAAAAAAAACCAGTTGGTTCTATCTAGCAATAAGTGGTGGAATAAAACAGCATATGACCTAACTCATCAATGTACAACAACGAGGAGCTCAGACCAGCTGCATCATGGCAGATAAATAGGATTTGTACCATTTTGTGTGATGCACCTGTGATTATAATTGAGAAAGAAAATGAAAAATACATTTGGAAATATTTATTAGTCCTATGTGTTTGCTGTAATGTAAGTAAAGAGGAGTTGCCATAACTCACCCAGCCAAAATATTGTGCTAGAGGAACACAAGGATGGCAGATGCTGAAATCTCAGGCAAACAACAAGAATCAGGAGGGTTGCAGCAAGACCAGCAGCGTCCATGGAGAGAAATGGACAGTTAACATTTCTTTCCTTTTTCCACATGTTTCGGTCTCTATCCCAGGAGACAAGCTATATACTGATATTTATTACAAACCCACCAATTCCCAAACTACCTCAAAAACACCTCCTCTCACCTTGTAAGGATGCCACCCTTTCTCCTAGTTTCTCCACTTCCACGGTATCAGCTCTCAAGATAGTCTTCAATTCCAGCTCATCCAGAAGCCTTGAAGCCTGAAGACACATGAGATTGTCTGATCTCGGAAGCTACGCAGGCTCAGGCCTGGTCAGTACTTGATGCTGTGGGTTTCTGTGAGGGCGCTGGACAAAGTGGTGATTCTCTCTCTGCCTTACAGGAGGCAAAAAGTCCAAGAACTTCATGTATGTTACATTCTAAATGTAGTATTACGTGACAATAAGGGAACCTTTACATATCTGAAATGCCCTCCTTTTCCAAGTTATGTGGTTTCTCCACTACACCTACATTTCTTCTGTTTCTCAATGTTCTGCTCTTCCCTCGAAACAGAATAGGGATAGGTTTCCATTTGCCCTCATCTTACACCCCATAAATCTTTGCATCAACACATCATCCTCTTTTATTTCCACCAGTGGCGACCAGACCCCATTGCAAACCATTTTGCCTCTGCCCATCTCTTTTCGACTTCCACAGGGTCTGCTCCCTCCATGACTCACTTGTTGGCTTATCCATCCCCACCCCACTTCTCTGTTGTATGTTCAGGTGCACCTCCTCTTACCTCATGTACTGCATTCAGTGCTCCCATATCAGTAAGACTTAGTGCAAATTTGGGAGTTGTTTCACAGAGCTTCTATGCTCTATCTGCAATGACCATCCTGAGCTTAAAGTTGCTTTCCATTTGAGTAAGGCCCAACGTGAACTAGAAGAACAACACTTTATGCCTGGGCAGTCCATAGCCCAAATGTTGGAACATTTCAGGTGATTAGTCCTCTTTGTCTTCCTCTGTACCCCTTCTGCTCATTCTTCTTCGTCCTACTCCTCTCCTCTCGATCCCAGTCTTGATGCAGGTGTTGAGGCTGAATGTTGACCATTCTTTTTCTCCCACTGATACTATTAAGCCCACTGATTTTCTCCACCAGACTGTGTTTAGCTTCAAATTCCAGTCTCCTGTGTTTTTCCAGTCATCATTTTAAATTTTACATTTAAATTTAAACGTACAACATGGTGACGAGCCATTTCGACCAATGAGTCCGTGCTGCCCAATTAAGACCCAATTATCCTACGTTTTGAATGGTGGGAGGAAGCCGGAGTCCCGGGGGAAAATCCACGCAGACACTGGGAGGACGTACAAACTCCTTACAGACAGCGTGGTTTCGAACCCCAGTCCCAATCGCTGGTGCTGTAATGGCATTGCACTAACCCGCTCTGCCAACCCTTACCCTTTTTAGTGATAAACTTTTTGCTGTTTTGTTACCATTGCGCAATACTTTTAACCGATCAGACCAGCTTTCTAAACAAAATGTTGACTCCTTATCAGTTACTTTGGGATTACGGTAGTAATGTTTAATTTTGGGTTGTTACTTCGAAGCAATGAGGGAATGACATTTCGAGGAAAGTGCTGACTTGTTGAAGCAAGCTGAGGCTTGCTAGTTTCTTATTTTTACAGGATTGAATTGCTGACTTGTGCCTTTGAGGCTTTCCTGCAAATTATTTCCCTGAACTTGGTAACTTGGTACCATGGCGATGTATTTTTAAATGCAGAACAAATCACTTGGGATCTTTGCTGGCATAATGGTCTTGTATCTCCAGCCAGACCCAGGAATGGGATTGGTTTGTTATTTTTCCCTTTGCAAATTACTTTTTTATTTATTGAGATGGCATATCTTATAAATTGGGAAGGACAGAGAAAGCAAAACATATCAAACAAGGCAACGAATCAATCAGATCGGACGTACCTTAACTGCATGTAGATATCTGGAATATACGGTAAGTTCTATGAAGAATGAGTTCATTGTTATATACATAGGTACAATGTTCAGATGCACTGAAAGTCTTACTTGCTGCAGCATCCCACTAACAACAATTTAAATATAATTAAGATATAAGGAAGAGAAAATAATATTAAAAATATTCACCGTTGGCCAGTGGTGTAAAAACATCATGTTCAGCAGTACAAATAGATCTTTAGTGGTTTTGCAGTCATGTTATGGTTTGGGTGATGCAGGGAGGTTCAAGGGCCTGATAGCTGTTAGAAAAAAAAACTGAAGCCTAGAAGTGCTGGACTTCAGGCTTTGTACCTGCTGCCTGAAGGAAAGAGTGAGAAGAAAGCATGGTCATGATGGTGGGGGTATTTTATGATTTTGCTGCCTTCCTGAGGCAGCACCTCATGTAGATGCCTTCTATGGATGGGAGGCTGGTGCCCTGTAAAGGTTTTGGCTGTGTCTGCTACCTTCTGTATCTTTGAGTTCCTGGATCTTTGAACTTCCATACTGGACTGTGATGCAACCAATGTGTATACTTTTCCCAATACATCTGTAGAAGTTTGAGTCGCCAACAATATATAAAGCCTCCCCAATGTAGCAACATGGTTGTCTCACTATGCTGGCCCCAGGAGATGTGCCATAAACTTGAGGGTACTAACCCTATTATCTGCTCTTCCACCAATGAAGACAGGTGCATGACCCCTCAGCTTCTCCTTACTAAAGTGCAGTCAGTTTTGGTACCAAACAGTCAGATTCTTGAACTCTATCCTGTAGTCAATCTCATCATTACCCATAATTCAGCCAATGGGGGTATGGATAAGTGAAAATAAAAATCAAATAGAAACCTGACATAGAACATCCAGTAAATCAGACAGTCTCTATGGGAAGAGGAAATGAGTTAATGTTTCAGGTCTAGGACTTGACATTCTACTTGTTTTTGTCAAAATGGCAAATAATTTGATCCATGTGCTTTCTAGAGGGGAATATTAGGTGACTGGCAAGATTAGGATAGAGGATGTGATTTCAATAGACAGCTTGAGATAGTAGACAGTTGCATTGATGTAGTATTTTGAGATGTGTGTACAGATGATGAATATGTGTTTGCCTCATTGACTCCTTCAGCAAGACTGAAGTATAGATGTATTCTTAAATTGCTGCATTTTCCAAAAGAAGAAACAAATAATGAATTCCTACTGTAATTGATTGAGGATTAATCTCAGTCAGGAAACAAAGTAAAACAGGAGAGTGTCTATATTGAGATGCCAGCTGTATCGTAATCCTAACTCTGCTGTGACCAATTCACTCAAGCAACAGGCAGGCACCCAACTTTGCTAGAATTAAGGCAACTGAATGGACAATAATGGTAGTTGGTTCATCCTTTCAAAGATTGCCAACCTGTACTGCATGCTTAGAAGTTGCAGTTCTCATCAGCTTATTTGAGTGGATGGCGTGAAACCTGGTGGGCCAACATCACCTTCTAGAACTAAATTTTACGCTGCTTTGATTTAAAAAAATTCATAAATGTGATTTTTATTTGTGGTGCCTCATGAAGAGGTCATTTGTTAACTCTCAATAATGATAATAGAGTTAAGGAAATGAGCCCATTACCTCACCACACTACGCCCCAACCTTTTGTTCAATACACTCATCCCATTTAAAAAAAAACATTTACATTTAGACATACAGCACAGTAACAGGTTCTTCCAGCCATCCAAATACTCCAATTAACTTAAAGCCCCCGCAGGTTTTGAATGGTGGAAGGAAACTAGAGCACCCAGAGGAAATCCACACATGGGGAAAACATAAAAACTCCTTGCAGACAGTGTCAGATTCGAACTCAGGTTGCTGGTGCTATAACAGAGCTGTGCTAATCACAACACTAACCGTGTCCCCCAACATTGGGTCCATAACTTTCTATGACTTTCTTATATTAGTACCTGTCCGAATGCTTTTTAAACATAGTGATTATTAGTCATTAATCACAGAATTCAATGTACAGAATGATGATGAATAGAATGTTCACTCTCTTATCTCTCCTTGCAGGAAAACAATGCAGCTTTCAAGGATTTTGGTCCATAGATTAAGGGTCTCAACATACAATTTAATTTTTAATAATTTAACAATAATATATCTTCATTTTAAGTTAATCACCAGACCATAACTTACAATCTATCACAAGCAAGGGATAAATGATCATAACCCCATGTGTCACGTAGCAGAAAGAGCAAAGAAATGAATCAACATAAATAAAATTGACTTTCCTGGTGCTTGGAAATAACAGCTCTTGTGAGTTAATATCACATCTTAGTACTTTCTATAGATCTGAGTGTGAAGATGACGACAAATCTTCAGTCATTTTCCTATTGCCAGGATTCAATGCACCTAATGACTGCATTTATGTGTATAGTTTCTCCGTCCCCCTGAAGAGTACAATTAATTGGCCACACATGAGATAAGTGCACTTGATAGAAATCAACTGGACTGAAGATTTATTCTCATAAACATATACTGTTTGAAAATTACATGGATTTTGGACAAGCAATTCTTTAAAATCTTTTGCATGAACTGTGTATCCCAATAATTCTTTGCCATCAGCTTTACACCTACATTCCTCAAGCTCTTGTAACCTCTAGATTTGTCCACTGTACCTCCAATTCTATCGCTTGTGCTGGGCTCCCAGGTCCTTTATATCTCTAGCACTTGCCCGATATCCTTTGCTGTATATTTTTCTGCTGTTTTTTTATAGAACCTGTGTTACTTTCAATGTTATGTCAGTTTCCTTCTTTGTAGATGGTGCTTGGTCCATTGAACAATTCTTGCTTTTGCTACCATTCTTTGTGGTGTGGTCTCAAATAGTGTAAGAGTGGCCTGTTTAAAATTTACCGTCACCAAAACTGGATATGGTCATATCCTGGATTAAACATAAACATTATCAGAGATCCAAGTTCTTTCTGAAAATTATTCTCTCCTTAGATCAAGGTTATTAAAAATATGGATGAGTTCTTTAGCAGCAGGTGGACTGCAGGAAGGACAGCATAAGCAATGCATGTCTTTGTTCCAAAATTTCTCTCCGGGTTGTTTATGATTTAAAGCAAAGGTGGGGAACCGCTTACCATGCGTGGGTCATATGGTGAGTCAGTGGTTGAACGGCAGACATTATGTAATTTAAGTTGTCGATTGCCTCCGCTTGAAGTACGTCATATACAACGTATGAACATAACTGATGAAAATTTATCAAAAAAACAATCCTCAGAAAAAGTTCAAGACACAAGATCAACTGTATTCTTTCCAAAAAACTATGATGATACACTTCAGGTCAGGGAAGGCATCTTCAAATTTGGAAATGCACCAAAAGTCATGAGTTAGTCATTAAAATGACACAATAAAAAAACAAAAAAAATATCAAAGAGGAGAAAAATTAGTCACAATGTAAACAAAATAACTAATCCCAAAACAGACCACAGCTCAATCAGTGAGAAACTTGATTTCATTTGTTGTTTGAAAGCCTTTCAATATTGGGTGACGTCGTTGTTGATGCCAATAGCAAGACATCATCTGAAGGAGTTGTGCTATCGATCTTACCACCGGCAGAATGAACTACTTAGCAGGAGTAATAAAATCATCCCTTGCTGGATATAAATATTTCCGACAGGATTTTGGAGGCTGGATACTGTCATTTAAACTTGGTTCCTTTTAAATACTTCAAATAGTTCAGGAGTTTTAAAAAATAACCGGTAACAATTATTTTTGTTGCAAAACTACAGACATAAATAAATCTTGAATCTTTCTCAGCAGAGCTATTATGTATTCCTCTGCCTTTGATCCAGATCTCCCACTTTTATTTAATTTCTCTGCACTCTAAGGAGTGTTTTACTCTACTAGTATGTGAGGTAAATCCCATTTCTGAGTGAACAAAATTTACTTTGTGCTAAATAAGTTTTGCTTGCAGGCGGATTCGGATGAAGGAACATCATAGTACCCCACACACGGACATCTGGGTTTGTGTCTTTTTGAGCAGCTCAGGAGAGTGGAGAGTGCTGGGAGAGAGGGGCAGTGCGGGGAGAGGGGGTGGCTGAGAGGAGCAGGGAGAGAGAGCAGCTCAGGGAACAGGGAGAGAGAGTGGCTCAGAGGGTGGGGGTGGGGGGGGGAGTGGGTGGCGGCAGTTCAGGAGAACCGGGAGCACTAGGGTGAGTTATTTTTCCAGGGGCAGAAAGTGATGTGGTTGATGATCGATTCCTGATTATAACGATGTAGAGAGTCTTCAGTGAACATTCTGGGTGAATGCAGACATTTCGCTGCCTGGTTCATGATCCTGAAGGATCATGAAGTATTTCCTTTGCCGAGGGATTTTCCATCTACATGCACAGTCCCCAGGGCCACTGATGAGAAAGAACAGTGTATGTTAGTGGTTGAGGGTGATCGGCGAAAGTTGCGGACCAGATAAATTTCGATCACTGGTCGGATCTGGCCTGCGGGCTACAGATTGCCTACCCACTGGCGTCACTAGGGGGGTGCAGAATGCACTGGGTGACACCAAAATGACTGTCTATAAAACTTTTGTGAAGTGTTTCAGCAGAAATTTATTATTTTTTTAATAAAAATATCCCTGTAGTTAGTTATAGCAACAAAAACATTTTTTGTAAGCCCATTTGTATTGATACATGTATCAATATACTTACAAGGCTAAAACTCTATGCTAATTTACTTTTTGAATCTTCTAATGTGCTCCGTTCAGAGCTGGCATTATTACAATGACGCTTCTAAACAAGTGGTTTTATCTGCTTGCGTTACAAGCACGCGCTGTTGTTTTCGTTGTTGCTGATGTTTTTATAGTCGCTGCTTTTGTCAAATTTTCTGGTGTTTTAGCTCCAATATTGTGGTCATTAGTATTTGTGAACCTATTATCAATAACTTTTTTGAGAAGGAAAAGAAAGAGAAAAATCAATAAAGGCTTCTGCTCAGTTACTACTTTTTCTTTCTTTCTTTCCTTGGCTTGGGTTCACAGACGAAGGTTTATGGAGGGGTAAAGTCCATGTCAGCTACAGGCTCGTTTGTGGCTGACAAGTCCGATGCGGGACAGGCAGACATGGTTGCAGCGGTTGGAAGGGAAAATTGGTTGGTTGGGGTTGGGTGATGGGTTCTTCCTCCTTTGTCTTTTGACAGTGAGGTGGGCTCTGCGGTCTTCTTCAAAGGAGGTTGCTGCCCGCTGAACTGTGAGGCGCCAAGATGCACGGTTTGAGGCTATATCAGCCCACTGGCGGTGGTCAATGTGGCAGGCACCAAGAGATTTCTTTAGGCAGTCCTTGTACCTCTTCTTTGGTGCACTTCTATCACGGTGGCCAGTGGAGAGCTCGCCATATAACACGATCTTGGGAAGGTGATGGTCCTCCATTCTGGAGACGTGACCTACCCAGCGCAGTTGGATCTTCAGAAGCGTGGATTCGATGCTGTCGGCCTCTGCCATCTCGAGTACTTCGATGTTGGAGATGAAGTCGCTCCAATGAATGTTGAGGATGGAGCGGAGACAATGCTGGTGGAAGCATTCTAGGAGCCATAGGTGATGCCGGTAAAGGACCCATGATTCGGAGCCGAACAGGAGTGTGGTATGACAACGGCTCTGTATATCTTTGTGAGGTTTTTCAGTTGGTTGTTTTTCCAGACTCTTTTGTGTAGTCTTCCAAAGGCGCTATTTGCCTTGGCGATTCTGTAGTCTATCTCGTTGTCGATCCTTGCATCCGATGAAATGGTGCAGCCGAGATAGGTAAACTGGTTGACCGTTTTGAGTTTTATGTGCCCGATGGAGATGTGGGGGTGCTGGTAGTCATGGTGGGGTGCTGGCTGATGGAGGACCTCAGTTTTCTTCAGGCTGACTTCCAGGCCAAACATTTTGGCAGTTTCTGCAAAACAGGACGCCATGCGCTGAAGAGCTGGCTCTGAATGGGCAACTAAAGTGGCATCGTCTGCAAAGAGTAGTTCACGGACAAGTTGCTCTTGTGTCTTGGTGTGAGCTTGCAGGCGCCTCAGATTGAAGAGACTACCATCCTTGCGGTACCTAATCATTTTCTAATTCAATTTTGTAATTCAATGTTAAAAAACAATTTTGTTGTTCATATTCATATAATCTAAGAAATATTATATTTAAGCAATTTACAACTATATTTATCACATTATTCTATATTTTTACAACTCTATATATATATATATATATATATATATTTCTTTTTAAAAAATTAAAATATTGCTATCTTGTGCAGAAATGCATTGTGTGTGACATTTTTTGGAACTGTTGAGACAATGTTTTCTTTCTTTACTGTTTCCACCAATCAATGGGATGTATTAATGGACCATTCTGCAGTGTCAGTGAAAAGGCTATCAATGGCATGATGCCCTTAAATCAGTTAAAGTTTGGTAAGTTTGTGGTGGCAATTGAAGCTCTTTGTGATCTACAAGAAGAGCTGGATGAAATCTTTTGCCTGCTGTCTGTGTTTTCACTTTTCTTTGCTTCCTGTACTTCTGGTGTGATGTACTTCAGGAAGTTAATCTTACACAGCAGTCAGTACCTGCAGACTACTGGTTTAACTCTCAGGAATAAAGTGGTGACAAAGCTAGAGGCACTAACATATTTTCTGTACAAGGAGCACAGTTACCTAGTGAAGATAAAATCAGAAAAGTATGGAATTGCAGTAGAGAGAAGAGCAAGGTACCAGAAGAGGATGGCAAGGGAGCAGGCAAAATGATGCTGGACTCAATCTACAAAAAGAAAATAAAAGGGCGATGCTTTAGTGCATTGATCGCTTTCATTCTGAATTCCAGATCAGATCAAGAGCCATCAAGGAAGTAGCACCCATGTTTGAAGATGTTCAAGCAAAGGGTCTCATATCTGCCACTGAAGAAGAGTTAAAGGTGTCCATTCCAAAATTGACCACTTTCTACGATGAGGTGTCTGAGAATGAATTTTTAATAGAAATAGCAAAGCTGAGAAGACACCTGAAAGCAGCAGAGATTGATCTGGAAGCAGCCAAATATTGGGGAACATTAGACATTTTGACGTTCATTGTTGAATGGGACTTTGTAGAATCTCTCCCAACCCTTTCACTAAGCCTAAAATTACTTCTGACAATCTGTGTGTCTGTTGCTTTATGTGAGAGGAACTTTTCAAAGCTGAAACTTGTAAAGAACTATTTACTATTTACCAAGGGACAGTCAAGGCTTTCTGATCTTACAATATTATCAATTGAAAGTGAATTTGCGAACGACATTGATTTTGATAAAGGGATTCACAAGTTTGCAGCTTTGAAGGCAAGAAAAAGAAAGTTCTGAATTAGTCGAGATATTCACTAAGTGCTGAAATGCTTGTGCATTTGTTCCTGTTTATTTTTGTGGTATTATTTCATTTATGAGTATATTTCCATTTGCATTTATCTACAAGTTCTACATTATTTGGCCCATTATTGATTATGCAAACCCAATCTATTAATGTATCTCATGTAACAGCAACATTTAACATTAAATCAACATAATTTTGATGTAGTTCTTAAACACCTTTATTTTGAATTCTATTGTTTTCTTACCGAATTTTCACTTTAACCTCATGAAACTATGTAAATACATTTAGGCTCTGTGTATGATATTGTAATTTAAAGGTGTAATTTTAATTTTGCTAGTTGTTTATCTCACTACTATTGCCATTACATTCCATGATATATGGGAATTACAATTCAGAAAAACCATTAGTATAAAAAAATTACGAAAGGTTTTCTGTATGGTCTGGTGTGGGAGGAGGTCCAAGGATTGATAAAGTGATGAGTGTAGATGGTGATGGTGGGGGGGTGGGGGGAGGAGAGGGGTGGGGGGTGACACCATGACTTACTGAGAGAATTATAGAATTATTTTTATAGTCACAGAGGCCATCTCCTCCTCCCGTTCCCACCATCTACACTCATCACTTTACCACTCCTTGCTCTGCAGCTTTTGATGCCTTGTAACAGAAGAGCTAGTGCAGATTTTTTTTAAATGTTATGCAAATGTCCACCTTTTCCAGGCAGTGCTTTCCAGATTGTCCCCACTCTCTGGGTGCAAAAAATATCATCTGATCCCCATTAACCCTTTGGTTTTAGACACCATTGTTTTCCAGAAGTTTCACAATATCCTCCTTCTCCAATCCAAAGGAAACAAACGAAACCCTTTCAGTCTCTCATCGCAGTAGAAACGTTCCACCCCCGGTAAATCTCTGCATCTTTCCTATTATCTGGCCACCAAATCTGGGAGGCAATAGAGCAGAGTGTATGAGAGAGGATGAAGATAGTGACAAGAAGATGTCAGTTCATTTGATCCTGCCTGTTGGACATGCACTGAAAATTTAAAATCAAGGTGGGGATAAGCAGCAAACATTGTGAACACCAATTTTACTTCAAGTAACATTCTGATGGGCAGACTGTAAATGGGGACAAATACTTGATGTGGAAGCTGGAAAGGCAGCTACTACAAATGAATCCCAGGTTACAATTGAATATAGAGTAGAAATAGGGTTTGATGCTGGTGGACTATTTCCATATGGATGCCATATGGAACTCATAGTTTGGATAGTATTTGGAGATATTTTACCACATTAACCATGAGCTTGAATGGTGATGTTTCTTTGCAGAAATTCGAATGCTTTGTTAAACATCTCTTTGCTCAGGTACAGATAGATGATGGGCACAACTCCCAGCACCAATCAGCCAACTGCGTCAACAGTCCAAGCACGATCTGATGGGCACGTTAAACCACCTGGAGCTGACAACCAGTTCAAGGTTATCAACACCCCAGCAGGCTTGGCTAAGTCCTTTGTCACTAACAAAGTGGCACGTGTTGTGATAACGTGAGTAACTGCTTCAGGGAAATGACCCTGCTAAAGTAATCGCTTATTGCTCCAACATTATGCTTTAAACAAGAAACCTGTCTCAGTATACAGAATACGTGCCACACAATGAAATGTGAAGGCGAAGACAGTCAGTTTTAATTTCAAAGATGACCAGGGCATTAGATCAATCCTTCATTACTGAGGTGGAGGTTGTATATTCTTCCTCTAACCATGTGCACTCCAGTTTCCTCCCACCAATGGTTGGGAGGTGAACCAAAAACTCTCAATTGACACCAGTGTTTGGATGAGTGGTAAAACCCAGTAGGGAGTTATTGAGAATGTGGGACAATAAAAGAATGGAATTAATATAGGACCATTGTAAATAGATTGCTGTTGGCCACCACAGATTTGCTGGGCTGAAGGGTTTGTTTTCATGTTGCATCTGCTTCTGAGTTGATGACTTCATGACATCAGACCCTGTCAAGATTTATTGCTCATTTGGAAATTTCCAATCGACCATAGATTTATTAAGAAAGATATCCAGGTTTCTAATGCTGTGTGTGCTTGGATGTGATTCCAGACATTAGTACCAAGCAGATATGCCTGAATGTTTTTCCCACTTGTGCTTCAAGTGGAATAATTTAATTTTAATTGTTCTCTTTAGTCGGTTAAGTCACCTTCAGAAACCCACGTAGATTACATTAATCTTTTTTACTAAGAGGAACACTAGATTCTTAATTATTGACAACTGCTCCACCTTCAACACTGGTGAGCAAACAAATTTATCCCTAAACTCCTGGACTCATCTCAATTGGATCCTTGACTTCCTGTCCTGCAGACCTGAAGCTGAGAGAACTGACAGTAACACTTCTTTCATGATGATTCCTAACACCAGTGTCCCACAGAACTGTGTACTCAGCCCCTCCTTATATTCTTTATATACTCATGACTGCTTGGCCAAATACTGATCTACTTCATCTACAAGTCTGCAATTGACACCTCCATTGTAGGCCAGACCTCAGTCAATGTCAAGGCGGAGTAAAGGAGGAGATAGAGTCTGGTGGCACAGTGTCTGGATAATAAGCTCTCCCTCAATGCCAGAAAAGTGAAGGATCTGGTCAGGAAGTATCTGTATCAAAGGTGGAGATGGTATTGTGACAGATTATATGATATTTTATATTGTATATAGATATGTTTTAAAGGAGAAAAATTGTGGCTTTTTTTTAGTGTAGGTCACATACAAACAGTTCAAAACAGATCTCATTTTCAAATGCCAGAGCTCTGCTCAAGTCAGACAGTCCAGGCTCCGGGTGCCTTTGCAAAAACTTTGAAGAATGCCTATAAGGACTTCACAAGTAGGTGTTAATTGGACATGATGTGGAGTAATGGATTATTGTTTTGGAAAGCAACAGATGAACAAAGTCAGAAGATTGGGTCCGGTGCCACAGTCTGAGTGCAGTTGGCTGTTCTAAGAGGGGCATGTGGACTCTGAGTGAATGAGTGAATGAGTGAATTCAGTTCCACAGTTCAGCAGCAGCTGGGACTGGAACAGGACAAGCTGGAAAGCTTGTGGAAAAACCCCATCTTGAATACGGGGTTGTGAGTTTTTAGTTCAGCCTGGTCAAAGCCCTTGTGGTCTATACAAGAAGAAATGGCTGGCTGCCTAATGTTTCACTTGAAATAAGAGAAACAAAAAGGAACTCTGTGGTGACCTGAAAAAAAGAGGTTATCTTCTGGAAAACCCTGATGGGGCAAGTTTCTTCGGGAAGACACTGAAGAGGCTGTTCAGAAGGAATCAGCTGTGGGTGTCCAATCAGCAACAAATCTCTCTCTTAAAACTGACAAGAACCTTCCTGAGCTGTAACCATTTACCTTTCAAGCACCAAAGCCTGGTAATGTTAAATTCTGTGCACAGTATAAGAATTGCCTGCAACCAGTGAACTTGGAAGAATGAGAAGTGAGATTAGACTGTGAATCAAAGAACTTTTCTGAGTGTACACACATATTACATATATGGGCACTTTGAATTAGAAGGGAGTTAAGTTAATAGTAATAAGTTAAAGTTTGAACCTGTTTTCATGTTTAAAGATAATTAAAAGCAACTTTTGTTTGAGTAACCATTTGATTGGTGAATTTCTATTGCTGCTCGGTTTTGGGGTCCTCTGGGCTCATAACAGTAGAAAGGCTTACTTGGGTGAAGTACATTAATAATATATACTGGTCCAACCATGTTGATGCCAAGGCCTCTACTTCCTTAGGAGCCAAAATAAGCTTAGCATGTCTCCGAGATGCCTTATCAACTTTTATAGATATGCCACGCAAGGCATCCTGCCCTAATATATCAGAGCTTGGTATGGGAACCATTCTACCCAAGGAGGCAAGAGATTGCAGAGAGAATGAAGGTCAGGCCACAAACCAACCTCTCATCCATTGATTCCATCTCTACTTTCTGTTGTCTCTGGTAGACTACCAATACATTATAGGACCCATCCCACCCCAGTTACACTCTCTACTCCCCCATCCTCTTTGCCAGAAGAGAGACAAAAACCCCTAATCAAAATTGGGATAAAGAGAAACTGAGATTTAAATAGTTGAGTGAATGTGGGGGTGAGGAGTGGGGTTGGGGGAATGTGGGGGGGGGGGTGAGATGGGGGGTTGGTGGTGGAGAATGGAACAGGTCCAGAATTGCTATGGTCTTGATTTGATGTCAAAGACATCTGCTTGATCAATAAAATAATTAATTTAGAGAGAAAACAAACAAAGAAATGTGTAAAAGCTAGGCGATGCAGGTTGGAGCTCTGGGAAATGCTGAACAGATCAGGATTATTAGTGGACAGGGAATATTATTGGATGGATAACCAACAAGAGAACTGGTTATTCTTGATACATCAAAAAAAAACAACAAATTATTTACATTTGATTTGGATCTAAAAATTTACAATGTGGTTAGATACAAGATCAAATGTTATTCCTTCTGTTTTTGTTGGATCTTGATTGCAATTGTGCAAGAGGCCACAGTTTGGATCAATCAAGAGTAGAACAGGGATTGTTGGGTCTCAAGTCAGTGCCTCCAGTACTCTGTCTTGTACACTATGCATGAACACATGAATAAGATTCTTCTTAAAGGGTGCCATTGGAGTACCTGCATAGCATGCCAGACAAAGGCTACATCATCTGTGTTAGAAGGGCTTATAGCTCCACAAGTTGCTCTGTGATGAACTTTGCAACTGTTGTGACATGCATTCCAAAGGCACTTGGTTGTGCTGGAGAAGGTGTGGAGGAGATCAATCAGGGTTTTGCCTGGAATGAAGTGAGAATGGAGAATCTAGATCTTTTCTCTTTGAAGTCAAATGATTAAAAGGGAACATGATTAAGGTGCATAAAATTATGAGGGGTATAGACAGGGTAGACTACAATTTTTTAAAAACTTGTAATAGAGGTAGATAAACTAGTGGACATAGGTTAGAGAAGGGGGAGGAGATTCAGAGGGATATGAGAGGAAATCTCACCTAGAGACCAGTGAACATTCGGAACACGCTGCCTGAGAGAATGGTTGAAGCTGGGTTATTGACAGAATTTAAGAAGTGTGAAAATAAACACTTGAATTGCTTGGCACAGAGGGCTATGGAACAAGTGCTAGGCAGTTAGGTTATACAGATGGGCACCCATCCATATAACCCCATCGCACAGCATTTCTTCCATACCCCTCTCTACAAGCAGTTCCGGGGTTCATTTTAACACTTCCTGTTTTCATGTTGCATGATTCTACGATCCTGGAGGTCTGTTAGCTGTTTATACCAAGGGACATTTTCATTTCAAGAACCAGATTAACATATGATAGGATCTTCTTCTTTGGCTTGGCTTCGTGGACGAAGATTTATGGAGGGGGTAAAAGTCCACGTCAGCTGCAGGCACGATTGTGGCTGACAAGTCCGATGCGGGACAGGCAGACACGGTTGCAGCGGTTGCAGGGGAAAATTGGTTGGTTGGGGTTGGGTGTTGGGTTTTTCCTCCTTTGTCTATTGTCAGTGAGGTGGGCTCTGCGGTCTTCTTCAAAGGAGGTTGCTGCCCGCTGAACTGTGAGGCGCCAAGATGCACGGTTTGAGGCGATATCAGCCCACTGTCAATGTGGCAGGCACCAAGAGATTTCTTTAGGCAGTCCTTGTACCTCTTCTTTGGTGCACCTCTGTCACGGTAGCCAGTGGAGAGCTCGCCATATAACACGATCTTGGGAAGATGATGGTCCTCCATTCTGGAGACGTGACCCATCCAGCGCAGCTGGATCTTCAGCAGCGTGGACTCGATGCTGTCGACCTCTGCCATCTCGAGTACTTCGACGTTAGGGATGAAGTCGCTCCAATGAATTTTGAGGATGGAGCGGAGACAACGCTGGTGGAAGCGTTCTAGGAGCCATAGGTGATGCCAGTAGAGGACCCATGATTCGGAGCCGAACAGGAGTGTGGGTATGACAACGGCTCTGTATACGCTAATCTTTGTGAGGCTTTTCAGTTGGTTGTTTTTCCAGACTCTTTTGTGTAGTCTTCCAAAGGCGCTATTTGCCTTGGCGAGTCTGTTGCCTATCTCGTTGTCGATCCTTGCCTCTGATGAAATGGTGCAGCCGAGATAGGTAAACTGGTTGACCGTTTTGAGTTTTGTGCAGCCGATGGAGATGTGGGGGGGATGGTAGTCATGGTGGGGAGCTGGCTGACGGAGGACCTCCGTTTTCTTCAGGCTGACTTCCAGGCCAAACATTTTGGCAGTTTCCGCAAAACAGCACGTCATGCGCTGAAGAGCTGGCTCCGAATGGGCAACTAAAGCGGCATCATCTGCAAAGAGTAGTTCACGGACAAGTTGCCCTTATGTCTTGGTGTGAGCTTGCAGGCGCCTCAGATTGAAGAGACTGTCGTCCGTGCGGTACCGGATGTAAACAGCGTCTTCATTGTTGAAGTCTTTCATGGCTTGGTTCAGCATCATGCTGAAGAAGATTGAAAACATTATAAAAGACCCCAATCATTTCATCATCCCGCCTTCCCATTGCTACCCTCTGGCAGACGGTACAGAAGTTTAAAGCACCCCTCAGTCAAGAACAGTTTCTTTTGTTACGAGAGCCATCAGGCTTTTGAATTCCCCTCCTACTAACCTCACCATAACACTATTCAAGGACAAAAGATCGGTCTCCACTGTTGAAGTAGCATGACTGTTGATGCACTATCAATAATTTAAAATTTACAATAAATTAACTTTGAGCCTTGCCAGAAGATAGTTGGATTGCACAGTAGATTCATCTTTGTGTCACCATGGTATGAGACCAATAGCAGAACAGAAAGAAGATTAAAATGCTATTCCTGAAAATGCACATTCAATATTAGTGTCCACGAGCAATGGACGTATCATGGAAAACTGGGAGCCTGATCTCACTGGCCCTGTTGCGTTTCTTGTCCACTATAATATGTCCCCCAAATTGATTTGGAGGGTCCCTTTCACCATCAAAGCAATATTAATAAGTTTAAATGAATGTTGAACTCTACATTTATTCCCTCAGGTCACGATGGAACGCTGCTTACAAACTAGTTTGCTGGGCACAGATGAATTCCTAATGTCCACCCCTACTACATACCAAATGGGGACAAGCACCCCATGCACATATATGCAGATGCTTTCATATTACTGAAGTACAGCTTTGATGCCTTCACAGTGAGATCTGCAATGCTCGACTGAATGAACAAATCTTCCTTTAATTTGATGATGGGGTCGGCCCTAAAACATTGGTTACCCTCTACTTCCTATGGATTCTGCGTGACCCGTTGAGTTTCTCCAGCACATTTGTGTACAGCACTTGACCACAGAATCTGTAGATTTCCTTGTTTCGCTTAACATACACACCAAGTTTAATAGTTAAATTGATATATGAAATTAGATTTACAAATATTGGATGAGTTTTTTTAAAATGTGTAAACTCCACGATAAATCCCTTTGATTTCTAATATTTTCTGCATGTTGAATTAATTTCGACAGCTGCCCATTGAGTTAATTAATGAGTTAATTATCATCTGTATAACGTACAGATCCAGTGATATTCTAACTTGCTGCAGTGACACAGGAATACAAAACACCAATTTAAAAAAACACATTGAAATTAAATTTACACAATTCACCATGACAAAGAAAAGATAATTATAAAATGATAGATAAATATTCATAGTTGCAGTTGTGCTGGAACCACTGTTAACACTGTATGGCTGGCCTGCCCCTTGCTGATTTTACCTGTGGCTCCTCCCCCATTATTCACCTCCCTTCCCAAGTTCTGGTCTTAGGTCAGCAAAAGAAGGTCGGCCTTCTGTTTATGGTAATAAAAGCTTATCAGTTAGGCAAGTTCTGGGCTTTGGAGTTATTGATAGTGCATCAACAGTCATGCTACTTCAACAGTGGAGACCGATCTTTTGTCCTGGAATAGTGTTATGGTGAGGTTAGTAGGAGGGGAATTCAAAAGCCTGATGGCTCTTGTAACAAAAGAAACTGTTCTTGACTGAGGGGTGCTGGTCTTTAAACTTCTGTACCGTCTGCCAGAGGGTAGCAATGAGAAGGCGGGATGATGAAATGATTGGGGTCTTTTATAATGTTGGTTGCCTTTGATGTTGGTTGCCTCCCATCTTCGATAGATGGGAGGTCAGTGCCTGTGATGGGTCCAGTTGTGTCTGTCACTTTCTGTAGCCTCTGTGTTCTTCGACCATCTAGTTTCAAAACCAGGAGTCATTGGTGGTGTTATTTGCTCCTAAGAACCTTAATCTCCAGGGATGTATTAAAGGACATATATATTATATTATATTGTTTTGTTGACATTGAAAGAAAGTTTGTTATCCTGCCATCAAGTTTCAAAGTTCCTTTTCTTGTCACGTAATAATCCATTAAAAATGGAACATGTGTGATATACTTTAACTTTTGTCTGCTGTAAGTGTTAGGTCTGCTTTGTTCATGAATGAGTGAGACAAACACCAGGCTGAGTCGAAATCAGGGTTCTTTGTTCTTTATTACCGGATTGTAACACTTGCGACTAACAAAGTTAGCCGGAGAATGCATTCTGCCGTTATCAGCAAAATGGTGATTTTTTATACCCTTGGATACATGCTTAGAACATCATCATATCATTACTTGTCCAATGACTAAAACTGTTGCTATCCTTTCCCTGCTAGCTTCCTGCCTCTCAATCCATCAATGTCTCTCTTAAACTGTTGCTATCCTTTCCCTGCTAGCTTCCTGCCTCTCAATCCATCAATGTCTCTCTTATCTTGTAAGTACAAGGATGCATTCTGTTACTCCTTAGTACTGGGTGACTCCTTCTCCGGTCCCATCTCATGATGTTTTACCTAACAGGAGTACAAGGACACCTCCCCTTCTTGTTACTGCCCTGTACAGGGTAACTCCCTACACATTCCCATCTCATGATGTTTTACCTTACAATCCCTCCTTTGTCCTCTTTAGAGGACAATCTCGCCCTGACTATGCTACCACCGCGTTACATTATTTCGCCTATTATTGCCAAGCTCTATACGGGTTCTGTTCACAGGGTAGTTCGGCTGGTGGGCGAGGGTTCCCCCAACCCTCCTTTGCGTACACCCCCATCCGTCACCCCGATCCCATTGCCCGTTTACAAGTTTCATCCCATTTGCCCCCAAGCAAAAAACTAGCTAACCCCCCGTACATTAGTAAATTCCCAAGTTAACATATGGTCTACAATCTAATTCATAATACTTGTTCTACAATCTGATTAATAATGTTTGTGTTACAATCAATGTTATAATATTTGGGTTACAAGCAAGGTTAAAATTATATGTGTAACAATCTAATTCACAATCCCTCCTTTCCATCACATTCCCCTTCAGACTCCAGATCGATCTCAGCAACTTTCTCCGTCTCCTGTAATGTGAGATAGTCTTGCTCCACAGCCTGCACAGCTTGATATTTCGGAGGCAGTTCATCACGGTCAGCAAAGGCTCTCTCTATGGTCCTCGTGACCAGCGTTCGAATGCATGGAATACAACAACAGCCACAAGTGATAAAAATTGATACAGAAATGAACAAACCCAGCAAAAGTTGTCCTAACAATGTGCTCCATCTCCCAAACACTCCCTGTAACCAGGATAAAACAGGATTGGAGACTCCAGACTGGGCTTTTAATTCTTTCGCCAATGCCCTAAGTTTCGTTAACCCCTTAGTGAGTGATCCATCTGGCCCTGTGTTATTAGAGATAGAAGTGCAGCATAGATCTCCAAACATAGCACACACTCCACCTTTCTCTGCCAGGACCATATCAATCGCTATCCTATTCTGAAGTGTCATAAGGGAAGTTTCTGACAGTTGTTGATGTATTGCCTCAACAACGTCCCTGGTCAAATTTGCAAGGCGCTGGACATTATAGTGAATAAGGTTGATCCTATTAACATTCTTATTTACAGTGATGGGAAATATTGCACTAAAAACAGGAAAGCTTTCAAACCCAGCTGCAATCTCATCGGCTAATTTAAATTCGTCCGGAATATTCCGGGCTTGGCCAATGGCATCAATCCATACCCCATCAGGGTTCCTTCCTCCCGGCCCCAAGAGTCCAACACTCCTCCTTTTTCTCCACAGCCAACCCTCTGTGTGGCGCAATTCTAGGGAATCCTCGTCTCCCTCCTGCATTTTGACAATCAGCACTGGCGCATTAAGGGTTACTAGAGCACACCGACCATCCCAGTTAGCGGGGAGCCAGTTGTACAGCACTCTTCCTCCACAAAACTCATCTGTGTAGTCATTCAATCTGCTACAAGTCTCCTTAGTTTCAGATTCATTTTTTTTGTTATGGGACCTCAAAATCATCCCCTGTATATGTTCATGATAACCAGTAACCTGTTTGGCTGCCCTGTCAGGCACCCATGTGGCGTTTTCCCTGCTAATAGTAGGTCGTCTACATACTGAATCAGTGTAACATCTTCCGGGAGCTTTAATTTCATTAGGATTTCGCTAAGGGCCTGATTGAACAGTCCTGGACTGTCCTTATAACCCTGAGGTAATCTAGTGTATGTGTACCGATGTGCTTGGTAAGTGAAAGTTAACCAGTCTTGCCATTCCTCAGCTAAATTCAAGCAGAAGAATGCGTTTGCCAGATCAATGACAGTATAGTATTCGTGCTCCGGACTCAGAGCCCTAAGTGCTACATATGGGTCTGGGACTGGTCTCCCGATGGTCTTGGTAGCCAAGTTAATTTCCCGGAGGTCGTGTACCATCCTCCAGTCTTTTCTACCCTGTTTGGGAACAGGCATGATGGGCGTGTTCCACATACTGTCAGGTGCCGCCCTTAAAACCCCTGACTCCATTAACCCTTCTATCGTTCCTTTAATACCCTCCTCCTGACTGGGCGACAAGCGGTATTGTTTTCTCCATATTGGTTTCTGCCCGGGGTTGGCCAATTCTAGAAATACCTCTCCTTTTATTACTCCCACATCATAGGGCCCCGTTGTCCATATATGTGGACTCAGATTAGAAAGATATTTGTCTGAGTCTCTGTGATCAATATTTTCTCCTTCTATGGCTCGGTCTCTTTCTACTTTCTCATTCACAACCTGGTCCCATGCTTCAATATTCAGTCTGACAAATTTTCCTCCCTCCGAGGTGGAATATCCCGGGATTTCTGTCTGCCTGTATTCACACCCTATCGCTTCCTTTACCATCGGACCCAGCTGTCGAGCGTGATGATCTTTGGCAATACCCAAGGTCACATGAGGCACACTTTCTACTCCTAAGCAGAACCACTCCATTTGTTCTTCTGTCATGACAACCATAGCAGCTATTCCCTCCTTACCTACAAAGATAAATGGACAATGTATCGTTTCTGTCTTCCCTTCTTTTAGAGAGTCCCACCTCTCCTCATATTCCTGGTCCGGGTGGATGGTGTAGTTTAATGTAACATGCATAGGATCTAGTGGATAAAGGTAATCCCCATACCGAGGAATACTGGCCCTCCACTCAAAAAACTGTTTAATCAGCCCTGGGCCTGGTTCATCATACAGTAGCCGACTCCAGAAAATACTAACCTCCACAGAGTCTTCTGAAGCGTTAGATGGGGTCATTACTATAAACTGTCCTCCCCTTCTTATTGTATCCCCTGGGTATGTTAACCGAAGGCCCTTCTCAGAACATTGTATGGTTATTCCTAGTTTGGTAAGAATGTCCCTTGCTAATAAATTAATGGGGCAACTTGGCACAACCAGGACAGGCGTCCAAATGTCATGTCGATGTTATCTGTATAGGGCTGTGTTTCCCTTATCCCGGAGAATCCTATTGTAGATAATGTTTTGCCCGAAAATGTGCTCCCTGGGGGTTTTTTAATCACTGTCGTAACTGCTGCCCCTGTGTCAACCATAAATTCAATTTTTTCTCCATTTACCGTTCCCCAAATTTTTGGTGGCTCCCAGGGAGGCGTGATTTTTGATTCTCCAGGGCACCTTCAATAATCAACTTCAGCACCTTCCTCAATATAGTCATTACACTGAGGTGCCTGGACTTGTTGATCACTCTGCCACCCCCCGATTCTCTGGGGCCCATCAATGTGTCCATCCCTACCCCTTGCTTGTCCTCTTAAGTTTCCTCCTCTTCCCCGATAGCCTCTAATAGAGGGTAATCTTTTTCCCCTTGCTCTCCCAGCCTCCGGACAGTTCCGCTGGTAGTGTCCAGGATTTTGGCAGTACCAGCATACTGCATGTTCCCCTCTATACATTGTACCTAGCTGTCTTTCCCAACCATTTCTTACTTGGGGTCCCGGATTTATCACTGGCCCCATGACCTGTGGGACTATCTGTTGGGCCGCTAATTTAACCCCTATATGTTCTATAGCTCTCACCAATTTATCGGTTGTTTTGTCCACCTCCTTCTGGGACGCACTTTCTGACTTAGCATGCTCTGATTGACGATGTCGTTTGATTGCATGTGTCAGGTGTCTTTTCCACAAATCCTCTGACATTGTCTCTAATCCCACAATGTCCCTTAATTTTGCTTGAACCGTAGCAGGTAGTCCGTTTATTATCCCATTACGAAAGTGAGCCCTTCCTAAGGGGCTGTGGTCGGGTCTTTCTCCAGTCCCTGTTTCCCATAAGTCCCATGCTCAAGTGAAATACTCGTGTGCAGTCTCTCCTTCCTTTAGTTGAAGGGTTACCAAGGCATCCAAACTATAGGGTGTAGGAAATGTTTCTCTAAGTGCTTCCCAAAATTTATTCCAAAGTGGGTTAAATTCTATTTCATCCCCCAATTTACTGCTTCTTACAATTCTCTCTATTTGCTTCAGGGCCCCTTCTGCCTTTAATTTTATCATGATAGTTCTGACATCTGCGAGTGCTAATTGTTCTTGGCAGGTTTCTCGCTCAAAACAAGAAATCCATGGACTAGCCCCATTACTCAACGGAGGTAGTTTTTTCATTAAACTCTCTAAGTCCATTCGTGACCAGGGTACATATTTTTGAGTTCCCCGTCCCATGATCAGTAATGGGCATTGATATCTCAATTTTGGGGATTTCTGCTCCTTCTTTACTCTTGGCATGCATTTATTTATCCCACCTTGTTCTGACTCTTCTTCGTCACTGTCACTGTCCCTATCAGCTTCCAATGTCTCAGGGTCAAAGGTATATTGGTCACGTTCATCTCTAAGATAATCTTTTCGGCCATAGTTTAGTTGTTTCACATCTTTCTCTTTTGTTCTAACTATGTCCAGGTAGGCATGTCTATTTTTCTCCCTCCTGAGTCTTTTCCTTTTACTTTCCTCCCATGGTGGATCGTATCTCGTTTCCTCATCTGTACTACACTTTTCGTCCTTTACTCCTATTACCATTCCTTCAGCTTTAATTTCTCCTGACAGTGTTGTAGTTATATTTTCCACTTCCTTCAATACACCTACCATTAATTCTTTTTGATCCTCACTGATCTGCCCCAGCACATTAATATCTCTGTTTAAGTTTTTAATGTTATCCTGAACCTTTTTCATGTTCCATTTCTGTATCTCTAACTCCTTTTCTATTTTCTTGGACTCCAGAGGGGTCTCTACATCTATTACTCCCCCTTCTATTTTTATTAAAGGGGCCTGTACCTCGTCTGATGTGTCCCTATTCCCGAGGTTCTTGTCACACCCCAGTGTCTCAATATCTGAATATAAGGGACGTGACTCCAGTGTCCCATCTGGGGTGCCAGAGAGAGAGAGAGAGAGAGAGAGAGAGAGAGAGAGCATAGCGAGAGAAAGAGATAGAGAGGCAGATACACAGAGCACAAGAGATAGAGAGAGAAAATGCCTTGCACTGGCCCCACTGGGAGAAAAGTCTTCAGATTAACACTTTCGTTTCAAAGGTTTTAAAAGGTTCTCATCCTGTGATCACTGGTCTGGATCAGATTGGGTCTCCCACCACTGGGAACTATCACTCCTTCCTTCCCTCCCACCTCGAGTGAGCTACACGTCAGCCCACAATGTCTGCCCTGATCCCGCAATGGTGGGGGTGCGGGAAAAAGGGAGGGAGAGAGGATAAAACAGGATCCCATTTGATGCGGAGCTGGAATTGTGGGCACAAAATTAAAACCAAATTGTATTTCTCCGCCCTGCCCAACCTGGGGATTTCAGGGCAGCACCGCCACAGATTGGGATTGGGAGGGGGAGTGGGTGAGAGAGGAGGGGGGGGAGAAGAGAGAGAGGGGGAGAGAAGAGAGAGGGGGGAGGGTGAAAGGAGGGAGGGAGAGAGCAAACCCGGACACTTCGTGGCTGGAAACTGGAAACAGGCACTTTTCCTTTCCCTTCTGTGTTTTGTTTCTTCCAGCTTATCTAAGACACTACGTTTTAAAATTTTTTTTTCCCTCACCTGTCAGGAACATCTCAGTGCCCCCGGGTAACCAACCCCTCTTCCTCCAGCGGTCTACACATTTTCGGAGCATTTTTTGTTTTTCCAATGCCGCATTACTGGTATTTCGCTCCTCTAATTCCTGATTAATTTCCTTAATAACTTGGTCAAAAGTCTTAGCAGGCAACTGTACAGCCATAGCTGCGGGACCGCTTTCTAATGCCTGTTTTAATTTAGGTTTTTGTCCGTTTAGGGGATCTATGTCAACGAAAATTGCTTTTAAAAATGTCCCCTTGCAAGCTGGATGACTAATATCTTTTAAAAGAACAGTCTCGAAGTCTTGTCCTCCAATTGACTTCAGACTGTCCTGTATACTCTGATTGCTCGTTTTCCACTCTCTGTTTTCCCAAAGGGGTCTGAAAGTTAAATTACAACTAGAAAACCAAATATTTGGGCTATACTTTTGTCCTGTTTCCCTGTACCAATCTATGAATTTAGGTAACTTTATCTCCTTGGTGATGTTGGGAATACCCTCATTTAACTTATCAAAAGTATTTCGAATAAACTGGGTGTCTCTTAGGAGTTTGTCAACTTTTTCATTAATATCTCCTACCTGATCCGGACACAGCTGTCGCAGCCTTCTGTCGTCGTTCTTGTTCACCAGGCAGGCGTCCCTGAGTACTTTTTTTGTTGTCTCAAGGTCTCTAGTGTCTGCTGTGGTATTCCACCACGGCGAATTGGGGAAATAAATTCTTAACTTCTCAAGTGTACAGACATTATCATACCTACCGGACATTTATAAGTCAGTCTCTCAGATACAATTGAGGCCAATAAGCCTGAACCTTTGTTTTCTTTCAAAGCCCAACCTTCACGTGGGAGATTTCTCCTCTTAATAACCAGTTTAGGGCAGAAAACTCAGGTCCTCAATTGTTTATAGACCACCTTCTCACTCTATTGGACTTTGCAACGACACAATAAAGACTTTTAAACTCTAGTAGTTTCTTGCGAAGCACTTAATAAATGTCATTCAAACACCTTAAGGACTTTTATCTTGTCTGTAATCACTTACGTGTTACAATCCTGGCATGCGACCTTCAATTGTGGTCGTCTAATTTGTCCGATCTCCAGTTCTTACTGACAATCATAAAGATTTTAAAAAAAAAGAGAATTTTGTTAAAACAGGCTTCTCTGGACCTTTTTATCAGCCGGCTGAGATGATTGTCAGAAAAAACAGAAACCGTCGTCCAGTGTTCACTCACCCATCACGTCGGGGTCACCAAATTGTTAGGTCTGCTTTGTTCATGAATGAGTGAGACAAACACCAGGCTGAGTCGAAATCAGGGTTCTTTGTTCTTTATTACCGGATTGTAACACTTGCGACTAACAAAGTTAGCCGGAGAATGCATTCTGCCGTTATCAGCAAAATGGTGATTTTTTATACCCTTGGATACATGCTTAGAACATCATCATATCATTACTTGTCCAATGACTAAAACTGTTGCTATCCTTTCCCTGCTAGCTTCCTGCCTCTCAATCCATCAATGTCTCTCTTAAACTGTTGCTATCCTTTCCCTGCTAGCTTCCTGCCTCTCAATCCATCAATGTCTCTTTTATCTTGTAAGTACAAGGATGCATTCTGTTACTCCTTAGTACTGGGTGACTCCTTCTCCGGTCCCATCTCATGATGTTTTACCTAACAGGAGTACAAGGACACCTTCCCTTCTTGTTACTGCCCTGTACAGGGTAACTCCCTACACATTCCCATCTCATGATGTTTTACCTTACATAAGGTAAACTAAGCGTTGCCATGAGCCTGGCACCCTTACCAATAGGAGAAAGAGAAGCCAGAGAGTCCCTTCAGAATGTCCATAGATTTAGCTCCAGAACTCTCACAGCCTCCACAGCTGCACCGACTCCTGTCTAATTCATCATCAACCCGAGTTCCAGATCCAAACCTCCAACGCAATCAGGAAGCCTTCAGTGCCTGAGGCTCTTGGGAGCCCTTCTTGCCCTCAGCACCCTCTCGAATCCCAGCTGAACCCACTCTCTATCTCCTTCTTGTACTCTGTCTTATTGTTGTTTGAGATTTGAGATCTGGCCTATAGTAGTGGTGGCAAATGCTACATGTAAATGGAGTTACATCTGTATTTGTTAGCGTATAGTAAGTGGCTGAAAAATGAATGAATGTTATGGATAATCATAGAGGGAGGAGGTGTTGTCACCAATCCTCACTCTTTGCGGTTTGTAGATCAGAGGCTGGTGCTGATAGCTAGGTTTTGGAGTTTAGAGGAGAGTTTGTTTGAGATTACAGTGTTAAAAGTAGTGCTGTACTCAATAAACTGGAGTCTGACATGGGTGTACTTGTTACCAGGTGTTGCAGGGTCAGGGAGATGACATTTGTCATGTCCCTCTTGCAATTATAAGGTGTAGGAAAGGTGTAATGGGAGGCTGAAGTTAATGTGGGCAATGGCCAGCCTTTCAACGTACTTCATAATGATGAATGTTCAAGCCACCAGGTGAAGTCATTCAGGCATATTGAGTTGCTTTTCTTTGGTATTGGGATAATAGCTTCTTAAGGCTGCTGGGAACTTTAGTTTATAGCAGGGAAAGGTTAAAGATGTCAATGAATTTACCCACCAGTTAGTCTGAGCAGTTCTTTAGGAAGCAGCCAGTTGCTTTTTGCGGTTTCAAACTCAGTAAGGGCTATCTGGTATCTGTGCCAAGACCTTGGATACAGATGTACATGGGGCTACCGGGCCAGGTGATGTTCATTTACTGAGCTTCTCTCTAAATTAAGTGTAGAATGCATTGATTGCATCAGGAGGAATGCACTGTTACCTTCTCCTTTGGTTTGTAGCCCGCGTTAGCAGGTATACCTTGCTGCAATCTGCATCTGACACTAGCTGCGTTTTATTGGTTGTGTATATTTGGAGAAGTTCATGGACATGACTATATGTTGGTTTTAAAATCAAACCAAAGATCAGACAGAACCTTGGTTATGGGTATGGCAACCTGAGGTATGCCTTCACATCTGCAGTGGAGCATCAGATTCAATTTTTCTGCCCAAATCCATGAAATGCCACTTGCATCCAGAACAACTGATTCAGAGAGAAAATTGTCACTATCTGTCCCTGTATAATTAATTATTTTTATGCACCAGGCCCCTAGTAATATGTGAGTCATCACCCTGGAAAAAGGCTGGTTTTGGAAAACAAAGCAGAATGCAAAGATATGACTGCAGTTCTGACCTGGTATAACATCTTTCTTGCTGAGCATAATTCCTGCTGTCGATTCCTTACGTCTTCTGCTTGATCCTAAGGCACAATCTGAAAGAGGAATTTCAAGTTCATGATAACTTTCAGAAGGCCCACTACGTTACTGGCAGCATGAATGACAGTTTACCTGAACATTATCTTGTGCGGGTAAGTCATTTCCTTTTCTGAAGCCTTTATTGGACATAACATTCATGTATTGAATATGGATAATCTGAAAAGTGCATTTAGGAAAAATCATCCTGTTGGGTTGGATGCAGTAACAAGTCATCTCTATTAGGCCCAGCCACTAAATTCACAGCAGTTTATTGCCTTATGATAAGATTTCAGATTTATTGTCAGAGTACCCCAAAACTAGATCCAGTAATTAAAAAAAAAACAATTAACGGAATTAACTTCCATAAACAGAGGTCAAGGATCTCCATCGACAACCAAACAAATGAGTGAATGAGAGACATATTGAGTTATTGGGGGCACAGTTAGAAGAGCTGCTGCCTCAGAACACCTGAGACCCAGGTTCAATCCTGACATCAGCTACTCTTTTGTGGGGTAGGCACATTCTCGATTTAACTGCATGGGTTTCCTCCCACATCACAAAAAGCCCACTTCAAATGGCTCCTGGTATGTAGGTGGGTTTAGAATCTATGGAGAGTCAAGAAGAATGTGAGGAGATAAAAAGGAATTAATGTAGGATTAGTGAAAATGAGTGGTTGCTAGTTGACTCAGATAGAGTGGGTGAATAGCCTGTTTCCATGCTGCATCCCCGACTCTGGCATAAATGGTATTGTAAGTTAGAAAAAGTGTCTACAGTGTGATTTTTTTTTCCAACCTCGCTGCTTGAAAAATTAATGATTCCTAGTTATAGTCAGAATAAGAAACAAGTTTTACAAACCACTTTTTTTGCAAAATCATGCTATTTAAAGACCCAGCATTTAAGCTGCATCTTTTTACCTCACCAAAACCCAAGACCTCCGTGTAACTTGACTGCTTTGGTCCTGAAGCCTCAGGTCATGGTCACTGCCAACTTCCCAATCGCAGGATCATTCCAAGTTGCTGCTACAGACTTCTGTCACATCTCTAAGCTTGGTGCTTATGACTGCTTTTGGCCGATCATCCAGTGAAGGAGTTCACCTCCCTTCTCTTCATGACCCATCTTGTCCAGAGTGCAGGCATTCATGGATTGCACTCATGTGATATTGCTCCATGCAATACTACCCCTAATCATGATGGCAGTATCATTCATTGTAGCAAGATTTCCCTGTGGCCCTTAAAACAATTTCTGCCTCAAGTAGTTATTGTTTATCCTCAGCCAGCCTGGGTATTGGTTCCTAGTGAACAGCCCATTTTCTCAATATACCATTGATTTTAAAGGAACAAATAAAACAAACGATAGCAAATTCTCCCAATAAAAGCATGATAATTTCCAAGAAAGGTGCAGTGTGTGAAGTATAGGTATAAACTGATTCTGTGCATAAAGCCAATCCTAACAATTTACAAGAGTGTGGGCAACTAGCTTGAATGACTAGGGATTATATCCATTCAGGCTGCAGAAACAGCCTTCCCCCAAATCACAAATGCATCATGTATATATTAAAAAAAAAACTCTTCACAAAGAGTGTCCAGTGTCCAGGGTCAGAACATCTGGACAGTTTTCTCCATGGTTGCAATTAACTGACTCGTGACACATTTCCTGTTCTTAATTTAGGTTAAAAGAACATAGAACATTATAGTACAATACAGTGCCTTCAGCTCACTATGTTTTGTCGACCTGTAACCTGACTCCACAACAATCTAATAAAACCCTTTATTTTTCTAACAAAGGCTCTAACTTTTACAAAAAGGTTGCTTTTTTAAAATTCATGATCCATTGGATATGACCTTGTGCTTGATTTTTTTTTCACAGCCAGCCTTTGAGTTCAGGTATTCGGCTAACTATTCATTTCAATGCTGATTCAGTTTGAATGATGACAAGTCAACACATTTGTTTTAACTACTGAATTGAGTCAACAAATCCAACTTTTGTTTCCTTTGGCAGAATTCTGGTGCCAGTTTTTTCTTTAGTTATTTTACTCACTGCAAGGAATTTGTAGTGGAGAATTTGAATCATATTTGCAAAAGTCCACAAATAAATCCCACATTTTATTACTCATGTAGCTTATTGAATGTAAAAGTGGAAATTCATGAATTAGACCCAATGCATCATTGTTCCAATAATTATAAAAGAGAAAAGAGGAACAGATCAACAGCAAGTGGTTCCCATGAGCCATTTTTTAAGAAGGGATGTAGGCAGAAGACTGGAAATTATCGGCCAATTAGCTTGACGTCTGTAGTTGGAAAAATGCTTGAAGCCGTCATTAAAGATGAAATAGTGAAACTTTTGGAACGTAAGGGTTCAATCAGGCAGACGCAGCATGATTTTAGAAAGGGAAGACCTTGTTTGACAAACTTGTTAGGATTCTTTGAGGATATAATGGGTGCGGTGGATAGAGGGGAACAGGTTGATGTTGTATATTTGGATTTCCAGAAAGCGTTTGATAAAGTGCCGCACAAGAGACTTATTAGTAAGTTACAGGAAAGTGGAGTCCGGGGAAGTCTATTGGCATGGATCAAAAATTGGTTGTCTGACAGGAGGCAGAGAGTTGGGATAAGTGGGAGTTTTTCAGGTTGGCAGAGAGTGGTAAGTGGGGTGCCGCAGGGGTCGGTGCTAGGCCCACAACTGTTCATCGTTTTCATTGATGACTTGGAGGAGGGGACAAAATGTGGTGTGGCCAAGTTTGCGGATGACACCAAATTGAGTGGAAGAGCAAATTGTATGAGGGTGTGGAGAGTCTGTAGAGGGATATAGTTAAGCTGGATGAGTGGGCAAAGGTCTGGCAGATGGAGTACAATGTTAGTAAGTGTGAGGTTATCCACTTTGGCAAGAAAAATAAAAGAGCTGAATATAATTTAAAGGGTGAAAAACTACAGCATGCTGTTGTGCAGAGGGACTTGGGAGTGCTTGTGCATGAATCGCAAAAAGTTAGGTTGCAGGTGCAGCAGGTTATTAGGAAGGCAAATGGAATGTTGGCCTTCATCGCTAGAGGAATTGAATTCAGGAGTAGGGAGGTAATGTTGCAACTGTATAAGGTACTGGTGAGACTGCACCTGGAGTACTGTGTCCAGTTCTGGTCTCCATATTTGAGGAAGGATATACTGGCTTTGGAGACGGTCCAGAGGAGGTTTACTAGGTTGATCCCTGGGATGAAGGGGTTGACTTATGATGAGAGAGTAAATCGTCTAGGATTGTATTTGCTCAAGTTTGGAAGAATGAGAGGAGATCTTATAGAAACATATAGGATTCTGAAGGGTACGGATAGGATAGATGTAGGAAGGTTTTTTGAGCTGGCCGGGGAAACAAAAATGAGAGGACACAGTCTCAAGATTTGGGGGAGTAGATTTAGGACAGAGATGAGGAAAAATAGTTTTTCCCAGAGATGTTTGGAATTCTCTATCCAGGGAAGTGGTTGAGGCTGCTTCATTAAACATATTTAAAATGCGGTTAGATAAATTTTTACATGATAGAGGAATTAGGGGATATGGGGAGATGGCAGGTAGGTGGAGTTAGGTGATAAATTAGATCAGCTATGATCTTATTGAATGGCGGAGCAGGCTCGATGGGCCATTTTTGGCCTACTCCTGTTCCTACTTCCTATGTTCCTAAAAGTGGAAATTCATGAATTAGACCCAATGCATCATTGTTCTGATAATTATAAAAGAGAAAAAAGTAACCTTTTCATCTTAGAGTTATTAGATCAACTGCAAGTGGTTCCCATGAGTAATATTCACTAATATTCTAAAATCTTTCATTTTATAATCTTTCAGGGGAAATACTTTATGGTTGATGACCTCAATAACAAAGTGGATGTCCTTCTTACTCTGAATAATTATGGAGCACCAAATTTTCACAAGATTCAATTTGACTATCCAATATATGGCATGGGGCAAGTAACAATGAATGGCTTCCGAAGGGTGTTACAAAAACTGAAAGAGGAAGGAAATCAGGTGAGAAATACATTTAGTTTTGATTCTCATGGTAAACAGAAAGGATAGAGTCACAATGTTGAGGAGATTGGTATATTGGCAGCCTGTGGAGATGCATGACTATTAATGGTTTAGCAGATGGTGAACAGTGTTGACTACAGTACTTCCTCACACCTTGTTATGTCTCTGTGTTACTTGGGAGGCTTCTTAAGTAACTTAGAGATGCAAGATTCAAATAACAACAGAGAATTTACTTACTGATGCCTTCCACCATCTTGGGAAACTGTTCACACACACTCATATACATACGCCCCACAGTGGTGCACTACCGTAACTACAATGAGAAGTTACAAAATAGTTCAAATTATCCTGATTATATAACACATCTGTTCGTGTAGCAGCTACTCAGCCATCAAAATAAAGGCCAGATACTTTTTGTTTCTTGTCCAGAGATTCCATTACTTGTCTAATAATATAACCCAAAGCAGTACAGCAGAGGGTCAGTTGGCCCATGGTACCGAGCACGATGCTAAAACATCGCTGCTTGCAAATGAATGATATTTCCCCATCCCCTTCATGTGTCTATCTAGAAGCTTCTTAGACACTACTATTTTATTTCCTTCCACCACTACTCTTAGTAGCCAGTTCTAAGCACCCACTGTTCTCTGTCTTAAAAAAAAATGCCTTGCACGTCTCCCTTAAACTTCCTCCCCTTCTCCTTAGGCATATGTCCTCCAGTGTCTGGAGAAAAGAATTTGACTGTCCACCCTATTAATGCTGCTTGTGATTTTACACATCTCCTCAGCCTCCTATTCTCCAAGGAAAACAATATATTTGTTCAGTTTTTACTCATACCTCATTCCTTCTAAACCAGGCAACATCCTGATGAAATGCTTCTGTTCTGAAGCAACATCATAGTGCAAACATTCATCTTCATCCCCTTACAACAATAAATACATTTTAAAAAGTGCTCGAAAAAGTAAGGGGGTGTCTTTGGTTCGGGAATCTGATGGCAGTGGGAAGAAGCTGAGTGCTTGTCTTTAGGCACCTGTGCCTTTTTCTCAATGGTAGCAGAATGAAGAGGGCATGGCCTGGATGGTGGGGGTCTTGGAGGATAGCGACTGCTTTTTTAAGACATCGCCTCTTGTAGATGGAGTGAAGTCTGGTACCTGTAATGTCGCAGGCCGAGTTAACAACCCTCTGGAGTTTTTTCTTGTCCTTAGAGTTGGCGCGTCTGTACTAGAGAGCGATGCAACCAGCCAGAATGCTCTCCACGGTAACCTGTAGAGGTTTTTGAGAGTCTTCAAGCACCTCACAAAGTATACCCCTGACAAGACTTCTTCGTGATTGCATCAACGTGGAGACTCCAGGACAGATCCTCTGAGTTGTTGACATGCAGGAATTTGAAGTTCTTGAGCCCCTCCACTATTGAGCCCTCAATGAGGACTGGGTGGTGTTTCCCTGACTTCCTCCTGAAATCCACAATCATTTCCTTGAGTGCAAGGTTGTTGGCATGACACCATTTAACGAGCTGATCCATCTTCCTCTTTTACGCTCCCTCATTGCAATTTGTGATTCTGCTGACAACTGTGGTGTCACTGTGCTGTAATGAAATGCATGCAGTATTCCAAGAATGCCTCTCCCAATGAAGTTCATTGCTTTCTTTACCACCTGATCTACCCTCATGGCCACTTTCAAGGAGTTTACAATCTGGACCCACAGACCTTTCATCTTTATTTTTAATCTGGTATATCGGTCATTATGTCGAGTCCTGATTAAAAACTGAAAATATTCTCAAAAGCGTTTGCAATTTCATTAACAGTATTTCCTTCATTTTCAGCCACTCATTTTTATGTGGCATTCTTTGAAATTTAAATGGCAGACTTTTACTAGCCAAAGTCAAGTCAACTTTTCCAGTTTCTCCAGTTCAAAACAAGAGATCAAACCTGGAATGAAATGAAAATATGCTGAAAAATGTTTGGACAGCTTTGACCAGGTGGCTGGTGAAAATTCATTGGAGCAGCTCAAAAAAAACAAAAATGGCAAGTGTACTTGTGCAGATAAACTCAACCTGTTAAAAGTTTCTGTCCTGGTTATATTGAGCTAGAATGTTTTAGTGTGTCTTAAATTCAAACTCTCTGACTTCTATTGAGAAGTTACACTTAGTCAGAAAGTGTGATGTCATTATTGGCTATGTGCTGGCAGGAAACCAGGAAATAAAGCTAAAAGGTAATTGATCAAAGACCCAAGGAGAGACATAAAAGTTTATTTTATGTATTAAGTTTACTCTTAATCTTTTAAGAAAGACTGATGCATCTACTTCTTATATTTGTAAATTGAAATGGTCTGGAATATACTACTTGAAAGAGTGGTGGGAGAAGATCCAATAGCAGCTTGTAGGATGGTTCTTGACATGGACAAAAGAGAAATGCAAGACCATGGACAAAGCTGAGGAGTGTGAGACTAATTGAACATCTCTTCCAAACAATGGGCACTGGCAAGATGGGCTGAATAGCTTCTTTGTTCGCTGTATTCTTCTGCAAATAAATATAGGTAGCGTTGTGGCACAACTGGAAGAGCTACTGATCCACACCTGCAGTTGCCCAGGTTTGATCCTGACCTCCAGGAATTGTGTGGAGATTGTACGACCACAAAGGTTTCCTCAGGTGCTTCAGCTTTCTCTCACCTCCCAAGCAGCTGCAGGGTGGTAGATTAATTGGTCGTTGTAATTGTCACTCACTTGTCAGTGAGTGGTAGAAACCAGGGGAGCCAAATGAAATGTGAGGCAAATAAAATAGGGTTTGTGTAGAATTAGTATGAAGATGGCTGTTTGATGGTTGTCATGGACCTGGAGGGGAGGGGAGGTGGTGCAGGCCTGTTTCCATGTTCCATTACTCAATGATTCTCCATCATTGGTTATAACCATTTTATTGGACAAATTGTAATTTTTAATATGAATTTGAATGGAAAATTGTTTTGCCGAAAGCTCCAATCCATAATATTAAAATTCTTTATATAGGATTTTTTAAAAAGACCGCTCCATAACATTTGAAGTACAGTAAATAGAATAACTATGAACTGTTGTAAAACATGAAAATTTGCAGATACAATGCTTGAAGGAAAGACTCCAAGCTAGAAAAACCCAGCAGGTCAGGCAGTGTCCTTTACATAGCAAAGGTAAAAATACATAACTGACATTTCAGGCTTGTGCCCTTCATCGTTAACTGTTTAATTTCCACGGGTGCTACCTGACTTGCTGAGATTCCAGCATTTTCTCTTTTATTTTCTGATTTCTAGCTTCTGCAATTTTGATATATCATTTTATTTTTGAATTCTGACCATTTCTCTAAAATGTACTTTTCACAACCTCAATTCAACAGGAAATCATTCACTTCAATGTGTGAGAGGAGCCTATTATTTTTCTTCGTCAGGGTGCTGATTTTATTCCTTACACCCCACGTGACCGCAATGACCTTCAGAAAAATCTCTACAATCTAACTTCAAGAGATCAAGTGGAAAATCTGGAATTAATCATTAAAGAGGAGGTATGTGAATTTTCAGAGTTTTACCAGTGCGTGTTGATGGGAGAGTTTACCGCAACAAAGTCATTTATTGGATAGACTGACCAATTCATTTATTTCTGATTAAGATTGTCTGATCTCCTTTGTCTAAGATACAAATAAATAAAGCATTTCAGTCCATGATTTCATCAATGTTTCCATGTTCCATTACTCAATGATTCTCCATCATCGGTTATAACCATTTTATTGGACAAATTGTAAATTTTAATATGAATTTGAATGGAAAATTGTTTTCCTGGAAGCTCCAATCCCTAATATTAAAATTCTTTATGTAGGATTTTTTTAAAAAGACAGCTCCATAACATTTGAAGTACAGTAAATAGAATAACTATGAACTGTTGTAAAACATGAAAATTTGCAGATACAATGCTTGAAGAAAAAACTCCAAGCTGGAGAAAGGTTAGGAGCTTTTAAAACCTTTAAAAAGATTTTAATATTTTAAAAGACTCCAGATGAGAATGGAAACAAGAAAAGTTATCTGACAGCTGTAGCGGGACCTAAATGACATCACTGGCTTTGCACTAAACCAAATTTGATGCAATAGGAGCCAGCAAAGCTTTACTCCTTGAACTCAAAGCCTTATATGCCTGATTTGACCACAAGAACACGGAAGAGTCACTGCCCACTACCACATCCCCTGAGGATGACGTGCAGGCTGGCTGACTTCAGGAGAGTGAGTCCAAGGAAAGCATCTAGTCCTGATGGAGTACACAGCTGAGTTCTGCAAACCTGCGCTGACCAACTTCCCAATGTATGCATGCATGGATATCTTCAACAGCTCACTCCTGCAGGATATGGTACACACCGGTATCAAATAGGTTTCAAACATACATGTACCCAAGAATAGTGTGGTAACTTGCCTAAGTCACTATCAACCAGTGCCAATCATGTCCACAGTGAAGTGTTTTGAGAGGCTGATGTTGAAGTATATCAGTTCCTGTAAGAGTGACGACATGGATCTGTTCCAATTAGCCTACCAGCAACAGGTCTATGGCAGATACCACCTCACTGGCTCAACACAAACCCTGGAACTCTAGGACAGCAAAGACTTGTACATCAGGAGGCTCTTTATCCACCGCAGTTTGGCATTCAACACTATTATCCCATCAAAACTGATCAGCAAACTCCAAGACCTGGGAGTTAATACCTGACTGTCTAGTTGGATCCTGGATTTCCTCACCTCCAGACCACAATCAGTGAGGATGGATAAGAATATCTCCTCCACAATCTCCATCAGTATTGGAACAGCACAGGGCTGCTTTCTTAGCTCCCCCACTGCTTGCTTCTCCCCTATTATTGTCTGGCTTGGTATGACAATGACAGCCTCTACAAATTTGGTAACAATACCATGGTCATGAGTTGTATAAAAAGGAGGCAATGACTCAGCAGAAGGAGATTGAAAACTTGGCTGAACTTTGCACTAACAACAACTTTGTACTCAATGTCACCAAAACCAAGGAGCTGATTGTGGACTTTAGGAAGGGAAAACCAGAGGTGTATGATGCAATGACCATTGGGGGATCAGAGCTGGTGAGGGTGAGGAAATTTAAATTCCTTGGAGGATCTTTGCTGTACCCAGCACATGTATTTCATCATGAAGAAATCACATCAGCCCCTCTATTTTCTCAGGAGTTTACAGTTTGGCATGACAGTGAAAACCGTGGCAAACTTCTACAGATGTGCAGTGGAAAGTGTGCTGACAGGCTGGATCATGGCCTGGTATAGGGGCAGCAGCAGCAATACCTCTGAGCGGAAAGCCCTGCAAAAGATGATGGAAACAAGCCAGTGCATCACAGGAAAAACTCTCTCCACTATCAAAAAAATCTACCTGGAGAACAGCAGCTATCATCAAAGATCTGCACCATCCAGGACATCCTTTGTCCTTATGCTGCCATCAGGAAAGAGGTATAGGTGCTGCAAGACTCGTACCACCAGCTTCAGGAACAGTGGCTATCCCTCCACCATCAGATTCCTCAATGACAAACTCAATCAGTGAATCATTTTGCACATTATTTTTTTATGGAATATTTATTTTCTGTCCAAGTATTGTGCAATAAGTTGGTCTGTTCTTCTTTCTTTGTCTACATTTCTCTCTTTTGTTTCTGTATCTTTTCCCGAATAGAGTTTTTTGCACTACTGACAAGTAGAAATTCTGCCTGGCCCACAGGAAGAAGAATCTCAGGTTTATATATTTTTTTTTAATTTTTTTTATTTTTCACACCATAAATCACATTAGCCATGATATACACTATTTCTTTTTCACACATATACAGTGACTTTTTCTCCCCCCCCCCTTTCCTCCCAAACCACACCCCCACCCCCCCTCTCATCCATTTTAGGTATACAATCTAGGTTGCATTAAGCCAGTCAGACAATGTTGTCATTCAACAAAATTACACCAGAAATTCTACTTAGTCCATTCTTTTCTTTCCTTCTCCTTCCATCAACTTAGGTAATGTTTGTCCCCGGTAGGTTTTCGCTATTGTATTTAATGTAAGGCTCCTATACTTGTTCGAATATTTCAATATTATTTCTTAACCAATATGTTATTTTTTCTAATGGAATACATTTATTCATTTAAATTTGGTAGTTTCTTCCTTTTAATTTGGTTATGTATTCCATTAATATTTAAAGACATATAGTTCAGCGTAGCCCTTTTATATTTTGTTTATCTTCTCTTTCCGTTTTTCCATCATTACCTTTCCTCCTTTTCCATTTCTGTTTTCTTATTTTCAACTCTTTATAAGACAACATTCCTGCAACATCTAACATTTTCCTTATTCTCCTATTTCTATCTTATTTATCCCCAATCTCCCCTTCACCTCCTGAGTTGTCCTTTATCCCTTGTCGGACAACCACATCTCCCCTCTCCATTTGGATTTGCGAATCCACTCGCAAGCGTCAACTGATTTTGCAGTGACCGCTATTTCCCCCCACCCCGCCTCCCCCAGAAAAGATTTCACTTTTCATATGTCACAAAGGTCCCTCTTTTAATTCCCTCCTTATTCTCTCTATTCCATTACCTTCCCTTATTAATTCTTGTCTATACTATCTATATTTTCCTCTAAGTACAGATACATTCATGTATGCTCATTGTCTCTATTCACTCTTATACCTCTTTACCTGCATACATATCAATCGTGATCATTTTTACTCTCATTACCCGTCTTCATCCCTCAGTCTATTTTTGTCTTTACCCACATACATATCAGTCGTGATCATTTTAACTCTCATTACCCGTCTTCCTCCCTCAGTCTATTTTTGTAATTGTTCTGCAAATTTTCGTGCTTCTTCTGGATCCGAGAATAGTCTGTTTTGTTGTCCTGGAATAAATATTTTCAATACCACTGGATGCTTTAGTATAAATTTATACCCTTTCTTCCATAAAATCGCCTTTGCTGTATTGAACTCTTTTCTCTTCTTTAGGAGTTCAAAACTTATATCTGGATAAATGAAGATTTTTTGCCCTTTATACTCCAGTGGTTTGTTGCCTTCTCTTACTTTTTCCATTGTCTTCTCCAGTACATTTTCTCTTGTAGTATATCTTAGGAATTTTACTACAATAGATCTTGGTTTTTGTTGTGGTTGTGGTTTAGAGGCCAATACTCTATGTGCCCTTTCTATTTCCATTTCATGCTGTAGTTCTGGACATCCTAGGGTCTTAGGGATCCACTCTTTTATAAACTCCCTCATATTCTTGCCTTCTTCATCTTCCTTAAGGCCCACTATCTTTATGTTATTTCTTCTGTTATGGTTTTCCATTGTATCTATTTTTTGAGCTAGTAGTTCTTGTGTCTCTTTAGTTTTTTTATTAGATTTCTCCAATTTCTTTTTTAAGTCTTCTACCTCCATTTCTGCTGCTACTGCCCGCTCTTCTATCTTGTCCATTTTTTTTCCCATTTCTGTTAAGGTCATCTCCATTTTAATTATTTTCTCTTCTGTGTTGTTTATTCTTTTTCTTAAATCCTTAAATTCCTGTGTTTGCCATTCTTTAAATGACTCCATGTATCCTTTAATAAGAGCAAGTATATCCTTTACCTTGCCTATCTTTTCTTCTTCTATTTCACCATACTCTTCCTCTTCTTCTTCCTCTGGGTTGACCATCTGTTGTTTCTTTGTTGCCCTTTCCTCCTCTTCTTTCTTGTTTCTATTGTCTTCTGTGGTCTCTTCTTGCTGCAGGTGTTCTGCAGCTGTCGTTGCCGGCTGTGGAGATCGACTCCCCAGCTGGTCCCCCCTCCCGTCGGTGTGTTTTTTTTCATTCGCATCGCGCATGCGCGAAGTTTCGCGCATGCGCGGTTGCGCACTTTTGCTCGGCTCTGCGAGCCATTTTTGTAGTCCATTATTTACCGACCTGAGGGAGCGGGTTTCTCTCTCCGCAGCGGGCCTCTTCGGACAGGTAAGGCCTTCACCTTTTTCCTCCTTTGTCTTCTCTTCCTCTCTTCTTACCGTTGCTTTCGACTTTTCTTTTTTTGTCGCCATCTTCTTTCCACCTTTATACTCACTTTTCTGTAACTTTTATTTCTGTGCCTTTGTGTTTTCTCTTGTTTTTCCCGACTTTTCTGGAGAGGGCTGGAGTTCACCGTCCGGCCACTACTCCATCGCGTGACTCCTCCTCAGGTTTATATATGATGTCATATATTTTCTCTGACAATACATCTGAAATTTGAGGTTTGAAATGTATGCTTTAAGGATTAGGATGGATGACTATGTGTAGAACCAAAAGAGATGGGGATGATAGGAAATAAATAGTTTGTGAATGTTTTTAATGTAGAGTAGGACAAGCAGGAGTGGGAGGTGAGGAAGGTAACTGAAGATATACTAGAACATGCATGTATCAGTAGTGAAGATGCATTAGCATTCTTTGATTGTATTATAGTGGTTTAATCTCTAGTCCAAACCAGTGCATTCCAGAACATTGTGGGAAGGCAGGAAGGAAATTGTTGGGGCCTGGACAGGTATTTTTTTAGCTCATCATTGAGGACCTAGGTTCTGGAGAACTGAAGAATAGCAAAGACAGTGCCATTATTTAAAAAGGGCTGTAAGGATAATGCTCATCGGCTAACCCCCTCATATCTGGAATCCCTCCCACCACCTCCAATGTATCCATTCTCGAGTAAGGAGGGCAGAGCTGCACATGTACTCCAGATGTGGCCTCACCTGTATGCTGTTGGGAAACCCTCAGCAAAGCTACCAGGAAAATGAAAATTGTCTGACTATCACACCTCTCAAAAGTAGTCAGATCTCAATTAAACCCCTCAAGATTTAGAATTTCTGTGTTAAGTCACAGCATAACCTTCTCAGTCTTGAGCTATGCAAATAAATGGGGTGGAACTTGGGGTTTGATTACAGAAAAAGGGAATATGTTAGTCTCCACTATTTTGTTCCAAAAGGAATTTGAAGTCCCAATAATTGTTTCTTTTCTGTTATATTTAGCTGTTGGATTTTGCTGTTTTAAGCAACAAAACATACTTTGTTTACCGTGGTACGGAACAATTTGTGGCTGAGCCTCTCCCAAAGACGATTGAGAATGTGGAAGATGTTCGTATCTCAGAAGAAGTCTATAGAGGCCATGTCTTCACCATGCCATACTTCAGGTACTTTTATTTATTTGCATTTTGAGGCAGTGACATGGATTCTGACCAAACATTGAACACAATTTTGCTTCTTGATTATCATTAACGATCTCCTTCAAGATTTAGTACAGTCTTGAGTCTAATCAAAACATTCACTCATCAACTCTGACCTGTCAAATTACTGTCCCTTCTCCATTCACTTTCATGTCCAAAGTCCTTAAGTTTATGTCCCTCTATTCCTCAGCTCTGTTTCAATCAGCCAGTCAGAAATCCACTTCAGTCAGATGTCGTTTATTGGTGTAGTTCATTAACACTTGCATGCTTCCTTGAAACTAATAACCATAACCTCCTTCTTTATCTGCTCACTGGCTGAGCTTACACTGACCTGGCTCCATTTTTATTAATCCAGGTTTCACCAGCAATTGCTTGCAATGACTTCTCTTTCCACATCCTTTCAGATCAGATATGATTTATTGTCATGTAATGAACAGAAATGTAATATTACATGAAATTGCCTTTAGTCTGGCATAAGAGAGACAATCTTCACACTGCCGATTACATGTGTGTTGAACTGGATAATTTATCAGGTAGTCGCGCCGTGTGAAACATCCCAACCTGGCAGGCCGAGTTGAATTCAACCGGGCTCTGACACGTGGTGGGGGTGGGGGGGGGGGGGGGGGGTGGGGGGGGGAGTGTCAGAGCCCGGCCAAGTTAACTCACTAATCACCTTCTGGTGGTGTGAAAGCACAACTTGCTCTTGTATTGTTATGGCAGGAGGAAGGACCCCCTCCCTTTAAAATGTCAGGTTGCTGATTAACCAGGTAAATTGTGGTGCAGTAGGAAAGGCTCCCGTGTGCAGTATGCCCAGTAAGTTTTCCCACTTCCGTGGAGGGATGGTAGTGTGAAAGTGGCTTAAAGATTTGCCATTAGAATTCCTTGGCATCCCTTACAGTCAGGGAAAGTGAAGCAAAAGGAGTCTCCCAGAGACATCAAGCATCCATGGATTGTGTCCAGCAACCTCAAAAGCAACACAAAACTCCTGTTCAGTTCAAACTTCAGCAATCCGAGCCCAGGTTAAAACCTCTGGCACAATGAGGAAGCCTTCAGCATCCAGAGCCCTTCGGGAACCCTCCTTGACCTGAGCATCCTCTCGAATCCCGATTCTGATACTTGGTTATCGTGAGGCCGTCTCCAACAATCCACAGCCTGATGTGAGTCCTTTGACCTCAAGTCTCAAGCAGCCTGCAGCCTGTGTGTTCCTCGCCCACAAGTTGCCAACAGCTCATTGCTTGTCTGTGTGCATCAGTGGCAGAGCCCCTTGATGGTCTGCCACTGTGTCTCCCCACCGGGGGTGGTGGGGGGAGGGGTATTCTCGCTGTTACTGGTGCCTTGCATCAGTCTGCTGCTCACCCAGAATCTGCAAATCTTCGAAGCAACTGATGTCCACAAGGGTTGCCATCTTGGCCCCAAACTTCACAGTTGCAGGATTTCAAATAAAACACCATTGACTCCCTTAATAGGGGTTACAGCAGTTCTATTTTGTTCTGGATTTAAAAAATTTGAATCCTTTTTCTATTATCTGTATCATCTCTTTGTTTCCATATTCACCACCAGCTTCACACATCCTTTAAGGTTATGTACTGGAATTTTTTTTTCAAAACATTTGCTTCCTGAAAAAAATTGGGTATTATGATACACAGCTTCAAGCTGAAGACAAAAGATGATTTCAGATTTGCTGTATCATGTAGGAACTTGGAGAAACATTAAATGAACTTTTATTGAATTTAGCATGTTTAATTGTATAATGATACACCCAACCCCAACCAACCAATTTTCCCTTGCAACCGCTGCAAACGTGTCCTGCCTGTCCCGCATTGGACTTGTCAGACACAAACGAGCCTGCAGCTGACGTGGACATTACCCCTCCATAAATCTTTGTCCGCAAAGCCAAGCCAAAGAAAGAAAAAAGAAAGATACTGAGCCAAGCTCTCAGGTTGACTGTACATGTTGCACAACAAATATAAGGAGACCAGGATTTGCCTTGGTCACCGATTTTACAACCGAAGCGGAGCTCATAGACTTTCTTAATAAGCGTAGTCGTGCTGCGTCTTGGAGCCTTAAGTGTATACTTGCCACAAATGTAACAGAATATATCACAGCTGTTGTGACATTTCTGCTGTATTACATCTTCCTGAAGACGATAAATGCCATTGTCAAGTACACTCACTATACTTTTGCCTGAAGTATATGTGCATCAATGTTCATTCAATCTATATCAATGTAAGGCACAGCATCTGCATATTGAGTTGCTTTTATAGCCTGTCTGCATCTATCCTGATTAAGCAAGTCCAAACCTAAGACAACATTTGCATAGTGCCCCGGCATGCTTGGACTGACCAAAGCAATTTGCCTTATTGTGGGCAATGTATTCATTGACTTACCACTAGTAGAAATCACAGAAATAGATTATATCTTTTAAAAAAAACAGTTACAAGAAAACTTTAAGGTGATTTTCATGAGCAGTAGTTGAAAATCCATAAAGTACATCCAAAAGTGTTTAGCAAGCAAAATCTTCAATGTCCAGTGTTATTGTACCTCTTGTATTCCTCCTACAGTTCCTCTTGTGCATAGCTGATTTTAAACTTGGCCCCATCAGTTTTGTGCCTGGATGCAGAAGTCTGCTTTTTATTCTCCAACTTTTGCTTTAGCTTTAAGGTACTTCTGAAAATTTACATTTTAAAATGTCGGTCACCTGCTATAATATCTTTCCTTAGCATGCAGTCAAAAAAAGTGTGTGGGTTAAAGGTACAATATAAATGTAAGTGTGATAGTACAGATTCTATCACCAATGTGTATATGTACAGATGGTAGTGTAGGATGACTGTGATTGGCTGAGAGTGTAGCCACACCTACTGGCAGGTCTTAAAGGATTAATCCTCGCCAGACCAGGTCATTCTGGACTAGTTGACCTACATGTGATATGCTCCAGTCTTTTAGTTGATAAAAGCCTTGGTTTGGATCCACAAGTTTTTGGTTCTTTCGACGCGCTCTACAATTTTATTAATTAAAAATGTTTTGAAGGGATGGAGCTTATGCTATGGCTGGAACGCCTCGACATTGATCCACAGTCAGCAACTGACTTTAAGCACTGGGTGAGATGCTTCAAAACATACTTGCAGCTCTTTGACCCAGCCGAGATAGAGGACAGCCGTCGACTACTAATATTGATGACTATGGTGTCACCGAGAGTCTACCAGAGTATCCAGGATGCGACCACTTACGCCACAGCCATGAAGGTGGTGAAAGGGCTCTATGAGTGACCGGTGAACAGGGTCTATGCTCGGTCCAAACTTGCAACAAGGTGGCAACAGCCTGGTGAGTCCTGTAGAGCTTATATTCAGGCTCTAAGGGCAAAGGGCAGGGACTGTGCCTGCACAGACAGAACTGCTGTGAAGACCACAGACGATCTGATTCGGGATGCCTATGTGGCCGGGGTTCGATCGAATGAGGTGAGGCAGCCCCTGCTAGAGCACGGGGAAGAAAACCTAGAGGATGTGATCCAGATTGCAGAGACAATGGAGGCTGAGGTCTTAAATATGGACGTGTACTCTTGGGGCTGGACCCCACACTCTGATGTGAGTAGGATGCCCTCCCTCTACCCTACTACCCCCGGCACACATTGGCGATCAGATCACACTCGACTGGGGTAAAGGGCTATTGCGTGGTAACCCTTAAAGTCCAGGGCATCACGTTCACAGACTTCAAACTATTAGTCTTTCCCTAAATGTGCATCCCTGCACTGCTGGGACTGGAATTTCAGTGTCAGTTTCAAACCATTTCCCTGCACTTTGGGGGGCCTCACACTCCACTCTCTGTCTGTAACCACTCCACCCCAGAAGCTTCCTGCCAGCGGCAGCCCGGGGCACCTGTAGCCTCTCCACCCTCTGAGTTGCTCTGCCAGTGCTCTTCACAAACCTCACCCCTGGCTGGAAGCCTGTGGCCACCAAAAGCTGGCAATATAGTTTTGGACACAGGAAATTTATCATAAGCAAGGTGTGCAGACTGCTGGACGAGGGCATTATCAAACTTAGCTCGAGTCCCTGGAGGGTCCAGGTGGTGGTTGTTAAAAGTGGGGAGAAGCCGCAGATGGTGGTTGACTACAGTCAGACAATCAACCGCTTCACGCTTCTGGATGTGTACCTGCTTCCATGGATCATGAATCTGGTGAATCAGATCACTCAATACTGTATTTTCCACCATTTACTTGCGTTCGGCCTATCATCAGCCCCCGATCCGCTGAGAAGACCGACCTTTCACGGCCTTCGAAGCGAATGGGCGGCTATATCAATTCCTCAGGGCTCCCTTTAGGGTCACGAATGGCGTCGTGGTCTTCCAGCGGAAAATGGACCGGATGGTGGACCAGAACGGGCTGACTGCTACTTTCCCATATCTGGACAATGTCACCATCTGCAGCCATGACACGGAGGATCATGATGCCAATCTTGAGAAATTTTTTAAGACAGCAACTCGGCTGCACTTGACCTACAATTTCGATAAGTGTGTATTCCGGACCACTCGACTCGCAATTCTAGGTTGAGTTGTGGAAAACGGGGCGGTCATGCCGGACCCTGATCGCATGCGTCCTCTCATGGACTTTCCCCCCCACACCCCCCACACTCAGAAGGCACTCAGACACTGCCTGGGCTTTGTCTCTTCCTATGCCCTATGGGTTCCATACTATGCTGACAAGGCACGGCCACTCATCAAGACCATCTCCTTCCCCCTGTCAATTGAAGCCAGAGCGACCTTTGACCGCATCAAATCAGACATCGCTGCTGCATCGACAAGTCCATCCTGTTCCAAGTTGAGAGCGATTCATCTGACTTTGCACTGGCAGCCACTTTGAACCAGGCCGGCTGGCCGGTAGCCTTCTTCTCCAGAACCCTCCAGGATCCTGAGAGCCAACACTCTTCTGTCGAGATGGAGGCCCAGGCCATAGTCGAAGCAGTACGTTGTTGGAGACACTACCTCACTGGCAGGCGCTTTACACTGCTGACCGACCAACGCATGGTCTCCTTCATGTTTAGCAATACCCAGCGAGGTAAGATCAAGAATGACAAAATTGCCAGGTGGAGAATTGAGCTCTCCACCTTTAATTATGACATACTGTACTTGCGCCAACATACAACTGGACAGGCTGCAGAGACTCCACGAGGAGCTCTGTCATCCAGGGGTCACTAGGTTCGGGCACTTTGTCAAGGTTCGCAACCTGCCCTACATGGTCGAGGAGATTCGCTCCTTGACCCAAGCCTGCCTGGTGTGTGCTGAGTGCAAGCCCCACTTCTTCCATCTAGAGAACACCCACGTCATCAAAGCCACCCACCCATTTGAGCATCTCCGCGTGGACTTCAAGGGGCCCCTACCATCGACCAACCATAATACCTACATCCTTATGGGCATTGACGAGTACTCCCGCTTCTCATTCACTGTGCCCTGCTTGGACATGACCGCCTCCTCAATCTCATAGGAAGAGACAAAGCCCAGGCAGCGTCTGAGTGCCTTCTGGGTGTGGGGGGTGTGGTGGGCAAGTCTATGAGAGGACGCATGCGATTAGGGTCCGGCATGACCACCCCGTTCTCCACAACTCAACCTAGAATTGCTGTGCCCTGCACAGCATCTTCGCCATATTCGGGTACCCCAGCTACATCCACAGTGACAGGAGGTCCTCGTTTATGAGCGCAAAGCTGCGGCAGTACCTTCTGGAGTGTGGTATTGCTTCAAGCAGGACCACCAGCTATAACCCATGTGGTAATGGGCAAGTTGAAAGAGACAATGCCACTGCCTGAAAAGCGGTTACGCTTGCCCTCCGGTCCAAAGGTCTCCCCACCTCTCGCTTACAGGTCATGCTCACTAATGCCCTACACTCCATCCGCTCCCTCCTATGCACCACGACCAATGCCACCCCCCATGAAAGGATATTCTCTTTCCCGAGGAAATCCGAATCGGGAACTGGCGTGGCTCACAGTTCCCTGGCTGGTCCTCCTACGACGCCACGTCTGGTACTCAACCCCTTGGTTGACCGAGTGACTCTGCTCCATGCGAACCTGCATTATGCCTACATTGAGTACCCGGACAGGCAGGAGGACACAGTCTCAGTCAGGGACCTAGCCGAAGCTGTCAGGCGCAGCAGTGCCTTTAACCCAACCTCCCCCAATTCCTTCTTCCCCAGGTCATGTGCTTGAACAGAGGGACTAGCACCACCCCACCAGCTCAGGCCAGACTGTCGACAATGCCGTTGGGGAATTGAGTGAAGCAGTGGCCGCACCCTACGTGCCTGCCAGCGACACGACTGCAGCGACCCTAATCCTGACCGGTACAGCCCTTAACCTCCACTGCACCCTTTTTTTTCTCTTTCTTTTCTTTCCTTTTTTTTTATACAGCCATCCATCCACCCCAGGGTCAGTTCTCAAAGCAGGGGTGAATGTGATAGTACAGATTCTATCACCAATGTGTATATGTACAGATTGTAGTGCAGGATGACTGTGATTGGCTGAGAGCAGAACCACGCCTACTGGCAGGTTCTAAAGGATTACTCCAAGCCAGACCAGGTCATTCTGGACCGGTCGACCTAAGTGTGATATGCTCCAGTCTTTTAGTTAATAAAAGCCTTGGTTTGGATCAACAAACCTTTGGTTCTTTCGACGCGCTCTACAGTAAGTAGTTGTTGCTGGCCCCTCAGCATGTGTTGCTTTGAATTTACTGACTGTGAAATTTCAAGTCAACAATTTTAAGTGTGAGAGTCATGGAGACCCATTTGGTTGAGAAGTCATTTTGCCTAATCATTAATGGAGATTTGTGCATCCAACTACATGGCACAGTAAAGGTGATAGGTCACAACCTCATCTGACCATTGGCATTTATGCAATTAAGTTCCCATAAGGTAGGTTATGTTTCTCTTTTGGATAGGAGTTGAAATCTGCAACACTCTTCAATCATCAAAATCCTGACGCTTTCAAATTTAAGATCAATAGACATCTCTCAATGGTGTCAAGGCATAGTGAGTAAAAGGGTCCAGGCCATTCATGATCGACTTCATGGCAGAACAAACATGAGAGCCTCCTCTTGTTAATGATTGTCCTACTGTTCAGCAATGGTCAGATTCTTAAAACAACAGAACAACTGGAGTTTGTGCTCTTGACATAGTGATTTATTAGATGTGAACCTGTATTGTAAATGTAGAAATGCATGATTGTTTATCCATGCATTTGATAATCACCCTTTTAAAATATTTTGGTTCTTTTTTAAAAAGATTTTGACAAGTGGATATGCTGATAATAATGTCAATGATGTATAATGAAACTCTACTTGTGTCGGAGGGTGACACACTTCCTTGAGTTCCCAGCCAAACTATCCTCAAGGAGTTGTGTACCTAATCTATACTGATGGGGTAAAACACAGGATTCTGTTGACACTGTGGTTAAGTGAAAAAATACACAAATGCTAGAGAAACTCGGCAGGTCAAAGAGTGCCTTTATGTAGCAAAGATAAAGATACATCACTAACGTTTTGGGCTTGAGCCCTTCATCTATACCGATGGTCAGGTTTGGAGACCAGGACCATTGAAGGATTAAACCTAGGCCCCTATTGCTTATTTAGGCATTTCAGGTGAATAAGAATGATCCAGGACAATACGAGTCTGGATTATCCCTGGGAATCCAGCCAATATTTTTTACACTAACAATTAGAGCAATGCTGTGCTATACTTGGAAATTTACTGAGTATAAAATAAAACCACAGCCATTCATCTTAAATAAAAATAAAGCTTCAAGAGATGATGAATGTCACTCTTTATAGCATGTGGAAACCAGCATGTGTCAGAGCAGCTTATTGCGTTAATAGTAAAGAACAACAGAAGATACTGGTCAGACACCACAACCAGACACCATCAGTAGAGAGAGAAAAACAATCTTCGTGTTTCAGGATGAAAATTCTTTGTCAGACTGAGTAAGAGAGAAAACAAATGAATTTAAAATTGCTGGGGTAGTAGAGCGAGAATGGATGGGACAAAGTGAAATCTAATCCAATGATGTCAAGGTTGCAATGGAGATAGTTTGGATAATTAATTTGGATTGTCTGTTGTTTCCCAGATATAAACGATTACCTTTGCCTGTTGCTGACCCTCTGGAAGAAACAGACTTCGATGCTTTCATTAGTACAGTCAGGGTAAGTCAGAGGAGTATGAGAGATGTATCAAATAAATTATGCTTTCACTAATTTTTATGAGGGAAAATGCCAGTTGTGGAGATTACAAAGTGCCTTGTATCTCAGGTGAAAACAGTAAACACTTCACCAGGTGTTGAAAGATTAAATCTCATCATGTTTTTGTCCACAGAAGATTGAAATTGTTTTAGGGAGAAAGAGATTACAAGTTGTTGCCGATAAAAGAATTGAAATCCACCAGATATGCCTTACAGAATGAGAGTGAAACCAAACAATATACTGCAGACTGAAATATCAAAGCTTATCAGATGATCCAGGGTGAAAAAGTTTGAAACAGTACTGTACGTTACAGGAAGTCAAAACCTGCCGGATGTTGCAGGCTGAAAAAAGACTTAATGTTATCATCAGCTCCAACTGGTGTTCAAGGAATGAGAATAGGCAGGAAAATGATCTTCAGAGAGCTACTAAGATTTATAACCGATCCAAAACTATCATCCTTTTTCAGCAAGAAAAATTATATAAATATTGATAAATTTCAACAAATGCTGGAGGAGAAAATTCAAGAATGGTATTGTATGGGGTATAGTTAAACACAGCATCTCGAATTAGCTTGCCAAGCCCACTGTTTAATGCAATTCTCACAGCCAGATGGTGCCTGTAGCACTTTCTTTTCTTTCTTTGACTTGGCTTCGCGGACGAAGATTTATGGAGGAGGTAAATGTCCACGTCAGCTGCAGGGTCGTTTGTGGCTGACAAGTCCGATGCGGGACAGGCAGACACGGTTGCAGCGGTTGCAGGGGAAAATTGGTTGGTTGGGGTTGGGTGTTGGGTTTTTCCTCCTTTGTCTTTTGTCAGTGAGGTGGGCTTTGCGGTCTTCTTCAAAGGAGGTTGCTGCCCGCCGAACTGTGAGGCGCCAAGATGTACGGTTTGAGGTGATATCAGCCCACTGGCGGTGGTCAATGTGGCAGGCACCAAGAGATTTCTTTAGGCAGTGCTTGTACCTCTTCTTTGGTGCACCTCTGTCACGGTGGCCAGTGGAGAGCTCGCCATATAACACGATCTTGGGAAGGCAATGGTACTCCATTCTGGAGACGTGACCCACCCAGCGCAGCTGGATCTTCAGCAGCGTGGACTCGATGCTGTCAGCCTCTGCCATCTCGAGTACTTTGATGTTAGGGATGAAGTCGCTCCAATGAATGTTGAGGATGGAGCGGAGACAACGCTGGTGGAAGCGTTCTAGGAGCCGTAGGTGATGCCAGTAGAGGACCCATGATTCGGAGCTGAACAGGAGTGTGGGTATGACAACGGCTCTGTATACGCTTATCTTTGTGAGGTTTTTCAGTTGGTTGTTATTCCAGACTCTTTTGTGTAGTCTTCCAAAGGCGCTATTTGCCTTGGCGAGTCTGTTGTCTATCTTGTTATCGATCCTTGCATCTGATGAAATGGTGCAGCCGAGATAGGTAAACTGGTTGACCGTTTTGAGTTTTGTGTGCCCGATGGAGATGTGGGGGTGCTGGTAGTCATGGTGGGGACCTGGCTGATGGAGGACCTCAGTTTTCTTCAGGCTGACTTCCAGGCCAAACATTTTGGCAGTTTCCGCAAAACAGGACGTCAAGCGCTGAAGAGCTGGCTCTGAATGGGCAACTAAAGTGGCATCGTCTGCAAAGAGTAGTTCACGGACAAGTTTCTCTTGTGTCTTGGTGTGAGGTTGCAGGCGCCTCAGATTGAAGAGACTGCCATCCGTGCAGTATCGGATGTAAACAGCGTCTTCATTGTTGAGGTCTTTCATGGCTTGGTTCAGCATCATGCTGAAGAAGATTGAAAAGAGGGTTGGTGCGAGAAAGCAGCCTTGTTTCACACCATTGTTAATGGAGAAGGGTTCAGAGAGCTCATTGCTGTATCTGACCCAACCTTGTTGGTTTTCGTGCAGTTGGATAACCATGTTGAGGAACTCTGGGGGGCATCCGATGCGCTCTAGTATTTGCCAAAGCCCTTTCCTGCTCATGGTGTCGAAGGCTTTGGTGAGGTCAACAAAGGTGATGTAGAGTCCTTTGTTTTGTTCTCTGCACTTTTCTTGGAGCTGTCTGAGGGCAAAGACCATGTCAGTAGTTCCTCTGTTTGCGCAAAAGTCGCACTGTGATTCTGGGAGAATATTCTCGGCGACACTAGGTATTATTCTATTTAGGAGAATCCTAGCGAAGATTTTGCCTGCAATTGAGAGCAGCGTGATTCCCCTGTAGTTTGAGCAGTCTGATTTCTCTCCTTTGTTTTTGTACAGGGTGATGATGATGGCATCACAAAGGTCCTGAGGCAGTTTTCCTTGGTCCCAACAAAGCTTGAATAACTCATGCATTTTCACATGCAGAGTTTTGCCGCCTAGGTCTTCCAGACCTCTGGGGGGGATTCCATCCATACCTGCTGCTTTGCCACTTTTCAGTTGTTCAATTGCCTTATATGTCTCATCCCGGGTGAGGACCTCATCCAGCTCTAGCCTTAGGGGCTGTTGAGGGAGCTGGAGCAGGGCGGAATCTTGGACTGAGCGGTTGGCACTGAAAAGAGATTGGAAGTGTTCTGACCATCGGTTGAGGATGGAGATCTTGTCGCTGAGGAGGACTTTGCCGTCTGAGCTGCGCAGCGGGCTTTGGACTTGGGGTGAGGGGCCGTACACAGCCTTTTGAGCCTCGTAAAAACCCCTGAAGTCACCAATGTCCACGCTGAGCTGGGTTCGCTTGGCGAGGCTAGTCCACCGCTCATTTTGGACCTCCTGGAGTTTGCGCTGAAGTTGGCTGCATGCGCAACGGAAGGCTTGTTTCTTCTCTGGACAGGACGGCTTTGTAAGGTGAGCCTGGTGGGCAGCTCGCTTCTTTGCCAGCAGTTCCTGGATTTCCTGGCTGTTATCGTCGAATCAGTCATTGTTTTTCCTGGAGGAGAAGCCCAGTACCTCTTCAGTAGATTGCAGTATGGTAGTCTTCAGCTGATCCCAGAGGGTTTCAGGGGACGAGTCCGTGAGGCGGATTGCATCCTCGAGCTTTGCTTTGAGGTTTGCCTGAAAGTTTCATCTCACTTCGTCTGATTGCAGGTTTCCAACATTGAACCTCTTTCTGGGGGCTTTACTGTTCCTGGGCTTTGGCTTGAAGTGAAGGTTGAGCTTGCAGCGAACCAGCCGGTGGTCAGTGTGGCGTTCCGCGCTGGGCATGACCCTGGTGTGGAGCACATCTCATTTGTCTCTTTCTTGCACCAGGACATAGTCCAGGAGGTGCCAGTGTTTGGATCGGGGATGCATCCAGGTGGTCTTCAGGCTGTCCCTCTGCTGAAAAAGGGTGTTTGTAATGACAAGCCGCTGTTCTGCGCAGAGCTCCAACAGGAGGCGCCCATTGTCATTGCACTTGCCGACACCATGCTTGCCCAGGATTCCTGGCCAGGTTTCTGAGTCTTTGCCTGTAGCACTAACTTGTAATTAAATCCAAATCAGGGTCACACTATCCCAATGACAATATACAGTAAAATCCCCAGTATCCAGCACCTATGGGGATTGCAAATGCTGGATAAGCATATTTTCCGGTGTCTGACACACACTCTTACAATGCTAATACACCTGCATTAAGAATGAACAGTTTAAAAGACTAAAGACAGTGCAAAATGTAAAATAATTTTAGAAAAAAAATCAGTATTGTACTGCTTAATTATGTTAAATTCACTTTAATCAGGTAATTCCTGTAACTTAGAAAATTTAAATTCGAACACTGGTCGTTGACACTGTAACAGCGTTGTGCTAACTGCTGCACTAACAATGTTGCCATCATAATTAACCCCCTCCTCCCCAAGTTTACAGATAAAGCTTCACTAATACACTTGATAATATACTTATAATGATAAAAAACCTTTCCCAGACAAGACTTTGTGTGAGAGTCGCCCCGGAGATGAGTGGCATTGGTTGGCTTTACATCCTCGGTGATGACATTTTATTCGAACACAACTTCATTCAAATGCTATTCAAACAGCTGCTGCAGGTGGGGCATGACTGGGGTCTGAATGTTTGCTCCCATCTTCAGGTTGTGTGTTGCTTCGGAGAACATTTACTTTAACAATTTTAAACTTTTATTCATTCTTATTTATTTTAAAATTATTTAATTATTTCCTCTTTTTTTTTGCCAGTGGCTGGTTGCTTGAATTCCGGACACCGGAAATTTTACTGTAGTTGCATTTGAGCCTCAGCGTGTATGTGGAAAGAAGTGTAACATCTGCACTGAAGAATGAGCATAGCATAGAATAGTACAGCACAATAACAGGCCCTCTGTCCAATGTGTCTGTGTTGAACATGATGCCCAAATTAAACTAAATCTCTTCTGCCTGTACATGATTCAGATCCTCCATTTCCTGCATATTCAAGTGTCTGTCTTAAAGAATCACTTCAGCCTACAACACGTCAGAGAAAACAGTTTTTCCAACCTCTCCTTGTATCCCACACCCTCTAATCCAGGCAGCATGCTGTGGTGCAGCAAGCAGACACAAAACACAAAGACTACTACAGGCTTTAATCCACTTAGTCTTGTACCCAGTTTCAGTCTCGATGATTCCATGTGTGATTGGCCTGGGAGGGGCCGGCTCAAGGTCTACATCCAGGTCAGTTGATTGCCAGCCTCCCAGATGGTCTTCCTGCAGGCACAAAGGTTGCCCCCTGCAGTAGGCTGGTGGTTGTATCGCCACATTCAACCCTTTAAATAACCATACAACCATTTACAGCACAGAAACAGGCCAGTTTGGCCTTATATCTTCTCCCACCTAGTCCCATTGATCTGCATTTGGCCCATAACCCTCCACACCTCTCCCATTCATATACCTATCCAACCTTTCTTTGAATATTAACATCGATCTTGCTTCTACTACCACTCCTGGATGTTCATTCCATACCCCTACCACCCTCTGCATGAATAAATTCCCCTTTAAGTTTCCTTTTAACTTCCCCTTTTACTCTCAATCCATGCTCTCTTGTTTGAATCTCCCCCACTCTCAGTGGAAAAAGCTTATCCTCATTGACTCTATCTGTCCCCTTATAATCTTGAATACCTCTATCAAATCACCCCTCAACCTTCTACACTCCAGGGAATAAAGTCCCAGCTTTCTCAACCTTTCCCTGTAACTCAAACCCTGAAACCTTAGCAATATTCTCATAAACCTCCTCTGCATGCTCTCTATACTGTTTATATTCCTTCTGTAATTTGGCAACCAAAACTGCACACAATATTCCAAATTTGGCCTCACCAATGCCTTTTGCAATTTCAACATAACATCACAACTCCTGTGTTCTATACTCTGATTTATGAAAGCCAATATGTGATTCAACTTTCAGGGAATTATGTATCATGACTCCTAAATCCCTTTCTTAAAATAAGTCCTGAGGGAGAGGGTGCAGAACGATGCTGAGTTGTATCTTACGAGTTCAGGTGGTCTGCTGGCTGACTGTGCCTCTGAGACCGTCACAGGGTCGGCTCCTGGTCAAAGGTCGGCAGGGGGGTGGTTGCCTATGGGATGGCTGGGCCTGGCGTGGCCGGGGCGGGTGGCAGTGTGGTGTCTGACACAAGAGAGCCCACAAACACCAAAATGGATGAAGACGTGAATGATCACAAGTGCACTGCCTATATCAGATGCAAAAATGGAACTCAGAGACAAACAAAAATGAAACACTGAGACAATGAGAAAAGACATCTTGGATAGATGGCCCAACATGAAGCAGGACTGCTCACTTGACGTTTCAGAGTACTGGAACTGCAGGGCGGAACTATCAGTGATTGAAGTCATCATCTACAAAGGAAGTAAAATCCTTATCCCAAAGAGTCTGAAAAAAGGGATGCTAAAAAGGATCCATGGAGGACATCTCGGTATCGAAAAGTGTAATAAAAGAGCATGAGGGGTGATGTACTGGCCAAGAATCAAAAATAATATAACAAATGAAGTGTCAAACTGTACAATATACTGGAAATATCAAGCAAGCTATCCTCCAGAACCACTAAAGCCACACCCAGCACCATACGTTTCTTATCAGAAGGTAGACACTGACCTATTCAAATGTCAAGGGAAGGACTATCTGGTAGTCACAGATTATTACTCCCTGTATCCAGAAGTTTTGTAAACTGAATACCACCACTACAGGTGGTGCAATACCAGTACGAAAGCCATATTCTCCAGACATGGCTTAGCAAGTGAGGTCTTCACAGACAATGGACCCCAGTTTTGCAATTTAAAGTTCCAACAGTTTTCCAAAAGTGGGACTTGTACATACCATGTCAAGTTCTCATTTTCCACAGTCTAGTGGAAAAATCAGTACAGACAGTGAAAAGACTGATGAACAAATTAAAAGACCGTGAAATAGATGTCTACTAGAGCATTCTAGTATACCACACAATGCCTCACGAATGTGGTATGTCACAACTCCTTATGAGATATTGGCTAAGATCAAACCTACCCATTCAACTAAAAACAAAAGAGGGGGAGTCAGTGAGGAAGTTCAAGAACAACAGAAAGAAAAGCAAAAGTATTACTTTTACAGGGGAACAAAAACCTACCGGAACTCTACACTGGTGACAAAGTAAGGTTAAAAGACAAAACAAACTTATGACTCAGAAGGGAACTGTCCTTGAAGTCCAACCAAGATCATACACCATTCAGACAGATGAAGGTGGCGTTCTGTGAAGAAATTGTTGAGATCTTCAAATGGAACCAGCCACAGTAGATGGAAAGATGGATACTGTTGAACAACCTGAATACACAACTGAGATGATATCATCTTGAGGCAACAACTCAGCTTCAAGGAAAATCAATTAGAAGATTGTCAAGACATGTGAATCTTCCTAAGAGATTCATTGAGCAAATTTAAAGACTCCTGTTATAGAATGAAGTAGTGGTATCTTATTCGCTCTTCAAGTTTTAGTGAATGTAAATGTGAACACACAAAACAAGTTTAAAAAATGTTAACGAATGTTGATAATAATGAAAATGTAAGTTCTTGGTGTTAAAATTAAAATTGCAGAGTTATACAAAGAAAACATGTTAGTTAAAAGTAAACTACTTTTGTTTTAAGAAAGGGAGATGTCATGATGGTGATCATGATTGCAAGGCAACTAGCAATGCCTTAACGCTTGATTATTCTTGACTGTCAACAGGGGCTGCACAGAGCAGGAGAAACACAGTGTGTAGTATCTGTAATGGAGACTTGCAGCTTTATGGCCTGCCTCATTGTGCTGTTCATATCAATTTTCAAGTAAAGAACTTTTTCCTTCATCCCTGTGTTGCCTTAAGAATTCACACATACAAATACAAGATGAAACAGTGGCCAGCAGCTTCCTTCTGGGGTGTGGGGTGTGTTGGGTGAGTGATCGTATGCGCGCACATGTTGATCACGCCATCCTGCTGGTGAGGTGAGCAAGTTTCGGGGGCTGGCTTGCCCATGATGGCAGCACCCAGCAGATGCACGTGGTCTTGGTGCAGTCAGGCGAGCCAACTGGAAATGAAGCTGGAGGTGACATCATCATTGCTGGTGGACATGATGTCTTCCGTACGGGCAGAAGTCGAACGGAGGAAGATGCCAGTGCCCGTGGAGAGCACACTGTGGTGGTGCGGACGGGTGACATTGGCATTGGAGGTGGAAGTGGCAGGCCGAGTAATGACGTTGCCTGGTCCTTGCACATGGCGGCATCCAGGAGGGCTCCTGGCTGGTCGTGGAGGGCAGCAGTGCTCCTGGTGTGTCTGGAAAGGCAAAGTGGCCTTTCTTACCTCATCAGGATCAATGTGAGTTCCTTGCTGGACAGCCCTTTCAGGAGCACGTGTCTGACCCACACTGGGACCCGCAATACTTACAGTGGCAGGCTGCGATCGTTTCCTCCCCGTCGGGCCCTTCAGCAATGGTGGCCATCAGTATCAGCCAGGCAGGAGGTTGGGGGAGTTGGGCTTCGAATATTTCCACAGGGTGGGTTGCAGCCTCCAGAGAGCAGACTACCTCCATTACTCTGGTAAGGGAGGCTGTATTTTCCTCCAGCAGTCTCTGTCAGGTGCCCATCAATCGTAGCCCTTGCATGCAGGCATCCCAGATGAGTCGCTCCACCTCCCCTTCAGTCACCCCAGCTTTGGTCAGGCACAGGGTGAGCTAGCTCATGCAGAGCTCCCAGAGAGATGCCTGCCGTCTCATCTGGCTGCTGCACCCTGATGCTGAGCAGGTACCAGGTGTAGACCATGTTCGTTGGGGGCCTGTACATCCTTTCTAGTATGGCCATCGCAGGTTTGTGATCTGAGCAGTCTGATGGTTTGGAAAGCACGGGAGCCCAATCTAGTGTGGAGTACCATGAGGCATTTCTGGTTCATGTTAATAACCTCAGCCTGCGTCTGAATTATTGTCTCAATCACATGCTTCCAGATCTCGAAGCATGCCGGGGCATCCGAGTGTTGGAGGTCAATTTCCAGACTTCCAATGGTGAGGAACTTCTCCATGGTCTTTAAATTTTTAAGTGGATTAAATTGTGGTGTGCTGTTGTGCAGCAAGCAGACACAAAACGCAGAAACACTGTACTACAGGATTTAATCCACTTAAAGTCTTGTACCTAGTTTCAGTCTCAATGGTTCCATGTGTGATTGGCCCAGGAGGGGCCGGCTCAAGGTCTAGATCCCGGTTGGTTGATTGACAGCCAGCCAAGTGGAATCAGCCTCCCAGGTGGTCTGCCTACAGGTACAAAGGTCGCCTCTGCAGTAGGCTGGTGGTTGTATCACCACACATGCTGGAAAATCTCTCCCATACCTTTTAGAGGCCCTAAAATTTGAGTAAAATCTGCAGTTAGAAAATGGTGACTTTGCCACTGCTAGCCTTGCTTTCTCCTGCTAAAACCACCCTCTTAAATGCCTGTTTGAAACGATTGATTACTTTCATTGTCTCTGACTTGGGCTGATGCAGTGTAACAGAATATTTTTTTTGGATGACATTTGAACAGATCTTTTGGTTTTCATTTTCATTGATACCAATACTCCCCTCTTTGTGAAAGCAGATTCAATAGTAGATTTCAAAAGGGATTTGAATATATTATTGAAAACGAAAGATTTCAGGACTTTCAACAAAGTATAGAGAATCATTGAATGCAAAAGTTCACAAAAGAGGTTAAGTCGCTCTTGGATTATTGAAGCACTGTCTACATTTCGCTCATATTTTGATGACGGGCTCAGGCCCGAAATGTTAGTTCTGTATCTTTATCTTTGCTAAATAAAGTACACGGTTTGACCTGCTGAGTTTTTCCAGTTTTGTGTTTTTACTTCAATCACAGTATCAGCAAACTTTTCTGCTTTACTTTTGGATTATTGACTACAGTTCTGGCCACCACTTTATAGGAAGGAACAGGAGGTGAATGTGTTATTTGCAAGATTTGGTGCTATTCAGTATAACTTCCTGTTATGATTTTCCAGGATTGTCCAAATATCATTTTCAGGGAAAATTCTAAGCCACCTCCTGCCCTACTGTTCAACTGTCAATCAGGAATTGGACGTTCGACTCTTGGAATGATCATAGGTGCTCTGACGATAGCTCACCGAACAGAATTTCCTAAGATAGAAAGGTAAGAGATTTGAAATAAATATTGCTTTTCAAAATGATGAGCAAGCCTTGAAATTCATCCAAATCAAAGAGCACAAAGCTCTTGGACTCCCATGAAAATAGCAGGACAATAGCAGTAAGTACACAGATTTGATCACATATTTTGAATTGCAGGAGAGATTCTTCCTTCCAAAGATACCCTCAGCCCACAGAAGAGATTTGAAATGGAAGTCGGGCATCTCTCGAATTACCAGCATAGTTCCACAAATCCAGTCACTATTGAACATGCAACCCAACTGTTCTGAGAGGACAGTGCAATTTAGATATGTGACTGGCTAGGTAGAGAAATGTGGTGAATTGTTTTATCTTGTATAATGTTCATTTTTTAATTTTCACTGCTGGAATTTAATACTTCTAGTAATCAGTGAGGAAACTGAAGTATGTCTATTCAATCTGATCATCCCAGATCTCTGAGCTTTCCCAACTCTATCCTGTCACTGCCTTCTTGCATCATTTGTTGCAGTATCCACCCCTCCAGATTCTCTACTTTCTCTTTACATGACAACTTAGCATTGGATGAAGGGAATTAATTAGATAGAGACTACTTCCATCCTCTCTTTTCTAGGTGGATTAACTCTACAGTTTGATGGTTGTTGTCTCTAATTATGGCAACATTACGGGATAGTGTTCTCATTGAATGGCACAATTACAGCTGGTTAATATTAATAATAATTATTGAATAATTCGAGAATTTAAAACAACTGATATCAGTGAAATCAATGGCAGCCAATGTATCACATCCTTACCTGGATGTGGCTAAGATGCAGTTGACTTTAAACTTTCTCGTCAGTTCAGACAGTTTAGGGGCTTAGTTAGTAATTTCTGCTCTTGTCTGTGATGATTCAACCTCATGAATATGTATTTACAAACCAAAGGACTGATTAGCAATAGTCAGCATGGATTTAATTGAGATTGACAAGGCAGGGTGGTAAATGTTGTTCACCTAGTCTTTTCTCATGTGTTATTCTGGCCAGGAAGGAGAGATCACATGGGAGCCAGGATGAGTTAGCTTATTAGATGCACACCCCCCTCCTTCATGGAAGGAGTCAGAGGGTAGTGGTGGAGGGCTATTTCAAAGATTAAAACTAGCAGTGTTCCACTGGGAATGGTGCTGGGTCTGCTGTCGTTCATCATGTATATTAGTTTTCATTTATTTGTCACCTTACACCTATAACAGGAAAAGGGTCCTTCTGTAATCAGACTAATTCAGTGGACCCCAAACATTTTCAGGGTGCCGCCTCCAGGCCTCAACCCAAGCGCCTTCCCATACAATGGCACGGCGGGGGTGGGGGGGGGTGTTAGTGGGGGCACCAAGGGGGGTGGTGGCGGGGCTGAGAGGGTGGTTGGTGGTAGGGCTGTGATGCCAGTAGTGACGCCAATAAAATATGGCGGCCATCAAGACCAGCTTGTGAGAATGCCTCATTGCTGTTTATTTTGCTCACTACTGCCACCTTGAATCTGTCCATAAAATTACTGACTGGCTTCTTCATTAAACTTTGTAGCAGACTGAATAATAACAAGACTGAAATTTCGGAATGACCCCTTTTCCCTCATGCCCCCTTGGATCTTTCCACCACTCATGGTTGGGTGGGGGGGGGGGTGTGTGTGAATGGCAATGGCCGCATTGGGAATCACTAGACTAATTGGTTATCTCTAACATTCATACTGCACACTTCTCAGAGTATAGGGTTAAAATGAAAATGAAGATTAATTAATACCAACCAAGAGGAGCATGATAGCACTGTGTGGGGTTCATTCAGGAGCCTGATAATGGCATGGAAGGAAATGTCTTTAAGCCCATCTGTGCACACGTTCGCATTCTGAAGCCTTCTACTTGATGGTAGGAGGAAGAGAAAGTGTTTCTGGGATGCAATAGGTCCTTCAGTGTTTTGGCTGCCTTTCAAAGGCAAATGAGGGGAGGAAAGTTTGCATTATGTTCTGAGCTTCATTCACTACCTTCTCTAGCATGAGCAGAGCAGCTCCCACATCATACTGTAATGGATCAGCAAGGTTGCTTTCAATGGTGCACATGTAGAGGTTGTTGGCAGAAAAGAGGGCAGGCTGAACATTCTTAATCTTCTATGAAACTCAAGGTGTTGACCGTGTGCTTTCTCGTTAATGAACGATTGATAATCAGATGCTTTGTTATAAACATAGATCTAAGAAGGAAAGTTTTTCTGGCCCAGAAAGACATTTCAATCTTGTTGAAAAATTTGCCTGTTCCTTTCCCAATGGATGGAGAATTGTTGAAGAGGTGAGTGTTCTTTTTAAATTTCCTGTGTACTTTTTTCTGAGGTATTACATTTCAGAGATCCCTGAAAATTATATTGGTTACTTGATTGTGCCTTGAACCAAAAACATCTTGCATCAGTGACACAGAAGCAAACTTAACTCCGATTCCTGCTCTTACCTAATTATTGGTGAAAAGTGAAACAAAGTGCAATGTTCTGAATTTAAGTAGGTGTGCTTTTAACTACAATTACAGCATCTGCAAACTTTCGTGTTTCATTGAATTTAAGTGTGGTTTCAAGTTACCTATGTACCTGACTAGATTTAAAAATACACTACAATTTGAAACACCAAAACAAAATCGTCTGAAATTAAGCTATTCTAAATAAAGTTAAAATGGATTATTTACAAATCAGAACTTGGCAAATGTGGAACTCCTGCCACAATTATCTCTGTTCACTTTTTACTCAGCATATGCCCACATTATGCATTTAAAGCCAAGATCAGAATAGTCCAATAGTGCATCGCATAGTGCTGCGAGAATGGTGAGCCAAGTAAAGGGTAAAAGCAGGTGAGATACTTTGGGCCATTTTGCTGCCCTGACAGGTGGATGCTTCCCATAAGCAGGTAAACAAGTTCTTTACCTGCAATGAAGTGAGCTGGGTGGGTAAAGTTGTGCTGTGGAAGGCAGCCATGTTCTCATCTTGCTCAAACCTATTGGTTTGATGTCAATTTTACATGTTTGAAAATCTGGAATTAGGACTCGTGCCTGGATTTGTCTTCTATTGGAGGAGCATTTGGATGTTAGCATTTATGGGCATTGTTATTTGTTCATACTGAACTTTTCCAGTGAAACATTGCAAAAATTTTGGGTCACCAATCTTTTGATTAAGAGGCTGCTATTTAAGAGTTTTCCTTTAATCTTACTGGCGACATAAATTCTAGTGCAAATTCAAAGAATTAACTGTCAAACAGAATCTGTTTTTAATTTGCAGGTGGATAGCATAGTGAATATTTGTTCACAAATGCACAATCTGAAGGAACCCATCTTTCCTTGCAAAGATGATGTCTTAAAGCCTGCAGAAGAGCATCAGAGACAGGTAGATTTTTTTTGCACTTGAAATGACGCACGTCAAGCAAATCAACCAGTTTTTTTTTGAAAGTGAGATTGGAAACCAATCGTAGGTGAAAAATGTTTCAGGTTGGTAATCACAAATATCTTGGAGACCTCAAGCATTGGAAAAATAATGAAAGATCAAAGGGGTGATTTTAGTTCCTAAGGTGAAATGGATGAGATAAATGCGCAGGGGGTCCTTGTCATGACTGAGTCAAATTTAGGGATGGCACCTATCTGATGTATGTTCCCAGTGCATCACATTTGGCTATGGTTTCCCTGAGGTGTTTAACATATGAATCATAATTTTGTCTATTGTCTCTGCTGATGTTAAATTATTTTTTAGTTTTTGTTTATGATTTTGCTTTTATACCTCCTTCATCAAGCTTTTTGGTTAGTTCTTCAAACATCATCTGGAGTATTTTGTGCAGTTCTGCTTATGACACCACAGAAAAAGAAGTGATTGTGTTGGAGAGAGTGCAGGGTGGAGGATGGTTGATGGAGGGGGGTGGGATTTATTTGGGAACAACTATTGTGGTGCAACTCCACAACTGACATGAGAGAGTTGCTTAAGGTTCAACTAATTAGAGTCCAGGGAGGCATGTTCCTGTAAGAAGGAAGGAGAAGATAAGATGACCTTGGGTGATGAGAGATCATGAGAAAATTAAAAAAAGGAAATGTATGCAGAACTGAGAATCTAAAATCAGACAAGGCTTTTACTCTTCTCCAAACTCAAACTCTAGGCCCATTTGAGGTAGCTCACGACTAATTTCCTTCATTTTGGCTCAATTTCTACCTTGTGCTGCAAGCTATCACAAGATGTCAGCCTTGCCTAAGTATTTGCATTCTCACTGTGGAGTCAGAAGCATACAGATGTAATTCCGACCTAGTATCTTAAAGAGACACCAGTCTGTGGTTAATGATTATTCTGTGCTTAATAGCAAAATTGGGTGAAGAGTTGAATGATCTTCTGTTGTCAATCTCTTAACATTGCCTTAATCAAGGATCTGCACTCTGCAAAAGTTTGATCAGGAAACCTGAAATTGTTCAGTGATCCTGCAGTAAATACAGGGAGAGGCAGATAGAGTAACGTCTGTTGTATTTTGATTATACTTTTCCCTTTGTCGATCAATATGATCCTTGGTATCCAATAAAAATTTGGAGCAAGTCTCCTGGAGTTCAATGCCAATTAGATTCTGTATTTGAATGAACTAAATGAAGAAGAGTTTATTATCAAATACATTAGTGTAATGTACAGATGGAATTCAAGTCGTACTGCAGCTTCCCAGTTACATGTGTAAAGCACATAAACAAACATTAAACATGATTAACATTTATATCACAAAACATGTTTACTGATTCCTTGCACAATAATGTTTGGATAATATTTGTAATAAAGGGGCAGCATGGTTGAGTTGTGGTTAGCACACCTTTACAACGCCAGCAATCAGGACCGGAGTTTGAATCCCACAATGTCTGTATGGAATTTGTACGTTCCCCTGTGTCTGCATGGGTTTTCCCTGGGGGCTCCGGTTTCCTCCTATCATTCAAAATGTATCGAGGGTGTAGGTTAATTGGGTGTAAATTGGACAGCATGGACTCATGGGCTGAAATGGCCTGTTACTGTGCTATATGTCTAAATTTAAAATTTATTGCTTCAAGTATATTAGAATTGTTGAATGGGAAGCTGGAATTAAGGAAATGTTTTCAAATCAGAAAGGTATTCTCCTCTAAAATAATAAAGACTATCATGTGCTCTAATACTGACAAAGTTAATATTGGTTTTAAATATCTTACATTGCTCAGCAAAAGGATTCAGGAGAAACATCAACCAGTAAAACCTTTCAGTACCTTCAGAGGTACTTTTATCTTATTGCATTCAACAGCTATCTTCATGAGCAGGTAAGAAATTTTAACATCCATTTGTAGTTTACTCTGAGTTGGAGCATTTGTACAATACTAAACATTAAGATTAATTTATAAATAAAAAGATGCAATGTGTGGTGATGCCCTTGATTTTGGGTGATAGGATGGAGAATGGCAGAAAGCAGGATGGATAAATAATGTTTGAACCATTTGCTTCAACTGGTAAGTGCATTGTGAACCCAAGCTTTTGCCAAGTGCCCTCACTGAGTTAAGTTCTCTGTCCGGGGCAGGAGAGGAAATGGACCTAAAAATAAAGGGAACCAATCTGAAACATAAACTGACCACTTCTCTCCATGGATGCTGTCTAACTCATTGAATCTCTCCAGCCTATCTTTGCAGAAGTAATCCATATCTGACCTAAAACCATAGAAAAATACAGCCCTTCTAGTCTGTGCTAAACAATTATTCTTCCTAGTCCCACTGACCTGCACCCTGACCATAGCCCTCCATACCACTCCAATCCATGTACCTGTCCAAACTCTTCTTCACCACTTCAGCTGGCAGCTTGTTCCACCCTCCCATCAATCCCTGTGTGAGGAAAATTTCCCCTTTCACCCTTAACCTATGTCCTTTTTAAAAAAAATCTCATCTACCCTCAGTGGAAAAAGCCTACCTAGGTTTCCTCTGTCTAGACCCCTCATAATTTTAAATATCTCTACCAAATCCTCCTTCATTCTTCTACGATCTAGGGAATAAAGTCCTAACATGTTTAGCCTTTCCCGTAACTCAGATCTTAAAATCCTGGCAACGTCGTAGAAAATCTTCTCTGCACTTTTTCAATCATATTGAAATCTTTCCTGTAGTTAGGTGACCAAAAGTGCATACAATACACAAAATTTAGCCTCACCAATGTCTTATATAAATTTACCATAACATCCCAACTCCCATATTCAATATTTTGGTCAATATGCCAAAAGCTCTCTTTACAACCCTGTCTAACAGTGATGCCACTTCCACAGAATTATGTATCTGTATTCCCACATCCCTCTGTTCTACCACACTCCTCAGTGCTTTACCATTCACTATGTATGTCCTTTCTTGGTTTGTCCTTCTAAAATTCAACACCTCACGCTTGTCTGCTTTACATTCCATCTGCCATTTTCAGCCCATTTTCCCAGTTGGTCCAGATCCCTCTGCAAGCTTTGAAAGCCTTCTCAGCTGTCCATAACACCTCCAACCTTTGTGTCATCTGCAAATTTGCTGATCCAATTTATCACATTATCACCTAGATCATTGGTATAGATGACAAACAACAATGGTCCCAAGCACTGATCCCTGAGGCACACCACTAGGCACAGACCTCCAGTCAGAGAAACAAACATCCACTACTACTCTCTAGCTTCTCCTGTGTAGCCAATAGTAAATCCAGTTGACTACCACCCCATGAATATCTAGCATCTGAACCTTTCTGAACTTAGAGGCAGAAAGGTTGGCAAAGCGGTAGCGCAATGCCTTTACAGTGCCAAAGATTGCGACTGGACTGGGGTTCAAATCTTATGCCTTGTGTAAGGAGTTTGTACTTTCTCGCCATGTCTGCATGGGTTTTCTCTGGGGACTCCAGTTTCCTCCCACTGTTCAAAACGTACCAAGGGTGTAGGTTAATGGGGTGTTAATTAGACAGTACGGACTCGTGGGCCAAAATAGCCTGCAACCATGCTGTATGTCCAAAAGAAATTTCTGACTAAACTCCAGTGTGGGACTTTGTCAAATGCCTCTCTGAAATTCATGTAGACAACATCCACAGTCTTTCCTTTATCAACATTCCTGGTAACCTCCACAAAAAACTCTTAAGATTTGTTAAATACGATCTACCATGCACAAAGCCATGTTGAGTATCTGTAATCAGTCTCTAGCGATCTAAATACTTGTATACCCGATCCCTTAGAACATCTTCAAATAACTTCCCTACTACTGAAGACAGGCTCACCAGTCTATAATTTCAGGGTCACTTTGGAGCCTTCTTTAAACAACAGAACAACATGAGCTGCCCTCCAATCCTCTGGCACCACACTTGAGGATAAGTATATTTTAAATATTTCTGTAATTTCTACACTAGCCTCCCTCAAGATCTGAGGGAATATCTTGTGAGGCCCTGTGGATTTATCCACCCTTATTTCCTTAAGACAGCAAGCACTTCCTCCTCTTTATTCTGTCTAGGTTCTATGACATCACTGCTTATTTTCTTGACTTCCTTGGAATCTGTGCCAGTTTCCTGAGCAAATGCTGATGCAAAAAATAAAAAAAATTATGATCTCCCCCATTTCTTCTGGCACCATACATAGCTGACCACTCTGATCTTAAACGGGACCAATTTTGTCCCTTACTATCCTTTTGTTTTAATTTATCTGTAGAAACCCTTAGGATTTTCCTTCACTTTGTCTGCCAAAGTAAATGCATCTTCTTTTAGCCCTCCTGATTTCTTTCTTAGGTTTTTCTTGCATTTTTTCCATACTCCTCAACTACCTCATTTGCTCTATGTTGCCTATACATGTTATACACCTCTTTCTTCTTCTGAGCCAGATCCCCAAAGTCCCTCGAAAAAGAAGGTTCCCTATGTCTGCTTACTTCGCCTTTGATCCTAGCAGGGACATACAAACTCTGTACTCTCAAAATTACACCTTTGAAGCCTTCCACTTACTAGCACATACTTTTCAGAAAACAACTACACCTAATCCACATATTCTAGATCCTTTCTCATTTCCTCAAAAAGAAATCTCACCCCAAAGAACAGGCCTATTCTTCATAATTAACAAAACTATTGGCATCATGATCACTGGACTCAAAACATTCGCCTCCACATACTTCTGTCACCTGTCCTGTCTTGTTCCCTAATAGGAGATCAAGTATTGCACTCTCTCTCATTGGTACTTTAATATATTGATTTAGAAAACTTTCCAGAATTGATATAACAAACTTTAAGCCATCCAGAACTTTTACAGTATGTGAGTCCCAGTCAATATGCTGAAAGTTAAAATCTCCTACTATCACAACTTTATGTTTCCTCCAGCTATCTATCTCTCTCTACAGATTTGCTCCTCCAATTTTTGTTGACTATTGGATGGTCTATAATTCAACTCCATGAATGTGGTCATCCCTTTCCCATTCCTCAACTCCACCCATCTAGCTTCAGTAGACAAACCTGCTGGTCTATCCCGCTTGAGCATAGCTCCGATCGTTTCCCTGATGAGTAATGCCACTTCACACCTTTTCATCTCCCATGTTCTATCTCATCTGAAGCAACAGAAGCCTGGAACAGTGAGCTGCCAGTCCTTCCCCTCCTGCAACCAGGTTTCACTGATGGCCACAATGTCATAATTCCACACACCAATCTATGCTCTCAGCTCATCTGCCTTTCCTATAATACTTGCATTGAATAGATGCACCTGAAAGCATTTCCACCATGTACAACCTTTGACTTCTGATATTATATGCAATCTTCACTTCATTTCCTCCCCCCCCCCCTTCCACTCCCCTATCTACTCTGGTACTATGGTTTCCATTCCCCTGCAAATCTTGTTTAAATGCCCCCGGAGCAGCAGTAGCAAACCTTCCCATGAGGATATTAATTCCCTCCAGTTCAGATGCAAACTATCCCATCGGAACAGGTCCCACTTTCCCTGGAAGAGAGCCCAATGATCCAGAAACCTGAAGCCCTCCCTCCTGCACCATGTCTTTTACCACATGTTAAGCTGCATTATCCTCCTATTTCTAACCTCACTAGCACATAGCATGAGTAGCAATCCTGAGATCACAATCATGGAGGTCCTTTCCTTCTACCTAGTGCCTAACTCCCTGAACTCTCCTTGCTTGATCTCCTCACCCTTCCTACCCACGCCATTAGTCTCTAAATGGACCACAACATCTGACTGCTCTCCCTCCCTCCTGTGAATGGTGTGAACTCAGTCTGAGATATCTTGGATCCTAGTACCAGGGAGGCAACACACCATCTGGGATTCTCAATCTCTTCTACAGAATCTCTTATCTGTCTCCTTAACTATGGTATCCCTTAACATTACTGTTACCCTGTACTCCTCCCTTCCCTTCTTAGCCACAAGGCCAAACTCAATGCCAGAGATCTGACTGCTGTGGCTTGTGCCTGCTAGGTTGTTTCCCTCCCCCAAACAGTATCAAAAATGAGGTATGTGTTATTTTGGGGAACTGCCACACAGGTGCCCTGCACTGGCTGTTGGTTCCCTTTCCCTCTCCTGACTTCCTGGTGCTTCCTAGGTGTGACAGCATCCCTGTAACTCCTGTCTATCATCTCTCTGCCTCCCAAATGATCTGGAATTTATCAAACTCCCATTTCAGTTCCATAACTTTGGTTGTCAGGAGCTATAGTTGGATGCACTTGCAGATGAGGTCATCAAGGATACTGTTTGCTTCTCTAACAATCCACATCTCTCAAGAGGAGCATGCCCCTCCCCTAACTACCATTCCCACTATCTATTAAATAGGAAAAAAAGGCTAGAAAAACCTGTCCTACCTTGCCTGAAGTCCAGCACCTTCTCCTTTAGCTCTGCTCACAGAAATCTCCCAAACCAAAACCTCAAAGTCCCACTCCTACCCTGGGCCACTCCCACATTGGCTCACGGGCCACCCCCACACTGGCTCATGGGCCACTCTGCTTTTGCTTCCCTCTTTTTATTGGCTAGAACTAACTGGGCAATGAGAGAGTCAAAAGAACACTTGCCGATTCTGCTGCCCATTTATCTGATTGGAACTTGCTTGCCCCATACCTTGTTCACAGCTTGTTCCCACTGTCCCAATTGGAGAAAAAAGTTCATGTGTCTGACCATTTGTAACATTTAAAAATAAATCACTGTAGATTTTAGAAATCTTAAATAAAACATGAACTGTCGAACATACTCAGTGAGCCATGCACATTCTGTGGAGAGTGAAGTAGAGTTTCAGTTCTGAAATGTTAGCTTATATTCAGCATGGTTAACCTGCTAAATACTTCCAACATTTTCTGTTTTGTACAAATTCTTCATAATCTGTTTAGCTTGTGTGCTTATCATGTTTATTCTTTAATGGACTGTTGATACCACTCTCTATTAGAACATAAGAAAAAGAAGCAGGAGTTGGCCATCCGGCATGTCGAGCCTGCTCCACTATTCAATAAGATCATGGCTGATCTGATCATTGACTCAACTCCACCTACCTGCCTTTTCCTCATATCTTTTAATTCCTATTTTATGTAAAAATCTATCTAACTGCTTTAATGAAGTAGCCTCATCTGCTTCCCTGGGCAGAGAATTCCACAGATTCACTACTCCTTTTGGTAGCCAGTGCCACATTCGCACTTAGCACAAGTGTCGCTGATGACTTCCCCTGCAAGAGATGCATCCAGTTTCAGCTCCTAACAGACCATGTAGGGATCTGGAGTTGGAGCTTATTGAATTCCAGATCATTTGGTAGGCAGAGGGGATGATAGAAAGAAGCTCTGAGGAGACAGTCACACCCAAGAGCCAAAAGACAGGTAAATGGAGAGGAAAGGGGAATAGGCAGTCAGTGCAGAGCCCCTGTAGCCCCTATACAGCAGTCAGTATATATTTTGGATACTGTAGGAGGGGATGATCTAGCAGGGACAAGTCTTTGAGATCAGGTCTCTGGCACAGAGTCTGGCCATTCAACTCCAAGAGGAAGGGGGAGAAGAGGAGAGCTATAGTGAGTGGAGATTTGCTAGTTGGGGGAATACATAGGGGGTTTTGTGAACAAGATTGAGACTCCTGGGTGGCATGTTGCCTCTGAGGTGCCAGACAGAGATATCTCAAATCAAGTCCACAGTGTTCTCAAGCAGGAGGATGAGAAACCTAATGTCATGGTCCATGTTGGTACTAATGATATAAATAGGAAAAGGGAAGTGGTCCTGAAGAGGGAATGTGGGGAGCTAGGAAGGAAACTAAAAAGTAGGATCTCAAGGGTGGTAATCTAGTGATTACTGCCTGTGCCTCATGCCAGTGAGTGCAGAAATAAGAAATTATGGCAGATGAATGAGTGGCTGAAAAGTTGGTGCAGGGATTCAGATTCATGGATTTCTTCTGGGGAAGGTATGGCCTGTACGTAAAGGATGAGCTGCACCTAGGATGCAGGACTAACATCCTGGTGGCTAGAGCAGTTGGGGAGGTTTAAACTGGTTTGGAGGTGGATGGGAACTACAATGAGAGTGCAGTGAAATAGGGCAAAAGATAAACAAGAAGATACACTGTGTAGAGAGACTGTGAGGAAGTAGAGGCAGGTCAATAGGGAAAAAGAGCAAGATTAACATTTTAACATGGGGTACTTTGGAAACAAAATTGAAAAGGGTAAGAAATACAGAACTGAAGGTCTTGTATTTAAATGCCCACAGTACAAGAAATAAGGTTGACGATCTAGTGGTGCAACTGGAAATTGGCAGGGAAGGCATTGTGGCTGAAAGATGACCACATCTGGGGGCTAAGTATCCATGGATATTATTAGAAGGTCAGGAAGGTAGGCAGAAGGAATGGGGAGATTCTGTTGGTTAAAAATGGAATTCAATCTTTGGAGAGAGGAGACATTGGATCAGGATATAGAATCCCTCTGGGTAGAATTAAGAAACTGAAAAGTTAAAAAGACCCTGATATGAGTTGTGAGCAGACCTTGAAATAGTAGCCATGATGTGGTGTGCAAACTACACAGGAAGGTAGAGAATGTATGCAAAAAGGACAATTTTACAATAGACATGGGGGATTTCAAAAGGCAAGTTGATTGGGAAAACAAGATTGGTACCAGATCCCAAGAGAAAGTATTTATCAAATGACTCCAGGATGGCTTGTTAGAACAGCTTTCAGCTGGGCGAACCAGGGAAATGGCAAATCTGGATTGTGTTTTGTAAAATGAACCAGAGTTGATAAGGGAGCTGAAGGAAAGGGAACCCTTTGGAGGCAGTGATCCTAATATGATAGAATTTGCCCTGCAGTTTGGGAGGGGGGAAACTAAAATCCGAGTTGTTAGTATACCAGTGGAATAAAGGGGATGACAGTGGTATGAGAGAGGGACTGGCAAAAGTTAATCAGAAAGGAACACTGGCAGGGAGGCCAGGAGAGCAGCAATAGTTAGAGTTTCTGCGAGAAATAAGAAAAGCGCCGGAAAGGTATATTCCAAAAAAAAAATATTTTAATGGAAAAATAAACCAAATATGGCTGACAAGGGAAGTCAAAGTGAAAGGAAAAGAAAGGGCTCACAGGAAAGCAAAAATTAGGGGACTGGAAAGCTTTTAAAAGTGTACAGAAGGCAACTAAGAAGTTCAACAGAAAGGAAAAAATGAACTTTGAAAGGAGGCTAACAAATAGTATCAAAGAGGATACCAAAAGCTTTTTACAGTATATTAAGAGTTTTAAAAAGAGAAACCAAGTAGACAGAGGACCAATAGAGCATGATACAGGGGGAAGTGTAATGGGAGACAAGGAGATGGCAGAGGAACTGAATAAGTATTTTGCATCAGTCTTCACTGTGGAAGACAATGGCAGTGTCAGAAAAGAGAGATGAGTGCAGCCATGATTACCAAAGGGAAGCTGAAAGGTTTAAAGGTAGATAAGTCTCCAGGACCAGATGGAATCCTCCTTTGGGTTCTGAAAGAAGTAGCTATAGAGATTGTGGAGACATTAGGAATGATCTTCCAAGAATCCATAGATTCTAGGATATGTTCTGAATGAATGGAAAATTGCAAAGGTCACTCTGCATTTAAAAAGGGAGGGAGGCAGCAGAAAGGAAATTATAGGTCTGTTACCCTAACATCAGTGATTGGGAAGTTGTTAGATTTGATTGTCAAGGATGAGGTCACAGAGTACCTGAATGCACATGACACGATAGGCCAAAGTCAGCATAGTTTTCTTAAGGGAAAATCTTGACTGAAATATTTGAGGAAACCACAAGCAGGCTAGACAAATGATATGCAGAGGATTATAGTATATTTGGACTTTCATAAGGCCTGTGAAAAGGCTCGTTAACAAGCAGGCTGTTTAGCAAGATGAGAGCCCATGATATTACAGGAAAGATACTAGCATGGGTAGATCAGCTGGAAACAGAGAGTGAGGATAAAGGAATCCTATTCAGGTTGGCTACCAGTTACACCAGTGGTGTTCTGCAGGGGTCGATGTTGAGGCCACTTCTTTTCACAATGTATGTTAGTGATTTGGATTGCCAAATAAATAGCTTTATAGCTAAGTTTGCAGATGATACAACGATAGGTTGAGGGGCAGGTAGTGAGGAGGAAACAAAGGTTGCAGAGTCTTAGATGGATTAGAATGCACAAAAAAGTGGCAAATGAAATACAATGTTGCAAATTGTATAGTCATGCACTTTGGTAAAAGGAATAAAAGAGTGAACTATTGTTTGGATGGGGAGAAAATTCAAAATTTGGAAATGCTAAGGGGCTTGGGATTCCTCGTGCAGGATACTCTAAAGGTTAGCCTCCAGGTTGAGTCAGTGGTGAACAAGGCAAATGCAATTTTGGCATTCATAGAGGAATAGGATGTAAGAGCAGGGATGTGGTGTTGAGGAAGCATTGGTAAGGCCTCGCTTTGAGTACGGAGTTCAGTTTTGAGCTCCTTATTTAAGAAAGGATGTGGTGGCATTGAAGAGGGTTCTGAGAAAATTCACGATTCTTGAAATGAGGTAACAGAATATGAGGAATGTTTGACAGCTCTTGGACTGTACTTATTTGAACTCAGAAGAATGAGGGAGAAGCCTTTTGAATGTTGAAAGGCCAGGACAGAATAGATGTGGCAAAGCTATTTCCCATGGTAGGAAGTCATTGAAAAGAGGGCACAACTTCAGGACTGAAGGGCTCCCATTTAAAACAGAGTTGTGGAGGAACTTCTTTAGCCACAGAGTGGCGAACCTCTGGAATTTGCTGCCACAGGCCACTGTGGAGGCCAGGTTGTTGGGTATATTTAAGGCAGAGATTGATGGGTATCTGAATAGCCAGGATATCATGGGTTATGGGAACAAGGCAGGGGAGTGGGCTGGACGGTTGAATGGATCAGCTTATGATGGAATGGTGGTGCAAGCTCAATGAGTCAAATGGGCCTACTTCTGCTCCTCTATGTGATGGCCTTCCAGGGTGCTGGACTTCTCTGAATTGTTCATTGAGCTTACTCTTATTCTTCATTCTTAAATTAAAGGCTGTCTCTGACAAGTGGAAAAAGCTTTCCTACCCAATTAAAACTTGCATGTTCTGGAAGATACCAAGAATGAAACCCATCTTTTTTTTTGTGGACAAATCCTTACTTATTTTAGTTTTATTAAAGGCTACAATCTCTCAGCGCTGGTATTGTTTGCTGCCTTTTTTTTGCTCCCCATCTAATTTTAATTATAATAAAATGGAGACCAAAATAAAATACAGTATTGTAAGTGTGATTTTAGCAAAGTTCCTCATCTTGATTGTAAATTTTTAGGCTTTTAGTATCCCTGTGCTTTATTTTGACTCTTTTTGGACTATTTATTTACAGAACATGGATCTATGCATCTATTTCTAGATCCCTCCATTTCTCAACCCAGTTTCCAAATGTAGCCTTATTTTTCTTCTAACCAAAATGTATTATTTACCACTTACTGATAGAAATGTGGATTAAATTCATTTATGTATTCATTATTGTAATTCTCCTTCATATTAATACCTGCAGACTTAAACCTGTCAAATTGTGAAACAACAATTCCTGAAATCAAATAATTTTCTTTTCATAAGGAACAAAAGAAATCCCAGCACTGATTTCTAAGGATTATCTTATCCTATAATTTGCTAGTTTAAGTAATGATCTTTGACAACTATTCTGTTTTATAGTTAAAACAGTGAGAAACGAGTTCCCAGATTTTTTCCCCAACTCTAAATATTTGTTCTTAGCACTTACAATGAAATCCATTTTTTTGTTACCCCTTCAAAATGAGGTTAGCATTTCAAGGCTCTATCTTTTAGAATGAGGAACTGACTCTTATTTTCAAGAGCTCAAGAAAATAGGAGCAGAAATAGGCCACCTGAACTCTCAAGCCTGTCCCAAATTTCTGGATGCTTTTTTAAAAACATTTTAATTAAGAATTTCAAGATGTTTCCTACCATTTATTAATTGATACATTTTCCTCAGGTTGTTCTAATCCTTAATTTGAAGGCATTAGACAGGAATTTGCAAAGGTTTACAGTGAAAGGCTGTTTGCTGGTAAAGGAACAAATTGTATGCGTGAGGCTTTTAAAACTGAGATAGAGAGAGTTAAGGGGCAGCATGTTCTTGTTAGAGTGAAAAGCAAGGTTGAAAGGTTTGCTGATGAGGGAAATTGAATTGAAATTCTGGTCAAGTCAAGGAGATATGGGGAGCTGGGATAAAACAAATTCCTTGAGGTAAGGGTTGAGAGAAATCCAGAGCTGAGAGAAATCAGGAGATCAAAAAGAATTCAAGAGAACTCTGGCAGAAAAGGTTGTAGAAAAAAAAAATTAGTTGTAAACTTCCTACTCACTGGTACATATACTGTGTGGAACTCCAGTTAATCGTACCATCTCCTTAGACTGCTGAGTTGAAGTGAATTAATACCACCCTGTGTCACAAGTTACCTGGATCACTTGATCTCTATTACCTAATCAGCTGCCTGCTGATCTGAGCTTTTCAAATCCAACTGCTTGAGTTACCTGACTTCAAATGCCAGGTTCAGCCTTCAGATAAAATCCCTATTGAAGTCTGATACAAAATTAAGGAGAATGTTAAGAGATTATGTGGGTATATTAATAACAAAAGAGTATCCAGGAAGGATCAGAGAATCATAGAGTCATGCAGCATGTAATTGTCCCTTTAACCAAACTTGACAATGCTGATCAAGTTGACATTCTGGGCGAGTCCCATTTACCTGGATTTTGGCAATATCCTTCTAAACTCTTCCAGTAGATATAACTGAAAGAGTAGGACCCTATAAGGATCCATGCAGCCATCTATCTGTAGAGCCACAGGGGATTAGTGAAGTCATGAATATTTCTCATCTGTGTTTACCATGGAGAGGGTTGAGAAAACTAGGGAACTACAGACAGGAGACCCCAACACCTTCAGCGGGAAGTTTACTGGAGGGGACTCTGAAGGACAGGACCTTCCAGCGTTTGGACTGGCAAGGATTGATTAGGGACAGTTAATGTGGCATTCTGTTTAGGAAATTGTGTCTCACATATTTGATTAAGTTTTTGAAGGGTTGATAGAGAATTGATTAGAGGAGGGCTATACAGGTTGTTTACATGAATTTTAGAAAAGGTCCTGTTTCATAGCATAGTCCAGAATTTATGGAATCTAAGGTAAGCTGACTAATTGGATCCACATTTGACGGTGCTAGAAAGCAGAAGATAGAAGGATGCTTTTCTGATTGAAAAGCACTCCTCAATCCTCTTTGTCAACTTTAAAAAAAACAGAATCTGCCATTACTCTAACTTTCCATCTGATCTATATCTTGGTGTAACCTTAGACAAACCTGTCTCACTAATGAAAGCAACTCCAGTTCAGGAACCTTTGTAATTTGTAATGTACAGGGTATATTGATGACTTTGAATTGAATGTAGATGGTAAGCATATGGATAAAAGTTGGTGGAATGGAGAGCTTGTCTTATTTCCACACAGTATCCCTCGATGACTCTCTGGCTAACTATTGAGGCAGTTCAGAATGGACAGGTGCAGTTTATCCTCTCATCACCAGTTTCCCATCTCCCTTTTGATCACTCATTTTAATGTCACATCTGCCATGTTAGTTCCAATGGAAAATACTAAAGCAAAGCTTCTTTTGGATTGAAAATGCATTTTTGTAAGATTTGGATCTTAGCTGTTTTTATTCATTTCCAGTACTCATTGGCTTTCTCGGTCATGTTCAGTACTTGGTTGCGGAGAAAACCTTTCTTCTATAGGCTGCTGAGTGCTATGTACAGACTTGAAATGAAGACACCTGAGAAAATCCTCACAGAGCGCTTTTGTGTTCTAGTAAGTTAATCAGATTCATGAAGAACTTAAATCACTTTTTTCCTTTTCAATCTTTTTATAAAGTTTCAGGTTAATAAACATAACAATAATACAAAGAGATCAGGATTGCATTAATAATGGTTAACATATACAAACACAGACACCAAGTAACATGTAAACTGAACCTCCCAACCTCTTAAAAACCAAACGTGAAAAAGAATCAAATTTTATTACAAAAATATCCCCCATAACTTAAAAAAAAACCAAAAATTGGGATACCATCTTTCACCAGTTAAACAATTATTTTGTCATTAACTCCACTCCTCTACACTCAAATAAAAGTTAAGACAATTCAGAAAGGATCAACTTACATCATACGAAAATGGAGAATAAATTATCTCCATTTTACTTCAAATTGAACTGAAAGGTCAATCTACCACTTCTGAATTTTTTTTCCCTAAGTTTAATCATGCTATAGTTTGGGGAAAACCATTCAAAGGTGACAGGTGGTTTAGGATTTTCCATTTAAGTAAAATAGATCTCCCAGCTATTAAAGTAACAAATGCCATCAGACAATTTCCTTTTTGATCGCTCATTTTAATGTCACATCTGCCATGTTAGTTCCAATGGAAAATACTAAAGCAGAGCTTCTTTTGGATTGAAAATGTATTTTTGTAAGATTTGGATCTTAGCTGTTTTTATTTATTTCCAGTACTCATTGGCTTTCTCGGTCATGTTCAGTACTTGGTTGCGGAGAAAACCTTTCTTCTATAGGCTGCTGAGTGCTATGTACAGACTTGAATTGAAGCAGATAAGTGGCCAAAATCCAAAACTGATAGTCCAAAATTTGCAGTAATAGGATGAGGTTGTATGCCAATAAGCAAAACTGCTAAAATAATATCAAAAATATATTTCCAATATTTTTTCAGGGAAGTGCAGGACCAAAACATGTGCATTGGGGAAGCCACCTTAGAATGACATCTATCACAAACAGATTTAAAATAGGAGTAAAAACGAGCTAGCTTATCCTTAGATATATGGGCCCTATGGAACACCTTAAACTGTATCACTGAGTGTCAAGCACACATTGAAGAAGTGTAAACTAATTGGGGAATTTTCTCCCATGTCTCTTTTGGCAAGGGTATCTGAAGTTCTCTTTCTCATTAATTTTTAATTTTATCAGATATCACTGGATGTATTTTCAGGATCAAATCATAAATTGTTGTTATTAAGCTCTTCTGAAAGGGGTTTAAACATAAAATGTTATCAGTAACTTCAGTCTGATGTGGTATCGAAAAGGTAGATTAAGTGACATTTAAAAAGCTCCTAATCTGTAGATATCTAAAAAAAATGTGATCTCGGCAAATTATATTTATTAGACAACTGTTCAAAAGACATGAGGCAGTTATCCAAAATTGTGAAAACATACTATTCCCTTTGTGTTCCATAAAAGAAAAGCTTGATTAATTCTAGATGGTGGAAAAAAAATTGGATAGAATAGGAGTTGACAAGATAAATTTGTCAAATCTAGAAAATTAATGAAATTGAAACCTTATTCATGTTGAGTGTTTAATTATGGGATTCGTCATTTGTTTATTCCAGGGGAACAAGGGCCTTAAAATCGAAGCCAATGAGAACCCCTGCACAAACCCATGCTCAAGACTCACCCTTCATGGAGATTGAATTTCATCCAAATCTTGTGTCTAGAAAATGATATATTGAATATTAATTGCCCAATAGTAGGATCTAAAATTAGGCAATGCCATATCACCATCTGTAGATATTTCTTACTTAACCTCAGGTTTTTGATCTGCCATATATATGTGAAGAAATTATCGAATCAATAATATAAAAAAAGATTTAGGGATGAAGGTTGGAGGCACCTGAAATAGATACAAGAATTTATGAAAAATAATCATTTTAACTGTGTTAATTCGACCAATCAATCAATGATAAGCGCAAAGGAGACCATTTAGTAAATGATTGTTTAACATGGTCAATTAAAAGGTAAAAGTTAACCTTAAATAAATCCTTGTGATTCTTAATGATTTTTAACTTCCAAATAAGTAAAATGATCAGGAACCAATCTAAATGGAGATTGTCCATAGATTGGAACTTGCATTAATGGAAAAAGCTCGCTTTTATTGAGATTTAATTTATAACCAGAAAAACCACTAAATTGAGCAAGTAATAACAGTTCTGTAGGGATAGATATCACAGGGTTGGAAATAAATAGTAACAAATCATCTGCTTATAGTGATAACTTATGAATCCCATCTCCACACATAATGCCAAATATATTTGGTCTGTCGGGTCTCAGCAGCTTTGTCCATCCTGTGTGGAAAATTGATGCGCACTCTCATTGACTCCAAAGGCTGAGTGAGGAATGATGGGCTTTAATACACATTAGATTTCAGCTGGCCCAACTCCATGTGCTCGACTGAATGGAAGGGGGTAGGGAGGTTGACCTTTATGGCCAGGTCACAGGGGGAAGGGTTACAGGGGATTGAGTCATCAGTGGGCAGGCCAGCCACTTATACACAGAACAGTTATCTATGCGCGCGCATATACAGATAGAGTATAATGTGTGTATATAACCATAGTTTCAGGGCAATGTCAAATAATAAAGGGCTCAAAGGACAACCCTATCTAGTACCTCGCAAAAGCCTAAATTGCTTTTTTAAGTCAAAGGCTGAGACAATTTGAATGTAATTTTTTAAAATGTGATGGCCAGATGATATGACGATACTGAACAACACATTACCATTTATATTTCTGCTGATTTTGAGCATCACATATACTGTATTTGTCCTTAGTATATACGTTTTGGAAATTTTGTCTGTGTTCAATATATTTTTGACATTGCCAGCACCAGTTGTTTGAAAACTGGTAGACATTGTGGTACATGGGCCTATTTGTGTTGTGAGTCTTTATGTGGATGTGCAGAGCAAGCCATTTCATAGCATCTTTGAGTACTGCTCTGCTATCTTGTTCAGCATATGCATGGCTGAACTTGCATTAGCCAACAGAAAGCATCATCACCTTCTTGAAGGTTATTTATTTATTAACACTTTGTGGTTGCTACTGTAGTCTTGTGAATGATTGGGGCTTTCTATAGCAGTCCAAAATTTCAGAAGAGTAGTGACCAGATGTACACTTTTGCATGAACTGGATGAGTGTGTTGATTGCTTTTCCTTTGCATTGGGACATGTGTATCAAAATGAGCTGCTGGAAGATGTATGAGAAAAAGGAAAAGCCTCAAAGGAGGGGATTTTTTTTTCCAACCAGCTTGCCTGGAATTAAGGTCAAGGACAGAGTTTGAAAGGAACCCGATGTAATGGGAGTAGCCATTTTGAGAAGGGCCATTTTGAGGTTAAAGTGCTATAGTTGAGTTTAAGTGTGGAGGCTTTAGTGAGGACACCAAGCAATGGTGAGCTATGGTGAGGAAATGTCAAGTCTGTCTTTTTTCTTTAAGCTCGTACAAACTTCAGAGGTAGAAGTGGCAGCAATTGGAGTGGTAAGCTCCTGTGAAATGTCAGAGATCAAGAAAAATTAGGTGTCTTTGACAAATGTTTCCTGGTAGTGTGTTCAGCTGCAGTTCCTCTCAGACTGCATAGATTGATTGGAGTGGTGCTGAGGAGCATACAGGAGGAATAGTGTTTCAGATAGGAGTCTAAGCATTGTGATAGTACTAACGGTTCAGCCATGTGGATGAATGACCACCAGGAGAGGACAATCCCCTGTGATTGAACCCCTATTTACAAGTAAACTGTTTTGGACTCTTAGGGGAAAGCAGCAGTGGCATCCAGATCAGTGGCTCTGTTATATAACAGGAAAGATCATGGACTAGGTGAGCAGTAGTGACAGGAGAATCTTCAGTCAGAGCATAATCGAGGTCCATGCCTGACAAAGACAGAGGAGCAGAAATAGGCTATTCAGACCATCATGTCTGCTTCACCATTTGATCATGAGCTGATCCATTTTCCCTCTCAGCCCCACTGCCCGGCCTTCTCCACATAACCTTTGAAACCCTGACTCATGAAGGACCTATCAAACTCTGACATAGCCTCAACAACTGCCTGTGGCAACAAATTGCACAGATTTACCTCCCTCTGGCAGAAGAAATTCCTATGCATTTCTGTTCTAAGTGGATGCTCTTCAATCCTGAAGATGTGCCCTCTTATCCTAGGCTCTCCCACCATGGGTAAGACCTTTCAACATCTACTCTGTCCATGCTTTCTAACATGCAGGTCCCAATCATTTGTCTTCACCTTGCAGCAGTTAGAAGCAACATAAAGAGTAGATTGTTTTCTCTCTCCTTAACACTAACAACAAGATCCAAATGGTGATAACTCAAAAATAAAAACCAAAACAAAGATTTAACCCTTTGGATGCCAGCTATTTACAACCTTTCATCATAGATACTCCGGACTTGGTCCATGAGTAAACTGCAGTTCGAACACTAGAATGAACCAGCTGGTGGTTGGGGACACGGAGTATATACGCTTGTTGGTGATCCCTGAAAACAGGGAAGTGGAGTCCAAAGGTTTAATTATGTTATGTCACTCAATTAATCATCTTTGAATATCCTCCAATTTCTTTCTTTCTTTGTATTTGCATATTGCTCTCATGCAAAGTCAATGCGAAGGCTCTGGCCTTGCTTGTGGAAGACCGCTGACTTCCAGCAGCAGCAGAGATAGCAATTTACCTTGACCTTGAACTCTGTTTCATTCTGAACCATCTTTTGGTGGTCAGCCACGGTTTGGACTAGGGAAAGAAGGTAGCTTTATGGGCTCTGAACAACTTTAATGACTTGCTGGAGGTCAGATTACTGACCTGCTGTAAGATCCATCCACCGTAATCCACAGCAGGAGTCAGAGCTTGAAAGTCAGCAAGAAGACCTTACATGGAAGCTGGCTGAGTTTTGAGTCTTTGGGCATAGTGGCTCAGCTAATAGAGCTGTTGCCTCATTGACAGAGAATCTGGTTCAATCCTAAAATAATTAAGGGATCTGGGAAAAAGGTAGGTAGGTGGAGATGAGCCTATCATCAGATCAGCTATGATCTCATTGAATGGCGGAACAGGCTTGATGGGCCAGATGGCCTACTCCTGCTCCTATTTCTTATGTTTGGACCTTTGGTGCTCCAGTTTGTGGAGTTTGCATACTCTCCCTGTGATAAATAGATTTATTATGGGAGCTCCAGTTTTCTCCCATTATACCAAAGACTTGCAGGTTTGTGAAAGGGGAGTGGTAGAATCTGGGAAAGAAAAGTGGGGAGAATAAAATGAGGCAAGTGCAGTATTAGTATAGGTCATATTTGAGGGTGGAGCTAACCCCCTGGATTGAAGGGCTTGCTTTTATGCAGTAGGTCTCTGACTTTATTGGATGGCTCGTGTTCATGCTGCAATTGAAGCTGCAACTGATAACTAGCCGTAGCTCCATAGTTGGATCTTCAAGAGCTAAAACAGATTGCCCTTCAGTAGCGTTTAGGGAATGGTCATCTCCAAGCTCTGCACAAAGCTCTTTGGCAAGTTGCCACTGTTCTTCTCTTAGCTGATTGTTATTGAATTGGCTTTTTGGATTGCAATCCACTGCATTTTGTATTGTGGAGATCCATCAAATTTCTACAGTGGCCTTCTGTACAGTAGAACTTGTTTGCATCTTGGCCTTCCAAGGAGCATTTTGGATGCAATGTTTCCTTGCTCATTTTCTCACCAGGTGTCGATCTACCTCTGCGCTATTTCCTTATTAACCTGCAATGCCATTTCCTGAACTGGAGGCCACAGTCTGAAACTAAGGGTCATTGGTCTTCATTCATAATTTTTTTTTTGCTTCTTCACAATCTCTTCCCACTAAGTTGTAGATCTTGATTACCTAATGTAAAACATGGTGCAACAGCATTTTTGGTGAAGTGGATGGGGTATGGGGAGGGAAGGTAATGCACAAAATGGTTACGTAACCAAGCACTGCAGCAACTTTAAAAACTAAAGGTCAGTTTATGTTGAGGGCAAACTCTATGCGAGAAAAATTTAGATATTAAAATGCCATTTTCAATGTTTCTTAGTCCTGGGTATGACCTCAGCAATGCTTTTCCTAATAATGACCATCAGTGCTTCTGGTGGGCATTGGAACCTGCTCTCATGCCTGACTCTCTCTGCAAGTCGATCCTCATTCTATCCACTTGAAAGAGGAGAGTAACCCTGATCAGGAGTCTCCAGCTCCCTGAAGTACCTATGTTTGCTGAAGAATCTTGCTGGTTGAATAAGTGGCACTTTGTGCAGTATGTGTAATACGGTTGTGAGGCTTTTAGCCATGCAAGAATACAAGATTGTAAATAGTTTCCAAATGTCATGCCTATTAATTAGTAGATAGTAGTGAATACTTCTCAACTGTACTCGCTAAGGAGAAAGACATCGTAGATGGAGTTCAGGGAGAGGGCAGCAATAAGCTGGAGCATCTTCCCCCTGCTGATTGAGATGGAAAGTAAACCTCTCTGGGGGCGTGGCAAGATGGCGTAAGGAACAGACGTCCCTTCCAGTCCTCTCCTGACTCTAACTTATTGTTTTGTCTTTAAGTGCCCGTTAAAACTTTTTAAAAAAGTTTATAAATAGTATGAGGTGTTGAATTAATACCTAATTTGTTAAAAAAAAGTAAAAGGAAACATCAACAGATTGTTAAAAAATTATATTTTCCGAAATTATCTGAGCCTGCTTGTTTACAAAAAGCCACGACTCAGCGTGAAATGGATCCAGGAAAAGAAGCGAAGAATTTGCCCTTGGAGCTCCGTTCTGATTTCGTAAGTCTTTCTGAAGGTCGTTTTCAGCTGCCTTTAGAACAAAGGGCTGGCCGGATGCCAGTATTTCAAACAACGTCTACTGAGACTTTGACTACTGAATTAGCTGAGGCGCCACCAGTTGGAGATATACCATCAGTTATAACAGCTCTTCCAGATACTGATGTAACAAAGCTTTTAAAGGAGGTTTGGATCAAAGATAACCCTGATCATCAGCCTCCTGATACTTCTGGGGGGTCTGTGACAGGGGCTCTTACATAGAGTCAAACTGTAAGAAAAGCTACTAAATTAAAAGAAGGGATAGAAGGTCCTCTGATTCCACAAGAACAGCAGGATCCCACCATGTTTGGATCTACTGATGTTGATATACTTTTCAAGAGTCTTGAACATAAGATATTTTCTTCAATGATGCATTTAGGAGATTCTATGAATAATTTTACTTCTAAGATTAATGCATTGGTGGATGTCAATACTCAACAGATGGCTGATTATGGAGCTTTTAAAGTCGAAACTATTGAAAGACTTGAGATGTGTGATCAAGGATTATCTGATGTACAAGATCAATTGCAAGATGTGAATAAAACAATTGAAATGCTACAGATCAGAATAAAAATTTAGCAAAAAAGGTTGATTATTTGGAGAACCAATCCAGACGGAATAATGTGAAAATTGTTGGCTTGCCAGAAGGCATAGAAGGGCCAGATCCAAGAAAATTTTTCACTGAATGGATTCCACAAGTGTTGGGACAAGATAAGTTTCCTGAAGGTTTAATATTGGAACGGGCTCATAGAGCTTTGAAAAGGAGACCTTTCTCAGGACAGAATCCAAGACCTGTTCTGGTTTGCTGTTTAAATTACTGTGATAGAGAGGCTATTTTACATATGGCTATTAGAAATGCACAGCAAAACAGATCTCCTTTGATGGTTCAGAGTAATCGTGTTTTCTTCTATCCGGATTTGAGTCAGGAAATTATGTTTCAACGACGTGAATTTAATTCTGTGAAAGAATTATTGTGGAAAAAAGGATATAAGTCAACATTTAGATACCCTGCGGTACTGAAGATTTTTCAGGATGGATATCAACCAAAGTTCTTTGATAATCCTAAAGAAGCTATGGATTTTGCTCAGTCTTTACCAATTACGCAATTCCAGGAACGAATATAACAAATTCCACGGTCTCCAAAGGGGGCAGAGCTGCAAGAAGGGAATTTGATTTCTGGAAGAAATGGAAGAAACGGTGGTCGCAATGGCAAAGTTGATTAAAAAAATTTAAAAATTTTTTTTTTTAATATATTATTTTTGTTGAGAAGATTTTAAATAGTGATGGGAGTTGGGAGAGGGAACTGGGTGGGCACCAATTTCCAGAAGTAATCAGCTGCGTGTGAGTTATCTCACACCCTATATTTTGGGGGAGTTACCGCATTAGGTGGTTTAAACAGGAGGAGGTAATTGTGACCTCCGACCTGTTTTTTTTCTTTTTAATTTTTGGGTTAGGGAGTGAAGCTTTTTTTTATCTTTTTTAAATAATTAAAAATTTTTATATATAACTTTTTTTTTTTTTTTTTTAGTTTTTGGTTGTAATTTCAAAGGGGAATTAAGGGTTTTTTTTCTTTTTTTCTTTTTTGGGGGGGGGTTTCTTTTTTTTCTTCTTTTTTTTCTCTCTTTTTCCTTTTTTTGTTTGTTTCTTGTTGTTGTGTTTTATTGAGTGTAAGAAATGTCTAATTTGAAGTTTGCTTCTCTTAATGTTCAGGGTTTAAATAATCCTATTAAGCATAAGCAAGTTCTTGCTTATTTAAAAAAATTAAAAGTTGATGTTGCTTTTTTACAGGAAACTCATTTAACAGATAAGGAACATTTGAAACTCAAACGTGAATGGGTTGGGCAAGTTTTTTATTCTTCGTTTAATTCCAAGGCAAAAGGTGTGGCAATTTTGGTACATAAGAATCTACCATTTCAGTTACAGAATGAAGAGAAAAATGGTGGAAGATTATTAAAATTAAATTGTACAATCTTTAATGAGGCATGGGCTTTGCTTGATGTTTATGCTCCTAATGTTGAAGATACAGCTTTTGTTGTGGATACGTCTTTATTACTTGGACAATCGAACTCTAATGTGATGATTGGGGGAGATTTGAATGTGGTGTTGGAGCCTTTATTGGATAAGTACCCAAGAGTAATTAAGAAGTCTAAGATGGCAATCCAAGTGACTAATTTGATGGCAGATTTGAATTTAATTGATATTTGGCGAAGAGTTAATCCTACAGAGAAAGATTTTTCTTTTTATTCCTTGCGACATAATTCTTTTTCTAGAATTGATTATTTTTTAATATCAGCACATTTGCAGGATAGGGTTACATCTGTGGAGTATAAGGCTAGATTGGTTTCAGATCATTCATTATTATTATTAGAATATTTGAGTTCACAAGTTGTTCAGAAAGCTTCAAGATGGAAATTTAATACTATGCTATTGCAAAAAGCAGAATTTATTAGTTTTTTAAAACAGCAAATTGAAATTTTTATTGGTATTAACTGTAATTCTGTTTCTAGTCATTTTGTTTTATGGGATGCAATGAAAGCTTTTTTGCGAGGTCAAATTATCAGTTATGCCTCTAAAGTAAAGAAGGAGAGAATTAAAGAGATTGAAGACTTAGAGGAAAAGATAACTGCTACTGAAAAAGAATTTCAAAAACATGCTACCGAAACGCAAAAGAATCAGTTAACTAATTTAAAATTTAAATATAATGAATTACAAGCATATCGGTTTGAATGTTTAATGAATCGAACTAAGCATAAGTTTTATGAATGGGGTGAGAAAGCTCATAAAGTTTCGTCATGGCAATTAAAAAAGGAACAATTATCTAGGATTATACCAGCGATTATAAAGAAATCAGGTATTACTTTTAATCAAAAGGAGATTAATGAGGAATTTTGTAATTTCTATAAACAATTATATAGTTCGGAATGTAAAGATGTAACTGGAGACGCAATAGATTCTTTCTTGGAAAATATTAACTTGCCACAATTGAATCAAGAAGATAGACAAGAGTTAGATAAACCTTTTACAGAAGATGAAATAGAAAGGGCAATAACATGCCGAATGGAAAGGCACCTGGTGAAGATGGGTTTTCTATAGAGTTTTATAAAGTTTTTAATGCTGATGTATCTTCTATTTATAAGGATGTATTACAACAAACTTACAATACTTTTCAATTACCTGAGTCTTGTTCTAACGCAATAATTACGGTTATACCAAAAAAAGATAAAGACCCTTTACAGGTTTCTTCTTATAGACCAATTTCGTTGTTAAATGTAGATTATATAATTGTAGCTAAAATTATGGCTAATAGATTAGCTCAATATCTGCCTAAAATTATACATGGTGATCAAACGGGATTTATAAAAAACAGGTATGCGTCAGATAATATTTTACGGTTAATAACCTTGATAAATAAATCTAAATTTCAGTTGAATTATCCAATAGTGGTTTCATTGGATGCAGAAAAGGCTTTTGATAGAGTGGAATGGAAGTTTCTGTTCAAAGTACTTGAGAAATTTTGTTTTGGTTCTTCATTTATTGGATTGATAAAGGCTTTATATAATAGCCCGAAGGCTAGAATTGCTGTTAATGGCCAAATTTCAGAATCTTTTAGTTTGACAAGATCTACTAGACAAGGATGTCCGTTGTCACCTGCTTTATTTGCTATAGTTATTGAACCTTTAGCACAATTAATACGTCAAAATGAAAATGTTAAAGGTATGAGAGTTCTGAATGAGGAATATAAGATTAATTTATTTGCTGATGATGTTTTATTATATTTGGTGGATCCGGATATTTCTTTACCTGCAATTCAAGAATGTTTAGAAATTTATGGTCAATTATCTGGTAACAAAGTAAATTGGGCTAAAAGTGAAATTTTACCAATTTGTAAAGGTGATTATTCAGTATATAAAAATATTACAAATTTGAAGTGGACTACACAAATTAAATATTTAGGAATTAATGTTAATACGGAATTTCAAGAATTATATTCAATTAATTATTTTCCTTTAATAAAAAGGATTAAATTAGATTTGATTAGGTGGAGGGATTTACCTTTGGGTTTACTAAGGAGGATTAATACCATAAAAATGAATATTTTTCCTAGAATACAATATTTGTTTCAATCAATTCCTTGTTTTTTTAAGGATTTATATAAAGCGATTAGAGAATTCTTATGGAAGGGAAAATTTCCAAGAGTAGCAATTAGAAAATTGATGTGGGATTTTCAATTTTGAGGTTTAAGATTATCGAATTTTCAGCATTATTATGAAGCAGCTCAATTCAAATTTCTTAGTGCATTAATGAATATGGACAACCCACCTAGTTGGGTAAAGATAGAAATGGCGGTTATTTTAGAAAAATGTCCTCATGAGTTTTTGTTTCGATGGAATCAAAATTTATTACGAACTTATGATGTGCCAATATTGAAACATTTATTGAATTTATGGACAAGTAAACTTTAAAAATTGGGTCTTAAAATATATATTCTGGAAGATTGCCATTATATAATAATCAACTTGTTCCTTTTACGGTCTCTAATGCCACTTTGAAACAATGGGAAAAGAAGGGAATAAAAAATTTATCTGATTGTTTTTCTGAGGGTTGTTTTTGTTCCTTTGACAAATTACAAAGGAAATATGATATTAGTGCAAATTCTATATTTGTACTTTCGCGCAAACAGAGGAACCACTGACATTGTCTTTGCCCTCAGACAGCTCCAAGAAAAGTGCAGAGAACAAAACAAAGGACTCTACATCACCTTTGTTGACCTCACCAAAGCCTTCGACACCGTGAGCAGGAAAGGGCTTTGGCAAATACTAGAGCGCATCGGATGTCCCCCAAAGTTCCTCAACATGATTATCCAACTGCACGAAAACCAACAAGGTCGGGTCAGATACAGCAATGAGCTCTCTGAACCCTTCTCCATTAACAATGGCGTGAAGCAAGGCTGTGTTCTCGCACCAACCCTCTTTTCAATCTTCTTCAGCATGATGCTGAACCAAGCCATGAAAGACCCCAACAATGAAGACGCTGTTTACATCCGGTACCGCACGGATGGCAGTCTCTTCAATCTGAGGCGCCTGCAAGCTCACACCAAGACACAAGAGAAACTTGTCCGTGAACTACTCTTTGCAGATGATACCGCTTTAGTTGCCCATTCAGAGCCAGCTCTTCAGCGCTTGACGTCCTGCTTTGCGGAAACTGCCAAAATGTTTGGCCTGGAAGTCAGCCTGAAGAAAACTGAGGTCCTCCATCAGCCAGCTCCCCACCATGACTACCAGCCCCCCCACATCTCCATCGGGCACACAAAACTCAAAACGGTCAACCAGTTTACCTATCTCGGCTGCACCATTTCATCAGATGCAAGGATCGACAATGAGATAGACAACAGACTCGCCAAGGCAAATAGCGCCTTTGGAAGACTACACAAAAGAGTCTGGAAAAACAACCAACTGAAAAACCTCACAAAGATAAGCGTATACAGAGCCGTTGTCATACCCACACTCCTGTTCGGCTCCGAATCATGGGTCCTCTACCGGCACCACCTACGGCTCCTAGAACGCTTCCACCAGCGTTGTCTCCGCTCCATCCTCAACATCCATTGGAGCGCTCACACCCCTAACGTCGAGGTACTCGAGATGGCAGAGGTCGACAGCATCGAGTCCACGCTGCTGAAGATCCAGCTGCGCTGGATGGGTCACGTCTCCAGAATGGAGGACCATCGCCTTCCCAAGATCGTATTATATGGCGAGCTCTCCACTGGCCACCGTGACAGAGGTGCACCAAAGAAAAGGTACAAGGACTGCCTAAAGAAATCTCTTGGTGCCTGCCCCATTGACCACCGCCAGTGGGCTGATAACGCCTCAAACCGTGCATCTTGGCGCCTCACAGTTTGGCGGGCAGCAGCCTCCTTTGAAGAAGACCGCAGAGCCCACCTCACTGACAAAAGGCAAAGGAGGAAAAACCCAACACCCAACCCCAACCAACCAATTTTCCCTTGCAACCGCTGCAATCGTGTCTGCCTGTCCCGCATCGGACTGGTCAGCCACAAACGAGCCTGCAGCTGACGTGGACTTTTTACCCCCTCCATAAATCTTCGTCCGCGAAGCCAAGCCAAAGACAAAGACATTATCAATTAAGATCTTTTGTAAAAGAGTTATGTGGTCGACATATGATTTTATTGCCTGAATCTAGTTTTGAAGAATATGTACTTTCAATACCAAAAAAGGGATATATATCTGATTTGTATTGTATTTTACAAGAAATTGATAATAAAAAAGACTGGGATAAAGATAAGTTGAAATGGGAAAAAGATTTAGGACATAAAATAGCTGAAGAAGCTTGGATGGAAATTTGTCAGAATAGTATTCGGAAATTAATTAATGCTAGACTAGCGATGATTAATTATAATTTTATTCATCAGCTATATTTAACGCCGGAGAAATTTTAAAAATTTGGTTTTAGTAAGTTGGATTCTTGTTTTCGATGTGATCAGACGGCCAATACTTTTTTGCATACTGTTTGGCTTTGTGATCGATTGCAACAGTTTTGGGAAGGTATTCAATCTGTTTTTAACAGTTTATATAATATCCATCTTGTATTAGATCCCGATATATTTTTATTAGGGAACATGCAATCATTAATCGATTTAGGTTTAGAGGATTATCAGATTTCATTTATTTATTTAGCTTTAGTTGTGACTAAGAAATGTATAGCACTTACTTGGAAAGATAGAAATATACTAACTTTAGATAAGTGGTATTTGGAAATGAAATTTAGTTTGACTATGGAAAGGATATCTTTTTCAATTCAGGATAAGATGTCTTTTTATAAGTTAAAGTGGACTCTGTTTGCTAATTATATGCATTTGTTTGATTTAAATATATGTTTAAGTGTGATATTTTAGTATTGACAATATTTTTGTTGTTGTTAGAATTGTTTTAGGTTAAGTTTTATCTCTTTTTTTTGTAAGTGGGTATTTTTTTTCATATATAATATTGTCAATTTTATTAACTCTTCACTCTTTATTTTGAGGGGGAGGGTTGGACTAATTTTAAGTTAGACTATTAATATTGTGTTACAATTAACGGGGGGGTTATTTTGTGTAGTTTTCTGATGTAATATTGTAATCATACCTTTTTAAATTCTTTTTTTCTATTTTTATTTAAATGTAATTCTTTATTGTATTCATGTTATAAAATTTTAAATAAAGTCTTTAAAAAAAAGAAGAAAAAAAAAGAAAGTAAACCTCTCTGAAGCATTGTATTCTCCTTGTAACTCACAGCTTGCCGACGAGCACCTGGATCTTGATGAAATGAGTAGCCAGAGACAAATGAAAGTATCAAACTACAGAAAAGTTTCCAAAATGCCTGTATGCGGAATAGCACAACCAAACTCAGAGGTCAGTGGTGTCATTCATCTTACTATGTTCCAAAATAGACCCTTTATTGAACAGTCTCAATTGTGTGCATCTGCTGTTCTTGCACTATCAGTGAAATTATAGAAAAAATTCTAAAGGAAAGGAGTTTTTATTTTGGAGACATACAGCACTATCACAGGCCCTTTCGACCCACGAGCCCATGCTGCTCAATGACACCAAATTAACCTACAACCCCCCCCCCCCCACCAACCACCACCATGTTTTCTATGGTGGTAGGAAATTAGAGCCCCCAGGGAAAACCCATGCAGACACAGGAAGAACGTATGGAATCTTTACTGACAGCATGGGACTTGAACCCTTATCCCGATCGCTGATGCTGTAACAGAGTAGCACTAACCATTTTGTTAACCATGTTGCACCGCACATTTAACAAGGTATCAAAGATAGAATTGCTTTGTGCAGAGTGAGCAGAGTATATAGATATGTTTTTGGGACATAAATTGGGAAAGGTTTGTTAGAGAGTCATATACAAATACTTTAAAATACACTTACTTGAAATGTAGGACCTCTTCCCCATGCTAAACATATCAATGCCTCAAAGCCTTTGCAAGAGCTTTGAAGAGTGATCAAGAGATGTCACTAATGGATTATTGTTTACAAAAGGCAACAGATGAAAGAACTTTTTGGAGCTGCATATGGTCTGGAAGAGAGCTTGCTGTTGTAAGAGGGTCATGTGGTTTTGCAAGCAGAGAGAGTAAACAGGTTTTTTCTGTGTGTGTGTGATAGAGAGAGAGAGAGGCACAGAGAGCAGCTGGGACTGGAACAGGACAAGCTGGCAAACTGTTGGACAGCCCATTTGGAAGACGGCCTGGTCAAAGCCCTTGTGGTTCATGCAAGAGGAGAGGACTGGCTGTCTAATGTTTCACTTGGAATAAGTCAAACAAAAAGGAACTCTGTGATGACCTGAAAGAAAGAGATTATCATCTGGAGAACCCTGAAGGGGCAAGTTACGTTAGCAAGACACTGGAGTGGCTGATTAAAAAGGAATCAGTTGTGGATGTCCTGGAATAACAAATCTCTCTCTAAATTGCCAAGAACCTTTCTGAGCAGTAACCATTTGCCTTTCAAGCACAAAAGCCCAGTGAATTTTATAAATGTTAAATTCTGTGCATAGTATAAGAATTGCCAGTGAACTTGGAGGAATGAGAATATCTATTGTTGCTGGGTTTCTGAGTCCTCTGGGCTCATAACAAGAGGAAATACCGCCTCACTAATTTGATTGAGCTTTTTGAGGACATCATAAGAAGATTGATAAAGACAGGGCAGTAGACATTGTTTACATGGCCTTCAGACATTTGACAAGGTAATGCATGGTAGGCTGGTTTGGAAGTTAAGGGGCATGTGATCCAAGGCAAGATGGCTAATTAGATCCAAAATTGGCTTGGTGATAGGTGGATGATTCTCTGATTGAAAATCTGTTGCCAGTCATGCACCATTGGGATCAGTGCTAGGATCTTTGCAGTTTACGATGTATATTAATGACTTGGGAATGATTGCTGGGGACATGATTAGTAAGTCTGTGCATGGCACACAACTTCATGGTGTTTTGAATAGTGAGGAAGGTTGTCGAAAGCTACAACAGAATATAGATCAGTAAAACTCTTCACAAGGTAATGGTAAACTAAACACAGCACATATAGTTTCTGAAATGTGCACTCTGTACTCAAGCTAACAACAAATGCGTTATGAAAAGTAAATAATAATGAGACAGCAATGATCATCCCTGCAGGTCACATTATGTGAGGCTTGGTCTGGCAGGATACACAGGGAGGGCAAATTACACTCGGGGTAAACCCACTCTGGTGAATATCTCCCACCCATGCATACACCTTTGGCTGTCATTGAGATTATTCCCGAAGACTTTTTTTCTGAACGCTGCCCAGCAAGTTAGTGGAAGCTGTTTTACAATGATACTGCATTGCAAGATCCATACTCTTTATGAAACAACATCACCTACTGGAAAAAACCCCCACATACAAATGCTGTTGCACATCTTTTCAACCAACTTTGTGATCTGATTTGGTACTTGTAACATCCCCAATATTTTAACATTCCAAATAAGATACAATCTAATTCATAGGCAAAGATTTATATTCAATATGCCAGTATATATATCTGTATATATATATCTAGCGAGATCTCTCTCTCTCTCTCTCTCTCTCTCTCTGATAGCTCTGATAGCTCGCTCGCGCTCTCTCTGTGCGCGCTCACTCTCTATATGTATGTCTGTCTATATGTGTATATGTTGACCTCAGCTCTTTCAAATGCTGGCTGATGGGATGCATAAAACGATAGATAGATAGATAGATAGATGCTCAGTAATCTGGAGTGAATTCAACTAATTACCATCCTTTTACTTCTGTAGAAATTGGCTGACAGCTCCACTCTTTAACAGTGTGGTTATGTAAATTCTAAAGGGAAGATTTGTGATTTGACAGCTATTTTATATTGTCTACAACTATATGATCATGGAATAGCTGTTTTTGAGGAGTTGTGCAAAATAATGATAGATGCCCCTTGCATGTATTAGTCTTTGCCCTGCTGAAAGTAATTGTTGCAAGGTTAGATGATTTAGCAGTACATTTAGATTACACAAGAGGCTCCAATGGCTCAGTGGTTAGAGCGTTGGTCTTGTAAACCAGGGGTCATGTTCATTCTTTGGTGAGGCCTCATTTCTGTGAGGGGTGATGGACAAAATGGCGACTCTCTGCTCTGTCTGCCTGAAGGTAGACAAAAGTTAAATTTCATGCATGTTACATTCTAAGCATGTCATTGCATGACAATAATGGAACCTTTACCTTTAGGATGAAGTGAGATCTGAAAATAAAACTGTTTTCATTGCAGGGACTGCTGCGGATCCTGTCCTACCTTACAGATGATTCCAGGAGGTTTACCAGGGTGTTGTGTTTGAACCTGAGAGAAGACGCAGTGCTAGAGGCAGAAGGAGAAATATATTCACTCAGGGAAACCAACAATCTCCAACGGATCATCATTCCTGCTTCAAAGGTGGAGGAGCTGGAGGTGATAATCTCTGTGTAAATCTTGATTTTTAAAAAACCTGAAGCTTCGCTGCATGTAAAATGATTTCAGACCTGTTATTTAATCTTTTTATATCTTTTACTGTTCTATGGTCAAAATACCCAAGTTTTCGCCTCATTTACTAAGCCACCTACAATTCATCAGCGGGTCAAGGCTAGCACTGATTCTGTAACCATACATCTCTTTCAGTCTCCCTCTCTTCATTTGGCCTTTTCATGGCTATTAACTGCCTCCACCTTGCTCCACTTACCTCCATGAATGTGGCATTTCCGCATTCGATATGCCTTGAGCGATCCTCCCCACCCCTAGTGTCAGAGCTGAGATGAAGGCCCTTCAAGGGATCTATGAAAGGGGAACTGTTTGGAGCAGCTCTAAAGGGATGGGCTGATGACATCGTCAGCTCACAACCCAGGAGCCATCACCTAACTGCTGCTGGGCACAGGCAGCCCGGTGGCAGTGGTGTCCCGCTCAGCAACCACCCCCCCCAAACCACTTGGCACCCCCCCCCATCTGCTCAGTCCCCCCCCCCCACTGCTCAACACCCCCCACCCTGCTCAGGCCTCCCTACCTCCACCACTCAGCATACCATCCCCTCCACACCCAGCCAAACTCTGGCAGCCCAACCCAGACCAAACACTGGAACCATCATACATGGCCTCTCAGCTTCAATGAGCAGACACGCGAAAGTTTAAATTGATCATTTCTGGTGCTGACACATCATGCGTGTTGGACAACCTCGGCGTTTCGGGACTATTTGATACTTTGCTGAGTAATGGCTGACTTCGTTACCCATAATCTCCACACAGCTGGAACCATTGGTTGACAGAATGGTTCCAGTTGCATGGAGGATTATGGGTAACAAAGTCAGCCATTGCATGGTGTGTATTTATGGCATCATGGCACCAGTAACCACGCCTCTTGAACGTCACATCAATGCCCCAGCCACCTCCAGGCTGAAAGGGGACATCGAAGCAAGCTTTTCTGGGCCTGCATGAAAAGATGAGAAATACCTTTTCATTCGGCTTTTAGCTGGCCTTCCTGCGGAGGCCGACTATGAAAAGGCCTATTAACTCAATATGTTCACTCATCTGTCCGGTTTCTATCTATATGTGAACATTGTCAGTATCTCTATTTTGATAGTATTACAAGATCCAAACAGCCTTTCATAATCCCAAAGGGGAATCTATTGTTTATAGGTGCTTCTTTTAAAGAATTGTTCTCTGTCTCTAGGTAAAGGCTTCAAGTTTGGCTAAACAATATCAAATCTTGTGATGTAAAATTATTAATTTGATATGTAAGAAACACTTGCTCAACCACTTGGCTGCAGAATACTAAAACAGCCACTCTGAATTGACTCATTCTCATTGGTGTCTAAATTATAATAGAGATGAGTAATGTTTTTCTCAAGATTATAGAGGTGAAATTTCAACCTTCTAATGCACCAGCATTGCAAATGATGTGCTAGTTATTGAATGTGTAGTTACTCATGTATATTGAAATTACTTGGTTACCAGATGAGTATGTTGATTGTATTGATGGTTTTAGGCTTGGTTAGTAGTACCCAACACCCAACCAACCAATTTTCCCTTGCAACCGCTGCAACCGTGTCTGCCTGTCCCGCATCGGACTTGTCAGCCACAAACGAGCCTGCAGCTGACGTGGACATTACCCCTCCACAAATCTTCATCCGCGAAGCCAAGCCAAAGAAGAAGTAATACATTGCAAACCTGCTTCATTATCTGGACATTTGGATGTCAAAGAATTTGTGGCTTATGATTGCTTCTCTGTCTCTTCTTGAACAAAGACTTCAAATTTTGATTTGTGTGATGCAGGAAGTTGAGTCTGCTTCCAAGATGGACCTACTGAGCTCCAAGAACCCCATTGAGACCTGGCAGGAAGAAACAAAAGAAATGAAATTGTTCAACTCATGCATGACTCTGAAGGAGGTTTACAGCCAGGCTGCCATGCAGTATCCCCAGCTGCAGTACAAACGGATTCCAATTACAGATTGTGCAGCCCCCACAGAAGAGGTAGTTTGGTGCAGTTTGTGTAAAATGCTGATTTTTATTCTGTTTTCAGTTACTAGATTTATTCTCCAGCAAGATCAAAACCATTCCCAGCCAAAGAAATCCAGTTAATCTGTATTCAGTCCCAGAAAGTAAAATAAATCAGTGATAAAAGTGAAATTTTGTGTGCAACAATGCAACAGCAATCTATCCATTTGTCTCTTGAAAATCCTGATTGTTTCCTCTTGCCTTTCTATAAATTAGTTCCTGATTATCAGTACACTATTTGTTTCAGGTAAGTTTTCACTTTCATCCTTTACTTCTATCCTTTGTTCCCATTGCATTCAATCTGTGTCCTTTTGCAATAATTCATCTCCTGATACTGTACCAGATCTAACATGATCTGACATTCCAGTTTTCAGATTTCTTATCAAATCTTCCTTGCTTCAAAGAAAAAAAAACATCTGGCTTCTTTGATGTACCCTTGAAGTTAATTCCAATGTATTAAAAATCTCTAGATATTAAAAATACCAAGGAACACCTGGAATTTGCCACCTTGGTTATTGGGAGGCACACAGTTTTGATGGGAAAAGATTTTATTTACTGAAGGCAAGTGTGTGAAATGGTCTCACACACACACACACACACACACACACACACACACACACACACACACACACACACACACACACACACACACACACACACACACACACACACACACACACAAACAATGATGAAGGAAAAATCACTATGATGCCCCACTACCCCTTGACTCAGTAGAGACACAGCTCTATGCTACAAGGGACACTAATTAAATGCTTCAATCCCTTTCAACAGTGCACATCTTACCAATAGTTTCTCCAGTGCCCTTTCAGGTTTCTTGACCTGGAGTGAAGCAGGGTGGTCCAAAACTGACAAAGATGGAGAACAAAGAACACATGGCACCTTTATAGTGCTGGAGGGACAAGCCCAGGTCATTAGCAGGAACAAATGGATCAGTGCCAGGAGGGTTAATCCAATTACAGGCAAGCTAGATAGTCCATTCGTCCAGTCCAGGTCATTTACATGGGTACAACAGCAAGCTGTGCACTAATGGGTGGGGTGGAACCAAACCTTGATTGTCAGCTGGTGTGTCCTCCAACTAGATAGAGAGCAGTGCTGTCAAGTGACAGCCACAACCCTTCCTAATATGGTTCTCCCCTTCTTTCACCATCACTGAAATCCTACAAACCCCTCAAAAATATCACCAAATATTTGTATAGATTCATCCCTAAGACCATATGGAGGCTCAGGTAAAAACAATACAGTCCATCAGTTTTGTGGAAGAGATGTCCAGAATTTTTAATCAAATCTATATCCAATAATTTTGTGAAAACTTTTATAGATATTGTTGATAGAAAACAATTATTCCAAGTCCATATCATTCATTTAAAATTTTCAAGACCCCTCCTTAAATACATAAATATATTAAACATTAATGGCCTCATTAACACAAAATCTCTCTGACTGTCAGAACAATCCAGCCAGGTGCACCACAGATGTGTACCACTGGGAATTCCTCACAGGACGGCACAGCTGGTTCATTCCCTGAGAGCAGTGGTAATCAGGGTTTATACCTTATCTGGGGATGTAAAAGTGACTCAGCATCTTGTGTATCTCAAAGAACCATCTCTGCTCACCCTGATCCAAATGAAAATTAGAGGTTTATTCATTTGGGTTGCCCTACAGCCATCCATTTATTTAGTCATTTCCAAGACTAGTTGGTACTGGAAGGTCTCTATCCTTCATTTCCCTTGAGGGATGACATGATAGAGGATCTGCCATTTCTACAATATTCAGACAGGTAGATCCAGTGCTGGTGTCTGAATTGAATTCCACCTGCAAACTTAAAGGAGGACATCATTAGTTGAACGAATGAGCTGGCACCGAGGAAGCAGGGATGGAGGGAGGGGGTGAGGTTGGCCAAATCAGAGCAAGTAACTGGTTCTATTTTGGTTTAGGGGCTGTTCACATTCAAGTTCAACACTGCTCATCTGCCCTGGCCCCCTCTGCCCCCAGATGTAACAAACACAGGATTCCTCTTGTCCTCACTTACCACCCCACTAGCCTCTGCATTCAACACATTATCTTCCATAATTTTCGCCACCCACAACTTGATCCAACTACTAGACACATCTTCCCCTCTCCTCCTTTTGTAGAGACCACTCCCCCCATGACTCCCTTGCCCATTCATCCCTCCCCACCAATTGCTCCCTGGCACCTTCCCCTTTGGCTGCAGGAAGTTCCACATTTATGCTCTCAACTCTTTCTTCATCACCATTCTCAAGCTACTGATTTATTGACCTGTCTTTCTCTGTCTGTTTGTAGTTATTTGTTATAGAGTTGTAAACACTCTAAGTAATTTGCTCTTTCGCAAGTTCCCTGAAATTGACACATTTTATTTGTGTTCCTAACTAAGGAATAAATGTGGCTCGGAAACCAGGGAGAAATAAATCCCTTCCACTTCTTTGAGAGAACATCCAAAAGAATGTTGCAATGTCAGCCAGGATTATGTCCACAAATCTCTGGAGCAAGGTTTAAATTCATAACTATTTGAACAAATTCCCAAGCAATTCTGCATTCAAGAAGAAGCAGAAGCTGGATATGTATGTGGTTAATACCAATGCTTCTTTTCCCCCTTCCTCTATTGTACAGAGTATATTCTTACCTTAGTAAGCAACTATGCAGGGAGATGCTCCACTTTTTCTTGGGAATATTTTATTTATTGAAACCATTATATACATTCAAAAATCATCTACAATACTAGATAAAACTTAGATTAAAAAATCATACATGGTATATTATACAAACTAACCCCCACCCCCCTAACAAACCCACACAACTCCACCCCCCCATTAACCTATCTCCCCCCCGCCAAAGAAAAGAAAGAAAAGTGGAGATTAACCATAGTAACAAATTTCATTAAATAATTACCATAGATTAGAGAAACCACGCCCGTGCCACCAGGGAATTCAGAAATTCAAACCCATATTAAAGGTTCCAAGTTTTACAATTAAAAAAAGATAAATTGTATGTTGTTATCTCTTATGGAATTCAAGACTTCAATTCCAGTCTATCATGAGGTGCTCCACTTGATCCAAAAAAATAGAAGCCTATGGTTTGTCAAGCCCCACTCAAACTCCATCCTCATAACTAGGTTGACAGTGTGCTCCTTCAGATTCTGATGGCAAGTTCCTCTTTCTCACATCCTTTGCCCAGGATTTGTGTGGAAGATTGATAAATCCCAAGCAGTGAAAGCCAGGAGCTACATTTTTACTTCGTGGAAAGGTGAATATTTATTGGTGTTCCTCAGTTTGGATGATTCCTGCTGTGAGTTAAAATGTGCTGTTGCAAACATTAAATGTCTAATCCAGGCAACTCAGATAAATGAAGCAAAATATAGTAATCACGTTTGATTATCAGTCCTGATACTTTGCATTATTGTTGTATTGATAGGAATTTGATATCTTCCTTGCTGTCGTGAGGTCACATTTAATCATAGATCAAAACACAGTGATTGTTTTAAATTGTCACAATGGCAAAGGAAGAACTACTGCTGGGATGGCCATTTCACTGCTTCTCATCTGGCATATGAAAGTGAGTTGAAAAGCTGGTACAAGAGAATTTTAGATTTGTCTGTTTGAAATGCTATTTCATTTATTTTAGATTATTCTTTGCAAGTTAAAATGTCATACATTTCTCAGTACTGTACCACTCGAATTTCAAGTGATGTTTTACCAATTAAAAAAAAATCCCTTTGAAGTTCTTTGTAGTTTGAAAAAAGCTCATGGCAAAGCATAGCAAAAACATAGATAAAGGAGAAACAGATAAGGGTATCAAGATAAAGGAGAAACAGAAACTTCAAGAACAAAATTCTTGTGTTTTTGATTTCAGTAGCTCCAACTTTCACAAAATGAAATCTTTGGTTGCCATTGGTTTAAAGATTTTTTGTTGCATTAATGCTATTTAAAGATTACATAAAAATGTTGAAAGATGGTAGATAGAGGTTAACATTGAAAAGTGTGAAGTGCTTAATTTTAGAAAAAAAATCAAAACAGGACACATACAGTAAACAGGAGGGTATTGAAGAATGCAGAAGAACAGAAGGATCTAGGAATAATGGTTCATCATTCTTTGAAGGTGGAATCTCATGTGGATAGAGTGGTGAAGAAAGCTTTTGGTATGCTGGCCTTTATAAATCAAAACATAGAATATAGGAGTTGGGAAGTGATGTTGAGACTATTCAAGGCATTGGTGAAGCCACATTGAGAACACTGTGTGCAGTTCTGGTCACCAAATTATAGGTAGAGAGGGAGCAGAGAAGATTTACTATAATGTTGCCTGGATTTCAGAATCTAGATTACAAAGAAAAATTGAGTAAATTAGGTCTTTATTCATTGGAGTGTAGAAGGTTAAGGGGGGGATTTGATAGAGGTACTCTATCCCCCTCATAATTTTTAGATAGAGTTGATGTCTCTCTTCCCCTCGAAGGTAGGTGAAATTCCAACAAGAGGTCATGAGTTAGGGGGGAAAAAGTTTAGAAGTAACATGAGGGGGAACTTCTTCACTCAGAGAGTGGTGGCTGAGTGGAATGACCTTCCGGGAGAAGTAGTGGTGGCAGGGTCCATTTTGTAATTTAAGGAAAAATTGGATAGGTGCATGGATGTGAGGGGATTGGAGGGTTATGGGCAAAGTGCAGGTAGGTGGGACTAGAGGAGATCACTTAGATTGGTACCGACTCGAGGGGCCGAGATGGCCTGTTTCCGCACTGTAATTGTTATATGGTTATTCTGTGACATAAACCTTGATATATAAAATGAAAGGTTCTTTTGCATTTGGTGTAAATTGTACTTTACTGGAAGCATGAGACTTTGTTGTGCAGCATGTTTGAGAAATAGCTGTTGGTCTGATTTGCCATCTCTGTTTCTGCTCAATGGTATCTCATTGCTTTGTTCCACAGTACTGGTAAAGGTAAAGGTTCCGTTATTGCCACATAATACTACATTTAGAATATAATAATGTATGAAATTCTTTGACCCTTATCTACAGATATAATTCCAGCTCAATACTCCAGTGCATTAATGAAGGAGATGTAAACTTTTAATGTTGATTGGAACTACTTGATTTTGTGTGTGAACATTTTTTACCAGCGCAAAACCAAATTAAAATATTACCAGTAACATAAAATTGAAAGAGAAAGTGCAAGAAATACTTAGCAGATGAAGCACAAAACAGGGGAATGGGAGTCGATGGTTCCTTATACCCATGGGGGTTTGTATTATCACTTTTCAAGATTCTTTTATTGTTATGTAATAAAGCAGAAAATGGAATATTCCATAAAATTTACACAGATCCTCCATCAGCAGAAATTGCCTGGTGCACCTTACAATCAGAAAAAAGAAGCAATAGAGAGTCCCCCAGAGCAATTGAGTGTCCATGGCTTCACCTTGAGCACTCCTACAGCCTCCACAGCCAACACAGACTTTGGTCCAAACCTTTGGCAACCCGAACACGAGATCCAAATCACTGACACAATCAGGAATCCCTCAGCGCCCTTGGCACCCTCTCACATCTTGGTTCCGATACCTGGAACCTGTTCAGCCAGTCTTGAGCCAGTATCCATCAGTACGCAGCCTGGTGTGAGTCCCTTGACCCCAGTTGCCAGCAGCCCACGGCCTGTGTAGGATCCTCACCAACAGCCCAGTCGCCTGTGCGATTTTCTGCCTCAGAGCCCTTCGCTGGTCTGCTGCCATGGTCAACATTCTATTGGTTGTCTCCTCTACTTTTTATTTTCAAGCAGGGGGTTGGTCTCCCCATTTTCTGGGGCCCTGTGACGATCCTCTGCTTCTCCGGAAACTGCAACCCCTTGAGGCCTCTGAGTCCAGACCCAGTGGTTGCAAAATTTTAGAATAAACCACTGTTGGTTCCTTTAACAGGCTTTTTAAAGCTTGTACAGCACTGATGGCAGTTGGACTGGGTGCTTGGATCCCGTGGGAGAGTGCTGTCATTTATAAAGACTTTAAAAATATTCTTCTGAATGGTCTTTGAAAAACTTTCTCTATCTAATAATTTTCTTAAACTTTCCCTTTTACTCTTCCAGGGACAATCTTCACACAAATGATATGGCCTTCATGTATTTAATGTTGCTAGCCCTTTAGAAAAAAATAACTTTCACAATGTGCCAATATTCTTCTAATCTTTTTTAAATGCAAAATGTATTTGAAAAAAAATTTTTAATCATACAATCTTGTACAACTTTAAAATTATTTCCTCTCCGGATAGGGGTTTCCAGAACCTAATGTGGAAGACATGGTGAGCATCCCTGATGCCAAGTATACAAAGGGTGAATTTGAGGTAAGAAACTGCAGGAGATTGAAAATCTTTACAGCAGGTCAGATATAATATTCATCCAATTGGCTATCATCCACTCCGTGTGAGTGACTCTTATCACAATTGCCAGTGAAATTTCTTAGCCAAGGTAAGATGTCCCTCCTCAACTTTTGAACTGTCTGTTGTATTTTGCACATTTAATAATGGCATGGATAAGAATGAATAAATATTGAATTGAGTACTGTTATTGCTCAAAGTGCAGCAGCAATAGAAATTCACCAAGACAAATGGTTACTTAAACAAAAGTAGTTTTTAATTTTCTTTAAACATAAAAACAGGATCAAACTTTAACTTATTACTATTAACTTAACCCCCTTCTAATTCTAAGTGAATGTGTATGTAATGTGTGTAAATTCAGAAAAGTTCTTTGATTTACAATCCAATCTCACTTCTCACTCCTCCAAGTTCACCAGTATAAGCCAATTCTTATACTGTGCACAGAATTTAACATTTATGAATTTTCACCAAGCTCTGGTGTTTAAAAGTAATTGTTTATTGCTCAGGAAGGCTCTTGTTGGTTTCAGAGAGAGATTTATTGGTCGTTGGATACACGCAAACTGATTCCCTCCAATCAGCCATTTCAGTGTCTTGCTGAAGAAACTTTCCCCATCAGGGTTTTCCAAATGATAACCTCTTCTGCAGGTCACCCAAGAGTTCCTATTTGCTTCCCTTATTTCAGATGAAACACTCTAGCCAGCCATTTCTTCTTGTATGCACCACATGGGTTGTTTCAACTGGCTGAACTGAGAACTCACAACCCATCTTCAACAAGCTGCCAGTTTGCCATGCTGCAGAAACCAGACCCAAACTTCTGAGTCCTTTCATCTATTGCTTTCAAAGCGATAATCCCCACCAATCCCTTCCCACCCCACAAGATATAATCCCCAAAAGAAAAAAAGAGAGAAAAGAAGATAGAAACAGAAGTATAGAAAAAGGAAAAAAAAAACACCATTCACACAACTTTGCCTTCAGTATCATCATTTATTTATCCTAAAGAGTTAGCAAGGTTTATGAGGTTCAGGAAAAGTTATTTATAAATTCATACCTACTTTATGTAAGTATGGGTGCCAGATTTTCAGAAAGACATCTTACTTATTCCTTGAATTACATGTGATTTTCATAAGAGGTATATAATTATATATTTCTGCATGCCACCTTTTCATTCCTAAGTGGGAATCTGATTTCCATGTCACTTCTATACATTTTCTTGCAACTGCAGGTATATAATTCATTGTGAGTAGTGACACAAGGACAAGAGGACACAAGTTCAGGATTGAAGATTGCTACTTATAATAGAGGAATTTATTTATCCAGATTGTGGTGAATCTGTGGAATTTGTTACTACATGCAATTGTCGAGGCCAAGTCACTGGGTGTATTTAAAGCAGAGATTGATAGGTTCTTGATTTGCCAGGGCATCAAAAGTTATGGGGAGAAGGCCAGGCAGTGGGACTGAATGGGGAAAATGGATCAGACTCAATGGGCTGAATAGCTTATTTCTGCTCCAATGTCTTCAGGTCTTTTGATTTTAAGTAGACAGGGTGGTGTAGATCCTTTTTCCAGCTATTCCCCCACCCAGGACTCTGCTCAAAGTTTATGGGTCCCCTTCCCTGTGGATCAGTTGTTTTGGTTTCTTCCATAATTGTGCCCTACCAACTACATAGTAAACTTAAAAATATTTGTTATGTGAGGTGAACATAAGGCTTTTACTTAAATGTGGTGTTGCCCCCGTGGGTGTCGGGTGGGTGGGTGGGAGGGAAGGTGGTGTAGGGCCCCCATTGAGAATGGCTGGTGAAGAAGATGTTTGCCTCACTTGTCTTCATCAGTTAGAGAATTAAGTACAGGAACAGGGACATCCTGTTACAACTGTACAAGATGTTGGTGAGACCACACTTGGACAATTGTGCATCCAGCTACAGGAAAGATACCATGGAGATGGAAGGGTTTCAGAAAAGATTCAACGTTAGTGGGGTTTGTAAGCTTGAATTGTAGGGAGAGGCTGAATAGGCTGGGACATTTCTCCCTTGAGTGTAGGATGCCTAGTGTGAACATAATGGAGATTTATAAAATCATGATGGGCATAGATAAGAGAAATGATTAAGGTTTTTCATTTGGAGGTTCCAAGATGAATGAGAATATGGAGTCGCATTAATTGATCGTGTTTCTGGAAGTGTGAGCTGGATGGACTGAATGTTCTTGCTCACTTCTTTTGTCCTTTGAAAAGGGCTTGTGTAAGATGGTTAATGCTATGGTGCAAAGAGATCGAGTTCCAAGTACTGACTAAAGGATACTATGGTTCCATGATAAGGCATTCCAGAATTATGAACAATGCACCCACAATTTAGGGCACATAAGCAGTTGGAATTTTCTGTCAGCGCATAATTTAAAAATGATCTCTAAAGCTTCCCATTGTTGTGTTTCTGTTTATTTCTCTTTTAGGCAGTTCTTAGTCTGGTTCGTATTCTTCCAAATGGTAATGAAATGAAGAAGGACGTGGACAGAGTTCTTGATGCTGTGAGTGATTCAATGACACCCATGATGCATCATCTAAGGGAACTCATCCTCAACACCTATAAAAAGGTAATAATCATTTCTGGTTTTGAAATAACCTGCATTTTTCACCATCAACAGATGATTAGTACATGTTTACTTTTCATTCACTATTAAGTTTTCAGTTTACTCAGTGCTTTTATTGGGGTCAATGTTCATATTGCTCTGTGCAATATTAATCCCCAAATCAACCTCAATAAAAAAAAATCAGATTTCCTGCAAATTAACCATTGTTGCATTGGAAATTTAAGCATTCACATTGGTTATGTTGACTCCCAAATGCAAAGCTTTCTGGATCTTCTAGGTTTTTGTTCTGCTTGCTTTTGTTTGCTCTCTGGGAAATTTGGAAGAGAGTGGAAATAGGGCAGTTTGCCACATTTCAAAAATGATCAGCAACCTTGCAAAAACATCAGAGTTGAAAATAAATGTTGAATAATGTTTCAGTCATAATGGGAGGACAAAGTGACACAGGGTGAAAATAGTTAAAGTCAAATTTTAAGTAACATTCCGAAAATATCGAGCATAATCAAAGAATCTGGGCTCAAGACTACTTGGGCCTCCAACAGGACTCCTAGAATCAAATCTTCTAGGGAGGACAAAAGAACAAAATACCCTCAAACATCTTCAAAGGTATTTAGAGTGGGGACTTTGTCATTGGAAAGTTGGGGATGGGTTGAGTGGACTTACAATTTTCGACATTGATAATTGTGTTCACTTTCCCATAAGTGAAGAGGTTTAATTTGAATATAGAATTGACTCTGTATTTTTACAATGCAGATAATCTCCAATGTTGTTCACTTAAAAGTTTTATTATTTTGCTCATAAAGGGAGCTTTCTGGGAAATGTCAGGTGCTGTCTAGCAATTATAGCATGTCTCTTCAGTTTACACTCTAATGACCATCTTGATTGATTTTATTTCTCTTTAAACAGAATGAATTTGGTGGTGAAAGAGATCCTTGTAAAAAGTTATGTAAAGTGTTCCATAATTCAACATTCCCAGCTGTGAATTCTATTTAATAATGCACAAGGCTTAATGGATCAGATGAACTAGGTGATCTCTGGATAAAAGACTGGAAAAAAATGTTAGATGTGCACTGTACAAAGTTTCACCAAAAGTACATTTATATTCAGACAGTCAACTGGAAGATCAGCTGTACTTTAACCTTTAATGTGTAACTTCATAGTGTATTTTCCAAAATCAGAATTGTCATTTCGTGGATACTACAGAATAGTTCAGATTGAGCACAGAAGGTCTTTAACCTTTCTAATTAACTGGCAACTAATTTAAGAAGGCAATTTTTTAATGGAACTATTCATGATTAGCAAAATGTACACTTAGACAATGGACAAGACCATTTTTGCAATGTAGAGACTTCAGGTTGCTTGCATAAGGGAAATTAGCAATGATTTTTCCCATGGTGGAAATGTCAAATATTAGTGGGTATGGCTTTAAGAGAGAAAGTTTAAAGGACATGAGAACATAAGAAATAGAATCAGGAGTTAGACTGCTGAGCCTGCTCCACCATTCAATCATCTGATGTGATGATGATAAGCTTGGTACATGCATGTAGGACGAAAGGCCTGTACTGGTGCTGTAGTGTTCCATGTAAACAAATCTGTCTGGATGTGAGGAAGAAGGAACTGACTTCCTCACAAACCTCTGCGTCAGGCCATATTTCACTAATTAGGAGCCCATTCATCTTTATTTTTGATGACAATTTCTTATATTAGGCAGTTCAGGTATCAGAGATAAATCATCTTGTTGCTGTAGTAATGTTAAGCAAAATGTTAGGCAAGTTATAGAACACTACTTACAAGTTGGAAAGCATTAGTGTCTATGAAATAGTAATCAAGGCAGTTATTTCCTATCAGGACCTTCCAAGGAATTTTATCCATGTAGACAATATATTGAAGCAATTAGTTCTAAGATTGTTGCCAATCAAGTTTTGTGGGTTATCTGCATCAGTAGATGGCAATATTGTATTTCATACACTCTTTTCTCACTGAACTGTGCAAGGTGATTGTAATATTTTTAAATCAAGTGCTGTACTTTTTAAAGAGAGTTGTAAGATTAGAAGTGATTTCTGACCATTACACTGGTCAAATTGGTCTTTTCTGAATCATTCTCTGGTCTGAAAACCAGACAGCATTTAGGAGCCAAAGAAGCATAAGGACTGCAGGTGCTGGAATCTTGACTGAACAAAGAGAAGCTGGAGGGACTCAGTGGGGCAGGCAGCATCCACAGAGAGGAATGGTCAGTAAACATTTCAGTTAGGGACCTTTCATTGAGATTAAGATGGGAAGAGAAGATATCAAGTGTAAAAGGGTGGAGAAAGGGAAGGGGCTGGGGAGGAGCAAGAGGTGAGAGGGCATTGGACAGAAAAAGTGGAAGATGTGGAGAGACAGATAGGGTAGACCACTAGGGGGTGGGATGAAAGGAAAGTTGGAGATAAAAGTGAGAATGAAAGCAGTTGAAGGAGAGATAGAAAAGTGAGAAATAGATTAGGATGAAGGTTACCTATTAATTGGAAAATTCAATGTTCATTCTGTCGGGCTTAAGGATGTCCAGGAGAAATACAATGAGTGGTTCTCAAGTTTACATTTAGCCTCACTCTGGCAGTGGACAGCCATGTCTGTGTTGTAACGATGAGGTAAATTAAAATGGCTGCCAACTGGGAGTTCCAACATGGGCCTGTACATGAGAGTGCAGCCGCTTGCTTGCCTCGGCAAAGCAGTCAGCCTTTACACGCCGAGATGTAAACATTTAGTTCAGCAAGAAAATCTGCAGATGTTCTGATCTGGTGCAGTGCACAAAAGTGCTGGAGAAACCCAGCAGGTTATGCAGCATTTATAGAAATTAAAAGGATTGGGAATGATGAAGGGCTCAGGCCCAAAACATCAACTGTCTTTTACTTCTGAAAGATGGTGTGTGATCTGCTGAGTTTCTCCAGCACATTTGTGCACTGCATGTGAAGAAAATTAGGTTCTTTTGCAGGAAAAGATGTCACAGTTGTGGAAGAGGTTGACATGGCTGGTGCTAAAGCTGTAAACACTTGTTATGACATAACCTGAGAGAAATCAGAGCCATAACTGTGGACAAAGGTTGAAGAGTAGGTGAGTTAAAAATAATGAACAATATTAATTAAATAAACTGGGACAAATTGGCCAGCAACACCAATCAATTTTAGATTGATTTTTGGGAGAAGCAAACACTGGAAGACGTCTGTACAAATTGAAGGAAGGAAAGTTTAGGGGAGACATCAGGGGTAAGTATTTTATGCAGAGCTGTGGGTGCCTGGAATGCCTTGCCAAGGGTGATGCTGGAGAGTGGAACAATAGGGGCATTTAAGAGACTCTTAGACAGGCACCTGGATGAAAAAAAAAGAGGGTTATGAGGTAGGGATGGTTTAGTTTTTTTTGGTCAGAATTTATAGGTTGGCACAACATCAAGCACCGAAGGGCCTGTTCTGTGCTGTAATGTTCTATATTCTATTGTTGAGGAAAACGACAACTCTTAATCTTGATAACATTGTATTTATATCACTTAATTTCCATTTTTACTGAAAAAGATGACTTTAAAAAAAATAAATTAAATCTTATATGTGGCAACACTATTATCTGCTAAACTGAAAAGGTAGGCCTTTATCTTGAACAGCTATGGGCCAGGTGGTGAAGATGTATGAGAATCTGTTACAGCTGTGTATACACAAATACAAATGGAGCTTATGCAGACAAGACTGGGTTTTTAAACTTCCTAATTTTTTAAAACTTAAATTGAAATGTCAAATTATGACATTTCCTGGATTGTGGAAAGGTCAAGCATGGGTCAGGGGCCTTGATTTTTGTCTTCGTCAGAAAAATGTGAATTCTCATTCAGTTTCAGAGTTGAGTACATATTTCAGTATGGCACTTTTCTGAATCACGAAGGAGTGCCCCAGTGTTGCAGGATCTGAATTCTACCCAAGTTGTCAAAACAAAGATCTGCCCTCTCCGATGGATCTGTGACATGTCACATTTAAAGAAAATCAGGGGAATTCTCAGGGTCGCCACAAAGGGGGAAGGGGACGGACCCTCCCCCTTGCGAGGTGCTGGGCTCCCATACACTTGCAGTCATCGCTTGCTGTCAGACATGACTGCATTACCAGCATGCGCCAAGCGTCACTAGTGTCTAGCTTGACCCACACTAGCAACTCTCCACGCAATAAAAGTAGTGCTTCTGGCTGCTATGTCAGAGGGACAAAGCAGTTTATATCCATTCGGCAGGTAGGCCACTACCAGCACCTCCCCCACCCCTCACCCACGCTAAGTAAGCTTACGACTGTCGGACTGTGCCCAGTTCGGTTTCCCTACTGTGCACCTCTAACACTCGTTCTGGCTGGGAGTTCTCAAGCTAATTCTACCCAGTGCTTATCCTTCAACCTCCATTGTAACATAAGATACCTGGTTACTATCAAATTGATAAATTGATACTTGTGCAAGGTTAGTGAATGCAGCAATGTTTTCTGCATTCCCTCCAATATTTATTGCCTCCAATTAACTTTTGGAGCATCGAGATCCTCTTTTCCTCTTCATTTCTTTCCACATATCCAAGCTTCTACCTTACTAGTCCAGTAATATCATCATTCATGCCATTCAGTCTGAGTACTAAACCAATGCCTGGAAGCATACTGTTCGTGGTATGATTTTTGGGTATGTGCCCTTGCTCAGGACAGTATTTCCAGCTTTTATTTTATATTCCTTAAAGACTGCCCCATTGAATAAAATAGCAAGTTTTAGGTCAGTTGCTGAATTAGATATTTTGCTTCATTTTACAACATTGGCTTTTATTATCTTGGAGAGTCCTAATACTTCAAAAGCATCCTGATAATTAATGGTGATTTTAAACTATTTCTCTAAATGTGGCCCCATATTTGGGTTGTTTTTAATGAGGCACAGTGGTTTACTTTGGATCTATACTCACTGAAGTCAGCAAATGTTTTCACACATAAAAATTAATCCGACAGATGTTGTTTATGTGATAACAGTCAATGGTTCAGTTGTGATGAAAACTCACTATGATTCGGAATCAAAAATATGTTTGGTGCTGTTAAATAGTTGAGATTCGAAGAAAAAACACGATTCATTTCAAGAAGAGCTCAGGAAATTCTTTGAAGTTAATTTAGAGATGAAACAGTTTCATTAAAAGTCACATTTATTCCACAACTAATGCTACACATGTTGTGGAAGAATGCTCTTAGAAAGGCATATCTCTGTTGACAAGAATTTGGAGCTAGATCTTCCAGCAGATTATACCTGCACCTCTGCCACCGGCAGCAATGATGTTTCACAGCTGAAATTACACAATTGATTTTTTTTTCCTTTTCCTTCATCTTCCTCTTCTTCAATTTCTTCTGTCCTCTGGGATCCAGGATGACTTGCTTTCACTCCAGTTCTGAAGATAGGGTTAATAACTTCTACATGATTATTTTTAATGTGTGATGGCCATTTTGTGCCACTTGTGATGTGACCAGAGGAAGCTTTTGATCCAGCTACAAAGTGGTGCAGATAATTGGACATCACATACACACTCACACACACTCTCTCCCCTCTCACTCTCTCCCCTCTCTCTCTCCCCCCCTCTCCCCCCCTCTCTCCCCACCCTCTCTCCCCCCTCTTCCCCCTTCTCCCCCCCTCCCCCCCTCTCTCCCCCCTCTCCCCCCCTCTCCCCCCCTCTCCCCCCCTCTCCCCCCGCCCCCTCTCTCCCCCCTCCCCCCCTCTCTCCCCCCTCTCTCCCCCCTCTCTTCCCCGTCTCTCTCTCCCCCCCTCTCCCTCCCTCCCTCTCTCTTCCTCCCCCCTCTCTCTCCCCTCGGCTCTCTTGGCTCCTCTCCTTTACATTTCCTGACTAAAGGAGGTGGATTTATGTTGTAGGAGCACTGCCAGGAAAGAGAAATAAAAGCATTTTGCCTTAATAAAAATGTCCACATTAACATGATTTTGCTCACCTGTCCCAGTGCCACTGTTCAATTAACTTGCTATATGGACAAACACTTCATGAATAAGATTTGTCCCTGAAACTGGACCCATAAAATTCTAATTCAAAGTTGGAAAATGATGCACATGCTTACGTTTGCCGTAACCCCCTCATCAATATATTGATGACCATGACAAATAATTCCACTTGAAGTCGATGATAAAGGTTATGCTTGACATGTGGACAGGTGTTAACATTACTCTTAATCCACAAAGAAAGTGATGCCTCCCATTGCTGGACTTAGTAGTCAGGTGATGTTCTCTACATGATGGACCAATATTGCTAATCATTTGGCAGTTGTCCAGACATGGTTCAAATAAGTTGGGGAAGAAAACACTAGAATTGCAGTTGCTGGAATCTCGTGCAAACATTGAGATTCTGGGAAAGACTCACCAGGTCAGGCAGCATCCATGGAGGGAAATGGTCAGTCAATATTACAGGTTGGGGCCCTTTAGGTTGGAAGGGATGATATCCTGATGATGGTTAATAGATCTTGGTCTAGGGATGGATATGAGGTGGTGTCAGAAAGCTGGCATCTGGCATCTGGCCTCAGGTAGGTAAAGGTCATTTGCCAGATCACAACTGTGCCTCCCTTGAGCACAGGTTCAAAGGTGAAGTTGGCATTCCTGTCAAGTGAGCAGTAAACAGAGTGTTTGGGGGGTGAAGGTGAGGTTAGAACACGTGAGAGGGGTAGAGAAGTCCAGGTGGTTAACAGGTTAACATGCTTTGGAAAAGGGAGATGTAAAGGTCAAGAGCTGGAAACTTGCTGGATCCTTTGGTGCTCCTAGAGTAGTTTATGGTTATTGTAATTCAGGAAGTTTGAAGAGGCTGATAGCTGGTTGGGAAAGAAAAAACCCAAATGGTACCTGGTTTTGCTGGACTTCAGACTTCTGTACCTTTTGCCTAAAGATTGCAGCGAGAAGAAATGACCAGGGTGATAGGCATTTATGATGGATGGTGGGAGGGAAGTCTTGGCAAGAGAAAGCTATGAATCGCTGATGAAGGGCTCAGGCTAAAACATTGGTTATCTTTTACTACCTCTGGATGCTGCATGACCTACTGAGTTCCTCCAACACTTTTGCGAATTGCAGAGGAGTGCTAATTATATTTTGCAAGCAGAATGATAAATTGACTTGTCTGACAACATCTGCACACAAGCAATTTTCACCTGCAATAACTATTTACAAACACCGTTACCAGATTTTCAGTGAAATTTGCATTAAAATGCTCTGTTATAAAATAATCTCCTTTGTTTTCAATTTAATATTTGATAATCTCAAGATAAACAAGCAGAATATTTGAAAACCACTCATTTATGTCTCCCTTTTGTTAACCTCACATCTATCCACTTGAAAGAAGTGGGCATTTAATGATATTGCTCAAGGACAAATCAGTTAGATTCATGATCTATGTTTCATTCTTTTATCTTTCCAATTTTATGTCATGAAGCCAAGTCAAACAGATGTTCAAGGAATGTAAACTTCAAATTACAAAAAATTGGAATCTTTAGAAATTCTGCATTTAGATTCCATATGATAAGAAATTTGTAAATCATTTGTACACCAAGAGAAACATAGATGGATCTTAATCCAGACAAGTGTGGGGTGTTGCAATTTGAGAGGTCAAATGTGAGAGTAAGTGGCAAGACCCTTAAAAACATTGTTGTACAGAGGGATATTGGGGTGCAAGCTTCCTGAAAGTGGTAACGCAAGTTGATAGACTGGTAAAGAATGCGTATTGTAAACTTGCCTTTATCATTTGGGGCAATGAGAATAAAAATTGGGATGTCAAAGCTAAAGCTTTGATTAGGCCACATTTAAGGTATTATGTGCAGTTGTGGTTGCTGTATTACAGGAAGCATGTAGAGGTTTTGGTAAAGGTGCAGAAGAGGTTCATCAGGACGTTGATGGATTGATGAGAATTACTTGTATGAGAAGCATAGAAATGATAAATAGAATCTTTTTCCAGGATGGAAGTGTCAAATGCTAGAGGGGATAGAATTAAAGTGAGTGAGAGAGAGAGAGAAAATTATTAGTGGAGACTTGCAAGGTAAGAATTTTTAGGCAGAGAATGGTAGGTGCCTGGAATGTGCTCCAGGGAAGGTGGTGAAAGTTGATTTAATAGCAACATTTAAGATGTATTTAGATAGGCAAGTGAACAGTCAGGGAACAAAGGGATATGAGATGAGATATTATAATGATGAGAGTTTATTATCATATATACACAAGTACAAAATATAGTTGTCATGAAAATCTTGCTGCAATAAAACACAGTAATTAAAAAAAATTGTTAATTAAATTTACACAATGTGCCATAAGATAAAGATAATAAACATAAAAGGATAGATAAATATTTATAATTACAGTGGTGCAAAAAATTGATTTCACAATGGTGCACACAATCTTTGGTGTTCTTGTTGTCGTGCTCTGTTTAGAGTAGTACGGGGAGGCTCAGGAGTCTGAAAGTGGATGAAAGGAAACAGATCATAAACCTGCAGGTGGAAGACTTCAAGTTTCAGTACCTTCCATCTGAAGATAGCACCGAGATGAGAGCTTGAACAGGGTGATTGGGATCCTTTAGGGTATTAGTTGACTTCTTGAGACAGCACCTCATGTAGATGTCTTCAGTGGATGTGCCCAAGATAGAGTCGGCTAGGTCTGTCACTTTCTGCAGCCATATGGCAATTTAAATGGCATCATAATCAACATAGACAGAGTGGGCCGAAGAGCCTGTTCCTGTGTTGTATGTTTTATGTAGGTTAATCAATAATGGGGATGGGTTTCTGTTAATTGTTATAGTGGGATATATCGTGAGGGAAACTGTCAAAAATAGTAATAATGACCCTACAGAATCACAGAGACCACCTGAGAGTCAGCGGGAATTGGGAGCAAATCTGTAGAGTGATAGCAGATAGCTGAAGGGAACAAAGTTGTGATAGCAGGAGATTTTAACTTTCCACATATTTTTTCACTGGGATTCCCATACTGTAGCTTAGAGCTTGCTAAATGTCCCTTTTTAAGGTGGTGGACGCTAGGGCCATCTCAGGTTATGGGTCGCTGCTCCCCGATGGAAGAGGTGAGTATCAGCCAGCGGCTTCCTTCTGGGACGTGGGGTGCATTGGGTGGGCGATCGGGTACGCACCCATCTTGACCAGGTCGTCCCGTCGATGTGGTGCACGTGTTGCGGCAGTCGGGGATCAGCTAGCTAAAGATAGTGGCGCCTGGTGGACACAACTGGTGTCGGTGTGGTCGGGCAACCCAATCAGCAGTGAAGCCAGAGATGATGTCTTCAGTGCGGGCGGAAGTTGTCTGGAGGAAGATGGTGACACCCAGATGAAAACACTTCAGCGGTGCAGGTCGGTAGCTGGGCCGGAAATGACTTCGGTGGTGAGGGTAGAATGGCGGGGCGAATAATAGATTGCACTTGGTGGTGTTTAGAAGGGCTCCCAGCTGGTCACAGAGGGCCGTAGTGCTCCCGATGGGCCTGGAAAGGCACACCTTAGCAAAATGGCCTTTCTTCCCGCATCGGGAGTAAAGCAGGTTCCTTGCTGGCTTTCCAGGATCTGTGGCGGCAGCTGCGATAGTCTTCTCCATGTAGGGCCCTTCAGCGACGGTGGTCATTTGCATCTGCTAGGCTGGAGGTTAGGGGAGTTGGGCATTGAAGACCTCAGGACCAGCATGATGGGCTGCAGCCTCCAGGGAACAAACCACCTCCATTATCCTGGTAAGTGAGGCAATGCTTTCCTCCAGCAACTTCAGTCGTGCGCTCCTCGAGCTCAGCTCTCGCACACAGGCATCCCGGATCAGCCACTTCAGTTACCCTGGTCTCGGCCAGACACGGGTGGGCTAACTCCCACAGGGCCCTCAGATAGGCATCTGCTGTCTCACCTGGCTGCTGGGGCCTGATGCTGAGCCGGTACCGGGCATAGACCACATTAGTCGGGGGCTTGTATGTGCTCTCCAGGATGGCCATTGCAGGTTTGTAGTCCGTGCAGTCCTTGATGGCCTGGAAACCTCATGGGCCCAGCTTGGTGCTGAGCACCATGAGCCATTTTTGGTTGGTGTTGATGATCACCTCAATCGCACGCTTCCAGATATCGAAGCGTGCCTGGGCATCCTGGTGTTGGGGGTCGATCTCCAGGCTCCCAATCATCAGAAACTTTTCCATGGTTTCTCTTTAAATATTTTTTACTAGAATAATTTGTAGTGCGCTGAGGTACCAGCAAGCAAGCACAGAACTTGAAATACTGCACAACAGGCTTTATCCCAGTCAAAGTCTGAACACTAGTTCATGCCTTGGTGGCCCCCCGTGTGACTGGCTCAGGAGGGGCCGGCTCAGGTTTATATTCAGGACTGCTGATTGACAGATGGCCAAGTGTAGTCAGCCCCTTAGGTGGTTTATTCAGGTCAGCTGATAAACAGCCAGCCAGGTGGAGTTAGCCCCTTACGTAGCCTTCCTGCAGGTACAGAGATCGCCCTCTACAGTTGGCTGGTGGTGTATCACCACAGTGTGATAAATTGGGTCAGCAAATTTGCAGATGACGCAAAGATTGGAGGTGTCATGGGCAGCGTGGAAAGCTTTCAATTCTTGCAGAGGGATCTGTACCAGCTGGAAAATGGGTTGCAAAATGGCAGATGGATTTTAATGCAGACAGATGTGGTGTTGCAATTTAAAAGGACAAACCAAGAAAGAACATGGGGCATTGAAGATTGCAGTAGAACAGAGGGATCTGGTAACGCAGATAGATAATTCCCTAAAGGAGGCATCACAAGTAGACAAAGTTGTAAACAGTGCTTTTGGGACATTGGGCTTCATAAATCAAAGCATTGAATGTTTGAGTTGCTTATGTTATGGTGATATCAGTGAGGCCAAATATGGAGTATTGGGTGCAGTTTTGGTCACCTAACTACAGGAAAGATATCAATAAGACTGAAAGAATGCAGAGGAGATTTATAAGGATGTTTCCAGGACTTAAAGAACTGAGTCACAGGGAAAGGTTAAACAGGATAGGACTTTATTCCCTGGGATAGAAAAGAATGAGGGGAGATATTCAAAAAATTATGATAAGTATAGATAGAGTAAATGCAAGCAGTCTTTTTCCACTGAGGTTAGGTGAGATAAAAACTAGAGGGGATGGGTTAATGGTGAAAGGGGAAAAGTTTAAAAAGAACAATATGGGGAACTTTTTCACCCAGGGAATCATGGGAGCATGGAATGGGCTGCCAGTTGAATTGGTAAATGTAGGCTTCATTTTGACATTTAAGAAACATTTGGACAGGTGCATGAATGGGAGGGGTATGGAGGGATATGGTCCAGGTACAAGTCAGTGGGATTAGGCAGAAAAATAGTTTGACACAGAATAGAAGAGCCAAGGGCCCTGTTTCTGTACTGTAGTGTATGGTTCTATATTTCCCAGTCTCAAAGGAACGAAAGAAGTAAAAAGTAAAAACAATTCCCAGAAAAATCACCCAATTTAAAGGGGAGGGAAAAGGATTTGTTTATTCTGGGGTAATGAGGAAAAACATTTTGATCCATTAAACCAGCCAATCTCATCCTTTTTTTGGCTATGGTCCCCTTAGGATTCTGCTCAAAGTTTATGGTTCCCCTTCCCTATGAAGCAGGCAAGTTTTTGTTTCTTCAGTTCTTCTCTTCTATGGACTGCACAAAACCTATAAAAAATATTCATGTTACGCAAGGTGAAAAGAAAAAAAGCTTTTGCTTAAATGTACTGTGGCCCTTGGTGGGGTGGGGGGGGGGGGGTGGGGTTGGGGGGGATGTGACAATAGTGTCCCCATTGAGAATGGTTGCATTAAACAATCAAAAGAAACAGTCTCTAAGATCTCTTACAAATTTTTGTAACATTAAAACATCAAAATCTCTATAAGGAACTTCACAGGATATATGTCAGTATTAGTAAAACTGGTAATGAGAGAATGTAGATTCTGTAATATGCATTAATCATTATTGCTTGCTTCAAAATAATTATTTGTTACCTTTCTTTCAGTCGAAAGTGGCAAAGGATAAATGTACTGCAGAAAGCTTACATTTTCGTAGTCTGCAATACCTGGAGAGGTACCTGTACCTTATTCTTTTTGATACTTATCTTCACTTAGAGAAACCAGGAAAATGGAAAAGAACTTTTAAAGAATGGATGGCTGAGGTATGAGAACAAAGTTCACCATTATTTCTGAAAACCTAAAGCCACTATTTGATGTATTATTTGTGTTACATCATGTGAAACCCTGTTACCATGATTATAATTTCTGCTATTAAGTGTTTTCTAATTTTTATGGCTGAGGCAAATTCAGGTGGATACAGACTATATCATATATTGGCAGGAGTTTTCTGAACACATGGAAATTCAGGTCAGGTCATTTCAGTGCTAATACCATCTCCTGCATTTTTAGATGTCATGGTGTTAGCTGTTTCTTGGTGGTAGGAATTTTGCCTCTCGGTGAAAAGTTTGTGACTTCTCGGGCACTGAGTGGAGAATCCAGAATATTCATTTAGTTGAATTCTAAAAAGTAAATGACCTGAGACATTGAATCAGATTTCCTTTTAACTATCAGGTCAATGTAAATAAAATTCTTTTGGAACTGATCAAAGACCATCCATTTCTCCCTGATATCTTAGCTAATATTTATCGAAGATCACTCCCTGTCTGAAATCTTGAGCCTCAGTGAGCTGTTTCACAGCATAACAGTCACCTCTCATGTCTGACACAATGTCTTTTTGATATCATAGGGTGCCAGGCATCATTGGAGATGAGAGTCATATTGAGATTCCAATGTGAGAGAGGTTGGAAGCTTTATACTCTTTGAATGTAACCAAATTTCAAGACCAGCGAGTTTTATACAAATGAAAATTTATAAAAATTCTGATGACGTCACCAATTCTTCTCTCTCTTCAAGTGATTGGTAGATAACTGCATTGTCTGCAGGAAAAATACAGATCATAAACATAGAGCATAGAAAATAGAACAGTAAAGCACAACAAAGGGATCTTCGCCCCTCATGTCTCTGCTGAACATAATGTCCAAACTCAACTAAAACTCCAATGCCCGGACATGATTTCTCAGTTCACTGTATATTTATCCAACTGTGTGATGGTGTCAATTGGAAGCTTCTGAAATGCTACTATTGTATCTGCTTCCACCATTGCTCCTGGTCCATTCCAGACGCTCAGCACTCTTTGAAGAAAAACAATTGCCCTGCATATCTTTCTCTCTCTCTCTCTCTCTCTCTCTCTCTCTCTCTCTCTCTGGTGGTAGCATTTTTATTTACTTTGGGCAAATAGATTCTGATTATCTACCTTTACAATTCCTCTCATAAATTAATAAACATCCAACAGGTCTCCATTCACCCTCCAAAGCTCCAGAGAATTCAACTCAAGTTTGTCCAATCTCTCCTTATAGCTCATACACTCTAATCCAGACAACAGCCTTGTAAATCTCTCCCTTCCATATCTTCATATCTTCCTGTAATGGGGCAACCAGAATTGCACGCAATACTGCAAATGTGACCAAACCAAAATTTTACGTAGCTGCAACATGACTTCAAAATTTGAGAGTAATCTTACTGTTCTACTCATTATTCTACCTAGTGAAACCAAACATACCTTACACTTACTTTACCACCTAATCGATTTGCTTGGCCACTTTCAAAGCGTATGGATCTGGAGCCTGGATGCCTCTGCACACCAATGTTTTTAAGGGCCCTACCATTAGCTCTTTACATTCCCTTTATATTTGACGTCCCAAAGTATAACATCCTTCACATGTCTAATTTAAACTCCATCTGCCATGTCTTTACCCATATCTGTAACTGATTTATATCCTGTTGTATTCTTTGATAGCCCGCTACATTGTCCATAACTCCACCCATCTTTGTGTCATCTGCAAACTTATTGACCTGCTTTGTCATCTAGCTCTCTCATTCTCTCTCACGCACACACAGTCACACAAACTTGCAGAATACTACTGGTTGTGGACTCCAGCCAGAAGAGCAGCTTTTCACTACTAACCTCTGTATTCTATGGGCCAGCCAATTACAAATCCAAGCTATCAATTCATTATGCATCCCATGAATTTTTTCTTTCTGGAGCAGCTATCACATTTTTTTTTTAATTAAAAAAAAATGTAGACAAACAGCCCGGTAACAGGCCCTTTCAGCTCACAAGCCCATGCTGCCCAATTGCACCTAATTGACCTACAACCTTCAGATCGTTTAAACAGTGGGAGGAAACTGGAGCCCCCTGAGGAAACCCATGCAGACAAGGGTTGAACGCACAAACTCCTTACAGATAGCGTGGGTTTTGAACCCCAGTCCTTATTGTTGCTAATTGTGCCACTCTGAGGGGCATCGTCAAATGCCTTATTAAAGTCTATGAAGACAACACCTATCATCAACCACTTTTGATGCATCTTTAAAAAACAAGCAAATTTGTAAGAGATGACCTGCAGTGGACAAAGCTATGCTGACTGGCCCTAATCTGACCATAACCTACCCAATATACATACATTCTATTCCTACATATCCTTCCCAATAGTTTTCCCATGATTAGTTTGAAGTTTAGTGACCTATAATTTTCTTGCTTATCCTCATTTTTCTTTTAGGCTACGGCATTGTCTCCTTTTCTGTCTTTCGGACATTGCCTTTTCATCAAGGCTCCAGTAATCTCCTCACTTGTCTCTTTCATTGACCTGGGATATATCCAACCAGGCCACGGAGACTTATCCACCTTAAAACTCTTCAAAAGTCCCAGTATCATCTCTTTCTTGATCTCAACATTAGCATTCTCCAGACTATGCTTCCAACCACAGTCCTTTGCATGCTTCTCCTTGGTGAATACATAAGCAAAGTACTCATTTATTACCTTGCCCACTTTCTCTGACTCCAAGCATGAATTTCCTTCTTCATTCCAGAGTGATATTATCCTTTTCCTGGTCATTCTCTTATCTTTAATGCAAGTATAAAATGGCTTGGGATTCTCTTTAATGCTGGTCACCAAGGACATTTCATGGTCCCCTTTGGTTTTCCTAATACCCTGCTTAAGCTCTTTCTATTGGGCAAAGGCCGGGCTGACTTTACCTTCCAAAACTTTACATAAATTTTTCTTTTTGATTAGATTAATGACCTCTCTTGTCATCCAACATGACGAGATGACTTTTCCTTCCTCTTTGCTGCAACATGCTGTTCTTGGGTTCTCATTAGCTGGTCGTTAAACAACTCCCACGTTAGTTGTAGACTTGTCTGATAACAAGTGCTCCCAATTATCTCTGCCTAACTCCTACTAATAACACCATTGTTTATCCTCCCCAATTTACTATTTTCCCACAAGGTGCAGGCTTATCTTTATTCATAACCATCTGGAATCTTAAGGAATTCTGATCACTATTCCCAAAATGCTCTCTCACTGAAACTCCAATCACCTGGCTGGCTTATTTTCCAGTACTAGGTCCAGAATGGTCTCTTACCAAGTTGCACCATCTACACGCTACTTCAAGAATCCTTGCTGGATATACTTAACAAAAAGACTTAAATTAGCAACTATTGGTCAGGAAGAATGAAGGATGTTTCAGAGAAGGACATGGCTTCAAACTGGAAACAAAAGTTAAGAACCCCAAATCAAATTATCACCTATTTTCACTGACAAACCTTGCCTTAAGACTTAAAACATTGTTTTCTCAATAACAGATATTGTGTAAACAGTTACCAAAAGTTAGGAGAGACTTTTAGCAAAGATTATTAAAAAGCCACATGCAAAGAAATTTGATTATAAACATATACTAGTGATTCTCAACCTTTTTCTTTCCACTCAAATACCGCTTTATATATTCCCTATGCCAATGTGCTCTGTGATTAGTAAGGGATACTCAAGGTGGGATGTGAGTGGGAAGGGAAGGTTGAGAATCACTGATCTAGGCCCAATTGTTACTGAAATATTTTGCTTGAGAAAAATTCTCATTGGCCCATTTCCTTTGGAGTTATGAAACCGTGCACCTAACAAGTCAATTAGGTACGATTAAAACAGTGGTTTTCAAACCTTTTTCCCCACTAATCACAGAGGGCAGAGGGAATACTTAAGGAAGAATATGAGTTGAGGGGGGCAGTTTGAAAACTGCTGCACTAGAGCAATCAACACATGTAATTTGTCATCACACAACACTTTTAATGAGCTTCTGCAAATGATTTTACAAGATGTTCAAAAAACTACACAATATAAACAGTTAGGTTTTTAGCTATCATATGTTAAACTGTACTATTGAGGTGGAAATGAGACTAAACATTGACTGGATAAGAGAGGTTATGGAAAGTGCAGAATAACTTTCAATGATATATCACAAAGATGTTTCATTCCAATTTTCTTTCATTTTCAGGCTACTAGCTTTGCTAGTCACCTCAATATTTATTGCCTTATATCCTTGAGAACATGTTTTTTATTCAACTATTGTCTACTCACTTCTGCTGCCTCTTTATAGGTCAGTAATTAGTCAACTACGACAGTGTGGAACGTTAGTCACAAATAGTCCAGTCATTTGATCATGAAGGCAAGGTAATGGGTTAGATGCAACTTAATCATGGCACTGTGGTTCAGGAAGCCATTCAAAAAGGGGGAGAGGAGAGAAATACAGTGGTAATTAGGGATAGTATAGTTAGGGGAATAGACAAAGTTCTCTGTTGCAGGGATAGAGTGCTCTGAAGGCTATACCGGTTTTGCCTGCCTGTTGTCAGAGTTCGAGATATCTGACCCACTGAGGAACTCACAGTGGGAGGGTAAAGATTCAGTTGTCGAGGTCCACGTGGGTACCAACAACATGGGTAGAATGAGGAAAGAGGTTCTGCTAAGGGAATTTGAAGAGCTGGGGATCAAATTTAAAAAGCAGAATGAGAAAGGTTTTAATCTCTGGATTTCTACCTGAGCCACATGCAAATTGGCACAGGGCCCAGAAGATTAGAGAGTTAAATGTTTGGCTCAAGGATCCGTGTGGGAGAAGTGGGTTCCAATTCATGGGATATTGGTACCCAGAATTGGAAAGAAAAGAATTGTTCAAAGGGGACGGGCTCCATCTGAACTGTAATGCGATCTGAATCCTGGCGAATCGCTTATCTAGGACTATGGGTAGGGCTTTAAATTAAATAGTAGCGGGGTGGGTTCAACAAATTGGAGAGGGATGGATGAAGTAAAAGAGAAATATGAGTAAAGTCAAAGCAAAAGTTAAAAAAGCGAAATGCAAGAGTAAAGGGGGTAAAAATCAAGTGTAAAACAGACAAAGATACCGAATCTTAAAGCATAATGGGTATAAAGGGACTTTGGCTGGTCGCAGTAAGCATTTGAAACAAGGTAAGTGAACATGGTACAAATCAGTACAAGGGGGTATGATTTAGTGTCCATTACAGAAATGTGGTTTCAGGGTGTAGAGGATTTGGAATTAAATATCCAAGGATATCTGGTAATAAGGAAGGACAAGCAGGAAGGTAAGGGAGGTGGGGCAGTACTCTTAGTTAAGAATGAGCTAAGAATAGTAATGAGAGGTGATGTAAGATCTCATGAGCAAAATGTAGAGTCCATTTGGGTCAAGATTAGGAATAGTAAGGGGGAAAAAAATCACTTGTGGCAGTTGTCTATAGGCATAATAACATTATAGTAACACAGGCAAGAAACATCGAAGGCATGTGAGGATAGAATGCATACTTTATGGCTTTCTTGAACAGCATGTCACTGAACCTACAAGGGAACATATTATCTTGGATCTGGTCCTGTGCAATGGGACAGGTAAAATTGTAGTTAGGGATCCTCTTAGAGTGTCCACAGTATGATTGATTTTATCATACAAATGGAGGGTACAATTGTTCAGACAAGTGTGTTATATCTAAACAAGATAAATTACAAGGGGATGAGGGAGGTGCTGGTCAGGGTAAACTAGGAACACAGGCTAAATAGAGGAGTGGTTGATGAACAGTGGAAGATTTTCAGAGACTTTTCATGGTGCTCAACAAAAGTATATTTGAATTGAAAGCAAGGTCCATAAGGGTGGGGACAGCCAGTCTTGGATAACTGAGGAAATCAAGGAGAGCATCAAACTAAAAGCTCATGCGTACAAAGTTGTCAAGAGCAGTGGGAAACTAGAAGATTGGGAAAACTTTAAGAAGGAACAAAGAACCACAAAGTAAGCAATAAAAAGAGAGAAGATAGATGATGAGAAATGATTAGCACAAAATATAAAAATGGACAGTAAAAGTTTGTATAGTCATATAAATCACAAAAGGATGGCTAAAGTGAAGGTTGGTCCCTTGGAGGATGAGAAGGGGGAATTGATACTGGGTAATGAAGAAATAGCTGAAGCTTTGAAGGACTATTTAGTGTCAGCATTCAAGGTGGAGCACAAGTTGAACATACTAATGACTGATATTATGGATGTGATAGGAGGTGAGGATGTGGATGTAATAGATATCACCATATAGGTTGTACTCAAAATCTGAAGGTCTAAAGATAGTTAAATCCCCTGCTCACGATAGAAGGCATCCTGGGGTACTGAAAGAAGTGGCAGAAGTTATAGTCGAGGGGTTGATAATTTATCAAAATTCTCTGGACTCTGGTGGATTGGAAGGTAGTGAATGTCATGCCACTATTCAAAAATGGATGTAGGCAAAAGGCAGGGAACTGTAGGCCAGTTAGTTTAACATCTGTGTTGGGAAAATGCATGAAGCCATTAGTAAAGAAATAGTGAGGCTTCTGGAGAATAATAGATCCATTAGGTAAACACAGTATGGTTTCAGCAAAGACAGGACCTGTTTGACAAACTTACTGGAGTTCTTTGAGGATATAATGAACACTGTAGATAGAAGGGAGCAGGTGGACATTGTTTATATGGATTTCCAGAAGGCGGCGTTCAATAAGGTACTGCATAAAAGATTTATACAGAAGATAAGAATGCATGGAGTTGGGGGTGATGCATTAGCATAGATAGAGCATTGGTTAACCTATAGAAAGCAGAGAGTTGGGGTACAGAGGTGTTTTTCTGGTTGGCAAACGGTGCCGCAGGGGTCAGTGCTGGGCCTGCAACTGTTCATAATATGCAAAACCGATCTGGAAGAGGAGACGGAGTGTAACGTAGTTAAGTTTGCAGATGACACTGAATTGAATGGAAAAGCAAATTGTGCAAAGGATAGCGAGTTTTCAGAGAAATTTAGATAGGTTAAGTAAATGAGCCAAGGTTCTGGCAGATGGAGTAAAATGTTGGCAGATGTGAGGTCCTCCACTTTGGAGGAAAAATGGAATATCAGAATATTATTTAAATGGCAAGTGATTATAGCATGTTGCCGTGCGGAAGGATTTGGGAGTGCTTGTGCATGAATCACAAAAGGTTGGTTTGAAGGTGCAGCAGGCTTTCAAGAAGGAAAATGGAATGTTGGCCTTCATTGCTAAAGGGATTGAATTTAAGAGTAGAGAGGTTATGCTGCAACGGTACAAGGTACTGGTGAGACTGCATCTGGAGTATTGCATGCAGTTCTGGTCTCCTTGGGAGTGCAGAGGAGGTTCACCAGGTTGATTCCAGAGATGAAGTGGTTAGCCTATGAGGAGAGAGTGAATAATCTGGGACTGTATTCATTGGAATTTAGAAGAATGAGAGGGGATCTTATAGAAACATACAAAATTATAAAAGGCATAAAAATAGAGGTAGATAAGTTGTTTACATTGGTAGGGGAGTGCAGCACTAGGCGACATAGCCACAAAATTAATGGTAGTAGATTTGGGACAGAGATGAGAAGGAACAAAATTTTCCCAGAGGGTAGTGAATCTATGGTATTCACTGTCCATTGAAGCAGTGAAGGCGAACTCAGTAAATATATTTGATACAAAGATGGATAGATTTTTACATCGAAAGGCAATTAAGGGATATGGTGAAAAGGCAGGTAGGCGGAGATGAGACTATCATCAAATCTGCCATGATCTCATTGAATAGCAAAGCAGGCTTGAAGGCCCAGATGGCCTACACTTGCTCCTATTTCTTATGTACTTCTGCGATAAGTGGAGACAATATAGGTATGGGGTAGGATGGTTGGTATTATAGTGATTGACATCAGCTCATTGGGGAATGAAAATCTGACTAGTTTTTGTAATTTCTAAAATATATTACTTTTAACTGAAAGTAAATTTTCAGAGTCCAAGTACTACTTGATACTCAAACTCATCAAATATTTGATCTGTTTGAGTCAGTTTTACATCATGGAAACAGGTCCTTCAGTTCCTCCTGTCCATCCCAACCAACATGTTGACCCAAGCTAATCCCATTTGCCTGAATTCAACCCATATTTCTCTCAACCTTTCTTATTCATCTACCTGGCTATATATCGTTGAAATGTTTCCTTGTCCAATAACAGAACCAATGTATTCTATATGCTGCTGTCCATTATGTAGCTCTATATATCAATTTTTTTTTTGTTTGTTTTTTTTTACTCTCCACACCATTTATTAAAAGGACCAGTTCCATCAGTTAAGGCTAGAGTTACCAAAATTATGTGCATGACTCTCACCCCATCCATCAGAAAAAAAATCACATTTTTTATATTTATTTGATACCTGCCTTTCGGTGTTGATTCTGTTCAGACTAAAAATTTAACATAACCACCAAATATTCCATTCATTAGTTTTTCATTAAAAGAGTAAATTCTTGTTGCAAACTTTCATTACCCACATTGATACTTTTTTCAGCTTAGAATGAGAATGAAGATGGATCACCTAGGGTTTGACTGAACAAAATCTAGACATGTGGCATGAAAATTAATTTGCTTCATCTGGGTTATGTATATTTTCTGGTCATCATTGTTTTTAATGACTCCTGTTCACAGGAAATAAGTAATATATCAGGCAAGCAAGATATTTAAGACTATAAGGTCATCGAATTGTACAGCACAAAAATGCTCATGAAAATCTCTTTTTTACTCAACTACACTAATCCCATTTGCCTGTGTTCTTCAATGCTTTGCCTATTTTTTTTTTCACACTATCAACCATATTAACCAAAATACACACCAACATTTCCCTCTTTAATATACACAGTCATTTTCTCCCCTTTTCCCCACCTCCCTTTCCTCCCCCCTTCCCACCCCCCTCCCTACCCACTAAATGTTCAACATATACATTACAATAAACCCATTAAACAATGTAATCACACAATGAAAATAAATTAGAAAATTGTATCATCTACTTTTATACACTGGGTCAAGTCATTTCGTCGTCTTCTCATTCTGTCATTTTAGGGGGTGGAGGTCCACGGTAGGCCCTCTCTGGTGTGTTCCATGCATGGTTCCCAAATTTGTTCAAATAATGTGACTTTATTTTTTAAATTATATGTTATTTTTTTCCAGTGGAATACATTTATTCATTTCCATGTACCATTGCTGTAATAAATCTTTTTTGCGCTTCATCCAGTTTGAGGCCTAATTCTTTAGTTCTTATATTACTTAGAAGAAAGATCTCTGGATTTTTTGGTATGTTGCTTTTTGTGATTTTATTTAATACCTGATTTAGATCTTCCCAAAACTTTTTCACTTTTTCACATGCCCAAATTGCATGTACTGTTGTTTCCGTTTCCTTCTTACCGTGAAAACATCTATCTGATACTGTTGGGTCCCATTTATTTAACTTTTGGGGCGTGATATATAGCCTGTGTAATCAATTATATTGTATCATGCATAACCTCGTGTTTATTGTATTTCTCATAGTTCCAGAGCATAGCTTTTTCCATTTTTCATTTTTTTATCTTTGTTTAGATCTTGTTCCCACTTTTGTTTGGGTTTACAGCTTATTTCATCATTCTCTTTCTCTTGCAGTTTGATGTACATGTTTGTTATAAATCTTTTAATTATCATTGTGTCTGTAATCACATATTCAAAGCTGCTTCCTTCTGGTAATCTCAGTCTGCTTCCCAATTTGTCCTTTAAGTAGGTTTTCAGTTGGTGGTATGCAAACATTGTATCATGAGTTATACCATATTTGTACTTCATTTGTTCAAAAGATAATAAATTATTTCCCAAAAAACAATTTTCTATTCTTTTGATCCCTTTTCTCTCCCATTCTCTATTGTGAAAGGGATTAGTTGATTTTGCATCAATAGTAATTTTGGTAGTTGGTCATTTGTTTTTTTCCTTTCTACATGAATCTTCTTCCAAATGTTGAGCAGATGGCTATATATCAATGTTAAAGCTCATTTGAATAAGTCTCAGAAAATAAAGGAAGTAAACTTGCATCCAAGATCCCATGGAATTATTCAATTGATATATTTCAGAGGGCAACAAATCAAAACAGCACCCAGGAAATATTTAACCTTGAATGACAATAAAAAAAACTAACTGAAATCAAGACTCCCACCAACCTAGCTAAATGAGCAGTAAATCCTTAGGCCTTATCTCCATTCCTTAATGGTTCTCTATGGTTTAGAAGAGTGATAATTGATTTCATTGATGTTCAAAATTCTTGACCAAGTAGATGCAGGGGTAATGTTTACCTGGCAGGGATGTCTAGAACTAGGAGTAACAGTATAAATTAAGGGCTAATCATTCAGGAAGAGGAAAGTTTGGCCAGCACATGTAGTGGTTAGCACAACATTATTACAGTGCCAGTGACCCAGAGTCTAATCTGGCACTGTCTATATGGTGCTTGTGCATTCTTCATGTGTCTGTGTGGATTTCTTCTGGATGTTCTGGCCTCCTCCCACTGTTCAAAAATGTATGGGGATTGTAGTTAATTGGTATATTTAGGGACCATGGGGTCATGGGACAGAAGGCCTTTTAAACCCCACTGAACGTCTATATTTAAAACATGGAAAATTTAAATTGAAATCCTGGGCTTATGAGGTTAGTACAAAAAAAGTGCTGAAGTAAAAGATTGGCCATTATCTCATTGAATGATGGCACAAGAGGCTGAATCTCTTTCTCCTACTTCTAGTTCTTGTGTACTGTGGTTATAACTCCCAAATCCTAACCACTAACCTCTCTAATCACTTACCTTAAGTGAAAACTCCCACATTAACCACTAATACTAACCACTGTCTTTAGCCACTTACACCAAATTCATACACTAAACTGACATCCTAATCCTCCATTGAATCCTACTTAAATTTTTATCCCATATTATAAATAATGTGTTGAAATGTAAATTGCCTCTCTGATTAATACATGCAATAGACTGTACTGCCTGGATGCTTGAAGAGAGCAATTAATTGGGATCAGCACCGAAAACAGCTAAAACTGCATAATCATCCAAATGCTTCCCTTTATTGGATGAAGTCCCACAGTTCTGATATTTTTAGTATTCCAAAAATGGTTATTATCATACAGAGGCCTAACCAATTGAAGGAAGCATGCTTTTCAAATCACAGTTACAGAAGGTGTTCATATTAAATTAAAAGCTACTAGATTTGTGAATAATAGAAAATTTTGGAACATGCAGGTTGAGCGAAGATAGAAGAAGTTCATAAATTCAGCTGAAGACTATATTTTGCAAATGCATAAAATACAGTGCACAATCAAGTCTCTTATTGCTGACATGTTGAAGAAAGATGACAATTCCATTGTTTAGAAGATTAATTTGATTTCAAAATGTCCTTGGCTATGGGAGAGATGCTGGAGGATTGGAGAGTAGCTCATGTTGTCCTGCTGTTTAAGAAAGGCTCCAAAAATACACCAGATAACTATAGGCCAGTGAGTCTGACATCAGTAGTAGGTAAATTATTGGAACGAGTTCTGAGAGATAGGATATATCGGTATATGGCTGATTAAGGACAGTCAGATGACAATTCCATTGTTTAGAAGATTAATTTGATTTCAAAATGTCCTTGGCTATGGGAGAGATGCTGGAGGATTGGAGAGTAGCTCATGTTGTCCTGCTGTTTAAGAAAGGCTCCAAAAATACACCAGATAACTATAGGCCAGTGAGTCTGACATCAGTAGTAGGTAAATTATTGGAAGGAGTTCTGAGAGATAGGATATATCGGTATATGGCTGATTAAGGACAGTCAGATGACTTTGTGTGTGGTATGTAGTGTTTAACAAATCTTGCAGAGTTTTTCGAGGAAGTTACCAAGAAGGTAGGTGAAGGAAAGGCTATAGACAATAGACGATAGGAGCTGGAGTTGTCTATATGGACTTTAGTCAAGCCTTGAACAAGGTCCCACATGAGAGGTTAATTCAGAAGGTTAATTCACTAGGTATACATAGAGGGGTTGTAAAATGGATTCGAAATTGGCTGTGGGGGAGAAAACAGAGAGTGGTAGTGGAGGGTTGTGTCTCAGACTGGAGGCCTGTGATAAATGGTGTGCCTCAGGGATCTGTGTTGGGACCATTGTTGTTTGTTGTCTATATCAATAATCTGGATGATAATGTGGTAAATTGGATCAGCAGGTTGGCTGATGACACAAAGATAGGAGACTTAGTGTACAGTGAGGAAGATTTTTGAAGCTTGCAGAGAGATCTGGACCAAATGGGAGAATGGGCCAATAAAGTTTAATTCAGACAAGTATGAGGTGATGTATATGGAAGAGCAATTTAAAAAAGGACATACACTGTAAATGGTAGGGCACTGAAGAGTGCGGAGGAGCATAGATATCTGGAAATACAGATACATTGATCCCTGAAGGAAGTGTCATAAGTTGTCAAGATGTGAAAAAGCTTTTGGCATTTTGGCCTTTATAAATCAAAGTATTGAGTATAGGAGTTAGGATGCTATGTTGAATTTATATAAGACATTGGTGAGGATAAAAATTTGGAATATTGTGTGCAGTTCTGGTCACCTAGCTACAGGAAGGTTAACGATAAGATTGAAAGAGTGCAGAGAAGATTTACTAGGATGTTACCAGGTCTTCAGGAGTTGAGTTACAGGGAAAGATTAAACAGGTTAGGACTTTATTCCTTGGAATGAAGAAGTATAAGGGGAGATTTGATATTGGTTTATAAAATTATGAGGGGTATAGACAGAGTAAATGCAAGTAGGCTCTTTCACCTTAGATTAGGAGAGAGAAATGCAAGAGGACATGGCTTTAAGGTGAAAAGGGGAAAGTTTAGGGGGAACATTGGGGGAACTTCTTCACTCAGAGAGTGGTGGGAGTGTGGAAAGAGGTGCCATCTGATGTGCTGGATGCAGACGATCTTGAGTTTTAAGAATAAATTGTATAGACACATGGATAGGAGAGGTCTGGAGGATTATGGAATGGGTACAGGTTATTGGGACTTTCTGAACAATGATCAGCCAGACTAAAAGGGCCAAATGGCCTGATTTCTGTGCGGTAGTGTTCTATTGTTCTATTATTTCCTTCAGCCGATAAGGCTTGTGGATACTATAATTGTTAAAAAGATTTTTACAGCTTGATTCAGAGAAAGTTCTTCATGATTTGCTAGAATCCAGTGTGTTTGAAGAAAATCTTAAAATGGGAATTGTGTGTTCTGGCTGTAAATTAGTAAACATATTTACACTCAAAAATTCTAGAAATTAGGAGCCCTCTCTTCCTAAAAAAAAAACTGGGCCATTAATTTCTCAGGAATAAAGTGTAAAGTCTGGAAAATAGAGACATAGAGCACAAACAGCCTGGCCAATCAAGCTCATCCATCCTGCCTCAGATGGCATTCTGGACTAGTGCCGTTTGTCTGAATTTGGTCCATATCTTTCCAACCTCTATATCTGCCCAAATCTCTTTTGAATGTTGTGATTGTTGCTGCTTCTGTAGCTTCTGCAGGCAGTTCAATCCAGATATGAACTACTCATCAGGTTCCTCTTACATCTCATCCCTCTCACTTTAGTTCTAGATTTACCTACCCCAGGAAAAAGACTGAGAATTCACTTTATCCATGCCCCTCATGATTTTACAAACCTCTGTAAGGCCATCCCTCAGCTTCTACACTGGGGAATAAAAATCCAGCCACGAGCCCTCCAGTCTTGGCAACATCTTGTTGAATTGCCTCTGCTTCCTTCCAACGTATTGATATCTTTCCAATGTTGGGTGGCCAGAACTAGATCAAACTGTGGCCTCACCCACCCCTTGTACAGCTATATAATGAAGTCACAACCTTTGTACTCATTATCACACCCAATTAAGGCCAGTGTTCCAAATGCCTTCTTTATTTTCTGTCCAGCACTTTCATGGAATTATGTACCTTTACTCAAGATCTTTCTGTTCTGCACCACCGTTCAGGGCCCTATCAATTACTGTATAGTTTCTACCCTGGTTGGACTTACCAAAGTGCAATGTGTGTACTTCTGGTCAGTATGAACTAGTCGGGGTGAAGAGCCCAATCTATGCTTTCAGTAATATGAAATGAATTCTGTGACTTAATCTCACTGACTTCACCTCACTGTACAAAATTATAATTTCAAGTACATCTTCATGGACATTCATAAACAGTGCAATCTCCAAAATAATCCTGTTTGAGCCCAGACCAAGAATCTGCCACATGGGGTGGGGGTTGTAATTGTATAATGTTATTTAATATTAATACCACTACACACTAGTATTTTTTAATAGCGAAAGATTCCCTGTTTTCCTGGTAAGTCAAGATTATTGTCATCTGACTGCACAAATGCAACCTGTTGAAATAGTGTTCTCTGGTTTTCAGTACAAAACACATAGACATCGCACACATACTGACAAACACAACATATGCAGGACAAGTATTCATATATACAAATAAATAAAAAAAACATTCTTCCATGAATATAAGAGTCTCAGATGGTTAGTGTGAACATTTCTTTTGGTCATTCATCATTCTCACTGCCCTTGGGAAGAAGCTGTTCCTCTCCCTGGTGGAACAGGCTCTTATCTCTTATCTGTATCTTTTCCACGACAGGAGCAGCTGAAAGCAGCTGCAGTGTGCAGGGTGGAAGGGGTCCTCAACAGTTTTGCACTCCCTCTTCAGACAACAATCCTGGTAGATCATGTCGATGGGGCGGAGGGAGACTCTGCTATTCTTATAGCCTGTAGATTGACCTCCGATCTATTTCTCTGCAGCTGCTGTACCACACTGATTCAGTTGGCCAGAACACTCTCAATAGAGCTCCTATAGAGGGTTGACATAATAGTAGCCGGTAGCATTGAACACTTCCTGACAAGTGAGGAGATGTTTTGTGTCCATGATAGGTCACTAATTAAGTGAACTCCAAGACATTGTTTCTCTCCACTACAGATTTGTTGATGTGTAGTGGAGGATGATCGTTCCTGATTCTTCTGAGGTCCACAATCATCTCATTTGTCTTGTCCATGTTGAGACTCAGATTGTTACTCTTGCACCATTTCACAAGGTTTCCACTTCTCCGTAGGGCGACTCATTGTTGTTGCTGAAGAGGCCAACTACTGTTGTGTCATCCACAAACTTGATGACACTATTGGAGTTGGATCTAGCAATGCAGTCATAGGTCAGTAGCATGAACACCAACAGGCTGAACTCAGCACAACAGTGCTCAACATTCTGCTACTGACCCAAATAGAATCTAATTACAGAAAGGCATGTTTTAATTTTTTTTATTTTTCACACTGTGAACCATATCAATCGAAATACATACAAACATTTCCCTCTTAAATATACACAGTCATTTTCTCCCCCTTTTTCCCCTACCTTCCCTACCCCTACCTCTAAACCCATTAAACGTTCAACATATACAATACAATAAAATCATTAAACAATGTCATCACACAATGAAAATAAACAAGAAAATTGTGTCATCTACTTTTACTCACTGGATCAAGTCATTTTGTCTTATAATTTTATCATTTTGGGGGGTGGAGGTCCGAGGCAAGCTCTCTCTGTTGTGTTCAATGTACGGTTCCCAAATTTGTTCAAATAATGTGACTTTATTTTTTTAAATTATATGTTATTTTTTCCAATGGAATACATTTGTTCATTTCCATGTACCATTACTGTACTCTCAGGCTCTCTTCTGATTTCCAAGTTGACATTATACATTTTTTTGCTACAGCTAAGGCTATCATAATAAATCTTTTTTGTGCTTCATCCAAATCGAGGCCTAATTCTTTACTTCTATTACTTAGAAGAAAGATCTCTGGATTTTTTGGTATGTTGCTTTTTGTGATTTTATTTAATACCTGATTTAGATCTTCCCAAAACTTTTTCACTTTCTCACAGGCCCAAATTACATGTACTGTTTTTCCCGATTCCTTCTTACAGCGAAAACATCTATCTGATAATGTTGGATCCCATTTATTTAACTTTTGGGGTGTGATATATAACCTGTGCAACCAATTATACTGTATCATACGTAACCTTGTGTTTATTATATTCTTCATAGTTCCAGAGCATAACTTTTCCCATGTTTCATTTTTTATCTTTATGTTTAAATCTTTTTCCCACTTTTGTTTGGGTTTATAGCTTATTTCATCATTTTCTTTCTCTTACAGCTTGATGTACATGTTTGTTATAAATCTTTTTATTATCATTGTTCAATTATTACCAATTCCCTTAACAGAGAAATTCTTTAATTAACTAAAGAGAATAATAAGGAAATTTTTATGGAAAGGGGGGAAACTGAGGATAGCATTAGATAAATTAACAGAGAGGTACAACCAAGGTGTTTTGCAGTTACCAAACTTAAAAAAAATATTATAGAGCAGCACAATTAAGGTATTTATCAGATTTTTATCAGACAAGGGAAAAACCAGATTGGACTAAGATAGAGCTAGATAAAATAGGGGAGAAGGTACAGGAACATATACTTTATAAGTGGGATAAAAAGCTGGTGCAATATAAAAGCTCACCAGTACTGCATCATTTATTCAATATATGGAAGAAGATTCACTTAGAAAGGAAAAAAAACAAATTACCAACTACCAAAATTATTATTGACGCAAAATCAGCTAATCCCTTTTACAATAGATAACTTTTCCTTTAGAGAATGGGAGAGAAAAGGAATTGAAAGAATAGAAAATTGTTTTTTGGGAAATAATTTATTAACATTTGAACAAATGAAGTACAAATATGGAATAACTCATGGTACAATGTTTGCATACCATCAACTGAAAGCCTACTTAAAGGATAAATTGGGAAACAGACTGATATTATTAGAAAGAAGCAGCTTTGAATATGTGATTACAGAAAGGCATGTTGAGTCCCAGTGAGGACAGCTTCGCCACCAGCCACTGGGGGATGATCATATTAAAAGCCAAGCTGAAGTCAATGAACAGCAGCCTGGTGTATGATGCATTGTTTTCCAGGTGGGTCAGGACGGAGTGAAGCGACAAGGCCGTAATATTGCCTGTGGAAATATTTCTTCTACAGGCAAAGTGAAATGGGTCCAGTGTTTCTGGGAGATGTGCTTTGATGCGTTCCCTCAAAATATGCTCAAAGCATTTCCTAATGGCGGAGGTCAGCGACACAGGACAGTAGTCATTGAAGCCTGTTCCTTGGAGCAGCACGGGGACCAGGGAATCTTGAGTGAATCCAGATCTCAGGGAAACATGGGGACCATGGAATCTTGAGTGAATCAGTGTCTCAGGGTATTGTGGATACCAGGGATTTTAGGGTGAATCAGGGTCTCTGGGCAGCACAAGGAGCATTACTGTTCGAATGCTGAATGGTCAGAGTTTTACTGTACCAGCCCTTCAAAGATCTCAGAATGATTATGATATGGGTTGTTTCCTCTCTATACTGTGGCGGGTAAATACAAAGCCCGTTTCTAAAAGGAACAATCCATTTTCTCACCTTTGCTGAAGATAGAGACATACACCACGAGTAAATATTTGAGGGACTCAGAGGTTCAGGCAGCATCCATGGGGAGAAATGGCCACTCAAGGATTTGGGTCAGGACTCTCTCGACCTAAAATGTTGACTGACCATTTCTACCCATGCTGACATGTCTGTCCATGGTCACATGTACTGCCAAATTCAGACCTCTTGCAAATTGGAGGAATAATACCTTGCATTCTGTCGAGGCATCCTCCAACCAGATAGCATTTACATTGACTTCTCCGATTTCCATTAGTGCAACCCCCCCATCCCCCACCCCTTTTGTCTATACCTCTGTCTTCTTTCCTCCAGCTCTGCATTGACCCTCTGACCAATTCTCAGCTTTGTTTCTCCTTCCCTCCTTTCCATGTCCACCAATGACCTCTCCCCGGTCCTTCCCTGCCTTTATATTTAGTTGCCTGCCTGCTTTTTGCTCATAACTTGATGAAGAGCTCAGGCCTGACATTTTGGTTACTTATCTTTCTTTTTTCAATATTTTTATTAACATTGAAATTTCACATCCAAAAATACAGTACATATGTTAAATTCAAGAAGATACATTACACTAAAATCATAGGTACCCACATTTTAATCAAACAGATTATATTCTATTTATATTTTATTATTTTAAAAAAGCAAAATCTAAACCCACTACCAAGAAAGAAGCAGTTTGGCCATAAAAAGAAAATGAAGACAGAATTCTTATCAGGGCGATAAATTACCTCATTAGTCAACATTTCTGCCTTCATAACAAAGCAAAGATTATAAAAGTAATTTAAAAAGGGTCTCCACAATGTTTGAAAATTTCCTTGTCTTCTCTGGATGCTGCAGGACCTGCTGAGTATCTTCAGCACTTTTGTACATTACTGACAATCGCAGCATTTGCAGACTTTCTTGCATCAGTTATTGACTTTTAACTGCAGTGAGGTGCCCTGAGGTTATGAACGATGTTGCAAGCTTATAGTTTCTTTCATTGCTGTTTTGGGTCCTTGATGCATACATAATGCCACATTTCCCAACGAAACAGCGGTAAATACATTTCAATAGTACTTCAGATTTGCTGTCCGTGTCAGATGTGGAATGAATATATTGAATTTTCAATAGACTACACCCTGCTATTATCACATGCTATTTGATGTCTGACATATGAATTGTGATTGAATTTCTTAGTGTGACTTAGAGCCCCATTGTTGAGGGTTGATGTGTGGAGTTGATTACTGCTGAATTCTGTTAGTTTAAAAACTTTGAGTGTACTCAGTGCAGTCTCGTCAGGTTTTGAACCTTGGTGCTCTGAAACTAAAATGATTTGTACAGTTCATGCACAAGTTAACCTCAAAGATTCTTCAGTTGTCTTGAAATATTGTAAAGGTTATAACTATTAGAATCAGCCTATTTCCTGCATTCATAGTTATCCTGTGGTGTGAAATTGAGGCAGGAATGTAAAGCCATAATCTATGGAGGAGGGGCTTACTTTGAGGTGGATGTTTCAAGAAATTATTTTGGATGTGGATTTAGAGTACTTCTGGCTTTGATTTGTAATATAAACTTCCACGAGTAAGAAGAAATCCTATGTATAGATGGCTTTTAGATCATTATCCTGTTTATTTCATTTGAAGTGCAGTTTTTGTTGTCATTGGAAGATACCGTAGCAATTTACACACTGCAATGTTCTCACAAACATGAGAGGTAAATGAACAGAACCACTGTGTTAACAGTTTTTGTGGAGGGATAAATGTTATACAGGACTGAGAGAAAACTTCCCAGCTTCTATTGGAGACTTTGTCCACTTAATTGGGAAGAATGGGCCTTGTTAGTGCTTCATCCAAAAGAAATATCTTCAATCGTACAACATTCCCTCAGCGCTGCCCTGGTGCCAGCTGGATTGTGTGCTCACATCTCTGGCATTGGACTTGAACCCCTGACCCACCCCAAGATTTCTGAATCAAACATGCGAGCTCTTTAACCAAATTAAAGCTAAAATTAAGAAGCGGTGTTTAGACAAAATGAGAGATGTATACAAAATACCAAGAAGCCCTTAATATGTGAACTGAGCTCCTTGTGATTGATTCTTTGAATGATAATATTCTTGGTCATCATCATCAACGAATGTTCTGCATCTTTAAGAAACCAGGAATTTCTTGGCAGAAAATAAATCTGTTCAACACTGCTCGTTTATGATCAGGTCTGATTTCAGACAGTCTGCTTTCAGGAAAATTTACCCTGGCAACCAGTGAAAGAGAGGCTGGGTGGGTTTTCACAGCTAAAGTAAAGAAACATATTTTGCTGTCTAATTTTTTTCTGGGCTAAGACAACCATTTCAGTCGCAGTTTATTTGAACTGTATATCACTTTCATCCATGACAAAGTACACTTATATGCTGAGCAGCAGTTTTCACACTTACAGCAAATGCAAGGACTTAGTTCATACATTCAGGGCCTCTTGGTGTTAATATATTAGTCTCTCATTTTGCAACCTCTAAAGGCCAGCTAGAAACATCCTTATGGTTGAAAGTGTCCATGACCTGCTCACATAGAAGTGTGTTCATTTCTTGCTTTTAACATTGAATATTTTCCAAGATTTACAGTGGAGTAGATTGTGACCAAGAAAACTTGTCACATTTGGCACATATCGGAGCAGCCAGGTCCTATTTGTCTTGAGTCGTGGATGTTTGCAGATGAAAGCTCTCAAAATAACATCACATATTGAAATGTGTTATTTTCTAATGTTGAAAGGTGTTGTGCAAAATTAATTCTGTCTGGAAAAAGGTGCAGATTCTTTCTTGTTTATTTGGAATGTGCACTTCATCTGTGTGGCATGGGAATGTCTCATGTCAGTGTTCCAGATACAGGAAGCTCTTACTAAACTGATCTATGTGTGGTGAACTGCGGTACACTCATTTATCTGGCACTGCTCCACTCTGTGACTGTATCTGTGGCTCCTCCCTCTTGACCCTGTATAAAGGCTCCAACACCACAGCCCCAGAAAGCCTGGGTCACACCCGAGGATGACCTTCAAGTTTATTGTAAATAATAGCCCATTGTTCTGTAACTCCAGTCATTTGAGTTATTGATAGTGCATCAATTTTATTTACAATTTTTTTCCAACAATGGAACAACTTTTGAAGCCTGAGAAGCTGGAGATTGACTCATAATCGCCAGAAGCCTCAGACTGCTTTGATTCTGGCTACACTGCTTTGAGGTCTTTCTATAAAATTCCTTTGGAATCATGGCTATGGAGGCAAGCAAGCTACACCTACTGTTCTCCCGGGTGAGACATTGAGTGTTCCCGATGATCAGGGATGCCTCAATGTGCAGGGAGGCAATGGACATACTCAAGGACCAGTACAGGGAGAAAGTCAATGAAGTAAACGCCAGGCACGTGCTGGCCACCCACAGACAGTGACCAGGTGAATTGAGCGACAAGTTCCTCCGGGCCCTATAGGAACTTGCATGAGCATACAAACGTCAGAGGCTATTCGAGCAGAGTAAGTTGGACTTGAAAGGGGTGATTGGTCTCATAAAATCACTGGAGATTGCCCTCTGTGACATGAAAGCTTACTCGGTGAATGGTGTGGGGTCCTCGTGGAAGCTGCCATCTTGGGATGCAGGTTTACAGGCTAACAGTCCACTGTTGCTTCCGATGAGTGAGCCCATGACAGCCATGGTGATGCAGGAGCACCCAAAGTGCTATTTTGCTATTCATGTTTGGCAAACCAAAGCACCCCAGAAAACACTGTCCAGTGAAAGATGCTCGAAGTGCAAAAAGAAGGAACACTACACAAAAGTATGTTGATTACAGCCACCTCCAGTCTGAGCTGCTGTCTTCTTCCGGAGATGACCACACCGTGACATGGTGGCTGCCATCTTGAATGCCGTCAATGTCCACGGATAACCACGCTGCCTCATGGGCATCACTATTATGCTCCCAGACTATGAGTCAGCACAGGCTTAACCACAAACCCACACTGGCCTTCATGGTACTGGATCAAAGCAGCCCACATCAACTCTCCCAGTCTATGATGGACATCTCGATCAATGATCAGATGACAAGATGCCTTTTTGATAAGGGAGCATGGAGAGTTTTATCCACCTCAATACGGTGCAGTGTTACTCCCTAAAAGTGAGGCCAGTAAGCTATAAATTCACCTTTGCCTCAAAGTCCCACGCTGTCAAGATCCGCCGCTACGCCACTGTGACACTGACCGTGGGGGGCATGAATTACAAGGACATTAAACCCTTCATTATTGCCACAGCTCTGCGCGCCAGTGCTGCTGGGGTTGGACTTTCAGTGCCACCTCAAGAGTGTTATGATGCAATATGACGGTCTTCTAACCCCCAACCTCATGTTTGGCAACCCGCAGTTCATCAGCTGGCCCACCCTGCTTCCCCCCCCAACCCCACCGCCTCCTCTCTCCCTGCCAACCAAACCCCTCACCCCCAACTGTAAACCAGTCACTATAAAAAGCAGGTGCTACAGTGAAAGGGACAGGGCATTCATTAAAGCGGAAGTGAGGCGACTCTTGAATGAGGGGGACCATCGAGACCAGTACCAGCCTGTGGAGTGCTCAAGTAGTAGTGGTCGAGGGTGTGGGTAAACACAGAATGGTGCTTGATCAAAGCCAGGCTATTAATCACTATACACAGCTGGATGCGTATCCCCTCCCTCGCATTGTGGATGTGGTCAATCAAAGTGCCCAATGTTGCGTGTTCTCCATGACTGACCTGAAATTCCCATACCACCAGCTCCCCATCCGTCTGGAGGGCTGCCTCTACCAATTCCTCAGGGTAAGACCAAAATGATCTATGGACCACCTTCCCCTACCTGGATTATGTCATTATCTACAAGATCATGATGCCAACCTCCAGAAATTCCTCACAAATACCAAACACCTAAACCTAACCTACAACAGGGATAAATGTGTTTTCATGGTCCTTGGCTGTGTTGTGGGGAATGGAATAATTGGCCTCGACACTGACTGCCCCGTGCTGGAGCTCCTCCTCCCCCACAGCCTCAAGGCCCTCAAAAGGTGCCTGGAGTTCTTTTCCTACTATGCCCGGTGGGTCCATAATTGTGTGGCAAAGCCCACCCCCTTATCAAGTCCACAAACTTCCCCCTGACAAGAAAGGCCCGGGCAGCCTTCTGTCATCGCTAAAGACATCACTAAAGCCGTTGTTTCAGATGGAGAGTGATGCATTCGATTTTTGCCCTGGCCGTCACCCTGAATCAGGCAGGTCAGCCCGTGGCCACCTTCTTCTGTACCCTCCAAGGCCCTGAAATCCAACTCTCCTCCATCAAGAAGGAGGCTCATGTAATAGTTGTGGCAGTGAAGACATTACCTGGCCAGAAGACGATTTACCCTGTTCATGGAACAACGGGCTGTGGCATTCATGTTTATTAACAAACAGAGGGGTAAGATAGAGAATGATAAAATTTTGAGGTGGAGGATTGAATTCTCCACCAATATCTATAATATTCTGTATCAGCCAGGGAAGCTCAACAAGCCCCCAGGTGCCCTGTCCCGAGGGACATGTGTCAGTGCACAAATAGACTGGCTCAAAACCCTCCACAATGACCTCTGTCCTCCTGGTGTCACAAGATTTTTCCACTTATCAAATCTTGTCTTCTGCCATACTCCATCAGGGATGTCAGAGACGTGACTAGGGACTGACGGTCTGTGTGGAGTGCAAACTGCCCTTCTACCAACCAGATAGGGCACTCTTGGTTAAAGCTACATGGTCTTTCAAATGCCTGAGTATGGACTTCAAGGGCCCCCTTCCCTCCACTTACGGCTATGTGTATTTCCTCACGGTCATCGATGAGTATTCATGTTTCCCCTTTGCCTGTTCTGCTTGTGAGGGGCCACAAAACCAACCCACTGGTCGTAAGGGTCCAGCTCCTCTATGCAAACCTCCAATATGCTTACATGGCCTCTCTGGATGGGCATGAGGAAACGGGGGCACCTGAGGAGTATACCCACCAAATAGCTCCCCCCTTCCATGGATACATAATAGATATCATTGCATCCCAATCCCATCCCCACCCCAGTCAATCTGGTTGAGTCACCACGCCCCCAGCAGGTTGACACACTCACCAATGACCCCAGCTACAACACAGTAACTGGCTCTCCGCCAGTCACAACAGAAAACCAGGCTACCGGACAGCCTTAATCTGTAAGACTTTGTGCCCTATGTCACCCTGCTGGACAAAATAAAGGGTGAACGTGATGAACTGCAGTACGCTCGTTTATCTGGCTCCATCCCACTCTGTGACTGTACCCATAACTCCTCCCTCTAGACCCTGTATGGAGGTTCCAACACCATAATCCCTCCCCAGAAAGCCTGGGTAACAGCACGGATAACCTTGAAGTTTATAGTAAATTGAAGCCTATTGTTCAGCACATCACTATGTGTGTGATAATTTTTTTTAAAGAGCAGTTCTATGTGTGAAAACATTAATTGGATTATTATTCTAGGAAACCTAAAGGGAAGCTGGCACTGGTATCTGGGAAATGGTGATGACATCTTTAATGATTCTCCCAGGAAAGATAAAAAGTTTGCAATGGAATCTTTTTCTCTGTCTCTTTTCTTATTGAAACTATTCTTTGATGTTTGGGGGAGGTGGGATGGGTGATCTAGATGTCACTGACAAGACTATCATTTATTCCCTATCCCTAATTGCATATTGTACTGTTATAGTCCGTCTGGTGAAGGTGAAGATTCAATTGCCTGCTTTCAGTATGAATTGATGATACATTCCCACAGTGTGGAGAGGGAATTGATTGTTAACTCTAATAGAGCCATTAGGTTCTTCTGGGATTTAGACTCAGTAATAACAGCTTTTCAATGTATTTACAAGTCATGATGGTGTGAAATTCAGAGGGGAATTTGCTTGGGATGGTGTGTTCATGTGTGTTTGCTGCCCTTTCATAGTGGGAGCTTGTGGATTTTAGATTGACCTTGCTGAGTAGCTGCAGTGCATTTTGGAGATATTGCATGTTGAACTGACCATTGGTGGAGGGAATAAATGCATATGGTGGAGGGAATAAATGCATATGGTGAATGTTTTGCTTGTATCTTAGTTGAAGCCTTGATTAGGGTCCTTCTACTTTTTAGCAACCACAATGTCTGGTTGGAATTCTTCTCTCACACATACATGCTCTCTGTTGAGAGACCAGATAATTTTTTGACTTGGTAAACTCATACCCTAGAACTCAGGTGGCAGAATGATCAGCCAGAATTCCTCCAAATGGGAGGCAACTCCACTTCCTAACATTCTTTCCCTAATTTGTTGCTGGCAGGTGGCGGCTCCTGCAGGTGTTTTTGAAATCCTGGACAAATTGGGATTCTGGGAGTTTGAGGACCCGGAAACTACTCCGATGTGCAGGATGCGCAACCGGTGGCAGAAGCAGCAAGGATACGAGGTCCCTACCTTTGGTAACATGATTGGATAATTTGCAACAAAGGAAAGTAATATTACCCGTGAACTTGTTGTTCAATGTCAGAATATTTTTCAGCTACGTTCTAATGGATGTTAAATTGAGTTATGAGAGAGGAACTAATTACACTGGACAAAAAAGTTTTTCAAAAGGTTTGCTTCCTGAAAAAAAGGACAATTATGATAGACAACTTCAAGCTGATGACAAAGATAATTTCAGATTTGCTGTAGGAAGTTGGAGAAACATTAAATTAACTTTTATTGAATTTTGCATTAAGCGCATAATTGCTACAAATGTAACAGAATGTATGGCCACTTTTGTGACATTGACAAGTCATTTCTGCTGCAATTGAATCTTCGTGAGACAATAAATGCTATTGTTAAGTGTACTTACTATGCTATTGCTTGAAAAATGTGCATCAACATGCAGTCAATCTATATCATTGTATTGCAGAGCATCTGTATATGTAAGCTGTTTTTATAGCCTGTCTGCACTTATCCTGACTAAGCATGCCCAGGCCTAAGACAACATTTGCATAGCACCTACACTGAGTACATATCCAGGTATGCTTGGACTGACCAAAACAGCTTGTTCTGTGGGCAATATACTAGTAGAATTTTTAAAAAATGACAGGATATCACAAAAATAGGTTATATGTAAAAAAAATGATTGGAAAGACTTAAGGTGATTTTTTTTGTGATCAGCAGTCCAAAAGTACATCCAAAAGTGTTCAGGAAGCAAAATCATAATTGTCCAGAGTAATCTACTAAAACAATCTAGGTCCAACATTGTAGCATTAGAGTTTCCACTGCAACTCAAATCTAGATATATCCAAGTCATCTGAGTTATTATTTAACCTTCTGTCTAAATGAGCTCCAGCTCACAAAGCTGAGCATATCTGTCTCTTGAAGTGTTTTTTCCTTCAGTCGTTCTTGCCCAAGTAGGCATGTTCACATTGCAACCAAAGTTTGGTGTGTTAGGGAAAGCAAATTATTTTTTCTGGACCTATTATTTCTCACTCATTGCTTAAATATTTTTATCCTATCAATTGATTGTTAGAGAGACTGATCAATAGTTTCTATATTTTTGACTATATTTTTATGGCTTCATTATTGATCTATTTAAAATTACAATAGTATTATCAGATTACAGCCTCTTATGTTTTCAATTATCAGCTTGCAACCTCCATCTCTATCTCCAACCTCCCCTACTCCCTTCCACATGGTTTTATCTGGCATTTTTTTCCTCTTTCTCCTTGCACCTCTACCTTTCACCCACCAGCCACTGTCACCCAAATCCACCACTCCCTCACTTCTACCTGGCTCCATTTTCACATGGTTTCAGTTATTGCCTACCAGCCACTTCCTCACACACACCCACCATTCAACACAGTGGAAGCTGATTCAAGCCCATGAAACCCATACTGCTCAATTACATCCAACCCTGTACATTTTGGGAGGGTGGGAGAAAAATGGAGAACCCGGAAAACCCAAGTAGGTTATAGAAGAACCATCTGTCAAATTTGAACCCTGGTCGCTGGCACTGTAATTGCTTTAATAGCTATGTTAACCATGGCACAATGCTATTCTGGCCATCCCCTTCTATATTCCCAATCTGAAGCAGGGGTTCAACCCAAAATCTTCAATATCTATTTATACCCACAGATGTTGTCTGACTGAAAGCATTCCGGCAGTTCATAATTTTTGTTTTAGATTTCAGGATCTGTAACATGCTTGCTTGATGCTCATGATGGTGAAAGGAGATGAAGCTAACATCTTAAGGTTCCGAGATAGATTTGTTATTTCTTTGGCCTGATTATTTATTCTAATTATTCCTTTTTAAAAACTCTGTTATGGTCAAACGAGACTCGGAAAGATAAAACACTGGGTGCGTTTATTGGCCTTGGTTCCACAATGCAATGCTATTTTCTGATTGGGTGAGGATATATGAAGCTATGTATGTTTTTACCTTATCTTTTTGACTTATTTTCTTGCTTGTATCTATTGCCATATCCATATATTTCAGCTTATTGTCTGTTAACAATGTTCAATTGTGTTTTATATGCATAAAAATGTGAAATGACCGTGATATGACATGATATAAGAATGCTAAACTTCTGTGGAATTGTTTCATTATTTCAGCAAATAAATAAAAATAGGTAATAGCTCTGCAAATCAAGGGTTAGTTATTCTAGTGGAGCTTGTTTGTGCTATATTAAATGACAATAAAAAAAAGCACTTCTTATGGGTTCAAGTCAATCACAGAGGAACCAAAGATAGAGGGAATGAAGGGGGGGGGGAATGAAAAACAAAAATTTGCAGACCAGTTTGCTTAATATCCATTAAAAAAATGTTAAAAGCTTTCATTAAAGGTATTAGCACAGGGCACTGAAGAAATTTGAGGTGCTCAGGCAACATCAACATGGTTTTGTCGAAGATAAATTGTGGTTGGTCAACGTATTAAAGCTCTTTCAAGAGGTAACATACTGTAGATAATGTAAAACTGGTTGATGTTCTAAACTTAGATTTTCCAGAAGGCATCAAACAGTAAATGTGGAAAATTAAAGCACCTTGTTCTGGTAGTAACAGGAAGACTATCAGGGAACAGGCATAAATGGGTCATTTTTATGACAACATATGAACATATAGAGAGGGACCAGACCAGTGCTTGGAACTCAACGTCTTGTACTTTATATATTGACTCAGATGGAGGCACTAATGATACAGATGTTAAATGAGCTGATGATGAAATATATACATTGTATCGAGGATGTAAGAGGCTCAAATTGAAACTGGAATGTTAAGAGAGAAGGCAAAGACCTGATATGGAATGCAGTACAGCAGAATGTGAAATAGTCAATTTGGCAGAAAAGAGAGCATGTTATCTAAATGATGATAGATTGTACAGCTCTGAATTGCAGAAAAATCTAGTATGATTTGTGGAAGGCTAGAATGGAAGTCAGTGAGTTTGCTCACAGAAAGTTATCAATTGATGCAAAGGGAATTGAATGCAAAAGTAGGGAGGTAGTGTTTCAATTGTGTCTGGCAATGATGAGCGCTCATCTGGAGTATTACCTTCTGTGTTGGTCTTATTGCAGAAGAATATTATTATGTTGGCACTAATACAGATATTAGTTGTCTTATGAGGAAGGGTTTGTACCTGCTAACATTTAGAAGATAGTTAATTTTATCAAAACATGTAAATTATTGTGGGGTCTTGATAAGGCAGTTGTGGAGAAGATGTTTCATCTTGTGAGAGAATATAGGACCAGGGGGTAATTGTTTACACCTAAAGGGTCACTAATTCCAGATTAAGATGAGGTGTATTTTTTTTCTCTGAAATTTAAGCCTTTGAGAACTCTCAACTGCAAAAGATAAGCCTTTGAATACTTTTAGGGCCTTGGTAGATAGATTGCTAATAACTAAGAGGTAAAAGGTTATCACAAGCAGCTGTGAATGGAGCATTGAGGTTACTGAATGAACAGCTGTGATATTATTGAATAATGAAGCAGACTGAAGGTGCTGAAGGACCTATACATGCTCCTACAACTGCAAAGTCTGTACCTATGTTCCTGCTTGGATGAAGAGAAATTAAAACAGGAAGAAATTGGGGCAAGAGACAAAGATGGGAAGAATGGAAGAAAGAGAAAGTGGTGCAAGAGGGAGAAGGAAGATGCAAGACAAGTTGGTATCAAAAGATTTGTTCAAAAGAATCAAGGAAATTTGATGTGGGGGAGAAAACTATACTTCATTCCTAAATAATATTCATTCTTTCATAAATAATTTGTTCACTCAAACATGTTAGATATTTAACAATCAGTATATTCCACTTATGCATTTTTATCTTTTATAAACCATTATTTTTCCCATTTTGTAGGTCTGCTTTTGCTCTTTTTGGAGTGTAGTTAATTAACTTGCATGGAACACCAGATGGAGTGAGCTTGTTTTACAACAGTAATGCCACTGGGACTACTACACCCTTGGAACTTTTCTATGGATTATCCCAAGATAAGCCAGAAGTTGATTGGCTTGTAAATGCAGTAGAGTGCACGTGTCCAGATAGCCCTGTGGCAACCTCTGAAATAAGTGAGGTAGGTTAATAGTCATAGAGATATAAAGCATAGAAACAGGTCCTTTGATCCATCAAGTTCATGCTGATCATCAACCAGGCATTTATACTAACCCTACATTAACCCTGTATTCTATTCTTTCCACATTCTTATCTGCTCCCCCAGATCCTATCATTAGTGGAATTGTTAGTGTAGCAGTTAGTGTGACTCTATTAATGCACCAGCAACCCGGGTTAGAATCCAATGCTGTCTGTAAGGAGTTTGTATGTTCTCCCTGTGACCTGTGTGGGTTTTCCCTGGGTGCCCCAGTTTCTTCTCACCCTCCAGAATGTATGGGGTTTTAGGTTAATTGGATGTAATTGGGTGGCACTGGCTTCAATGGCCGGAATCGGCTTTTGTGTTGTAAATATTTTTTTTAAAATATTCCCTGCACGTCTTTGGAATTTTGGAGGAAATTGGAAGCTCTGGATGAAACTTGTGGGATTAAGGGGTGAATGTGGGAATGCCATACAAACGATACTGGAGTTTAGGGTTGAGCCATTGTGCACACTGGTCTGTGCCACTCTTCTGCCTCATGCAAATTGTTCAATTGAACTGAGATAAAGTTTCAAATGAAACCTGAATATATTTTCAAACATTGTTTAATGATTTCAATTAAATTTAATACTACATAGAGCTTTATAGTTTAAAAGGGAACTGGGGGGTGGGGGGGGGGCGCTCTGTATCTCTCCTCGGGTCCACATGAGTGGCAGTGCAGTATTACAGCAGCTTCAGCCACGCCACAAATATTTTGCATCACTGTGCCCTTATCAGTATGAAATTCCAGGTGCCATTGCTTTGTACTACTTTCCAGAGCATGCAATAGTTTAAGATAATCCTCCTTGTTGTTTAAGATAATCCTCCTTGTTGTTTACAGCACCTCAAATTTTCATGTCATCTGCAAACGTACTAATTATACTGTCAAAAATCAGTAATGTATCATAAATGTCAAGAATTACATCACTGATCTTTGAGGTACACCACTCATCACAGTACTTCCAATCAGAAAAAAATATACCCTCCACCCTCTATTTCCTACCACCAAACTAATTTTGCCAATTTGCCTTGGATTACATGGAATCTAACTTTTTGGGTCAGCCTACCATGTGGGAACTTGCAAATGTCCATGTAAACAACATCTACTGCACCACACTCATTCCTGGAATGGGTTGCCAGAAGTAGTATGGAAGCAGATACAACAATATTATTTAGGAGGCTTCTGGATAAATACGTGAATATGAAGGGGATGGAGGGATATCTACCAGGAGCAAGCAACAGAGTTTTACTTGTTGGGTACAGACATGTAGGGTGAAGCACCTGTTCCTGTGCTGTACTGATCTACAATTCCCTTCAAAAAGTAGCAAATACACTTTTTTTGTTCATTTGCCCCTGTGCTTCACAATTTTAAATTTGCAATTAAACAATTCAGATGTAATTAAAGTGCACATTCCAGATTTTATTAAAGTTGATTTATATATATCTTTTGGTTTGACCATGTAGAAATTGCGACACTTTTTATACATAGTTTCCCCATCCAGGGCACCAAAATGGAACTAAATAACCATAGAACTTTACAGCTCAGAAACAGGCCACTTTAGCCCTTCTAGTCTGTGCTCAACCATTTTTCTGCCTAATCCCACTGACCTGCATCCAGCCCATAGCTCTCCATACTTCTCTCATCCATGTATTGTATTCACCACTTCAGCTTGCAGCCTGTTCCAGACTCCCTGCACTCTCTGTGTGAAGAGGTTCCCCCTAGTGTTTCCTCTAAATGTTTCCCATTTCACCCCTAACCCATGACCTCTGGTTTGTATCTCACCAACCCTCAGTGGAAAAAGCCTACCTATATTTACTCTGACTATCCTCCTCTCATAATTTTAAATACCTCTATCAAATCTCCCCTCATTCTTCTACACTCCAGGGAATAAAGTCCTAACTTCTTTAACCTTTCCCTGTAACTCAGTTCCTGAAGTCTTGGCAACATCTAAGTAAATCTGCTCTACGCTCTTTCTATCTTATTGATATCCTTTCTGTAATTAGGTGACCATAACTGTGCACAATACTCCAAATTTGGCATCACCGATATCTTAAACAACTTTACCATAACATACCAACTCCTATACTCAATATTTTGATTTATGAAGGCCAATATGCCAAAAGTTCTCTTTACAACCCTATCAACCCTGTGATGCCACTTTCAGGGAATTATGTATCTGTATTCCCAGATCCCTCTGTTCTTATTATGGGATTTGCAAACAAGATAGGAATATGTGGAAAAAAGAGTGAATGCCTTTCAACCATTATTTCCACAGTCAATGGTTGAAAAAGTCACAAAATAAATGTTATGGATTGATGTTAATGGTCTTCTGGACACGGATGTATTGGATCCTTTTATTAGTTCAGTAAGGGGTAATAGAAATGCTGCAGGAAGAATCTACGATTAAAAATTCATCATGGGGGATCAGAGGTGGAGAGGATGAGCAAATGTAGGTTCTTGGGATTCACTATCTCCGAAGATCTTTCCTGGAACCAACACACCAATGGCATCATGAAGAAAGGCTCTACTTCCTCAGGAGTTTGTGGAGGAGCAGTGGAGTTGTTCAAGTGAACCGGTACGGACTTGAAGGGCCGACATGGCCTGTTTCCGTGCTGTAAACGGTTATATGGTTACTGCACTCTTTAGTGCCTTACCACTTACCATGTATGTCTTTTCTTGGGTTGTCCTTCCAAAACTTAACACCTCACACTTGTCTGTATTAAATATCTGCCATTTTTCAGTCCATTTTTAAAATGGTCCAGATCCCTCTGCAAGCTTTGAATACCTTTGCGGTTCACAGCACCTTCAATCTTAGTGTCATCTGAAAACTTGTTAATCCAATTTATCACATTATCGTCTAGATCATTGATATAGATGACAAACAACAAAGGTCCCAGTGCCGATCTCTGAGGCACACCACAAGTCACAGACCTCCAGTCTGAGAAGCAGTCATCCACCACCACTCTTTGGCTTCTCCCATTCACCTATTGTTGTATCCAGTTCACGGCTTCACCATGAATACCCAGTGTCTGAACCTTCCTGATTAACCTCTCATGTGGGTCTTGTCAAAGGCCTTACTAAAGTTCATATAGATAACATCCACAGCTTTTCCTTCATCAACTTTCCTGGTAACCCCTTTGAAAAACTCTAAGATTTGTTAAACACGACCTACCACTCACAAAGCCATGTTGACTATCCCTAAGCAGTCCTTGGCTATTCAAATACATATATCCAATTTCTTAGAAAACTTTACAATAATTTACCTACTCATGACATCAGGCTCACCAGCCTATAATTTCCAGATTTACTTTTGGATTCTTTTTTAAACAATAGAACAACATGAGCTACCCTCCAATCCTCCAGCACCTCACCCATGGTTAAGGACATTTTAAATACTTTTGCCAGGGCCCCTGCAATTTTTTTACTAGCCTCCCTCAAGGTCTAAGAAGTATCTTGTCAGGCCCATGGGAATTTATCTACCTTATTTGCCTTAAGACAGCATGCACCTCCTCCTCTTTAATCTGTATAGGTTCCAAAACCTCACTGCCTGTTTTCCTTACTTCCTTCGATCCTGTGCCAGTTTCCTTAGTAAATACTATATATTGATTTACAAAACTTACCTGAACACATTTGACAAACTCTAAGCCATCAGCCCCTTTACAGTATGGGTGTCCCTGTCAATATGTGGAAAGTTAAAATCTCCTACAATCACAACGTTATGTTTCCTGTAGTTGTCTGCTATCTCTCTATAGATTTGCTCCTCCAATATTGGGTGGTCTTTAATACAACCCCATGAGTGTAGTCATACCTTTCCAGTTCCTCAGCTCTACCTATATAGTCTCAATAGATGTGCCCTCTGGTCTGTCTGTCCTGCCTGACCACAGCTGTGATATTTTCTTTGACGAGCAATGCTACTCCTATTTTTATCCAACCCTCACCCTCATTCTATCAGATCTGAAGTAACAGAAGCCCTACATATTGAGCTGCTAGTCCTTCCCCTCCTGCAACCAAGTTTCACTATGGCTACAATGTCAATGTCATAATTCCATGAGCCAATCCATGTCTTTGCTACAATATTCCTTGCATTGAAATAGATGCACCTGAGAATATTTCCAACACATACAATCCATTGACATAAAATATTACATGCAATTATCACATCATCTTTTTCATCCTGCACACCTCTTTCTGCTCTGAACACTCTGGTTCCCATCGTCCTTCAAATCCAGTTTAAACCCCCTGGAGCAGCACTCGTGAACCTTCTCGCAAGGATATTAGTCCCTTCCAGTTCAGATGCAAACCGTCCCATTGGAACAGGTTCTACCTTCCCTGGAAGAGAGCCCAATGATCCAGAATCCTGAAGCCCTCCTTCCTGATATGTTAAGCTGCATTATTCTCCTATTTCTAACCTAATTGGCAGGTGGCATGGGTTGCAATCCTAAGATCACAACCCTGGAGGACGAGCCCTTCAACCTAGCGCCTAATTCCCTGACTCTCCTTTCAGGACCTCCTCACCCTCCTACCCATGTCATTGGTCCCTTCATGGATCATGACATCTGGCTGCTCAACCTCCTTCCTGAGAATGCTGTGAACTTGATCGGAGATATCTCGGACACTGGCACCAAAGAGGCAACATACCATTCGGGATACTCGATCTCTTCCACAGATCCTCTTATCCGTCACCCTAACTAAGGAATCTCCTATCATTTCAGCTCGCCTCTTCTCCTCCCTTCCCTTCCTAGCTACAGGACCAAACTCCATGCCAGAGACCTGTCCCTGGTAGGTCGCTACCCCACCCTTAACAGTATCCAAAATAGTATACTTGTTATTGATTGGAATGACCACAGGGGTGTCCTGCACTTCCTGTCTGTTCCGTTTCCCTCTCCTGACACCCATCTACCTTCCTCCTGCCTCCTATGTGTGATAGGAGGTTGGCACATGCATAGTGGATTCACATACTGGAGTTTGGTGAGCGTATGCATGAGAGTTAGGGGCACAAATTCAATACCGTTAGGGCGCTTAACTCACATATGCACTAACCGAACTCCAATACCTGAACCCACTGCGCATGCACCTACTGAAGACTTGCACATGCGCACAGGAACCAAGATGGCCACAACCAGCCTATGGACCCTGGGATGCCGACTAATAAGGTAAGTACACAATTTTGACATACGTCCACTCTGAGTTATGACTGGTCATATAGAACAGAATACGGATGTACGTTGGGGAGTACCTGTATTGTACACTTATTGGGAGCTACTATTCAGGACCTTGGATAGAGGTATTGATCCTCTGACTACTTGTTTGATGAAGCTGACCTTGTTAATATCAACGATTCGAGCGCCTGTAGCTGAAAGGCAATATTGGCAACAAATTAGTGAAGATCCGAATTTTAGTTTATTAAACCAATTGCATGGAATAGTGGAGGACAACAATTTGTACGTTTATTTGGATGTGAAATAACATCTCAGAATAAAAAAAAAACCAGTTGGATAAAGGAGAGAAGCTACAATGATGGGGAGGGAGAAAGAAGTTGGGCGTTGAAGGAGAGAGAGTTGGTGGTTAGGACAGTTAGAGTAAAATTACAGGTTGTTGGTAGATGTAACAATTGTTGGGAATGGCAAACTCCAACGGACTATGGGCAATTCAAACAGCTGATGCATGGGCCATTAAAAGAAGGCCTGATCACATGGACACAGAGGAGGAGTTACATATTAAAATAAGCATTCTGGCCCTGAACCCTCCACTCCCTCCCATCCTTCTAACCAATGTACAATCTTTGCAAAATAAATTGGAAGAGGGATATCAGGAACAGCTGTGAGTTCACCAAGTCAAGGATAAATGATGGCATTCCGGACACAGTGCTATAGCAAGTGGGCTTCACCCTCCACCACAGAGAGTGGACACTGGGATCAGGAATAAAAACAGAGCAGCACTTGAATAATCATCAATTCATCAGGGCTCACAAATGTGAAGGTTATATCCCAGTCCTACTCCCCCAACCTGGAAGAGCTGGCAATCAAGAATCGTCCATTCTATTGCTGAGAGAGTTTACCTGGTCGCTGTATAATTTAGCCCCAGGCTAACATCAGGCTAGCACTGGAGGGGTTGAACATTGTAATCAGCAGCCATGAGACAGCATACCTGGTCATTGGAGGGTACTTCAACCAGGGCAACCTGAAAAAGTCTCAAATGAACTATCACAACAAATTTCCTGCAAAACCAGAGGAGTCAACACAGCAGACCACTGTTACACCACCATGAAGAATACCAACCGACCCATCCCATGCCCACAGTTCAGCAAGTCTGATTGCCTAGCTGTATTTCCAGCTTACAAGCAGAGACAGGACTACAATGGCAGTGGTGAAGCCAGCAAAGGAGGTGGAGGTGTGCCTGCAGGACTGCTTTGAATCAGTGGACTAGACCATATTCAAGGACTCATCCTTAATATAGCATGGCTGTCACCGACTTCATCAAGACCTGTGTGGATGAGTGTGTGTCCAAGCACAGGTATCATGAGTACCCAACTAGAAGCTGCAGATGAATCAAAAAATCCACAACCTGCTGAGGGCCAGGTCAAGACTATTTAAGACCAGTGATCCAGATCTCTACAGGTAAGTCCAGGTACTAACCTATAGAAAGCCATCCCAGCAGCAAAGAGGCAATTCTGAGGGGAGCTGGAGATATAGTCCGATAGTCGCCAGCTATGGCAGGGATTGCAGGCTATTACAAGGTGAGCTGAACACATAAATGCTTCACTACCCGATGAGCTGACCACCTTTAATGCTCACTTTGAGAAGGAGAACTCAACAGTACCAATCAGAATCCCTGCAGAAGCTGGTGACCCTGTGATATCTATCTCTGAGGCCAACATCAGAACATCCTTCAAGAAGGTGGACCCTTGTAAGGTGTCAGGCCTTGATGATGTGCCTGGCAAGGTACTGAAAATTTGTGCTAACAGACATTTTTAATCTCTCATTGCTGCAGTCAGATGTTCCCACCTGCTTCAAAATTGCACCAATCATACCATTGCACATGAAGAGCAGAGTGAGCTGCCTGAATAATTACTGTCCAGTAGCTCTCACATCTACTGTGATGAAATGTTTTGAGAGGTTCGTATTGGAAAACATAAGCAAAGATCTAGCCCACTGCAATTCACCTACTGTCACAATCACTCCACAGCAGATGCAATATCACTGGCTTGGTACTCAGCTCTCCATTCAACCTATTAACATCAGGCTACCCTTCACTGACTACAACTCAGTTTTCAACACCATCATACCCTCAGTACTGGTCAAAAAGATCCAAACCCTGGGTCTCTGTAGCCCCCCTGTGCAACTAGATTCTTGACTTCCTTGTTGGAAGACCTCAGTCAGTACGAATCGGAAACAACGTCTCCTTGTTACTGACAATCAACATAGGTGCTTCACAAGGATGCGTGCTCAGCCTACTGCTCTACTCACTCCATATCTGTGACTATGTGACCAGGCACAAGTCAAATGTCACGATCATCGGCAGAATCACAGGTGGGAATGAGGAAGCATACAGGAATAAGATAGATCAGCTAGTTAAGTGGTGTAACAACAACACTCAAAGTCAGCAAAACTAGGGAACTGATCGTGGACTTCAGGAGGGGGAAATCAGGAAAACACAAACCAGTCCTCATCAAGGGATCAGCAGTGGAAAGGGTTAAGAACTTCAAATTTCTGGGTATCAACATCTCTGACGATCTGTCCTGGGGCCTCCATGTCAATGCAATCTTGAAGAAGGCTCTCCAGCGGCTAATCTTCATGAGGGGTTTGAGCAGAAAGTGGTGTATCTTGGAGAGCATTCAGTCTGGTTGAATCACTATCTGGTATGGAGGTGCCAATGCACAAGAGAGAAAAAGACTACAGAGGTTTGTGAACTCGGCCAGTGCCATCATGGGTATCAGTCTTCACTCCATTAAGGACATTCACAAGAGGCGGTGTCTTAAGAAGTTGGTCTCTACCCTCAAGGACTCTCAGCACCCAGGCTTACATAAATATTCTTTCATATTTTCTAAAAATTGACTTCTCCTTCAAATACCTTTTTGTGCTGAAATATCTTTTGTTTTGGTCTATTTTTCATCACAATTTTCTTGGAGCACTATTAACCTTTTGACCTCTTCCATTCTGTGATCAATGTAGGAGCAAGGTAAAAGGTCAGCACAATCTTTCCACAGGGCATTGACTTCTCTTGAATGTTCTTTGATTTTTAAATTTCAGAATTCAACCACTTGAATTTATGTATATATCAATTTGTCATCCTATATTTAGCCCAGTGAAGAGGGTTCTTCTGCGAACAGGCTACCAGATTATCTCTAACATTTCAAAAGCCATGTAAAGAGTACAATTTCTACAGTACAGAGTTACAATGGAAAGATCAAAGGCAGCATGATGGCAAAGTTCTGGGGTTCATTCAGGAGCCTAATGGCTATGGGAAGAAATTGCATTTAACCTGCATATATACACACTCTTGATCCTTCTCCCTGATAGGAGGAGGCAAGATAATATATCTGGGGGGTCCTTTAAGTATGTTGGCTCATTGGTAATGAGTTTGGTTGGGACCATGGTATTGAAGGCACATCTGAAGTCAATGAACAGTAATCAGACATGGGTGTTCTTGGCATACAGGTGCTCTGGTGCTGAGTGGAGAACTGGGAAGATGACGTCTGAGGCGGATCTGTTTCAGAAGTGGGCAATGACTGGCTGTTATGGTAGAGAGATACCATATGAAATAATGTTGTGTTTATAATCTTGCAACTCCAGTGTTATTCATCATCATTAAGTGTACCAGAAACCTATTCTCTGAAATGGATTTGCTTTTAAGTAAGAGAAAATATTATGGAACAATAACGTGCCCTTGCATTGATATATTTAATCAGGCATGGTTAAGAAAGTGGAGCTATGGAACTCATTCTATCCTTTTCCTTATCAACCACAACCTCCACCACCTCCTCCACCAGGCCCAGCCCTTCAAGTCAGCTGAAGACTCAATTCTGGGAAGTCTCATTGATTTGTGAAGTTGCACCTCATGACATTGCATGTGAAATCAAAATAGGAGGTGTGTTCACAGTTACTGCAAGATGTTGAAATTAATTGAATTGGGGAGATGAAGAAATCTTTGCAATATACCTGGATTAATAAAACTGATTTAAAAACAAATTCCCATTGCTGATAGTTTCTGAAAGAACAAAGAAATGCCTGGTCTTGGATTCATTTGGGTAGTTCACCTCAATTTATTTCCAAGGCCTTAATTATTCTTCTAGTGGTAACTTTTGATCTCTAATCCCCTTGCTACTGATGCAACCATGCTGAGGAGAAAAGATTTTCATTATTTGCTGTCTCAAAACTTTAATTCAATCCGTCAGCTCTCACAATGAAAACAAACATACAATTGTTGAAATGCATTTGAACAGGGACTCCGATGGGAAAGATAGAGAGGATTATGGGCTCAATGCAGATGAATGAACTAGGATAGATATCATGGTCAGCAGAGATGAGATGGGCCAAAGGCCGCTTTCTGTGATTTCAAATGCGAGGGCTCTATTTCACCTATTTTCTTTTCCTAACTCCAGCTCATCATTCCTAATATTATTATGATTAAATTTTCATTTTTCTCAGTTGGAATAATTGTCAGTAGAGTGTGACATAATTGCAATATTAATTCTGAACTTTTTCTGAAGTTTATGCTTCATATAATTTGTTTTCTCAATGAGAGAATCACAAATACAGATGCTGGAAACATTGAGCCAGTAGAGGAACCAGTATGGTAAATTGTGCCTCATGAATTTGATTGAGTATTTTGAAGAGTGACCAAGAAGATTAATGAGGGCAGGACAGTAAATTTTGTTGACATGGATTTTAGAATGGTAGGCTTGTTTAGATCATATGGGACCCTGAGGGAGCTGAAGACAACACTGGAGCAACAAACAATCTGTTGGAGGAACTTAGGAGGTCGAGCAGCCTCAGTGGGAGAAGAATTGTCAGTGGTGTGGTCAAAAGTGAGGACAAGGAGAACCTTGTTTGGAGGGATGAGTGGGTGAGACTGGAGCTCTGAGAAATGGAGGAAACATGGGAGATGGCTATATTGACCACAGTGGACGGGTCCTGCAGTAATTGAAAAGCACAGTTTCAGATGATATGATAAAATGTGTTCTAATGATTAATTAAATCTGTGGATACCAAAAATACAAAGTATTTTATGATGATATTTGGATTACTATTTTTAGACATATAGCAAAAGTATTCTGCTGCCTTGAATATTTTGCAATAATTCAGCAATGAAATAATAAGCTATTTCTTTCAAAACATTTACAAAGCTATTGAACAATGAATATTAAACAATGAAGTTCATTGAAGTTAGTAATAAATATTAAGGCCTGTGTTTGCAATGGGTAGTATATCTTCCAAATGGACCACCAGTAATGCTAAATTACTTTCAAGAAAATGTATATCTTTATGTTTAACATTCAACGAGACCATTATACTCAATGTCTAGTCTGATGTAAAAGTGCATCCCAAAGGAACATGCAGAAGATCCTTAATCCTTTGTGAATTAAATTACAACTTCAGTAGACTTGACTTCCAAATGTACAGAATTACATTATATAATTTTTTTTTGGAACACAGGGTAAAACTTTTTAGCTTGTTGCATTTTTGCCAGAGCCATTTCCTTTGCTCTTGCTGTCAAATTTTCCTGTTAGTTTACAATATATCCAAGCTCTAAGTTTAAAAGTTTCCGCTTAAATTTGTCCTCAAACCCTTTAACTTTTTTTGTTGTTCTCTAACTTCAAATTCCATGCTAAATATAGCATGGAAATTAGATGACTATTTCAGTGTGTAGCACTGAAGGAGGATCACAATGTCAGAGAATCATACTATCTTGCTGAAGCAGGTCCACTGCAGACTCCAGCTTCCTTTTTTAATTTTTACTTTATTTAATCAACATGTATATGGTAATAATAACAAATCAATATTACAGTGTTAACAAATATATGTTGGGTGTTTATAAAAAGAAAGTAAAAGCAGAAACTAAAACTAAAAACTAAAAAACTAAAAAAAACCCTAAACCCCCCCTCCCCCTCTTGCCATAACTAATTTAAACATATATAATACATGATAACATAACTACATAGTATTTTGGATTGCTTCAGGCATCAGTCAAGGATCCCCAGAATATCATTCCAAAAATTATTATTTCTTCAGGGAGAACCTCACTGGTCAGGGGAATTTTTAATAGAAAAATATTATAATTTTAATCTCCTTAATTTGGCATAGGGGCCCCAAATTTGTAGAAATAAGGAATATTTACTCCTTAAATTATAAGTAATTTTTTTCGAAAGGGATACAACTTTGAATCTCAGCATATCATCTTACTAATGTTAATGAAACATCAGATTTCCATGTTACAGCAATACATTTCCTTGCTACTACTAAAGCTAGTTTAACAAATTTCATTTGAGAATCTGACAAAGGTAACTTGGGTATTATACTTTCAAAGTTTCCTAACAACAATAATTCAGGATTGAACAGAAAAGTCACACTAGTGACTCGATGTAAAAACGTACTAATGGAAACCCCAAAAGGATCAACTTTTGAACAAGACCACATAGAATGAAGAAACGTTCCCACTTCTTTACCACATCTAAAACACTGATCTGATAAATTTTCTCTCCATTTACTCAGTTTCTGAGGTGTAATATATAATTAATGTAGAAAATTATAGTGACGTAGTCTATATCTTACATTGATAGTATTAGACATAACTTCTTTACATAAATTTTGCCAAACCTGTATCTTTTATTATATTTAAGTCTTGTTCCCATCTTTCTTTTGAATTAAACAAACCTACTTTAGCTGTTTGTTCTTGTAACAAGATGTATGCTATTGAAATAAATTTTTTAATCATTCCATCCACTATAATTTGCTCCAAATTTGTAAGATTCTTTAAAGTCATGTCAGATCCTAATTTCTCCCTTAAATAAGCTCTTGAAAATATCAAAATAATGTATTATGAGGAATATCATATTTAATTCTTAATTGATCATTATCATAACAATCTCCCAATTTTAAAATTCCTTTATTGTTCCAAATATTTAAAAAAAGATTATCTTTTGAAAAGATTAATAGAGGATTAATTAATGGTGTTTTTAATGAGAGAAAATACCTATCAATTTCTAATTTAACTTATTCCAATGATCAAATAGGTGTTTTAATATTGGGGCATCTTTATCCATTGTTAATAATTTCAATTCCTATTTATAGATAAACTGGTATAGTTTATCCAATTTTATTTAATTTGATTTCAACCCAAGATGGCTTAGTTTTGCAAACAAAGAAACTAAAAATCTTAGTTGTGCTGCCTTCCGATAATTTTTGAAATTGGGAAGTTGTAATCCCCCTCGTGTATATTTCCATATTAATTTCTCCAAAGTCATTCTTACCAATTTTCCTTTACAAAGAAATATTTTATTTAAATATTGAAAAAAGCCTTTGAGGTATTGACTTGGGTGGAGTTTGAAATGAATACTGAATTCTTGGCAACATATTCATTTTAATACAATTAACTCTTTCAATTAACATAATGGGTAAATGCACCCATTTTTTTAGATCTTCATCTATTTTCTTAAATATTGGAATATAGTTTAATTTATGTTTTTCAGATTATTATCAATACATATACCAAAATATTTAATCTTATCCATGCATTTAAATTTAACTTTTTGTCAACAGTGTGAATAATCTCCTTGTACCAATTCCATTACTTCACTTTTATCCCAATGTATTTTGTATCCTAAAATTCTCCCTGATAATATAGTCTTGGTAATGACAGTTGTGGCTGAGTTAAATAAACTTGGACATCATTGGCAAATAAACTAATTTTGTGTTCAGTTTGATTTATTGTAAACCCTTTCAACTGTTGATCACCATGAATCTTTTGTCCAAGTGGTTCAAAAGCTAAAGCAAACAAGACTGTTGATAGAGGACATCCTTGTATACTTTATCTATTTAAACTGAAAGATTTAGACATTTGCTCATTTGTTATTACTTTAACCTTAGTATTCCTATATAGTGCTTTGATCCAATTTATAAAATTCACATCAGTACCAAATTTAGTCAAAAAGTTACATTTCAACCTATCAAATGCTTTTTCTGCATCTAAAGGTACTATCACACTCAAATCTTTTATCCCTCTGAACTAAATGAATTATACTTAATAACCTTTCTATATTTTCCGAAGTTTGTCGATTTTTAACAAAACCTGGTTCGTCCATATTTATTAATTCAGGAAGATAATTATTAATCTTATTTTATAATACCTTTTCTATAATTTTATAATCAACATTTACTAATGGTATAGGTCTATGTGAAGCTGGTTGTAATGGATCTCTATCTTTTATAGGAATAACTGTAATTATCGCCGTGGAAAAAGTTTCTGGAAGATAATGCAATTTTAAAAGCCTGTTCTATCACCTCATAAATAAAGGAATCAATAAATCCTTAAATTCTTTATAAAATTCCACTGGAAACCCATCTTCTCCTGAAGATTTATTGTTTTGTAAACAATTAAGCGCATCATAGACCTCTTGTTCGGTAAAAGGACTATCCAAATGATTGTTTATCTTCTTCGGTTAAAGTTAGTAGTAGCATTTGTGACAAATACTCATCTATGGCTTCCTCATCATGCAATGATTCAAATATATATAGTCTTTCATAGAATTCCTTAAATACATCATTTATTTTCTGTCTCTTAAATGTCACTTCATTATTATTCTGTTGTATTGCATTAATTGTTCTAGAGGATTGTTCTGCTTTTAGTTGCCAATCTAAATCTTATGTGATCATTCTTCTAATTCATAATATTTCTGCTTTGACCATAATATCATTTTCTCTGTTCTACATGTTAACATTGTATTATACTATAAATTTTTATTGATTAAAATTCTATATTTATTTTCCAATGATGAATTTTGAATCTTTTTCCAATACTGTTTTTTTTTCCAATTTATCAGTCTTTCATATACTTCTTTTTAAGTTTTGGTGTAGCTTATAATTTGTCCTCTTAAATAAGCTTTTAACACATCCCATATAATAAACTTACTTACCATTTAACTAAAGTTAGTATCACAAAACAATTCTATATGTTGTCATATTAAAAAAAACCAAAAATCTTCTCTTTTCAGTAATAAAGAATTAAATCTCCATCTATACACTGAATGTTACTTTACAGAAAATTTCAATTCAATGAACAATGGAGAACGATCAGTTAATATCCTTGTTTTATATTCAACATTTAAAATATCTTGGTAGATTTTGAACTGAAAGCAACAAAAAAAAATCAATTCTATAAAACCTGTTAGAATAAAAATAATAGTTCCTATCTTTAGGGTGCATCCTCCTCCATATATCAACCAAATTAAAATCATCTATTAAAGATAACAATGTTTTAGCTGCTTTCGATTTCACTATAGCTTTTGATGATTTGTCCAACAAAGATTCTGAACAAAAATTAAAATTTCCACCTATTAAAACATTTTCATGAACATCTACTAAATTTAAAAAGTATCTTGTATAAACTTCGGATCATCTGTGTTTGGAGCATATATATCTATTTAATAAAGTCCACTCCTCAGAAAATATTTGACAATTTACCATTACATATCTTCTCTCCAGACCTGTAATTACACTTTGAATTTCAACTGGTAGATTTTTCTTAAATAAAATCACTACTCCTCTTACCTTTGAATTAAATGTGGAAAATGCTACCTGACCTACCCAATCCCTTGAAAATGTTCATTTTCAATTAAGTGGGTCTTTTGTTAAAAAAAAAGCAATATCCACCCCTAATTTCTTAATTAAAGATAGTCTTCTTTCTTTTTATGTGACTGTTGATTAATATTAAAACTCAAGGTCTTAACTGCTTTGCTCATCGCCTTTATCAATACATTAAAAAAAATTCTATCAAACACTCCTATCCAGTAAGAACTCCCACACAATACCTTGGTCGTAAGTGTCAACGTCTGCAATCCAAAAGCATTAAAATTATTCAAAATGAACATATTATTAAAGGATATTATAACATTAAGAAAATATAAAGTAAAACCCCCCATGCTTGAAATGCTAGCATTACCATCCTCCATTTTACAGTTCATGGTTAAACCACGTAAACTCGTAATTGCCAGAAATTAACAGACACATTCCCTCGACCCCTGGAGGGGATATCTTTTCTTGTATAACAATAGTACTTTCCAATCAGTTTTCTTCATCCATCAATAAAAAGAAAATAAGAAAAAGAAAGAGGGAATACACTCCCTCATACATCAGGGAATAATAAGGGATCGTCAACCCTTATTAATTAGGTTCCAGACAGATCCTTCACATAATCTTCAGCCTGAACATGATTTGTAAAAATCTCTTCAAAATGTTCTTCTCCAAGCATTTTCGGTATCCACTCTTGAAAAAAAGTATCACTTCTTGACCTTCTTTACCTTTAGACATCCCCTCAATTTTAAGATTATTTCTTCTACTGTAATTTTCCAGAATGTCAATTTTCTCAAGCAATTTTTCATTCATAGAAACCAAAGCAGTCTCAGAGTCTTCATTAACATTTGTTCTGTCTTCAACACATTGTACCTCTTCATGCACATCTTGGATTTTTTCTTCCATTTTATCAACTCTTTGTGAGACATTATTTATCAATATAGTCATATCAGTTCTAACTTGTTTTAATTGAACAGTTAAAAGCTTTAAATTGTTTTCAGAGTCTCAAAGTCTGTCAATTTTAGTTTCAATTTTATCCATTCTCTTAATAAAAGTCTTTTTCTTGCCTTTAAGTCTTGTTTCTTCTGAACTTCTTCCTTCCTCTGCACTGCCAGACTCACCTAAGTCTACCTCCACATTGGATGTGTAGCCCTCTTGCTCTGATGTGGAGACACCGTGACGGCTTTTTAAAATTTACTAATTTTTTTCAATTTTTTTTGCCTTCTACAAGGAGTCGTGCTTGCATGGTGCAGTTTTGGACTTACCAGCGGCACCATGGGGAGAGGGCCCTCACCTGCAGATCTGGATCCAACTTTAGTGACCTGCTTTGATGATGAGGTAGGCCCAGGTTTTTCATCCTTCTGATTGTTCCTTTGGCGTGGTCTTTACAGGCTTTTCTTTCTCTCGTGACATCTTTTTTTCTTTCTGGTAAGCACTTTAAAATAATTTTTGTGCCTTTAACTTTTCTTAATATCTATGTTTTTTAGTAAATCCCTTGCCAGTCGGCAGGGTCTGTGGTGTTCCTCAGGACATCACTTGATGCCCCCCAGACTCCATCTTCCTGCCCCTACACTTAACCCTGGAACATCTGGACAATGAGGTCACCTACATCAGGCTACCATTCATTGACTACAGCTCTGCCTTGATCACAATAATGGCAAATAAACTCATTCCCAAACTCCTTGACCTCAGCCCATCATCTCTCCTTTGGAATCAATCCATGACATTCAAGCCTGCCATCAGTGAAGATTGGTTACAGCATCTCCTCCACAACCATCCTTGACACCAGAGCCCTACAAGCTTGTGTACTCAGTCCCCTGCTATATACCCTGTACACCCACGATTGCCTGGAAAAACACTGCTCCAACTCCAACAATAAATTTGCAGATGATATCACCATCATAAGACAGATCTCAAAAAATGATAAATCAGAATATAGAAGAAAGAGGGAGGAATGGTTTGGTGTCAGGACAATATCCTCTCCTTCAAAGGCAGCAACATGAGTGAATTAGTGAGAGGTGGAAGAGGGGTGAAGCTCACTCACCTGTCTGCATTAATGATGCTTGAGTGGGGATACAATACTACTTTAAATTCCAAAGGGTAAACATCTCCAGCAACCTGTCCTGGTCCAGACACATTAATGCAATGGCCAAGAAAGCACAAAGGTGCCTCTGCTTCTTCAGAAGCCTGTGGAAATTTGGCATGTCACCTGCATTCCTCAACAATTTCTACCACAGAAGGTATCCTATTAGGCTGCATCACTACATGACATGGGATCTGTTCTGCCTAAGACTGCAAGAAACTGCAGATTTGTGAATACAGTTAACCACTCCCCCTCCTCCTCCCTTCCATACTTGTCATTGTACTGGAAAAGCAGACTACATATTAATAGACTCATCACTCCCGGCCACACTCTCTCCACCTTTCAACCTATCGGGAAGATGATTCATGAGTGTGAGATTACGCAGTACAGATTCTAGGATAGTTTATTTCCTTTTGTTATCAGATTACTGAATAACCTCACACAAATCTCTCTGTAAATCTGCACTTTGCACTGTGTTGGGTGGCTCTTGGAAAACATACTTTCTCATTGCATCTCGGTACATGTGACAATAAATTTTTGATGAACTATCTCAGAAAATTTACAACACTGAAGAAAGTCCTTGTTTCTTCAACCAGTATAAAAAGAGTTACCTGGCCTCATCCCATATCGTCTGCAGTAGACCATGCAGAGCTCTGTCGGTCACAGCTCTGCAAGTATTTACTTTTAAATAGAGTTTGGGATTAATGCCTTTTCAGGCAGTGGATTTCAGACCTTTATCACCATCTGCGTGATTTTGTTTCCCCCTCCAACTCTCTAATTCTTCTTCCAATTATCTTAAATATATGCCCTTTGTTTTCTGATCCCTCAATTCAGAACAACAGATCATTCTTTTTCCTCTCTGTTTAAGTTTCATAATTTCATACATCCCAAGTAAGTGCTGACTTGGTCTCTATTTAAAAATAAAACAACATTAGCTTATCAAATCTTTCTAAAGCTAAATTGTTTCAACTGAGGCAACAGGGTCTTTATGTTCATAAATCTCTCTTTAGTATGACCAGAAGTGAACAAGATGCGGTCTAACTAACATTTTATGGCTAATGAAGGAAATCATTGTTTCAACCATATTTCACAATATTTATTTATTTTAATATATGTATATACATACTGCATATGTATTGCTGTCCTATGTCTGTATATGTGTTTGCATATTTTTGCAATGAGGACTGGAGAACACTGTTTCGTTGGGTTGTACTTGTACAATCAGATGATAAATGAACTTGAACTTATCAATGTCCTTTTTTTAAGAATCTGTGGAGATAAAAAATCCTACTATTCCTCCACACCATCTATTTATTGTTGTATCTCCTCAAATGTGTTATTTCATTCATAGAGTCATCCAAAAAGCTTTTTTGTCTAGTTGTACTTATAAAATGGGATGATAATAATGAACTTGAACAGCAGAGAAATATTCACCTCAGCTCAGCACATCCATGCAAATCATCAATTGACCATCCATATTAATCCCATTTCCAGCATTTGGTCTGCAGTCTTCTATTCGTTGGTACCTCAAGTTTCATCGAAATAGGTCTTAAGTGTTGTCATAGTGTGATAGTACAGATTCTATCAACAAGGTGTATATGTACAGATGGTAGTGTAGGATGACTGTGATTGGCTGAGAGTGTAGCCACACCTACTGGCAGGTCTTAAAGGATTGCTCCTAACCAGACCAGGTCATTCTGGACTGGTCGACTGACTTGTGATATGCTCCAGTTTTTTAGTTAATAAAAGCCTTGGTTTGGATCAACAAGCCTTTAGTTCTTTCGACGCGCGTTACACAGAGTACCTGCCCTGACCACTACTCAGAAAGTGTGTTCCAAAAGTTCAAGTTTATTGTCACATTATACCTCATGCTGGTAGAAGGGATCTTCTGTGAGCAGTCTAGAAAGCAACTCCAACATGCATACAACAATACTAAGTAGGAGAACCAGAGAATAATTATACAGTATATTGTTCCAATGAAATGATGAATTGGTACAAGGGCAGAACGAGAGTACTATTGTGAGGTTCCTTTGGGGGCCAACCATTCAGATTACAACAAAGAGCGTCAAATTCTAAAGAGAGGAGGAGGAGGTTTAAAGAAGTTCTGAGGGATGTTATTTTCTCCAGAGTGTGGTTGATTATCTAGAATGCACTGCCAGATGTGCTGGAAAAACCAGATACCATTATTGAGTTTAAGAGGCCTTCAGACAGACAGCTGAATAGGCAAGGTCAAGAAGGAAGCAGTGCTAATGTGGGTCAAAATAATTCATGTAGATGGGCTAAAAGGTAATGTCTTATTTCTGTGCTGTACAACTCCATGTTTCACGCTCTGTGGTGGGATGTTTAATACTATGGAGGAACAGAGTGTATGTCCACAGATCCTTAATGACATGATGATTAAAGTGTCATCTGGGATGCTTTCCTTCATTAGCTGAGTTAAAATGTTCCTGTATTAAAATCAATTTGCCACTTTTCTGTCCAATTAACAGGAACATCTTCTATAATCTGAAACCATTATGCTCATAGCCATCTACCTTTACAATTTTTGGTTCATCTGCAATTTTTGTTATTATGCCTCTGAAGTTGAAGAACAACAGAACATAAGAAATAGGAGCAGGAGTAGATATTTTGGCCATTGAGCTTCCTCCACCATTCAGTAAGACCCTGACCAATCTGGCCATGGACTCAGCTCCACCTATCTACCTTTTCCCCACAATCCTTAAATAATGAGGCCGCCCTGACTGCTTCCTTTGGGAGAGAATTCCACAGATTCACCACTCTCTGGGACAAGTATTTCCTCTTCATCTTTGTCCTAAATCTATTCCCCTCAATCTTGAGGCAATGTCCCCTGGTTTTAGTCTAATCTCCTAGTGAAAACAACCTTTTTGGCTTTATTTTATCGATCCTTTCCATAATTTTATATGTTTTAATAAGATTCCTTCACATTCTTATGAATTCTAGCAAGTATAGTCCATGCTATTCAATCTCTCTTCATAGGGTAACCCTCTCATGGCTGGAATCAACCTGGCAAGCCTTTTCTGCACTGCCTTCAAAGCCAGTATATCATTTCTCAAGTAATGAGATAGGAACTGCACATAGTATTCCTGCACAGGTACAGCCTCACCAGTACCCAAAACAGTTGCAGTAGAATCACCTTGCTCTTAAATTCAATGACTGGTGGGGGATGGGGGGGGTGTGTGTGTGACAAGATGGCATAGGATGAAGATGTGGGAAATCACCATTCACTAACCAGACTATTTAAAACCCAAAATTATTGGACTGATTAATACAGTGAACAATTGGGGAATTTTTTTTAACTTCTGAGGATGAAAGAGACGAAAAAAGGAAAAATACAACAATCTAAAAAAATTAAATTTTAAAGGTTGGCCATAGCTAATCCCAATGTTATTGAAGGTAGGCCCAGAACATTAAAGCCACCTTCACCTTATAAATCACCAATTTTAATGAGTCCTTCACCAGGCCCTGATGTGGTAACAATGTTTGAAGAATTAACAAAACAAAATGATAATATGATAGAATATATGTCTAACAGTTTTCATAGTATTGATGAACAGTTTACTGATATTAAAGTCAGAATATCTGATAAGTCAGAAGAAATTTCTTCAATGAAATTGGATGCTATTAAGTGCCTGGCAGCTGTTGATGTGGTTCAAGAGAGAGTGAAGAATGTTGAAGATGGAGTTGATCAAATTGAAGAGTTAATTACTGGATGGCAAGTGGAGGAGAGATTTTTTGCAGAAAATTGATTCATTGGAGAACCAAAGTTGTCAGAATAATATTAAAATAGTGGGTCTTCCAGAAGGTATTGAAGGAGTGAATCCTACAAGATGTTTAAGGATTGGATTCCAGTTATGTTGGGAACTGAATATTTTCCAGAAAGTTTGGAATTAGAGAGAGCATATCGTGCTTTAAGAAAGAAACATTTTCTAGGTCAACCCCTGAGAGCAGTATTGATTAGATATCTTAAATATCAAGATTGGGAAATGATTTTACGTGCGGCAATTCAGCAAGCTCGTATGAATCAGGGCGCTATGATGGTCCAGGATAATAAGGTTTTTTTATGCAGACTTAAGCCAAGAGGTTATTCAGAGGTGAAAAAAGTTTAATCCAGCTAAAGCTGTGTTGTGGAAGAAAGGGTATAGATCTGCTTTTTGATATCTGGTGATATTGAAGGTATTCTATGAGCAATTTCAATCACAAGTTTTTCAAAAAGCACAAGATGCATTAACTTTTGCTAATTCTTTGCCTGATTCCAAGCTGACTCAAGACCTTTCCACAAAACCTTTGGTGAGCATTGATAAAGCTGGAAATGGAAAAAGGAACAGAAAGTTGGAAACTGAACAATTGATGGATTTGGAGGTGGATCCTCAAACTACATCTGAGTCATGAATGGACTATATATTTTATTACTCTGACTGAAGTCTGATTAGGGGGAGGAGGATGACGCAGTTGTTTCCGAAGTCATATGCTACTGGTGGTATTAACAGCATCCGGTTAATAGAGGGGGTTACTGTGTTAGCAGTTTTCTTTTTGGGGGGGGGGCATATTTTTGTTTTAGTTTAGTTTTTAATTTTTAGGTTTTTTTTTAATTTAAAAGGATTTTGGAGCCTTTATTCTAATAATTTTTTTTGGTGTGTGCCTGAACTGTTCTAGTTAATTTGTCTAATTTGAATTTTGCAACTTTTAATGTTAGGGGTTTGAAGAATCCGATAAAAAGAAAGGACGTGCTGTCTTATATTAAGAAAATGAAAGTGGATATAGCCTTTTTACAAGAAATTCTTTTGACTGAAAAAGAACATTTAAAATTAAAAAGGGATTGGGTTGGACAAGTTATTGCATATTCTTTTAACTCTAAAGCCTGTGGAGTGACAATCCTAATTCATTAAAAAACTCACTTTTACACTGGAATTAGTTTTGGAGAAGAAGGGCAGGGTATTGATGGTTAATTGTAAATTTTTTTCTAAAGCATGGACATAGCTAAATGTTTATGCTCCTAATATAGATGATGAACAGTTTATTACTGAGGCTTTTATGGGACTGAATCAAATGAATGATAATATCTTGGTGGGAGGAGACTTGAATTGCTGTTTGGATCCTTTATTGGATAAATCTCCAAAGTCTGTAAGAAAATCTAAGATGGCAGAACTTTTGGTAGAGGTCATGAAAGATTTAAATTTGGTAGAAATTTGGAGAAGATTAAATCCGACAGAAAAAGATTTTTCATTTTATTCATGAGTCCTTTTCTAGAACTGATTTTAAAAAAAATATCTGATCAATTACCAGGGAGAGTATTTGATGCAGATTATAAAAGTTGAACATTGTCAGATCATTCCTTTTTATTAGTGTCATGTACTAGTTCCAATATGGTACAAACTAGTTATAGATGGAGATTCAATATAGCATAGTTGAAACAACCTGAATTTGTTACTTTTATTAGAGATAAAATTAATTTGTTTGTACAATTGAATGAGAACTCAGTACAAAGTAAATTTATATTATGGGATGCTTTGAAAGCATATTTAAGAGGTCAAATTATTAGTTATACAACTAAAATTGTGAAGAAATATCTGGCAGATAGTCATAAATGTGAGAAGGAGATTAAGGAATTGGAGAAAGACTTGGAGAGAAATGTGATGGAAGATAAAAAGATACAATTATCTAATTTGAAAATGCATTATAATACCTTACAGACATATCATTATGAGAAATTAATTATTAAATTAATTAATGGTATTATGAGTTGGGAGAAAGAGCCCATAAGGTATTAGCCTGGCAGTTGAAAATGGAACAAGTGTCTAGGACAATAAATGCAGTAAGAAGAGGTTCAAGGGTTACTTATAAACCTTAGGAAATTAATGATGAATTTCATTCTTTTTATCAGGATTTATAGAAGTCAGAGATTGAACAAGATATTGATCAAGTAGAATCATTCTTGGCTGGGTTAGATCTTCTGTTTTTAAATGATTTAGATGTTCAGGAATTAGATTGTCCATTCACTGATTTGGAAGTTAAAGAGGTATTACAAACTATGCCTAATGGAAAAATCACCTGGAGAAGATGGATTTATGTTGGAATTTTATAAGGAATTCCATGATTTATTACTTCTGCTATTTTGACAGGTATTAATGCAGGCTTCTGAAATATCCTCTCTTCTGGTCAGCCAAGATCTGTAAAATGCCGGTGCTGGCTCGATGGGCTGAAGGGCCTATTCCAGCTCCTATTGTCTATTGTCTATTGTCTATTGTATTCCAAAAAAAGATAGAGACCCTTTTAAAGTTGCAATCTATTTGTTAAATGTAGATTATAAAATTGTGGCTGAAGTGTTGGCAAATAGGATTGTGAAATATCTACCAAAGTTGATTCATGTAGATCAAGCAGGTTTTATTAAAAATCATTATTCAGCTGATAATATTGTTAAATTAGTTACGTTAATTAATGCATCTAAAAATCAACATAATTTGCCTTTAATAGCGGTCTTAGATGCTGAAAAGGCTTTTGATCGATTTGAGTGGTACTTTCTGTTTAAGGTATTGGAACATTTTAAGTTTGGTCCACTTTTTATTGGTTGGGTAAAAGCTTTATATAATAATTCTTCAGCTAGAGTAGTGACAAATGGACTAATTTCATTGTCATTTAATCTATCAAGATCAACTAGACAGGGCGGTCCACTATCTCCAGCTTTATTTGCTTTGGTGATTGAACCATTGGCTCAATCTATTAGACAGAATATTAACATTAAAGGTTTAAGAGTAGGAGAATTGGAATATAAAATTAATTTATTTGTCGATGATGTGTTAATAAATCCTAAAGAATCTTTAGTATTTTTGCAAAATGTTTGGAACAGTATGGAAAAATGTCTGGGTATAGTTAATTGGGATAAGAGCGAATTATTACCAGTCTCAAATGAAGATTATTCAGATTGTAAACAGATTACTCAATTTCGTGGTCTGATAAGATCAAGTATTTAGGAGTGATAGTAAATGTGGAGTATCAACAGCTGTATTAATTGAATTATATACCTTTATTGAAAATAAATAAGGCAGATTTGAAGAAGTGGAAAGACTTACCTTTAACCTTAATGGGAAGGGTGAATTGTAATAAAATGAATGTGTTTCCTCGTATACAGTATCTTTTTTCAAAGAACTGAATGCTGCAGTTTGCTTATTTTTATGGAAGAGTAAATTATCTAGAGTTTCTTTGCAAAAATTGACTTGGAAATATGCTTTAGGAGGCCTTCAGTTACCAAATTTTCAGAATTATTATGAAGCAGCACAACTGAAATTTATTAACTGAATGTCAGATACTGAACAAATTCCAATATGGGCTAAAGTTGAATTGTCACAGCTTTCAGAAAACAATGCAAATTATTTTATATATAAATGCAGACCAAACTTTTTAAAGACTTATAATGTTCCTGTACTTAAACATTTATTGGAAATTTGGTATGAGAGATTATATGATTGGATCTAAGAGTAAAATTACTTTTCAGACCCCTATATATAGAAATTGGATTATACCATTCTCAATGGATAGTCGATATTTAAAAGAGTGGAATTTGAAAGGTATGCCAACGGTGGGAGATTGTTTTGAGAAGGGCGTCTATCTTTTGCTCAATTGCAAGAAAAATTTGGGATATAATTTGAATTCAATATTTGCTTATTATCAAATGCGAGTCTTTTTAAAAGAAAATCTTGGACAGGAGCTTAAACTTTCTAATTTGACTAGGTTTAAAAAGTTAATTACAAAATCCTTGATAAAAGGTTTTATATCAGAAATGTATACTTTATTGCAAGAAAAGATGAATAAATCTAGTGTTTTTAAAATAAAGGATAAATGGGAGAAGGATTTACAACTTGTTTTATCGGAGGAAGATTGGGTAAAGATGTGTGAAGATGCTGTAACTAGGTTGATTGATGTGAAATATAGTTTAGTTAATTATAATTTTTTACATCAGTTATATTTGACACTGAAAAAGTTGAAAAGATATGGTTTTAGGGATTCAGATTTATGTTTTTGGTGTGGAATACAAAAAGGGACATTTTTACATTCTGTTTGGTCATGTGAAAAGGTGTAAAATTTTTGGGTGAAAATTAGAGAATTTTTAGAACGTTTGTATAATAGTCAGTTATTAGTTGATCCTTTATTCCATTGGGACTTATGACAGATTTAAAAGAGGGATTAAAATTGGATAAATTTCAAATTGCACTTATTCGCTTGGTTCTAGCTGTGGCAAGAAAATGTAAAGCGGCAACATGGAAGGATGATGTAGAGATAAGATAATGAATTTAAATCATGTATTTATTTAGAAAAATGACATATCGTTTACATAATAATTATTCTTTTTTTACTAAAATGTGGGAACCATATTTAAAATATATGGGTCTGAGTATATGGAACTATTTTTAATATTTATAATAAAAAGGCACTTACCTTTGTATGTAAAGAGTCTGTTATCAGGTAGAGATAGGGGAAAGTTGTTTTTTTTTGTAGTGGGGTGGTTGGGAGGGGTAGTGTACTAATTTATTATTTTGTATTTATTAATGAGGAATTGTAATAGGGGCGTAATATATATATATATATATATATTTATACACACACTATAAATAAAGTTTAAAAAAAATTCAATGATTACATCTTGCTCCTGCAAATCTGATCAGATACCATGTATTTTCATTTAATAAAACAGAAATGTAATACTGTAGTACACAAAATTGCATTTAGTTTGCCACAAGGCAGTCAAAGATTTGCTTTGAGCATTGTCTGGCACCCCTTACAATCAAAAAAAGAGAAGCAAAAGAGAGGCCCTCAGTGTCACTGAGTGTCTGTGAATTCCCCAACAACACTCCCACAGCCTCTGCAGCTGCATAAGACTCCAATTCAGTTCAAATCATCAACAACTGGAGCCATATCCAAACCTATGACAGAATGAGGAAACCTTCAGCACCCAGGGCCTCTTGGGAGCACTCTTGCCCTCAGAACCCTCTGAAATCCCAGTTCTCAGGAACCAGTCTCCAGAAGCCCACAGCCTGGTCTGAGTCCTCAAACCTCACATCACCAGCAGCCCACAATCTGGGTGGGTTCCTTGCCTGCAAGTTGCCAACAGCTCTCCGCCTATGTGTGTTGTTCAACTGCAGAGCTCCTCTCTGTTTTGCCATTGGCGATTAATGCACAAGCACTCCTAAGTCCCTCTGCACAACAGCATACTGCAATCTTTTACAATTTAAATAATATGATCTATTTTTCCTTCCAAAGTGAATGACCTCACATTTACCAACATTATACTCCATCTGCTAGACCTTTGCCCATTCTTTTATCTCTCTGCAGACTTTCTGCATCCTCTGCAGTTTGCTTTTGCAATCAATTTAGTGTCATTAGCTAATTTTGATACAAGTATTTCGCATCAGTCTTCACTGTGGAAGACATTAGCAATATAACATGATATTGAAAGGTCTCAGGAAATAGAATTAAGTATAGTCAAGATTACTAGAGAGAAAGTGCTTGGTAAGCTAAATGGACTAAGGATAGATAAGTCTCCCGGGCCAGATGAGATGCACCCATAGGTCCTGAAAGAGGTGGGCTTTAGAGATTATGGAGACATTGGAAATGATTTTCCAGGAATCAATAGACTCTGGCATGATTCTGGAGGACTGGAAGATCTTAAATGTAGTTCCACTGTTTAAGAAAGGAGGGATGCAGAGAAAAGAAAGTTACATGCCTATGAGTCTGATGTCAGTAGTTGGAAAGTTATTGAAGTCGATCTTCAAGGATGAGGTTATGAAATACCTTGAGGTGCAAGACATGATAGGTCCAAGCCAACATAGTTTCATGAAAGGAAGATCCTGCCTGACCAACCTATTGGAATTTTTTGAGGTAATAACAAATTTGATGGACAAGGGAGAGGCTGTGGATGTTGTGTATTTGGATTTTCAAAAGGCCTTCGATAAGGTGCCACATAAGAGGCTGCTTAATAAGATGAGAGCCCATGGAATTATAGGAAGGATATTAGATTGAGTGGAGCATCGGCTGATAGGCAGAAGGCAAATGGATCCTATTCTGGTTGGTTGGCAGTTACTATTGGTGTTCCGCAGGAATCTGTGTTGGGGCCGCTTATATTTACAATGTATATTGATGATTTAAATTATGGATTGAATGGTTTTGTTGTAAAGTTTGCAGGTGACACCAAGATAGGTGGAGGAGCAGGAAGTGTTGAAGAAGCTGAAATGTTGCAAAGAAACTTGGATAGTTTAGGAGAGTGGGCAAAGAAATGGTAGATGAGATACAACGTTGAGAAATGTACAGTTGTACATTTTGGAAGAGGAAATAAACATCTATTTTTTAGATGGGAGACGATTCAAAATTCGGAAGTGCGTAGGTAGTTGGGAGTTGTCATGCAGGATACCCTAAAGGTTAACCACCAGGTTGGATCGGCATTCATTTCAAGAAAAATAGTGTATAAGAGTAAGGAGGTGTTGATGAAGCTCTATGTGGCACTGGTAAGACCTCATTTGGAGTACTGTGTGCAGTTTTGGGCCCTTTATCTTGGAAGGGATGAACTGTTGTTGGAAAGAATGTGGTGCTACCACTATGTATGCTGTATATATATATATATATATATATATATATATGCTGTATGGGCTGGCACGTCCATGAACCTGTGACTCCTCCCTTCCAGATATCCCCATAAAGACTGTTACGCCCAAACCCCTCCCTCAGTACAGTTCCTGCCTTGGAACCAGGCCAGCAAAATGTAAGATGTGCTGACATCTAAAGGTGATTAAAGCCTATTAATCACATCCTTGTCTAATGTGGTTGATTGGTAGCACAACTTAATTACCATTTTGGGCCAATGTCGAGGTAATACGGGCGGATAAACTCGACACCGACCATAAGGATCCAGAGGCCTCGGTCAAATTCGCCTCAATGCACTTATGCGGTACCTCAATATTTGGAAGAAGATTCATGTAGAAAGAAATAAAACAAATTATCAATTACCAAAACTAATATTGACGCAAAATAAGCTACTCCCTTTTACAATAGATAACCTTTCCTTTAGAGAATGGGGAAAAAAAAGGGATTAAAAGAATAGAAAATTGTTTTTCAGGAAGTAGATTCTTATCCTTTGAACAAATGAGAGATAAGTACAATATAACTGGAGATACAGCGCTGGCATATTACCAACTGAGATCCTACTTGAAAGATAAATTAGGAAGCAATTTGAGTTTACCAGAGGGAAGTAACCTTGAATATGTGATTACAGATACAATGTTAATCAAAAGATTTATAACAAATATGTATATTAAACTGCAAGAAAAGGAGAATGAGGAAACAAATGGTAAAACTAAACAAAAATGGGAACAAGATTTAAATATAAAGATAAAAAAGGAAACATGGGAGAAATTATGTTCTGGAACGATGAGAAATACAATAAATACGAGGCTACGTATGATACAATATAATTGGTTACACAGACTATACATTACACCTCAAAAGTTAAATAAATGGGACCCAACAGTATCTGATAGATGTTTTCGATGTAAAAAAGAAATGGGAACAACAATTCATGCAATCTGGACATGTGAGAGAGTAGAAAAATTTTGGGATGATCTCAATCAGATATTAAATAAAATAACAGAAAACAATATACCAAAGAATCCAGAGATCTTTCTCCTAAGTAACATAAAAAACAAAGAATTTGGAATTGATTTGGAGGATGCACAAAAAAGATTTGTTAAGATAGCCCTAGCCGTAGCAAAAAAATGTATTATGTCAACCTGGAAATTGGAAGATAATTTGAAAATACAACAATGGTATATAGAAATGAATAAATGTATTCCATTAGAAAAAATTACATATAGTTTAAGAAATAATATTGAAATATTCGAACAAGTATGGGAGCCTTACATTAAATACAATAGCGAAAACCTACCGGGGACAAACATTACTTAAGTTGATGGAAGGAGAAGGAAAGAAAAGAATGGACTCAGTAGAATTTCTGGTGTATTTTTGTTGAATGACAACATTGTCTGACTGGTTTAATGCAACCTAGATTGTATACCTAAAATGGATGAGGGGGGGGGTGGGGGGGTGGCTTGGGAGGAGGGGGGGGGGAGAAAAAGTCACTGTATATGTGTGAAAAAGAAAAAGTGTATATCATGGCTAATGTGATTTACGGTGTGAAAAAAAAATTAAAAAAAAAATGCACTTATGCGGTACAATGACGTGCGAAGTGAAGAAAAAAGGGACCTGTTTTTCGCTGAAGTCGGCCAATGTGTCTTTCAAACAATAAGAGACTGTCCTGCTTAGATTTCTGTTATGGACTTCCTGCAGAAACAGTACTTGGCTCGATGAACATCATCTACGCCCGATTTCTCCTAGGCAGTTGAAAACAAGCACAACCTGAGTCTTTTGATGAATACATAAGGGTGCTGTGGGAGCTGGGGCGAGCCTGCGACTGCCGAGGTGTCTTGGCAACACCCCACCTTGAAGGTCTGATACGTTACATGTGTGTGGCTGAATTCAGGTCTGATTACATCGAACAGAGACTGCTTGAAAAGGGTGATTGGAGCCTGCTGGAGGTCCTGGAATTGGCAAAATCACTTGAGACAGTGCAGCAGAATGCCGAAGTGTTCTCCCCGGGCAATGTGTCTGTCATGTGAGGAATGCAGGTGCTGCTGTCTTGGGTCACAGGGTCCCATGTCACAGCCGCCGCCATCAAGCACCCGAAATGCTACTTCTGTGGACACAGGAAATATTCCTGGAAGAGATGGCTGGCCCTAAATCTGATGTGCACCACCTGCAGGAAGAAGGGACACTTCCGCCAGCAATGCTGCATGCGACCGCCATCTCCACCATCTTGGACCACACCACTCTGGCTCCATCTTTGGTTGAAAAGGGCAGGGAGAAACATTGCATGGTCATCGAATATAGTCAGACCATAATCTGCTTCACCCAGCTGGATGCCTACCAACTTCTCCGCATCACCAACGTGGCAAGTGATATCATCCTCTATTGGGTCTTCTCAACCATTGACCTCAAGTCGGCAACTATCAGCTGCCCATCCAGCCAGAGGACAACCCATACACTGCCTTCAAAGTGGACGGTTGCCGCTACCACTTCCTCTGTGTCCCCTTTGGGGACAGGGTCTCTGTCTTCCAAAGGGGGATGGACTGGATAGTCAATGACTATGGACTCAAGGCCACATTTTCCTTCCTGGACAATGTGACCATCTTCAGCTATGACCAGTAGGACCATGACGCCAACCTCCACAAGTTCCTCCAGATGACCAAAAGCCTCAATCTGACCTATAACCAAACGAAGTGTGTTTTTAGAAGTGTGTTCTGGCCATCTCGGGCTGTATGGTAAAGAATGGAGTCATTGGGCCAGACACAGACCACATGTGCCCCCTGTTGAAACTCCCATTGCCCTAGACCCTCAAGGCCCTGAAAAGGTGCTTGGACTTTTTTTTCTTATTATGCCCAATGGGTCCCCAATCATGTGGACAAAACCCACCCCCTGGTGAAATCAACAACCTTTCCCCTGTCGGCAGAAGCCCAAATGCATTCACATGCATAAAGTGCGACATCGCAAAGGTGGCGATGAATCCATCCTCTTCCAGGTGGAGAGTGATGCGTCAGCCCTGGCTGCCACGCTCAACCAGGCCATCAGGCCCATGGCATTCTTCTCCCAAACCCTCCATGGCCCTGAACTTTGGCACTCAGCTGTTGAAAAGGAGACCCCAGGCCATAGTGGAAGCTATGCACCACTGGAGACACTACCTGGCCGGAAAACTGTTCACCCTGCTGACTGACCAATGTGCAGTTGCTTTTATCATTAATAACAAACAGTGGGGAAAAAATCAAGAACGACAAGATCCTGAGGTGGAGAATTGAGCTATCCACCTCAACTATGAGATCTTGTACCAGTCCCGGAAGCTCAAATGAGCCTCCCAATGCACCGTCCTACGAGACATGTGCCAACACGCAGTTAAACTTCCTCCAAACCCTTTACATTAATCTCTGCCACCCTGGCGTCACCAGGTTCTACCACTTCGTCAGAGCCTGAAACCTCCCCTACTCTGTTGAAGACAGAGTTGACATGGAAATGCCCGCTCTGTGCCGAACGTCAACCCCAGTTCTACTGGCTGGACGGAACCCACCTCATCAAAGCCACCTGCTCCTTCGAGTGGCTGAGTATGGACTTTAAGGTACCCCTCCCATCCACAAACAGCAATGTGTATTTCCTCAACATCATAGTCGAGTACTCCTGTTTCCCCTTTGCCATTCCTTGCTTGGACATGACCACGGCCACTGTCATAAAGGCACTGCTTGGCATCTTCGCTCTGTTTGGATACCCTTGCTACATTCATTACGACCAGGGATCCTCATTCATGAGCGAGGAGGTGCGCCAGTACCTGTTGGCCAAGGGCATAGCCACGAGCAGGACCATGGACTTTAATCCCTGGGGGGACAGATGGGTAGAAAGGAAGAACACCACCTAGCCCTTAAATCGAAGGGCCTGCCCACCTACTGGTGGCAAGGTATCCTCCTTGAGGTGCTCCACGCTACCAGATCCCTCCTCTGCACCACTGCAAATGCTTCTAAAGGCTCTTTCATTTCCCAGGAAGTTGACATTGGGAACAACATGATGAATCCTGGGCCCATACTGTTCTGGAGGAATGTCAGGTACCAGAAGACTGACCCCCTGGTCGAGAAGGTCCACCTCCTCCATGCTAACCCCCAATACGCCTACATGGAGTACCAGGGTGGGTGACAGGACACCATCTCCATCTGGGACCTGGCGCATGCAGGTGATCCTGCGACCAACCAACTCACACCATCCCCCAGTGACCACGACCAGCTGGTCCTTCCATTGGTGATCGACCCTGTGCCCTGAACGCAAACTGATCTGAACCATCCTACTGCACCAACCCACTCCTCAGCCACTGGAGGCACCACCTATCACACAAGACACCTCTCAGGAACCAGCAGCTGTGCCACAGCAGACCGTGTGACAGTTGCAGTGACGGATGAGACCGGTGGACAGGCTAAATCTGAAATGAACATTGTAGCACCTCACCCCCGCCGAACTTTGTTTTAAAAGAAGAGTTGAATGCGGTGCTGCCACTATTTATATTGTATGTATGTGCTTATGGGCTGGCCCACCCCTGAACCTGTGACTCCTCCCTCCCAGATATCCCCATAAAGGCTGTTCCACCAAAACCCCTCCCTCACTACCTTCCTACCGAGCAACATGTAAGATGTGCTGACATCTAAAGGTGATTAGTGCCTGTTAATCACAGATCCTTGGCTAATGTGGTTGATTGGTAGCACAGAGAGATCAGAGTTTCCACTCCGTAAATGGTTATATGGTTATATGATTCCGGGAATGCAAGGGCTAACATATGAGGAGTGTTTATTGGCTCTTGGACTGTATTCATTGGAGTATAAAAGAATGAATGAGAGGACATCTCATAGAAACATTTTGAATGCTGAAAGGATTGGGCACAGTAGATGTGATTAAGATGTTTTCCTTGATGGGTGAGTCCAGGACAAGAGGGCACATTCTTATATTAGAGGGTACCTATTTAAAACAGAGTTGAGAAATTTCTGTACCCAGAGGGTCATGGATTTGTGGAATTTGTTGCCACATATAACCATGGAGGTCTGATCGTTGGGGGAATTTAAGGAGGAAACTGGTAGGTATCTAATTAGTCAGGGTATCAAGGGATATGGAGAAAAGGCCAGAAATTGGAAGTAGAGGTGTGAGAAACAGAAGTAGCTTCACAGAATTTGCTCGAGACAAAAATTGAGAACAAAGAACATTTATTATACAACAATGCAAAGTTGGGTGCTTCCCCTTACCCTGGGAATACACACATACACTGGGGCTCAGCCAACTTTTATACAGTTTATTTCAGTATAGAAGTACCCTCCCCCTTACATTCTTCTGCCTCCTGGATGAGTCTGCCTACATGCTGTTTCTGTGAATTTGGAGGACCAGGGGGTATCCTGTCGGTGTCCCATCATGTCATTGTCCTTATTGTCCTTATTGACAAACCTGCCTTTGTTCTAATTCACACCTTCCCAACTCTCAGGGCTACCTTATATGCAGAACTTGCTAATTCTGTTGTCTAAGGCTAGAAGACCCTTATCTTATTCAAACTAACTTTACTTCCTACATTCTATTATCTATCCTTATCCTATTCATACTGGCTTTATTCATTACACATATATCCATACTAGTTTCCTCATCTTCATATTTTTATATCAGTTTTACTCATTTCTCACAGAGGTGAGATGGTTTAGCTCATGGCTGAGAAGACTCGATGGGCAGACTCATCTTGTGATGCTACATTTCATTAATGCATATTGTGAACATTTGAAGGCCCGGCATCGACCCCACAGCATGTGCTCACTACTGATTGTCAACCAGAGAATTACCTATTTATCGCATCCTTCTGCATTTAATTGGTTAACTAATCCGTTATCCATGTGATACTTTATCCTCAACTCCAACTCCATGTATCTCTTAATGATGTCTGATCAAGTATCCATCTGTTCCCCTCTCTCCACTGTGGTTGTTATAACCTTAAAGAAGTGCAGTAAATTAGTTAAACTTGATTTTCACTCCCAGAATCCAAGCTGTGCCTGCCTGATGGAACAATTTCTATCCAGCTGTTTAAGCCTAAATTATGGATATAAAAGCAAAGGACTTAGCAACAGTGGAATTTGATTGGTAACAGCCTATCGAACACAAAAACACCTTTCCCATTTCTCTACTTTTGGATCCAATTTGCCACTTTCTGACCATGTGCTTTTATGTTTTTTTTGGACCAAATTTTATTTAATCATAATCTTTGCTGAAATCCAAGTAGACTACAAGAAGCACTCAATTGTCATGCACACTACTGATTCTATCAAAACTTTCACCCAGTGTCTTTTGAATGATCTCTCAATGAGAGGTTTAAAAAAAAGTTTAGAGACGTTCTTGGAATCTTGGGGAATTTGTATCCTTAACAATATTATCATGATCCAATTATTACTCTTAGATCTGCCCTGGTTGCATGTTTTTAATCTTTGCGACTGTTTCTTTTGGGCATAAAAAAACTTCAGGTCGTCCTAATGCTACATAAATGTAACTTTTCCCCACCTTCGTAGTTGCTGCGGTCTGTTTGGTCGAGGTTGTTGAACTTTATCGTCTTTAGGCGAACTTTCCCAGTTGCCAAGGACGGGGGGCGGGGTCTTCCCAAATGCAGTCAACCTCGACCCTTATCCCTCTCTCTCTGTGTGAATAAAGTCTGCCTTCTTGGCAGCACGGTGGAAGCATGTGGTTTTACTCTAGGTGCTGACGTCAAGCTTCTGCTGGAACTCTGCCGTTTATTACCCGGGGACCGAGGGCAGAAATCAGTGCACCCTTTTCTCAGCACTGCTGGGCTTCCCTTCGCCGGCTCCTCCCACCCCCCAACCCAACCCAACCCGGGACCCGCAGTCCTGCAATCCCGTCGGATCGCTTCCGTTCACCCGAAAGTCCTTCACTTTTATTAACAGTATATTGGACGCGGTGATGGTTCTCCTGTCCCTCTGGCTCGTAACTGGGATTTTAGTGTGGAGTCTCACTACAGCGCAACGTGTAAGTTAATCACATCTTTCAGGATCTTTTTGAGTTCAGGGCAAATCGTGGGGGTGGGGGATTTATTTCACGGGTGACCAGATTCATTAAAAAAACCGAGAAGCCTTGCTCTTCTGGCTTTCGGTGCATCTTTTGGAAGAGTTCCGGGAACTAATCTCGGGATGGCGCCAGAACTGTTGTTAAAGGGTTTTCGGAGAACTCTGTTTCAAAGTTCTCAGGATTGGAGGACACGAGTCAGAACCGCTGGAGTTGAGGTGCAAACTGCAGGAATATCAGCAGAAAGGCTGTGCGCGGGGATCCGAAAGAGTTTTCTGTTTCAAGAAAGTGATGTCCCAAAGCAAGAGGATCCCTGGAATTTTCATTTAATTGGTGGCGCCCCTCGGGGAGGGTCATCGGGTTGTGTTTATAAACGTCATTGCGAGGAAAAAATCGCCGCTGAAAAGCAAAGTTAGCCGGCACAGGAAATCGTGCTGGTGGGGCAGAAAAGAACCGAAAGTACCGGGATGGGTTGAGTGTGAAACGGACACGCCGCCCACCCGCGTCTCATTGGCTGGTGCCGGGTTGTCAGTGAACACTCGATGGAGCCGGAGTCTGCAGGAGGTCCTGGGGCCGGTCGTGCTCGATGGGAGGAAGTTCGGGGTGACCAGTTTCGAAAGGCAAAAAAAAATCAATGATGTACGTTTTTCTTTTGAGCTCCGTGTTCGGATCTGGGAGTGGAGTTTGGGGGGGAGGGGTCTCCAGTTTCAGGTATCAAGCTAGTGGGGATCTTCGCACAACGCTTAAAACACAAGACGAGGGAGAGTCAGGGGGCAGTGGACTTGATAAGATCCCCAACCAACGTTTTGGGCTTGAGCCTTCATCAAGGTATGGTAGACTTTAGATAGACCATTGGACTTAACGACAAGATTGGGATGTGAAAGTGGATGTTGGTTGCCACGAAAAATATCTATGAAAAAAAGATTTCTTGTGTGCATATTGAGAAATGGTGTTGAGTTCTGGAGAGTGAAATTCTGGAAGGAGGCATGGACCTATCTGCAACTCGTCTGTCGACAAAGGGCACAGAACCAACACTGGTTAAATTGGGTGTAGAAGTCTAATTTGTTTACATTGAAGTGTTTATGACAATTTAACCATGTAATAGGCCAGTGAGATGGATCCTGGCAGTAGACGAGAGGGAGTCGTGTATAAGAGGATGTTTTAAAAAATATGGTTTGATCATTCAGAGATAAATCAGGCAGGAGTTTCATAAAAGGAATGAACAGAAACATTTTAATACCAACCTAGCATGAGGTTGGTATACCAATACATCTATACCAATACAATCTATACCAATACATCAAATGAGAAATGGAGCTATGATCATCCAAATGAAGATACAATGCTAAGGTATTCCTCATCTGTGCATGGTTCACATTGGGTGTATTTAGTTGAATAGACTCTGAGGTATTTGGGGTAACCGTTGCTGTGCTGTTAAGTATTCAGCGGAATGATTTTTATCAGTTTTCCTCACAGCCACTCTTTGTGTTTAGAGGAAATAAAATGCAGAGGTGTTCATGTCAAAAAAAAACATGGGGATGTTTTGCTATTATCTGATTCCACCTGCATTGAATTCGCCCATCGTTATTGAATGAAGATCTACCGGGACCACTACCTGAAGAGGGTGCACAAAATCAGTGAACCGGTGCGGACTCGAAAGGCCAACATGGACTGTTTCCGCTCCGTAAATGGTTATATGGTTACTACAATTCTGTAGAGACTAAATTGATGTGTTGGTGTCACTTTTGACAGAGGGATGGTATTTGCTTCCAGTTAGCCTTTGAATTACAAGGTTACTTATTGTGACTCACACCATATGGCATATCTACCTCTGCCTTCACAAACTGGTGTTCAGAGACTACAGCTCTGGCTTCAGTACCATAGTCCTGAGCAAACTCATCCCCAAACTTCACTGGTGCTACTCAAGTATGTGTATTCAGTCTCTTACACCTGGCACAGTACAGCCAAATACTGTTCCAACCCCATATCTAATTCATTGATGACACCACAGTGGTTGGCTGGCTATCAAATAATGATATGGAATACAGGAAGGAGATTAAAAGACATACCAAGATTAAAAACTTTTCTCTCAATGTCAATAAGATGAAGGATATGAACATTGACTTCAGGAGAGGGGACAGAGAATAAATACACCCTTGTCCACACCAATGGTGCTGAAGTGGAAAGAGCAGTTCTTAAGAATGATCAGACATGGACAAACCACATTGTTAAGAAAGCACTCCAGTGTCTCTACTTTATTAGAAGTTTGGCATGCTTGCTTATCCTTCTACAGGTGTTCACAGACTTGCATGGGAGCTGCTCTGCTCAAGATAGGAAGAGGTTGCAGAGGGGTAGCGAATGCAACTTGGAACATCCTGCAAACTTCCCTCACCAGTATGGACTCAATCTGCTTCCTCGGAAAGCAAATTGACACACCAAATGATCTGTCTCACCCTGTTCGCTCTCTCTTTTCTCTCCTCCCATCAGGAGATGGCTCAAAAGTGTGAAATCATGCTCCAACTGGCTTCAGTTAACAGTTTGTCCCTGCAACCATCAAACTCCTGAACAAAACCTGCAGTAGAGCTCTTGTGCTGCCCTCACTTTATAATAATTGATCATATTTTTCATTATGACACTCATAATTTTGCTCTTGTTCTACTTTATACTGCTATATGAATGTTGACCTGTTAGATTGCTTATGGAAGAAACCTATTCACTCTACCAGGTAAAATGTCACAAGCAAACTTGAAACTTGGCTGAGTGTGTGGCGACAAGACACAAACAAAGAAGCCTGCAAGGAGAAGAAATATATCCAATAATCTTGCATGGAAAACTTTTTGTTGAACTGCTGTCAGCTGCCCCTCATCCCCACTACTTGCTTGGATTGTTATTTGCTATTAAGCCGGAGTGCAGGTTTTTGAAATAAAGACAAATTCTTAGCTGGAAGAGAATTCTACTGAGAATTCTGTTGCAGGAGAATAGCTGGATCTTCTTGTTCATCCGAATAGTTCATTGACATTTTTGTGCTTCATACATGAAAGCAGGAAGGTGTAGGATAAGCTCTCACAAGTCTGAGGACGTGTACCTGTCTGAGAAGCATTGCATTTATGAGCTTCACATTGCATGTCTAGCCGACAATTAAATGGAGCTCGAGGGAAAGATCCATGGAAGTGCATTAGTCTAGATTCTAGCCAATGCTTGCAAGGTTGGAACTGGGCTTCCACCTCTTTCCCTCTCCCAACTTAGCCCAATGTTCCTTGATAGTTCACTGTTGTTTTTCAAGTTAGTTGATTAATCTGGTAGCATATTTAAATGTTCTGTGAATGAGTTGTTGGCAGGAGGATTTGATTTTGTTAACCTCAACCGTGTGTAAAGCTGCTAAGCATTTTATAGTATTGCTGCCTTTTTATTTATTTAAAAAAAATGTGTATTGTGGATAAAGACACATTTATGCCTGAAATGGTGAGATGCAATAATCTATCAAGGGGTGATATCCTTACAGTGCAGTTGGTTAGTTTTACAACATGGAAATAGATCCTCTGGCTCAACTGATCCATTCCATCCATGTTGTCTACTTGACAGTGTTAGACCCATATCCCTCTTGATCTTTATTATCCATGCCTAAAAGTATTTTGAATATTACAGTTGTACCTACCACCATCACTTGTTCTGGCAGAGAGTTCAAGGTTTAGAGAGTTCCAAGATTTTTAAAAAAGTTCAGTGAAGGATCACCAATATATTTTGTAATCAGTTTGTTTTGTAATCTGCTGCCTCCTTAGGAGGCATTGTTCAGGAGACTATGTGATTAAATGTTGCTGGTTCATTATTGTTAGTATTAACCATATACAATATATCTCGGCCCTTTCTCTTTCAAAAATGTACAAGTTGACGTTTTGGGTCAAGACCCTTTTTACAAGTGAGAGTTCTCCCAGTCTTCGTCCCAACCTGTCCTGACGAGGGTCTTGACCTAAAACGTCAACTTGTACATTTTTGCTTCCACAGACGCTTCATTCTATAACTGCACCGCTTTCAGTTCCAGGCTCTCTTGTCTCAGTCCCACTCAGCTAAACTTTTTTTTTTCAAATCTATGGAATGATTTCCCTTGACTCTCGAAGCAGGGACAGACATGTGTTCTTTCAGATTAGCCAGTGTAACCAACGCTGGCCACTCCTGGAATTGCAGCATGTCCCCTATGTGCTGTAGTGTAATAAATTAGATTCCTAATACAAGCTGGTTGCATGTTGCACTAATTGAACTTCTCATGTTACTTCTAATGGGTGAATCATACCTATAAATCACGTATTTTGGTTTCAGCACACATTTAGAAAAGCAAACAAAAAAATTGCACATGCAATATATAAAAAAGTTGGAGAACATCAGCAGGTCATGCAGCAACCAAAGGAAGTAAAAGGTGATCAAAGTTTTGGGCCTGAGCCCTTCATCAGGACCAAGAAATTCTCTCCCCTTCAGGAATCCTGTGAGTCTCTCTCATTGCTCCTGTTTTCTTATTCCTGATGCTCTCAATCTCTGTGACATTGTGATCACCCAGACTTGCTTCCAATTCCTGATGAAGGGATCAGGCCTGAAACGTTGGTCACCTTTTATTTTCCATGGATTCTGCGTGACCTGCTGAGTTTCTTTAGCACTGTTGTGTTCACCACATGTTTCTCTGCATTGTCTGATTTTCCTCTTTTTGTGCACTTCTTGGTTGGTTGGGTTCATAGGAAGGCTTAAAATGAATATCTAACAATACCAAAGGTAGGGCCTCCATCTTTTATGAGCTGTCTGATATTAATTTTAATGTTTTTATTCCTTCAGGCTGAATCCAGAGTGACTGAGAGCAGAGGTGGGTGTGTTGTAATTTCGTTGTCCCTTACCTTTGAAGAAAAATAATAAGTTAATAGAAGATCACAGGGGGGACAGGTGGTGGGGTGGGTGGCCAGAGGGACAGGGGGTGGTGGATGGGGGGGGGGGAAACGGTGGGTTGGGAGGGATGGGGATGGCGGACGGGGGTGGAGGAGGTTGGTGGGAGGAACGAGGGGTAGTGGGAGGGACAGGGTCTGAGGCTGCTAGGGAGGCACTAACCAGGAGGGCCGGAGTTGGCGGCGGGAGGGAAGTGGGGATGGGGGACAAGGCGGTGTGGCAGATGGGAGGGACGAGGGATGATGGGAGTGGGAGGGACGAAGGGGTGGCGGGAGGGATGGGTGATGGAGGGGACAGGCAGGTTTAATCAGCTAGCTATAAAATGACCTGCTGTTGGAAATCTAAAATAAAAGCAGTAAATGCTGAGCAAGTCAGGCTGCATCTATGGCAGTAGAAACAGACAGCATTTCAGGTCTAAGACATTTCAACAGAACTGAGAAGACTGATGTCATATGGGTGCAGGGAATATGGGGCAGGGGGATATCTCTGATAGGATAAAACTGGGATGATTATGCAATGAAGAGGTCAATGGGTACCATTAGAGAGTGACTGCATAAACACATTCGTGAGGAGCAGAGCAGGTAGACATGACTGACAGCTCAAGCTGGGCATGTCCTCCTCTCCCAGAGAAAAAAAAAAGGAGCAAAAATGAATAGCGACAACCTGATCTAATATCAAAGATGAACTGCTGATATAGATAGGCAGGCAAATATGTCGAAGTATTTGGAGGGAAGGAATGAAGACCAGGAGGGAGGGAGTGATGGGTGCGGTGTTTGGATGGAAAGGAATGAATGGACAGTTTAATGGATTGTTTGGCGTGGAGTTTACTAATTGCTTTCACTTGGTTTTGCAGAGTTTTTGCAAAGGTTTGCTGCCCTGGGTCAGGATTACGGGCTAGTGACCCCACTCAGAACAGACTCCCGGGGCCGCTTCGTGTCTCACCTGGTGTCGGGATTTGCAACTCGGAGGAAGCGCCAGAGTGGCCCTGTGTCCTGGTCTGAGGCTGCTAGGGAGACACTAATCAAGCCTCACCCTCTCTTCTTCAATGTCACAGTCTTTGGTCAGAACTGGCAGCTACGATTGGAGCCCAGCTACCGGCTGCTGGCCCCAGGAGCTGTAGTGGAGTGGCAGGAGGGAGAGCAGAACCATACAGAGCCACTAAATAGTGATTGCATCTACACTGGGGGCATCAATCATGTTTCTGGAGCCACAGTGGCCATTAGCAACTGTGATGGACTGGTAAGGACTCAGTATCTTCACTCAATGATCTCCCTGGGTGGTGGAAAGGGGGTGGACGAGTGTAAATGTGAGATGCTGTAGGATGTTCTAAGTTACGGATGCTCCTTGGTTCTTGAAGGAGATGTACTTCCTTATTTTTAGATCATTTTAAAGAAAGTTATTGGCATTTGGGGTTCTTGGGTGGAGAGATTGGTGCATTGTGTAAAAATTGGGGTCTATGGTGTTTTGAGATGCTTTGGGATAAATCCTGAAAAGGGCATAATGGGAAAGATTATTTGAGGGTGATCCAGCTATTCTCCAGGCTTTTGGGTCGGAGAGTTGTGCCAGAAGATGCAGCAAAACATTGAATTACTCTCATAGCTGGGTAGAATCAACAATTGAACCTTAGAAGGATGTCATAGTTTGGACAGTGTGGTAAAAATTCCAGGAAAGAAGCACTGAAGTATTGGGAACTTGTGAGGTATCTCAATAGATATCACAAAAGGTGGAATAGCATGGGAGGAGAATCAGGAGAGGGTCGGTGACAGGAGGAGAATCGGGAGAGGGTCGGTGACAGAGGAGGAGAATCGGGAGAGGGTCGGTGACAGAGGAGGAGAATCGGGAGAGGGTCGGTGACAGAGGAGGAGAATCGGGAGAGGGTCGGTGACAGAGGAGGAGAATCGGGAGAGGGTCGGTGACAGAGGAGGAGAATCGGGAGAGGGTCGGTGACAGAGGAGGAGAATCGGGAGAGGGTCGGTGACAGAGGAGGAGAATCGGGAGAGGGTCGGTGACAGAGGAGGAGAATCGGGAGAGGGTCGGTGACAGAGGAGGAGAATCGGGAGAGGGTCGGTGACAGAGGAGGAGAATCGGGAGAGGATCGGTGAGCTGGGAAGAGAATTGGGAGAAGGTCAGAGTTGTAGACAAAATCTAGAGCGTCAGAGCAAATGAACAGAGGCTAATTGGAGGCAGCATCAAAAGAATCATGGTATTGTGGGAGTGTGGGCTAAATGAGGACTGTAAGAAATGGTTACTGAGTTATGGTTGTTGCAGCTGCTCAACTGCATCTGCACAGCTGTGTTAGTCAAGCATGAGAGAAAGATAAAGAACTAGAGGCTAAAAGAATGGGTGGCCGGGATACAGAATTTAATTTTGGGTTAATGAAGCAATAGTCTTAGCAGTGAGAGTTGGATCTTTTTTAACTTGGCATTAGAACTTGAAGAGAAGAGTCTGCAGTAAATAATGAATTGTATTTAAGATTTTTATTATGAAGAGTGGTTAACTGCAATTGTAACCGATTTAGAAATTACGTGGTACTCATTAATCATCTTTCAGATTGGCATTCTGGTTTGGAATGACTGTTCCATTGTTTCATTAAATAGACTGGACCATGAGCTTGAAAGTTGCAACTCCTAGTTTCTATCGAGTCTTTCTTGACCCAAATGATGGGAGGTGATGAGACTGCAACTTAGCAAGATTCCTATTGTGTGACCACCCTCTACAACTCCCACACCTACATATCTTTCTGCCCTAAAAAACATTGTGGTAGAGGTGATCAAATGAATGTGGTCAGAGTGCAGTTTAAATTTGAAAACATTCAGCAGTAGTCTGACTACATGAATTCCAACCTCAGTCTTTTGAAATATTTCCTGTTTCTTTTTTTTATTAACCCTTTGTGAATTAAATGAGAGTGTTCAGAGCCCCTGGCTGTGAGTATTAGAAATAAATGGAACTCAATACAAAATTGTTGCCAGTTGCAATGGCCTCCTGAAGGAGAAGTTTCTGCTATATTATTACTGGGCTCTCAAATGCACAGAATCTGATTAAAGATAGAAACCTCAGCCTGACTATTGCTGAAAATATAATGTGTTCTTGTGCGTATAGAAACTCCAAAATTCCAAAACATTCACGGTTTGCTTCCTCTCTCCCATACTCCAATAACTTGAGCTTCTCTGAGCTGTGCTGCCTGTATCCTAACTTGCAAACAATTGTGCTTTGCCTCAATGCTTGCTGACCCTCAGTGGCTCCCAGTTAAGAAGCTTTGATTTTAAATCTCTTGGCCTTGTTTCTCAATCTTTTTGTGGTTTGCTATTATTGGCCACTGCTTTCATAAGAGTGGATGTGATTATGAACGGGAGTGGATCCTCTTGCAGTTGTTCAGCACTAGTTTAAAAGGCCAAATGTGTCCCCAGAATTTCTCCATTGTTAATTCTACAAAATTCCACATTCGTAACATTGTGCAACATCTTCCTTATTTAATTTCTGCCTTGCATTCTCTCAGGCCATCTACTCCTCATCAGTCTCCTTGTTGCCTTGAGAGTTGGCCACTTAATTGTTTTACTTACTGAAGCACTGATCGTTTTTCAATTGTGCTCGTCCAGAATCACCTCACCTGCGTTCTAAATTGTGTGCATGCTGACCTCACTAATGGCAGATGGACATTCGGATAATGGAGCTACACCTTTCAAGGTGTGGGTTCATCTACATCTTCAAGGTGCAGAATAGGTGTTTGTGACCAAATTTCAGCAATAATTTTCATAATTATCTCAAGAAGCTGAGTCAAACTTGAGTTCCCAACTCTGCTGACCATATTTTCATCTTGCAACAAACCTTAATATTGGGTCTGCCAAAACTGTCACGATAAATCCAAACTCAAATTCCCATTGATTCACTGCTGTCTGATCCAAGATCCTCATTACTCAACATATCACTAATAAAGTTTATGCTGACACTGCCCATCTCTATCTCTGAGACATCATTAACAAAGCAAGCCTATGAGATCTCTGTGGTTCTACCCTTCTAGACACCAGACAATAGTGCTTTCAGTTATTCTCCCTTTGAAGGAAACAGACCACATATTGGACCCTAAAGTCAAAATATTTTTCCAAAATATTGGCTACCTACCTCACATTAGTTTAAAATGAATGCTGAAAGCTACGTCATTGACTGTGTATTGAGGCACTTAAATGGACCTGGTCCCTTATTTGTTTGAAATTATTCAATTGGGCATTTAATGCACCTCACATACTCTCTAAATGCAACGTAGATTGTTTGCAGCAAGGCAGTCATATCTTGTTAATGATCTCCAGTCTGTAGAGTAACTGGTAAAAGTAGCTGGCCACTCATCCCTGAGTGTGTTGACATAAACTACATTTGGTTTGTCATGTGCTATTGTTTATAACGGATCTTTGATGCTTGGCCTGTTGTGTGCATGTGCACAGAATAGGTCTCTGACCTGTTGGGCATTAGTGTGAACAACTAGTCATGATCCCCGGAAACAAATGACTTGGTGTAAACAGTAAGTTGATTATCCTGATGCATCCTGCACTGGTAAGAACTACAGATTACTGATCCCTGACCTTCCGTCTTCTAGTGTACCCATTGTTCTGCATCTTTTTTTTCTTTTTGCAGGTTTTGTATATTTCTGCAATTCCTAGTGTCCTGATCCAATCAGTTGTTCTTTGTGTACTTGTAGCCTTTCAACAGGGCTTATCAGGAGGGACAATTGAACTGTTTTTCTGTGCTTTTCTTTAGAGGAGGTCCTTGTTAATTTAATTCAGTTGAACATTGTAACGGACTCTGAGCAGAAGCAGGATCTTATTGTTGAACTTCTCCCGCAACATGCTGTAGCTCTACCTGTTGTTACTTTGATAAATCTTACAATGTACAAATTCCTTGAGTGTGGCACTGAGACACACTTTTTTTAGGTCCCTGAAAATTGATGCAGATTGTCCTACTGTTTGAATTAAGAAATAAAAGGAATACGGTACTTGTATGCTAGAACAGAGTGTGGACTGTCATTTGTCATTAAAACATAGAACATTACAGTACAGTTCAAGCCCTTCAGTCCTCGATGTTGTGCCGACCCATATATTCCTTAAAAAAAAGTACTAATCCCACCCTACCCTATAACCCTTTTATTTTTGATCCATGTGCCTGTCTAAGAGTCTCTTAAATGCTCCTAATGTTTCATCTTCCACTACCTTCCCCGGAAAGACATTGCACTCGCCACACTCTGTGTTTATAAAAAAAATTTTACCCCTAATGTTTCCTCTAAACTACCCTCCCTTCACTTTGTATTTGTGTCCTCTGGTGTTTGCTATTTCTGCCGTGGAAACAGGTACTGACTGTCCACCCTCTCTATGCCTCTCAAAATCTTGTAGACCTCTATCAAGTCTCCTTTCATCCTTCTCAGGTCCAAAGAATAGACATACGGCATAGTAACAGGCCACCCGATTAACCTACACCCCCAATGTGTTTCGAAAGGTAGGAGGAAACCAGAGCCCCTGACACAGGGCGAAAGTACAAACTCCTTACAGACAGCGCAGGTTTTGAACCTGGACTTGATCGCTAGCGCTGTAAAGGCATTGTGCTAATCGCTACACCACTGTGCCACCAGACAACATCCTGGTAAATCTCCTCTGCACCCTCTCCATAGCTTCCACATCCTTCCTATAATAAAATGACCAGATTGAACACAATACTCTGTGTGGTCTTATCAGAGATTTGTAGAGTTGAAATATGACCTCTCTACTCCTGAACTTAATCCCCCTATTAATGAAGCCCAGCATCCCATAGGCCATCTTGCCTAACCTATCAACCTATGCAGTAACCTTGTAGAATTATTGAATTTGAACCCCAATGTTCATGGAGAGAAAGCGGCAGAGAAAGGGCTGTATGCACAGTGCACTCGTGAGAGGTTTTTCTGCTGCATGGAATTCTGGGAAGGCAGGTCTACCATCATTCTCTCTCTGTGCAAGTTTCCCATTGTCTTTATAAATTGTGCGCCTATGTGTTTTATTTCCGCTACCACTTTCCCATGGTCCTTTATAAATTTATAAACGTTTATATAGGTTGGCATAGCAACAGGGGCTGAAGGGATCATACTGTGCTTTACATAATGCTTAATTGTGTTATAATTAGGTATGATTTGTTTAAATACAAGGTTGTAATTAGCAGATGTGTCACTCAGACGCCACTGGTGGAGGCTAGGCGTCCCTCTCTCCAGGGATGCCTGGTGGTGAGTATGAAAGTACGTAGAGAACAGGCTAACAGTGGTCCAGCGTGAACGGCAAAAATGCCGCCTTTAACCGGTTCATTGAATGGCCAATTTACAGGTTAGCCAGTATGAAAAGGGCTAGTGACTGATCAGATAGTTTAAAAAAAGATGTTTCTATGGCACCTTTCATCATCTGTGCATGCTTTACCACAGTGGTTTTCAAACTAACCCCCCTAAACTCACATACCACTAAGTAATCCCTATGCCGTAAGTGCTCTGTGATCAGTAAGGGATCGCTCGATGTGGTATGTGGGTGGAAAGGGAAGGTTGAGAATCACTGCTCTAGATCCAATTGTTACTGAAATGTTTTGCTGAGAAAAATTGTCATTGGGCCATTTCGATTGGTTATTAAATTGTGCACATAATGAGTCAATTAGGTATGATTTTCAAACTTTCTCTTTCCACCCAAATATCACCTTAAGCAATCCCTTACAGAGCATCTATGGCATAGGGATTGGGGGCAGTTTGAAAACCACTGATTTCCAGTCAAGTATTTTTCAAGTAGAGTCTCTGCTGTAAATTGGCACTTCAGAAACTGAAGTGCTCTATTAGTCAATCCAAACTGGTGTGGTCAAATCATTGATGTGGAATTTTAACCTGAATTCTTTGGCTTGGCTTCGCGGACGAAGATTTATGGAGGGGGTAAAAGTCCACGTCAGCTGCAGGCTCGTTTGTGGCTGACAAGTCCGATGCGGGACAGGCAGACACGGTTGCAGCGGCTGCAGGGGAAAAATGGTTGGTTGGGGTTGGGTGTTGGGCTTTTCCTCCTTTGCCTTTTGTCAGTGAGGTGGGCTCTGCGGTCTTCAAAGGAGGTTGCTGCCCGCTAAACTGTGAGGTGCCAAGATGCACAGTTTGAGGCGATATCAGCCCACTGGCGGTGGTCAATGTGGCAGGCACCTGAATTAATAGGTCCATATAACCATATAACCGTTTACAACACGGAAACAGGCCATGTCGGCCCTTCAAGTCCGTACCGGTTCACTTGAACAACTCCACTAGCTCCTCCGCAAACTCCTGAGGAAGTAGAGGCTTTCTTCATGATGCCATTGGTGTGTTGGTTCCAGGAATGATCTTCCGAGATGGTGACTCCCAAGAACCTACATTTGCTCATCCTCTCAGACAATTAAAATTTGACTTTAACAGTGGTAACATAGCAAAAGTTGGTATTGCAAAATCACAATTAAAATTAATGTTTGTAGGTCTATAAAATTGAAAAGCAAGGTCTATTTCACAAATTTATGATGAACTTTACTGGAAAATAAAAATAGAAGAAAATATGAGTTGGAGTCTCTCAGGCCTTCAGGCCTGTCCTGCCATTCAGAATGATCATGACTGATCTATACAGGCCTCATCTCCACTTTGTTTCTGTCCCTGTAAACCCTCAATTCCTTAATCTATCAAATACTTACCTCATTAAATATATTTAATAACCTGGTTGCCATCATTCTTAGTAGCAAAAAAATTCCAGAACTTCACTGCCCTCCAAGAGACAAAACTTTCTGTGCACCTCAGTTTTTAATGAACATCTCCCTTATCTTGTTCCTTATATGCTCCTATTTTTGACTGTCCCTCTCATAGAAACATTTCAACCTCTACACAGTCAAGTCCTCTGGGTAGAGGTTGAGGTGTATGTGTTTGACTAATAAAAGGCTGAGGGTGTAACTAGGAAAGAGGAGGGGATGTCATTGGGAGAGCATTTTATCAATAATTGACTTTTACGGTTGCTTTGGAGAAAGACCTGAATGGTCCAGAAATTAGGATCCTGAATTGGGGGTGGGGGGGAGTGTAGCGGGCTGAGCGACTGCCCCAGTCGGTTAGTACAAGATGGTGTGGGCCCCCCTTCCCTTCTCAGGAGAAGTCCGCGTTTGGCAACACACATTGCCTGGGAGATGTTGCCATTTCCTGGTTGCATGTTGCTGGGCAGGCCGTGACTCAGTAACGTGCTGACATCACTTCCATAGACTAGCGTGCCCCAGACAGGAAGTGGGTCGTCTCCTAAAAGCAGCAAGAGAGATTCAAATAAAGTCAGTTACTGATTCACCCTCATGTTGCGTGGATGTACTTCATTTCTAGTGGTGGTGTTAGCAACCGCTACAAGATGGCAGATTTCAAAATGATCAACTAGAACAATTATTCACAAGTAAGTCCACATGCAACAAATGGGAGTTGCTCAAAAGGGAACTGGTGAGTATTCAGAATCAATATGTTCTCATAATGACGAAAGGTATGATATGGCAAGACCTAGGAGCCATGGATGTCAAGGGCTGGAGAAAGGTTAAGAAACAATAAGGTACGGAAGGTTTATTAAACTGAAAATTCTGGGAGGCCCTACAGGACTATAGATAGTGTGGAGAAAGAGTGGTTAAATAATCGCAAATTCCTAAACATTTCATAACAATATTAAGGGCAAGGTGGTAATAATGGAAAAATTATGGCCCGAAGGGACGTTCTGTGTGTAGAGTCAGTCAATTCTTGTCTGTTCACTAAGGAGAAGAGCATTGTTGCTGAAGAATTCTTGAAGGGGATGTGAAAATTGTAGAACAACTGGCCATCAAAAAGGGGAATGTATTGGTTATAGTAGTGGTCTTAAAAGGCACAGAAGGAGATTGCTGGGACTCTTGTAGAAAATTTCAAATCTTATCTGGTCTCGGGTGCCAGATGACTGGAAAACTTGATACAGTATCTTTATTTAAGAAGGGTGGCAGGGATAATTTGGAGAATTGCAAGCGTGTTTAACATCATTGGGAAAAATTCTGAAAGATAAGATTAACCCACATTTGAAAGAGAAGGGTTTAATCAAAGATTATCAACATGGTTTTGTAAAGGAAAGATCATCCCTGACTAAATAATTTAAATTTTTTTGAGGTGACCATGTACTTTGTAGGAGGTAGTTTGGTGGATGTAGTCACCATGGATTTTTTAAAAAAATATTTTATTTTGAGAATTTTCCATCAACATGCAGTCAAAATGAATAATAATAATAAAAAAATCAATAATATGAACAAAATAATATAAATATCAATCCCAATATCCATATCAAAGAAAGTGAGAAAAAAAAACGAGAGTCAGCATTTGATTCAATTATAAAGAAAGAAAAACTGCAAAAATGCAAATTCAATTTCCATGTTGAACCAAAGGGAGAAAAAGATCATAGAAAGATAATAGAGAGAAAGAATAAATAAGAGGAACCCCCCCCCCCGAGAAACAGGAAGAAAAAGTAATAAAAAGAATAAGAAAAAGAAAAGTTTGGCTTAACCTAGGATAAAAACCTATTCCCATCAAAGGCCAAATAACCTGACTTATCTAGGGTCCTTGGCGCTGAGAGCATCAGCGAGAAGAGGCAGGAGGGGGATATTGTTAAAGATTTACCCCGATGTACCTTGGGTATAAATCCATATTCTTGAAAATACATCATGCCTTTGACAAAGCCCCACATGGGTGATTGGTCCTCAAGGCAAGACCAGCGGATCTATAAAACATCTTGCAAAATTAAATGTCGTTGTGTGTGTTTAAGGATCCCTGAAGCTACTAGCACAAGCAGATAAGGTGAGGTTAAGAATTTATCCTGAGAACTTCCCTTCATTAGGCAGGACTTTTAATACAGGAGCATGGAGATTATGGCACAATCATATCAAACGTTAATTAGGCTGCAGTAGAATACTGTGTGCTATACTGGTTGCTGCATTCTGTCTGTCTTAATATTTATCAGGCATGCTGTTCAACAGAAAAAATTGGAGCAGGAGTAGGCTATCTAATTTGCATTATATTGTTTAATATATAATATACAGTATTTTGGTTTTACCCGAACAGAGTATTTGATAATCTAGTCGTTGGCAAGGAAGACAGCAGTGTTATTTTGTTGATTTGTACTGTGGGAGGTGTTGGGGTTGATTGCGCAGTGACCTTTTGCCCATGCTGCCTCCACTGTGCCCAGTTTTGATCTTCCCTGAATCAGTCTCATTTAACCAAGAGGTGGCACCACATAGTAAGATGGAGGGTGTTTATTGTGCGAAGATGAGCCCTTTCCTGAGAAGGTGGTCAATCCTACAAATGGCATGGGGTTATTAGTTATACTGCATAAAACAGGCCTTTCAACCCAACTAGTCCGTACAGGCCAATATGGTATTTTGGGGTATTCCCATTAGTCTGCATTTGGTCCATGTCCCCTCTAAGCCTCTCCTATCCATAAATCTGTTCAAAGACATTTTGAATGTTTTATCATGCCTGCTTCTATAGTTTCCTCCAGTAGCTCAGACTACCCTCTGAGCAGAAAAAAATGACCTCTGGGCCTTCCTAAATCTTTCCCCTCTCACCTTAAGACTTTGCCTTCTCATTCTAGAATCGTTTACTTGGGGTTGGAGCGGGTGGGGGGGGGCGGGGGAAGAGAGACCATGAGCATAGATTTTACCTATGCCCCTCATGATTTTGTAAACCTCCCTCAGCCCCCTTCCATTTAAGGAATAAAGACCCAGCCTATCCAACCTCTGTTGCCTCCATTTCCGGCAACATCCTGGTGAATCTCCACTGCACCCATTCCAATTTATTGATGTCCTTCCTATAGTTGGGTGACCAAAGTATACACATACTCCAAGTGTGATTTCACCAACACATTGCAGTGCTGAATCAGGAGTTCCCAAACACTACTCCTAACACTGCCCAATGAAGGCCATTGCACGAAACACCATCTTTACCATCTCATCCACTTAGCTTGCCATGTTGTACCCCCTTCATCTTCTGTTCTACAAGGCTCTACCATTCACACAGTGTCCTGGCGTGTTTTAATTTATCAAAATGCAACAGCTCATGCTTGTCACAGTTAAATTCCATTTCCCTCTCCTTGCCCCTCCTTCCCAACTGATCTAGATCCCATTGAAAACTTTGATATCCTTCCTTGCTGTCCACCCTACCATCAATTTTGGTGTTATTAAATTTAAATTTAGACATACAGCACGGTAACAGGCCCCTTTGGTCTACAAGCCCATGCCGCCAAATTATACCCAATGAACTTACAACCCCTGTATGTTTTGGGTGGTGGGTGGAAACTGGAGAAAACCCATGCAGGAACAGAGATAATCTCCTTATAGACACTGTCAGAATCAAACTGCTAACCATGCCTCCCTGAAAATTATCTGCAAACTTTCTAATCAAGTTCACTACATTGCCATCCAAGTCATTAATATAGATACCAAACAGCAGTGAACCCAACCATTGAGTACAGGCCTCCAATCAGAAAAAAAACATTCTTCAATTTCTTCCTCTGGCTCCCTCCACTATCCCTGTTATCAATCCAACGTGCTTGGTCGCATCGGATTCTGTGTGATTTAACCTTTCAGACTAACCTTGCCATGCAGGACCCTTTCAATGGCCTTGTTAGAGTCCAAATATGCAACATCTACTGTCCTGCCCTCATTACCTCTGCAAAAAACTTTATCAGATGCATAATCTCCCATGCATAAGTGCACGCTAACTACCTCCAATCAGTTTAAACCTATCTGAATGGTGGTAGATCCTGTCCCTCAGAATCCTCTCCAACCTCTGGTGTCAAGCTCATTGGCCTGCAGTTGCCTTCCTTCTTCTTGGTGTCTTTTAAAAATTACAGCACACTATTAGCCACCCTCCAGTCTTCTGGCACTTCACCTAAGGCAATGATGATGAAAATATCTCAGCAAGAAACTCTACAATGGCTTCCCCAGCTCCTCACAAGGTGTGAGGAAGTGATTCATCAGGCACTGGAAATTTGTTAACTTCAATACTCTCCAAGGCTGCAAAGACAGGTTGTTTTAATATGTTTCAGCACCTCTCTTCTTGTTTCCTCCAATTATTTGACTTTCATGATTTCGTCCACAATAATGAGCAATGAGAAATATTCTTTCAAAATCCCACCCAGTTCCTGTGGTTCCACACAAAGATGGCCTTTTGATCTTTAATGTTACCAATTCTCTCCTTGCCACATTTTTAACTCTTAATATACCTGTTGAATCTTTTTGCGTTCTCCTTCATCTTGTACACCAGCTCCATCTCGTGTCCTCTTTTTGCCTTCTTGATCTCCCTCTTAAGTATTCTCTAGGAATTCTTGCATTCATCCAGGGATTAATTTGATATGAACCTTAAACCTTCCTTTATCCTGACTAGTGCCTCAGTATCCCACTTCATTCTTGTTCCTAAAACTTCCCAGCCTTGCCCCTCACCTTAACGGGAACATGCAGTGACTGAACTCTTGCTAACTCACCTTTAAAATCATCCCACTTTCCATTCATCCCTTGCCTGTAAACACCCTCTCCCAGCCAACTTCTGAAAGTTCTTGCCTAACTGCTCCAAAATCATCCTTGCCTCAATTTAGGACTTTAATTTATAAACCAGTCCTATCATTTTCCATAACTATTTTTAAATAAATGGAGTTACGATCACTGGGCCCAAAGTCCTCCCCCACTGTCACTTCATTTACCCACCCTGTCTTGATCTCTAAAAGGAGATCTAGTGTTGCGCCCTCTCCAGTTGGGGCCTCAATATATTGCGAGAAGAACTCTCTTGGTCACACTTAACAAATTCTACCCACTCCAAATCATTTGTACTACGGGTGCTCCAGATAACATTCAGAAAGTTAAAGTCTCCCCATCGTGCCATCTTGGGTAGAAGTGTAACAAGTGAAATGGTGAGTGTTTCCCACACAGGTTGGGTCGCAGAGTTATGGTGATGACTTTGCCCCGTAGGCCTTGGGCATCTCAGTCAGTGGTGGTTCTACGTGCACATTGCTGGCGATAAGCACTCAAATCTGCTTAAGCCTGTATATACTGTGATCTTGCTAACCTTGTCATCCAAGTGATGTTCAGAAAGAGGAGTACTGATTCAAAGTTGAAAGAAGATTGCCTTGTCATAAGGGACCCATGAGATCACTCTCTTCCATCCATATCCTATGGGGCACAGTCATTATGGAAGAATGATGTTGGAAGATTCTTTACATAGCACTCTGCCAGCTCTTGTTTGACTAGATATTTGGACTGTTCTTCCAAGTTAGGCACAAATCACCTTGTATTTGTGAGATGAATTTTCCATAGTTGGGTGGACTTGATTTTTCCTTTGTCATAAACAGTTTGATCAGCATGGTTAATCCCCATTTTCAGTGTAGACTTTTAGCTTTAAGGTACTCGGGTCAATTGCTTGAAATCGCTTGTCATCTTTTTGTTTGGTTTTAAGTTCACATATTAGAATAACAGTGATTGATAAAGATGGAAAATAGGATGGAGATCGAGAAACTGGTTTTATGGTGCCAGAACAATCGTGTACTCAACGTTAGCAAAACCAAGGAGCTTATTATGGACTTGGGTAGGGGAAGCTGAGACACCATACCCCTGATTTCTTTGACAGGACAGCGGTGTAAAGGGTTAGTTCGTTCAAGTTCTTGGCAGTCCACATACCAGAGGACCTCTCCTAGAATCAGCACAATGAGGCAGTTATGAAGAAGGTACATTAATGCCTCTACTTTCTGAGAAATCTGAGAAGATTTGGCATGACATTGAATATTCTATTGTACTTCTACAGATATACTGTAGAAAGTGTACTGACAGGTTGCAGCATGGTCTGGTTTGGAAACTTGAGTGCTCATGAATGCAGAAGGCTGCAGTCCAAGGATGTGAGCTTACTCCACTTCTCTACTCATTATTACCCCCATGACTGTATGGCCAGGCACAATTCCAATGCTATCTATAAGTTTGCCGGTGACAGCACAGTTGTCCGCAAAATCACAAATGTCAATGAGGAAACAAAGGTGGGGGGGAGATAGATCAGCTCATTGATTAGTGTAACAACAACAACCTTGCACTCAATGTTAGCAAAACCAAAGAGATGATTGTGGACTTCAGAAGGAAAATGGGGAAACATGACCCAGTCCTCATCGAAGGCTCAGTAGTGGAGAGGGTCAAGAACTTCAAATTCATGGGTGTCAACATCTCTTAGGATCTGTCCTGGAGCCTCCGTGTTGATGCAGTCACAAAGCAGGCTCGCCAGTGGCTATACTTTGTGAGGTGTCTGAGGAGATTCGATTTGTCACCAAAAACACTCAAACTTCAAAGGTGTACCATGGAGAGCATTCTGGCTGGATGTATCACTGTCTGGTATGGAAGCGCCAACTCTCAGGACAAGTAGAAACTCCAGAGTTAACTTGGCCTGCGACATCACAGACACCAGACTTCATCGAGGACATTTACGTGAGCCGGTGTCTTAAAAAAGTATCCTCAAAGACCCCCACCACCCAGGCCATGCCCTCTTCACTCTGCTATCAGCAGGTAAAAAGGTACAGGACCCTAAAGACGAGCATTCAGTGGCACAAAGACAGATTCTTCCCCGATGCCTTCAGATTCCTAAATAATCAATGAATCAAAGATGCTCCCTTTTTGTACAGTATTATTTTATTTAAAAAAAATTATAATAATGTTGCAATATGAATGTTTGCACAATAATGCTGCTGCTAAACACCGAATTTCATGACTTGTTCATGACAATTGATTCTGATTTTGAAGACCATTATGGGCATTGGTGTCATGTCCATTGAAAACATCCATGTGAGATACTGCCTCATGAAGACAGTTAACATCATTACGGACCCTTTCACACTGGCAAAAAAAAACGTTTTCAGATTGCTACCTTTGGGCAGAAGGTACTGAGTCTAGCACCTCTGGACACCTCAAGAAATGTTTTGTTTCTCCAGAGGTTACCAAACTCTTGAACCTCCCGGTACTACTCTAACTATAAACTACTCTGGGACCATCACTATAGCGACATTTTAATTGTCTATTTTAATTTAATTAGTTTACCATTATAGTGTTTATTTACAATTACCTGTTTGACTGCACCAAATAAAATTTCAGAGCAAATTTACATTATACACATTTCATTATAATTATCACGACTTTCTTGTAATAACTATATCTGTGAATGTTTATTTATCTATCCTTTTTTAAGTCTTTGGTCTTTTTCTGTCTTGGCTTGTCGTAGTGATGTATCTTTCTGTATGGCTGCAGCAAGTAAGAATTTGATGTGTCTGCACATTGTACTTGTATATATGACAATAAACTGTCATCACATCTTACTGACCGATCCCCCAATGACACAAAGCCTCATATACTGTGAGCAGTTCTGTGCACCTTCAGAATTGGTCTAGAAACCTGAAATGTCGAGCTTTGTGGTAAGATTATACAAATCAAGATTGTGAAGCTATAAGGTTAAATGATGATCTTATCCAAATTTTGGATATGTTTAGGTGAGCTGATAACAGGAATGAATTATTTCTGTCAACTGTGAGGGAGGGGATAGGGGGCGTGGTCTAATAATGAAGGGGCTGTTCTGGACAGATTTTCAAGTGAGGTTAGGAAATACTTCTGTGCACAAGGTATTTGAAATTTGGACTTCTCTTCTGTAGATAGTAGGTCAGTTTCTCACTTTAAATCTAAGATGAATAGGTAGCCCGGTGATGCTTTGATTCGTGCTGTGGCCTCAGTTTCAGGAATCTGAGTTCAATCCAGACTTCGGCTCTTCTTGGAGATTACACATTCTCTCTATTATCACTTTTGGTTCCCTGGTTTCCTCCCTCATCCAAAATTGTGGTACAGAAAGGTTGATTGGCTTCTTTAAATGACCCTTTAATGTTAGTGTCAATAAATGTCAATAACAATCAAAGTGCAGTTGAAGGGAATGTGAGAGATACGAAAGTTGCAGGGAAATTGTGGGAGGAGAAATAGGGTAATGGGACTACTTCTTAGGGAACTGGCACAGACCCAAGGGTTGAGAGCCACATAATAAGTAAGTGAGGAGATATTCTTAACTGGCTGTAAAATGGAATGGGGGAGAAAGATGAGGATTATGATCTCCTTATTAGCATACAGATTTACACTGTGTTAGTTAACAGTACCTTGTCTGTGATTACGTACATTTGTTGCAGGAGTGTAAATGCATTTCCAGTTTCGACCCTTTCCTGTGAATCACGCAGCCTTCTGTGCCTTTGAAGATTTCTATCTGCATTTCTATAGTGGGATTCAGCAGGTAACCCCAAAGAGACTCGCGCACAGGTTCTGCTTAAAGTGACACCCAAGATGATGAAAGGTACTAGTGTTCTAGTTGAACCTGTTTTTCAACATAGCTCCACTTTGTTAATAAATGCACATTTATTCCAGCTTTTTAAAACATTTGGACTGAACAACCAGTCTCTGAAAGTTGGCCCCTTTGGCTGAATCCCACATGTTTGTGTTGGCAAGGCTGCAGTGTCTGGTTGGCTGACACTGATTCTGGGATATTAATGCTGATGGAACACAGAGCTCTTGATCCATTTCAGATCAACTATGTGTCAAGGTAAAAGTCTCAGTGCTGGAGTATCAGGCACCTATGATTCCTCAAACACCACAGTCACTGAAAAGATTTCCTTTAAGTTGTACGCTGATATTTGTAAATTGCATTTACAATTTTAATCAGCAAAAAAATGAAACCTAGACCTCGGAATTAATAATAACTCTCAGGAAGAAACTGGATATTTGAGAATGTACACTGTTGCAAAGGAATGGGAATAAATAGGTAAATGAGAATAATTGAGTAGCTCTTGATAAAAGCTATCAGATGCATGATGGGTAGAATAACCTTTTATAGCATGACATTAATCTATTATTATTAAAAGGGAGCTCTCATTGCATTGGCCAGTTCTGAGTGTTATTTTTTATCTTCTGTGTCTTTTTTATTTCCTATTTTAATCCTGAATACCACAGTGTTGCAGAATGTTTGGCAAGATTTTGCTGCATTCAGTAATTCAATAGTGAATTCCACAGATGATATCTAGATGGAAAATTTAACGTGTTATCATCTAAACTGCAAACTTGGAGGTAATGGAGTGAAAGGTGTGAAATTGTGTGGTTCTTTGGTCTGAAACAAAAATAGAAAGGCAGAATCTTGTTAAGAGAGTGAGAATCTTGTAACTGACAATGCACAGAAGAGTTGTAGTGTGGTCTTTCATGAAATGTAGAAAGTAAATACGCAGATATCACAAGTAATTGGGAAGCTAAATGGTATTTTGATCTTGATTGCAAAGAGTAAACTTGCTGGAATTGTGTAAGCAAACCTCAGATGAGGGAATTATCTGTTGAGGAGCAATTGAGGTCGATTAGCCAATACTCATCAGAATTTAGAAGAGGCAATTTCAATGAGATGCTGGAGACTTTGAGAGTGAATGAAAGGATAAGAAGCCATTTTCTCATGCCACAGAGGTGGAATATATAGATAAGATGAGATAGTGGACCAGTGAGGGGCTCAGCAGCTGACTGATTCACACAGGCTGTGGGCTGTTGGCGACTTGCAATTGAAGGACTGGCACAGGCTGTGGGCAGCTGGAGACTAGCTCATGGGAACCAGGTATCAGAACTGGGATTTGAGGGGATGCTGAGGGGAAGAAGAGCTCCTGAAGGGCCTTGGGTGCTGAAGGCTTTCTGGTTATATCAGTGGTTTGGATCTGGAGGTCAGATTGCCAATGGTTTAAACTGAAGTCTGCACAGCTGGAGTTCTGGAAGCGAATCTACAGACACTCAGTGACTCTGAAGGGACTCTCTTTTGTTTCATTTACTCCTATTGTTGGAGGTATTGGGCAGTGCTTATGGTGACTTTACCTTGCAGTAGACAAAAGTTGAAGTATATCATGTATACTACATTTTTAATGTTATGTGACAAGCTTTGAAGCTTTGAGAATTTGAACCTTTATATATTCGAGCAAGCTCGAATGGAACAGCCACACTGGTTTTGATTTCTAATGTTATTGTGTTCCTCTTTAATCAGAGGACTTTGACCATCATGAACATATTTATCAACATCAATATTTTATGCAAGATTTACACAATTGGTGATTTGTCATTTAAAATTTTCACGGAGTGAAAGAATTAAAAACAATAATTAAAAAGAATTAAAACAATAATGGCAGCATGTCCAACTGGCTGAATGGACAAAATCAAATTGGTTCAATTCTCTGGTGCCAGGAGGGAGGCAGCCATACTGGGCAGGATGTGGTGAACTGTATTGTTGCAGCTCACCACATCTGCCCAGTATGGGAGAGTGAAATATTTATTTTAATGAACGTTGGAGTGAACTGAAACAATGATTTAGTTACAGGAATTTCCTCAAGGTTTCTCCAGCTCTGAATCCCATTTCTGTTGAAACCGAAAAATTTTGCCCAACGATGGAGTGAGAGGAATTTGAATTCTCTCCAGAAACTAGGTTTCTTCAGTAATGCTTCCTGAACATATGACTTTCACCAACTAGAAACACAAAAATACCAGGTGAATGGGAACACCACCTGACAAGTCACAAAAAAATTCAAAGTTCATATTTATTGTTAGAGTACATACATGACTTCACATACAACCCTGAGATCCTTTATCCTGTGGATGAGGCAGAATTACCACTTGTTAGTAGTGCCTAAAGTTGCACACATATAAACAAATATAAGCAAGCTGCAATGCAGAGAGAAAAATAATCAATAAAATGCAAAAGATTCCTAAAATGAGTCCCTGATTGAGTTTGTCGTTGAGGAGTCTGATAGTGGAGGGGTGGAAGCTGTTCCTGAACCTGGTGGTGTGAGTGATGTGCACCTACACTTCTTTCCTGATGGTAGTAGTGAAAAAAGTGCATGTACTGGGTGATGTGGATCGTTGATGATTGCTGCTGCTCTCCAACCATAACGTTCCCTGTAGATGTTCTTGATGGTGGGGAGGGTTTTACCAGTGATGTCCACACAATGCATCCACACTAGGTTTCATACAGTATTCGAATTATTCGAAATGTCGGGACTGGGCCAATTTCAGATAAATGATTTTTTTTTTGGCGAATTGGTCACTTAAAAAAAACTGTCCAGTAACAAAAGAAAATCACTTGGAGCAGAATTTAAACAACAACAAATAACAAGGTAAAGCTTTTTAAGCATTAAAATAATGTTTAATCTTCACCAGGAAAATTGCTGGCCACCTCCAATCACCGACACTACCCCACTGAGGCCCCGCTTGAGGTCCGCTGCTGCAGGCTCCAGGAGCCTGATGTCCCCAGTCAGTTTGACTCCGTAAAAAAATTTGGATAAATGAGGATTTCTGATTTGTTTTGGATATCCTCATTTATCTGAAATTTTAAATTTTTTTTGGATAACTGAGGATTTCGGAGAATCAGATTTTGGATAATCTAATTTGTACTGTAGAGCAGCACAGAAACAGGCTCTTCAGACCTTCTAGTCTGTGCCAAACTATTATTCTCCCTAGTCCCACTGACCTGCAACCTGACCATAGTCCTCCATACCCCTCCATACTTGTCCAAATTCTTCTTAAAAATGAAAATTGAGCCCACATTAACCACTTCAGCTGGCAGCTGGTTCCACACTTTGTGTGAAGAAGTTCCTATTAATGTTCCCTCTAAACCTTTCCCCTTTCACTCTTAACCCATGTCCTCTGGTTTATATCTCACCTACCCTCAGTGAAAAAAGCCTATCTACGTTTATTCTGTCTTGACCCCTTATAATTTTAAATGCCTCTATCAAATCTCCCCTCATTCTTGTATGTTCCAGGGAATAAAGTCCTAATCTGTTTAACCTTTCCCTGTAATTAATTTCCCCAAGTCTGGGTAACATTCTAGTAAATCTTCTCTGCAGTCTTTCAGTCTTATTCATATCTTTCCTGAAGTTACATGACCATAATGGCACACAATACTCCAATTTTGGCATCACCAATGTTTGGTACAATTTTACCATAGCATCCCAATTCCTATACTCAATACAGAGTACTTTGATTTAAGAAGGCTATTAAGCCAAAAGCCCTCTTTCCAATTCTTTCTACCTGTGTCACCACTCTCAGGAAGCTATGTATTTGCATTCCCAGATCCCTCTGTTCTACCACTCCTCAGTGCCCTACCATTTACCATGTATGCCCTTTCTTGGTTTGTCCTCACACATGTCTGAATTAAACTTGATCTGCCATTTTTCCAGCTGGTCCAGATCCCTCTGCAAGCTTTGAAAAAATTCCTCGCTGTCCAAAACACCTCCAATCTATGTGTAATCTGCAAATTTACAGATCAAATTTACCACATTGTCATCCAGATCATTGATATCAATGGTTCCAGCACCACTCCCTGAGGCACACTACTAGACACAGGCCTCCAGTCAGAGTAGCAATCATCTACTATCATTCGCTAGCTTCTCCTGTATAGCCAATATTGAATCTAGTTGACTACCACCAATGAATACCTAGTGTTTGAACTTTCTGACTATTGTCCCATTAGGGTCCTTGTCAAAGGCCTTACTAAAGTCCACTTAGACAAGATCCAAACCTTTCCTTCATCAACTTTCCAGGAAACCTCCTCAGAAAACTCTTTAAGATGTATAACTCACTGTCATTCTTCTGCTGGTGCTGTATCAAAATCCTTGAACTCTGTATCAAAACCTCAGGGCTCCATCACACACACTGCAGTAGGACAAATAGAAAGCTCACCACCACCTTCAACCGAGCATCAAGCATATTGATTTTAACATGCCCCTACTTCAAGAAAAAACAAAGGAAAACTGTTGATAGGTGATGGTTCCATTGTCTGGAATGGAGCTTTGTAATTCAAAGGAGGGATAAAATGGGTTGTTCTCACTGGGCGAAGGAGACTGAGAGATTATAAAAAATTAATATGAGAGAGGGGAACAGATGTGGCAGATAGTCTTTGTCCAAGGGTAGAAGAGCTTATATGAGAGGACATGATTAAAGTGAGAAAGGGAATATTTCGAGATGTGAGAGGGGAGTTTTTCCCATAGAGAGTGGTGCATAAATGGAAAGAATAGGTCCCTTTGGGGATTAATGGGGAAATCTGTGTGTGGAGCTAGAGGATGTGACTGGGTTCCAAAATGAATACTTCTGCATTCACCAGGGAAAAGGACATGGAGGATGAAGAATTATTGGAGGGGATGCACTGCTATTTTGGAATTTGCTTGTTTCAGGATGGAAGAAATGTAAAAGATATTGGCACACATTAAAGAGGATAAATCCTGAGGATGCCATGTGAAGTAAGGGAGGATATTATTTGCACTCTGATGGAGATTCTAGCATTTTAATTAGCCTAAGCTGAAATAGTAGAAGTCTTGAGGATAACTAATGTTGTTTCATTATTGAAAAAGAATAGTAAGGATAAGCCAGGAAACTGCAGGCTAGTGAACCTTGTTTCAGTAGAAGGGAGATTATTAGAAACAATTTTCTGAAGGCTAGGATTTATGTTTGTTTGGATAAAGTTGAGACTGAATAGGGAGAGTCAACATGATTTTATGTTGGGGAAATTCTGTCTCACACATCTGATTGCCTTTTGTTGAGGAGGTAATAGATGAAACAAATAGTGTACATGGACTTTAGGAATGTTTTTTGACAAGATCCTGTGCAGTGGGCTGGGCCAGAAGGCTAAAGGACATTGAATGCAAGATTTGTTGGCAAACTCAATCCAACATTGGCTTGGAATTAAAAGGCAGAGGGTCACTTTTCTGACTGGAACATTCAATGTTGTGAATGAACAAATGATAGTTTATTGTCATATATGCAAGCACAATGTACAAATGCAATGAAAGATTCAAGATCAAGATTTCATTTATTGTTAAATGCACAAAAATAGATCCATGTTTTTCCTTTGCCCTGTAAAGGAACTTGTTGCAGCTTCATAGTTACATAAAATACATTTGCACATTAAGTATAATTAAGATGTCACAAAGAGAAAAAAGGTAGTAATTTAAAAGGAAGAGAAAATAAAATAAGCAATACATATTGGCTAGTTGTGCAAAAATGTGTAAAATATGTTGTGTCAGTGGTGCAGACTCATCTTTGGTGGTCTTGTAGTAGTGTTATGGATTAGCTAATATGGGGAAGTTCAAGGGCCTGATAAAGTGGGAAATATTGTTCTTGAACCGAGAGGTGCTGGAATTACCTGAAGGAACCAGCAAGAAGAGGACATTGTCAGTTTGATGAGGGTCTCTTATGATGGATGCTCTCTTGAGGCAGCATCTCCTATAAATACCTTCGATGGACAGGAGGCCGGTACCTGTGATGAGCTTGGCTGTGCCTGCCCCTTTCTGCAGCCTTCTGAGTTCCTGGACATTTGAGTTTATCCTGTCTTCTCCTTGTAACCTGACACCCTTACCAATCAAGAATTTATTAACATCCACTTGAAAGATATCTAATGATTTGTCCTCCACAGCTGTCTGTGTCACAAATTCCATAGATTGATCATCTTCTGGCCATTTCACCGGGATGTTATCTGGAGTAGACAGCTTTAATTAGAAGAAGAGATTGGGTAGTCTGGATTTGTTCTCAGCAGAGAGTAGAAGGCTAAGGGGTGACTTTGTAGAGGTTTACAAGATTATGAAAGGGATAGTTAGGGTAGATAGTCAGTCTTTGTCCCAGGATAGGGGAACTTAGAACAAGGAAGCAAAGTGTAAAGTGAGAAGGGAGAAGTTTAAATGAGTTTTCAGGATCAGTTATCTCATCTAGAGGAAAATATATGGAACAAGTTGCATTTAGACAAGTACTTGGATTAAAAAAAAAAGGTGATAAGATGTGTGGGTCCAATGCAGGCAAATTGCATTCATATAGATAGACATCATGGTCCATATGGACAGCATGGGTGAAGATCCCATTTCTGTGTTGTACTGCACTATAACTCAATGAGATACATAAGTACAGTGTTTCCTAGGAAGAGCCAGAAGAATAGGCAGAATGATTTAAAATGTCAAGGAAAGCTATTGTGTTGTTCTTCCTGACAGGTCCATTTTCATTCATGTGAACTGAATTCTGAAATGAGCATTATTACCTGATCTAATCTTTTTTGAGAAATATTTTTAAACCTCACAAAATGACAGACATTTTTAGGTGAGGGTGAATTTACACTCGATAAGTGGGAATTATCAGTTTCCCTCAATTGCCCTGCACTATTGCTTGATGCGACAAACTTGTTTTGGATTTGAGTGTAACCTGGTTTTGACTTTCTCTTCAGGCTGGCATGATCCGAACAGATCAAGGGGAGTATTTTATCGAACCACTTGAAAAGGGAAAGCAAGCGGAGGAGGAGGAGAGAGGCCGAGTCCACGTGGTGTACCGCAGGTCAGCACTCCAGCACCTGCGTTCTGAAATCGTGGATGACTTTCATCCAACAGGTTTGTGTCTGCTCTGAAGCTCAGGATAGTTTTTCTTCATTGTGCTTGTATTTTTTTGAAGACAGTTAGTTAGCAGATGAAGAAATGCAGAGAACAGCTTTCTTTGCTTGTTTTACCAAGGGAACTCAGTTGCTTGCGCAAGTTGAAAGTAACTGCTAAACAAACTATTTTTTCGTAGCATGGGAATTGATATGTCATCAGGATTATATAAAAAAAAAGACTTCCCAATACATTTTCCAACTCATTTTCCCAATTAAATAACACAGCTTCCATTTATTTCTTCTCTGCAAGTATTAACTCTGAAGGTTGAGATTGGGATCTGTCAGCAGAGAAACCTCAAAAAATCTGGAATTAAACAATTGCATTTGCAGATGCTGAGGCCGAGTATGCTGGAGAAATTCAGGGGGTCAAGCAGCATCCATAGGAAGTAAAGGGTATATCTGACGAAGGATCCCGGCATGAAGCATTGATCACCATTTAATTCTTAGGGATGCTGTGTGACCTGCTGAACTTCTCCAGCACTGAACAAAGGTGAATGTTTGATATCAATGGGAAAGAAACCACAATAGATATTTCCATGCCATGAGGATATATATACTCAACAGTATTGGATTTATGGGACTGCATTAATGGGACACACTAATTCCAATAAACATTTCTGGATTGAGTGTTTACAGGATTGGCATTCAAAGGGTGGATGTCCACAGGAAGGATGCTCATTCTCTCGTGAACCAGATGTACACCTTTTGGTCAATATGCTGGCCATTTAGAGGTTTGAAGTTTGTTGAACATATATTGGAGTGTCATGTGGGTGATTGTGACTGCAGAAATTTCTGATCTTTGAATATGTTATGTTTGCATTGATAAGTTAAGAGGCTTCCACAAGGTGAATGAGGTCTGTTATTCTTTACATTTTCAAGAAATCTGACTTCCGAGAAGGGGAGGTCAGCGAGGTCATGGGAATATTGTTCACAGAGGAGCATGGTTAAATAGAAATTTACATTCTGCTTATTTATAAATCAGTTTTTGGCAAGAACAGCAGATTTGTTTGTTGGAAAATTGGCATCGCTATGTCATCTTTGTGAAGTGCAGTGGACGTTGCAGGCAAGGGAGCACAGGGTACAAGCCCCATATTCAGGTTTTATCTCTCAATTCCAGTAAGATCAGCACTTGGTTCTGATAACTTTCTTTTGAATGTGATTGCAATCACTAAGTTGCGTGCTGCTTTAATTTGATACCTTTTCCTCAGAACCAGAAAACTTGATACTGCCAGCTATTAAAACATCAATGGCCATTTAATGAGGAATAACATGCAAAAAGAGATGTATTACTGAAAAGAAGTGAAATGTCAATAATATGGTGAATGGGATTAGCAGCAAAAATAAATAAGAATGGATATAACAATAATGGAGAGGACAAGAAGAATGATATAATGGCTTCAGAAAGTTTCAGTAAGTGCTAATTAAAAAGTTACGAATGCTGGAAATTAGTAATATAAAGAAAAATGCTGGAAACACCAGCTTGTCTCCCTCCTCTTCCCTACTACCTTTCCTTATCTGCCTTCTTTAGTCATGAATTTAAAGATTGGATCAAAATAAAAGTCTTGTCTAGTACACTGCCACAGTCTGAGGATTTTCTGATGACAGGTGTAGGGAATTTGTTGGAATACCTTATTAAGGAAGTGGTAACAGTGGCCTGAGAAAATAATAATGGAATTGGGCCAACTTTGGATTTATGAAAAGCAAATTATATTTAACAAATCTGTTGGAATTTGTTTGAGTTGGTTGACCCAGAGTAGAGAAAGATGATTTAGCTGAAGCCCTTTGAGATTAAGCAATGTTAGAGAGCATTGGTATTGGGAGTATTAAATTGATGTGCTTTGAGGATTGATTGATGGTCAGAGAACAAGGAGTAAGAATACATTTCAGGTTGGGTCTTTGACTTGTGGCATTGGTCCCAGGTCTCCACAATTTAAATCTGCATCAATAATTTAGAAGAGAGAATTAAGTGTTTCCAGTGATGGGTAGTGGTGTGGACAAAGGAACAGAGAGGCCTCTGAAGTAAATGGGTTAGAGTTAGAGTTTATGGGCTGTAGGATTTGTTTCTGTGCTGTGTCTCTTTACGATTCTGAGTCTTTGAGAGGAACAGATGAAGGCTATGCACAAACTAGGGAAACCCAAAACTATCCACTTAACTTGTCCTGTCAAGCATCAACTACTAAAATATGGCCGCCCTGTGAATCCCACACAGGATTCATTAGTTGTGTCCGAACCCACCTAACTGGAGTAGCAGCAAGTCATCTTGGCCCTGATGGATTGCTTAAGAAGAGGAGGGAAGAGGCACCTGAAGGTAACAGCTAAACTTGCTTTGCTGCAGATTGAGAAGTAAACATTGGCCGGGACACAAGATAAAATACTCACATTTCTGGGAAGAGTACTTGAACTCACAGCCTTCTCATTCAGAAAAGAGTGCTTTTCCAAATATTTTCAGTGAATTATGATGAGCATGAGCTGTTCATTCAGTTTTCTTTTGCGACTGTTATGGGGTGTGCAATAAATGGAGCGATTGTGCGATGAGAACTGGATGCCGTGAGCAAAAGTTGAACATATTCTCTTACTTCGAGTTTTGCATAACCAGCTGATGGGTTAACTTTATATATATATAAAAAAATGTGGCTTTGACATCTGACCTGCAGAATGAGTAAGGAAAGTGGATTGTTTTATTTTGTCTCCAATTGAGATGGAAGAAGTTGAAAGTTGGAGTTTGTCAACATTGAAAGACCACCCAAATCTTAGTCCGCTTGACTGACCTCATCTCATCTAACCTTTAAATATCTCAAATTACAGATTTCGTTGTGTACTTCTTTATCCCTCTGTTAGTTTTCCAGCCATGGTATGATTAGTGCCAAGTCACACTATGTGTGTTACAAACCTGAGGGAACATAAAGTAAGAATCCTCCTACTACCATTTCTTTCTGAAAAGTCTGTGACCTGAAGGAATTATTTCACTACTCCCAGGGAATTTGCAGAAAAAACTAAATATAATGCTTTTCAGAAACTAAACACAAGAATTTTAATCAAATAACGGTAAGTTGGTTGGGCTTAGTGGATCAGGCAGACTTCCTGGGTCAGGAAACTTGACAAAGGGACCCAAAATGTTAATTGAGCATTTCTCCCTGTGGACACTGCCTGACCCACTGAGTTGTCGTCCCCCGTTTTCCCCACCCCCCCACCTGCTTCTCATTGTTTGCTCAAGATTCCAGCACCTGCCATTTTTGTGTTTCATGCATGTATTTTAATTTTTGACTTAATTCCATTAAACAAATGCAGAGAAACCAGAAATATTTTGTGCAGGATGCTGAAGAAGTAATTTTTTTATTGAAGATATTGATAGGCAGTAGGCGTACTTACTCCTTAAATGATTTGTGAACCATTATAACACACACACACATTTGGCACACTTTGATCAAGATGTTGGTTTCATTAGGCTTGATTCTAGAAGTTTCAGCTTATGAAATGGTGAATATTCAAGAAATTATTAAGCAAGAGATGCTGCCAGCTTTACTGCTTGGGCTCTTTGGCAAGGTGCTGTTTTCTCAACCAAACCAATAGGATGTCACCAAGGCCAGCATGTGGGAGATGAACATGGTGGAGGAGTTAGATTCTGCTGGGGATCCAAACAAACAATACTTGTCATCCATACAATTGCAGCTGGTGGAGGAGGGGGAATAGTCAGGAGCCAAAGTTATTTTCAAATAAGATGTTGGTGCTGAGATAGAGATTGGCAGAACTGGTGCTGGAGAGGCTCAAACATTCTTGTGGAGTGCAGTGCTGTATATTTGTAGTTCATAAAATCCTATGAGTTGATGAAAATTGTACTTGTTTGGCTTTTATTGTTTCTCAAAGTAAAAATCTCACTGTGGTGGTAATGGCTTTAAGTAGCGCTTCGGGATGGACCTTCTGCCATTGAGAAACTGGCAGCCCCCTGGACTTAAGGGTAAGGATGATGGCCTTTCACACAGTGGCATTCTCCTTTTCCACATAGCCGTTCCCTAGGGGATTATAACTGATGGCCCAGCTAGTGGGGATACCTCTGGCCAGCAGGTATTGGCACAGCTGTTCACTCATGAACGAGGACCCCTGGACATATGATGGGTAGCCAAACAGGATGAACAAGTTGCACAGTGTCATGTCTGGACAGGGGATGGCAAAAAGGAAACATGAATACTCATTGAGGACTGTGAGGAAATGCACGTTATGGTTAGTGGAGAGAAGGGGGCCCTTGAAGTCCATACTCAGGTGTTTGAAAGACTGTGTAACTTTTATCAGGTGTGCCCTATCTGGTTGGTAGAAGTGCAGTTTGCACTTTGTGCGGACCCGTCAGTCCCTAGTCATATCTCTGACATTCCCAATGGAGTATGGCAGATTATGAGATTTGATGAAGGGGACCCTGAGGAAATGATAGAGGCGGATATCTGCCTTGAAGGTGGTGTACAGATGGTCCTCTGGATGGATGGGGAGTTGGTGATAGGAAGATTTCAGGTCGATCATGGAGAACGTATGATATTGGGCAATTTGATTGACCATATCCACAATGCGAGTGAGGGGATACGCATCCAGCTGCATATAGTGCTTAATGGTCTGGCTATAATCAAGCACCATTCTGTTTACCTCCACCCTTGACCACCGCGACTTGAGCTCTCCACAGGTTGGTACTGGCCTCAATGATTCCCTCATTCAAGAGTCGCCACGCTTCCACTTTAATGAACACCCTTACTCCTTCACTGTATCACCTGCTTTTCGTAACAACTGGTTTACAGTTGGGGGTGAAGTTCGTGAACAGCGGCGGGGGATCAATACGGAGAGTAGAGAAACCTTGTGTCGGTTGGGGTGATGGTGGGGGGTAGGGGACAGTGGGAGGGGGGGAACAGAGAGTCTGGCTGGTTAACTATGGGTTGCTGACCATAAAAAGGTGGGGGGGGGGGGAAGAGGACCGTCATATTGCATCATAACACTCTTGACATGGCACTGAAGATACAACCCCAGCAGCACTGGTGTGCAGAGCTGTGGCATGATGAGGAATTTAAAGTCCTTGCAAGTTGTGCACCCGCATGGTCAGCGTTATGACGATGTAGCTGTGGATATCAGCTGAGTGGGACTTTGAGGCCAGGACGATTTTATAGCTTACTGGTCTTGCTTTAAGAGGGTAATGCTGCACCGTATTGAAAAGGGATTTTGTCACCTGATCGTTGATCGAGATGTCCATCATAGACTGGAAGAGTTGATGTGGGCTGCTTTGATCCAGTACCATGGAAACCAGTGTAGGTTTGTGGTCTGGCCTGTGCTGACTCATTGTCTAGAAGCATAATAGTGACGTCCATGAGGTATTACGGTCATCCCTGGAAGTTGGCAGCATCCAAGATGGCGGCCTCCATGCTGTGCACACATTGTCCTGGGACTGGAAGGTGGCTGTGATCGACATACCTTCATGTAGTGTCCCTTCTTTCTGCACTTTGAGCACATTGCGTCTTTCGCCAGGCAATATTTTTAGGGGTGCTTTGTTTGGCCAGAATAATAGCACTTTGGGTGCTCCTGGGAGACCGTGGATGTGGTGGGTTCGCTCATCGGACATGGTAGTGGACTGCTGGCTTGTAAACCTGCATCTCCAGATGGTGGCCCTCATGTGGACCCCGGGCCATTCGCCGAGTAAGGTTCCATATTACGGATGGCAACCTCCAATGATTTCATGAGGTTGATTGCCTGTTTTAAGTCCAACTTACTCTGCTTGAGTACCCTCTGGTGCACAAAGTCCAACCTGATGGCTGTGATATAGGCGTCCAGGATCATGTCCTCTTGTGTTTTGGGCGGCCAACACCAACTGGAAGTTGAACGTTCGTGCGAGTCCCCGCAAGGATGAAAGGAATTAATTGCTTATTTACCTGGTCACTGCCTGCTGGTGACCAGTATGTGCTTGGTGTATACTTCATTGACTTTCTCCCTGTACTGGTCCTTGAGCATGCCCATTGCCTCCCTGTATTTTGAGGCATCCCTGATCATCGGGAACACTCGATGTCTCACCCGGGAGAACAGTAGGTGTAGCTTGCTTGCCTCCATAGCCATGATTCCAAAGGAATTTTATAGAAAGACCTCAAAGCAGCGTAGCCAGAGTTCAAAGCAGTCTGAGGCTTCTGGCGATTGTGGGTTGATCTCCAGCTTATCAGGCTTCAATGTTCCATCATTGGAAAAAAAAACATTGTGAATAAAATTGATGTGCTATCAATAACTCAAAAGACTGGAGTTACAGAACAATAGGCTTTTATTTACAATAAGCGTGAGGTCATCCTGGGGTGTGACCCAGGCTTTCTGGGGAGGGGTTGTGGTATTGGAGCCTTTATACAGGGTTGAGAGGGAAGATCCATGGGTACAGTCACAGAGTGGGGCTGAGCCAGATAAATGAGTGTACAGTAGTTCACCACCCTTCAACACCATAAAGAAACATCTCCATATTGGAATTATTACAAAGTAAGGTGGCGTGATTAGCCTAGCGATTAGCACTACGATATTACTGAACTAGTCACCTGGGTTCATATCTGACGTTCGCCCCACGTTCATGTAGGTTTCCTCGGTGATCTGGCTCTTTCCCATGTTCCAAAGATGTATGGAGTTATTAGCAGGTAAATTGGACATATTTGGGCGGTGCAGACTTGTGAGCCAGAAAGGCCTTTGCTGTGCTCTCTCTCTAAATTAAAAGTAAGTACATATAGGTCGTGGTTCTGAGTGAAGGGGAGACAGGAAAGAGGATCATCAAGAACTGGTGCAGAGGAGAAAGTTACAAAAAATAGAGGAATGGGAGGACAGCTGATCTTGGAGGAAATAAGGAATGTGGCTCAAAGCTCAATGCTACTGACGAACACACCCAACACATTATTCATTTGAAAAGGATCTATATGTGATTCATAACTGAAACTACAGCAAAGAATCCTGATTAAAGCAGAATGGTTTCTTCAGCAAAATAAGGGTGAATGAGAGATAATAATGGAATGCAAAGTGTGTCAGCAAAATTCATCTTAATCACTTGATCACGAGCATGACTGATGAAGGGAATCAACCCCAATCTTCTGTTTTCACCAGATTTTACGCATTCTAATCATTGTCTTTGTTCTTTGATAACAAATCAGGTTTGAATTTTTGCAGAAAAGGTTCTCGTTCTTCAACCTTGTCTATCAGTTTCACCAGAGCTTTCTTTCAACTTAAAAAAAAAACAAATAAACAATTGATGGCTTTGAGGAAATCAGTTTGGTTTGTGCAACAACTAAAAAAATATCAGCAGTGAGGAACTTCAGCGATTGTGATGAGAGGATGTTGGGTCCTGCAGGCAATTCTTAGTCCTATTTCCTTGCAGTTGGGGTTGTACAGAACAGAAACGAGCCATCAGCTCATAACCTACATGCTGACCAATTATTTTGCAGAGTTCCTTTTGTCCACATTTGGTCTGTAACCTTTCATGCCTATTTAAGGACCTGTCTAAATGTGTCTGCATGACTTCACTATCTCCTCTGGTATCATTTTCCACATATCAACCACTCTGTATGTAAAACAAAACTTTCTCCTTTGATCCCCTTTAAAACTTATTCCCACTGGAACCAAGTTTTTTTTAACCTCTGTCATGGGAAAAAGATTTTGACAATGCTTCTTAGAATTTCATATACCTCTGACAAACCATCCCTTAGCAGCTTCCATTCCAAGAAGAACAAACCCAGCCTATTCTAATTTCTCTCCAGAACTAAATTCCTCTAATCGAGCCAACCCTCCTGACTGATCTGCGATCTGATGCTTTGCAGCTACCATATCACATTATGATGCAGCCAGCCTGGACACTATTATTCTCCTGCAGGAAGTTGTTAGGATAGTGGCCAGTAGCCTTGCTCTCCTCAACCTGCTTAGGAATTGTAGGCGATGCTTTGCTTTCCTGACTAATGAGGAGGTGTTGTGTGTCCAGGATAGTTCATCCTTTAAATGGATACCAAGGAATTTTGTGCTCCCTACTCTCTATGATGAAGCCATTGATATGTAGTGGTCCATCCTCTTCCTTTTTCTTTTTTAAATATTTTTATTGAGTTTAACATATAAACTTGCATTCAAAATGTTGAGGAAAACACAAAACAAGTCATCTCATGTACATATAAGTACAAATAAAATGGATGGAACTACATCAGACAATTCCTTAATCGACATGGGAACCAAGTTATTGAATATGATAACCATGTTGAAACCCATATTTGCCAAATTCATCCAAATAAAAATTGGTAAAAAGAAAAAAAGACCCAAAAACCAAATCTAATCTACCCCCCTCCCTCGAATCAAAGTAACCTTTGTAAAAGAAAATGGAAATTGTGGATCGGATAGCGACCTTCAGACATTGGATAGAAAATCATCCTCCTCCTGAAGTCTGCAATCTTCTCCTTTGTCTTGTCCACTTTGAGACTTGGGTTGTTGCTCTTGCACCAATGTAAGGTGACTCATCATTGTTGACGATGAGGTCAACTGCAGTTGTGTCAACCACAAACTTGATGACTCTATTGGAGCTGAATCTGACAGTGCAGTCGTGAGTTAGCAGCGTGAACTTTAGAGGGTAAGCACGCACCTCTGAGCACCATAGCCCAGAGTGATTGGGTTTGAGGTTTTGCTGCTAACCTGGAAACTGTAGTCTTTCATTCAAGGTCTAGGATCTAGTTGTAGAGAGGGATACTGATTCCCAGCAAGAGTAGCTGATCCACCAGCCTCTGTGGTATTGTGTTGAGTATCGAACTGAAGTAAATGAGGCATCGTTCACTTGGTGGAGTGGAGGGTCAGAGGCTGTTGCATTGTCTGTGAATCGGTTGGCAAATAGTCAAACTGGAATGGGTCCATTATTGCTGGTAGATGGGGTTCGATGCGCTCCATTACCAGTCGCTGAAAGCACTTCATGATCGTGGATGTCAGTGCCACTGGACGCTAGTCATTTAGATACTTTTGCATCTTTAGTTTAGATACCTTTGCTCTCTTGGGCACAGGGATGATGGTGGCTGTCTTGAAATCTGTGGGGAAAATGGTCTGCTGAAGTGAGGTATTGAAGATGTCTGTTGGGACCTCAGTCAGCTAGCTGGTCCTCACAGTCCCTCAGCTCCAGACCAGGTATGTTATCTGGTCTTGCTGCTTTGTGTGGGTTCACCCTGGATGGGATCCTCCTCACCTCTGCAGAGCTCCTGTTCCTCAGTGGGGTGGGGAGGTGGGGGTTGGCAGCGATGGGATTTTCTTTGGGTCGTTTTGTTTTCTGTATTGTTGTTGCATTGTTTTGTGTTGTTTTCTGCATCGAACCATTCATAGAAGGCGTTCAGTTTGTCCAGAAGAGATGTGTCACTGACAAGCAAGGTTGACTTGTGGTACGTTATGGTTTTGCTTCCTTACCACATGCACCTCATGTCACCAGTGTTGAACAGTTCTCTGTGGATCTTTTGTGCATAGCCATGCTTTGCCTTCCTTGATTGCCTGGGATAATTTATGCCTTGCTTTTCTTAGTGCCATCTTATTGTCTGACCTGAAAGTGGCATCCTGAGATCCGAGTTGTGCACAGACATTTGCATCGAGCCATTGTTACTGGTTCACATTGGCTGTGTAGTGTTTGGTCACCGTGACGTCTTGCATCTTGCTTCAGATACCTGGTACCCCTTCAGCAGTCCCTCTCCAGCTGTTCACATCCTGATGCGAGTCCCTTGACTGCAGTCACCAGCAGCCCACATCTTGCTTGGGTTCTTCTCCTTGAGTTACCTGTCACCTGTATGTTCTTCAGCCTCCGAGCCCCTCGCTGGTCCATCACCATGGTCACAGTCCCATGGATCTGCTTCTTCTCAAATGGTGGGGGGGGGGGGAGGGGGAGAGGCGGGAGGTGGTCTTCCCATTTTTTGGTGCCCTGTGCTAGTACTCTGTTTCCCTGGATTCTGCAACCCCTCATACCTGTTCGCATACATAGGCACCAGCATCTTTAGCTCAGACCCCGTGGTTGAAGGATTTTGAAATAAACCATCGTTCCTTTAACAGGCCACTTAATGCATGTACGCAGCCAATGGCAGTTGGATTGGGTGATTAGACCCTGTGTGGGACCTGTGTGTGTTCCCTCCATGTGGGACCAAATCAGCATCATTGCTTACGTTACAGATGCTCTGGGGGTAGCTAATGTCCACTTACAAAATATCTAATTTGCCTGCCTCTGCTTGCTTGGATCTTTTTGCACCTGCTGAATGTTTCATTGCTCCTTGGTTCTACCTTTAACGTGTTAGTCAATGTTCATTATTGTGGCCCCTATCCTTTCCTACTTTCCAATTACAGTTGACATTTCCATTACTTTAAGTACAACAGCCAGATCTGGCTCAACCACATAAAATATTAAGTTCAATCAATTTTTTACACAAACTACTCTTCATTCTTTTCAACTGCACCAAGGTTCCTCTACCTTAACTGCAGGATATCCCTCACCCTCGTAGCACCAATGTTTAAAACATTCTGCTTTGCTTTTCTGGTAGATTTTGTATGAAATTTTGGTTCCATTTGTAATGCTAAATAAGGTATCAGATGTAGATTGTACTCCCTTAAATTCTATTTCATTGCTTTAAATGAATGCAATTTTTGGAAATAAAGCAGTTACATGATGCCATACAGGAGAGAACAGACCCTTTAGCCCAATTTGACTGTGCTGATATAGTTGTCATTCTGGGTTAGTCCCATTTACCTGCATTTGGCCCATATCCTTCTAAACCTTTCCTATCCATTAGATGTATAACTACTATTTAGCATCACTAATACAGGGCAAATCTGTGCATTGTGTTTAAAGAATTAGGAATCATATCTGAGATTTTTTTAAATTTAAATTTTAAATGTAACTTTTTAATTTAGATATATAGCACAGTCATGGGCCATTTTGGCCCATGAGCCTGTGCCGTCCAATTTACACCCAATTAACCTACACTCCCCTGTACATTTCGAATGGTGGGAGGAAACTGGAGCCCTGTGGAAAACCCACACAGATACGGGAAGAAGATACAAACTCCATACAAGCAGCGTGGGATTCGAACCCAGGCCCTGAATGCTGGCGCTGTAAAGGTGTTGCATTAACTACTATCCAACTGTGCCATCCGTTGTACCGATGTATGGAAACATGCATAACAGTCCTCTACAAGAGAAGATTGACAGAACAGAATTGTTGTACGTTGCTCCACATTTTTCAACTATATAAAGCCAAATGGAAGTCCAGAGTAGAAGATGTGAAACTACAATGCTGCAAAGTTGTATTCTAACATGAGATGCAGTAGAAGATGCACCATATCAATAGACAATAGGAGCTGGAGTAGGCCCTTCGGCCCGTCGAGCCAGCACCGCCATTTTACAGATCATGGCTGATCACTACCATCAGTACCCCTTTCCAGCCCTATCCCCATAAAGAGAGAAAAAATTCCCCTTGAACGCACCTTTCATATTTATTTATCAAGAAAAATTAACATTTTAAAATCAAAATTCTGAGCATGCAGGCTACTTTCAAGTGCCAAGAATACTTGCATTTAAATATGTTTAATTGTTGTTAATGTGATTGGTTTTTATACTGGGGTCATTAAATCCACTACTGTCTTTGGTACATTTCTCTTAAAGAATCGCTTCACACGAGATAAACAGTAAGCACTCTTTATTCTGATCAAGATGGCATCTAACTGAACACGCAATAGAAATGTAGCTCCTTTTATGTCATGCACGTATGCGTGTTCCCATAACACTCCTCCCCTCAAAAAACTTCTGTGCTTACTTGTAAGTATCAAGTTTAACTTAAATATGTCAACACTTGTAAAGACGACAGAGAACTTAAGCATAACTTCATCTAATAATTGTAACTATAGATACCATGCAATCTAACTTGAAAATTCATTAACTGGAAGCACACCAAGTTTTTAAGTCACTGCACCAGATGTACTGGAGGGCACCTTTCTCTCTTGGATCTTCTCGGGGATGAAGAACACAAAACATAAGTACAACTTTTCTGGAGCGGATAACCTATCCTCGCTGGCTGACACTACTGGCTGTGTGTATGGTGCTTGGCCGGCATCTTGCCCCTGTGCAGCCACCAATGAAGGTGTCTCAGTAACTGGTACCAGGGCTATCCAAGGAGCAGCATAGTTAGGTTGAGCCAAAAGTGGAATCTCAGGGGATCGTCCAAAAATGGAGTTCTCAATTGCCCTTAACTGGTCGATGTGTCATTTCCATATCTTGTCACCCACTAGTATCGAATATGAACATGGACTTAGTTTCTTGAGAAGCACGCCTCTTATCCATGTTTCCTTATTCTGAAATCAGTTCCATAACATGCGAACACATCTTGTAGTCTCTCAGTTATTTTTTCTGTTGTCGTTGACCGCATTTGCCACACAATAGGCCATATGGAGTGTGCATCAACAATAATCAAAAAGTATCCCCCCATAAATGGACCAGCGAAATCAATATGAATTCAGACCCATGGTTGTGATGGCCATTTCCGTGGGTTCGCTTCTGCTTAGGGTGCTTTCCATTGCTTTTCTTGGCAGACGTGGAATCTCTGAACCATCTGTTCCACCAGACATGCATATGTGTCAGCCCCTTCATCCAGACCATTCCTGGATGATTGGTATGGAGTTCTATTAGCAAGGCCTCCAGCCATTTGTTGGGAATGATTAGTGTCCCCCACAACAAGCAACTCTCTTCAATCGATATTTAATTTCGCCATGTATAAAAAGTTATTAATTTGGGAGTAATACTGTTGGCCTCGGGCCACCCATTCAAGTTGAAGTATAGAATCTTCGACGGTGTGGCCTCTTTTTGTACCTCTTTGCTGATAGCCTTAGCTGTAATGGGAATGTGATGCAATTGTTGCTGGTTGATAGCGGTGGCTTCTGTAGTATAATTAATATTTCCTTCAGTCTATTCTGTCGCAGGCAGAGATAAGCACGATAATGCATCAGCATGGCCATTCTTGTCTGCAGGATGATGCTTTAGATCATAATCATACGCCGCGAGCTCCATCACCCATCTTTGAATTCTTGCCACTGCTACAGGAATGCCTTTCTTGGCGCCTAAGATAAAATTCAGTGGTTTATTATCTGTCATTAAGTTAAACTTCCTACCAAATAGGTATTGGTGGAATTGCTCGAGTCCAAATATTATGGCCAATCCTTCCTTCTCCAATTGTGCATAGTTTTGTTCACAGGCTGTTAGAGACTGGGAAGTGTATGCAACTGGTTGTTCTCCTTTTTCAGTGACTTGTGATAATACTGCACCGACCAACAGGTGAAGCCTTAACAGCCAGGGTCACTTCCATGTCTGGGCCGTAGTGAATGAAAACATTATCCTTTGATGTCAGCAGTTTCTTCAAGTGATTAAAAGCTTTGTTAGTTTCATTATTCCAAAGCCATTTCTAGTCTTTTTTTCAACAATTGGTTGAGTGGGTTACAAAGAGTTGACATTTTATGAATGTGCTTTTGATAGTGGTTTAAATAAACCTTAAGAACGATTACAACTCAGCTTGATTCTATGGGCAGAGTGCACTGCTAACGGCTTTAGTGCCAGCTGTTTCCATTCTGACTGCTTCACAGAGAATTCATTACTGAGCGTACCATAACTATACACTTGTCTTGACGGAGTTGGACTTTAGCAGGTTCTAATTTGGCTAGGACCTTTTTCAGGTTTGTTGGATGCTTTGCATCATCATGACCCATAATGATGATGTCATCTAGGTAAAATCCAACATTTAGTCCTTGCAATAGTTTGTCCATAACAGCTTGAAATATCGCTGGAGATGATATTCCATACGGAATCCTGGAATAAGTGAACAATCCCAGGTGAGTGTTGATAGCAACATACTTCCTCGATTCGGGATCCAGTCCGACTTGTTGATACGCTTGTGATAGTAATCCTGGAATAAGTGAACAATTCCAGGTGAGTGTTGATAGCAACATACTTCCTCGATTCGGGATCCAGTCCGACGTTGATACGCTTGTGATAAGTCTAATTTCATGAAATTTTTTCACACCATTCTTGGAATAGGATGTCAGGGGACTTGCAGGGTTTGGCTAATTGTGACTTTATAATCACCACAATTTCACCACTGGGTTTTCTGACCGATACAATAGTAACTTCCCAGTCACTATGCAGAAGTTCCTCAATTATTCCATCACCTTCTAATCTGTTTAGTTCAGTCTCAATTCCTTTTTTGATAGCAAAAGGTATCGCCCTTGGCAGAAAGAACTTAGGTTTTGCTTCCGGTATCACTTGCAATTTGACCTGGACTTCTTGAAATTTTCCCAGGTTCTTCCCAAACACTGCCTGGTACTTCTAAAGCACCTGTTGTAGCTTTGATTTTTTTTTATCATCAACAGTTTGTAAATTCTTCACTGCATCTCTTGCCTTCTAATCAAGTTGATGTGCATCAACCAATCCTGTCCAAACAAGGCGCGTCCTTTTGTATCTACAGTGTAGAGAGGTAACCCTTTCTTTGTCCCTTATACTCAATGTCCACTTTACATTTCCCTAGCACTTTAACTTTCCCTCCTGTATCCATCTTTAGCACCATGTCAGACTTTCATTTAAAGTTTGGGCAGTAGTTTTTCTCTCAGATCTTTCGGCATTAATGACACAGCAGCCCTGTGTCGAGTTCCATGTAGATTGGTTCATTGTTAATTTTAATATGAACAAGAATTTCTGACATGTGATCAAATACACTACAGATGTACTTTAATGCCAATGCCCCGCCATCCTCAGAGTCACTGTTTCTCTGGCTCACTGCTATAAGTTTCATCATTTCCCATGAGGTCTTTAACTTTGGAAGATTCTTTTTTTTTCAATTTCTGTTTTTTTTTCTTCCTTTTCTGACTCTCTCTATCTTTCTGTCTTGGACACCTTGAATTGATGTGTCTCACATAACTAACACTTAGCTTTTTGTAACAATGTCCCAGTTATTGTTTTTGCCACAAAATTCTCACCTCCAAAATCCCATAGATTTTGTCATCTAAATTTTAGTTTGATCCTTATCGCCATTTGTGTTGTGTATTTCTCTTAAAGAATCCCCTCAGACGACAGTAACAGTAAGAACTCTTTATTCTGATCAAGATACTGTCTAATCGAACTTGCAATACAAATGACATCACGCATGCATGTGGTTTCCCAGAACATTGTCTGTAAATATTTCCTGGAGTTCATGAAATATTATGTTGAAGATGAGTAGAGTTGAGGAGATTGTGTGAGAGGTAATTTAGAATGGCACTGCAGGACATTGTGTTAACAGTTCACTGAAGTTTTTTTCAAGCTTTGTATGTACAGCCAAGTTTCAAGAATACCACTGCAATTAGCAGGCTACAGTTTCGAATAAAAGAAAAATGAATTGCTCATGTGGAACAGCTGAATCTTTGGATGCAAATCATATTGAAATATCGATCTTTTGGAATTCCAGTTGAGAAAGGAAGTGATTTTGATTAAAATTTAATTCCTTCCTCGTCCCCACTTTAATAAAAATTTTATCTTGCAAAATATCAATGGCTGAGATGCTTGTTTGTGAGTTTATTTTGTTTATTTAGAGATATGTTCCATTACATATCTTTGTGTTGCTAGTTTGCCTTGCCTTTCTTCATTTCATTTAATATTATTATGTGAATACTCAATTAATTTAATTCAATTGTTTATTGTCATGTGTTCCAACATAGTGAAAAGCTTTCTTGGCAAGTCGACCCAGACTTAAGGATAGCAGGTAGTTCAATCATAAAACAACACTCGAAGTTAAGGTTTTGGAGTGAGTCAAAAAGTGAAGGGTATCATGTTTCTGGACAAAGTGCAGGATATTGAGTAAAGCATCCTTTCCTGAGGGGATCATCTTTTGCCAATAAGAAATCTGATAACAACAGAAAAGGAACTGTGATATCACTTCAAGATTGATAAAAATGTTACAAGAGCTCTGTCCTAGGATTTCATCGTCATTCCTTTTCTGATGGTGTCAATTTTCATGCACAATTTATTTCTGACATTCAAAGATAAAGATAAAGTAATATTTAATATGCATGTAAACTAGTCAGAGAAAGCCAACATTGATTTAAAATCAAATGCAAACAATCAATGGTCTGTAACAGCCTAAATTTTAAAAATCCAAGCTGCTTTAAAAAGCCCCTGCCCCAAAGATAAGAAATGCTCATCTGTTGACAGTGCATTTTAACAGTTTACATTTTCAGTTCTCTGATTCTAGGTTATGACTAACTCAAACTAATTTTGTGATGCGTTTTTAATAGCAGATGTTTCACTTTCCTCCAATTTTCTAAGAATTGCATGCGAAGAGAAGAAAAATCATCTCATATTGAAGTCCCTGAATTATACATATGCTTTCAAATGTCTGAGGGGAAACTTTGGGCTTTCTGAAACCTTGTTCCTCCTTCATCTTTACAAAAAGTAAATGGCTTTAAATTCACTGAATACAGATTGCATTTCCAGGGCAACATTTTGTCTTGGCTAAACAATAGTTCTGGTGTGTAAATGCTTGCTCCTGCTCCCTCATTAATCTGTCATACTTTATTTGGGCCTGCTGGTAGGCCATGCTCCTAATTGTCCATTTCTGTGGCTGGAAAATCTGCTTACTGAACCTGTTGCAGCTTGCAAGTCAACCTGACGCAGGTCGGCCTGACGCAGGTCGGCCTGACGCAGGTCGGCCTGACGCAGGTCGGCCTGACGCAGGTCGGCCTGACGCAGGTCGGCCTGACGCAGGTCGGCCTGACGCAGGTCGGCCTGACGCAGGTCGGCCTGACGCAGGTCGGCCTGACGCAGGTCGGCCTGACGCAGGTCGGCCTGACGCAGGTCGGCCTGACGCAGGTCGGCCTGACGCAGGTCGCAAAAGCCCATTTTAATGGAACCTATTTACAGGTGGGAGAAAGGTAAGTAAAGCCTTTTATTTGATTTATTGCTTATTTTATGATGCTTGACTTTTCTCATTTTTGTCAGTGGGTGGTTTTGAGTAGCAAACATTTAATTAAAAACAACAGGCTTGACAGGCAGGATAGCCAGGACTGGAGCATTAGCAAAGTTAACACTCTTGTTGATGGAGCTGGCTGCTTAATGTTGGAGAGTTCTTGTACTGCCCAGGGCCTCACCAATGAGTGGAACCATGATGTGGCCCAGGACACAGGTGACGATATCTTTTGAGGAAAAGATGCATTCGTTTTCTGACTTTTCAAGCAATGCTTTAAAATCACTTCTAAAGCTCAATGGGGAAGTTCAACAGTACTGCCGATAATATACTCACAAATCTAATTTCTAAGAACCTTTTGCCCATCTCATTGGACGCAGAGGAGATAAGTGTGAACGTGTACTAAAAGTAAAACAAATAAAACAGTGAACATGGTTTAGATCTCGTTGGACCAAGGCAATCAGTACAATTTCATTTTCTATGTCTGCTTTGTTTATTGTTCTCAAAAATAATAAGAACTAATCCAGATTAATTGAGTTTTTGCAATTTACCACAAAGTTGGGGATGATAGTTAACTTAATAACTGTTGAGTTGCCTCCTTTCAATAAGCGGGGCCAGGTTTCCCACAAAGCAATTATTAAAAGTTGCGACCTTCCTTCCATTTAAACTTGCTGTGATCTGGATTTCTTTACTTTAGGAAAGCAATGTTGACCAATTATAAAGTACACACACCTTATAACATAGAAAAGTGCAGCACAGATGTCATGGTGTCTGCACCAAATACGATGCGCCAATTAAACAAAAATTCTGTTGCTTGTGCTTGATACATAGCCACCTATTCCTTGCACATAAAGAAAAAGGTTCCATTATTGTTACGTAATACTATATTTAGAATCAAGTGTCTATCTGGAAACATCTTAAATACTGCTATTGTATCTGCTTCCACCACTACAGCCACAGCCCATTGCAGGTATCCATCACACTGAGTTTAAAAAAAATCATGCCCTGGACATCTCCATTAAATCTTCACCCCTCTCTTTAAACATATGCATACCAGTGTGTTACATTTTTTACCCTGAGAAGAAGATTTTGATCATCTACTCTATGTAAGTCTCTCATAAAAGCCCTCAACGCCAGCCATTCTCAATTTTTTTTTGGCTTTGAGCCCCCTTAGGACTCTGCTCAAAGTTTATGGCTTCACTTCCCTGTGAAGCGGTCATGTTTAGTTGGTTTCTTTCATACTTCTCTCTTACCGCCTGCATAAAATATTTTAAAAATGTATTATTTCAATTGGTGGCCCCCCCCCTTAAATATGTTGAGGCCCACGGAGGGGGGTGGGTGGGGGGTGCATGCAGTCCCTGTTGAGAATGGTTGGTGCTCTACACTGTCCACAACTCTTCCACTCCTCGTGTCACCTACAAACTTAATAAACCACCCGCATACTTTTTCATCCCAGTCATTTATACATGTCACAAACAACAGAGGACTCCATTCCCTGCCGAACACCACTGGTCATGGTCCTCCCGCCAGAATAACACCCTTCCACCATACCCTTTGTATTTTTTGCCAGCTAATTTTGAATTCAGACAACTAATACATCATGGATTCCACATATCTTTACCTTTTGGATCAGCCTACCATGCGAGATCTTGTCAAATACCTTAGAAAGTCTACGTAGACAACATTCTCTGCCCTGGCTTCATCAACTGCCTTTGTCGCTGCCTATTGTAAGTGAGGAAACCAGTTTGGTGGGTCTTAAAGGCAAGGACTCTGGACACAGTTTTGTTAGTAAAGGATAGTAAAGGCAAACGTGGGAAAATGGCAACAGAGGCAGCGCACACACACATGCACAATTTGGAGCACGTGTGCGAAAAGTCAGATCGGCAATAAAACAATCCGGATAATTAATAATGAAAGTGGGAAAATAGTAGCAGCCATGAACCCGCGCACACAGTTTAATAGCGTGTGGAGGAAAAGTCAGATCGTCAATAAACAATGCGGATAATTAATAATGGACATGGAAAATAGTAGAAGTAATGAAACAATTTAATAGCGGGCGTAGGAAAAGTCAGATTGGCAATAAACAATGCGGATAATTAATAACAGGTGTGGGAAAATAGTAGTCGCAATTAAATAATTTAATAGCATAGGAAAAGTCAGAACGGCAATAAACAATGCACACAGTTTAATAGCGATCATGGGAAAGTCAGATCAGCAATAAAAAATGCATACAATTAATAATGAATGTAGTAAAATCACATGGGAATAAAGTACACACATGCATACAACAAATTAGGTACATACAATAATCAAAGAAAAATTAATACGATGCCCCACCACCCCTTGACAGTGCAGGCATGGCTCTATGCTACCAGGAACAATAATTAAATCCTCCCAACTCTATTAAAGGTGCACATCTTATCAACAATTTCTCTAACACCCTTCCACGGTTCTAGGCCTGGATTGAAGCAAGGTGATCCCAAGATGGCAAAGAGAGAATAAAGCACATGTGACACCTTTTATATCGGTGGATGGCTGGGAGGTCCTGCTCAGGTTGCTAGCAGGGATCCAATGGGTCGGTGCCTGCAAGGTTAATCTGATAACAATGTCCCAAAGCCAGGTAGGCTGGAGAGTCCAGCCCAGTTAATTTACAGAAGCCCAATGGCTCGCTGCCAGTAAGGCTAAGATGATTACAAAGGGCAATGGCCCAAGGCCAAGTACAAAGAAATTTAAATTGGCCAATGGCAAGGTGTGCACTAATAGGTGGGGTAGGACCAAATCTTGATTGACCGATGGTGTGACTTCCAACTGGGTAGTGGGTAATGCTATCACATGACGATCACAACACTTCACAATACACTGCCTCAGAAAACTTAATTTGTTAAGACATGACCTGTCCCTCTCAAAGCCACATTGACTGTCCCCAATCTGACTGTCCCTTTCCAAATGTGCACACATCCTATCTCTAAATATCCTTTTCAAGAGCTTCCCTACTACTGATGTAAGGCTCTCTGGTTTATGATTTCCTGGATTATCCTTATTTGTATTCTTAAATAAAGGAGCAAAAGTGGCTGCTCTTCAGTCCTCTGGGACCTCTCCTATTGCTTGTAATGATACAAAGATCTTTGTCAAGGACTCAGCAATGTTTCTTTCAAAAATCTGAGATGCATTTCAGCAGCTGGGGATTTATCCACCTAAAAGATCTAGCATTACCTCTCTCTCTTGATCTTAAGTTTCCTTAAGAGATCAGTTTTCTCCACATTGCTATCACTATCTTCTTTGTCCTTCTTGAAGAATGCTATTGGATATCAACCCATTTAGTATCTCGCCAACTTCCTTTGAATCCAAGAACAATTTCCCTCTCGTCTTTGAATGATCCTATCCTTTATCTTGTTATTCACTTGTTTTTAAGGTTAATATAATTTGTGGATTCTCCTTAATCCTACTCACTAGCAATATTTCATTGAGTTTCTGATCATCTTGATGCTGCACTTGAGCCCTTTCCACCAAGATTTATATTTGACCAGGGCCCTGTCTGATTTTAGCTTCCTAAAATACCTGCGGGATGCGAACATTGTGACCCTTTACAAGAACAAAGGTGACCGTCAAGACTACAACAACTACCGGGCATCTCACTGCTCAGCCTTGTAGGCAAGATACTCTGTCGTGCAATCCTCCCCAGCCTGTGGCTTTCAACCTTTCAATCAACTATTGATATATTCTTCACCTTCTGCCAACTGCAAGAGAGATGCATCGAACAACGCAAACTCCTCTTTGTGTGCTTCATCAACCTCACCAAGGCCTATGACTTTGTTAGTTGCTCGGGCCTATTCCATGTCCTAAAACGTCTTGGCTGCCCTGACACACTACTGTCCATCATTGTCCAGTTCCACAACAACATAAAGGCCACTGTCCAATTTGACGGCTTGAGATCAGAAGAGTTCCCAATCCGCTGTGGCATAAAACAGGGCTGCGTATTTTCTCTAGTTCTATTTGGCATTTTCTTCTCTGCTCTTCTGCGCCGTGCCTGCCCAGAGGCTTCAGGCATAGCCCTGTACACAAGGAGCTCCGGAAAACTTTTTAATCTGTCACTGCTTCAGGCCAAGACTAAAATCAGAAGAGTTATGACTCGAGAACTACTCTATGCAGCTGCCGGCACTGAATTTGGTCTGAAAATCAGCATGGGCAAGACTGTCATCTTTAGCCAACAAACTCACGACACTCCATCAATTACTATCAATGGGTAGTAATCAGTGCTCACCAACGTAGAGAAACTCTGTTACTTGGGCTCCACCACGACAACAACGAACTCACTCAACACAGAACTGGACACATGCCTGGGAAAAGCATCCACTACCTTTGAACGCCTCCGTAGCCGCGTGTGGGATAACTGCCACCTCTCCACCAAGTTGAAGATCTGAGTCTACGAGGCCTGCGTGGTGAGTACTCTTCTCTACGGCTGTGAATCCTGGGTCATATCCAGAAACCCTTAATGCATTCCATTTCCGCTGCTTCAGATTCATCCCAGGCTACTCATGGTGCGACAGAGTCACAAACGTCCAAGTCCTGGAGAAGACTGAAAATACGGACCTTTACTCAATCATCCGTGCTCGATGCCTGCAGTTGGCTGGCCACATTGTCCGTATGGAGGACGGCTGATTGCCCAAAGATGCCCTCTATGGTGGGCTACCAGATGCTCCCTGCCCTAAGGGCTGCCCACGTCTTCACTACAAAGACGTAATCAAGCGCGCTCTCCAGTCATTCCATGTCAACCATACTGACTGGGAGGGCCTTGCAAAAAATTGCACTTCATGGCGTTCTGTGCAATGTGCCAACAACCACATAAAGGGCAGAAGAGCTACAACACACCGTGTTCATTTATGCTCGGGAAGGGATGGGCCATGATGAACTCTTGGATATACTATTCTCTTTTTGATTAAAATCATGATCTCTCTCCTTACCCAGGTCATCTTACATTGCCATCCCTTTTGAATGTGCTGGTCCTGGACTCTAACTAGTTGGTCCAACAACTCCCATATGTCATTTGTAGACTCAGTGAACTCCCCTTAGATCCTGTCTAAATCATGCCACAATTTGCCCTCCCCAAAGTTTCCTACAAGATGCAGGCTCATTGTTATCCATAACTATTTTCAGATTTGAAGAATAGTGACCATTATTCCCCATATGCTCTCCCATTGAAACCTTGGTTATCTTGACGGACTCATTTACCAGTACAAAGACTAGTATGACCCCTTCTTTAGTTGGACTATCTGGACTTTGCTTCATAAAACCTTCCTGGATGCACCTAACAAATTCTGCCTCATCTAAGTCTGATACAAACTATCCCTTGTGTCATCTGTACACATTGGCAAGGAATGGAAAAGGGTATATTTGTTTTTTTTTTGGTGGTGTGGCATGTACCTTAAACTGTGGGTTGACATTTTGACTACTCAAACTTTGTGCATTGCGAGATTTATTCATCTGGTTGGCTTGATGAGATACTGCCTAGACATTGCTTGGCCAACTTCCTGAGACCGTTAGCCTTTCAGTCTCATCTCTGCTCATGCCATTTCACTGTTTTACACAGTATTTACTGTCTGGCAACCCTTTGAAGAGCAATCTTCTCCTTAAAATAATGCAGACACTGTGGAATGCCAGACAATGAAGGCGTCATGGCTGTTCCCAGTTTCCTGCCTCTGAGAGTCCAGGTGGCTGTTTGCCCTGATTTTACTGAGCAGGATGTTCTCTCCACCGATTTCCCCACTCTACCAACCACCATCTATGTTACTCGGCTCACGTTATTATCTGTTGCAAATAAAGAGAATGTCACCGGGAAGGATGTTTAAATGAATCATTTAAAATGATTGATCCTTTCATGAGTAGGGTTGAAGAAGTGCAGGATAATTATTGTTATAGAGGAGGTATTAATTGAAACCCCATCTTCTCTCTTGGAATCCCCTGGCATGCCTTGAAGAAGCAGAAAGGGTTTTATTTAATGTCCTCGGTAATGTTTATCCCTAAACTCTTACCTAGACTTGGTGATAGAGTAGTTTGAAAGAGCTCTTGCTTTCCCTCAACCACATCTGGTTACATTTCAAAAGTACTGTTCTCATCATGTAGTGTTTTGAGATGGTTTGAGGTCCATACTTCATATTCGTTTATGACATAGAGGTAATTCAGCCCATCCAATTTGTGCTGACTCACAGATTAATCCCAGCCCACTGATTTTCCCACATTCTCATCAATTCTCCCAAGATTTGCTATTCATCTACAATTGGGGCAATTTGCAGTGGCTAATTTGGACTGTGGGAGGAAGCTGGAACTCCTAGAAGAAAAATGAGGTCAACAGGAAATACGCACAAACTCCTCACAGACTGCAACAGAGGTTAGCTGGAACTCTGAGGCAGCAAAACTATCATCTGCACTGCTGTGTAGTCCCAAAAGGTATTGGGTAAAAACATCAGTGATAGGGAGATTATGGTAGAAGATTTTTATGGTTTGGATTTATTCACTTCTAGAAAAACTATGGGCACATCAGAAATAGTCAGCATAGCCATACAAATTGTTTTTGAGGAGTTGATGAAGAATGAAGAATGATGATTTTTGAGGGTAGCGGACTTTAGTAAAGCATTCAACAAGGCTTCCATAAACCAAAAGATTAGAATGGTTGATGAGTAAGTTTGCAGACAACACAAATTTAGCAGATTTGTGCATCATGAGGAAGGTGGTCAATGGATTCTGTGGGATATAGATCAATTGGAAGTATTGGCAGAAAAATAACAGATGGAGTTTATTTGGGACAAGGATGAGGCTTTGTGCATTGACAGGTGAAATGTACAGTGAAACCCTATTATAATGCAATCGTTGGGGCCCATAAAATCTCATCGTGTAAAAAGCAGGGTTGCGCTAAATTGGGGTTTCACTGTTCTTGCATTTTGCCCGAGGTACCTACTCCTGCCGGGAGGCCGATGTCCCCGCATCGGTTGGCAACCTGACGTCCTTGCTCCTGCTGACAGCCTGACATCTCTGCCTCTGCAGGGAGCCAGTCGCCCGAGTCCAATGACTTATAATTTTATATCTGAATTAAATTAGGGCATGTAAAATTGGGGTTTTACAGTAAACAGTAAATGGTGGGACCCTTATGATGATTGATGTTAAAAGATCAGGGATATGGCATACTTTACCAGTCAAGGCATTGAGTATAAAAGTTGGGAAATTACTCTTATGTTGTAGGTAAAAGGCACCTTTGGAGGATTGCATAGAGTTCTGGCCACTTTCACATTGGAGGGATGGGCAGACTTTGGACAGGATGCAGAAGAGTTTCACATGGATGTTGCCTGGATTAGAGAGTATTTGTTATAAAGAGAGGTTGGGAAAACTTTTGACTGCTTTCTCTGGAGCATCAGAAGCTGAGGGGACGTTTGATAGTATATAAAGTTTATAGTAGAGTCTTTTCCCCAGGGTCAAAATATATGCTTTTAAGATGAGTGGGCTTATGGAAGTTTAGAGGAGATTTATGAGGCAACTTACACAGGAATATACCTGGAACACATTGGCAAGGGAAGCAAGTAGGAAAATAACATTTGGACAGGCATGTAACTGGGCAGGTAATGGAGGGATATAGAACATATGCAGGCAGATAGGATTAATTTAAATTGTTATGTTTACAACATAAGGCTGAAAGGCCTGTTCCTATGCTGTACTTTGTTTTTCAAAGATGTTAGTGCTACAACAGATGGGACTTATTTTATTTAGGGCAGCTTGAAACATCCACTGAAGTGTTGGTAACATTAGGGAGGAAGCAAAAGTCAGTAAAAAATGATGCACATAAGGAATTTCCTTAGAATTATTTCTGCTTCTCCTATTTAGTGTGACAGGAAGTTTATTTTATAGGTTGACCTTGCCATTTAAAAGACAACATGCATAAGCATTCCAAATTGTGCTGTGCACGCACTTCTTTTAAAATGTAATATTTTGTTTGATTTGCACATGCTTGCTGCCTACGTCAAAGAGTCATATGGTAAAGAACGAGTCCCATTGGCTCAGAGTCCATACTAGCCATTTGTACTAACTCTACAAATTCTTCCCTATGTATTTCATTGTGATGCCTATTACTGTCTTCCTTGTAATTTATTGTACAAGTTTAGGGTGAGGTGAAGGCAAGAAAGTAATTTTGGATTGTTTACTAAATAGCGAGTAAAGGCTCATGATTCATTTAAGGTGATTTTTCAAAAGCATTTGAGGTGACGTGTGGACAATGCTTCTTCATTAAATAGTTCACATTTGACATGCGTTGCCTGATACATGGATAAAATTCAATGGTGGTCTTGTATGGATAAATATGATCTGATGAAAATTTTATGGAGAAATGGAAGAAGGGTTGATGAGGGGCCAATTCATTTGATGCAGAAAGGCTTTTTGATGTGCCAAAAAGTTTCATTCAGTGCACTGATATTCAGTGATGTATATAATTGAAGAGAAATTTGCGACACAACAAATCTTGCTATACAAAATGAACAATTCTGTTTTTATATAAACAAAAAACTGCTTTAAAATCCAATCTCAGTGCTACATAGTGATAGTAGTTTTCTTCTCTCTGCTTCTGAAATTTTATTCCATTCACTTTTAATTTTGAGTCATTATCACTAATCTCAATGGAGGCATGTGAAAGGGTTTATTTGAATTAAATTGGAACTGAGAAGTCATTCATGATATTCTTTTCTCCAGAAAATGGTCAAGATTAAGTAACTAATGAAACTCTTCAAGATAGTAAGATAGCTTGATAAGGTAGATGAACAAGTTTATAAAATTATGAGGGGCATGTGTCGTGTAGATAGTCAAGAGTCTTTTTCCGAGGATGAAATATCAAATACACTCAACTTCTGATTTTGTAGAGTGGGAGCATTGCATTTTGCTTCCAAAAGTTGATGCCTTTGAAGTTAATGCAACACGAATTTCGATGCAGAATATAATATGTACATACGCATGATGGCATCCAACCCAAGGAAATGCTTTCTTTCCAAGATATTTTCATTTTTGTGGAAATTGAACTGATGGCATAATTGCAAGAAACAGATAAGACTATTTGGAAATTCAGACTAAACTTCTTTAACCGAAGACAGGTTGGTTTCAAAGATTTGCTACCATTAAAGAATAGTTGCAAAAATGTTAACTGATCATAAAGGGAAGGTACAATGGAAGTTATTCCACTGATAGAGCAGTTGGGTGGTTCAGGTTTGCCAAGTTTCACAGTAAAGTAGCCAAACAAGTGTAATCTAGGAAAGTTTTTTTCTAAAAGGGTGTGCACCTTATTAGGAAAATAATTATTGCAGAGATGGAGTGCATTCTTCATACAACCAGAATTTCCTTAGCAGTATGTTATGCTAGTGGTCTTCTTTTGTATGAAGGTATCTTTTGCGGCATTATTGGGCCCATTATTTGAAGCGTCCAGCATTGCATGGTTGTCTTGAACATTGCAAGTAACTGTCTGAAAGCAGGAATCTGAAAAGTAACTCTTGAGTATCTGGTATTTTATTTATTTCTCCATTCTGGCTGAACTTTGACATAGAACAACTTCTGAACTGCTGATACTTTCTGAAGTGCCTTTTAAACAAAAAGTTTTTTTTCCCCATTGAAAGGAAGAAAACTAGAGTTCCTCTCCAGCCTTATTACTTTTTTCCTACTCTTGAATTTTTCTTATAGAGTTACCAGCTTTTTCTAATGTTTCCATGACATTGTCTTTGTTCCAGGTGAGAAATTACAGGATGACTGCATTATTTTGGTGAAGCTTGGAGTTGCTAGGGAATGTGAGCTATGGAACACAAGCGGAGACCAAAAGGCAGCTGTGTAGTATTATGAGGCTAATGATTCCAGATCAAGAGCTCATCATAGCAATAGTGGGATGAATAGTTGATTAGCACAAATATAAATCAGTGTTTTCAATTTTTCACGTGAAAAGCATTGTAATTAATGCAAATTCAAAACATAAGTGGAGTGATATGAACACGCTTTTTGCCACAATGAAATGACAGGATTTTACAAAGCAAAAGAAGTTCAGTTAGGAATTCTATCAAAGGGTGTGATTGTGCAAAAAAAAAAAGCAAATTGGTGTGTTGTGGAAAGTCATTTTGTCAGAGAAACAAAATATTGTGTCTTCATGTTGTCTCAAAGCACATTGTAATTAAATCATGAAGTGTGAAAAGCAGATTTTTTTTGATTCAAGAGGAAAGCTGAGAATTCCCCTTCTTTTCAAATAGTGTCATGGTATTTTCCATGTCCATATAAACAGATTTGATGGGCTGAGGAGCATGCTTCTGTCCTGTATTAACCCTCTATAATTCGAATTTGGTGATTTATTCACCGGTCTCCCATGTACTTTTCAAAATTTTCTCATCCAAAATTCGACTTACCCTAACATTTCAGCATTTCCCTCTGTCTATCTTTCTTAGTGACGTGCAGGTTTCCAGTCCAAAAACTTCTTGATTTTAAGTTCTGCACGACGAACTCCTTCAACAGTTTGTCTTTCTTCATAAGTCTCTTCTTCCAGCCCTTCTCACTAAAATTGACATTACACGTTCTTGCATGTCTCGAAGCTTCTTCACCGTTAACAGTGACCAATTATTTCAGCTGACTTGATTTAAGCTCTGAATTTTCCATCCTTTGCTTTGCTACAATCCTACCTTGCTCTCTTCAAAATGCTTAAGTGTGCATCCTTAACCAAGCTTTTAGTCCGAACACCAGATGCTGTTTGTCAATAGGAAATTTTGTCTGAGGTCCTTTAATAGATGGCCTTGTCAGTTAATTATAGGGATTTGTTTCAAACTGCTCTTTCTCTAAGAAATTAATCAGCAAAGAGTGATCTAACATTGGGGATCTTTGATCCAGTCTTTTTGATGTCTAATTTCATTGAAAAACACTGATTAATTTTTCACTTAATATAAAATGAATATAATATTCATTTCACTAAAGCAGGCACCTGCCTTCTTATTACTCCAACACTGAAGAAGGGCTCAGGTCTGAAATGTTGGTTATACATCTTTAGCTCCTGTGGGTGCTGTGTTAACTGCTGAGTTCTTCCAGCATTTCCTTCTGTTTTTACTACATTCACGGCATCTGCAGACTTTCATGTTTCACTTCTTAATTTTTAGCTTCTGTTCTTCGGACCTGCACTCATTACTATTAAGCAGCATTTACTCTGTCTCTGGGTTAAAACTTGCTCATATGGAATTGGAATTACAATTTATAGATAAGTAAGTATTTTATTGTTGTTGCAAAAGAAAACTCAATGAAATTAAAAACACAACCCGCAATGTTCACAAATGCAACGTACAAGAGCATATAAAAAAAAAACAAGAAAAAAAGTAGCATTAAAACAATACCAAAATACACTAATTGGTGGAGTTTAATTCTCAAATGGCTCTGGGATAGAATCTGTTCTTGTGTCCGTTTGTTCGCGATTTAATGGACCTATATCATCTACCCAGGGCAATAAGTCAAACCAAAGATGACCCAGGTGAGTAGAGCCCCTAAGGATATTGGCTGCCTTCCCGATACAGCAAGATCGAAATAAATCCTCCAAAGAGGTCAAGGAGCACCCAATGATCTGGGCCATATTGATAACCCTCTGAAGATCCCTCTGATCTGCTGATGGGCAGCTGGCAAACATGCTTTCAATAGAGCAGTGATAGAAGGATCAGGTCTCATTCTCATAAACCTGACAAGTTATCTGTTTTAAGGAGAATAGTTGAATGTTAATCATCAGCCAGGATCATTGTTGAACATACTTTCTTTAAAATAGTGCTGGAGTATGGATTAAACCTGAGAGAGCAACTTAATCTTAACATGTTGACCAAATGACAGAAGTTCATGCAGTACTCCATTCCCATGGTGCTCCACTAAACTCTTGTCCTGCGTTGTTTCTTAAGTCTTTGGAGTCATTCTTCTGCTGAGAACATTCTGATTTTGAGGCTTTCCAACACACAACTGGTTGGTTGCTTCATGAAAACCCAAAGAGAGCAAGCACCTTCAAACAAAGTGATCTGGGGCTCCTTCAAACAAAGTGATCTGGGGCTGCAGGTATAATCAAGTTGTTCCTGCTCTCTGAAACAAAGTAGGAACAAGATTCTTTGGGAATTAAACTAGAAAACAAGATGTCTGAACTTTGGAGAAAGTACAGAAAGCATCTATTTGTTTCAATATTCAATTATAAATAGAAAACTGGAGATTTTAATAGATGTACAAGTGATCAGAAGTTTTTGACCATTAGTGTATCACAAGGATCAGTGCTAGGACTCAATATAGATTTGGTTATGAATATAGAAGGTTTTCTTAGGAAATTCATAGATGCCACAATTGGTGGTGTTGTTGATAATGAGGAGGATAGCCATTGAATACAGGATGATATTGAGTAGTTAATAAGGGTGTGGAACAATGGCAGAAGAAATTTAATTATGATAAGTGTAAGGTTATGCCTTTGGGACAATTAAAAAGAGTAGGATGGATATAAAGGAACTGTGTACAAGGATACCTTAAGATGGCAGTGCAGCACAGGTAGATAAGGTGGTGATGAAGGCAGACAGGATACTTACCTTCATTGGCTTCAGGACAGGATACAAGAACAGGGAAGCTGTGATATACCTTTAAGTTCAAGCCTCAGTTTATCTTTGTATCATGTGCAGTGAGAAGGGTAAGTTTCAAGAGCATTCCAGCAAGTCAATTCTAACATTCTTACAGAGTACAAAGTACAAGAGCACATTATAGTGTTAGTGTGAAAAGACCAATTTGTAGATGGGAAGGCCAGCATGGAAACATGATGGAGCCTGATGGAACATAGGAGCATAGGAAGTAGGAACAGGAGTAGGCCAAAAATGGCCCATCGAGCCTGCTCCGCCATTCAATAAGATCATGGCTGATCTAATTTATCACCTAACTCCACCTACCTGCCTTCTCCCTATATCCTCTAATTCCTCTATCATGTAAAAATTTATCTAACCTAATTTTAAATATGTTTAATGAAGCAGCCTCAACCACTTCCCTGGATAGAGAATTCCAAACATTCACTACTCTCTGGGGAAAAACTATTTTTCCTCATCTCTGTCCTAAATCTACTCCCCCAAATCTTGAGACTGTGTCCTCTCATTTTAGTTTCCCCGTCCAGCTCAAAAAACCTTCCTACATCTATCCTATCCATACCCTTCAGAATCCTATATGTTTCTATAAGATCTCCTCTCATTCTTCTGAACTCGAGCAAATACAATCCTAGACGATTTAATCTTTCATCATAAGTCAACCCCTTCATCCCAGGGATCAACCTAGTAAACCTCCTCTGGACCGTCTCCAAAGCCAGTATATCCTTCCTCAAATATGGAGACCAGAACTGGACACAGTACTCCAGGTGCAGTCTCACCAGTACCTTATACAGTTGCAACATTACCTCCCTACTCCTGAATTCAATTCCTCTAGCGATCAAGGCCAACATTCCATTTGCCTTCTTAATAACCTGCTGCACCTGCAACCTAAATTTTTGCGATTCATGCACAAGCACTCCCAAGTCCCTCTGGACAACAGCATGCTGTAGTTTTTCACCCTTTAAATAATATTCAGCTCTTTTATTTTTCTTGCCAAAGTGGATAACCTCACACTTACTAACATTGTACTCCATCTGCCAGACCTTTGCCCACTCATCCAGCTTAACTATATCCCTCTGCAGACTCTCCACATCCTCATTACAATTTGGTGTCATCCGCAAACTTGGCTACACCACATTTTGTCCCCTCCTCCAAGTCATCAATGTAAATGATGAACAGTTGTGGGCCGAACACTGACCCCTGCAGCACCCCACTTACCACTCTCTGCCAACCTGAAAAACTCCCACTTATCCTGACTCTCTGCCTCCTGTCAGAAAACCAATTTTCAATCCATGCCAATATACTTCCCTGGACTCCACTTTCCTGTAACTTACTGATAAGTCTCTTGTGCGGCTCCTTATCAAATGCTTTCTGGAAATCCAAATACACAACATCAACCTGTTCCCCTCTATCCACCGCACCCATTATATCCTCAAAGAATCCTAACAAATTTGTCAAACAAGATCTTCCCTTTCTAAAACCATGCTGCGTCTACGTCTGCCTGATTAAACCCTTATGTTCCAAAAGTTTCACTATTTCATCTTTAATGACAGCTTCAAGCATTTGACAGACGTCAAGCTAATTGGCTGATAATTTCCAGTCTTCTGCCTACATCCCTTCTTAAAAAGTGGCGTGACATTTGCTGTCTTTCAGTTTGCAGGGACCTGCCCAGAATCCAAGGAATTTTGATATATGACCACCAATGCATCAACTATAACTTCTGCCATTTCCTTCAGAACCCTTGGATGCATATCATCAGGACCAGGTGATTTGTCTGGCTTTAGTCCCATTAGTTTCTCCATCACTACTTCCTTTGTAATAACTATTTTATCAAGGTCTTCTCCAACATTCGCATCCTTAACTCCGCACTTGGGCATGCTGGAAGTGTCTTCTACTGCGAAGACTGACACAAAATATTTGTCCAATGCCTCAGCCATTTCCTCATTTTTTGCTATCAGTTTTCCTTTCTCATCCTCCAAGGGTCCTATGTTAACTCTGGCCACCCTCTTCCGTTTTATATATTTATAAAATTTTTTGCTTTCTGTTTTTATATTTTGTGCCAATTTACTTTCCTTATCCTTTTTCCTATTTCTTATTACCCACTTTATAACCCCTTGTTGTCTCTTAAAGTTATCCCAATCTTCCAGTTTCCCACTGCTCTTTGCAGCTTTGTACACCTGCACCTTCAATTTTATACTCTTCTTTATTTCCTTTGTTAACCACGGTTGATTTTTCCCTCCCTTGCTGCCCTTTTTCCTAACCGGAATATATTTTTGTTGAGCATTACAAAATATTTCTTTGAAAATCTTCCACTCTTCCTCAACTGTTTCATCAATTAGCCTGTGCTCCCAGTCCACTCTGCCCAATTCCTCCCTCATCCTATTGGTAGTCATCCCTGTTTAAGCATAACATATTAGAAAGAGAAACTTTGAACCTGTTTATGTGCAATCTCACACTCTATCCTTTTTCCTGAGGATAGGAGGGAGAAGAGAGTGTTTCCAGGTTGAGATGGATCCTTCAGTGCCTTTCTGAGGCAGCAGGAAGTGTAGATTGAGTTGATGCAGGGAAGGGAGGCTGTGTGATGTTCTGAGCTGCATTCACCACCTTCTTTCAATCTTGGGCAGAGTAGCTCCCTTGTGACACTAGGATGCTTTCATTGGTGTACCTGTGGAAGATAAGTGACATGGGGAATATGTCAGTCTTCCTTATCCTTCTAAGGAGGCATTGTTGTACTTTCTTGATTTCTGCATTGGTGTGGTTGGCCTGGGCCAGGACACTGGAAATGTTTGCTCCCAAGAACTTGATGCTATCTACTGTCACCACTTGAGTGCCTTTGATGTGGACAGTGGTGGCTCTACCACCAACTCCTCCCTCAAATCTCTGATTGGTGCAGATGGGTGCTTGACAGCTGGCATGGAGGTGATGGATTGAAAGGTCTGTTTCTGTGTAATTTCCCTTTATTTGATTCTGTTCTTGAACTTTGCATGCTTCTCGGTTGGTTTCTTCTGATGTTGTTTTTGTATCAGTCACACATTCATACGTATAAAGCGAGTAAAGCAGGGGAGCCAAGTCCCCAGCCCTGTGGTGTTCTGGCACTGATGCAGATTGTGGAGGACATGTTCTTACCAGTTCTCACTGCTTGTGGTCTGGAGGTGAAGAAATCCATGATCCAATTACACAGTGAGGTATTGAGGTCTAGGTCTTGGGAGTTTGCTGATTAGTTTTCAGAATCAGAATTTATTGTCATGAACAAGTCATGAAATTTGGTGTTTTGAGGCAGCGTCATAATGCAAATGTTTATATTATAACCATCTTACGACCTTATAAAAAAAACTATAGTGCACAAAAAAGTAAGGCAGTATCTATAGTTCATTGATTATTCAGGAATCTGATGGTAACGGGGAAGAAGCCATCCTTGTGCTATTCATTTCTCGTCTTTAAGCTCCTGTACCTTTCCCTGATGGTAGCAGGGTGAAGAGGGCATGACCTGGGTTGTGGGGGTCTTCGAGGATAGGGGCTGTTTTTTAAGATACCGCCTTATGTAGATGTTCTCGATGGAGTGAAGTCTGGTGTCTATGATGTTACAGACTGAGTTAACAACCCTCTGTAGTTTATTCTTGTCCTGAGAGGTGGCGTCTCCATACCAGGCAGTGATGCAACCAGCCAGAATGCTGTCCACGGTACACCTGTAGAAGTTTACAAGGGTCTTCGGAGACATATTGAATCTCCTCAGATATCTCACAAAGTGTAGCCACTGGGGCACCTTCTTTATGATTGCATCAACGTGGAGGCTCCAGGACAGATCCTCGGGAATGTTGACATGCAGGAATTTGAAGTTCTTAACCCTGTCTACTACTGAGCCCTCGATGAGGTCATGTTTCCCTGACTTCCTCCTGAAGTCCACCATCATCTCTTTGGTTTGGAGGCTCCAGGACAGATCCTCGGGAATGTTGACATGCAGGAATTTGAAGTTCTTAACCCTGTCTACTACTGAGCCCTCGATGAGGTCATGTTTCCCTGACTTCCTCCTGAAGTCCACCATCATCTCTTTGGTTTGGCTAATGATGAGCGCAAGGTTCTCATTACACCATTCAATGAGTTGATATATCTATCTCCCTCCTGTACGCTTCCTCATTGCCGTTTGTGATTCTGCTGACAATATACTTCCCTGGACTCCACTTTCCTGTAACTTACTGATAAGTCTCTTGTGCGGCTCCTTATCAAACACTTTCTGGAAATCCAAATACACAACATCAACCTGTTCCCCTCTATCCACCGCACCCATTATATCCTCAAAGAATCCTAACAAATTTGTCAAACAAGATCTTCCCTTTCTAAAACCATGCTGCGTCTACGTCTGCCTGATTAAACCCTTATGTTCCAAAAGTTTCACTATTTCATCTTTAATGACAGCTTCAAGCATTTGACAGACGTCAAGCTAATTGGCTGATAATTTCCAGTCTTCTGCCTACATCCCTTCTTAAAAAGTGGCGTGACATTTGCTGTCTTTCAGTTTGCAGGGACCTGCCCAGAATCCAAGGAATTTTGATATATGACCACCAATGCATCAACTATAACTTCTGCCATTTCCTTCAGAACCCTTGGATGCATATCATCAGGACCAGGTGATTTGTCTGGCTTTAGTCCCATTAGTTTCTCCATCACTACTTCCTTTGTAATAACTATTTTATCAAGGTCTTCCCCAACATTCGCATCTTTAACTCCGCACTTGGGCATGCTGGAAGTGTCTTCCACTGCGAAGACTGACACAAAATATTTGTCCAATGCCTCAGCCATTTCCTCATTTTTTGCTATCAGTTTTCCTTTCTCATCCTCCAAGGGTCCTATGTTAACTCTGGCCACCCTCTTCCGTTTTATATATTTATAAAGTGGTGTCATTGGCAAATTGGAATGATGCCTGCTACAAGTCATGGGTGTATAACAAGTAGGGCAGTGGGCTAAGCCCACATCCTGGGGGTGCACCTGTGTCGATAATCAGTGAGGAGAAGTCATTGTTTCCAATTCATACTAACTGTGTTCTTCGATGAGGAAGTCAAGGATCTAGTTGCGGAGTGGGGTGCAGAGGCCTAGAGTTTGTAGCTTCTTGACATCACTAAGGGAATAATGTATTGAAGGCTAAGCTATAGTCTTTGAAGAGAAGCTGTATTCATGAATTGCTATTTTCGAGGTGAACCAGAGCTGAGTGGAGAGCCAGCAATATTGCATCTGCTGTGGAGCGATTATGACGATAGGCGAGTTGAAGTGTCCAGATCTTTGCTTGGGTATGTGAAAATTCTGGCCATAACCATCCTCTCAAAGCATCTCATCATAGTAGAAGTTAGTGCTACTGGGCGACAGTCATTGAGGCAACTCACACTACTTTTCTTGGGTACTGGGATGATTAATGCCCTTTTGAAGCAGGTAGGACATGACTGCAGCTATGAGAGGTTGTAAATGTCCGTGAACCCTCTGGCTAGTTGGTTGCCGCAGAATTTCAGTACCTTGCCAGGCCTGACGCCTTCCGAGGGTTCACTCTCTTGAATGTTGTTCTGACGTCGCCCTCAGAGACAGATATCACAGGGCTCTCAGCCTTTTCAAGGATTTTGTTGGCATTGTCTGGCTTCTCAAAGAGGCATAGAAGGTAGTTCAGCTCATTGGGTAGTGAAGCATCACTGCCATCTATAGTGTTTTCCCTTGCTCTGTAGGTTGTAATGGCCTGCAGACCCTGCCATAGCTGTCATGTCTCTGTCTCTAGCTTCTTCCAGAATTGCCACTTTGCTTCTGAGATGGCCTTCCGCAGGTCGTACCTGGACATCTTGTAGCGATCTCGATCCCCAGCCTTAAACACCCTTGTTCTCACCCTTAGCGGGTTGCAGATTCTCTGATTCATCCAGGGCTTCTGTAAAGTATTGGCACACACTCATCCACGCAGGTCTTGATGAAATCAGTGACACCAGTTTCATATTCATTCAAGTCTGTGGATGAGTTCTTGAATATGTTTCAGTCCACTGATTCAAAGCAGTCCTATAGATGCTCCACCTCCCTTGAACATACTTTTGCTTTCTTCACCACTGGAGCTGTGGTCTTCAGTCTCTGCTTGTACACAGGAGTAGAAGTATAGCCAGGTGAGCTGACTTGCTGAAGTGCAGTGGTGGTATGGCTCGGTATCTGCTCTTCATGGTGGTGCAGCAGTGATGGAGTGTCTTGGTTCCCCTGGTCTCGAATGCGTCGTGCTGGTTGTAGTTTGTCAGAGACTTCTTTAGTTGGTCTGATTGAAGTCTCCTACAATGATCGGGAAGGCATCAGGATGTGCTGTCTCATGGCAGTTAATCACAGTGCTCAGCCCCTCCAGTGCCAGCGTGACATTAACTTGGTGTGGAATGTACACTGTGACCAGGACCAGGTGAGCTCCCTTGGCAGGTAGAATGGGCCACACTTGATCACTAGATGTTCTAAGTTGGGGGAGCAGGACTGGGACATGACTGTCATGTCTGTGCACCACGATGAATTGATGATGACACAAACACTGCCTCCCCTGGTTTTTCTCGATACTAGTGTTTGGTCAGCATGGTGGAGGGTATAGCCCTCGGGCTGCAGTGCCATGCCCCGGAATGTCCATGTTTAGCCATGTTTCTGTAAAGCATATCACGCAGCACTCCCTGTTGTCTCTCCGATGTTGAGGTCTGGTTTGGACTTCATCAAGTTGGTTTTCCAGGGACTGTACGGAGTGGATGCCTCAGGCCCCAGTGTCTCAGCTTAACCTGTATCCCCCTCTGAGTCCACGTGGTTGGGTCTTCTTTACCTGGCCCGTGTGTCCACTGCTGGTAGTTCCCACTGTGCTTAAATTGTCCGTGTGGTGTCCCTTTAAATCATCTGTGATGTTTAAATGTGCTGAGTGTCTGCTGGCTGTGACTTCCGCGAAGTTTAAATGGCCCGATTTCTGGCTGTTCAAACTCCCGCAGTGTTGTTGTTGTACTCGCGTGAGCTGTTTTGAGGGGATGATGGTCTTGAAAGCTGAATCTTTTAAAAATATTACAGTTGTCCTTACGTCTACCTCATCCTCTGCCAGCTTGTTCCATGTACCCACCACCCACTGTGTAAAGAAGGTGCCCCTCAGTTGGCATATAGTTGACTGCATTTGGTCCATATCTTTATCAGACCTTTCTAACATGTATCTATACAAATGTCTTTTGAATGTCAGTATGAACACCTGCTTCTATATTCAGTTCATTCCAGATATGGACTAGTCTCCAAGTGGAAAGTTGTCTCCAAGTGGAAAGTTGCCTCCAAGTCCTGATTAAATTACCTTCTTCACCCTAAACGTGTCCCCTAGTTCTAGAATCATCTACTCTGGGGAAAAAAGACTGTGAGTGCTCACTTTATTCATATTCCTCATGCTACTATACATTTCTATCAGGTCACTGGTCACCTTCCTATGCTCCAGGGAATAAAGGCTCAGCCACTCCCTTACCTTAAACCTCCGAACCTGGCAATGTCTTGGTGAATCTCTCTTGCCCCCTTCCAACTCATTGATATCCATTCATTGGCTTGAAGACCAGAACTCCACACAGTATTCAATGCCTTCTACAGCTGTATCAAGTGGTCTCACCCAATGAAGGCAAGTGTGCCAAGTACCTTCTTTGCCACCTTTCCCACCTGAGTCACCACTTTCAGGGAATTATTCACCTAGGCCTCTAGATCTCTCTCTTGGGCTCTACCAATTGGCTATACCCCTTGATCCCATGTGATCTAACCTTCCAGAGTAACCTGACTTGTTGGATCTCATCAAAGGCATTGTTAAAGTCCATATATACAATATCCACTGTCCCAGCTTCATTAATCCTCTTGGTCATCCCTTCAAAAGCCTCAAACTCCCATACACAAATCCATGCTGATCACCTTTAATCCTTAATAATCCAAATACAGTAGATCGTGTCCCACAGATTCCATCCAGCAACTTTCGCTCTACAGATGTTAAGCTCACTGACTTGTTCCCTCGCTTGTTCTTGCTGCCCTTTTTAAATAAGGGTTCATCCTTGCACTTGTCTGAGTTCATCTGGACCTTGTGTAATCTCAGGCAAACTCTTCTTCCCTGTTTACTAAACACCAATTTTGCCATCATTTGCAAATATGCTAACTATATTGATCTCATTGTAATCCAGTATTACAAACAACAATGGACTGTTATCTTAGTACACTATTGGTCACAGGCCTTCAATAATAATTGTCCGCCACAGCCCTCTGACTCCAATCACCAAGCCAATTCCATTGCCATTGGCTGGCACACTAGAGATTAGGATAAATTGAATTTTAGGATAAACTGTGAGGAGAATGGGGAGATGTAAATGATCGGAACAAATTTTGTGAGCAATTGAATACATATTGCATATGCATTTTCACTGAATTTTCCAGGGGAATGAGTGGTCAGTCTTGCGAATTAAAAACAATGATGCCTCCTGTGGTGAGTCTGTGTCATGCTGTCAGTCTCTCGCTGTGCTTAGTCTGCTTAACTGACATTGGACATGTATTATCTCTACCACTAAAGACACTCCCCTTGGATATAACAGTTAAGCATCCGTTATCATTCATTATTGTACCACTAGTTTCTGCTAATAAAAGCCATGATTCTTGGTTAACTTCACAGCCTTCGCCTTCTTCATTAACTGGCACTTCATCTCCCTTCTGGACAGACTGAACCCTTCTATGCATAGTTTGATGAGAACAGGATGACACCAAAGAAAGCTCCATATACCCCCGCATAGCCACGGTCGAGGTGAGGAGAACCCGATTCAAAGTGAACCCACACAAGGCCGAGGGGTCAGACAACATACCTGGTCAGGTACTGAAGGACTGTACAGACCAATTGATGAAGGTCTACATGGACATCTTCAACAACTCATTGCAGCAGTCATCATTCCCACAGGGTTAAAGAGAATCACTATCATCCTGGTACCCAAGACGATGACAATGACAGGCCTCAATGACTACTGCCCTGTGGCACTAACTTCCACCGTTATGAAATGCTTCGAGTATTTGGTGCAGAAATACATCAAAGCACACCTCCCAGAGATGCTGGAGCCATTTCAATACACCTATAGAAGAAACCATTCCACAGACGATGCTATAGGCTTGTCATTTCACTCCAGCCTGACAACTTGGAGAACAACGCCACATACTCCAGGCTCCTGTTCATTGACTTTAGCTCGGCGTTTAATATGATAATTCCCCAAGAGAATGGTGGAGAACCTGTCCTCACTGTGACTCAGTACCCCTCTGTTATTTAAACCTGGACTTCCTAATGGTAAGACCACAGTCTGTCCGGGTCGTTAGTAGAATATCAAGCACCATCGCGCTGAGCACTGGCGCACCTCAGGGTTGTGTGCTTAGCCCACTCCTGTTCATGCCACTGACCCGCGACTGCATCACCAGATCCAGCTCCAACAGTGTCATCAAGTTTGTAGATGACACTATTTGCCTCATCAGCAACAACAATGAGTTGGACTACAGAGAAGAGGTGGAAAATCTCGTGAAATGGTGCAAGAGAAACAACCTAAGTCTCAATGTGAACAAAATGAAGGAGATGATCGTGGACCTCAGGAGGACCAGAAACAACCACCTTCCACTACACATCAACAACTCTGTAGTAGAGGGAATGGAGGGTACCAAGTTTCTTCGAGTTCACTTCACTAGTGACCTATTGTGGACACTCAACATTTCCTCACGCAACAGCGACTGCACTTCTTGAGAAGAATGATGTGGGCACCATTATGTCATCCTTCTATTGGAGCTCTATCGAGAGCATCCTGGCCGTCTACATCAAAGTGTGGCATGTTTACTGCAGAGAAATGGATCGGAGGTCAATCCAGAGGACCAAGAGTGGCAGAGAGGATCACTGGAGTCACCCTCCCCAGCATTGACATAATCTGAAGAGGGCGCACAAAATCATTGCGAAGCCTTCCACCTTGCACACAACATCTTTCAGCTGCTCCCATCAGAGAAGAGATACAGGGGTATCAGAGCCAGCTCCACCAAGCTGAGGAACCGCTTCTTCCCACGGGCATGGAGAAAGTTGAACGACCAAAAGAACTGCTCACACTAACCTTCCGAGACTCTCATTTGTACATTGTCTGTATATGTGTTATGTCTGGTTGTGTGTCTGCATGTTTTGCTCCGAAGACCGGAGAAAGCTGTTTCATCAGGTTGTACTTGTGTACATTGTCTATATGTGTGTTATGACTGGTCGTGTGTCTGCATGTTTTGCTCCGAGGACCGGAGAAAGCTGTTTCATCAGGTTGTACTTGTACAATTAGATGACAATAAACTTGACTTAGGTAACATCAAAGAACAGATTCCCACAGCCCATTATTGTGCAGGCCTCGCCACCAAATGTTGGCAGGTTATAAATCAGCAGACAGCCCTCTTCTTAGCTGTCTCCCACTACCACCCTTTCTCAATTAGTTTGAAGCCCGGAATATTATTGAGCTCTTCTTTTGTTACATTTGACCTCGTGCTCATTCCATTGGCCAGCCATTGCATCTTAGTGTATGGATCTATTCTCTATTCTCCAGCAATCCTGATCCATCTTGAACTGTCGCTGCAGACTGTGATTGGATACAGATTTATTTTAGGGCTGACTGCCATTGTGACCATTTCAAGCCTTCCACTCCACTTGCTGCTCTGAATTTGCAGCATCCCACTTTACTTCAGACCAACTCCAATCCTGTTATTAATCCTTTTGACAGGGGCATTGTTGTTGGTACTCGGTAGGCTGAATTTGAGCTTGTAGGGGTCAACACTGGCTTCTTTGACACCACCTCTTGTCCCACTGATAAACATTAGGCCATTTTTTACCAGTCTTTTCCTCAGAAGGCCTCTCTCCACAAATGTTGGTATCATATTTCCCCCCAAAACTGTTTCGGTCTCAAGTTCACAAGCAGGACTGTGCAGGCAGACCCAGTATTGCTACTTGCTCGTGCACTACAGAGCTTACTTCTTTCCTCCCTCTCATCCTGTCACTTTCCACGCGCTTCCGTGGGGCCTCCAAAAACCCTCCACTTTTCTGACAGTTCTCAGGTTTCTAGCGATCTGATGAACCTGCTTCTCTGTTAAGCATCACCATTCTCCACTTCATGCTTCACAATGGCTTTAGAAAGTGAGTTTTTACAATTTGAAAAACTTGTCAAACAGTTTCATCCATCCTAATTCTAGGATTTAAAAAGCCTTTGATTGAAGTTTAGTATTTGCTATCCTACTGTTTTGTTATTGCCTTCTTGGTTTTCCCCCTAGCATCTTGATGGGAAGTGAAGATTATTTTCTTCACTCCAGGCACTGTGCCATATGAATCAAACTTCTGCTCGTGTTCCTAAGTGACCCTTTCAATAAAAATGGCATTGGCTATGTTAGCACAAACCCTTTTGCAGGATAATTTTTTTTGTTGTAGAATGAATTTGCAGGATTCTTGCTGATTCAAGTGCTTTTCAGTTTAATAGAACAGTGTGTTCTCTGTGAGGTGTTGATTTAAAATTGTGGGGTCAACTTTAGCTCTCATTGCAGAGCAAGAAACCGAGTTAGTTGCTGTTCGTAAGGGTAAGCAGTGGCGTCACTAGGGTTATCACCCTCCTCATCAACGTTTTTTGAACTAATGTTATCTGTAAATCATAATTTCCATATATCACTGCATGTAATGGGAGTAGTCGTGAAATTTTAAAAAAACTAGAAAAATTAAAATTGCACCTTTAAATTACAATATCATATGCATAATTATATGAATAGTTACAACATTATTAGTAACTGAGCGGAAGCCTTTTTTGATTTTTTTTTCTCTTTCTTTTCCTTTAATTACTAATTTATTCTCAAGAGAGGTATTGAGAAAGGTTCAGAAATACTAAGTACAGGTACACGATCCTTTATCCGGAACCCTTGGGGTACAGTGTGTTCCGAATTGTGGATTTTTCCGGATTTCGGAAACCCCACCCAAATCGTGCTGCCGTATCCAACCCCACCTCCTTCCAGTCACCCGGCTGTCTCCTCCAACCACCGGTCCCTTGCCCACCTCCCCCCAAGCGCTGGTCCCTCAGCCGCCAAGCCGCCTTCCCCAAGCGCCGACCGCCCAGCCGTCTCCCCCAAGTGCCGGTCCCTCGGCTGCCTCCCCCACGTGCCGGCTGCCTCTCCCAAGCGCCTGTCCCTCGGCCGCCTCCCCCAAGCGCCAGCCTCTTCCCCCAAGCGCCAGCCGCCTCCCCCAAGCGCCGGTCTCTCGGCCGCCTCCCCCAAATGCCGTGTGCCTCTCTTCCCACTTACCGGATTTTAGAGCTTTCCGGAAAAAGGATCGTGTACTTGTGCCACAATATCGTAGTTAAAACATGAGAAAATATGACAAAAGCGGCGACTATAAAAACACCAGCAGCAATGGAAACAACAGTGATTCGAAGCGTCATTGTAATTGGGTAATAATTTCAGGACTAATGAATATTTCAGTAAAATACTATAGAATTCAATAAATATTATAAATACAATTTACATTAGAAGATTCAAAAAGTAAATTGCCATCGAGTTTTAGCCTTGTAGGTATATTGATACATGTAAGCTGGAGGTATGAAAAATGTTTTTGTTGTTATAACTAACTACAGGGATATTTTTATATATATTAAAAAAAATTGTGCTGAAACAATGCAGAAAAATTTTATGGACTGTTATTTTGGTGTCATTCCCTCTGATGGTGTCACCTGGAGTGGTCTGCACCCCCTGTAACCCCTCTCGGGACGCCAGTGAGAGTAAGACGAGAACTTGTCAGTTTCAACCACTGAGCCTTGTTAGTATGTCGACAGTCCACAATATTACCCTTAAATAGAATGCCTTGAGAAATTAACAATGTCTCCAGAAGTGCAGGTTCAAATACAAATCAACATAAAAGCAGCTCATTAGATTTTAACAGCCTGCCTGCCTGGCTTTTGCTATACAAGATAAATTTAAAATCTGTGCCTTTATTTGGAGCTTCCACAATATGAATTGTAATGGGCACACTTAGTACTCCAATATTGTGGTTAGAGCAATGCTGTTACAGCACCAGAGATCGAAGTGTGAATCCGGTGCTGTCTGTAAGATGTTTGTACATTCTCTCCATGTCTTTATGGGTTTCCTCCAAGTGCCCTGGTTTCCTCCCATCTCCAAAAAAATACATTTAATGTATTTGGGCAGCATTGGGTTTGAGGGAAGAAGGACCTGTTATCATGCTTTATCTCTGGAAAATAAAAAATTCTGATAAATCTTTCAAATAATTCTTTCAAGACACTGAAATTATGCAACCTTTTAGTGAATGCAGAAGGATAAATTTGAATAACCTTCTAAAATAAGCTTCAAGTTTATTTGTTTCCTCCAAACAAAACGGTGTGTACGTATTCACAAACTGAAACTTTAGGGTTAGTCGACAATATAATTTCAGGACTAATGAATATTTCAGTAAAATACTATAGAATTCAATAAATATTATAAATACAATTTACATGCCTCTATTTTGCCCCTGCTCAGTTGAAATTCCAATACAATACAACTGGAAAAAAAACACAAAATAAATGAAAAATAATCAAGGAACACAACTGCCTTGTGTCTTCATTACATTTGATTTTTTTTTGATTTAGGTTTGATTTTGAAAACTTGAGGTGGTTGCTTTTAACAAATGAATGTCGAACACTGAGCTGTTCATCAACCACAAATTGCAGGTCAGCAAGGATCTGATGATAAGGGATAGAATTTTAATACATCCATTGTAACCACTGATGAAAAATTATTCTCCTTTTTTGATGGCTTCATAGCTGAAAACATCATATTACTACATTATAATATTGGGCCCTGCATTCCAAATGCATATTCTTTAATTGCTTAAAAAAGTTGGCGGTGGATATGTTTTTTTCATAGAGTTATGCAGCACAAAATCAGGCCATTATTCTTGCTGACTATCAGGTACATATTAATCCTGCTGGTCAGAATTTGTGAAGTGCTCATCAAGTCAGAATGTCTGCCTCCACCAATTTTTATTTTGTTAGCAGATTTTGCTCATTTTTTTAGTTTGATCCATCTAGTGCATCCCTTGGGTAGAATTTTAACTTTAAAGGGCAAGCAAAGAATTTTGGGGCTATGCAGTCGATGGAGACCGTTTGTCATGGACCTCCACTCAATCTTCCATTACTCTAGGAGCTTAACATTCCTCAGGAGCAAAATATGTTCTTAAAATTAAAATGTCCAGCGTCTTTCTTATTTAATATTGGATATAATCTAATTCTCTTGTCAGATGATGGCTGAGACCTAATCCCGATTCAGGTCAGGATTCCACTATATGCAGTATTGAGGAATACTGACATGTTTCAGACTGCAAATTATGAAGCCCATTTTTTCTTGTATTGTTGGGTATTCTTCACTGAATTAAAAAATGAACTGCAGGAAGAGATGGCAAAAATATTTTTGAACAACTGACTTTTTTTTCCTTTTGCTCCTTTAGGGATTCAGGTAGTTTTACTCTTTTTCCTGATTGGGGTTTCCAGAAAAAGATAATAAAACCTGGAACTGAATTAAGCAATTAAACAAGTATGCAGCTCAGGCTGTCACACAAATCAAAATCCCCTCCTTGGACACTGCATATGCGTAGCTCCATCTGTCTCGGGAAAAGCAAAGGAAGAGCTCAATAATATGCCGGGCTTCAAATTAATTGAGACAGGGCGGTAGTGGGAGACAGCTAAGAAGAGGGCTGTCTGCTGATTTATGACCTGCCAACATTTGGTGGCGAGGCCTGCACAATAATGGGCTGTGGGAATCTGTTCTTTGATGTTACCCAAGTCAAGTTTATTGTCATCTAATTGTACAAGTACAACCTGATGAAACAGCTTTCTCCGGTCCTCAGAGCAAAACATGCAGACACACGACCAGACATAACACACATACAGACAACGTATAAAGGAGAGTCTCAGAAGGTTAGTGTAAGCAATTCTTTTGGTCGTTCAGCTTTCTCCCTGCCTGTGGGAAGAAGCTGTTCTTCAGCCTGGTGGAGCTGGCTCTGATACTCCTGTATCTCTTCTCTGATGGGAGCAGCTGAAAGATGTGTGCAGGGTAGAAGGCTTCTCAATGATTTTGCGTGCCCTCTTCAGACAATGATCCCAGTAGATCATGTCATTTGGGGAGAGGGAGACTCCAGTGATCTTTTCTGCCACTCTTGGTCCTGTGGATTGATCTTACCCACCCCACCAGCTTCTCCCCCTTTTGACGGGTAGAAACTCCAGATTTTAGGACAGTTCTTTTCCTGGTGTTATCAGATTCTTAAATTGACCTCTCACTGGTAAAACATGTCGTGGCATACTTTTTAATTGTTCTGCTTTGGATGTCTTCTGCACGTGTCACTTGTCTTCTACCATTTCTTTGGCAGCTCATTCTATATATCAACCACCCTCTGTATGAAGAATGTGCTCTCAGATCCCTTGTAAATCTTCTCTCTCTCTCACCTTAAATCTATGCCTTCTAGTTTTAAATACCTACCCTTTCTCTCTAAAGGTTATGATGTGTTTATCTTTATTACTTATTTTACTGTATTGCAGTACACAAGACAATAAACAATGCAATCAATTTTTCCTTTCTCTCATGGGTTACTTGTTTAATTGCCCAGATTTTACATGCATCAGTTTTCAGCACATATTTTAAACAAAGCTCGTAATGTGCATCAGTATTCAGCACATACAATATTTTGAACAAAGCTTTTAAAACACTTCTCATTTCCAACATTATTGTTGCCAGGCATCACTTGAAGGAATCCACAATTTACAAAATTATAATGTCATTAAACTCCCTGAGCAGCCAGTCACTTCAAAGAATTCTCACAGACCACACAGTAAGGAAGAAAATGCACAAAATTAAATTAGGAGCAGAAATATTACAAGCTTACTTTTTTTAAATCGAATATATTTTTAATTTGAAATGATCATGGAAAGAAATTATGTTTTACTGACATTAAAACAGTTTTAAAAAAAAATATTCTTATGGTGTGTTAACCAGCAATTGTGACTGAGGACATGTTTGGAAGTAGCACTGACCTGATCATTAGACGTGAGTGCAGTCATGGAGCAGGCTCAGTGCACCAGGTGGCCTATTCCTGCTCACCTATTCCTATTCACTTCCCCCGATGAAGCAAATCAAAGGTTTTCAGGCAATGCAAAATTTTTATAACGTGGTTGCTGTATCGCAGTGTGAAATGAAGAGTCAAAGTCGAGTTGATTTCAGTTTATTGTTGGACTGCGCACTTTTAAAAATTCATGTCATAGCACTGCCCGAGACTTCTTGAGCCGGTGTAGCGGCGGCTACGCTGCTAACTGAAGGATCACACAACCAGACGGGTTGAGTTCAGTGAGCAAAACTGATTTATTGCAGGCTGTCTGGCTGGTCTTATACTCCCAGTCTGGACCTAGCTGAGAACCGCGCTGGGGGGCCCCAACGTCACTGGAGCATCACATGGGTCACCAAGCGCGGGCTTCTGAGCCCGGTGCAGAGGTCGGGAGGAAACTCCCGACGACACCGTTTTGGCCGGCTCCCCCGCCGCGTGCATGAAAAACGGGGCCGGTTCACCTGCCTAATGGCATACCGCCACACAGCCCCCCCGCCCCCCCAGAACCGATGCCAATGTCCTTTTTTGCTGGGCGGCCTCGCTTCTTGGGTTGGGCCACAACTACTGGCTCGGTGCGGTCGAGGTGGGCTGGCTTTAACCTGTCCACCGTAAACAGTTCCCTCTTACCTCCAATGTCCAGCGTGAAAGTGGATCCTGAACACTGGATGACTTTGTACAGTTCTTCTTATGGTCTTTGTAGAGGTGCTGTGGGTGGGCCCCGCCTGATAAATACATACTCTGCGGAATACAGCTCGCTGGGGATGTAAGAGGCCCGTGTGCTGTGTCTGGGTGGGGGTGTGAAGGAGTCCAACTGGGCCTGGAGGCGGGGAAGTAGACCATGCGGTGACTGCTGGGGGTTGCGAGGTGCATTGATGAACTCACCGGGTAGGCCTAGCGGTGCACTGTAGACCAGCTCAGCTGATGACACCTGTAGGTCTTCTTTGGGTGTCGAGCGGAATCCCGGGAGCACCCAAGGCAGCTCGTCCACCCAGTCAGGGCCAGTGAGGCGGGGCATCAGTGCCGATTTAAGGTGGCGGTGCAATCGCTCGACTAGCTCATTGGCCTGTGGTGTGATGTAGCTCGATTCCCAGCCTGTTGGCGAGCTGTGCCTAGAGTGCAGAGGTGAACTGGGTGCTTGGATCACTGATAAGGTGGTTCAGAACGCCAAACTGGGCAACACAACCGTTCAAAAATGCTCGGGAGCAGGAGGAGGCATCTGGCATCGGGATCACCTTGCGCCAGCAAGTGGTGCGGTCTTCCACTGTGAAAAGGTAACGGTTACCTCGGGAAATGGGTAAGGGTCTGACGATGTCCACATGTATGTGGCTGAACCATTCCCGGACGTGTTCGAAATCTTGTACGGGCGCTCTGGTGTGCCTATGTACCTTGGAATGCTGGCAATGGGTGCAGATTCTGGCCTAGTCTGCATCTGCTTCTGAAGCCCGTGCCAGACGAAATGTTCTGCCACCATATGGACCGTGGACCTGATGGAAGGGTGGGAAAGGTCATGAATATGGTGGAAGACTTGCCTGTGCCACTGCTGGGGAAATCATAGGACGCGGGGTGCCCATGGAGAAATCACACAGGACAGTGCTTTCACCGTGAGGAATTGGGAGGTCCTGGAACCGTAGGCCCTTGATGGCAGTCCTGAAGGCCCGCCTCTCCTCGTTGGACTTCTGGTCCCGGGCGAGCTGGTTGAAGTCGAGGCTGGGTGTCAGCGTGCAAATGGCCGGTAGTGAGAGTGCGTCAGCGACCACGTTGTCTTTCCCTGCCTTGTGCTGAATGTCAGTGCTGAACTCTGACACGAATGAGAGGTGACGCTCTTGGCAGGCTGACCAGGGATCTCTTGCCATAGCGAGTGCCTGATTGAGGGGTTTGTGGTCGGTAAAAATGGTGAAAGGCCTCCCCTCCAAGAAGAGGGTACATGCCCAGCAACTCATGATCGAAAGTGCGATACTTGCGCTCTGGCAGGCGAAGAAGTCGGCTAAAGAATCCCAGTGGTTTCCACTGTCCAGAGGCATTGACGGAGAGCGCCATATGCAGGTCGGTGCATAGGTGGATGAGCAGGGTAGCCTTTGCGAGGGCATCTTTCGTGGCTTCGAATTCCCTGCTGGCCTCTGGAGTCCAGGCGAGTGTCTTGTCTTTGGCCTCGATGAGGGCGAAGAGCGGCTGTATGATGCGCACTGCGCCTGGAATGAAGCAGTTATAGAAATTGACCATACCCGTGAACTCCTGTAGTCCCTTGAGGTTGTCTGGGTGTGGGAACTCCCTGATTGCAGCAACCTTCGTAGCGGCAGGTGTGGCTCCTTCAGCTGTGATGGTATGGCCCAGGAACTACATGGACTCATTCCCGAACTGACACTTAGCCAGATTGATCGTTAGGCCGAAGTTGGCCAGTCGAGAGAAGAGGATGCACAGGTGAGACTTGTGTTGTGCCCGTTCTCTGCTGGCAACAAGGATGTCATCCAGGTAAATGAATATGAAATTCAAATCCCTGCCCACTGTGTCCATGAGGCGCTGGAAGGTTTGGGCGGTGTTCTTGAGCCCAAACAGCATGTGTAGGAACTCGAACAAGCCAAAGGGGGTGATGATAGCCATTTTGGGTATGTCCTCGGGGGGCACCGGGATTTGGTGATAGCCGCGCACCAGGTCAGCGTTGGAGAATACCCTTGCGCCATGCAGGTTGGCCATAAAGTCCTGGATGTGAGGGATCGGGTAACGATCAGGTACCGTCGTGTCGTTAAGCCGTCGATAATCTCCGCAGGGGCGCCAGCCGCCAGAGGCTTTCGGGACCAGGTGGAGTGGTGAGGCTCAAGGACTGTCGGAGCGTCAAATGATCCCCAGCGCTGGCAGATGTGAGAACTCCTCCTTTGCTATCTGGAGCTTATCCGGCGGGAGACGGCGGTCCTTGGGTGGGGATGTAATGAAACATCCTGTGGCGTGGTGAGGCGGCAGAGAACTGTGGCTTGAGGAGGGATGGGAACTCATCCAAGATACGCTGAAACTCTTCTTTGGGCGTGCTGACCATGGCCATCTGCGGCTGCTCTGTGCGGGAGACGTTGAGGCGAACGGATTGGAAGGTATGGGCATCTACCAGTCGCCTACCTCGAATGTTGACCAGGAGTCCGTGGGCGAGGAGGAAGTCGATACCCAGGATGGCGGTTGGGAGGGACAAAATGTTGAACCTCCACAAGAGCTTCCCTGGGCGATCTGGAAGTGGACAGTCTTGTCTCCATACGTTCAGATCTCCGTCAAATTGGCTGGAGGGGAGGTTCTCGAGGCCGGTTCTGGGGTTCGATGGCTGTGGCTGGGATGACGCTGATCTGGGCCCCGGTGTCAACGACAAAGCGTCGGCCACTGACTGAATCCGGCAGGTAGAGAAGGCTGTCTTCTTGGCCAGCCGCCACAGCCATTAACAGCGGCCGGCCTGCTCGTTTCCCTCGAACTTCTGAGCCTTGGCTCCCCAGCACTGGTGGAAGAAGCAGAAGCCTGAAGTGGATGGCTTGCTTCTGGCTATGCTCTTTGAGGCCCCTTCAGGGGCCAGGTGTTCCACCGCAGCGCTAGAGGAAGGTTTGGCATGGTCATGCCTGTGACTCGTAACCTGCTGGACTGCTGAGCCCTCTGGGAATCATTCGAGCCATAGCTCCTGAGCCTTTTGAGCGACCTTCCTAGGGTCGACGAAGCTCTCCTGGGATGGTAACGGCTGGATGTCTTCAGGCAGATGGTCGAGGAAGATGCGCTCGAAGAGTGGGCAGTTGGTGTGATCGCCCATGAGCGCAAGCATCTCGACCATCAACTCGATTGGAGTTCTGGCCCCCAAGACGTTGAGGTGCAGGATCCGAGCAGCACGCTGGCGTCTGGAGCCGGTGAGCACCTGCTTGTTGGTCCCGTACATATCTTCCGCGGGAGGGTGCTGAATGAGGTGCAGCACTCGTTTGGCAGTGGCTTGGTCCAGGATGGCGACCACATGGTAAAACTTGGTCGAATCCGATGAAATCTGGTGGAGGTGAAACTGAGCCTCTGCATGGCTGAACCAGGTCTCCGGCTCCTGAACCCAGAAGTCAGGAAGCTTGATGGCTATTGCGTTGATCGCAGGTTTGTTCATGTCGGGTTCAAAGACGTTTGAACCTGTTGGGGTCACCAATTGTAGTGGCGGCTACACTGCTAACTGAAGGATCGCACAACCAGATGGGTTGAATTCAGTGAGCAAAACTGATTTATTGCAAGCTGTCTGGCTGGTCTTATACTCCCAGTCCAGACCTGGCTGAGAACTGCACTGGGGGCCCCCGACATCACCGGGGCGTCACGTGGGTCGCCAAGTGCGGGTTTTGAGACTGGTGCCGAGGTCGGAAGGAAACCCCCGACGGCGCCATTTTGGCCGGCTGCCCCACTGCGTGCGTGACAAGCGGGACCGGTTTGCCTGCCTAATGGTGTATCACTACACCGGTCCGATTTCCTGGCAGGCGAGCCGCCACATACCCCCTTCCCCCCGTACCCCCCCCCCCCACCCCCCCGAACCAGAGGCAGTAATACCGGTGTCTCTGACTCTGCCTTCCTTCTGTGCTGGGTCGTCTCCCTCATTTGAGCACTGGTGGTACTGCTATGGCTTTTCCAGGTCTAAGTGTGCAGGTTTAAGGTGATCAATTGTGAATGTCTCTGATCTCCCACCTTTGTCCAGCACACAGGTTGTACCATTATCCTGCAGTACTCTAATTGGACCTTCATAAGGCCATTTTATGATAGCAGTTTTGGCTATGTCTTGTGAGTTCACCAGGATCTGTTGATGCCCTCATACCAAATCATTCTTTAAGAATACCCTGGCCCCATGGAGATTTGCGGCAAAGTCCTGTATACGAGGCACAGGGTAACGGTCTGCGATGGTGGTGTAAGTGAGCCACCTGTAATCCCCACACAGTCTCTATTCTCCTGTAGCCTTGGGCACCAGGTAAAGTGGGGAGGCCCACAGACTGTCGGACCTGCACACGATTCCCATTTCCTTCATCATGGGGAACTCTTGTTTGACCAGATGCAGCTTGTTGGGTCGGCAGGCTCGGGCATGAAGTGAAGGGCCATTCATCAGGATATGGTGTGTGAAGTCAAATTTGGGTGCAGCCATGGAGAACTGTGGCACAACAATGTCTGCGAACTCTGCAAGAACCTTGGCAAATTCATTAGTGGAGTACACTACAATTGTGGGGTGGGTCATTTGGGTTTTCCTAGATGGAAAGGTTTTCGTATCTACCAGCAGCGAGTGAGCTCTGAGAAAGTCCGCTCCAAGAAACAGCTGAGAGAGTGCAGCCAGTGTGAACCTCCAGGAGAATTTGTTGCCACCAAATCGCAAAGGTATGATTCATGTACCATATGTGCTTATCGTACTTTTGCTAACTGCCGTGCAAACTGGGCCTATACTCCTGATACAGATATCATAGCCAGTCAGGGGAAGGACACTAATTTCAGCTCCTGTGTTGACCAGAAACTTGTGCCCAGAGAGCTCGTCCCATATGTAAAGCAGACTGTTACAGTAGCCAGCCACTGTAGCCATTAGTGACGACTGACCCTGGCGTTTCCCGGAAATGCATACAGTGTTCGGCAACAGCATGCTCCAGAACCCCATCATTGGTGATAAAAAAACCAAGAGTCTGTTTCGGTGGCTTCTGTATGTCCTCGTCACTGTTACTCATGGAGCCTGGGCCTTTGTGCATGACACAGCACTAATATCACTGGAGCATCCACCCTGCTGCTTCGTGCACCACAGAACATCTGTGTGGGCAGCTACCACATGGGGATCTGCAAAGTCTTCAATGGCCATCATGAGACAGATATCCTATAACATCAGCTCTAAGAATATTTGCTCAAAGAGCAAGCAAGGTTTATGATTGTCTGCCAGGACCAAGATGTCGACCATTAGTTCTGGTGGGGCTCGGACACCCAAGTTGTCCATATGCAGGAGCCTCACAGCTCGCTCGCGTCGGGAGGGACTGTATGGGCAGAGAAGTAGGTTTTTAAGAGCCAGATACCTGCCATGACCTGATGGATCACGAAGGAAGTCGACTACTGGACCTGCCATTTCTTGGTCAAGGGTGCTTACCACTTAGTAGTATTTTGTGGCATCTTCCACTATTTAACGAATGTGGAATTGTGCCTCAGCTTGTCCAAACCACACTTCTGGTTGATTTGCCCAGAGCACAGGCAGTTTGAGGGAAACTGCTGAGTTGTCCATTTTGGGTCCAAAAGCTTTTTGGGCCTGTCAAGGTCACCAATGTGGGCGCTGTATTGCAGTGCAAAATGTTGAGTTGAGTTCAAACAGAAAACAACAGTTTACTGTTAGACCTGTGCACTTTTTAAAATCCCGTGCACTTTTAAAAATCCCAATCTCCCAGCCACCCCTGTGCCACACATAGCCGAAGATGACATCATCGTGCTGCCTGAGACTTCCTGAGCTGGTTTGATTTCCTGGCAGGCGAGCCACCACAATAACAATCTATTCAAGTGAGTTTGATTAGGATACAAATAGTTGGGACAGTAGAATCTGGGGAAGAGCACTGTGTCATTGACTGCAATTTCCATGGACTGTATGTCCTTTCTTTGGCTTGGCTTCGCAGACGAAGATTTATGGAGGGGTAAATGTCCACGTCAGCTGCAGGCTCGTTTGTGGCTGACAAGTCCGTTGCGGGACAGGCAGACACGGTTGCAGCGGTTGCAAGGGAAAATTGGTGGGTTGGGGTTGGGTGTTGGGTTTTTCCTCCTTTGTCTTTTGTCAGTGAGGTGGCCTCTGTGGTCTTCTTCAAAGGAGGTTGCTGCTCGCCGAACTGTGAGGCGCCAAGATGCACGGTTGGAGGCGAGATCAGCCCACTGGCGGTGGTCAATGGGTCAGGCACCAAGAGATTTCTTTAGGCAGTCCTTGTACCTTTTCTTTGGTGCACCTCTGTCACGGTGGCCAGTGGAGAGCTCGCCATATAAGTGACCCAGCATTGTTCTGTAGGCTATGCTTCAGGCACAAATGGAAATCTTAAAGTTGCTATCAATGATGTACTATAATAATGATGCATAGGGGGAGTTTCCATTATTATCAATACAAATCTGGGCTAATGCTGTTGTAATTATGAGTGTTTGGTGTTCTCAAGTGGGGCTCAGTTACTTCATGATTTGCAGTGATTGTTACACGTGATCAAATCAGGTTCGATGGGTTCACAGAGAAGTAAGTCCAGAGCAGGCTAAACAAACAAAGAATGATCTTTATTATACACACGGGGAATTAGCAGCAGGGAAGACATGGTACTTTCAACAATGTAAGGAGTCACGTCGGATACAGTGATCTCTGATACTAATGGTTGCTTACTCCCTCCCTCTCTCTCTCTCTCACACACCTGTGCAGTAATGTTCAGGAACTAGCACATTCTTACTATACAGGGACTTCAACATGTACTCCTTGCTCCCTGTTCCAATGGGGTAAGGCTCAATGCTAAGTATTCCCACACTCTCAGTATTCTTTTCTTTGGCTTGGCTTCGCGGACGAAGATTAATGGAGAGGTAATGTCCATGTCAGCTGCAGGCTCGTTTGTGGCTGACAAGTCCGATGCGGGACAGGCAGACATGGTTGCAGCGGTTGCAGGGGAAAATTGGTGGGTTGGGGTTGGGAGTTGGGTTTTTCCTCCTTTGTCTTTTGTCCGTGAGGTGGGCTCTGCGGTCTTCTTCAAAGGAGGTTGCTACCCGCCGAACTGTGAGGCGCCAAGATGCACGGTTGGAGGCGAGATCAGCCCACTGGCGGTGGTCAATGGGGCAGGCACCAAGAGCTTTCTTTAGGCAGTCCTTGTACCTTTTCTTTGGTGCACCTATGTCTCAGTGGCCAGTGGAGTGCTCGCCATAGAACACGATCTTGGGAAGGCGATGGTCCTCCATTCTGGAGACGTGACCTACCCAGCGCAGTTGGATCTTCAGCAGCGAGGATTCGATGCTGTCGGCCTCTGCCATCTCGAGTACATCTTACCAACGACTCCTCCAATGTCTGCAGTTCGCGATCTGGAGTAGAGCAGCATTCGTAATCAGGACAAAGGAGCAAAGAGAATGTGCTGCTGCCCGTGGTGGGCTTTTAAGTGCAGTAAGCTGGGGAGTCTGGCCCAGGTAATCACTAAGTGATTTAAAGGTAAAAAGTAAATCACAAAATTCTGTAGTCACTGTGGTTGAGGTAAGAAACACAAAATGCTGGAGAAGCTCAACAGGTCAAAGTGTCCTTTATGTAGCAATGGTAAAGATACATAACCGACATTTCGGGCTTGAGCCCTTCATCAAAGTATGAGAAAATGCTGGCAGGCATCTGAACAATAGAATTGTGGGGAAAGGGGGTGTGTGGCAAAGGCAGGAGAAAGGAGGGAGGGGACAGCAGCAATGAGGGGGAGAGAGAGGAGGGGTGGCTGGGTCGGTAGAAGAACTGAAAAAACAGGAAAAGGGAGCGAGAACGAAAAGGCAGACAGGTTTAATGGAAAGCAGTAAAGTCAATGTTCATGCTGTGTGGCTGGAGAGTGTGCAGACGAAAAATAAAGTGTGGGTGGTCAGGGTAGGTTTAAGTGATTTAAAGGCATCGATAGTCAGGTGTGCATTAATAGGTGGGCAGAGTCCGACCTTGATTGGTAGGTGATGCGACATCCAGACGGAATCGCCACATGACTCTCGACAGTCCACACTACAGTGATAGCACACTTACATTTAAAAATGGATAAAGTTTGCTTCTACAAATGTATCTTCTAAAAATAACTTTTGATGGCACTATTCCTTTTGCAATCCTTTTCAAGATGATGAGTTTACTCTATTTCTGCCTACTTTGAGATTATTTCCCCTTGGATGTCAGTGAGGAAATACAATTTTTAAATGAACTATTAATGTAATCTTGTTGCAGCAGAAATTGCATCACCCAATATAAAAAGCGACATAAAATCTCTAAGGCTCAAAAGATTGATCATCATGTTGAGTTTGCAATAAAACAAAGATTTGTTCCAGTTTTGTGGAAAAGGATATTGGCGTACACAAGAGGATAAAGCAGGAATGGGCCAGCAGTGAAGAGGCTGCCAGATAAAGCTTTTGCAGGTGACATTTGTCATTTATTCTACTTCAATTGAATCCATCTGTGAAAAAAGCAGCAGAATCTGGCCAAGCACAAGCAATTATTTTTCTTAATGTTGTTTGAAATAGTGCTTATTAACATCAGTAGGTTTGTGTTCAACACCTGCCTTCCTTGCTGTGCATGAAATAACAATTTCTATTGCTTTGCAAAAGGGTCTCACACTTTTCTGCCAAAGTCTTTATTTCTATGACCAATAATGAATTCTAGCTAATTATGTAATTGAATATTCGATTCACAAAAGGAAAAGATGATGCAGTCATGTTTTTAGCTTCGAAAAATCAGGGAACAATTGTGGAAGTAAATGATCCAGTGTGTCTAAATTAACTATGAGTGGTTAATCACACTTAATTTCAAGATTACCTGATGGATGTAGGTTACAATGGGATAGTGTTAATTAGTCTCACGTAGAACGGTTCCACCAGCATTGTCTCCGCTCCATCCTCAACATTCATTGGAGTGACTTCATCTCCAACATCGAAGTACTCGAGATGGCAGAGGCCGACAGCATCGAATCCACGCTGCTGAAGATCCAACTGCGCTGGGTGGGTCACGTCTCCAGAATGGAGGACCATCGCCTTCCCAAGATTGTGTTATATGGCGAGCTCTCCACTGGCCACCGAGACAGAGGTGCACCAAAGAAGAGGTACAAGGACTGCCTAAAGAAAGCTCTTGGTGCCTGCTACATTGACCATCGCCAGTGGCCTGATATCACCTCAAACCGTGCATCTTGGCGCCTCACACTTCGGCGGGCAGCAACCTCCTTTGAAGAAGACTGCAGAAGCCAAAAGACAAAGGAGGAAAAACCCAACCCCAACCAACCAATTTTCCCTTACAACCGTCTGCCTGTCCCGCATCGGACTTGTCAGCCACAAACGAGCCTGCAGCTGACGTGGACATTACCCCTCTATAAATCTTCGTCCGTGAAGCCAAGCCAAAGATAGTCTGCAGTGTTGGTCAGACAGCTGCCTTGAAAGAGGACCAATTGACTTGAGTAGTGGATTTTTCATGTTTGGTTTTAACCATCTGTTGCATTTGCAGCAGCTTATCAAGGACCACATCAGACAATAGCCAGATTTTGCACACGGCTCCTCCAGGGACTGACACTCCTAGCATAGAGCTGACACTCGCAGCATGGAACGGCAGCAGTCATTTATCTTAACTTGCGTATGTGGACGTTATTTGTAATTGTGGATTGAATTGGGAATATTAAGAATGGCTGAGAATGTGGAGGGCCACTAGGATGCAAGTATCCTGTACATTGAACTTTGACTCCTCATAGCTGCATGTTTCATACATGTACGTCATATTACCACACATGCTTTTCCTTCTTTGAGAGGAATGATTCTTGCAATTGCATCATTTACAGTTTGACCCACCTACAGGTTTTCCAAGTCTGGTTGATCACAGGGACTTGCATTGCATTCACCTCTTAGCTCAGAGAAATCATTCAACATTTCTTTCATCTCCACTGGACCAACTTCTAAAATGTACACAGTTATATTTTTCTTTGATGTTCCCTTGTATGTCTCTTTCTGGAATTGAAATGATTAATATGCAGGATATCACTTTGTGCTTTCAGCTATGATTTCAGTGTTCCATTTCTGAATGTCAGAGTTGTAAGATGTTTTAACACATGTATTCCATCACATCTTTATGTTTTTCCGTCACTTTTGCATATTGCTCATTGTTTAAATTGTTTCTCTTCTTTGTTGGAGTCACGATTTTGTTTTTGTTACAGTTCCTCCTTTTTCTTTATTCCTCCAAAATCTGGCCGGGTGAAACTCAAACATACACTGACTTTTCTACAGGTCAGTAACCCATTCATAATACAACCCTGTGTGGAATAACAGCCTCATTCTAGAGTCAATAAAGTTACCGATAAATATTGTTATCTGTGCAGCTCTATCATATTTATTTTTATAGTTCATTTCTCATTATTCGTTCCACCACACCATTTGACAGAATGACAATGTGAAACTATGGTGTACTTAGTGCAATTTATTCCATATGGGACCCTAACAGAAGTGACTATTATCTAAGAGTAACTGTTCTGATAAACTGTGATATAAAAGAACGGATTTTGATTCTCAGACAGCACTCTGTACAGTTGTATAAGATGCAATCTTTTTCACTTCAATTTATTTTGAGTGACAATACTTGAGTCTAAGTTATCAATCCATTTGTCATAAAATTCAACAAGTACTCTTTGAAAATAGTTTTTTGGTCATTTCCAAATATAAAAGTATCTTAATTTGGGTCTGTAACCTTGAGAGGCTCATCTGTTACCTCTTCAAGATCTTTATCTGTACAAAAAAAGTTTGGATTTTATCTTTATCATAATCTCAGAATGTTCATTGTTAAAGCTCTTACAAAAAATTGTCTTCTCAACATATGTACTATGTCAATTCTGCCCCACTTAACATGATTATTTTCTGTTGCCTGTTCTATCAGATCTTCTGAACATTTGTCTAATTCAGTTCCTCATTTAACATTTTTTTTGTGCACTTATTCTAAGATATATTTTTACATCATTTCAGTTATTTTCAAGGCCCAACACCCAACCCTAACCAACCAATTTTCCCTTGCAACCGTGTCTGCCTGTCCCGCATCGGACTTGTCAGCCACAAACGAGCCTGCATCTGACATGGACATTACCCCTCCATAAATCTTCGTCCGCGAAACCAAGCCAAAGAAAAGAAAAAGAAAAATATTAAAATATTATCAACTGTTTTCAATGCTTTCATTAAAAAAAGTGCTGCCATCAGAGAGTAACAGAAATCATCAAGGATCCACATGACCCAAAACATTATCTGTTCTTGCTGCTGCTGTCAGGAACGAAGTGTAGGCGCCATTCATACCAACAACATAAGGAACAGTTGCTATCCCTCCACCATCAGATAAAATGGCCAACTTAATCAAAGACTTATTTCAGGACTCTTACTTCGTACATTATTTATTACTGAATGTTTATTTTTTGTATTCCAAAGTCAGTTGGTTTACATTTATTTCTTCGTTTACATTTCTCTCTTTTGTATAAGTACCTTTTCTTGAATACAGTTTTTTGCATTACCAATAATTAGAAATTCTGCTGAACCCGCAGGAAAAATATGACAATAAATCTGAACTTTGAATTTACTGCCCAGTCGCGACGATGACAGCTCCATACAGCTATATGGAGTCATGGTGTCTTTTTCTACACCCTGCACCCATGCAGGTGTTACAACCTAGGCCAGCAGCAACAGAAATTCACCAAAACATTAGTATCTTCAAAACAATAATTTTTAATTAATAACTATTAATAATATAAAATCTTAAATAACTCTAAACTTACACACACACATATTTGCGCACAGTGGGTTTGTGTGTGTGTGTGTGTGTGTGTGTGTGTGTGTGTGTGTGTGTGTGTGTGTGTGTGTGTGTGTGTGTGTGTGTGTGTGTGTGTGTGTGTGTGTGTGGTAAATCCCAAAACCATTACAGGCATAATTCTGAAGAGATGATTAAGGTTCAATCTCAGAAATTTTTTTGTGTTGAAACTCAGAATCTTTAAAACTGCCATTCAAAAGTTCTCAAACTCACAAATTCTTTGTAGATTTGTTTTCAGAGAAATGGTTCTTCATACAAATGATTTTCCACAAATCCTCTCTTGCCTGGAGGTTTCAGGATCTGTGTTTCACATGATGGTTTCACAAACCCAGGCAAGGGTTAAATGAAGTGACCATTACAAATGGACACGGTAGAACTGCCCTCTGTTCCATTGCCACTGATTCTGTGTATCTCCCATGATGTGAATACAACAACATGGCCTCCTTTACTGAAGGCAATGTCATTTCTCTGACTTCAGATGATACTGGTACAATATTAAAGATGTCTCCTTAAGTGTTTTTAATCACATGAAATGACATCACTACTGATTTTGTTTGAAGTTCCTCTCTTCCAAAAGTTTACCAGAAAATACTTCTGGGCTGTTTGCTCAGTTAACCACCAGATGGCTTTCTTGTGTAAATGTCTCTCTGAGTAAATGACATTGTCTTCAGTTTCAATGGACCATCACTTCAGTTTTATGGCTACTATTTACACTGCTTCCACTGAACTATGATACAAGCTGGTTTACATCTGGACATAGGAGACACTTTGACTTTCAAAATGGTTTCCGTGTGTAAGTGTCTGTGTGTCCATGTCCAACCCACAAAGCCTTTTCTAAGAAATATATAATTTTCCTAAAGATTAATAAATAGCACAATTCCATTACAGCAGGTCTGCGCTCAAGATGGTGGTATCTGTGCTGGGCAGCATATGATTGATGAGTTACAGACTCCAGAGGAGCAGTGGATCAGTGCAGGGCACCATAACATCACCTGTTTCTCCACCAACACCCCCCCCCCCCCCCATCAAGTTGAGAAGGAAAAGCACAGAAGATAACCCTATAGTCAGTGGACCAGCGAATGACTCAGTGGTTGAAGGGCTCACATAGGCTGCCAAAGGTTTGACCATGAGTCAGTGCAGCTGCAGAGGCTGCAGGAGCACTGAAAGTAAATCCACGGATACAGTATTTATGAAGGGACTCTCTTTTGGTTCTCTTTCTCTTAAGGATGCTGGGCAATGCTGATGGCAACTCTTTGTTTGCCTTACAGCAGACAAAAGTTGAAATGGATCAAGAGTATTATATTTTTATGTATTATTACATGACCATAAAAGGAGTCTTTGACCTTGAATTCTCATATAGTAAGCTTGACAATGTATCTGTAATCACATTGTAAAAGTTTTATATTCAATTGTGTACTCACATTGATGTCAAAGAAATACTCACATTTCCATCCTCAAATGATTTAGGACTCAGATTTACCAGTGAAGGACTTGTGGTTAATGACAAGTGCAAATGGTCTGCTTGATCAGAATCAGAATCAGTATTTATTGTCATGAACAAGTCATGAAATTCTGTGTTTTGAGACAGCATCATATTATAACCATCTTACAACATTACTATAAAAAATAAAATAATAATAACTATACTAGGGCGCGAAAAGTAACTTTGGTTCATTAATTATTCAGGAATCTGATGGCAGTGGGGAAGAAGCTGTCCTTGTTCTGCTGAGTGCTTGTCTTTAGGCTCCTGTACCTGTTTCCTGATGGTAGCAGAGTGATGAAGGCATAACCTTTGTGGTGGGGGGTCTTTGAGGATAGAGGCTGCTTTTTTAAGACACCGCCTCATGTAGATGTCCTCGATGGAGTGAAATCTGGTGCCTGTGATGTCTCAGGCCGAGCAAACAACCCTCTGGAATTTATTCTTGACCTGAGAGTTGGCACCTCCATACCAGGCAGTGATGCAACCAGCCAAAATGCTGTCCACGGTACACCTGTAGAAGTTTATGAGAGTCTTTGGTGACATACTGAATCTCCTCAGACACCTCACAAAGTATAGCCACTGGTGAGCCTTCTTTGTGATTGCATCAACGTGGACATTCCAGGACAGATCCTCGGAGATGTTGACACCCAGAAATTTGCAGTTCTGGATCCTCTCCATTACTGAGCCCTTGATAAGGATTGGGTTTTTCCCCAACTTCCTCCTGAAGTCCACAATCATCTTGGTTTTTCTGACATTGAGCACAGTTTGTTGTTGTTACACCATTCAATGAGCTGATCTATCTTCCTCCTGTACACTTCCTCATTGCCATTTGTGATTCTGCCAACAACTGTGGTGTCATCGGCAAAATTGTAGATAGCAGTGGAATTGTGCTTTCTTCACAATGTTTATTGCCTTTCGCCTGTATTGAGTATTGTAGATGTCCGTCATGGTAGGAAGAGAGCCCCCAATGATCTTTTCTGCTGACTTCACTATCCTCTGCAGGGTCTTGTGGTCTGAGGAAGTACAGCTTCTGAACCAGGCGGTGATGCAGTTGCACAGGATGCTCTCGAAATATCCTCTGTACAATGTAGTGAGGATGGTGCAGGGAGGGGGGGGTGGGGTGGGGGAAGGGGCAGTGGGTGGGAGATGAAGTTTCCTCAGCCTACATAGGAAGTAGAGTTGCTGTTGGACTTTCTTGGCTATGGAGCTGCTCTTTGTTCCTCGTGCACACCACGAGATTTCGGGCTATTGATAACACTCTTTACTTCCACTTGCTTTAAAACTGTTATTAAACATACTAACGTGCTGAATAATAAAAGACAGGACAGCATTTTAAATCCCCCCCCCCCCCCCCCCAAAAAAAATCTGTGTACGCTGCATCAAATTCATCTGTGGGCAAACATTCAATTTTGCATTAAAAGAAGTACTTGGTTTAACACCATATCATTTTCAGCCACTGTTGGCAGAAATTTATTTCATACATCCCTGAACCATTTCCAAATTACAACTCAAATCTGATGAGAGTACTTGTGAGCGGAGTTGTGTTAACTCAGCAGAGTCACCTCAGTGTGACAGGGATTGGTCCTATAATGCTTATGGTATGACTAAACCATTAGGATGATGCACAGATGCATGGGAATTCTTGATGCAGCTGTGTAGATTAACAGTTAGATTAAGTAAAATTTCCACATGAGAAGAACACAAGAGAATAAATATAGAAGAACAGCTAAATATCCTCAGTTGTAGTTAGTGCAAAAGCAAATGTGCTGTGTCAGTCATGCAAACAAATGTCTTGGTGGTCCTGGATTAGTGTTATTTAGGCTGCGGGTAGTACCAGAAGGTTCAATAGCTTGATAGCTGTTGGGGGAATTTAAAAAAAAAACTTGGATGTAGTGGACTTCAACCTTCTACAGTGCAGTGCCCTCCACAATGTTTAGGACAGACACTTTTTTCCTTTATTTTCCCCTGTGCTCCACAGTTTTACATTTGTAATCAAACAATTCACAAGCAATTAAAGTGCACATTCCAGATTTTATTCTTTTCTTTTTAAAATATTTTTATTGATATTTGTACTATGGAAACAAAATGAACAATATAATTATATGTGCTCTAGAACTAGTAAAAAGTTACAATTGTGATCAAATGTAAAGATTCAGAAGTAGAATAGCACAAACATGTTACAGTAGAACCTAACAAAGAAAAAAAAGATAAATTCTAATCCCCTTTCTCCAAGCAAGGTTGACATTTAAAAAATAAATTCAAATGGCATAATCTTGGAGAGAGAACCATGCCAAAATTCCAAATCAACACCAACTCTTAAGGTTATGATAGTAGTCCATAAATGAGGCCCATATCATTTGAAATTTAACATTGAATCATTGATTGTATATCTACTTTTTTCCAAATTTAAACAAGACATAATATCCCTTAGCAACTGTGCGTGTGTAGGTGAAACATTGTTTTTCCATTTAATCAAAATTGCACATCTGGCCGTTACGAAGATAAAGATAAAATGCGACATTGAATTGAAATTAGTATAACATTATCATCACCAGGTATTCCAAAAAGAGCTATGAAAGAGTTAAGTTCCAATTTTAATTTATAAATAACCGATAAAGTTTGAAAAACTTACTTCCAAAATTTTTCTAAACTAGGGCAGGTCCAGAACATGTCAATTAAAGAGGAATCACCTGGATTAAATTATTTATGTCCTAATGCTTCTGCCTTTATTAACTCACAACAATCAAAACCTTTTAATCTTCAACAGGGTACTTGTCAAGGCTGTCTTCTAAGTCCATCAATTTTGACTTGGTCTTAGAGCTGTTAGCAATTGCCTTTCATGAGTGTAGAGATTTTTCAGGGATCTATAGGAAAGATTTTGAACATAAAGTTTCCTTATATGCAGATAATCTTCTGCTTTTTATATCTAACCCAGCGACTTCTTTACCATTCATATTATCTGTTCTATCTCAATTTAGTCAGTTCTTTGGGGATAAGCTGAATCTGCATAAAGTGAACTTATACCATTGAATGCTCCAGTACCTAGGTATTTTAATTTCCCTTTTAAGATTGTGAGTGATCAACTTATCTTTGTATTACTATTACCAAGAACTATATTTTATAGGGATTTTTTTTCTATTTTACTTACACAGATTAAATTGTCCCTAATGAGATAGTCACCTTTGTCAATTTCTACAATTGGTTACATTAATTCTATTAAAATGAATATCTTACCTAAATTTTTGTATCTTTTCCAATCCCAATTTTTATCCCTAAATGCTTTTTTGATTTGCTTTTTATCTTATATATGACAAGGAAAATGTCCCTGCTAAAATAAAATTAATCTTCAAAAATCAAAAAAGGAATGGTGGTTTGGCATGTTCTAATTTTAGATTTTAATATTGGGCGGCCAATGTACGTAACTTGATTCTTTTGTTGCAATTTGATATTAGAGTTGAACGCCCACATGGAATTAAATTTTACTGAGAATTATTTCTTTGTTGGCAATTCTTGGGTCTTTATCTTTTTATAAATTAACTGACAACATGATCATTAAATACAGTTTGAGAATTTGGGGACAACTTAGGAGATTTTTGGATTTCAGAGTTTTTTTCTTATTAGCCTAATTATATCCAATCATCTTTACCAATCCTTTTTGCAAGATGCAGTTTTAATGAGTGGCATAGATTGGGTGTTAAATGTTTTAAAGACATATTTATTGACAACAATTTTGCATCCTTTGAACAATTGGTTGTAAAATTTAATTTACCTTAAGTTCATTTTTTTAGATATTTACAAATTAGGCATTTTGTTCAATCCCAGGTTCCTAATTTTCCTGGAATTCCCAAGGCAAATATTCTTGATACATTTTTTGAACTACAGCCCCCTTATAAAGGCTTAATATCTCTTATTTACGACAAAAATGACTAATTTAAGACGAGCTTCATTAATTAAAATCAAGAACACTTGGGGGCAAGATTTGAACCTTGAGGTGTGGAATCCTATTTTTAAAATGATTAACATTACATCCTTTTGAGCATAACCTTGTCTGTTACAATTTAAAGTGGTTTATGGAGTGTGCGTATTGTATCATTTTTATCTGGACACAAGTCCTTGATGTGACAAATGTAAAACAGATTTTATTCAAGGTCATTTATATACATTTTGGTTTGACCATGTCAAAATGACAGCACTTTTCAGGGCACCATAATGTTTGGGACATTGGGCTTCACAGGTGTTTGTCAGAATTCGGGTATGTTTAATTGCTGTATTGGTGTAAGAGCTGGGCTTGCTTCTAAGCTTCTGATCAACTTTGGAGTCTGTAGTTGCCATTTTTCTACATGAGGACCAGAGTTGTGCCAATGAAAGCCAAAGAAGCCATTATGAGGCTGAAAAACAAGAATAAACCAGTAAGAGACAGTTCCTGAATGTTGCAGTGTCGCCTCTGTATTTCTGTTCATGAAGTCTTGAGGGATTTTTAGGGCTTTTAGGCAAAAGGAAACAATAAACTAAATTCAAATAAGTATGCAAAGATTATGAAGTTAATTTAATTGGATGAATTCAAAGTTATTTCAAGGCTGCTGGATGTAATAGGAGAATATCTGAAAGGATTAATGGAAATTTCATTGAAATGAGCAAATCAAGGCTGTATGGATCAGTAGTTCAGAAGATATATAACTTAAACCCTAACAAGGTGGCTAACTAATAATCTAGTTATTAATTTATTAGTTACTAAAATTAATGGCTATTATGAGGTCAGGACCCAGCATTACATTTTGAGAATTTAATTTTGATTGTAAAAAATACAAAAAATATAAAGCTTTTCAGCACGTATTGTTGGAGAGTTATATACAGGAATATAGTTCATAAATGCCTTTTTTACCTCACCTACTTGGGTCATCATTAAGATACCACTGGAGCTGCAGATTGCATTTTTAATTATCCTGTGGCAAATGTCTAAGCACCAAGCAACACATTTAATCAAACCAAGAGGAACTTAGTCGGTAATATCCAATGTTCAGTCACTGTTTCAGGTCTTGAGATTAAGGGGCCTGATTTGAAACGTTGACTGACCTTTATTACTCCTGTACGTGCTGAACCTGCTAAGTTCTTCCAGCTTCTCTCTGTTCAAGATTCTGGCACCTGCAGGCTTTGATATTTTTAGCATGTATAATCAGTTTACTTGGTAATTAGCTCTATCGTCTTGTTGTGAGCTTCTGTCAACAAAAAGGGTGCTATGTTTCTTGTAACAGTGAGTTTACAATAACAATCAGAACCACGTTTATCATGAAAATGTTTGGTTTGTTGTTGTTTTGTGGCACAAAATTGTTATAAATTACAGTTCCATAAATACAATATTTAAAAATAAATAATTAGTGGGGAAAAAAGAGAAAAAAGTGAGGTAGTGTCTATAGATTGTTTGTCCGTTCAAAAATCTGATGGCAAAGGGGAAGAAGCATTTTTTATAATGTTGGGTGTGGGTCTTCAGGCTCCTGTACCTCCTCCTTTGATGGTAGGAGTGAAAAAAGGACTTGGCCTGGTTGATGAGGGCCCTTGATGGTAAAGGCTGCTTTCTTAAAACAATTCCTCTTAAAGATGACCTGAATGAAGTGAAGACTAATGCTGAAGATAGCACTGGCTGAGTTTACAACCTTTTGTAGCCTTTTCCTGTCCTGTGCATTGGCACCTCCATACCAATGATGCACCACTCAGAATGCTTTCCATGGTACACCTGTAGAAACTTGCAAGTATCTTCAGTGACATATCAAATCTCCTCAGAGTCTTAAGGAAATATAGCTGTTAGTGACCATTCTTCATGATTACATTAACTCGATGGTCCCAGGATTGACACCCAGGATTTTGTGAAGTTCCTTAGTTTCGCTCACGTTGAGTGGAAGGTTGTCGTTGTTCACTACTCAACCAACTGATCAATCTCCACGGTGCACCCTTCTTCATTGCCCTTTGTGATTCTGCTGCCGACAATCATGGTGTCCTCGACAAATTTGTAAATGTCATTTGAACTGTGCCTGGCCCCACAGTCATGTGAGTCAAGCACATGTCCTTGAGGGTGTGCCTGTGTGGATTATGAGCGAGGAGGTGATGTTGTATCCGATCTGCACTGACTGTGGGCTTCTGATGAGGATGTCAAGGATCCAGTTGCAGGCAGAGGTGCAGAGGCCCAGATATTAAAGATTGCTGACCAGTACTGAAGAGATTATGGTGTTGAAAGTTGAGCTGTAATCAAAGAAAAGCAGCCCGATATACATATTACTAAATGTCAATAATGGTATATAAATGTTTTTCTATCAATCATCCACCAAGAAGAAAGCAAATAAAAGATAAAACAGTTCTTCCTCAGCAGATCAGGTGGTTTCTTTTTGAGTACTTATGATACAGACCTCAAGGAATAGAGCCTGTGATATCTGCTTTGGTTTTGTGGGTCCTTGAAGCTATCTGGTAATGCCTTGTTAAAAACATAAGTTGACAAGTTGATATTGGATCTCTTAATACTCAAATGATCAGGAAGTGGCTTGGAGAGAACACCTGCAATGGTTGATTATCCTCAGTGGTGTAGGCAGAGTTGGTGGTACCTTTGTTGTTTTTTGGGGTGCCTGCTTTAGTTGACCACAATTGCACCTTACTGACTTTTACATTTTCAACTCTCTGTCTGGTCAGTAACTACTTGAACAGAAAACCTGCATATTATAGAATGCACCTGGATTATATTTCCAAATAACAGTTCTATATTTTAACAGCAGTAGCTACATAAGCAGAGATCAAAGAAATTTCTCAGTACTCAGACACCTCCTGAGTGGCCAAACTTGGGCAAAAATATTTTTGACTGGGGGCTTTAGGAAGAAAGGGGCATGCAGTTTTTCTTTCAAACGTTTCTTGCCTGCCTCGGTATTAATAATTCAGCTTGTGACCATCCGGAGCAGCTAATGTCTTAGTTCATTTATGCTGAATATGCTTCTTACAGAAGCTGATTTATTGGTCATGACTATAACCATATAACAATTACAGCACGGAAATGGACCATTTTGTCCTTTCTAGGGTGGGAATTTGTTACGGCATGGACTGGTAGGGCCGAACTGGCCTGTTCTGTGCTGTAAGTGGTTATATGGTTATATGGTTAATCTGCACCAAACTAAGTACTCTCCTCCAGTCCCACCTACCTCCACCCTGCCCATAACCCTCCATTCCCCTCTCATCCATATGCCCATCCAATTTTTCCTTAAATGACAGATTCTTGAAGTGTATGACTCTTCCCTTGGAGAGTTACGAGATCTGAAAATTACATGCAAGACCCACATCCCAAACTTTCCTTACTTTCAATATCAAAGCATAAAAGTGTGAATTTGGTGTTGTTTCATGTGTTTTTGACCTTCATAATTACTCTGAGAAAAACCAAGTCCAATTTAAAATGAGTAATGTTCTTGTCCTATTTGCTTTGGATATGGCATTTTAAAAAAAATGTTTTGTTTTAAGTTATTACCATGGGATGAATGAAATTTGCTTTAAGCCTTAATAGAATCATGTATACATTCCCTTCAGCCTAACTCGTCGATGCTGACCAAATGACCATCTGAACAACCTATTTGCTTGTGTTTGCCCCACATCTTTCATATCTGTTCAAATGTATTTTAATGTCATAATTGTACCTGCATTCTACAACTTCCTCTGACATCTTCTTTAACTCCATTTGTGTGAAAAGTTGCTCCTCTGGTCCCTTTTGAAACATTAACCCCAACCCCCTCACCTTAAATTTAAGACCGCTAGTTTAGAGTCTTCTAACCTGTGTAAAAGGCTGTCTTTGGCTTGGCTTCGCGGACGAAGATTTATGGAGGGGGTAAAAGTCCACGTCAGCTGCAGGCTCGTTTGTGGCTGACAAGTCCGATGCGGGACAGGCAGACACGGTTGCAGCGGCTGCAGGGGAAAATTGGTTGGTTGGGGTTGGGTGTTGGGTTTTTCCTCCTTTGCCTTTTGTCAGTGAGGTGGGCTCTGCGGTCTTCTTCAAAGGAGGTTGCTGCCCGCCAAACTGTGAGGCGCCAAGATGCACGGTTTGAGGCGATATCAGCCCACTGGTGGTGGTCAATGTGGCAGGCACCAAGAGATTTCTTTAGGCAGTCCTTGTACCTTTTCTTTGGTGCACCTCTGTCACAGTGGCCAGTGGAGAGCTCGCCATATAACACGATCTTGGGAAGGCGATGGTCCTCCATTCTGGAGACGTGACCCACCCAGCGCAGCTGGATCTTCAGCAGCGTGGACTCGATGCTGTCAACCTCTGCCATCTCGAGTACTTCGACATTAGGGATGAAAGCGCTCCAATGGATGTTGAGGATGGAGCGGAGACAACGCTGGTGGAAGCGTTCTAGGAGCCGTAGGTGATGCCGGTAGAGGACCCATGATTCGGAGCCGAACAAGAGTGTGGGTATGACAACGGCTCTGTATACGCTTATCTTTGTGAGGTTTTTCAGTTGGTTGTTTTTCCAGACTCTTGTGTAGTCTTCCAAAGGCGCTATTTGCCTTGGCGAGTCTGTTGTCTATCTCATTGTCGATCCTTGCATCTGATGAAATGGTGCAGCCGAGATAGGTAAACTGGTTGACCGTTTTGAGTTTTGTGTGCCCGATGGAGATGTGGGGGGGCTGGTAGTCATGGTGGGGAGCTGGCTGATGGAGGACCTCAGTTTTCTTCAGGCTGACTTCCAGGCCAAACATTTTGGCAGTTTCCGCAAAGCAGGACGTCAAGCGCTGAAGAGCTGGCTCTGAATGGGCAACTAAAGTGGCATCGTCTGCAAAGAGTAGTTCACGGACAAGTTTCTCTTGTGTCTTGGTGTGAGCTTGCAGGCGCCTCAGATTGAAGAGACTGCCATCCGTGCGGTACCGGATGTAAACAGTGTCTTCATTGTTGGGGTCTTTCATGGCTTGGTTCAGCATCATGCTGAAGAAGATTGAAAAGAGGGTTGATGCGAGAACACAGCCTTGCTTCACGCCATTGTTAATGGAGAAGGGTTCAGAGAGCTCATTGCTGTATCTGACCCGACCTTGTTGGTTTTCGTGCAGTTGGATAATCATGTTGAGGAACTTTGGGGGACATCCGATGCGCTCTAGTATTTGCCAAAGCCCTTTCCTGCTCACGGTGTCGAAGGCTTTGGTGAGGTCAACAAAGGTGATGTAGAGTCCTTTGTTTTGTTCTCTGCACTTTTCTTGGAGCTGTCTGAGGGCAAAGACCATGTCAGTAGTTCCTCTGTTTGCGCGAAAGCTGCACTGTGATTCTGGGAGAATATTCTCGGCGACACTAGGTATTATTCTATTTAGTAGAATCCTAGCGAAGATTTTGCCTGCAATGGAGAGCAGCGTGATTCCCCTGTAGTTTGAGCAGTCTGATTTCTCGCCTTTGTTTTTGTACAGGGTGATGATGGTGGCATCACGAAGATCCTGAGGCAGTTTACCTTGGTCCCAACAAAGCTTGAAAAACTCATGCAGTTTGGCATGCAGAGTTTTGCCGCCAGCCTTCCAGACCTCTGGGGGGATTCCATCCATACCTGCTGCTTTTGCCACTTTTCAGTTGTTCGATTGCCTTATATGTCTCATCCAGGGTGAGGACCTCATCCAGCTCTAGCCTTAGGGGCTGTTGAGGGAGCTGGAGCAGGGCGGAATCTTGGACTGAGCGGTTGGCACTGAAAAGAGATTGGAAGTGTTCTGACCATCGGTTGAGGATGGAGATCTTGTCGCTGAGGAGGACTTTGCCGTCTGAGCTGCGCAGCGGGCTTTGTACTTGGGGTGAGGGGTCGTAGAAACCCCTGAAGTCACCAATGTCCGCGCTGAGCTGGGTTCATTTGGCGAGGCTAGTCCACCACTCATTTTTGATCTCCCGGAGTTTGCGCTGAAGATGGCTGCATGCGCGACGGAAGGCTTGTTTCTTCTCTGGACAGGACGGCTTTGTAAGGTGAGCCTGGTGGGCAGCTCGCTTCTTTGCCAGCAGCTCCTGGATTTCCTGGCTGTTTTCGTCAAACCAGTCCTTGTTTTTCCTGGAGGAGAAGCCCAGTACCTCTTCAGTGGATTGCAGTATGGTAGTCTTCAACTGATCCCAGAGGGTTTCAGGGGACGAGTCCGTGAGGCGGGTTGCATCGTCGAGCTTTGCTTTGAGGTTTGCCTGGAAGTTTCCTCTCGCTTCGTCTGACTGCAGGTTTCCAACATTGAACCTCTTTCTGGGGGCTTTACTGTTCCTGGGCTTTGGCTTGAAGTGAAGGTTGAGCTTGCAGCGAACCAGCCGGTGGTCAGTGTGGCATTCCGTGCTAGGCATGACCCTGGTGTGGAGCACATCTTGTTTGTCACTTTCTCGCACCAGGATGTAGTCCAGGAGGTGCCAGTGTTTGGATCGGGGATGCATCCAGGTGGTCTTAAGGCTGTCCCTCTGCTGAAAAAGGGTGTTTGTAATGACAAGCCGCTGTTCTGCGCAGAGCTCCAACAGGAGGCGCCCATTGTCGTTGCACTTGCCGACACCATGCTTGCCCAGGATTCCTGGCCAGGTTTCTGAGTCTTTGCCGACACGAGCGTTGAAGTCGCCCAGGATGACAACCTTGTCGGCTGTAGGGGTGCTTTGGATGAGGTTGCGCAGGTCGGTGTAGAACTTGTCCTTTTCTGCTGGTTCCACCTGGAGGGTTGGAGCATAGACACTGATGAGGGTGATGCGACGCTTGTTTTGAAGAGGGAGTCGCATGGACATGATTCGGTCCGAGAGGCCTGTCGGAAGGTTTTCGAGTTTGGAGGCAATGAAGCTCTTGACCATGAAGCCTACACCAGATAGGCGTCGTTCATCCGAAGGCTTGCCAGATCAGTAGAGTGTGTAGCCCGCGCCGCGTTCTTGGAGGCTGCCTACATCTAACTATTTATCTAATCCCTGCTAACTTTGTATACCCTTTTAAGGTTAGCCTGAGACTCCAAAGCTTTTGAGAAAAAAAATCCCAGCCTATCCAGCCTCTCCTTGTAACTTTTCTTGCCCACTAGTCCCAGTAATGTACTTGTAAAACTCTTCTGCAGCCTTTGCAGTTTCATTGGGTCAATAAAGTACATTGATATTTTCCTTCACATGAACTTCAGGTGTTCTTGAGACTTCACATATTCATGGACTTTCACATATTCTTTAGAAATAATGAGAGATCACACAATTAATTTTTTTACATTTAGAAATACAGCGCATTAACAGGGGCTTCTGACCACAAGTCTGTGCTGCCCAAATAGACCAATTAACCTATAAGCCTTGTAGGTTTTTTTAATATGTTGATCTGTGCCAAATTAGCTGAGCATCAAATTCACTGCTTTCACAATTGATTTAATTTACAAGAGGACTCAAAATGACTTTTTATTTCACACTTAGAGGCCAGCACCTCTCTCAAAAATCTATTCCTTTGTCAGTCACGTGATTCTCTTAAAAATGGAATTATTGGTTCTACAGTGTGCTATGACCTCCTCAGTAAATGGAGGGGACTAGAATGGTTTCAGTTAGAGTAGGAATTGCCTTCATAATTCAGGTAATTGAATACAGGAATGGGGTTCCATGTTACAGCTAAACAATGCATCTAGCTATAGGAAAGATGTCATTAGACTGAAGCGGATACAGAAACGATTCATGAGGATGTCGCACGGACTAGCAGACTTGAGTTCTGTAGTGCACGTCGAAAGAATCAAAGACTTGTTGATCCAAACCAAGGCTTTTATTAACCAAAAGACTGGAGCGTATCACATGTAGGTCGACCAGTCCAGAATGATCTGGGTCTGGCTAGGAGCAACATTTTAAGACCTGTCAGTAGGCGTGGTTACGCTCTCAGCTAATCACAGCCATCCTATACTACAATATATACATCGGTGATAGAGTCCGTACTATCTCATTCACCCCTTATTTGAGAACTGACCCCAGGGTGAATGGAGGGTTGTAAAAATAAAAATGGGGGGCGGGGGGAAAGATCATCTGGCGTGACCGCTGTGGTGCTGGGATTGGGGCCACTGGAGTTGTGTTGCTGGCGGGCTCGTTGGGTGCGTGCCCCATCTCGCTCAATTCCCCAACGGTGTTGTCGACAGGCTGGCCTGAGTTGTTGCCACTGCTGCTGGTGGGGTGGTGCCAATCCCTCTGTTCAAGCACGTGACCGAGGGGAGAAGGAGTTGGAGGAGGTTGGGTCGGGAGCAATGCCGGGTCCGATCAGTTTGTGCTAGGTCCCTTACTGAGATCGTGTCCTCCCGCCCGTCTGGATACTCAATGTATGCGTAATGCAGGTTTGCATGGATCAGCGTCACTCGGTTAACCAAAGGGTCGTTCTTTGAGTACCGGATGTGGCGTCGCAGTACGACAGGTCCGAGAACCGTGAGCCAGGCTGGCGTGGTTGTTCCCAATTCAGATTTCCTCGGGAAAGAAAGTCCTTTCATGGGGAATGGCATTCGTCGCGGTGCATAGGAGGGAGTGGATGGAGTGTAGGGCGCTAGTGAGTATGTCCTGCCAGCAAGCGGTGGGGAGGCCTTTGGACTGGAGGGAAAGTGTGACTGCTTTCCAGATGGTGGCGTTCTCTCTTTCGACCTGCCCATTACCATGTGGGTTATAGCTGGTGGTCCTGCTTGAAGCAATACAGCGTTCCAGGAGGTACTGCGAACGGGGAGTGAGAGTACTCGTCGATCACCCTAAGAATGTAGGTGTTACAGTTGGTCGACGGTAGGGGGCCCTTGAAGTCCACGCTTAGACGTTCAAATGGCCGTGTGGCTTTGATGACTTGGGTGTTCTCTGGGCAGAAGAAGTGGGGCTTGTACTCAGCGCACACCGGGTAGGCTCGGGTCATGGAGCAAATCTCCTCGACCGTGTAGGGCAAGTTGTGGGCCTTAATGAAGTGCGTGAACCTAGTGACTCCTGGATGACAGAGCTCCTCGTGGAGTCTCTGCAGCCTGTCCAGTTGTATGTGGCGCAAGTCCCCCTTGAGAGCGCATCTGGCGGGTCATTGAGCTTACCAGGCTGGTACAGTATGTCATAATTGAAAGTGGAGAGTTTGATTTTCCACCTAGTGATCTTGTCATTCTTGATCTTACCTCGCTGGGTATTGCTAAACATGAAGGGGACCGTACGTTGGTCAGTCAGCAGTGTAAAGCGCCAGCCAGTGAGGTAGTTCCTCCAACGACGTACTGCTTAGACTATGGCCTGAGCCTCCTTCTTTACAGAGGAGTGTCGGCTCTTAGGGACTCTAGAGGGTCCTGGAGAAGAAGGCTACCGGCCAGCTGGCCTGGTTCAAAGTGACCGCCAGTGCAAAATCGGATGCATCGCTCTCTACTTCGAATGGAATGGACTCATCGATGGTGTGCAGCTAGCAGCGGCGATGTCTGATTTGATGCGGTCGAAGGCCGCTCTGGCTTTGGTTGACAGTGGGAAGGAGATGGTCTTGATAAAGGGCTGTGCCTTATCGGCGTAGTGTGAAACCCATTGGGTGTAATACGAAAAGAAACCCAGGCAGCATCTGAGTGCCTTTTGGGTGTGGGTGGGGGGGGGGGTGGTGGGAGGTCCATGAGGGGACACATGCGGTCAGGGTCCAGCATGACTACCCCGTTCTCTACCACACAACCTAGAATTGCGAGCCGAGTGGTCCGGAAGACGCACTTGTCGAAATTGTAGGTTAAGTTCAGCCGAATTTTTTCTCAAGGTTGGCATCATGATCCTGCATGTCATGGCCGCAGATGGTGACATTGTCCAGATACGGAAAAGTAGCAGTCAGCCTGTTCTGGTTCACCATCCAGTCCATTTCCCACTGGAAGACCAGGACACCATTTGTGACCCCCAAAGGGTACCCTGAGGAATTGATACAGCTGCCCATTCGCTTCGAAGGCCGTGAAAGGTCGGTCTCCTGGGCGGATCGGGAGCTGGTGATAGGTCGAACGTTGGTCAGTGGTGGAGAACACACGGTATTGGGCACTCTAATTCACTATATCCATGATCCGTGGGAGGGTGTACGTGTCCAGAAGCGTGAAGCGATTGACTGTCTGGCTGTAGTCAACCACCATCCGCAGCTTCTCCCTGTTTTTAACAAATACCACCTGGGCCCTCCAGGGACTTGAGCTGGGTTCGATAATGCCCTCGTCCAGCAGTCTGCGCACCTCGCTTGTGATAAATTTCCTCTCCTCGTTACTAAACTGCTGGCTTTTGGTGGCCACTGGTTTCCAGCCAGGGGTGAGGTTTGCGAAGAGTGCTGGTGGAGAGGCTACATGTGGGGCACCTGGGTGCGGGGACGGGTGGTGTGGGTTGATGCTGGCAGGAGGCCTCCGGAGTGGAGTGGTTACAGACAGAGAGAGGCGCGTGGGGTCTCCCATAGTGCAGGGAAACAGTTCAGAAATGGCCCTGAAAATCCAGTCCCAGCAATATGGGTGTGCACAGTTGAGAGAGGGCTAACAGTTTAAAATCAATAAATGTGATGCCCTGGACTTTCAGGGTCACCACACAATACCCCTTTACCCCAGACGAGTGTGATCTAGATGCCAATGAAATTGTTTGGTCAGTGGGGAGGATGACCAGTCCGCAACGGTGGGCCAGGTGAGGACGGATAAAACTCTCGGTTGACCCAGAGTCAAACAAGCAGTTGGTATGGTGTCTGTGCACTTTAATCAGTTATATCGCTTTTGTGAGGGGATGTGGGGAGTCCTGGTCCAGGGTCACTGATGCAGCAACCTGTGCTGGGGACAGTGGAGTCTTGTGTGATGACGTCACGTGGCGTTGGGCCTGAAGAGCACTACGTGTGAGTGGTGATGTCACAGGAGCAGTCGGGTTGAAGCTGTCAGTGTCGAGTGGCTGGGGCTGCTATTTGCAGCCATCTGGGGCCGTCAGACTGCCGACAGTAAGTGCTGGGGGTGGCTGCTTGTAGAAAGCAGTGGGGTGGTCGGTCGGGCAGTCGCTGGCGGTAGTGGAGGTGGGTACCGAGTTGGTAGCATCGGTGGGTACCCAGTCGGCAGTGTTGGTGGTGGCGGTGGGTACCCGGTTGGCAGCAGTTACCAGGTCGTTGGCAGCGATCGCTGAAGTTTGGGCCGGAGTCAAGGCTGTTGCTCCATGTGGGTGGTCCAAACGCACCAACGTTATCACAGCGAGGGTGGAGTGTACCTTCCGTGCTCGGTGCCTGCCCCGTGACATCGAGTGCTTCTGCGTGATCGAGCTCTCGCTCTCATTGGACAAGAGCTCTGATGAAGAGAGGTTTGAATGAGGGGATGGCAGTTGGGCCTCACACGAGGCACTGTGTTTGGCGGCGGCCATTTTGGAGTGAAAGACTACAGCAAAATGACCGTTTTTAAGGCACTTCTGGCTTTCCTTGTAGGACACTGATGCCTGCTGTGCTTGTCCCTCCTGCAGAAGTAGCACTTTGGGGTCACATCAGGCAGGGTAGCAGCGGCAGACAGGCCATCGGGGGGTATCCTACTCACTTCATAGCGTGAGGTCCAGCCCTGAGCGTAAGCGTCAATACATAAGACCGCATCCTCCATCATCTCTGTGATCTGGGTCGCATCATTGAGGTTTTCTCCCTTGTGCTCTAGCAGGTGCTGCCTCACCTCATTCAATCAGACCCCGGCCACATAAGCATTCCAAATGAGATCATCAGTGATCTCAGCAGCAGTTCTGACTGTGCAGGCACAGGCTCTGCCCACTACCCTTAGTGTTTGGAGGTAAGCTCTACAGGACTCACCGGGCAGTTGCCTCCTGGTCGCTAGCTTGTACCGGATGTAGACACTGTTCACACATCGTTCGTAGAGTCCTTTCAGCACCTTCATGGCTGCGGTGTAGGTGGCTGCGTCCTGGATGCTCTTGTAGATCTTCGGGGACACCATAGACATCAATACTAGCAGTCGATGACCGTCCTCCTCCACGGCAGGGTCAGAGAGTTGTAGGTAAGCCTCGAAACACCTCACCCAGTGCTTGAAGTCATTCAGGGCAGTGAGCTGACTGCGAGTCGATGTTGAGGCATTCCGGTAGCAGCATACGCTCCATCCATAGAAACCTTTTTGATTAATAAAATTGTAGTGCACGTCGAAAGAATCAAAGGATTGTTGATCCAAACCAAGGCTTTTATTAACCAAAAGACTGGAGCATATCACATGTAGGTCAACCAGTCCAGAATGACCTGGGTCTGACTCGGAGCAATCCTTTAAGACCTGCCAGTAGGCGTGGCTATGCTCTCAGCCAATCACAGCCATCCTATACTATAATAATCACATATATACATCGGTGATAGAATCTGTACTATCACAAGTTCTAAGGAGGGACTTTTCTTCCTGGAGCATAGGAGGCAGAGAGGTGACTGTATGAAGGTATATAAAATCTGAAGGGGAATGGCTAAAATACTGTAAATAGTTATCATATTTTTATTTTCCTGGAATAGGGGAGACTAAATCATCTGTTTAAGAAGAGAGAAGGAAGATTTAAAAGAAACCAAGTGCAACTTCTTCATGCAGAAGATGGTGGGTATATGGAATGAACTGCCAAAGGGAGTGGTAGATGGAAGGAAAATTGTAACATATAAAATACATTTAGACAGATGCATGGGGAGGAAAAGCAGGCAAGTGAGACCAGCTTTGGGAAACATCTTTAAGAGTATGGATGAGTTGGGCTGAAGGGCCTGTTTCCCTGATGCAAAACTTTGTGACTCCGTCCAGTGGTTAAGATGTGCAGCAACCTGTTTGTGGATGGCGGTGAGGATAAATGAGCAAGGACTGTCAAGCAAATGATGTACATTATCATGAATGGTGTGGTTGAGCTGCTTGAATTTCATCATCAATTATCCAGCAAAATAAACAAGATTCCATTGAAATTCTGGCCTGTACCATTTAACTTTGTTACACCGCGTTGTTTTTACTCGATTAAATTAAGTTGAAAAAATATTTGATCTAAATAATATTGTATTAATTTCTATCTATTTCCATTAATTATTAGCAGTGAATTGGACAAATAATATTGACGGCAAAATTAGTGTGCATGCTGTAATAATGTAAATTTTCAACAGTATGAAGGGAAGCGATAATGCTAATTGCAAATTACCACGTTTTTGGATGCTGCTCTGCTGCTTAGCTTGTGAAACTCTAGCGTGCCTTCTGTCTCTTCATGACTTTCAAGGAATAATCCCTATTTGCACATTAATTGCTCATTAAATGGGCCACAGAAAACAAGAAGGGCAATTGAAATCCTGGAGTGTCCTCCCTATAAATAATAGTTGTTAGTTTTAAAATTTAAATCAAACTTTTAAGCTAGTCTTCATTAGCTGGTCAGAGAATGTAAAAATGAGGACGTTATGGCTTTACAAAGCATTGGTGAAGCTCTATCTCAAATAATGTGTGCAGTTTTGTAGTCACTACGTTAGAAAGGGTATAATTGCTCTGGTGAGGGTGCAGATAAGATTCACAAAGATGCTGCTAGATGGCCTGTTGTGAGGAGAAACGGTGCGTTTTTTTTCTCTTGACGGAAGAAAGCTGAGGAGGACCTGTTGGAGTTGTATAAAATACAGCATATTACATTTTTCATCAAAGCAGAGGCATCTATGACGAGAAGACATGGGCCTTCTGTAAGAGGTTGAGAGGGAAGATTTAGGATTTTTTTTCACTCAGATCTTTGTTGAAATTTGGAGTTCACAGCCTGGGAGTGTGGTGGAGCCACACATTTAAGAAGCATCTAGGTGAGCATAAAAGGCTCCTGGCCATGTGGGAATAGTATGGATGGGTTCAATGGGACAGGTTGGGCCAAAGGGCTTTGTTGCATTGTGCTTCACTGGGCTGAAAAGTCTGACCTTCTCATCATCGGCTACTCAAATGTGTCTCTTGTGAGTTCTCAGCAATCCTGTAGAACTTCTAAATAAAGGTTATCGTCTTTTCTTCAGCAAACCCTGCACTGCACCTGTCTCTCAGATGGACAGGAGATAATGTGACCAGTTCCAGCACTAGCCAGCTCCATTAGCAGTCTTCTCCTCAAAATTTTTTTTTAATCAACCTCCGATCTTTGAAACTTGATGGACTCTTATTTAACTACATAAATAAATGCACGCGCATATTTACTCCAACCAATGTTGTTTGACTAAAGTTGCCAGTAACTTTCTAATGATTGACCTGAAATTTCCAAGCCAAAATTAATTTCCTCCTCTCTCTCCACCATTTGGGACCCCAAGCAGTCTTTCCATGTGGAATAATAGTTTACTTGTAGGGACCATTTACTGCAGCTGCAATGTAGCCTCCTCTACGACGGGAGATTGGATGCAGTCCGGGAGATCACTTTGTTCAGCACCTTTACTTTGTCTGCTGTAACAGTGAGGACCATCCAGTGGCCAACTATTATAATTCCACACCCCATGCCACATTGACATGTCTGCTCATGGTCTTGTGACAGATTGTTATATTTTATATAGATATAGTTTAAAGGAGATAAATTGTGGCAGATTTTTCAGTGTAGGTCACAAACAAACACTTCAAAACAGATCTCATTTAAAATGCCAGAGCTCTGCTCAAGCCAGACAGTCCAAGCTTCAAGTACCTTGGCAAAAACTTTGAAGAATGCCTATAAAGACATCACAAGTAGGTGTTAATTGGACATGCTGTGGAGTAATGGATTCTTTTTCTTTGGCTTGGCTTCGCGGACGAAGATTTATGGAGGGGTTAAAAGTCCACGTCAGCTGCAGGCTCGATTGTGGCTGACAAGTCCGATGCAGGACAGGCAGACACGGTTGCAGCGGTTGCAGGGGAAAATTGGTTGGTTGGGGTTGGGTGTTGGGTTTTTTCTCCTTTGTCTTTTGTCAGTGAGGTGGGCTCTGCAGTCTTCTTCAAAGGAGGTTGCTGCCCGCCAAACTGTGAGGTGCCAAGATGCACGGTTTGAGGCGATATCAGCCCACTGGCGGTGGTCAATGTGGCAGGCACCAAGAGATTTCTTTAGGCAGTCCTTGTACCTTTTCTTTGGTGCACCTCTGTCACGGTGGCCAGTGGAGAGCTCGCCATATAACACGATCTTGGGAAGGCGATGGTCCTCCATTCTGGAGATGTGACCCACCCAGCGCAGCTGGATCTTCAGCAGCGTGGACTCGATGCTGTCGGCCTCTGCCATCTCGAGTACGTCGATGTTAGGGATGAAGTCGCTCCAATGAATTTTGAGGATGGAGCGGAGACAACGCTGGTGGAAGTGTTCTAGGAGCCGTAGGTGATGCCGGTAGAGGATTACTGTTTTGAAAAGCAACTGATGAAGGAACTCAGAAGATTGGGTCCGGTGCTTCAGTCTGTCTGAATGCAGTTTGCTGTTCTCGGAAGGTCATGTGGTTTTACAAGCAGAGTTAAACAGACTTTTCTCTGTGTGTGTGTGAGAGAGAGAATTCAGTTCTACAGTTCAGCAGCAGTAGCTGGGACAGGAACAGGACAAGCTGGCAAACTTGTGGAAAACCCCATTTTGAAGACTGGTTGTGAGTTCTTATTTCAGCCTGGTCAAAGCCCTTATGGACAATACTAGAGGAGATGGCTGGCTGCATAATGTTTCCCTTGAAATAAGGGAAACAAAAAGGAACTCTGTGGCGACCTGAAAGAAAGAGGTTATTATCTGGAAAACCCTGATGGAGCAAGTTTCTTCAGCGAGACACTGAAGTGGCTAATCGGAAGGAATTAGTTTGTGTCCAACGAGCAATAAATCTCTCTAAAAACCAACAAGAACCTTCCTGAGTGCTAACCATTTACCTTGTAAGCACTAAAGCCTGGTGAAGATTCCTAAACGTTAAATTCTGTGCGCAGTATATGAATTTCCTGCAACCAGTGAACTTGGAGGAGTGAGAAGTGAGATTGGACTATAAATCAAAGAACTTACATGTACATTACATACACGTGTGCTTAGAATTAGAAGGGGGTTAACTTAATAGTAGTAAGTTAGAGTTTGATGCTGTTTTCATGTTGAAAGATCATTAAAAGCAACTTTTGTTTAAGTAACCATTTGTTTTGGTGAATTTTTATTGCTGCTGGGTTTTGGGGTCCTCTGGGCCCATAACAGTCTCATGTACTGCCAAGTTGAGACCTCCCGCAAATTCTGTCTTAGTAGTTTCCAATCATTGGTATCAATATCGACTTTTCCAATTTCCATTAACCTCCTCCCCCAGTCTCTCACTTTCCTTTATCCCTCTGTTTCATTTCCTCCAACTCTTCTTCCCTTTCCTTCCTCCTATCAGAGTTGCCCTTCTGAGCCCTCTGCCCTGATCACTTTTCAGTTTCTTTGTCTTCTACCCTCCCACCTCTTCCCTTTTAGCTTGTGCTCTTCTCCTTCTCCACCCACACCCACCCCCCCACCCCCCCCCCCCCCCCCGCACTTTATTCAGGTGTCTACTTCACAATCAACACTCCTGAGGAAGGGCACAGGCCTGAAACAGCGACTGCCTTTAACTTCAAATAGATGCTGTGTGACCTCCTGAGTTTCTCTTGCACTTTTATGTATTGCAGTGGACAGCAAACAGCATTTTGATGTGCAAAAGACCTGTGTATGACAAGTTAGAATCTACTACATTGTTTCCGGGAGATCTATGGACATTCTGATATTGAGTGAAAAGAAATCTTGATGCCAGCCTAATTATAGGAAGGATATAAACAGAGTGGAGAGAGTGCAGAGAAGGTTTACCAGAATGTTGCCTGGGTTTAAGCATCTGGAGTATGGGGAGAGATTGGACAGATTGGGTCTTTATTCTTTGGAGCGTAGAAGGTTGAGAGGGGATTTGATAGAAGTATTTAAGATTATGAAAGGGATAGACAGAATGGATGTGGATAGACTATTTCTGTTAAGAGGAGGAAAGATTAAAACAAGAGGACATGAGTTAAGAATTAAGGGGCAGAGGTTTAGAGGTAAAATGAGGGGGAACTTCTTTACTCAGAGAGTGGTAGCCGTGTGGAATGATCAAATGCTCCTATCAACCTGTTTCTGATTTTTTTTTAATGATAACGAGTTTATTGTCATATATGTGCACAGGAATTCTTTCATGCTGCAGCTGACTAGGTACTTCATTACGAAGAAACAACTAAAATAGTATACATAAAATTAAGTTGAAAAGAGTTAATAAATACCAAAGATAAAGAGATAATAAATATTCACAGTTACCAATGTGCAAGAAAAAATGGTTACAATTGTGGTTGTTTAATGTGCTTGTTATAAGATCTGAAATGCCATTTAATTCCACCACATTGTTTCATAAAACAGCTCACTAGAAAATCTTTTTCCATCCTTGCAACTTTAAAGAGAATGATATTTGAGGCTGAAAACATGAGATGTGAGGACCCATCATCTGAACCCAGTGAAGGAAATGATAGGGTTAAAGTGCCTTTTGTGCAATGCATTCTTGCAATGTGATGGCACTAACAAAAATTTCCATGTGTATTCCGGCTGATGGCAGTCAGACTGGGTGGTAAGACCCTGAGGGGAAGTGATGTGTCGCTGCTCTCTGCGCATCCGTACCAGTGGCAGTGCTGCCATTACAGCATCTCTGTCAGCATCGCCATTTTTTTTTTAAAAGGTGAGAAGCCATATGGACTGAACCTAGGCAAATGGGGCTAGATTTAGCAGACGATTTTTTGGGCATGGTCAAGTTGGGCCAAAAGATCTGTTTATCTGCTGTAAAATGCAATGGCTCAATAACTATTCAGTTTCCTGTCGTGTTGCTTCATATTCCAAGGCTGGGATCTTGGGAGATGAGCTTTCCACTGACATATATTACAAATCCACAACTACCTGGACTACTTGTCCTCTCATTCTGTCCCCTGCATGGATTCCATCCCCTACTCCTAATTTCTCTGTCTCCACCACATCTGTTCCTAAGATGAGGTCTTCTGGTCCAGATCTTCCAAAATGTCTGTGCCTTGTTCCACAAACATGGATTCCCCTCCACTACCGTCAACTCAGCCCTTACCCACATTCCTCCATTTCACTACTCCTCTGCATTGACCCCCTCTGCCCCTAGACACAACAAACATAGAATTCCCCTTGTCCTCACCTACCACCCCTCTAGCCTCCGTGTCCAACACATTATCCTCTGGAATCTCTGGCACTTGATCCCACTACCAGATACATCTTCCTGTCTCTCTCTTCCTTAGGGATTGCTCCCTCCTTGACTCCCTCATGCACTCATCCCTCCCCACCAATTGCTCTCCCCAGCAAGTTTCCCTGTGGCCGCAGGAGATGCCATATGCATCCTCACCTCCTCCCTCACCACGGTCTGGAATGCCAAAAAGGGCTTTCAAGTGCAGGACTAATTTACTGCATCTGGTGCTCCCTCTGTGGCCTTCTCTACATCAGAGACTGGGTGCAGATTGGGAGATCGCTTCGCTTTGCACCTTCTCTTTGTCCACATCAGTAACAGATTCCTCCCAGTAGCCAACCATTTTAGTTCTGTATCGCACTCCCATATTCACGTCTGTCCGTGGACTTGTGAACTATCCCACCAAGGCCACCCGCAAATTGGAGGAACAACACCTGATTTTCTGTCTGGGCGCTCTCCAGTCAGATGGCATTAACATCGACTTTTCCAGTTTCTGCTAACCAGCTCTCCTCTCCCCACTTCCCTTCCCCTTTCCAATTCTCCTCCCTCCCTTCACCTATCCATCCCTCCTCCCCATAATCACTGCCGTCCCCTCCTTCCCATCTCCACATCACCTCTTGCTTTTGCGTCCACACCTCTCCCCCTCCTCTTTTGTTTGGATGCCTGCTGACATTTTTCCATACACCACAATATGGGCTCAACCCCGAAATGTTGGTTTAGTATTTTTACTTTAGCTATATAAAGTACACTTTGACCAGTTGAATTTCTCCAGCATTGTGTTTTTATTGGGAATATAGTTCCCAATCTAACAGTCCAGGTCCCAGAGTCTCACTAAGCCAAAAACTCCTACCATGTAGTCATCCAAATGTGTTTTAAAAATCTAGCTGCAGTTGGAGTCACTATTCAGATGGAAAGACCTGGGAGATTGCTGGCTCCAAGGATTCAAGTTCAAAATCAGAATTTATAGTCATGAAATTTGGTGTTTTGTGACAGCATCATAGTGCAAACATTCATATTATGAACCATCTTACAACAATAATATATAAAAAAAATACTAGTATACGAAAGTAAGACGGTGTCTTTGGTTCATTGATTATTCAGGAATCTGATGGTAGTGGGGAGGAAGCTGTCCTTGTGCCACTGAATGCTTGTCTTCAGGCTTCAGGCTCCTGTACTTCTTTCCCAATGGGCATGGCCTGGGTGGTGGGGGTCTTCGAGGATAGAGGCTGCTTTTTTAAGACACAGCCTCGTGTGGATGTCCTCGATGGAGTGAAGTCTGGTGTCTGTGATGTCACAAGCCGAGTTAATAACACAGGAGGTTTTTCCTTTTCCTGAGAGTTGGCGCCTCCATACCAGACAGTGATGCAACCAGCCAGAATGCTCTCCACGGTACACCTGTAGAAGTTTACAAGAGTCTTCAGTGATGTACCGAATCTCCTCAAGTTCCTCAAAGTATAGCTGCTGGTGGACCTTCTTCTGAAGTGGAGGCTTCAGGACAGATTCTCAGAAGTTGATACCCAGGAATTTTAAGTTATTGACCCTCTCCACTACTGAACACTATATGAGGACTGGGTCGTGTTCCCCTGACTCCCTCCTGAAGTCCATAGGAATCTCCTTGGTTTTGCTTATGTTGAGCGCAAGGTTGTTGTTGTGACACCATTCAACGAGCTGATCTATCTCCCTCCTGTACGCTTCCTCATTGCCATTTGTGATTCTGCCAACAACTGTGGTGTCATCGGCAAACTTGTATATAGCATTGGAATTGTGTCTGGCCACACAGTAGAGCAGTGGACTAAGCATGAATCCTTAGGGTGTGCCTGGTTGATAATCATAGAGGAGGACATTGCTTCCAATTTTATACTGACTGGTCTTCTGCTGAGAAAGTCAAGGATCCAGTTGTGGAAGGGGTTACAGAGGCCTAGAGTTTGTAGCTTCTTGACCAACACTGAGAGAATATTGTATTGAAGGCTGATCTGTAGTCACTGAAGAGCAACCATATTTATGAGTTGCTGTTTTTGAGGTGTTCGAGAGCTGAGTGGAGAGCCAGCAATAATGGATCTGGTGTGGAGGAATTGTGACGATAGGCAAATTGCTTTGGCACATATTAATTCTGGCCATGACCATCCTTTCAAATCAGTTCATCAGAGTAGGTAGAAGTTAGTGATACTGGGCGATAGTCGTTGAGGCAGCTCACATTGCTCTTGGGCACTGGGATGATTGATGCCCTTTTGAATCAGGTAGAACTTTGACTGAAGCAATGAGAGGTTGAAAATGTCCATGAACCCTGCAGCTAGTTGGTTGACGCAGATTTTCAGTACTCTGTCAGGTACGCTGTCGGGGCCTGATATTTTCATCAGTGAATATGTTAATCTGAAGGTTGCCAGATTGGCAAATCCTCTGGTCCAGGAATCTTGCATCCAAAAAAAAAGAGGGGAAGAAAAGTAGAACCCAATGTTCTTATGAAATAGAGCTAATCGTTGCTGACAAAAGTGAAGATGATTTAATTTAGGGCAGTACTTTGATGGATTTGTACAAAGATGTTCTGTGGCTATGATGACTGATTTCCAACCAGTATAACCATCTTCATTGTGCTGGTCTGACTCCATCGAGACTAGTCTGATGTTGCACTCCTGCATATGCCATCTTGATGCCAATGACAGATAATTTCCCTTTACCTCCCAAATTGCAGACTTCACATTCATTGCACTGAAAACGTGAAACAATATTTTTGGCTGGTGGTTCTCTATTTCAGAAACTTGGCTTTATTTGAGCCATTTTATATGAGGACAGCACAAATGCTGCAGTATCTAGTTTTTTAACACTATTGGCCTGAGAACAAATTTCTCACTGATTTTATTGGTCAGAGCTGATTTTAGTCAGGTTCTTGGTGAGTTAGTGCTACTGGACAGCATTATTGTTGACACCTGGCTGATGATCGAAAGGTTTTTTTTCAATTGTGCAGTTGGCCAGATCACTTGGTCCTGGTTTTCGTGGATAGGATTTTGGTGTGAATATTTAAATTTAGACATATAGCATGGTAAAAGGCCCTTTCAGTCCATGAGCATGTGTTGCCCAATGGACCTCCAGGACAATCGACGCTGGTACAGTTTGAATGGTGGGAGGAACCCAGAGGAAAAACACATAGACACGGGGAGAACGTACAACATCTTACAGACAGCGTCATATTTGAACCCCAGTCACTGGTATTGTAACAGTATTGTGCTATGCTAACCCCTTGGAGTCAGGTGGATGCCTCCTCTATGATTGAATAGGAGCTGCCTGACCAGAGGTTTAAATTTCAGCTCCACAGGCTGCTGAATTTAGCATAAATAGGCTTCATCTTATCTAGGCTGATAATGGGTCCTGTCACAAAATGTTGACTGAGCATTTCTCTCCATGGATGCTGAGTCCTTCCAGTTTCTCATTGTTCGTTTGACGTTCAAGCACCCACAATTACTTTGTTTCTCTTGGGTTCATCTTTGATACTACCTATCAGGATGTTGATCCAGCTGATTTCTCCCTTTCACTATTCTCAAATGGATGTGGCAGAACTACAGAGCTTTGAACTGATCTGGTGATTGTGAAATGGTCTTTAAAAAAGAATTGTGTCAATTTCAGATAAGAAAGAAATCTCTTTGAAGTCTGAACTTGAAAGGTTATATTTAATTCCAAAGTTGACAACTTACAGCTCTATTGTCAAATGCACATTCTTTAATTTTGAGATTTTTTTCTCCTTCCAAGACTTGATGCCAGTGCTCTCATCTCTGACTAAAGAGATTATGTTCTGTTTGGGTGCATAATTTGGGGTAACATTCCAGTGCAGCACTGAAGCAGAACAGTACTGCACAAAGTGCTGTCTTTCCAATAAAGCCTCAAGCTATCAAGTTTCATCTGCTTTCTCAGAAGATGGTTCCTATGCACTATTTAGAATAATCTCCGGTGTTTTGTCTCTCAAAATGCCACAAAATAAGTGTAATTGGTTCTTTTCATCTGTTTCTGTACCATAAAACTGTCTTTATTACTTTTAGATCAGTGTAGCAACCTTGTTCAATACATTGAAGCAATAATATTCTGAAGCATTTAATTGATTATAAAGCACTTTTGGATTTTCTGTGCTCACGAGGAGGGTGTAGAAATGCAAATTGTCTCTTTGCATACTCCCTAACTTTGGTATTATTGACAGATGGCTTATTGAACATCTTAATGGACATCTCTTAGCTACTAACTACTACATTTTTTAATTGTTTTAAATAACTGTTCCTGAGAAAGTAGGAATTGAAAATTCATGTGATGCCATATTGAATAAGATGCAGTTTATGTAATGGTCAAGAAAAATATGCTATGTGTCTTTAAATGTACAGAGTGGAAAATAATACAGTGAAACTCCTGGTACCTGGAATTCAAGAAATCAGCAGAAAAATTGAGGAAAATAAACAGGTGAAAAATACCTGTTTAAAATTGACATACTTCTCCTTAAGTTCGCCAATCAAGCAACCACGCAATCTCAAGTATCCAGGAAATACACTTATCCGGCATCGAGCAACCCACATAGGTGCTGGATACTAGGGGTTTTACCATGTATTCACATAACATTGATAACATATGAAACAGGTCCCTGCCTGTGTACAACTTACTAACTTAGTACAAGATTATCCAGGTAGATCCTAACCAGAATATATGGATGAGCCAGGAGATCCCCTATCTGTTGAATACCTCATTAGTGGCATTCAGATCACGTAATTTGGAGACAACAGGAAGACGAGTAAGTGCAATTTGTAGAAGGCTATTATCAATGCAAAAGACAATTCCAGATAGACCAATGCTTAGGAGCTCTGGCTGAGCTTGCAGGCCATTACTTTCCATAGTACATCAGTAATTGCAAACACACTCAATGCCTTCTATGGTCACATTGAAAAAGAAAACTATGAAATTCACAGTCACTAATGCTGACATGAAAAGAACCCGAGAAAGCATGAACACTTGGAAAGTTTCCTCCTCAAAATCTCTGCAAGTCAACCACTGGGAGATTTGCAAACATTTCCATCTTCTCACTGCCATGGTCTGAGTTTTCCACCCCACCCCACCCCACTTGCTTTAAAATAAGGTCCATTATACCAGTGCCCCATAGGATCAATGTGACCTTCCTCAATGACTATCAGCCACTGGCACTTGCATCTAACATTGATAAAATGCTTTGAGAAGTTGATTATTGAGCAAATCATCTTGTGTCTCAGGAAGGATCTGGATGCACTTTAGTTCACCTACCGACAGAACAGGTCAGCAGCAGATGCAATCTCACTGGCCCTCCACTATGCATTAGATCACTTGGATCACAAGAATACATGCTTCAGGCTCTTGTTCATTGACGACAGCTCTGTATTTAACATTATATCAGCAAAACTACTAATCAAACCTGGGAATCTGGACTCTTCTTTGCAGCTGCTGTCTTCCTCATCGGCAGATCCCAATCAGTGCAGATTGGAAATATCACTTCCTCCTTGTTGACCATAAGCAATGGTCACCTCAAAGCTGTGTGCCTAGTCCCCTTCTCAATTCTTTCTATATCTACAATTCCATAGCCAGGTTCGCTTCCAGCACAATCTATAAAAATGTTGATGACCCTATAGTTATTGGCCATATCATAGGTAATGATGAGCCTGAAGATAGGATGGAGATACAGAATTTTCTTGTCTGCTGCGAGAACAACAATCTTGCTCTCAACATCAGTAAGACCAAGGAGCTCATTTTAGACTTTAGAAAAAGGAGACTGAGGGATCACACACCTATCTTCACTGGCAGAAAGATGGTGGAGAGAGTTGGTGATTTCAAATTCCTGGGTGTCCACATATCAGAGGTCAGCAATTTGAGGCAACTGTGAAGAAGGCACACCGACATATCTACTTTGTAAGGAGTCTGAGGATACTTGGCATGTCATCCAATACTCTACAGGTGCACTATGAAAAGTATGCAGACTGACTGCATCATGCCTTGGCCTGGAAACTTGAGTGCCCAGAAATGCAGAAGGCTGCAATAAGTGACAAAGCTAAAGTTCATTACGAGCCCCGACTGCTACAAGGGGAGCTTTCTTGAGAAGGCTGCCAATGTTACTAAGAGTCTCATCACCATGGTCACATTCACATCTCAGGCAGAAAGTAAGAAGCCTGATGTCCAGCCCTGTAGGTTCAGTTTTTCCAACACAAGGTCCATTATACTAGTGGTCCTGAAGATCAGCCTGTTGAATTTTCCTGTACCACCCTGACCCAAACACTACTGTAACATCACATATTTGTTTTTGCATTGACTGCAACTGTGATTATTTATCTATCATTTTATAATTTATTACCTTTTTTTCTGTCATGAGTAGTTGAATTTATACTTATTGTTCTATGTATTTTACATACCTGTGTAGCTGAAGCAAGCAAGAATTTCAGTGTATTTGTGCATTGTACATGCATGTAATGGCAATAAACTTATCGTCAACTGAGACGATGAGAGAGATTCTTCACTTTTGATACTGAGGATGATTCTATGGAGCAGTGTCAGCTTGCTGCTCTGCACACATAGAGATGTTCTGGATTTCTGCACCTGTGATTGGTGCATCTGACCTCTCACTGTTTCCTGGACTCACCATTGATTTGGAGGATTCCATAACTTACTGATACACCTAGCATGGAAGATAGTCATGGTCATTGACTTGAATTGGCTCACTTTAAGAAAAAGATACATTTGTTCAAGATTTTTTTAATGCCTATTTCTTAATTCATTGTGGTTTAATGTGATTTTAAAGCTCATGACATTGTGGATTTCAGGGTGATGTTGGATGCCAAGCCTCTGAATACATTGCCAAGAGGCCTGGTCACCAATCATGGCAGACTCTCCTCATGGGGTGGTTTTGGAGTCAAGGGCCTCAAGGACATTGGGAACTGTGTGGTCACAAAAGGTTATTGTGTATACAGGTGAGAATAGATCAGACAGGATCAGCTCAGTCCCACCACTTTTCTTTTCATTCCAAACAGTATCAGGTGGTTATCACGGCACTATTTTTTGTTGATTTAACATAGCAGGAGATTAAATAATACAAAATAAGATAACATTTAAAAGTTAGCAGAAGAAAAGCTCTATGCTTTACTAGCAAGTGTTAAAGGATTGTGAAGAAAGCATGTCAGTGCCTATACTTCCTCAGGAGTTTGCGGAGATTTGGCATGACATCGGAAACTTGGCAAATTTCTAAAGATGTGCGGTGGAAAATGTGCTGACCGGCTGCATCATGCTCTGGTATGCGGACAGCAGTACCCCCAAGTGAAAATCTCTGTAAAAGGTAGTGGACACAGCCCAGGGCATCACGGATAAAACCCTCCCCACCATTGAGAATATCTTCAAGTGCAATAATAACAAATAAATTTTTTTAAAAAGGGAACTGTGTAGAAAGTAGTTTTACAATAGTGAAGTAGTGCAGGATATTAAAAAAAAGTACAAAAACAATGCAGGGAATAGTGAAAAGTACAGTTAAAAAACATTGCATGTCATCATCTTTTGATAACTGCAGGAAATAAGCTGTCCTTGAATCTGACGATTTGTGTTTTTGTGCACATGTATCGACAGAACAACATGAGTTGGCTGGGTCATTTAATGTGTTCGCAGGTTTCCCCATACTGCTGACAGTAAAGCAGGGGTTGGTTTGTGTGATGGCCTGAGCTGTGTTCAGAACTCTCTGCAGTTTTTTTCTGGTCTTGGGCAGAGTAGTTCCCGTCCCAGGGTGTGATGTATTTCAACTGGTTTGTCTGTGAATGTTCATTCAAGTCTTTTGATTTCTTTGATGCATTTAATCTGTCAGTGCCGAGGAGGTATCACATCATGACTGGTAGCCTTTGTTTCAATGTATCACTCTCCAACCTTGTCTAACTTCACCCTGTATGATTCATCTTCCACTACCTGATCTTTTGCTCCCTCTCCCTTTTTCTGGCACGTGTTAATCATATACCTCCGTCTTCCAACTCTGCCCCTCACCTTCGTCATCTGTCCATCATCCTGCACTCCTCCCTGTCTCACCTCTTCCACCCTGTTCCAATTATACTGGCTGTCTACTTCTCCAATCTCATCCTTCAATGAAAGGATCCGACCCAAAATCTTGTTTTCCTCCCACTGATGTTCAGTTCCCCCCAGCAGAATGGGTGTTTTTGCTCCAGATTCTAGCATTAGCAGTTTCTTGTGACTTGCGTAATGACATCCAAATACAAATGCATGTGGAACAACACCATTTATTGGGTACATTTTTAGCTTGACAACTTTGATATGCACTGTATCACAGACATTTTTTTCTGTTTACTCCTTCCCTTCCCCACACTGTGACTTAATAGACTTGTTTACTCACGTTTGCCAATCCGATGAAGGTCCTTGGCACAAGCATTGATTCTTTTGGTCTCTCCACTGATTCTTCCTAATCTGTTGAGTGTTTCCAGCATTCTGTTTTTGTTTTGCTTATCTGGAATTTGCTGTTCTTTGTCTCTGATAATTAAAAACAGATTTAACCCAGTTACTCAACTTGAAGCTGTTTTTACATTCAACATGAATGACAGGGTTTGGGCAAAGGCTTGGTTCTACTTTAGTGCAGCTATTGGTCTGCTTTTGTGTGCCATTATATATAAAGTGTGGATGGAAAGGAAACTTCTCCACTGAGATTAGAATGATGTGTGACTGGACTTTTCCATTTTTATTTTCGTCTTGACTTGACGTGATGCTAATGTTTCAGTTGTCTCCATAGTGATGCATTGGAAGTATGTTGCATTTTAAGCATCTCTTGTAAAAATAAAAGAATATCAGTGGTAAAATTCCTTTCAATGTTAGTTTTTGCACTGTTTCTAGGAATCACTGATAATTGTTAAAAATATTCGTTCATCTCTCAATATTGAGCAAAGAGAAGCAGTGTCATTTGTTGCAGCAAGGATGGTCCTTGTAATTTTAAGGTTTGTACTAGTTAGATCTGGCAGACAAACTCTGGGATTTGCAACAAGATTTGTATCTTGACACAGGGTATTGGATTGAACTGGTGCAGCTGTGAGTAGCAACCCCAATTAATTTTGTGTGAACTAGATCTGCAGCTCTGAGGAGCATTCTAAAACAAATCAACTCTGAAGCTCAGGAGCTCTTTGGAGTCAACTTCTTGATTCCCTTCTTATCTGGGAACATTTCCTTGCAGCTGACACGAAGAGCTTTCAGTTTGCTGGTTTCAGTTGAAACATGTGCCTGTTAGTGTGTATGACCTATAAGCTCCGAATTTGAGGTCCTTGGTGCAAATCTGGATTTGTGACATACAGATAGGTCCCAGTTCAGATGTTTAAGAGATTTCCACAGAGACTTGATAATGGTGTTACATCTGGAATGTTTCCAGGGATGTTTGCTTGCTTGTTTGCACTGCATAGACTCCAATCATTTCATGATCATTTGAGACCATTGGATCCAATTCCTGGGAGTCCACATATCTGAAAAAACTGTCCTGGAGCCAAATCATTGAGGCAACCCTGAATCCCTCCTCTCTCTATGAAGTTTGAGATAATTTTGCATGTCATCGAATACTGGTTGCATCATGGCCTGGTTTGGTAAAATTTGAGTGCCTAAGAATGCAGATAGCAGCAAACTTAGCCAAGTCATCACAGGCACCAACTTCCCATGCACTGAAGACATTTATGCCAACATAAGAAAGCAGCAGCATCCTAAAGGATCCCCCATTACCCTGGCCGTACCCTCTGTTCGCTGCCTTCTAAAGGGAGAAGATAATGAAGTCCTGCACCTCTAGGCTCAAAAACATTTTTTTTCCATCAGCTGTCAGGCTCTTGAGGCTCCCTAATCAGGAACTACTCTGGCACTACAAAAATAAGAACCTGTCTGCTCTACTGAAACACATTTTTTTCTTGCACTACTGTATTGTGAATATTTGTTATCTTGTTAAACAATAAAATGTGCAGATGCTGGGGTCAAGAACAATACACAAAAGTGCTGAAGAAATTTAGCAGGTCATAAAACATCCAAAGGAAGAAAAGGTATGCAACGTGAAGTGCTCAGTTGCAAAACACTGACTTCATTTTACTTTCAGTGTGACCTGCCTAGTTTTCCAGCAGTTTTTTTTTTGTGTTGCAGTATTTATAGGAGTTGTTCTATTCAGCTGTTTGACTGCAGTAAATAAGGGTTTTGGTGCTTCTGTACGGTGTACTTCTCTATACAGCATCGAGTCCACGCTGCTGAAGATCCAGCTGCGCTGGGTGGGTCACGTCTCCAGAATGGAGGACCATCGCCATCGTGTTATATGGCGAGCTCTCCACTGGTCACCGTAACAGAGGTGCACCAAAGAAAAGGTACAAGGACTGCCTAAAGAAATCTCTTGGTGCCTGCCACATTGACCACCGCCAGTGGGCTGATATTGCCTCAAACCGTGCATCTTGGCGTTTCACAGTTTGGCGGGCAGCAACCTCCTTTGAAGAAGACCGCAGAGCCCACCTCACTGACAAAAGGCAAAGGAGGAAAAACCCAACACCCAACCCCAACCAACCAATTTTCCCCTGCAACCGCCGCAACCGTGTCTGCCTGTCCCGCATCGGACTTGTCAGCCACAAACGAGCCTGCAGCTGACGTAGACATTTACCCCCTCCATAAATCTTCGTCCGCGAAGCCAAGCCAAAGAGAAGAGACTTCTCTATACAGGTATAACAATAAACTCATTATCGTCATCATTAACCCATTCAAAAATGAACCTGTTATTGAAACAGGTAGTAAAGCTGAATATGCTTTTGAGGACTTAGCCACTCATAAGAAGACAAATCTCTGGATACCCAATCAAGAATACCCCAGCCATTTCTGTATTCAGTTATGTGAAAAGCATTTCAATTGATTTAACATGTTCCTGAAAATCTCCATGAGATTTTCCTTCTATCTCATGAATTGTTTATGAATTTAAGGATAAGCTTTTTACCACAAGCTTTAGACAGGATACAGATTTGGGCAGATATGTGGTAGATGGAGTTCAATCTGGAAAAGTGCAAAGTGATGCACTTTGGAGGTTCAAAACTGAAGGCAGAGTTCATGGTTAATGGCAGGATTCCTAGGAGTGTGGAGGAACAGGGTATATTGGAATCCAGGTTCATGGATCCCTCAAAGTTGCTGTGCAAGTTGATAGGGTGGTTAAGAAGGTGTATGGTGTGTTAGTCTTCATTAGTCAGGGGGCTGTGCTCAAGAGCCTTAAGGTAATGTTGCAACTCTATAAAATTCTGGTGAGACCACGCTTAGAATGTTGTGCTCATTTCTGGACACCTTGTAACAGGACAATGTGCAAGCTTTAGAGAGGGTAGAGAAGAGATTTATCAGGATGCTGTCTGGATTGGAGAAAACATCTTAAGGAAGGTTGTCCGAGCTGGAACTTTTCTCCTTAGAGTTACAGAGGATGATAGGTGACATTATAGAGGTGTGTTACATTATGAGAGGCATAGATGGGGTGGATTGTTAACACCTTTTTCCCAGGGTGGCAATGGCCAATAGCAGTGGACATTTGTTAAAGGTGAGTGTTGGAAAGGTTAGGGGAGATGTCAAAGGTAAGTTTTTATTGACATAGAGAATAGTTGGGTGCATCAAATGCTTTGATGTGTCTGGTGATGCAAGTGGTAGAATAGTGGTATTTAAAAGACTTTTAATTTCTTTATTGATACTCTTCTGGTTCCTTTGGTAATGGACTGTGTATATGATGCAATTGCTGTTGTCGATCATACACCCTTGAAACTCTTCCCGGACCTCAGCATGGCAGTTCAATTTGACTTTACCTCAAGGTGAGAAGTTTGTAGACTTTATTAAGGAACAAACTTCTCATTTTTAACAAACTCAAATGAGTTTGTTCAGCCTAACAGTTTGGGATATATTTAAGGCATACCTGCAAGAACAACCAATTTCTTACTCAGTAGGGTTAAGGAAATGTACAAAAGAACAGATGTTATTACTGAATTTAAAAAATTACAGAAATTGATAGACAATACTTGAAAAAACCTAATATGTGATCTCTATAAGGACAGAGTAGAATGCTAAACACAATATGATTTATTATTAACATATCCTATTGAGAGACAATTGTTTAAATTAAAAAGCCATTTTTATGTACATGGAGATAAATAAGGTAAATTATTAGCTGGAGAATTAAAGGCAGCTGTGGCTAAAAGGCAGATTCCTAAGATTCATAAAGGAGTCAGCAATATTGTATGCGATCATGAAGAAATTAATGTCATTTCAGGATTTCTATTCTGATTAATATAAATCTCAATTTCCTGATAATACCATAGATTCCTGCAATGATTAAATATCCCTAAAATTTCTTCTAATGATCAATTTTTATTGAAACCTTCAATATCAGAAATGGATTTTTAAAAAGCTGTTTCCTCTCTTAAATCCAGCAAAGCTCCTGGCCCAGTTGGTTATACAGTTTTTAACAATGTTTTGCTAACATACTAACACCTTGGTTGTGTAGGGTGCTTAACGATTCTGTATCTCTTGCAACTTTGCCATGGACATTTTATCAATTTCGCTAATTCCTAAGGACCTTTTAGTTTGTGCTTCCTATTGACCAATATCATTGTTGAATGGTGATTCCAAAATTCTTCCTGAGATTTTAGCTTTTAGACTGGAAAATATTCTTCCTCAGATAATTTCTACGGACCAAACAGGATTAATAAAGAATCGTTATTCACATTTTAATGTCTGTAGGTTAATGAATATTATTTACTCTCCATCAACTAAAATTCTGGAATGTATAGTATAATTAGATGCAGAAAAGGCTTTCAATAGAGTGGAATGGAAATATCTGTTTGAAGTTTTGGAAAGATTCAGTTTTGGTCCTGGTTTTATTTCATGGATTAATTTGATCTATCATGCTCTTGTTGCTATGTAATTACCAATAATCATAAATCCTCTTTTTAAAATCTGTTTCCAGGAACTAGATAGGGTTGTCCATTAAGTCCTTTATTATTTAACCTCGTATTGAATCCTTTAGCAATAGCACTTCGTGACTCCAGTGATATTCAGGATATTATAGAGGAGATGTAATTCATAAGGTATCTTTATACAGAGATGATCTTTTAGTATATATTTCATATCCTGAGAAATCTATTCCTTCAATGCTGTCTTTGCTTTGCCAATTCATTATTTTTTCAGGATATAAATTGAATCTCTACAAAAGTAAACTATTTCAAATGAATATGTATGTACCTATCTATGAGCATATACCCTTTAAAGTGTTTAAAGAAGATTTTACATATCTTGGGGTTAAGATCACTAAAAAAATTAAAGATTTATACAAATTTAATTTTCTCCCTTTGATTGACTATGTGAAAAAACACTTTCTATATGGTCTCTGTTGACTATAACTTTAATAGGTCGTATAAATGCTATCAAGATGATCGTTTTACCCAATTTTATAATATATTTCAAGCAGTTCCAGTTTTTCTTCCTAATTCATGTTTTGATAATATTGACTCCCAAATTTCCTCTTCTATATGGAATATAGAAGTGAATTTAATTTGCAGAAATCCTTCCCATAAGGGTTTAATTTAATATTGAGTGAATTTAATTTGCAGAAATTGATGAAAGATGGTGGTATGGCTTTACTTAATCTTAGATTTTATTACTGGCAGTTAATATTTGATGTATTATTTTCTGGGTATATTATTCTAACAAACCAGAACACCATCATTGGACAGATTTGGAATTGAAATCTGCACAGAGGTACTCATTAGCTGTGTTATTGGGAGCTGCTCTCCCTTTTACAATTTCTAAGATTAGCAGACATACCTTTAATCCAACATCTAAGAATAGATTATGGATTTTGTTTCAATTTTGCAAATTTTTTGATTAAAAAAATTAGTTTATCTAGAACTATTTATCTTAACTATTTTTTTCTCATTGTCTATAATGGATCAAGCCTTTTATTTTTGGAAAAGCAAAGGAAGTGTCCATTTTTCAGATCTGTTTGTAGCTGGATGTTTAATATCTTTTGATATAATATATGACAAATATAACATCTAAGTCACATTTTAAAAAATATTTTCAAGTTAAAGATTTTTTAAGATATAACTATAGATGACACTTCCCTTATTCTAATATATCCTAATTTCAAAGTATAATTGTCCAAAGCATGAACTGTGATATCCCAAATTTTGATCTGTTTAATCCAACGAATCAAACTCTGGCTGATACTTTATGTAGTTTTAATTCGTTAATAGAACAGATAAACATTTTGCATAGCTTCACCACAAGACTTTAATAACAATTAATATGATGATACAAAGATAGGTAGAGATACAAGTTTAAAGAGAGATTCAATCTTAAAGAGATATGCAATCTTAAAGAAAAAATTCTCGTGCTTGCGCTTCCTTCACATCTTGTAGAATAAAAGGCAAGCTGTTAGCCTGGGCAGATATTATCACATATTACATCAAAGTCACTATGGTAACACTACAAACAATAGTTTTCTTAAAGAGATAGGCACAAAATTAATCAAGAGTTAAAAAACACAAGGTTTTAACCTTTACAATTACCTAACTTTTGTATATCATATCAACCTGATTTGGTTGATGCTCTTTTTCACTTAAATCCTTCCCATAAGGGTTTAATAGGAAATATTCCCAGAGGAACTTTGGGAAAAGATTTTTGGTATGGTTAATATCTCTTCATTATGTGCTCGACAAACATTGATTCAGTTTAAAATGGTATATCAAGTTCATTTGTAGAAAAATAAATTAGCCTGTATCTTTCCTAATGTTAGTCCTTTGTGTGAGATCTAAATCACAAGTGGCCACACTAGCGCATATATTTTGGTCTTGCTCTGTATTGGACAAGATTTGGACAGATATTTTCAAGATTTTGTCAATTATACTGGGTGTTAGTCAATGGATTAGGTTGCAATCCTTTTTGATACTTCCATTAAGTTGGAAGAGACTTGGTGTCCTTTTATAAATTATTTTTGTATGAGTTAATCTGTATTTTGGCTTTACCTCCCAGGCTGTTTTGGATTTGTTTATTTTGGTAGGTTAGATGGGATTTTAACATATTCTTTTATTCTTTTTTGAATTTTCCAAATTGAGGAGAAAGGGACAATATTGTTCAATATGTTATAATGTTATATGTTGTATTATGTATTGCAATATTGTGGCAGAGTATATAGAAATTATTTTGGGAGATAAATTGTGGAAAGATTTGTTAGTGTAGGTCACATACAAACACTTCAAAACAGATATTTGAAATACTGGAGCTCTGCTAATGCTAGACATATCGGCCCCACAGTCTTTGCAAGAGCTTTGGAGAATGCTCAAGAGACTTCACTAATGGATTGTTGTTTACAAAAAGGCAACAGATGAAAGAGCTTGTCAGAGCCATATATTGTCAGGAAGGGAACTTGCTGTCCTGAGAGGGTCATGTGGTTTTGCAAGCAGAGAGAGTCAAACAGGCTTTCTCTTAGAGACAGAGATCAGTTCTACAGTGTTACAGTCAGCAACAGCAGCTGGGACTTGAACAGGACAAGCTGGCAAGCTTGTGGAAAACCCCATTGGAAGACAGGTTGTGAGCTCTTAGTTCAGCCTGGTCAAAGCCCTTGTGGTCCATACAAGAGGAGATGGCTACCTGTATAATGTTTCACTTGAAATAACGGAAACAAAAAGGAACTCTGGTGACCTGAAAGAAAGAGGTTATCATCTGGAGAACCCTGAGGGGGCAAGTTTCATCAGCAAGACACTGGAGTGGCTGATTTAAAAAAAAAAGGAATCAGTTGTGGGTGTCCTGGAACAACAAATCTCTCTGAAAACCGACAACAACCTTCCTGAGTGGTAACCATTTACCTTTCAAGCACCAAAGCCTGGTGAACTTTATAAATGTTAAATTCAGTGCACAGTATAAGAATTCCCTGTAACCAGTGAACTTGGAGCAATGAGAAGTGAGATTGGATTGTGAACCAAGAACTTTTCTGAAGTTACAGACACGTGCACTTAGAATTAGAAGGTGGTTAAGTTAGGTTAGTTAAGTCAATTTTGTTAAGTTAAAGTGTGATTCTGTTTTTATGTTTAAAGATAATTAAAAGCAACTTTTGTTTAAGTAACCATTTGTCTTGGTGAATATCTATTGCTGCTTGGTTTTGAGGTCCTCTGAACTCAACATTTTATTGAGGTTTCTGTTTTTACTGTTCGATTCTGTATTCTATTCTGCTCATGTATTGTTTACTATAATATGTTTAATAAAAATATTTAAAAAAATACTTTTAGATGAGAAAAATAGAAGTTATTGACTGAAGGTCAGGAACGGTTAGATTGAAGGTGGAATAGGTTTATATAGACTGACACTGCATCGTGTGCTGTATGTATCGTGTATGTTCTATGAATGAGAAAACATATTTGAAAGAAATCACATTAATGATTTATTTTGTGTTATCCATAGGATGTATTCATGGAAATCATTTAAGTATTTGCTGAATTGGTAAGCGATCCTTGTTGCAGTTGCTAGGGCAAAGATGGTTTCTATTGGCCATAACTTTAATAGGTCATATAAATGCATTCTCCTTTAAATGTACTTTGTTAAAAGTTGTGTGAACAGCTTTTCTCTAAGCACTTAAGAAGGATACATTTGGCAGAACAAATAGTTTGAGCTTCCTAACTCAAAATAACTGGCATTTGAGAAAATTATTTTGACATTGGAATTTGGAATTTTTCTTTTCAGTGAAGCATCAAAGAAGCAATTCCCACATCAAATTAAAGTTAAGAAAGTATCAGGGCATTAGGCTACCATATTATGTCCATTAAGTACAATAAGCAGTTAATGTACATTTTATTATGTAGATTCATAGTTAAGATCCAAAAATTGGGAGTTGGGAATGTTTCAATATGAAGTGATTAAGGACTCAGCAGGAATGTAGCTCAGTAGTTAGAACACTAGCTGATGCCTTATCTCTGTGAGGGGCACTGGACAAAGGGGTGACTCTCTGACTTACTTACTTTAGACAAAGTTAAAGAATTTCATTTACAATTCAACTCTGATTATCCAAAATGGTTAGGACCTGGCCTATTTTGGATAAACTTTTTTTGGAGAACTAGTCATTTAAAAACAGGCCATTAGCACTGTAACAGAGACTATACAACATCAAACAACAAGGGAAAGCTTTTAAACCATTAAATATTATTTAATTCTAACCAAAAATATGCTGGACACCGCCGATAACTGACACCTTCCCACCAAGGCCCTGCTCGTGCCGGGAGAATGAGGTCCGCTCCTGCTGCCAGAAGCCTGAGGTCACTGCCGCTGGGAGCCCAAGGTCCCCAGTCAGTTCAGCTCTGAAAAATATTTTGGATAAATGAGGATTTTTGATTTGTTTGGAATATCCTTATTGAGGATTTTGGATAAGTGGACGTGTACTCTATGTTACATTCTAAATGTAGTATAATGTGATATTAATGGAACCTTTACTTTTTTACGTACACCATTAAAAACGAGGGGAGAGTGTTGGTAGATACCAAAGGTTTCCAGGAAGTCAGAAGAGCTGAATTACCAGTTTATCAGTCACGTCTAATAATCCTATATACGTTCAATACACATGACCGGGCAATTTTTAACTGCAATCTCCAACTCTTTTTTGCTGAAGGTACTTGCAGGAGAAAAGGTAAAGGGGTTACTATTGTTGTTGAGGAATAAAATTAACTGTGGTGCAGTGGATGATATGTGGAATGTTGTCCTTTGTTTAAAAAGAAAGAGAACTCAGCCATCAAAGATATAACCACAAGCTTTGAGTTAAAATAAATGAGGAAAGCTTGGACTAATCTAAAAAAAACATGGAGGGGAAGGAATGTCTGCTATTTATATGACTCTCCATGAAATATTTTATTAATGTGATGTTAAATATTCAATAAAATTTATGTTCACATGTTTGGGACAAAAATTAGAGAATATAATTGAATCTGCATTGCAAAGTACTGTAAGAACAGAAATTTCCCATGTTACAGATCAAATACAGGTAGTCCTCGACTTCTGAGCTCTGCGACTTATGTCCACCTATATATACGACCAAAACTTAAAAAAAAATCTTTATTAAAACTACTATACGTGCATATTTTGTATTAAAAGTATTGTATACAGAGGCCCCCTCTCCCAGTCCAAGCCCAAAGTCCCCTTTCCCCGCAGCAACCGAGGTCCTCTTTGTCTGACTTACAACCAACCCCAGTTACAACCAATCCTTCGACTTTCCCCATTACGGTCGTAAGTCAGGGACTACCAGTATTTGAATGATGTAGTCTTGGATACAGACAACCATGACTGCTTCAAATTCAAGTTTTTTTAAATTTTATTTTTCATTTGCATCAATAATTAATCAATACTTATCTGTAACGATGGTGAATAATAAAAAAAGATGCAAGAAGAATACGTAATTTTATGTTTTCTTCCCTCCCCTCCCCATACCTCCCCAAAAAAGTTAAAAAAAAGAGTGTGTCTGAATTTGTAATATATCCTTCATTGATTAATTGAATTTGAAATGTACAAATATAATCTTAAATCTTAAATTAACTAGGGTGAGTTGGAGATGCTGTAGATGAACTCTTACCAATAAAATCCATATAAGGTTTCCAAATTCTATAAAATTTTCCATGTTGGTTCTGCAAATTATGCATTATTTTCTCTAACGATATACAATTTTGTAATTCCATTTGCCATCTATTCAACCCCACATTAATTTTAAATTTCCATATTACGGCCATACATATCTTTGAAACTGCTATTGCTACACTTAAAATCTTCCTCTGATAAATATCTAACTTCAAATCATAAATATACCCTAACAAAAATATTTTTGGGTCTTCATAACTTGTCCCAATAGAATACTTGTATCTTTCTACTTTTTCACATTGCAAAACTGCATGTAAAAAGGTTCCTACCTCTTCATAACATTTAAAAAATTGATCAGAGCAATTTGAATTGTCCATACAATTTATGTGGAGTATAATATAATTGATGTAAAAAATTAAATTGTACCATTTGATATCTGACATTAATTGTATTAGTTACACTTTAATAACATAATTTTGACCATACTTCTTGAATTTGTATATTTAAATATCTTTTTTTATCTCAATTTAGATTTAAATAGGTAATTTTTCTGCATAGTATCTTGCAATTTTATATACATATTTGTAATAAATCTTTTGATAATGTATCAATTATTAAATATTCAAAATGACTGTTCAGGTAATCTAAAATTCAGTCCTAACTTTCTTTTTAAGTATGATTTAAGTTGATAATAAAAAAAGTATTATTTGGTATATTATACTTGTCTTTCAATTGGTCAAAAGACAAAAACAAAGAACTCAAAAATCAATCCTGTATCCTTTTTATTCCACAGTTATGCCAAATATATATAAAAAATAATTATTAACTGTAAAGGGAATTAAAGGATTTTGCTTTAATAACATTTTAGCTAATTGATTCTTCATTCCTCTTTCTACATGGATTCCATTCCATACTTTAAATATATGTTTCAAAATTGGTTTATCTCTTTTCCCTTTCAACAGTTCTTCGTGCCATTTATACAAAATGAGTTCAGAATTATATTCCCCTATTTTACTCATTTCAATTTGTACCCACGTTGTCTTTTCACCAGTCTGATAACAGGATGACAAAATTCTAAGTTGAGCTGGTTTATAATAGTTTTTAAAATTAGGCATTCATAGTCCCCCATGACCAAATTTCCATGTTAATTTTTCCAGAAGGAGGTGGTTAAATATTTAGAAATCAATATTGATAAGAATTTGAATAATTTATTTGAAATAAGTTATATACTTTAACTGAAGAAAATTAAAGAAGATTTAATAAGATGGAAGGAATTACCAATTTCTTTTATAGGAAGGGTAAATTGTGTGAAGATTAATATTTTTCCTAGAATACAGTACCTATTTCAATCATTACCAATTTTTGTACCAACAACATTTTTTTTTCAAGATTTAAATAAAAATGTTATTTGGCGAGGCAAAATATGCCTAGGGTGATAAGCTCAATTTGATTGTCACTTGTCTTAAGTCGACAAAGCAAAATTTCCCTGGACCACTGTGCATGCTCATAAGCACACAATACACAGCACACAGTAATGACATATATACATAAAAATATAAGATGAAATAAATATTTCAGATTAATTTACTTGTTTCATTTATAAAAGACCAAAGGTAAAAGGATACGGTTTGTCAATTTCACAGCCTGTGGGGTAAAACCAATTTCCGAGCTTGGTAGTCCTGATTTTGAGTGAAACAATAAAGTCTGTAGATGCTAAAATTGTAGAGAAAAAATACAAAGAAATGTTGGAGGAACTCAGCCGGTTTTGCAACATCTGTAGGAGGTAAAGTTATATTACCGATGTTTCGGGCTGGAACCCTTGTTCAAGGTGGAACAATGTTAATATTTGGGGAGAATTTATAAGATCTAGAGTAGGTCACATACATACACACATTTTAAAACAGATCTTATTTGAAAAACTGAAGAATTCACATTGCAAGATCTCTGGAGAATGTAAGAATCTTTCACAAGTAGGTGTTAATTAAACTGCCATCATAAAATGCTTGACCATTGTCTTGCTGGAGTCATGCTGTCTATCAGTCTTTGGCTTGGCTTTGCGGACGAAGATTTATGGAGGGGGTAAAAGTCCACGTCAGCTGCAGGCTCGTTTGTGGCTGACAAGTCCGATGCGGGACAGGCAGACACGGTTGCAGCGGCTGCTGGGGAAAATTGGTTGGTTGGGGTTGGGTGTTGGGTTTTTCCTCCTTTGCCTTTTGTCAATGAGGTGGGCTCTGTGGTCTTCTTCAAAGGAGGTTGCTGCCCACCAAACTGTGAGGCGCCAAGATGCACGGTTTGAGGCGATATCAGCCCACTGGCGGTGGTCAATGTGGCAGGCACCAAGAGATTTCTTTAGGCAGTCCTTGTACCTTTTCTTTGGTGCACCTCTGTCACGGTGGCCAGTGGAGAGCTCGCCATATAACACAATCTTGGGAAGGCGATGGTCCTCCATTCTCGAGACGTGACCCACCCAGCGCAGCTGGATCTTCAGCAGCGTGGACTCAATGCTGTCGACCTCTGCCATCTCAAGTACTTCGACGTTAGGGATGAAAGCGCTCCAATGGATGTTGAGGATGGAGCGGAGACAACGCTGGTGGAAGCGTTCTAGGAGCCGTAGGTGGTGCCAGTAGAGGACCCATGATTCGGAGCCGAACAGGAGTGTGGGTATGACAACGGCTCTGTATAAGCGTATCCAGAGCCGTTGTCTATCAGTACCCTTTCTGCAAAGTGCTCACAGAAAGGTCAATTCTGGATTAAGATAAAGAAGAAGAAAGAATTCCTGTTGTTTTGCTGGAAAAGGTGGGGGTTTTGCAAGACATGAATCACATGCTCTCTTTGGAATCAGTTGGAAAAGAGAGAGAGTTGAGTTAACAGCTCAGTCAGTCAGTGTGTGGGACACTGACAAGTAACTGAAAAGGGCAATCCAGGAAAACTCTTTGAAACTGATGAAAGCAAGTTCCAGAGCAGTAGATGGCTGGAAGTGCTATCTGCCTGATGTTTCTCTTGAAATAGAGGAAGGAATGGAACTCTGTGGTAGCTTGAAGAAAGAGGTTACCATCTAGAAGACCCTGATGGGGCAAGTTTCATCAGCGAGACCCTGAGGTGACTAGTGGTGGTACCTCAGTTGTGAAAATCCTGGAGCAACAAATATCTCTCTCTGCAAACCCTACAACAAACTTCCTGAGCGGTAAACATTTACCTTTCAAACACCAGGCCTGGTGAACTTTATACATGTTAAATTCTGTGCACAGTCTCGTGATTGCCTGCAACCAGTGAACTTGGAAGAAGGAGAAGAGAGATTGAACTGTGAACCAAAGAACTTTTCTTGAATTGACACACACATTACATACACGTGCACTTAGAATTAGAAGAGGGTTATTTGGGTTAGTTAAGTATAGAGTTAAGTTAAAGTCTGATTCTATTTTCATGATTGAAGTTGATTAAAAATAATTTTTGTTTTAAAAACCACTTGTCTTGGTGAATGTCTATTGCTGCTGGGTTTTGGGGTCCTTTGAGCTTGTAACAAAGGTATAAGTCAAAATCGGGCAAGCATCTAGATTAAGGATGTGAGATTAAGGGGGGAAATAGGAGGGGGAGGAGTCCAAACCTAACAACCAAAAGATGTTAATTGAATGTGATAAGAGGATGTTGGTTCTGTGAAAGGAGACAGAGGGAAAAGGGAAGAGAGAGACAGACAGACAGTCAGAGCTAGAAGAAAAAAGATAGGGGAGTGAAGATGGAGGAGGGAGCAGGCAGGGTGTGTGGGGAGTTTAACAGAAACTAGAAAAATGATGTTAATGCTATCTGGTTGGAGGGTACCCTAATGGATGATGAGGTGTCGTTCCTCTAATTTGTGGGTGGTCTCAGTCTGGTAGTGCACAAGACCATGGATAGACATGTCAGCAAGGGAATGGAACAGGGAATTGAAATGTGTAGCCACTGGGATATCTGCACTTTTGTGGCAGACAGAGCAGAGGTGCTCAGTGAAGCGATTGCCTAGACTTTCCGATCTAGAGGAGTCCTGATTTTGATCCCCTTGTACATCCTTCCTGATGGAAGGAGGTATGAGATCCTGTATGAAGGATGGAAGGGATCTTTCATAATTCTTTGTGCCCTATTTATGCAACACTCCTAATGAATATCATCAATAAAGAAAAGGACGACCCCAGTGATCTTCTCAGCTATCTGATGCCTTGCAGCTACCATGATTTAGCCAGACAGGATACTCTCAATTGTGGACTCTTTCAAATGACTGCATTCCACTGGACAAAATATGCCTGGAATATTCCAAATGAGCATAGTGAAATTACTTTTTTTCAAGAGTATATTTATCACTTATTACTGTTAAGATGGCAAGGAAATACCACTCCCAACAGATTATGAAGTGTATCCAAGCTGGCAAGGGACCACTTTAGAAATTTAAAAAATATAATTTTCAACAGATGCTGAAGAGGCTGTATTGTCCATACTTGGTGCCTTCTGATATTTACATTAATTTCTCTTCTTCATTCATACAATGCTGTCATCTCGGTATAATTTTACTTTCTGACTTGGAGGGCTCAGCTACTACTGTTGACATGTGCCTGAGGTTTTGTTTTTTTTTTTAAATTTTTATTTTTCACACTATGAACCATACTGACCAAAATACACACAAACATTTCCCTCTTGAATATACAGTGTCATTTTCTCCCCTTTTCCCCCCCCCTCCCTCCCTCACCCCCCCCCTCACCCATTCAACGTTCAACATATATGATACATTAAACCCATTAAACAATGTCAACACACAATGAAAATAAACAAGAAATTTGTGTCATCTACTTTTACACACTGGGTCAGTTCATTTTGTCTTCTTCTCCTTCTGTCATTTTAGGCGGTGGAGGTCTGCGGTAGGACTTCTCTGTTGTGTTCCATGTACGGTTCCCAAATTTGTTCGAATACTGTGATGTTATTTCTTAAATTATATGTTATGCCTCCATCAGCCAGCTCCCCACCATGACTACCAGCCCCCCCACATCTCCATCGGGCACACAAAACTCAAAACGGTCAACCAGTTTACCTATCTCGGCTGCACCATTTCATCAGATGCAAGGATCGACAATGAGATAGACAACAGACTCGCCAAGGCAAATAGTGCCTTTGGAAGACTACACAAAAGAGTCTGGAAAAACAACCAACTGCAAAACCTCACAAAGATAAGCATATACAGAGCCGTTGTCATACCCACACTCCTGTTCGGCTCCGAATCATGGGTCCTCTACCGGCATCACCTACGGCTCCTAGAACGCTTCCACCAGCGTTGTCTCCGCTCCATCCTCAACATCCATTGGAGCGCTTTCATCCCTAACGTCGAAGTACTCGAGATGGCAGAGGTCGACAGCATCGAGTCCACGCTGCTGAAGATCCAGCTGGGCTGGGTGGGTCACGTCTCCAGAATGGAGGACCATCGCCTTCCCAAGATCGTGTTATATGGCGAGCTCTCCACTGGCCACCGTGACAGAGGTGCACCAAAGAAAAGGTACAAGGACTGCCTAAAGAAATCTCTTGGTGCCTGCCACATTGACCACCGCCAGTGGGCTGATATCGCCTCAAACCGTGCATCTTGGCGCCTCACAGTTTGGTGGGCAGCAACCTCCTTTGAAGAAGACCGCAGAGCCCACCTCACTGACAAAAGGCAAAGGAGGAAAAACCCAACACCCAACCCCAACCAACCAATTTTCCCCTGCAGCCGCTGCAACCGTGTCTGCCTGTCCCGCATCGGACTTGTCAGCCACAAACGAGCCTGCAGCTGACGTGGACTTTTACCCCCTCCATAAATCTTCGTCCGCGAAGCCAAGCCAAAGAAAAAGAATGTTATTTTTTCCAATGGAATACATTTACTAATTTCTATGTACCATTGCTGTATTCTCAGCCTATCTTCTAATTTCCAGGTTGACATAATACATTTTTTTGCCACAGCTAAGGCTATCATAATAAATCTTTTTTGTGCTCCTTCCAAATAGAGTCCCAAGGATACAATACCTATTCCAATCGTTACCAATTCACCTAACAGAGAAATTCTTCAAGGAGCTAAAGAAAATAATAAGTTAATTCTTATGGAAAGGGGGAAAACCGAGGATAGCGCTAGATAAATTAACAGAATGGTACAAACAAGGGGACTTTCAGCTACCAAACTTTAAGAATTATTATAGAGCAGCACAATTAAGATACCTATCAGATTTTTATCAAACAAGGGAAAAACCAGATTAGAGCTAGATAAAATAGGGGAGAAGGTACCTGAACATATACTATGTAAGTGGGATGAAAAGCTGGTGTAACATAGGAATTCACCAGTACTGCACCATCTGCTCAACATTTGGAAGAAGATTCACGTAGAAAGGAATAAAACAAATGATCAACTACTAAAATTAATGTTGATGCAAAATCAACTAATCCCTTTCACAATAGATAACCGTTCCTTTAGAGAATGGGAGAGAAAAGGGATAATGGGAGAGAAAAGGGATCAAAAGAATAGAAAATTGTTTTTTGGGAAATAAATTATTATCTTTTGAACAACTGAAGTACAAATATGGTATAACTCACGGTACAATGTTTGCATACTTGAAGGACAAATTGGGAAGCAGGCTGAGGTTACTTAAAGGAAGCAATTTTGAATATGTGATTACAGACACAATGATAATTAAAAGATTTATAACAAACATGTACATCAAACTGCAAGAGAAAGAGAACGAGAAAACAAGCTGTAAACCCAAACAAAAATGGGAACAAGGTCTAAACATAAAGATAAAGAATGAAACATGGGAAAAGCTATGCTCTGGAACTATGAGAAATACAATAAACACGAGGTTACGCATGATACAATATAATTGGTTACACAGGCTATACACCATGCCCCAAAAATTAAATAAATGGGACCCAACAGTATCAGACAGATGTTTTCGCTGTAAGAAGGAAATGGGAACAACAGTACATGCAATTTGGGCATGTGAGAAAGTGGAAAAGTTTTGGGAAGATCTAAATCAGGTATTAAATAAAATCACAAAAAGCAACATACCAAAAAATCCAGAGATCTTTCTTCTAAGTTATATAAGAAGTGTCTGAGGTTTTGTTGAAGAGATCTTTACAGGTTGCTTCTATGCATCATGTAGTTAACATGCACTGCCAGATGGAATAGAAATTTAATCTTGTGATTTGTTTGCTGATCAAATTGAATCTTTTGCATTGGGTGGCACTTCCAAAGATGGCCTGTTGGTAATGAAAAGCCAGCACAAAAGTGACAACTCTTTATAAATTGTATGCCATCAAGCACATTAAGGACAAACTGACAGGATGGCAATCCAGATTTTTGTACAACTGACACTAGTTAGGGTCCTTGAGTGGATTTAATGGGTTGATGGAATACAGGTAACCTTGGAATTATGGTTGTTTGAGTAACCAAAATTCCCTCACAAATCATTGAACAAAATTTTGAAATTTGGAATAAACTTCACTCTCAAGGAATTTGTGTGGGGGAAAAAACCCACAAATTTTATTTTTTCCATCTCGCATTTTTTTGATGCATGTACAGAAGTCCATGGCTTTGCATTATAGAAACTCACAGTACAAATCTCAACACAACAACCCCTCCTCTGTTAAAGTGGGGTTTGCCTGCATGGTGCTAAGCTTAAAAGCAACAATTGTGTAATATTTCTATATTATATCATTTTGAATTAAATATAAAGCTTAATCTTATGTTATATCAAGAATAAAACATTTCATTGTACTAACATTCTCAATTCTAGTGTTAGGAAGTAATGTGCATCTGTCCCACTCAAGTAAACTGCACACAGAAAATTATCCTTGGATTGGTCATAGTAGAAACACACAATTGGTTTTATTTGCAAATGGAACTGTGTCACATGTTTATAGTTATTAACAAAGGATGAATTTCATACCTTCATCCTTGGATAATGGTCAAACATTATCGCTGAACCAAGAAGTGATTTTTACTTTTGGCTGCTGTTATTATTCTATTAGTGGGTGCAAGAATTTGTCTTGAGAACTGCAAGGCAAGAGCACTAAAAGCAAAGATCCCATCAGCCATGATGCATGGCCACAAACAGCCGTATAGACTCTTCTGGGCTGTAACCATTCTATGGTTTTAAGGTGAAACTTGTTCAAGATACTGAACAACCTAATTCTATTCCAATGGTCTATAGTCTATACCATCTTCAATTCCAAAGCCCATTTTGTCCTAAAGTTGTATTTTAAAAGTTACTGAATGAAAATATGATATATGCTTTTTCTATAATATTTAAAAGAAAAGTTTGATTAAATGGTCATCTTTGTTGACAGGATTTGAGTTAGATGGGCTTGGTGATCTGGACCATATATATGACAAGATTGGCAAGAAATTGAATGAAACCTTGAGGCAACGGAGACATGCAAAAGTTGATGACTACAACATTGAGGTGCTCTTGGGAGTGGATGACTCTGTAGTCCGGTTCCATGGGAAAGAACATGTCCAGAACTACCTGTTGACCCTAATGAATATAGTAAGTACCTCTAGTATAGCACTGTGTTTTCAAACCTGAACTGAGGGGGGGTGGGGGGGGGGCGGAGTCCAAAATTATGGATTTGTATAATTGCTGTAACAAGCTGAATCATTCTTCAGATTATTTTGCAATGTATTTGTCATTTTCTATGCTGCTCGATAGTATTTGACTTCTAATCAGAAATCTTTTTATAGATCTCTTGCTCATCCTGATTGTCTAACACATTGTCAAATATACTTGGAATTATCATTAATTAGAGACAAATTGATTTATCTCCATAATGTTTTAGAAAATCCTTGGATGTGATTTACTTATGCTACCCCATTTATGCCCCTCACTCTACAATGCCAGTCAATATCGTGTTGTTAACCCCCTTGCCCCCCCCCAATTACTCTACCATCTTACTACTGTGTATTGAGAAGTCCATGGGAAACCCCTATTAAAACGATTTCCCCTTTCTTATTTCTGAGTTGTACCCATGTAAGATCACTAGTCAACACTAGTCAATCACTCCAGCATATTCTCTCTGAGTACTGATATAATGTTGTCACTGACCAGCAGTGACAATGCTCCCTCCTACTTTACAGGGGGGAGTGGGACCTTAGCAGGTGGAGAAATGCAAGGCAGTGAAAAATCCAGTGAGAGAGAGAAATTGCTTCTTCAATTCGAAAGAAGCATGTGAATTTTTTTTAAAAAAGAAAACGATGGAAGCACTAAGTCGGAAAGCAACAGAGGAAAGAGAAACAGATTCACGTTTGAGATTTGAGATGCTTGTACAGAAATGGGAAAGATTAAACAAGTCAGTTTTCAGTAGCAGAGAAGGTAGGAGAGGGAAAGGGAAATTGGTAACTAAATGGGCTAAATGTGACACTGAGGGTCAGATTGTATTTTATCTGTCTGAAATGGGAATAACATATCTGTGGGATATGCTCGGCAGTCCAGACTATGCTACAGCATTGGCAGTGGCAATGAGTAATGCTATCCAAGGTTACAATAGGATCTTGATCAGATGATTCAGTGAGTCGAGGAATGGTGGATGGAGTTTTAGGTAAGTGCGATGTATTGCATTTTGGTGCATCGAACCAGGAAAGGACTTGCTCAGTAAATGGTAGGACTCTGGAGAGTGTTATAGAACAGGAAGATGTAGAGGTACAGATAAATAGTTCCCTGAAAGTGGGGACAGGGGTTGACAGAATGGCGATGAAGGCACACTCGCCTTCATCAGAAAGGGCATTGTGTGCAGATGTTGTTACACCTGTACAAGACATTGGTAAGGGTACTTCAGAATATTGAGTGCAGTTCTGGTTGCTTACTATAAAAAAGCTGGAAAGGATGCAAGAAAAGATTACCAGGACTAGAGGGGTTGAGTTATAAGGAGAGGCTGGATGGGCTAGGACAACTTTCCCTAGAGTGTAGGAGGCTAAGTGGTGGCTGTACAAAGGTTTTCTAAAATCATGAGGACACAGGATAAGGTTTTCCCCCAGGGTATGAGAAACTAAAATTTGGGAACATGGGTTTGAGATGAGGGGACAAGGATTTAAGATATTTGAAAGGGATTGTTTGTACACAGACAGTGGCACATATATGGTATGAGCTGTCAGGGGAAGTAGTCAAGACATTTTTCCAGGTATATGGATAGGAAAGAGCACAATTGATATGGGCTAGGCACAGGCAAATGGGACTAGAATAGGTCAACAATTTGGTTGGTATGGATGCTTTATGCTTTATGGCTCTATGGATCCCAGTGGAAATGGCCTGTATTGATATAGACCGACAGAAAGAGCAAGTTAATTAAAGGTGGAGAATTTGAAATCGGAGTAAAATTTGAAAGTCTGTAAACACTGTGATTGAAGTGAAAACAATGCTGGAGAAACTGAGCAGGTCAAACAGTGGACTTCATATAGCAAAGATAAAGATACAAAACCAATGTTTCATGCTTGAGCCCTTCCTCAAGGTATAAGCAAAATGTAGGCAGGACCCTGAGCAAAATGGTGTGGGGAGGAACACAGTCCCACAGTCAAGGTGGATAATGGAGGGAGGGCAAACCAGCAAATGGAGAGGGGGAATGGCTCTGTGAAAGGTGAGAGAAAGTGGTGGAGTGCTGAAGGAAAGACAGGGATGGGAAAAGAGGAAGAACGGGAAGTAGTCTTGCAGTAACCAAAGAAGTTGATGTTAATGCCATCCAGTTGGAAAGTGTCCAGTCGGAAAATTAGGTTTTTATCCTCTAATTTATTCCTGGTTTGATAATACATGAAGCATGGGCAGACATGTCAGTGGGGTGCAGAATTGAAATGGTTGGCTACTGGAAGTTTCCTGTCATTGACGTGGACAGAATGAAGGTGCTCAGTGAAGCAATCTCCCAATCTATGCCCATTCTCTCTGACGTAGAGAAGGCCAAATGGGTATTGATATTGAATTTGGAAGGCTGCAATTTCCCCCTTCCACTACCTCCTCCCCAACCCCCCCCCCCTCCCCGGAATGGAAAATGAGATGTTGTCCCTCAGCCTTGCTTTGTGCCTCTTATAGTGCGGGAGGCCACAGACAGAGGAGAGTGGAAGTGAAATGGGGAATTAAGGTGACAGGAAAAATTCAGGGTCAATTCTGAGGTCTCAGAATTCTGATGTTCCACAAAACAATCAACCAATGTGTGTTTGATTTTCCAGTGTCGAGGAGAGCATATTGTAAACTTGATAGGAAGCAATATAATTGAATATTTGCTTTATGTCAGGAGTTGGGTAAATGTTTGAAGCCATAATCTCGGAAAAAATACTGAGATATCTGGATAGAAATTGTTTCATCAGGTAGACGCAGCATTGATTCAGGAAGGGCAGGTCATGTTTAACTAATTCAAAGTTCTTTTATTGTCATGTACCCAAATACCAAAAATTTGTTAACTTTTGGTTGCCCGTAAAGGCACAGAGAGACACACCACTAGTCCAGCGCCTAACCTAGGCAAGAAAGAAGCAGAGACTCGAGTGTCTGTGGATCCCACCACCACATTCAATGCCACTGCGACCTGCGCTCCCTTCACCTCTACAGCTGCACACCTTCTGTCTGTTCTAGTGGTGAACCAAGCTCCAGGCATCCGTCACCCTCCTTGGCCTATGGTTCTGAACCCCCCAAATGATTAGGAAGCTGTTTATGCCCAAGTCCTTTTGGGAATCCTGCTCACCACTGGCACCCCCACGAATCTCTGTCCTCGTACCGGTTACCATGAGCCAGTCTCCCGCAGCCTGGCGTGAGTCCTTAAGATACTGAACAACTCTCTGGTCCCCTATCCTGTAGGGTCTGCTTCCAGTCTTCACCTTCTTGGAAGGGTGTTATTCTTCCATTCTAGGCTCCAATAACTCAGTGGTTAGAGCACTGGTCCTGTAAACCAGGGGTCACAAGTTCATTTCTCGCTGAGGCCTCATTTCTCTGAGGGCTGCTTGACAAAGGGCAACTCTGTCTTCCTTAGGATAGACAAAGTTAAAGAATTTCATGTATGTTACATACTAAAATGTAGTATTACATGACAATAATGGAACTTTAACCCTCAGTTTGGCCTGTTGACCATGGGCACCCACCCACATCTTGGGCATGGACCTCCATGGGTTCTTTGATATAAAGAGAAAAGCATTGCTAGCCCCCTTCTACAGGAGGTTTAAATGGGGCTGTCGGCCATGACTACTGGGCAGTTGGACCCGATGGAGGAGCGCTGAAAGATATGTCTCTACTCCTCCTATTGTCACCAGAAAAGGATTTACTGTGGTTGTTTCAAGATATAGCAAGTACAATGGATGAAGAGGAATAGGTGGATTAGGTATACTCGGTAAGGTGCTGCAGAAAAGACTTCTGCATGAGATAAGAATGCACAGAATTAGAGATAATGTTTTAACATAGGTGGAGGATTGGTTAACCAACAGAAGGCAAAGAATTGGGGTAAATGGATCTGTCTCTGGATGATAATCTGAGATTAGTTGGGTGGCACAGGAGTCAGATTTCTGATTTATTGTCAGAGAACACATGACATCACATTACAACCCTGAGATTATTTTTCCTGCAGGCGTGCAAGAATTACGTCTAATTGGTAGTGCAAAAAAAAAACTGTACACAGCATAAACATGTAAACAAACAAAAAACTGTAAACAGATATCAAATCTAAACAAACTGAATGTGCACTAAAAGAGAATTTTAAAAAATCAATAAAGTGCACAAATATGAGTCCTTAAATGAGTCTCTGATTGAGTTTGTCATTGAGAAGTCTTATGGTGGAGGATAGCAGGTGTTCCTCAACCAAGTGGTGTGAGTCTTGTAGTACCTATGCTTCTTTCCTGTTGGCAGCAGCGAGAACAGATCATAGCTTGGTGGTGTGGGTATTTGATGATTGCTGCTGCTCTCCAATGGCATCATTCCCTGTAGATATTCTCAATAGTGGGGAGGCTTTTGCCTGTGATGTCCTGGACAGTGCCAACTACCTTTTGGAGGGCTTTACGCTCAGGAGTATTGGTGTCCCCATACCATACCAGACAGCATACTTTCCACCCCACCTCTAGAAATTTGCCAGGGTTTTTTGTGTCAAACCAAACCTCTGCAAACTCCTGAGAAAGTAGAAATGCTGACATGTTTTCTTCACGAAACTATTGATGGGTTGGGTCCAGGAAAGATCATCCAAGATAGTGACTCACAAGAACAAATTTGCTCACCGTCTCCACCTCTGATGCTCTAATGATCACTGGATTGTTCACCTGTGGCTTTCTTGAAGTCAACAATCAACTCCTTAGTTTTGGCGACATTGAGTGCAAGGGTGTGGTCAGTGCACCATACAGCCAAGTTTTCAATCCCCTTCCTTTATACAACCCATTTCCATGGTATCGTCGGCAAATTTGTAAATGGTGTTGTCGTACTGAGCCACACAGTCGTAGATGTAAAGTAGAGTCAGTGCTGGGCCCACAGTTTTTCACAATATATAGAAATGATCTGGAGAAGGGGACTGAGTGTAGCATAAATTTTGTTGAATTGAGTGGCAAAGCAAATTATTTAGAGGACACAGAGTCTGCAGAGAGATATAGATAGGTTAAGTATGTGGGCAAGAGTCAGGCAGATGGAGTACAATAATGTAAATCTGAGGTCATCCACTTTGGAAGGAAAGATAGCAGATCGGACTAAAAAATTACAACATGCTGTTGGACAGAGACATCTGGAAGTGCTTGTACATAAATTGCCAAAAGTTAGTTTGCGGGTGCAGAAGGATGTTTGCTTTCATTGCTTGAGGGAATTGAATTTAAGAGCAGGGTGGTTCTGCCACAACTGTACAGAATACTAGAGAGGCCACATCTGGAGTTTACTGTGTGTGGTTCTTGACTCCTTTCTTGAAAAAGATATACTGGCTTTTGAGTTGGTGCAGAGGAGATTCTGGAAATGAGAGGGTTAGTTTAAGAGGAGTGATTGAGTAGCCTGGGATTATAATCATTTAGGTTTAGAAGGATGAGTGAGATCTTATTGAAACATAAAATTATGAAAGTTATAGATAAGATACAAGATGGAAGGTTGTTGCCACTGGATGCTAAGACTGGAAGTAGGGGACATACCCTCAGGAATCATAAAATTAATTTTAAGACATGAAAGGAAGAATTGCTTCTCCTAAAAGGTAGTGAATATGTAGAAATCTCTGCCCAATGAAGCAACAAAGACTACTTCATTAAATGTATTTAAGCCGCAATAGATTTTTGAATGAGGTGTGAATTAAGGATTATGGGGAACAGCAGGTTAGAGGAGCTGAGTCCATGGCCAGATCAGCAACGATCATATGATTGGTGGAGCAGGCTTGACAGGCCAGATGGCCGACCCCTGCTCCTGTTTCTTATGTTTCTATGTTCAACTGGAAAGATCATTTGTGTCCATGGACAATGTGAGAGAAGGAAGACCAAGTGCAAGGAAAAGAATACCATGAGGAAGGATAAATAATCATGAAAAGTGTCTGAGTGAGATTAGTTCAGGTGAATGTCATCCCACATTTTTTTTCCAGAATGATTCCAATTTATAATTTTCACTCAACAACATGTATTTAAGTGTAAATATAAGCTGCAATTTATTAAAAGGTTTTCATTCTCCAAACATGGCTGCAGCACAAGCGATGAAGCCGAAGGAACATTGGGTGCAGATGGAGTGCCTTGGCATCTTGGCCAATCATGTGTTTGAGTCTTGGTTATGACAGAAATGGAAGTGCATGTCAGAACTGTCGGATTGCCAACACTAAAGACAATTTGTGTGGGCCATACTTTTGGAATATTCCATACAGAGCCTCTGGTATCAGCGAGGTAATTGTTCCACAGAAAGGAATTAGGTTGGCTCTTGCCTTTCATTCTTGCAGTGAACTGAATATCAGGTAGATGAAACCAACTGGTTTCATTAGAAGAATTGTTTAAAGCCAACCAGCATTTCCAAGTTGGGGATCCTGACCTGGAATGATCCAGATTTGCCATCTCAATGACTGATGCTTAAAGGGAGTTCAATGCTGGGCCCTTGTATTTTATTTTGAGAACAGTCAGGTTTGATCATTAAGAGAAAGAATATTCCAGCCTCATTAACAAAAAGTGAAAGGAAAAAGGAATACCTCAGTAGGGACTGAGAGAGGCCTATATTGAGAAGGCACTGAGTGTTGGGAAGATGTTGAGAAGAAATTGAAAGATTAATTGAAAGAAGGAGATAATAAAGAAAGAACTTTATTGTAACTTAAGATGAACCATAGTTTATAAGTGCTGTATTCAGATGGTGATGATAGTTTGGAGATTATCTCATTCTCCAAATATACCCTTTTGGTCTTAATGAAAGTGATTTGCTTACTCAATCATACATCTAATTGGAAAATAGTGAGTGTATGTGCCTTTAGAACCACTTGGGCCTATTAACAGTCAGGACAGAATACAGGATGTGTTGGAATCAGCTTTTTACTCCAGAACAGGGAGGATTCCTGCCAAGGAAATACATCATGACTATCTGAGAGGGAGACCTGTAATCAAGATTCAAGGTTCCTTTTATTGTCACGTAATAATACATAAAATGTAATATACAAGATATACTTCGACTTTTGTTTGCTGTAGGGTAAAGTGCCTCCAGCACTCCTGCAGCTACACAAACTCCTGTTCCAACAATTGGCAGCCTAAACTTCAGGTCCAAACCTCCAATACGAACGATCAAGAAGTTTTCAGCACCCAAGGCCCTTTGGGAGCCTTTTCTTCTCCTCAGCAGCCTCTTAAGTACCAGTTCTGATGCCTGGTTTCTATGTCAGTCTCCAGCTGCCCGTGAGTCCTTTGACTGCAAGTCTCAGGCAGCCTGTATTGTATGGCTCCTACGGCCTCTGAGCCCTTTGCTGATACCTTCCTGTAGGAACATCTCCCATGAATTTCCTTCTCAACAGGGGTGGAGGGGGTGCATTTGTTCTGCACATTTCTGGTGCCCTGCTCTCGCACCATCATCTTGGGCACAGACATTGGTGATTGCAGGATTTTAAGATAAAATACTGTCAGCTCCTTTAACATGCTGTTTAATGCCTGTATGGAGCTGCCATCAATGTGATCAGGCAGCAAGAAATTTACTCGTCAGCAAGCAGGCACATGGAAGAATTAATTCACTAGTTAATTTGAAAATTTACATTCTTCTTAGCACCAGAAGTAGGCCTCAACCTTTTTTCTTTGAATATTTTATTTCATTTTTAAAATAAATATACATATAAAAATTTTCCATTTTCAAAATAATATAAATATATATGTATATAATTTCTTCCTTACAAAACACAACAATCCCTTTCCTCCCTCCCTCCCTCTTCCCAGTTTAAATCCGTGCACGGTCAGTGCTTACAAATGAGCTTAAAAAAGAAAATATTCATTGGGGAGGTCACATATTTTTATCATAATAGCACTTTTTTAATTTTGGGCCTCTGTATAATCCAGATATGGTTTCCATATTTTAATAATTTTTATGTATTTATAAATACATCATTTATTTTTTAGATTGTATGTGATTTTTTTTTCCCATAGGAATACAAATATTCATCTCTGTCTTCCATCGTGTTATCTGTAGAGGGGAGTCGAACTTCCATGTAATTGCAACATTTTTTTTGCCACAACCAAAGCTATTTTAACAAATGAAATTTGGAATTTAGTTAGTTTATTACTTATTTCAATAAAATTGCCCAAAATATAAAGTTCCGGGTAAGTAGGCCTCACCTTAACTCTTTTAAGAGCCAGTGTATCATGATCTAGAATGAAAAGTGCATTGTATGAAACATGTTAGAAGACCAACAGGGTAAATTGATGACATTTCACGCTGACTATTTTTGGTAGCTGGTCACAAAACCAGACATGTTAATTAAATACAGACGCTTATATTAGAACCACTTATAGGAGCTTTGGTATTTCCTTTTAGACGGAATGTTTTCAATTAAATATCTTAGAACATGTTAAAAGTAGTTACAATCTGTATGTTTTAAGATATTACTTTCAAGATTTACCTTTCCAAACTAAATTTAGGCCATAGCATAACTAATTTAACTTTATCTGTCACAAAATACCTAGTACAGTGAGAAGGATTCTTCAGTGAACAGACTAACAGGTTATCTCTCATTTTCACACAGCTGTGTAGAGCACAATTCACAGTAATGGATTACAGTGAAAATGAAGATAGCATCAAGCAAGGGTAATATGAGAGTATTGTTATGGGGTTCATTCTGATGGCTTCAGGAAAGAAACTGTTGGTGCACTCTTTCACAGTCTGAAGCTTTCTCCCCGATGGGAGGGGGGGAGAAGAGAGCGTGTTGGAGGTTGATGAGTCTTTCAGTATGTTGGCTGCCTTTCTGTTGTAACTGGAGATGTACGTGGAATCCAACATCAATGACCTCCCAGTAGCCAACCATTTCAATTCCGAGTCACACTCCCACACTCGTATGTCTGCCCATGGCCTTGTGTACTATCCCACCCAGACCAGCTGCAAATTGGAGGAAGACCACCCACAAATTGGAGGAAGAAAACCTTACTTTCTGTCTGCATACTCTCCAGCCAGATGGCATTAACATCAACTTTACTGCTTTCCCCTAAACCTGCTTGCCTTCTCTTTTCCCTCCCCCTTTCCTTGTCTTTCCAGTTCTCCTACCCACCCAGCCATTCCTCTTCCCCCTCATTGCTGCTGTCCCCTCCCTCCTTTCTCCACCTATCATCTCCTGCCTTTGTCACCCCCACTTTCACGCCCCCCCCACCAACTCTTTTGGTCAGATGCCTGCTGGCATTTTCTCATGTTTTGATGAAGGGCTCAAGCCCAAGACGTTGAATATGTATCTCTACATTTGCTACATAAAGGACACTGTTTGACCTGCTGAGCTTCTCCAGCTTTTGTGTTTTTACTTAGAGTCCATGGAGGGGAGGGAAATTTACATTACATTCTGAGCTGAATTCATTACCCCCTGCAGCTTCTCCCAATCTTGAACAGAGCAGCTCCCATGCCACATTGTGGTGCATGAAGCAAGTAGACGTTGTTTAGGGACAAGGGGGATATGCCAAAATTTCTTAGACCTGGACAAAGTTGTTCTTTCTTCTGTGTCATGTCATGTCCCAGATCAGGCCTTTGTAGATATTTATTCCTAAGAATTTGAAGGTATCTTCTCTTTCAAATTTGGTGCCATTAATGTTCACAGGGGTGTGGACTGGCACCCTCTCCTGAAGTTAGTGATCATCTCCTTTATCTTATTGGCGTTGGGAGAGAAGTTGTTATCTTGGCACCATGCCAATAGACATTCAATCCCTTTCCTGTTTTCTGCCTCATCATTATTTGATACCAGGCCCAATACTGTGGTGAGCTGGCAAATTTGAAGATGGAGTTGGAATGGTATTTTGTTATTCAGTCATGTTGTAGAGGGAGTATAGTAGGGGATTCAGTACACATTCTTGAGTCACACCAGAAATGAGTGTGATTGTGGGAGAGATGTCATTATTCACCTTCATTGATTGTTGTTTGTTAGACAGGAAGTCAAGGATCCAGTCGCAGGAGGGGGCAATGAGGCCTAGATTCCGGTTTGGGAATAATTTTGCTGGGGATTATGGTATTAATTGTGAAGCAATGCATGGAAGGGGAAAATAATTTTGACAATAGAGAAATGGCATGCAGTGAGTCTGACTGGATAGTGTGTAGGTGTCCTTGGGCTGAGTGGAGAAATAGGGAGATGGGGTTGGCCATGGATCTGTATGGATGGTAGACAAATTGAAACATGTCAAGGCTGGCTGGCTGGCTAGAGTTGAGGGCAGCAGTGATGAGCCTCTTAAAGCACTTCATGATGGTGGACGTCAGAGCCACTGGTTGGTAGACATTTAGGCCCGTTATTCCACTTTTCTTCAGTAATGGTGTGATTGTAGTCTTCTCGAAGCAGGTGGGGACTTCAGCATGTTGTAGGGGGAAAATAAAGATGTCTGTTCGCCAGTTGATCTTTGTTGTTTCAACTCACTTCAAAACATTGACATAAGGTTAATCATGTAACATAGTCATCAAATTTATTGTCATCTGATTGCAAAAGTACAACCCAACGAAACAGGATTCTCCTGTCCTCAGTGCAAAACACGCAGACTGACAACAAGATAAAACACACATGCAGACATAGAGATGGTGTTTAAATCACTACCCATAAAAAGATTAGTGAGGCTTTACTATCTTTTGATCCCTTCATCCATCTCCAGGGTGGTGCTTTTTTCTTCATCAAACTTTCTTTGGAGGACTTAGATATTTTAGTTTTCCAGTACTCCTTTGTTTACATACAAGCTATAAACAAACAACAAATTTCGCAACATATTCATGACAATAAATTCTGAAGCTTGGCGAGAGGTCCATCACTCCCTTCGGGGATTCAGCAGCTCCCTGAAAATTCAATTACAAAGGTTTGTATATCCTTCTGCAACCTGATGCGACCAATCCAAAAACAGTCTTTTCCCATGTGACAAGCATTACCCTATCAGCATTAAGCTACACACTATTCATCTGCAAATTGCGTTATTATGTGAACCATTCATGTAACCAGGTTCCCCATTCCTCAGGCATGTCACCTGATCTGGGAAAACTCTAAGCTGATGGAAATTTTCTGGCTGGTCAGGGGTTGCCTGGCAACACAAGTCATGGGGCCCCCTCACTTTCTGAATATTAACAACCCTCAGCATTCTTTTACAAAGCAACAAGACAAATGTAGCCATTAATTAACATTGATCAATCTACACCCACCTCCACCAGGCAGAGCCTTATTTCCACATTCCCCCGCCCCCCCCCCACCACTTTGAGACTTTCACAGTCTCACACAATACAGCCTCATACAGATATGGTGGACGATAAAAATTACATGGTTTTGGTCAGAGAGAAGTATTATAGGCAAATTAATAGATTTAACAACATCTTAATTGAAAATGCTTAAAAAATTCAGGGTGTGATGATATTGGGTCAATGACATTTCCAAACATCGGCATGGTCTCCTTTCATCAGTCGGTATAATCACACAGGCTCCCATATATCTTCGTCTTGTTGAATCACCATTCCCCTTCTTCCTAACATTGTTCCTAATCAGCAGGCCAACCTGGCACCCACAAATTGCCATGCCCAAGACTACATCTATGGTGATCAGGATTTGTACTTGCCTGATTCCTTAGGGTCTTAAGTACTTAGTGAGCCAATCCTAGAATGATTTTCCTATGCTTTTTGAAGGGCCAGTTGCATCTCTAATTGATTACCTATGTCACGTCATCTTCTGAATCTGTGGAATGTCGACATGATGTTGGTGATGTTATCTGTGTCATTCGCTGAGAAAGTTACTCCATACTAAGGGAACAACCCAATTCCCCAATTTTCTCTTTTTCCAACTGAGGCTCCCCAACCCTCTTTTATACTCAATAAGAATGATAAATTATAGAGGAAAAAAACCACAAATTTAAGCTTAGTCTCTCGTTTGTGTCCTCTGAAGTGATGGTGTTCATGCTGTTATCTCCTTCCTTCTCCTCCCCCTGCTTTCTGGCTGGTGGGAATCTCTGGCAGTGGCGGAGATGAAGCCATGGTCCTTTCTCCTTTATTTTGATTGTAGTTGTCAACAAGATCACCTGGAATGGACAAATTTGCTTTGGTTGTTTCCACTTCCTCTTAAACTTCCTCATGCATACCCAATCTCTGGGGTTCACTAGTTGCTCAGTGTTTCAATGGGGGTTGTTATGCTTCCTGTACCTGGAAATAACCAGATCTGACACCCAATGTTAGCTCACTCCGTGAGCTGCTCTGCAAATTTCCTGTATTAATGAGATTGATGCCCTGTCATAATTTGTCCACACAGGCCTACTTATTTGTCCAGGGTGCATCCTTTGCGTGCCCAATCTTGTTTCTCACCAATTGATGTGGTCTGTTGTGCTTCAACCAAATCCTGCAGAGGTATCTCTTTTATAAATGCTGCTTGATTTGCCTGAGGCTAGTACTCCTGCTAGTGTTCAAAACTCTTAGCTGCTGTTTTCACAGCCTTGTCAGCATGGTCACTGCCAATGGACACTGGATCAGTGAATTGAATTGCATGTGCTGCACAATTTACCCCTGCCAATTTGGATGATAATTTCATGGCCTCAAGGAATTCTCTAATTTCATGCACATTTCTAACAGGCCCTTCAGTGAGAAACCCTTGCCTAGCCTAAACCTTACCCAGTTATGAGCTAGCTCCCAGGCATATATGGAATTGGTACAGATATTTACTGCTTGCCTTTCACACAGTCTGCATTCCTCAGCCAATATTTAGAGTTCAGCTTGTTGATCATTGTAGCCAAGTTTTACTTCAGCAATTTAGTCAATTGCATCCATCTCTTCTTGACCAATAACATAGAAATTATTCCTTTATCACTTTGTTTGACTGTTTCAACAGTGATGTCCGATACTGGGAAAATTGCATCAAAATGATCACTTCTTACATTGTCATCCAAATAAGAGAATAGCACATTCTTTTCAATGCCTTTAGCCAGGGCAGCCGTCGTCTTGTGATCTTTAGTAGTTCCTTCCTTATGTGTGCTCATACTTTCGCAGGTTGTGTTCTTTTTACTAGCTCCTTTCTTTGGGGACACAGCTGTCTTCAGCTCTCTCCTGCCCAGAGGGATCAGCCTCCCTTCCCCCTCTCTTTCCCTCTGAAGAATTTCCCACCCTTCTCTCTCTGGCGGCAGCTCAGCTCTTGCTCGCTGAGATGCTGAGGATCTTGCGCCCATGTCTCACCTCCATGATGGTGCACAACCACCCTGCTTCTTGGCATTCTCCTACCTGTATCTTGTGGCCATCGAGATTGATGATGTTAAAACCATGCGATGAAGCTGTCCTCCGGTCACCCCTCTCCTTTTCCCATAGGAGGCGCTAAATACATGGCTCACCCACTCTCTCCTGAGCTATTTATGCTCAATGTCCACCAAATGGGTTTCCTGTATCTTTGCCACTCCATATCCAAGGTTTTTAAGTTGGCTTAGAATTTTTAATCCCTTGATGATTTAGTCTGTGAATATTATAGCTTACTCTCTTTAAAATTAATAATTTTCCAACATTTTGTAATCTAAACTTAACTCTATGTGCCATTTATGTTTCTGGTTTTTGTTGGCCTGAATATGACTGTGATACCTCAGGCAAAATTTATAGGACTGTGTTATTGTAATACTGCTCCATATATGAGAAAACATTTGCAAAACAAACTAATGGAAGAAAAGAAGAGGAGGAGAGGAGATGAAAAAAAATGGGTACTTCCTATCCAACCACCCCAACTGGATACCCAAAACAAACTGGTGCGCTAGCTCCTTGAACAGAGAAGAGATGTGACTAGATCGTTCCTGGGTGAGCCCACTTTTTATGTGGTTGCAATTAAATGAGGTTGCTCAAAATCCCTCTTTGGGAATCCTAACAGTTATAAAGTAAAATTAGGTCTGAAAAAACTGTCTCCAGTCCCTCTCTTTTACTTTTAAGGAAAATGCAGAAATAAAATTTAAATTCAAAAATAAAATTATATATTGTTAAACATGTTATAGCCAACTTTCTTTAAAACAACAACAAAATATATACACATTTTTTCCTTGTCTGCCCAATAGACTTTTGTTTTCATTTTCTATTCAACCTTCAATTCTGTATTTGTTTCAAACCTGTCTATAGTTCTTCTGTGGTGCCAAGGAAAACACAAAGATTTTCCTCTAACGGAGTTGACGGTCCTCTCTGCCCCTTAATTCCTTTGCTGACAATTGACCAGCTTCTCTTTGGGATCCATTCTGGTGAGGATCCCTATCTTCCCCAGTGTGGGCGCTGCCTTGGTCAGTGTCTTGAAAGCCTTGACTCCAGAGTCTAGAAAAATCCTGATCTGCGATGGGAATGGAGACTTGGCTTTGATGTTTTTCTCCAGAAGTTTTTTAATCACCTGTCGTACCTCCTTGCGCTTTCTCTAAATTTCTTGGTCAAAATGTACTCTGTCCCCCTTGTATCTTATTTGCTGCTGTTTCCAAGCCCGCTGCACACGAGATTTTTCAGTAATAGTTTAAAAATCTGACTATGTGGGATCGTGGTGGGGCTTGCTCTGCTGTCAGTTTGTCTGCAAGGGACCGATATACTCTCTTTATGTAGATATTTAGGTCTTCTGGTAGTTCTAGCGATCTCTTTAAGAGTTCAGTCACATACCGTATTATGCCATTTTTTCTTTTCCTTCTGCAACTCCGTAAATCCACAAATTATGAAGTCTTGCCCTATTTTCCATGTCTAAACATTTTTCCACCTGCTTAGCCTCTCTGTGTAACAGGTACTTGATAACCCTCTCATGTCACATTCCTGTGTTCTGCGGAGCTTACTCTGTCCTCCATTTCCTTCAGTTTTCCCTCCAGCTTTTCAAATTGAGCAATTAAACCTTTCATATTATCCTCTACACTCAGTAGCCTCTATTTATTATCTTCTGAGGCCATTTTGTGTTATTTTCTCAGTTCGTGGATCTCAGAGAGAATTAATGATTCTTCCTCATCAGACTCACTGCCGTCATGTGGGGGATAATGAGGTGCCTTCTCCATCTGCCCCCGATCGTCACTCCCTCCCCTTCTTCCATGGTCATTAGCGCTACGTCGGCTCATCACACTCAATTAATCATTAATACTTGAATTATAGATATGTTGGTATAAAGAGGGTTTCTCGATGAGCAAGTCAACTACACAGTTGCCGCTTTCATGATTTCACCAAAAGTTGGAAAGCTTCCACACTGGATGTACAAGCTGAACTAAATGCTCCTCCTCTGACCAGACATTGGACTTTTGTCCATTTTTCCACATTTCATTGCCTGACCTGGAACACGTGCATCATGTGCACAGCAGGGGCTCCCAATCCTTTGTATAGAGTGTCGTTCATTCCGACAGCTACAATTGGCTGGCAGGCTTCAATAGTTCTTAGTTCATCCGCCTGAATCTACAACTGATTCCACAAGGCCCCTTAAAATCCAATGTTACTATTTCTTTTACTCTTCTTTACTATTCTCTACCACGTCACCATTATTTCTCTTTTTAATTTTATTTTATTCAGGTTCACTCATGGTGGTAAACGCTGGGGACAACATCTCCTTGTTCACAACTTCTACACGTCCCATAGTCTCCTTACTCATTTTCTTCCAAAACATGTCCCATCATGTCTCTTACTCAGTTTTTCACCATCATCAACATTACTTTATCCCCATTCACAAACTGTGCATTCCTAAGCTCCAAATTTGGCTTTCAAACTCTTTCAAATGCTCACCACAAGGAGACCATCACTTGTTCGAGACTATTTCCAGGACAGCCAGACTGCGTGGATCCTCATTCACAGACTTTTGTTGAAAAGGTATCTACTCACCTTTTCCTAAGTGGCCAGGAGCTTCCTGAACATACAATAACGAGGTTTGTATATCTTTCCGCATTCTGATTCGACCATTCAAAAAGCAGTCTTCTCCCATGTGTGCCAAGAGTTATCCCATCAGCATTAAGCGACACACTATTCACCTGCAAATGGCATAATTATGTGAACCAATCACATAGCCAGGCTCCCCTTTCCTTGGGGTCATTCTTGCACATCACCTGATCTGGGAAATCTCCAGGCTGATGGAAATTTACTGGTTGGGCAGGGGTTATCTGACAGCTGAAGTCATGGGGCACCTTCACTCTCTGAATATTACATCCCACTGCATTCTTTTACAAAGCAGCAAGGCACATATAGGCATTAATTAGCAATGATCAATCTACACCCATATCCACCAGGCAGACCCTTCCTTCCACAACTGTGTAGTAGATTTGGGATCACGTAAGCTCTTCAAGAGATCAAATTGAACCTTCAGGGTTCTGATAAAACAAGCAAAATTTTCAAGTGGGGATCAAAATGCCAGTTGGCAAACATTTTAAACAGATTAGAATCAAGAAGGCATTTTGTGGAATTCTATTTATTTGAATTTAAATGCATTGTTATGTCAGAGAATGACACACAAAATTAGGCCTTCAAGCCAATAACTTTGATGGGCTCTAACCATCAAACCAGTTACCCAGTTAGTTCCACTCCATGCTATTTCTCTGTGGTCATATTTTTGCCCACTCCATACATATTAATTTCTCCTTGGAATCAACCTACACAACTCTCTTTCAAGCTATGTATTCCAATTGATAAATAAAATCCACATAAAATAACTTTCATCTTGTCCCTGGCTATTTGGCAAACACCTCAAATAAATTTCTTCTGATTATCAATGTTCATGCTAGTGAAACCACTTTCAAAATCTTTCATAACATTGAAATTTTCTATGAAATATTTATTACTTAAAGCAAATACAGCTTTAGGGCCATACGTGGATGGGAGAGGTCTGGATGGTTATGGAATGAGTGCAAGTCAGTGTGACTAGTGAAATGATGTTTTGGCACAGATTAAAAGGGCCAAATGTTTTCTGTGATGTAGTGTTCTATGAAGAAGGAAGCATGCATTAGATTTACAAAGCAATAAACAGGAAAGATGTATGAGAATTATATTGTAGTCAGGAAGAAAATTAGAAAGGCCTTTGGAAAGTTCAAAGGGGGCATGAGAATGTCATTCCTCTTGAAGCTAATTGAGATTTTTAAGGAGGTAACAAAAGAAATTGAAGTTAGGGCAGTAAGTGTGGGGTATATGGATTTTGGAAATGCATTTTATAAGGACCTCATAAGAGATAAAGGGAGTCATGAGTTGTGAGATCCATGGATCCTTTGCTGTGTGGGTTCATAAATGACTTGCTTGTAGAAAGCAGAGAGTAGTTGACAGAAAGTATTCTGCCTGGAGGTCATTGAGTCGTGGATTTTGCAGGGATGATGCGGAGGTTGGAGGAGTTGTGGACGGTGCTGAGTGTTGTCATAGATTACAGTTTTTTGGAAGGATGGGCCTGTAAGTCTGTGGATGATACGGAGGTTGGAGGAGTTGTGGATGGTGCTGAGTGTTGTCATAGATTACAATTTTTTGTAAGGATGGGCCTGTAAGTCTGTGGATGATGTGGAGGTTGGAGGAGTTGTGGACGGTGCTGAGTGTTGTCATAGATTACAATATTTTGGAAGAATGGGCCTGTAAGTCTGTGGATGATACGGAGATTGGAGGAGTTGTGGAAGGTGCTCAGTGTTGTCATAGATTACAATTTTTTGGAAGGATGGGCCTATAAGTCTGTGGATGATACGGAGGTTGAAGGAGTTGTGGACGGTGCTGAGTGTTGTCATAGATTACAATTTTTTGGAACTTGTTCATGACAATAAATTTTGATTCAAAGGGATATGGACAGGATGCAGATTATGGTGGCACGGTTGGTGCAGCGGTTAGTGCAGCACCTTTACAGCACCAGTGATCAGATCTTGGGTTTGAATCCTGCGCTGTCTGTAAGGAGTTTGTACATACTCCCCGTGTCTGTGTGGGTTTTTCACGGGGGCTCCAGTTTCCTCCCACCATTCAAAATATACCGGGGGTATAGGTTAATTGAGTGTAAATTGGGTGGCATGGACTCATGGGCCAAAATGGCCTGTAACTGTGCTTGCACGTATGCTTAATTTTAAGAATTAAAATTTTTAATAATTGGACAGATAAGTAGCAGTTGAAGTTCATTGTGGATACAAGTGATGCATTTTGGAAGGTAAAACCTGGAGGATGGCCAGATGCTTAATAGCGTGGAAGAACAGAGGGACCTTGGGGTCCAAATACATACATCGCTCAAGGTCGCCGCACAGGCTGATGTGATAGTTAAGAAATCCTATGAGATGCCAGGCTTCATTAGTCGGGGGATTGAGTTCATAAGTTGAGAGGTTATGTTGCAACTCTACAAATTTCTGGTGAGACCACACTTTGAATATTGTGTTTATTTCTGGTCACTTCATTATAGGAAGGATGTGGAAGCGATGGAAAAGGTGCAGAGGAAATTTACCAGGATGTTTACTGGATTGGAAATTAAGTCTTATGAGGCAAGGTTAGTAGAGCTAGGTTCTTTCTCTCTGGAGTGAAGAAGGATGAGAGGTGACTTAATAGAGGTGTACAAGATTCTGAGAGGTGGACAGCCGGCGTCTTTCCCCCATGGTAGTAGAATATTTAATGGCAACATCAGGGGTAATTTTTTCACACAAGAGAGTTGTGAGTGCCTGGAATGCTTTGCCAGGGGTGATGGTAGAGGCTGAAACATTAGGGGTATTTAAGAGACTCTTAGATATCCACATGGATGAAAGAAAAATAGTTATGAGGTAGAGAGGGTTTTGTTTTTTTGGGTAGGTATATATAGGTCAGCATAACGTTGTGGGCCTAAGAGCCTGCACTGTGCTGTAATGTTCTATATCCTCCAAGCATTTTCAAATTATTTCAAGTCAAGTCAAGACACCTTTATTTATTGTTCATACCTTGCTCGCATGGCAAAGACGAGATAGTTTCTCCAGGACCACAGAGCATAGTTACATCAATATAACTTAGAATAGAAATTAAACATATTAAAATATTAAGATATATACACAGCAAAAGTCCACGGTACACTCTTCACACATGTTCTGGAAACTCAGGAGCCTGATGGTTTGGGGGAAAAAGAACTGTTGCTCAATCTGGACATAAGGGCCTGAGTACAATGGTTCCTCCTGCCTGATGGCAAAGAGAGAACAATTTACACGAGGGGTGTGTGGAGTCCTTCATAATGTTTATTGCCTTTCGCCTGCATTAAGTGTTGTAAATGTCCTTCTTGGTAAGAAGAGAGCCCCCAATGATTTTTTTTCCATCAAAATCTACAACCCAGCCAAAATATGGAAACAGTATTACTGAATCAAAAGCTGTGAATCTGTGGTAGGCAGTAAATTGGAGAGCAAATGGAACAACAGATCATGTCTTCATTTAAGAAATTGACCACTTTTGTCAATAGATTTGTCAAGGCAGTGATCTGTCCACTACTGATCTTTAATATTTCTCTTTGGGATTTATCATTTCTCAAATTCCCCAGCCAGTTTTCCTCTCTCGTGTTCTTCAGCATCTTCATCACTTAATCAGCAGTCAGCTGACTTCCATGTCCAGTTGTTCTGGTTCTAGTCCTACTTCAGTGCCTGAGCATAAATAGGGTTGAGGCTGCCAGTGTCGTAATGCAGGAATCCTTTACTCATGGGGTGCTGTCGTTTTACGCATGTTAAACCCAGGTTATGGTCCTCTTGTCAAGTGAATGTAAAAAAAATATGTACTTCCCATTAAAGAAAAGTAGCTGAATTTTCCCATGAAATAACTCTTCATTTCTATGAAAATAGATTTGTGGAATACTGTTTGCAAGAATGTGCATTATGAACTATATAAAGTTGGAGAATAATGGTATTTTTACTTTAATTTTAATTTCAGTTTTGGAGATACAGCATGGTAACATGCTTTTCAGGACCATGAGCCTGTACCACTCAAATAGGTTAATCTGACCAATTAACTTAATAACCCTGTATGACTGGAATGTGGGAAGTAACTGGAATACCAAGAGGAAACCCATGTAGATGCAGGGAGAACGTACAATCTCTTCACAGACAGCACCGGATATGAAGCCAGGTTGCTTGCACTGTAATTGCATTTTGCTCATTGAAACACAAACTGTGCCATAGAACAGTACAGCACAGGTACAAGCCTTTCAGCCCAATGTCTGTCCCAAACATGATGCCCAAATTAAACTAAAAGTTTGCTGCTTGCATCTTCTTCATATTCTATCTAGACTATTAAATCCTACTGTTCTATCTGCTTACACCACTACTCCTGGCAGCCCATTCCACGCACCTACCACTCTGTATGCAAAATATTTGCCCTGCACATCTCCCTGATGCTTCATCCTTCTCACCTTAAACTTGTGTCCTCTGATGTGTGACATTTTTGCCCATTGGAAAAGATTCAGATTGTACACCCTATGAATTATTCTGATGATTTTATACCTCTCCAGGTTATCTCTCCATCAGGTTATCTCTCCATCAGGTTATCTCTCCATCAGGTTGTCTCTCCATCAGGTTGTCTCTCCATCAGGATGTCTCTCCATCAGGTTGTCTCTCCATCAGGTTCACTCTCCATCAGGTTCTCTCTCCATCAGGTTCTCTCTCCATCAGGTTCTCTCTCCATCAGGTTGTCTCTCCATCAGGTTGTCTCTCCATCAGGTTGTCTCTCCATCAGGTTATCTCTCCATCAGGTTCTCTCTCCATCAGGTTTTCTCTCCATCAGGTTGTCTCTCCATCAGGTTGTCTCTCCATCAGGTTACCTCTCCATCAGGTTATCTCTCCATCAGGTTATCTCTCCATCAGGTTATCTCTCCATCAGGTTATCTCTCCATCAGGTTATCTCTCCATCAGGTTGTCTCTCCATCAGGTTATCTCTCCTTCAGGTTCTCTCTCCTTCAGGTTCTCTCTCCATCAGGTTCTCTCTCCATCAGGTTGTCTCTCCATCAGGTTCTCTCTCCATCAGGTTCTCTCTCCATCAGGTTGTCTCTCCATCAGGTTGTCTCTCCATCAGGTTGTCTCTCCATCAGGTTATCTCTCCATCAGGTTCTCTCTCCATCAGGTTCTCTCTCCATCAGGTTGTCTCTCCATCAGGTTGTCTCTCCATCAGGTTACTTCTCCATCAGGTTATCTCTCCATCAGGTTATCTCTCCATCAGGTTATCTCTCCATCAGGTTGTCTCTCCATCAGGTTATCTCTCCTTCAGGTTCTCTCTCCTTCAGTTTCTCTCTCCATCAGGTTCTCTCTCCATCAGGTTGTCTCTCCATCAGGTTCTCTCTCCATCAGGTTCTCTCTCCATCAGGTTGTCTCTCCATCAGGTTGTCTCTCCATCAGGTTGTCTCTCCATCAGGTTATCTCTCCATCAGGTTCTCTCTCCATCAGGTTCTCTCTCCATCAGGTTGTCTCTCCATCAGGTTGTCTCTCCATCAGGTTGTCTCTCCATCAGGTTGTCTCTCCATCAGGTTATCTCTCCATCAGGTTATCTCTCCAGCAGGTTATCTCTCCATCAGGTTGTCTCTCCATCAGGTTATCTCTCAGCCTCCAATGCTGTATACATGTCCTTAATAAAGGTAAAAGTGACATCTGCAGATGCTCACATCTGGTGCAATGCACCAAGGTGCTGGAGAAACTCATCAGGTCATGCAGTATCCATGGAAAGTAGAAGGCAGAGTCAACACTTGGGGCCCAATCCCTTCACATGTGCTGAAAATCATGCCTAAACAAGTAGAGGTTGTAGAGGGGGTTGGAGTAAGAGGGAGGGGCACAGGCTGGTAGGTGATTGGTGGGAGGGGTAGGAAAAGAGCTGAGGTAATAGGAGGAGGATGCAAGGGCTGAAGATGTTGGCTATCTCATAGAAGAGGGAAGGGAAGATGAGCTAGAGGAAGGACGCAAGAGGGAAAGGGAAAGCAAGAGATGGTTGAGGAGGTAAATGGAAATTGGAGAAGTTGATGTACATACCAACTGGTTGGAGACTCAGGAGATGGAATGTAAGGTGTTCCTCCAATGTCCAAATGGCCTCACCTTGCCAGTACATGAGGCTTTGGAGTGTAAAATTTTAATGCTTGGCCACAGGGTGATCCTTGCTATTGGAGCAGATAGAGCAAAGATGCTCAATAATTGGTGTAATTGTTGATGGTGTAGAAGGGAGTGTTAGGCTGCAGGATGTGTTGGTGAAATGAGAGGTGGAGCTTCAACTGGATAACTGAGATGATGTATTTTGTGAGTATTAATGAGGCTATGATGTGTACCGTAAAGGATAAGACCCTGGGGAGTGTTGAGGAATGGAGGGTCCTTGGTTTGCAAGTTCATAGGTCTTTGAAAATGGCAGCACAGGTAGATAATGGCATATTGGATACTGGCCTTCATTCGTTGAGTATAGAATACAAGAGCAGAGAAATTGTTCTCCAACTTTATAATATATTGTTCAGCCTTCAGCTGGACTACTGTGCGCATTTCTGGTCACTGCACTTTAGGAAAGATATCAAGTCAAGTACTTTTATTTATCGTTCATACCATGCTTGCATGGTAAAGACGAGATAGTGTTTCTTCAGGACCACAGAGCACATTTACATAAATATAGGTTAAAATAGGAGTTCAACGCATTTAAAATATGAAGACGTACATTAACAGTTTTACGGTATCCTATCCCCAAATGTTCTGGGAGTTCAGGAGCCTGATGGCTTTGGGATGAAGCTCTTGCCCAATCTAGATATAAGGGTGCTGCTGTACCTCCTTCTAGATGGCAGAAGGGAGAACAGTTTACATGAGGGGTATGTGGAGTCCTTCAGAATGTTTGTTGCCTTTTGCCTGCATTGAGGATTGTAAATGTCTTTCATGGTAGGAAGAGACCCCCAATGATTTTTTCCACTAATTTCATTATCCTCTGCAGGGTCTTGCAGACTGAGGAAGTACAGCTTCCAAACCAGCCTGTGATCCAGTTGCACAGGAAGCTCTTGATACATCCTCTGTAGAATGTAGTGAGGATGGAGGGTGGGAGATGAACTTTCCTCAGCCTTCGCAGGAAGTAGAAGTGTTGCTGGGCTTTCTTGGCTATGGAGCTGGTGTTAAGGAACCATGTGAGGTTCGCTGCCAAGTGCATTCCAAGGAACTTGATACTCTTGTTGACCTCAGTGGGCAACGGAGCGTGGTCCCCTTAGCACTCTTGAAGTCAACAACCATCTCTTTTGTTTTTTTAATGTTCTGTTACAGGTTGTTGTCTCTGCACCAGTCTGTTAGTGACTGCACTTCATCTCTGTAGGCTGACTCATCATTCTTACTGATCAGGCCCACCACAATCGTGTTGTCAGTGAACTTGATGATGTGGTTCGAGCTGTGTTTAGCTGCACAGTTGTGGGTCAGCAGAGTGAACAGCAAGTGGACTCAGCACACAGCCATGGGGGCCTCCCATGTTCAGTGTGATGGCCTTGGAGATGCTGTTACTAGCTGTGTCTCTGGAGAGGAGGAAGTTTAGGAGGACAAAGCTGTTTGATAGGCAGAGCTTTCACTCAATCCATCATGGGCACATAGTAGCAGCAGCAACCAACTGGATGCTCTGCACCAACTCACCAAGACTTCTTAGGTTGGCCCTTCCAAACCCACCAGTTGGAAGGGCAAGGGCAGTAAAAGCTTGGGAATGCCACCTCCTGGAAATTATCCTGCAAGCCACATACCATACTGACTTGGAAATATATTTGCCCTTCCTTCACAATCACTGGGTCAAAGGTTTGTAGCTACTTTCCTAACAATATTGTGTGTGTACCTAAACCTCAGGGACTGCAGCAGTCGAAGAAGGCAGCTCTCCACCACTTTCTCAAAGGCAATTAGAGATGGGCAATTGAATACAAAGTGTGTGATTTGGAGGGGATCTTTGAGGGTGGGGAAGGGCGATTTATTCCTAAATCTACTTGAGGATACAGTTGAAAAAAATACCCTGTCAAGTTGATGCTGAGTGTCACACCAGCATAGTTTTACCAAAGTTGCTGGGTGAATATTTTTCCACAACAGTAACTGGATTTATAAAAGTACTGTATTTAGAACATAGAACATTACACAGTGCAGGCCATTCAGCCCACAATGTTGTGCTGGCCTGTATAAACATACTCAACAATCTAAACATTCCCTACCTCACACCCATAACCCTCTATTGCATCCATGTGCCAATTTTTTAAAGGTCCTCATTTTACCAGCTTCACCACCGCCCCCAGCAATGCATTGCATGCAGTCATTACCCCCTGTGTAAAAAAAAAAAAACACTTACTCCTGACATCTCCCCCAAATAACATTTGGGGGAGATAACGTCTGTTATTTTCTACTGTCATCCTAGAAAAAAGATGCTGGCTGTCCACCCTATCTATGCCTCTCATAATCTTGTAAACCTCTATCAAGTAACCTCTCATCCTTCTTTGCTCCAAAGAGAAAAGCTCAAGCCCTGTTAAACTTGCCCCATAAGATACAATCTCCAATTCAGGCAACATCCTGGTATATCTCCTCTGCACCCTCTCCATAGTTTCCACAGCCTTCCTGTAATGGGGAGACCAGAACTGAACACAACATTCCTAGTGTGGTCTAACCAGAGTTTTATAGAGCTGCAACATTACCTCATGACTTTTGAACTCAATCTCCTGACTAATGAAGGCCAGCACATCATAAGCCTTCTTATCTGTCCTATCAACCTATGTGGCAATCTCAATAGAATCATGAATTTGGGCCCCATGTACTCTGCTTTCAAGTTCAATCTTCCAAAATGCATCACTTCACACTTGTCTGGATTGAATGCCATCTGCCACTTTTCTGCATCCTGTCTATATCCAGCTGTAACTTACGACAACCTTCTACACTATCTATAACACCTCCATTCTGTGTATAATCTGCAAACTTACTGACAAATTTCCACTTCTTCATCTAGGTCTTCATCTAGGTCTTCTTCTATCTCCTTTTAGCTCTCCTAAATCCTTTCTTGAGTTCTTTCCTAGTACCATATCATTTTCATGAGACCTTCTCGCTTTTGGTACTTAAGCATCCTCTTAACTAGCTGCCTTACCTCTTTTAGCCTACCATCTTTTCCTTGTCTCAGAGGAACAAACCTATCCAGAACCCCACACAACTGACCCAAAACATTATCCACATTAGACTTATGGTTTTCACTGAGGACATCTGTTCCCAATTTACTCTTCCCAAATTCCTGCCTAATTTCATTATGATTAGCCCTTCCCCATTTAAACACTTTACCATTTTATCTACTGCCATATGCATTGGTCACGTGCATTGAGATTGCTTGAGCTTAAGAAATGTGTCATCTAAATGCATATTTTATCCCTTTGGTTTGATTTTAAATTTTGTTGCATATTTGGTATTTTTCAAGTTAGTATCTGATTTTCATCAGATGCAAGGATCGACAATGAGATAGACAACAGACTCGCCAAGGCAAATAGCGCCTTTGGAAGACTACACAAAAGAGTCTGGAAAAACAACCAACTGAAAAACCTCACAAAGATAAGCGTATACAGAGCCTTTGTCATACCCACACTCCTGTTCGGCTCCGAATCATGGGTCCTCTACCGGCACCACCTACGGCTCCTAGAACGCTTCCACCAGCGTTGTCTCCGCTCCATCCTCAACATCCATTGGAGCGCTCACACCCCTAACGTCGAGGTACTCGAGATGGCAGAGGTCGACAGCATCGAGTCCACGCTGCTGAAGATCCAGCTGCGCTGGATGGGTCACGTCTCCAGAATGGAGGACCATCGCCTTCCCAAGATCGTATTATATGGCGAGCTCTCCACTGGCCACCGTGACAGAGGTGCACCAAAGAAAAGGTACAAGGACTGCCTAAAGAAATCTCTTGGTGCCTGCCACATTGACCACCGCCAGTGGGCTGATAACGCCTCAAACCGTGCATCTTGGCGCCTCACAGTTTGGCGGGCAGCAGCCTCCTTTGAAGAAGACCGCAGAGCCCACCTCACTGACAAAAGGCAAAGGAGGAAAAACCCAACACCCAACCCCAACCAACCAATTTTCCCTTGCAACCGCTGCAATCGTGTCTGCCTGTCCCGCATCGGACTGGTCAGCCACAAACGAGCCTGCAGCTGACGTGGACTTTTTACCCCCTCCATAAATCTTCGTCCGCGAAGCCAAGCCAAAGAGAGAGATTTTTATACAAGATCATTTTGAACTTTTCTATTAGCCATTTTGTACTTTTTTATTTGTACTGTTTTGAAGAGTATTGTGAAACTTCATTCGTTTGTTCTCTTGTCATGATACATAAGAAATCTTTGTTCAAGAAGAAATGGATGGAATTAACAGATCCTTCTGCTGCTTTACATCTGCAAGTTTTGAACTATCTTGACTTTCAAGGATGCCACCACAACAGCAGACAGAAAAGGTTTAGCTGCATTGGCATTATTTATTTGTTTAATATTTGTTCAGAAGCTGGGGGTGATAAGGGAAAAGAAATACTGTAAACCATCTTTGCAAAAGTTTTGAAAACCTAATTTGCCTTGTGTCTGACCATTCTGTTTCTGGTAGTTTTCTACCAGCATCTTTTGCTACTTTTTCAAACTTTTATGTCTCCTTATGGCCCATCTCTTCGCAAGCAAAGATGAACACGGTGTCCTCACAGAAATTTTGTTCCGTTTTCCATGGAGCTTTAAGCACCATGTGCCGGGGCAAGGACTTGGAGGCGAGTGCTTGCCCAGGACAAACGCCTCCCCCTGGGTCCCACGCCTCTGGGCCTGGCGGAGTGTGAGGCATAACAGCCAGAGTGATGCGGGATTGCCCCACAGTGGTCTGTTCCAAGACCGTGCTCGCTGCCCGTTGTCCTTACAGATCCTTCGCCCACCGAGTTTGCTGCTGCAGACCACTAGGGAAACTGCTTCCCGCGCTATGAAACAGCTGCCAGCCCCTGCTGCCTGACTGACATGTGCTATTTGCCCATAACAGGGACCCTTTGCAGGTACTGACGGCTGGGTGAGCTGAGCTCGGGGATTTGAAGTCAGAGTACCTTCTAGCCTTTGGCTGAAAAGGCAAAATCTGCAAATCAGCAGGTGGTTTGAACCCTCAGGTCCACTCCCGGGTGGAGGGAGCTCCTTTGATGTATACAGTTTAAAATAATAGTACTATTCCCTAAACCGCTGTTCTTTGACATGTAATGTGTGGCTCGCGGCAATGCCTTACATGCCATTGACTAGAGCCCCTTTCAGGTGGTTTTGCCTGGGAAATGCAGCTCCAGAACCAGCTGTGGGTGTGGGTACGGACCTTTCAGGTGCCAGCGCTAAAGGCGCTGTTCTGCCACCTGTACGTTCCGCAGCGGGGAGAGGTACCATGAAGCAAACGCCGGCTCCTGGGGCTGGGGTGGCCGGCGCGGGACGTCGGGGTTGGGACAGCCACCTGTCAACCCCTCAGGACTGGGGCGGCCAGTGCAGGACTTCAGGGCAGGGGCGGCTGGCACTGGCTGCCCCAGCACTATCGTCCTGCACCAGGGGCTGTCAGGCAGGGGAGTTGGGTGACCGGGCAGCAGCGAGGGGGGCTATCAGGCATTGTGAGTTGGGTCACCAGCTGATTGACATCAGCCTGCCCCCTGCTAGGCACCTGAAAGCAGCTTGCCGCTTTCAGACTGCTGCTTTCAGGTGCCTAGGGGAGTGCTTTGAAGCGGAGAGTATACCTTCCCGAGGTGGTCTGAGTAAGTACACCTCCCCGATGTGGGTTGAGTAAGTACACATCGGGGACGGGTTCTCTGCTTTCAGGTGGCCTCCCAACAGCCGCATTCGGGTATTTTAGGCGGCTTTACTTTCGAGTATTATGGGTAATGCTAGTGTTAGTGGTGTGGCTTGCAATCGTATAATTGTTATGGCTCTCAAACATCTGAAGATTATGGTATGTGGCTCTTATGTTAAGCAAGTTTGACCACCCCTGCCCTAAACCATGCCACTGATAAATGTATGTATAAACTCACATTGATATGATAGTGACGCTAAGATGTCCCAGGATGGTTTACACCTAATGATGAACCTTTTGCAATACAGTCATTGTTCTAAACCAGGATGCATGGGAGCTGATTTGAGTGTTCTCTTCCTGTGTCTGTTTAAGAATTTGAAGTTTGCTATCTTCAACTTGTATCCTGCATACATGCCCTGGAGTAAGCCCAGTCCAATCCCAAGGGGCATGATGAAAAATAAACACTGGAAGCCCTCATTTAAGGGAATATGAATAAATTAAAGGATAGATTATAAAAATTCATTCCTTTAACCTCCATGGATCATTTTTTTTACACTAACTATGTCTATCCAATACATTGTAAAATGTATAAATCACATGCATAATTATGTAGCTATGATTAGAATGTTTGCAGATGAGATTGAAAGTTTGTTCAAGGATACAATAGATTAGCTGGAAAGTTGGATGAAGTGATAGTGGATCGAATTCAATGCAGACAAGTGTGAGGTAATGCACTTTGGGAGGGCAAATTCTGGCAGGACACATAGAATACTTAGCAAGAGCATGGGAGAATTGATGTACAGAGAGACTTCGGGGGATGCCCAAAGCTTCCACAAAGAGGTGACACAGCTGGATAGGGTGTTGAGAAGGGCATTCTGAATGCTTGTTTGATTAGCAGAGGTATTGAGGTTAATAGTTAGAACGCCATGTAACAGCTGTCCAAAACATTGATTAGATTGCAACAGATGTACTGTTCTAGTCACCGTACCTCAGGGTGTGATAGCAATACAGAGAGTGCCAAAGAGGTCATTAGAATAAACGAGCTTGAGATTACTTATAAAATTATGGAAGGATCATTGGGCTGTATCTTCTTCCCAGGGCAGGGGAGTTGAGAAGTAGAGGGCACAGATTTAAAGAGAGAGGAAGAATTTAGAAGGATACCTGTGGGGTAAGTTTGCCATACAAAGAATGTTGAATATGTGAAATGAGCTGAAGGAGGGGTTAATGGAGGCAAATACCATTGCAATATTTAAAAGGCATTGGTGAACTATTTGAATAGAATCAGCATAGAGGCCACCGAGACAGAGGTGCACCAAAGAAGAGGTACAAGGACTGCTTAAAGAAATCTCTTGGTGCCTGCCACATTGACCACCACCAGTGGGCTGATCTCGCCTCCAACCGTGCATCTTGGTGCCTCACAGTTCGGCGGGCAGCAACCTCCTTTGAAGAAGACCGCAGAGCCCACCTCACTGACAAAAGACAAAGGAGGAAAAACCCACCAATTTTCCCTTGCAGCCGCTGCAACCATGCCTGCCTGTCCCGCATCGAACTTGTCAGTCACCAACGAGCCTGCAGCAGATGTGGACATACCCCTCCATAAATCTTCGTCCGCGAAGCCAAGCCAAAGAGAAGAGGGAAATAAGCCCTAATGCAAGCAAATGGGATGAGGAGAATCATCACAGTCAGTATTGACAAGTGGACAAAAGGAATCTATTTCTATGCTACACAATTCTATGATTCAATTATTCTAGCAGAATACATTGAATTAGAACCTCGTGCTGTACATGCAGAGGCACACACACACACACACACACACACACACACACACACACACACACACACACACACACACACACACACACACAAGCTCAGAAATTAAAATGACTAATTTTGAAAGGAAGGTGAAAAATAAATGATGAAAGGATCATGGAGGATAGAATTGTCTTGTTGATGGTACTGAGAAAGTGAAAAATTTGAAAACAACACTGGTAGAAGAAGAAATTTTGATCTGTGAATTGAAAAGAAAAAAATATTGAATGAAAAAAGAAGTGGAGGTGTGAGACTACTGCTTTTCTCTTTCAAAATACTCCAAAATGTTTTCATGACCAAGCTTGGTTTAGTGTAAATTTTTGATTGATTTAATTCTTAAATACATAGAAGAATGGAATTGAAACAAGACATTTGTAACTCCTCCCAGGTGACTTCCTGAGCTCATTCTATTTCCCTGCATTTGGTCCCTATCACTCATTCTTTCCTATCCATGAAAATGTCCAAGTGTGTTATACTTAACTCTACTGCTTCTTCTGGCAGCTCGTTCTAAATACCTAACATCCTCTGCGTGGAAAACCTGCCCCTCCAGACTGGACGAGATTAGAATTAGATAAAATAAGGGAAAAGATACCTGAACACATATTATATAAATGGGATGAAAAAGTGGTACAACATAGAACTTCTCCAGTATTACATCATCTCCTCAATATTTGGAAGAAGATTCATGTAGAAAGAAATAAAACAAATTATCAATTACCAAAACTAATATTGACGCAAAATAAGTTACTCCCTTTTACAATAGATAACCTTTCCTTTAGAGAATGGGAAAAAAAAGGGATTAAAAGAATAGAGAATTGTTTTTCAGGAAGTAGATTCTTATCTTTTGAACAAATGAGAGATAAGTACAATATAACTGGAGATACAGCGCTGGCATATTACCAATTGAGATCCTACTTGAAGGATAAATTAGGAAGCAGTTTGAGTTTGCCAGAGGGAAGTAACCTTGAATATGTGATTACAGATACAATGTTAATCAAAAGATTTATAACAAATATGTATATTAAACTGCAAGAAAAGGAGAATGAGGAAACAAATGGTAAAACTAAGCAAAAATGGGAACAAGATTTAAATATAAAGATAAAAAAGGAAACATGGGAGAAATTATGTTCTGGAACGATGAGAAATACAATAAATACGAGGCTACGTATGATACAATATAACTGGTTACACAGACTATACATTACACCTCAAAAGTTAAATAAATGGGACCCAACAGTATCTGATAGATGTTTTCGATGTAAAAAAGAAATGGGAACAACAATTCATGCAATCTGGACATGTGAGAAAGTAAAAAATTTTGGGAAGATCTCAATCAGATATTAAATAGAATAACAGAAAACAATATACAAAAGAATCCAGAGATCTTTCTCCTAAGTAACATAAAAAACAAAGAATTTGGAATTGATTTGGAGGATGCACAAAAAAGATTTGTTAAGATAGCTCTAGCCGTAGCAAAAAAATGTATTATGTCAACCTGGAAATTGGAAGATATTCTGAAAATACAACAATGGTATATAGAAATGAATAAATGTATTCCATTGGAAAAAATTACATATAGTTTAAGAAATAATATTGAAATATTCGAACAAATATGGGAGCCTTACATTAAATACAATAGCGAAAACCTACCGGGGACAATCATTACCTAAGTTGATGAAAGGAGAAGGAAAGAAAAGAAAGGACTCAGTAGAATTTCTGGTGTATTTTTGTTGAATGACAACATTGTCTGACTGGTTTAATGTAACCTAGATTGTATACCTTAAATGGATGGGAGGGGGTGGGTGGGGGGGGGTGGCTTGGGAGGAGGGAGGGGGGGGAGAAAATGTCACTGTATATGTGTGAAAAGGAAAATGTGTGTATCATGGCTAATGTGATTTATGGTGTGAAAAATAAAAAATTTAAAAAAAAATTAAATATATATAAAAAAAAGAAAACCTGCCCCTCAGGTCCTCTTTAATTTTTATCCTCTCATTTTAAGAGCTTTAACGTTCCCTATCCTGGGGAAAAAGATTGTGGTCATCCACCTTATTTATATCCCAGATAGTTTTATAAACCTCTTTAAGGATATTCCTTAGCCTCCTTCACACTAGGGAAAACAAGATCCTGCAAAGGTTGGCTGAGAGAGGCTGTTTTCAGATAAAGGGACATCTGGCAAGTGAGAGACTTTTAAAAGCATGTAATGAAGATTTCAGGGCCAGCACATTCCCTTCAGAATGAAGGAAAAGGCTAGCAGGATTAGGGAGCCCTGATTGATGAAGTTCTGGTCAGGAAAACAAAAAGGGCATGTCAGGAATCAGCAGATGGGATCAAGTGAATCCTTTGGGTATCAAGGATGTAGGAATGTACTTGGGAAAGAAATAAATAAATACATATTAGAGATGTTTAGCGATGAAGCTCTTTTCTATCCTCAGCATGTGCAGGAGGGAGAGCAGAGGAGTGAAGAACAAAGCTGCATTCTCCTAGAGGAGGAAGAGGTCTAAACTGTAGCAGCAGAGTCTGTTTTTTTCATGGTCGACAGGATCTTGCTCCATTCCTCTGAATAGCAATATTTCTCAGTGTGGTTATTTTCCTCAGGAATTGCTCTACTTAGACACTGGTGCCAGGACAGTTCTGCCCACACACCATCACCCTGATCAAAGGAACACACCTGGGTATTCTAGGGGGCAGGTACTGGCGCTTTTGCAGTGTGCCTCAGTTTACAGCGAAGAGCTGCACTATTGAAGATAGCTCCACCTTCTTACCAGATTTCAACACTGGCAACCTGCCCCACACTGTATGATTCATCTTCTTCCACCTCACCCCTTTGTTTCTCATTGCACATAGCAATGGCAGTCTTCCCTACCCATAACACCCCACGCAGCTGGAACAATTGTGGGAAACACAGAATGGTTCCACCTGCGTGAGGGATCATGGATAGGGAAGATGGCCATTGTTATGCAACATATTTATAACAGGTGGCGCTGTGGCACCAGTCACCCCGCCTCCATCAGATCAGAGGTGCTACTAGGCATCTATGGATATGAATAGGCCCTTTCAGGTGGACCAGTTAATGCTGCAGTAGCCTTTTAGGGCTGCCCACCTGAAAGGTGTGTTCGCAATTTTAAATCTGCTCCTGTCACCGGCCTCAAGGCGGAGGGTTTACTTGAAAGAGCCTTGTATCCTTTTATAACCTACGACAACCTTTAGCATTATCCACAACTCCTCCAACTTTGGTATCATCTTCAAACTTACTGACCCATCTTTCTGTTTCTTCATCGAGATCATTTATAAAAATCACAAAGAGCAGGGGTCCCAGAACTGAGCCCTGTGGAATTCCACTTGTCACTGAAATAGGGTTGGAAGAGAAAGGAACCAAGGAAGTAGGGGGGTGGTGTGTGTGGGTGAGAAAGGGGACAAAAATGGAAAAGGGGACAAAAATAGGAAGGGGAAGAATGGAAGTTGTTCAGAAGAGAGAGTGGACGTGTTCATCTGAAATTGGAAAATTTCGTATTTATCCTATTGGGCTGTTGACTGCTCAGGTGGAATGTAAGGTGTGTTCCTTTGTTTGTATGGGCTTCCTCTGGTCATGGAAAAAGTCAGGGTAGACAGGTCGAATTCCCATTTACCTGATTGGATTCTTCGCCTGCCCCCCTCCCCTGCTTTGGTCCCATCTTGTCTCTCATTGTAACCACTATCACCACCTTCTTACCAGATTTCAACACTGGCAGCCTGCCCACACTGTATGATTCATCTTCCTCCACCTCACCCCTTTGTTTCTCTTCCTTGTGATATCCTAGTCTGGTACCTGCCAGTCAACTAGTTCTGTCTGTCATCCTTCACCTCTCCCTGGTTCACCACTCCCTCACTGGCTCTGGTCCTACCCCTCTCATTTTGTCCTTATTAGAACAGCTCTAAACTCTCACTCCCCATGAAAGGTTCCAGCCTCCAACATTGACAACTCCTCACTCTTGCTGATGCTCCTCAACCTGCTGAGTTCCTCCAGCAGATTGCATGCTGTTCCAGAGTCCAGCATCTATAGTCTCTTGTGTGCTTCAGGTCAGGATGTTTTATCAAGACTAAGGTTAAATAGGTGTAAAGGGGAAAAGAAGCTGAGGTGCTATGGGGAGATAGTGTATTGACAGAAGGTGTGAAGGATGGAGAGACATCACTGGAGGGAGGGGAAGAAAGGTGAGGAAAAAATGTAAATAAAGGAGTAGATAAAGAAGAGATGGTAATAGTGGAACTAGATGGGGGCAGGGATTATTTAAAACTGGAATAAGTTAGGTTAGGTTTAAGGCTGTCCGGGACGAATATGATTTGTTGTTCCTAATGTTTACAATTGGCCTCACCCTAAGATCCAGATTCATCTCTGCCACAAAGGATTTTCTTGTTTTGGATGAAATAGTTAACCTCTCAAAGACCGTGCAACCTAGTTGTAGATCACTGATAATAGGAATCAGCCTCTCTTCAAATATTCTCTCAATCCCTCTCATAATTTGTAAATACCCTTGTCATTTCCTCCACAATCTCCATCAGTACTGGAGCACCACAGGGCTGAATTCTTAGCCCCCTGATCTATTCACTTTACACCTACGACTGTGTGGTTTGGTATGAAAATTACACCATCTACAAATTTACTGACAATACTGCAGTAATGGGTTGTATAAAAAAAGGTGATTTTTTTTAAAAAGAAAAAAACCAGAGGTGTATGATTCAGTGGTTATTGGGGCATCAGAGATGGAGAGGGTGAGTTCTTGGGAGTCACTATCTCAGATGATCTTTCTTGGGCCCAACACATTAATGGTCTCATGAAGAAAGCACATCAGTGTCTCTACTTCTTCGGGAGTTTGTGGAGGTTTGGTATGACATCAGGATCCCTGCAAAATTTCTATAGATATGTGCAGGACATCACAGGTAAAACTCTCTCCACCATAATGAACATCTTCAGGGAGTTCTGCCATTGGAGAGCAGCAGCAATCATCAAGGATCCACATCACCTTGCACATATTCTGTTCTCACTGCTGCCATCAGGAAAGAGGTACAGGTGCCACAAGACTTGCACCACCAGGTTCAGGATCAGCTGTTACCCCTACACCATCAGACTCCTCAATGACAAACTCAACCAGGGGCCCATTTAAGGGCACATACTTTTGCACTTTATTTCTATTGCACAATTTGTTTACATTTCTTTATTTGTTTACATTTGTACATTGTGTATACAGGAGTTCTCAACCTTTTTCTTTCCACTCACATACCATTTTAAGTTTTCCCTATGCCATAGGCACTCTGTGATTAGTAAGGGATTGCTTAAGGTGGTATGTGGGTGAAAAGAAAAAGGTTGAAAACCACTGTTTTAATTGTACCTAATTGACTCGTTATGTGCACTATTTCATAACTCCAAAGGAAATGGGCCAATGACCATTTTTCTCAAGCAAAATATTTCTGTAACAATCGGCTCTCGAGCAGTGATTCTCAACCTTCCCTTCCCACTCACATCCCACCTTAAGCAATCCCTTACTAATCACAGAGCACCAATGACATAGAGAAGACTTAAAGAGGTATGTGAGTGGAAAGAAAAAGGTTTGAGAACCATTGATGTACAGTTTTTTTTTTGCATTGCTATCACTCGGGAAGGAGGTACAGAAGCCTTAAGACGAGCACTCCGTGGCACAGGGACAGCTTCTTCCCCACTGCCATCAGATTCCTGAATGATCAATGAACCAGACACTGCCTTACTTTTCATGCACTACTGTTTTTATTTATATATATATTAATGATGTAAGATGGTTCATAATGTGAATGTTCACACTCTGATTCTGCTGCAAAGCACTGAATTTTGTGACTTGTTCATGACAATAGATTCTGATTCTGAAGTGGTCATTCTGCCTTGCCCGGAGGGAAAGGGAATCTTAGGGTTGTAACGAATGTCATGTTTGTTCTCTGACCATAAATCTGAATCTGAATCTCATTTGTGAAACCCTTTGCTATTCTTCCCTCCCCTGCATTGAGAGTGTTATTAATATTGAACAGGGCACATTTGGTTTTAACTATGACCTATTTTTATTTTATGCTTTGCATTACAAAAACAGAAATTGCTGGAAGTACATGGCACATCAGACAACATTATGAAGAGGTATTATTTCAGGTTGAAGGTCTTTCATCAGAATGGAGATATTGTATTCTGTAGACACAAGTTAACTGAACATGGCTCTTGCAATGAAACACAAGTAAACAAGCAAGGGAGATGGGTGCCAGTTTGCAGATTTTTGCATTTGTTAGCCATAGGCAATGCACCAGACTGGAGGGTATAGTGTGCAGTTCTGATTGCCACACAAAAGGAAAGATGTGGCTGTCCTGGAGAGAATATAGAGGAGATTCACCAGGATAGTGCCTCGATTGGAGGACTTTAGTTGGGGAGAGATTTGATAGGCTGGATTTGTTTTCTGTGGAGTGATTGAGGCTGAAGGATGACATGATAGTGGTACGTAGAACTATAAGATCTTGAATAAGATAGATAATCAGAATAGCAAAAAGAATAGGACGTAGGATTAACGTGACAGGAAGGAATTCTAAAGATGATTTAAGGGGAATGTTTTTTTAACAAGGCGATTGTTTGATATCTGGAACTTGCTGCTTAGCAGAAATGTTGGGTTGGGTTATAATCACTTTGTTTACAAAGTGGACAAGGGATGCAACCTAATGTGGCCGTCCGAGCAGTGTAGCTTGGCAAAAAGGTTGGCATGGATGTCATGGGTTAAAGGCCCTGTGTTTTGTGCTCTCAACTCTATGACTATGAAATCAGTTGCCTTGCATGTTTTTTACTTATAACTAACAGTTTTTTTTCCTGATGGTAATTGTCACAGTTACTTACCTTCTGGGAGTGGCTGTTTACACAGGAACAACCAAAACTCCAAACGACTGCTTCACACTGTGCATGTAGACAAAATACTGTAAGGGTGGTAATTAGGGAGGCAGGACTTGCAATGCCACTGCGGCGACGTCGACCTCAACGTTTGACATACGTGGGACGTACTACTGCTGTGATGTCGAGTGTGACATGAATTATGTGTCATACGTTGCTCACAGATTGCCCAAGGTGAACTGCAGGCATTCCGGGAAATTTACTTGGGGTCGAGGAGGTAAAATAATGGAATGGGAATGAATCCTTATTCCCGTTCCGATCTTTTTACACAGACTGCATTCTGTAAAAATAGCAATAATTTCCCAACCATAATTACATTCAGAAAACATAATCACGTTGGAACTGAAAGATGAAGAACTGTGCAAATAATGACAGAATAATTAACCACTTAAGTTGTAGCTGAAATGGTTTTCATGGTTACTGAAATCTTAGAGGATTAATTAATACTTTAATAAGTTTCAGTTTTTCAGTATCTGTAGACTGGTATGTTATAAATTTTTGACCGCAATTTTTAAACAAAGCAATTGCCTCCAAGTTAAATGCCTTAATGAAAACTGTTATTTACAGATGAGATTTTTTAGTTTAATGAAATTAAGGTGTAGCACTTTCACCTCAGAGAACTATAGGGTAATTTGCAAATTTGAATGACTTCAATACCTTTCTCTTCCTTTCTTTGTCAGGTTAATGAGATTTACCATGATAAGTCCTTGGGAGCCCATGTGAATGTTGTACTGGTGCGAATGATCATGCTGGGGTATGCAAAGGTAGGCGAGAGTCAAGGCCCTCCACAAATATGCCTTCTGTTCACAAGACATACAGTCAGAGAAAACAATGGTCTGGAAGGCAACAAATGTGCATGTAGCAGCTGACTTCAGTCATTTATGTAACTTATTCAGATACTACAGCATTATTGAACTATTTGGTCTTACTCTGGATGATATGTTTTTTTGCAGATTATTTGAGAAAAACTAAATTCAGGAATTTACAGGGGTAGGCAGATGAAATTATTACTATCTTTTAGAAACTATAAACACTGCAACTTATATTTTAATTTTAACATGGCTCTTTACAAGCGACATACTTTTGAAGATTACAGTCATGGATTCGATGAGGGTTGAAGAATATGTTCTTTACCATTTGGGACTGTAACCCACCATGGTGCAACAGAAATATGAAACAGCTCATATTTAAGACACATCTGTCTAAGTGCCTAAAATGACATGACACAAAGAACTCAGAAGTGGAATTCGTCTCAGCCAACATAGTTGCAATTGGTCTCTGCTTGTTGTGAAACTTTGCAGCAGTATATCATGTCTCATTCTTTTTCTATCAATGCATGTCATAATGTGATTGCAAAACTACTGAAGTTCTCAGTTGGTGTTTTGTTTCTGGACATCAGGCTACTTCATTTCTTGTGTTCCACGACCTCAGCTGAAATTCTCTTGACTTGACCCCTGGCCTGACCCCTACCTCATCCAAAACCTTACTTGCCCATGTCATACTAATACTGCTTTATTCACCATTGTGACTGTACCTGCTGAATTAAAGCCGGGATGTTTTAAGTTCTCACCCTTGACTTAAGATCACTATGTTCTCAAACCTCTCCCTAACGCCTTAATCCTGTCCAATTCTCAGTTCTTGAGCTTCCCTGAATTTAATCACCCCTCTACCAGCAATTTTGCTTTCAGTCATCAACACTTACAGTTCAGTTGGGATAAATGACTGTTCCATTGTTTGGCAATCAACGGTGAGTGGACTGCATTAGGGTTCGGTGCTAGGTCCACAACTGTTCATGATGTACATTAACAATTTGGAAGAAGGGACCAAGGGTAACAAATCTAAGTATGCAAATGATGCCAAATTGAGTTAATGCAAATTGTGCGGAAGATGAAGAGAGTTTGCAGAGAAATAAGTTGAGTGGGAAATGGTGTAGTAGATGGAGTACAATATTCATAAATGCAAGGTTATCCACAGGAAGGAAACATTATTTAAGTGATGAAAAAAGTTAGCATGCTGTTGTGCAGAGGAACTTGGTTCTGTATGGATCACAAAAGAATGGTTTGCAGGTACAACAGGTAATTATGTTGGCATTTATTGCCAGAGGGATTGATTTTAAGAGCAGAGAGGTTCTGCTGCAACTGTACAGGGTACTGGTGAAGCTGCACCTGGATTAATTTGTGCAGTTCTGATCTCCCTACTTGAGAAAGTGCATGTAGACTTTGGAGGTGGTGCAGAGAAGTTCACCATGTTGATTCTGAAGGGGAGAGGTTAGCCATTGAGAAGAGATTGAATCGCCTGGGACTATACCTGTTGGAATTCAGGAGAATGGGAGATGAATTAGAGACAGGAAAGTTCTTTGTACTGACAGTCAAGTCTAGCTCAAGGGGACATAGCCTCAAGATACAGGGGAATAGATTTAGGACAGAGGAAAGACTGCTTCCTCCAGAGATTAGTGAATCGGTTGCATTCTCTGCCCAAGGAAGTAGCAGAAGCAACCTCATTAAATATATTTAAGACACGGTTAGATTTTTTTGCATAGTAGTGCAATGAAGGGTTATGGGGAAAAGGCAGGTAGATTTTTGAGTGGCAGAGCAGGGTTGACAGGCCAGATGGCCTACTCCTGCTCCCATTTCTTATGTTCAAATATGCTTTATTATGGGCCTTTCTTCAGGCCAAATGAAAATTTGGGGCAATTACTTAGTTGTCATTTCCATAGAAACATAGAAATATAGAAACATAGAAGATAGGAGCAGGAGTAGGTCATTCAACCCTTCGAGCCTGCTCCGCCATTCAACGAGATCATGGCTGATCTTAAAGTTCAGTACCCCGTCCCCGCCTTCTCTCCGTAACCTTTAATACCCTTATACTGAAGAAATAGATCTAATTCCCTCTTAAATATATTTAATGAACCTGCCTCCACTGCCCTCTGTGGCAATGAATTCCACAGATTCACCACCCTCTGGGTAAAGAAATTCCTCCTCATCTCGGTCCTAAATGGTTTGCCTATTATCCTCAAACCATGGCCTCAGGTTCTGGATTTTCCCATCATTGGAAACATCCCATCTGCATCCATTCTGTCCAGTCCTGCCAGAATTTTATATGTCTCTATGAGATCCCCTCTCAATCTTCTAAACTCCAGCGAGTACAATCCCAATTTGCGCAATCTTTCCTCGTAAGTCATTCCTGCCATTCCAGGTATCAGCCTGGTGAATCGCCTCTGCACTCCCTCCATTGCAAGAACATCCTTCCTTAGATAAGGTGACCAAAACTGCACACAATACTCCAGGTGGGGTCTCACCAATGCCCTGTACAGCTGCAGTAAGGTATCCTTGTTCCTATACTCAAACCCTCTTGATATGAAGGCCAACATACCATTTGCCTTTTTAACTGCCTGCTGTCCTGCATGCTCGCCTTCAGAGACTGGTGTACAAGTACCCCTAGGTCTCTCTGCACTTCCCCATCTCTTAATCTATTGCCATTCAAATAGTAATCTGCCCTCCGGTTTGTATTACCAAAGTGGATAACCTCACATTTATCCACATTGTAGTGCATTTGCCATGTATCTGCCCAGTCCCTCAATTTATCCAAATCACACTGGAGCTTCCTGACCCCCTCTTCCGTGCACACAACCCCTCCTAGCTTAGTGTCATCTGCAAATTTGGAGATATTACATCCAATCCCCTCATTCAGATCATTAATGTAAATTGTGAACAGCTGGGGTCCCAGGACAGATCCCTGTGCACCCCACTGGTCACCGCCTGCCACTCAGAAAACGAGCCATTTATCCCAACTCTCTGTCTTCTACCTGTCAGCCAGTTCTCAATCCACATCAATACTTTGCCCCCAATCCCATGAGCCTTGATGTTGGAAGCCAGTCGTTTATGCGGGACCTTATCGAAGGCCTTTTGGAAGTCCAGGTACACCACATCCACTGGCTCTCCCCCATTTATTTTACCTGTCACCATCTCAAAGAATTCCAATAGATTTGTCAAGCACGATTTACCTTTTGTAAATCCATGTTGACTCTGTCCGATCCCTTTTCTGCTAGTCATATGCTCCGCTATTACATCCTTAATAATGGATTCCATCATTTTGCCCACTATTGATGTAAGGCTCACTGGCCTATAATTCCTCGCTTTTTCTCTACCCCCCTTTTTAAATAGTGGGGTAACATTAGCTACCCTCCAATCCATGGGTACTGATCCTGAGTCTATCGAGTTCTGGAAAAGAATTCTTACAGCATCTGCTATCTGAATGGCCACTTCCTTAAGTACCCTAGGATGTAGATTATCAGGCCCTTGGGATTTATTTGCCTTCAATCCCATCAATTTCCCCAAGACCATGTCCTTAGAGATACTGATTTCTTTCAGTTCCTCCCTTGCATTAGTCTCTATGTTTCCCAACATCCTTGGGAGGTTATTTGTATCCTCTCTTGTAAAAACAGAACTAAAATAAGAATTTAATTGGTCTGCCATTTCCTTATTCCCCATTATATATTCCCCTGATTCCGACTGCAAAGGACCTACTCTGGATTTCACCAATCTTTTCCTCTTGACATATTTATAAAAGCTTTTGCAATCGGTTTTTATATTTGCCGCAAGCTTACTTTCGTAATTTATTTTTGCTCTCTTGATTAATCCCTTTGTCCTCCTTTGGTGCATCTTGAACTGCTCCCAGTCTTCGGTTGTGGTACTTTTTTTGGCCAATTGATATGCTCTCTCTTTGGACATAATGCTGTCTCTAATTTCCCTTGTTATCCACGGTTGAGTCACCTTTTTTGGTTTATTTTTATGCCAAACCGGTATAAACGATTTTTGCAATTTCTCCATTAGATCTGTGAATGGTTTCCATTGTCTATCCACAGTCAACTCCCCCATAAACACCACCCAATCAATCTTACTCAACTCCCGTCTCATACCATCATAATTCCCTTTATTTAAATTCAGGACCTTAGTCTCGGTTTTAATTTCATCACTCTGCATGTCGAGTGAGAATTCGATCATATTGTGATCGCTCCTACCCAAAGGGCCTTGTACAACAAGATTGTTGATTAGCCCCTTATCTTTGCATAATACCCAATCTAAAATGACCTGCTCCCGAGTTGGTTCCTCGACATATTGGTCTAGATAACCATCCCGTAAACATTCAAGGAATTCCTCCTCCTCAGTATTTTTACTGATTTGGCTAGTCCAATCTATATGCAAATTAAAGTCTCCCATGATGACAGCTGTTCCCTTATTGCACGCTTTTCTAATTTCTCTTTTAATGCCTTCCCTCACCTCTACACTACTATTTGGAGGCCTATATACCACCCCCACTAATGTTTTCCGCCCCTTGCTATTCCTCAGTTCTACCCATATAGATTCCGCATCTTCCGAGTTGATATCCTTTCTGTCAATCTTGTCGGTCCCTTCTCTCACCATCAATACTACCCCACCCCCTTTTCTTTCTTGCCAATCCCTCCTAAATATCGTATACCCCGGGATGTTAAGTTCCCAGGCTTGCCCACCCTGCAGCCATGTTTCTGTAATCCCAATCAAATCATATTTGTTTATCTCAATTTCCACAGGTAATTCATCTACCTTGTTCCAAATGCTTCTTGCATTAAGATATAAAGCCTTCAGTATTGATCAAGACATGATTCTTGTGCAAAGCTTCTTGTATTTGCAACAAGGTTGCTGAAGTGCTGGAGAGGGTCATTATCACTTCTGATTTATACTGCTTTCTACAGCAAATCTAATCACTTCTGCAAAATGTTATTAGCATACATTACCCAGAAAACAGTAATAAACATGATAGTCCATAATCAACATTGTTATGCAGCAAATTTGGGCCCTTGACAATCTGAAGCATAAAAACAAGGCATGTCCAGTCCATTTGATGTTTGTGAGTTCTCACCTTGTATTTGGCCTATCGTTGGTGTGATTGATGTGACTTGGCTTCCTTCATGGGCATCTGAAAATACATACTGACATTATTTAGTACATACTACCGTCAATTTGCAAGTTTTCGAATGGGGTCCATTAAGTTGCTACCAAGTACTGAGACTCACTCATGTTGTGAAATTGCAAATTGATTCCCTTCGTCATCTGAATGGTTTATTCAGCATTATGGATTTATGAGTATATATACTGTATACATGCATTTCATGTAAAGGAAATCTTAGTAATATCAAACATGTCTGATCAGTCCATCAGCTTGATTGAAAGAGGAAATCCATCTCGAAGTCTGGAGAATGTGTGCCGTTGGGCCTCCTCTCAGCAGAAATCAGACCTTAACCACTCAGAGCACCATGATCATGCAATCTTTTTAACAAGGCAAGATTTCGGTCCAGCGGGTATGCAAGGTACTGTATGAGATGACCGGTGACTATGGTGAAATCAACAGAATTGCTTGATGTCAAGCCTCTAACATGAAAACAAATTATGTCCACCAAAGTAGAATCAAGTTTTATAATGACCAAAAGTAGTCACCGATAGACAAATGATGTCCTGTAATGGTGGAACATTATCACCCAATGATGGAGCCAGGGGAATTGGGAGGTGTCACTCTATATCAGGTCCCAGACTTATAATGGTGACAGTTAGCTAACAATAAGAGGATTTGAACATTCAAATGCCAGGATATGTTTAATAAAATGGCATGACAGATTACTACAGTGGCCAATTCTGGTTATTACAATGGAAGTATTTAGACTTTTAGAACACAGAAACCCAGCTGGCCATGCCAAACAATGTGCATCCCTGCTTTAGTCCAACTTGCCTGTATCAGCATCAGATCCCTCCAATCCCCTCCCATCCATGTTAGTTTCCGAGTGTTTCTTTTTTTTCAAACTTTATTTAAAAGATAATAAAAATACATAACATACAGTGTAGAAATAATAAAAAAAGATTTTACATTAACACCCCTCCCACCCCTGCAGCCAACTCCTTTAAGGGGAGCAAAAAAATATAGATTATATATATAAAAAGAAAATATTATGAATGTTAATAACATTTCAAAGTATATCTAAATGCATATATTTCAAATACGGAAACCACTTACTAACAAAAGAAGAATAAATATCATGTAAATTATAAGAAATTTTTTCCATGACAATACATATTCTCAATTCATTATGCCAACATGATATATTAATGTCAGTATCATCTTTCCAAGTACTAGCAACACATTTACACGCTACTGATAACACCAAACGTACAAAAGCAATTTGAATTTTGTCCAATCCCATTCCCCTTAATGAATACAAATTTCCCAACAAAACAATCGTTGGAATTAATGGTAAAATAAATTATATAATTTCTCCAAAACTACATTAATTCCTTGCCAAAATGATTGAACTTTAACACAAGTCCAAACGGCATGTAAAAAAGTTCCAATACATGAGCCACATCTAAAACAAGAATCCGAATTACTAAACCCATTTTTTTTAGCATTTCCGGGGTCAAATATAATTGATGTAAAAAATTATAATTAACCATTCCATATCTTACATTAGTCAATCTAATTACATTTTCCTGACACATATTCACCCAATCATCTTCAGGAAAAATAAATACTAAATCACTCTCCCATTTAAGTTTAGATTTCTCCCAATCTGACTTATCCGTACTATCTTGTAACAAATTATACATAACTGAAACATTACCCTTTTTTTGGTATAGAGGAAATCAAAGATTTAAATCTCGACAAAGTAGGTAAAATCATCTCTGTACCATAATTATCTTTTATCGAAGCTCTAAGTTGATAATACACAAACAAAGAATTTTCAGGCATATCAAATATTTCTCTCAATTGATTAAAAGAAAGAAATTGCTCCTCTACAAAACAATCTTGTATTTATACCTTTAGAGTCCCAAATCTTTAAATGATTATTAAACATTGAAAAAGGAATAAGCTGATTATTATACAATGGAGTTAAAATTGATAATTTATATTTCCACCCTAACGCCCTGTTTTTTTAAAATCCAAATCTTTAACAAATGTTTCAATATCGGCATATCATATTGCTGTAACAAAATCAAATTCTAACGATATATAAATTCATGTATCTCAACCCTAGAAATACACGCCATCTCCACTTTAGCCCAGCTAGGAGGCTGGTCTAAATCCATCAATCTATTAACAAACTTCAACTGGCCATTTCATAATAGTTTTGAAAATGTGGCAATTGTAGACCGCCCAATGCATACTTCCATGTAAGTCTATGCAATGCCACTCAAGCTAATTTACCTTTCCTTAAAAACTCTTGCACTGCTTTATTCAAACCTTGAAAAAAGCCCTTAGAAAGTAAACAAGGTATTGACTGAAATAAATATTGAATTCGAGGAAAAATATTAATTTTAATGCAATTAACCCGACCAATCAAAGTTAATGGAAGATCTTTCCACTTAATCAAATCTGCTTTAATCCGTCTTAATATAGGTATATAATTTAATTGATATAATGATTGATAATTAGTATCCATAAACACAGCTAAATATTTAATTTTACTTGTCCACCTTAATTTTGTAATAGTTTTAAATTCAGAATAATCTCCCACTCCAAATGGTAAAATTTCACTTTAATCCCAGTTAACTTGATATCCCAATAATTCTCCAAATTTCAACAAACACTCTTGCAATTGTTTCAACAACTGTTCTGGTTCCGTCTAATATACCAACACATCGTCCGCAAATAAATTAATTTTATAAATCGTCCGCAAATAAATTAATTTTATATTCTTCATTCTTAACTCTCATCCCTCTAATTTCTTCATTTTGTCTAATAGCTTGAGCTAACAGTTCAATAACCAACGCAAATAAGGCTGGTGACAATGGGCAGTCCTGTCGAGTTGAACGAGTCAATTTAAATGGTGAAAAATTCTGTCCATTTGTCACCACCCTAGCAATTGGGTTCGTCTATAAGTTTCCAAGTGTTTCTTAAAGGACGCTATGACTTTGACTGGCAGCTCATTCTATATGCCCCCTGAATGAAGAACTGTTCCCTCATGTCCTTTCCAAATCCCACCTCCCTCACCTTATAGTTCTGCTCACTTGTCTTAGATATTCTTACACTCTGAAACAGACTTACACTATTCATTCTATCTATGCCCCTCATGTTTTTGTAGACCTCAGTAAGATCCCCTCTCAACCTTCTATGCTCTAAGGAAAACATGCCTAGTTTTTCCAGTCTCTCATGATAACGAAACTTCCTTAATCCTGGTGAAATTGCTTACAATATGCCAAATTTCACTTCACTAATGTGTTACATAACTTCAACATGAAGACATCTAACATTTGTATTTAATGCCTCAACCAATGAAGACAAGTGTCCCAAATGTTCTCTTCACTACTTGGTCTACCTGTGCTACCATGTTTAAAAAGCTATGTACCTGTATCCCAAGGTCGTTCTACTCTATAACACTCTTTACATTACTGCCATTAACAAAGTAACTCTTGGTTTGATTTACCCAATACAGCGCCTCACACACCTCTGACTTGACCTGCATCTGCTATTCCTAAACCCAGTTTCCATCTAGTAGTCTAGATTCCTTGCAAATTCCAATAACCATCTTCACTGTATACCATAGCACATATTTTCAAGTCATCAACAAACTTACCGTACAACAAATATCCTTGTCCAAATCTTTCATGTATATTACAAAAAGCAAGGTCCTAGTACCAGACTCTGAGGCAATCCACTGGCCATTGTCCTCCAATGTGGAAAAAAACCTGCTCTATACAACCATTCTCTGACTCCCAAGCACTGAGCCAATTTTTTATCCAGTTGGCTAGTTGGCCTCCTGTCCCATGTGTCCTAACCTTCATACCAACCTACCATGTGGAATCTTATCAAACACTTTACTAAAATCCATAAACTCATCTTCCCTCTTTGTAATCTCTTCAATAATTCGATCAAATTCGTGAGACATGAATTCACATGCACATATCCATGCTGGTCTCTATTTTCCCCTGGCAAACTAAAAGTTGATAGATTCTATCTCCCAGGATCTTCTCCAGCGATTTTCCTACCACTCTTTGTCCTGCATCTTTGCTATCACACTCTTAAACCCTTCCCATTTGGCAATCATGCTCTTCATTTTGTCTAATAGCTTGAGCTAACAGTTCAATAACCAACGCAAATAAGGCTGGTGACAATGGGCAGTCCTGTCGAGTTGAACGAGTCAATTTAAATGAATGTGCCCAGTCATCTATTACTAACTCCTGTCTTATCGTGTCACAACTGACCTGTCCCAGTTTAGGATTCTAACTTGAGGACCAGTGTTATCGTTTTCCAGAACTATAATAAAGCTAAAAAGCTTGTGGTCACTGGCCCCAAATGGTTCCCCTACCATTACCAGCTTCATTTCCCAGTATAGGATCCAATATTGTCCCTTCCCTGGTCGACCTATCCACATATGGCTGCAGAAAGTTCTCCTGGAGACATTTAACAAAGTTCACCCCACCCAACCCCCAACACTTTGGGATTCCCAGCCAACAATGGGGAAGTTGAAATCACCTACAATAACTGCATTGCTATTTTTACAGACTTTCAGCAATTTCTATATATTTATTTGATCCTCTAGCTCCTGGTGACTTGTGGCCTATGTTATACGCTTAACAGAGGGAAAGCTCCTTTTTTGTTCCTTATTTCTACCCACATTGCCTCATACAATAGTTCTTTGGCAATATCCTCTCTAAAGACCTACTGTGATATCTTCTTTGACTCATATTAGAAAAGTGGCATTACAATAGTGCTGAGAGTCCACGTTTGGTATCGAAGTGTAATGAGGCTGGTTCAAGAGCTTGATAGCTGTTGGAAAGAAATTGATCTTGAACATAGAGGTGCTGGTCTTCCAGCTTCAGAACCTTCTACCAGCAGGTAAAAGTGAGATAAAACTTTGATGTTGGTCCTTTATGGTGTTGGCTGCCTGTAGATGTCCTCAACCTCTGACCTCCCATTCATTGAAGATCTTTATACTTCTGTTTCTACTCTCACTGGCACATAGCACTGGCAATGTTCCAGAGAGAATACCACCAGAGATATATCTGGAATCATTGAGAAGTTGGTATATGCAGTAACTGAACCTGTTTAACTCCAGGAAACATCTTTTGCTGGTGTCTGGAAATATGCTATGAAGTCTCCAAAAATTGATCCCACAAGGCAAGCACAAGAAATGTTAGCTGTTCTAAAATCAATCATATTAGGGCTATTAGCAATATTTGGTAAATGTGATCTGTCAGATTCTTCACCTCAAAACACATTATAAAAAAACCAACAATTTACATCTGATATTTAGCAATGATTCTGTCAAATTCTACCTAATGCTTGTCATCAACTGCTAGTCATTTATTTGTGTCATGTCCCAACTATGTCTGCAGTACCTTCTCTACCATCCCAGACATTGTGCACAGATCCATACTTCCATGTTTAAGTCACTGCCTGATTGAAACATCCTATCATCAGTTTTGATCTGGTCATGTTTCCTTATTAGTGAAAAGACAGTTGGAGAGAGATGAAGAAACTTTACGATCTTCATGGAAGTTGAAAGTTTCAGTGTATGTTTTCCAATTTCTAGAATGCGACCTTGCAAACCTTTGACTCAGAGGCAAATGGTCTAACCCTGGCTCAGCACTTGCACTGGTGTCTCTCCGGAGGACAGTGCTAGGATCATTCATCATGACCTACTTGCAGCTCCAGTTCCCCACTGCACAGTTGACTCTTACATAGTGGTAAGACACATCAATTAGTTACAGTTGGAAAAAGAGGGAAAAAAGCTGACTATTTTGAATGAGAGTTTGTTTGAACTAGGATATTAACCAACAAAGTGAAGTGATAGCCAACCAATAAATCAGGTGTATAGATCTGTAGTATGAATGACCTTTGGTATTGAGTAATAAAACTAAGCGGAGTTTGGTAATTGTTCCTTATGCCCATTGGATTGTTAAATCAGTAAAATGACACTTAGATGACAGATATCTAACTGTTGGAGAGTTGAGGATCACAGAAACTGACAGGAAAGTGCTTCAGAGGCCAAGGTTATATCAGCCTTGATCTGATTTATTGTGGAACAAACTGAAAGAGTCATTTTACCCACTATTGCTCCTCTTTCCTATCTTATTAATACCAGCAAGCGAGAAATGAGAATGAAATATTTGGATGGTGAATAGTGGGCATGGGCAATGAGTTAAACCAAAACCTGTTTTACATCATTGCTGTGCAATAGAACAAAATCTGGTTTACACCTGATGCTGTGTATTAAGAGGCAAAACCTGGATAACATTGACACTGTGTTAATAGAGGCTAAAGCCAGATTACCTTGTCACTGTATGGTTCAAAGAAAATCCAGACTGTAACTTTGATTTATGCAAACCTAATTTCCATTTCTTTGAAGTATCCAGTAACCAGTTTTTGTTATTGGCTTGAATTCATGTTGGTTTACTTTCTCTTAATTCCTTTCTGTAGGATATGCTCCCGTGACTGGAATGTGTCACCCAGTTCGCAGCTGTACACTAAATCACGAGGATGGCTTCTCTTCAGCATTTGTAGTCGCACACGAAACTGGTCATGTGTAAGTTTTAAATAGCCATGCAATAAACCATCTCCAGCCCTGGTGAAAGGAATAAATTCAACACGTTATTGGAACAACTGAGGATATTTGTTTTGCGGTGCAGAAATCATTGCCACGAGTACTCACCAACTATTTGCCATGGAATTACATGGGGTATTTCCTTCACAGTTCCACACCAGATTCTCATGTATAGTATTGTCAAGGCATTTCGAGAAGGCTGTAAGGAAGACAAAACAAGAATTTGGGTTTATAAAACACTTTGTTATGATCTTAATGTAACTTTTGCAATTTTTGACATGATTGATTAATTGAGGGTGCAAGTCCATTGCTTCCTGATACTGTGCAACATAGGTAGATGGTGTGGTAAGGAAAGTGAATAGCATGCTTGCCTTCATGAAGAGTACAATTGGGAAGTCATAGTGCAGCTATATAAGCTTTGGTTTGGCCACCTTTGTAGTATTAAATGCAGTCACTACATTGCAAGAAAGATGTGAAGACTTTGGAGAGAAGGCAAAATTGTTTGTTGCATGGATTAGAATATTAGTTATAAGGAAATGTTGGACAAAAATAGATTGTTTTCTCTCAAGGCTTGGAGGTTGAGGAGCAATGTGATGGAAGTTATGTGTTGCATAGATAGTCGGTCTTTTTTAATATATCCTCAAGGACATAGGATTAACGTGAGAGGGTAGAAGTTTAAAGATGTGTAAGCAAGCTTTTATGACACAGTGGTAGATGACTGGAACATGCTACTGGAGTGGTTTCAGAGGCATTTTGACAGACACATGAACATGCAGGGGATTGACTGATGTGTAATTTGATATCATGGTCAGCACAGACATGATGGGCTGAATGGCATTTTCCTTGCTGTTCTGCTCTATTTTCTATGACGATGTACCGCTTAGAAGCCAACAGATTTTTAAAGAGTAATCATTGTTACGTTGAGTTTAGCTTGCACAAAAGAAGATTCAACAAATCACAAATGTGTAATTGTTGATGTAAGCTATGATTCACTGGTTTCCAGTACTGCCACTGGATACATATATCTTCCTTAACTAGCACCGATTTAACATAATATTTGACTATGCAACAACTCCCAGAGAGCCTGAAAGTTCAATTACCTGGTATGACCTAAGGAAATGATCGATAATCAGAGATCAATCAGGAATATGAGTACTGTACTCCAAACTTAATATGTGAATGATCACGCAATGTGATTATATTTTTTTAAATGTTATTTATTCCATTAATAATTATCTTTCACTGCAACACTCACAGCTTAGGAATGGAGCATGATGGTCAAGGAAACCGGTGCAGTGATGAAACCAGTATGGGGAGTGTCATGGCACCCTTGGTTCAAGCCGCATTTCATCGATTTCACTGGTCTCGGTGCAGTGGGCAGGAGCTCAAGCGATACCTTCAGTGAGTATCTCAAACTGTTTTAAAAAAAAACAATTTATCATTAAACATATTAAAAATTAAATCCTCTATATTCTGCTATATAGAATGAAACAGTTTTATGATGGTTAGGACTGTGATGAGTGCTTTGTAAATTCTTGAAGAAGTATTATTCAAATTAGTTTATCAAGCACTAAACAAATGTATCAGCAAAGCTGATGGCTTGGGAATGCTGTTGCCCAAGAAGAGGGCGTGTCATCATTCATGTCCAAAAGGACATAACCTCTGCCCAATTATGTATTTTTTGGGGCTGTGAAAACAAAAAATATGAAAGATTTTAATAAAAGCACAAAAATGCTGGAGGAACTCAGCAAGCCACGCAAAGTCCATGTAGATTTTGTAGTCAAGATTTATTTTATTGTCATGTAATAAAATTGATATAATATTACACAAAGTTGCCTTTATTCTACATAAAGCAAAGATTCTCCATCAATAGAAATTGCCTGGTCAGAGAAAAAAAAGAAAAAGGGAGTCCCTTGAGAGTCACTGAGTGTCCGTGGATTCATCTCTGCGCTCCCGTAGCCTCTTGCAAGCCCATGGACCAGTCCAAACCATCGCCAACCTGCGCTCTAGATCCAAACTTCCAACACGATCAGGAAGCCTTCACCTTCTGAGTCCCCTCAGGGCTCGTTCCCCTCCCACACCCCAGTTCGGATACCTGATACCCCTTCAGCCAGTCTCATGCCAATCTCCAGAAGTTGACAGCCTGATGAGAGTCCTTCAACTTCATCAGCAGACCGCAGCCTGCGTGGGTCCTCTCCTTGAGTCGCCAACAGCCCTCCTCAGCCTATGTCTTTTTCAGCCGCAGAGCCCCTCACTGGTCTGCTGCCATGGTCACCGTCCAATAGAGTATTCTCCTCTGCTTCTCCTCAAACAGGGGTTGGTCTCCTAGTTTTCTGGTGTCCTCTGCCAGTGGTCTGCTCACCTGGAGTCTGGCCTCTCGAGGCCACTGCCAAACATAGGTGCCATCTTGCGCCTGGACCCTGTGGTTGTAGGATTTAAAAATAAAGCACCGTTGACTCCAGTTTGGCCCTTCTAGTCCATGCCGAATGCCTTCTCCCACCTAGTCCCATTGATCTGCACCCGGCCCATAACCCTCCACACCTTTCTCGTCCATATACCTATCCAACTTTTCCTTAAATATTAAAATTGAACCCGCAACTATCACTTTGGCCAGAAGCTCATTCCACACTCCCACTACCCTCTGCGTTAAGAAATTCCCCTAAACTTTTCCCCCTTCAATCTCAATCCCTCTTGCTTGAATCTCCCCCACTCTCATCCTATCTACATATGAATCTACTTTCAGGGAATTATGTACCAGAATTCCTAAATCGCTTTGTTCTACTGCACTCCTCAATTGGTTTAACATGTAGTATCTCACATTTATCAGTATTAAGCTCCATCTGCCATTTTTCTGCCCACTCTTCTAACTGTCCTTTATCACACTGCAACCTTTCATCACCCTCTTCACTGTCCACACCACCAATCTTTGTAACATCTGCATACTTACTAATCTAATTTTCCACTCTATCATCTAGATCATTAATATATATATGACGAACAACAATGGACCCAGTACCAATCCCTGTGGCACTCCACTAGTCACTGGCCTCCAATTTGACAAACAATTTTCCACCACTACTCTCTGGTATCTCCCATTCAACCATTGTTGAACTCATTTCACTACTTCAACATTAATACCTAATGCTTGAACCTTCCAACCTCTTACGTGGAACTTGTCAAAGGCCTTACTAAAGTCCAAGTGGACAACATTCACAGCCTTCCTCTTGTTAACCTTCTTAGTAACTGCCTCAATAAACTCTGTAAGATTTGTTAAACATGTTATAGTACATACAAAACCATGTTGACTACTCCTAATCAATCCCTGTCTTCACAAATAATTGTATATACCATCTCTAACAGCACTCTCCATTAATTTACCCACCACTGATGTCAGCCTCACAGGCCTAGAATTACCAGGTTTACTTTTGGCACATTTTTTTAAACAGTGGAACAACATGAGCTACCTTCCAATCTTTCGGTATCTCCTCTGCGGCCAGTGACATTTTAAATATTCTGTCAGGGCCCCCACTATTTGTACACTAACCTCCCTCAGGGTCCTAGGGAATATCTTGTCAGGACCTGGAGATTTATCCACCTCTTCATTAATAAGTATATTATCCATGACTTCACTATCTCATTTCTTTACTTCAGCTGGCTCAATATTCCTTTCCTTGGTGAATACTGAGGGGAAAAAAAATTAAATTTCCCCCATCTCTTCTGACTCCTCACATAGCCTACCTCTCTGATCCTCAAGGGGGCTAATTTTATCCCCCACTATTCTTTTACTTTTAATGTATCTGTAGAAACCCTTTGGATTTATTTTGACCTTGCCTGTCAAAACAGCCTCTTATCTCCTGTTATCCTTTCTAATGTCTTTCTTAAGTTTTTTTTTAACACTCCTTTTCCTTAAGCACCTCATCTGTTCCCTGCTGTCTATACCTGTGGTACACATCCCTCTTCCTCCAAACCAAATTCCCAATGTCCTTTAAAAACCAAGGCTCCCTATATTTCTAACTTTTCTTTTAATCCTCAAAGGGACATACTAACTCTGTATTCTCAAAATTTCCCCTTTGAATATCCTCCATTTATCTGTTACATCCTTCCCTGAAAGTAAATTATCCCAATCCACACTCTAAATCCTTTCACATCTACTCAAATCATGAATCTCAACCTTAGGTCCAGCCCTATCCTTCTGCATTATTAACCTAAAACTAATAGTATTATGATCACTAGACCCAAAGTGTTCCCCAATGCAAAACTCTGTCTCCAGACCTATCTCGTTCCCTAATAGGAGATCCAATACTGCCCTCTCTCTAGTCGGTTCTTCTATGTATTGATTTTTAAAACTTTCCTGAACACATTTGACAAACTCCAACCCATTCAGCCCTTTTACAGTATGGGCGTCCCAGTCAATATGTGGAACGTTAAAATCTCCTATAATCACCACCTTATGTTTATTACACATATATGCTATCTCCTTACAAATTTGCTCCTCTAATTCCTTCAGCCAATTTGATGGTCTATAATGTACCCCCATTAGTGTTTTCATGCCTTTCCCATTCCTCACTTCCACCCAAATAGCCTCACTGGATGAGCCCTCCAATCTATCCTGCCATAGCACTGCGGTACTGTTTTCACTAACAAGCAATGCAACTCCTCCACCTTTTATTCCCCTCCGTTCTATCACATCTAAAGCAACAGAATCCTGGAATATTTAGCTGCTATTCATGCCCCTTCTGCAACCAAGTGTCATTGATGGCTACAATATCATATTTCCATATGTTAATCCATGCTCTAAAGCTCATCCACCTTTCTTACAATACTCCTGGCATTGAAATATATACACTTGAGATAATGTCCCCCACATACCATCTACTTTTACACTCCCCCCCCTCATCAACTTTAACATTCTGATTTCTCTCTCCCTTCAAATCTGGGTGCTCTTCTACCCTAATATCCTCACTTTCATTCTGATTCCCACTCCCACCATCCACCCCCCCCCATGCCAAACTAGTTTAAACCCTCCCCAACAGCTGTAGCAAACCTGGCCACCAGGATATTGGTCCCCTTCCAGTTCAGGTGCAGCCCGTCCCTTTTGTACAGGTCAGACCGTCCCCAGAAGAGATCCCAATGATCCACAAATCCCCTGCCCCCTGCACCAATTCTTTAGCCTTGCATTCATCTGCCACATCTTCCTGTTCCTACCCTCTCTAGCGCGTGGCACAGGCAGCAATCCCGAGATTACCACCCTTGAGGTCCTGCTTTTTTAACTTCTTTCCTAACTCCATATATTCTTTCTTCAGGACCTCATCCCCATTTCCATCTAGTCAAAAAACCCAGTATATCTGCATCATGTGACTGCTCGTACAATAGAAATTAATGTAATTAGAATACAAGAGAAAACAAATGTCAATGAAGTTATATAAGTGGTTGGTTTGACCATTCATGGAGAATTGTGTGCACTCTGCAATTCAATCAATTCTGTGACAAGCAGATGGCATAATGAGGAGAGGTTGAGTAGAGTAGCTAATTATCTCAGAGTTTCAAAGGATGAGAGATGAAAGCATTGAAAGATAATAATTTTGAAGAGTTTGAAAATATGTTTTGCATGTTCTGGAATCTAAAGATAGATGTGAGAGCAAGTGCTTGCCATGATGGACTGAGAGGGATATGAATTGTGAGTATTTTAAACTTCTCTACCTAGGAAGGCTGTGAATATTCCACTTTTGAAAATATTCAATTTGAGGAAGGAGAAGTGGAGTAGCCTTGAAAGGATAAATGGTCTACTCCTTTAATATTTTATCATCTCGTTATGGATTTTGCTCTTTATTGTTTAATGATTACTTTGTGTTTGTGTCACACGTATAAACAGAGAATTCAATATTAAATTGATTGATTATAAAATTGTTTACTTTCATCCTCGTGGTATCAGGCTCTGGTTTCTGATTGGCTGCTGGCAAACTCGAGGGTTTCCTGAAAATGTGCAGTTCTGATTGCTTTCCTTGAGAAATGATATACTGGCTTTGGAGGCAATGCCAAGGAGGTTCACTAAGTTGATTCTGGAATGAAGGGGTTATCTTGTGAGAAGAGATTTAGTAGCCTGGGGCTTAGAAGGATGAGGGAGATCTTATGAAAGGAATAGATAAGATAAAAGTGCTGGCAAATGAGACCAGAACTAAGGGACAGCCTCATGTTTCAGGAGAATAGATTTAAGACAGAGATAAGGAAGAACTAATTCAAGATTCCTCTATTGTCACGTCCAATTACATAAAATATAATAATACATAAAACATGTCTGTTGTAAAGGCATGGTTACTTGCATTGCCTGACACCCCCAACAATAAGAGAAAGAATAGCAAAAGAAGGTCCCTTCAGAGAAACCGAGTATCCGTGGATAAATAGATTTCTGAAGAATAGGGGAATTACAGTTTTATGAAGAACGGGCGGGTAAGTGGAGCCGAGTGCACAGCCAAATTAGCTATGACCTGGTTGAATGGTGCAGCAGGCTCGATGGGTCAGATGGCCAACTGCTGCTCCTATTCCTTATGTTCCTTCCAAGGGAGGCTTCCATGACGTGGTGATTCCAACTAAAATTAGAATTCATGTTAGATCACGGACCAGCAGCAATAGAAATTCACCAAGACTGTTATTTTTAAAACAATATATTTATTAATAACTATTAATAACATAACAACCATATATATGTGTGTGCATAATACACAAACCATTAAGCTTAGGCACAATTCTGGAAAGTTAATTCAAAGTTCCATCTTACAAATCTTGTGTTGAAACTCAGACTTTTAAACTGATGTACAGAAGTAATCATGGAGGAGGTGAGACTGTGTGATCAGACTGGTGAAAACTCACAAATCCTTGTCGAGTTGCTTCCAGAGAAATGTCCTTTCATACAAATGATTGTCGCAACTACCCTCTTCCTTGTGAAGGGGAAACTAAACGTGTGTATTCCATGATGCTTCGAAAACCCAGTCATGGGCCAGACAAAATGACCAACAGAATGGTCACCATCCAAATGCAGGAATGATCCTGCTTCCTTTACCCAGATATGTGTCATTCAAAATGATCATTACAATGAATATGGTTTTTCAACAAGGAAAACTATCAAAACCGTCCTTTTCACAGTGCCATTCCAACTTTGTGTTTATCAGATAACTTGCCGATCAATACTGACAAACTGTTTCTTTAATTGTCCAAACACATGTCAGAATCATATCACTCTCTATAAGTGTCCCATCTATTTTTCCCTTGGATAAACACCATTGTTTCTTGGTTCTCAATTCAGAGCATCCTTTATTTATAGTTTGTATTTAACGGTGCCACTCGATCTGTGAGTGTTGTGAAAAATTAATATTTTTCACAATGCAGCAACCCCAAAGTAACACTCACTCAAAACTGGAGCTTGTTATACCCATAATAGAGTTCCTCTCATAATAGGAGCAGCTGACTTTGGAGGCAGAAGTGACCTGTGAAAAGTCAAATTATTGGTTCATCCACTATTTGGAACCTCCTCAGGAAAGTTAATGGAATAAGCCAAAAAGTTGAACAATTAAGGCAGAGATTCTAGTGAAGGGATCACACATTCAATCTTCTTTTCTTTGCTTCCCACAGCTCCTACGACTGCCTCCTGGATGATCCATTTGAACATGATTGGCCCAAAATTCCAGAATTGCCCGGGATAAACTACTCAATGGATGAACAATGCCGTTTCGATTTTGGTGTGGGCTACAAGATGTGCACGGCTGTATGTTTTACTTAATGATTGCAAAAGAGGAAGGTTAAAGATTAAAAATTGAAACGTAAGATGAGGGGATGTTAGCGATGAAAATGATTGTCAAAAGTTCATCTTACAAAGAGATGGACAGTTTTTGTACCAACTGCAACATGTGGTGCCAGATTAAATTTCAAGTTTGATTTATTGCTTTATGTTCAATCAGGTGATGTTGCAATGTGGGTATCATTCCATATATCTCAGAACTTCTATAGATAGCTGGTTTGTTGAGGTGCTGCAGAGTATCACTGATCCTGATCCACGCAGATAGTTATGAAGCAGGAGGGGAAAACGATTGAAATAAAGAGATGAAACACTTGAGCTTGGCCAAGCACCTGAATATTTCTCTTGCAATTTGAATTTGGTGCTTTAAAGAGATAATGGTGAACTTTAAAGCTTGCACATCAAGTGAAACTAATGAAGGCATTTCAATCAGGTTTATTTATACAAGAGTTACATTCAGAGAGAAGCACTTTTCAAATATTGGTGATCTGAGAGTTAGCACCAAAATTTGATTTCTGCTTTTTGACTGCCTGCAGTACTAAGCATTGTGGTTTAAAGAAGGCCTTGACGTTTGCAACTTTTTACATAACCTATAAAAAGAAAGCATTTTAGATGTATGTGTTTTGCAGCCATGTTGATACATTTGAAATGTAATTGTGGTTATAAAATACAAGGTGACACGGTTAGTTTTGCAACGCTATTATAGTGCCAGCAACTTGGGTTCGAATTCGGTGCTGTCTGTAAGGAGTTTGTACGTTCTTCCCATGTCTGTGTGGGATTCCTCCAGGAACTCCTGTTTTCTCCCATCTTTCAAAAAGGTATTGGGGTTGTAGGTTAATTGAGGTAGTTGGGTAGCACAGGCTGTGGGCCAGAAGGGCCTGTTAACTATGCTGTTTAACTAAATTTAAAATATAGCAGCCAATAAGCACAGTTAGTTCCCACAAATACCCATGTAATGTCCATAGGCTGCAAAATTGGACTGCAACATTTTTATTTGCGCCAAAGTTGTTCACTTGCATTTAATTTGCCAAACAAATTACCTGTAATTACAAAACTGAAGAGGGTATAAGAGGAGGGGAAAGTGAGATTTGAGAAGAAGAATGAGTGTAGTGATACTGTCTTTTTCAATGAACTATGGGTTACCAGTGAGCATTGACTCTGATACCTCTCCAGTAATAACTAATGCTTTCTCCTCAAAAGCTGTAGACTAACAGGCACCAGCTTGCTTCTCACCAGCTTGTTGTTGACGACATCAATTGTGCAAAATAATGAAGGGCGTTAGGAAGCATTATGCATTGAAGGACCAATTATGGCAAAAGAGCTGTCAGTAAGTGTTTAGGTTATGGTGGAGAATAAGAATATTGGAGAAAAGTTTGGAATATTAAAAATAATTAGGCACTTAAGCATGCTTCTCCTTTCAAATACCATAGCTGATCCTATGCTTCAATTACTTAATTGATTTTTTGGGTGGTATGGTTAACGTAATTTTTAGGTGGTATGGTTATCCAGCGCTGTCCCTGTGATCTTAGTGGATTTTCTCTAGGTGATCCGATTTTCACCAACCCTCCAAATCGTTGATAGGTTAATTAGGTATAATTGAGCAGCAAGGGTTTCATGGGCCGGAGGGGCCTTCTATCGTGTTGTATCGTTAAGTAAAAATAAAAATTGACTAGAGGAGACTCTCATTTACTTTGTGATGGTGGAATACAGCAGTGTGTAAAACCAGTAGACCATAAATGGAGCTGAATTCACAGACCTTGACTCAGTGCAGTCACTAATCGGATTTCTTGCACACTAAATTGCCTATCCTTGGGCTTCATTTGTGGTGTTCACCTTAAGTGCTCTGTTGGTGGTGGTGCATGTGTGAAGGGAAACCAGGATCCCACCAAATTGATGACCTCTCCTCCTGTCCGTCTCCCTGATTGGGGTGTCCATGTCTATGTTGGAAAATTAGTGTGCATTCTCTTCAGTGTTGTGGCTTCCAACAGTTTTCTTGAGTCTTCCATCATAGCCTGCAGGCAATTGGTATTTCCCCCATAAATAATATGGGTGTGGTCTCATAACTGCGAGCAGCTAGTGACACAACTGACAAAATCATCTGGATTTACTTTATTATACACCAAGGCAATAAAGTTCATGCTGGCTGGACAGTGGGCTTGTTATAATGAAATGGAAGAACACACTTGATGCCCTGGATCAAGCTAAACAGACACTAGTCAAATGTGGATCAAAACTCGACAGATTTTTCTCCCGTACACTCTCATTCGTTCAATTCGCTTCACGTGGTTTTGACATTTTGTTTGGGATTTTTTTGCATGAACTTAAGAGAGCAATCAGGGTCAATTGTATCACCCCAGATCACAATCCCTAACTATTTCCAGATCAGAGATGGAAGTGTGTTCATTCTAGTAAAAACAAAAAGTGCTGATGATCTACAACATCTGTCGCGAGGTAAGGGGAATGTGGCAAGCTGATGAATCTTAACGAGGATTCAAAATGTTACAAACAATTGATAAGGAGGAATTGGGCCAGAGAAAAGAAAATGGAGGGGAAAACACACCAGAGACTGCAGATGCTGGAATCTTGATGAAGGGTTCCAAGACGAAATGTCGAACATTCTTTCTCTTCCACATCATTGTTCGAACTGCTGCAGTTTGTTTATTATTTAAACCAATGGTTCTCAAACTTTTTCTTTCTACTCATGTGTCACTTTAAGTAATCCCTATGCCATAGGTGCTCTGTGATTAGTAAGGGATTACTTAAGGTGGTATGTGAGTTGTAAGAAGTTGTTTGAAAACCAGTTTTAATCGTACCTAATTGACTCGTTATGTGCATGGTTTCATAACTCCAAAGGAAATGGGCCAATGACAATTTTTCTCCAGCAACGTGTTTCAGAAACTTTTGGGTCTAGAGCAGTGGTTCTCAACCTTCCAACTCGCATTCCACCCTAAGCTTAAGTTAGAAAGTGTGCAGAAATGATTCATGATTTGAATTATAAACAGGTCTGAATTACAGGTTTGAATTATAAACTGAGTCTGGACAGGCTGAGATTTTTCTCCACGGAGTGTAGGAGCTAAGGTGGAGCATATGAAGATTTATAACATAATTAAGGGCATAGATAAGGTAATTTTTTATAGTCTATTACCCAGGGTAGGAGAATCTGAAACTAGAGGGCATGGAATTAAACATTTATTTTCACAAATATAAGATGCATACAAAGTTTTCCTTTGTTGCCCTGCAAAGGCAAACTGAGTCACTAAGTATCTGGCATTATTCATAAAGCAAGAAAAAGAAGGAAAAGAGTCTCGTGAGGGACATAAAATTTTGGATTTTGCTGTCTCCTCTGATGGAGCCATCACTGGTGTCCCCAGAACCTCTGTGGCTGAATGGCATGTAGTTCAGTGGTGAAACTAAGCTTGAGGCCCAATATTTGCACCTCCTTTTTATGGTGTTTAAGGTGAGAGGTTAAAAAGACAATGAGCATCTGAGGTACATTTTATTCAAAGAGAAGTTTGTGGTTAAATGGAATGAGCTGCCAGAGAAGGGGAAGAGGCAGCTGCAGTTGTGATGTTCAAGGGGCATTTGGATTGGTGCTTGGATAGGAAAGTCAGAGAGGCATACTGGCTCGATGCAAGTATATGGGATTAAAGTAGATTGCCAGTATGGTCAGCACGGACAAGTGGGCTGAAGGACACATTTCTGTGTTGCACATCTCTGACTCTAGCTTCCATTTTATTTCCTGTAAGCCTATTCAGCCTTTAGTTTCCCCTTTTGAACAAGGGGACGATATTACGATTCCTCTCAGTCTCCTGATGCAGCATCCATAGCTAATGAAGATGCTAACATCTCCACCAGAGCCCAAGCAATCTTCTCCCTTGCTTACCTTAGATTCCCAATAGGCTCTGGGGATTTATCCTCCATACTTCAGTTATTCTGTTTCTTTCTCCTTTCAAAATATCAGCATTCCCAGCCTTAACTCTCCAGCCTCCACATCACTCTCCCAGGTGAAATGTATTCATTTAGGATCTCACATGCATCTGAATAAACACAGTCTCTCACTCTGGTCCCTGAGAGAACCTAATAATTCCTCTTGTTTAAGAAACCTAAACAAGTTTTTCAGAATCTTGGCAAGGTCATTCCATGGTCCCTATTTGCCTTCCTAATTTCTTTCTTGTGTTTTCTCTTAAAAGCCTCAAGTGACCTGTTCGATAACAGATTCCTGTACATGACATCCCTTGATGACCCAGATCAAATCTTCAATATCCTTTAATTACCAGGGTTTCCTAAACTTACATCTTTGCCTCTTATCCTGCACTGACATGCTGACTCTGAATCCTTACTATTTCATTTTTTAATGCTACCAGTTTATCAGATGGTGATTTCCCCTCTTTCTTGCTGCTCTCAATCTACATCCACCACATCCTGACTTGTGTAAGGTAAAAACATCATGAGATGGGACCGGAGAAGGAGTCACCCAGTACTAAGGAGTAACAGAATGCAGATGTGACCGTGTACACTCAAGATAAGCTTTGCACTAACAAGAATGATGTGCAGCAGACTAACAGAGAAGGGTAGCAACAGTTTATTCATTGGACAATGTCATGGTATGATAATTTACTAAGTATGTATCCTGAGGTATAAAAAAACACCACTTGCTGATAACGACAGAATGCGCCTTCTCCAACTAACACTGTTAGTTGCAAGTGTTACAATCCGGCAATAAAGAACAAAGAACCTTGATTTCGACTCAGTTTGGTGTTTGACTCACTCATTCCATGAACAAAGCAGACCTAACACTTGCACAATCAAAATTCACCATTCGCCCATGAGCCCATACCGCCCAAATACCCCAATTATCCTACAACCCCCATAGGTTTGGAGGATGGGAGGAAACCGGAACACCTGGAGGAAACCCACGCAAACACGGGGAGAACATACCAGCTCCTTACAGACACTGCCGAATTTGAACATGGGTTGCTGGTGCAGTAATAGCTTTGCACTACTGCCATGGCACCCTTAGGGCACTAACTCCAGGACCATGACCACCTTGAAATTGTTTTAACTGTATTTTTCTCTACAGTCTGTGCTTTGGCTTTGTGACACTATACCCTGCACCCTTTGACACACTGGACACACTAACATTACACCCTGCCCCTCGTTTTATTATTGTACTTCCTGCTGTACATAAAGGATGTGTTGATTTTCCTGCATAACATAGAAAACAAAAATTGTCTGTACTGTATCTCAAGTTCAAGTTTATTGTCACGTGTGTCAGGTACTGTGATAGTTTTTTTGAGAGCAACCCAGATAGACATACATAGTACAAGTACAGAGTTGGAGAGAGAAGTCAGATGGCACAGAGCAAAGGCAATATAATTTCTCTATTGTGAGGATCATCCAAGAAATTGATGACAGCAGGTAAGAAACTATCTTTGAATTTGATGGTGCATGATGGCACATTTGTGAATTATCTTCCCAACAGGAGAGGTTGAAGAGAATGTGACTGGGTGGGATGAATCCTTCAATATGTTGACTACTTTTTCAAGGCAACAAGAAGTTTGGATGGAGGCAAGGGCTGTTTTTGTGATCGACTGAGTCCCATTCACAACCTTTTTTAGTCTTGGGCAGTGCTGTACATATATCACACAGTGATGCCCACGAGCTTTCTTGACCATTGTGTCAACATGGATGGATCAATGTCTCTGGAGATGTTTTCTCCTAGGAATTTAAAGCTGCTATTATCTCCACCTCAGCATCTTTGTGCAAACTGAGGCACGAGACCCACCTCTTTTTCTGATATCTATACCAGCTGCTTGGTCTTGTTGACATTGAGTGAAATGTTATCTTGGCCCCACCTTCCTTCTATATTCTAGCTTGTCTTTGTTAGAGATCCTGCCAATGACAGTGGTGCCATCATGAATTTATAGATGGGAACAGTGTTTGGCCATGCAGTATTGTGTACAGAAGTGTAATAAAATAACTGAGTACAGAGCTTTGCGAGGCCCTGGTGTTGGGGATGATCATGGATATGTGACAATAACAATTGAATTCAAAGTAGAATTCAGCTATATGAGAACGCATGTCACAAAATCAGCATCCTGGTGCCAATCTTACAATGTTAAAGTCCATTTTAACTCTGGTCTCAGTGAAGAACCTGGTTGGGCTTAATTGTGCCTGTTGTTTGCATCCTGTAATTCATATTGCTATTTCATGAATTTGGGACGATGAATTTACAAAGTAGCCCGATATATTTATCATTTTATTTTTAACATGTGAAAGCCAAATAAATTTTAAGTTGGAGCCTTCAAACCATAAACATTATTCAGCTAATTGTTGAATTTCATTTTTCTGTGTTACAGTTTCGCACCTTTGATCCATGTAAGCAGTTATGGTGCAGCCACCCTGACAACCCATTCTTCTGCAAGACAAAGAAAGGCCCTCCCTTGGATGGAACCGAATGTGCTCCTGGGAAGGTGAAGTAGCTTTCGGATACCCTTTATCTGATTTGGAGAAAATTAAACTTTTCAGACTTAATTCTTGTCTGCCTGGACAACAAAGTTAAGGTAATTAGGGAAACTAAGTATTTTTTTCTGTTGGTCTAATAATCAGTGATTCACAAAAAAAATACTGTGCAGTAAACAGTGAACATCTCACTGACATGAAGTTGCACTCAACTATATCAGATGTCCTCTCGACATTTGCTGAACATCCTCAACAAAATCTGTCATAAATATCTAATTAGTCTTCATATATCCTTGCTTCATTACAGGAAGGATGCAGTTCAGTGGTTTTCAACTTTTTTCTTTCCACTCACATACCACTTTAAGTAATCCCTATGCCATTGGTGCTCTGTGATTAGTAAGGGATTGCTTAAGGTGGTATGTGAGTGGGAAGGGGTTGAGAACCACTGCTCTAGACCCAATTGTTACTGAAATACTTTGCTAGAGAAAAATTGTCATTGGCCCATTTCCTTTGGAGTTATGAAACCATGCACATAACGAGTCAATTAGGTACGATTAAAACAGTGGCTTTCAAGCTTTTTCTTTCTACCCTCATACCACCTTAAGCAATCCCTTACTAATCCCAGAGCACCTCTTTCTTTTCTCTTTGGCTTGGCTTCGCGGACGAAGATTTATGGAGGGGGTAAAAAGTCCACGTCAGCTGCAGGCTCGTTTGTGGCTGACCAGTCCGATGCGGGACAGGCAGACACGATTGCAGCGGTTGCAAGGGAAAATTGGTTGGTTGGGGTTGGGTGTTGGGTTTTTCCTCCTTTGCCTTTTGTCAGTGAGGTGGGCTCTGCGGTCTTCTTCAAAGGAGGCTGCTGCCCGCCAAACTGTGAGGCGCCAAGATGCACGGTTTGAGGCGTTATCAGCCCACTGGCGGTGGTCAATGTGGCAGGCACCAAGAGATTTCTTTAGGCAGTCCTTGTACCTTTTCTTTGGTGCACCTCTGTCACGGTGGCCAGTGGAGAGCTCGCCATATAATACGATCTTGGGAAGGCGATGGTCCTCCATTCTGGAGACGTGACCCATCCAGCGCAGCTGGATCCTCAGCAGCGTGGACTCGATGCTGTCGACCTCTGCCATCTCGAGTACCTCGACGTTAGGGGTGTGAGCGCTCCAATGGATGTTGAGGATGGAGCGGAGACAACGCTGGTGGAAGCGTTCTAGGAGCCGTAGGTGGTGCCGGTAGAGGACCCATGATTCGGAGCCGAACAGGAGTGTGGGTATGACAACGGCTCTGTATACGCTTATCTTTGTGAGGTTTTTCAGTTGGTTGTTTTTCCAGACTCTTTTGTGTAGTCTTCCAAAGGCGCTATTTGCCTTGGCGAGTCTGTTGTCTATCTCATTGTCGATCCTTGCATCTGATGAAATGGTGCAGCCGAGATAGGTAAACTGGTTGACCGTTTTGAGTTTTGTGTGCCCGATGGAGATGTGGGGGGGCTGGTAGTCATGGTGGGGAGCTGGCTGATGGAGGACCTCAGTTTTCTTCAGGCTGACTTCCAGGCCAAACATTTTGGCAGTTTCCGCAAAGCAGGACGTCAAGCGCTGAAGAGCTGGCTCTGAATGGGCAACTAAAGCGGCATCATCTGCAAAGAGTAGTTCACGGACAAGTTTCTCTTGTGTCTTGGTGTGAGCTTGCAGGCGCCTCAGATTGAAGAGACTGCCATCCGTGCGGTACCGGATGTAAACAGCGTCTTCATTGTTGGGGTCTTTCATGGCTTGGTTCAGCATCATGCTGAAGAAGATTGAAAAGAGGGTTGGTGCGAGAACACAGCCTTGCTTCACGCCATTGTTAATGGAGAAGGGTTCAGAGAGCTCATTGCTGTATCTGACCCGACCTTGTTGGTTTTCGTGCAGTTGGATAATCATGTTGAGGAACTTTGGGGGACATCCGATGCGCTCTAGTATTTGCCAAAGCCCTTTCCTGCTCACGGTGTCGAAGGCTTTGGTGAGGTCAACAAAGGTGATGTAGAGTCCTTTGTTTTGTTCTCTGCACTTTTCTTGGAGCTGTCTGAGGGCAAAGACCATGTCAGTGGTTCCTCTGTTTGCGCGAAAGCCGCACTGTGATTCTGGGAGAATATTCTCGGCGACACTAGGTATTATTCTATTTAGTAGAATCCTAGCGAAGATTTTGCCTGCAATGGAGAGCAACGTGATTCCCCTGTAGTTTGAGCAGTCTGATTTCTCGCCTTTGTTTTTGTACAGGGTGATGATGGTGGCATCACGAAGATCCTGAGGCAGTTTACCTTGGTCCCAACAAAGCTTGAAAAACTCATGCAGTTTGGCATGCAGAGTTTTGCCGCCAGCCTTCCAGACTTCTGGGGGGATTCCATCCATACCTGCTGCTTTGCCACTTTTCAGTTGTTCGATTGCCTTATATGTCTCATCCAGGGTGGGAACCTCATCCAGCTCTAGCCTTAGGGGCTGTTGAGGGAGCTGGAGCAGGGCGGAATCTTGGACTGAGCGGTTGGTACTGAAAAGAGATTGGAAGTGTTCTGACCATCGGTTGAGGATGGAGATCTTGTCGCTGAGGAGGACTTTGCCGTCTGAGCTGCGCAGCGGGCTTTGGACTTGGGGTGAGGGGCCGTACACAGCCTTTAGAGCCTCGTAGAAACCCCTGAAGTCGCCAATGTCCGCGCTGAGCTGTGTTCGTTTGGCGAGGCTAGTCCACCACTCATTTTGGATCTCCCGGAGTTTGCGCTGAAGATGGCTGCATGCGCGACGGAAGGCTTGTTTCTTCTCTGGACAGGACGGCTTTGTAAGGTGAGCCTGGTGGGCAGCTCGCTTCTTTGCCAGCAGCTCCTGGATTTCCTGGCTGTTTTCGTCAAACCAGTCCTTGTTTTTCCTGGAGGAGAAGCCCAGTACCTCTTCAGTGGATTGCAGTATGGTAGTCTTCAACTGATCCCAGAGGGTTTCAGGGGACGGGTCCGTGAGGCGGGTTGCAACGTCGAGCTTTGCTTTGAGGTTTGCCTGGAAGTTTCCTCTCGCTTCGTCTGACTGCAGTTTTCCAACATTGAACCTCTTTCTGGGGGCTTTATTGTTCCTGGGCATTGGCTTGAAGTGAAGGTTGAGCTTGCAGCGAACCAGCCGGTGGTCAGTGTGGCATTCCGCGCTAGGCATGACCCTGGTGTGGAGCACATCTTGTTTGTCACTTTCTCGCACCAGGATGTAGTCCAGGAGGTGCCAGTGTTTGGATCGGGGATGCATCCAGGTGGTCTTAAGGCTGTCCCTCTGCTGAAAAAGGGTGTTTGTAATGACAAGCCGCTGTTCTGCGCAGAGCTCCAACAGGAGGCGCCCATTGTCGTTGCACTTGCCGACGCCATGCTTGCCCAGGATTCCTGGCCAGGTTTCTGAGTCTTTGCCGACACGAGCGTTGAAGTCGCCCAGGATGACAACCTTGTCGGCTGTAGGGGTACGTTGGATGAGGTTGCGCAGGTCGGTGTAGAACTTGTTCTTTTCTGCTGGTTCCGCCTGGAGGGTTGGAGCATAGACACTGATGAGGGTGATGTGACGCTTGTTTTGAAGTGGGAGTCGCATGGACATGATTCGGTCCGAGAGGCCTGTCGGAAGGTTTTCGAGTTTGGAGGCAATGAAGCTCTTGACCATGAAGCCTACACCAGATAGGCGTCGTTCATCCGAAGGCTTGCCAGACCAGTAGAGTGTGTAGCCCGCGCCGCGTTCTTGGAAGCTGCCTACATCTGCCAGGCGGACTTCACTGAGAGCGGCTATGTCGATGTCAAGTCTGAGGAGTTCATGTGCAATGAGGGCAGACCGACGTTCAGGTCGATGGCTGTCAGTCTTATCTAGCATGGTTCTGATGTTCCAGCATGCTAGCTTGAGTTTGTGAGCATCTTTTGAGGGGGAGGACGTGGAGGGGGAGGACGTGGAGGGGGAGGACGTGGAGGGGGAGGACGTGGAGGGGGAGGACGTGGAGGGGGAGGACGTGGAGGGGGAGGACGTGGACCTGTCCTCGGGCCTGCGCAAAGGAGCTTTTAGGTGGAGTGCAGTGCGCGCAGTACTGGCCCCACCCTTTACACCCATGGTTCGTGTGCCGTGGCCAAGCAAGCTGGGACGTGGCAGCGAGGTCCTTGGGTCGTAGGTTTTATATCGGAGTGGCCTTCTCCTATGCAGGTTTCTTACCCGGGCTGGAGGGGCCTGCCTCCCCTCCTAGGTCGGTCCATACTGCCCGGACCGGGGCCTCCGTCTGCCTCACTCGACCGAGGCCGGGGCCGCCGTCTCCCCCTTGCTCCTGCCCCGATCGGGGCCGCCGCCGTCTACCCTTCGCCCGGACCGGGGCCGGGGCCGCTGCTGCTCTCCCTGTGCCTGGACTGGGGCCGCCGCCTCCCACTCCCTGTCCGGACCGGGGCCTCCGTCTGCCTCACTCGACCGAGGCCGGGGCCGCCGTCTCCCCCTTGCTCCTGCCCGTATCGGGGCCGCCGCCGTCTACCCTTCGCCCGGACCGGGGCCGGGGCCGCCGCTGCTCTCCCTGTGCCCGGACTGGGGCCGCCGCCTCCCCCTTGCTCCTGCCCGTATCGGGGCCGCCACCGTCTACCCTTCGCCCGGACCGGGGCCGGGGCCGCCGCTGCTCTCCCTGTGCCCGGACTGGGGCCGCCGCCTCCCCCTTGCTCCTGCCCGTATCGGGGCCGCCGCCGTCTACCCTTCGCCCGGACCGGGGCCGGGGCCGCCGCTGCTCTCCCTGTGCCCGGACTGGGGCCGCCGCCTCCCCCTTGCTCCTGCCCGTATCGGGGCCGCCGCCGTCTACCCTTACAAACTCCTTACAGACAGCTCCCAGAGCACCTATGGCATAAGGAATACTTAAAGTGGTATGTGAGTGGAAAAAGATTGAGAACCACTGGTGTAGATGCTTTGGAGAGAGTGCAGAGGAGATTTACCAGAATGTTGCCTAGATTGGAGAACGGGCCGTATGTAGCAATGTTAACAGAGCTAGGGCTTTTCTCTTGGAGCGATGAAGGATGAGGTGACAAAATAGAGGTCTACAAGATTATGAGGGGTTTAGATATGGTGGATATCCAGCATCTTTTCCCCTGGGCAACAATAGCAAATACCAGAGGACATTTATTTAAGGTGAGTGGAAGAAAGTTTAGGGGAGATGTCAGAGATAAGTATTTTGACACAGAGAATGGTGGGTGCCTGGAATGCATTGGTGTGGGTTGTGGTAGATTGTGGCACAATAGCAGCATTCAAAACAGTAAGCACATGGATGTATGGAAAAAATAGAGGGTCATGAATGTGAGGAAGGGGAAATTAGATTGTTGTGGAGTAAGTTTACACAGGTCAGCACAATATTGTGGGCTGAAGGGCCTGTACTGCACTGTAAAGTTCTATGTTCTATATAACTAATTTGTCATTCAGAATTAGAGGTCAAGTTAATTTAGAAATTTATTATAGGTTCCCACAAATGTTATTGCCATTTTAGCAATGGCAATTCGATCTCTTCAAAACACTAAAGTCAACAATATAGATATTAATTGATGTATCCAAACAGCTTACCTGAATTTGCCTTTTCAATCAATGTTAATGATCTAATTTAAAGAATCAGATTACATCTATACCAGCCATCAGTTGTATAATCTGGGTGGGCTGGGATAGGTGCAAATTGCATTGGCCCTCATCATAGGGATTTGTGCTCTGTCCCTGGACTCAGCAATGACCTCAAGCTCTTCGTGAATTCTATGTGACATTGCACAGATGTAGAGATCAGAGGGGAGCTGACCCATGAAGATGGTGAGACCTGTTATTCTCTACAAAATGGATGGCCATAGGCAAATACAAAAAGAAAATGAATGGCACAGTGACGGAGTAAGGAGAGCTGCCGCCACATAGTGCCGGAAACCCGGGCTCGATCCTGATCCCTGGTGCCGTCCGTGGAGAGTTTGCATGTTCTCCCTGTGGCATCGAACAAACAACACTACAGCTCAATACAGGCCCTTTGGCCCTCTGTTGTGCCGACCTTGTATTCCTAACAAAAAAAAACTAAAACCTTCCTACCTCGTAACCCTCTATTTTTCTTTCATCCATGTACCTGTCTAAAAGTCTCTTAAGAGCCCTTCATGTTTCAGCCTCCACCACCACCCCTGGCAAGATATTCTAGTAATCCACAACTCTCGGTGTAAAAAAAAACTTAACCCTGATGCCTCCCCTAAACTTTCCTCCCATCACTTTGCACAGATGTCCTCTGGTGTTTGCTATAACTGTTCTGGGAAAAAGGTGCTGCCTGTCCACCTTATTGATACCTCTAACAATGTGGGTTTCTCCTGAGTGCTCGTTATCTCCCACATCCCAAAGACTTGTGGGTTGATACATTATTTGGAAGAATTTTTAAACAATGGGATTAATGTAGCTTTAGAATAAATGCGATTGGCAGTTGCATGGACTTGTTAGGCTGAAGAGCCTCAGTTCCTGCTCTATATCTCCATGATTCTATGATAATCCAGTCCAGTGGTGCATGATACAGCAATGCACCTATAGGATTTACCTTGTTTGAACCATTACACAAGGACCTGAAACCAATTGCTCACTGCATTCTCATTTCCCCTGTTATATTTCATTGTGTCGGGGTTTTTCTTTTCCTGGTGGCCAATCATGTCTACTAACTGTCTTTGAAAATATAAAAGCCAGCTGTGTGGTCAGGTATTTGACATTTTAGCTCCTTTCTGCATGTTAACTGAGGGTAGAATTTAAATGCTCTTTTTGTGATCACATAGGTTTCTCTCTGGTTTCCTCCAAGGTAAAACATAGAACTCAACTAAGCAGTACAGGCCCTTCGGCCTACGATATTGTGCCCACCTATATACTCCTACCTAAAAAAGTAAACCCTTTCTACCTGATAACCCTCTATTTTTCTTTCATCCATGTGTCTAAGAGTCTCTTAAATGTTCCTAATGTTTCAGCATCCACCACTGCCTTTGGCAAGGCACTCCAGGCATCCACAATTCTCGGTGTTTAAAAAAAAAAACAACTTACCCCTGATGTATCACCTAAACTTTCCTTCCTTCACTTGGTGCAGATGTTCTCTGGTGTTTGCTACTCCCACCCTGGGGAAAAAGGCACTGGCTTCCACCTTCTTTGTGCCTCTCAGAATCTTGTAGACCTCTATTGAGTCTTCTCTCATCCTTCTTCACTCCAAAGAAAAAGCCTTAACTCTGCTAACTATGCCCCCATAAGACATTTTCCAATCTAAGCAACAACCTGGTAAATCTCCTCTGCACCCTCTCCATAGCTTCCACATCCTTCCTATAATGAGGTGACCAGAAATTAACACAATACTCTAAGTGTGGTCTCACCAATGATTTGTAGAGCTGCAACATGACTTCTCAACTCTTGAACTCAATCCCCCGACTAATGAGGTCAGGCATCCCAATAGACCTTCTTAACTATCCTATCAATCTGCACAGCATTATTGAGAGATGCATGGATTACGAGCCCAAGCTCTGTTCATCCACATTGTTATGTTTCCTACTATTAACCACGTACTCACCTTCTGGTTTGATTTTTCATTACCTGACGCTTATCTGGATTAAACCTATCTGCCACTTTTCTGCTCAATTCTACATTTTGCGCCTATATCCCTTTGTAACCTACGACAACCTTTAACACTCTCCACAAGTCCTCTAACCTTCATATAATTTGCATACTTACTGATCTATCCATCCACTTCTTCATCTCATTCATTTATAATGATCTGGAGTTCATCCAGCTCTGGCTCCAGCTCCCTAACTCGGTCTCCCAGGAGTTGCAGCTGGATGCACCTCTTGCAGGTGTAGTCATCAGGGACAATTGTGCTGTCCCAGATTTCCCACAAGCTGCACTTAGAGCATTCCACTACCCTAGCTGCTGTCTTCATTAACACTTCAAAATTTAAATTCAAAGATCTTAGCTCACTAGAATCAAGCTCACCGAAGCCTTTGGCTCAAAGTCTCAAATCCCACTCCTATCCTGAACTACCCACACACTAGTTGTTCTCCTCTCTGAGCTACCCACACACTAGTTGTTCTTCTCTCTGAGCTACCCACACACTAGTTGTTCTCCTCTTGAGCTACCCCTCTTTTTATTTGTCACTGCCCCTTATCTTAATTACTCCTCCCACAAATCACCCTTCTGTTTATCCCTTAATTTGCCCTCAATCACTTTTTAAAGGCACTCCCCTCAAGCTGGCTCCTGACACTCCCAACTCTCTTAAGTCCCACGCTCCTCCACTTTCAGTAATGCTCCCGAGATCGTCTTTCTGTTCTTCACATACGCATGGAATGCCTTGGGGTTCTTAATCCGACTTGCCAAGGCCTTCTTATGCCCCCTCAAACTTTCCTAAGTCCTTTCTTAAGTTCCCTCATGGCTACAATATAATTCTCATGAGCCCTTCCTGTTTTTTGCTTCCTAAATCTAATATATGTTTCCTTCTTCCTCTTAACTAGCTGCCTCACTGGTTATCTCAACCACAATTCACTTTTCCTACCATCTTTTCCCTGTCTCTGAGGGACAAACCTATCCAGAACCAAGGCAAGTGATTCCTGAACATCCTCCACATTATGTCTGTACTTTTCCCAGAGAACATCTGTTCCCAATTTACTCTCCCTAGTTCCTGCCTTATCCCATCATAATGAGCCTTTCCCAAATTAAACACCATTTACCTGATCTCAAAGTTCTGCTAGTTGTTTATTGCCAACTCCTGCTGTGGGTAGGAGAATCGGAGGTAGAGAGTGGGAGGAGATGGGCATGTGGAAGGAAACATTTTTACAGAGAAATTAGTAGGGAAGGAATGGGGTACAGAAGGGGGTGTTCTGATAAACAGCATGTCCTCAATGGGCTAAATGGTTTCTAAGAAAATAGGAAAAGGAAATATAATTCAGCATGGAGACCTCTAAATAAATGAAGACCTGCAGACTTCAAGGGCTAGCAGGTGTATAAATACAGAACCATGATCAATAAAAATAAATATATGTAAAAATCAAACTTTAGAGCATGAACACACTGGTATAGTGAATGCAGACATGCTCTGACTACACGCAAATGCAGAGTCTGGTGCACAAGTGCAGTGAAGAACTACTATAGTAAATGATTTGAGAATGCAGTGATGCATGGCCAGCAGAACACATGATGTATAATTACTACACTCTTGAATTCATGATTTGTTTTCTTGACTAGTACAGTATCAATTATTGAAAATGTTTGATTTGATCTCACAGTGGTGCTACCAGGGTCACTGTTTGTGGAAGACTTCACAGCAGTTAAAGCAAGATGGAAACTGGGGATCATGGAGCAAACTCGGGTCCTGTTCTCGCACCTGTGGATCAGGTGTTCGATTTAGAACACGCCAGTGTAATAACCCAGCGTAAGTGGTGTCAGCAATACTAGATGTTTTGTTAAAGGTAAGGTGCAGTGGCAGTGCTATTCTCAATAATTGTGGAGATGATTGGAAAGTTCACCTGGGCAATCATATTCTACATCAGTTATAGATTTGTTTTCTACTTGTAATTTTCGGATGATGATCCTCCATTCATTGCATTTTTTTCTGGATAAATGACTTTTTGTTTATTTTCAGAGAGTTGCTGCAGTTTTTGTTTCCTCCTTCCACTCTTAGCTGTGTTGAGACCCAATGCTACATTTTGGCAGCAAAAGAAAACTTCAAAACGTGCATGCCTTTGCTCCAAGAGATCATGGTTATCACCCCCTCCTTGAACCAGTAAAATGGTTGAATTTCTGCCTCAGTGCAACTTTACTGCATCATTATCAAATTGCTCGATTTCCTTAATATTCAGAAATGAACTGGTTCTTATTTTTGGAAGTCCAAAGAGACTGGGTGGGATAAGTTTGACTAAAAAGAATTACATGGCATTCAAAAGCTTTTAAGGTCGGTATATTTGTAATATACTTATAATAAGATTATGTAGGATTAAATTTTAATTGTGTTGCTGCTTTATTGAAAGTAGACAAAATTCTGCTTTATATACTGATTAGATTTAATTACACATAATCTTGTGGATAAACTTTTAATTGGGTTAGTCAATGAATAGCAGATGCAAAATTCCCAATTACACACAATGATAATATAAGATTTTTGGGAAATATTCCAGCTAAAAGTGAATTGCATTAAGATTCATTGATCTGTCAACCTTTTATTATTTCATTATTTATTTTATTATAAATATATAAAAATTATAAATATTATTTATTTCATTATTGTGATCAGGCCTGCCAATGGTGGTCAGGATTGTCCTGGTATAAACTATGAGTATCAACTGTGCAGCAAAGAAGATTGTCCACGCCATTATGAGGATTTCCGAGCACAGCAATGTCAAAAAAGGAATTCCTACTTTGAATATCAGAACACCAAACACCATTGGCTTCCATATGAACATCCTGACTGTAAGTTAAGTCACAATCTTTGCATTTGCCAAAAGTCATTTCAAAAAGGATGCACTGAAAGTGATCTAATCATACTGATTCATTTTAGCAATAAAGAGATGCCATCTGTATTGTCAATCCAAAGAAATGGGAGGAGTCGTCTATATGAAACAGTTGGTTCATGATGGTACTCGCTGTTCCTATAAAGATCCTTACAGCATCTGTGTAAGAGGGGAATGTGTGGTGAGTAAGATTTATAACTTGGCTCAAGGATTTGCATGTAAATTCCAAGCCAATATTTCAGCTCATTTTCTGATTCAAGTTTTCTGGTCACACAACTTCTTGGCTGTGTGTGAGTTTAGTGAACCATGCTACTAATGTAGAAATAAATTGCGGTCATTCAGTTATTTTTTAACTTTTTTTCAAAAAAAATGTGGGAAGTTAGAATGATTCGAGATAGCTTTATGCAGATTTACCAGCTTGTGTTTGGATGAGTCACTTTCAAGTTCATTGTTACATGTACCTGTAATGATCGAGTGCTAGTGATCTCCCTGACCACTAGAGAGAGTCGGAGACCAGTTTGTAGCTGCTCTGTTGGATTCAAGGTAGATGCCTCCACATGGCCGCGGGTTCTTTAGCTAATAAAGTATAGTTGTTTTAGAAGAACCCAAGTTTCTTAATTACAATAAAAGCATCATCTGATGGTACCAGGAGTAGGAGGGTCAGAACAGCTGGTTATTGGCCAGGGAAAAATGCTGACATAGACAGGATGGTCTCAAGCTGTGAGACCTGTTTGAGACATCATGCAAAGCAGAGAAATGAACTCAATAATAATTGACGTACCAGCAGAACCATGCCAGAAAGTTGGGACTGATCTATTCCACATGGATGGAAATAATTACTTGCTGGTTATTGATTATCTATCGAACTATCCGGAGATTGTACTGCTTCCTAACATGTCTACTGTTCAGGTGATCAAATATATGAAATCAATCTTTGCAAAATCCTCAAATTGTCTGCAGTGTCAATGGTCCATGCTACATAGAACAATACAGAACAGTACAGGCCCTTTGGCTCTCGATGTTGTGTCAACCCATGTATTCATTCCTTAAAAAAGTTCTAAACTCTCCCTACTCCATAGCCCTCTATTTTTCTTTCATCCATGTGTCTGTCTAAGAATCTCTTAATTCTCCCAATGTTTCAGCCTCCATCACCTTCCCCAGCAAGGCATTCCAGGCACCCACAACTCTCTGTGTGTAAAAAGAAAAATCACTTCCTCCTGATATCTCCCCTAAACTTATCTCTCTTAATTTTGTACATACTGTCCTCTTGTGTTTGCTGATCCTACCTTAGGAAACAGGTGCTGACTGTCCACCCTATCTATGCCTCACATAATCTTATAGACCTCTATCAATTCTCCTCTCATCCTTATACACTCCAAGGAGAAAAGCCCAGCTCTGCTAACCTTGGCTCATAAGACTTTTTTTCCAATCCAGACAACATCCTGGTAAATCTCCTCCACACCCTCTCCATAGCCTCCACATCCTTCCTATAATGAGGTGACCAGAGCTGAACACAATATTCTAAGTGTGGTCTCACCAGAGGTTGCTCACCAGCATCCCATGACTTATTAACTATCCTATGAACCTGTGTGCCGACCTTGGGAGATGTATGGATTTGAACCCTAAGATCCCTCTGTTCATCTACACTCTTAAGCAACTGACCTTTAACCCTGTAATCAGCTTTCTGGTTCATCCTTCCAAAATGTATCCCCCCACACTTATCTGGATTGAACTCCATCTGCAACTTTTTTGACCAACTCTGCATTCTGTCTATATCCTCTTGTAACTTTCTACAACCTTTAGCTCCATCCACAACTTCTCCAAACTTCATGTCATCCACAAATTTACTGACCCATCCTCTCCATTAGTTTACACACCACTGTCATAAGATTCATTGGTCCATAATTCCCAGGATTCTTCCTATTACCTTTTTTTAAACAACATTTGCCATTCTCAAATTCTTCAGCAGCTCCCCTGCAACCAAAGAGGATTCAAAGATCATAGCTACTGCCTCAGCTATCTCTTCTCTCACTTCTCACAGCAGCCTGGGGCATATCGTGTCTGTGAATAGGATAATACAATCTTGATGTTTTTAAAGAAGATCGAACACTTCGCCTCCTTAATCTCCACATTGTCCAACATATAGTCATGTTCAATTTCAACCTCTCCATGATCAAGGTCCTTTTCTCTTGTGAATACTGACACAAAATATTCATTTCAGACCTCCCCAACTTCATCTGCCTCCAGGCCCATTGCCTTTTTTATCCTTTCTCGTCATCCTTCTGTTCTTCACATACACTTGTGAACGCCTTGGGATTCTCCTTAATCCTATAGGCCAAGGCCTTCTCATGCCCCCTTTGAGCTCTTCTAAGTACTTTCTTCAGCTCATTCCTGGCTTCCATATACTTCTCATGAGTGTAATGGATCTGTGTTAATGTTAATATTTAGATTAATGTTAAGCTGTATTTCTTATAAATATGTCTTGGGTTATTTGTGAGATGGTTACAGGGTTACACACACAGGTCACAGCAAATTTGCAGAGAACCATTGTACTCAGATAAGAGAGTTAATTCTTGGAATCGACGCATTTGGAAAGCAGACCAATAATGGAACTGAAATGTTCTAAATTAAAACTCAAGTACCAGCTGTGTATTTAAAAGCGATTAAACCTCTTGAACAGAGGAGAGGTCAGACAAGAAGTTTTGCAGAAGTGAAACAAAACTGTTAAGGATTCATTATATGGTCATATTGTTTCCAAGAATTGGGACTGACCTCCTTGATGATGTAATGTCACATGATTTAGAGAACTATATTATCAAATTCAGACATTTTTGGATCAGTTTTCAGAAGTTAAGACCCTGTGTGATGTACACACATAAGTTGGAACCTTGTGAAAGACAGGTTTGAATTACAGTTACCAGAATTGGTGCTGTTATGTGTTACTCCAAATAAAAAGGGAATACAGAAAATAAGTAGATTTCAAAAGGGAAACCACTTTTCCGGCTGCTCTTTTGAAAATAATGAGTGCAGCCTCATCGTGGAAAAATATCCGTGACTGTTAAGAAAAAACTGAAGAAGAAGAAAAAATTGTCTTCCTGGAAAGACAGGACTTGTATTATCCTATTCACAGGAGATACAACATAATTGGTTTTTAATTAAGTAAGTCGACTTCTCATTTGTGTCCAGAAGGTGGTCACTTCTGTTTGAAGAATCTCTCAGAAGGATGACATGTCGAAAGAATTGTAAGTTCAAAGAGGCCTGAAGAAATTATGTTTAAAAGCACTTTGTATTATTTCTGACATTAAAATTTAAGACCTTCAAACAAGACCAAAAGGATGCTGAAGTTTTAAAATTGACTTTTCAGAGTTTGAGACTCTTAACACTAACACTAGTGTGCGCGTGTGCACACACACACACCTGTGTCTTTGTTAGTGCGAATAAAATCTCTCAAGTCTCTAACAAAATTAAGAGGGTTATTAGGTTGTTAGTTCATGACATGAGCTCTTCCAGTTTCCTGCCTCCTATATCTAATGTATGCTTTCCTTTTGACTAGTTGTCTGACCTGTTTCATCAGCCTCTGTTCCCCTTTTCTACTATCTTTTCCTTGACACAGTGGGACAAATCTATCATAAACCCTGCACAAGTGGTCCCTAAACCTCCTCCACATTATTTCTGTGCTTTCACCCTTGAACATCTGTTTCCAATTTATTCTCGCTAATTCTTGCCTCATCCCTTCATAATTAGCACTCCCCAGTTAAGCACTTTCTCATTTTGACTGGTTTTATTTTTTTCCATAGCTATGTTTTTTTTTATTTTTCACACTATAAACTATATTGATCAAGATACATACAGACATTTTTCTTCTTAAATATATACAGTGTCATTTTCTCCCCCTTTTTCCCCTCTCCATTCGCTCCCTCCCTCACCCCCTTCCCCATTTATTTGAAGTTCAATCTATAAGATACATTAAACCCGTTAAAAAATGTTGTCACTTAATAAAAATAAACAAGAAATTCTTCTCCTTCTGTCATTTTAGGTGGTGGAAATCCATGGTAGGATTTCTCTATTTTATTTCATGTATGGCTCCCATATTTGTTCGAATATTATAATGTTATTTCTTAAATTATATGTTATTTTTTCTAATGGAATACATTTATTAATTTCTATGTACCATTGTTGTATTCTCAAGTTGTCTTCTAATTTCCACGTTAACATAATACATTTTTTTGCTACAGCTAGGGCTATTCATAACAAATCTTTTTTGTGCACCATCCAAATCGAGTCCAAATTCTTTGTTTCTTATATTACTTAGGAGGAAGATCTCTGGGTTTTTTGATATATTGCTTTTTGTGATTTTATTTAATATCTGGTTTAGATCTTCCCAAAATTTTTCCACTTTCTCACATGTCCAAATTGCATGAATTGTTGTTCCCGTTTCGTTTTTACAGCGAAAACATCTGTCTGATACTGTTGGGTCCCATTTATTTAACTTTTGAGGTGTGATGTATAGCCTGTGTATCCAGTTATATTGTATCATGCGTAACCTCATGATTATTGTATTTCTCATAGTTCCGGAGCATAGCTTCTCCCATGTTTCATTCTTTATCTTTATGTTTAGATCTTGTTCCCATTTTTGTTTAGGTTTACCATTTGTTTCCTCGTTCTCCTTTTCTTGCGGTTTGATGTACATGTTTGTTACAAATTTTTTAATTATCATTGTGTCTGTAATCACATATTCAAAATTGCTTCCTTCTGGTAAGACTGTTTCCCAATTTGTCCTTCAAGTAGGTTTTCAGTTGGTAGTATGCAAACATTGTATCGTGAGTTATATTTATCCTTCATTTGTTCAAAGGATAATAATTTATTTCCCAAAAAACAATTTTCTATTCTTTTGATCCCTTTTCTCTCCCATTCTCTAAAGGAAAGGTTATCTATTGTGAAAGGGATTAGTTGATTTTGCGTCAATATTAGTTTTGGTAGTTGGTAATTTGTTTTATTCCTTTCTACATGAATCTTCTTCCAAATGTTGAGCAGATGATGCAATACCGGTGAATTCCTACGTTGCACCAATTTTTCATCCCATTAATATAGTATATGTTCAGGTATCTTCTCCCCTATTTTATCTAGTTCTAATCTGGTCCAATCTGGTTTTTCCCTTGTTTGATAAAAATCTGATAGGTATCTTAATTGTGCTGCTCTATAATAATTCTTAAAGTTTGGTAGTTGTAAGCCTCCTTGTTTGTACCATTCTGTTAATTTATCTAGTGCTATCCTCGGTTTTCCCCCTTTCCATAAGAATTTCCTTATTATTTTCTTTAACTTCCTGAAGAATTTCTCTGTTAGGTGTATTGGTAATGACTGAAATATGTATTGTATCCTTGGGAAAATGTTCATTTTAATACAGTTTATCCTTCCTATCAGTGTTAGTGGTAAGTCTTTCCAATGCTCTAAGTCGTCTTGTAATTTTTTCATTAATGGATGGTAATTTAGTTTATATAGATGGCCGAGATTTTTATTTAGTTGTATACCTTGGTATTGCATTACTTGTGTTTGCCATCTAAATGGCGATTCTTTCTTAAAATTTGTGAAATCCTATTATTCATTGGCATTGCTTCACTTTTATTTGCGTTGATCTTGTACCCCAATACTTCTCCATATTCCTTCAATTTCCTATGTATTTCTTTTATTGATATTTCTGGTTCTGTTAAGTATATTATAACGTCATCTGCAAATAGACTGATTTTATATTCCTTCTCTTTTATTTTTATCCCTCTTATTTTATTTTCTGTTCTTTTCAGTTCTGCTAGTGGTTCTATAGCTAACGCGAACAGTGAGGGAGATAGTGGACATCCCTGCCTTGTTGATCTGCTTAAGTTAAATTGTTTTGATATATATCCATTTACTGTCATTTTTGCCAATGACCCCTTATATAATGCTTTAATCCAATTAATATATTTCTCTGGTAGGGTGAATTTTTGTAGTAGTTTGAATAAATAATTCCATTCTACTCTGTCAAAGGCCTTATCTGCGTCTAAAGCAACCGCTACTGTTGGAGTTTTATTTCCTTCTACTGCATGAATTAAGTTAATAAATTTACAGATATTGTCTGTTGTTCGTCTTTTTTTAATAAATCCAGTTTGGTCTAGATTTACTATTTTTGGTACATAGTCGGTCAATCTGTTTGCTAATAGTTTAGCTATTATCTTATAATCTGTGTTATGTAGAGATATTGGTCTATATGACACTGGTGCAAGTGGATCTTTCCCTGTCTTTGGTATTACTGTAATTATTACTGTTTTGCATGAATCTGGTATGTTTTGTGTTTTATCAATCTGGTTGATTACTTCCAGGAGGGGAGGAATTAATAAGTCTTCAAATGTTTTATAGAATTCTATTGGGAATCCATCCTCTCCTGGTGTTTTATTGTTCGGTAGTTTTTTTAATATCTCCTGTAATTCTTCTATTTCAAATGGTTTTATTAATTTATTTTGCTCCTCTGTTTGTAATTTCGGTAGTTCAATTTTAGTTAGAAATTCATCTATTTTGTCTTCTTTCCCTTCGTTTTCAGTTTGATGTAGTTGCTCGTAGAATTCCCTGAAGTTTTCATTGATCTCTGTTGGATTATATGTAATTTGTTTGTCCTTTTTCCTTAATGCCAATACCATTCTTTTAGTTTGTTCTGTCTTAAGCTGCCACGCTAGAATTTTGTGTGTTTTTTCTCCTAGCTCATAATATTTCTGTTTTGTCTTCATTATGTTCTTCTCCATCTTATATGTTTGTAGTGTTTCATATTTTATTTTTTTATCTGCCAATTCTCTTCCTTTAGTTGTATCTTCCTTTATTGCTAATTCTTTTTCTATATTTGTTATTTCCCTTTCCAACTGTTCTGTTTTCCGATTGTAGTCCTTCTTCATCTTAGTTACATAACTTGTTATTTGCCCTCTGATGAATGCTTTCATTGCGTCCCATAGTATAAACTTATCTTTCACTGATTCCGTATTTATTTCAAAGTACATTTTAATTTGTCGTTCAATGAATTCTCTAAAATTCTGTCTTTTAAGTAGTATGGTGTTTAATCTCCATCTATACATTCTTGGTGGGATGTCCTCTAGCTCTATTGCCAATAACAGGGGTGAGTGGTCCGATAATAGTCTAGCTTTATATTCCTTTTTCCTAACTCTCCCTTGAATGTGGGCTGATAACAGGAATAGGTCTATCCTTGAGTATGTTTTATGTCTACCCGAATAATATGAATATTCCTTTTCCTTTGGGTGTTGTTTCCTCCATATATCCAAAAGTTGCATTTCTTGCATCGATTTAATTATACATTTGGTTACTTTATTCTTTCTGTTAGTTTTTTTTTCCAGTTTTATCCATGTTTGAGTCCAAATTAAGGTTAAAATCCCCTCCTATTAGTATGTTCCCTTGCGTATCTGCTATCTTCAAAAAGATATCTTGCATAAATTTTTGATCTTCTTCATTAGGTGAATATACATTGAGTGAATTCCAAAATTCTGAATATATCTGACATTTTATCATTACATATCTCCCTGCTGGATCTATTATTTCCCCTTCTATTTTGATTGGTACATTTTTATTGATTAATATAGCTACTCCTCTGGCTTTTGAATTATATGATGCTGCTGTTACATGCACTATCCAATCTCTCTTTAATTTCTTGTGTTCCACTTCAGTTAGATGTGTTTCTTGTACGAATGCTATATCAATTTTTTCTTTTTTCAGTAAATTTAACAGTTTATTCCTTTTGATTTGGTTATGTATTCCATTAATATTTAAAGTCATATAGTTCAACATAGTCATTTCACACTTTGTTTATCTTTCCTTTCCGTTTCCTCATCACCACCTTCCCTTTTTATCCATTTCAGCTTTTTTTTTGAACACATTATAAGACAATATTTCTAAAACATAAAATATTTCCACTATTCTCATATCTAAAATTCCTTTAACCCCAATAGTCCCTCCCCTTTCTGAGTTGCCCTTTGTTCCTTGTCGGGCAACCACATCTCCCCTCTCCATTTGGATTTGCGAATCCGCTCGCAAGCGTCAACTGATTTCACAGTGACCGTTATTCTCCCCCACCCAGCCCCCCCAGAAAAGATTTTAATCTTCATATATAACAAAGGTCACTCTCTTAATTCCCTCCTTACTTCCTTTCTTCCCTTACTTTCCCTTCTTAGTTCTTACTTATACTCTATTTTTTATATATATATATATATATATATATATATATAGTTTGTTGTCATTTTTGTTCTTGTTACATCTCTTCATCTCTCTGTCTGTTTTGTAGTTGTTCTGCAAATTTTCGTGCTTCTTCCGCATCCGAGAATAGTTTGCTTTGCTGCCCTGGGATAACTATTTTAAGTACCGCTGGGTATTTTAACATAAATTTATAACCTTTTTTCCATAGGGTCGTTTTTGCTGCATTGAACTCCTTCCTCTTCTCCAGGAGTTCAAAATTTATATCTGGATAGAAAAAAAATTTTGACCCTTGTATTCCAGTGGTTTTTTTGTCTTCTCTTATTTTTTTCATTGCCTTCTCCAATATATTTTCTCTTGTTGTTTATCTTAGAAATTTTACTAGAATGGATCTTGGTTTTTGTTATGGTTGTGGTTCAAGGGCTAATATTCTGTGCGCCCTTTCTATTTCCATTTCTTCCTGTAATTCTGGTCTTCCTAGGACCCTGGGGATCCATTCTTTTATAAATTCTTTCATATTTTTGCCTTCTTCATCTTCCTTAAGGCCCACTATCTTTATATTGTTTCTCCTATTATAGTTTTCCATTATATCTATCTTCTGAACATACAGCTCCTGTGTTTCTTTAACTTTTTTATCAGATTCTTCTAATTTCTTTTTTAAGTCATCTACCTCCATTTCTATGGCTGTTTCTTGTTCTTCCACCTTGTCTACTCTTTTCCCTATTTCTGTCATGATCATCTCTAATCTATTCACTTTTTCTTCTGTACTTTTTCTTCTTCTTTTTATTTCACTGAATTCTTGTGACTGCCATTCTTTTAATGTTTCCATATATTCTTTAAAAATGTTTTTATCCATGTACTGTCCCTTCCCTTCATCTTCCATTTCTCTGTGTAGAGTTTGATGTTCTCCCTCCTCTTCTTCTGTCTCCACTCCAGGATCTGTGTCCGTTACCTCTGTCTCTTCTGATTTTCTTGTTGGCTTGTTTATTTTATTTTGTTGGGTATTTTTGTTCTTCTTATTTTTATTAAAGGTGTCTTGGTGTTGGTCTTCTTCCTCTGGGTTGGTCATCTGTTGTTTCTCTGATTTCCTATTTTTATTCTCTTCCTTTTTGTTCCCGTTATTTTCTATGTTTCCCTGTTGAGAGTCTTGCTGTCATGTTATACTTGTCTGTTTAAGCTGTGGAGATTTACTCCTCAGCTGGTCCCCCCTCCCGTCAGTGTTGTTTTTGTCTTGCGCGGTTGCGCACTTTTGTTTGGCTCCGTGAGCCATTTTTGTAGTTCGGAGTTTCCACTGACCTCAGGGAGCGAGCTTCTCTCTCCACGGCGGGCCTCCTCGTACCGGTAAGGCCTTCACCTTCCTCCTCCGACGTCCTTTCTTCTTCTTTTCTTCCCGTTGTTTTTGGTTTTTCTTTCTTCGCTGCCATTTTCTCCACACTTTCACTTTCACTTTGTTATGGTTTCTATGTTTGTGCCTTTGTTTTTTCTCTATCTTTTTTTTTACTTTTCTGGAGAGGGCTAGAGTTCCCCTACCGGCCACTACTCCATCACGTGACTCCTCCCTTCCATAGCTATGTTGAATCTAAGGGAGTTGTGGTCACTCTTATCAAAATGTTCCCCCACCGAGAGGTCCACCACTTTACCAGGTTCATTACCCAGAACCAGATCCACTATGACCTCTCGTCTCATTGGCAGTCCACATACTATCAGGAATCCTTCTTGACCACAATTGACAATTTCAGCCCCATCTATCTCTCTTGCAGTCAGTAGACGCCAGTAAATATTAGGGAAGTTGAAATCACCTACAACTATACCTTGTATTTCCCACACCATTTAAAATATTCCTGCTTATCTGCTCCTCAGTGTCCCAAGGGCTATTTGGGGCCTATAGATTACTCTCTTCCTGTTTCTAACTTCCACCCACACTGGCTCAGTGGACACTCCCTCTGCAGCATCCTCCTTTTCTCTAGTTGTGATACTATCCCTGACCAGTAATGCTACTCCCCCCCCATCTTTTTCTACCTTCCATCCTATTGCTTTTAAACCACCTAAATCCCAATACTTGCATCAGCCAATCTTGCCCTTCTCCCAGCCAAGTTTCAGTAACCACCACAACATCGTAATTCCACTTACTGATCCATCCTCTAAGTTCGTCCCCTTTATTCTTCATACTCCTAGTATTGAAATGGACACATTTCAACCCCTCTAACTGGATAACTTTATGTTTTGACCCCTGCCTGTCCTTCTTCACCAACTCAGAGCACATAGCATCATGTTTTTGACCTTCTACCTTAATCCCTGCCCTTGCACTCTGGTTCCCACTCCCCTCCCAAACTAGTTTAAACCCTCTCCAACAGATCTAGCAAACCTGCCTGCCAGGATATTGGTCCCCCTGCAGTACACGTACAGCCTGTCCTTTTTGTACAGGTCAAACCTTCCGCAGAAGAGATCCCAATGATTCACAAATCTGAACCCCTGCCCCCTGCACCAACTCCACAGCCACGCATTCATCTGCCACAGCTTCCTATTCCCTCCCTCTCTGGCACGGGGCACAAGCAGCAATCCTGAGATTACCACCCTTAAGGTCCTACTTTTCAACTTCTTTGCTAACTCCCTATATTCCCTCATCTATGCCATCGGTCCCTACGAGGACCACGACATCTGGCTGCTTGCCCTCCCCCTCCAGAATGCTATAAATTCGACCAGAGACATCCCTGACCCTGGCACCTGGGAGGGAACATACCATCCGGGAGTCTCAATCTTATTTACCAAACCTCCTGTCTGCTCTCCTAACCAATGAGTTCCTAATTACCATAGCTCTCCTCTTCTCCCCCCCCCCCCCTTTCCTTCTGAGGAGGGGGCCCAGCCTCTGTACCGGAGAAGTGACCACTTTGATGTCCTTAATATATTGTTCCCCCCCCCTCCCCCCAACAGTATCTAAAACAGTATACTTGTTGTTGAGGGGAACAACCACAGGGATGCTCTGCACTGTCTGTCTCTCCCCTTCCCTCTCCTTATAGTCACCAATGTTACCTGTCTCCTGTCTTTTAGGGGGTAAATGTCTCTCTGAAACCCCTCTCTACAACTATCTCTACCTCCTGAATGATCTGGTTTATCCAGCCCCAGCTTCCTAGCACGGTCTCCCAGGAGCTGTAGGTGCATGGACCTCTTGCAGGTGTAGTCATCAGAGATACCTGTGCTGTCCCAGATTTCCAACATCGTACACTCGGAGAATTCCACTACCCGAGCTCTCTCTATTGACCCTTCTTGCCTTAAAATCAAAGACCTTACCTCTTGAAAGCAAGCTCTTCCTTAGCCTTTGCTCTCTGAAGCCTCTCAAGCCAAGGCTTCAAAGCTCCTCTCATTCACTGGGCTGCTCACACACTGGCCACTCCTCACTAGTCACTCCTCTTTAGTTACCCCTCCTTTCCCTACAGTTGTAGATAATTCCAGAACTTCGGAGAAGAGTATGATTTTTTGATGTGTGACTTCATGTGATATAATAATTAGGGGCTGGTATTGTAAGGGTTAAAATGCAAGTTGCAAGGAAAGTCTATAACTAGCCAGTAGATATTGACATAAATCATGCCATCTCCTAGTAACATCTTGCTTCAAGGTTTTTTTTATTTATCAATTTTAAAATACATACAAAAAAAACTTACTAAAATCTATACCCTTACTAACCTCCCACCCTTCCCCCTACATCCATCCCTCGATGCAGGAGCCTAATACATATTTCAGGTAATTATCAGTTGCTGTGGAGTGTGCCAACCCTTTACATCTTTAAAAAAAAACACTTTACAAAATATTCAAACCCTTACATTTGAAATATGGAGTCCACATTTTAACAAAAAAAAATTATTATTCTGTAGATTATGTTATATTCTCTAAATAAAAACATGATTTTAGTTCATTGTGCCATCTTTGCATTTTCATTTCAACTCAATGCTTCCATGTAACAGCTATACATTTTCTAGCTGCATCTAACCCCAGACAAATAAATGCAATTTGAAATGTATTCATTTGTAAACCAGTTGTTAATGTGTCAGTATAACCCATTAAAAAAAGTAATGGATCAAGTGTTAATTTGATCTTAAATAAATCTTCCAAAAACTTCATAATTTTTTCCCCAAAAGGGTTTAACTTTTTCACAAATCCATACTGAATATAAGAATGTACCTATCTAGGTTCCACAACGAAAACACAAATCTGAAGAACTGGAACCATATCTTTTCAACTTCTCAGGAGTTGAATACTCCTGACTAAACTATATCTTACATTAATTAATTTTGTTACATTATCTACACACATAGTCATCCATTCCTCCTCTGATAGTAAAATAGATAAATCCTTCTCCCACTTATTCTTCATTTTATATAAATCTACTTTAACCATCTTCTCTTGTAATAAGGCATACATTTCAGAAATAAACCCTTTTTTCTCACTATCAACAATTAAAATCTCAAATTTAGATTGCCCAGGCAATACCAAATCCTATCTAAAATTTTACATCAATAATGCATGGACTTGATAATAAGCAAATAAAGAACTTGGTAATATCCCAGTTTTTTCTGAGTCTAGCAAAAGAAAAAAAAACATGCCTGCTTGAAAATAATTCTCTACCAATTTAATATCCTTCAGTTCCCAAGCTTTCAAATAAGGATTATTCATTGAAAAAGGAATTGCTTTATTCTGATATAACAGAGTTTTATACCAGATCTCCATCTCACTACTGGCAACTTATACTTTTGTAAAAAAATAAGGATTCCATTTATATATAAATTGAAGTACATTAAATTCAGAAATTTGTGCTAGTTTAGCTTTAGCCCATATTGGAGGTTGGTCAATATCAAACATCCTATTAATGAATTTTAATTGTGCTGCTTCATAATAATTCTGAAAGTTTGGTAATTGAAGTCCTCCTCACTTACATTTCCATGTCAAGTTTTGTAAAGAAATTCTCAATAATTTGATTTTCTATAATAATAATCGCACTGCCGCATTTAATTCCTTTAAAAAAGATATTTGGTATTGAACAAGGAATAGATTGAAAAAGATATTGAATACAAAGAAATATATTCATTTTATTGCAAGAGTAACTTCCTACTAAAGTTAAAGTTAAGTCCTTCCATCTATTCAAATCAAACTTAATCTTATTTAATAGAGGTACGTAATTTAATTTATATAAATTTTGATAGTCAAATTTTTAATTTATTTAGACCTCCTAAATTTCATAATCTGTTTACAATCTGAATAATTCTCATCAGAAATTGGTAATATCTCACTTTTATCCCAGTTAACTTTTCTCCATATGGTTTCAAAAGATTCTGAAGTTGCCCCAGAGAATTTCTAGGATGTGTTAAGTATATTAACACATCATCTGCAAACAAGTTAATTTTATACTCTTCCTCACCAACTTTAATTCCCGTAATATTAACATCCTGTCTAATTACTTGAGCCAGTGGTTCGATAACCGATGCAAATAAGGCTGGTGACTATGGGCAGCCCTGTCTAGTTGATGTAGACAACGTAAATGCAGGTAACCTATGTTCATTTGTCACCACCCAAGCAGAAGTATTTTTATATAAAGCCTTCACCCAACCAGTTTAAATCTTTCTAACACTTTTAAAAAAAATTCCACTCAACATGGTCAAAAGCCTTTTCATCATCTAGTGCTACTATTATTGGTTGGTTGAGTTGCCGTCTTGATGCATTAATTATTGTAATCAATTTAACAATATTATCGGCTGAATATCTATTCTTAATAAAACCCGCTTGATCTACATGTACCAATTGTGGTAAATATTTAGCAAGTCTATTAGCTAATACCTTAGCTACAATTTTGTAATCCACATTTAGTAAAGAAATCGGTCTATATGAAGCCACTTTCAGAGGATCTCTGTCTTTCTTTAGAATAACAGTAATTAACATCCTAGAAAAAGACTCCAGGAACAAACCCATTTCAGTAGCTTGCTTCAACACATCTGTAAATACCGAAAGCAATAAGTCATAAAATTCTTTATAAAACTCTATTGTAAATACATCTTCTCCTGGAGATTTCCCACTAGGCATAGTTTGTAATACTTCCTTAAGATCTAAATCAGTAAAAATAACTATCTAATTCATTCACATCTTTATCGTTCAAAGAAGGTAAATCTAAATTAGCCAGAAAAGATTCAATTCGATCATTATCCTGAACCAATCCAGAATTATATAATTCTTGATAAAATTAATGAAATTCATCATTAATCTCCTGGGGTTTACAGGTAACCATCAATTCTTTTCTTACTGCATTTATTGTCAGAGAAGTTTGTTCAGTCTTTCACTGCCTGGCCAATACTTTATGGGTTCTTTCTCCTAACTCATAGGAATGTTGTTTAGACCTTGGTATAATTTTCTCATATTTATAAGTTTGCAAAGTATTATGTAATTTCAGTCTAGATAAATATGCCTTCTTATCTTCTGTCAAACTCCTTTGTAACTTCTCTAAAACCTCTATCTCCTTTTCCAAATTTTGACTCTCTGCCAAATATTGCTTCTTAACTTTCGATGAATAACTAATAATCTGACCCTTTAAAGTATCTTTCAAAGCATCTCATAAAATAAACTTACTTTGCACTGAATCCACATTTGATTGCAAAAAAAATGTAATATGATCCCTAACATAATCAATAAACTCAGGTTTTTTTAGTAACATCTCATTAAATCTCCAACAATAAGCAGTTTCTGCCACCTCAGGACTGTACCAGAAATGAATTATAAAGAATGATCGGACAAAATCTTGCTCTTATATTCAGCATGCATAATTCTACCTTGTAATTGTGCCGATACTAGAAATAAATCAATTCTAGAAAAGGAATCATGTCTCACGGAATGAAATTAAAAGTCTTTCTCAGTCGGATTCAATAGTCTCCAAATTTCAACCAAATTAAAATCTTCCATTAATACTGCCAATTGTTTAGCCACTTTCGTTTTCTTCAGAGTTTTTGGAGATTTATCCAGTAAAGGATCCAAACAACAATTGAAATCACCACCTACTAAAATATTCTCATTCGCCTGATTCAAACTCAAAAATGTTTCATTTACAAATTCTTTGTCATCTACATTCGGAGCATAAACGTTCATCAATGTCCAAGCTTCTGAAAAATTTTTACAATTAACCATCAACACTCCACCAGCATTGGCAAAGAATGATTCCAACATAAAAAGTAACATTTTATGTACTAAAATAGCTACCCCTCTAGACTTAAAATTTAAAGACGATGCAATAACATGTCCTACACAATCTCTTTTCAACTTTCTTTCTCAGTCAAATGGGTCTCTTGTAAAAAAAAAGCAATATCAACCCTCATCTTTTTAATGCAATCCAGTACTCATTTCCTTTTAATTGGGTGGTTAAGCCCTTTAACATTAAAAGTTGAAAAATTCAGATTATTCATTTTATCCCTTAAGGGTGGCACTTCACACAGTGATCACTAATACAAATAAAAAGGCTCCTTCAAATTAAAAAAAAACTTTTGAAAACTAACAATTAAGATAAACAACAAAAAATTAAATTAAAAAATAGAGAAAAAAAAAGTAAAAAGAAAACCCCCCTCAAAAAAACATTACCACCTTGGTGGTACCCCCCTCAATTGACCGGGTGTGGTCAATACACTAGTGGCAGATGACTTTGGAAGTTTCAGTGTCATCCACCTCCCCCCAACCAATATCCATTTAAAAAAAATACAATTTTTCTGACATTTAGCCCACTGATTCCAGTCCACCATTAGCTTGATCATCTCCTTCTATGTCAATCAGTCGTTGAGTTTCTGGCATCTTCATCTCATTCCCATTCTTCTTTTGAGAAACCTTCACATTGACTGCTTCTGCAAATCATGACTGATTATCTGGCAGAGAATTAGTAAAGATTAAAGCATCATAAACACTCTCAAAAAATTGAGCCTGAAAATTCCCATAGGACACCTTCAATATTGCTGGGTATCTAAAAGCAAATCTTTACCCCTTCTTCCACAGCACTGCTTTTGCAGGATTAAATTCTTTATGCCTCCTAATAATATCTTGACTCAAATCAGCATAAAATAAAACACAGTGGTCCTAAATTATCAAAGGGCCCTGATTTTGACAAACGTTTTGTACCACAAGACACAAAATCATCTGTCGATCCTGGTATTGCAAACAACGAACAAGAATTGCCCGTCGAGGTTGACCTGGAAAAGGTTTTTTCTTTATCGCTCAGTGTGCTTGATCTAATTCCAATCCATCTGGGAAAAGACTCTACACCCAGCATTTCAGGAATCAATTTCTGGAAAAATTTTACCGGTTCCATTCCTTCAATATCTTCTGGAAAACCTACTATCTTAGTATTATTATGTCGACTTTGATTTTCCAACAAATCAATTTTCTTCAGCAATTCTCTTTTCTGAGTATCCCAACCAGTAAACGAATGTTCAATATAATCCATCCTTTCTGTTTACCGTTCCACCTTATCATTAAAATCAGTAAAAGCCTGTTCAATCTTCTTAAATTTATCTTGTACAGTATCAACTGCTTTCAAGCATTTACTGACATCAGTTTTTTACTGTGGAAACATCCATCTTTACAGATGAAATGTCTTCACGTATGTTATTCATTTTTCCTTTCATATCATTATATTGGGCATTGACACCTAAAAAACCTTGATTCATTTGAAAAACCATTTGCTTAGCAATATCTTCTAACATAGGGTTAACGGCTTCAGCTCCAGCAGAAGTAGTCTTTAAAGTTTGTAGAGGAATAGTTTTTAAGGTTTGAGGCCTACCTTCCATAATTCTGGCTGCTTCCATAACAATTGCCTCTTCTTCTTCTTCATCCAACATTGCAGGGCTTTCTTCTTCCTCTTCACCTGCTAATGTCTCTGACTGGGCGACCTGGCTTCAGGTCTGGACCCCTCCACCCCACCGGGCCGACCTCGTTGGCTCGGCGGAGGCTGATCCCGCCCAGACCCGGTCGAGGCTAGTGCGCTTTCGTAAGTCTTCACGAATGCCCATCTCACCCAGTTGAACCGCAGTAAATAACTCACGAGACTTGAGTCAAACGAATAACGTAGGCTTTTATTACCAAGAACACAGCAGTGCCAGCCATCTACAATGCTATTCCCAAACTGAACAAAGAGCAGAGATCAGGACACTTATATACAGGTTAGCCTACAGTGCCAGTCTCCTTAAGAGACAGCAACAGGCAACTACAAGCAAGCAATACCAAGGATCACCGCACCGGCGCACGGAAGCGAGTGTCCTCCGACACTTCACTGCTTGAAGTTGAGCTGCTGGCCACGCACACGCGATTGTTTTCCCCTCTAGGCAGATCACTCCCATGCCCCTGGGCCGCTTTGAGCATGCGCTGGAATTCACGCTACCCCCACACCATGGAGGGACTGAAAGTACCGGTGCCATCTTGTGTCCCCGAACACAAGGAAGGCACCAGTGTAAAACTCAGCTTGCTCTGTAGGATCCTCTGCTGCTTGGGAACAGCTCCAATCGACTTCCATGGATCTTTCTGGAAGGTAAGCCTTAATTCTTTTGCACTTACTGCACATTTAGAAGTCAATTTCTTTGCTATTTGACCTATTGTTTTCTTCATTATTGCTGTAATCAAAATTTAATCCACTTCTTACAATGTTCATAAAGTTCTAAATGTCTTTATAATTCAGGCATTAATTATTCAGTTGGGGAGAGGTGTTTCCACACGTCTTCTTCCTACGCCATCTTGCCACCCCCCCCCCCCTGCCTTTTTGAGATAAGACAGTTAGTTTTGAATTTTTATTTCTTTCTGCGAAAATGGAGGGTCTTGGGATAGACCGAAAACGTTTATTGATCATTTAAATATAGTTTTAGGTATATTTTAAGCATAATTTAATCATATAAGAAAGTAATAGTTAGGTAGTAACTGATAAAATTTTAATAAACTGTGAAAAACTCAACCGCAACTTTAATACAGACTTTTCCTCAATGAGTCATAAACAAAGGACATTCTAGTCTAGTCACGATATCCTCTGCATCCACAGTCAAACGGTAAAGCAGAGAAAGGAGTTTGCATAATTGAACAGCTGCTCAAGAAAGCTCTAGACAGTGGCTCAGATCCATTTCTAGCTCCATTGAGTTACAGAGCTTTGGCACTTGAACATGGCATGTCACCCACTGAGCTTCTGATCGGATGTAGACTACGCACCACACTTCCTTACTCTGCAGAGAAGTTGAAGATGCTGAATGTAAACAAAAGTATCAGCAATGGAGACAAAAAGCAAATTATGACAAGTCAGCAAGAAGCATAGGGCCACTGGCACAACATGGCACAGGGGGAGACTCAGAGATTCCAACACTTGGGGAAAAAAGGCCACTGTTCTGGAAGAAGAAAATCCAAGATCCTGCACGGTCAGAACAGAGGATGGTCAAATACTGAGGAGGAATCAAAAGAGCCTGCTGAAAATACAAATGACACTGCAAGAACAGACTAATGCAGAGAATCCAGCCTGCACAGCATCAGAGGAAACACCACCAGTGTTAGACAGTAGTGGACCAGCAGAGCTGACACAAACCTGTGTTAAGATCCACACATGTTATGAAAACATCTGACAGGCTGAATCGCTAAAAGAAAAAGAACTGCACACTTAAAAGTTTGTGTTGCTGTGATTAAGTTTGTATTGAACTTTAAAAGAAATGAACACTACATTAGTGTGTCATGTTGTTAGATTAAACATCTCAGGAAAAGGGGATATAATGATAGAGTGCTAGTGATCATCCTGACCACTAGAGGGAGTCGTAGACTAGTTTGAGGCAGCTCAGTTGGATTCAAGATGGATGCCTCCATGCAGTAGGGAGTCAGCGCTTGACGTCCTGCTTTGCGGAAACTGCCAAAATGTTTGGCCTGGAAGTCAGCCTGAAGAAAACTGAGGTCCTCCATCAGCCAGCTCCCCACCATGACTACCAGCCCCCCCACATCTCCATCAGGCACACAAAACTCAAAACGGTCAACCAGTTTACCTATCTCGGCTGCACCATTTCATCAGATGCAAGGATCGACAATGAGATAGACAACAGACTCGCCAAGGCAAATAGCGCCTTTGGAAGACTACACAAAAGAGTCTGGAAAAACAACCAACTGAAAAACCTCACAAAGATAACCGTATGCAGAGCCGTTGTCATACCCACACTCCTGTTCGGCTCCGAATCATGGGTCCTCTACCGGCACCACCTACGGCTCCTAGAACGCTTCCACCAGCGTTGTCTCCGCTCCATCCTCAACATCCATTGGAGCGCTTTCATCCCTAACGTCGAAGTACTCGAGATGGCAGAGGTCGACAGCATCGAGTCCACGCTGCTGAAGATCCAGCTGCGCTGGATGGGTCACGTCTCCAGAATGGAGGAACATCGCCTTCCCAAGATCGTGTTATATGGCGAGCTCTCCACTGGCCACCGTGACAGAGGTGCACCAAAGAAAAGGTACAAGGACTGCCTAAAGAAATCTCTTGGTGCCTGCCACATTGACCACCGCCAGTGGGCTGATAACGCCTCAAACCGTGCATCTTGGCGCCTCACAGTTTGGCGGGCAGCAACCTCCTTTGAAGAAGACCGCAGAGCCCACCTCACTGACAAAAGGCAAAGGAGGAAAAACCCAACACCCAACCCCAACCAACCAATTTTCCCCTGCAACCGCTGCAACCGTGTCTGCCTGTCCCACATCGGACTTGTCAACCACAAACGAGCCTGCAGCTGACGTGGACTTTTTACCCCCTCCATAAATCTTCGTCCGCGAAGCCAAGCCAAAGAAGAAGAATGTATGGTTGTTTTAAAAGAACCAAAGTTTCTTCATTACAATAAAAGAAACATCAAATTACCAAGGTGCAGTGATAGAGGTTTGGCAAGCAGACCAGTAACACCTCAAAAATAGTGTAAGACACAGAACAAAAGCACAGAGTTACAGAGAGAGATCAGTTGGAAGGAAGTAAAGGCAATCTTCCAATTTTAGGGTTCATTTAAGAGTCTCGTAATGCTGGGAAAGAAACTGTCCTTGAATCTGGTGGTGCATCATCTCATACTCGTGAAACATCTTCCTGATGGGATGGAGGTGAACAATACATATGCAGGACAAGTATTCATATATACAAATAAATAAATATAGTTTCATAAAATATGACAGTCACAGATGGTTAGTGTGAGCAGTTCCTTTCTTCAATCAACATTCTCATTGCCCATGGGAAGAGGCTGTTTCTCAGTCAAGTCATGCCGGCTCTGATACTCCTGTGTCTTTTTTCCTGACGGGAAAAATGCTGTAGGCGGGGTGGAAGGGGCCCTCAATGATTTTGCTTACCTTCTTCAAACAACGATCTCAGTAGATCATGGTGATTGGGGTGGGTGGGGGGCGGGGGTGGTAGGGAGACTCTTATGGTCCTATGGATTGACTTCCCATGCATTTCTCTATATAACTGTACCGCACTGATGCAGCCGGCCAGGATTCTCGTGAGTTCCTGTAGAAGGTTTACATAATTGTGGCCTGTAGCTTTGCCCCTCTTCAGTCTTCTCAGGAATTGCTGTCACTGTTGTACCTTCCTGATAAGTGAGGAGATGTGTGACCAGGATAGGTCACTGGTTAAGTAAACTCTGTGGAACTTGGTGCTCTATGACAATTCCAGTCAATCCCAGAAATTGAGATGACCGATTATTACAATCCTATTATTTTTGCATCTGCCCATATCTTCCTACACATTTGGTCCTCTAATTTCCACTCATTAATAGTGGATGACAATATAATATAATCGAGATCTTCTATTCAGATCGTAAGGTTCAGATTCAAAAGCTGAACATTGTGTAATAATTGAACACTGCTCAGTGAATGAATTCTGGTGTACAAAAGGGGTCAAATACTGCTTCGTACCTGGATCTTCTTTAGATCCTGTCTGAACATCACAACTCAGAATTAGCCAAGAAATGGCATGATAGAAATTCTTCAGAATAAAATTGAAGGTTAAATTATTTCAGGGTTCTTTCTATTCCATTAAGTTTAGAAGTTGGTCTTTACAATGTAGGTAAAAATTAGTTGTTTCAGCAAGATAACCAAGAATGAGGACCCATTCACATTTTACAGTCACATGTAAAATCAAACATCAGTTAACTAATTACTAGTTAGATGTTTTCAAGATCAATGATTTTCAAGAAAAGAAGCAACAGATATGGAGTGAGTGCGGGTAAAAAGATTTAAGGTGAAATCAGGTGTAATCTTCCTGACTGACGGAATAAGTTGTAACAGCTGAACGGCGTATCCTGGTTCCAAACATTTTTAAGTCTTATTGTATTTGTTGCTATGTTGACTGAAGTTTTTTTTTCCACAGAAAGTGGGATGTGACAAAGAAATTGGTTCAAACAAAGTGGATGACAAATGCGGAGTATGTGGTGGGGACAACTCTCACTGCAGAACGGTGAAAGGAACGTTCACCAGAACACCAAAAAAACAGGGTAGGAATATTCTGATCCACATTGAACTACCTCATTTAAAAATATCATGATCACTCTGGTAGAATTTTCAACAATGTTTTATCAACTCCCACCAATTGCGATTACCCACGCAGAAGGTCGGCTGAAAATTATCCCCTTCGATCCACATCAGATAAATGTGGGACTTTTTCATTAATTCTATAGTTTGGGAGAATAATGAGAGAAACAGAGGAAATGACAAAGGAGCTTTCCACCCACCTTCGGGCAGCTAAACAGGAGAACAAGTAAAGAAATGCCCTGCTATTGATAATCTATACTGATTTTTGTCAAAGAATAATGATTGGGATATTTTAACCCACGCTGTGAAGGGTGATATAAATGTGACCAACAGGGTGGCTCACTGCCTCTCAGCAGTAACCACAGTTGTAATCTTTGAGCATTCTTTCTTTATGTACCTTGTGCAACTAAAGCAGCTAATATTCCATTAATCACACTTGGGGCACACAGAATTCTCCCAGTCCTGCCTTAGTTACACAGTGGGAGTACACAATTGCTTTCTAACTGCAAAGGGGGACCTTTTCCTGTCCTGCCTTCAGTAAACTTTACAAAAAGAAGTCCAGCTTGGTTGTACAATCCCATTGTAGCATTAGTGGATTTTCTCCTGCTCCGAGTTGTCTTAACGATTCCATTGGCATTCATAACTTTGTATGACCCCTTTCAGATTACTATAAATTCATCAATGCAGGAGTATTTTCTTGGAATCACAGCATGAGCAAAAATAACAGGGCATGGGGGTTAACACCTGCTTATGTGGTGGTGTCTTCTTACATAATGAGTGCATATTAATTTATCCTGATATTTTTATTAATCAGTGCCCTGAAATTTATGGATATGAGGAAAGAATCATTAGGGCTGCTATCGCTTATAAAAAAGATCAATATGCTGAGACTGACTATTTTACACAGTTGGAATCTTGCCAAAGCCAACAATGTTAGAACAGCTTTTAAGAGGTTAGGAGAGTCTTTCAGAAAAGCTGAATTCGAGCAGGTTAGCCATGTATCATGCAGTAAAGTGTCAAGAACACCCAAACCTATTCTGCAAAAGCTGCTTGCTGCTGCTTGATGTTGGCAGATTGTGGATTTCAGTGACCTGTAGTCAGGCTCTGGTGGGTGTTGGTGGATTTATCCTGCAGGAACTGGAACATCTGTCTCAGCTGGCATCATCTTGCGCAGATGTCATCATTACTCAATATGTCGGTATTAGAGAAGTTCAGCCTCTTCCTCCCAACCTCACCACCTCGAGCTCCTCTTCTACTTTGAAGGTTTAGAATGCAGGTCTGTGTGTGTTAGAGAAGAGATATGGTTCAGCATCATTACTTATCCTCAAATCCTTGCATAATGACCAAGGTCTATTCTGTCAAGAGTATGTGATAGGTAGTGTATAACAAACACTCTTTGTGAAAAGAAGTCACATATTGGCCTCTTCCACTCCTCAAGACTGGAGTGCAATTAACATCCTTGTTCCCAAGGAACAATCAAAGAAGAGCTAAGTTTAGTACTGAAGAATACAATTCTCTGCAACCCTGTGTACAGCAAGTGAGGCCCATCTATATATCATAACAAGCAATAGATTTTCTTTTCTCAGAGTGTGAAGATAAAGTTGTCTCGAGCTTGAAAACTCCGTTTCAGTCTTGGTTTCCGATGTGCCACAATGTGGAAGGCACTGCCAATAGCCCTCACTGAAAATCATTCAGGGCTAAAGGAGAACAAAAAAGGGCAAGGTTGTTTAACTGTGAAGTACATCTTATCTGGAAGCTCATTTTGAATATTTCTGTGATGCTCTCTTTTATCAAGATGCACATGATTGAAAACAAATCTCCCTGGACATATGGAAAAACAGAGTTGTAACACTTGGATTTTGGGCCCTGGCACAGACTAATGCTGTCCATCACTATAAGAACTCAAAGCCTACATCAAATTCTCTGATTGTTAATTGCTAATGTAACGAATGTGTGGCAGAACAGAAATTTGAGATATCCTTGTGTATTATATGATGCAGAAAGAGGTCATCAGTATTCAGGAATAACTGTCTTGACCATCACGTGGCCTCCCTGTCACAGCTAATCACTACCAAAACTCTTTCAACAGGTAAAAAATTAAACAAGAGATACCAAAACAAGCTTGGAACCTTGGGAAAACATGTTTGCAAGTATCCAGTCTGGCCTTAGCTAGACACTTTTGATTTCTGCCATTTTTTTCATTGACTATGACCTACCTTATTCTACTTGCTGTTTCTGGTGCCTTTCACTGGATACATTTGTCATTAACTCTACCTTATTTGTGGCAGAGTTACGTTTTTTACATAATGATCACATTGATAGGTCAATGAAAACAAGACAATCGTTTGTAAAACTGACAAAACCATTTTGTTCAAGGGCGAACCAGAGGAGCATTCATTTTACCCAAGGGAGCTAGAAACCTTGATATCTCTGAATCAAGGCACTCAAGTAATTTTTTTGGTGAGTAAAGATAATGATCTAAGGAAGGAGCATTAGGACATTGCTTTTGCAAACTTGCTCATCATTCATTTCATTCACTGGCTCAATGATTACTTTGCACCAGTATGTCATCATGGAAGAAGGTGGTCATGTGACAAATGCATACATTATTTTTCCTCCTGGGCAGAGAGGAAAATTTGGCCTAGTGGTATGTGTCACAAATCTGATTGGCTATTTTAGTTGGAATTTGCAAATTATGCCTTCTTCAAAGTAAAATTCCACTGGAATGCCATATTAACCACCGCTGTGTATTTTTTCTTTTTGCTTCTATAATTGACCTTGACACATGCAAAGGCTACTTAAAGATGTTTGACATCCCACCTGGTTCTAGACATGTGTTCATCCAAGAAGACGAGGTATCTCCTCACTTTCTTGGTAAGTACTAACCTGCCATAGCTTGACAAGTTAGCCGTTGAAGCAAGATTAAGCACTAATCCAAGCATATTTGGCACTAATGCAAAAATACCTCACACTAAGCGGCATTTATTTGCTCAACTCTGTCAGATTACTTGTACAAAAATTGCTCCACTGTTTGTGGGCTTGTGTCTGCAGAGAATACTATCAAGAATGCAGACACCAGTTGCTACATCTGCAGTGTATCCAGAATTTAAATTTCACTACTTTTGCAGACATCTTAAAAGATGGATATTGGGGGTTTATTTGTTCTTCACCATCACCCCACACCCTGCACCCTATCCTTGAGCAAGTATCTCACTTAAATGTATACTTATAAGGTGAAAGGTCAGCATCAGGGGGATTTGCAACTTTATCTTCATTCAATATCCACCTACGTGAGCTCTGCCACAAAAGCTTAATGACAATATTCATCTTCCTATTCCAGCTCTTCCGATTTATTTAGGTGCATTTCTGGAATTGAACAATTAAACTGAGTCATGCAGGATACCCTGTTGTTCTGCTAAGACAAAAAGATTTTAAACATCGCACTGAGATGTCAGTTCCAGTGTTTGGAACTTTGGGATAGAGAACAGATGTATGTGATGAAGACAGGGTGTGCTGCTTTGGGATAGTAGATAGAATATGAATTAGGAATATGGAAGGGAGAGAGAGAGAGATGGAGGGAGAGTGAAAGAGAAATTTTAGGTTTGTGACAGGAATAGAAAGCTTGGGATTGGGAAAGGGGTAGAGAGAGAGCATAGGCTCGTGATAGTGTAGAGAGAGCACAAGTTTGGAACAGGGAGAGAGGGAGAGCCTGTGTTTGGGATAGGGTGAAGAGAGGAGGCATGAAAATGAATAAAACTACATAAATCTAAAAGGAGCAGAAAATTCAGGTAATTGAAAATCTTGCTGCTTCTGTGAAGAGAGAAACAGTGAATGTTTCTAGTTAAAGACAATATATAGAAAGAGAGTGAGAGAGAGAAAGGGTTTGCTCTTTAAGGCTATAAATTATATTACTGCTCAAATGCTTGCATGTCTGTGCAATAGGATCATTAGATAAAACCATACACTATTGTTTCCCAATGCAACAATTTGTTGGCCCCAGTATAGATAACTGGAATACATTGCTTCAAGTATTAGTAATGGTTTTATTACAATTATTGTAATTTATACTGCTTTATTATATTTGCTGGCCAGTAATAAAAGTAGCTTGTCTCGGTGATATTTCTTTCTAATTGGAAAGCTATGGGTTAGAATTCCATTCCACCATTAGAGAATGTAATCTTGCCTATCAGTGATAGTGGAAGCAGAGAGAAAATGAAGATTCAGTTTCCAGGTGAGACATAAAAGTCGTGTACTGATAGTTTAGGTGAGAATAAAAGATCCTATTTCATTATTCATCAGCAATCAGTGCCAACATGGCTGCCTCAGCCACTGGCCCTGAGTTTGTGCAGCTTGTTGGACCTTGTGCACACAGCTGCACAAGACTGAAGTAATACATCACTTGGTAGAATAGTTGATTCCAGTTAGGTTAGAATTTACTGATTAAATTACAAGGTAAAATTATTGCCAAAGGAATGTCCAGTGGTTTATCTTGGTATTTGATGATTACATGCTATCCTGTTCAATCAATGGGTTAAAGCAAAAACTTTATTTAGCAACACTGCAATACCTCAAAACTGTATTTTTAACTGATTAATTAGTGTTGAAGGGCAGCTGTTATTACTATTTGAGGGAATGGGGAATGCAGTTGCATGTGCAAGGTCCAACAAGCAACAATAAAATTGAAATCCAGTGTTTCTCCAATTTCCAGTAACCCCTCTTGCTTTCCATCCCCCTGACTCCCTTCTGCTAGCTCCCCAGCCTGTTTCTCAAGTGCTATATATATTATATCTTTGGCTTGGCTTCGCGGACGAAGATTTATGGAGGTAAAATGTGTGCAATTAAAACCAACAACAACATTATTTTACAATGAACTGTTAAAAAGTACTGATTTTTACAATCAGTGCAATACCACTCAGCACCATGATTCAGTGTTCAACATAGTCAAAGCTTCACTTAAAAAAGCTCTTCTTGAGCCCACTGGTGCGTGATCGAAGGCCCCTGTAGCTTCTACCCGATGGGAGCAGAGTGAATAGTTCGTGATTTCGATGTGTTGCATCTTTGATAATGTTTCTCACCCTGCTCAGACATCTCTCTCTCTAGATGTTTTTGATGGTAGGCAATTGTATTCCAATTATCCGTTGGGCAGTTTTCACTTCCTGCTTGAATGTCTTGCAATCGTGTGCAATACAATTCCCATTCCATACCAAAATACCATATATTAGCACGGTCTCAAATGTTCATCTATAGAAATCCAACAGCACCCTGGGACAGAGGTGATTCTTCCTCATACTCCTCAAAAAATAAAGATGCTCTTGTGCCTTTTTAATCAGAATTGAAGAATTCAAGGACCAGGTGAGATCTTCAGAGATATGGACACCAAGGGACTTAAAGCTCAGTAAACACTCTGCCACCAGTCCATTGATGTAAATCAGGGCGTGAGTATGGCTTCTGGCATGCCTGAAATCCACGATGAACTCCTTGGTCTTCTGAGTGTTAAGGGCTGAACCTCACCCCGATAGGCCATTCACCTTTCATCCCCCCTCACTTTCTTATTTGGGCACTTGCCTGATTTTCCGCCTACCTGAAGAAGGGCTCAGGCTTTCCATGGATCCTTCATGACCTGCTGAGTTTCTCCAGCACTTTGAGTACTGGACTAGACCCCAGCATGTGCAGACCTCTTATCTGCAGCCAGCGGTTGACGCAGCTTTGGTGACACTGATGCCAGATAATTGAAGAAATAGGATCCTTTATTCTCATTTGGTCGAACAGTGCACAGTTTGTCTTCTCATATGAAAACTGCAGCTTTACAGTGTCTCTCTCCCTCCACACTCACTGATTGATAGCTTGACTTGCGTCCACAAGCAGTGGAATAGTACACTATCCCACAGCTTTGCAAACACAAAGAAATCATTTTTTAGTCATGTTATTTGTATGTCATTGGGTTTTGTAGTCCGATATTTGAGAAAATAGTAAATAACTGAATTTAATATGTTTTTGGATTCAATTACTGTACTTGTGTTTATTTGGTGCTTTATTGCAGTGCTGTAGATGATAAAATCTGAAAGGTTATTTATTTCAAGAATGTATAATTTCTTTACAAACAGCCATTCCCCTCAATATTTTATGGTCATTCTCTCCCTCCTTCCATAGTTAATGCTACGACTCTTTCTGGTTCACACTGACACTGCCTTCCTTTCACTTCACAGTCATTCTTCTCATCCACATAAAATATTCATTATCCTTCTAGTTTACATTGGCACTCACTGTGCTCCTTCAAGTTTACACTAGTCCTCTCTGCCCTCTTTGCAACTCACACTGAAAATGTCTGACTTTCAATGGCCAAAGCCAACTTAACCTACTCTCAAGGGATCTGTATGCCAATATTTAGAGCCATTGCCACTTTGAATTATATTGTTTTAATCATGTATGGATTTATAATGTCAACCAATAAGTTTTTAAAATGTACCTCTGAAATCAGAGTTTCAGAATGGCAAAATGGAATAAAATAAATCAGTTGCATATTCAGGGGTTAGTCTTCCTCAGTTTGTATATGGTCACCCATTATATAAGAATAGCAAAATTGATTCCCACGCCGCTGAGTAATTGATCTTTGTCCTTACAGTTAGAAGGATTTTATCATTATTTAAGCACTCATTGAGATGAGGAGTAAACCTACAACAGGCTGTGATTTAAAAAAAAAATTTTGGTGGCTGTCCAACAAACTCTGCTGGAAATAACAGTAGTCTGATTGTTCCTGCTGGTAGTGACTGGTGTTATGTGGTTCCTGTTGAAAAACTCCGACGTGGAGATTGATTAATACCATAATTGGATTAATTGCTATTAAACTTACCTCTGACATTGACTGAAGGTCAGTTAATGCAATTTCAGTGGAAACTCACCCTTGTGAAATAATTCTCTGAATGGACTCAACATGTTCCATAGGAGAGGTGAACATTAAAAAAAATAACTCAATGAGTATAAAAATAATAGAAACCTTTCCTGCATAATTAACATAAATCCCCAGACTAAGGAATGGTCATTTGCCCATCAGAGATCACCATCCAATCAACTAGCCTCTCCTCTTAACCTCATCCTCCAATAGTCTAACTCTCCAAGAGACAATGTTCTCTGATTTGTAGAATCTCCTATTGAGTCCCATTCATCCAGTAATTCAACTTTCCTCCTGCTAATCATCCTCCAGTGTCCTCTATCAATGGATTATCAGAATCAGGATTTAATGTCATGAACAAGTCATGAAATGCGGTGTTTTGCAGCAGCGTCATCGAGCAAACATTCATATTACGACCATCTTATGACATTACTATTAAAAAAAATAACAATAATAGGGCACGAAAAGTAAGGCAGTGTCTTTGGTTCATTGATTATTCAGGAATCTGATGGCAGTGGGGAAGAAGCTGAACTTGTGCCATTGAATGTTTGTCTCCAGTACATTTTTCTTGATGGTAGCAGAATGAAGAGGGCATGGCCTGGGTGGTGGAAGTCTTTGAGGATAGAGGCTACTTTTTTAAGATACTACCTCAAGTAGGTGTCCTCGATGAGTGGTCTAGTGCCTGTGATATCGCAGGCCGAGTTAACAAACCTCTGGAGTTTATTCTTGTCCAGAGAGTTGGGGTTTCCATACCAGCAGTGATGCAACCAGCCAGAATGCTCTCCACGGTGCAGCTGTAGAAGTTTACAAGAGTCTTCGGTGACATACCGAATCTCCTCAGACACCTCACAAAGTATAGCTGTTGGCGAGCCTTCTTTGTGATTGCATTAATGTGGAGGCTCCAGGACTGATCCTCGGAGGTGTTAACACCCAGGAATTTGCAGTTTTTGCCCTTCTATTGATCCATCGATGAGGACTGGGTCCTGGGATTATCCCTGTACTCCTCAAATTTTTCAACCACACATTCATTATATCAGACTCTTTCAACATTCATCTCTTACAGTTTGTTTCTTTGCTGAGTAAAATCTGAATATCTTAAAAAGAAAACAACACAAACCTGTTTTTCTTAATAGCCATCCTGTCTTTTAAAATCTTACTACCTTAAATTAAAATGTTCCATAATCATTAACTTAATAAAATTCCAGCATACCTATGTTGAGGATTAGCATTGATATTTTGATAACTATTTTCCCATACATACCTTAGTTATTTTGCTTATCAGCTGTCAAGAACCAAGCTACAGGTCACTACATTCTGAATGGTAAAGGGGACAAAGCCAAGACAAAAGTTTTTATTGAGCTTGGTATAGAATGGCAATATACCTTGGAGGATGATGTGGAAACTCTCCATACTGATGGCCCTTTGCATGATGCTGTTGTCGTCCTGGTGAGTGACTTTTCTCTCATTTTATTTGTCAGTACAGCAAAAAAATTGACAATGTGAATGACTTCAGATATTTGAATGTTTTCTTACACCAGGATTTCCAGATAAACTGAAATAAAATTTGCAATGTAAAATGATGAAAGTACCAATTACTAGCAGAATGATTTGAGAGGCTGAAAACTTTACAAATGGCATACAATGGAAAGAGCAGGATTCCAAATGAATCATTCAAATGGTGCAAAGACCTGTAGATGATTTACTAGAGTATGGGTGGTGCCAATTACCTGGAGAGATGAGAGATGGAGAGGTTTACATTTTTACAGAAGTTCAACTGGAAATTAGATTTTCAAAATTGTGAATGGCTTTGATAAAGTACAATATTTTAATACAGTAAGTTTTAAGTAGTGTATTTTTATGAACAGTTGCCTGAAACCAGGTTAAATGATAATGTTCCAAAGTGAATCAAATAAATCATATATTGACACACGAGGAAGCCATTTTTTTTATTGGATCCAATCTAGCTCCTAAGGGACAAACCCTCAGATACATCCACCATCTCTCCAAACCCAAATACCCCTGCAGTTTTAATTCTCTTTTACATTTGCCCTTCAACACTTTTAATTTTTTTTTAATTAATCAACACTAAGGGGTAATTTGCAGCAACCAATGAACCTATTGGCAGGTCTTTAGAATCTATGAATGGTTTACAATTATAATTTTTTAATCAAATTGTAACAGGTTTCCTGTGTCACTGAACATTGGAGATTTTTAAAAGCTGACAAGATCCATCAGAGTATTGACAGAAAGTAAAGTTCAAAGGCAAAGAAATGGTTAATAATTCAGATCATAGAAGCCCCTTAACCTTTAGGTATTCCTACTGTTTCCTGGGACAGCTTTGGTTTCATTTAGACACGGTTCCTCACGTGATTCCAGAAGACTTTGAAAGTTTGATGAAAGTTGGAGTGACCTCACTTAGCTGAATTTAGTGCCTTGGAGGTCTGTCTGGTTTTATCCTTTTCCACTTTATCCTTGCAGTTTTGGTGCATCACGTCCAGATCTATGCCAGACTGTGTAAGGATATCATTTCACGAAACACATTGTTGATCCATATTTTATAACAATTCAAGTGGCAAATAAAAGACCATGTCACCAAGTGTACGGTCACGCACTTTGGTAGGAAAAAAAAGACAGATTATTTTCTAAACAGGGAGAAAATTGAAAATAACCAGATGCAAAGGGACCTGAGAGTCCTTGTGCAGGATAGAATAGCTGAAAGCTAAACTTGCATTCATTTTAAGAGCTATAGAATATAAGAGCAGGGATGTTATATTGAGGGTGGTGAATCTGTAGTTTGTAGCCACAGGCAGATGTAGAGGGCAGGTCATTGGGTGTATTTAAGGCAGAGATTGATAGATTCTTGATTAGCCAGGGCATCAAAGATTATGGGGAGAAGGCCGGGCAGTGGGGCTGTGGGGAATAAGGATCAGCTTCTGATGAAATGGTGAGGCAGACTTGATGGGCTGAATAGCCTTTTTCTGCTCCTTTGTCTTATAGTTTATGGACTAATTCAGGAGTTTCATGGTCCTAATTATTATGACTAGATTTTTTATTGAATGTGTCAAGATTGTGAAAGAAGTATTAATGTTGATGTCCACAGCTACCATGTGGAATTTACACTCCTGTCTCTAAATAGTTAGGCAGGTCCATGGTCTTAAATAAAGCATTACATCACCACTGTAGACTGCACCTACAGAGGATGAGACAAATCAGACTTGTGTGACTTTCTTAGTGATGAAAACAGAAAATATTGGAAACATTCACTTAGGTTGGCAGCATCATTGCAGCAGGAAATGGCGACATTTTGAGTCAGTGATCTGGACCTGGGAGAGGTTATAATGAATAAATAAAGATAAAGAACAAGAGAGAAGATCTGTGATAGGATGAAGGAAGAATGTATTACTAGCAGAAGGAATGATGTACAAGGAGAAAAGCTATGAAAATGAGACAGAATTGTGGTTGATACAATCAGGAATAGAGTAGTAGATGTTGACTTGCCTAACCTCGCAAAGTGCCACTAACCACAATTGCTGAACAGTAGAATCGTTAGTCATTTCATTCAAGGATATTGGCTGCTCTTTTAAATCCACCTTTTCTTTCAGATTATCCCTCAGAATAATAACACCAAATCTAGTCTCACCTATAACTATATTATCCATGAGGATTCCTTGCCAACCATCAGCAACAATAATGTGCTTCAGGAAGATCTTGATACTTTTGAGTGGGCTTTGAAGAGCTGGTCCCAGTGTTCCAAACCATGTGGTGGAGGTAATTATCTCTGAATAATGATTGTGTAAGTGTAATCTGTTAAACATTTAGAAATTGCAATAACCATAATGTCTGTAGATACTCAATGGCTAGCACTAAGGTGACAACTTCGAATTCCACTGTTGAAACTAGAACACCAAGTTGATGCTAATGGTTCTGTCCAGCACAGCTTTTATTATTTGCCTGCATGAGGTTCATATCCTTCTATGTCTTGCTTATTTAAATGCTTCTTAAATGGTATAATTGTTTCTGAATCTACCACCTTCTCTGGCAGCACATTCCAACTATCTGTGTCAAAAAAAACTTAGCACCTAGATGCTCTTCTACTCACCTTAAAACTCTGCCTTCTTGTTTATACTTAGAACCATAGAACAGAAACAGGCCCCTTCGGCCATTCTACTCTGTGCTGAACCATTGTTCTGCCTAGTCCCACTGACCTACACCCAGTCCATAGCCTTATACTCCTGCTATCCATGTTGCTGTCCAAATTATTCTTAAATGTTAAAATTGAGCCTCTGCATTAACTATGTCAGCTGGCAACTCGTTCCACTCCTCCACCATCCACTGTGCAAAGAAGTTCCCCCTCATGTTCCCCTTAAACTTTTCCCCTTTCACCCTTAATCCATGTCCTCTGGTTTGTATCTCACCTACTCTCAGTGGAAAAAGCCTATCTATATTTACTCTGTCTATCCCGCTCATAATTTTAAATACCTCTATCAAATCTCTCCTCATTCTTCTACTCTCCAGGGAATAAAGTCCTAACCTGTTTAACCTTTCCCTGTTACTCAGTTCCTCAAGTCTGGACAAGATCTCAGTAAATCTTCTCTGCACTTTTTCAACCTTATTGATATATTTCCTGTAGTTAGGTGACCAAAACTACTCTAAATTTGGCCTCACCAATATCTTATACAACTTTACCATAACATCCCAACTCCTATACTCAATACTTTGATTTATGAAGGCCAAAATGACTTCATAAATCTTATCTACATTTGACGCCCCTTTCAGGGAATTATGTAACTCAATTTCCAGATTCCTCTGTTCTGCCCCACTTACCGTGTATACGCTACCTTGGTTTGTCCCTCCAAAATACAACATCTCACACTTATCTGCATTAAATTCTATCTGCCAATTTTTCAGCCCATTCTTCCAGCTGGTCCAGATCCCTCTGCATGCTTTGAAAGCCTTCCTTGCTGTCCACAATCTTAGTGTCATCTACAAACTTGCTGATATAATTTACCATATTATCAAACAGATCATTGATATAGATGACAAACAACAAAATCCCAGCACCAATCCCTGAGGCACACCACTAGTCACAGGCCTCCAGTCTGGAAGTAATCATCCACCACTACTCTCTGGCTTCTCCCCTATAGCTAATGTTGAATCCACTTTACTACCTCACCATGAATACCCAGCGTCTGAATTTTCCTGATTAACCTCCCATGTGTTCTTAGCCCCCTGCTCAACTCACTTAACAAATATGACTGTGTGGCTGGGTACGAGAATAACACCATCTACAAATTTGCCGACAATACCACAGTAGTGGGTTGTATAAAGGAAGGTGATGAGTCAGCATACAAGAGGGAGATTGAAAACTTGGCTGAATGGTGCACCAACAACAACCTTGCACTCAATGTCACCAAAACTAATGAGCTGATTTTTGACTTGAGGAAAGTAAAGCCAGAAGTGTACAATGCAGTGATCATTGGGGGATCAGGGATGGAGAGGGTGAGAAAATTTAGGTTCTTGAAAGTCACTATCTCGGAGGATCTTTCCTGGACCCAACACACCAATGGCATCGAGAAGAAAGCACATCAGCGTCTCTACATCCTCAGGAGTTTGTGGAGGTTTGGTACGACACCAGAAATCCTGGCAAATTTCTGAAGAGGTGAGGTGGAAAGTGTACTGACCGACTGCATCACAGTCTGATATGGGGACCCAAATACCCCTGAGCATAAAAGGTAGTGGACACAGCTCAGGATATCACAGGCAAAACCCTCCCCACTATTGAGTATATCTACAGTGAACACTGCCATCAGAGAGCAGTAGCAATCATCAAAGACCCACACCACCCTGCACATGCTTTGTTCTCACTGCTGCCATCAGGAAAGGGGTATAGGTGCCCCTTAAACCACCAGATTGAGGAACAGCTGCTACCCCTGCACCATCGGACTCCTCAATGACAAACTCAATCAGAGACTCATTTAAGGATTCTTACTTGTGCATTTAATTGTTTTTTTGTTTGTTTTCTGCATTGCACAGTCAGTTTGTTTACATTCATTATCTGTTCACAATTCTTTGTTTACCTGTTTTACATTGTGTACAGTTTTTTTTACACTACCAATTAGTGGTAATTCTGCCATGCCCACAGGGGAAAAAAGAAATCTCAGAGTTGTATGTGATGTCATGTATATACTCTGACAATAAATCTGAAATAAAAATGTGGGTCCTTGTTAAAGCCCTGACTAAAGTCCATGTAGACAACATCCACAACCTTCCTTTATCAACGTTCCTGGTAACTTCCTCAAAAAACACTGTATATTGGTCAAACACATGCACAAAGCCATGTTGACTATCCTTAATCAGTCCTGGCTATCCAAATACTTGTTTGTCCTGTGTCTTTCCCTAATAAGAGTTCCAATCTTGCACACTCTCTAGGTGGTACCTCTATATTTTGATATAGAAAACTTTCCTGAACACATTTCAATTCAAGTTTATTGTCAAATACAACCTGATGACAAAATGTTCTCTGCTGCTTAATACAAAACATGCACACAACCAGACACATACAGACAGATAATACATATACAGGACAAATATTATTTCAATTTAAAAATAAATAGATTTGTACACACGAGAGTCTCGGATGGTTAGTGTGAGCAGTTCCGTTGGTTGTTTAGTATCTCACTGCCCATGGGAAGAAGCTGTTCCTCAGCCTGGTGGTGCTGGCTCTGATACTCCTGTATCTCTTCCCCAGTAGGAGCAACTGAAAGATGCTGTATACAGAGTGGAGGGGGTTTTGCACACGCTCTTCAGACAACAATCCTGGTGGATCACGTCGATTTGGGGGGGGTGGGGGGGCAGAATCCAGTGATCCTCTTGCCACTCTTATGGTCCTGTGGATTGATCTCTGATCCATTTCTCTGCAGCAACTGTACTACGTGGTGTTGCAGCCGGCCAGGATGCTCTCAATAGAGCTCCTATAGAACGTTCATAAATTATTGGCTGGTAGTCTTACCCATTTCATTCTTCTCAGGAAGTGCAGTCAATGTTGCACCTTCTTAATAAGTGAGGAGATGGTAACTGTCCACAATAGGTCACTAGTTAAGTAAACTCCAAGGAACTTGTTGCTCTCCAATCTCTCTACTCCAGTGTTGTTGATGTGTAGTGGAGGGTGGTTGTTCCTGATCCTACTGAAGACCAGATCATCTCCTTCGTTTTGTCCATGTTGAGACTCAGGTTGTTACTCTTGGACCATATTACAAGATTTTCCACCTCTTCTCTGTAACTCATTGTTATTGCTGATGAGGCCAACTACTGTTGTGTCATCTGCAAATTTGACAACACTGTTGGAGCTGGATTTGCTGATGCAACCTTCAAGTAGAGTAGGCTGAGCACACAGCCCTAAGGTCCAACATGTAGTGGAGAGTGGTTGTTCCTGGTCTTCCTGAAGTCCACGATCATCTCCTTCATCTTGTCCACGTTGAGACTCAGGTTGTTTATCTCGCATCATTTCAAGAGATTTTCCACTTCATCTCTGTAGTGTGACTCATCATCGTTGGTGATGAGGCCAATTACCATTGTGTCATCTGTGAACTTGATGACACTGTTGGATCTGGATCTTGTGATGCAATCATGGTCATTAGTGTGAACAGGAGCAGACTGAGCACACCGCCTGAGGTGCGCTAGTGTTCAGCATGACGGTGCTCAATATTCTGCTACATTTGACAAATGCCAAGCCATCCAGTCCTTTTACAGTATTGGAGTCTTAGTCAATATGTGGAAAGTTAAATCTCCCACTATCACAAATTAATGTTTCCTGCGGCTGTCTGCTATCTCATTACAGATTTGCTCCTCCAATTCTCGCTGGTTATTGAGTGATCTATAATACAACCCCATGAATGTGGTCATATCTTTCCCATTCTTCAGCTCCACTCATACAGGCTCAGTAAATCAGCCCTCTGGCCTGTCCTGTCTTAGTACAGCTGTGATATTTTCCCTAACAAGCAATACCACTTCTCCCCCTTTCATCTCTTATGGTCTTTCACATCTGAAACAACAGAAGCCCAGAATATTGAGCTGCCAGTCCTTCTCCTCCTGCAATCAAGTTTCACTAATGGCCACTCTATATTAATTCCATGTGCCGATCCACATTCTAAGTACGTCTGCCTTTCCTACAATACTTCTTACATAGAAATTGATGCGCCTGAGAAACTTTTCTCCTCATCGAGCCTTTGACTTCTGATGTTATATGCAATCTTCACTTCATCTTTTTCATCCTCCACTCCCCTATCTGCTCTGGCAATCCAGTTCCATTCCCCTGCAACTCCCAGAGCAGCACTAGCAAACCTTCCCACAAGGATGCTAGTCCCCCTCCAGTCAGGGGCAAACCGTCCTGTCAGAACAGGTCCCACCTTCCCTGGAAGAGAGCCCAATGATCCAGAAACCTGAAGCCCTCACTCCAGCACCATGTCTTTAGCATCACGTTAAGCTGCATTAGCCTCCTATTTCTAACCTCACACGTAGCAATCCTGAGATCACTACCCTGGAGCTCCTACCCTTCAACTTAGCACCTAACTCCCCGAACTCTCCTTGCAGGACCTCATCACCCTTCCTCCCCACATCATTGGTCCCTTCATGGATCATCACATCCGGCTGCTCACACTCCATCCTAAGAATACTGTGAACTCAATCTGTGATATCTTGGACCCTGGCACCAGGGAGGCAGCATACCATCCAGGAATCGATCCATTCCACAGAACCTCTTCATCTGTCCCCCTAACTATGGAATTCCCTATCAACACAGCTCACCTCCTCTCCTCCCTTCTCTTCTTAGCCACCAGATTAGGCTCTATGCCAGAGTCCTGACTGCTTTGGCTTGTCCCTGGTAGGTTGTCTCTTCTTTCCCCCCCCCCCCCCACCCCAACAATATCCAAAATGGTATACTTGATATTGAAAGGAACGGCCACAGGGGTGCCCTGCACTGTCTGCCTGCTCCTTTTCTCTTTAGATTCTTTAATAATGCTAAGAGTTTGTAATCAGTTCTAAAATAAGGAAATAAAATGTGATTAACTGTAAAAGTAACCATAAACCAATCAGGCTTTTTGAAAATACAAATTGGTGGAAGAAAAATAATTTTGGCAAAGGAACATCCCATCCCCTCCTAGCTCTGGGCTGCTAATTATATTCCAGACCTACTCCAACATGGTTGATCCTCCACCATTGGGCTAAAAACCTTCTCAGTGTATCAAGTAAGTATTGAGCCTGTCTAATTACTCCCCAGTGGAATTTAGCTCAGGTTCAATGAATGGGCAATGAAGTGTACGTGCAGGAATTGATTGAATAAAAAGATAAGGAATGTGAATATTTGTAGGAAGCAGCATGAAATTATTTTATGTGCATAATACAGTTCAAGTTATGTTCTGAACAGATAAATGACTGGTTTTCTTATTAGGTTTGCAGTACACGAAATATGGATGCCGCAGGAAAACTGATAATAAAATGGTTAGTCGCAGCAATTGTGATGCGGATAAAAAGCCAAAACCTATACGCAGAATGTGCAATCTGCAGGAATGTACTCTGCCTATGTAAGTAATGTTTGTTGCTCTTGAGATCTCTTGCTGCTTCCTTTCTTCTCTTTTCAGAAAATTGATTCCCTTTGAAACTAAACTGAAGTTTCCATTGATTAGTCACTGATATTGAGAGTTTTAGTTGGTTGAATATAACCGTGAACTATGTTTCTCCTTGACAATAATGTTTCTTTAAATCGGCAGTTCCTTGTCTCAAATATTTTTTTTTCCCCTCAATTAGTGGCATTGATGGTTCACTTTGTTTCAATAGACAATAGGAGCTGGAGTAGGCCCTTCGGCCCGTCGAGCCAGCACCGCCATTTTACAGATCATGGTTGATCACTACCATCAGTACCCCTTTCCAGCCTTATCCCCATAACCCTTAACTCCTTTGCCCACTAGAGTCTTATCTAACTCTCTTTTGAACATAATCAGCGAATCTGCCTCTACCACCCTCTGTGCCAGAGCATTCCACAGATTCACACTTCTCTGGGTAAAAAAATGTTTTCTCATCTCCGTCCTAAAGGGCCTACCCTGTATTCTTAAACTATGCCCTCTAGTCCTCGTCTCCCCCATCATTGGGAACAAGTAATCCGACTTCACCCTGTCTATCCCCCTGATAATTTTGTATGCCTAAATCATGTCCCCCCTCATCCTTCTAAACTCCATCGGATACAAGTCCAGTTTTTCTAGCCTTTCAGCATATGTCAACTCCGCCATCCCTGGAACTAACCTTGTAAATCTGTGCTGCACACCCTCTATAGCTAGTATGTCCTTCCTCAAAATTGGAGACCAAAACTGGACGCAATACTCCAGGTGGGGTCTCACCAGGGCCCTGTACAACTGCAGAAGGGCGTCCCTGTTCCTATACTCCAATCCCCTCTTTATGAAAGCCAACATGCCATTTGCCTTCTTCACAGCTTTCTGAACCTGCATGTTAGCCTTCAGTGACCGGTGAACAAGTACACCCAGATCCATTTGCACCTCCCCACTCCCTCACTTGTCTCCATTTAAATAATACTCAGCTTTCCTATTATTGCCCCCAAAATGGATAACCTCACATTTGCTCACATTGAACGTCATCTTCCATTCAGCAGCCCACTCCCCCAACCTGTCCAAGTCCCTCTGCATTTTCCTGACATCCTCCTCACACCCCACACCGCCACCCAGTTTAGTGTCATCTGCAAATTTGCTCATGTTATTAATAATCCCCTCATCCAAATCATTTACATAAATTACAAACAACTGAGGACCCAATACCGATCCCTGCGGCACTCCACTCGTCACATCCTGCAATCCCGAAAAAGACCCGCTTACTCCAACCCTTAACCAATTTCCTATCCATGTCAGCACCTTACCTTCAATACCATGCTCCCTGATCTTGCCCACTAGTCTCCCGTGCGGTACCTTATCAAAGGCCTTCTGGAAGTCCAAATACACCACATCCACTGGCTCTCCCAAGTCCATCCTCTTTGTCACATCCTCGAAAAATTCCAGAAGGTTAGTCAAGCATGACTTACCCTTAAGGAATCCATGCTGACTAGCCCTTATACTATTATTTCTGCCTAAGTGTTCTGCTATTACTCCTTTTATGATAGACTCCAATATCTTCCCCACCACCGACGTCAGGCTGACCGGTCTATAATTTCCCGTTTTCTCCCTCCCTCCCTTCTTAAAAATCGGCACCACATCAGCCACTCTCCAATCCTCAGGGACCTCCCCCGAATCTATGGAACTTTGGAAAATGTCGACCAGTGCTTCCACAATTTCCATAGCAACTTCTTTAAGCACTCTGGGATGCAGCCCATCAGGCCCTGGGGATTTATCAGCCCTCAGTCCCAACAATTTACTCACAACCTCCTGCTTCTGGATCCGGATATCCATTAGATCCCCTACTTCCCCAGGAAAGTTCCCCAAGTCTCTTGATACCGCATGACCACTACCCCCTAACTGACCATAACCTATATCCTCCTTGGTGAAGACAGTTGCAAAGTATTTGTTAAATTCCTCAGCCATCTCCTTGTTTCCGGTAATAATTACACCCTTTTCCATTCTTAATGGACCAATTTCAGACCAAACCAATTTCTTCCTCTTCACATATTTAAAAAAGCTTTTGCTATCCTCCATTATATTATTTGCTAATTTCCTCTCGTACTTCATTTTCCCCTCTCTTATGACTTTCTTAGTTACCCTCTGATGCTCTTTGAAGGTTTCCCAATCCTCTAACTTCCCACTCCGCTTCGCTATCTTATACTTACTCCCTTTAGATTTGATATTGCACTTGATTTCATTAGTTAGCCACGGCTGCCATTTGCATCTCCTAGAGTCTTTCCTCCACTTTGGAATAAATTTGTCCTGAATCCTGTGAAAAATGTCCAAAAATACCTGCCATTTTTCCCCAGTTGTCCTCCCAGCTAGTGTATCTTTCCATTTTATTTTGGCTAGCTCCTCCCTCATAGCTGCATAATCCCCTTTATTTAACTGCAGTACAGATGCTTCCAACTTCCTTTCTTTTTCCCTTTCTAATTGCTGCTCAAAAGTAACCATACCATGGTCACTATTCCATAATGGCTCCCCTACATCAAGGTCACTTATTAACTCTGCGTCGCTGCACAGCACCAAGTCCAGAATCGACTTCCCCCTGGTAGGTTCCTCCACTAGCTGCTCCAAGAAAGTATCTCGTAGACATTCAATAAACTCACTCTCTTGTGTTCCTGCCCCCGTCTGATTATCCCAGTCCACCTTCATGTTGAAGTCCCCCATAACTACCGTATTGCTACCACTTTGACATGCCACCCTTAATTCCTGATTTATACTTCTACCGATATCTGAGCTACTTTTTGGAGGCCTGTAAATGACCCCCATTATGGTCCTCATGCCGTTGCAATTTCTTAATTCTATCCAAACAGACTCTACCCCACCTGTTTCAATGTCTTTCCTTTCAAACGCCTGAATTTCATTTCTTACCAATAGAGCTACCCCACCTCCTCTTCCTAACTTTCTGTCTTTTCTATAGGACGTGTACCCGGGAACATTTATTTCCCAATCCCGCCCTTCCCGCAGCCATGTCTCCGTTACTCCGACAATGTCATAACCTCCCATTGCCATTTGCACTTCAAGCTCATCCATTTTATTCCTTACACTCCATGCATTCATACACAATACCTTGATACCATATCTCCTTTCTCCCTCCACCTTTGTTCTCGATGCACTTGCCCCTACTCTCCTATCACTTTTAGTTCCCTTTTTCCTTATTGTTTCACTGTCTAACGGAACCACCCCTATATTCACTCTCCTATCTGCTTCCCTATCAGTCCTGTTCCCTTCCCCCTGCCAAATTAGTTTAAATCAGTGACTAAATAAAGCTTTTAAGGTAGCAAAAATATCCCAACAGCTAACCAAAATTGGCACATGCCACGTAGCAACATATTCAGGTGTTTGAAGGTTTAGTAAAGTAGCTCTATATTAAGAAGTATCACAAAGAGGTTTAGAACAAATGATAGGTCTTGAATCTTAGCAACTACAGTAAAAATCCCTGGTGTTCGGCAATTATGGGGATTGGTAGATGCCAGATAAGTGAATTTTCTGGTATCTTGAGACTACGTGTTGTGTGATTAGCGAGGCACACAAATTTGAAACCCATATTTTTTACCTATTTATTTTCCATGATTATTTTGCCATTTGTTTGAATTCTGGATTACAGGGGTTTTACTGTATGGACATGGCTTCCAGTGATGGACCAAATATATTTGAGGATGAGCAAAAGGCTAGAATTAGAGGAGCAAAGGATTAGAGGAGGTTACAGAATGGGAGATGGAGAAAATCATGCAGATTGAAATTTAATTGTGGCCTTCACTCAACAGGACCCAGTGTCAGTATATGAATAAGCTAGTGGAAGTACTTGGATCAATACAGCACAGTCAAGGCCCACAGGCCCTCGATGTTGTGCCAAACCATATATTCCCTAAAATAATCTCAACCTCCCTACCCCATAACCCTCAATTTTTTTTCTATCCATGAGTCTCTTAAATTCCTCTAATGTTTCAGTCTCTACCACTACCCCTGGCAAGGTACCCACAATTCTCTGTGTAACAAACTTACCCCTAAAGTCTCCCCAAAATTTCACTGTGTATCTATGTCCTCTGGTGTTTTTATTCCTGCCCTGCATAAAAGTCACTGGCTGTCCAACCTATCTATGCCTCTCAGAATCTTGTAGATCTCTACTAACTCACCTCTCATCCTTCATTGCAAAGGGAAATGTCCCAGCTCTGCTAACCTTGCCTCATAAGACCTATTTTCCAATTCAGGAAACGTCCTGGTAAATCTCCTCTGCACCCTCTCTATAGCTTCCATATCTTTCTTACAATGAGGTGACCAGAAATGAACACAGTACTCCAAGTGTGGTCTCACCAGAGATTTGTAGAGTTGCAATATGACCTCTCGACTCTTGAAATCAATCCCCCATTAATGAAACCCAACATCCCAAAGGTCTTCTTATACTATCAAACTGCGCAGCGACCGTGAGGGATGTATGGATTTGGACCCTAATGTCCCTGTTTATCCAGAATCATCCTTCTGGTTTAACCTTAAAAAATGCATCACCTCACACTTATCCGGATTGAACTCCATCTGCCACTTTTCTGCCCAACTTTGCATTCTTATATCCTTTTGTAACCTACAACAACCTTCAGCACCATCCATAACTCCTCCAACCTTTGTATCATCCGCAAACATACTGACCCATCCTTCTGCCTCTTCATCTTGGTCATGTATAAAAATCCACTACTACTCTCTGCTTTCTACATACATCAATTTTTTATTCACACAGCCAAGGTTCCATGGATCCCATGCCTCATGACTTTCTGAACGAGTCTCTTGTGGATGACCTTGTCAAATACCTTGTTAAAATCCATTTAGACCACATCTATTGCCCTGCCCTCAGCAATTTATTTTTTTACCACCTCAAAAAATTCAGTTAGGCTTGTGAGACATGACCTTCTCTTTACAAAGCCATGCTGACCGTCCTTGAGTAGATTGTAATTCTCCAAATGCTGATAGATTCTATCCTTAAGAATCCTCTCCATTAGTTTGCACACCACTAACTCATCGGATTCCCAGGATTCTCCCTATTACCTTTTTTAAACAAGGGGAGTACATTTGCCATTCTCCAATCCTTCGCATCTCCCATGTGGCTAAAATGGACTCAAAGATCCACTGCCCCAGCTATCTCTTCCCTCACTTCCCACAGAAACCTGGGGTATATTGCATCCAACTCCTGGTCTTATCAATGTTTATATTTTTAAGATGATCCAACACTTCCTCTTTCTAAATCTCAAAATCATCTAGCACACAGGCCTGTTCTATTCCGATCTCACCCTGGTCATGGTCCTTTTCTCTTATAAACATTCATTTAGGACCTCCCCAATTTCCTCCACCTCCAGGCATGTTGCCTCCTTTATCCTTTAGTGGTCTGACCTTCATTCTCATCATCCTTCTGTTCACATATGCATAGAACGGTCTGGGGTTCTCCTTAATCCTACATGCCAAGACCTTCTTCGAGCTCTCCTAAGTCCTTTCTTAAGCTCCTTCCTGGCTACCTTATACTTCTCATGAGCCCTTCCAGTTTCCTACTTCCGAAATCTTTTTCCTCTTGACTAGCTGCTTCACCTATTTTGTCAACCACAGTTCCCTTTTCCTACCATCTTTCCCTGTGCCAGTGGGACAAACCTATTCTTTTCCCAGCACAAGTGGTCTCTAAACTTCCTCCAAATTAGTTTGATGCTTTCACCCTTGAACATCTGTTTCCAATTTAATCTCGTTAGTTCCTGCCTCATCCCTTTGTAATTAGCCTTTCCCCAAATAAACACTTACCCATTTTGTCTGCTTTTATCTTTATCCAGCTCAAGGAGTTGTGTCACTCTCACCAAAATGCTCCCCCACAGAGAGGTCCGCCACCTGACCAGGTTCATTAGCCATTATGGCCTCACCTCTCCTCAGCTGATCCACATACTGTGTCAGGAATCCTTTTTGAGCACACCTGACAAATTCATCCCCCTCTCTCCCTCTTGCCGTCACGAAGTTCCAGTCAACATTAGGGAAGTTAAAGTCTCCCATAACAATAACCATATAATTCCTGCACCATTCCAAATCAGTTCCTCAGTGTCCCAAGGGCTATTTGGGGGCCTATAGATTACTCCCAGTATGGTCATTGCTTCCTTCCTATTTCTGACTTCCACCCACACCAACTCAGTACAGTCCCTCTGCTGCATCTTCCCATTCTATAGCCACGATACTATCCCTGACCAGTAATGCTAATCCTTCCCCCACTTTTCCTCCAATCCTATTCCTTTTAAAATACCTAAGCCCCCAGCCAATTCTGCCCTTCCCCCAGCGTCTCTGTATCAGCCACATCATCATAATTCCATGTACTGAATCATGCTCTAAGTTCATCTCCTTTATTCTTAATACTCCCAGCATTGAAATAGACACATTTCAAGCCCTCTAACTATCTACAGTTATGTTTCCTCCCAAGGCTGCCCTTCCTCACATACACATTGCATCATGCTTTTGACCTTCTGCCCGATTCTCAGCACTCGCATTCTGATTTCCACCCCCCACCCTCCCCACCACTGTCAAACTAGTTTAAACTCTCCCTAAGAGTGCTATAAAACCTGCCCTCCAGGATATGGATCCCTTTCCAGTTCAGGTGCAGCCCATCCTTTTTATACAGGCCTGACCTTCCCCAGAAGAGATCCCAATGATTCACAAATCTGAACCCCTTCCCCCTGCACCAACTCTTCAGCCACGCATTCATCTGCCACAACTTCCTGTTACTACCCTCTCTGACGTGTGGCACAGGCAGCAATCCTGAGATTACAGCCCTTGAGGTCCTTTTTAACTTCTTTCCTAACTCCCTATATTCCTTCTTCATGACTTCATCCCACCTTCTATCTATGTCATTGGTCCCCACATGGACTATGACACCTGGCTGCTCACCTCCTGCCTTGAGAATAGTGTGGACTCAATCAAAGACATCCCTGACCCTGGCACCTGAGAGGCAACATACTATGCCGGAGCCTCATTCTCATTCACAGATCCTCCTTTTTGATCGCCTAACCTTCTCCTCCCTTCTCTTCTGAGCCAAAGGGCCAGACACTGTGCCAGAGATGTGACCACTACGACTTGTTCGAGAGAGGTAGATCGTCCACTTGCTGTTGAGGGGAATGGCCACGGGTGCTTGGCAATGTCTGCCTATTCCCCTTCCCTCTCCTAAAACTCACCCAGCTACCTGCCTCCTGACTTTAGGAGGTGACTGCCTCTCTGAAACTTCTATCACTGCCTCTGCTTCCCAAATGATTCAGAGTTCATCTAGCACCAGCTCCAGTTCCCTAATTCAGTCTCCAAAGAGCCTCAGTTCAATATACTTCTTACAGATGTAGACACCAGGGACAATTGTGCTGCCCCAGATTTCCCACATCCTACATTCAGAGCATTCCACTACCCAAGCTGCCATCTCCATTAACTACTCTTTGTTTAAATGCAAAATTCTTACCTGGCCAAGCTCGTTCTCAGCTTCTGCTCGTCAAAACCGCAAAGTTTCAGTCTTATACTGTACCACTTACACTCTGGCTGCTCCTTGCTGCCTGTTTCCCCTCTTTTTATTTTTCACTGCCCCTTATCTGTAATACTCACTCCCTCCAATCACCGTTCTGTTTAACCCTTAAAATTGTCCTCTGCTCTCTTTTTAAAGCACTCACCAAATGCTTGGTTCCGACACTCACTGTTCTCTCGAATATCATGCTCCTCCTCTTGCAGTATCAGTCCTGAACCTACACAAACCATACAACTTTGGAGAATCTTAAATTCTAAGAATGTCAATGAAGAATGTCCACCAGGTGTGTGTTGGAATTGCCAAGAAAGGAGTTTTAAAAAAAATGCATGAAGGATTTTAGGAAGTGAGTTGAGAGCTGGGGAGGGTAAGACAATGTTCCAGGGGTTGCTTTAAACTGAATGGCACAGATGACAGATCTGAAGTTCAGCAAAGAGGTCATACGTATGACATTAATGTAATAAACAGTGCGATTCAGTTTCAGACATTTTCCAGAGAGAGGAATGGAGTTAGTGGATAGGGGATGTGAAGATAGTAGATTCAGTCTTCCTAATGTTCAATTTTTGTTAATTTCCTCACATCCAATTCCTGATATGGGACAAAACGTCTGACAGTTAAGCAATGGTGATCGGAGGTCTAGAGATGTAAACCTGGATGTCATTTGTGCCAAAGGGAAACAATAAATGGCAGCCAGGGATAGGCCTTTGTAGCAAGCCTGCAGTAAGCGAGACTATTACTGGGAATTAGATCATGATAAATAAAGAGACTCAGCAGATTAGGCAACATCCATGGATGAAAATGGCCAGTCAGCATTTCAATTAAGACACTTAATCAAGACTGAAGCAGAAAGCAGAGGTTTCCAGTATATCAAAAGAGAATGGAAACAGGAGGGGCTAAAAGGTGATGGGGCATTGGACAGAAGGAAAGGTGGAGGCACATTGTGGAAGAGATGACTTGGAGGGGGAGAAAAGAAGAACTGAAGTTGATAAAAGCAAAGATGGAAACAGTGGAACTAGATAGAGTTGGGGATTGGAAAAATCTGTTCATGCCTTTGGGTTTCAGGCTCTTCAAGAGGAATATGATGGATTGTTGCTCAAGTTTAGTTTTGGCCTCACTATGGGTTTGATGAGGCTAATGACAGGTATGTCTGCATGGGACAGGTTAGGGGAATTAAAATTGTTAGCAACCTATCCTTACAAAGTATCATGCCAATTTCCTTGGGAACAGTGTGATCCTGAAAGCTTTGTCTCATTTCTGTCTTTCTCTCCTGTTTGGAAACCCAAACACTGTTGAATTGCTGGAATTGTTTGTAGTTATGTATGCAAGATACAGTACTTTTAGTTTCTTATGTTCTGAGAGTTTGTGACCTCCAGTGGAGACTAAGAATGCAGAAAGTGATAATGTGGCCTGAGAGAGTGAAAGTGTTGATAATATTCTATGGAGGCTTCAGACAACATGGTTGATGTTATGACCTCCCTGTTGTCAGAGCGGATTAGGCACAGGACTACATTATTCCACTAACTTGTTGGAATAGTTTTATTTAACCATCTGACATTTTTGTTTAACCCACTGTTACTTTTGCAACATTAGCAGAAAATACTGTAACCATGTGCTATTGGTTCATCATTATTTCATGATCGTATCTTCTTGCATCCAATTAGAGATTATGGTTCTAAAATGTATTCTCCTCTTCATTCTCATTCAGTAGTTGTAATGGTGAAAGGCATATGATATGTAGATTCTGTGAAATTTATACTGAAAACATTGCATCAGTACAGTCTGCAAATAATGTAATGTGTTTGGGCATGTGGTGTTTAATCTGTACAAGAATAAAATATAAACTATGCCTGGACTTTGTAAGAAAGGGAGCAAGAGTCTTTTGATTTTTGACCTGCATTGCATATCTAAGGTTAACCAAGCTTCTCTATGGGTAAGGAGCCAATAAATTCAGTCATACTATAAAACAGCATCAGTGAAATATTGCTAAACAAATCTGGTTTGAATTATTTCTCACCGAATTTGAAAGCTCATATCTGGTGTTGACGTCTGTTTATCAAAGACCTTATTAGTCATTCAGGTAATGACATGGATCTCTGAAAATCATATGCATCTTGTTTTGCGCTGACCAGGTGGTTGGTAGAGGAATGGGAACACTGCACAAAATCCTGTGGGAGCTCTGGTTATCAGATCCGCACCGTGCGCTGCATGCAGCTGATGACTGATGGAATGAACCGCTCAGTCCACAGTAAATACTGCACCGGTGAACGACCTGCGAGCCGCCGTGCCTGCAACCGGAAGCCCTGCCCAGCACAGTGGAAGACCGGGCCTTGGTTAGAGGTCAGGAAGCAGCTGGATTTCATGTCAGTCCAACCATTCTCAAAACAAATACAGCCTTATTGTACACCACATAGCACCCTTTTCTCAGAGCTTTGGCACAAGTTAGTGGCAGATCGATGATTAAAAAAAAAAATAATGCAGAATTGCTGCACTTTGATTTTTCTCTGGCTATTCAGGGAATAAAACAAAGAAAGATTTTCACCCAGAACAAAAAAAACAGATAACATATAGGCTTTTTGAGGATTATTTCTCAATGGTAATATGTCCCACAATGTTTTCCAGACACTGAGAAGGGGTAGATATCATATTAGGAATGACACTGGGAAGTTCAAATAGCCAGGGGTGTTGTGTTTGCAATGTTCTGCCACATAGCCTGGTACCATCCCATCACTCTACACTCTTGAGGCAGGTCTGTTTATGAAATGTGTTTGACCAAAAATATTTTGCCACATTTCTCTCTGTTTAATTTTGTATAGTGTTCCGTCACATGTGGTGAAGGAATTGAACAAAGACAAGTCACATGCCGTGCAAATAATCATTGTGGTGGGGAGAAACCAGAAGTGATGAGAGTGTGCAGGCGGCCTCCATGTCGTGGTAGGTACCTACAATTATGAGCATTCATCAGGTGGAGGAAAGCAGGCTCCTCTAAGAGGGTGGAAAATTAAGCATCAAACTTTTGAATATGATATGAATTTTGTTAATTAGATGTATAAATACCAAAAAAATGTTAGAGGTTGTTTAAACCATCATGATTGCTGGAGGCAGTAGGACCAACAAAAAGGAAATGATCAGAAAGCTTAACTGACTTAATGGACATATTTTGGAGCATTACATTTAACCTCTGTCCCACTTGCAGCACCCTCTCTCCTTCCAGCATCTTCCCATCCTTTTTCCTTCCAGCCCCCTCCCTCCCTTTCTCTTTGCATCCCCCTCCCTCCCTTTCTCTTTCCAGCCCCCTCCCTCCCTTTCTCTTTGCAGCCCCCTCCCTCCCTTTCTCTTTCCAGCCCCCTCCCTCCCTCTCTCCTTCTAGCCCCCTCCCTCCTTCCCTTCCCACTGCTAGTTACTCCAAACCTGCCCATAACTCTCCCTCCTTCCCTCTTACACCTCCCTCTCTCTGACTTCCAGCACCCTCCCTCTTGCTGCCATCTCCATCCCTCCTGATTCCATCTCCCTTCACACCTCAGCTCCCTGTCTCCCTCCTGCTTCCAGCTCCTGCCTGCCCCACTTCCAACTCTTTCAGTGAAGCACAAACTCCACAGTTGCCTCCCTCTCACCCATTCCGAGATCCCTTCTACCTGCCTCCAGCAGCCATCCCTTGCACCTTTCCACTCCCTCCCTCCCTCCCTCCCTCCCTCCCTCCCTTCCTCAATCTCATAAGAAGTGGACTATTTTGGAGTATCTGTCTCTCCTGCTTTTATTGAGGACATCAAATGTTATTGTTTTTGTAGATGAGCCCTGTCTTAAAGACAAGTCTATATTCTGCCAAATGGAAGTTCTTGCTCGGTATTGCTCCATCCCAGGCTACAACAAACTCTGTTGTGAGTCCTGCAGCAAGCGCAGCAGCACCCTGCCTCCCCCTTTCTTTACAGGCCCTGCTGAATTAGAGGACCTAATGGCTGATCCTGACCACCGAGCTGGCATCGAGATGGCACCAACACATCAACTCAGAAATAGGTTCCCTCACGGCAGCAGGCCAGCCACGACACGCAAGACGCAGCCCAGTGCAACAGCCACAGCGCGTGGCAAAACAAAAGGTGGTAGCTTCTCTCAAAGGAGCCCGACTTCTGTTGCCAGTAGGCCTCACCGATTGGTGGCCTCACAGCCTTTGCTTCAGAGCAGCACTGGCAATCCTACTAATGGCTCCGCAGCCATCCAATCTTCAGACAGTGCAACAACAACAAAAAATGACAGGCATGCCACATTACAGTCTCCTGTGGTAAATACATGAAGGAGGATGCTTCCTGCATGCATCAGACTCTCTTGGGCAACAAAAAAAATACCATTGTTAAAATTGTAGATATCACAATACACAAAATATTTAAAAGGACTTTGGGCAACTCCAGGGAATTTAAACTGAGAAGTGTTCTTTTTTCCCCCCCCCTCTCTCAATGGGATGTGAAGTGCTGGCACTTTATTCTTTTCAACCGTTTGAGCAGCCTCCAATTGATATGGGCTTGCAAAAGCACCAAAGATCTTCCCAGTGTGGAGGAAATAAGCAGGTCTGCCAGTTGTCTTTGCAAAGAATGATGACAATATGTTGCATTTCAGCTGATGTTTAAAAGAATTCGAAGTCAGACACTCAAAAACAGTCAGGATTTGGCAAAGCATCAATTAGAAAATGCTATGTAGAAAAGACAGCCACATTTGTCAGCGAAATGGATATAATTTAAGTCATTTGCAGCTGCTGTGTAAATATTGTACATGCAAAGGTTAGCATTAGGTTTTAAAAAAACTGTTTGCCCTATTAGATGTTTACCAATGTTACTTAACTGTCTAAATAACACTATATGCCTCATAGTGAACAACAAACCAAATACAGTGAAGATTAACAGATTAAAATGAGTTGCTGAGAATCAGTGGTGATTCCCTTACTATATTAACTCAATACACCCAAAGACAGATCTCCATAATAATAAACCACAGACAAATCATCTGGTTATGTAGCACTCACTTCAAAGAAAGATCTGCCCAGCAATGTGGTAAAACCTTTAATTTCAACCAGGAGGTCTGGCTGTCCTCCTGCTATTTGCTTTGCCTTTTCAGAATATTCTGTTCTTCTTACCCATTTCATTGGTGACATTCAATTAAACATCCATTTTTTTTGCATTTTGAATGCAAATTGCAGCATACTCTTCATTTGCAGCTTAATGTTCCAGTGGCTACTTTACATCATCTTAATTCACTCTTTTATCCACAGTCCCAACTGCTGAGAGCAGCAGTGAATGTATTTGCAAGAAAAAGGTAGTTTCCCTTTTCTGATCCACTCCATCACACATTCCAAAGCATCACCAAGTACTAACGATCAAGAAATTTGGCCATCCAACTACAATATTCTTACATGAGTGTGTTGCTCCGGCTGACGCTCTATTAAGCATCAATAAGCCCTCACCCTATCAATTTTCAATTCATCAATTTGCACAGGATACAATTAAAATTCTGGTACTATTAGAATGGCCTCAACTCTTCCAGAAAGAGATGTAACTGTGACACGGGAAAGAGTTTGGATATTTTAGTGGCAATTAATGAGCAATTTATCTGCAAGCTCAAACAGTAAGAAATGCCTTGCAATTGCATGTAGCATTAAACAAGGCTCTAAAGTGATGGGGACGAGAGAAAATAAAGTTGAACTAAACAACACCTTGTCTCGTATTTCATTACATAATAAAAAAGATGTAACAACCCCGTGAAAGACTGGAAGAAATGTTTGCCATTGTCTTGCTAGTTAGTTACATATTCCAGTCAACCCGATGCCTTTGAAGAGTTGCAAAGCTTTTGAAGATTAATGAAGAGGCTAGTGTTTACTTTGTAAAAAAACGACAACCCCTGATCCATCAGACAGGTGCATAGAATTTAAGAATGTCCTTCATACCACAAAGAGAAATAAAAAATTTCTTTGTTTAATTTGTTTTCTTTTGTACAATAATGTAGATTCCTGTTTAACTCTCGGTGTGCACTACTGATGCTGTTTGTTATATTGGAGAACACATAGCAATAAAAGTAACTTCTGAGTTTAAGTCCTTAGATCCTATTTCCATTTGCAGTGTTACTTGTGTTTATGCCATTCATTTTCCTATTCAGCTACTTCCTCATTGATTCATCAGGTAGATTTATTATTGGTGACATCTCAGAAACATCAATAGGGTAATTTATCGTTTATTGCTACATGGATTACAGCATTCCATATCAAATGCTCCTTCAACTGATCCTCAATTTACATTTTATTCATCTTCCACCTGTGGTCTGCCTGTGATAATAGTGTTCTGTAACTGATCCCTATAGATTGAATACCACTTGGCATCAAAAATAACTGCAGGCCTTGGCTCTGTGATGATGTAATGGGAAGGGGGCGTATTATAGTGACTGCTTGCTATTGGCTATGGATGTAGAGATACTCCACCCTACTGGTATAACAGATGGAGAACCTTTTCCCACTGGCCAGTTTAGTGGTGGCTTTTTGTCTGTTAATAAAAACCCTATATTGGAATGATACTTGACTGGTCCTTGTCTATGGCATATCAATTTTACAAACTGATGAAAAGCCACCTCTAAACTGGCCAGTGGGAGAAGGTTCTCCATCTGCTATACCAGTAGGGTGGACTATCTCTAAAGCTATAGCCAATAGCAAGCAGTCAGTATAATATACCCCCTCCCCATTACATAATCACAGGCTAAGGAATAGGAGGGGGATAGACACCGAGTCCCAGAGCATGATCTGACAATCTGAAGCCAATTCAATATTTAGCTTCCATATTCCCCACAAACCCTCAATCCCCCTAAAATCTATCCCAACCTTGAATATACATAACTATTCAATCTCTACTATCTTTTGGGCTCAAGGATTCTGAAGATTTGAAATTCAAGAAATTCCTCCTAGTCTCCAGCTTAAGCAGGTTGCTTTGTTTCCTATTCCAATTCCCCTACTCGGAGAAATATCCTTGTAGCATCTAACCTCTAGATCAGTGGTAACCACCTTCTTTCCACTCACATACCTCTTTAAGCAATCCCTATGCAATAGGTGCTCTGTGATTAGTAAGGGATTGCTTAAGATGGGATGTGAGTGGGAGGGGAAGAGTAAGAATCACTGCTCTAGACCCAATTGTTTCTCAAATATTTTGCTTGAGAAAAATTGTCATTGGCCCATTTCCTTTGGAGTTATGAAACCATGCACATAACAAGTCAATTAGATATGATTAAAACAGTGGTTTTCAAACTTTTTCTTTTCACCCAAATACCACCTTAAGCAATTCCTTACTAATCACAGAGCACCTATGGTATTGGGATTACTTAAAGTGATATGTGAGTGGAAAGAAAAAGTCTGAGAGCCACTGCTCTAGATGGTATAGCGTTATTGGAAGAAAACATCCCCTTATTCCAGGACATAAACTAATGAACTTCCACTGCATCTTTTCCAAGGAAAATATACACTTCATTAAATGGCAAAAAATATATAGACAATTTTCGAAATGTATTACAGCAAAATTTCCTTGTTTTAGCACCTTAGTAAATTGCGATGTCTGCTCACTTGGCTCTCACTGATGTCTTCGTTGGCTCACTATTTAATACTCAACTTCATTCATTCTTTCAAAGTGGATAACCACATATTTCCCCTTATATCTGTCAGCATTTTACTTGTCAATGTAAACCCCACACAATATTTACAATTTACTTCCCATCTACCTTCATATCAGCAACACCTTGGGCATATAATATTTTGTGCCTTATAATTCATTAAGAGAGATACAACAATAATTATAGTTTAAAAACCTGAAAATGATCCATTAATCTCCATTGTTATCTGCCTGTTAATCCTCTAGCATACAGAATATCCCAGCATGTGCAGTAACCTTCTGTGGTGCTTTGCCTTTTGGAAATTTGAATGCATTACATCGTAAGTGTACTCTAAACTAGGTAGAATTTTTTTTCCATAAGATCATGATATTTGCTTGTTATCATTTTCTTAACCATGGATTTTGTTTATTTCTTGATACCTAGCTGATAATTCCCAGTTTTCTCTCAAGTTGTTTTTTCAATAAATTGGAATCATTCGCAGATTCAAAAGAATTTTAGGTTAGTATCGGCTGCTGTAAATTGCACTTAGGGTGCAGGTGAGTGGTAGAATCTGAGGGGTGAAGGAGTTGATGAGAATGTGTCGAGAATAAAAAATGGGATTGATTTTGGAATAGCATTAAATGGATGGTCAGCATGGACTCAGTGTGTGGTAGGGCAAGTTTCTATTCTGTGTCTCTCTGTGACTCCATAGATTAGTGCCTAATGTATAAACCACTGATATAGTCACTTCTGGTACTCTAGACCTGAGTCTCATTATTTTGTCTAAAATATTTCACCTCATGTGGCATGCAAGATAAGAACTTAAAACAAATCTCTTTTACTCCTTGTAAAAATACATTAGAAATATCTATGGACAAAACAAATACTGAGAAAGATTTCTTCAAGTGTGAATGGAGCAAATTTGATGGCCTTTCATGGCTTTTTTGTTTATCTGAATCGACTAGTAAAGAAAATGCAATTTTATCCTGATACATTAGAAAGATTTGGAGTAATGGAGTTTTACTGCACAAAATAGGTCCTAACCCCCAAAATACATTGTCTACCTAAAGTAGTGAAGCACCTCCTATTACCCTGTCAAAACCTGTTCTCATTGCTACCTTTGGGTAGAGGGTACATAGGTATAGACTCAATGTGAAGAAAAGGTCAGTGGGTTCACATTTTCTGGACTTAATGTTTCTTCCTAGTAAGCAACAGTTTACCACAGTCCCTGTGTGTCTGTTATTGGACAGATCAAATTGAATGATTCAATGATAACAGTTTCTTCATGATAGCACTTCATCAGAGTGGGCACAGAATTCACTCTGTGAAATAGCCCATTAGTTGTGAGGTAATCTCTGCATGGCCATCCAACTCTGGTTCTACTGTCCTGGAGACAGATCCATTGATCTGCAAAGACACCAAATTTCATGACTTGTTCATGACAATAAATTCTGATTCCGTAAATGCAATGTTTCTCCCTGTTCTCTGAAAATGCAGAGAAGCCTCAACAACCAGAGGACAACACAAAAACTGCCGACGCAGGAATCTTGAGCAATGGCCGGCTGGAGGAAGTCAACAGGTCAGGAAGCATCCATGGGTAGAAATGGTTAATCAACATTGTGGATCGGGTCCTTTACAGAGATTAAAGTATAAAGAGGCGATATCACAGGAAAGCATGAGGAGGAGGCCAAAGATGACTGGGCATGAGATAGGTGGAAGAAGTGGAGAGGTGAATAGAGAGAGAGAGAGAGATCATGGTGGTGGGGGAGTGTTAGAGAAAAAAGAACAGCAGTAGGTAAAGAAAAGATGGGAATAATGGAACCAGATAAAGATGAGGGTTACTAAAATCAGAAAAAAATCTATGTTCATGCCTTTGGGTTCAACATAGTCCAAATTATTACTTCCAGTATCCTATGGTTTGAATGAAAACAAAAGGAGCTGGCCAGCAGATGGTGTTGGCTCGCTAACTGAGAGCTCAACATGAGAATTGTGATCACAAACAGCAAAATTACAGATTCTAAAACTGGTTTTCAAACTCCCACCTCCCCACTCCAAACTCACATTCCACCTTAAATAATCCCTATGCCATAGGTGCTCTGTGATTAAGAAGGGATTACTTGAGGAGTGTGAGTGGAAAGAAAAGGTTTGAAAACCACTGTTTTAATCTTACCTAATTGACTCAAGCAAAATATTTCAGTAACAACTGGGTCTAGAGCAGTGATTCTCGATCTTCCCACTCACATACCACCTTAAGCAATCCCTTACTAATTACAGAGCACTTATGGCATCGGGAATGTTTAAGGTGGAATGTGAGTTTAGGGGGGCAGTTTGAAAACCACTGTTTTAAAATAACAAAAATGCTGGAGGAACTCAGCAGCTCTCACAGCATCCACAGCAGGTAAAGATGTATAACCAACATTTTGAGCCTGAGCCCTTTGTCAAGATAAAAGCAAAAGGCAGGCACCTGAATTAAAAGGCCGAGGCAGGAGGCAAGAAAGGGCAAGGAGAGGAGCACAGGCCAACTAACAAAAGGCAATAATTGGACATGGATAGGACAGGAGAGGAAAGGTGGGAATTGATCAGGGGAGAGGGTGGCTCTGAAAACAAAGCTGAAAGAAGGGACACTGAGAAAGGGAAAGATAGGAGAAATGGGGGAGGGGATAGATGGTGGGGTAGGTGTGGCTAATGGAAACAGAGGAAGGTGATGTTAATTACATATGGGTGGAAAGTGCTCAAATGGAATGAGGTGTCGTTGCTCCAATTTGCAGATAATCCAGTCTGGCAGTGCATGAAACTGGATGGACATGTCAGCATGGGAATGGGGCAGGGAATTGAAATGGGTTGACATTGGGAGATGCCCACCATTGAGGTGGACAGAGCTGAACGGTACAATTTCCTAGTCTGCATCCAGTGTCTCCAATATGTAGAGGAGACCACAATAGTAGCACCCAATGTACTAACTAGGCAGGTGAAGTGTTGCTTCACTTGGAGGGACTGTTTTGGCCTGGACTGGTGGTGAAGGAGGATGCAAGACTCAATTCTAATCTAAACCTCACTGAATATGCAGATAAATCAAATAAGCATGTGATTGTTTTTTATCAACAAATCACTTCAATGCACAAAGCAATTATTTTTCAATTCAGACTTCACAATTATCAGTTTCTAAAATTTGTAAAGTCTTTCATTGTGCTTCCATCAATTCATTCTCCAAATTGTTAGTGACAAACAGCTTCTGCAGACTTTCTTGTTTCACTGTTAATAACAAGATTCATTTTTTATATGTCTGAGTGAGCACAGTAATGATTACCTGCTATCGATCTATAGGCCTGTTAGCAATGCTTTCCCCGAGCTGTTTAGAGTGAAATGATATCATCCAATTTTTATACTTCCTTTTCAATCTTTCTTTTGTGTTTATAATAGAAGATTTTTTTCTTCCTTAGAAAGATTTTGCAAGGAATATTTTGCCCTCCTCTTGATAAGATCCGATATCCTTGAAGAAGGGCTCGGGCCTGAAGCGTCAGTTCTATACCATACCCTACATAATGTTTGGGACAAAGATTTTTTTTTCCTTTATTTGCCCATGTGCTCCACAGTTTTAAATTTGTAATCAAACAATTCACATGCAACTAAAGTGTACATTCCAGATTTTATTCAAGATTATTTGTATACATTTTTGGTTTGACCCCCACCACCATTTTTCATAGATGAGGGGTATGCTATGGATCTTGGGCAATTCCTTTATGCCTCCACTCATTGCTTTTGCCATCACTCTGATACAGGTAAATCTTGTTCTCATCTTTACACAAAAAGTCCCAATATTCTGCAGGCTCTTTTAAATACTACTTCACAAACTGTAATCTGCCCATCCTGTTTCAGTGGCTAACTAGTGGTTTGCATCTGTATTTCTGTTCATTTACACATTCATTCCTGCCTCCTGAAAAGTGTTTCTGGTCTGTTGGATGGGTGTTTGGGGATTTTTCTTTATCTTGATGAAAATTCTCATGTCATTGGCAGTGGAGGCCTTCCTTGGCCTATCAGTCACTTTGTTATTACTGAGCTCACCAGTACATTCTTCTTAATGATGTTCCAGACAGTTGATTTTGGTCATCCTAAGGTTTGGGCGATGTCTCTTACTGTTTCATTTTTGTTTTTTAGCCTCATAATGGCTTCTTAGACTTGCGTTGGCACAACTCATGTTGAAATATGGCAACTACAGACTTCAAAGGTTATCAAGCCTAGTTCACTTATACCTGCACCAATAAAGCAATTAAACATACTCACACACACCTGTGAAGCCAAATGTCCCAAACATGGAGCCCTGAAATTTGAGAGCTATTTATAAAGGTGCTGTAATTTCTACATGGTCAAAACAAAATGTATACAAATAACCTTGAATAAAATCTGGAACGTGCACTTTAATTACATGTGAATTGTTTGATTATAAATTTAAATCTGGCGCACTGGGGCAAATAAATTTTAAAAAGTGTCGCAAACTTTATGGACCTCCCATGGATGCTGCAAGATCTGCTGAGTTGCTCCAGCACTTTGTGTGTTGTTACTATTATAGCATCTGCAGACCATTGTATTTCACTCCAATATCCCATTGGACAGGTTTGATATGCTCCCCACAATCAATCATCAAGGTGTGGATGTATGGAAGTCTTTGCTAAACGGAACAAAATAACTTAATGTGGCATTTAACATATTTGACATTTACAATACACATCCATGAATCTTGCAATTCAAATAAATAACGAGGGAACTTAGCAAACCCAACTGATCAGATTGCATGGAGTATTGTTCTGAATTAATTAAAAACATTGTTTTCCAGCAGAATTTTTGAATAAAATTGACCTAATTTAAAAATAAATCGTACATGTGTCAGGGATTGAGATGATGAAGAATGTTTGAACATCACGCTAACATCTCTACACTAGTTTTTTAGCTTTCTCACCCAAAGACTCAGTTCATGGGCAGGCAAGAGTCGGATAAAGCGGAATAATGGGAAAGGTTCACATCAAATTATAAGATGTCCAGTGGTCACACAGTTGAGGATTTGCTGGAGCATTCTGAACATATGATTTTTTTTGCATCATTCCCATGATCTGCAACTAAAACAAAGCATCCAAGACATGTACATGAAAGAGCAAAGATAAGGAACGATAAACAAAGCAAAAGATAACATGGATACAGAAAGTATGAAGGCTGAAAGAAATAGGTTGTCCAAATAATCGGGCCTAAAGCATTATTTTGTAATCTTGGATATGCACAAAGTGTTTGAGGATCAATCACTATATACTTTAGTGGCTTTCAATGTCCAAGATCTCAGCACTACTGAAAGGGCATTGCATTTTCTTATGGTCGTACATGTTACTCAGACTGATACTGGGGGATCAAGAGGACCAGAAGTCTAGCTGCTCAAAGCCCTCGTTGAGGCCTGAGGATTGGATCAGTGATCAGGTAAGACATTCAGGTAATGTGGTGGGACTGGGATGGTGTCAGTGACCAAGATCAGATCAGTTTATGAGCATGCGGGGGGGGGGGGGGGGGGTTGAGAGTAGGCTGTTGGCGGGCAAGGAGGGAGACAAGCCAATGATTTGGGTAAGGGTTGTAGATGTGGTCCTTGGAGGACAGGGAAGTCGAACTCATCAATTGTAAGTCTGCGTGAGATTGGAAAATAGACCAGGTGAAAATGAGGAGTTGATATCACAGAGTTGGAGGTGACCAAAAGGAGAGAAGGTAAGTATAGGTAGGATCCCAATCAAGCATTGCAATGGAAGATATCCCCATAAGTAGCAATCTGGTATATTTCTCTAAAAGAAGAGTTGTGTGGGGAGTGGTACCATCTACATGTGATGGATGTGGAAATCACACTAGCAATGTGTTCTTAGATAGCAACCAGATGTGGCCAGCAGTAGAATGACATTGAATCCATGGCTCTGCAGACTATATTGCAAATTCTTGGTTCCCTGATTTCTAATTTGCAGCAGGTACATACATACCTGGGCCTGTGTTTGTCTAACCAGACTCAAGCCTTTTCTGTTGGGTAAGCCTGCTACAGTCACATATTTACATGGGCCTGGAGTAGAACCAGGGCGATGTGCAAGGGAAGTAACATGCATGCACAGGTCACAGGAGAAGGAGGTTAGGAGGGTCATGGTCACCTGGTTGGGTGGGGGGGGGGGGGAGGGGGTGGAACCAATGAAATGGACTTTGATAAGGGTGTTTTATGGGAAGAAGAAGAATTGCATTTTGGGAGAAGAATAAAGACAGTCAATGTCAATTCTGTGATGAAAGAGTGAATGTTGTTTAAATTGTGTGCATATCGTACAATGTCCCTACAAGTGGTGACCCCATGGGCTCGCAGCACCTGCTAGGTAAAAATGGAAAGTTATGAGGTTAAACCCATTATGAGGACAGTCAGGGACCTGATTCTTGATCATCAAGGCACATTTCTCCTTGCCAAACATGATGAGTCAGAAGACAGAATCTGGTTTGCTTGTGGCACCACTCCTAGAGCAGCTGGCCTGTGAAGTGGAAGACATTCTACTTAATCCAGCTGAAAACTTCCCATATGACATCCATAGGGCTCCCATTTTGAAACAAACTCAGCTGTCCCAGGAATCTCACGTTGCTAAGCTGTTGGGTGATGTCACTGCTTAGGTAACAGAAGGCTATCACAGATGCTGAGAAGATGGCTCAGGCTGGTTGGGGAAGAGCCCATTGAAGAGGAAATACGGAAGTGAAGTTTCCTCCCCGTTTGGCCTTCAGCTTCAAAGACACCTGTTAAGTGTCTTTAGGGAGACCCCCCTCGACAAATTAGCGAGATAAGCCAACTTTGTTATCTACACGACCTCTCTAATGAAGGCATTAACAGCTGCCTCCAGTCAGCAGGAAAACACTGAACTGAAATAACAGGCTACAACACTCAGTCGTCAGAAGACAACTGAGCTAGAGCAGCAACTGGCAGCACTCAGTGCACAAGTCCAGGCTTTAACCACCCAATGGAATTACCTCATTTCCGGCTTAGTTGGAATTGTGCTGGTCAGAGACATGGTAGAGGTGACAGGAGGTGTATTTGTTGGAAGCAAGGGAAATTTGGCGCTGCTGCCTGATCTTGCCAGCCACCTTGTGACTTCTACAAATGGCAACCAGGAAATGACAAGGCCTGGCAGGAAAGGCACCAGCTGCTCATGGGCAATTCAGCCACTATCTTTTCCTCAAAAACCACCTCTTGGGTGTCCAATTTCTGGTCAATTCCAGTGCAGAAATGTTGTGATCCCTCCAACTCCTGAAGAGCGCAGACTCCCTAATATGTCATGTGTTCTGTCCTCCGCAAACAATTCTCATATACAAACATAAGGCCATGGATCACTCATACTGGATTTCAGACTCCATAAGCCATTCTGGTGGGTTTTCATTGGTCGCAAATGTAGCGAATTCCATCATGGGGGCAGATTTTCTGTCATATTTTTCCCTGCTGGTGGACTTGAAGAATCACTGTGTTGGGAACCTCAACACTTGTATGCATACAACACCACCCAAAAAATGTTGTGATCTGATGGAATGGGAAGACTGACTGTCTCCATTGACCATGTGAAGCTGGCATCTCTCGACAATCCACTTTCTTTATCATTGCCAACACCAAAGAAAGAGCTGGACCCTTGCCATCAGATCATCCATCGTCTGCCTTGCAGTACCAGACTAAATTGGACTGAATTGTCAGCCCTCCAAACCATTACATGGCAGGACAGATCCTGTCAGTTGCCTCCTCACATAGCTTGGGGACTGAGGTGGGGGTAGGGGCTGAAGCAGTCCCGTGTTTACATGGATCAGGAGTAGAGCCCATTGTCACTAGTAATGTATCCACAGTGACGTGCGAGAGAAGTGATGTGCATGCACAGTTCAGAAGCAAAGAGTGCGCGCAGTGTTATGGATGACTCACATGCGCAGGGATGCAGGAAGAGTAGATTAGGAGCATCGGGGTCAGCTGCGTGGCACAGACCCAATGAAAAGGGCAGGAGGGCTTTGGTGAGAGGTGTTTTATGGGAAGAAGAGGAGTTGGGAGAAGAATAAAGACAGTTGATGCCATTTTTGTGCTGAAGAAAGAGTGAGTATTCTTTTAATTGTGTGCTTAGCATTTAATTTATAGTCACTACAAGCCTCAGACTTAACCTAATGCTTTTCTGCCTGATGTGAGGTATTTTGTGAATACATGGCATTGGCTTTCACTGAGAAAAAGGATGTGGAGGATAGTGAGAGCATTGTAGGGTATAGTAGTGTTAGCATGTTGATATCAAGCAAGATGAGTGCTGGATCATTTGGAGAACATTGAGTTGGATATGTTTGATGGAATATATCTCTAGTTATTGAAAGAAGCAAGTTAGGAGATGGCTGTGGCCTTGACGAAGATCTTTGTGTCCTCACTATCAACAGGCAAGGTCTGGAGAGTAGCTAATGTTGTACCTTTGTTCAAAAAGGGAATTAGGGTAAGCCAGGAAATTATAGGCCAGTGAGCCTCATATCAATGTTAGAAAAATATTGGAGAGGATACTTAAGTATAGGATTTGTGCACCTTTGTAAAAGCACGACCAGATTAGGGACAGTCAGCATCATTTTGTTTAGGGCAGCTCTTGACTTACAAACCTGATCAAATTTTTCAAGAAGGTGATGAAGTGAGGACAGGGCAATGGACGTAGTCTACATGGACTTTAGCATGGCACTTGGCAAGTCTCCTCATGATAGGTTGATCCAGAGGATAAATATTCATGGGATCCATGGTGAATTGATAGTTTGGATTTGTAATTTAGTTAAGTGCAGATGACAAAGGGTAGTAGTGGCAGGATGTTTATCTGGCTGGAGTTTCATGACTAATGGTGTTCCACAGGGATGGTTGTCAGGTCCCCTGTGGTTGATATTATATTTAAACAAATGACTTGGATGAAAATGTAGGTGGGTTGGTGTGGTGATACAACCTACTGCAGGGGGCGATCTCTGCACCTGCAGGAAGACCACCTAAGGGCTGACTCCACCTGGCCGGTTGTCAATCAGCCGACCTGAATAGATCCCCGAGGGGGCTGGCTCCATTTGCCCAGCTGTCAATCAGCCGACCCGAATATAGACCTGAGCCGGCTCCTCCTGAGCCAATCACATGGGAGTCACCAAGGCATGAACTGGTGTTCAGATGTTTACTAGAATAAAGCCTTTTGTACAGTCTTTTGAGTTTTGTGCTTGTTTGCTGCTACCTCAGTGCACCACAGTTGGTTAGTAAGTTTGCAGATGATGCACAATCTAGTAGAGCTGTGGACAGTGTAGGAGAGAGCAGGTCATAGATGAGTTGCAGATTTAGCAGGGAAATGGCAAATGAAGTTTAATCTGAGTGTTAACTCTTGTGCTTTTTAGGGTCAATTGTAAGGGAAAAGTATACAGTTTATGGCATTGATGTGCTGAGGGATCTGAGCATCCCAGTCCATGTAGCTCCTTGAAAGTGGCCATATAAATAGTTAGGGTGGTAAAGACAGTGAATGGCATGCAACCTTTACTTGGCAGGGAACTGAGTAGAAGACTAAGGAAGTAATCTTATAGTTATCTAAAACTTTGGTTAAGATGGAGTATTGAATGTAATTCTGGTCATCTCATTACTGGAAGTTCGTGGAGGTTTTGGAAAGGGTACAGGAAAAATAAGCATGGACACTGACTGGATTAAAGGGTATGAGCTATAAGGAGAGGTTGGTTGAAACTTGGGTTGTTTTCTCTGGAATGTCAGAAGCTGAGGGGAGACCTGATAGAAGTGTTATAAAATTATGAGAATCATCAATAGGGTAGGCCATCAGAATCTTTATCCCAGGGTAAAATGTCATACACTCGAGGACATGAATTTAAGTTGGGGGTGGGGAGGAAGTTTAAAAAGATGTGCAAGGCAAGTTTTTTTTTACATAGGTCCTGGAACGGTCTGTCAGGGATAGTGGTGGAAGCAGATATTCCAATAACTTTTCGGAGGCTGTTAGATAGACACACTAATATGAAGGGAATAGAGGGATGCAGATCATTTACAGGCAGAAATAATTAAGTTTGGCTTTGCTGTTGATGCAGATGTTGTGGGCTGAAGGGCACTGCTCCATGTTCTATGTATACTGATTCAAGGCTGAAACCTGTATTCTCAAATGATTCTTGGTCCAATATTTGGGGATATTCCCATGAATGAATACCAAACCCAAGGAATATTAATTACAATGTTGTGGCAATGTACTGTGACTACGAACCAAAGTTCTGGAGCTCAGACTGAGAGACACAAAATTTAACTTCAACTTGGCTGCTTTGGAATTTAAATGTAAGTAATTGAAATTTTTTAAAAAACCTGAAAAAGGCAGATTAAAATAAAATCTGCATTAATGATTAATTTGAAACCATTGGATTATCTCCAAAACCTTTCTAGATCACTCGTACTTCAGAGAATATATTCTGCCATCCTTATCTGGTCTGCCCCACAAGTCTTCCTTAATTGCTTGTTGATCTTAGTGCTAATTAGGGAATGGCAGTCAAACTCTGCATTAGGGACATCCACAAGTTGAGCATGAATAAATGATGGGAACAGGCACCGAAAGCTTGCACAGAATGATTATATGAAGTTGCCGTGTTTTCAAAACTTCATAATGAAGTTTCCATTGACCTTTTGGTTTCACATTTTGCACATATCAAATCAGCCATATGTTTCCTGGAGGGATTTGATAAAACAGCTAGAGTAAATGTGATTTTATTCAGATGAAAAAAAATTACAATGTATGTATCTACACATACAATTTCAATTGTTCAATAATGGCTTTCAATTTCTCCTCCATTTCACTTTCATAGAACCCCTGCCAATATTGTGCCCTCCATAATGTTTTGAACAAAGTCATTTTTTTTCCTTTAATTGCCCCAAAGCTCCACTGTTATAAATTTATAATCAAACAATTCTCATGATTAAAGTGCACATTCCAGATTTTATTCAAGGTTATTTGCAAACATTTTGGTTTGACAGCACTTTTAATACAAAGTTCCCCTATTTCAGGGCACCATAATATTTGGGATATTTGGCTTCATAGGTGCTTGTGGTTACTCAGGTATATTTAATTGCTTTATTGGTGCAGGTACAAGAGAGCTCGATAACATTTGGAGTCTGTTGTTACCATTTTTCTTCATGAGGACCAGAGTTGTGCCAATGAAAGTCAAAGAAGCCATTATGAGGCTGAAAATCAAGAATAAAAGAGTAAGAGACATTGCCCAAACCTTAGGATGACCAAAATCAACTGTTTGAAACATCATTAAGAAGAAAGAGCATAGGAGTCACATGACACAATGGCTGAGAAGGCTACTTAGATCGATGTTCCATGCTGGTGGTATATAATTATCCTTTAAAAATTACTGTTACAGTTTATTTTATTACAGTTGGAGCTGTAAAATGCTACCATTTGTGTAAGATGTCAAAACAACCTAAGGTGATGGCTTTCGAAGATACTAAGATTTTGCAGTGCTCTGGGCAGGAGGCCTAGGATCAAAATTTCGGAGAACCATTATTTGAGGGAGTACAGCAAGAGGCGAGCCATGACTTGCTGGCATATATGTGGCTTTCAAAAAAATATAAGATGACTTGGTAGGCCTTGAAGACATAAACTGTTCTATAAGGTCAGGAGATTCAAGGCTGTCATCGCTGATAGATAGGCTTGCAGAGGTCAAAAAGCAGGTTCACTATCTAAAGGTGGTGGATACCGAATGAGAAGTTAATCTATTGGCTACCAAAGTGGATATTGACCAGCTAACAGATAAATTGGAGGACTTGGAGAACAGTAATCAGTGCAACAATTTGATTCATTGGCATTCCAGAGGGAAAGGAGGAGCAAGATATCATCATCTTGGATAAACTAGTTTCAGAGCTTATCGGCAATCAGGAGAGAAGGCTTGAAATAGAACATGCACACAGAACGCTGGGACCGAGATCCAGTACCGGAAATAGGCCTCGGCCTATCCTAGTAAGATTTCTCAGGTCAACAGATCGAGATTTGGTGCTGTGAGCGGCGAGGGTCAAAGGCAGGTTTTCCTGGAACAATAATCACATTATGATTTTCCTGGAGGAAAGTTTAAAGAATGTAAGAAGATGCTTCAGGGGCAGAATGTGAGCTTTGCCCTGCATTACCTAACCAAGCTAAGAATAGAGACTAAGGATGGCATTAAATTTTTTGACTGTCATATAAAGCAAGAAAATTTATTTAGGAGATGAGGTAGTCTAACTACACTAGTTACACTACACAAGATGTGAGTCGGGTTATATTTGTTATTTTTTAAAAATCTTGCCGAATTTTATTGTATTGAAACTATCTCATTCTCACTAGGGTTGACATGCTGTTAAGCGACTCTTAAATTGCACCAGTGTCATTTCCAAGCAGCTAACTGGTTGGAGCATTTCATGGACCATAATCCTTTGTGGAATCGACGTTTTGGTTGTGTTTTGTGGCCACTGTGGCACGCAGGAGAATTTTATGTGCAATTTTGTTACTTTTCAGTTTTAACAGGGATTGATGATTCAGTGTCAAAATATTGAGATGTACTTGTTTGTTTTTCTGAATTATGACTTCTCTTAATTTAGACAAAATATATTTCACCACATGGATTGTTAACAGACTAGGGAATCCTACAAAAAGGAGAAAATTAATGAATAAGCTTAAGAGACAAGAATGAGATGTGGTATTTCTAAAGGAAACCTATTTATTAGTAGAAGAATACATGTAGTTACTGGATGGCTTTACAGATCATGTTTTTTACAGTGCAAGGTCAACTAAGAGCAGGGGCATTATGATGCTTATCAATAGACAGCTGCAGTTTAGATGTGAGAAACATCAAAGATGAAGCTGGGAGAATTGTTATTATTTTGGCAGAAATACATATTATTTTAGCAAACATATGCACCTGATATAGAAGATGCAGGATTTTTTGTGGATCTTAAAAGAAAACTACCCTCTATTGGAGCTTATGACATCATATTTGGGGGAGATTTTAATTTGGTAATGAATCCAATCAATGACTGTATTAAGATATTATATAGAACCTCAATGCGCATTGTGATGGTACAAAAAAAGTGGGTAAGACCCCCAGGCTTGTAGATGTTTGGCATCTTACAAATCCCAGTGAGAGAGACTACACTTTTTTTCTGCAGTTCATAAAACATATACAAGAATTCATTTCTTTCTTCTCTCTAAGTCACTTACTCAGTCTGTGTTTCAATGATCAATTGGTAATATTATAATATCAAATCATGCTTAGGTTTGTCTAGAGACAATACCTCACTATAAGAGAATGCAGTCACATAGTTGGAGTTTTAATTCAAGATTCAATGTTTAGGCAAGCTATGAGACAACAAATCAAGGAGTATTTAGAGTTAAATTCACTTACAGCCTCTTCGGGAGGGATTAATTGGGAAGCCCTGAAGGCAGTTCTGAGGGGATATACTATCCAACATGATATTTAATTGGGAATGGATAGATGGCATGCCGAAGTTTGGAGTTGTACTCCACTTGAGAAAATTACTTACAATTTAAGAGATAAATATCATTCATTTTGTGAAAAATTGAGCCCAGATTTACAACCTGTTGGTATTAAAATTTAAATGGATCTTGAACATACTCTTTCTCGTTTAGGTCTCTATATGTCGGAAAGTGAAGTACTCCTGTTGTGGTTTTCTTGTCCCTTTTCTTCTTCTTTTTAGTTTGTAGGAGTTTGGGGGGTGGTGGTGGGATTTATAGGAGGTTTTTCTTTCTTATGTTTTTTTTTCTTTTTTATAAAACACTACATGTATTTGGATAAAGTTTGAAATATTGTGATGTGTTTGCTAGTGGTTTTATATTAAATAAAATATTTTGAAAAACATACTTCTTGTATAAAGACACAGAATAATCAGAAAATTACAAATTTTAGAAAATAAAATCAAAGAGATTGAGACAAATTTGAAGCAGCAGATGTCATCCAAAGACTTGAGAGAATTACCATGGATGAAATATTAATATAATCTTAAAATTATCCCAGAAAGTAGAACTTTGGCTTCTTAGGGCAAGACAAAGTCAATTTGAATCGGGGGAGAAAGCTGGCACAAGAGAGAATCAATGGCTATCATCCCAACTATTAGATCAGCAGCTGGTGATATTTTGACAGCACCTAAAGATATAAAATGATGCATTTCAAGAGTTTTATAAGGACCTCTACTCGTCTACCTTCAACTCTAGTGAGCATGAAATTGATAGTTTTCTGAGGCCATTAGGGTTACCTAAGTTGACGAAAGAACAACAACAATGCCTTGATTCCACTATAACTGGAAGAAAATATATCAGTGATTAAGATGTAACCTACCGGGAAAGCCCCTAGTCCAGGTAGATTTACTGTGGTACATTTTAAATGCTATGAGGAGGAGCTACCTCCACTACTGTTGAAGATGTATAATGAGTCTATACAGTGGAGTGATTTACCCCCAATTTTATCACAAACACTAATTACATTGATTCTGAGAGGGTAAAGACCAATTTCCCTAATTCCAATAGATGTGAAAATCTTATCAAAGATTCTTACAAACAATTTAGATACAGTAATAACTTGCTTGATACATAGTGATTAGGTGGGAATTATTAGGGCCTTCAGCTCTTCTGATAATATCAGGAATTTTTGAGTATTATGTGGTCGAAGGCTGATAAATAATCACCTCTAGCAGCTATTTCACTCGATGCTGATAGAGCATTTGATCAGGTCGTTTGGGGATATTTGTTTAAGAATTTTCAATTTTTTGGATTTGGACCCATTTTAAAAAAAAATGAATTAGATTGTTATATAATAATCCAGAGGCAGCAGGCTCAAACTAATGGTTACAGTTCACCTTATTTCTCTCTAAGGGCAGTGGGGGGTTGGGAGGGGGGGGTTACCCAATAGGGATCTCAACCTTCCCCAATGTTTTGTCTAGCTTTGGAGCCCCTGGAAGCAGCTATTAGAGAGAAGGAGGGCTTTGTAGGGATATCTCTGGGAGGAGAGATTCATAACCTGATACTTTGTGCAGATTATATTTTATTATTTGTGTCAGTCCCTGGTTGGTCAATGCCAAGTCTTTTGAATATTAAGTCTTATCCTAGATTCTCAGGTTATAAGGTTAATTGGACAAGATCAAAATGATTACCATTGACTGCATTTGCTTTTTACCCAGACTCATTTCTTTGGCTAAAGAAGGGTAAACGATATTTAGGCATTGATTTAGTAAAGGTAAATATCAATCCATTATTGCAGAAAATTTCATGTGATGTAGATAGATGTTCATCATTGTACTTGTCAATGTCAGGAAAGGTAAATGCCTTGAAGATTAATAGTATTCCAGAGGTTAATAACTTGTCCAATTGTTACCATTGCAAATCCCATTAACATATTTTAAGCAATTTGATAAAAGTAAGGCTTTTATTTGGAAAGGTAAATGCTCACACTTGAAACTTGATAAATGATAATGGCCAGTTGAAAGGGGGAGGGGTGCTTGGGTTTGCCAAAGTTAAGATCCTATTATTATGCTTTTACACTTAAATATTTACCATATTGGTCTCTCCCTCTGGAGAAAGCGCCTCCTTGGTATGATATTGAGTGTTCTGCTCTTCCTCCTATCCCTCCATTACAATGTTTGTCTATCAAGTTACCTCCTGAGTCAAGATCTCACCCAACTATATCATATATGCATCTGTTCTGGAATAAATTAGCCAGATTATTTAAATTTAATTCATATTTAAATGAAGCCTCGAGCAATTGGATGAATCCAAAATTGTGTATTATGTCCCTTTTTGTCTGGATGGAATGGCAAGGGAAAGGTATAAATAAATTGAGAGACCTTTATAATGGTGACAGTTTAAATCTATAATCAATTAATCCAACAGAATGATATCTCTAGGTTACAATTTTGGAGATATCTTGATTTTTCCCCTCTTAGCGTTGCTGAAAATGAACGTGACAGAGTGCTGGTCCATGAGGAGCGTAAATCTTCTACCAGCCAGCTAGTGACTTCAGTGCCTTATGACTTCTACAATGGCCTGAGCCTCCTTTTCCATAGATGGGTTCCGGAGTTTGTGGTTTTGAAGCATCCATGAGTAAAAGGCAACCGGCCTGCCCGCCTGATTGAGAGTAGAGGCCAGGGCGATGTCCGAAGTGTCACTTTCCACTTGGAAAGATATATTTTTATCGACTACATGCATGGCGGCTGTCACAATGTAACTTCGGAGGTAATTAAAATCTGTCTTGGCTTCGGCCAAAAGGGGGAAAGTGGTGGCTTTTAAGAGGGGATGAACCTTGTTGGCTTATTGAGGGACTCACTGGGCATAATATGAGAAGAACACAAGGGATCTCCTCAAATCCTTTGTGGTTCCGGGGAGGGGAAGCTCTAACAGGGGGGAACATCCAATCTGGGTTGGGGCCAATGACTCCATTCTCCACCTCTTCTCGCTACATGGAGAAAGCTCTGGAGATTGGCATCATGGTCTTCCATGGTGTGGCCACAGATGATGACATTGTCAAGGTAGGGGAAGGTAGCCTTCAACCCGTAGTCGTCCACCATCCTGTCCATCTGCCGCTGGAAAATAGACACTCCAATACCAAAAGGGACCCTCTGGAACTAATAGAGTTGAATGTTAGCCTCAAATGCTGTATATGGGCAGTCCTTGGAACAGATTGGCAGCTGGTGATAGGCAGCTTTCAGATCGATGGTTGAATAGATCCGATACTGCGCGATATCGTTCACCATATCCGAAATGCGAGGGAGGGGGTATGTTTCCAGGAGTGTGTATCTGTTAATTGTTTGGCTATAGTCAATCACTAACCTGACTTGATTTCCCCCTTTACTACCACCACTTGCACTCTCCACGGGCTAGTGCTGGGTTTGATTATCTCCTCCAGCAGGCGCTGGGTCTCCATCTTTATAAACTCCCTGTCTGCTGCACTGTACCTCCTGCTCTTGGTGGTGATGGGCTTACAGTTGGCAGACAGGTTTTGGAACAGGGTGTGAGGGGGTGTTGATGTTCAGCGTGTGGGTCCTGGTTTTGTGGGCCCTCTGTTCCGAACTGTTACCAGGAGAAGGGGACCAGAAAACTACAAGGTCATGCTTTTAAGGTGACACAGGAAGTCCAGTCCCAACAATACTGGAGCACACAATTCATCTAAAATGTACATGCAAAATTTACAAAATTCTCCCCCTTCAAATGACAGATGAACTATACAATGTTTCTATACCCGCACCGAATGTGACTGGGACACTAGGAAGATTCGGTAATTAGACGGGTACATTTTTAAGTTATATTTTTGCACAGTCCATGAGTGTATGAAACTTTCCGTGGAGCCTGTGTCAATCAGGCACTTGGTCGAATGTCCGTTTACCCTCACCATCACCATCGAATTGTTGAGGTGGTGAGGTCTATTCTGGTCGAGGACCAGCGATGCAAGGTTGCCGGAGACCCCATGTTCTTCCCTCAAATAGCTACCTCCGTCCTGAGTCGACCTCTGCAGGTAGGATGGTGCTGACCTCGTGGTGCAGCAAGATGGCCGCCCTCCTTCCTTCTCTGACGATGATGATGGCACTGAATTCAAAATCAGGCCACTGCAAGATGGCCGCCAAGCCTTTTCATACTGTTTCCATTGGTGGCAGGTTGCACAGCAGGCGATCTTGGGCAAGTCCGGTGCAGACGATTTGGGACTGGATTCGGATCCAGGAGCGGTACAGGCTGTGGACTTCCCCAGACCTCCCTTTGCGCGGCAGACCCTCATCCAATGTCCCTTCTTCCCACAGCAGGAGCGCGCCGAGTCTTTTGCCAGGCAGCAGGCATGAGGGTGCTGTCCCTTGCCGCAGAAAAATCACTCCAGGGGCTGCAGGAGCAGCTGGTCCTTCGAGGTGTTCACCCGAGAGCGTGAGTTTGGTGGCATCCAGGTCTTCATTCTCGAGACTGGCTTGTTCCAGTAATTTGGCCAGCTCGACATGGCGAGTGAGGTCCTTCCTTCCTGACTCGAACAGTTGCTGCCTCATACCTCGAGCAGACCCCTGCGACTAGGGTGTTCCAGATCTGTTCATCTTCCTGGATGTGGCCCGAAGTGTCTAATACCTGCACTTCTTAGCCAGGATCCACAGATCCAGCAGGTAGTCGTCGATCGACTCTCTGGGACAATGGTGGCGTAGGACGAGCTGGTGCCTCACTAGAACCTCATTTGGTGTCTTCAGCACCTCAACGGTGGCCTTGTATGTTGGACAGTCTCGGACGACTGTGTACCACTTCGTCCCTACCCTTGAGATGATCGCCGATCTCTGGAGCTCGTCTTTGTGAAAGACATCCTTGGTCACATTCAGGTAAGCTTGGAAGCAGTCTAGCCACGTCAGGGGACTGAGGAGTCTATTAACAGCTTGAGCAACACCTTCATCCTTGTTTGTAAGCTAATAAAACTGTAGTTTAGATAAAGGCCCACACTCTACTGGAGGGAGAACTAATGCTTTTATTAGCTTACAACACAGGTAGGGTTTATGAATAGGCTTCAGAGGGGTTCTGGGTTTAGGCAGCAAACCAGGGTTATATACCAATCCCCGGGGGGGAGAGCTCCGAGGTGGGACCAGTTGTTAGTACAGCACCTTCAAATGAATCCCAGTTCACTACGGGGGACAAGCCTCCAAAACAACCGGGAGCAGAAGATGGCTGCAGCCGAGCATCACCAGAGAGGATACCAGTACCTGTTGTCATAGACTTCAGATTGTTATTGCATGCAAAGGATATGCAATGAAGTACTAAACATGTACATATCATTGCTGTGTCCCAAATATTATGGTGCCCTTAAATGAGGGGACTATGCATAAACAGTGCTGTAATTTCTACATGGTCAAATCAAAATGTATACAAATAACCTTGAATAAAATCTGGAAAGTGCCCTTTAATCACATGTGAATTGTTTGATTACAAATTTACAACTGTGGAGCACTGGGGAAAATAGAGGAAATAATTGTATTTGTCCCAAATATTATGAAGATTATGGTATATAAAGTAATACAAAAGTTGCAGATGCTGGAATAAAGCAAAGCAATGCTGGAGGAACTCAGCAGTCAGACAGTATCCATGGGTAGAAATGGTCAGTCAATGCCCTGTAACAAGACTAGTGAGTAGAGAGAAACAAGCAGGTGAGGGGACCATTGATGTGAGTGTACAGGACAGAAGGCATTGAGAGACAGGCAGGGGAAAATTATTTGGAAGCGGTGGGGGAGGGGGGGCGGGGGGCGGGGGCAGAGGGGGAGAATAAAAATTAGGAGAGGAAAAGATTTAAATAAAATATGTGTGGGAGTGAGTCAAAAAGAGTAAATAAAAATCTCTCTGAGACTTCCTAGTTCGCTCTTCCTCCCCACCACACCTCCACCCCCTCAGGCACTCCGGAAAGTGCAAAACTTGTCCCAACATCCCCTTCCTCACTTCCATTCAGGGCTGCAAACTGATCTTCCAGGTGAGGCAGAGATTTGCTGCTCATTGTCCAACCTAGATTGCTCCATTCATGGCACTCCTCCTCCTCTGTATTGGTGAGAAGAAACATAGATTGGTTGATCACTTCACTGAGCACTTCCACTCTATGGGTCTAAACTTGAGCTTCCTGTAGCCTATTTTAACTCTCCCAACCATTCCTACAGTGACATGACTGCATTTGGCTTCATCCATTGTTTGGTGAAGACAAACTAAATCTTTAGGATCAAGATATCATATTCGTCCTGGATGGCTCTGAACCTAATGACATGAAAATTATTTTTTCTAATTTTAGGTAACCTCCACTTTCATCTGATTCCACTGTTTATATCACTTTTTTTTAACCACTCCTTTTCTTTTTCTGTTCTTTTTCCCTCGATATGCCTCCTCCTCTCACCTTCTGACCTATTCCAAGGCATTTCTGGGTCCCACCCCCAGCTTCTCTCTCCCCTTTTATAGATTGAAGTTCATCTCATTCCCTCTCATCTTGATAAAGGGTTCAGACCCGCAGTGTTGACTAATCATATGTACCCACATGATGTTGTCTGATCTGCTGAGAACCTCCAGCAATTCGTTGCCTGCTCTACATATTTAAGCCTTTAGAATCTGTCTTGCGGTTCTGATTGAGAATTCTTTCATTTTAACCCCTGATTCATTTTCAAACCACACAAAATTCTTTTTATTGTGATGTGCACAAAATAAGCAAAATAATTGATCCTTTGTTGGTGCTATAAAGGTATCTATTCCCTTAAATTAATGGTATATCAGAAAATTACAAGGATAAAAATCAATAATCTATTTTTGGGAATAAAGGATTCAAAACCAAGTTCATATAACAGTTTAGCAACTTGACGATTGCATTGTGGCATTTGTAAAGCTTAATTTTGAATAATGTTCACATCTCTATTTACTTTCTGTGATAGTACAGATCTATCACCAATGTACATAGTGTATATAGTTACTGTATCTAGACTGTGCTTACAGCGATTGGCTGAGAGCTAAGCCACGCCTATTGTCTGGGCCTTAAAGGGTTGTGTCCCTAGCCAGGTCGGATCATTCCGGACTGGTCGGCCACCTGTGAAGAGCTCCTGTCTTTTGCTAATAAAAGCCTTGGTTTGGATCAACAAGTCTTTGGTTCTTTCGACGAGATCTACACTTTCCAATATCATCTATGCACAAAGAAGTAACATATTTCCTTCTATCAAAATAAATGCAACATTTGTGTTACAGGGATTTTATTAGCATTATCTTGCATTATTATTTATGCAGTGAGACAAAGAAATCTGCAAATGCTGTGATTGTAACTAATACACAAAAGTGCTGGAGTAACTCAGCAGGTCCCTCAGCATCTGTAGGAAGCAAAGAGCCCTTTTTCAAGGTGTTATTTATGTCGACCATGAAGGGAGAAAAATTGTTAAAATAGTAAATGGTGTTTAGAAATAGATAGTGACAGAGCAAGAGAGAAATTTCTCTAAAGTCTAGATGTGAAGTGTTTTGAAACTATAACCTTTCATGGGGGATTTTGTTGTCACTGAAACTGTGGTGTTTAGAAATAGACACTGACAGAACAAGAGAGAGAAATTTCTCTAAAGTCTAGATGTGAAGTGTTTTGAAACTAAAACATTTCATGGGATTTTGTTGTCATTGAAACATCACATATTATTTTTCCACCCTCCATTCTCCTAGAGATGAAGAGCTTTATTTTAATCAGTGCAGTCGATGTGGTGAAGATATTCCCACAGTAAAGAATTACATGACTTTGATATTTCATTGGATAATTCCTTATTTCTAAGGCATAAAGGTGTTCCTTTCCAAATTACTGGGGTCTTCCTCCCATCCCACACCCCCCCCCCGCGCCATCAATAGGATTTACTGGGATCGTTGTCAAAATCAGTGTGGACCCCTACCACCCCACACACAGCATCTTTCAGCTATTACCAACAGGACTATTAGAGCCTGAACCACCAGGCTGAGAAACAGTTTCTTCCCACAGGCAGTGAGACTGCTGAACAACAGAAGGATTGCTCACACGAGCACTCAATGACTCAACTGTTTATTTAACAATAATCATTATTTATTTTAATATCTGTATATAAGTACTGTGCATATGTACCATTTGTCTGTATGCGTATTATGTCTGGTTGTGTGTTTGCACTGAGGTCGGGAGCACATTGTTTTGTCGGGTGGTACTGGTGCAATTTGAACTTGAACAAATAAATCTTGAAGCTGTCAGGTATTACCACCATAATAAGCAAATGCTGAAGAGACTGATTATTTGAAATACGGATGAGTTTCTAATCTTGGAGAATGCTATGGTTTACAAACAATATTAGAATTCCACTCACCAAGGAAGTAGAAAGAATACCATTAGATCCTTGATCACAGTGGAAAGCTTTAGTGAGTTATGCTTTTGTAGTATAGAATTTCAAGGGTTGGTGACACATCCAAGATACCAAAGATGGAGATTGTAAAAGATTCAATGCTAAAAATGCTGTTAAAAGTCGTGCAGAATAGCTAATCTCACTGCTTTTGGAAATAAACAATGTGGAATCATCATGTGACCCAAGTTAACGATTCAGGATGTATCACCCAGGATGCCACTTATGATTGTTTGTCTTCAGGAGGTCCTGTGTCAGTGCCACAAGGCTGAGTTAGCTAGTTTCAAGCATTGACTACTTTCCATTCTGCTTGACGTGACTCTAATCAGAGGAGAATTTTCTCCCTGATCTGCCAGCTCCAACATATTTGGAATTTAGCTTTTTTGCCCATGTTTTGGATCGACTTAATGTGGCCCGGATCTGATTCATTCTGGCAGAGTGCAAAATGAATTTTGTGGAACAGGTTTATATGTGAGCAAATGAGAAGATCTTTCATAACATTTTGAATTGGACTCTTAAAGTCGCATGGATTGGATAAAGCCAATCGATTATGGATAGAGGAAGATAAAAGAGACTGGAGATGGTGGAATCTGAAACAGACTAAAAGAACACTGGAGGTTCTCAAAAGATTAAGTAGCATAGTTTGGGTCTCCTATGGTATGGTTCTGTTTTATAATCACTCTCACTCTTATACTTCTTGCTCTATCTTTGTGCTCTGAGGTAGCTATAATTTATTTTTAATTTTCTTGAAGGTATGACTAGTCAGCATAAAATAATCTCCTTGAATATAAGGGGGATTCTCCAAATAAGTGGAAAATTCTTACATATTTAAAGAAATATGTAACATTTATAACATATAACATTTATAGACTCACCTCTCCGACACAGAACATAGAAAGTGACAAAAGGATTGGGTTGGACGTGTTTACTATTCTTCATTTACCACAAAAGCAAGGGGAGTAGCAATACTCATTAATATAAATGTGAGATTTAAACTAATATCAACAGAAAAAGACAAGAACAGCAGAATTCTTTTAGTTAATTCTGAACTGAGTATGAACAAGGTCACACTGGTTAATGTATATGGCCCTGTGGTGAATGTCTGCCAAGCTGTCTGTCTCCCCTCTGGCGAGCCTTGCTGTACTAACATTGGCTGTGCATTATCTCTACTGTTAAGGACACTCCCCTTGGGTATAACTGTATAAACACCTATTGTCTTTCATTATTGTACCATGAGCTTCTGCTAATAAAACCCATGATTATAGTTTGACCACATCATCTTTGTCTACTTCATCAACTGGCACTTCAATTTTATGAGCAGAAATGGATGCAGCCCTCAAGCCAGAGCGACTGATAATCGACCAGTCTCCCCCGAGGGCCAGAGAAATTTTCAACCACTGGATTGCTTGTTTTGATTACTACATGGTTCGAAACAACGTGGTCGATGAGGCGATACAGTGGGGCCACCTGAATTCTCTGCTGGGTGAGGTCCCTTTTGCTGTAACGCAAGGAGCTACCACTCTGGCTATAGCCCAGGAACATCTGACAGCTTACTATGCAGCGCCACAGAACGTGGTGCTTGCTCAACACCAGTTGCTGACTAGACGCCAGAAACCCAGGGAAAGTGATGCTGCTTATGCACTAGCCCTCGACTTGCTGGCAAACTAATGTGATGTCAGGGCAGTCAATATGCAACAACACCGCAATGCCTTGAAGCTGGGTGCTTTTGTCAATGGGATTAACTCCAGTTACATCCGACAGAGGCTGCTGGAGGCAGAGCCTTTAACCTACGACCGGGCAGTCACTCTAGCCAAAACACTGAGAAGTGCCACGCGGTCCAGTAAAATGTTAGAAACCGAAAAGGAAACATCCATGAGTGCTGGAACCCCGAAGAAAAGAAAAGGGTGAACCCCTGAAAAATGCTACTTCTGTGATAAGAGCTGGCACCCCAGACAGAAGTGCCTGGCCCAATTTGCTACCTGCAACTATTGTGGGAAACTTGGCTACTTTGCTAAAGCGCGTAAGGCGAAAAGTACTCCCACTGATAAGAAGAAGAAGAGAAGCACTAAGAAAATGCATCCTGGAGCTGCAGGAATGGAAGACAACTGTGAAAAGGAGGAATCTTCAGACGAACAGTCTGAATCAACTTCAAGTGACGGTGAGTGAGATCCCCTGTGATAGTTCAATTGACTGTAAAGCTTGGGGGATGTTACGGACTGGAACGGTCGACTATGAAGGGGGAGGTGAATGGTGAGACTCTTGATTGCCTAATAGACTCAGGGAGTACTGACAGATACATCCACGAGAAAGTTGCCAGAGCCTTAAATTTGCAGAGATATCCAGCGAACCGAAAGATATCGATGGCTTGTGGTGAACTTACAAAAACTGTACGGGACAAGTGTAAAGTTACTTTAAATTTGCAGGGACATTGCCTTGCTGATGTTTGGCTCTTTATTATGCCGGAGCTCTGCGCCCCCATGTTACTGGGATTAGATATTCAATCTCAGATGAACAGTGTAGTGTTAAATTTCGGTGGGCCATTACCCACACTTACCATCCTCCGCGCTAGTTACTGCGGTCTGTCCATATTAAAGATCAAAGCTCCTTCCCTTTTCAGTGATTTATCCCTTGAGTGTCAGCCGATTGCCACTAAGAGCTGTTCTTACAGCAAAGACAATCATGAGTTTATTGAAGCTGAGACCCAGAGATTGCTTAAAGAGGGAGTAATTGAACCCAGTAAGAGTCTGTGGCGAGCCCAAGTGGTAGTTGTGAAAAATCACACTTAGAGCCGACTGACTATTGACTACAGCCAGGCAATCAACTGTTACACTAACCTGGATGCCTACCCCCTGCCATGCATCAATGAAATGATTAAACAGATAGCGCAATACAAAGTGTACTCCACTATCGACCTCAAAGCAGCTTATCACCAAATCCCCATTAAGAAAAGGGAATGGCCTAGACAGCTTTTGAGGCTGATGGGGTGGGGGGTTGTATCAGTTTAAAAGGGTAGCTTTTGGGGTCACTAACGGTGTGTCTGTGTTTCAGAGGGAAATGGATAAGATTGTTAGAACATGAGTTACAGGGTACATTTCCCTATCTGGATAACGTCACTATCTGTGTAAAAACACAGGCTTAGCACGACATCAACTTAAAGATATTTTTAAAGAACTCAATCTTACATTTAATGAGGGCAAATGTATGTTCAACGCGACAGAGCTACCCATTCTGAGCTACATTGTCTGCAAGAGTGAAATCCGCCCCGACCCGGAAAGAATGGTCCCCCCTTAAGAATTTACCACCCCCAGACTCAGTAAAAGCCTTTAAAAGGTGTATGGGATTCTTTTCCTACTACTGCAAATGGGTTTGACACTAAATCTTTTCCTCTCTCTCCAATGGCCTTGAAGGCTTTTGAAAGAATTAAAGCTGATATTGCCAAAGCTGCATTCTCGTCCATTGACGAGGCTGTCCCATTCCAAGTGGAAACTGATGCCTCAGATTGTGCGTTGGCAGGAACCCTAAATCAAAAGGACAGACCTGTGACATTCTTCTCCCGCACGTTATGCGGACCTGAACTTAAACATCCTGCCATTGAAAAAGAAGCCCAGGCTATTATTGAAGCTGTTCGCTACTGGAGACACTTTCTAGCCGGCAGAAAATTTACTCTTGTCACTGATCAGAAATCTGTAGCCTACATGTTCAGTACTAAACACAAAAGTAAAATCAAGAATGATAAGATGGCATGCTGGCGAATAGAACTCTCAACTTATAATTATGAGATCCAGTACAGACTGGGCAGGTTAAAAGATCCCTCTGACGCATTGTCACGATCTGCTGCCAGTGCTCAGCTGGAGGGGCTAAAAGAGATCCATAGCAGACTGTGCCACCCAGGGGTTATGAGATTCTTCCACTACATAAGGGCTAACAACCTTCCTTACTTTCTGGAAGAAGTCAGGAAACTGACTAAAAGCTGTCCTGTTTGCGCAGAATGCAAACCGCAATACTTCAAAGCTCCGGAGGCCTCTCTCATCAAGGCAACCTTACCTTTTGAGAGGATTAGCTTAGATTTTAAAGGGCCGTTACCTTCCAACAACAAAAATGTATGTTTCCTTACTGTAATTGAGGAATATTCCAGGTTTCCCTTTGCGATACCCTGCCCTGATGTCTCGTCATCGTCTGTCATTAAATCACTTGACAGAATTTTCAGCATTTTTGGTTTTCCCAATTACATTCATACCGATAGGGGCTCAGCATTCATGAGCGTTGAACTGCGGTGAACCCTGTAGACACATGGTTACCCTGTTACCCAGTGGCAGGAGGTGCTGCCTGAGGCATTACATTCTATTCGGTCTTTATTGTGTACTGCAACAAATCAAACACCTCATGAACGTATGTTTGCCTTTCCGAGGAAATCAGGAACTGTGATGGACTGGCCAGCCTGCTTATCTGAGCCTGGAACCATGCTTCTGAAGAGCCAAGCTCGGGCGCGTAAAGCAGACCCCCTAGTCCAACCAGTTCTGTTACTGCATACTAACCCCAACTACGCTCATGTTAAATTCCCAGACGGGAGTACTGACACTGTATCCCTAAGCGATCTGGCCTTGCTTGGTTCGCCCCTTCCTCGCACCCCTACTCAGAGTGAGTCTGAGAGGTTGGACTCGTCCTCCCAGCCTGTGACCCCTAGTCAGCTTTCAGATGGCCATGCTGAGGCTCCACTGCCTCATGCTGGCGATTCTGGAGCAGGTCCAGAAGCCAGTCCTCCCCACACTACAGACCCAGGACCTGTACCAGTTTCCAAGGTTGCAAAGGCGCCACCTGTTTTGAGAAGAAGCACCAGAATTCGTAAACAACCTGATAGGCTGACATATTCATAAAACATCTCAATATATTTCGATTGCTTGCTAGATACTGGTGTATTTTGGCTGTTAAAGTATTCTCGATGCCAAACATGGTATCCATGTAGCTCTTGCTTCAGTCTTTCCTAGCAGCTGTCCTTTTGATTTTAACCCTTCTTTTGCTGGGGAAGACTGTGGTGAATGTCTGCTGTAGCCTGTCTCCCCTCTGGCGAGCCTTGCTGTACTAACATTGACTGTGCATTATCTCTACTGTCAAGGACACTCCCCTTAGGGACACCTATTGTCTTTCATTATTGTACCATGAGTTTCTGCTAATAAAAGCCATGATAATTGTTTGACCACATCGTCTTTGTCTACTTCATCAACTGGCACTTCAGGCCCCAACCATGACAATCCTGCTTTTTTTTAAATGATTCGGTATTAAAACTTACAACAGCCTTGGACCACTGTCTGGTTGGTGGTGACTTCAATATTGTCCTAGACCCAGCAATGGATCAATCCACACCAAGATCTTTTAATTGTTCAAGGGCAGCTTTGGTCCTAGAACAGAATATGAGGGATTTGGGGTTATGTAATATTTAGCATCAACAATCCAAATATAAAGGACTTTTCCTTCTTTACAAATGTCCACAGCTCCTATTCTAGAATTGACATTTTTTAATAATGAAAAGTATGATTTCCAGGGTTACTGAATGCTCCTACCCACTGGTTGTACTTTCTGACCATAATCCAATAAATATGTCAGAGGATGGATATTACACAATCATTGTCCTATAGTTGGAGATTTAAAACATATATGCTTAATGATCCCGAATTTCTCAGATTAATGAACGGCCACATTGATTTATTTATGGAAATAATTCAAAATCTTCTTCCCACAATAACAGATGGTAGGCTTTCAAAGCATATATGAGAGGTCAAGTCCTTTCATATGGCACATATAAGATAAGAGAAAAAAAGGAGAACTCTTGTATCTGTAGAGGAAGAGATTAGAAATCTTGAACGTGAACATGCTTTTATTAAAAGTGAAGAAGTACTTAATAAATTGGCTTTAAAACGGATCCAATATAACATTTATATATAAGTATAGCTGTGGCAAATATGGCCAGAACTAAATATCACTATTAAGAATTCAGAAACATAGCTAGTAAGTTATTAGCCTGGCAAATAAAAAAGGAAGATTCCAATAGATTTATCCAATCTATGGTTACAGATGATGACAGATCCCTCATTAATCAGCAGGACATAAATCAAGAATTTAGAAAGTTTATGAAATATTGTACAAGACAGATCATGATATAGAAAACACCAAAGCAACACATTTCTTGAACTCATTAAATCTGCCTAATTAGATCTTATTGACAAAGATTGTCTTGACAGTGATATATCTGAAGAAGAGGTTCTTGGCACCATGAAGTCTCTACTGAACAAAGCTGCGGGGCCAGATGGTTTTCCAATTGAATAAAGACTTTTCAGATAAGCTTTTAACTCCTTTAACAAATATTTTTAAGGAAGCACTGACTAATAAACTCTGCCTAGTTCTCTGGAATTAGCTACAATAACCTTACTGCCAAAACCTAAGAAAGACCATCAAAAATATACTTCCTATTGGTCCCTTAGTCTTTTGAATTCAGATTACAAAATTTTATCAAAATTAATTGCATTAAGAATAAATGTCTTTATCCCTAAAATTATTAGTGCTAATGTGACAGAGTATATGAAGTATATAGATATGCTTTTGGGAGATAAATTGGGAAAGGTTTGTTAGAGTAGGTTACATACAAACACTTTAAAACAGATCTTATTTAAAAATATTGGAGTTCTGCCCTATGCTAGACATATTGAGGCCTCGCAGCTTTTGCAAGACCTTTGGGGAGTGCTCAAGAGACTTCACTAATGGATTGTTGTTTACAAAAGGCTTTCAAAGAGTTTGTTGGAGCCACATATTGTCTGGAAGGGAACTTGCTGTTCTAAGAAGGTCATGTGGTTTTGCAAGCAGAGAGAGTCAAGCAGGTTTTCTCTCAGATAGAGAGAGAGAGAGAGAGAGAGAGAGAGAGAGAGAGAGAGAGAGAGAGAGAGAGAGAGATCATTTGTACAGTGTTACAGCCAGCTGAAGTGGCTAGTACTGGAACAGGACAAACTGGAAAGCTTATGGAGAGCCCATTTTGAAGACAGCCTGATCAAAGCCTTTGTGGTTCATGCAAGAGGAGAGGACTGGCTGTCTAATGTTTCACTTGGAATAAGGGAAACAAAAAGGAACTCTGTGGTGACCTGAAATAAAGAGGTTATCATCTAGAGAACCCTAAAGGGGTAGATTTTGTTGGCAAGACACTGGAGTGGCTGATTAAAAAGTAATCAGTTGTGGATGTCCTGGAACAACAAATCTCTCTCTGAAAATCGACAAGAATCTTCCTGAGAGGTAACCATTTACCTTTCAAGCACCAAAGCCTGGTGAACTTCAAAAATGTTAAATTCTGTGCACAGTATAAGAATTGCCTGCAACCAGTGAACTTGGAGGAATGAGAAGTGAGATTGCACTGTGAACCAAAGAACTTTTCTGAATTTACACACATATTACATACACAAGTGCTTAGAATTAGAATAGGGTTAAGTTAGGTTAAGTTAATAGAGATAAGTTAAAGTTTGATTCTATTTTCATGTTTAAAGATAATTAAAAACAACTTTTGTTTAAGTAACCAATTGTCTTGGTGAATATCTATTGCTGCTGGGTTTTGGGGTCCTCTGAGCTCATAACACTGATCAGACAGACTTTATCAGATATTGATATGGATCTTACAATGTACAAAGACTTTTTCACATAATGGAAGCAGCTCATATGCAAAATGATCCCATGTTAATCATGTCGATGGATGTGGGGAAGGCTGTAGGAGTCAAAATGTACATCTGGTATTGTAAAGGTTAAAATATGTCTTTGCACTTGCCATCAGTGCACACGTGCACGAGAGGTGTAGCTATAGAATTCATTTTAGTTTGGTTATTTATCATTGAAGAGGGGTGAGAGCCATTTGCTAATTTTTTGTAGACCATCTTCAATTGTTTATCTAAAGAATATTGCTATAGTTTGAAGATTATTTACCCAAGGTTTTCAATTGTTTATCTATGGAATATTGCTATAGTTTGAAGATTATATACCAATGTCTTCAATTGTTAGAAATGTGTGTGTACAAAATAAAGTCTTCAGAAAACACAACAGAATCTTAGAATGATTGAAAAGTGCCACAGGCTGGACTCGCACTTTGCTCTCTAAGTGACAACAAAATAGGAAAGTAGTTGCTACAAAGGCATTTGACAGGATTGAACCTAGCTTCCTCTTGCAAACTCTTAAAGCAATGAATTTTGGAGAGAGATTTATTCAATACATTGAAACATTTTTTGCTGGTCCGAAAGCTCAAATTCTAGCTAATGGAGTCCTGTTGGAAAGTTACTGCCAAAAAAAAAAGGCCAGTAATACTCCATCTATTGTGCAGGAAGAGGCCCACGCCATGGAAGGAGAAGGAAAAACCTCTGCCCCCCCTCCCCCAAGTAAGAACATTCCCTACTTAAATTCAGTAAGAAATAGTTCATTTGTAGGTATAGGCAGCCTCCTCAAGCTCCTCTATTCACTTGTTCGTTCTCAAATTCTTTAGTTTCTTGTTGTGTTAATAATTTTCCTGCAACTTGTATCTCCTCAGGTTGATCTGATGAAACTTGTTGAATGCCTTTGTTCTATACATCCAGTTGTTGATCTTGTTTAATTCTTGGAAGAGAATTTGCAAATTCCAAAGCTTCCATCTAATTTGCAAAGAATTTTGCCTGATTTTCCCCCTAAAACACATTAAGTATAGCTAGATGTCGAAAGGAGAACATAAATCCTTTTTTCCCTCAAATCTGATTCAGCAGAGTTAAACTCCTTTCTTCTTTTCACAACCTTCATACTTAAATCTACATTTAAAAAAATACTCTCCTTTCAGCCACTATTAATGGGCCTTGGTATTTTCGGGCATTCTGGACAGTCACTCGCAGTATTGTCTTTTTAATCATGATAATGTAAGCATCTAATCAGAACAGAACATGGGGCTTGAACCGGTAATGGCTTATTTCTATTAGCCCCATGTGCTCTATCCAATTCAATTCCATTCGGAAAATTCTCAGAACCCAAAACTTCTTGAATCCATTTTTTAAAACATTGTACAGGATGAGAGCTGTGACAGAATATGTTGTGTTTTATATTGAATGTAGATATGTTTTTGGGAGATAAATTGGGGAAGGTTTTTTAGTGCAGGTTACACACAAACACTTCAGAACAGATTTCATTTAAAATACTGGACCTCTGCTCAAGCCAGACAGGCCCAGCTCTGAATGCCTTTGCAAATACTTTGAACAATGCCCAACAGATTTCACTAATGGATTGTATGTTGAAAAGCAACAGATGAAAGAACTCGGAGGATTAGGTTCAGAGCAGCAGCCTGTCTGAGTGCAATTTGCTGTTCTAAGGGAGTCATGTGGTTTGGCAAGCAGAGAGAGTCAAACGGGCTTTCCACTGAGAGAAGTAGAGGGGGAAGAGAGAGAGAGAGAGAGAGAGAGAGAGAGAGAAAGAGAGAGATAATTCAGTTCAGCAGCAGCAGCTGGGACTGGAACAGGACAAGCTGGCAAGCTTGTGGAAAAAAACCATTTTGAATATGGCTTGTGGGCGCCTAGTTCAGCCTGGTCAAAGCCCTTGTGGTTCATATACTAGGAGATGGCTGGTTATATAATGTTTCACTTGAAATAAGAGAAACATAAAGGAACACTGTGGCGACCTGAAAAAAAGAGGTTATCATCTGGAGAACCCTGAAGGGGGCAGTTTCTTTGACAAGAAACTGAAGTGGCTGGTTGCAAGGAATCAGTTGTGGGTGTCCAGTGAACAACAAATCTCTCTCTGAAAACTGACAAGAACCTTCCTGAGAGGTTTACCTTTCAAGCACCAAAGCATGGTGAACTTCAAAAATGTTCAGTTTTGTGCACAATGAACTTGGAGGAATAAGAAGTAAGATTGGACTGTGAATCAAGAACTTTTCTAAACTTACACACACATTACATACACGTCCACTTAGAATTAGAAGGGGGTTAAGTTAGGTTAGTCAATAGTGATAAGTTAACATTTGATCCAGTTTTCATGTTTAAAAATAATTCAAAGCAACTTTTGTTTAAATAACCATTTGTCTTGGTGAATTTCTATTGCTGCTGGGTTTGGGGGTCCTCTGGGCTCATAACAGAGCTTTCAAAATCTTCAGGATATTTCTATGGCTATGATTTTCCAGTATATCAGTTTTTCTTTGCAAATGCTCTTTTCTCTGCATGTCCCATGCTGTAACAGCGTCTTCCATTTTATTAACTGCACCTTCGCATTGTTCCACTTCATCACAATACCCTTGCATATTTCCTTCAATTTTCTGAACTTGAACTTTAACTTTATTGACTACTTTAGTATATTTTTTCATTTCTTCCTTAATATTTCTCATTTCCTCTTTAACATATTCAAATTTTGTATTAACATCATGTCTTAAAGACACAAATTGCATATTAATCTTCTTATTCATTAATTGTAATTGATTCATTAATATACAATTTGCTTGTCTGCCCATGCCTTGACCTCTATCTTCAGGAAACTTAACCTGCATGGCTTCAATACCTTGTACTAGTTGGGCTTCTTCATCATCATGTTCTATTTCCTCCTCCTCTCAGTCTTGGTCCTCTTCTTCTTGTCCTTCTAAAGCACTTCCGTGAACCTCAGACTCTGCCTCCGATTCCAACATCAAGGTAGGCCAAACTTTTTCCAATTTTCTAACCCCCTTTCCAACTGTTTTCTTGGTTGTCTGTGTCTTCCCCTTGTTTGAAGCCATACTGAAAACTTTGCAGGTAATTTCCTGAAGCTTATTTCAAAACAATTTTTCAAGTCAGTTATTAATTAGTTCTACCAGAAGAGGCTTATTTTCATGTCTCGCACTCTTCCCATCATGCCAGGCCCAAGTTATGCCTTTTAATATACAGGATAATAACATCAAGAACCTAGTCAAACCTTTGCAATGGTGCCCAAATGGATTTAAATATTTAGGCGTAGAAATTATGAGATCTGCAGACAAAATCATTAAAGATAATTACATCAAATTATTGAAATGGGTTAAATTAGATCTACAGAAATGGAGAGAACTGCCATTTTCTTTAATTGGAAGAGTGAACTTAATTAAAATGAATGTACTCCCCACATTTCTATATTTATTCCAATATGTCACAATTAAATGGGAGTTTTTCAGGTTGGCAGAGAGTGGTAAGTGGGGTGCCGCAGGGATCGGTGCTAGGCCCACAACTGTTCATCATTTACATTGATGACTTGGAGGAGGGGACAAAATGTGGTGTAGTCAAGTTTGCGGATGACACCAAATTGAGTGGAAGAGCAAATTGTAATGAGGATGTGGAGAGTCTGCAGAGGGATATAGTTAAGCTGGATGAGTGGGCAAAGGTCTGGCAGATGGAGTACAATGTTAGTAAGTGTGAGGTTATCCACTTTGGCAAGAAAAATAAAAGAGCTGAATATTATTTAAAGGGTGAAAAACTACAGCATGCTGTTGTGCAGAGGGACTTGGGAGTGCTTGTGCATGAATCGCAAAAAGTTAGGTTGCAGGTGCAGCAGGTTATTAGGAAGGCAAATGGAATGTTGGCCTTCATTGCTGGAGGAATTGAATTCAGGAGTAGGGAGGTAATGTTGCAACTGTATAAGGTACTGGTGAGACCGCACCTGGAGTACTGTGTCCAGTTCTGGTCTCCATATTTGAGGAAGGATATACTGGCTTTGGAGACGGTCCAGAGGAGGTTTACTAGGTTGATCCCTGGCATGAAGGGGTTGACTTATGATGAAAGATTAAATCGTCTAGGATTGTATTCGCTCAAGTTCAGAAGAATGAGAAGAGATCTTATAGAAACATATAGGATTATGAAGGGTATGGATAGGATAGATGTAGGAAGGTTTTTTGAGCTGGCCGGGGAAACTAAAACGAGAGGACACAGTCTCAAGGTTCGGGGAAGTAGATTTAGGACAGAGATGAGGAAAAATAGTTTTTCCCAGAGAGTAGTGAATGTTTGGAATTCTCTATCTAAGGAAGTGGTTGAGGCTGCTTCATTAAACATATTTAAAATTCGGTTAGATAAATTTTTACATGATAGAGGAATTAGGGGATATGGGGAGAATGCAGGTAGGTGGAGTTAGGTCATAAATTAGATCGGCCATGATCTTATTGAATGGCGGAGCAGGCTCGATGGGCCATTTTTGGCCTACTCCTGTTCTTACTTCCTATGTTTCTATGTTGTTTCCCTCAATAGGTGGGGCCAGTAGTAGGACAGAGGATCTCAGTGGACTGGCAGCAATTCAAGGTGGGTTGCTCACCATCACCTTATTAATGGGAATGAGTGGTGGGAAATAAATGAAGATCATACTGGAACAATAAACATTCTAAACATAAATGAAGTTATGACTCAGAAAGCTATTCTGTTAGTTCTTCTACTGAAGAAGAAAGATGTAAGCAAGCTTCAAAAACTTTAGATCTTTTTATGGAGTGTGATAGTACAGATTCTATCACCAATGTGTATATGTACATATGTACAGATTGTAGTGTAGGATGACTGTGATTGGCTGAGAGTGTAGCCACGCCTACTGGCAGGTCTTAAAGGATTGATCCTAGCCAGACCAGGTTATTCTGGACTGGTTGACATACTTGTGATATGCTCCAGTCTTTTAGTTAACAAAAGCCTTGGTTTGGATCAACAAGTCTTTGGTTCTTTTGACGCGCACTACAATTTTATAAAGTAAAAAAAGATTTTGAAGGGATGGAGCGTATGCTACGTCTGGAACGCCTCGACATTGACCCACAGTCAGCTACAGCCTCAAATGACTTTAAGCAATGGGTGAGATGCTTCAAAACATACTTACAGCTCTCTGACCCTTCCGTGATAGAGGAAAACCATCGACTACTAATATTGATGACTATGGTATCCCCGAGAGTCTACCAGAGTGTCCAGGACGCGACCACTTACATCATAGCCATGAAGGTGCTGAAAGAGCTCTACAAGCAACCGGTGAACAGGGTCTATGCTCGGTACAAACTTGAAACAAGAAGGCAACAGCCCGGTGAGCCCTGTAGAGCTTATATTCAGGCACTAAGGGCAATGGGCAGGGACTGTGCCTGCACAGACTGAACTGCTGCAGAGACCACAGACGATCTGATTCAGGATGCCTACGTGGCTGGAATCCAATCAAATGAGGTGAGGCAGCGCCTGCTGGAGAACGGGGGAGAAAACCTAGAGGACGTGATCCAGATCGCAGAGATGATGGAGGCTGCAGTCTTAAGTATGGACATGTACTCTCGGGGCTGGATCCCACACTCTGATGTGAGTAAGATGCCCTCCCTCTACCCTACTACTGCCGCTACGCTGCCCGATGCAATGTATTAAAGTGTTATTTTGGTGGGAGGAACAAGCACAGCAGGTCCCAGTGCCCGGCGAGAAAAGCCAAGTGCCAGAAGTGCCTTAAAAACGGCTACTTTTCTGTAGTCTGTAGCTCCAAAATGGCCACTGTCAAATACAGTGCCTCGTGTGAAGCCCAATCACCACTCTCCATTTCAAACACTTCTTCCTCAGAGCTCTCATCCAATGAGAGCAAGGACTCCACCGTGCAGCAGCACCTGATGTCATGGGGCAGACGCCGAGCGCACAGGGTACAACCCACCCTCGCTGCAATAATGTTCACCCTACCTCACGAAGCAACATCCGACCAGGCCCCACCCCCAATCTCAACTGCCACTGCCGCTGCCAACCAGGGACCCGGCGCCACTGCTGCCAACTGGGGACCCGCCTCTGCTGCCAACCGTGGACCCGCCGCCACCGAGGCAGCTGACCAGGTACCTGCTGCCGCTGCCAACCGGGGACCCGCCACCGCTGCCAACTGGGGACCTGCCACCGCTGCTGACCAGGGACACGCCGCCGCGACCGATGCTGCCGACCTGGTACCCACCGATGCTGCCGACCGGGGACCTGACGCTGCTGACCAGGGACCCGCCACTGCTGACCGCCCCACCACCAACGGCAAGCAGTAACCCCCAACACTTACCGTTGGCTGCAGGCAGTAACGCCAACTCCTCGACACTGTTTTTTCAGTCCCAACATGTTGCGTGATGTCATCACACTGTCCCCATTACAAGTCTCTGCATCAATAACCCTCGACCAGGACTTCCCCCATCCCCTCACAAAAGCAATGGAACTGATTAAAGTGCATGGACACTATACCAATTGCTTATTTGACTCAGGATCAACTGACAGTTTTATCCGCCCAGACCTGGTCCACCGTTGCAGACTGGCTATTCTCCCCACTGCACAGAGAATTTCATTGGCGACCAGATCACACTTGACTGGGGTAAAGGGGTACTGTGTGGCGACCTTGAAAGTTCAGGGCATCACGTTCACAGACTTCAAACTATTAGTCATTCCCCAATTGTGCACCCCTGCACTGCTGGGATTGGATTTTCAGTGCCAGTTTCAAACTGTTTCCCTGCACTTTGGGGGAGGCCTCACGCTCCGCTCTCTGTCTGTAACCACTCCATCCCGGAAACTTCCTGCCAGCGGCAGCCCGAGCGACCCTCCCCCGCACCCTGGGGCCTCACCTGTAGTCTCTCCACCTTCCGAGTTGCTCCGCCAGAGCTTTTTTGCAAATCTCACGCCTGGCTGGAAACCTGTGGGCACCAAAAGCCAGCAATATAGTTAAAGGCGCAGCAGTGCCTTTGACCCAACCTCCCCCTATTCCTTCTCCCCCAGGTCATGTGCTTGAACAGAGGGACCAGCACCACCCCACCAGCTCAGGCCAGACTGTCGACAACACCGTTGGGGAATTGAGCAAAGCAGTGGGCGCACCCTTCAGGCCTGCCGGCGACACGATTCTGGTGACCCCAATCCTGGCGCCACGGTGGTCATGCCGAATGGTCAGGCCCCCTGACCGGTACAGCCCCTAACCTCCATTCACCCTAGGGTTGGTTCTCAAAGAAGGGGTGAATGTGATACTACAGATTCTATCACCAATTTGTATATGTACAGATTGCAGTGTAGGATGACTGTGATTGGTTGAGAGTGTAGCCACACCTACTGGCAGGTCTAGGATTGCTCCTAGCCAGACCAGGTCATTCTGGACTGGTCGACCTACTTGTGATATCCTCCAGTCTTTTAGTTAATAAAAGCCTTGGTTTGGATCAACAAGTCTTTGGTTCTTTCGATGCACACTACAGGGAGATCTTCATTGCTTGACCTGTTTGTGCAATCTGAACTTTATCTGTAACCTTGCTGCACAAACGTATCGATCTTGACTAGTGATTCGGTCTTTTTGCATGTGGGCATGAGTTGTTTCATTACTGGAGGGACTGAACAGAACAATACCCTTTGAGATCATCAACAGGTTCACTTCAGAATTCAAGCTTGGGGCAAGTAATTGATGTCAGTAAGGTACTGCTCTGAAAGACATAATTGTGCTAGAAACTTTATTTAGCTCTGGTAAGTACAAAGTATTTGATAAATGGCTGAGTTATTTCTTAATTTCTTTTTATTTTCATTTTTTTGCTACTTTCTTATGTTTTCTGCAGTTGTCAATCTATTATAACCTGTTCTTATATTTCTTGTTTTATTATTCTAATTTCTTTCTTTTCATTACTGTGCCATCCATAGATCTGAGAGAATTAAGGGTGTGTGGTTAATGCAGGAAAATAGAACCGGGGTGAAATGTGAGCCACAATCTGACTGAATGGCAGCACAGGGACCAGAGGATGAACGGCGCACTCTCACTTCTATTTCTTATGTTCATAGAATCATAGAGTTTTACCACACCACAACAGGCCCTGCAGCCCAAATAGTCCATGCCGACCAAATAACCTGTCAGGTCTTGTCCTATTTGCATGCATTTAGCCAATATCCATCTAAACCCTTCCAATCCCTCTACCTGTCCAAATACAATCTGCTAGAGGAACTCAGTGGGTCAAACAGCATCAAAAGGAATGATCAACATTTTGGACCAAACCCCTTTATTGGCACTTAATAGAGGGATTTTGCATGGAATGTTGAAAATTCTTTTTCTTCTGTTGATGCTGTTCAATCTGCTGAGTTCTGTAATCATTGTTCTTTTAAGATGAATGACTTTACATAGGTTTAACACTTAACCAACTTTATTTTCCTTGAGCTGCTTCCACCAACTTTCAACCCCCATCATATGTCACTTCTGGGTTCTGCCCAATTGCATGCATTACATGCTGGGAAATGTAGTTCTTGTATACACACATAATAGCACCACTTTCTCCTTTAAAAAAGACAAAAGCACAACACAATACTATGTCTACATCATAAAAGTATCTATATTCTGTGGTCAATCTCTTTCCATTAGTTGCATCAGAGGACTTCTGGCTTCACAAAGTCATTCAAGTTCATTCAGGGCATCCGCAAGATTCAGCTGAAGTTAAGAAATCCGTGAAGAGGTTTTTTTCCTGCTCTTCCTTTTCCAGTTTATCAGTAAAGTCATCTCAATAGCTGTTGATTTTGCTCTTGCAGTACCTCACCAGATGCTGAGAAATCACTTCAGAGGAACTGCATATGTCAGCAGAACTAACCATCTTCACATAAAATACTAGTTCCTCACACATCTTCGTGCTTCAGCAAAAACACCCTATTGAAAGATCTGACATTTGCATTTTGTATCTCTGATTCTCCTTGTTGTGTAGGAGCATGCTTATGTGCCTCATCAGTGAATTTTTTGAAAATGGCAAATTTCCTTCATGACATCATCTAATTTAGCTGAGAGATTTGCCATAGATTTTTGCACATGTTCATTTTTTTCACGCTGGTGCATCAGAAGCTTTCATTTCCACTTCTTGCACAATTTCATACAAATATTTATTCACTCCCTTATATTCCTGTTTTGACGATAGCAATTGATCTGGGGCTTTAACATATCCATTATACAACTCTGTAAGCTTCATTCCAGGTTTATCAATCTTGGCGACAGCTACTGCAGTGGGTGACATACTGTAGATGAAAGAAGATGGCTTGCATTTTCCAATTACTTATCGTGAAGAGAGTCTTCAAGTTGAGTTCAGATTCTTGTATCGATATATTCTTATCCTTTAATTCAGCCATTCTTTCTTGTAAATGCAGCTGAAGTCACTCAATAGAGTCTGTCAACAATCTGCCCATTGTGTCTGATAGTCGCTTACTGAGTTATTCATTCTTTTCTTCATGCTGAGTCTCTACATGTCTCCAATGTTCTTCAATGCTGCCAGGCCGGTCTTCAGCCTTTATCAGAGCTGCAATTGGCTGGGAAAGTTCAGCTTCTACGTCTGGTAAAGTTTCTGCTCACTTCATTGTTTCCGCAGTGTCTGTTCAGCAAGTTCCAGACGTTCCTATAACTGTCCATTTTTGTCTTCTAGCTGTCGTAAGAAGGCATCCTTATTTGCCAATTATTTTCCAGTTTGTCATTCATGTCATGTAATGAGGTTGGTTTCCTCTGTACATTAAAGTATCACTTCTCAAATGTAGTTATCCTTTCTTCCATGAGTGTTGTGTGCTTATCTTTGGTCTGTGAAGACATTATGAAAACTCTTCACCCGGTCAAGCTCTTCACATGCACACAGACCTAATATTGGCTGCACTCTCCTTTCTACATCAGTAGCTGTGATGTTAGAAGCTGCCCTTTGTGTTTGAAGATCACCACACAGCCACCCCTTTACTGGAACAAGTGTAGCCTGTTACTTTTAATTTCGCAGGATAAATCTTGCTTTTTACGGTGAGAGTCTTGAAATCACCCATAGTTAACAGATTCATCTGGGCTCTGGTGTTGAGTGAAAATGGAATCACTGTCTCATTCTCAGTCATTGAAATTATCCATTCTGTTTTAAGCAGCAGTCTGTAGTGAATCCACGAAGAATTCCTCCATTTCTTCATCCACTGTATACACCTTTCTCTTGATGTCCCTGCTTTTCAGCAGTTTGCAAAATTATTCTTTTTCCCACATTTATAGCAGGACTTTTCATAGGCTGGACAGATCTTTGGAATATGTCTATCTCTGCATCTGCTGTATTTGCTTTTTGAACTTACCATTTTACTTTGTTGTTGCTTTTGGAAACTCCTGGTGCTCTGCTCATCTGTTTTCACTATGTGCGCTGTTGTGTCTATCTTGTTCAGCTCCTTAGCTTGTGCTCATGTGGTCTCTGCTGCCCTACACATATTCACAGCTTTTTCCAGAGTCAAATCTTTTCCAAGCAACAGTCTTTCTCTAATTCCATTATCTGGAATTTCGCAAACTATTCTGTCTTTAATGAGTGAATTTTTCAAATCTCCAGATTTACAGGACTTGCTCAGTGTGTGAAGCTCGACTAAGTCTGGTCAAAATAAATACATTGTGTAGTGATAGTTATCATGTTTGTATTGCTACTCTCAATGTCTTAAGGATCATAGTTCCTGTTTGATTATACTTAGCTGCCAGCAGGGAGGCTCACACAGATGGAGAGATTGCTGTATGAGAGATCTGTAATGGAGGTTGGCATGCCTCATGCTGGCTGCTTACAACAACTTTAAAGTAAAGAACCTTTTCCTTCATTCATATGTTGTCTAAGAACTCACACATATGCATACAAAATGAAACATGATGTAAGAAGTGGAATGAAGGAAATTAAAAGGAAATACTTTAAAAGGAAAAATCTAAAGTTAGCAACTGATCAATGAAAGTGAAAGTAGCTCTTCACAAATTAGCAAGAAAAATAGAAGCTAACAAAGTGGAAAAATGGAAGGATTACATCCACCAGCAAAACCAGCTGACAGATAATGTGGCTGACAATTGGAACAGATTTAAACAGCATTTTGGATTGTATTTAGTGGCAGTAAGAAATGATGGGAAAAGTGATAAATTGAAGGTGTCAGTTATCTTACATGTCATGGGTGATGAAGCCCTGGAAGTGCATAATAAATTCACATTTGCTGCTGAAGGAGATATAATGAAATTTGAAAAAATAATGGAATAGTTTGAGGCATGCTGCATACCTAAATATAATGTGATGTTTGAGAGACATAGATTTTTCACGTGTACAGGAACTAAAAGAAAGAGTTGATGAGTATGTGACTGAATTGAGAAACAGAAGCAAAACATGTGAATATGGTGGACTGACGACTTGCTGATAGAAGACAGAATTATGTGTGGGATAAAAGACAGAATTGTGTGTCGTATTCCAGATAATAGTCTAAGGGAAAGACTGCTAAGAGAGCAAAATCTAGACTGGAAAAATTGACTATTTTTTATAATTACTAACTGAAAAGGGTGGGCAAAGTGGAGAAAAGGATTCACAAGGATGTTACCAGACTGGAGAAATAAAGTTATAAGGAAAAGCTGAATATGCTAGGATATTTTTTCCCTTGAGCATTAGCCGTCTGAGAAGCAATCTTTGAGAGACAACTTAAAATCATGGAGTATAAAGGTAAATAGTTTTAATCTTTACCCCATAATAGGAAGAGGAAAACTAGACAGCTCAGGTTAAAGATGAGGGGAAATTTTTCAAGGGAGCTAAGGGTTTTTAAAAAAACATATCTGTGTATATGAAACCATATATGGACTTCTGGAACAAACTACCAGAGTAAATGGTAGAAGCAGGGACAATTACAATGTCTAAAAGACATTTAATCATGAGCAAGGAGACACACAGAAGACTGCAGATAGTGGAATTTGAAACTAAACACGATCTACTGAAGAGGCTTGTGTTATTATGCATATAAATAAGAACTACATTTCTCAGCATGCAATGCACACAAATGGGCAGAAGCCAGAAGTGACTCACAATGAGGGTTGTCATTGGAAGTCCATGGTAACAGCTCAAGGAAAATAAAGTTTGTTAAGTATTAAACCCATGTAAAGCTATGGATTTTTCCAGTCTAGATTTTGCTCTCTTAGCAGTCTTTCCCTTAGACTATTATCTGGAATACCACACACAATTCTGTCTTTTATCAGCGAGTCGTCAGTCCACCAAATTCACATGTTTTGCTTCTGTTTCTCAATTCAGTCACATACTGATCAACACTTTCTTTCAATTTCTGTCCACGTGAAAAATCTGTCTCTCAAACATCACATTATATTTAGGTATGCAATATGCCTCAACTTTTCTAGATTAACAATACCCTTCCTATAGCAGGCAAATAGAACTGTATGCATTACTCCAAATATTATCTTATTAATGTGTTGAATATCTGTAACATGATGTTCCAACTCTTGTATTCAATGCCCTGACTGATGAAGGCAAGCGTGATAAATGCTTTCTTCACCACCCTCTCTACCTGTATCACCACTTTCAGGGAACTATATACCTGTACCCTTAAGCCTTTCTATCCAACAATCCTATCCAGGACCCCACTATTTACAGTGTATGCCCTGATTTAACCTACCAAAAAGCAAGAGCTTTGACTTATCTAAATTAAACACCATCTGCTATTCCTGAACCTGATCACCCAGTAGATCAAGATCTCACTGTATTATTAAATAACCTTCATCACTGTCCACTATACCACCAATTTTTTTTAAATAATTATCATTTGTATCGATAAAAGGCAAAGGAGGAAAAACCCAACACCCAACCCCAACCAACCAATTTTCCCTTGCAACCGCTGCAATCGTGTCTGCCTGTCCCGCATCGGACTGGTCAGCCACAAACGAGCCTGCAGCTGACGTGGACTTTTTACCCCCTCCATAAATCTTCGTCCGCGAAGCCAATTTAATAATACAATTACTTAATTAATAAACCATACAAAACAATACAATAATATTTTAATTTTCTCCCCAACCCCCTCCCCGCCAAGAAAGAAAAAAAAGAGGAAGAAGAAAAGAAAAGAAAAGAACACCTACTTCAACATATATAATATTATTAACACATATAATATTCATTGACTATTTTTTTATAATTACTAACTGAGAAGGGTGGGCAAAGTGGAGAATGTGGATGGACTTTTATTCATAAAATCCATATATGGTTCCCAAATTTTATAAAAGTTTCCAATTTGTTTCATTAAACAATAAGTAATTTTTTCTAAAGGTATACAATTTTGCATATCAATATGCCATCTGTCAATTCTCAGTTTTCCACATTACTGCTGTACATTTCTTGCTGTCACTATGGCTACATTTAAAAATGTTTCTTGATATTTATCCAATTTCAATTTTACATCTTATTCTTATATATTCCCAAGTAAAAATATTCTTGGGTCTTTTTGTATCTTTATCTTCATAATTTGCCCTAACAATGTACTCAAATTGTTCCAAAAATTTTCCACTTTCTCACAGGACTATACTAAATGTAAAAAAGGTTTCTATTTCCTTGTTACATTGAAAACATTTATCTGGATCATTAGAATTTAGTCCATCTAATTAATGTGGAGTATAATATAATTGATGAAGAAAATTATATTGAACCATTTGATATCTAGCATTAACTGCATTTGTAACATTCTCTTGACACAATTCTGACCATATTTCCTCTTGAATTTGTATATTTAAATCTTTCTCCCATTGTAATTTTGATTTATATAAATCATTTTTCTTTTAGTTTCTTGTAATTTTATATACATATTACTAATAAATTTCTTGATAATACATATACATATCTGTTATTATACATTCAAATTGACTTTGTTCCGGGGTCTCAAACATGTTCCCAATTTCTTTTTTAAATATGATTTTAATTGATAATATGCAAAAATTGTATTATCTTGTATATTATATTTACCTTTTAATTGCTCAGGTTAAAAAGGAAGACCCCAAAAAACAATCTTTTACCCTCTGTATGCATTTACTATATCAATTATCAAATAAAGAATTGTTCAAAGTGAAATTAATAAGTTGATTTTGTTTTAACAATATTTTAGGTAATTGATAATTCTTAATCCCTCTCTCCATATGATTCCAATTCCATATTTTCAATATATGTTTTAAAATTGGTACTTCCATATTTTCTTTAAATAATTTGCTATTCTATTTATACAAAATCTGTTCTGGGATGGTTTCTCCAATTTTATCCAATCAAGCTGAACACAAGCTGTTTTCTCACCAAGTTGATAGCAGAAGGACAAAAATCTTAATTAAGCAGCTTTATAATAATTTTTTAAATTCAGTAATCTTAGGCCTTGCTGATCAAAATTCCATATTAATTTTTCAAGACCAATTCTTGAAATTTTACCTTTCCAAATAAATTTTCTTAAAATTTTATTCAAACTCTGAAAGAACATTTCTGGCACATGAATGGGTAATGATTGAAATAAATATTGTAAAATATTCATCTTAATACAATTCACGCATCCTATTAACATTATTGGTAAATCTTTCCATCTTCTCAGATCTTTAATCTTTTTTAATAGCGGTGAGTAATTTAACTTAAATAAATAATTTATATTTCTGTCAATTTTTATTCCCAAATACTTGAATTTTGTCAATCTTTTACATTGTGAATAATCCATATCAACCATAGGCATCACCTCACTTTTATCACCATTAACTTTATAACCCGATTCTAATCCATATTCTATTAATCTCATATTCAACTTGTTCAATGATATTTCTGGGCTTGTTAAATATACTATAACATCGTCCGCAAACAAACTAATTTTATATTCTTTTTTACCTATCTCAAATACATCAATTTATTTATCACTTCTAATTATTTCTGCCAATGGCTCTATTGCTAATGAAAATACAAAAAGTGACAATGGACAACCTTGTCTAGATTACCTTTCTAACAAAAAATGGTTTTGATATTTGTCTATTCATAACCATTTTGCTTTTGGTTGATCATAAAATGCTTTTATCCAATTTACAAAAGTATTTGGAATCCCAAATATATTAAGAACTTTAAACAAAAAAATCCCATTCCAATCTATCAAATGCTTTCACTGTACCACAATTTTACTGTGGTCCGCAAACTTACTAATCATATCACCTACATTCTTATCGAAATCTTTAATATAAATGAGAAACAATAGGGAACCCAGCACTGCTCCCTGGGGCATACCACTGACTCCAATCTCCATTACCATACTATGTCTCCTACCATCAAGTTAACTCTTTATCCAATTGACTGTGTCATCCTGGATCCTATGTGATCTAACCTTCCCAACCAACTTCCCATGTGTTACCTTGTCAAAGGCCTTGTTGAAGTCCATATAGACCAACATCTACCACCCTGCTGTCATCAATTTTCTTGATCCTTTCTACAAAAAAAAACTCATATTTCAATCCATATCTAAAAATACAAACAGGATAAAAAAGGAAGAACTTTAAACAGAAATAAAAAGTGTTGCCAGGGTTTTGAATTCTTGACTATCAAGACTTATTCTTACAGGAGAGGAAGGTGGCACAGTTTGGGATCTCTAGTTTCTACCAGAAAATAGAGTCAACTATTCACCATGGCAAATTTCTTTCAGTTTGGCAGTCACCTCCCTTGTTGAAATTTCCTACTTGAACAAGAGTGAGAAATACACAATAGTACAGCTGGAATCTTCTGTACACAAGCATTAGCTGGGCAGCTGTTATTTTTGTAAAGCAATTACTGCTTGAATGCTAAACAAGACATGGTCATGTAAAATTTGTCCAATTTGAAAATGATTCTGACATGATTTGCAGCATGTCCAAACATCGTTATACCAAGAAAGTGTGCACCCGAGTTATTAAGCTTTTAATTTATTTTTTGAACAACAATTACATTGTTTTGATGGTGCCAATTAAGGAAAATCAGCTGGTCTCTGTGACTTTCACGTGACAACAAATCTATCTATGGTTAATTATGTAAAAAAGCTTCCATGACTGAAACATGAAAAATGATATTACGTATCTGATTGTAATTATGTATTATGCTGCGATGTGCTAGCTTTGTGAAATGAGTCTTCTCTTCCTTACTTAGTTTCAACAAACAAATGGTCTCTCTAGATCTTCATTTGCAACTTGAAATGATTCATTGAATCATTTGCAAATCTGGACAGCAGATGTTTTAAGTAAGACCCAGAATAGTAGTGCGGCAGATGAGAGAAATGAGGCAAACATACAAGATAAAACAAGTAAGTACAGGTAAGTTTGGGTAAGGGAGAGTGGAAGGATTGATAGACAATTCTGCATTTATTAAATGACAGATAAAGCAGGTGAACTCAGGGCATGGATAGGTACATAGGACTGGGATACTCCTTCTATTAAGATTCCTGGGAGATTGTTTAGTGAGATCATATGGGTAGACACAAAAAAATAAGGGAGTGATCACTCTGTGGGTTTGCATTACAGTGTTTCAACTATCAGCAGGAAACAGGGGAGCAAATATATCGGGAGATAACAGACAATGAGCCAGGGAGAAAAGAGCAAAGAATTTATAATACAGTAAAACCCCTGTTATTCAGAATTCAAGCGACCAGCAAAAAAAAAAGAAAGAAAATTTAAATAAATAAGAATAAATAAAATTTGAAATAAAAATTTAAATTGTAAAAGTAAATGTTCTCTGAAGTAACACATAAACCTTTGGTGACTATAGGAGTAAATATTCAGCTAGTGGAGTTCCTTGGTCGTGCTTTGCTTGTACCAGCTGTTTGAATAAAGTTTGAATAAAGTTGTGTTTGAATAAAATGTGTTGCTCAGGAAGAAGAGCTGGTCGATGCCTTTCTTAAGTGTCTCCTTTTCCCTGCTTTGTAAGAGTTTTTAAAATGTTTATTTGTATATTATTAAGCTTATTAGTAAGATTATATCTGTAAACTTGGGGGAGGGGTCTGTTATGATAGCATGGTTAGCATAGCAGCTTGCGCAACGTTGTTGCAGTGCCAATATCCGAGGTTCAACTTTAAATTTAAATTTTGTAAGTTATAGGAATTATCTGATTAAAGTGAACTTTACATGATTAAGATTTTAATGCTGATTTTTTTTCCCAAATTACTTTACGTTTTGCACTGTCTTTTGTCTTTTTCTTAATGCTGATGTATTAGTTAGGTATTGTCCATGCGACTCCCTCTTCAAAAAAAACGTCGCATCACCCTCATCAGTGTCTATGCTCCAACCCTCCAGGCGGAACCAACAGAAAAGGACAAGTTCTACACTGACTTGCGCAACCTCATTCAACGCACCCCTACAGCCGACAAGGTTGTCATCCTTGGTGACTTCAATGCTCGCGTCGGCAAAGACTCAGAAACCTGGCCAGGAATCCTGGGCAAGCATGGTGTTGGCAAGTGCAACGACAATGGGCGCCTCCTGTTGGAGCTCTGCGCAGAACAGCGGCTTGTCATTACAAACACCCTTTTTCAGCAGAGGGACAGCCTGAAGACTACCTACAGGTATAAAAGAGGTTTACAAAGTTGTTGCCAGGAGAAGGGATATTCAGTTATTGTGAGAGACTGGAGAAACTAGGCTTGTTATCCTCAGGGCATAGGAGGCTGAGAGGGGATATTATTGAGGTCTATAGGGCCATAGATAAGGTGAATAGCACTGTCACACTGAACACTGTTGCACCTCAGGGCTTCGATGACTGCATCGCCAGATCCAGCTCCAACAGAGTCATCAAATTTGCAGATGACACAGCAGTAGTTGGCCTCATCAGCAACAATCATGAGTCACTCTACAGAGAAGAGGTGGAAAATCTTGTAATATGGTGAGAGAGTAACCTGTGTCTCAACATGGACAAGACGAAAGAGATGATCTGGACGTCAGGAGGATCAGAAATAACCACTCTCCACTACATATCAACAACACTGTAGTAGAGAGAGTGGAGAGTAACAAGTTCCTTGGAGTTCATTTAATTAATGACCTAGTATGGACAGTCAACGTCTTCTCATTTGACAGGAAGGCACATCAGCGACTCCACTTACTGAGAAGACTGAAGCGGGCAAAGTTACTGGTCTCCATTATGTCAACCTTTTATAAGAGCTCTATTGAGAGCATCCTGGCCGACTGCATCACAGTGTGGTACGGTTGCTGCAGAGAAATGGATCAGAAATCAATCCACAGGACCAGAGGTGTGGCAGGTAGGATCACTGGAGACTTTCTCCCATCCCCCCACCCCCATCGTCATGATATACCTTGTCTGAAGAGGGTGCACAAAATCATTGAGGACCCCTTCCACCCTGCATGCAACATCTTTCAGCTGCTCCAGTTATGGAAGAGAGAGGAAGTGGCTTCTGTCAGTTGTGATCAATCATGGGTACTGCACCTCTGGTAAGCTGGAGTAACCTCTCGAAGACGCAAGTCAGGGCAGAGTTGATTTAGCGAACTCTTTGTTGCTGATGCAGGGGGACCCTCCTTTCCATGCTAATGACAGGTCCAAAGAAATGACAAAAGTCGATACAATTCGGTGTCAGCAGCATTGCAGGAGTTGCCGACTTTGACACTCCGACTCTGTATTTTTTCCCATGATTTACACCTAAAGCCTCTCCCATAAGTGGGTATAGCCACAAGGCAGCAGAAGTTTGAAATTGGACTTTTCCCTCTCCTAGAAGAGTTACCATCTATGGTTAACAAGTCCCATCTACCCAGAGCAACTGGTTATAAGGCACCAGTGGCCCACTTTTGCCCTTCTCCTTTCAGTGAGAACAGTTCCACTGGGAGATGGACTTGATTGTCAGAGGCTGTTTGAGATGCATGCCATGAAGAGCATTTGTGTAGCAGTGGGAGATCGTCCCCACTACCACCCTTCGGCTATGACAACTTTTAGAAGAGATTCAGGAATATTAGGGACAACACCACCAGGCTGAGGAACAGCTTCTTCCCACAGGCAATTCTTGTTCTGTGTACCGAAGTTAGCATTAACAAAGTTCACCAGGCTTTGGTGCTTAACAGGCAAATGCTTACCACTCAGGAGGATTCTTGCTGGTTTTCAGAGAGAGATTCCTTTTGTTCCCGGACATCCACACCTGATTCCTTTCCATTGAGTCTTGCTGACGAAACTTGCCCCCTTCAGGGTTCTCCAGATGATCCTCTTTCTTTCAGGTCACCTCAGACAGTCAGTCTTCTCCTTTGACCAGACAGCCTTCCAGAGGTTTGCCAGCTTTGTCCTTCTGGAACTGATTTCTGTGTCTCTTCTCTCTGTTTTGCTCCCTCCCTCTCTGAGAGCAAAACTGTTCTGTTTCTGCCTGCAAAGATCACATGCTCTCCCAGGCAAGCTGCTGTCATACTTTATTGACTCCTGCAAAAAGCACTCTGCAAAAGTCCTGCAAAAATTCTGTTTTAAAATGTTTGTGTGCAAGCTGCTCTAAAAATTCCTCCCAAACAACCTCTAAATACTCAGCCACAGTTGCAATTGAATAGGTTATAAAACTTCTACAAGGGCACTGTGAAAAGTAGACTGACTGGTTGTATCACTGCATGACTTGGTCATTCGAGTGCCCTGTAATGCAGCAAACTGTCCATCACAGGCTCCGATCTCCCATCCACTGGAAGACATCTAAAGTGAGTGGCTGCCTCAGAAAGGCAGCCAACATCATGAAGCACACCAATCTCTCTGGTCACAGCCTCATTTCACTGCTACAGAAGCCTGAAGATCAGCATTTCTAAGTTCGAGAATAGCTTTTTCCCAATGGGCCTTACCCACCTGATCATAAACTCCTGCACCACAAAAGACTCGTCTGCTCTTGTGAAACACCACTTTTTTTCTTGCATAAACTGTAATTTTGAATATATGTTATCTTTTATACTTATTAATTATTTTGGTGCAATAATTTATTGAAGATTTTTTAGAAGTATCTATTTGGCTGCAGCACCTAAAAATTTCAGCCATATGTTCATTGCATTTATGTGTGTATTTATAAATCATTTTTATTATCACGTTCAAACTGGAGGGAAGAGCAAAGCTGCCAGGAGAAGAGAATCCTAGTAGACAAGGGATAATGAGGTTCTGCTCGGGAGAAAGAAGGCAGTGTGTGAGGTACAGGCAGCTGGGATCAAGCAAAGCTCTTGAGGAATACAACAAATGCATGAGTAAAGTTCAGAGGAAAATCAGGAGGGCAAAAGAGGATCTGTTATCTTTGGTAGATATGGAAAAGGGGAATCCTAGGAGATTACACAAATATATTGAGAACAAAGGACAATTAGATCAATGTAGTATTCTATGTATGGAGGCATGGGAGAGGGGCAATGCATTGAATGAATAATTCTCGCCTACATTTACCTTGGAGAATGTCTTAGAAGTTCGAGAATTCAGGGAAGAGAATAGTGATGTCTTGAAACATATTCACATTACATAAGAGATGATCTTAAGGCACATAAAGATGGATAAATCTCCGAGGCCTTACTAGGACATTATTGGGAGAAGTTGCTTAGAGAAACACAAAACCTGCAGATGCTTAAATCTTGAGCAGACAAAGAATTACTGGAGGAACTCAGCAGGTCAAAGAGCATCCATGGATTTAAATGGTCAGTCAACATTTCGGGTCTGGACCCTTGATCAAGATCAAAGGTAAGGGAGCAATGATAAAGGGGGAAAGAAACTGGGGGAGAGGGCTAGAGGTGACAGGGCATAGAACAGAAGGTATGAGAGAGGGAGTGATAGGAAGATAGAGAAAAAGCTAGGAAGGGAGGAGTGGAATAAAAGTTTGAGGCAGAGAAGAATGTACAAGTGTGGACAAAGCTCAACTTGAAACAGTGGAATCAGTGGTGGGGCCTCCTAAAACAGAAAAATTAGAAAGCTGAAATCCTCACCAGTCTCATCTTCTTGGCAGAACTTGTTCTCACACTCAATAACTTCATTTTTGATGCTTCTCATTTCCTTCAAATCAAAAGTATTGGCATGGGTACTCCTGGATCCCAGCTATGCTTGTCTGTTTGCTGGATACATAGAACAGTCTTTGATCCAAACCTACCCCAGCACTACCCCTCAACTCCCTCCGATACATTGATGACTGTATTGGAGCTGCTTCCTGCATCTCTACAGCACTCGCAGTTTCACCAACTTTGCCACTAACCTCCACCCAGCTGGACCATTTCTGACAATTCTCTCCCATTTCTAGATCTCTCTGCCTCCATCTCCAGAGACAAGTTATATCCTGACTGTCTCTCTGTCCACTGATTTCCACAACCACCTTGACTGCCTCTCCCCCACCCTATCTCATGTAAGGATGCTATCTCATCTGATCTCAAGATGATGCCTTCCATTCCAGGACATCTGAAATGTCAAGCAAGCAACACAGTTTCCCCTCTGCTGTGGTCAATAGCGACATCTCCTTCATTTCTTCAGTTTCTCAGAGATCCACTCTTATCCCTCACCCTTTTTAAACAGAACAGGGATAGGGTCCCCCTTGCCCTCACCTTTCACCCTACCAATCTCTGTATCCAACATATCATTCTCCATCATTTCTACCAGCTGCAACCAAACCTCACCACCAGACACATACACCCCTTTCTGAATTCCACAGGGACTGCTCCCTCCGTGACTCCCTTGTCAGCTCATACCTCCCCACCCATCTCTTTATATCCCATGAAAACTTCCCCTGCGGCCACAGGAGGTGCAGCCCTTTAACCCACTCTTATCCCTCCTCTTCCTTGATTCCATTCTCTTTCAACCTTATCTCCCCACTGGATTATTCTGCTCGATCCTCCCATCTCCTCTCCCACAACCTTTGCTTCAATCTGATCTCCCTTTTGTTACAAGATCAAACCAGCAACCACAAAGAAGGCATATCACACAGGGGTAAAGATGACAGTTACTTTATTAACAAAAATTCACCTTCAAAGTTTAATTCAAAAATCCCCCCTTTTATAACAATGTCCTCTGGTTACTATGCAAATCTCTATAACTAATAAATTCCACAGCCTAAATATAACATATGTAATTAAAGTCTAAGTTATATTTCCAACCAGCCCACAGAAAAACATAGACACAAAACAAACACAAAAACACACAAGACTCACAAAACTTCAATCTCAACTAAAGCAAAGATCATAAACAAAATTCAGTTTGTTTGGTAAACTGAAGGCAAAAGATCTTTGAGAGAGAGAGCACAAAATTCAAAGTTGTCTTGTGTTGCTTGCAGAGAGAGGAACCACTGGCTTGGTCCAGATCCTTCTGGCTGCCTTCGGAATGTTATTCCTTTTTGAAATCCTAACATTCTAAACTGTCCTCCAGACCATGACTCATGCTCTGGGCCTTCTTCCACTCCACAGCACCACCCAGTGGTAGTTTATCGTCCAAGTCCAGAAATCTTTAGATCATTTTCTGCGCATGCTCAGTCCATCTCCCACTGTCTCAGCCGTCCACCTTCACCTTGGCTCTCTAAGGCAAACTGTCACTTTTTAGCATAAAACCACACAAGACATAGGCCAATACGCAACACAGAACTCTGTAACACTTTATACCATCATTTTCCCCTTCTCATAATTTCCCAGCTCTGGCACCCTTTGTTTCAATCACCCACTGTGTGACTCATCTTCCTCCTTTGTTTTTCTCACCTCTCCCTTTGGCTGGCATCTGCCAATCTTATGCCTCTGACTGCCATGCTTTGCCTTTTTTGGTTCATCTATCTATCCCACATGGACTCCTATCTCACCCCTCCCACCTCTGCACTGGCTTCTCTTCTCTGCATTCCAAGTAGTGATGAAAAGCTTGGGCCCAACCATTCTTTCTCTCCACTGATGGTACTCAACACACTTAGTTCCTCCATCAGACTGTATTTACTTCATGGACCCTATTGCAGGCAGCACAAGAATATTTCCTGAGATGAGCAGGTGATCCTTTAACCTCTTCACTGGGGTTTTAGATGCTTCCAATAATTCTTGATGGACTCAATGCCATCCAGAATTTTTCTTTTTCATTTTGAGCGATCTTACATTTTTGAAAAAGTTATGATTTTTTAATTTCTTCTATCCACTGGTAATTTATTTATTCCTCTTGTCTGCTTTAAAGAGCCATTGTTGCAGCTCAATATATGAAGCACATTTAAATGTAATCTGTTAAATTTTTCAGGAAAGTGAAGGCTTTGAATTCACATCCAGTTACCTTGCTGAGTAAAGGTTGTCGTCAGGGCTATCTCTCATAGTTGAGGATTATGGCCTTTGTTCAGTTGATCCACAGAGCAAAGATGCCTGTGCATGTATTTGTTCAACATGTACTTGATGTTGCACTCCAAGAAGCATATGATACTTCACAAATTGACCAACTAATTCCGGTGGCATGAAAACCACAACGATTGGAGCTGATGGATTTGTTGTAGCCTTTGTCCACCTTCACAGCTGTTGAGTTCAAAGTAACTTTGCCCACTTGTTCCACTGTTGTGAACTTGGTTAGATTATTCTTTGTCAGGGATCTCACCCTCAACCTTACTGCCATGGGTGGCCCTACCAGGAACATAGCTTCAGACAGCATCACAGGACCACTCAAGCTTCTCCACCATGACAAGGTGTCAATTCCCGAAGTAGTGAGTAAAGAAATTGATATGCTAGCCTTGCTTCATGCTATTTATCATTGCATTCCTGGAACTAGATTCCAAATGCTTCCAGGAATGTCCCCTCCTTCACTTTAAAAATAATATCACCTTATTATGATAGATCACTCCATGAGGTCACTTTAACCCATTTAATTTGCTGTTGAGAGCTTAACCTGGTCCATGCCGTCAGTCATATATCCCTTGACAGATAAAACGTAATTCCACTTGCATCTTTGTTACTGGGAACACGTCACAAGGCAAAGCAAAGGACCAGCATGGATTAGATGAATCCAGAGAGCATCCAATTTATAATATTAACTTCAGAAAACATTTAAGCATTCATTCCAGTTCCATCTCTCATAGTTGATTGAACAATATCACATTTCATTAACAGACAAGCGCTGCTTTAGTGTGGATGAAAGCTATTTCAGATTTCAATGAGGTCCAGTAACATTAAAATTGAATTCAGAAAGGTGCTAATTTTTATTCCACTTGCTCTCTTTGCAATAATCACAAGGCATAGATTTGAAATCTTTAGCACCAGAGGCAAAATGGGGAAATAAGGAATGTTGTCATAAGCTGGGTTGCATAAATAAGGAATGAACAAAGCAAATTCAAAAGGAATTGTACATCTGCTTGAAAAAATATTCAGTAGGCTCTAGGGAAGGAGTTGCAGGAATGGAACTAATTCAAGAGGTTTTTAAAAGAGCCAGTACTGGAGTGATACTTCAAAAGATCTCCTGTGCTGTAAGATCAATAAAATTGCCTGACAAAAGATCATGCTGTACTGAGATTCAAGTAGCAAATCTCTTCACAGACAGATGTTAAACATTCAGTTAAACATAACTGTAATGGTTCACCAGAATATGTACAATCATACCCTGAAGAAGAGCCTCATGACCTCTTGAATGATTCCAAACAGGGGTGAGGAACTGAAACAAAACAAAGGAGAACATGCATAAATTTGAAAAATGGGAAACCAATTGCCTTATGAGGTGCAACACAGATTAAAACGAGGATAAATAGGGAAGTCGCTCATCATTTGGAAGGTACATGGCTGCTCAGGACATGGCTTCACCACAGAAACAGCAACCGTTGGAATGTCACGCCAAAATTAAGGTAAGTTTCTAAAGGGATAGAATTGAAAACTAAGCCTGTATCAAACTTTGCATCACACCCCTGGCAGAATTCTGGATGGATGGTTCAGGAGGAAAATAGGAGAATACAACACAGTTCTCTTCGAGGGCTCAGTAGTGAAGAGAGTCAAGGACTTCAAGTTTCTGGGTGTCAACATCTCCAAGGACCTTCACCCTCCATGTTGATGCAATCTCGAAGAAGGCTTGCCAGCAACTATACTTTGTGAGGTGTTTGAGGAGATTAGTTATGCCATTGTAGACTCTCAAAAACCTCTACAGGTGTACCATTGGAGAGCATTGTGTCTGGTTGCATCATTGTCTGGTTCAGAAATGTCATTGTTCAGGGCAAGAAAAAGCTCCAGAGGGTTGTTATCTCAGCCTGTGACATTATGGACACCAGAATTCACTTCACTGAGGAAATCTACAAGAGATGGTGTCTTAATAAAGCAACCTTGATCCTCAAGGATTAACACCACCCAGGCTATTCCCTCTTTACTCTGCTACTATTGGGAAAAAGGTAGAGGAGCCTAAAGATGAGCACTCTGCAGCACAAGAACAGTTTCTTCCCCGCTGCCATCAGATTCCTGAATGATCAATGAACCAAAGACACTGCCTTACTTTGACTTTTCGTGCACTATTTAAAATTTATATTTCATAAGATGGTTTACATTGTGAGAGATAATAGAATATAGGAAGTAAAGCTGGTATGAATGAAATAAGGAATACTAGACTAGATTAGAGGAAGTTAAGTAAGTGCTGAGTAGGGATGAATTCTGATAAGAGTGTGAGGAAGGGTTACGCAAGTATAATAGAATAAGGGTCATAGAGATAGACAGAATTAGAAGGTTCTGCATATACAATTAGTAAGTCCTGGGGATGAGATGTGTGGATAAGGACAAAGGCAGATTCATGAATAAGGACAATGACATGATGGGACCCAGACAGGATACCCCATGGTCTTCCAGGTTTACAGAAACTCCACATAGGCAGACAGAATTACCAAATGCCAAACCAATCCAGGAGGCAGAAGAATGTTAGGGGGGTGGAGAGGGTATCTCTACACTGAAATGAACTGTATAAAAGTTGGGTGAGCCCCAGTATGTGTGTGTATTCCCAGGGTAAGGGGAAGCACCCAACTTTGCACTGTTGTACAATAAATGTTCTTGTTCTCAATTTTTGTCTTGAGCGAAATCTGTGAAGGTACTTCTGTTTCTCACAAATGGGGGCTCGTCCAGGATCGCACTCCCTCCACTGACAGAGTGCCCGATGACGGGGGTAGGTGCACCCTGGCTGATTCAGCTGGACTCCCGGACGACGGGTGACTGGTCAGTGGACGAAGCGAGTGATATCCAAGAAGAGGCATTGAGAACAAACGACAGGAGAATGTTAAGGAAGCGCGCTAGGAATAGCTACTGGATCCCGGTAAGAGGAATTTTATTTACCTGCTAGTATGGGAGGAGTAAGTAGCAAGGGAAACAGTCCTAAAGAAAGACGGGAAGATCAGATACCTAAACGTAGTCCGTTAGGATTAATGTTATCTGATTGGGGTGCGGGGAAAACCCGTGGGATAGATAAACAGACCATGGTCAGATATTTCTGTAAGGAATGGGTTAAGAATCCAATAAAAGGGAGTTCAGTAAATTGGCCAAAGTTCGGATCTAATGAGGACTGGATGTGTCAGGCATTGAACATCTGGCTCTACCAAAATCAAGGAGGTAATACCGAGAGCAGAGAATATGCAGCCTGTTGGCTCAGTGGATCGTTTGATCAAATGATTTTGAGCGAAAAGGAATATAAGAACAAGAAGGATGAGGAACCTTCTGCCCCTGAAATACAAGGATTGGATGTGTTACATTCCCTTCCTCCACCTTATGTTCACCCTGTACTGGCTCCTATCTTCCCCCTCTCACCTACGCTTTACCCTTCTTTACCTTCCCCTCCTCCTCCACAGTTAGAGAAAGAAAAAGAAAGTAGGGGTGGTATGATGACCCACTCACAGAGTACAAGATTACCGCCTCAGTTGACACGAGAGGGAGGAGACTTTGATTATGAGGGTCATTCAGAACAGTGTGAGACCCTTCGGGAGGGAAAGGCAAAACCCTTTGATTTGTCTCCCAGAGGGCAGGAACCTAAACATCATAGAGGAGGGGATAAGCCAGAAATTAACTGGATGAGACCTTTACGAGAGGTTCCCTTGGGAGGGGATGTGGGGGGTCTCGGGTTCGTAAATGTGCCTCTGACTAGTACGGAGGTGCACAATTTTAAGAAGGAAATGACCTCCCTGATAGAAGACCCTCAGGGATGTGCAGAATTAATATTGATCTTTAAGGCTCTATTCACTTTGGATGAGCGTGGAATGATTTGCCAGGCAGGGATTAGAGTCTGGGATAGGGAACACCAAGGGGGACCAGAGGCGATACCTGGGGAACTTAAATTGCCCCTGGTAAACCCGAATTGGGATAAGAATACTAATGATGGTCGCACACGAATGGAGGAGTATAGGATTAATCTAATAAAAGGAATGAAGGAGTCTGTTCCAAAAGGACAGAACTTTAAGAAGGCATTTGAGGTTCCTCAAGGTCCCGAGGAGACCCCCTCTGTATTTCTGAATAGATTGCGTGCGACCATACAGCAATATGGGGGATTGGATATAGAAACCCCAGCAGGTGAACAGTTGATATTGACGGGCTTTGTTATTAATTCAGCCCCAGATATCAGGAAGAAATTTCCCGACCCCTAATGATCATGCTAGCACCGTTATCCGGATATTACTAGAATCTGTTATTCCGCGGTATGGCATTATTCAAACCATTGACTCAGATCGAGGTACCCATTTTACCTCTCAGGTACTCCAGGGTATGTGTCAAATCCTGGGAATAGATTGGCAGTTACATACCCCATGGCACCCCCAGAGTTCAGGCCGTGTTGAACGGATGAATCAGACCCTGAAAAATCAACTCACTCGACTTCATGAGGGAACTGGCCTCTCCTGGGTTAAATGCTTTAATTAGGACTCGCACAGCTCCTCGTAAGGACTTTGCTGTCTCACCATATGAAATGATGTTTGGTCTTCCTTACATGGGATTCCACACTGATACCCTTACCCCTGAGGCTAATGACCAGTACATATCTAAATATTACAGGGACTTTCTACTTCTCTATATCACTTAAGACAGAAGGGTTTATTAGCTCAAAACCCACCCCTGGACTATCCTATTCATTCTGTTAAACCTGGTGATTGGGTATATGTAAATGCATGGCAAGACCATAAACTAAAATCGATATGGGACGGCCCTTATTGTGTACTTCTGATTACGGACACTGCAGTGTGAACAAAAGAAAAGGGGTGGACTCACATACAACGCATTAAACAAGCTAATCCACGGACTAAAGACGTTGATAATATACCCTCCACCTGGTGTGCAGTCTCGCATCCTTCTGGTCTGAAAGTTACGCTACACTGGGAAAAAGTGCTGTAATGTTATTTTTATTATTTGCTGTATTGTTTTTCTGCTGGTTCCCAATTTTTGGGAAACCACCCAATTAAACACAATGTATTAAGTCCTCCTGGAATAGGGGCAGCAGAGGTGATAATTACTTTGAGGAATGGACAAGTTTACCTTTAGAATGCAGACAGGGCACAGGGATAGAGTGTATTCAGAGTGGGGTGCCTTATTTAGTATGGTTTAATTTAGGATCCCAGCATGGACCAGGGAAACAGAACTGCCCTAGGGGAGTGGATTGGGTTTGCGTCCCGGCCTCTACAGATATTAAAGAGATGAGTGCTAAAAATATGGTACAAAGAAGATGGTGGGAAAATGATAGGCAGAATATTAGTCAGGGCTATACCTGGAGTAGGGGTAAAGGGGGTATATATGCTAATGCTCGCAGACAAACTTCTACTCACAGGTTAGGTAACAATAAACGCCCCCCAACTTGGCATCTTGTAAATCATCCTTTGGGTCACGAATACATTCGGAAGGCTAAAGGCCATAACTATAAGGGGGATTCCAGTTGTAAATGGCTCAAGATGCTCCAGAATACCACAGCTGTTTGGCATTTAAACCGTTTAATCAGACTCCAGGCAGTTTTGGAGATTATCACCAAACAGACAGCGACGGCCTTGGATTTATTGGCTGAAGAACAACGACAGATACGAGCTACAGCTTATCAAAACTGCCTGGCTCTCGATTACTTGTTGGCTGCTGAGGGCGGCATTTGTGGAAGATCGATTGATGACAACGGTCACAATGGTCAGGCGGTTGAACTTTTTACTGGTGACTGGAGGTGGATACACACAGCCCTTATAGCAGTTGGACTCGTTATTTTAGCCATCATGATACTTCCCTGCCTAATGACTTGTGTGTAGTGTTTAATTCAACGGACCCTTCGTCAGATCACTACAACCCAAAGGATGTATGTTTCCTCCGTCTGGTGATGCTGAGATTACAGTTCGTTTGCTGACTCGCTGGGAAAAAGACCAAACTTCCAGTTGAGAATTTACTAAGCGTAGCTAAAGAAAAAGTGTGGATTGTGAGAGATAATAGAATATAGGAAGTAAAGCTAGTATGAATGAAATAAGGAATACTAGACTAGATTAAAGGAAGTTAAGTAAGTGCTGAGTAGGGATGAATTCCGATAAGAGTGTGAAGAAGGGTTACGCAAGTATAATAGAATAAGGGTCTTATAGAGATAGACAGAATTAGCAAGTTCTGCATATAGAATTAGTAAGTCCTGGGGGATGAGATGTGTGAATAAGGACAAAGGCAGATTCATGAATAAGGACAATGACATGATGGGACCCAGACAGGATACCCCATGGTCTTTCAGGTTTACAGAAACTCCACATAGGCAGACAGAATTACCAAATGCCAAACCAATCCAGGAGGCAGAAGAATGTTAGGGGGGTGGAGAGGGTATCTCTACACTGAAATGAACTGTATAAAAGTTGGGTGAGTCCCAGTATGTGTGTGTATTCCCAGGGTAAGGGGAAGCACCCAACTTTGCACTGTTGTACAATAAATGTTCTTTGTTCTCAATTTTTGTCTCGAGCGAAATCTGTGAAGTTACTTCTGTTTCTCACAACATGAATGTTTGCACTGAGATGCTGCCGCAAAACAATGAATTTTGTGACTTGTTCATGACAATAAATTCTGATTCTGATTCCAACACAAAGTTATTCCTTTTCTCCAGCAGATTGATTTTTTTCTTTGGCTTCATGAACCATCTCCTTTTTTTAAAAAAAGATTACAGCATTAATGATGAGGGTGCAGTGAAATATAAGGATAATTCCAAAAATACTAGGTACATACATCAGGAAAAGATGAGCAGACTGGGCCTATTCTTTTAAAAAAGAGTATGACAGCAAACACAATAAACATCATTCAAATGATGAATGATTTTGGGATTGGGCAAGGCCTGATGATGAAGGATTATACAAAAGTTGCAGTGCAGAAAATGCTGGTGTTCAGAAAAGATAAAGAATGAAAAAAAAATCATTAGTTTGAGATTTACTAGATTTGTTTCAGTAAAAAACTTCTGCTTGATATTTATAAGAAGTTGAAATAAACGTGGAGCCCTTAGAAGATGGGAAGGAATTAATGATGGGTAATGCAGAAATCGTGGAGGCTTTGGACAGTGAAAAGGTGGTAGACAAAGGGGAGCAGACTATCAGCCAATTAGCTTATTGTCAATAGCCTGGAAAATGCTTGAAGCTATCATTAACAAAGAAGTAGAGAAAGATATGGATAGAAAATGTTCCATCAGACAGGCACATCTTGAATTCAGGAAGGGAACATCATGATTAATTAATGTACTGGTGCTCTTTGAAATTGTGGTATGTGCAGTGGTAGGGGAACAGGTGGATTGCCAGAAGGCATTTGATAAGGTGCCACATAAATGACTTCTGGGGGTAATGCATTAGTATGGATAGAGGGATAATAAACCAATAGAAGGCACAAAGTTGGAAGAAATTGGTGTTTCTCTGGTTAGCTGTGTGGACTCACAATAGTTTACAATACACATAAACAATTTGGAGGATGAGACCAAGAAAAGACATCCAAGTTTTTTGCTGATGATACGAAAATGAGTGGTAAAGCAAACTGTGTTCACGACACACAGTGTCTGTAGAGAGATATAGACTGGTTAAGTGAGTGGTGAGGGTTGGAGAGATGAAATGCAACATTGATAGCTGTGATGCCATCCATTTTGGAAGGAAAATAGTAAACTGGGTTGTTTTGGAAAAATTTCAACACACTGTTATGCAGAGAGACCTGAGAGTGCTTGCCATAGTGGTACTGTGGTAATGGTTTGCTCAACACTCTTATAATGCTGGAGACCCAGGTTCAAATCTGCCGCTGTATTTTAAAAGCAGCTTATTTTGCTCTTGTCAATGGGTAGAAAAGGATAATTTGCTAATTTTAAGAATAGTTTGAGTTATATTCCATGCATTTGATTTCTTCACAGATAATTGAAGTGTAACTCCAATACGGATAATACCGGCTGCTTATCACACTCTACATCCTGATTTAGGTATCATTGCTGTATTCAACACCATCTAGTAGCATTGGAAAAGAAGATGAACAGCATTAGAAAATAGAAAGTAAGTGGTTTCAAATCTTTTTGAAAATTAGTTAAGCTAACAAACTAGAGAAATTTGAATTGCTTAGTTCAATCATTCTGAAGATTGCAGATAGAACTACAACCCATTGAATCAGTTAAAGAGATTTAATTGGCTGATGAGATTATTTTGAATTTCATCGTTATTCTCTTTTTTAAAGTCATCACTCTAACGTTATCAAGTTCCTTGTTAGGCTCAAAATCAGTGATTTAGAACACGATTTTGGATTCAGTGGAGAAATTCCATCCCCTTTTGTCACCTATACATTTTTCTCCATTGACTTGTCTAGATAACCAACTTATTGTCCAATTGTTCCTCTATTCTTCTCTCATTTGCCTTCTGCCCACAGCATCTGGAAACGAGGGCATTCAGCTCATTGCATTTGTGCTTTTTCTTTATTTTTGATTACAAATGGGCCCCCCATTATTCTGCCAAACAAGTGACACTGGAACACAAAACAAATTGTTGGAGCAGTGCTCCAGGAGAAGGTCTTTCATCCCCTCCAAGAACATTCTGCCATTTAACAACTCATTTACATCTCAGCTTCACCTACTGGTTTTGCCAAAAAAACATTAATTAAAATCAGTGATCCGTACTTCAATTGATCCAGAATTTATAACCTTTTGCAGGGAGGAAGTTTCAAGTTTTCACCATTGTATTTGAAAAGGAGATTCCAGATTCCACTGCGAAATGTCTTTGATGTAACTGAACATTCTAATATTTGTTTTTGACATCACAACCAGAGGAAAGAAATTCTCATCTAGATTGTTGAATCACAAGATAAACACAAGTAGGCCATTCAGCCCATTGCATCTTCTCCTCCACTCCACCATGAGCTAAACCATTCTCACCTCGAGTTCCAATTTCTGGCCTTTTCCCCATAATCCCTTGATACCCTGACTAATTAGGTACCTATCAATCTTCTCCTTAAACTCCCCCAATCATCAGGCCTCCACAGCTGTATGTGGCAAAGAATTCCACAAATCCATAACCCTCTGGCTACAGAAATTTTTCCTCATCTCTGTTTTGCCTTCTAATTCTGAGACTGTTCCCTCTGGTCTTGGACTCACCCACCAAGGGAAACATCTTATTTTCTAATTTTCAAAGCCTTGATTTGATCACACTGAACCTCCTGCATTCAAGTGAATGAAATTGAATTTTATGTAACTTATTTTCATAATATAATTGTTTAATCCCAACCAATGTCCTGCTGAGTATATGGCCAGTCCTTCAAAGGGTTTACAGCCAAAATATGATGCTGCACTCTTGGGCTGGGTATGGCAGCAAGCAGCAGGAATCACATTTCTTCACTTTTGTGTTCTGAACCTTTTGGCTGAACTCTTTGATTACACTTTGAACCTATGCTATTATTTTCAATTCTGCTTTTTGTTCAGTTATAACAGAGTGCTGTGAAGGATTATCCCAGATAATACAATCGTGTATCCTTTCTCTGTCCTCCCTGGATACTCATTTGATGAATGTCACCTTTTTGTTGATTAAAAAAGACAGTTTAGGGGCTTAGAAGTTTTTAAAAAAAGAGAATAGCAAGCACACGGAATAGTCTGAATACATTGTTGGAATAAATGAATCTATCAAATAAGTTTCATTTCACCTTGAATTCTATTGCTATTGCTGTTCGGCTATCTTATTCTTTTTTAAATTTTTTTTCCTTCTCTTATCAATTTATTTCTGTTTATCCATCCCAATTCTAAAGCTTTTATTGATTATGGCCCTGTCTGCCCAACTATCTTTGCTAAACCGTGCCAATTTATTACAGTACAACTCCCATTATCCAACATGGATGGGACCAGGTTTATCTCAGATAAATGTTTTTTTCAGCAAACTGGTCATTTAAAAAAAAACAGCCCAATAGCAACAGCAAACCACTTGTATCAGTGTTTAAACAACAACAAACAACAAGGGAAGTCTTTTTAAGCATTAAAATAATGTTTAATTCTCACCAAAAAATTGCTGGCCATGGACGATCCCTGACATGTCCCCAACACCGCCACCGATCACTGAGACCTCCCAACCACTGCTGCCGATCACCGGGGAGGCAGTATGCATATGTAGTAGTAGGCCAACGGGACGTTCTGAGTCGGTGTCGGGGACTCCACTGTACCAAGGAGGGAGGAGAGGGAGTACCACTGAGCCTGAGGTCACACTCCTGCCTGGGAGGCCACTCTCCTTGATGAGGCTGGGACCAAGGATTCTTCCGACCGCTTGCAGCTGGGAGACAGTGACACACAGTTTGAGAGGGAGTGTTCGAGAAAAAAGCTAATGGAGAAGGTAAAGAAGAAATGGAAAGAGAGGGAGGAGGGAGTTATCTGAAATGAGGACAATTGTTGTACTAATTTCATGTCGAATGAATTTTTTTTAACCTGTGAAGTCAGTTCGGCTCCGAAAAAGTTTTGGATAAATGAGGATATCTGATTTGTTTCAGATATCCTCATTTATCCGAATTTTTTATAAATTGGTTAAATGAGGATTTCAGAAAATCTGATTTAGGATAATCAGAATTGTACTGCATGAAAAAGGCAGCCACTCATAAAATTAGTCTAAAGTCTAATTCACAAGAAGGTGAGTGTAAAATTGATGACATTTTATTCTCAGGGTTATGAACTCATTAACTCTAAGGATTAAGGACTCATTAACTCTCCAGTTACTCAACTTTTCACAACTTCCAAACCCATGAATTGCAGATCCTACTACCCACTTGAGATGAACCTGGGCACAGTTCATTCTGGTGAGTTTCTGTTGAGGCTTGAAGTCTACTGTAATTACTTGTCTCGGGAGTTGTTGTCATCAATTGTCCAATGAAGCACTTTTTAAAATACATTTCTTTGTCAACATTCTGGATGTTGCTTTAATTTTATAGTCAATTTTATGACTACAAGTGGATTCCTTTCCATATATGTGCTTGTTTCTGTAATCCTTTTACATTTTTGCTGGTTCTCAGAATCACCTTTGCCATATGGACTGCAATGATCAAATTTGTACTAATTACCAGATTGTCCTTGGTACATGTCATATCAAATTGTCTATGCTTGTCTGTGTCCAGTATTGTAGGGATGTTCCCAGTGCTCTATAATTGGCTTAGCTGCAAAATCACTGCAACAAAGTTCCCCTCACTGACACTATGTCTAAATGTCAGCACGACTATACTCCACTCCATCTTTTCAGCTTCATGCTAATCAAATCTTTCTTGGTTTTTCCAGTTTTCCAAATTAACTCTTTCTTCTCTCCTTGACCATCTGCAATGTGTTTAAAAAGCAACTATATATCATAGCATTGAAGACACTGGCACACTCTCCTTATAATCTCTGCCAGAAGTTCAATAGCTAGGATGAATAATGCTGGTGATAGGGGACACCCGTGTCTACTCGATCTACTCAAGGGAAAAATAGATGACATTTGGTTATTAGTTATAAGTTTAGCTTGTGGCTTATGATAAAGAGTTTTTATCCAATTTATAAATTTTCTACCTACACCAAATTTTTCAAACATTTTATATAAAAAAGGTCATTTTCATTGGTCAAATGCCTTTTCTGCATCTAAAGAAATCATCCTTCATTTTGCCATCTGTATTACATTGAATAATCTACTTAGTCAATTTGAAGAGTGCCTTCCTTTAACGAATCCCACCTGATCTGGATGTATTAATTTTGGTAAATACTCCCCCAGTCTGTGGGCTGGTGCCTTTTCTAGAATTTTATAATCTGCATTTAGAAGTGATATTGCTCTGTATGATGGGGTTTTTAATGGGTCTCTACCTTTCTTCCGTGGCACTGTAATTATAGTAGTTAAAAAGGTTTCTGGAAGGCTCTGGGTCTCCACTGCCTGGACCATCCCATCCATCAATAGAGGCACCAACAAACCTTTAAATTGTCGATAGAACTCAGGAGGGAACCATCTTCCCCTGGGGATTTATTAGCTTGTAAAGTACTCAGAGATTTCTCTGATTCTTCCCTTGTAAAAGCTGAATCTAAGTCATTTCTCTCTCTCTCTCTCTCTCTCTCTTCTAGTTTAGGAAGTTCAAAATTTGTTTAAAAATTCTTCCATCTCGTTTTCATCTCCTACTAATTCTGATTTATACAGTTTTATATAGCATTGTCTGAATGCTATATAGTTTTTATTTGATTATATGTTATAGTATCTGTTTCTGTTTCTAATGTCTGGGGATGAATTTCAAGTGTGTTTATCAAAGTACATGAGGTTCCCTCTTTAAAATGTATTAATATCACAGAAACACTTCACAATTACACTGCATTAAAGCAGATTGCCATTCAGTGATATGGAAATACATGATTTAGTTAAATTTAATTTAAGCATACACCATAGTAAGAGGCCCTTCTGGCCCACAAGCCCGTGGCACCCAAATACTCCAATCAACCTACAACAATTAGAATGGAAACTTTCAGACAAATGTATGGGTGTGAAGTAGATTCAGTATTCATTCAAAACACTGGGAGCAATAGGAATTGTATACAGTAAACAAGTAAAGTTTAAAGCTTGTATGAGAAAGATGTATATTTTTATTGTAATTCAGCCCACAGTTTTCCATGATTTAGGCTTAGGAACAATAATAAGTTTTCTCACCAAGCTATTTCCTCGATGCACAGAATAATCTAGATATTGTAACAGATGATCACCTGCTTTTTCTTCATTGCTGTCCTTTGACATATTTATCAGGCAAAGCCAGAGCTAACACTTCAATAATTCTGACTAAGAATCCATCTCTTGGAAATAGCATCTCATTTAAGGGAATGGTCATCACTCAGAAATATCTTAAAGAAATTGCATTGAAACACTTTATTTAAAAAAATTCTCAGCGGAATAAACTTTAAATATCCTAATGCCCCTCTTAGAAATCTCTATTCACTCAAGCATGAAAATAAAGCATGGGAATATTAATAGAAATATTTCTGAAATGTTCAACATGTGAAGTTAGGACCAATTTTTCAAGATGGGATTCTGTTTTTTTTTCATCTAATACATCAAGCAGAACGAATTATGCCTTATCAGTCCTCTGCATTTTACATAAATTGCATTAATCAATTCTATACTAGAAGAAAATTGGATAAAATGATTGACCAGAGGAATTTGGCAGATAAGGTTCATAAGAAATTAAAAGTTGTTCTTGAAGTGAATAAGGTGATAAAATAAAATATTGCACTGAATTATATCAGGGAAATAAAAACGATGAATGCACAATTTCAAGCATTGTAGAAGGACTACGGTTGGTGTATTAAGTACAATATTGATCTCTCGATATCAATTGATGAAGTACAGAATGAGAAGTAGTTTCATTTGTGTGGTCCAAGGCATTAAAAAATGCTAAACATAGAAGAAGGCTAAATTCAATAGTTCTCAAAACATGCTGACGGCTTCCAAAGTTCAATTAACCCATGCATATCCATTTCAGTAGTGACAAAATACCTACATTGTTCTATTTACCCTATTTTTAATGAGAGTTGTGTGGTCATTGCCTCTCACCTCAGCAGAGCCAATGGTGACTAGTTAGTTTCTTTAAACTAGTCAGAAATACTTAAAAGCAAGCCTTCACTTCTTAGAGTATGCGATGTGTGATTTTGGGAGGAGTGGATTAAGGATGAAACAATAATGTTTGTTACATTAGCTATTTCCAGTCATCAATTGCAGATAATAACCAGGGGAACTGTACATACAAGATGACAAGTTACTCAATCATATACATTAAATTGCATGGCAAGAAATGTCCTGCATTTTTAGGAAATAATTGTCCTGCAGACTGCAGGCAAACTGATGTCAACAAAAGTTTAAGAATTTAAGCTCTGGCAACCCAGAGATAAATATGAGAAGGATGGTGAACACAGGACTGAAAGTGTTTAATGCACTCAATGAACGAAACAAGGTAGATGAGCTTAAAAAGACTCAAATGACATTGTGGGCATAATGAAGTGGTGGCCGAAGTAAGATCATGGTTGGGAGCTAAACATATAAATATGGAGAAGACAGGTAGGTGGACAGTGGGGGTCTGGAGGCTCTGATGGTAAAAAGTGAAATCAGATCCTTAGCGAGAAGGGTCATAGGATCTTTTCAATCTTTTTTATTATTTTTTTGACAGGTATATTTTATATTATATTATATATAAATATGTTTTTAAAAGAGATAGATTGTGGGGGTTTAGTGTAGGTCACAAACAAACACTTCACAAAAAAAATCTCATTTAAAATGCAAGAGCTTTGCTGAAAGTAAGATTGAGGCACCAGTGATTTTGCAAAAACTTTGAAGAATGCCTATGGAGACTTCACAGGTAGGTGCTAATTGGACTGATGTTGTGGAGTACTGGACTATTGTTTTGAAAGCAACAGATGAACAAGCTCAGAAGATGGGGTCTGGATACTTGGTGGGGGGTGGGGGGGGGTTGTCATGTGTTTTTGCACGCAGAGAGAGGAAGAAAAGACCAAGCAGGCCTTCTCTAAAAGAGAGAGAGAGAGAGAGAGAGAGAGAGAGAGAGAGAGAGAATTCAGCTGGAGTTCTGCAGTGTCTTTTGAAGCAGTAACATGACAAGCTGGCAGCTTGGTTGAAAACCCCATTATATGTGAACATATACACATTAAAATCACATGCACAGAATTAAAAAGGGGTTAAGTTAAGTTAATAGTAATAATTTAAGAGGTGGAATATATGTTGAAAATATTATATTATTAGACCTTTGAACTCAGATTGGAGTTATCCTTGTGTTCTGGTACCTAAAACAGATGGAACAGTTAGGTTCTCAACAGATTACAGGAATGTTAATTCAGTAACGAAAATGGATGTTTATCCTATTCCTAGAATTGATAATTGTATTGATAACATTTGGGAAAGCTACATTTTTTACTAAGGTGGATTTGTTGAAGGGTTACCCTTCAACAAAGGGTGTGTCTTTAACTGAGAGAGGAAGGATTATTCTGCTTTTGTGCCACCATCTGGTTTATACAAGTATAATGTGTACCTTTTGGCATGATAAATGCCCCTGCAACATTCCAAAGTATGATTAATTCGATAATCCAAGGTTTGACACATATATTGATGGCTTGGTCACAAAAAGTGACACATGGGAAGAACATCTGAGGGAATTGGACAAATTGTTTGCAAGATTATCCAAACCAAACGTAACTGTTAATTTAGCAAAAAATGAATTTGGACATGCTACTGTGACATACTTAGGTCATGTAGTTGGTCATAGCAAAGTTGCACCTATTCAAGCTAAGGTGAATGTAATTTCTGTGTTTCCTATTCCCAATGGCAAGAAAGCACTGAGAAGTTTTTTTTAGGAATGGCAGGGTATTATAGGAAATTTTGCAGAAATTTTTTCTAAAGTTGCTCTTCCTTTAACCAATCTTTTGAAGAAAGTGGAGAAATTTGTGTGGATGGAAGATTGTCAGAGATATTTGGAAAATTTAAAGGAGATGCTATGCCTGTTTTAAAATATGATTTTGACGGAACATTTTCTTTAGCAGTGGATGCCAGTGAGGGGGAAGCAGGTGCTGTTTTATTACAAAAATATAATGAAATTGATCATCCAGTTGCCTACTTTTCAAAAAAATCCAATGTTCATTAAAAGAACTATTCCACTATTGAGAAGGAAATGTTCATAATTTTTCCAATTCAGAATTTTGTTGGTGTATCTGGGTACCACTCATGAACCAGATGTGATATTTACTGACCACAATCCTCTGGTATTTTTAAATAAAATGAAGAATAAAAACAGAATATTGTTAAACTGGATTTAATATTACAAGAATATAATCTGCAAATTAATAATATCAAAGATACAAATAATGTAATAGCAGATAGTTTGTCAATATGTTAAAATTGATCATCTATAGAAATATTTACTCTCAACATTGGGTTACTTTAATATAACATGTTATATATTGCAGATTGTTATCACTGCAGTGATTGTAAAGTCAGTTTAATTATAACTGAATTTTAACTTGAGAGTTAAAATTCCTTTGTAGGAGGAAGATGTGATGGGTATATAATATTTTATATTAAATATATATATGTTTTTAAAAGAGATGGATTGTAGGGGTTCAGTGTAGGCTATAAACAAACAAACACTTCACAAAACAGATCTTATCTAAAATGCAAGAGTTTTGCTGAAAGCGAAACATTGAGGCACCAGTGATTTTGCAAAAACTTTGAAGAATGCCCTATGATGACTTAACAGGCAGGTCCTAATTGGACTGATGCTGTGGAGTACTGGACTATTTTGAAAGCAACAGATGAACAGGCACAGAAGATGGGGTCTGGAGCCTTGGGGGGGGGGGGGGGGGGGGTCATGTGGTTTTGCAAGCAGAGACAAAGAAAAGACCAAACAGGCTTTCTCCGAGAGAAAGAATTCAGATGGAATTCAGCAACATTGCAACATTACAGGCTGGCAGGGTTGTTTTAAACCTCAATTTGAAGATGGGTTGCAAGTTCTGAGTTCAGCCTGCTGAAAAACCCTTGTGGTCCTTATAAAAGGAAATGGCTGGCTCGAGCTTTTCACCTGAAATAAGGGAAACAAGAGAAATCTGGTGGTGACCTGGGAGAAAAGGTTATCACTTGGAAAACCCTGATGGGCAAGTTTCTTTGGCAAGACCCTGACTGATGGAATAAATCAGTTTGTGTGTGTCCAACGAGCAACGAATCTCTCTCTGAAACCAACAATAACCTTTCTGAGTGGTAACCAATTTCCTTTAAGCACCAGAGCTTGGTGAAAATTCATAAATGTTACATTCTGGGCATAGTATAAGAATTGCCTGATTCGAGTGAACTTGGAGGAGTGAGAAGTGAGATTGGACTGTGAATCAAAAACTTTCCTGAGCACATTTACACATTACATACATGTGCGCTTAGAATTAGAAGGGGGTTAAGTTAGGTTAAGTTAAGTTAATGGTAAAAAGTTAAAGTTTGATCCTGTTTTTATGTTTGAACTTAGTGGAATGAGTCTTGAGGCAGCTATACCTCTTTCCTTATGAAGCAGTGAGAACAGAGCATGCCTTGAATGGTGTGGATCCTTGATCACTGGTACTGCTCTCCAACAGCAGTATTCCATGTCGATTTTTCTGATGGTGGGGAGAGTTTTTAATTTTACAGGGCTTTCTGCTCAGAGATACCAGTGCCCCGATACTAAGTCGTGATGCAGCTGGCCAGCACATTTTCCACTACACATCTGTAGAAGTTTGCCAAGGTTTTTGAACAGGAGGGTGGGGTTATCTGGAGGGTGGACATCCCGCCGGTGCGACATGGTGGGCGGGTTGTGGTATAGCGCTTGGTTATGTGCAGCGGGGAGGGCGGGCGGTTTAAAAACTGGTGATTGTGGACCATTAGAGGGGGATGGGGCCCATCAAATTCCATAGTGACACTCTTGAAGTGGCACTGGATGTCTAACCCCAGTATCATGGGCACACAGAGCTGTGGCATTAGTCTGAAGTTTGTGCCATGTACAGTCAGGGTCACCATGCAGTAGCCACAAATCCCTGCTGACTGGAATCTGGAGGCCATGGAGATCTTGCAACTTGCTGGGCTCACTGAGAGAGAGTAGTCCCACACAATGTCAAGATGTACAAAGGTCTCCATGCTCCTACTATTGAATAGACAGTTAGTGAAATGTCCATTTACCTCTACCTCCATCATCGAACGGGGGAGCTGGTGAGGGCTGTTCTGATTGTGTACAATTGATGCCAGTACCTGGTCGCTGTCAGAGTCGCTGTCTGATTCAGATCAGTAAGATGATGCCTCCAACCCGGGCTGGTGAGATGGCAACCTCCATGGCGTGCATACGCTGCTATTGCTCGGGGTGGGGGGGGGGGGTGGAGAAAGTGGCACCGTCCACTTAGCCAGCATGCGGTGTTGTCAGTCAGGGACAGAATTGAACCCAGCAATTATGCTGGCCAAGATGGCATCAGCCCCCACTGCCTGCACGCGGCCCCACTAGGGAGAGGGGAAGATCTGTATTTACAAACTTTAGCATAGTGTCCCTTCTTCCCATATCCTGAACACACAGCTTCCTTGGCTGGGCAGCACTTCCAGTGATGTTTCTGTTGACCACAGAAGTAGCACTTCAGCAGCGGCGGAGGTGAAGTCGGCGCACCCCTGCATGGAGGCGGCCTGGGACCCCATATCCCAAGATGACGGCACCTGCATTCCCCACAAGGCAGTCGTGTTGTTAGAGGAGAATGAATCTATGTTCCGGACGGATACTTCCAACATTTTGGACACTTCAAAGGCCTTCTGCAAGGTCAGTTTGTCCAGTTTCAGCAGTTACTGGTGGATATAAGTCTGATCAGTTGTCTGCTATGCAGGCATCCCGAATGAGCTCATCTGTAGAGACCTCAGCAGTAACATCCCTGCAGCCACAGGCTCGTCCAAGTTCACATGGCACCCAAAAGTATTCCTCGAGTGGCTCACTGGGTTGTTGCTTGCAAATGGCCAGAAGATGTCTGGTGTAGATCATGTTCATCCTGGGCCTGTACTGGGTTTGGCGCTTGTTCATGGTCTTGTATGTCGTGTAGCCCCTGATAATCACTTAGGCATGGTGGCTGACCCATGATTGTAGCAGGTGTAGCTTGTTGTCATTGGAACTCACAACCTGAGTGGAGGCATGTAGAAGGTAATTAAAACCTGAACTCAAATCGGTCTGGGGATTCAGGTGACTGTGATCAATGTCTAGCTTGTATGGCCTCAGCAACTTTTCCATTGCTGTACAAAACTTTATAGTAATAAAACTGATTTGCTCTCAATAACGCCAAAATACGGGAGTTACTAGACGACAGGCTTTTATTACCATAAGACTGGACAAATGCTCCTGTTGTGGCCATGATTCCAGAATTTGTACTGAGACAGGGATTCAGGCATAATCAGCTTTATTCTGGGAGACGCATTACAGGGAGGAGGCGGGCCAGCCATACACAGAAATACAGTACTAATGGCATAACAGCATCACAGTGGATCACCACAAATTGCTGCAGTCAATAGTATTGATGCCACTGTATGATAAGGCTTGCAGTATGTCACAGCAGTCCAACAATTGGCATTCCATCAGATTTCTATCATTACTGAGGAGGAACTCTTTGAGAGAGAAAGAGATGCAGCGGAGGACAGATGTGTGTTGCTTCTTTTGTTTGATGCCATTTGTGATCCCACCGCACTGGAATGTTGCCACTTCTTTTCCTGCTACACAGTATTCACCTAGTCCAATGTACTTCTGCTTGTGCCAAGAAGGTGCAGTCTGTAGTTGCTCCATCAAGATCCAGAGCAGATTTAGGTCATCCTCTAATTTAATTTGAAGTCTGAAACACTGATTGTTATAAGTTGCAGTTATGACTAAAACCTAGAACAGATAAAACAACCAGTAAGGGAATGCACAATTGATAATTCCTGAGAACTGTCTAAACAATTATGAATTCTCATTGCCAGCCATGATCCAATTATTTCACACTGCACTAATTCTTGTCTTTCTTTCTAATGTCTTTAAAATCACATGTTTCAGCTTCAGAAGTTATTTTTATAATGCCATCATATTTGAACAATTATGATTTTCTGCATGACTATGTTAGGACTTTCATGAACTAGGCATGCAGTTATAAAGTTGTCACTTCTTTAGAACCACAGAACATTACAGCATAGAAACAGGCCCTTTATCCCATTGTGTCCGTGTCAAACTATTTATTCCGCTTTATCCCATTAAATTGCCCCCTGACCATAGCCCTCCATCCACCCATCGATGTATCTGTCCAATCTTATCTTAAATGTCAAAATCAAACCTGCATCCATCACTTCTGCTGGGAGGTCATTCCACACTCTTGCACCCTCCTTCACATCAATCATTGCCATGTTTCCTATGTCTTCCGTAGTGTAGACTGACACAAAATACTGTGCAAGGCCTCAATAATTTCTGCATTGCCTAACATTAATTCCCCCTTCTCATCTACCAAGGGACTTATTCTGAGTTCAACTACTTTTTATGCTTTTTTTTATCAAAACCTTTACTATCTGCTATTTGTGTGATTTTTACTTTCTTTGTCCACTTTTCCTTTATTTTATACTTTGGTTGAACACTGTGCTAAATCCTTTGGAAAGTCTTCTGCAGTTTTTAAAAAATTTCCCCACCATATTGCCTGTGTTCAGAGTCTACACTCATCAACTCCTCCCTCATTGCATTAACATTTCTTTTCTCAGTCATGGTGCCCCAGTTTTGGATCTTACTATTTTGCCCCCTCCCTCCATTTGCATTAAAAATTCACCCACACGGGGGCGTGGCAAGATGGCGTAGAGTCTAGACGTGTAATCTCGACCTCTCTGGCCAGACTTTTAAGAACTCGTTTTTAACTTTTTGTTTTTAAGTTTAAACTTTTTAAAAACTTAGTTTAAAGTATCAAGGAAATATTATGGCCATTAATGGTAAAAAGATTAAACTTCAAGTGCAGAAGAAATTACATTTTCGGAGCGTTGAAGATTTAAAGCCTAAAAAACCTGCTACAGCATCAGATTTATTGCCTATGGGAGCTGGAAAAAAAATGACTACTACTCATCAGGAGAAGGATATGGCTGGAATTACTCGTTCTCAGGAGGAGGGTGCGTGTTCCCAAGAAGTGGATTCTGATTCTGGTAGCCTGCCAACTTTAACAGAGAGAATTCGTAGGAAAATGACTCCATTGTTTGAAACCACTCAGGCAGTACTCCAACCTGAAGACCTTAAACTTGTCCGTGAGTTTTTGAAACAACTGCGATTTGTGGGGGGAGATCAGCATCAACCTCTTGAGGAGGCCGGGGTGCCGTCGCTGGGAGTTCAAACTCGCAGTAAATCTGTTAAAAAATCTGTTAGAATGCCTGCTGTTGAGCTGCAGCAGGAGTTGTAGTTATCTGGTTCTGACACTACATTAAAGAAAACAGGGTTGAGTCTTTCTGAATTACAACTGTTACTTAGCCGATTTTGCAAGAATTGGCTCAAATGAAAGATAGTATGAGATCAGAATTCACTACAGTTAATGCACGTGTGGAAGTATTTTCTGAAGATTTTAAAAAACTTCAGACTGCTTTTTTGGAATGTAAACAGCAAGTGGCCTCTAATACAGAAAAAGTGATGGAGGTGGAAAAATCCGTTAAAGAATTGCGAGAACGTGAGAAGGAGTTAGAGAGGAAAATAGATTATTTGGAGAATCAAAGTAGAAGGAACATTGTGAAGATTGTTGGTTTGCCGGAAGGTATGGAAGAACAAGATCCTCTTCGTTTTTTTACAGAATGGATCCCACAAATATTGGGGCAAGATTTTTTCTGTGGAGGCTTGGTATTGGTAAGAGCTCAGAGCCTTAAGAAGAAGGCCTCTGCCTGGTCAATCACCAAGACCCGCGATAATTCGATGCTTGAATTATTTGGACAGAGAAACAATACTTCGTCTAGCAGTGCAAAATGCAAGATAACGACATGCTCCGTTAATGATTCAGAATAGTAGAGTTTTTTTTATCCTGATTTGAGGCAAGAGGTTATTCAGCGTCGGCGTCGATTTAATCCAGTTAAATAAGTTTTGTGGCGTAAAGGCTATAAGTCTACTTTTCGCTATCCGGCAGTGTTGAAGGTGTTTTGTGGAGTCATTCAATCTCGGTTTTTTGAGAATGAGCGTGAAGCAATGATTTTTGCTGATTCGTTGCCAGATGTATGAGGACAAAGACATAGTCCACCATTGTCTCCTAAAGAAAAATCTGGTTGTTCTGGAAATGGAAGAAATGGTAGAAATGGGTGAAATGGGAATGGAAAGAGTCCAACTTCTCCTGAAATGGGGTCGCCGAGTTTGGAATCTCTTGGATGAATAGAAGAACTTTCTTATTCTTACTTTATTTTTATGTTATTATGATATTTTGTTGTTATTCTTTGTTTGGCTGGGGAGGGAGGGATTTGTTCTATGTTCTATTAGTCATCAGCCACTGGTGGGTGATCCACACCCAAGATTGGTTTAGGGATTACTACCTTTTGGTAGTTTTTTTTTAAAACTTTTTGTCTATTTTTTTCATTTTTATTTTATTTAGCCTTTAATTTGTGGTTTCTTTTTCTCCTACTGGAGGGCCTATTTACATTGTTTTGAGTTTTAATATATAGATATTATTAGTTCTTAGTAATATTAGACATGTCAAAGTTGAGGTTTGCTACTTTTAATGTTCGAGGTTTAAATACATCAATTTTTGTTTGGATGGAATGTAAATTTGTTACAGCAATATGGTGTGCCTATATTAAAGCATTTGGTGGGGTTGTGGACAAAAAAAAGAGAATGATGGATATTAGTGGTGAATTGTCGGCCTTGACTCCATTGTATAATGGTCAACTTGTTTCTTTCTCAATACATAATCGAAGTTTATTGGATTGGAGATTTAAAGGTGTGGAAAATTTGGGAGATTGTCTTAAAGAAGGTAAATTTTTATCTTTTGATCAGATGAGGGACAGTTGTGGTATTGATAAGAATTCTTTGTTTCTTTATTATCAAATTCGATCTTTGGTGGAGCATGTGTTTGGTGGAGATATGATTTTACCTGAAGGGTTATATTTCAGTTATGTATTAAATATTACAGGATATAAATTTCAACTTGCTTTTGTATATTTAGCATTATCTGTAGCGAAAAAATGTATTGCTAATACGTGGAAAGATACAACTATGATTGATATTAATAGTTGGCATAATGAGATTAAATATTGTTTAATAATGAAAACTTCACGTTTTGCGTGATAATTATAGTTTTTTTTATTAATAAGTGGTTGTTATATTCAGAATATTTACATTTTGATTTACATTGACTAGATCTTAATATGTATGCTTAATTTTTCTTTATTTTTTCTTTCTTTTTTTTATGGCTCTCCTTAGGAGAGTTCGCTGAAAGAGGGGGGGGGTTCTCTTTTTTTTCTTCTCTTTTTCTTTTTTTTCTTTCTTTTTTCTTTTATATATATATAAAATATATCATTCATGTTTAAGTTTATTGTTATGTATGTTACTTATTATCTGTATTTTGAACAAATAAATAAAGTTTAAAAAAAAATTCACCCACTCTATGATCACTTTTTTAGAGAGGATCCTTAACTATGAGATCATTAACTTTACTTGTCTCATTACATTGGACCATACCTAAGACAACACATTCCCTTGTAGGCTTCATAACATGGAGGCATCTGTGAAACCTTCCTCAAGGCTGTGTTTAATTTCAGAAAATTAATGTACCTCCTAGTGATAGTTCACTAAATGTTTGTAATCTGTATATTTCTTCTCTGTCAATGTCAAATTAAATCAATCTTCATCCAATGATTCAGTAGTTATGTGTTTTAATCGTTTGCTTTGCTTGATGGTAAAAAGAAACACTATAAATGGATGTAAACCCTGTTTGGCATATGTGAGAAAATATTACATTTACATTGGCATGTGCTGACTAAATTGGCATTGCTTTTGTTCCAAAATGAAATGTCAAAAGTAAATCACGAAAATCTGTAGACACCGTGGTTGAAGCAAAAACACAAAACGCTGGAGAAGCTCAGCAAGTCAAACAGGGTCCTCTATGTAACAAAGGCAAAGATACAGAACTGACGACTTGGGCATGATCCCATCATCAAGGTATGAAAAAATGCTGGCAAGTGTCCAAACAAAAGAGTGGGGGGGGGGCAAGGGGGGGGATGCCAAAGGCAGGAGATGATAGGTGGAGAAAGGAAGGAGGGGTCAGCAGCAGTGAGAGGGAGGAGGATGGCTGGGCTGGGTGGGTGGATGAAAGAAATGGAAAGACAGGAAAAGGGGGAGGAGAAAAAAAACAAGCATGTCTAATGGAAAGCAGTGAAGTCAATGTTCATGACATGTTTGGAGGGTGCCCAGAGGGAAATACGGTGTTGTTCCTCCGATTTGCGGGTGGTCAGGGTGGGACAATACATAAGGCCATGGACAGACATGTGAGCGTGTCCCGGAATTGAAATAGTTGGCCACTGGAAGGTCACTGTGGTTGCCAGTGTGCTGAGCGAAGCGATCTCCCAAACTGTGACCGGTCTTTCCGATGTAGAGAATACCATTGGATGCAGTAAATAAGTCCTATGGATGTACAGGTGAAGTGTTGCTTAACGTGAAAGGACTGTTTGGGGCCCCCAACCGTGGTGAGGGAGGAGGTATGGGCATAAGTGTTGTACCTCCTGTGGGTATAGGAGAAATTGCTGGGGGCGCGATGGGTGGGGAGGGATGAGTGCATGAGGGAATCGTGGAGGGAGCGGTCCCTGTGGAAGGCTGAGAGGGGAGGAGAAGGAAAAATATGACTGGTGGTGGGATCCTGAAATTCCGGCAGATAAGGATGAGGATGAGGGGGATTCTACTTTGGTTTTGTAAGTTGCATAAACAGCATTGTGATGTGAGCATTAGCTTTATGCTTCTACTAGATTTTGTTTTCTACCTTCACATGTAAGATGGCAGAAGATGATGTCTTATCTATTTCCATGGTAGTTGTAAATGCTGGTGGCATCGATATTAATTCTTCCAGCAAATCTTGGACAATATGTCTGAATTAAATCCCCATTAAACATCTACCCCAATTTACCTTTCGAAGATTTTGTTCCATTCCACCTTGGGACTATCTACACCACACTTCTGTTTAAGTTGTTCAGTGTGAAATTAAGAAACTATCTCATACTTTTAAACATTGTGTAAATCTTCAACAGATTAATTTATTTGTCATCTGAATCAACGGTTATATTTTTAATGAAAAACGGAAAGCATGTTTAGATCTTATCATTGGTGTCTCATAAATTGTTGCTGCACTATAATTTGCAGGTTTTGTTTAACTTTAGCTTTCAGATGCCACTGCATTTTCTTTGCTGGCAACATGAGTGCAGCAACAATGATTTTCCAACAAGGATCTCATGCATTTTGTGCTTGCTTAATAGTCTGCCTTCTTACATCAAATGTAAGGAGAAAGGAGAATATTGGAGAAGGATGAGGACTAAATTTGATAATGAAGGAAGTAAGGGATTCAACAAATAGAAACATAAATAATCAGTAAAGGAAAATGAAAAGAGCAGGCAGAGGATGAAAGCAGAACTTATGCTCCTGGTTCCATCAATGATGCTGGGGTGGAGACAACAGACTGCTCAGAGTAAACATCTCCAGACTTGTTACAGTCCACCCATGTGGATTCAATGGCCAAGAAAGTCATCAGCACCTCTACTTCCTCAGAAGCCTGAGGAAATTAGTGATAGTCATACAGCAATAGACAGGCCCTTCAGCCCAACTATTCCATGCTGACCAATGTAGTATTCTGGACTAATCCCATTTGTCTATACTTGCTCTGTGACCCTCCAAGTCTCTCTCTCTTCTTTGGCTTGGCTTCGCGGACGAAGATTTATGGAGGGGGTAAAAAGTCCACGTCAGCTGCAGGCTCGTTTGTGGCTGACCAGTCCGATGCGGGACAGGCAGACACGATTGCAGCGGTTGCAAGGGAAAATTGGTTGGTTGGGGTTGGGTGTTGGGTTTTTCCTCCTTTGCCTTTTGTCAGTGAGGTGGGCTCTGCGGTCTTCTTCAAAGGAGGCTGCTGCCCGCCAAACTGTGAGGCGCCAAGATGCACGGTTTGAGGCGTTATCAGCCCACTGGCGGTGGTCAATGTGGCAGGCACCAAGAGATTTCTTTAGGCAGTCCTTGTACCTTTTCTTTGGTGCACCTCTGTCACGGTGGCCAGTGGAGAGCTCGCCATATAATACGATCTTGGGAAGGCGATGGTCCTCCATTCTGGAGACGTGACCCATCCAGCGCAGCTGGATCTTCAGCAGCGTGGACTCCAAGTCTCTATTATCTATAAATATGCCCAAATACTTTTGAATATTGTTCCTACTTCTACATTTTCATCTCGCAGCTAATTCCAGATACGGACCACCCTCTGAGTTAAAACTTCCTCTCAAGTCCCTCCTAAGTCTCACCCCTCTCACTTTAAACATGACTTCTAGCTCTAGAATCATCCACGCTGGGGAAAAGTCTGTATTCACTTTATCCATGCTGATCATGATTTTGTAAACCTCTATAAGATCACCCCTCAACATCCTTTACTATAGGAAATAAAAGACCCAACCTCACCCACCTCCCCCTAAAACTCAAGCCTTCCAGTCCTGGCAACATCCTGTTGAATCTCCTCTGCATCCGTTCCAATTTATTGATGTTCTCTCCTCACAGATACCTTTTCAACAATGCACAAATTCCACTGGGCAAAACAGAGGCAATGCGATTGGAACATCAAACAATCTGCTGGAGAATTTATCTCATATTCCAATATTGACTGCCTTTTGTGTTCAAAATTTGATTGGACAGATTGTACTGCATTGTTCTTATCCCACCAGCTAATTTTGTCTGTACTGATTCAATTGGCAAATTATGTTATACTCCTTCCAGAGGGTATAAGGCTGATTATTATCAAAATATACAGGCTCAGCAAGAGAAACTCAATTATTTCATGGTGTATCACCTCAGGGCAATTTGTCCAAGAATACAGGCTGTATCCTGGAACTGACAAGTTTTCCAATGTCTTTAATTTTGATGGGTTGCTACATAGATTTGAGAGCAAGCTGAAAAAAGGAAAAGTGGTCTCATGGACTGCAGAACTGAGTAATGAAACACGGTGATTGCTCTTTTGATTCAAAAATTGTCCTTTTGAATTGTAAAATTGTTAATGGGTCTTCCTTATTTACAAAGTTCAGGGAGAGTTGAGAGAAAGCAGGGTGTTACAAAAATGATCAAAAAGCCAAAAGAATTGAATTGCAAAGTGGTGAGAACAATGTGGATTTTGTTTATATTTCTGGTTAGTCCATGACTGGAAAATGATATTTTGTTCTGTTCTTCTTGAGAATGTACATTGGTAAATCACTGATGTATTTCAAGGATATGACTGATAAAATCATTAGCTTGAAAAAAACAGGTGTGCATAGTAAGGTCCAGACCTGAAGACATTTGTGTATGAAAGATTAAGGTGTGATCTAATTGAAATTTCCTTTGCAGGGAAATTGAAGTTTAGAAAGCCATTCAATGTTTGTATAAATCATTGATTCTGGGTACTTTCACGGACTCAATCAATAATTTTAACATGGAATGTCAATAAAAATATGACTTTCTTGGAGTATTCAATTCTTCATCAATGATATACCATATCAGTAAATATTATGTGCAAGAATTACATGTAAAATTGGTTCATTTACAATTTTAAGGTGATTAAGAGAGGCTATGCAGTGGCAGCTTTTCAGATTTCTAAAAAATGAATTAATAAATAACTATTTCTTCTAGATTTCAGGTTGAGATTATAGTGTAATTCATAGGACAAATACTTTGAAATTAATTTTCCCATCAACTTCTCAAAGAAATTACAATTATGAAGCCTTCAGATAACTCAGGTTAATGGCATACTGCCCATGTGACAGTCAGTAATTTTATTTTCACAGCTTTAGTGACTGACAGATTTACAGATGATTTTGTGAAATAAATGCAAAGGTTGAATGTGCAGTCGAATAAAACCGTAGCCAAATAATTCCACACAGCCAAATACCAAGTAAGTAATGACAGCAAAAATTATATCAACAATCACAGGTCTTTCTTGTTCCTATTTTCTACAAAATAGCTAAGAAAATATTTTTGAGTTGTTGTCTCTTGTAATTGCAATTGAGTTTCTCAAGGCAATGTCTTCTCAAACAGAACCAAGAGAACTAAGATATTTCTACAAGAGTTAACCATATAACCATATAACCACTTACAGCACAGAATAGGCCAGTTCAGCCCTACTAGTCCATGCCGTAGCAAATCCCCACCCTCCTAGTCCCACTGACCAGCACCCGGTCCATACCCCCCTAGTCCCCTCCTATCCATGTAATGATCCAGTCTTTCCTTAAATGTAACCAATGATCCCGCCTCGACCACATCTGCCGGAAGCTCATTCCACATCCCCACCACCCTCTGCGTAAAGAAATTTCCCCTCATGTTCCCCTTATAATTTTCCTCCTTCAATCTTAAACCATGTCCTCTAGTTTGAATCTCCCCCTTTCTTAATTGAAAAAGCCTATCCACATTTACTCTGTCTGTCCCTTTTAAAATCTTAAACACCTCTATCAAGTCCCCTCTCAATCTTCTACTCTCCAGAGAAAAAAGCCCCAGTCTGCACAACCTTTCCCTGTAACTCAGACCCTGAAATCCTGTCAACATTCTCGTGAACCTTCTCTGCACTCTCTGTATTTTGTTTATATCTTTCCTATAATTTGGTGACCAAAACTGTACACAGTACTCCAAATTTGGCCTCACCAATGCCTTGTACAATTTCATCATGACCTCCCTACTCTTGAATTCAATACTCCGATTTATGAAGGTCAACATTCCAAATGCCTTCTTCACCACACCATCTACCTGAGTATCAGCCTTGAGGGTACTATTTAAGGATTGAAGGATAAATGTAGAGGGAAAAATAGAATAAAGAACTCCCTTGATTGTCTTCAAAGTGGACATATTCTGATGTATTATTCTGTGAGTAATGGCCAAACAAAAAAATCACTGAGTATATTATGAACATAGGAATGTCTCAGATTTGGTTGATCTTGAGCACAAGTGAGGCTTTAGATGCACTTGAGGAAGACGATGAACAGACCTTTCATAATGAATGTCAAAATCAACTTGACCAATTCTTGTGACCTTTTTACAGGAGCTACAGTAGAGAAAACCTCAGTGGCTGTTCCCCTCAATAACTGGTATATCACCTGAGATAATATTGCTGAGGATGACCTGACAGAGTACAACCATGGTGCCAATGAGCCTCACTCTATGACACAGAAGATGAAGAAGCACACAATTGTGATCAGTGATTCTATAGTGAGGAGGATGGAAAAGAGATTCTGCAGGCCTGATAAAGACTCCTGGATGGTGTGTTACCTCCCAGATGCCAGGGTATGGGATGTCTCTGATTGTGTCCAAAACATTTTGAGGAGAGAGGATGAACAGCCAGAAGTCTTGGTACATGTGGGTACCAATGACATAAGAAAGATAAATATGGATGCCCTGAAGGGAGAATTCAAGGCAAGAAGCTGAGAAGCAAGGCCTTCAGGGTAGTAATCTCAGGATTACTGCCTGTGCCTGGTGCTAGTGAGGGCAAAAATAATGATAGATGTATAGCTGAGAAACTGCGCAGAGAGCAGGGCTTTAGATTCTTGGATAACTGGGATTTTTTTGGGGGGGTGCGGGGGAAGGAACAACCTACATAAATAGGATGGAATACACCTGAACGCAGAGGTCAAAAATCTTGGGAGGCAAAAGAGGTATAATATGATTAGGAAGAGGCAAATAAGCTTTGTCAAGGGCAGGTCATGCCTTATGAACCTGATTGAATTTTTTGAGGATGTAACTAAACACATTGATGAAGGAAGAGCAGTAGATGCAGTGTATATGGATTTCAGCAAGACATTTGATTAGGTACCCCATGCAAGGCTTATTGAGAAAGTAAGGAGACATGGGATCCAAAGATCTGGCTTGCCCAGAGAAGACAAAGAGTAGTTGTAGACGGGTCATATTCTGCATGGATGTCGATGACCAATGGTTTCCTTAGGGATCTGTTCTGGAACCCTTGTTCTTCATGATTTTTATAAATTACCTGGATGAGTAAATTTACTGATGACACAAAGGTTGAGGTGTTGTGGATAGTGTGGAGGGCTGTCATAGGTTACAATGGACATTGACAGGATGAAAAACTGGGCTGAGAAGTGGGAGATGGAATTTGTTCCAGATAAGTGTGGTGAAGTGGTTTATTTTGGTAGGTCAAATATGACGGCTGAATATAGTATTAATGGTAAGACTATTGGCTCTGTGGAGGATCAGAGGGATCCTGGGGTCTGAGTTTATAGGATGCTCAAAGCAGCTGCACAGGTTGATTCTGTGGTTAAGAAGGTATATGGTGTAATGGCCTTCATTAATCATGGAATTGAATTTAGGAGCTGAGAGGAAATGTTGTAGCTATATAGGACCCCGGTCAGACCCCACTTAAGTACTGTGCGCAATTCTGGTCGCGGGACTACTGGCAGGATGTAGAGGAGATTTTCAAGGACATTGCCTAGATTAGGGAACTCAGCCTTTTCTCCTTGGAGTGGCAGAAGATGAAAAATTATCTGATAGAGGTGTGTAAGATGATGAGGCATTGATTGTGTAAATCGAGGCTTTTCCCAGGGCTGAAATGGTTGACACAAAAGGACATGGGTTTAAGGAGATACCAGGGGTAATTAAGTGGTGGATGCATGGAATGGGCTGCTAGAACAATGGTGGAGGTAGATTTGCTACTGTCCTTTAAAAGACTTTTGGATAGGTTCATAGAGCTTAGAAAATTAGAGGGTGATGAGAAAGCCTAGTAATTCCTAAGATAGGGGCATGTTCGGCACAACTTTGTGGACCATAGGACGTGTATTGTGTTGTATGTTTTCTATGTTTATATGGCTATTAAGGAAGATTTAAACTAATTTTGCAGGAGGGTGGGAACCAGTGTCTGAACTGATGAAGGGTGAAATAAACCAAGGATAGTGTGCAGCAAGGATGATAAGTAAGTGATGGACAAAATTGCAACCAGAGGGATGACAGAGACACAGTGCATTCAAAAACTGGTCTAAAAGTATTATACAGTACAACTCCATTTATCCAAAATGAATGAGACCAAGCCTATGTCGGATAAACAATTGTTTTCGGATAACTGGCCATTTAAAAAAAATGGCCCAGTAGCAACAGCAAACCACTTATATCAGTGTTTAAACAAAAAATAAGCAAGGGAAGGCTTTTTTAAGCAGTTTGAGAGGGAGAGTTGGAGAGAAAAGTCAATAGGGGAAGGTAAAGAAGAAATGGAAAGAGAGAGGGAAGGGAGTTATCTGAAATGAGGACTATTGTTCTAATTTCATGTCAGGTGCATTATTTTATTCAAACTGTAAGGTCAGCTTGACTCAAGATTTTTTTTCGGATAAATGAGGATTTCTGATTTGTTTTGCATATCCTCATCATTCAAAATTTAAAAAAAAACATTTTTTTTGATAAATAAGGATTTTGGTGAATCCGATTCTTGGATAATTGGAATTGCACTGCATTTAAATGCAGCAGCATTAGGAACAAGTAGAATGATCTTGCAGTACATCGACAGATCGGACAGTGGTCATTACTGAGTCATAGCTAAAGGATGGGTGTCATTGGGAGCTGAGGATTCACAGTGTATTGGAACAGTAGGTAGAGGGGGTTGCATGGCTTTGCTGGTAAGAAGCGACATAGGATCAGAAGAGGTAGAATCATTATTAATTGTATTAAGGAATGGTAAAGATAAAAGGACCCTAATGGCAATTATATACAGGCCTCCAAACAGCAGCCAGGATGTGGACAGGAAATTTTTAAAAAAGGAACGTCAGAAGGACATTACAATTATCCACCCTCTTTGGTACCAGGATGATGATGGATGTCTTGAAATCCACGGGGACGATGGACTGCTGCAGTGACACGTTGAAGATATCTGAAATGACCTTTCAGTTGGTCTCTGCAGTCCATCAGTACCCAACCAGGTATATTGTCTGGTCCTGCTGCCTTGTGTGGGTTCACCCTGGATAGGATTCTCCTCACCTCAGTCGTGGCTACACAAGGGGCCTGTTCTTCAGGGGGAGATGGAACTTTCTTTGTCATTAACCGTTAACAAAACAGCTGTGGTGAAGGGTAAAGGTTCTACTACATTTAGAATGTACTTACATGAAATTATTATACTTTGTCTACCATAAGGAAGACAGAGTCACCACTTTGTCTAGTGCCCCTCACAGAAATGAGGCTCCAGTGAGGAATGAACGTGTCCCCTGGTTTACAAGGCCAGTGCTCTAACCACTGAGCTATTACAACAGATGAGTGTGTGCCCACCAAATCATTTAGGGTTTTCCCCAACCAGAATCCCTGGGTGAACAATAAAATCCGGAACTTGCTGAGAGCCAGATCACAGGCATTTAAGTTCAGAGATCCAGATCAATACAGAGGGAGCAGGAATAACCTGTGAAAAGGTATCTCCCAGGTTAAGTGGAGATTCTGTTTGAAAATAGACAATGACAGCGGAGACAATGAAAATGACAGCGGAGGCAGGGCCTAAATGCCATAACCTGCTACAAAACCAAATCCTGAAAAGTAGCAGACAGGAAAGCTTCACTCCCAGAGGAACTCGATGCCTTTTATGCCCAATATGAAGATGGTAACAGCGAAGAACCACCCCTCCACCCCACCACTTCCTCTGATTATTCCATCCTGCCCATATCTCAGGATGCTTTCAGGAGAGTGAATCCAAGGAAAGCACCTGGCCCGGATGGAGGACCTGGCCCGGATGGAGGACCTGGCCCGGATGGAGGACCTGGCCCAGAAGGAGGACCTGGCCCGGATGGAGGACCTGGCCCGGATGGAGGACCTGGCCCGGATGGAGGACCTGGCCCGGATGGAGGACCTGGCCCGGATGGAGGACCTGGCCCGGATGGAGGACCTGGCCCGGATGGAGGACCTGGCCCGGATGGAGGACCTGGCCCGGATGGAGGACCTGGCCAAGCATTAAAAATTTTGGCTGACCAACTTACCAATGTATGCACAAATATCTTCAGTCTCTCACTCTAGCAGGTCATGGTACCCATCGGTTTCAAACAGGTGTCAATGATGCCGGTGCCCAAGAAAAGTGCAGTAACCTGTCTTGATGACTATTGACCAGTAGCACTTGCATCAACAGTGATGAAGTGTTTTGAGAGGCTGGCGTTAAAGCATATCAGCTCCTTTCTGAGCAGTGACATGGATATGTTCCAGTTCGCCTTTCATAGTAACAGGTCTACGGCAGGTGCCATCTCACTGGGTCTACACAAAGCCCTGGAACACCTGGACAGCAAAGATACATTCATCAGGATGCTCTTTATCAACTACAGTTCGGCATTTAACACCATCATCCCCTCAAAACTGATCTGTAAACTCCAAGACCTGGGACTCAACATCCCACTTTGTCATTGAATCATGAATTTCCTCACCTCCAGACCACAATCAGTGAGGCTTAGTAAGAGCATCTCCTCCACAATCTCAATCAGTACTGGAGCACCACAGGGCTGTGTTCTTAGCTCCATGCTCTACTCCCTTTACACCTATGACTGTGTGGCTCGGTACGACAATAACACCATCTACATATTTTCCGATGTTACCAGGGTCGTGGGTTGTATAAAGAAAGGTGAAGAGTCAACATACAGGAGGGAGGTTGAAAACTTGGCTGAATAGTTCACCAACAACCAAAACTAAGAAGCTGTTTTTTGACTTCAGGAAAGGAAAGCCAGAGTTATATAATCCAGTGATCATTGGGGGATCAGAGGCGGAGAGGGTGAGCAAATTTAAGTTCTTGGGAGTCACCATCTTGGAGGATTTTTCCTGGACCCAACACACCAATGGCTTCGTGAAGAAAGCAATTCAGTGCCTCCTCTTCATCAGGAGCTTGTGAAGGTTTGGTATGATACCAGAAGCCCTGGATAATTTCTACAGGTGTGTGGTGGAATGTGCTGATGGGCTGCATCACGGTCTGGTATAGGGGCACTAATACCCCTGAGCGTAAAGCCATCCAAAAGATGGTGGACACAGCCTAGGACATCACAGGCAAAACCCTCACCACTATTGAGAACATCTACAGGAACGCTGCAGCTGGAGAGCAGCAGTAATCATCAAGAGATCCATACAACCCGGCACAAGCTCTGTAATCACTGCTGATGTCAGGAAAGAGATGTAGGTTCCACAAGACTCGCACCACCAGGCTCAGGATCAGATTTCTCAACAACAAACTCAATCGGTAACCCATTTATGGACTCAGTTCTGCACTTTAATGATATTTTTAACAAAAATTCTCTCTATTGTACAGTCAGCTTGTTTATATTTGTTATCTGTTTAGAGTTCTTTATTTGTTTACGTGTATACACTGTGTACAGTTTTATTTACACTATCAGTAAGTGGTAATTCTGCCTCGCTCACAGAAAAGGAATCTCTGGGTTATATATGATGTCATGTATGTTCTCTGACAAAATTGAAATCTGAATCAGTTCTTCTCATCGTTTAGTCTGACTGGAAGGGAGGAGTTGTCATTGACTCGTGAAGTTCCTTTGTGATCTGTTATTGTTTTGATATTCTGTCACATGTGCCTCATATCACCGGTGTCACACAGCTGACTATTGGATCCTCTGTGTGTTCCCATGTACACAAGGATTGTGGATATTTCAATAAATTAAAAGTTTATTGAATACATTAATTATAAATTTTTAAACACAATATAATCACATTACATTCAATTGTAAATTTCAAAATAATTTATACATGTAGTATATATCCTCCCAACCCCCCACCCCTGAAAAAGAAAGGAAAAAAAAACACAATGCCAAGAAAATAAAACATTTATACAGTAAAATCTATTGGAGGTTACCAAGAAGTGAGGGCTTAGAGAGTCAAACATGCAAGCCAAAATTTTGTAAATATTGCCTCCATATTTTCCAAAAAAACATGATATTTGTCTCGCAGATTGAGTAATCTTCTCTAATGGTATACAACTGCGAAGTTCTGTGTGTTTTCTTTCCATACCTAAATCTATTTCCAATTTCCATGATGTTGCTATGTATTTCCTAGAAACTGCTAAAACAATTAACACAAATTTGATTTGATAAATATTTAATTTTAATTTTGGCCTCATAGCCTTAATAAAAATATAATTGGATCCTGTGGGAATTTGACTTCCATAATTCGTTCCAAAAAATTACCTAACCAAAATTGTCTAACTTTAGGACATTGCCAAGTTGAATGAAAAAAAATTTCCAACCTCTGGTCTATACCTAAAATATAAATCTGATATGGCAAGATTTAATTTTTGTGTAGTCAAATATAACTGATGTAAAAAAAATATTTAACTAACCTATATCTTATATTTTTAAGTTTAGTCACATTATTCTTACATAATTCCATCCAATCCTTTTCACTTATTTGAATATTTAAATCTAATTCCTATCATAATCTTGATTTATGCACCTATATGTTTGGGGCCCTAGTTTGAAGTAGATTATACATTACTGAAATAAATTTATTTACAGTAGTATTACAAATAAGTAATTCTAATTCACTTTGATTAGGTGACATCAAAGTAGAATCTTTAATTCGACTTTAATTCAGTAATAACAAAATAAACTAAGTACATTAAATTTTTCCCTCATTCTTTAAAATGTTATGAATCACCCATTCTCAAAACAATGTTTAATCCTCTCAATACCCTTTCATCTCCAGATCCTCAAGAATTGGTTATCCATTGAAAAAGGAATAACTCTATTTTGACAGAGGTATTTTCCTAGATATTAAACCTTTCATATCAATTTTATTATCAATGTTATTCTACAACTCAATCAAATGTTTCAATGAGGATGATTCCCTACTTACAAATAACAGCTTAGAATTCCATTTGTAAATAAAATCTTGAGGATCCGTATCCCCTATTCCATTAAATTCAACAGAAGCCTGAATTGGAATACTATCTAAATTAAACAATACATTTATAAATCTCAATTCAGCTGCTTTATAATAATTCTTAAAATGAGGAAGACGCAAACCCTCTAACTCAAGTCAATTTTTCCAAAGAAACCCTTGGCATTTTATGTTTCCATAAAAAAATTCCTAATCACCATATTTAAATCCTTAGAATTTTTTGAAGGGATTGGAATGGGAATTGATTGAAAAAAAATATTGGATTCTAGGAAAGATTTTCATTATAACACAGTTTACTCTACCAATTAAAGTAATATTTTAAAAAATCAGTAACAATTCTATTGAAGAAGGGTAAATAATTCGATTTATATAAATTTTTCAAATCATTATCAATTCTTTTCTTTTTTTTCTTTGGCTTGGCTTCGTGGATGAAGATTTATGGAGGGGTAATGTCCACTTCAGCTGCAGGCTCGTTTGTGGCTGACAAGTCCGATGCGAGACAGGCAGACACTGTTGCAGCGGTTGCAAGGGAAAATTGGTTGGATGGGGTTGAGTGTTGGGTTTTCCCTCCTTTGTCTTTTGTCAGTGAGGTGGGCTCTGCAGTCTTCTTCAAAGAACGTTGCTGCCCGCCAAACTGTGAGGCGCCAAGATGCACGGTTTGAGGCGATATCAGCCCACTGGCGGTGGTCAATGTGGCAGGCACCAAGAGATTCTCTTAGGCAGTCCTTGTACCTCTTCTTTGGTGCACCTCTGATACGGTGGCCAGTAGAGAGCTCGCCATATAACACGATCTTGGGAAGGCGATGGTCCTCCATTCTGGAGACGTGACCTACCCAGCGCAGTTGGATCTTCAGCAGCGTGGATTCGATGCTGTTGGCCTCTGCCATCTCGAGTACTTCGATGTTAGGGATGAAGTCGCTCCAATGAATGTTGAGGATGGAGCAGATACAATGCTGGTGGAAGCGTTTTAGGAGCCGTAGGAGATGCCGGTAGAGGACCCATGATTCGGAGCTGAACAGGAGTGTGGGTATGACAACGGCTCTGTATATGCTAATCTTTGTGAGGTTTTTCAGTTGGTTGTTTTTCCAGACTCTTTTGTGTAGTCTTCCAAAGGCGCTATTTGCCTTGGCGAGTCTGTTGTCTAGCTCGTTGTCGATCCTTGCATCCGATGAAATGGTGCAGCCGAGATAGGTAAACTGGTTGACCGTTTTGAGTTTTGTGTGCCCGATGGAGATGTGGGGGGGCTGGTAGTCATGGTGGGGAGCTGGGTGATGGAGGACCTCAGTTTTCTTCAGGCTGACTTCCAGGCCAAACATTTTGGCAGTTTCCGCAAAACAGGACATCAAGCGCTAAATAAATATTTGATACCTATGTCTGGCCACCTAAATTTTGTGACTATTTTACTATGTGTCACCCACAGATAAGGGAATAATCTCACTTTTTCACTGGAGACTTCTCCATATTCTTTTAATCTAATCTTTAAATGTAATAAAGAATTTTTAGGATCAGTTAAATAAAACAAAACATCATCAGCAAATAAATTAATTTTATATTCTTCTTGATTCTCTTTAATTCCCTTGATCTCAGAATCTTGTCTAATAAGTTCAGCTAAAGGTTCAATTGCTAAAATAAATAAAGCTGTGGACAAATGTTATGAACCCAAAGGATCCCAAACCCAGCAGCAAAAGATATTCACCACGACAAATGGTTACTTAAACAAAAGTTATTTTTAATTTTCTTTAAACATGAAAACAGAATCAAACTTTAACTTATCACTATTAACTTAACTATCCAACATAACCCCCTTCTAATTCTAAGCACATGTGTATGTAATTTGTGTGTAAATTTAAGAAAAATTCTTTGGTTCACAGTTCAATCTCACTTCTCATTCATCCAATTTCACTGGTTGCAGGCAATTCTTATACTGTGCACAGAATTTAACATTTATACATTTCACCAGGCTTTGGTGCTTGAAAGGTAACTGTTTACTACTCATGATGGTTCTTGAAGGTTTGCAGAGAGAGAGAGATGTGTTGCTCCAGGATTTCCACAACTGAGGTACCACCATTAGTCACCTCAATATCTTGCTGATGAAACATGCCCCATCAGGGTTCTCCAGATGACAACTTCTTTCTTTCAGGCTACCACAGTGTTCCTTTCTATTTTTCTTATTCTAAGAGAAATATCAGACAGATAACACTTCCAGCCATCCATCACTCTGGAGCTTCTGTTTCAGTTCAAACAAGCTTCTCCTGGCTGACACTGTTTCAGTTGTGTGTGTCTCTCTCTCCATCTGATATTCCAACTGCCAGCCACATGTCCTTCTCTATCTCACTTGCAAACAATAGGAGTCAGTCTTCTTGCTCAATCTGTTGTTTTTAGGTAAATAAGAACCCAGAAGTGACCTTTCTGTGCACTCTGTCAAAACCCTTGCAAAGAGCTATTAATTGCTAGAGTTTCTCCTGCTTGTTGCTTTTAAAGAAAACACTCCATTCATTCATTACATCATTTCAATTAGAACCTACTTGTGAAATGTGCATAGCATTCTCCATAGTTTCTGTGAAGTCACTGAATATGAATTCTTCAGTATTTCAAATAAGATCTATTTTAAAGTGTGTGCATGTATGTAACCTACTCTAATTTTACCAATTTATCTCCCAAAAACATCTCCAAATATTCCATCACACAAAGGACAACCTTGTCAACTTGACCTAGTTAATGGAAAAGAAGCAGAAATTTGTCCATTAGTTATAACTTTTGCCAAAGGGTTTTAATATAATGCTTTATCCCAATTTATAAATGTAGAACCAATACCAAAATTCTCCAATGCTTTAAACAAAAAGTTCCGTCCCAATCTATCAAAAGCCTTTTCCACATCCAAAGTTATTGCAAAACTATGATCTCCTCTTTTCTGAATTAAATTAATTCAGTTAATTAATCTTGCAATATTTTTCACAGAATACTGTTTTTTTCCCATAAAACCTGTTTGATCCATATGAATTATATCAGGCAGATATTTAGATAATTTACTTGCCAGCAATTTTGCAATAACTTTATAATCTACATTCAATATTGGATGATAAGATGCAGGATTTAACAAGTTTTTATCTTCCTTTGGTATAAATGTAATTATTCTTTGCAACGTATGTTGTTTCGCCAACATGAAATCCCATTCACACATGCACAGCAATTACATCCGTTGACTTGCGAGGAGCTGCATGCATTTTTGGCATGGGAGCAAACAAGCACTGAATCAGTGGGGAGTCGTAGTAGAGCCACCCCCAAAAAAAGCACAAAATAATGGGCCTGCAGGAGCAGACCCCTGAGGGAGATCACAGGAGTGCGCACCATAAAAGCCCTCTGGAGGCGGAGGTGTACCGGAAAAAGTCTGGGACAACCAGCGGGAGGTGCCTGGGACCTGATGAGGAGCTGAGGCAGGGTGGCAAGAGCCCGAGGAGGAAGGCCTCCAAGAAGAGCCCCCATAGTGCTTCTTTAGCACCTAAAATCCAGTGGGCCTGCTGGGGTTCAGTGTCCAACCTGAGGTCCAGCAAGGCTGATCTACCTCCAATGGGAGTAGGATCAGGTAGCAGTGGCCTACCTTCATTGAAGGTGGAGCCCAAGGCTGGATACAATGACCTAGCTTCATTTAAGTTGGGGCCTGAAAACAATAGCAGCGATGTCGATCTACCTCTGCTGGGGGTGAGATCAGGCGACAGAGATCTACTTTCGCTGAAGTTGGGGTCCAAGTCTGGCTGCACTGACCTGGCTTCGTGGAAGCCGGGGCCTCATAAAGCAAGCTGTGATACCATTATGTTGCTGCATGAGATGATTGGACCTCAGTGTATCGAGTGGCAGTGAGGGAGTACCCGCACAAGAGAAGGTAGGACCTGATTCAAACCTAACATATTGCATAGCAAAGACACCCACTCGATGGGTAAGAGTAACCACCAGAAAAAGCCCAAAGAAGGGCATAGTCTTTGCACGATGTCAATCGGGGTTTGAGAGTAAGGCCTACAAGGGAGTAGAGGCCTCGACCAGAGACAAAATTGTAAGTCGTCTAGACAAATTGGAAGAACTGGTGATGGCCATTGTAAGTAAGTTTCCTGCACCATCAGAGCAAGGAGAGAACATTTGTGATTATATACGGTAAGATGATGAAGGGCCGGTAATGGAGGCTGACTCATCCAAATCCCCATACACTGCTCTGGCCAGTCAGAAGGAGAGCCATATAACGACTATTGCCATGAAGTTTGCAGTATCGAAGGTTATCGGCCAGCCACTAAAGGATGCTATTGCGGGGTCTATACCATATATGGTATCAAATGCTTTTCAGGAGACGGTACTAGAAGAATCTATCAAGAAATACCCCTGCCTTGTTAACTGCCTTCTGATGGAGGTGCCCAAGGTAAACCCCACGATATGGGACAATTTGAAGGTTTCCACAAGGGCAAAAGACATGAAATTTCAAAAACTACAAGGGTCACTGGTTAAAGGTATCACTGCAATTGCACAAATGCTCTCACACGATTTATCAGAGACCCAACAAGACTCTCTGAGGCTTTTATCCCATGCAAACTATGAACTGAATGCTGTCAGGAAGGAGCTGATCAAGCCTTACTTAAATGTAACTTAAGCTCATTTGTGCAGACCATCTAACCCTGTAAAGAAATTTATATTTGGTGATGATCTCAGCAAACAGGTGAAAGATTTGAATGAGCAGCCGAAGGCAGCAGCTGCCATGGTCAGTGGTCCGAGAGCACAGGTAAGAGAACCTGTTATGTTTCACCCCTATTGCAGGTATGTGGGGAAATTTAAGCGGGTTATCCGAGGCAGATTCCCACTCCAAGAAGCAATAGCCAGCAGGTCTTTTTAGGGCAACGCCCTCCATGGAGACAGCGGCAGCAGAATTTTCCTGCTCAAACTGCTTCGTGGAGGTGGGCCCAAAATGCATCAGCCCACAGACTAGGCGGGTCGAGGAAGTGAATGCTATGCATTTACAGTTGAGTATTCTTGAAAATTACAAGGCTTTAAAGGTTGGCGGTCGATTAACGCTATTCTGTGATAGATGGTGCAATATTATCACTGATGCTTTTATTTGGCAGACAGTGAAGGGGTATAAAATCAAATTTGATCCACAGAAATCCCCTCCAATAAGGAGGAATGGTCTATATACATATATACGCAAACCACAACTGACAGAGGCTGTACATGCCGAGATCATGGCGTTAAAAAGGAAAAATATTATTGAACGTTGTAGCCATGAAAAGATCAAACATCTTCACGTGACCCAAAAGAAGGGGTGGCTCTAGAGTGATACTGGATCTATCGGATCTTAATGAATACATCTTGTACGGGCATTTTAAAATGGATAACATATATTTTGTGTTCCCTATGTTATGTAAGGGCTATTACATGGCCTTGATAGATTTGTAAGACACATACTATTCAGTCACGATTTGCCCAGTACAGGAAGTTCTTGAAATTTTCCTTGGAGAGCAATGGCAGTATAAGGCTTTGCCGAATAGGCTGAACTTGGTGCCCAGGGCATTTACCAAGTTACTGAAGCTGCTGTTTGCGTTACCTAGATGATACTCTTATCATGGGCAGATCGCTCGAGGAAACATAAAGGACAGTAGCAGCCATCTCAAGATTATTAATCCATGTGGCATTTCTCATACATCCCAAGAAATCAGTGTTGGTGCCTACCAAGAGGTTAAAATTCCTCAGCTTCATTATTGATACAGAAGACATGAGACTTACCCTGCCAGAGGAACTTTAAGTGGAATAAAGCCTGTTGATCAGTCTGTCTTATGTCTGCTTTCTGTACGACAGCACACAACACCTGTACGTTGATCCAACCTTGCAGCTAAGTGGCATTAATCCAAATGCTCCTCTGAATACACCAGCACCAAGTCTCAATGACTAACTTGTTACAGGAAGGAGATTTAAGACCTTCCATATTATTGAGGTAGGCCACAGCTGAAATGTAATCTAACCTCAGCAGTACATGAATGTCAGCTTCCCTCACACAGAAAGACTTTAACTCTAGAAACCCCGCTAGCATTTTCAAATAATTGATGCCTGATTTAGAGGCCTCTCTCAGCTCTATGTCCGTCCATCTTCCTCCAGTAGAGCCCTTTAGATTCGTGGATCCCCAACCTTTGCTACTGGTGTCTGACCTGATCTCCAGGTCCAGCTTTCTGAGCTCAATCCTCGCATAAGCCCATGAGATATAGTCAATCCTCCATACCAGGCTGAATCTGGCCTAATTTTCTAGCCTCATGGGCCTGTCAAATGTCCCCTAGCTGCCTTAAAAGCAGATATTTTATCCCTTTCTAGGAACCTATAATATAATGGGACATGTTGTACCACCGGGAAAGCTGCCACCAGTTTCCCAGTCAACCTGGCAACCTTTCTTATGGAGGGATGACACTCTGTCATGAGCCCTCTGCAGGCAAACTTTGCAAGATTAAATTCTTTTCACCACATTCACACTAAGGTCCACATCGAAAAATACTTCTTTGTCAGCCACAATCCAAGGACCCTGAAATTGATGAGCTTTCTGGGTCGTTACTCTCAAAATAATCTCCTTATCTTGATAACAAAGGCATCTGTTCATAACTGAGTGCAGCAATTGATACAACATCGGTTTCTTTCTAAGCGTTCTATGTGTTCTATCCAATTCAAGACCATTTGGAAAATTTTCAGCTCCCAAAGTCACTGGAATTCATTTTTATAAAAATTGCACTGAAGTGGGACCTTCAAAACCTTCTGGCAATTCAACAATCTTCACATTATTTCTTTGACTATGATTCTCTAATGTATTAATTTTTTTTATAAAAGTTCTTTTTTCTCAACACTCCATGCCACAACTGAATCTCTCAGCTTATTAATCACATCTTTACATTGATCCACTTCTTCATGATATTCTTATAATTTTTCTTCAACTTTTTGAACATGCGTTTTAAGTTTATCAACCACTTTGACATATCTCATTTCTTTATTATCTTAATTTCTCCTTTAACAAATTCAAATTGCGTATTCACATCCCATTTAATAGACCCATACAGTAAATATATTTTCTGACTCATTGCTTGCAACTTAATTATCAATTGCTTGCCCTTTAACTTCAGGTAAATTTACCTGCGCAGCCTCCTCTTGAAATTTATCCCATTGATATTGTTCTTCTGTCTCCTTCTCCAATCTCCTTTGATCTTCCTCTTTCTGCTCTATATCACTAGTAGATGAAAAAAGAGTTTCTTTCTCAGCCTCCGAGTACAAAGGAGGCAGGTCTTGAAATTCAACCTTAGTGAGAGCTGACTTTTCAGTCTCCCACTGCGCATGTGCTCTTGTTCTTGTAGACTTTGTAGTTCCACAATCTTCTTCAGGATGCTGATGCCATCTTCTTCGGCTCCATGGAAAGACATGCTGAAGTCAGCTGAACTCTTGCTGCTGTCTCTCGTCCCCTATGGAGGAGGAGAAAATCCAGCCTGAGGCTCCAACATTGAGGTAGGTCCAATTATTTCAAATCTTGCATCTTCTTTTAGAACCAGTTTTCTAGTTGCTGGAGGCTTTCCCTTTATCACATTCATATTTAAAACTGTGCAGGCAAAATTCACAATAACTTAACTAACAAAAATGTTATTAAAAACTTTTTTTGTTCAGTTATTAATAAATTCTCTCAGGGAGGTGCTTTCCCACATCCTTCACTCACACCATCACATCTCGCACCCTGCAATAAATTAGAAGTTTTATAATACTAACTAATACACAGCTCCTCCATATATCTCATGGAGATATCCATACTTGTCTAGAAGATTATAATTCAATGTAAAACTCACTTTAATAGTGGAGGCCAAAAAGTTGCTGGGCTGTTCAAAGCCCATCTGGTTCACTGACATGATAGACTGTCTGCTCTAAGTGTGATAACAAAGGTGGAACAAATTTGTTGACTTTCTGCTAACTTCCAAAGTAGCCTTAGCTCTTCAGTTATATGGCAAAGTAATGACACTGTATTCATAGGTGTAACAGAGTTAAATGTGCATTTTAATCATTTTTATTCTCAATTCTATATTTGTAAATTTTATCTCAATGAAGTATTTGTATTTAATGTCATTTTGATAATGTTTCCAGTGAGAATGAGTTGGGGTGCACACCTCTTCTGCACCTCCAAAGACCCTCCTTTCCTGTTCCTCACACTGCTTGTTACCTTGTTAAGGGTAAGTGTAAGAGAAAATTACTGCTGGGATATCTAATGTTTTCTTTGGAAAAATTATTGTTTATGTAAGGAACATAGGAACATAGGAAGTAGGAACAGGAATAGGCTAAAAATGGCCCATCGAGCCTGCTCCGCCATTCTATCCGAATTTTAAATATGTTTAATGAAGCAGCCTCAACCACTTCCCTGGATAGAGAATTCCAAACATTCACTACTCTCTGGGAAAAACTATTTTTCCTCATCTCTGTCCTAAATCTACTTCCCCGAATCTTGAGACTGTGTCCTCTCATTTTAGTTTCCCCGGCCAGCTCAAAAAAACCTTCCTACATCTATCCTATCCATACCCTTCGTAATCCTATATGTTTCTATAAGATCTCCTCTCATTCTTCTGAACTCAAGAGAATACAATCCTAGACGATTTAATCTTTCATCATAAGTCAACCCCTTCATCCCAGGGATCAACCTAGTAAATCTCCTCTGGACCGTCTCCAAAGCCAGTATACCCTTCCTCAAATATGGAGACCAGAACTGGACACAGTACTCCAGGTGCGGTCTCACCAGTACCTTATACAGTTGCAACATTACCTCCCTACTCCTGAATTCAATTCCTCTAGCAATGAAGGCCAACATTCCATTTGCCTTCTTAATAACCTGCTGCACCTGCAACCTAACTTTTTGCGATTCATGCACAAGCACTCTCAAATCCCTCTGCACAACAGCATGCTATAGTTTTTCACCCTTTAAATAATATTCAGCTCTTTTATTTTTCTTGCCAAAGTGGATAACCTCACACTTACTAACATTGTACTCCATCTGCCAGACCTTTGCCCACTCATCCAGCTTAACTATATCCCTCTGCAGACTCTCCACACCCTCATTACAATTTGCTCTTCCACTCAATTTGATGTCATCCACAAACTTGGCTACACCACATTTTGTCCCCTCCTCCAAGTCATCTTGTAAATGATGAACAGTTGTGGGCCTAGCACTGACCCCTGTGGCACCCCACTTACCACTCTCTGCCAACCTGAAAAACTACCACTTATCACAACTCTCTGCCTCCTGTCAGACAACCAATTTTCAATCTAGGCCAATATACTTCGCCGGACTCCACTTTCCTGTAACTTACTGATAAGTCTCTTGTGCGGAACCTTATCAAACGCTTTCTGGAAATCCAAATATACAACATCAACCTGTTCACCTCTATCCACCGCACCCATTATATCCTCAAAGAATCCTAACAAGTTTGTCAAACAAGATCTTCCCTTTCTAAAACAATGCTGCGTCTCCTGATTGAACCCTTACGTTCCAAAAGTTTCACTATTTCATCTTTAATGACGGCTTCAAGCATTTTTCCAACTACAGACGTCAAGCTAATTGGCCGATAATTTCCAGTCTTCTGCCTACATCCCTTCTTAAAAAGTGGCGTGACATTTGCTGTCTTCCAGTCTGCCGGGACCTGCCCAGAATCCAAGGAATTTTGGTATATGACCACCAATCCATCAACTATAACTTCTGCCATTTCCTTCAGAACCCTTGGATGCATATCATCAGGACCAGGTGATTTGTCTGGCTTTAGTCCCATTAGTTTCTCCATCACTACTTCCTTTGTAACAACTATTTTATCAAGGTCCTCCCCAAGATTCGCATCCTTAACTCCGCACTTGGGCATGCTGGAAGTGTCTTCCACTGTGAAGACTGACACAAAATATTTGTTCAATGCCTCGGCCATTTCATCATTTTTTGCTACCAGTTTTCCTTTCACATCCTCCAAAGGTCCTATATTAACTCTGGCCACCCTCTTCTGTTTTATATATTTATAAAATTTTTTGCTTTCTGTTTTTATATTTTGTGCCAATTTACTTTCATAATCCTTTTTCCCATTTCTTATTACCCGCTTTGTAACCCCTTGTTGTCTCTTAAAGTTATCCCAATCTTCCAGTTTCCCACTGCTCTTTGCAGCTTTGTACACCTGCGCCTTCAATTTTATACTCTCCTTTATTTTCTTTGTTAACCACGGTTGATTTTTCCCTCCCTTGCTGCCCTTTTTCCTGATCGGCATATATTTTTGTTGAGCATTACAAAATATTTCTTTGAAAATCTTCCACTCTTCCTCAACTGTTTCATCAATTAGCCTGTGCTCCCAGTTCACTCTGCCTAATTCCTCCCTCATCCTATGGTAGTCACCCCTGTTTAAGCATAATATATTAGTTTTAGATCTAACTATTTCCCCTTCCATCTGAATGAGAAATTCAATCATACTATGATCGCTATTTCCCAGATGGTCTCTGACTATTACATCATTTACTCTACCTATCTCATTCCACCACACTAGATCCAGGAGAGCATTTTCTCTGTGGGTTCCTTAACATGCTGCTCAAGAAAGCTATCGTGGATGCATTCTATGAAGTCCTCTTCCAGACTCCCACGACCAACTTGATTTTCCCAAACTATGTGGAAGTTAAAGTCCCCCATGACTATTGCCGTATCATTATTACATGTCTCACTTATCTCTCTATTTATTTCCTGTGCCACTAAACTATTGTTATTTGGTGGGCGATAGATAACACCCACCAATAATTTTTTCCCTTTGTTATTCTTTATCTCTACCCAAATGGACTCAACATTATGCTCTTTAGATCTTATATCATCCCTCACTACCACCTGGAGCTCATCTTTGATTAAGAGTGTAACCCCACCTCCCTTACCATCCTGTCTATCTCTTTGCACCAACTGATACTCTTGAAAGTTTAATTCCCATTTAGGGTCACCTTGTAGCCATGTTTCCGTGATGGCTACCAAATCATAGGCGTGGATACCGATTTGCGCCTCAAGTTCACTAACCTTATTTCTAATACTGCGGGCATTCAGATAAAGTGCCCTTATGCTCTTTGTCCTTTTAATATCTAGTGACTTCTGTAACCTTTTCTTTTGATTTTTCTGCCCATTATTTTCCTTTGTAATTTTCTTAACACTATCATTGACCCGAAAACTCACTGCACCATCTGATTTTTTACTTTCTCCTCCCGACATTACTTTTCCTATTTTACTTTTCCTGGCCATTACTTTATTTGATCTTCCTTACCCTTTTCCCTATCACTCAGGTTCCCATACTCCTGCCAAATTAGTTTAAACCTTGCCCCACTGCTGTACCAAACATACTTGTAAAGATCATGCCTTCCCCAAAAGAGATCCCATCAGTCTTGATGTATATTGTTCATTGCTAATATTACATTTTACAGTTAGTTCTGTATTGTTTTTAAACATTAATGTAAATTTTATGGGTTTTTTAATCTAATGTGTTTTGGCACCATTACCATGCGTTGATCATGAGACCCACATAACATGGCCGAGATTTCAGTGTAAATTTTGTTATTTTGCATGCTTAGGAGCAAAAGGGCAGAAAAGGATGAAAAACCAGAAGGCAATGGTTGTGTAATTTTGCCTTTTACAGGTACAAATTTTCCTTGTTAAATGTATAATTTTGGCTATTAGTTTCTCCATGTAGTTTTTAAACTCGCCCACTAGGTGACACTTTTTAATTTTGTATATATAGTCTTTTTTTATATAGTTCAGTCATTCTCAACCTTTTTCTTTCCACTCACTTTAAGTATTTCCTATGCCATAGGTGCTCTGTGATTAGTAAAGGTGGCTTAAGGTGGTATGTGGGAAGAAAGAAAAAGGTTGAAAACCTCTGTTTTAATCATTCCTAATTGACTCATTATGTGCATGGTTTCATAACTCCAAAGGAAATGGGCCAATGACAATTTTTCTCAAGCAAAATATTTCAGTAACAATTGTGGCTAGAGCAGTGATTCCCACCTTCCCTTCCCACTCATACACCACCTTAAGCAATCCCTTATTAATCACAGAGCACCGATGGGGTAGGGATTATTTAAAGTGAAATGTGAGTGGAAATAAAAAGGTTGAGAATCGCTGATATAGTTTGAAAAGATTTTAAAGTGTGATTTGTTTTTCTGGCAAATCTTAAAAGCTTTCAACTAATACTGGTACACTGAGTTGAGAACATGTTGTAATGTTAAAACAAAGTATTTATGTGTAGTTGCAGAAAAGAATGAATAGGCTGCTTGTTACCTTGCTAAGGGAGCAAAGGGGTAGAAAAAAAGAAAAACCAGAAGGTAATGGTTGTGTAACTTTGCCTTCTACAGGGAGCAAATAAATGCTGGAAGACAATTCCATGAGTCTTCTCTTTTTCTATATCCTACGCAAACCCATTACACTGATGGCATGACTTAGCATAAGAAATGTTTTTCAGTGATCTATTTTTCAAGTTATTGTGAAAATAAAATGAACAGCTAATGTTCAATTTAATAGCACTTCCTAATCAATTGGTATTGAGTGAATATAATTGCACTTGGGAGAGCTGGAAAGAACAAACATCAAATAATGCTGTGTGAGGATAATGGGATGCTAATTGCATTTTTTTTTAACTGAACCAAAGGGATTAATTCTATTTCCTTCCAGTTGTTGGAGCAAGCACAGGCATGCATAGAGGGAAAACAACATGGGAGTTAAAGTTCAGTATTTTAATCTGCATTATTCTTTCAACATTTATAGGTAGGATTGGAATTACAAATTAAGAACTGTTTGAACTCTTACAAAATGGCTTTTCTATCTTATTTCTAAATGGTAAACTCTCTCATTACTTCCCCCACCCCTTCCCAACCCTGCAATTACCCAATAAAACTATTCCTGAGGCCTTCATCCCTTTCGCTGCCAACCATCTGAAATGTTCCAGAATTTCATTATTGAAGATCAAATTGAGCATCTAATTGTACCATTCATTTCTGAATTCAAAGGCCCTTTCATGTATCTCACCTGCTATCTTACATTCCAGCAAATTTTTTTCCCAGATATTTTTATTATGTTTACAATTGTTATAAATGCAATTTGGTGTTGGCCACACACCACTCTTCTGACCTATTCCAACCTTATGGCATAGGAATGCACTGCCCTCTGCTCTCCCTGCACTAATGTCAATCTTGCCATAAAACCTTCAAAGGTGGTGCTGTAGTAGTCTGGTGCACTGACCTATACCTTGTCGAGGCCAGACAGCAGCTCTCAGACTCCTCCTCTTACTATGCCTTGAATGAATAGGCCACTGTCTCCTGCTCCATCACTGAACTCATCACCTCCAGTGGTCTCCCTTCCACAGCCTCCCACCTCATTGTTTCTGAACCCCACACTGTACATTTCCACCTCCAATCCAAGATGCACAAACCTCACAGCCCTGGCAGGCTTATTGTTTTCACCTGCTCATGCCCTACTGAACTCATACAATCATGCCTTGATTCCATTGTGTCTCTCTTGGTTCAGTCACTTCCCTACTTTACATCTGTGACAGGTTGCATGGTCTCCACCACTTTAACAATTTCCAGTTCCCTGGCATGGACATTCTTATTATCACCATGGACATCCAGTTGTTGTACCTGTACATCACCATATGGAAGGTCTTAAGGTTCTCTGCCTTGATAATAGATCCAACCAGTTCCACTCTTCTGCTACCCTCCTTGGTCTGGCAAAACTGGTACTCCCCCTCAACAGCTTCTCCTTTGAATCCTCTCACTTTCTTCAGACCAAAGGTGTAGATATATGTATTTGCATGGGCCCCAACTAGACCTGTCTTCTGTGGCTACGTGGAACAATCCATGTTGCAAACCTGCACAGGTGATGCCCCTTTCTCCACTATATTGGTGCTGCATCCATGAAGAGTGGTCAATTTTATCAACTTCACTGCTAACTCCACTCTACCCTCAAATTCACTTGGTCCATCTCTGGTATCTTTCTCGTAAAAACGTAAAATTGCTGGAGGAACTCAGCAGGTCTCTCAGCATCCATGAGGGGTAAATAAACCAACATTTTGGACCTGAGCCTTTCGTCAAGGTATGAGCAACAAGCAGGAAGATAACTAAATAAAAACACTATATGGTTGAGGGGTGGCCAGGTGGAATGTGAGGTGTTGTTCTTCCAACTTGCCAGTGGTCTTAGTCTGGCAGGGCATGAGACCATGAACTGACATGTCAGCATTGGAATGGGGCAGGGAATTGAAATTGGTTGCCACTGGGAGATCCCCACTATTCCATCCACAATCTTCCTCCCCTTTTTCAATATCTCTGTCACCATCTCAGGAATCAGACCATCTTCCAACATCTTTCTCAAGCCCACTAACCCCTACAGTTACCTGAACTACTCTTTTTTTTTCCCATCTAATCTCTTGTATGGATACAATTCTCTTCTCTTAATTCCTCTGTCTTCCCAGGAAGAACCTTCCTATTCCAGGATATCTGAAATTTCCTCCCTCACTAAACCTGGATCCCCCTCACTGTTATCAATGTACCTCTTTCCCACATATTTTCTATTTCCAGCTTATCCCCTTCTGACATAACAGGGATGGCATAGGGGCCCCCTCATCCTTAGCATCACCCCTCCAGCCTCTTCATATAACATATAATTCTCTCCAATTTTCCCACCAACAGACACATCTTTTCCCCACCCCCACCCCCACAAGCCCAAACTTCCTGTAGGGATCAATCTCTTTGTAACTCCATTGTCCACTTGAGCCTTTCCACTAATCTCCTGTGCACTCATCCCTGTGACTACACCAAGTGCTAAACCTGCATTAATGCCTCCTTCCTCACCACTATTCAGAGTCCAAAACAGCCCTTCTAAATGAGGCAACCCTTCACATACAAATCTCTAGGGCTTATGGTGCTCCTGGTGAGGGGAAAAGATCGGATATAATCTGAGGGAGACCACTTAGTTAAGCATTTTCACCATGCTTCACAACATTCAGGATCTTCCAGTGGCCATTTCAGTTTCACTTCCCATTCCCATACAGATATGTTTGCTCATGGTCTGCTCTGCTTCCAAATTGTAGCCACTCATAAATGAGAGAAACAGTACCTTGTATTTCACCTTGGCCGTCTACAACCTGATGGCAACAACTTCTCCAATTTGCTGATACCCTCTCCTCTTGTTTTCTGAACAGCCTTCTCTGCTTTCCCCATCTCTCTTGCCCCATTCCTTCTTCTCCTTCCTCCCCTCCCCACCCACCCCCATGCAGCCTCTCTACCTGCTCATCACCCACACTTTTCTTCCTCTAGGTTTTCATCTCTTTCCTTTCATTCCATTACCTGTTTTCCTCCTATCAATATAACTTCCTCAATCCTTTAACTCACGCTCATTCACCTTCTAGGTTCTTACCTTTTCCCTCCATGTCTTCTCCTTCCTATCCTCTATTCACTTATCAACTGTCAGCCGTGATCCTACTTTTCCCCACACTCATCACCATTTTATTTAATCTCCTGCCCCTTTCTAGTTATTCCTGATGAAGGGTTGTGGTCTGAAATGTTGACTATCTATTGGCTTCTGTAGATGCTGCCTGACCCGCTGAGTTCCTCCAGCATTTTGTGTGCATTGTTCCAGTTTTCCAGCAAACTTTCATGTTCGCACCAGCTGTTGGTGTTGTACTTGTTATACTGGTGTAACTTTGACTGGACACTTGGAGAATTTCAAGAAGACTATAAACAGAGATAAAATTTCACCAAGTCAGCATTTCTGACAGGATTTCCATGACCTAAAATCCACCACTTCCAATCCTTGTCTGTTACTTAAATTGTAATTCTTTTAAGCAACAATTGTTTCTCTCTATACGACAGTGACCCAACTTTGCCCTGGTGTCTAGCAAAACCCATTTATAATGATAGAGATAATGGTTGCAATGCAACTAGCAATGCCTTACAGTTTGATTATACCTGGCTGCCATCAGGAGGTGACACAGTATGTTAGATCTGTAATGGAGACTTGCAGCCTCATGGTATGCCTCATGGTGCTGTTTACAACAACTTTAAAGTTAAGAAACTTTTCCTTCATCCATGTGTTGTCTAAGAACTCACGCATACAAATACAAGATGAAACATGGTGTCAGAAGTGGGATGAAGGAAATTAGGAGGAAATACTTTAAAAGGTAAAATCTGAAGTCAGCAACTGATCAGTAAAGAGAGGCTAACACAGTGAAAAATGGAAGGATTACATCTACCAGCGAAACTTCAGCTGACTGCTGTAATGTGGCTGAAAATTGGAACAGATTTAAACAGCATTTTGGATTGTATTTAGTGGAAGTTAGATCTGACAAAAGGGATAAAGTGAAAACATCAATTTTCTAACATGTTGTGGGTAATGAACCCCTGGAGGTGTATAATAACTTCACATTTGTTACTGAAGGAGATAAAATGGATCTGGAAAAAAAATAATATAACAGTTTGAGGCATACTGCATACCTAAATGTAACATGGCATTTGAGAGGCACAGATTTTTCACGTGTGTACAGAAAACAGAAGAAAGTATTGATCAGCATGTGACTGAATGGATAAACAGAAGCTAAATGTGTGTATTTGGTGGAGTGACTGACTCACTGATAAAAGACAGACTTGTGTGTGGTATTCCAGATAATAGTCTAAGGGAAAGACTGTTAAGAGAGCAAAATCTAGACCTGAAAAAAGCCATAGCACTCTGTAGGGCTACAGAAACGGTAAAATTGGAGGCAAAAGAGCTGTTCAGTGAAACTAGCTGCAACGTGGATGCAGTGAGCAAGTGCAGACATAAACCGTTTAACAAAAAGTGCACCAAAGTGGAAAGAGAGGCGTGGCCAATGAACAAAACTGAAAGGGACAATTGAAACCTATGTTGTCAATGCGGTGCATAACACCTACCAAAAAAGCGTCCAGTATATGGATTGTATTTAGTGGAAGTTAGATCTGACAAAAGGGATAAAACATGCAATATGTGCAACAAAAGCAACCAATATGCCTGTTGCTGTAGGAGCCAAGTGCAACAAAGCAAGGTTAATGTATTAGATGAAAGGGAGATAGAGGAATTCTATGCAGATGTGGTGATTGAAAACAAGAAAGAAAACAGAGACTAGATGTTAAGATTAAAAGTGAATGACATATACATTTTGGTTAAATTGGATACTGGAGCACAAATTAATGTAATATCAGAGACTGATTTTAAGAAGATTAGACCCAGACCAAAGATACATGGAACAAAAGTGAAAGTGACAGGATATTCAGGTAGCGATATACCAGTGCAAGGAGAATGCATGGTCAAAGTGAAACACAAGGAAAAAGGGCACATGCTAGGATGTAAAGGCCATACTAGGTTTAACAGCCTATAAGAAACTGAACCTGGTAAAAAGAGTCCTCGTTGTGGAAAGCGAAGGAGAGAGAGTCTATGATGAACTCATGATGGAGCACATGACCTATTTCAGGGTCTAGGCTGCCTTCCAGAAGAACACACAATCAGGGTGGATAAATGTGTGCCACCAATTATACATCAATGCAGAAAAGTTCTATTTGCGTTTAAAAAGCAACTAAAAGCAGAGTTGGACAAGATGGAAAACCTGAACATGATTCAAAAGATAGATGAGTCAATTGTGTGAGTGAATTCACTTGTTGTGGACAAAAAGAATGGAAAACTTAGAATTTGCCTGGATCCAAGAGATCTAAACAGAGCAATAAAGAGAGAACTGTTTAAGTTTCCAATGCATGAAGAAATCATGTCACAGTTAGCAAATGCAAAGTTTTTCAGCAACTTGGATGCATTATCAGGATTTTGGCAGTTGAAAGACTGTGCACGCTCAGTTGTCTATTTGGCAGATACAGATTCCATTCGGAATTGCCTCAACTCCTGAAGTGTATCACAAAACTATCCATATGGTCTATGAGCACCTGGATGGAGTTGATATCTCAATGGATGACATTATAATATGGGGAACTTCGAGAATGGAGCATGATGAGAGACTGAGCAAAGTGCTGGAAGCAACAAGGAAAGCAAACCTGAAGCTGAATAGAGAGAAATGCCAGCTCAGGGTGACAGAACTAACATTTGTAGGAGATATTATTGGCAGTGAGAGCATCAGATCAGATCCTAGAAAGGGGTCTGCTATTGGGAACATGCCATGGCCACAATGCAAAAAGGACGTACAGAAGTTTAATGGAATATTCAACTATATGGGTAAATTCATGTCCAACCTCTCAGAAAAGATGGCTCCATTGAGAAGACGAACAGAAAAGAACATTGAATGGGAGTGGGATCATGAGCATGAAAAGTCATGGAGGGAACTAAAGAAACTGCTCACAGAGGAACCAGTTCTGAGGTTTTACAACTCAGCGAGACCCATCAAGATATCATCAAATGTATCAGATAATGGGCGTGGCCCAGTTCTTCTGCAAAAATGTGATGTCTGGCAACTCACTACATATGCATCACGCTCAATGACAGATGAGGAGGCACGATATGCTCAAGTTGAAAAGGAGCTGCTCAGCATCACATATGCCTGTGAAAGATTTCATCAGTTTGTGTCATGACACACAACCAGTGTAGAGACTGACCATAAGCCCTTGATTGCATTGCTCCAAAAGCCATTAAATGGATGTCCACTTAGAATTCAAAGAATGATGATTAGGCTGCAACACTATACATTGAATGTGGTGTACATTCTGTGTAAGCTAATGTAACAGCAGACACATTGTCTAGAGCTGTTGACAGGAGAGAGCCCGCAAACACCAAAATAGATGAAGACGTGAATGTCTTCGTGGACATTATCACAAGTGTACTGCCCATATCAGATGCAAAAATGGAACTCATAAAGTCAGAGACAAATAAAAATGAAACACTGGATGGCCCAACATGAAGCAGGTCTGCTCACCTGACGTTTCAGAGTATTGGAACTGCAATGCAGAACTATCAGTGATTGAAGACATCATCTAAAAATAAAGTTAAATTCTTACCCCAAAGAGTCTGAGAAAAGAAAGGTTAAAAAGGATCCATGGAGGACATCTCAGAATTGAAAAGTGTAAGAAAAGAGCACGAGAGGTGATGTACTGGCCAAGAATCAACAATAATATAACAAATGAAGTGATATTCTGCAGAACCACTAACGCCACACCTAGCACCATACAGACCTTACCAGAAGGTAGGTGCTGACCTATTCAAACATCAAGGGAAGGACTATCTGGTGGTAGTCAAGACTATTACTCCGTGTATCCTGAGGTGTATAAACTGAACACCACCACCACTGCAGATGCAGTAATAACAGGTATGAAAGCCATATTCTCCAGACATGGCCTGGCAAGTGAGGTCTTCACAGACAATGTAATGATAGTGATTATGGTTGCAATGCAACTACCAATGCCTAACTGATTATTCTTGGCTGCCACCAGGGGCTGACACAGAACAGGGCACTGCAGTATGCTGGATCTGTGATGGAGGCTTGCAGCCTCATGGTGCTGTTTACAACAACCTTAAAGTAAAGAACCTTTTCCTTCATCCATGTGTTGCCTAAGAACTCACACATACAAATACAAGATGAAACCCATTCATGCATGTCATTTAGTTCTTCAAGGGCCCCAGCACCCATCTCATTCAATGAAGTAACACAGGCCAAATGGATTAATGCCCTGGTCATTGCAATGTTGCCATGGAGTTTGTTGTACTTCCTATATCAGTATCAACATTTAATATTTCTCTTCTCCTTTGAACATGTCCTTCCCTTTTTACCAATTCTACAGATGACTTCTGCTTTTCCTTACTGTAACCTAATTGACAAAGGAATCACAGCAAAGGCATTATTAAAAATGATCAATGAGTTGTTAAAGCAGAGATGCTCACTGGTTGAGAGGTCGTAAAAGGCAATTTAAAAAAATAAGTTAAAGGAAATTAAACGCTATTGTGAATGGCATAAGTATATACTCTATAGTTAGAGGAATGAGTGGAAATTAGCACTAATTCTTCAAAATTTTATTTATTCGTTCAAAGTACAGATAATAAGTAACATATATAACAAAAAACCATAAACATGAACGTTATATTTTATATATAAAAAAAAGAACCCCCCCCCCCTTCAGCCAACTTTCCTAAGGAGAGCCATAAAGAGAAAAAAAATAAGGAAAAATTAAGCATACATATTAAAATTTAATCAATGTAAATCAAAATGTAAATATTCTGAATATGACAACCACTTATTAATAAAGAAACTATATTATCATGTGTAATATATGTAATTTTTTCCATTATTAAACAATATTTCATCTCATTATCTCAATATCAATCATATTTGTATCTTTCCATCTACTAGCAATAAATTTTTTCACTACAGATAAAGCTAAATATACAAAAGCAAGTTGAAACTTATCTAATCCCAAACCTTTCAGAGGTTGCAAACTACCCAATAAAAATACTGTCGGATCTAAAGGTATTTTAATCTTATACAGGTATTCCAGAAACAATTGGACTTTCTTCCAAAAAGATTGTATATGTATACATGACCAAACTGCATGAAAAAAATTCCAACAGAGTTACCACATCTAAAACATAAATCTGATTCATGAAAACCATACATTTTTAGTTTTTCAGGTGTTAAGTATAATTGATGTAAAAAATTATAATTAATCATTGCATAGCGTGCATTTATCAGTCTAGTTACACTATCATAACAAATATCTAACCAATCATCCTCAGAAAAAATAAAACCAATATCCACTTCCCATTTACCTTTGGATTTATCCCAACCCTTTTTATCCATACCATCCTGCAATATTTGATCTTTGGCTTGGCTTCGCAGACGAAGATTTATGGAGGGGGTAAATGTCCACGTCAGCTGCAGGCTCGTTTGTGGCTGACAAGTCCGATGCGGGACAGGCAGACACGGTTGCAGCGGTTGCAGGGGAAAATTGGTTGGTTGGGGTTGGGTGTTGGGTTTTTCCTCCTTTGTCTTTTGTCAGTGAGGTGGGCTCTGCGTCTACTTCAAAGGAGGTTGCTGCCCGCCGAACTGTGAGGCGCCAAGATGCACGGTTTGAGGTGATACAAGCCCACTGGCGGTGGTCAATGTGGCAGGCACCAAGAGATTTCTTTAGGCAGTCCTTGTACCTCTTCTTTGGTGCACCTCTGTCACGGTGGCCAGTGGAGAGCTCGCCATATAACACGATCTTGGGAAGGCGATGGTCCTCCATTCTGGAGACGTGACCCACCCAGCGCAGTTGGATCTTCAGCAGCGTGGATTCGATGCTGTCGGCCTCTGCCATCTCAAGTACTTCGATGTTAGGGATGAAGTCGCTCCAATGAATGTTGAGGATGGAGCGGAGAGAACTCTGGTGGAAGCGTTCTAGGAGACGTAGGTGATGCCGGTAGAGGACCCATGATTCGGAGCCGAACAGGAGTGTGGGTATGATAACGGCTCTGTATACACTTATCTTTGTGAGGTTTTTCAGTTGGTTGTTTTTCCAGACTCTTTTGTGTAGTCTTCCAAAGGCGCTATTTGCCTTAGCGAGTCTGTTGTCTATCTCGTTGTCGATCCTTGCATCTGATGAAATGGTGCAGCCGAGATAGGTAAACTGATTGACCGTTTTGAGTTTTGTGTGCCCGATGGAGATGTGGGGGGGCTGGTAGTCATGGTGGGGAGCTGGCTGATGGAGTACCTCCGTTTTCTTCAGGCTGACTTCCAGGCCAAACATTTTGGCAGTTTCCGCAAAACAGGACGTCAAGCGCTGAAGAGTGGCTCTGAATGGACAACTAAAGTGGCATCGTCTGCAAAGAGTAGTTCACGGACAAGTTGCTCTTGTGTCTTGGTGTGAGCTTGCAGGTGCCTCAGATTGAAGAGACTGCCATCCATGCGGTACCGGATGTAAACAGCGTCTTCATTGTTGAGGTCTTTCATGGCTTGGTTCAGCATCATGCTGAAGAAGATTGAAAAGAGGGTTGATGCGAGAACGCAGCCTTGGTTCACGCCATTGTTAATGGAGAAGGGTTCAGAGAGCTCATTGCTGTATCTGACCCGACCTTGTTGGTTTTCGTGCAGTTGGATAACCATGTTGAGGAACTTTGGGGGGCATCCGATGCGCTCTAGTATTTGCCAAAGCCCTTTCCTGCTCACGTTGTCGAAGGCTTTGGTGAGGTCAACAAAGGTGATGTAGAGTCCTTTGTTTTGTTCTCTGCACTTTTCTTGGAGCTGTCTGAGGGCAAAGACCATGTCAGTAGTTCCTCTGTTTGCGCGAAAGCCGCACTGTGATTCTGGGAGAACATTCTCAGCGAGACTAGGTATTATTCTATTTAGGAGAATCCTAGCGAAGATTTTGCCTGCAATGGAGAGCAGCGTGATTCCCCTGTAGTTTGAGCAGTCTGATTTCTCGCCTTTGTTTTTGTACAGGGTGATGATGATGGCATCACGAAGGTCCTGAGGCAGTTTTCCTTGGTCCCAACAAAGCTTGAAAAACTCATTCAGTTTGACATGCAGAGTTTTGCCGCCAGCCTTCTGGGGGGATTCCATCCATACCTGCTGCTTTGCCACTTTTCAGTTGTTCGATTGCCTTATATGTCTCTTCCCAGGTGAGGACCTCATCCAGCTCTAGACTTAGGGGCTGTTGAGGGAGCTGGAGCAGGGCGGAATCTTGGATTGAGCGGTTATATATACATAAATGAAATATAACCCTTCTCTGGTACCTTCATAAAAAAAGTCTCAAATTTAGTCATTTCAGGTAAAATCATATCTCTACCAAACACATGTTTTACCAAAGATCAAATTTGATAATAAAGAAACAGAGTTCATATCAATACCGTAACTGTCCCTCATCTGATCAAAAGATAAAAATTTACCTTCTTTAAAACAATCTCCCAAATTTTCCACACCTTTAAATCTCCAATGTAATAAACTTTGATTATGTATTGAGAAAGAAATAAGTTGATTATTATACAATGGAGTCAAGGCCGATAATTCACCCCGAGAACCTATCATTTTCTTTTTCTTTGTCCATAACTTCATTAAATGTTTTAATATAGGCACATTGTGTTGCTGTAACAAATTTACATTCCATCTAAACAAGAACTGATGTATTTCAAATTCAGAAATATTTGCCATCTCAATTTTGGCCCAGCTATGGGGCCGTTCCAAATCCATCAATGAACTAATAAATTTAAGTTGAGCTGCTTCATAATATTTGCAAAAATGTGGTAAACATAGTCCCCCTAATTCATATTTCCAAGTTAATTTATTCAAGGCTACTCTTGAAAATTTACCTCTCCATAAAAACTCCCTAACCATTTTATTCAAATCTCAAAAAAAACAATATTATCAAGTAAATATGGAATAGATTGAAATAAATATTGCATACGTGGAAAAATATTCATCTTAATTGTATTTATTCTACCCAATAAATTAATAGGTAAATCTTTTCATTTAATCAAATTAGTTTTAATTTTTTTATTAACGAAACATAGTTTAATTTATATAAAGATTGATAATTAACATCCAAAATTATACCCAAATACGTAATTCGATCCGTCCATTTCAAATTAAGAATATTCTTATAAGCTGAATAATCTTCTTCACTCACCGGTAATATTTCACTTTTTTCCCAATTAACTTTATATCCAGAAAGACATCCATATTGCATCAGACACTCCTTCAAATGCAAAAGTGATTGAGCTGGATTTGTTAGATACACCAATGCATCATCGGCAAATAAATTAATTTTATATTCCTCATCTAAAACTTTCATACCTGTATCTGTGTATTTTGTCTTATCAACTGTGCCAAATGTTCAATCACTAATGCAAACAAAGCTGGTGATAAAGGACAACCTTGACGAGTAGATCGGGTCAATTTAAATGGTTCCAAAATCAAACCATTCGTTAGTACTCTAGCTACCGGTTTACTATATAAAGCCTTAATCCAACCAATAAAAAAGGACCAAACTTGAATTTCTCCAAAACTTTAAACAAAAAATTCCACTCAACTCTATATTTTTCAGCATCTAAAGATATCACCATCGGATGGTATGAAAATTGTCGAAATCTATTAATCAAACTAATCACATGTAAAATTTATCTGAGGCACATCTATTCTTTATGAAACCTGTTTGATCCATATGAATCAGCTTAGGTAAACATTTAGCCAACCTATTAGCTAAAATTTTAGCTATAATTTTATATTCTACATTTAACAATGAAATCGGTCTATATGAGGATACTTTGAAAGGATCTCTATCTTTCTTTGGAATTACTGTAATTAAAGCACTAGGACAAGACTCAGGCAATTCATAATGTTCGCCAACCTGATGTAGTACATCTCCAAACACTCTAGAGAAATCATCATAAACTTTTTATAAAATTTGACCGAAAATCCATCATCACCAGGCGATTTACTGTTCGGCATTTCCATCATAGCCATTTTAATTTCCAAGTCAGTAAATGGTGCTTCCAATTCCTGTACATCTACATCCTCTAATGTCGGTAAATTCAACTGTGATTAAAAAAAATCAATCAATCCGTTTTCTTGTTTTCCATCAGATGTATATAACTTTTTATAAAATGAACAAAATTCATCATTAATCTCACAAGGTTTATACGTGATAAACGAATTCCGTCTAACAGCATTAATAGTCCTTGAAACCTGTTCTTTCTTTAATTGCCATGCCAATACCTTATGTGCTTTCTCTCCCCATTCATAATATCGTTGTTTAGTCCTATTAATCATACATTCAAATTGATAAGATTGTAGAGTATTATATTCCAGTTTCAACCTAGACAATTCTATTTTCAGATCTTCTGTAGCATCTTTCTGAAATTCCTTTTCTAGCTCACTAATCCATTTCTCTAATTCAAGACTCTGATTTAATCGATTCTTTTTTATTTTAGGAGTATAACTAATTATTTGTTCTCTCAAATAAGCTTTCATAGCATCCCATAATACAAACTTACTTTGAACAGAATTAGAATTTTCTTTCAAAAAAAAATTAATTAATCTCAGAGGTTGCATATGTAAAGTATAACAAAGAATTATCTGAAATCACCCTACTTTTATATTCCGCTTGTTGTATTTTCCCCTGTAAATGTGCCGATACTAAAAAAAAAAGTCAATCCTTGAAAACGATTCATGTCTAGTTGAATAAAAGGAGAAATCCTTCTCTGTCGGATTAGGACGTCTCCAAATATCTACTAATTTAAGATCTTTCATCAATGCCTGAACCTGAACTGCCATTTTAGATTTCTTAACTTTCCTCGGAAGTTTATCTAATAAAGGTCCCAAAACACAATTAAAATCACCACCAACTAAGACATTATCATTAGCCTGACCCAGATATAAAAATGCATCAGAAATAAATTTTTCATCATTTACATTTGGGGCATAAATATTAAATGAAGTTCAAAATTCACTAAAAATCTTACAATTTAATTTAAGAATAGTTCCTGCCTTTTCCTCCATTGATTGTAATTCAAAAGATAAATTCTTATGTATCAAAATTGCTACTACTTCAGCCCTGGAATTAAATGAAGAAGAATATACATGGCCTACCCAGTCCCTCTTCAATTTCATACTTTCTTTAACATTCAGATGTCTTTCTTGTAAGAAAGCAACATCAATTTTCATTTTCTTAATATATGCCAAAATGTGCTTACGCTTAATTGGACTGTTTAAACTTCGAACATTAAAAGTAGCAAACCTCAACGTTCACATATCTACTGATATTACTAAGAATTAATAATATTGTTATATAAAAACTCAAAACAATGTAAATAGGCTCTCCAATCGGAGAAAAAAACCCCACAAATTAAAGACTAAATAAAATTTTTAAAAAAATAAACAAAAACAATGTAAAAAATAATAAAAAAAAGACCCCCCCCCCCAAAAAAAAACTACCAAAAGGTAGTAACCCCTAAACAAAACGGGTTTGTATCACTCACCAGTGGCTGATGACTAATAGAACTTAATGCAAATCTCTCCCTCCCCAGCCGAACAAAGAATAACATCAAAATATCATAATGACATATAAAATAAAGTAAGAATAAGTAAGTTCTTCTATTCATCCAAGAGATTCCAAACTCGCAGACCCCATTTCCAGAGAAGTTGGACTCTTTCCATTCCCATTTCTCCCATTTCTGCCATTTCTTCCATTTCCAGAACAACTAGATTTTTCTTTAGGAGACAATGGTGGACTATGTCTTTGTCCTCTTACATTTGGCAATGAGTCAGCAAAAATCATTGCTTCACGATCATTCTCAAAAACCGAGATTGAAATTCTCCATAGAACACCTTCAACACTGCCGTATAGTGAAAAGTAGACTTATAGCCTTTACACCATAGAACTTCTTTAACTGGATTAAATCGATACCGATGCTGAACAACCTCTTGACTCAAATGTGGATAAAAAGAAAACTCTACTATTCTGAATCAATAACGGAGCCTGTCGTTATCTCGCATTTTGCACTGCTAGACGAAGTGTTGCTTCTCTTTCCAAATAGTTCAAACATCGAATTATCATAGGTCTCGGTGATTGACAGGTAAAGGTGTTCTTCTTAAAGCTCTATGAGCTTTCTAATACCAAGCGTCCAGAGAAAAATTCTTGCCCCAATACTTGTGGAATCCATTCTTTAAAAAAATGAAGAGGATCTTGTCCTTCCATACCTTCTGGCAAACCAACAATTTTCACATTATTCCTTCTACTTTGATTCTCCAAATAGTCTATTTTCCTCTCTAACTCCTTCTCACATTCTCGCAATTCTATAACGGATTTTTCAACCTTCAACACTTTTCCTGTATTAGAGGCCACTTGCTGTTTACATTCCAAAAAAGCAGACTAAAATGTTTTAAAATCTTCACAAGATGCTTCCACACATGCCTTAACTGTAGTGAATTCTGACCTTATACTAACGTTCATTTGAGCCAGCTCTTGCATTATAGGCTGAATGACAGCGTTTAACTGCTTATATTGTTGCTCAGAAAAGCTCAGCCCTGCTTTCTCTAACGTAGTGGCAGAACCAGGTAACTGCAGCTCCTGCTGCATCTCAACAACAGACAATTTAACGGTTCTACTGCGGGTCTGGACTCACAGCGACGGCACCCCGACTTCTTCAGGGGGTCGATGCTGGTCTCCCCCCACAACTCGCTGTTGTTTCAAGAACTCACGAATTAAATCGATCTCTTCAGGCTGGAACATTGCCTGAGTCGTTTCCTGCGTGCTCCCTACATTAAAGTCGGCAGGCTGCCAGAATCGGGATCCACTTCGTGGGCACACGCACCTTCCTCCTGAGAATGGGTAATTCCAGTGATGTCCTTCTCTTGTTAAGTAGTAGTCATTTTTTTTACAGCTCCCACAGGCAATCTTTGTGGTTTAGGCACTGAAGAAATTAAACCTGAGGCTGTAACAAGCTGTTTAGGTCCTAAATCTTCAACACTCTAAAAATGTAGTTTCTTCTGCACTTGAGGTTTAATCTTTTTACCATTAATGGCCATTACAGTTCCTTAATACTTTAGACTAAAATTTTAAAGGTTTAAACTTGAAAACAGAGGGTTAAAAATGGGTACTTAAAAGTCCGGCCAGAGAGGTCGAGATTACACGTCTAGACTCTACGCCATCTTGCCACGCCCCATCTTGGCACTAATTCAATAACTCTTTCAAAGACCTCGTACAGGTTCAATAGGCTGAATAGCCTCCTTTCTGTCCTCTATTCTATGCCCAATAATTCTATGCACATCATCACTTCACAAATCATCTTAATTTGCTCCATTCCATTATCACCACTCCCTCACTGTATAGTCCCTGCTGATTCTAACCCATTAGATCACACATGTCAAACTCAGACCCGCAGGCCAAATTTGGCCTGTGATATAATTATATTTGGCCTGCAAGATCATATCAAATATGTTATAGAGCTGGCCTGCTGGCTGCCGCGACAGTATAGCGCGTGCACAGCTAATACTACAAATCCCAGAATGCTTTGCAAATGCATTGGCACCAGCCCGTCAGCCTGCTAATTGCCCCCACCTCCTCTCTTTACTTCCATTAGCATCTGCGACCTGTCGCCTAGCTCACATGTAATAAACCCCTTACAAAAAATGGCCAAACGAAAGACAGAAAACAGGACCTTTCAAGACAGGTGGGAGGCAAACTCTGACCCCAGAGTTTGATGAACTTGCATCTAAGAAGAGATGCCAAGTATCTGGTTTAGACCCAGATGCATCAGAGTAAATCACAGTGTAGCAAGCTAACCTTGGATTAATATTTTCTTTGGTTAACTTTGGACTGTTCATAGTTGAAAGATTGGATTTTCATTGAAGCAAGTTGTTGTTTTTTTGACTTGTTGGTTTGTGAAAAAAAATACATTTAAAAGGAGCTTAAACGCTATGGAGAAATATTATTTATTGAATATTGAATTTCTCATTTGTTAGTGCTTCTTCTGGAAAGAGTTTAACCAACACTATTATTAAACATTTATTTTAATAAGAAAAAATTTAACATTACATATGTTGAAAGAAGAGAAAACATGCAGATGTTGTTGAAAATTTTCAATAAATATTTAGTTTGGCCCACGACTTAGTCCAAGTTTTTAATTTTGGCCCTCTGTGAATTTGAGTTTGACATCCCTGCATTAGATGATCTTATTTGGCCTATGATTCACTTTAAATATACAGTAATTAAATGGATTTCCTGCCTGGCTTTTCTGAAAAATTATAAAATTAAAACACAATTAAACTTGGTAAACTTGTCATCCTTTATGCTTAATTAATGTTTCCACAATTAAAGTGATTGCAGTGAAATTTTAATTCCTTGCAATTCTAACACTAGTAACAAGGAAAAGTTGTTCTATGATAGTTAAAAAGATTTGCTTTCTATAAGTGGACCTGTACATTTTAAGCTCTCATGCTTTCCAAACATCTGAAATTAGCCATTCTATCTTTAAAAAAATCTGAATCTTAAGGGTACAGATTAAAGGTAAAGGTTCCATTATTGTTACATAATTCTACATTTAGAATGCAACATTTATGTAATTCTTTAACTTTGTCTACTGTGATAGAATATATAGAAATATTTTTGGGAGATAAATTGGGGAAAGTAGAATAGGTTACATATACACACTTTTAAAACAGATCTTATTTGAAATACTGAAGAATTCATATTCACAGTGACTGTGCAGAAATTGTGAAGAATGCCTATGGAGATTTCACAAATAGGTGTTAATTGAATTGACTTGTGGAATGAATTATTGTCTTTTAAAGCAACAAACAAGAGACATGATGTCTCTTGATACCTTTTTGCAAGGTTTTTGAAGAATGCACAGAAAGGTAACTAAAGGGTTCTTGTTTACCTAAAAACAACAGATGAACCAGAAGCCTGACTTCTATTGTTTGCTGGAGATCAGGTGATATTTGCAAGAGAAAGAGAGTGTGTCACACAGGCTTTCTGGCAGTTTGAGAGTCTGAGTGCGAGAGAGAGAGAGAGAGAGAGAGAGAGAGAGAGAGAGAGAGTGAACAGTGTCAGCTAGGAGAAGCTTGTTGGAACTGAAACAGAAGCTTCAGAGTGGCTGTTGGCTGGAAGTACTGGTTATCAAATGTTCCTCTTAGAATAAGGGAGACAGAAAGGAAAGAAAGAGGTTATCATCTATAGAACCCTAAAAGGGCAAGTTTCATCAGAATGACACAAAGGTGACAGAGAGAAGTACCTCAGTTGTGGAAATCCTGGAACAATACATCTCTCTCTGCAAAACCTAAAAGAACCTTCCTGAGCAGTAAACATTTACCTTTTGAGCACTGGTAAACTTTATACATGTTAAATTCTGTGCACAGTATAAGAATTGCCCACAACCAGAGAACTTGGAAGAATGAGAAGTGAGATTGGACAGTGAACCAAAGAACTTTCTTAAATTTACGCACACATTCCATACACATGCACTTAGAATTAGAAGGGGGATAACTTGGGTTAAGTTAAGTAAGTTGAAAATAGAGATAAGTTAAAGTTTGATTCTGTTTTCATGTTTAAAGATGACTTTTGTTTAAGAAATCATTTGTCGTGGTGAATATCTATTTCTGATGGGTTTTGGGGTCCTTTGGGCTCATAATATTACCATAAGTAAGACAGAGAGTCACCATCTTGCCCACTGCCTCTCACAAAAATTAGGCCCTAGTGAAGAACAAACTTCCAATCCCTAGTTTACAAGGCCAGTGTAAACTATGATCCCTTGCATAAATATCAATTGTGTAAATTTGTTCTCAATCCAGAAAATTCTAGAATGTCCTAAATTTCCTCCAGACAGCTGTGTATGGATCATCTCAATCCTGTCTCAGCCTCTATGGTTGAAGTTCATATGGGTCTTGATGGTAGTGTTCCTGGTGGGATTCTCAAACAATTAAAGCCTGTTGGTCAAAAGGAAAATGAAGATGGTTCTTCAGTGAGAAATACAATTGCAGATGCTGGAATCTTGAACGAGCAAAAGGAAATTGTAAGGGCTCGGTGGGTCAGGCAACATGCATGGGGAGAATGGTCATTCAACATTTTAGGTAGGGAATTTTTGTTGAGCTCCAACTTGTCTGACCATTTCTTCCCATGGATGCAACATGACCCATTGAGTCCTACCATCTTCTCCCTGGCTCTACGTGATCCCATTTGTTCACTACAGGAATTCCTTATTTCACAGGGTCTGGAAAACAGGAAGAGACTGGTAAAGCCGATGATAGGCACACCAGGTGATCTCTGAAATTAATAGTTATATTGGCTGCAGAAGACACTACCCTACAGCATATGGGTGATTTCATTGGTCATGGAAACAATAACTGGTTATCAGGTACACAGAAGAATTGGGTGAAGATCATTTATAAATGGGTCAAGTGACGTGAAGAGATATTCAGAGCAACTCCGAGTAGTGTGAAGTGCGGACTGATAGAAAGAGAGGTGGGAGAAGGCTGTTAATGATTGTGGCGACTGAGCTGATGAGTCTGATAGAGATGAACAGGTTGGAGGCAATGTATTGTGAGTGAGCAATAATTCATAAGTGTGGGTTGGCCACTGTGACTCTGAAGAAACATTTGATGCTCTACATTAATGCGCAAATGGCATTTTTAGCAGAAAATGCGGCAATGCATGGAATTGAAGAAGCACAAAGACACAAATCAAATAAAAAATGGCATTTCACATCAAGCACACTATGTTATGAATACAATGCTACAACTCAATAGGATATACTTTGCACCTTTCAATTTATTTAAAACATGAGAGTAAATATACAAATAACCCAGTTATACAGATGATTAAGCATGAGACAAATGTACTTAGCATGAATGAATGCGATTTTATGAAAGCAGGACAAGTCAAGCTGTAAATAATATCATAGATAGAATCTCGGATCATACAAGAAAATAGAGACTTCAACCCATCAAGTCTGTGCTGTCCATTGGACACCTAACACTCATTTTGTTTTTTTCCTACCACATACAATGCAGTTGGGACAATTTACAGTGATCAGGCAAGCTACCAACCTACATGTCTTTGGGTTGTGGGAAGAAATTGCAGCAGCCGATGAAATTCTGGCAGTCACAGGAAGAACACAAAAACTCCACATACCCAGCATCAAAAGACAGGATTAAACACAAATTGCTGGAACTGTGGGGCAGTGGGTTTATTAGCTACATTTACACTGCCAATGAATACACCATAGGTATGCTATGGTTTGTTGGGTGTGACAAAAGGTAAGAATGTGATTTTATAAATACATATTGCATCAATATGGATCAATAGATTTTCCATTCATTGCTTTTCTATGTTTGAATGCACGCAGCACCATGCATTAAACAGACCAGAAATGGCTTTCTCAAATAAACTTGATTCAATCTAATCTGGAATTAAGACATTTTTTACCAGTTCAGAATGATAGAACTCATTGGTTTGGTGGCTGCTGGTCACTGCGGTATGGTGTTGAAGTGAAATGTGTTGCAAGAGTTTTATAAAGAGTGTCCATATGTGTAAATATAGCAGTCATTTCTGGCTGGGTAAGAGTTACCACCTTCAGTATAGATATTCTGTTTGCAGCTGTTACAAAAGCACAATATACAATTGAATGGGAAAATACAGACTAAAATCATGTATTTTGCTTTCATAATAAAGGAGAGTGGGCTGAGACTTGTCAGGGGAAAATTTAACAGCTGTGTTGGATGTGAGATAACCACCCAACTTGTATGATCTGCATTCCCTTCTTAAAGTTCCAATCAAGTCAGATGAACATTTTGATTCCTCTTCACAGGAAGTTGCACAAAAGGAGTTGCTGCCTCTGAGGCACGTTGAAATGGAGGGCAAATTAATTTCACAAAGCAAAATGCAGCAATGAATACTTCATGATGCATTATGACTTGCAGCAACAGTTATTACTGTCACATGTTGTCACCTGGCTCCAGCACCAAAGTTACACCCTGGGTATATATTATTAACTGCTAGTGGCAACCTTTGGACCAATGTCAGCAATCTAATAATGGCAGATGCTTGATTCCAAGATGGGACATCATCCTGGTGCACCTGACAACTTCCATTTGAGCACTGCACAGAGGCAAGTGTGGATGCCCTCTCAAAGTAACCCGGGTGAAGTAGCACAGGAAACACAAAATGAACAGTTGATGAGCAATCTAAAGGGAGAGACAACAGAATTGAGAGTATCTGGAGTGGGGACTGTAGGAAGGAAAAATGTATCTTTGCAATCAAACAAATCAATTAAATATATTCTTGGCCTCCATCAGTCATGGTCAACTATGGGTACTGCACCTCTGGTTGTCATTAGTTTGTTTAGCAGCGTTGGCTGTGGCTATGGAGGTTGATCCCAGAATGGCAGGCTCTGCCACAGTTGCTGCAAGTATAGGGCATCACTGAATTGTTGTTTGCTGTATTCTTCGCTTTGTTCTCCATTCCTAAAACTAACTCAACAGCACTCTTTCACCTTGCTTTAGGTGTTAATGAAGAGAACCTCACCATTTGTTGTGGTCATCTGCTGTATCCTCCCAGCACTCCATATTGATTTTTAAGGCTTTAAAGGCTTCCAGAGGTCCTTGAAGCAAATCTGGGGTCTACAAATCTACAAAATCTTGCCTCTTGCTAGTTCTTCATAGAGGATGTCCTTTGGTGCTCTACCATCCTTCATGCAATGGATGTGGCCCAACCAGCGCAGTCTGCATTGTCTTAAAAGCGTGAACATTGTGGGAAGTCTAGCGCGGGAGAGGACCTCCAAATTTGGCACTTTGTCTCTCCAGGTGATGCAGCGAAGGCTGTACAGGTGAAAATTATTGAGTTTCCTTTCTGTCTTGGAGTAGATGGTCCAAGTCTCACAACCATATTAAATGCTGATGATGCATTTATTGTACACAGTAATCTTGGTCTTTGTAGCGAATTTCTGATTCTCCCAGACCCATGAGGAGAGTTGAGCAAGGATTGATACTGCTCTGCCGATACATCTATTGATTTTAGCCTCGAGATAGTTGTGAATGGACCATTTCTAGATCGTAGTTGTCCAGAGTAATGACTGATGTCTCCATTACGTTCTGTGCAAGGGCATTTGTTTCCTTTAGGATGATGGTAAGTTTGAATTCCTTGCATGCCTTAGAGAAGCGGTCCATAAGAGGTTACAGTTGCTGCTTGGTCTGTGAATTTCTAGCAGCATCACCAGCAAAGAGCATGTTGTGTACTTTCTTGTCCAAAGTGATGATAGTGGAATCATGCATATCTTGTGGTACGGATCCTTCCTTCTAGCACTGATGGAGGACTCGTGTAAAGGTTGGATGAGTGAGCTCTTGCAGGTTTTGATCAGGTCTGGAGAGATCCCATCATTGCCAGGAGCTTTCCCTGGTGCCAGTCTATCAATTGCCTTACTGAGATCCTCAATGGTTGGTTAGGAGTCGAGTTTATCTGTTAATGGTAGACAATTGATGGCATCAATGGCTGAGCCAGCAACATTTTCACTTGAATAGACATTTCCAACTGATAGGATTAAATATATTATGGAGTTGTTAACTATGTATGTGTGTGTGTGTGTGTGTGTGTGTGTGTGTGTGTGTGTGTGTGTGTGTGTGTGTGTGTGTGTGTGTGTGTGTGTGTGTGTGTGTGTGTGTGTGTGTGTGTAAATATTTAACTTATTAGATGCAAGCATTTGATGGTTGGCATGGATTTTTCTTTGTTCACAGAGATAGCATTATGCACATGGTACACGAGCACCTTTAAGAACTATGCATAGATATGATAGGTCATCTTTTTTTACCAAGATAGCATTGTCTTTTTTTAAAATATTTTATTTATTCAACATATATAATGTCAAAAATTAAGAATGTTATAGCATAAGTACATAATAAAATATCAACAAGTATATGCTGAAAGTCTATTTATAAAAACTAAAATACTACTGAATTTAAATTAGTTTCATAAAACAATTGAATAAACAAAAATCCAGTCTCTTCATTAATATTGAATTCAATCTCCATCAATAAACTAAATGTTGTTTTTCTGCAAATTCTAACACAAGTAAAAGAGGAGAACGGTCAGATAATAATCTAGCCTTATAATCCATAACAATCACTCTTGATTGATTTTGAGCAGAAACCAAAAAAAAATCAATTCGAGAATATGTATCAAATCTGCAAGAAGAATAAAAGGAATAATCCCTTTCCTTTGGGTGCATTTGTCTCCATATATCAACTAAATTAAAATCTTTCATTAAAAATAACAATGTTTTAGCTGCCTTTGATTTCACTATATGTCTTGAAGACTTATCTAATATAGGTTGTAAACAAAAATTAAAATCACCACCCACTAAAACATTTTTATGTACATACACTAAATTAAAAAAAAGTATCTTGTATAAATTTCTGATTATCTAAGTTTGGTGCATAATTATTCAATAAAGTCCATTCTTCAGAAAATATTTGACAATTTATTATAAGATACCTTCCCGCCGGATCTGTAATTACATCTTGGCTTTTAACTGGTAATTTTTTTAAAATAAAATTGCCACTTCCCTAGATTTAGAATTAAATGTAGAAAACACTACTTGACCTACCCAATCACTTTTCAATTTTAAATGTTCACATTCAGTTCAATGAATCTCTTGTAAAAAAACAATATCTACTCCTAATTTCTTGATATATGATAATACCTTCTTTCTTTTTATGGGTCCATTAATCCCACTAATATTAAAACTTAATATCTTAACTGTTTTATCTATTATTTTCCAAATTATTAACATACATTACTATCCAGGAAAAGTCCCATAAATTAAATTGGTCTGAGGTGTCATCATCTGAAATCTAAAAACACTGAATTTATAAAAAATAAAAATATTATGTACAAGTATTGAGTTAAAAAACAAAAAAAATAAGCAAACGCTCCCTCCCCAAAATGTCAGAAAGACCAATATTACCACCCTCCATTTTACAGGTCATGGTTAAACCACGAAAACACATGTAGTCATCAGAAACTAATAAACAAAACCCCCGACTCCTGGGAAAAAAGAAAAAAATTTCAACAACTCCTCTTGTGGTAGGCGAGCTATAGGCAGATCTTTAAAACAAAATCTTTGGCCTGAATATAATAGTTGAAGAAGACATTCTGCCAACCTGGAATAAAAACTTTCAAAGTTGCTGGATATCACAACACAAATCTATAACTTTTATTGGATAAAGCCTTCTTAACCAGATTAAATTCTTTCCTCCTCTTCAAAAGAGCTTGATTCAAATCTGGATTAAAAAAAGATCTTGTCACCTTCGTAATTCAAAGGTTTATGTTCTTTACCTCTTCTCATTGCCAAAAGATAGCATTGTCAAATATTTTAGGGCATGGACATGAAGGGGTTGGGGGGGGGGGGGTGGTTGCATCTTAAATCAGATTTATAACCCAGGATTTACAACAGGTGCCTAGAACTTGCTGCTGGGAGAAATGGTGAAAACAGATCTATTACTTAAAAGTTCTTTAGACAGATCCACAAACAGGCAGGGAATGGATATAAATGGACCACATGCAAATAGAGTGCAGTTTAAATTGGCTTTATGGTCAGCACTGACATTATGGGCTGAAGGGTCTAGTTCTTGTGCTGTACAGTTCAATATTATATTGTGTCATGTGATATGACTTTAATATATAATTGGAGCAGCAAGAGCTGGTTATTAAGATTTTAAAATGTTCCTGTCTCAAGTAACATGACCAGCCCTGTTGTTTATTTTTGTATTCTGCGATATTATTCCACAGACCTGACAGATTCAATAATTTTGAAGATGCCATCTTACTCCCATCAATCTATCAAATTCTTTTTAAAAATATTTTATATACAATTTTAAATCATATGACATTAGTTATAATTTATTGATACAAGCATAATATGATTAAATTAAACCCCCCCCAACCTCCCTCAACCACCTCACTAACACCTTCCCTCCTCCCCTACTTACCTCCAAAGAAAGAAAGAGAGGGAGATCATCACTAAAACAGTCATAATCAACTTTTTAGCTGTGGACATGAAGACACTCACTGGAGTGGATTGAGAGATTACATTTTAATATCAAGAGTTTTTAAATACGGGCTCCATACTTATACAAAAAATAAATATTTATTTTTCAAATTACATGTTATCTTTTCTAAAGGAATACAAGATTTAATTTCAATATGCCATCTTTTCATGCCTAAAATCAAATCAGATTTCCAAATCAAATCAGATTTTTTAGAAACACCCAAAGTCTAAGATAAAAATTCAATTTGGTACATAATCAATCTCAACTCTAAAGCAATCAACTTAATATACCCTAACAAAAATAACATTGAATCAAATGGTGAACTTACTTTTAATACCCGCTCTAAAAATGATTGAACATGTAACCAAATTTTTTTAACCTTAAAACAAGTCCAAATTGAGTGGAAAAAAGTACCTATTTCCTGTCCACACCTAAACACAAATCTGAAGAATTTAATTCAAATTTATTTAATTTCTGAGGAGTTAAATACAATTGATGTAAAAAATTATATTGTACCAACCTATATCATTCATTTATAACTTTAGTCATACTGTCTTTACATAAATTTCTCCAAACACTTTCATCTATCTTTTTATTCAAATCAAGTTCCCATTTCACTCTCGATTTATGAACATCCAATTTAGGCATTTTATTTTGTAATAACTTATACATCTCAGAAATAAATTTACTTGAATCTTCTTTAGTAAGTAATAATTCTAAACTAGATTGCATATGTAATTTTAGACTATGGCCTAATTTCTCCAACAAAATGTTTTAAACCTGGTAATAGCAAAAAAAAGTAGTTGCAGGAACTTGAAACTTCTCCTTCATTCAATGAAAATATAAAAAATCCTTGCTTAAAAATAATGTTCAACTTTTTAAATCACCATTTGATTCCATATTTTCAAAAACTGATTATTGACAGTAAAGGGAAAAAGTTTATTCCAATATAAAATCATTTTCACTGAAATCTTTCCTTTCCCACCTATCTGATAATCAATTTTATATTTCAATTAAATGTTTCAAAATTGGTGGATCTATACAGACTAACAATTTTGAATTCCATTTATAAATAAATTCAGCCATAAACTTCTCATCAATTTTATCTAACTCTATATTGGCCCAAATAGAGGATTTATTTATATAAAATTTAATAAATTTCAATTGTGCAGCTTTATAATAATTATGAAAATGAAGGAGTTGTAAACAACCTAATTTAAATTTCCAAGTTAATTTCTCCGAAGACACCTATTCATTTTCCCTTTCCATTAAAAAATTCTTATAATTAAATTTAGATCTTTAAAAAAAAATTGGGGAACTAAACAAAGGATAGATTGAAAAAAATATTGAACCCTTGGAAAAATATTCATTTTGATACAATTCACTCTCCTTATTAAAGCAATAGATAAATAATTTCATCTATTTAAATCATCTTTAATTTTATTAAATAATGGAACATAATTTAATCTATATACATTTTCTAAATATCTAGCAATTCTAATACCCAAATATTTCATCATATTATTTGTTCCCCTAAATTGAGCTACACCCTTACAGCGATCATAATTTCCTTCTACTAATGACATAACTTCACTTTTATTCCAGTTAATTTTATAACCAGATATTTCTCCATCATCTTATAACTTTTTATATAATGAAACTAAAGAATTCTCCTGATCTTTTATGTAAATGAATATATCATCCTCAAACAAACTAATTTTATATTCCTCTTTATTCACTTTAATTCCTTTAATATCAACATCTTGACTTATTGATTGTGCCAATGGTTCAATTGCTAAAACAAACAATGCAGGAGATAAAGGACAGCCTTGCCTAGCTGATCCTGTTAATGGGAAAGATGAAGAAAGTTGTTGATTAGTAACTACTTTAGCCATAGTGTTTCTATATAAAGTTTTAATCCAATTAATAAATTTTGACCCAAATTGAAATTTTTGTAAAACTTTAAGTAAGTAATTCCATTCTAATCTATTAAAAGCCTTTTCTGCATCCAACAACAAAACTAATGCCAGATCCAATTGTCTCTGAGAACAGTGTATTAAACTAATTAATTTAGTTATATTGTCAGCAGAATATCTTTTCTTAATAAATCCAGACTTATCTAAATGGACCAACTCAGGTAAATATTCACTTACTCTACTTGCCAAAATTTTAGCCACAATTTTATAATCAACATGTAATAATCATATAGGGTTAGGGTTAGGAAGATAAATATTCATAAAAATCAAAGATTCTGAATATATTTGACAATTTACTAATCCCAATCTACCAAAAGGGTCAATAATTGTTGATTGCAATTTAAATGGGAATTTTTTGTTAATTAAAATAGCTACATCTCACGCTTTAGAATTAAAAAAACGATGCCATAACCTGTCCAACCCATTCCCTTTTGAACTTTTGATGTTCTTTCTCTGTCAAATGAATTTCCTGTTAAAAAAGCAATATCTACTTTTAATTTTTTTTAATATGAGTTGAAACTCTCTTCCTTTTAATTGTATTATTGAGCCCGTCCACATTTAACATTACATAATTCAAACCTTTTATTACCATATTTTAATTTTAGAAAATATGAAACTCTTTTCTCCACTCCGGGTCATCCTGGCTTTACAGCCAATTTTCAAAACATACCATCTCCAAGTCCGAAAGCAAGAAACCCCAAAATAAAAGAATAAAAAAGAGAAAATAACCTCAAAAGCACCGATTCGGTTAGCGTTAACTCCCTTAATAATGAGAAGTGGCTCTCACCACTAGTGGCACGAGGCCTTGGAAGAGGAAAGTGGAAAAAAAAGAGAATCTGCCTCTCCCGGATGGAATATCAAAATCAAATTTCAATCAGTCAAGTATGATAAGCTTCTTCAAGGTCTCTGTTAACTTGATGGAATCCCTCCTGTCAAAATTTCTTGTTCCCCCTCAAATTGAGATACAAAAGAACATCTTCCATTTTGTTTAATGTTAGGCAACGAGTTGACAAATTCCAAGGCTTCAGATTCATTAGCAAAAAATTGAGCTCGATATTGTCCATAAAAAAAATTAAGGACTGCTGGATATCGAAAGGCAAAGTTACATCTAGTTCCACAAAACTGATTTGGCTGGATTAAATTATTTTCTTCTTTTGACAATTTCATTACTCAAATTCACATAAAATATACTCTATTATTCTGAATCACTAAAGGACTTTGTTGTTCCCTTGCTTTTTGAACTCCCATTCTTAAAATTATTTCCCTAACTTGATAATATGGACATTTAATCAAAATAGAGCGTGGTGGTTGTCCCGGATATGGTTTTTTTCCTTTGCTCTATGTACTCTTTCAAGCTCCAAACCATTTTGAAAATTCTCTGGACCCAGAACTTCAGACAGCCAATTTTGGAACAAAAAATCACTGTGCTATTGCCTTCAAAATCTTCAGGCAAACCAACAATTTTCTCATTATTTCTACTTTGATTTTCCAACATATCAACTTTCTGAAATAAATTCTTCTTCTGAACTTCCCACGCTATAAAAGAATCTTCTATCTTATTAACTGTAACTTTACATTCTTCCACCTCCATATGACTGTCTTGGAAGTCTTCTTCAAATTTCTGAACTTTAATTTTAATTTTATCAAGAGATTTATTACATTTTGTCATATCTGTTTTCAGTACCGTTATTTCTTCTTTAATAGTTCCCAACTGATTTGTAAAGTCAGCTTTAACTTCAGCAAAATTTACATCCATTTTCTGACTAATTAAGTCAATTTTTTCAAAAATGTTATCAAAAACCTGTGGGACAAGAGGTTTTGGGGTAATAAAATATGTACCCATTTTACCTTGAATATATTGATCTCCTCCTTCTGTTCCTCTCCTTGTGACTGTTGTATAAAACTTTCTTCTTCTCCTCCAGGATCATTTTCTTCTTCCTGTTAATGTTGCTAAGGGCTGGAACTGTAAACGGGCTTTTTGTTTAGCCCTTGTCTGATCTGCGATTGCTGTCGGATTTGGGACCACAGGCTCCAATTTAGTCACTTCTATGAAGCCCATGCATGTTGTCTTTGCAACAATATCTGTAGTTTTTCTCCATCCTCCAGTGCCATCTTCCCCAGCTCCCTGAGAAGGTAGCGATGGAGCCTGGATTCTCACCTGGAAAGCTTTCGTCAATCAGGGCTGGAGAGGAACTAAAATCAGAGGCTGAATCTTCAAGGTAGGCCTTGATTCTTCCATCAAAATAACTTCAGTTGCAGCTGTTTTTTTTTGTAGTTTGAGTTTTGGATTTCTTTGTAGCCATCTTCTGAGACATCTAGGAAGTTTTAAAAATCAGTTAAATTTAAAAAGTTTTTTTAAAAGTCTGTTATTAATTAATTCTGCCAGGAGAGGTGTTTTCCACGTCTTCTGTTAACGCCACCACCAACTATCAAATTCTTGACAAAAATCTCACACTGTTTAAGATGTTTCTAGCAGGAGTGGGCCAAACCAAGCAGTGGTGGTAAATCTTGGGTGGAACTGTAATATTTTAATTAATTTAGTCAGGAGAGTTTCTTCTTTAACCAACCAGCCCACAGATGCCATTCTCATTTATGCTATTTGCTATGGCCATTTAGGCCTCCAACAGATCATTCCTGATTAAATCTGATGTTGTCAATCAAATGTGATCATTTCAACAGCTGGCAAAGTATTACTGAAGGAATACAGATCAGACTGCATCCATGTGCAGAAATAGTCAAGCAATGTTTTTGGCCTGGATCCTTTATCAAGACTAGAGGGAAGGGAGTGAAATTATCTATATAAAGAGAGATAGAAAGTGGCACTATAGGGCCCAGAGGTGCTAGGGTATGGGTCAGAAGGTGCGAAAGGTGGGGAGACCACTAGAAATGGGGAGAAGGGAGAAAGATTTGATGGGGGGGTGATAAATACAGGAATAAAAAGTTAAAGAAATAGTGGTACCAGATTTTGAAGGTGGGGGTGGGGGGTTGGTCATGAAATTTGGTGTTTTGCTCAGCAACATTGCACAAACATTCATATTATAACCATCTTACAACATCACTATAAATAAAAAAAATTAAAATTGTAGTGCACAAAAGGAAGGCAGTGTCCTTGGTTGATTGGTAATTCAGGAATCTGATGGGAATAAGCTATCCTTGTGCCAGGAGTGCTCATCTTTAGGCTCCTGTATCTTTTTCCTGATGGTCAATGAGTGAAGAGGGCATGGCCTGGGTGGTGGGCATCTTTGAGAATAGAGACTGCTTTTTTAAGACACTGCTTCATGTAGATGTCTTCGATGGAGTGATGTCACAAGCCGAGTTAACAACCCTCTGGAGTTTATTATTTTCTTGAGAGTTGGCGCCTCCACACCAAGCAGTAATGCCACCAGCCTGAATGGTTCACCTGTTTTTGAGAGTTTTTGGTGACATACTGAATCTCCTCAGCCACCCCACAAAGTATAGCCTTCTTTGTGATTGCATCAACATGGAGGCTCCAGGATAGGTCCTTAGAGATGTTGACACCCAGGAATTTGAAGTTCTTGACCTTCTCCTCTACTAAGCCCTCAATGATGACTGACTTCCTTCTGAAGTCCACAATCATCTCCTTGGTTTTGCTAATGTTGAGCGCAAGATTGCTATAACTACACCATTCAATGAGCTGATCTGTCTCCCTCCTATATGCTTCTTCATTGCCATCTGTGATTCTGCTATCAACTGTGGTGTCATCAGCAAACTTGTAGATAGCAATGGAATTGTGCCACACAGTCACAGGGCATAACAAGTAGAGCAGTGGGCTAAGCACGCATCCTTGGGGTGCACTTGTGTTGATAATCAGTGAGGAAGGGATGTTGTTTCCAATTCATACTGTCTGTGATCTTTTGATGTGAAAGTTAAGGATCCAGTTGCAGAAGTGGGTACAGAGGCCTAGAGTTTGTAGCTTCTTGACTAGCACTGAGAGAATAATGGTATGTAGGCCAAGCTGCAGTTGATGAAGAGCAGCAGTTGTACGAGTTGCTGTTTCGAGGTGATCCAGAGCTGAGTGGAGAGCCAGCAATATTGCATCTGTTGTGGAGTGATTGTGACAATAGGTGAATTGCAGTGGGTCCAGACCTTTGCCTAGGTACGTGTTAATTCTGGTCATGACCAGCCTCTCAAAGCATTTAATCACAGTAGAAGTTAGTGCTACTGAGTAGTAGTCGTTGAGGAAGCTCATGCTCTCTTCTAGGGTACTGGGATGATTAATGGCCCTTTGAAGCAGTGACCTGGGGCAACTGCATTGCTCATATGATGCAGAAGGTCATTGTTTTCATTGAGGATTTGTTTATGAATCACCTTTCTGCAAGTTTCTTAATGAAAGCAAGTAATTAAATGGGTTTTTTTTTCTCCATTTTTCAAAGTAATTGAAAGCCAGTGGTGCTAGGCCTAAGGTTCATTCAGTTGGCAGCAAGATTAATGATAGATGCGCAACAATTATGCGGAATCTGCCCAGGTAATGATATCAATTGTGTGAAACATGATAGGCTGCAGATGCTGTGATTTTAGTAAACACACTGAAATGCTGGTAGAACTCAGCTGGTCTTTTCAGCATCTAAAGGAGACAAAGATAGACCCTTGAATGAGGCCTTTCTTCCAGAAAAAAAAAATCAGAAGAGGTAGAAGCAGGATAGATCAGAAAATCTCAAAATTCAAACAATGGGGGAGGAATCCAGACCAACAAAAGGTGGAAGCAAGTCTGGGTGAGAATATGGTTGTAGAGATTTAGAGCAGCAGGCAGTGCGCACGCGGAGCAAAGAGAGAGACTCTTACAGAACTACCTTCGAAGAGAGGAGGACTTCCCTCAAAGAGACTTTGCAGATGATCAACTGAACTGAGTGAAACACGATTGGCCTGCTGATTTTGATTTTGTTGACATTTTGCCAAATAGAGAAAAAGCTAAGAGTATCAGAAAAATATCAGAATGAAGGGAAGAAGAATCATATTTTTTATTGACCAGAAGGAGATCCATTAGCCTTCATCAACTTTTCAATTGGATTTTATGTTACCATTTCACTGCGGTCACATTGATTGTTAAAGGATCAATAGTTTTGAGCATTGAATAATTTTCTTCTATTTTACTATTAATCAAGAAATCCCAGGGGAAGATACTTCAAGAAATTTTGGAAATAAAGCATAAGCCAAATGAAATATTCAAATAGGTTAGATTCAACATTTTCTCAAGAGATATCAGTATTCAGCTAATTTTAAAATACATGGTATCTGGAATCCTGCAGCCCAGAGCCAAATCTGCCCATCTTTCAGTATCTCACCTGGTTCATTGATACAACTGTCCAACAAGCCTTTACTTGTACTTTTCTCAAAACCCGATGTTTCCTTTCAATTAATTCCCCTTTGGAAGTTCTTGTTCAGCAGAGCAAAACTGATTCCTAAAATAATTATATTCCTTTTCCTGTGGGTTCTTTTGCTAATTATCTTAATATTGTGTGTCTGGTTAGCAACCTTTAGAAACATAGAAACATACAAGATAGGAGCAGGAGTAGGTCATTCGACCCTTCGAGCATGCTCCGCCATTCAACGAGATCATGGCTGATCTTAAAGTTCAGTACCCCGTCCCCGCCTTCTCTCCGTAACCTTTAATGCCCTTATACTGAAGAAATAGATCTAATTCCCTCTTAAATATATTTAATGAACCTGCCTCTACTGCCCTCTGTGGCAATGAATTCCACAGATTCACCACCCTCTGGGTAAAGAAATTCCTCCTCATCTCAGTCCTAAATGGTTTGCCTATTATCCTCAAACCATGGCCCCGGGTTCTGGATTTTCCCATCATTGGAAACATCCCATCTGCATCCATTCTGTCCAGTCCTGCCAGAATTTTATATGTCTCTATGAGATCCCCTCTCAATCTTCTAAAGTCCAGGGAGTACAATCCCAATTTGCGCAATCTTTCCTCATAAGTCATTCCTGCCATTCCACGTATCAGCCTGGTGAATTGCCTCTGCACTCCCTCCATTGCAAGAGCATCCTTCCTTAGGTAAGGTGACCAGAATTGCACACAATACTCCAGGTGGGGTCTCACCAAGGCCCTGTACAGCTGCAGTAAGGTATCCTTGTTCCTATACTCAAACCCTCTTGATATGAAGGCCAACATATCATTTGCCTTTTTAACCGCCTGCTGTATCTGCATGCTCGCCTTCAGAGACTGATGTACAAGTACCCCTAGGTCTCTCTGCACTTCCCCATCTCTTAATCTATTGCCATTCAAATAGTAATCTACCCTCCGGTTTGTATTACCAAAGTGGATACCTCACATTTATCCACATTGTAGTGCATTTGCCATGTATCTGCCCAGTCCCTCAATTTATCCAAATCACACTGGAGCTTCCTGACCCCCTCTTCCGTGCACACAACCCCTCCGAGCTTAGTGTCATCTGCAAATTTGGAGATATTACATCCAATCCCCTCATCCAGATCATTAATGTAAATTGTGAACAGCTGGGGTCCCAGTACCTGCATGCTCGCCACTGGTCACCACCTGCCACTCAGAAAATGAGCCATTTATCCCAACTCTCTGTCTTCTACCTGCCAGCCAGTTCTCAATCCACATCAATACATTTCCCCCAATCCCATGAGCCTTGATGTTGGAAGCCAGTCGTTTATGCGGGACCTTATCGAAGGCCTTTTGGAAGTCCAGGTACACCACATCCACTGGCTCTCCCCCATCTATTTTACATGTCACCATCTCAAAGAATACCAATAGATTTGTCAAGCAAGATTTACCTTTTGTAAATCCATGTTGACTCCGTCTGATCCCTTCTCTGCCAGTCATATGCTCCGCTATTACATCCTTAATAATGGATTTCATCATTTTGCCCACTACTGATGTAATGCTCACCGGCCTATAATTCCCCACTTTTTCTCTACCCCCCTTTTTAAATAGTGTGGTAACATTAGTTACCCTCCAATCCATGGGTACTGATCCTGAGTCTATCGAGTTCTGGAAAATAATTCTTAAAGCATCTGCTATCTGAATGGCCACTTCCTTAAGTACCCTAGGATGTAGATTATCAGGCCTTTGGGATTTATCTGCCTTCAATCCCATAAATTTCCCCAAGACCATGTCCTTAGCGATACTGATTTCTTTCAGTTCCTCCCTTGCATTAGTCTCTATGTTTCCCAACATCCTTGGGAGGTTATTTGTATCCTCTCTTGTAAAAACAGAACTAAAGTAAGAATTTATTTGGTCTGCCATTTCCTTATTCCCCATTATATATTCCCCTGATTCCGACTGCAAAGGACCTACTCTGGATTTCACCATTCTTTTCCTCTTGACATATTTATAAAAGCTTTTGCAGTCGGTTTTTATATTTGCCGCAAGCTTACTTTCGTAATTTATTTTTGCTCTCTTGATTAATCCCTTTGTCCTCCTTTGGTGCATCTTGAACTGCTCCCAGTCTTCGGTTGTGGTACTTTTTTTGGCCAATTGATATGCTCTCTCTTTGGACATAATGCTGTCTCTAATTTCCCTTGTTATCCACGGTTGAGTCACCTTTTTTGGTTTATTTTTATGCCAAACCGGTATAAACGATTTTTGCAATTTCTCCATTAGATCTGTGAATGTTTTCCATTGTCTATCCACAGTCAACTCCCCCATAAACACCACCCAATCAATCTTACTCAACTCCCGTCTCATACCATCATAATTCCCTTTATTTAAATTCAGGGCCTTAGTCTCGGTTTTAATTTCATCACTCTCCATGTCAAGTGAGAATTCGATCATATTGTGGTCTCTCCTACCCAAAGGGCCTCGTAGAACAAGATTGTGTATTAGCCCCTTATCATTGCATAATGCCCAATCTAAAATGGCCTGCTCCTGAGTTGGTTCCTTGACATATTGGTCTAGATAACCGTCCAGTAAACATTCAAGGAAATCCTCCTCCTCAGTATTTTTACTAATTTGGCTAGTCCAATCTATATGCAATTAAAGTTTCCCATGGTGACAGCTGTTCCCTTATTGCACGCTTTTCTAATTTCTCTTTTAATGCCTTCCCTCACCTCTGCACTACTATTTGGAGGCCTATATACCAGCCCCACTAACGTTTTCCGCCCCTTGCTATTCCTCAGTTCTACCCATGTAGATTCTGCATCTTCTGAGTTGATATCCTTTCTGTCAATCGTGTCGGTCCCTTCTCTCACCATCAATACTACCCCACCCCCTTTTCCTTCTTGCTGAAGGCAGAATGAACAGATAAGAGGGATGAGAGCTATGGATGAAGAGTATGTTTAATTTGTTTTCAGATGATGTTTTGATATATTTAACAAACCCAGAACAATCATTGCCACATTTATGGGAATGTTTATTACAATATGGAAGTTTATCTGGATATAAAGTTAATTGGGATAAGAGTGAAATTTTACCAGTTAGAGAAGGAGATTATTCGGAGTATAAAGATATTATACAACTGAAATGGTCAGTTAAAATTAAATATTTAGGAATAATTGTAAATACCCAACCAACCAATTTTCCCTTGCAACTGCTGCAGCCGTGCCTGCCTGTCCCGCATCGGACTTGTCAGACACCAACGAGCCTGCAGCAGACGTGGATATACCCCTCCATAAATCTTCGTCTGCAAAGCCAAGCAAAAGAAGAAAATTAACTTTGTTGGGGGATCTTCAGATCTCCAGGAGAGACCCTGACCCTGAAATTGTGTTCCTCTCCATTTTACAATTTCCTTCACACCACGACCTATTTCCACTCACTCTCCCATCCCAAGCATTGCCATTGAGATGCCTTCCTTCCCTCCACTATTCCGCATCCACTTTCTCATCAATCAAGGGCAGAAGCATCTGCATTTATTTCCTTCTTGACACCAGACTCATGCTGGAACATCCCTAGCCCCAATATTCCCACACCCACGTGGCTACATGTCCTCAGGAAATCAGGCAGGATACATGTGAATAACTTTTGTAATAGATTTAAAATTAAGGTATTATAACAAGCATTTTTCAATGAACTATGGCAACTGCCACAGGCAAAGCAAGCCAGAGAGTTATAATGGGCGGCACGGTTGGCATTAAGGTTAGTGCAACGCCTTAACAGCGCCAGTGATTGGGACCGGACCAGGATTCGAATCCCATGCTGTCTGTAAGAAGTCTGTACGTTTTCCCCGTGTCTACATGGGTTTTCTTCAAGGGCTCTGGTTTCCTCCCATTGTCCAAAACTTAATGGGGGTGTAGGTTAATGGGGGTGTAAATTGGGTGACACAGACTCATGGGCCAAATTGGCCTGTAACCATGCTGCATTTGTGAATTTTTAAAAAAATTTAAAAATTAAAAGTTCAATTGAAATCCCATCTAAAATTGTCATTTTTAATCACTGCAATTAATGCAATTAATTAGTTTCCTTAACTAGAATATGAAAGTTGCTATGAATATTAGGATAGAGGTATCCATATAAAAAAAGGATAAAGATTAACATATTTCCTTCTGAATGCTGACATTATTTTGATAATTAAAGGCAAAGCAATTAAAACCAAAAATAATTAAATAGTTCCTTCTATGCACAGATATAACAAATTTTGATCCGGGCAATAAAATTATTTGTTCCTATTTGCTTTTGGAAAATATTAAATAATTTATTACTCAAGCACTGCTTTGAAAATGCAGAAAAATTGATGGTTTTAAAGAATGTTGTTGAGCAATTATTGAATTTGAAAATATCCAATAAGAAAGGAAAATTAGAAGCCTGTGGCCATAATTTAAGGCATTTTTTGGCAGGTTAGAAATGCTGTTGTCGATGACATATTTAGCTTTAGGGACATCTCAAAAATAAAGAGAATGAAAGCAGCTGTATAGCACTCTGGCAAATCAATGAATCGTAATATGTGGAAATGAGCACACCTTCTATTTCTCAGGCAGACCCTTAGAAATGAAGACGATTTGTTTCCACTCCATACTGAAAGTTCTGAGGTGACCGAAAGACCTATGTGGGAACTAAAGACTCTTCCACCGAAGGTACCTGCTGAAATGGGGTTTGTGAGCAGGTCATTAATGCAGGGTTTTGTATGCTTCTGAAGTGTGGAATCAGAGTTCTAAATGCCATCCTCCATGCTCCTTTTTGAGTGGTCATGGGCCTGAGGCTCTCTGAAGTCAGGGCAAAGTTGTATTTCAAAAAGCCTTTGACCATTTCCTCTCTCCAACTGTTCCTCTCACCCCGTTATCGAACTGATGTCAAAAACAGCTTTTTTTCCCCCACTGCTTTCAGGCTCTTGAACTTCCCTTAGTTCAATTAATCATGGACTGCTCCGACAACATTATCAGATGTTTGCATTATCGTCATGCAACTTTTGTTTGGACAAGGATTAAAAGTGAATATTTATTTTCTACCTTTTTTGCATTTATTGTCTCTTTTTAATTCATCTAAATTTTCTATAGCAGTGTTTTTTTTAGTTGTTTTGCAGTCGTTATTTTGAGTACTTGTTTGGCTGCAGCAAATGAGACTATTTGTGCACATTGCATAATAAACTCATTATAATGATCATAGTCAAACACACAAATGATTCAACCAGGCTTATGGAGTTGATACATTTTGGGCCTTAATGCTGGGCAGATCAGTTTGATACTGGTTTACTTATCTTTCCGATGGCTGTCAAAGGTGAACAAATCAAATATCTTGCTTGGTTTTACAAATGTGTCATCTAGAAGTTGATGAATTGATGACTGTATCTTTTCTCACTAGATTTTTATACTGGGTGATATCTAGATTTGAACATATGGTTTATGACATTCAGTACTTCCTGCAATTCTATACACAGTGCAGGTCAGTCAAAAGAAATCCAGAATGATAGTTCTACCAATGTTGTGAAATCATTCTCAAACAGTTTTATATTGAATTACAAAATTGTCTTTAATCATATAGAAAATTTCCTACTGGTGCATTGCACCAGAAAGAGGGAAAACATCTCCCGTGAAGAAGGAGAAGCCTGGGAGTTGACCACACAGGGAAGATGACCATGGCAGTAGACTAGTGAGGGCTCAATGGGTGAAGGACCCACACAGAACCAAGGTGCTGAGGGCAAGAATAGCTCCCAAAAGGCCTTGAGTGTTGAAGGATTCCTGATGGTATCAGAGGATTTGACCTGGAGATTGGGTTGCCAATGGATTAAACAGAAGTTGGAGTGGCTGAAAGGACTGCGGGAGCACTAGAGGTGAATCCATGGACATTTAGTGTCTCTGAAGGAACTGTCTTCTGCTTCTCTTTCTCCTATTGTTATGAGCACTGGGAAACGTTCATGGCGACTCTTTGTTTTTGCCTTTTGGCATTTTTATGTATTATTACTTGAGAAACAAAAGGAATAAATGCTCTGCAGAATCACAGTTTGTGATTTGTATTTAAAATTTGAAATATCATTTGAAACAAAGATAGATACATCCAGTGTTTCCATGATCACATGCTGATGTATCCACAGCAAAGTCTCAAAGGCTTACAAAACCTCTTTTGTCCTATCTAAGTGGCGACTGGTTTAATCAGTGGAAAATATGAAATTTGAAACAAGTTTGTATACAGTTATTTTTCTCATATGATTATATATGTGGTTAAGAACAGAATGATGCAGTTATTTCTATCTTGCTAGCATATTTTCACAGATTTTTCTGTGAAGCTTGCTTGATTAAATTGTGGAAAAGAAAATTAAATAGATCTCCATTCTTGCACTCTCTCTGCTAGAGTAATAACCATAGAATGTGCTTCTTTGCTCCACAGTTCTTTGTTATATCCTTTTGGTTTCTCTTTCCTCTGCTCTGTCTCAATTTTACTCATCCTCTCACCGAAACACAATGAACATTTTACCACAGTTTGCAGGTTCTTGCAACATCCCCAATTGTGTCCATGATGTAGAATTACTAATGGAGGCAGCTGATATGTGCACAAAAATTATTGAAACAATCATAAATCTGAACTGTTTTGGTTATACCTGATGATTTTTTTTTGTCAGCAGTTGAAGGTTTGATTTGAATATAATGAGTTGAAGCTGTAAATTGAAAAAAAAATAAAAGCGAGCCAGAAAATGTAGTAAATAGTGTTTTAACTTGCACATTCCAGCTCCATCAAAATGGATATTTTGGAAATTGAATTGTTGAATAATAACCATTCAACCAGCTGTCTTGATGCATTCGACACACCAGATTTCAGTTGATTGATCATTCCACTGATTTCAACTTTAACTTTGGGCTAACTGAGATTATCGCTTCAGGCAAGCGCAAACTTTCATGTTTATTAAGTTCAAGTTAAAACCAGCCTGCAGTACAGCAAAGAGAAAGTTTTGGCAGGCATTCTGAAATTGAAGCTGACTTGGGATCAGTGTTCCCTTTAAGTTGGGCATGCCCACACACAAATGTGCACTCATTGATTTTCTTTGTGCGCATGCACACAGCCCGTTGGTGTGCGTGCACACACGTGCACACAGCTTGGAGGGAACACCCCTTGGGATACCTTCTGTTGGGTGCTATCGGTAGCCTCGATAATGATGCAGACAGAAGACTGAGGGGAATGATAGGCTTTATTGAGCAAGAGACTGCTGGCCCAGGTCCAGGCTAGGAAAATGAGCAGGAGGGAGAGGGGACTAGACCTTTATGGCCCAGGGTCACATGGGTAGGATCAAGGAAGGATTTAAGGCAGGGAGACACCCGGAGGGCAGGCCAGCCCTATCACCACATTCACCCCCACTTTTTTAAAAAAGAACCCACCGGTAACAACAAAACCCGGAGGCAAAACAACAGTAACACAGTAACTTTTAACAATTATCAAATAAATCGGCGGAAGAAGCAGACGCCCCCCCACTGGCTAGAAGTTGAGCCGCACAGGCGACCTCCTCTGTCTGCCGGACCACATTGGTGTATACGAAGCTTTCCGGACTGTCGCTATCAAAAAGACACTTAGTTTTATGTCCATTCACCTCAATCTGCATCATTGAGTTCGAGATCGGGTGAGGAATGGCTTGATTCAGTGGGACTGAAGTGAAGAATGGCATTCCTTCAAAATCATCAGTGGGGAGGCCCACCCAAGATGGCGACCTCCATGTTGGCCACCCAGCATCAGATGAAGAAGAAGCCGGAAATGGAGTCACGGCGGTCGGAAGTGACGTCACTGGAGCGGTAGGCCAAGGTGCCTGGTAAGACGGAGCTCCCCTCACCGTGCACGCAGTCAATGATGGAAGCTCTTCAGGGACGCATGCTGCAATATTGGCTGTGCAATTGGGACCAGCAGACCCTTTAATAGTGGACCCTCTTTCCACAGCCTGAGCACGTCGCTCCTTTCGTGGGGCAGAGGCACCTTGCGTGCTTGGCCTGCCTGCAGAAGTTGCATCTCAACAATGCAGTCGGTGTGATTGCAGCCACGGTTGGGTCGCTGACGCCCGATGCCGAGTCCCAAGCCAATGGCCCTCATCAGATTTCTGACCGCTTCGATAGCCTTTTTGAGAGGGAGTAGGTCCTCCTCGAGGAGTCTTTGCCGGATGTAGTCCGACCTCAACCCCGACACACAGGCATCTCTGATCAGCTCTTCCGCACACTACTTCAGCGATATTATGCCCGGGCCCGTGAGATTCCCCAAAGTCTTTTCCCAGTGTGACCAGGGACCGGACGAACTCTTCAGAGGACTCACCAAGCAGTTGTTTCTGGGATGCCAGCAGGTAATGGGAGTAAACCGAGTTCACCTTTGGTTTGTAGAGCATCTGCAGCTCAGCCATCGCCTCAGTGTAGGTCGCACAGCCTAGGATGGTCAGATAGGCCTTCTCACCAACTCGTGCCTGAAGGATCTTGAGCTTCTTTTCATCCGAGTCGACCACCTCTGCAGCGGCTTCAGGAAATTATTAAAACAGTTCACCCACTGCTCAAAGAGTACCGATGCATCTGGGACTTGGGGGTCAACTTCCAGCTGTTCGGGGCGCTGCAATTTCTCCATAACCGGAAAGTTCCAAAATCTTGCTCAATAAATTGTTGGGCGCTTTTGGTAGCCCCAATAAAGATGCAGGCAGAAGACCGAGGGGAATGATAGGCTTTATTGAGCTAGAGACTGCTGGCCCGGGTCCAGGCTAGGAAAATAAGTGGGAAGGAGAGGGGATTCGACCTTTATGGCACAGGGTTACATGGGTAGGTTACATTCAGAGCCAGCTCTCCAGCACATGACATCCTGTTTTGTGGTAACTGCCAAAATGTTTGGCCTGGAAGTCAGCCTGAAAAAAACTGAGGTCCTCCATCAACCAGCTCCCCACCATAACTACCAGCCCCCCCACATCTCCATCAGGCACACAGAACTCAAAACAGTCAACCAGTTTACCTACCTCGGCTGCACCATTTCATCTGATGCAAGGATCGACAAAGAGATAGACAACAGACTCGCCAAGGCAAATAGCGCCTTGGAAGACTACACAAAAGAGTCTGGAAAAACAATCACCTGAAGAAACACACAAAGATCAGCGTGTACAGAGCTGTTGTCATACCCATGCTCCTGTTTGGCTCTGAATCATGGGTCCTCTACCGGCATCACCTACGGCTCCTGGAATGCTTCCATCAGCACTGTTTCCGCTCCATCCTCAACATTCATTGGAATGACTTCATCACCAACATCGAAGTACTCGAGCTGGCAGAATCCGCAAGCATCGAATCCACGCTGCTGAAGACCCAACTGCGCTGGGTGGGTCACGTCTCCAGAATGGAGGACCATCGACTTCCCAAGATCGTGTTATATGGTGAGCTCTCCACTGGCCACCGAGACAGAGGTGCACCAAAGAAGAGGTAGAAGGACTGCTTAAAGAAATCTCTTGGTGCCTGCCACATTGACCACTGCCAGTGGGCTGATATCGCCTACAACCGTGCATCTTGGCACCTCACAGTTCGGCGGGCAGCAACCTCCTTTGAAGAAGACCGCAGAGCCCACCTCACTGACAAAAGACAAAGGAGGAAAAACCCAACACCCAACCCCAACCAACCAATTTTCCCTTGCAACCGCTGCAACTGTGCCTGCCCGTCCCGCATCGGACTTGTCAGTTGTCAGTCACCAACGAGCCTGCAGTAGACGTGGACATACCCCTCCATAAATCTTCGTCCGTGAAGCCAAGCCAAAGAAGAAACATGGGAAGGATCAAGGGAGGAGCTAAGGCAGGAAGTCACCCAGAGGACGGGCCAGCCAGTGCATATAGCCATATCACCACACCTTCAAAAATTAGACTTCACAGGAGGCCCAATTCTATGGCTTTCCAATGTTACGTGGAGACCTAGCTGCAGTAGATGGTGTGATGAAGTGAAATCCTGTTTCTAATGGGGACAGAATACCCCAGACAGGCACTCTAAAAGGTGTGATAGCTCCAGCAGTCAATGCCAGAACTCAAACTCCGAGGGCTTGGGTTCAGAGCTTTAAGAGATTCAATCAAAAGATCATTAAATGCATATCTCACCAAATCCATCAATAGCCTCAAATATTCATTCAAATTCTGATTGAAATTCAAAATGCATCACACTCCCATCACTAATCAACCAACACTTAGCTTCCATATCAAAATTCATTTGCTCAGTGGATCTCCAATGCACACCATCAAATAAACCTTACACCCTTATTGAACAGCTTGTGCAAACTGCTATTGCTCAATCATAACAGGCACCCCAGCCAGAAAGGTTGCATGTGTAAGTTGCAGGACAGGCAGTTGTACATGTTCTTATATTTTTAATGGACTAAGATGGATGTTGGGAAACATAGAGACTAATGCAAGGGAGGAACTGAAAGAAATCAGTATCTCTAAGGACATGATCTTGGGGAAATTGATGGGATTGAAGGCAGATAAATCCCAAGGGCCTACATCCTAGGGTACTTAAGGAAGTGGCCATTCAGATAGCAGATGCTGTAAGAATTCTTTTCCAGAACTCGATAGACTCAGGATCAGTACCCATGGATTGGAGGGTAGCTAATGTTACCCCACTATTTAAAAAGGGGGGTAGAGAAAAAGCTGGTGAGCCTTACATCAGTAGTGGGCAAAATGATGGAATCCATTATTAAGGATGTAATAGCGGAGCATATGACTAGCAGAGAAGGGATCAGACGGAGTCAACATGGATTTACAAAAGGTAAATTGTGCTTGACAAATCTATTGGAATTCTTTGAGATGGTGACAGGTAAAATAGATGGGGGAGAGCCAGTGGATGTGGTGTACCTGGACTTCCAAAAGGCCTTCGATAAGGTCCCGCATAAATGACTGGCTTCCAAAATCAAGGCTCATGGGATTGGGGGAAAAGTATTGATGTGGATTGAGAACTGGCTGGCAGGTAGAAGAGAGAGAGTTGGGATAAATGGCTCATTTTCTGAGTGGCAGGCGGTGACCAGTGGGGTACCACAGGGATCTGTACTGGGACCCCAGCTGTTCACAATTTACATTAATGATCTGGATGAGGGGATTGGATGTAATATCTCCAAATTTGCAGATGACACTAAGCTAGGAGGGGTTGTGTGCACGGAAGAGGGGGTCAGGAAGCTCCAGTGTGATTTGGATAAATTGAGGGACTGGGCAGATACATGGCAAATGCACTACAATGTGGATAAATGTGAGGTTATCCACTTTGGTAATACAAACCGGAGGGCAGATTACTATTTGAATGGCAATAGATTAAGAGATGGGGAAGTGCAGAGAGACCTAGGGGTACTTGTACACCAGTCTCTGAAGGCAAGCATGCAGGTAAAGCAGACAGTTAAAAAGGCAAATGGTATGTTGGCCTTCATATCAAGAGGGTTTGAGTATAGGAACAAGGATACCTTACTGCAGCTGTACAGGGCCTTGGTGAGACCCCATCTGGAGTCTTGTGTGCAATTTTGATCACCTTATCTAAGGAAGGATGTTCTTGCAATGGAGGGAGTGCAGAGGCGATTCACCAGGCTGATCCCTGGAATGGCAGGAATGACTTATGAGGAAAGATTGCGCAAATTGGGATTGTACTCCCTGGAGTTTAGAAGATTGAGAGGGGATCTCATAGAGACCTATAAAATTCTGGCAGAACTGGACAGAATGGATGCAGATGGGATATTTCCAATGATGGGAAAATCCAGAACCCGGGCTCATTTCTTTACCCAGAGGGTGGTGAATCTGTGGAATTCATTGCCACAGAGTGCAGTAGAGGCAGGTTCATTAAATATATTTAAGAGGGAATTTGATCTATTTCTTCAGTATAAGGGTATTAAAGGTTATGGAGAGAAGGCGGGGACGGGGTACTGAACTTTAAGATCAGCCATGATCTCGTTGAATGGCGGAGCAGGCTCGAAGGGTTGAATTACCTACTCCTGCTCCTATCTTCTATGTTTCTATGTTTCTATGGCAAATAAATCAAAGGCAAAGTATCTAATGTGTAGACATGTATTACCCCCCCATGGAGGAGAGAGATGGCAAATATTGTAAAATATACTACAAGATCTGTAGTCAATAGCAGTATCAAGAATGATTGTCTCCTCACATCTACTCTCCTTTTCACATCCCACTTTTCTTTCCTTTCACAGTACTTTCTGATTTACAGGCTATGGAGACAGAGAAGAGGGACCAGTTACTTTTTCCCAACTCTCACTGTAGCTCGAGCTTCTCTCCTTCTTCCTTATAGCCAAGAAGAGTGACTTCTGACCAGGTGATGAGATGGTGGAAGAAAAAAAAATCAAAAATGGACCATCATTTGTTTTAATGTTCCCAGCCATCAGCTCTGATCCTCGTATCCACATAACTGAGAGATGAATTTGACAATGACGTCACTCAACATGAAGGACCTGTTGTAGTCAAGAGGAATCATGTACCAGCCTGGAGGGTGAGGTCATTCCTGAGTTCTGCTGCTGATTGTTCAAGTGAGGACTTTACGGGCAGCCCACTGGAAACAGCTGATGAGCAAAAATAATGAACTGCCTTTCTGCCTGAAACCCCATTTGTAGTGTTAGAGAGGAAGGAAAAATCTAGAATCAAAAGTAACCTTGCAGAGATTTTTATAAGTGAAGGCAGCTAATATTATGAAGGATCCCCATCGCCCTAGTCATTATCTCCTTTTATTGCCACCATCAGGCAGAAAGTACAGAAGCATGAAATCTGGCACCCCGAGGTTTAGAACAGAACAGGTTTTGTTTCCAATAACCATGCATACTACCCTAATCCTAGTTTTCAACTTAGGACCACCAAAGAGCTGTCTGAACTATTGAAACTGCACTTTTTTTCCCACTGACTGCAATTATGAATATTTATCGATCCTTTCATAAATATTAGCTTTTTTAAATGTGGTAGTTATGTTTATACTTATGGTTTAGTAGAGTGTCATATACATTTGTGTAGCTACAGCAAGCAAACAATTCAATGCATTTGTATATTTTAATTTTGCATATGACAATAAACTCACCCAATAAACTCTTCCTTTAGGCCTGTGCCTCATGCCCTTTATTCGCCAAAATCATTCTTTATGGTTAATGGTCAGGCAGATATTTCATCTAAAGGTGGAATTCGATGCTGCAGCACTTCTTTAATGCTCCAATATTTTAGTTCAGATTTTTCTAATCAGGTGATGGGATGGGACTTGAACCAGCAACTCTATGACAAACATCCATCTGATGCAGTACTTGTTTTACAGAGTTATTATCTTTCGCTTTCCTACTTCAAAGTACAGGTATATCTGAACCATTCAGTCTCTCTGAATGCATTTTCTATTTGGTTGTTCATTTCACTTAATTTCTTTTCAAAAGAATTAGTCCATATTTTACTAAATTTCAGTAAGCACTCCTTTGGAGATTGCTTATACTGTAGTCATTTCCAGACTTTCCATGCATGGTTCAATGCTTATTTTGCAATTGGGTTCGGTATGTTCAACTATCTGCAGATTTATAGAATTATAGCATTTTTACACCCTGTCTCTCCAGTTTGGACCCTGTCCAATAGCCACGTGGATCTGTTTGTGATCCTTTATCCAACTTTAAATTAGTGCTTGAACAACTCTTAAATAGTTTCAAATGTATGAAAGAAAACCGCTTGTATTTCCATCAAGAGCAGCAAATACAATACAGTATCTTAAAGTACTTTACAGCAATGATTTACTCTTTATGCATAGACATAATTGTAATGTGGAAAGCGTGTCAGGCAATAGGTACACCACAATCTCCAGGAATAACCATTGGACTCCTAAACAACAGACTCAATCAGAGACTCGTTTAAGGACTTTTACTTTGCACATTATTTATTACTGATTGTTTTTCTCTTTTACTTTTACTTTGGGCTAACTGAGATTATCGCTTCAGGCAAGCGCAAACTTTCATGTTTATTAAGTTCAAGTTAAAACCAGCCTGCAGTACAACAAAGAGAAAGTGTTGGCAGGCATCCTGAAATTGAAGCTGTCTTGGGATCAGTGTTCCCTTTCAGTTGTCTGTGTACCTGCATGTTCTAACTGTGTGCTCACACACACAAATGTGCATGCATGGCGTGCCTTTGTGCGCACGCGCACAGATTCTTTGTGTGCGTGCAAACTTTTTTAAAGACTTTATTTAAAATTTTTATAACATGAATACAATAAAGAATTACATTTAAAGAAAAATAGAAAAAAAATTTAAAAAGGTATGATTACAATATTACATCAGAAAACTACACAAAATAACCCCCCCCCCGTTAATTGTAACACAATATTAATAGTCTAACTTAAAATTAGTCCAACCCTCCCCCCCAAAATAAAGAGTGGAGTTAATAAAATTGACAATATTATATATGAAAAAAAATACCCACTTACAAAAAAAAGAGATAAAACTTAACCTAAAAAAATTCTAACAACAACAACAAAAAAATTGTCAATACTAAAATATCACACTTAAACATATATTTAAATCAAACTTAAATGCATATAATTAGCAAACGGAGTCCACTTTAACTTATAAAAAGACATCTTATCCTGATTTGAAAAAGATATCCTTTCCATAGTCAAACAAAATTTCATTTCCAAATACCACTTATCTAAAGTTAGTATATTTCTATCTTTCCAAGTAAGTGCTATACATTTCTTAGCCACAACGAAAGCTAAATAAATAAATGAAATCTGATAATCCTCTAAACCTAAGTCGATTAATGATTGCATTTTCCCTAATAAAAATATATCAGGATCTAATACAAGATGGATATTATATAAACTTTTAAGAACAGATTGAATACCTTTCCAAAACTGTTGCAATCGATCACAAAGCCAAACAATATGCAAAAAAGTATTGGCCGTCTTATCACATCGAAAACAAGAATCCAACTTACTAAAACCAAATTTTTTAAATTTCTCCGGCGTTAAATATAGCTGATGAATAAAATTATAATTAATCATCGCTAGTCTAGCATTAATTAATTTCTGAATACTATTCTGACAAATTTCCGTCCAAGCTTCTTCAGCTATTTTATGTCCTAAATCTTTTTCCCATTTCAACTTATCTTTATCCCAGTCTTTTTTACTATCAATTTCTTGTAAACATAACATAACATAACATAACATAACAATTACAGCACGGAAACAGGCCATTAGGCCCTTCTAGTCTGCACCGAACCAAACACCCCTTTCTAGTCCCACCTCCCTGCACAATGCCCATAACCCTCCATCTTCTTCTCATCCATATACCTGTCCAACCTTTTCTTAAATAATACAATTGGCTCCGCCGCCACTATTTCTCCCGGAAGATCATTCCACACGGCTACCACTCTCTGAGTAAAGAAGTTCCCCCTCATGTTACAATACAAATACAATACAATACAATACAAATCAGATATATATCCCTTTTTTGGTATTGAAAGTACATATTCCTCAAAACTAGATTCAGGCAATAAAATCATATGTTGACCACATTTTACAAAAGATCTAAATTGATTATATACAAATATAGAATTTGCACTAATATTTCCTTTGTAATTCGTCAAAGGAACAAAAACAACCCTCAGAAAAACAATCAGATAAATTTTTTATTCCCTTCTTTTCCCATTGTTTCAAAGTGGCATTGGAGACCGTAAAAGGAACAAGTTGATTATTATATAATGGCAATCTTCCAGAATATATATTTTTAAGTCCCAATTTTTAAAGTTTACTTGTCCATAAATTCAATAAATGTTTCAATATTGGCACATCATAAGTTCGTAATAAATGTTTATTCCATCGAAACAAAAACTCATGAGGAAATTTTTCTAAAATAACTGCCATTTCTATCTTTACCAACTAGGTGGGTCATCCATATTCATTAATGCACTAAGAAATTTGAATTGAGCTGCTTCATAATAATGCTGAAAATTCAGTAATCTTAAACCTCCAAATTGAAAATCCCACATCAATTTTCTCATTGCTACTCTCGGAAATTTTCCCTTCCATAAGAATTCTCTAATCGCTTTATATAAATCCTTAAAAAAACTTTTTTTTTAAAAAAATAAGGAATTGATTGAAACAAATATTGTATTCTAGGAAAAATATTCATTTTTATGGTATTAATCCTCCCTAGTAAACCCAAAGGTAGATCCCTCCACCTAATCAAATCTAATTTAATCCTTTTTATTAAAGGAAAATAATTAATTGAATATAATTCTTGAAATTCCGTATTAACATTAATTCCTAAATATTTAATTTGTGTAGTCCACTTCAAATTTGTAATATTTTTATATACTGAATAATCTCCTTTAAAAATTGGTAAAATTTCACTTTTAGCCCAATTTACTTTGTAACCAGATAATTGGCCATAAATTTCTAAACATTCTTGAATTGCAGGTAAAGAAATATCCGGATCCACCAAATATAATAAAACATCATCAGCAAATAAATTAATCTTATATTCCTCATTCAGAACTCTCATACATTTAACATTTTCATTTTGACGTATTAATTGTGCTAAAGGTTCAATAACTATAGCAAATAAAGCAGGTGACAACAGACATCCTTGTCTAGTAGATCTTGTCAAACTAAAAGATTCTGAAATTTGGCCATTAACAGCAATTCTAGCCTTCAGGCTATTATATAAAGCCTTTATCAACCCAATAAATGAAGAACCAAAACAAAATTTCTCAAGTACTTTGAACAGAAACTTCCATTCCACTCTATCAAAAGCCTTTTCTGCATCCAATAAAATCACTATTGGATAATTCAACTGAAATTTAGATTTATTTATCAAGGTTATTAACCGTAAAATATTATCTGATGCATACCTGTTTTTTATAAATCCCGTTTGATCACCATGTATAATTTTAGGCAGATATTGAGCTAATCTATTAGCCATAATTTTAGCTACAATTTTATAATCTACATTTAACAATGAAATTGGTCTATAAGAAGAAACCTGTAAAGGGTCTTTATCTTTTTTTGTTATAACTGTAATTATTGCGTTAGAACAAGACTCAGGTAATTGAAAAGTATTGTAAGTTTGTTGTGATACATCCTTATAAATAGAAGATACATCAGCATAAAAAAACTTTATAAAACTCTATAGAGAACCCATCTTCACCAGGTGCCTTTCCATTCGGCATATCTCTTATTGCCCTTTCTATTTCATCTTCTGTAAAAGGTTTATCTAACTCTTGTCTATCTTCTTGATTCAATTGTGGCAAGTTAATATTTTCCAAGAAAGATTCTATTGCATCTCCAGTTACATCTTTACATTCCGAAGTATACAATTGTTTATAGAAATTACAAAATTCCTCATTAATCTCCTTTTGATTAAAAGTAATACCTGATTTCTTTCTAATCGCTGGTATAATCCTAGATAATTGTTCCTTTTTTAATTGCCATGACTAAACTTTATGAGCTTTCTCACCCCATTCATAAAACTTATGCTTTGTTCGATTCATTAAACATTCAAACCGATATGTTTGTAATTCATTATATTTAAATTTTAAATAAGTTAACTGATTCTTTTGCGTTTCGGTAGCATGTTTTTTAAATTCTTTTTCAGTAGCAGTTATCTTTTCCTCTAAGTCTTCAATCTCTTTAATTCTCTCCTTCTTTACTTTAGAGGCATAACTGATAATTTGGCCTCGCAAAAAAGCTTTCATTGCATCCCATAAAACAAAATGACTAGAAACAGAATTACAGTTAATACCAATAAAAATTTCAATTTGCTGTTTTAAAAAACTAATAAATTCTGGTTTTTGCAATAGCATAGTATTAAATCTCCATCTTGAAGCTTTCTGAACATCTTGTGAACTCAAATATTCTAATAATAATAATGAATGATCCGAAACCAATCTAGCCTTATACTCCACAGATGTAACCCTATCCTGCAAATGTGCTGATATTAAAAAATAATCAATTCTAGAAAAACAATTATGTCGCGAGGAATAAAAAGAAAAATCTTTCTCTGTAGGATTAACTCTTCGCCAAATATCAATTAAATTCAAATCTGCCATCATATTAATCACTTGGATTGCCATCTTAGACTTCTTAATTACTCTTGGGTACTTATCCAATAAAGGCTCCAACACCACATTCAAATCTCCCCCAATCATCACATTAGAGTTCGATTGTCCAAGTAATAAAGACATATCCACAACAAAAGCTGTATCCTCAACATTAGGAGCATAAACATCAAGCAAAGTCCATGCCTCATTAAAGATTGTACAATTTAATTTTAATAATCTTCCACCATTTTTCTCTTCATTCTGTAACTGAAATAGTAGATTCTTATGTACCAAAATTGCCACACCTTTTGCCTTAGAATTAAACGAAGAATAAAAAACTTGCCCAACCCATTCACGTTTGAGTTTCAAATGTTCCTTATCTGTTAAATGAGTTTCCTGTAAAAAAGCAACATCAACTTTTAATTTTTTAAAATAAGCAAGTACTTTCTTACGGTTAATAGGATTATTTAAACCCTGAACATTAAGAGAAGCAAACTTCAATTTAGACATTTCTTAGACTCAATAAAACACAACAACAAGAAACAAACAAAAAAAGGAAAAAAAGAGAGAAAAAAAAGAAGAAAATAAAGAAACCCCCTAAAAAAAGAAAAAAAGAAAAAAACCCTTAATTCCCCTTTGAAATTACAACCAAAAACTAAAAAAAAATTTAAAAAGTTATATAAAAAAAATTAATTATTTAAAAAAGATTTTAATAAAGCTTCACTCCCTAACCCAACAATTAAAAAAAAACAGGTCGGAGGTCACAATTACCTCCTCCTGTTTAAACCGCCTAATGCGGTAACTCCCCCAAAATATTGGGTGTGAGATAACTCACATGCAGCTGATGACTTCTGGAAATTGGTGCCCACCCAGTTCCCTCTCCCAACTCCAATCACTATTTAAAATCTTCTCAACAAAAATAATAATTTAAAAAAAAAATTTTTTTAATCAACTTTGCCATTGCGACCACCGTTTTTTCCATTTTTTCCAGAAATCAAATTCCCTTCTTGCAGCTCTGCCCTCTTTGGAGACTGTGGAGGACTACGTCGTTCCTGGAATTGTGTAATTGGTAAAGACTGAGCAAAATCCATAGCTTCTTTAGGATTATCAAAGAACTTTGGTTGATATCCATCCTGAAAAATCTTCAGTACCGCAGGGTATCTAAATGTTGTCTTATATCCTTTTTTCCACAATAATTCTTTCACAGAATTAAATTCACGTCGTTGAAACATAATTTCCTGACTCAAATCCGGATAGAAGAAAACACGATTACTCTGAACCATCAAAGAAGATCTGTTTTGCTGTGCATTTCTAATAGCCATAACTAAAATAGTCTCTCTATCACAGTAATTTAAACAGCGAACCAGACAGGTCTTGGATTCTGTCCTGAAAAAGGTCTCCTTCTCAAAGCTCTATGAGCCCATTCCAATATTAAAGCTTCAGGAAACTTATCTTGTCCCAACACTTGTGGAATCCATTCAGTGAAAAATTTTCTTGGATCTGGCCCTTCTATGCCTTCTGGCAAGCTGACAATTTTCACATTATTCCATCTGGATTGGTTTTCCAAATAATCAACCTTTTTTGCTAAATTTTTATTCTGAATCTGTAGCGTTTCAATTGTTTTATTCACATCTTGCAATTGATCATGTACATCAGATAATCCTTGATCACACATCTCAAGTCTTTCAATAGTTTCGACTTTAAAAGCTCCATAATCAGCCATCTGTTGAGTATTGACATCCACCAATGCATTAATCTTAGAAGTAAAATTATTCATAGAATCTCCTAAATGCATCATTGAAGAAAATATCTTATGTTCAAGACTCTTGAAAAGTATATCAACATCAGTAGATCCAGACATGGTGGGATCCTGCTATTCTTGTGGAATCAGAGGACCTTCTATCCCTTCTTTTAATTTAGTAGCTTTTCTTGCAGTTTGACTCCGTGTAAGAGCCCCTGCCACTGACCCCCCAGAAGTGTCAGGAGGCTGATGATCAGGGTTATCTTTGATACAAACCTCCTTTAAAAGCTTCGTTACGTCAGTATCTGGAAGAGCTGTTATAACTGATGGTATAGCAGTCAAATAACAACTCTTTAACTCTCCAACTGGTGGCTCCCCAGCTAATTCAGCAGTCAAAGTCTCAGTAGACGTTGTTTGAAATACTGGCATCCGGCCAGCCCTTTGTTCTAAAGGCAGCTGAAAACGACCTTCAGAAAGACTTACGGAATCAGAACAGAGCTCCAAGGCCGAATTCTTCACTTCTTTTCCTGGATCCATTTCACGCTGAGTCGTGGCTTTTTGTAAACAAGCAGGCTCAGATAATTTCGGAAAATATAATTTTTTAACAATCTGTTGATGTTTCCTTTTACTTTTTTTTAACAAATGTACCATTAGGTATTAATTCAACACCTCATACTATTTATAAACTTTTTAAAAAAGTTTTAACGGACACTTAAAGACAAAACAATAAGTTAGAGTCAGGAGAGGACTGGAAGGCACGTCTGTTCCTTACGCCATCTTGCCACGCCCCCCGTGTGCGTGCAAACTTGACTGCGTTTACATAGTCAAGTTTGTTCCCATTTCTTGAGGTTTCTCTCTTTTGTAAACATATTTTTTTCTTCCAGTTTACACTATTGATAAATAGAAAATCTGCCTGACATGCAGGAAAAAGAATCTCCAGGCTCTATGCGATGTCATCGACGTTCTCTGGCAATAAATTGGAACTTGAAGGAGATGTTGGTTGAATATGTGAGTTCTGTCTGGGACACTGGAGATAACTTCTAATCTTATTAGACTCGTGCCTCAGGCCAAAAATATCACATGAAAGGCAGCGTTCTCTTAAGATGCCACATTCTCTAGCATTTGCCCAGATTTCTGAGATTAAGCTTTTTTTGATGGGACTTGAAACCGGCAACACTCTGACCAACAATATTGGGATCCTTCTTAAGTAATACTTTGCCAAACACTTTCTGGGTGACATTATATACAACATCTTATGTGTTTCTGAACGAAAAACAGAAAACGCTAAAAATACCCAGTGGATCAGGTAACAAATGCTTCTGTTATTTCAGATCTGCAGCAATTGTCTTCTTTATGTTTACCCAATGAAATTCATATTTTCAATTCCTCCCACATCCACATTAAACTTTGCCTTGAGGCTCCAATCATATCCATAGAAAATTCAAAACATACAGAGCTTATAGGCCAATTGGGTGTAATTGGGCAGCACAGACTTATGGGCCGGAAGGGCCTGTTACTGTGCTGTATATCTAAATAAAATATAGAACAGTACAGCACAGGAAGGACCCTTCAGCCTATATAAACCCACTCCACACCACTTCACTCCCTCTATTTTTCTTACATCCATGTGCCATGGTATCCAGCATAAAGAAATACAAGGTGCTGGAGTCATCTTTGCTGTAGACAAGGAAAACCAGGAGGGATTCAAAGGGCTGAGATTAAGGATGCCAAAATGTCGACTGACCCTTTTTATCCATGAATTTTGCCTGACTCACTGAGTCCCTCCAGCTTCTTTTTGAAATCAGATTCTGAGGAGCAGCACCTCATCTTCCGTAAGGGCCAGTGCCCGTGTGATAAATGTCACAACAAAACAATTTCAGTTTACTTTTCTCTCCCTGCAGGTGTCTCAGTTTCAATTTATTCTATTTCTCACTCCCTCCCTTCTTTTGTAACTTAAATCCTGCTTGTTTCTCACTTTTCCTAGGCCTGTTGAAGGGACATTGATCTGGACAATCGATTGTTTCACTTACTTTGGATGTCACTTGACCTGCTGAGGTCTTTCAGTACTTTCTTTCAGTTTTGATTTTCAATGTTTATTTTTGCAATTCATTCTTTATTTTTCATTATTATTTTAATGATCTCTAGAAATGGCGATCATCTGCAAATGCATGTTTTATCTTTCTAGAAGCCTCCTCTCTTAGTGTTGGACTAAATGATTTATATTGACCTGATTAATCAATATTTCCCCTCTCGAATATTTATTTTTGTAACACTTCAGTTCCCTGGTGCCAATTAGGTTGTGACTATGTGTTTAAAAAATGAAAAATTATCAAGGAAATATGTTGACTGAAGGCATTAAAAAATGATTTAAGTGACAGGACAAACAGTACAATGTTCTTTGGTTGATTCCGTTTTTGCATCCATTGGTATCTCCATTTCTCTAAGGTTTGATGAGAAGTTTCACTGTTGCCTGTAAATGCTGTCACTCCATGGAGCAGAACCTGATCTATTCTATCCATCAGCTGTAAATGTCTGAAGTGAAACAAGAAAATCTGCAGATGCTGGAGTTGAGTGCAATCCACAAACATGCTGGAGAAGCTCAGCACACCATGCAGCAAACCATTGGAAGTATAGGTAACCAATGTTTTGGGCCTGGATCGTTTGTCAGGTATAACAAAAAAAATAGCCAGACAGCTAAATAAAAAGGTGAGAGGAGGAGAGGGAGAAAGGGGAAGGGAGAGAATAGGCTAACAGGCAAGAGGTGGGAAGGTGAGAAGTGATGGGGCAAAGGGCAGAGGGCAATTCTCTGATAGGAGAGGGAAGGAAAGAGGGTGGGGAGCTGGAGACAAAGAGAGAGGGTAAAAGAGAGACACAGGGGAGGGGGTTGATGGAAATTGAAGAAATCAATGTCAATGACATTTGGTTGGAGAGTGCAGAATTCAGGACATTGTTCTTCCACTTAGCTGGTGGCTTTGGTTTAGCAGTTCCAATCCATGGGACAGACAGGTTAGTGTGGCAATGGTGTGTGAAATTAAAATGGTTGGCCACTAGGAGGTCCTTGATCTGAAGTAGCCAGAGCAAAGGTGGTCAACAAAGCAACCTTCCAATCTGTGTCCAGTTTTCCCACTAGAGAGGAGGCCACATCAGGAGCACTGGATGCAGTAAATGTCCCTTACCACTGTGACTGCAAGAAATGCTAAACCTGCAACTGGTCCTCCTCCCTCACCACCATTCAGGGCCCCAAACAATCCTTCTGTTGGGGTTATTTTCTGCATCCTGTTCCATCCTCCCATCTAGGATTTCCCCTGGATTATTTCCCTCCACCCTTCCTATCTGGGTCCACCTGTCCTTCCCTCATAGATCTTCCTCAACAGCTTCTCTTCTTATCAAATTCCAGCACAGACACCCTCCACATATCACACCCCACCATCCTGCATGAGCCATCTCTCACCTGACCTTTTATCAATGGCAATGCTGCCACTGGTGTGGACCTAGGAGAGGAGAGAGTGGAAACACAGCATTGCTCCACACGGTCCTACCACTCGGACCTAATGCCAACAACTCTGTACAGGCTTTAAACAGCACGTTAAAGAACTCAGCATTTTTTTAAAAATTCTGCAAACACAGAGGTCTGTATCCAAGATGACGGCACCTCTGCTAGGCAGCATACCTTGAGGGGGTAGCAGACTTCAGGGTACAGCAGATGGCACAGGGCACCAGAAATGGGGAGAACACCCCCAGTAGAGGAGAAGCAAAGGAGATATCCCTACATATTGGTAACCATGGCAGTAGACCAATGAGGGGCTCAGCGGCTGAAGGACCCAGACTTGCTGGCTCCAAACTGATGGCGATTTGTGGTCGATGGACTCACGCAGGCTGTGGGCTGTTGGTGACCGGCTCATGGGAGCTTAGTCTCGGAACTGAGATTCGCGAGGGTGCTGAGGGCAAGAAGGGCACCCAAAGGGCCATCAGATGCTGAAGGCTTCCTGATTATATCGGAGGTTTGGATCTGGAACTTGGTTTGCTGATGGATTGATCTGTGCAGTTGTAGAGGCTGCAGGTGTGCTGGGGGTGAATACCCGGACACTCAGTGACTCTGAATGGACTCTATTTTGCTTCTCTTATGGCAGATATGGTTGAAGTATATCATGTATATTAAATTTGTAATGTATTATTTTTTGCTTTGCAAATTTAGTCCCATGTTTAGTCTTGTCTTTTGTTTATTATTGAATTGGTTTCTGAATGAATCAGCAACATAATTTAGTTTGACCCAATTATGGTATCCCAATTTTGTGGAAGTTACATTTTTAAAGTTAAATAACTAGTTTAATGTGTCTTAACCTATCTGAATCCAAAGCCCCTTTCACACTTGCCAGTGATCCCAGGAATCAAATGCCAATCGGCCTTTAAAGTAGCAAGTGTGAAAGCAAAATCTGCTTATTGCCGGCTTCAGATGATGTCATCTCATCCCGGGGATTGATGGCCTCAACCCCTGGTAGAATCCCCGGCATCAGCAGATGCTGGCGTTGAGATCAGGGAAGTGTGAAATGGGCAATCACTTCTCTCTTTTGTGTGCTGCGTCATGCAGGCTTTTCCGATTAAAGGTAGAACAGACCAAACGCTGGGGATAGACCCTTGCAAGCATGAAAGCGTTCAGTGTTCTGGTTAGGAGTGGTCTAGTGTGAAAGGCCAAACCTCCATTCCTATCCCTGGACACTGAATGGCTGATTTAGTGGGACATGCATAAAAGGGGCTCAAATCTGTATAATTGCAATCTCCAAGGCTTAATTTCCCTCCCTCCCATATCCTGCCCTCACTTTACTGGGGTCAGATACAAAATGTGTCATGCTCTTCAAGTTTCACTTCAAAATGGGTCAGTAAGCAATCAAACTTTACCTTAACTACAGAAAGCTGGAGTTTGAGCTGTGAGTCAGAGGAGTAGGAGCTTGGAGAGAGTGACTGGGTTAATTGGTCAAGGTTAATTGGTCAAGGGGCCAGTAAAAGGAGTAAAAGGGGAGAGAGCGGCCAGCAAGGAGTGACGCACTGAGTGAGTGGGGCACTGAAGGAGTGGGACTTCCAGCCTTTGGCTCAACAGGCTTAGGCAAAAGCAGGCGAGGAGAAGGGTAAGTGGCATTATTTTAGCTCAGTCATGCCTATGGGGTTAGTGCTTTGTACTGGATGTCAGATGTGGGAACCATGGGTGAGTCCCACCCTCCCTAATAGCCACATTTGCGTCAGGTGCACCGAGATGCAGTTCCTTAAGGACCGAGTTGGGGAACTGGAGCTGCAACTTGAGGACCTACAGCTGGTAAGGGAGAGTGAGGAGTTGATAGATTCAACTTTCAGGGACATAGTTACCCCAAGACCAGATGTGTCAGGTAAGTGGGTAACTGTCAGGGGTGGGAAGAAAAATACCAGGAAAATGGAGAGCACACCTGTGAATATCCCCCCCCCCCCCCCACCCCTCTCAGTAACAGGTATATTTTGTTGGATGCTGTTGAGGGAGATGTCCTGACACAAGCTGGCAGCAGTGACCAGGTCGCTGGCACTGAGCCTGGCATGGTGGACCAAAAGGTAAAGAGGAATGCAGTGGTCATTGGGGACTCCATTGTCAGAAATACAGACAGGAGATTCTGTGAGCCAGATAGGTATGCCCGCATGGTGTGCTGCCTCCCTGGTGCAAGGGTGCGGGATATCTCAAATTGGGTCCAAGGCATTCTAAAAGGGGAAGGCGAACAGCCTGATGTCTTGGTACATGTGGGTACCAATGACATAGATAAAAAAAAGGAGGAAGTACTGAAAAAGGATTACGGAGAGCTAGGACAGAAACTAAGAAATAGGACAGCCAGGGTGGTGATCTCTGGTTTGCTACCTGTGCCAAGTGCAACTGAGGACAAAAATGGAAGGTTAAGAAAAATGAATTTGTGGCTGAGGGGCTGGTGTAAAGGACAGGGTTTTGGCTTCTTGGATCATTGGGATCTCTTTTGGGGAAGGCATGACCTCTACAAGAAGGATGGGTTACACCTAAACCCAAAAGGGGTCAATATATTGGCAGCTAGGTTTGGTACAGCCGTCGGGTACGGTTTAAACTAATTTGGCAGCGGGGTGGGAACCTGAATGATAGGGCAAAGGACAGAAAAGATAAAACAAGAAAAGTTAGGTTAGGCAGCGAAAGTAAAAAATCAGAAAGAGCAAGGATGGTGAAAAAAGCAAATCTGAAGGCTTTATATCGTAATGCAAGAAGCATTCGGAACAAGATAGATGAATTAACTGTGGAAATTGAGATAAACAAATATAATTTGATTGGGATTGCAAGCCTGGGAACTTAACATCCCGGCATATACAATATTTAGGAGGGATCGGCAAGAAAGAAAAGGGGGTAGAGTAGTATTGATGGTGAGAGAAGGGACCGACACGATTGACAGGAAGGATATTAACTCAGAAGATGCGGAATCTATATGGGTAGAACTGAGGAATAGCAAGGGGCGGAAAATATTAGTGGGCGTGGTATATAGGCCTCCAAATAGTAGTGTAGAGGTGAGGAAAGGCATTAAAAGAGAAATTAGAAAAGCGTGCAATGAGGGAACAGCTGTAATCATGGGAGACTTTAATTTGCATATAGATTGGACTAGTCAAATTGGTAAAAATACAGAGGAGGAGGAATTCCTTGAATGTTTACGGGATGGTTATCTAGACCAATATGTCGAGGAACCAACTCAGGAGCAGGCCATTTTAGATTGGGTATTATGCAATGATAAGGGGCTAATCAACAATCTTGTTGTACGAGGCCCTTTGGGTAGGAGCGATCACAATATGATCGAATTCTCACTCGACATGGAGAGTGATGAAATTAAAACCGAGACTAAGGTCCTGAATTTAAATAAAGGGAATTATGATGGTATGAGACGGGAGTTGAGTAAGATTGATTGGGTGGTGTTTATGGGGGTGTTGACTGTGGATAGACAATGGAAAGCATTCACAGATCTAATGGAGAAATTGCAAAAATCGTTTATACCGGTTTGGCATAAAAATAAACCAAAAAAGGTGACTCAACCGTGGATAACAAGGGAAATTAGAGACAACATTGGGTCCAAAGAGAGAGCATATCAATTGGCCAAAAAAGGTACCGCAACCGAAGACTGGGAGCAGTTCAAGATGCAGCAAAGGAGGACAAAGGAATTAATCAAGAGAGCAAAAATAAATTACGAAAGTAAGCTTGCGGCAAATATAAAAACCGACTGCAAAAGCTTTTATAAATATGTCAAGAGGAAAAGATTGGTGAAATCCAGAGTAGGTCCTTTGCAGTCGGAATCAGGGGAATATATAATGGGGAATAAGGAAATGGCAGACCAATTAAATTCTTACTTTAGTTCTGTTTTTACAAGAGAGGATACAAATAACCTCCCAAGGATGTTGGGAAACATAGAGACTAATGCAAGGGAGGAACTGAAAGAAATCAGTATCTCTAAGGACATGGTCTTGGGGATATTGATGGGATTGAGGGCAGATAAATCCCAAGGGCCTGATAATCTACATCCTAGGGTACTTAAGGAAGTGGCCATTCAGATAGCAGATGCTTTAAGACTCAGGATCAGTACCCATGGATTGGAGGGTAGCTATTGTTACCACACTATTTAAAAAGGGGGGTAGAGAAAAAGCAGGGAATTATTGGCCGGTGAGCCTTACATCAGTAGTGGGCAAAATGATGGAATCCATTATTAAGGATGTAATAGCGGAGCATATGACTGGCAGAGAAGGGATCGGACGGAGTCAACATGGATTTACAAAAGGTAAATCTTGCTTGACAAATCTATTGGTATTCTTTGAGATGGTAACATGTAAAATAGATGGGGGAGAGCCAGTGGATGTGGTGTACCTGGACTTCCAAAAGGCCTTCGATAAGGTCCCGCATAAACGACTGGCTTCCAACATCAAGGCTCATGGGATTGGGGAAAAAGTATTGATGTGGTTTGAGAACTGGCTGGCAGGTAGAAGACAGAGAGTTGGGATAAATGGCTCATTTTCTGAGTGGCAGGTGGTGACCAGTGGCGAGCATGCAGGTACTGGGACCCCAGCTGTTCATAATTTACATTAATGATCTGGATGAGGGGATTGGATGTAACGAGCATGCAGGTAGTGGGACCCCAGCTGTTCATAATTTACATTAATGATCTGGATGAGGGGATTGGATGTAATATCTCCAAATTTGCAGATGACACTAAGCTAGGAGGGGTTGTGTGCACGGAAGAGGGGGTCAGGAAGCTCCAGTGTGATTTGGATAAATTGAGGGACTGGGCAGATACATGGCAAATGCACTACAATGTGGATAAATGTGAGGTTATCCACTTTGGTAATACAAACCGGAGGGCAGATTACTATTTGAATGGCAATAGATTAAGAGATGGGGAAGTGCAGAGAGACCTAGGGGTACTTGTACACCAGTCTCTGAAGGCGAGCATGCAGGTACAGCAGGCGGTTAAAAAGGCAAATGGTATGTTGGCCTTCATATCAAGAGGGTTTGAGTATAGGAACAAGGATACCTTACTGCAGCTGTACAGGGCCTTGGTGAGACCCCACCTGGAGTATTGTGTGCAGTTTTGGTCACTTTATCTAAGGAAGGATGTTCTTGCAATGGAAGGAGTGCAGAGGCGATTCACCAGGCTGATACCTGGAATGGCAGGAATGACTTATGAGGAAAGATTGTGAAAATTGGGATTGTACTCGCTGGAGTTGAGATGATTGAGAGGGGATCTCATATAGACATATAAAATTCTGGTAGGACTGGACAGAATGGATGCAGATGGGATATTTCCAATGATGGGAAAATCCAGAACCTGGGGCCATGGTTTGAGGATAATAGGCAAACCATTTAGGTCTGAGATGAGGAGGAATTTCTTTACCCAGAGGGTGGTGAATCTGTGGAATTCATTGCCACAGAGGGCAGTAGAGGCAGGTTCATTAAATATATTTAAGAGGGAAATTAGATATATAATTAGATATATAAGGGTATTAAAGGTTACGGAGAGAAGGCAGGGACGGAATACTGAACTTTAGGATCAGCCATGATCTCGTTGAATGGCGGAGCAGGCTCGAAGGGTTGAATGACCTACTCCTGCTCCTATCTTCTATGTTTCTATGTTTCGATGTTTGAGCTAATGATTCAATAGCCAATGCAAACAGAGCTGGTGACAATGGGCAACCTTGTTGAGTTGAATGCGTCAATTTAAATGATGATGAAACTTGACGATTTGTCACCACCCTAGTATATAAAGCTTTAACCCAACCAATAAAAAAGGGCCAAATTTAAACTTCTCCAATACTATAAATAAAAAAATCCCATTCGACCCTATCAAAGGCTTTTTCTGCATCAAGCGCAACTGTTGAAATGCATTGACCAAACTAATCAATCGAAGAATATTATCTGAAGCATTTCTATTCTTAATAAAAACCAGTTTGATCAGCATGTATCAATTTAGGTAAATACTTAGCAATTCGATTTGCTAACACTTTTGCTATTATTTTATAATCAACATTCAATAAAGAAATAGGTCTATACGAAGACATTTTCAACGGGTCTCTATCGTTTTTCAGGATTACAGTAATTAAAGCACTAGAGCAAGAATCTGGTAACTCATACTCTTCAGCCACTTGTTGTAATATCTCCCCAAACACCGAAGATACATCTTCATAAAAAGTTTTATAAAATTCCATCGAAGACCCATCATCGCCTGGTGACCTCCCATTGGACATCTCCAACATAGCCGCCTTAATTTCTAATTCTGTAAATGAAGCTTCCAGATCCATAACATCCTCCTCTTCTAATGCTGATAACATTAACTTGGATAAAAAAGAATCAATAGAACCACAATCCTGTTTCCCCTCAGAAGTATATAATTTTTTTATAAAATGAATAAAACTGGTCATTAATTTCCTGAGGTTTATAGGTAACTGTTGAATTATTTTTTTACAGCATTAATAATCCGTGAAACCTGTTCCTTCTTTAACTGCCATTCAAGTACCTTGTGTGTCCTCTCACCCAACTCATAATAATGCTGCTTAGATCGATGAATTAAACATTCAAATTGATAAGTCTGCAATGTATTATCACACAATTTCAATTTAGTCAAGGCCACTTTTTTTTAATCTTCTGTCATTTCCTTCTGAAATTCCTTCTCCAATTCATCAATTTGCTTTTCTAATTCAGAGCTTTCAGCCATATACTGCTTCTTAACTTTAGTGGTATAACTAATAATCTGTCCACTTAAATAAGCTTTTAATGCATCCGATAACACAAAATAACTTTTTACTGAATTAACATTTTCAGACAAAAAAAAGTAATCTGTTCTTTAACAAAAGTAACAAACTCTGGTTTTTCAACAACATTGTGTTAAATCTCCATCTATAAGATGACCGTACTACTTCTGAACTTGGAAAAAATAATAAAGAATGATCTGATATAACCCTGCTTTTATATTCTGCCTGTGATACCTTTCCTTGTAAATGTCCCATTACTAAAAAAAATCTATTCTAGAAAATGGATCATGTAGAGACAAATAAAAAGAAAAATCTTTCTCTGTAGGATTCTTCGGCTTGGCTTCGCGGACGAAGATTTATGGAGTTTAATGTCCACGTCTGCTGCAGGCCAGTTGGTGACTGACAAGTCCAATGCAGGACAGGCAGGCACGGTTGCAGAAATTGCAATGGAAAATTGGTTGGTTGGGGTTGGGCGATGTGTTTTTCCTCCTTTGTCTTTTGTCAGTGAGGTGGGCTCTGCGGTCTTCTTCAAAGGAGGTTACTGTCCGCCGAACTGTGAGGCGCCAAGATGCACGGCTGGAGGTGATATCAGCCCACTGGCAGTGGTCAATGAGGCAGGCACCAAGAGATTTCTTTAAGCAGTCCTGTACCTCTACTTTGGTGGACCTCTGTCTCGGTGGCCAGTGGAGATCTCGCCATAGAACACGATCTTGGGAAGGCGATGGTCCTCCATTCTGGAGACGTGACCCACCCAGCGCAGTTGGGTCTTCAGCAGCATCGATTCGATGCTTGCGGACTCTGCCAGTTCGAGTACTTCGATGTTGGTGATGAAGTCATTCCAATGAATGTTGAGGATGGAGCGGAGACAGTGCTGATGGAAGCATTCTAGGAGCCATAGGTGATGCTGGTAGAGGACCCATGATTCAGAGCCAAACAGGAGCATGGGTATGACAACGGCTCTGTACACCCTGATCTTTGTGTGTTTCTTCAGGTGATTGTTTTTCCAGACTCTTTTGTGTAGTCTTTCAAAGGCGCTATTTGCCTCGGCGAGTCTGTTGTCTATCTCTTTGTCGATCCTTGCATCAGATGAAATAGTGCAGCCGAGGTAGGTAGACTGGTTGACCGTTTTGAGTTTAGTGTGCCCGATGGAGATGTGGGCGGGGGGGGGGGGGCTGGTAGTCATGGTGGGGAGCTGGTTGATGGAGGACCTCAGTTTTCTTCAGGCTGACTTCCAGGCCAAACATTTTGGCAGTTTCCGCAAAACAGGACATCATGCGCTGTAGAGCTGGCTCTGAATGGGCAACTAAAGTGGCATCGTCTGCACAGAGTAGTTCACGGATAAGTTGCTCTTGTGTCTTGGTGTGAGCTTGCAGGCGCCTCAGATTGAAGAGACTGCCATCCGTGCGGTACCGGATGTAAACAGCGTCTTCATTGTTGAGGTCTTTCATGGCTTGTTTCAACATCATGCTGAAGAAGATAGTAAAGAGGGTTGGTGCGAGGATGCAGCCTTGCTTCACGCCGTTGCCAATGGACAACAAAGGCCTGTCTGCACCGCTGCTCGAGTACGAACACAGGCCGCCGTCGCCAGGCAAACCCCGGCAGCCAGCACAGCCCGACTGTTGGCAGCCGAGCCTCGGGCCGGGAGCGGTCAATGAGAACTGTTTAGTGTATTTCAGAGTTTAATACACACCTCAAAAACCAATAGTCGAAACACTAACAACTGTGAACTCCATTGCAGAGTTCTCTCCAGTCTTAAAAAAAATTTCTACTAGAACTTTTCTTTCTGATCCTCAACCAATGCTGCATCCCCTTTACTCGGCCACGGCAGGAGTAAACGCATGCTGGCCGATTCCAGGGCGCACCACTCCATAACTGTGGACTGCAGTCGTAGATCTCCAGAAATGGTTCGACTTAAAAGGGGAGGCAGGCCTCTTCAGCCCGGTTAAGCAACAAAGTTAATACCACAAAGCTAAATATAAATGTGTCATGCTGGCTTCAAAGTCTGTATTTCAATAACTAATTTCTAAAGCAAATCAATTATTGTCACTGATTTAAAAGATAAATTAATAAATTACATTTAATTATGAACAAAACAGATGAAGTGCCTTTTCTTTGATAGAAATTATGCAAATTTTAATTGATTAGATCCTTTGTGTGTCCTTTTCTAAAGAGTGAATTTGGCTAAATTATCTCTTCAGGATTCACTAATTACTGCTGCACATTGTCTCTAGTTTCTTTTGGATGAAATGTACTACTATAAACTGATTTGTTCAAGCACCTGCTTTGGTGAAAATGTCAGCTTTGGATCATCCTTCGTCAATCACTCGGGTTTCTGTATTTCTATGGCTGTAATGGAAGATTTAAACTGTGTCTTTTATTTCTGATGCTGCAAAGCTGAGAACTTGCCTGTTTTTTTAGAATTAGTAGACACATCTGGTTTACACTATGAGGCCCAGGATGCATATTTAGTAGACACATCTAAATTCCACCATGGGGCCTAGGATGCAGTTGAATAGGAAGACATTATCTAAATTTACACTTATGAGGCCCAGAGATGCAGTTTTCTTTTGTTGGTCACAGACTGTCAGGAGACTTTGAAGATAATTAAACCATTTGTTCAAAGAGATAAGATCTGAAGTCAACAACTTTTGGGTAATATAAGCCATGGTCCCATTGCTGAAGAGGGAGACTCTCCAAGAGGTGGCAACATCTCTCAGCAAGAAGAACTTCAAGAGTCCAGCTAACGACCCGGTCGAGGGAGGTAGAGAAGCTGCTACCGGCGCCCCGACAACCTACTTACTACAAGTGTGCAGTCATCGCCTCGCTTTGGCAGTTGGGACCAGTCCAGGCGTATATAAGTATAATTGGGAGGGGCTTGCATATTGTAGTGTGATTTCAGCTTTAGATTTAGTAATAAAGCCTTGTATAAACTGAACTGCTCTCGGTGTATGTGTGTCTATTTTCTTTCGGTAGCTCAAACACTGTGACCAATCTAAAATTAACAAAACGAGAGGTATAAGTTTACCCAAAACAATTGGCGCAGCGAGCAGGGTTGGTCTCAAGATGTTTCGCCGAAAGAAGGTGAGCCCTGAGCAATTCTTGATTCCGGGATGGACTTCCAAAGACGATGGGTTTGGCATGTTGGCCAATACCTTGTTTTTGTTCAGACCACCCATTAGTTGGGATGAGAAGTTAGACCCATCAAGTGTACCTCTGGGAGAGCGGGTTGCCACTCTCCTTCGAGAAAGTAAATTTCCTGTTAAAAAGGGGATGCTGACGGATGGTTTTTGGCTGCTGGCCACAGCCTTACGCCACTCTGTTCAGTGTGAAGCAGAATCAGTTCAGCGAGAAGTAGAATTTCAGCGTAAAAGAGAGCAACTAGAGGAGGAGCTAGAAGCCCTGTGACAACGCTGTTCCATGATGAGTGAGATTGTTTGTACCAGTCAGGACTGAGCCAAAGAATGGGAGGATAAGCATGTCCAAACGATCTGCCATAATATTAAACTCCAGCAGCAGCTCTGTGCAGATAAAGAAAGGCATGGAGTAGAACCCGATCCACATCGCATTCGTGCCATGATAAGGAATGGCGACGATCCTGATTTAATTGATGAATGGGACGGGAATATCTGGAAAGATGACCATGGTAATAATGCAGATACTCCTCAGCATGTGCCTAACATACTGCCCTCTCCACCTGCTGTTCACGCCCACCCCATAAGGCAGCAGACTTCCCAAACAGTCGAAAGGGGGGATGATGTAAGGGAAGAGATTGAAGGGATAGATACCCCGATCTCCCAAGCGGACCCAGGGGAAAATACCCAAACCCCTGCTTATGCTCAATGGCCCACCCCCTCTACGGGATGACCTAGGCCTCATCCCGTCCACTGGGCAAAGGGCCCTGTGGGCCAAAGTGGGAGCAGAGGTCAAGAGCAGTCAATGATCCGTGACTTCTCTATAAAAGAGCTGGCTACCATTGGAGATCGATTTAGGCAAAAGGCAGGAGAAACTCTGGCAGCCTCGCTCCTGCATGTTTGGGAGCAAGGAGGGGGTAATGTATATTTAACCCCTGAAGAATTGTTAGGATTAGGAACATTGACTACTGATATCTGGGTCACTGCTGAGCTGCGGGGTAGAGGAAGAGAGGTGGATTTCTTACTTGCCACTCTAGGGGATTCCCTGCTACGAGTATACCCATCACCAGTAGATTGGGATTTACATTTACAGAACAATTGGGGCACCCCAAAGGAGGGTATAGCAGTAATTCGTCAGCAGGCCCTGACCTCTGCTTTGTATGCAGGGCGTTTGAGGTTCTGGGTACATGGGGGGAGCCCTGATGAAGAGATATTCACAGCCAGAATGCATACCAGATTGGTTCGTTCCGCCCAACCCACTGTACGGGGACTGGTTCTGTCCGTAACTAGTCCGCTAATTGGGCACCCTGGGTCTGAGGCAGTGCACGCCTTATCTGGGCTTAGAGAATTAGAGTTGGGAGTTTATTTTTCACACTATTAACCATATTAATCAAAATACACACAAACATTTCCCTCTTTAATATACACAGTGGCATTTTCTCCCCCTTTTTCCCCCTTCCCTTCCCTCCCTCCTTCCCACCCCCTCCAAATCCATTAAATGTTCAACATATACAATACAATAAAACCATTAAACAATGTCACCAAACAATGAAAACAAACAAAAAAATTGTGTCATCTATTTTAACACACTGGAGCAGGTCATTTTGTTTTCTTCTCATTGTATCATTTTAGGGGGTGGAGGTCCACGGTAGGCCCTCCATGTTGTGTTCCATGTACGGTTCCCAAATTTGTTCAAATAATGTGACTTTATTTTTTAAATTATGTTATTTTTTTCCAATGGAATACATTTATTCATTTCCATGTTCCATTGCTGTACTCTCAGGCTCTCTTTTGATTTCCAAGTTGACATTATACATTTTTTTGCTACAGCTAAGGCTATCAAAATAAATCTTTTTCGCACTTCATCCAGTTTGAGGCATAATTCTTTACTTCTTATATTACTTAGAAGAAAGATCTCTGGATTTTTTGGTATGTTGCTTTTTGTGATTTTATTTAATATCTGATTTAGATCTTCCCAAAACTTTTTCACTTTCTCACATGCCCAAATTGCATGTACTGTTATTCCCATTTCTTCTTACAGCGAAAACATCTATCTGATAATGTTGGATCCCATTTAGTTAACCTTTGGGGTGTGATATATAGCCTGTGTAACCAATTATATTGTATCATGTGTAACCTCGTATTTATTATATTTTTCATAGTTCCAGAGTATAACTTTTCCCATATTTCATTTTTTATCTTTATGTTTAAATCTTTTTTCCACTTTTGTTTGGGTTTATAGCTTATTTCATCCTTTTCTTTTGCAGCTTGATGTACATGTTCATTATAAATCTTTTAATTATCATTGTGTCTGTAATCACATATTCAAAGCTGCTTCCTTCTGGTAATCTCAGTCTGCTTCCCAATTTGTCCTTTAAGTAGGTTTTCAGTTGGTGGTATGCAAACATTGTACCATGAGTTATTCCATATTTGTACTTCATTTGTTCAAATGATAATAAATTATTTCCCAAAACACTATTTTCTATTCTTTTAATTCCTTTTCTCTCCCATTCTCTAAAGGAAAGGTTATCTATTGTGAAAGGGATTAGTTGATTTTGCGTAAATAATAATTTTGGTAATTGGTAATTTGTTTTTTTTCCTTTCTACGTGAATCTTCTTCCATATGTTGAGTAAATGGTGCAGTACAGGTGAACTTCTATATTGCATCAGGTTTTCATCCCACCTATAAAGTATATGTTCTGGTACCTTCTCCCCTATTTTATCTACCTCTATATTGGTCCAATCTGGTTTTTCCCTTGTTTTATAAAAATCAGATAGATACCTTAATTGTGCTGCTCTATAATAACTTTTAAAGTTTGGTAACTGCAAACCACCTTGTTTGTACCATTCTGTTAATTTATCTAGCGCTATCCTGGGTTTCCCCCTTTTCCATAAGAATTTCCTTATTATTCTCTTTAGTTCATTGAAGAATTTCTCTGTTAAGGGAATTGGTAACGATTGAAATAGGTATTGTATCCTTGGGAAGATATTCATTTTAATTCAATTTACCCTTCCTATCAGTGTTAGTGGCAATTCTTTCCAATGTTCTAAGTCATCCTGTAATTTCTTCATTAATGACTGATAATTTAATTTGTGTAGGTGGCCTAAAATATTATCTAATCTAATGCCTAGGTATCGGATTGCTTGTGTTTGCCATTTAAATGGTGATACTTTTTAAAATAATGTGTAATCCGCATTATTCATTGGCATCGCTTCACTTTTATTTGCATTGATCTTGTACCCCGATATTTCTTCATATTTCTTCAATTTCTTATGTAGTTCTTTTATTGATATTTCTGGTTTTGAAAGTATACTATGATGTCATCTGCAAATAAACTGATTTTTATACTCCTTCTCCTTTATTTTTATCCCTTTTATTTTATTTTCTGTTCTTATCAATTCTGCCAATGGTTCTATTGCTAAAGCGAACAGAGGGAGATAGTGGACATCCTTGCCTAGTTGACCTGCTTAATTTAAATTGGTTCGATATATATCCATTTGTCAGGGAGGGATTTTTGAAGTTGTAGCTTTTTAGAGTGTATTTATTGAAGTCTCCCAAAAATTGCATTGAATTGGCCCAAATTATTTTCTTTTTTAAATCATGTAGGTGAAATAAAAAGGTTTTCATTTTGTCAGTTGTGCTGTAAATGAAAATAATTCACAAAATCAAACCAGCAGTTTTATGAGCAAAGAATTAATGGAGGTACTTGGTTGTCTGGACAGTATTCTTTGGTACAAATGGTTAGTCCACAGTTCGGGCCGGGTGAAATTATATGAAGTAGGAAAGAGATTGGGGAAGGGGCCCAGAGGTGATAGGATTTAGGACAGAATGCATAGGAGGTAGAGAGTCAGTGGAGAGACAGGTCGACGGAGAAACCATCAGGAAGGTGGGAGGGGAGAGAGAGAGAGAGAATAGGTAAAGATGGTTACCAAAAATTAGAAAAATTGATGTTCATGCTGTTAGATTTAAAGCTGATCAGGAGGAACATGTATTGTTCACATTTACCCTCGCCCTGACAATGGATGAAGCCAAGAACACACATGCAGTTGTAGGAATGGTGGGGGGGAATTAAAATTTCTTCATGCAGATGAGACATCACCCCAAGAATTTGGGGAGTAGATTTAGGATGGAGATAAGGAAGAACTGCTTCTCCCAGAGAGCTCAGTAGCAGATGTGTAGAATTTTCTGCCCAAGGTAGCAGAGGAGGCTGCCTCATTAAATATATTTGAGATATAGTTAGATAGATTTTTGTCTCATTAGGAGATTATAGATTATGAGGAAGAAGCAGATTGGTGAAGCCATAATTTTATCAAATGGCACAATTGGCTCAATGGGCCAGATGGCTTACTCCTGCTCCCATTAAATGGCAGCGCTGCTGGAGGTGCTGTATTGGCAATGCTGTCACTGGTGCAGACCTACCGGGAGTGGGCACTTGAGACACAGCAATCCCCTGCATGGTATAACTGCCTAGTATGACTGCCATCAATTCTGTACAGGATTTAAATGGCCTGATAAAGGAGCTGCCAGTGATTTATTTTAAAATCCTGTGACCGCAGGGTCTGGGCACAAGATGGTGGTGTCTGTGTTCAGCAGTGGCCTCAAGGGGTTGCAGACTCCGGGGAAGCAGAGGACTGGCGCAATGCATCAGAAAACAGGGAGACCATCCCCTGTTTGGAAGGAGAAGCAGAGGAGATTACCCATGGGACACAAACCACGGCAGAGGACCAGTGAGGGGTTCGGAGGAACACACAGGTGGCAGGCTGTTGGTCACTCAAGACGAGAAACTCAGGCAAGCTGCAAACTGCAGCAACAGGCTGCAGGAGAGCTGAAGGTGGATGCATGGACACTCAGTGACTCTGGGGAGACTCTCTTTTGCTGCTCTTTCTCTGACTGTAAGGGGGAGCAGGTAATGGCAAATCTTTGTCTGCCTTATGGTAAAGCAAATTTTTTGTAATATTACATGACAATAATAGAATCTTGAATCAAGAATCTTTATTCTTATGTTCCTACATCAACTCTAGCCTCCCAGCCAGCCTTGATGCATTTCAATTTGCCAACTGTCCAAACAGTTCCATGGCAGACAAATGTCCTTGCCTTCCACTGGACACTTATGTTAGTCTATAATTTATCAATGACATTTCCATCATCAATCCCTTTGTCCCCAAGCTTTGAGACTTTAGCCTCAAGACCCACTTCTGCAACTAGAACATTGCCTTGATTGCATCAGTTAGTCAAGAAGACAAATGGAAGCAACACCTCGTCCTCGACTCTACTCAGTTCTAGCTCTCCACGTAGGCATGTACTGAACCCTCTGTTATCTGGAGGATTTTCCAACAAGTCAGAAAGGAAAATGCTCCAACCAAAGAATGATGCATGTGCTTGCTTCTGAAGGGTCATCTGGCCTGGCAGGTTGAAAGTCTTTTCCCCATATCACTCAAGGATAGCCCACCCAGAGGTGAAGGCACACATTACAAATGGCTTTCTTGAACACCTTGCCTCTTTTGGGCATACCTGAACCAGCCTCTCCAGCTGATTACAGTACAAAGCCTACCATATAGAGCAGCTCTCTCTTTTTCCCCCTGAGAATGAATCCTACGGAATCCTAGCTCCACTCCAGGTTGCAAACCATGGGTGACGTTTGAGAATCAATTGTAAAGTATGTGTTGGTGGTGGTGGAGGGGTGGGGGGGGGGGGGGCTATTGTGATACAAACCTAGAAAGGACTGTTAAGCCTATTCTTGTTATCAATGTGATTAGATTCTGTAGTTAAGTGAGATACCATGCCTGTGGGTGGTGGGTACTGTTTGTTTAACCTTTGTTTCAAAATAGTGAGTTGTGATTATCAGCAATTTATCGGGAGGTGAGATCAGTAATTTACCACCTACTGATGCACATGAATTATGTACAGTTTCTCTGTCTGTGTATGTGAGTGTGTTCCTTGTTGCAACTTCCCCTGGATGTAAATAAAGATCCTTGTTTGCTATTGAACTGCGTTCAGACTCGTAGCTTCTTGGGCCCTCTTAACTTGTTTTCCACATCACACCATCTGCCATACTCCCTTGACCCCCATGGCTGCATCACTAACCGCACTCCAAATCCATCGGTAAGTTTGCTGACAACACCACAGTTGTAGGCTGGGTATCAAATAATGATGAGACAAAATGCAGGAAAGGAATTGAGAGACTAGCAGCCTTGTGCAAAAATAACAACGTCTCTCTTTCTCTCAATGTCACAAAGGAGCTCAACAGCGACCAGGCGGAGTGGTTGTTGAGGTCACTCCCCATCCTCATCAATGGTGCTGAAGATAGCTTCAAATTCTTGGGAGTAACCATTTCCAGTGACCTGACTGGAACCATCCATATTGATGCAACAGTCAAAAGAAAGTGCAGCAACGCATCTCCTTCCTTAGAAAAATAAGGAAGTTCAGCATGTTGTTCAACAACTTTGACAGGTCCATCATTGAGAGCACACTAGATGGAAGCATCACAGGTAGGAAGAAGCCACAGGGGGTGGTGAAAATAGCTCAGACTATCCCTTCCATCAACTTCATCTACACTTTCCACTGCCTCAAGAAGGCAGCCGACAAACTGAAGAACCCATCCCATCCTGGCTCCACTCTGTTTTCCTTTCTCCCAGTGGGGAGAAGGTTCAAAAATGTGTTCAAAGACAGTTTTGTTCCCTGAAGCTTTCGGGCTAATAAATAAACCTCACAATAGTGATCCCTTGCTACGTACACTTGATCTCTTCATTGTAACATTACAACCTGTAATATGCTCTGGGGCTGCAGCTTTGTACAGTCGTATACATGCTTGAGTTGACTTGCTGGATTGCTCATGGAATGAGCCCTTTTCTCTGTTTCAGTATCATGTGGCAACAAAGCTAAACTCTCTCCTCCTTTATCTTTCTAACAACACTTTTGGTTTCCTGATTTAATTTCTTATTTAACTCAGTGTTAAAATTCACCTGATCATACACCTGTGCAGCAGGTTTGGTTGGTCTTGCTTCAGTTGCCAACGCTGGTCCTTGATTGGTAACATACAGCCTTTTTGTTTAAGCCTTTATTAAGACAATTACGTCACAAATAAAACAAATAAATTCAAAACATTAATTGCAAGACAAATAAACATCTATATTAAAATACTGCCATCCCCATCTCGAATGAAGCATACCCTCTGGGACGTCTGGCACTCCCAAAACCCCATAGTTCCCACGGACACTGCATATTCCCATTCTAATGACACCAGGGCTCGAACATATCCTTAAGAGATGGCCATCATTGTGGGTGGAGCCCCGAGCTGCTAATTTCCAAGACCCACAGATGGTGAGTTTTGTCAGGCTCAGGAGCTAGGCTATCAGGACAACTCCTACCTTCCTGCCCCCCTCTGCACTAGTTGGCCAAAGATAAAGAGGATGGGGCTAAGTGTAACCAGAATACCAGGAACAAACACTTCAGAAAGACAAAGAGGTGCTGCAACCTGGGACACTTGCTAAACATGTGGTGCATAATCCCCTCCAGCCAACAGAAGTGACAACCAGCTGGAAGATTTGTGCACTGGTTTAAGAACTTATTGTAGATCCAATCTGCCTACTCAGTTGGAGAAGAGCAATGGGCTTCTCTCGAATTTCCGGCCAACATTTACATTTGAACCAACATATATATGTTTTTTTTTTAATTTTTACCTCACTTACTATTTGTGAGCCTGTTGTTCAGAAATTAGTTGTTGGGATTTCTGCATTTTCACATGATCAGAAAATAATGCAATATGATGTAAGGAAAGATATTTTATAAACATATCTATATGTCTGCTTTGTCTTGTTAAATTCACTGGATCATTTCAAGATGTTATTTTAGATTTGCCGAAATTGATTTTCATGACTTCACACTGATGTTTATTGGCTAAGCAATCACTGATTGGAAAAAATAGTGGTGGAAGGTATGCTCACATCTAGGAAACTAATTATAAGTGAAGGCATTTCACAAATGAAGCAAGTGTCAGAAATACTGCATTAAATATTTATTTCATACAGATTAATAGTTAAAGGTGGAGGATCAAAACCTTAAGCTCACAAAATACATCAAATCAAGATTCATGATAAGTAATGAATAATGAAAGAAACAGATCAAAAAGGATTTAAATCTTTCAGAGAGCACAGATAGTTTTGGCTTATTGTATTTACATTTAGTAGTGTAACACATTTCGAAGCCAGTGAGAAAATGATAGAAGAATGTGTACAGTAAAACTCCTGGTATCCAGAATTCAAGCACAAGCAACTTCAAGCAACCAGCAAACAAGGATCGAGGAAAATAAATGTAAAAAATTAAAATAAATAAAAAAAAAATAGTAACTTAAAACTAAACAAGTTTAATATTGTAAAAGTAAATGTTCTCTGAAGTAATACATAAACTTTTGGTGAAGATGGAAGCAAATATTTAGCCAGTGAGTGCCTTGGTCGTGCTTTGCTCACAGTAGCTGTTTCACAGATGTGTGAAACAGCAATGGTGTCGCTTTACTGAAGAGCTGGTTGATGCCATTTGCCATTTGGGTGAACCTCTTAAAGTATCTCCTTATCCCTGCTTAGTAAGAGTTGTCCCGGTCAGAGGCATTATCAGTAAACTGGGGGAGCGAGATTAATTATCTACAATGTTATTGTTTGTCTTTCTGGTGACTCTGTGAAGGGGAGGAACCTACAGATGCAAAGATGGTTAAATGTTTTCAAAGATTGTGACTGAAAATGTTTTCATTCCATTCATTTATTTGCACAAAGCTGGTTGTAAATTATATCTTGTTCCAATAAAATTAGACAGCATTTTAAAATATATTTTTTAAAAAGTATAACATTCCTTTGTTGCTTTTAAGAATGGTAAAGTGGTAGTTTGACTAAAACAGCTGATCACAGAATATGTTTTCAGTTGTAGAGTCAATCATCCAGCTGAGTGTAATAACATTCAAATTAACAATGCTGCAGGAACCCTAAAATGTAAATCACCCTCGCTCTCTGTTCTCTTTCACTCTTTTTTTTCCCCTTTCTGTTCTTTTTCTCTTTTATTCTGTTTTTTTTTCTTAAGTATTTAAGATATTTAAAGTAGTTCTGAAGTGTACATTTTTCACACAGAAGATGATGGTCTACCACCATCAGAACTGGTGGTAGAGGTAAATATCATTCTACTAGGCCTATTCACACCTCAGTGTAAAATAAAGATTCTCGGGAAATTTTCCCGGGAACTCTCCCATGAACCTACAGTGTGAAAATGTCGGCCCGGGAATATTGAATGGATCCATGGCCCTACCTCATAAGTAGGGCCATTGCCTGGGAAATTTTCATGGACCACCCTCTCCCTGCAGTGTGAAAAGGCTCATGGTCTCCACTTGTAGCCATTAAAATTTAAAGCTATCTATCTCCTGAAACATCCAGCCACTTCAGTACATTGCCACAGTAGCACAATGTGGGATGAATGGCTGTTCTCGTTGACCATAGTCCCTCACGCAGCTGGATTTTCCAGAGTGGTTCCAGCTGCAAGAGGGATTATGGGAAACAAAGTCTACCTTTCATCCAGCATGGTGCTGCCATCACGACATGCCATGGGGAGTGGGGGGGAGAGATGAGTGTAGGCTAGTGGTCTCTGTGTGGGGGGGGGGGTAGGGAGCTAGCGAGCAGGCAGGTGAGTGACCAACCGTCGGACAAGGGATGGGTGAACTTACTATTCTTCTGAGTCCATAACACATCATTGGTTTGGGGCAGGACCCCCCCCCCCCCCCCACCACACACAAATTGCTGAGGAGGGCAAATTTGCAAGAATTTGGACCATGTTGTGAAAGGACCAGGAGGTCCTAAACTCCAGGGAATTTCACTGGGACAACGTAGGGTCATCACTCGCCTGTGGTGTGAAAATGGTGTTTAAATGCTTTTGGAGAGGCACTTAGGAAGTAAAGGAAAGGAGGGACATGGTCCAAATTGAGGTGAGTATTGTGTAGACATGGACAAAGTGGGTTGAAAGGGCCGTTTCTTTGCTGTATGATTCTATGACGGTCATCTCAATGGTGAGGATGAACTGCCAATAAAATATGCGTGAGGAGGAGGTAGCCAAGATGTCCTAGCAGAATCAATACCATTGGAGAATGTTCAAGGAATACTTTTCTTACCTAAACCACTGCAAGGAACAAATGCTTGAGACACTTTCATCTCATATCAGATGCTGGTCCAGGTTAAGTTTGCTTGTCACCATCAGTTTCAGGATCCATCACCTGTCTGCAGTTGACCACCGAATTATAGAACACTACAGCACAGTCCCTTCAGCCCATCTAGTCCATGCTGAACTATTCTACCTAGTCCCATTGACCTGCACCTGGACCATAGACCTCCATACCCCCCTCATCCATCTACCTATCCAAATATTTTGTAAATATCAAAATTAAGTTAGCATTCAGCTGCCAATTCCTTCCACACTCTCACCACTCTCTGCATATTCCCTTTAAACTGTTCACCCTCCCACATCTAGCTTCTGTCACACCAATCCTCGATGGATAAAGCCTGCTTACAGTCTCTCTATCTATATCCTTCATAATTTTGTGTACTTTCATCCAAACTCCACCTTCTTCACCACTGGAATTACCCAGGGCCCAGTAGCAGAGTGGCTGGATGCCCCTAACATTATCCTCTTAGCTTCATGCCGAGGCTGGAGTGAAACTAGGTTCCCATTTATTTGAACGGAGCAGATCTTTCTAATTTAATTTCAATTCGGAAATACAGCATGGTACCTAGTCCTTCCAGTCCATGAGCCTGTGCTAATCAAATACCCGAAATAATATACAACCCCATATGTTTTGAAAGGTGGGAGGAAACTGGAATACCTGGAGGAAACAAAGCAGAGCAGATAATTCCTATTTAACTTAATTTTCATTCAAAGATACAGCGCAGTGACAGACTCTTTGGCCAACAATCCCGTGCTGCCCAATTACACCCATGTGATCAGTTAATTGCCTGTGACTCTTACGGTGATCTAGCTCATATATTTAATGTGTCATGCTCCCTTCTGACTGGAGATTAACATCTTGTAATTTGCAGTACACTGCAGCACAAGGCAGATCACTGAAACACCTTGAGAAGAAGAGACAGCTTAATCCTATTTCCTCTAGCCAGAAACAGAGAGACATGGTGAACACAAGGCATAGCACAGTATTTCATACTTCCAAATGATGCAGGCTGCTTGAAATGGAAGTCGTGGGTGTGTCTCACATTAACTCGATTATCTTATCAAAACCTCAGTATGCCGAGTGCCCTGCTGCATCCATGGAAAACCTTGTTAACCTGAAATATCGAGATTACTTCATTTCACAACCATCTTCAATTGCCCTTGTATTTACCTCCGACAATCCCTCTGCTGTCAGCAATGTGCTGACAGAGCCTTCAATGCTCAGCTAAGCAGGTCACGGTGCTTGTTCTCCTCCAGATTTATCCTGTTGTCTGTTGTAATTTGCCACCTTCTGTCATTGGTATTTACTAATACTGCTCGCTCCCTGGTCCCTGTGCATGTTTAAAGAGTACCTATTATAGGTTAGTGAGGCAATTAGAGTGATACGAGCACAGTGCCAGCAACCTGGGTTCGAATCGCCATAGTCTGTAAGAAGTTTATACGTTCTCCCCTGGGTTTCCTCAAGGTGCTCTAGTTCCTTGCTACCCTCCAAAAACTTATGAGAGTTAGTTAGTTGGTGTATTTGGGCAGCACAGGATTGTGGGCCAGGAGCACCTGTTACCTGTTAAAATTTAAAAAGTTATATAGGACATATCTTCTCTTTTCTACTCCTCTATCTTAACTTCTACAACAATATCTGAAATCCTTGATGTTTGCTCTTATGCATGTTCTATCATTTTTAAAATGATGAAAGCCTAGCTGTTTTTTTGAGAAAACGTCATCAGATACCTTCCATTTTAGAGTTGGAGGATGATGTTAGGTTGATAAAGACACTCATAACGTCAAGTTCTCCTGCTGTCCTCTGCAGCCAATGAGCTCTGGGGAAGTCACTGTTGGATCCACATTATTATTTGGAGGATCTCAGCTGATCTTACAGTGTCCATTGGAGACACTTCACGGTTGAGTCCTTCCTCAAGCAATGGGCAAACTATAAGCAAAAAAAAAGGAATCTCAGGATAGAGACAATGCTGACCAGGGGAAGAAACAGACCAAGAAAAGGTGTTAATTGGATATGATAAGGGAAGAGCTGAGAATTGATTTTGTCTGTGCAAAGGGAGACAGAGGGGAAAGGGAGAGGGACAGACGTGGAGGAAGGCGACAGGACAAGAAGTCGGGGTGGGGGGAGGAGGGTGATTTCAACAAAAGCCATAGAAGTTGATACTAATGCCATCCACTTGGAGGGTGCCCAGTCAGAAGATGAGGTGTTGTTCCTCCAATTTGTGGGTGGTCTCAGTCTGGCAGTGCAAAGGACCGTGGATAGATATGTCAGCAAGGGAATGGGATGGGAAATTGAAATGGGTGGCCACTGGAAGATCCACGCTATGGTGGCCGACAGAGTTGAGGTGCTCAACAAAGCAATCTCCCAGTCTGCATCTAGTCTCTCTAATGTAGGAGACCACAATGGGAGGACAGGATAACCCATGCAGATTCACAGGTAAAATGTTGCTTCACTTGGAAGAACTTCACTTGGGGCCCTGAACGGTGGTGAGGAAGGAGGTGTGGGCACAAGTGGACCATTTTCTGCAGCCACAGGGGAAGCTACCAATGAGATGTTGTTTGTTCTCTATATTAATGCTTTTTATACAGCTGCATAGTTCCATGAAAGTAATGACTCAAATAGATAAGATGGTGAAAAATGCATTCAGCATGTTTGCACTTAAATCAAGATTTCAAGATTCCTTTATTGTCATGTAATAATACAGAAACTGTAATATTACACAAAATTTCATTCTGCCTGCCATAAGGCAGACAAAGAGTTACCATTAGTATTGCCTGGTGCCCCTTACAGAAAGAGAGAAAGAATAGCAAGAATCCCCTCAGAGAGATTGAGCATCCGTAGATTCGACTCCAGAACTCCATCAGCACCTGAAATCACACAGACCCATGTTCGATCATTTGGCAATCCGAGCTGCAGATGCAAAGTTTGTACACAATCTGGAAACCTTCAGTGCCGGGATCCTTCAGGAGCCCTTCTTGCCCTCACGAATACCGGTTCCATGAGTCCCTCAACCACAATCACTGACTGCCTGCAGCCTGCATAGATCTTTTACCTGTTGAGCCCCTCACTGTTCTGTTCTGTTGCCATGGTCAACATGCTATACATCTCCTCTGTTTCTCCTTATGAACAGGAAGTGTCCTCCCTGCTTCTGGTGCCTTGCACCAGTCCACTGCTCCCCTGGAGTCTGCAGCCCCTCGTGGTCACTGCTGAGCTTAGGCTCCACCACCTTGGGCACAGACCCCGTAGTTGCAGGATTTTAGTTAAAAACACAATTGCTCATATAGGAGACCACTTAAGGAGTAAAGATGGAATAAATGCAAGTAGGATTTTTCTACTGAGATCAGGTGAGACAAGAATGAGAATACATGGGTTAAAGGTAAAAGGTGAATGTTTAAGGGTTTGGTGGCCTGCAATTGCGGAGATCGGGCTGAGAGATGAGAGGCAGGAGCGAGTTCAATGACAAATAATGCTTCTACCACTGGCGATGGGGCACTGAGACCCGCTGATGCCAGTCTCCCTTCGAGTTCCAGGGAAACAAAAAGGCCAGCCGTCGCTGATGGCCATGACGGCTGGCCACCAAGAGAGCCTCCTGTATGTCTGGGACCGCCTGTCCAGCAGACGCTTCCTGGTGGATACAGGAGCAGAGGTCAGCGTGATATCCCCAACAGGGTTGGAAACTAGGCACAGGCTAGTGGGACCCACGTTGAGGGCTGCCAACAATAGCAGTATATGGACTGGGGCGAGCTGTAGTTCAGGGCAGTCACTTCTCATGGGAGTTCATGCTGGCTGCAGTGGAACAACCACTCCTCGGAGTGGATTTCCTGCGAGCCCACAGCCTCCTAGTGGACCTCATCCACGCTGAGACCTACCAGACCATCGCACTGAGGGGTGCTAGGTTTCCGGCAATGAACCTGGACTCCATCCACGGCTCAGAGGATGAGTTCTCCAAGGTGCTAGCAGGATTCCTGGCAATCCTTTCCCCTCAGTTCACAGTGGAGATGCCTTGACACGGCGTTAGGCATCACATCCTGACCCAGGACCCACCTCTCCACACAAGGGCGAGATGACTTCCCCAAGAGAAGCTCTGACTGGCCAAGGAGGAGTTCCGCAAGCTCGAGGAGTTGGGTATTGTTTGACGATCAGACAACCCATGGGCCTCTCCCCTGCACAGCTACTGGGGGCTGGAGGCCATGTGGCAACTATTGCCGGCTCAAAGTGACCACCATCCGGGACCGTTACCCTATGCCACACATCCAGGATTTGTGGCAAACCAGCATGGGGCAACAATATTCTCAAAAGTGGACCTCATGTGAGGATATCACCAGATAGCAGTGCATCCTGATGACATCCCTAAGATGGCCATCATCACTCCGGTTGGGCTATTCGAGTTCCTGAGGATGCCATTCAGGCTCAAAAATGCGGAACAGATATTCCAGCGACCGATGGGCGCAGTGGGCCAAGACCTGGATAGCACTTTTGATAACCTCGACAATATCCTCGTGGCAAGTAGAACCCGACAGGAGCACCTTCAGCAGCTCCGAAATCTCTGTAATCGTCTGCAGGAGTTCGGCCTCACCATCAACCTGGCCAAATGACAGTTTGGCCAGAACACCATCGACTTCCTGGACTACAGGATTACAAAGGACAGGGCCACACCACTGCCCGACAAGGTAGAGGCCATCCACAAATTCCCGAAGCCAGTACAACCAAAGGCCTGGAGAAGTTTGTGGGGATGATAAACTTTTATTGCAGGTTTATCCCAGCAGCTGCCCGAGTGATGTGCTCTCTGTTCATCCTAATGTCCGGCAAGGAGAAGGACCTGACCTGGGACAACGAATCTGCACATGTGTTTGTGGAAACCAAAGAAGCCCTGGACAAAGCTGCACTCCTGACCTACCCCAGACCAGATGCACCCACAGCCCTCACAGTTGATGCCTCAGGAACAGAGATTGGTGGAGTCCTGGAGCAGCAGATAGAAGGAAGTTGGTACCCACTACCTTTCTTCAGCAAACATCTGCTACCCACAGAACTAAAGTACAGTGCTTTCGATAGAGAGTGCTGGCGATGTACTTAGGCATTCGTCTCTTCCGGTACTTCCTTGAGGGATGGGCTTTCAGAGATTTCACGGACCACAAACCATTGACTTTCGCCCAGGCTAAAATCTCCGATTCGTGGTCAGCCCGCCAACAGAGACACTTGTCTTACATCTCGGAGTTCACCACCGACGTCCAACACATCTTGGGCAAAGACAGCGTGGTCACAGATGCCTTGTCAAGACACAGCATCCACTCCTGGTCAATGGTCTGGACTTCGCAGCACTGGCCGAGGCACAGCAGTAGGATGACGAGATCCCGCAGTACAGGACCGCTGTCACAGGCCTTCGACTTCAGAATGTTCCAGTTGGCACAGGTACTACCACCCTCATGTGTGATGTGGCCACTGGGTAGGTTCAACCTATTGTCCCAATGGCATGGAGGCAATGAGTTTTATCCACAGGCTGGCACACCCATCCATCAGAACTACGGTCTGGCTGGTGGCCAGCAAGTACGTGTGGCATGGATTGCAGAAACAAGTCCGGGGGTAGGCCATGGTGTGTACTCCGTGCCAAACAGCCAAAGTGCAGCAACACACCAAGGTCCCTCCACAGCCTTTGGAGCCAAAGGAAAGCAGGTTTGACCACATTCATGTGGACATAGTGGGACCCTTGCCAGTCTCTCAGGGTTTCTGCTACCTGTTCACAGTGGTCAACCGCTTCACCTGGTGGCCAGAAGCAATCCCCCTGGCCGACACATCCACCAGGTCCTGTGCCAAAGCACTCCTCTCACCCTGGATTGCAAGATTTGGACTGCCATAGCACAGCACTTCTGACCAATGCGTACAGTTCACCTTCAGTTTGTGGACTGACATTACCAACCAGTGGGGCACTCAGCTATACCATACGACAGCATACCACCCGCAAGCCAACGGCGTGGTGGAGCGTTTCCACAGGTACCTCAAGAGCACACTCATGACCAGAGTCAAGGGCCCCAACTGGGCGGATGAGCTTCCATGGGCACTACTGGGCATCTGAACAGCACCAAAAGAAGACCTCCACGTATCCTCCACTGAATTCATCTACGCAGACCCAATCAGGTTCCCAGGGATTTCGTTCCAGCAGGAGGAAACAACCACCTTCCTGAACAGGCTGTGCGAAAAGGTTGGTAACCTCCGATCCCACCCTCCAGACATGGACAAGCCAAGTCCAACATCCCCAAAGAACTCAAGGACTGTGAATAAGTGTTTGTACGCAGAAGATCCCACCATTCACCACTGCAGAAGCCATACGAAGATTCTTTTCAAGTCATCTGGAACAACGGAGCCACCTTCGAGCTGGACATCGGTGGTAAACCAAAGGTCTTCACTACAGATAGACTCAAGTCTGCCCACACAGATTGTTAGGTCTGCTTTGTTCATGAATGAGTGAGACAAACACCAGACTGAGTCGAAATCAGGGTTCTTTGTTCTTTATTACCGGATTGTAACACTTGCGACTAACAAAGTTAGCCGGAGAATGCATTCTCCCGTTATCAGCAAAATGGTGATTTTTTATACCCTTGGATACATGCTTAGAACATCATCATATCATTACTTGTCCAATGACTAAAACTGTTGCTATCCTTTCCCTGCTAGCTTCCTGCCTCTCAATCCATCAATGTCTCTCTTATCTTGTAAGTACAAGGATGCATTTACATCTTGTTACAGCCCTGTACATTCCCATCTCATGATGTTTTACCTAACAGGAGTACAAGGACACCTCCCCTTCTGGTTACTGCCCTGTACAGGGTAACTCCCTACACATTCCCATCTCATGATGTTTTACCTTACAAGATCCAGCAGAATCTGTGGAGACACCAACACCTCGATACAGAGGCAGTTCACAAAAGTCTTTAGGGACTATACCTACGGACACTATAGACTGTAACACTGGTTCGGTGGGGGGGGGGGTGATGTGGCGGCCCGCAATTGCGGAGATCAGGCCGGCACATCGCGTGGCAGCAGACGCAGACACAGATCGCTAAAGCAACTCCCTGGACAACGAACCAGAGGGAGTAGAAGCTGGAGCATCATCAGACCAACAGCCCTAAAATGGCGTTGGTCAAGCTGCCCAGCTGACTCAGCAGAAAGAAGAAGGGTATTCATATACATGGACATTCCCACCTGCTATTGTTCTTCATATGGCTGACTCAGTCAATCAGCAAAAATGTATAAAAGCAGCCGTTCCAGCCCTAATAAAGGAGTGAGCTTTACCTGCCACACTGTGTGTGTGTGTTTCTTTGTAGCGGTCGGCTACAAGGGCAATATTAGGGGGGACTTTATGCATAGAGTAGTGAGAGTGCGGAATGATCTGCCATTATGAGTGGTGATTGCAGGTTCAATTTTGACATTTAAGAAAATTTTGGGCAGTTACATTGATGGTAGGCATATAGAGGGCTAAGGACCAGGTGCAGGTCAGAATCAGAATCAGGATTTATTGTCATGAACAAGTCATGAAATTTGGTGTTTTGTAGCAGCGTCACAGTGTAAACATTCATATATAACCATCTTACGACTTTACTATAAAAACAAATTCAATTGGACTAGACAGAATAATAGTTCACACAGACTAGATGTGCCAAAGGGCTTGCATCTGTGCTGTAGTGTTCTACGTTTCACACCTGTGCACCCCCCAACCCCCACTTCCTACCCCTGGCACCAATCTGTGAATCTCGAGGTAAACCTCCTGCAAGTCATTACTTCACCCGAGAAATAAAGAATCTGATCTCAGAACTTGAGAGCTCTCCTTCTCTGGACCTGACCCATTCTCCCACTTGATTATCTGTTCATTCGCATGAAGATACATAGGCCTAAGGTGTGTTGAATTTGGCAGTTGCAGGAAGCAATCAATGGCATACTCTAACCACTGTCTCCCACACCATCTCCAACCTCATCACCTCTGGCCTATTTTAGGCCCCCCCCCCCCCCCAATAGTCACCAACCTCATTATCTCCCATCCCCACACTGCTCGTTTCTACCTTTTACCCAAGATACATCAACCCAACCATCTGGTAGACCGTTATTTCTGCCTTATCCTGTCCCACCAAACTAGTTTAATCTTTTCTCTCCTGGTCTAATCTCCCCCCACCTACATCCCTGATACCTCACATGTCCTCTATCTCTTCAATGACTTCAGCTTCCCTGAAATGGATCACCTTGTCTTCACGAAGGATGTCCAATCCCTTTGTGTTTCCATCCCCCACACAGAAGGTCTTAAAGCACTTTACTTCTTTCTTGGCCAAAGACCTGACCAGTCACCCTCTACCACCACCCTCCTCTGTCTGGCTGAACTTGTCCTCACTCTAAACAACTTCTCCTTTAACTCATCTCACTTCCTCCAAATCAAAGGAGTAACCATGGGTACCCACGTGGGTCCCAGCTATGTCTGCCTGTTTGTGGGCTTTGTGGAGCAATCTATGTTGCAAGCCTACATAGGCAAGGCCCCTCAACTCTTCATCCGGTATGTCGATGTCTACATCGGGGCTGCCTCATGAACCCGTGATGAGCTAGTCAACTTCATCCAATTCGCAGCCAAATTTCACCCCATCTCAAACTTATCTGGTCCATCTCCAATAACACTCTCCCCTTCCTGGATCTTTCTGTCTCCATCTCCATCTTGGGACAAGCTGTCCACCGACAAATATTACAAACCCACTAATTCCTACAACTACCTTGACTACATTTCCTCTCACCTTGTCCTCTGCAAGGATTCTATTCCCTTCTCTCAATTTCTCCGTCCCCACTATACCTGTTCCCAAGATGAGGTCTTCCAGTCCAGATTTTCCACAAATGTGACTTCCCCTCCACCACTATCATCTTAGCTCTCACCTGATCTCCTCCATTCCCTGCTCATCTGCTCTGGCCCTCTCTGCTCACAGACACAACAAACATAGAAACCCCTCATCCTCACCTACAACCCCACCAGTCTCCACATCCAGCACATTGTTCTCCAGAACTTTTGGCACTTCCAACAGGATCCCACTACCAGATCTATCTTCCCCCTCTCTTTCCCTCTCTCCCTTCCCTGGGGATCCCTCTCTCCATTACTCCCTCTTCACCAATTTCCTCCACCAACCCCCACCCCACAGCACCTTCCCCTGTGGCCACAGGAGGTGCCACACCTCCTCCCTCACCATGGTCTGGACCCTGAACAGGCCTTTCAAATGAAACAACACTTTATTTGTGTATCCGCAGGACTGATTTACTGCATCTGGTGCTCCTTTTGTGGTCTTCTCTACATCAGAGAGACTGAGCGCAAATTGGGAGATCGCTTTGCTGAGCACCTTTGCTCCATCCGCTATGGTGACAGAGACCTCCCAGTGGCCAATCATTTCAGTTCTGTGTCACACTCCCACACTCACATGTCTGTCCATGGCCTTATGTACTATCCCACCAAGACCATTGAAATTGGAGAAACAACACCTTATATTCTGTCTGGGCACTCTCCAGCCCAATGGCATTAACACAGTTTTTTGCTAACATCCTCTCCTCTTCCCCCTCACCCCTTCCCTTCCCCTTTCCAGTTCTCCTCCTTCCCTTCCCCCTTCCTTCACCTAGCCATCCCTCCTCCCCTTGATCGCTGCTGTCCCCTCCCTCCCTTCTCTACCTATCACATCCTGCCTTTGCGACTACACTCTTTCATTCGGGCATCTGCTGGCATTTTTTCATACCATGATGAAGGGCTCAAGCCCGAATCATCAGTTATGTATTTTCACACTGCTTGACCTGCTGAGTTTGTATTTTCACATCAACCACGTTGTCTGCACGTTTTCGTGTTTTACTTCTGCATACTCTGCACTAATGCATAAGCGTGATTTTAAAAGAGCAGATCGATTTCTAGTCCAATAAATTTTCCCTTTCTCATGCGGTTACCAAATACTCCACTTAAGTCTATGAAAGTGGAGACCTAGCCAAATCCATCACTGGCACCAAACTCCTGTGCATTGATAGCATCTATGAGAGATGGATGCAGCTTCACCTACTCAAAATCATTTCACTGTTACCTTCAGGCACGAAGTACAGAAGCCTGAAGTGCAGCATTTCTAGGTGAAACACAAGAACTGTGACTGTAGTAAAAACACATTGAAATGTGGGAGGAACTCAGTCAGTCTTTTCAGCATCTTTAGGAGACAAGTATATATTGTCAGTGTTTCGGGCAAGAGAATTTTTGTGATGCACCAGAACAAGTTGGTAAGAGACCTTGGGGTTTTCAGAGAACCAATTAACTTTATGACAAGCATATTTTTGGGATGTAGGAGAAAACCATAGCATTCGATGGGGAAAACCCAAATGGTCAATGTGGAAACTTGTATACTCCATAGTCAGCAGTGAAGGTTTGGTCATATTATAAAAAATTGGCCACATTCTATTAACTGTGAAAACTGTCCAATATGGCTTTCTTTGGAATCTAATTCTGTTACATAATGTTCTATTATTTCTCTTCTCAATCCCATATTTTTAAATAAAGTAACTAACAATCCGGTGCTTTAATACATTTTGTGGATCAGGATGCAATTTATAAAACATTTTCTCTCTCTAGTCCTATTTTTTTCTAATTATTTATTTAAACCTTCCATTATTGATATAGCTTTTAAAGAATGGTACAGATTAGGCATTAAATGTTTTAAAGATTCATTTATCAAGGGAAGTCTCATTTCTATTGAACATAGTTAGTTAAATCTATATTATTAAATACTCTTTTTTTTCCATTGTTTACAGATTAGAGATTTTTTGGATCTCAATTACATACATTGATAAGAATTTAATAGATGTAATTTTTAATTTACAACCCTTTTAATATGGTTCAATATCTAACATTTATGACATGTTGTTGGGAATAAGAGAGGCTCCCACTTTCTCCTACAATTTAAAGTAGTTCATTGTCCAAAGTCAAACTAACTTGATTTATGTGGATGTATCTCCTCATTGTGATAGATGCAACAATGGAGATGCTTCACTAATTCATATGTTTTGGACAGTCTTGAGAAATACTGGAATGAAGTATTTCAAACTTTCTGTACTTGTTAAAGTTCATTTTAAGTCTAAACCTTTAACTGCCTTGTTTAGTTCTGTTGGAGAGAGTGGCATAATTTAATGGGATCTGACTTGCATGTATTAGCCTTTATTTCTCTGATGGCTAGATGGGCAGTGTTGCTCAAATGGAAGGATGTTGCTCTGTCTACCCATGCTCAGTGGTTGCATGATGTTATGTCATGTTTAAATTTAGAGAGAAAATTAGATGCTCAATATCCAATTTGAATTCAAAATTTCAAACTCTGTGGGGACCCTTTAAGAATTACTTTCAAAATCTTTGATTTGGTATCAATGCAGAGGTGTTGACAGATAAGATAATTTATTACTCTAATAAGGATCTTTTTACTCTCTTTGCCAGACAGGTTCATTTTTGGTAGTGGGCTTATATTTTCTTTTTAATAATAAAATATTACTATAATATAATTTGTTTAATTGAGAATGCAGGGTACCTTGGTTGAAATGGTATGATCTAAGTGTAATGTATTTTTTTTAAACTTTTAATATGTATCCCAATGTAATCTGTATTTTTTGATGTGGAATTTCAATTTCAATGAAAATATTGAAAAATAAAGCAGTAAAGATCAGGCTTAAACCTGTGTCACTGAGGCAGCAGGATTACTTGCTATCTATTTCTGATATTTATCTTGAACTTCTGATGGGAAATGGTTCTTCGTTCTAAAGAACACAGCAAACTATTCACTAATGTCATGTTCTGATGCACCAATTTGGTTAATTAAATATTGAGCACCACCACAGTCGGTAACAGCTTACTTTTATTGGAGTTCTATTAATGGACGTGGTGTTGTTTGCATCCACATCAACTGGAAAGGTTTATGGCAGATCTTTCTGCACTTTAGCCAGTGATATGGACGAAGTCTGCAAAATATCTTATTAAAGTTATTAAACTGTTTCCGTGTTTCTCAGACCTGGCAACAATGTTATAACTTATATATGAGACTGTTGGAACTAGGCAAAATGCAAACTTCATTGCATTTGGAGATTGCCAATTAATAAGGAGGAACCGTTTTTATTTCTTGGATTAATACCACCATTTGAAATTGGCAGAGGGCCAATCAGTAAATGTTACTGATTGTTGATTGTTACTGGCTAAAACATTCTGACCTTTATCTAGATGGCAGTACAGATCTATACAGATGGTGCAAAAACAAGGAGCACATGTCAGGCAGTCAAGGTTAAAGTAGAGCGGTCTGTGACCATCTTCCCCCAAATCAACTTTTGACTGCTGGAAACTTAACTTATATTTTAGAGTTTTTGAGCACGAGTGGTATAATGTAGATAAATGTAAGCCTATCCACTTTGGTGGCAGGAATATTAGGCAAATTAGGAAAAGGAGAGGTACAACAAGTCCTGGGTGTCATGGTGCATCAGTCATAGACAATTGGAATGAGGTACAGTAGGCAGTGAAGAAAGCCAATGGCATGTTGGCCTTCATCGCAAGAGGTTTTGGAGATAGCAGCAGGGAAGTCTTACTGCAGTTGTATAAGGCTTTGGCGAGGCCAGACCTTGAGTATTGTGTGAAGTTCTGGTCTCCTGATCTGAAAAAGGGACATTCTTACTATTGAGTGGCTGCAGGATAGGTTCACCATACAGATTTCTGTGATTGCAGGACTGACATATGAAGAGAAACTGGGTAGACTTGGGTTATATTCATTGGAATTTAGAAGAATGAGAGGGGATCTCATTAAGACATACAATGTTCTGACAGGATTAGATGGGTTAGATGCAGGAAGTCTGGTCCCAATGTTGGGGTAGTCCTGAAAAATGGAACATAGTCAAAAGATAAAAGGCAAACCATTTAAGACTGAGATGAAGAGAAATATTTTCACACAGACAGTTGTGAACCTTTGGAACTCCGTGTAACAGAGAGACATTGAAGTTAGTTTATTATATATATGTTCAAGAGGAACTAGAGGCTAAAGGTTTCAAGGATAAGGAGAGAAAACAAGAATAGAGTTCTGAAGTCAGCTGATCAGCCCTGATAGTATTGAATAGTGATGCAGGCTCAAAGGGCTGAATGGACTTCTGCAAATACATACAATGGAAATGGAAACTTGCATGTAAATTGGAAATATCAAAATATGGGAGCAGAAGTAGATCATTAAGATCTGAGAACCTGTGAGAAGAAGTTATCTATAAACACAATGTTGAAGAAGCTCAGCAGGTCAAACATTATACTTTATATAGCAAAGATAAAGATACATAACCAACTGTTTGGGCTTGAGCCCTTCATCAAGGTATGACAAAATGTAGGCAGGCTCCCGAACAAAATGGTAAGGGAGGGACAGGAGAAGAGCACAGTCCCCAAGGACATGTGAATAAGGGCTGGAGGGCACACTGGAAGTCATGGGGTGGGGGGGGGGGAGGATGGCTCTGTGAGTAAAGAGGGAAGGGGGTGGAGAACTGGAGGAATGAATAAAAACAGAAGAGGAAGAGAGGGAGAATGGAGAGTAGGCTAGCAGAAGCCAATGTTAATGTCATCCAGTTGGTGAGTGGGCAGTCAGAATATTACATTGTTCCTACAATTTATGATAGTTTTGGTTTGATAGTATATGAGGCCATGAACAGACATGTGAGCATGAGCGTGGAGTGTGGAATTGAAATGGTTGGCCACTGGAAGATCCCAGTCACAGCGAAGTGATGTTTCAGTCTGCGTCCAGTCTCTCAGATGTAGACAATCAAGTAAACATTGGAGAGATTGGATGCAGACTAGGAGATCACTTCGCTGAGCACCTTCACTCTGTCTGCATCAATGACAAGTATCCCCCAGTGCCCAACCGTTTCAATCCTGCGTCCCACTCCCATGCTGACGTGTCTGTCTGTGGCCTATTATACTGTCCGACCAAGACCATCTGTAAATTATAGGAGCAATAATTAATTTTCCACCTGGGCATTTTTCAACCGAATGGCATTAACTTCGACTTTTCTGGCTTCAGCTAGCCTACTCTTCATTCTCCCTCTCATCCCATTCCCTTTGTCTTCATTCTTCCAGCTCTCCATCCCTTTCCCTCTCTATTCACAGGGTCATTCCCCCCCCCCCCCCCCCCCACCACCTGCTTGTTGTGTGTCCTTTCACCTTCCCCTTATCCATCTATGCCTGCCATGGAGACTGTGCTCCTCCCCCCACCACCATTTTGTTCAGGCACCTGCCTACATTTTGTCATGCCTCAATGAAAGATTCAAGCCCAAAATGCTCGTCATGTATCTTTATCTTTGCTCTATAAAATACACTGTTTGACCTGCTGAGTTTTTCCAGCATTGTGTTTTGACTTCAACCACTGTCTCTGCAGACTTTTGTGTTTTACTTCCAGAAGATGTTATGTCCCAGCCTGACAGTCCTGATTTTAATGATCCTGAATCTTACTGTTCCCTGCAATAACAAATATGCATATCCTTGCTATTCTGTGATGTGCAGAGTTTCATAATCCTTCTCTGACCCCGAACAAATGTGTGGGATTATCTTTACAGAGATTAGGAGCATATGCAATACAATAAATTACAGACCCAGCCACTCATATTCCTCAAGGGATGGAAAAATAGGAGTTGGGGACATACAACCTTGTGATGTCCACCCCATTATGTGTGCTATGAAGATTGAAAAGGATGCTGCCCTTCAGACCTCAAATCTACTATCACATTCAGAAGAATTTGCAGATTGAATTGAAAGCATTATAGAACAAAATAAAATATTACATCCATGTACTTAATCTGGTATAGATCAATAGACATAGATGGCAGAACTCTGCTTTTATGAATAATATAAATGGGTCACGTCTCCAGAATGGAGGACCATCGCCTTCCCAAGATCGTGTTATATGGCGAGCTCTCCACTGGCCACCGTGATAGAGGTGCACCAAAGAAAAGGTACAAGGACTGCCTAAAGAAATCTCTTGGTGCCTGCCACATTGACCACCGCCAGTGGGCTGATAACGCCTCAAACCGTGCATCTTGGCGCCTCACAGTTTGGCGGGCAGCAACCTCCTTTGAAGAAGACCGCAGAGCCCACCTCACGAACAAAAGGCAAAGGAGGAAAAACCCAACACCCAACCCCAACCAACCAATTTTCCCTTGCAACCGCTGCAATCGTGTCTGCCTGTCCCGCATCGGACTTGTCAGCCACAAACGAGCCTGCAGCTGACATGGACTTTTTACCCCCTCCATAAATCTTCGTCCGCGAAGCCAAGCCAAAGAAAAAAAAAATGCTGTAGCATCTGATGAAATGGTGCAGCCTATCTCGGCTGCACCATTTCATCAGATGCAAGGATCGACAATGAGATAGACAACAGACTCGCCAAGGCAAATAGCGCCTTTGGAAGACTACACAAAAGAGTCTGGAAAAACAACCAACTGAAAAACCTCACAAAGATAAGCGTATACAGAGCCGTTGTCATACCCACACTCCTGTTCGGCTCCGAATCATGGGTCCTCTACCGGCACCACCTACGGCTCCTAGAACGCTTCCACCAGCGTTGTCTCCGCTCCATCCTCAACATCCATTGGAGCGCTTACACCCCTAACGTCGAAGTACTCGAGATGGAAGAGGTCGACAGCATCGAGTCCACGCTGCTGAAGATCCAGCTGCGCTGGATGGGTCACGTCTCCAGAATGGAGGACCATCGCCTTCCCAAGATCGTGTTATATGGCGAGCTCTCCACTGGCCACCATGACAGAGGTGCACCAAAGAAAAGATACAAGGACTGCCTAAAGAAATCTCTTGGTGCCTGCCACATTGACCACCGCCAGTGGGCTGATAACGCCTCAAACCGTGCATCTTGGCGCCTCACAGTTTGGCGGGCAGCAACCTCCTTTGAAGAAGACCGCAGAGCCCACCTCACTGACAAAAGGCAAAGGAGGAAAAACCAAACACCCAACCCCAACCAACCAATTTTCCCCTGCAACCGCTGCAATCGTGTCTGCCTGTCCCGCATCGGACTTGTCAGCCACAAACGAGCCTGCAGCTGACGTGGACTTTTTACCCCCTCCATAAATCTTCGTCCGCGAAGCCAAGCCAAAGAAAAGAAATGCTGTAGCATGAGCTTACATTCACCAATAGTGTCTGATCATGTTTGAGTGACTTGTGCATGACAACCAAACTTAGAAATATTACTGGAGAGAAGATGGGATCATAAATGCTCATTTTCAATATTCTGCTCTGTGGCAAATGGCCATGAGTACACGTAGGAGATAACAGTTTCATATAGCTGAATGTGTATTCAGCAATAACAAAGGCCCATATTAAAATAATTTTTAAAATAAAATTTTTGCCATTTTGACCTCTGGTTGATTTCTACTGGCCATGACAGTGCTTCTATTAGATGATTTCCATATTCATTTCAAATTGTAAAATTGGTGTGGGAGGCTTTGAGGGCTTTGTGGACTTAAAGCATCTGTACAAATTAGTTACTGTCTGCCAAGAACTGTAAAATCCCTGTCCTTGGCAACCTCAAGTAAACCAGCAAAAAAAATCACAGAAAATAAATGGGTAAAAAATATGGAAGTTTAAAATTGGCATGCCTCACCATTAATTCATCATGCAGTGTCAAGCAACTGGAAAACTCACTTATCTACCAATCCCCATAGGTGCTGGATACCGGGGGTTTTACTGTACTTTGGTTGGTACTCTCTTGGAATGTGGAAGAATCAGCAAGCATCAAAGAGGAAACTGGTGAAGCTGAGAGTAGAAGGGGAGAAAAACTCTCAGCTGGTGGTAATTTCTATTGAAGATTTTCAAAGAACATTTCAACAACCTGAAATTTATCAAGGAACAAACAGGAGCCATTAACAATCATTATATATAAGCTGCCTGCATTGAAAACTAGGAGTGCCTCAAAACTCAGCAAGGAATACACTGCCAGGACTCAGGACTGGAGATTTTTGTAGTATCAGGCAGTTTGCATGTGGTGGGAAATGGAATATTGGAGGAGGAGGATGTACTATAACGGAGATGAGAAAATAAGTACTTTTCACATTTTCTTTCCACAGACCAAAAGAAGAGAGAACACATGACTTTGTTGACGACTGCAAATATTCCCTATGATATAGAGTGACATTGACTCCAGGTATAGTTATCACTAGTTAATCTCTCTATTGAAACTAAGAGGATTTATGTTGCATCAGAATCTAACTGCTTGCGACCTTGGGTAGTACAGCCTGCATTGGACAGTATCCTGACAATGGTTATGATCCTTTATTTCTTGGGAGTCTGTTATGCAAACCAAAGGATAGATAATGGCCGACAATGACTCTCTGCTAATGAGAGTAAATATTAATTCTGCTACCTCAATGCTCCAGCAATCTGGGTTTAATCCTGACCTCAGGAACTGAGTGTGTGAAATTTCTCTCTGTGCCCATATGGATTTCCCCCCAGTTTTCAGTTCCTCCTCAGCCAAAATACCTTCTGATAAGTTACTTGGCTACTATAAAAATTGTTTCAGGTTCAAGGGAGGCAACAGAAGAATTAGAGAGCAATCTATGAGGTAATAAATGAGAAACTGGCTTTGATGGGAATGCTCGGACAGTTGACTTGAAAATCTCTTCTATTTTGCGAGGAACTATGAAAAAATGTGTGTGCAACATTCAGATAATGGACAGTGACATTAGAATCTAATGCAGGAGAGCCCTGTTTTGCTAATTTTTTTACAGTTTTAATTGAATTGACACAGCAAAATAGAAGGCCTTTCCGACTGATGAAACCCAGATCATACAATTAGACCCAATTAAGCTGGATGGTGGGAAGAAAGCAGAGCACCTGGAGAAAACACAAGGAGGTCACTAAAAGTATATGCAAACTCTTTAAAGACAGCACAGGAAGTGAAGTATACTGACTGTTTGCAGCACAGTCTGGTTTGGAAATTCAAATGCGCAGAAGGCAGAAGACTGGAGAAAATAGCAGAGACATCCAAAACCATCAAGGGAATCACTCTCCCATCCATCAAAGACATATATGTGAGGTACTAACTTAAGAAGGAAGCCTATATGGTAAAGGCCCCCCATCACCTTAGCCATGATCTCTTTTCACTGCCACCTTCAGCCAGGAGGTGCAAATGCCTAGTCCAGCACATCTAGGTTATTTTTGAAAGGATCTTGATTCTTCCCACATCAACTAAACCTAACACTATCACAACATCAAAGATCACTCTGTACTATTAATAGAGCACATTTTTGCATGACTATTATATTTTTCTCTTCCAATTTTATTTATTCTTTCTCTTTCTGGTATCTTAATGATACTTAATTTATTCCAGTGTATGTAACTGGAAGTCTGCAGCGAGACTTTCATTGCAACTGCGCATTGTGCTTGTATGTATATGACCATAAATTATCATTCTGTGGTGCACTGAGGTAGCAGCAAACAAGCACAAACTCAGAAAAGACTGTACAACAGGCTTTATTCCAGTAAAATTCTGAACACCAGTTCATGCCTTGGTGGCTCCCCGTGTGACTGGTTCAGGAGGGGCCGGCTCAGATTTATATTCAGGTTGGCTGATTGACAGCAGGCTAGGTGGAGTCAGCCCCTTAGGTGGTCTTCCTGAAGGTATAGAGATCGCCCCCAAGTATGCTTTTGTTGTTGGTACTGCTTTGGGAGATGATGGCTGGAGAAAAAGGAAAAGCAGAGAAGATGGCAATGAAATAATTCCTTTCTGCCTGGTTTCTCGATAAAGAATTTAACTGAATGCAATGACAATGACTTCAAAACCAATTCACTAATCATCAAATGATGTCTGTCACTGGTCATCACATTATCAGCTGGAGTTAAAGTCTACAGAGTCCAAAGTAGAACCCACTAATGCCTAATTTCAATGTGCTTTTATCTCTGAAGAATCGATTGTAAAATCGATAGTTATTATAATGCAAAAATGTTTGGTTATCCACATTGATAATGTGAAATAGGAAAGCCGGAACAAACTTTAAATGGTGAATAATTGATAAATGGTGACAATCAAAGGCTTTGGAAATGCTTGCGTGTAAAATAAAGAAAGTTAACATGCAGGTACATTGACCAATTAACAAGAAAAATGTAATGATGACCTTGAATTCAAGATCATTCCAATGGTGGAATAAACTACAAGATTAAGCAGGAGTAAACTACATGATCCCTCAAACCAATCAGCTCAAGGATGATCAGATTTTAATCTCAACTCCACCATTCCTGTCTATCTTTCACTTCCATGCTTATCAAGTTATCTATCCTGTTAAACAGGAAAGTCTGCAGACATTGTGATGGTAGTGCAATAAACAGAAGTCCTAATTTTGGAGACATTAGGCAGAAACTTGCAGAAATTGATTGGGAGAGAATGTTTGTAGGTAAGGGATAGAATGAAAGTGGGAGGCTTTTAAAAGTGAGTTAGCAAGAGTTCAGGTGGATAGGAAGTTTAGGGAAATCTGGGTGACGAGGGACATTGAGGTAAAAGGAGGAAGCATAATCAGATTTAAGCAGTCTGAATCAAACAAAATCCTCGGTGATTTTGAGGGATGTTGATATATGCTTGAGAGAGGAAATGATGACGGCAGGAAGAAGACAAAAGATGGATCTGGAAGGCAAGGTAAAAGAAAATTGCAAGATATATCGAAAGAGTTAAAGGCTAACTAGGAATTAGCAGCATTTGATTTGGCTACTTTTGATTAGATGTACTCAACATGGCTTTATGTATGAGAAATCGTGTCTCAGTAATCTAACAGAGGTTTTGAAGAGCTGGCTGAGCATTGAGGAGGTAAGGGTGGTGGATGTTGTCTATATACATGTTAGCAAAGCCTTTGACAAGATCCCACATGGCAAGTTTTTTTTCTGGAAGGTTAAATTGTAGACAGTCCAAGGTGAACTGGTCCATTGGATTCAAAATTGGCTGAGTGGAAGGAGGCAGAGGGGAGCAATGGAGTGATTTGTTTTTAAATGTAGGCATGTGACTAATGGTGTGCCACAATATTCACTGTTTGTTATCTATTTTAATGACTTAGATGACACTGTAGTTGAAATGACCAGTAAATTTGTGGATGATGCCAAATTTGGTGGTGTAGTAAAATAAATATTTTTAAATGTTTTTTTATGTAGTCGGTAGGAGAGAAGTACAGAATAAACTAAAATGTGACTGGGAGCAAAGTCCTAAAGGGGGTCATGGACAAAAAGAAGGGTTGAGAATGGCTGGGTAGTGGACAAGGAGGAAAGATTTTTAAGTCAACAACAGGATCAAGATCAATTGGGAAGGTGGACCATGTAGTGGCAAATGGAATTCACTCTGACACATGGGAAAGGTTACACTTTGGTAAGTCATACCAGGTAGGGCTTACACCATGAACAGCAGGGCCCTGAAGCACATTGTGGGACAGAGAGAGCTCAAGGTACAGGTGCAGATTTCCATGAAAGTCATTACTCTAGTAGACAGGGTGGTGAAAAGGGCATTTGGCTCTCTTGTCTTTAATGGGTGGGATACTGCGTACAAAAGTTGGGAGACATCTGTTGAAGGAGTTGATGAGACCACACTTGGAGCATTGTGTGCAATTCTGTTCATCCAGCAATAGGAAGGATATCAATAAATTGGAAAGCATGGAGAGGTGATTCACCAGGATGTTATTGGGGATGGAGGGCTTGAGTTATTGGGAGAGGGGATTTTATACCCCAGAGTGTAGGAAGCTGAGGCATAACCTTATAATGTTTCCAAAATCATGAGTAGGATAGATAACAATTCTAGAACTAGAGGGAACATGTTTAAGGTGAAGGGAAAAGATTTAAGATGGAGCTGATGGGCAAATTTTCACTCAGATGGTGGTGCATTTCTGGAATGAGTTGCCAGATTAAGAATGAGAATTGGGTACAATTATAACATTCAAAAGATATTTGGACAGCCACTGTATATAGAAAGGAAGGGCTTATAAGTATATAGGTCAGTGGTTCCACTCACATACCACTTTAAGTATTCCCTATGCCATAAGTGTTCTGTGATTAGTAAGGGATTGCTTAAGGTGGTATGTGAGTAGGAAGGGAAGGTTGAGAATCACTGCTCTAGACCCAATTGTTACTGAAATATTTTGCTTGAGAAAAATTGTCATTGGCCCATTTCCTTTGGAGTTATGAAACTGTGCACATAATGAATCAATTTGGAATGATTAAAACAGTGGTTTTCAAATTTTTTCTTTCCACCCACATACCACCTTAAGCAATCCCTTATTAATCACAGAACACTTATGGCATAGGGAGTAATTAAAGTGGTATGTGAGTGGAAAGTAAAAGGTTGGGAACCATTAATATAGGTAAATAGGACTAGCCCAGAGTATCAAATTAGTCAGCATGAATGAGTTGTGCCAAAGACCTATCTCATGCTGTATGACTACGACTCTGTATAAAACTTCTCAAAACATAAACTTACTATTTTAAGTTCATTTTCCCTGTCAATAAACAATAACATATCTAACATATGAGTTTTCCGTGAACCATTTATTTGGACACCCAGACAACTCTCACCTTTTAGATAAAAGATTTCAGTTATCTTTCCTGCAATATGGACAATATCATATTTCCCCAAATTATACTCCATTTGCCAAAACAGTGCCCATTCACTTAACCTGGCAATATCTCTTTGAAGTTTCCCTATAGCCTTTCCACAAGTTGTTTATCCCAGAATATTTGTATGATCAACAAATATAGAAACCATCCATGTGATCCCTTCATCCAAGTTGTCTGCATAAATTGTAATGAGTAGAAGCCCAGAATTGATCCCACCACTCATCTTGTTCACCAGAAAAAACTAATTTATTTCCAATTGGTGTTTCCTGTTAGCCAGCCAATCAGCTATGCATACCAATAAGTTACATCCAACACTATGAGCTTCTATTTTCTGCAATCATCACTCTTTATCAAATGCCTTCTAGAAATCTAAGAATGGGACACCCAATGGTTTATCTTTATCCAAACCATTGTTAGTTCTTCAATGACCTCCAATATAATGTTGACTTTGCTTCATTACCTTGAACTTGTCAAAGTGCCCTTTTAATAATGTCTTTAATAATAGCTCTGAACATTATCCCTATTTCACCATCTGTCTAAAAATCATATCCATCAGGTCTCCTTTAGATCTTTCCCCTTTCACCTGTGGTCTCTATTCTTAGATGCCACTACCCTAGGAAAACAACTTCATCATTCAACTTGTATACTCCCCTTATGATTTTATATGCCTCTACAAGACCAGCCTCCATGCTCCAAGGAAACAGCTCCAACCTATCTAGTCTTTCCTTACAATTCAAGCCCTCGAGCTCCAGCAACTTGTGATTTTTTTCTGTACCCTTTCTAACTTAATAACAATGTAGTGTGGGTTGTGGAGGGTTATGTGGCCCCTCTGCTTGGAACCTGTTGGGAGTGTGGACTGTGGAGCATAATGTGGTCTGTCTGGCTTGAGCCTAGTCAGAGGTCATCTCACCTGCCAATCAAGGGTTAGATCTACTCACCTTGAGGCCATTGCATGATTGACCATGACAATTGATATTATTGGTCCTTCAGGTACCAATCAATAGTTAGATCTGCCCATAGGTGAGGCTGACACACGATTGGACCTTGCAGGTCATGTGGAAGGGGCTTGCATTGAAAAAGCTGAGCATGTGCAGTCTCTGTTTCTCTCTCTTTGTTCTTGATGATGCATGGAGACCATCACTGAAAGTGCCAGAAGGCTGAATGCAATGCCTGGATCCAGGTTAATTTTATATACTTGTTAGTTCTAATTAATTTACTGTTTATTAGTGTGCTGTGTCTGTTGGGGATTAAGAGGTACTGGGTGTTTAAACCTTACATTCCCAATTTGGAATGTGATTTATTCGCACTCAATGTGTAGTTATTTGTGTATTATTTCTGTGTATATGTTCCTTAGTTATGATTATTTTTGAACTCCAGGCTTTGAGCCATGGGTATCTCCAGAGAGCCGACTGCAATGGGTCCGTCTGGATCCCAAGCAGCAGCAACACTGGAGATCAAGTTCATGAGGTCAGATGCTTATTTAGTTACGTGGTATACCATGCCTGCGGATGGTGGGTGCTGAAGAAATTAAACCCACATTTCTTGGTATATTGTGCCTGTGTGCTGTATATGTTAGTCTGTCCATGTGTGCTTTTTTTTGTGCATTCCCCTGTGTATAAATAAAAATCACCGTTTGTTCATGTTGAGCTTTGATTCTCTTTGAACCCATTGAACCTCTTCTGAACACAACAACATCCTTATAGCTAAGTGACCAGAACTGTACAGAATACTTCAGTCTTGGTAAGGTGTAGTAACATGATATCCCAAGTCTTGTACTCTTTCCCCTGACTGATGAAATTAAGCATGTCAAATGCTTTCTTCTCCAGCTTGTTTTAGGGATCTATGTGCTCGTACCTCAACGTCTCTTGACACTCTTGAATGGAGCATTTTCTGGAGTTTACTCTCAAACAACCTACCCAGAACTAAATAAATAGCAGCCAACATCAAATATAAAGGATTTATAAAGTGAGAATTTCTTTTTTCCAGACTGACCTTTGGAAAGATTACAATAACTTTTATTATTTCCAGCTCTGATATACCAAATTTCCTCCAGTAATCTGAGAAGTCTTCTTGCCACAACATCCATTCCCTGGAACAGGATGAATCAAAACCTATGCTTGATTATTATTGCTATGAAGGAATCTCCCTCTCAAAAAAAACTCCAAATTACAGATGTACAGACAATGCTTACTTTCAAAAGTGAAATGAAATTTTTAATTTTAAGCACTAAGCACAATGGATATTGCTCACCAAGACAGAGGCCACAAATGACATTTTACAGTTGATTCAAGATCTTGTAATAACCTATGCTACTTCTGAAGCATGAGTGTTCGTATCACAGTCTGCGTTTGGAAATTCAAGTGCCTAGGAATGCAGAAGGGAGCAAACATCTCCCATGCAGAGCAGACATGTATGTGGGGCGACATCAAAAAGGACCTCATCTCCCTGGTACAACTTCTTACTGTTACCTTGGAGCAGAGATACAGAAGCCTTAACATTAACACCTCTAGATTCAAGAACATTTTCTTTTCAAGAACTATCAGACTCTTGAACCTTCCCTTCATTAATGGATGGTCTGCACTATGCCTAGTCATTTTTTTTGTACTAGAATTACTATCTATCTTATATATTTATTGTCTTATTAATTCAATCAAGTTTATTAATTTAGTTTTTTTTTAAACAAGTACCAGTTTGGCTATAGCAATTAGAATTTGCATTTTGATACATTTTTCCTGATTAACATAGCACCTGGTATCCAATATTTTTGGTGTAGTTCAAATAACATATGATTGCGTCCACCATGAATATGTTGAAGGATTAGTTCAGAAATAGGAAAATTTTTAGCTAGTATAATAGGATGTTTAATCTCTTCTGGCATTGCTGAGTTACCAAATCGTCTACCAACTCTTAATACCCCATCATTCAGAATGGGATAAAGATTACGAATATGGCTTGTCCTTTTAATATTCATTCCCCTTTTCAAACGAAATCTCATCAGAAAATTCTTTGGAAAAAGTGGATTATTTCAATTTCAGCATTCTCTTCAACTGTGAGACCTCTGTTTTCCTGAGTCTCAAGATTATTCGTCTCCTTTGGTGACAAATCTCTTTGATAGTCTTTTATGTTTAAGCATCCATGCTACTGCCCTTTTCAAACGAGTCCAGGATGAAAAGTTATGGATTACATGAGTCAATAAATCCATCTCTTCAGACATAATTTGAGCAGTATTTACTGTTACCGTCTTGATTTCAGAGTCCTGTGATGAAATTTCTTCTAATTTGTCAGGATTCTGAGGCTACTCTTCCTGAGGTCGAAAAAGAAACTGATCCAGACACCCAAACTTCCCTTTTCAAAAAAACATTTGATTTTCAAACCTTGGGAAGCCATGTCTGCTGGGTTGTCAACTGTATGAACATACCTCCATTGTCATGCATGTGAAACTTTACCAATTGCATTAATTCCGTTGGCTACAAAACCTTGTAGTCTTATTGTTGATGTATTTGAGGTCCGATGTGCTATCGGTCCAAAATATGGAATTTGTTAATTTCATTTGGAGCTCCTTTCTCCGCATTGTATCCATTCTACTCACCATTAGTAGCAACAGTCAATTCCATTCGAGGAATAGTGACTGGTTTTAATGGCACTACTCATACTTTCCCCATTACAAATGCACAATGTGCTTGTCCATGGATATTATGTAGTAACAGGTAACTAACAGTTCTGTAGCCATCCTCACACGCATCAATGAAATGATGCAGTTGAACTGATGCAACCATTCCAACATTAGTCAGTTTGAAACGTCTGTTAACTTTGTAGTCTTCCAGATTGTAAAGATCTTGAATCCAACACATTCATTCAGTCTGGTACCTTATCATCCTAACCAATCCTTTTCCTGCACAGATTTTGCAGGATCTTCTTGGAAATCAGGACGGCTGGTGCCAGTATTCCTAAGGGATAATATACCGAATTGACTATAGAAAGAAATTCCCTTCTTGAGAGAGGTCAGTCATTCAAGGTGATTTTGAACTTGAAGACGTCAGACTGAACACACCTAACACTCTTTCCGTAGGAAGGTTGTCATGGTCCAAATCCAAATTCTTCACTTCTGCTTTCTCAGTTTCACCTAACAACTCTTATTTATCCATTTGGTAAGTAGAAAGCCTCCCTTGAAATAAATCACTAAAGAGCTATTACATCTTCTTCTGAAGCTACTGAAGTGAGACAATCATCCACATCGAAATTGTTCATGATGGTATTCACAGCTTGATGGCTAAAACTGTTCCATATTATCCTCAGAGCAAAGTTTGCTCAACTTGAAGATGAAGTTGCTCCAAACAAGTGCACTGTCATTCTGTATTCCACCATGTCCTGGCTATAATCTCCATCAGGCCACCATAGGAACCATAACACTGTCTTAATTTGGTACTTTTACCTGGTGGAACATGGCGTTAATATCTGCAGCAATGGCAAAAGGTTCTTTACAAAATCTAGCCAAGACCCCCATCAATGTATTAGTCAGGTCTGGTCCCTGTAAGAGCTGAGAATTTAGTGAACTTCCACGAAATGTTGCTCCACAGTCAAATACCACTTGAAGTTTCTTCTTTTGAGGAGGCAAAACTCCATGATATGGTAAATACCATTTTATGCCATCGTTATGTTTCAATACATTATCTTTTTCTTTCTCTGCATAACCTTTAAACATCATGTCAGACATGAAGTTGAATATAGTCTGAATGAAAAGAATCTTTCTCAAATCTTTTCTTTAGATTTAATATACATTGCACTGCAACACTTCTATTGTCAGGGATGCATATTTTCCTTTTCTTTAAAGGTAATTCAATGCAATAATGGCCATTGACTAGCTTCGTAGATTTTGAGACTAAATCTAAGAATTCTTAATCTTCCTTTGAAGGTTCTTGCTTGTCTCTAAGACATTCAGGAAAGTCAGCCTTGGATTGCTGTTCCCACAGCTCATCAAGTTTAATAACTGATATTCTGTTGGCACTTGTGGCTGATTGGTCCTGATCATTATTGCTTATTCCTTTTAAAGATTGAATAACTGTCCAACCAAGCGCAAGGCCCGTTTCCATCACTCCATATTACCATTAATGGTTCAAAAGCCTTTGATAAATTTGAGCCAATCAACAACTTTATTTCAGTAAGAAAAACATTTCTCCGATGCCTCCACTGATCAATATCATTTGATGTGGGATGTTTCCTTTGTGCACAGTTATAGTCTCTTGAGTGTATATGTTTGGAAGATCCCAATAATCATTGCTATTCATACCAGCAATCTCTAGGCCAGAAACAATGTTGGTTTCCACAACCTTCTCTTGACACATAGTTCTTAGTAGAATCTTTGACTTTCTTCCCTGTAAATTGAGCGATTTCATTAGCTTTTCTGAGCAAAACAATGCAGTGATACCGGTGTCTAAAAGTGCAAAAATATGCATGATTACATTCCCTTCCTTGGCTTTGACTCACACTGGTACTATCAAAAGCTTGCAGTTACCTTTGTCAGCCCAAGTAAGACCACTTCTTTGTACTGAGGCTATAGCATTGTTTTCCTCTGTTTCTTTTGCTTCTGTTTGTTCCTTTTTCATATCCTTCTTTTCCCTTTTTTTTGAAGTATGTGTAGCATTTTGGGATGTTTTAGACCGCATATGTCACAATTGAGTAGTTTCTTGCAGTTTTTGCTGACGTGTCCTTTACACAGACAACCAAATAGTTTTAGGAAAACTATTTTCTCATTATGCGGCTTCTTTTCAAACTCTATACACATTTCCAAAGCTTGTACGCTTTCACAGAACAAACATTTCTTCATGGATTGCAAGCTTTTCTTCTCTTTATCCTTTTCTTTTTCTGTCTTCTCTATAGCTATTATGGTAGTGGTGAAGATACTTTCCTTTATCCTTGATTGAGGTTGTGTCTTGTACCCTTTCACATTTTTGCTTACCCTTGGAGCATTCTTGATATTTCCATGTACTAGTTGAGTTGCAATCTCTACATGTCATTCAGGGAATTGTAACAAACCCTCAAAAGTAGGAGTTTGATTTTTTTCTTATTTCAAGATCACAAACCCTTGTTCTCCACAAATCCTTCAGCCGGAAAATCAATTTCCACAAGATATTTAACATTTTGGAAGGAATGCTAAGTTCACACAAAATGACCATATTTACCATGGGATTACAACAGCCTCTTAAAAAGAGAGTGTATGCTTGCAAAACCTTTGTGTCCTCTGGTTTTATTGATGGCTATGAAAGAGCCTTCTCAACATAAGCCTTCGCAATTCTATGCTTGTTGCCAAAATGCTTTTGGAGTAATACCTTTGCTTTTGTGAATCCTTCCTCTGGATTTGTATGTATGTAGCTTCCAACAGTTCATTTACCAGCCCTGATGTAAACTGTTATAAATAATAAAGATGATCTCTGGCATTTCTATTCTTACTTTCAATATTGTGTTCAAAGGATGTCATGAAGTGGGTCTCCATCAAAGATTGGAATCTCCTTCTTAGGCATAAAAGATAGACAATGTTGCTGCATTACAATGCAGTAATCTCATTTTGGATTTGCAGGACTGATAATAAATTGCCTTGTTCTCCTCCTTTTGACACAGGCAATGTATCAGGAAGTGCCATATACCTTGTAACATGAGATTGGGTCATATCTCTGTCCTCGGTGGATCCAATCTGTATCTGTGGACTACTAAACCCATATGCTATAAGGTCTTGTCTACGCACATGCATGTCCTGTACTTGCAGTGCCAAAGGTACTGTTTCTACATTAAATAGCCTCTTTTCCTGTTGTTCTCTCTCCAAACATGGCTCCTTACTATCGTACACTTTGGATGACTTACTTCGAACATTAGATACCCTTGAGGTTCCTTGTATTTTCAATTTGGCCTTAACAACGGCAATATTTGCATCCATCTCCAGCTGCTCCCTTTTCCCCTCAGTTCTTCCATGGCATGTTTTTTCCTGTAGCATTGCTTGCCTTTTGTAGCATGAGTAAAAGCTCTCACCACTGGAGGGAGAACAAACGCTTTTGTTAGCTTATAACTAAGGGTAGAGTCTCACAGTAGTCTTCAGAAGGGTTCTGGGTTTAGGCAGGAAACCAGGGATATAGCAATGAGCAGATGGGAGCAGATCCGAGAGGTGGGGCCAACCATCAACACAACACGCCACCAGTGAATCCCAGTTCACTGCACCTTGTCTCGAGAGCGGCCACGCCAGCCTCAGCCTTCTTGCACACCAATGCAGTACTTGAAACCTTTGAGCTTGCTCCTGAACTTCATTTACTTCTCATACTTCCAATATTTGATGCACTGTGCTTTGGTAGAATATCATCCTGTAGTTCAGATGCTGTTTCCATTTTGTGTTGTTCATCCTTTTGAACAGCATCCAAATGGCTGATTCCTAGATTCTGTTGATGTCTTTTGCAGTAATTCTGTAGAGAGTTTGCTTTGAGTGGGCACAAGCTTCTTGGTTTTATCTTCTTTGTCTTGTAACAAGAGTAGCTTTGGCTCCACCTGTCGCTAAACCTCTTTGCTCCAATAGATCTGAGTTTCACAACCTTGAGCTCATCAAGATGCTCCTCAAAGTAAACATCAACATCTCCGGCTTCAGCCTTTTGGCTTGCATCCACCTGGCTGCTGCCATCCACGTGCACCTGTGGCTCCACAATCAGCGCAACAGAGCAGTCTTCAAGGACAAACTGCTAAACAAAATTCAGACTGTCAAAACCATTCATATAATGGTCCTTCAGGGTGCACATCAGATATGATGAAATTTCCAAATCCAATTTCCAAATCTCATTGACTGACTGCAGACTATCTACTGCATAATTTTTTTTGTAGTCTTCAAAATTGTAGCGACTACTTTCCTATTTTCTTCTTGCCGCTTAGAGAGCAAAGTGCGAGTCCAGTCTGTGACACGTTTCAATCATTCTAAGATTCTGTTGTGTTTTCTGAAGACTTTATTTTGTACACACACATTTCTAACAATTGAAGACCTTGGTAAATAATCTTCAAACTATAGCAATATAATGTAGATAAACATTTGAAGACAGTCTAAAAAAATATTAGGAACTGGCACTCTCCCCTCTTTAAATGATAAATAACCAAACTAAAACAAATTCTTTAACCACACCCCTCCTGCACATGGGCACTGATAGCAAGTACAAAGACATATTTTAACTCTTACCATACCAGATGTGCATTCTAGCTCCTACAAGGTATCCTACATTTTGGAAAATATGGACCCCATATTTGCAACATGTGGGTATTAATATTTAAATGCATCTCAGACATTCCTTTTATCTTATAGCTCTCTCTCTCTCTCTCTCTCACACATTTTTCTAGAATTATTATAGTTGCTTATTTTGCGATCTAAATAAAGTATTCAAAATATATTTGACAGTAAATTCATTTTCATTATTAATAGACGACAGAGAATCAAACAAATATTGCATGGGCTGAGGTTGCAAGTGTTGAAATTTATATATATAAATTCTAACACGAAACTTGACATGAAAACAGCCCCTAGCATGGGAGATGTATATTCCAGATGAAGCATTACAACCAAAATCCAGGAATTTGCAAAGATATTTTATATTTATTTTTTAATTTAAAATATTGGCATACAGCACAGTAAAAGACCCTTCTGACCCATGAGCCTGTGATATCCAAATATTCCAATTAACCTACAACCCCCATAATCCTTTGGAGGGTGGGAAGAAACTGGAGTGTCTGGAGGAAACCTATGCAAATGGGGAGAATGTCCAAACTCCTTACAAGCAACACTGGATATGACCCTGGGTCCCTGACATTGTAATAACATTGCTCTGTTACCCAAATGTGCAGTCAGAACACCATTACCTCCTACGTTCTCTATTCACTATTTTGATAAGATCTTGCTAAGCAGGACAAACAATTATCTAATTGGTCTTGAAAAGCTAGATCATAGATTTAAGAAAGTCAGAAGTAATAGTCCTGTGGCATCCGTCAGTGAACAAGTTATTGATATGTCCTATCACATGGGTATGGTGAGTGATACTTTCCAATATTCTGCTGATTGTATTTCTTTGGATTAGATTTGGCTTTCTTTTTGTGGATACAGTATATCTAGACAATTCTCCACATTGCTGGTTGGTCCTCATGTTGTGACTAACTCTGAAACCTGAAAAGCCCGGAGCACAGATCTTTGAAGCTTTAGATATCAAAATCCAGGAATTGACTGATTCCAAAAAACCCTTGTTTTATCCCAGGATCTCAGCTATTCTTGATATGAAATTGTGTGTTAAATTAAAATTTTTAAAAATGAAGTCCAATTGGCTGGGAACTTTTTCCCCCAAAGGTGGTATTTCGAGAAGGTCGACATTAACGCTGAAGCATTTCACAAAAACTTCAACTCTGTCATTGATGTTCACTTGCTAGCTCCTTAGCTGCCGAGGATGAAAATATTCTTGAATTATGCACCTGACCACCATCATTCATAATTACCATGACAAGCTTTGTCCTATTGAGATACGCTGTGATGGAGCAATCAAACACAAAACTCAAGAAAACTGTACCACAGGCTTTAATCAGCTTAAAGCAGAATACCAGGTCTGTGTAGCCTCTGGTTCCACGTGTCTGATTGGTTTAGGAAGGGGTCGACTTGTCTTTATATGGGCTGGTGATTGACAGCGGGCAGGTGGGGCCAGCCCCCCAGGTTGCCTCCCTGCAGATACAGTGGTTGTCCCCAGCAGTAGTCTGGTAGGAGTGCAGCTATAGTAGTAGTTGTATCACCACATTCACCCCCTTCTTAAAAGTGTCCTGGTGGGGGGGGTGTTCTAGGGTATTTACAAGTTCAAGCGGTCCGGTGGTCACCTTTGTCGCTAGGACTGTTGTAGGGCAAGTTCCTGGTCGATGGTCAGTGGGGGCGAGGCCGCTTCAAGGTCAGATGGGTCTGGGGTGGTCAGGGTGGCCAGTGGCGTAAGCAGGGTGGTGTCTGATGGAGTGGGGGTGCAGGTGTGGGGTGGGTCCTCAGGCGAAGGGGCCTATGGAGAGGCACAAGGTAGACATTGTCCCCCGGGGGGGGGTTCCTGGATGGGCTAGGGATTGCCGGGGTAGGGGGACTCGGACCTTGCTGGTGCCAGGTCCCTGATTGAGATGGTGTTCTCCTTTCCATTGGGGTACTTGATGTAGGCGGTGTTTGGGTTTGTGTGGAGGAGGTGCACCTGCTTGACCAGGGGGTTGGATTTGTAGATCCTCACATGCTTACAGAGGAGCACCGGTCCTAGAGACGTCAGTCATGCTGGCAGGGAGATACCAATTGCTAATTTCCTAGGAAAGGCTTTAATGAGGGGTCTGATTGGTAGCAGTGCACAAGAGTGACCATATGGCATGAAGCTCCTCGGGGAGGGCCTCTTGTCAATAGTTGATGGACCATCCTTTTGACCTCAGGGCTAGGATGACTGCCTTCCAGATAACCCCATTTTTGCATTCAACTTGCCCATTGCCCCGGAGGTTGTAGCTGGTCATGCAACTAGACGCAATGCCTCACACTGCCAGGTTCTGGTACAGCTCCTCACTCATGAAACTGGACACCCAGTCGCTGGGGATGAAGGCCAGGTATCCAAACATGAAGATCTCTACGCCAGTGCCTTGATAACTGTTAGGTAAAACATCATGAGATGGGAATGTACAGGGCTGTAACAAGATGTGAATGCATCCTTGTACTTACAAGATAAGAGAGACATTGATGGATTGAGAGGCAGGAAGCTAGCAGGGAAAGGATAGCAACAGTTTTAGTCATTGGACAAGTAATGATATGATGATGTTCTAAGCATGTATCCAAGGGTATAAAAAATCACCATTTTGCTGATAACGGCAGAATGCATTCTCCGACTAACATGGTTGGTCGCAAGTGTTACAATCCGGTAATAAAGAACAAAGAACCCTGATTTCGACTCAGCCTGGTGTTTGTCTCACTCATTCATGAACAAAGCAGACCTAACATAACGGAGGCAGTGGAGGTGTCAGAGCAAGGGATAGTGAAGGGGAATGAGAGTATTCGTCTATAACCAAGAGGAAATAGACATTCTTATTCACGGAAGGCAGTGGTCCCTTGAAGTTGATACTGAATCGCTCGAAGGGCCGTGGCCTTCACCATGTGGGCCTGTGGTGGGTGGAAGAAGCATGGTTTGCACTCTGCACAAACCCTGCAGGACTCAATCATGGTCCAGATTTCTTGGACAGTGAAGGGGAGGTTCCGGGACTTAATGAAGTGATACAGGCCACCCAGGTGGCAAAGGGTGTCATGCAGCGCCTGCAGTTTGTCGGATTGCATGCTGGCGCAGGTCTGGGACAGGGCATCGGGGGTGTCATTGAGCTTTCCCGGCCTATACTGGATGACAGCTGAACGTGGCCAGCTCGATTCTGCAGCACAAGATCTTGTCGTTTTTGATCTTGCCTCTTTGGGTGATGCTGAACATGAATGCCACCACATGCTAGTCAGTGAGAAGGGTGAACCTCCTGGTAGTGGCGCCATTTTCAATGGCGGAGTGCCTGAGCTCTGAACCATGGAGGGACCTGGAGAAAAAGGCCACTCATCTTTCCCCTTGGTTAAGAGTGGCAGCAGTGGCAGTGTCAGAGGCATCGCACTCCACCTGGAATGGGTGTTCTCATCCACGGCATGCATTGTGGCATTGGCGATGTCTTGTCTGATGTGGGCGAAGGCCACTTGCACCTCTGTGGGGAAGAGAAAGGTGGTGACCTGGGCCAGTGGGCAGACCTTGTTGGAGAAGCGGGGGACCCACAGAGTAATACGACAAAAGGCCTAGGCACCTGTGGAGGGCCTTGAATGTGTGGGGGAGGGGCAATTCCATTAGAGGATGCATGCATTCTGGGTCAGGACTGACGACACCATGTTCCACGATGCAACCCAAGATGTCGAGGCGGGTTGTGTTGAACACACATTTCTCCCTGTTATAGTTGACATTCAATGCCTCTGCTTTTTGGAGAAATCTCTCCAGGTTGGTATTGTGATCCTGCTGGTCATGGCCACAGAGCAACATAGTCCAGGCATGGGAAGGTCATTTTTAGTTTGTGCTGGTCTACCATGTGGTCCATCTCCCGCTGGAAAACAGAGACTCCATTTATAACCCAAAACGGGACCTGACGGAAATAGTTAATGCGTCCATCTGCCTCAAGGGCAGTACAAGGTTAATCCTAGGCATGGATGAGGATCAGGTAGCAGACCAACTTCATGTCAATGGTGGAAAGACCATGTTAGAGATGTGGGGCAGTGGGAAGGCATCTAGCTGGGTGTGCCTCTTGATGGTCTGGCTATTATCGATGACCATCCTCAGTTTGCTGTCCCCCTTTTACTACTATGACCTGGGCTCTCCAGGACAGTTGCTGGGTTCTATAACTCCCTCTGCAGGAGTCGTTTCACCTCGGCCTTGATTTAAAAAGCCCTGTTGACTGCACGGTAGTGCCTGCTTTTGGCCGCTATTGGTTTGCAGTCCAGCATTAGGTAATTGAAAAGGGGTGGTGGGGATACCCATAGGGTAGAGAGACTGCAGGTGGATTTGGAACAGTCGCTGGACTTTGCATTGTAGACAGTGAGTGGGGGGAGTGGGTTACTGAAGGCAAGAATGAGGCTGTGAAGGTGACACTGGCAGTCTAGTCGCAGGATAACTGGGGCTCAGAACTTGGACATGACCAGTAGCCTGAACCCTTGCTATGTTTCTCCTGCACCCCCCACCCCCTTGTCAGGTTCACTGAGCAGCATCCCTGTGCCGTGATCAAGTGGTCCTGGAACGCCAATGCGATGGGGAAGTTTCCAGGGTACACCCTGAATTTCATTGTCCGGACCACATTTGGGTGTACAAAGCTCTCAGTTCTACTGCTATCAAACAAGTATTTTGCTATGTCCATCACTGAGCGCTTGAGTCCATGGGCAATGACCTTCGTCAGCATGGTGGATGCTAGGACAGCCTCCGTCGCTGTTCCACGATGGATGTGGTGAGCAGCAGTTGGTGGCTGGCCTTTGGAGCATGGGGTGTGACGAGTGAGTGGTCCTGTGTGCACACTTGTTGACCACAACGTCTGGTTGGCATGCCAGTGTAGCTCGGGTTGGTGCGGTTGGGGGTTGGCTGGTCCATGATGGCAGCGCTCAGGGGATGCACGCAATGTCGGCTCAGCCGGAAGTGACATCATCAGTGCAGATGGAAGTTGGGTTTCAAAGTATGGTGGTGCCTGTGGTGAGCACAAGGCAGTAGTGTGGTTCAACGGGCGGGCTGGAAGTGACATCGGTGAGGGTAGAAGTGATGGGCAGGGTAATGGTGTTGCCTGGCACTCATATGTGTGCTGGGCTGGTCGCGGAGGGTCGCAGCATTCCCGGTAAGTTGGAGAGGCCCACCTTAGTGAAGTTGCCTTTTTTCGCCACATCAGAGCAGAGCGAGTTCTTCGTGGGGTAATTCTTACCCACACAGGGACCAAGAGTACTTACAGCAGTGGCGATCATGTCTTCCTTGTGCGGCCCTTCGGCGACTGCTGCTATTGTCAGCATTGGCCAGGCCGGTGAGTGGGGGAGGTGAGCATCAAAGGCCTCTACATAATGAGCTGGATCTTCTCGAGAGCAGACCACTTCCATGATCCTGATGAGGGAGGCATTGTTCTCCTTGACCACAGGCCTCGCATGCATGTATCTCAAACGAGTCGCTCCACTTCCCCAGCAGTCACATCAGCTTCAATGGTGCATGGGCATGCGAGCTCTCGCAGAGCCCCCAGGTAAGCGCCGGCCGTCTCACCTGGCTGATCTACTCTGATGCTGAGCAGATACTGGGCATAGAGTATATTTGTCAAGGGCCAGTACATACCTTCCAGGGTGGCCATTGCAGGTTCAAAGTCTGTGCTGTCTCTGATGGCCCAGAAACCACGGGGGCCCAGCTTGGTGCATAAGACTGTGAGCTTTTTCTGGTTCATATTGATGACCTCCACTTCAGTGTGGATGATTGCCTCGATCGCATGATTCCAGATCTCAAAGTATGCTGGAGCGTCCGGGTGCTGAGATTTTATGTCCAGCCTCTCAAAGGTGAAGAATCTCTCCATGGTCCTCAAAATTTTAAGCTGATTGAATTGTGGTGCAGCAAACAAACACAAAACTCGATAAAACTATACTACAGGCTTTAATCAGCTTAAAGCAGAATACCAGGTCTGTATAGCCTCTGGTTCCACAGTGCCTGACTGGTTTAGGAAGGGGCCGGCTCGAGTCTTTATATGGGCCGGTGATGGACAGTCAGCATAATGGGGCCAGCCTCCCAGGTTGCCTACCTGCAGCTACAGTGGTTGTCCCCTGCAGTAGGCTGGTAGGAGTGCAACTATAGTAGTGGTGGTATCACGACATCTAATCCATTCCTAATGGAATCTTGTCATTAATGCTTTAGCATTCATTATGGTCATAATCCTGTGTTTCAGCTTTACTTCCCTGACAGCTTTTTATACAGAACACCTGGCACAATATACTTCAATATAGCCACTTTTGACATGCAATATTTGCTCAGAATGTGCAAACTTTAGCATAGTCATCATGCTATCCAGCAAAATAGAAGATCCCTTCAATGTGACAGTGAGACTGGTCTCCACAACAGTCATGCCCAGCTGTATTGTCCTGAATGGATGCATCAATAACATCAACTTGAGTTGGGAGAGGTGGAGTCTTTGGTGGAAATCAACAGGTTTCCTTGACCTGATGGCCTTCATTTAATAGCATTCAGAGACATACAGCATAGAAATGGACCCCATGCCCACCCATGTTATTCTAGCCAACAAACACATACTGAATTTGCATTAAAACCACTTAGCAGCATTGGGTCCATAGCCATCTGTGCATTTGTGACACAAATGCTCATCCAAATACTATAAAAATGTGTAAGAGCACTTGCCCTTGCCACTCTCTCAGGCAACATTTTCCAGTCTAAATGAACAAAAATCCCTCAGATCCCTTCAAAATCTTTTCTTGCTGTGAAAGCTTCTTCCCTCTAGTTTTGTATATCTCCATTATGTGGTCCAGATTTTTCTCTATCAACCTTATCTATGCCTGTAACAGGCCCTTCTTCAGACCCATTGTTTCAAGGAAAAGAAACCCAGCCTATCCTGTCTCTCCTCCAAACTGAATCGAAAGCATAGTTGCTGGATGCATCACAAGATGATTTTCTCAAGATCAGAGGAAACTACAGAAGATAATGAATGCAACTCAGAAGGTAATAAAATCATCCCTCCCCTCCACAATCTCCATCTACATCTCCTACTGCCCAGGAAAGACAACAAATATAGTGAAGGACCCATCACATCTCCATCCCCAGAAACGCTCTTTTCTCTCTCCTCCCACTGGTGAGAAGGGTCTAGAATGTGAAATCACTCACCAACACGTTTAAAGATACTTTCTTCTCCACACACATCAGGCTCCTGGATGAACCCCACTACATGCTGCTCATGCTTGGAACTAATTAATCTTTCTTTTCATTGTAACTCTGTACTCCATAAATTGTGCTCTTTATACAGCTGTATGAATATTAGAGATAACCTGTACAACTGCTAGCAGAAGAACCCTTCTACAAGAGGCCTACAAGATTGAGAGGCATAAATAGGGTGGAGAGCCAGCACCTGTTTCCTAGGACAAGATCAACAAACACCAGAGGAAATATGTACAAAGTTAAGGGAGGGAAGTTTAGGGGAGACAGAAAGTTGTATGGTGCTTGGAATGTCTTACTGGGGAAGGTGGCGGAAGCTGAAACATTGGGGACATTTAAGAGATTCAGACATATGGATGAAAGAAAAATAAAGGGTTATGGGGTAGGGAGGGTTTAGTACTTTTTTTTAGGAAGGATATATGGGTCGGCATAACATTGAGTGCCAAAGGGTCTGTGCTGTACTGTTCTATGTTCTCACTGTACCAGGAATGTGACAAATAAATAAAACTATAAACAATAAACTGTCAAGCTAAAAAGGGTTAGGCTAATTTGCTTGGTGATGGGAGGCAGAGAGTGAAGTTGGCAGGATGTTTTTCTGATGGGAAGTCTGTGACTGGTGGTGCACTGCAGGGATTAGTGCTGGGAACATTGGTGTTTGTGATAAATAATCAACGATTTGAACAGAAGACCCATGATTAATAAATTTGCACGTCACAGAAGTTGGTGCAATGTGAGAGCAAGGAAGGTTATCTCAGATGAGAGCAGGTTATCAATCAATTATAATGTTGCCTGGAGCATTGGCAGATGGAATTTCATTAAGCCCACTACCAGTCACATCTACCCCTCCCCACCCGCCATAGAGGAGTGGCCACTTTGGTGAGGCGAAAGTGGCAGCTAGGTTAGTAAGGTTTGATAGAGTGTTGATTTCCCACATGTAAAAGACCGCACTGGTATGTCCTTAAAGGATCCAATGAATCATTCAGATTTTTTCATTTAAAGGAACAGTTTGCCACAATCTGAATAAACAGCTAGTTACCGACCAAGAGAAAAATGTATTTAAGAAAGACCCAATTGGCCACACACCACACCATCAATAACAAGTACAGTTTAGAGTGATAAGAGAAAGAGAAGCGAAGAGAATTCCTTCAATGTCACTGAGTGTCTGTGGATTCACCTCCAGCACTCCCACAGCCTCGACAGCCACACATACTCCTCTTGAATCCATTGGGAATCCAAGCTCCAGGTCCAAACTTCCAATGCAATCAGGAAGTCTTGTGCCCAAGGCCCTGACACACACCTCTCCAGGGGCTGGTGCTGGCCTTGATAATCCCCTCATCCAGGAGTCATCATACCTTCGCCTTTATAAACACCCTGTCCTCCTCACTGTATCACCTGCTTTTTGTAGCGACTGGCTTACAGTTGGGGGTAAGATTGGCAAAGAGTGACGGGGGTTGATGTGGAGGGTAGAGAGACCATGCATTGGTTGGGCCAGCGAGGGTGGGGGGGGGAGAACAAAGCGGGCAGTTAAGGAACTGCAAGTTGCTGACTATGAGGGGTGGGAGAGGGCCATCGCATTGCTTATTGACACTCTAAATGGCACTGGAAGTCTAGCTCCAACAGTACCAGTGCACAGAGCTGCGGCATAATAAGGAGCTTTAAGTCTCTACATGTCGTGTTCTGCATGGTTAGCAACACCGTAGTGCAGCTATGAATTTCTGCAGAGTCATACTTTTAGGCTAGGGCAATGATGGAGGCAACCAGTTTAGCCTCAAGGGGGTAACATTGGACAGTGTCTGGATGAATAAAGCTCTCGGTTCTCCCTCGATCAAAAGGAATTTAGTTACTTGGTGTTTTTTTTTTTTGTTTTTTGTTTTTTTTTTTTTTGGTTGTTGATGAAGATGTCCATCATGGACCTGGTGAGGTCCTCGCAGGAATTCGTTACCTGATTCGCCCAGTTGCTGTCTGCGGATGGCCAGCATATGTCTGGCGAATACTATGTTAACTTTCTCCCCGTATTCTGTTAGTGTTGGTAGCCACGATTCTGGCTGAGTTTTGTAGGAAGACCACGAAACAGTCTAGCCAGAGTTCGAAGGTGTCTGAGGCATCAGCCTACTATGGATCGATCTCCAACTTGTTGGGTTTCAGGAGTTGGTCCATTATTAGGAATGAAAACAAAAAAATTGTGAATGAAATTGACGTGCCGTAACTAACTCGAGAGGCTGAGATTGAGTCACTGATCTACAGGCCTTTAGTCACAGTGGACAAGCATCTCATTGTGTGTCATGACCTGGCTCTGGGTGATGGAGACTTTATACAAGATTAAAAGTATGTCTTCGCTCTTTACTCTCCCAGATATGCAGCAGTGGCAAGGATATTAATAGCTAGTCCTTTCTAACATCCCCAGCAGCGCCTGCAGGGCCTGCTTTTTGCTCATGCATTGAAGAAGTGCTCAGACCAGAAACCTCGGTTTTATATCTTTACCCCCTATGGATGGTGCAAGACCTGATGAGCTGTTCCAGCATTTATACATTTTTACTGCAATCACAGCATCAGCAGAAATTTGTGTTTCACTTATATTTAAGGTTATCTCAAAAAATACTGAATATACTGAGATAAATTCCACTGTGAACAGACCAACAGATTATATTCAATATTATGTAGAGCCATGTATAGAGAATAATTAACAGAGGATAGGAGTGCAATGGAAATGAAGAAAAAGGGAGATGGAGGGAAAGAGAACAGGAGGTCCAGAAGAAGAGAAAAGGCCTCATCACCTGAAAATAGAAACTTCAACACTCATAGCATTGGGCTGCACACTGCTCAGGAAGAATATGAGCCGATACTTTAATTTGCTTTGGGCCTCACTCTTACAGTGTAGCTGGCCCAGGTCACAGGGGTCGGTGAGGGAATGGAAAGAGGTGTTAGAATGAGATGCAACTGAGAGGTCAGGATGGCCTTTGGAGACAGAACATGGATGCATTGTGAACTGATTCCCAAGTCTGCACTTGGTCTCACCAATGTAAAGGAGGTCACATCAGAAGCACTGAATGCAGTAGATGACTTAATAGGAGGTGCATGTGAATCTTTGCCTCACCTGGAAGGATTGATTAGGTCCCTGGATGGTTGTGAGGTAGGTTGTGTAAGAGCAAGTATTGTACCTCCTGTGGTTGCAGAGGGGAGATATCAGGGGATCACAGAGAGGTGGGTGGGGAGGGATGAGTGGACAAGAGAATAACAGAGGGAGCAATCCCTGTGGATGTCAGAAGGGGTGGGGAGGGTTGATGTGATGAGTAGTGGAGACTAGTTGCAGCTGATGGAAATGGTGGATAATATGCTGGATGCAGGGTGAAAGGTGTGGATAAAGGGACCACTATCCCTGTTCTGTTTGGAAAGAGGAGTGGGGAAGGAATACAAGTGAAACTTTGAGAGATGGTGGAAATGCCTCTGTTGACCACAGCAGAGGTGAAGCTGCATTGATTAAAATAGGAGGACATTTCAGATGTTCTGGTATTGAAGGCCTCACCTTAAGAGTAGATGTAGTAGAGAAATTGGGAGAAGGAATGGCACCCTTACTGGAAACAGGGTGGGAAGGGACAGTCAAGGTAGTTGTGGTTCAGTGGGCTTGTAGTCAGTCAGGATATAAGCTTGCCTCTGGAGATGGAGACCAGATAGATCTCAAAGAAGAGAGAGAGTTGTCAAAAACCGTCCAAGTGAATTTCAGAGTTGGGTAGAGGTTAATAGCATAAGTTTATAAATTGATAAGTTTATAAGCTTGAATGCTTTTAGCTATAACTACTCTTTGCAGACGATGCCGCTTTAGTTGCACATTCAGAGCCAGCTCTTCAGCGCTTGATGTCATTTTTGCGGAAACTGCCAAAATGTTTGGCCTGGAAGTCAGCCTGAAGAAAACTGAGGTCCTCCATCAGCCAGCTCCCCACCATGACTACCAGCCCCCCCACATCTCCATCGGGCACACAAAACCCAAAACGATCAACCAGTTTACCTATCTCGGCTGCACCATTTCATCAGATGCAAGGATCGACAATGAGATAGACAACAGACTCGCCAAGGCAAATAGCGCCTTTGGAAGACTACACAAAAGAGTCTGGAAAAACAACCAACTGAAAAACCTCACAAAGGTTAGCGTATACAGTGCCGTTGTCATACCCACACTCCTGTTCGGCTCCGAATCATGGGTCCTCTACCGGCATCGCCTACGGCTCCTAGAACGCTTCCACCAGTGTTGTCTCCGCTCCATCCTTAACATTCATTGGAGCGACTTTATCTCCAACATCGAAGTACTCGAGATGGCAGAGGCCGACAGCATCGAATCCACGCTGCTGAAGATTAAACTGCGCTGGGTAGGTCACGTCTCCAGAATGGAGGACCATCGCCTTCCCAAGATCGTGTTCTATGGCGAGCTCTCCACTGGCCACCGAGACAGAGGTGCACCAAAGAAGAGGTGGAAGGACTACTTAAAGAAATCTCTTGGTGCCTGCCACATTGACCACCACCAGTGGGCTGATATCGCCTCCAACCATGCATCTTGGCACCTTACAGCTCGGTGGGCAGCAACCTCCTTTGAAGAAGACCGCAGAGCCCACCTCACTGTCAAAAGACAAAGGAGGAAAAACCCAACACCTAACCCCAACCCACCAATTTTCCCTTGCAACCACTGCAACCGTGTCTGCCTGTCCCGCATCGGACTTGTCAGCCACAAACAAGTCTACAGCTGACGTGGACATTACCCATCCATAAATCTTCGTCCGCGAAGCCAAGCCAAAGAATATCAATGGCAGTTATTCATCAATGTAGGCTAAGATTAATGTATGTTGCAATTTATGACTAGATTAGCATGCAATTAATAGAGTGGTACTTAGAGGAATTGACATCTCTAACAAATATGACCACATTAGCATGAGAAAATCCTCAAGAAACTCAAGGTCATTGCATCTAGCAACCATTTAAAGGTACGCAACAGGTTAGAACTAAAACAACAACAGATATCACATTCATTCATGCTGTTAGGGTCATAGTAATGGAGTTATACAACACAGAAACAGGCCTTTTGGCCCAATCTTTTCACATCAATCAAGTAGTCTTACCAAATTTAGTCCAATTTGTCTATGTTCATTTCATATCCTTCTAAACTCTTCCTGTTGATGTACCTGTCTAAAAATATATTTTAAAAGTTGCAATTATCTTACCTCTAGCATCTCAATCCAGATATCCACCAACCTCAGGTGTGTGTGTGTGTGTGTGTGTGTGTGTGTGTGTGTGTGTGTGTGTGTGTGTGTGTGTGTGTGTGTGTGTGTGTGTGTGTGTGTGTGTGTGTGTGTGTGTGGGGGGGGGGGGGGGGGGGGGTGAAAGATACCCCTTGGTTCCCTTTTAAACCTTTGTCCTGTCGTCTGAAACGATGCCTTCTAGTTTTAGGTTCCCTTACACCTGGAAACAAGCTATGACTATTTACCTTTTCTATGCTCATCAAGATTTTAGAAACCTCTGCAAGGTCACTCCCTCAGCCTCATACACTCGAGGGAGAAAAGCTCAAATCCATCAAGCCTCTCGTTATAATTCAAATTGATCATTCCCAGCAACAGCCTTGTGAATCTTTTCAGCCTGCCTTTCTAGCTCTATGATATAGCTGGGTGACCAGATCTGTGCAAAGCAATATAACTGTTGTCATGTCATGCTAACCTGCACAAGCAATCACTTTCAAACAATAAAAAAAGACGGCTCCTACAGAACTGGGAGCATCGACAGATGTTATCTTTCACTATGCAGGTTGGCTCACATTCTTCAGCTTCTAATGTGATATCCTACCTTTAAGGTTGCCTTTGTAAGTATTGCATGACCAAAGCAATCAGAAAAAGAATCCTAAAGTGGGAATCAATTTAACCTTGGACAGTATCCTCAGTCATTGCCAGATTAACGTGGCAGCTATGGAATCAGTGAAATTGTATCACAATCATTTACTCCACTGCAGTGAGGCAATATCTTGCATTGTTTACTGTCCCCCACCCCTGGCATTATCATCTTCCTCACACGTCTGACATGAAATGCACAACATTAGCAACTTTACTCACACGGTGGGACATGTTGTAAGGAAGCAATTCACATAGGCAGGCACAGGTTATGAGTACCTTGCATATTCTGTGAGAGGGTACAATGGGACTGCTAGTTAGCAACTTGCTTGGCTATTCACTCTCCAACAGCAGTTAACTGCTAGGCACAGAATGTGGCAAACAAATCGTAGAAATAAGAGACTGTGGGCTCTCTTTGTAAACTTTTCCAGCTGTTGCTCATGACCAGGAGTGGGGCAGTAATCATCTCAGCACTGAAGAGCAAAAGAGGAAGAGCTACTCCACATGGTGGACTTTATAATGCAGTAGGCTGGAGAGTCTGGCCCAGGCAATTACTCGGTGATTAAAGGGGTTAATGGTGTGCACCAATGGGTGGGCAGAGTCCAACCTTGATTGGCAGGTGGTGATTTCCCACCAGGTTCCAATGGAGAGGTCATGTGATCCTGCACAATCCACATTCCCACCAGGTTCCAAATGGAGAGGTCACATGGACCCCCCCCCCTGCCAAAATCCAACTCTACTATCTTAGGAAGAAGGTCACAACATGGGACTTGCTCTGAGAGAGTGCAGGAGGCAAACAGAGATAGACTGGGAAATTGCCATGTTTTTGTTCCAAGCTAGTACAAAAAATGCTTTAAATACCAATGGGGAAGGCAGGACTAGAGGAATGCATTGCAGCCAATTAACCTAACAACCACATGCCTTTGGGATGAGGCTGGAAATTGAAGATGATGCCATGTGCCACGGTGATACAATATTTGCATAGTTTTTTTTCTAATAATTTGAGATTTAGACTATTAGATTGATTTCTGTTGTTTACTTTTGACCAATGGCCCTGAATCATGGATCACTGAACACCTTCCACACAGGAAGACAAATGGTCTGTCTGTCTGTGATTATGTGTCTCTGTCTCTCTCTCTCTCTCTCTCTCTCTCTCTCTCACATCCATCGTGTATTTAAGACAGCACTTCTCACATTTAATATTTATAAGCTCTTTAATACATTTCTAAATTAATCACTTCCTTGTTAATTACTATTGCATGTGTTTGAGAAATTTAATATCAAAATTAATGATACTCCCTTGAAACACTGGGGGGAAAAAACCCAGAAGGAATGCCTATCCTTGTATAAACCCTCTGTTCAATTATTGGAATTGAGGCCCATTCTATGCTGCTGTTTCTTCATTTATAATATGACGTCTCCTTGAACAAACTCTTATAAATTGCATTGAAAATCTCAGGCAACAACTTTACTGATCATCAGCCATTTGATGTTTGAAAATGTTTAATAAAGTAGTGAGTGTGACAGATTATAGATATGTATTGGGGAGATAAATTAGGGCAGGTTTTTTAATGTAGGTCACATACAAACACTTCAAAACAGATCTCATATAAAATATTGGAGCTCTACTCATGCTAGACAGCCTGGCTCCAAGAGCCTTTGCAAAAGCTTTGGAGAGTGCCCAAGAGACTTCATTAATGGATTATTGTTTTGAAAGGCCACAGAGGAAAGAAATCAGAGGAGTAGGTTCGAGGCCATCGATTGTCTGGGAGTGCTGCTTGCTATTCTAAGAGGGTCATGTGGTTTTTGTAAGCACAGAGGGAGTTAAACGGGCTTTTCTCTGAGAAAGATCAGTTTGCAGTTTTACAGTCAGCAGCAACAGCTGGGACTGGAACAGGACAAGCTGGAAAACTTGTGGAAAACCCCCATTGGAAGACGGGTTGTGAATGTTTAGTTCAGCCTGGTCAAAGCCCTTGTAATTCATGCAAGAGGACTGGCAGCATGATGTTTCACTTGAAATAAGAGAAACAAAAAGGAACTCTGTGGTGACCTAAAAGAAAGAGGCTATCATCTGGAAAACCCTGATGGGGCAAGTTTCTTTGGCAAGACACTGACGTGACTGGTTACAAGGAATCAGTTGTGGGTATCCAGCGAACAACAAATCTCTTTCTGAAAACTGACATATTTGAGCTGCTTGAGTGGTAACCATTTATCTTTCAAGCACCGAAGCTTGGTGAACTTCATAAATGTTAAATTCTGTGCACAATATAAGAATTTCCTGCAACCAGTAAACTTGGAGGAATGAGAAGTGAGATTGGAATGTGAATCAAAGAACTTTTCTGAACTTACACACACATTACATACACGTGCGCTTAGAATTAGAAGGGAGTTAAGTTAGGTTAGTTAATTCAATAGTGATAAGTTAAAGTGTGATTCTGTTTTCATGTTTTAAGATAATTAAAAGCAAATTTTGTTCAAGTATTTGTCTTAGTGAATATCTATTGCTGCTGGGTTGTAACAGAGGTATTACAGTATCTGGGCTCCTAATGACACATAGGATATTATTATGAAAGTGGCTCAAAGAGTGAGAGATTAGCAAAAAGAATGTTCATGCGTAGATTGCATTGAAATGGGAAAAAATGAAAAAGAGAAACTTGATTATTGGCAGGTCTGACCCTTACCTGGTTTGTAATCTGAGAAATGATGAGAATATACTATCAAATATCAATGTTAAAACTGCCTTCACCTTATTTTGTTGGATGGATTTAAGGACAGACATCAGGTTATTTCTTATCTTCTAAAGCAGAAGTTGAACCAAATCTGAGCACCCAACTTCACAAAAAAATGACTAATTCAGACATATACTTTCTCCCAGCTCCAGTGACTTTGGTCCATTCTCAAACTTGGGTGCAGGCTGCGTAGAGTTTGGACATTCACATGATTGCCTCATGTTTTTTTCTGGGTGCTCCAGTTTCCTCCCACATTCAAAAGGTGTGCTCCAATAAACAGCCCCTCGTGTGTATGGGTGGAAGTAGAATTTGGGGCATTAATCTGTTAGGTGGAAATAAGTGGGGGAATCTGACTGATGGCATTACTATGAGTCCCATTGGGCTGAAAGGCCATTTGTGGTGAAAATTTGTGAATTATATGAGAACTTATGGCTTCAATTGATCATTGAAAACATTAAACAAGTGCCAAAAGATAAATTCCATTAATTAAGCAGTTTGGAAGCAAAGAGGGAGGATCAATTAATTATTCTTCCCTAAAATGGTCAAGTTATTTATGGGTTATGTTGCTATAACATCTCTACAACTAAGTATGATATTGAGTGTGTAACCTTGAAAAATGTTAAATGTGCTGATTTCACCTATTAGCCAATAATTTTTCATATCCCCTCTGGGAAGAATCAGCTATCAATGGTTTTTCTACTGCTTACAATGTTTTTGTTCTGGTCTATTATATACTTTGGCAATGACTCGAGTACATAGCTTGAAGTGCAGAGAACTTTCTATATAGACTTATACAGAACAAAAACGGGCCCTTCAGCCCACCTTGTCCATGCCAGGTATTATCTATAAATGCTAATGCTACTTTCCAAGAATTTTCCATAGCTTTTAAGCCATGGCATTTTGGGTAGTCACCCAAAAATTTCTCACATATTGTGAGAGTACCTGCACCATCCACTCTGACAATATGTTCTAGTTGTCAAACACGTTCTTGGTGAAAATCTCAAATCCTCAAAATAGCTCTCATCCTTTGTTTTAAACCTATACCTTCTGCTTATAGACACCTACATAGAGGGGTAAGTTCCTGCCTTTCTCCTTATCTATATGCTTCATAATTTGGAATACATCAATTTAGCTGCCCATCTACCACCATCGCTCCAAAGCAAGCCAACACAGCATAACTAGTCTTTCCTGGCAACTGACGTGTTCCATTTCTGGTAATGTCCTGGTAAATCTCCTCTATAGGGATATGGACCATGGACAAACAGATGGGATCAGTCCGCTTGGCATTATGGTCAATGCAGACATTGTGGATGAAAGGCCTTTTCCCTTTTTCAATGCTGTACTTGTTCTCCACATATTTGCTGATTAAATCAGTGACGGCAATGGTGCATTCGATACAGCTGGCTGCTGAGTTCTTGAGTACAGAGCAATCTACTGACTTCACGCAGTCATTTAGGACAGTTTTCTCAGGCTAGAGAAATAGGGCTTGTCCATTCCACTGTTTTCACATTTCTTCATCATTTATTAAACATCCCACCACCTGATTCCTCCCAGCACTTGCATTTCTAATTAGTTTAAAGCCAGTATGTAGCCTTATTTATGCTTTATCCCAGTGTGGATCGGATAAAACTTTTTGTGATTGAACTGCTCTCTTTTTTCTCCCCGGTACAGGTGTCATCGCTCCAGAATTGCAATTCACTTCTGACCACACTACTCAATAAGCCAATGCATTTATCTTATTAACTCTCTGCCACTTTGCACAAGTTTTCAGTAATAATTTAATGATTATTACCCGTGTGGTTCTGTTTTTCTTGCCCCAAGGTGCTCATAATCCCTCAGAGGAAGCTTCTTCCTCATCTTACCTACGTTGTTAGTCTCATTTGCTCTATCACAACTGGATCCTCCTCTTTCCATTCTGCATTCTCCACAAGCCCAGAAAAGAAATCCATAACCCTGGCACTGTGCATGCAACACACATTCCGTACTCTGTCTTTGCTGCAGGGACAGCAAGGATAGCGCAGCAGTTTGCACAACGCTGTTACAGTGCTAGCGACTGGGGTTTGAATCCAGCGCTGTTTGATATCAGTTTGTACATTCTCCCCATGTCTACGTGGATTTCCTTCAGGAGCTCTGGTTTCCTCCCATCGTTCAAAAATGTACCAGGGTTGTAGATCAATTGGGTGTAACCGGCTGGCATGGGTTCATGGGCCAAATAGGCAGTATGTCTAAATTAAAAATTTATCATATCTGTTGTCCTAACTATGCTATTACCTATGACTATACATTTATGCACTGCTTAATGCCTGTTCGGGCAATGTCCAACCACATATACGTCTGTGACCCCATAATTATTCAGTTACCTCAAGCAAGTCCACAGCAATTTAGAAAAAGTGATCACTGGCTATAGGAAATTTTATACTGTATACCCAAACTGATTCGACTGTTCCGCTCTCTCCCCACAGCCCCATGTCCGTCCCCACACTGATTCCACTGCCCTGCTCTCTCCCTATAGCCCCCTGTCGCTCCCTACACTGATGCCCCTGCCCTGTTCTTTCCCCACAGCCCTGTGTTGGGCCCCACAGCTCCGTGTCTGTCCCCACACTGATCCCACTGTTTCCCTTTTTCCCCCACAGACTCATGTTGGTCCCCACAGTGATCACATTGCCCCGCTCTCTTCCCACAGCCCCATGTCAGTCCCCATACCAATCCCACTGCCCTGCTCTCTCCCCACAGCCCCATGTCAGTCCTCACACTGATCCCTACTTACAAATAAAAAGTTTACAGATATACTACAGTATCCCATATAGCTTTGTTAAGTGTATAGTTCACACAACATCCACATCACGTAACATCCAATTTCATAGCACATGTTGTTGGCGTTAGCAGCGCATACCTGAATTAATTTCTCTCTTCACTACCCCCCCTCCCCCCAGCAACCCAACACAGGAATGACCCCTCTACCATGGTGCTTTGAACAGTTTGTATGTCCTCCCTCCAATCATACCCTCATCCAAACAGGGAGAAGGAACCTTCTGCCAACCAGGCAAAGGTTAGGCCTAAGGTCTTCTAGAACTGATCGAAGAGTCATGAGTGCTGCTTGGAACACAGTGACTGAGTAATAATGTGGTGGAACATTGTATTACAGTCATTGTTCTGATTGGCCCACTCCTGAAACTGTAACTCCTCTCCCTCCAGGATTCTTAATAAAGGCAGTATCACTCAATCCTCTCCCTCAGTACTGTCTTGGAATCAGGCCAAGAGCATGTAAGATATGATTAAGTTTATAGTGATTAAAGCCTGTTAATCTTGACTTCTGGTCTGTCGAGTCTAATTGATAGTGCTACAAACTTACTATAAACTTACATTCAGGAAGAGGAAGATAAGAGACACCTGCTGGTTGTACAAGTCAGCCACCGCCTTTTCCAGATGAATTGAGATTGTGATACTTACTCAGCTGCTATGGGGTTCCTGCAAAAGCAGTACCAGGGCCAGGTAGTTTCTGGGCAGCCATCAACAAGCACCTGGTGAGTCTGTTGGCTAATACATTTGAGCATTGGAGGAGTTGGGGAAAGCTTGTGGTTGCACCAGCATCATGGCAGCCGTCTACCAGGAGGAACTGATCAGGGACCCTTGCGTGGCTGGGCTTGGGTCTGATCATATCAGATAAAGACGCTTGGAGAAGGGTGATCGTACCCAGCAGGATGTGGCCAATCTCACCAGGGCACTAGAGAAGGCCCAACAGAATGCGGAGGCTTACTCCATCAGCTGCGGGGCCACCACGTGGGGAGTTCAGGTACCACCATCTTGGGCTGCCATCGACAGCACCTTAAGTGCTATTATTGCAGCCAGACGAAACACCTGTGGAAGAACTGCCCTGTCAGAAGTGTAACCTGCCCCAACTGTGGAAGAAAAGGACACTACACAAGTCTATGTAGGTCTAGCTATTCCCCTTGCAGCGCCGCGTGTGAACAGTGACCATCACTTCCAGCCCCATTTCCAGTCATGGGAAATAGCGTGATGGGGGCCTGAGCACGACAGTGAATTCACTTCTGGTGGCGACCGTGTGCGAACTATCTTCAAGGTGGACATCGAGGGGGCAGCTATCTTCGAGGCGGACATCTTGGAGGTTGCCGATGAGCACATACAGTAGCAGTGAGTCAGACAATGAACTGACACTGGTATCCATCGTACTGGATCAGAGCAGCCCATATCAATTAGCAAGGTCCACCATGGACATTGAGGTAAATGGCCGTATAACAAACTACTTGTTCAACATGGGAAGCACTGAAAGCTTCATACACCCAGGTACTGTAGAGCACTGCTCCCTCACAGTGACCACAGTCCAGTGTAAAATCTCATTAGCCTCCAAATCCCATTAAACTGAAACCTGAGGGAGCTGAACAGTAACACTAACCGTGGGTTGCATGAAGTACAAGAATTTTAAATTGCTTGTGATGCCACAACTCACTTTCAGTGCCAACTTAAAAGTGTTCTTAGGACACTGCCCTAAGCAAATGTAGCCCCTGCTGAAGCTCCCACTCCCCCAAAACCTCAAAGCCCTGAAAAGATGCCTAGATTCTTTTCATACAATGCTCAATGGGTCCTAAATTATGCCGACAAAGCCCGCACTGGTAAAAACAACTACTTTTTCCCCATTGGCAGAAGCCCAAGCGGCCTTCACACACATCAAAGGCAACATTGCCAAGGCGGCGATGCACCCATAGATGAATCCATCCCATTCCAGGTGGAGCACGATGTGTCTGACTTTGCCTTGGCTGCCATGCTCAACCAGATGGCTCTGAACTCTGACACTCAGCTGCTGAGTAAGATGCCCAGGCTATAGTGGAAGCTGTGCGCCACTAGAGGCGTAACCTAGCTGGCAAACTTCACCCTGCTGACTGACTAACATGCAGTCACATTTATGTTTATCAACAAACAGTGAGGAAAAATTAAGAATAACAAGATCCTGAGGTGCAGAATTCAACTGTTCACCTCTAACTATGAGATCTTGTACCGGCCCAGGAAGCTCAATGAGCCTCCCAATGCCCCATCCTGGGTTTACCTGCACAGCATGTAAGAAGATCCCCTCCAAGGCTTTTACAACAGCTTCTGCCACCCTGGGGTCACCAGCTCGATCACTTTGTGAGAGCCTGCAACCTCCCACTTGATTGGGGGCATCAGGGAGCTGACCCACAGCTGCCCGGTCTGTACGGAGTGCAAGCTACACTTCTACCAGCCGGAGAAAGCTCACCTGATCAAAGCCACCACCCCCTTCAAACTTCTAAGTATGGACTTCAAGGTCCCCTTCCCTCCATGAACTGGAACCCCCCACCCCTTCCCCATGAGGCTTGCCATGAGGCTACAAGCCTCCATTACAGATCTGCATAATGTGTGTCAGCTCCCTGCTGGCAACCAGTCTAATCAAACAGGAACTCTAATCAAGGTCTTGCTAGTGGCCATGCAAACATGATCACTATCATTACATCTTCCTTTCTTAAAACAAAGTAGCTTACTTTCAACTAACAAGTTTTCTTTGTATTGTTATGAGCCCAAAGAACCCCAAAACCCGCAGCAATAGACATTCACCAAGACAAGTGGTTTTTAAAACAAAAGTTATTTTTAATCAATTTTAAACATAAAATAGAATCAAACTTTAACATAACTATATTTAATTAACCCAAATTAACCCCCTTCTAATTCTAAACACACGTGTATGTAATGTATGTGTAAATTTAAGAAAAGTTCTTTGGTTCACAGTTCAACCTCACTTTTCCTTCTTCCAAGTTCTCTGGATGCAGGCAATTCTTATACTGTGCACAGAATTTAATATGTATAAAGTTCACCAGGCTTTGGTGCTCGAAAGGTAAATGTTTACCACTCAGGAAGGTTCTTGTAGGGTTTGCAGAGAGAGATTTGTTGTTCCAGGATTTCCACAACTGAGGTACCACCATTAGTCACCTCAATGTCTCGCTGATGAAACTTGTCCCCATCAAGGTTTTCCAGATGGTAACCTCTTTCTTTCAGGTTACGGCAGAGCACCTTCTGTTCCTCTTATTCCAAGAGAAACATCAGACAGATAGCACTTCCAGCCATCCACTGCTTTTCGAACTTTTCATCAGTTTCAACCAGCTCTTCTTGGCTTGCACTGTGTCTCACACAGACACAAGCTGAGAGGGCCTCTCTTCTCTCTGTCTATCTCTCTCTCCAACTGGCTTCCAGAAAGCCCCATGTGACTCACTTGCAAAACTCCCACCTTCCTCAGTAAACAACAGGAGTTCTTTCTTCTGCTCAAGCTGTTGTTTGATAAACAAAACCCTTCCTGTAAGCACCCTGCAGAAAGATACTTTTAACTATCCTAGCTCCAGTTCCAAACAACGGTCATTCATTTTATGAAGTCAGTTCAATTAACACCTACTCATGAAAGGTGCATAACATTCTCCAGAGATCTTCAATATTTCTTCAGCCTTTCAAATAAGATGTTTTAAAATGTGTGTATGTATGTAACCTACTCTAAATCTTACCAAATTCCATAAAATATTATAATCATTACACCTCCCTTTCTTTAAAGGAATTTTAACTCTGAGTTAAAATTCAGTAATAACTAAACTGTCTTTAAAATCACTAAAAAATTAACAATTTACAATATATACATGTTATAATAAAGTTACAATATTGAGAGCATTTTATACATGATCAATTTTAACATCTTGACAGATAATCTGCTATATTATTTGAACCTCTGATGTGAATAATTTGCAGATGATCTTCTTGTAATATCAAACTCCAGTTTAACAATCTTTGTTCTGGTTCTTCATTTTATTCAAAAACACGAAAGGATTGTGGTCAGTAAATACCACAATTGGTTCTTGAGATGTACTGAAATACACATCAAAATTCTGCTGAGGTAACAGGATAGACAATAGTTCTTTTTCAATAGTGGAATAGTTTCTTTGATGAACATTGAATTTCTTTAAGGTTACCCTCACAAGATTTTGATTCCATAATCTCATGATCCACCATTTCCTCCACTCTGTCAACAGCCAACACCTCTGATACAGATTGTTCTCCACTACCATTATTCTCATAATAAGGTTTCAACATATTTATGTGATAAACTTGAGTTTTATTCCTTCTATCTGGAGTGTTAACAACATAGTTAACATCATTCAATTTTGATTTAACTGTGTACGGACCAGAAAATCTAGCTTTCAAAGGATTGTCATGTGTTGGAAACAAAATCAAAACTTTACTTCCTACCTTAAAATTCCTGACTTGAGCTTTCCTATCAAATAAATGCTTCATTTTACCCTGAACCATTTCTAAATTCTCTTGAGCTAACATCCACACTTTTTGTAGCCTATCCTTTAGAAACATAATCCAGCAAGTCCAACTGCACATCCTCATTCACCCACTGTTCTTTTATCAACATTAAAGGTCCTCTAACCTGATGTCCAAACACAATTTCAAAAGGGCTGAAACATAATGACTCCTGCACAGCCTCCCTTGCTGCAAACAATAGTAAATGAATACCTTCATCCCAATCTTTCCCATTCTCCAATCAATAAATCCTCATCATATTTTTAAGAGTTGAATGAAATCTTTCTAAAGCTCCCTGGGTTTCAGGATGATGTGCAGATGAAGTGATCTGTTTTATTCCCAACTCATAAATTAATTGTTGAAACAATCCAGACATAAAATTAGATCCCTGATCACTCTGAATTTCTTTAGGTAATCCAAACATTGTGAGAAATCTTTCGAAGCCTTTACCACCATTTTGGCTTTAATATTTCTTAATGGTTGTCAGACTATGGCTTTACCCTACCCTCAATTTAGTCTATGTGTCGTCTGAGTCCAGCGTGCTCGTTGAATGAAGTGATAGGAGAAGGTATTCGGTTCAACGATCAGTTTATTACACAGCACAAGAATAAAGCTTAACAGAGCTCTGGTTCAGTCATTAGTTCATAGGTCACCTGCACAGTGAGCTATTCCCCAAGACTGACCTCTACTGTCCAGTCTCTACAGTTTATATAGCTCAACCTTATCATACAGAACAAAAGTTGGCTTTCTTTGCTAGATTTCTTGCATAAGATTTATCACAAGTAATTTCCTGCTCTGCAGATATCTGGGGTGTAGAGCTCCCATCTTAATCCTCAAGGCCAGAATATCCTGTTGTTTTGATCAGAAATCAATTCACCCCAGATATTTCTAATTATTTCTTTGTTCTCATTTGGCCATGTTCTTCTGTTCTACTCAACACCTCCTTTTGCCTTCTTACTGAGTTATTCCATTCTCTTTGTTTCTGACAGTCTCTTTCAGGATTCTCTTTGTTCTTGTCTGGCCATTGTCTCCTGTGCTAATCAACACCTCCTTTTGCCTTAACTTCCTACTAAATTGTTTCATACACATTCTCTCTTTTGTATTTTGGGAGCAGCCAATTCTAAACCTACTGTAATCAGCCAACTGTGGAGCCCCTTACTTACATTACTCTTTCCCTTCACCATGAGATAAATATTAAATTGTTACATAGTACTGGATTCATGTATACAAAATGAATAGTACATAACCATATATTCTACATATTTTCTATGATTAATTAACCCCTATATTCCAACATGGTATAGCTTCTGGAAATCTTTTTATTAAATATTTTTTTTATTTTTCACACTGTGAACCATATCAACCAAAATACATACAAACATTTCCCTCTTAAATATATACAGTGGCATTTTCTCTGCTTTTTTCCCCTCTACCTCCCCTCCCCCCTCCAAAACTAATAAACATTCAGCATATACAATACAATAAAACAATTGAACAATGTCATCACACAATGAAAAATTAACAAGAAAAATGTGTCATCTACTTTTACACACTGGATCAAGTCATTTTGTCTTCTTATCATTTTAGGGGGTGGAGGTCCGAGGCAAATGTCCTCTCTGTTATGTTCCATGTACGGTTCCCAATTTTTTTTCAAATAATGTGACTTTATTTTTTAAATATGTTATTTTTTCCAATGGAATACATTTATTCATTTCCATGTACCATTGCTGTACTCTCAGGCTCTCTTCTGATTTCCAAGTTGACATTATACATTTTTTTGCTACAGCTCAGGCTATCATAATAAATCTTTTTTGCACTTCATCCAGTTTGAGGCCTAATTCTTTACTTCTTATATTACTTAGAAGAAAGATCTCTGGATATTTTGGTATTTTTTTTGTGATTTTATTTAATACCTGATTTAGATCTTCCCAAAACTTTTTCACTTTCCCAAATTGCATGTACTGTTCCAGTTTTCTACTTACAGCAAAAACATCTATCTGATAATGTTGGATCCCATTTTTTTAACTTTTGGGGTGTGATATATAATCTGTGCAACCAATTATACTGCATCATGCGTAACCTTAGTGTTTCTTTTATTCTTCATAGTTCCAGAACATAACTTTTCCCATGTTTCATTTATTATCTTTATGTTTGAATCTTTTTCCCACTTTTGTTTGTGTTTATAGCTTATTTCATTATTTTCCTTCTCTTGCAGCTTGATGTACATGTTCATTATAAATCTTTTTATTATCATTGTTTCTGTAATCACATGTTCAAAGCTGCTTCCTTCTGGTAATCTCAGTCTGTTTCCCAATTTATCCTTTAAGTAGGCTTTCAGTTGATGGTATGCAAACATTGTACCATGAGTTATTCCATATTTGTACTTCATTTGTTCAAATGTTAATAAATTATTTCCCAAAAAAACACTTTTATATTCTTTTAATTCCTTTTCTCTCCCATTCTCTAAAGGAAAGGTTATCTATTGTAAAAAAAAGATTAGCTGATTTTGCATCAATAATAATTTTGGTAGTTGGTAATTTGTTTTTTTTTCCTTTCTAAGTGAATCTTCTTCCATATATTGAGTAAATTATGCAATACTGGTGAGCTTTTATATCGTACCAGCTTTTCATCCCACTTATAAAGTATATGTTCCGGCACCTTCTCCCCTATTTTATCTAGCTCTATCTTAGTCCAATCTGGTTTTCCCCTTGTCTGATAAAAATCTGATAAATACCTTAATTGTGCTGCTCTATAATAATGTTTAAAGTTTGGTAACTGCAAACCACCTTGGTTGTACATCTCTGTTAATTTATCTAATGCTATCCTTGGTTTTCCCCTTTCCATAAAAATTTCCTTATTATTCTCTTTAGTTCATTAAAGAATTTCTCTTTTAAGGGAATTGGTAACGATTGAAATAAGTATTGTATCCTTGGGAAGACATTCATTTTAATGCAATTTACCCTCCCTATCAACGTTAGCAGTAATTCTTTCCAATGTTCGGAGTCTTCCTGCAGTTTCTTTATTAGTGGCTGATAATTTAATTTGTACAAGTGGCTTAAATTATTATCTAACCTAATACCTAGGTATTGGATTGCTTGTGTTTGCCATTTAAATGGTGAATCTTTTTAAAATTCTGTATAATCCGCATTACTCATTGGCATCACTTCACTTTTATTTGCGTTGATCTTGTACTCCAATATTTCTCCATATTCCTTCAATTTCTTATGTAGTTTTTTTATTGATATTTCTGGTTCTGTTAAGTATACTATGATGTCATCTGCAAATAAACTGATTTTATACTCCTTCTCCTTTATTTTTATCCCTTTTATTTTATTTTCTGTTCTTATCAGTTCTGCCAATGGTTCTATTGCTAAAGCAAACAGTGAGGGAGATAATGGACATCTCTGCCTAGTTGACCTACTTAATTAAAATTGGTTCAATACATAACCATTTACTGTTACCTTCGTCAGTGCTCCATTATATAATGTTTAATCCAATTAATTTTTTTTTTGGTAGATTGAACCTCTGTAATACTTTGAATAAATAATTCCATTCTACCCTGTCAAAGGCTTTTTCTGCATCTAAAGCAACAGCCACTGTTGGTATCTTATTTCCTTGAACTGCATGAATTAGATTAATAAATTTACAGACATTGTCCGCTGTTCATCTTTTCATAATAAATCCAGTTTGATCTTGTTTTACTATTTTTGGTACATAGTCAGGCAATCTGTTTGCTAATAATTTTGCTATTATCTTATAATCTGAATTAAGTAGAAATATTGGTCTATATGATGCTGGTATTAGTGGATCCTTCCCCATCTTTGGTATTACTGTAATTGTTGCTGTCTTACATGAATCTGGCAAGTTTTGTGTTTCTTCTATCTGGTTCATTACTTCCAGGAGAGGAGGCATTAATAACTCTTTAAATGTTTTATAGAATTGTATTGGGAATCCATCCTCTCCAGGTGTTTTATTGTTCAGCAGCTTTTTTAATATGTCCTGTACTTCCTCTATTTCAAATGGTCTTATCAGTTTATTTTGTTCCTTTTCTTGCAATTTTGGCAGTTCAATTTTATCTAAAAACTCTTCTATTTTATCATCTTTCCCCTCATTCTCAGTTTGGTATAATTGTTCATAAAATTCATTAAAGTTCTCATTAATCTCCATTGGATTATATTTAATTTGTTTGTCCTTTTTCCTTAATGCCAATACAGTTCTTTTAGTTTGTTCTGTTTTAAGTTGCCAGGCTAATATTGTGTGTGTTTATTCTCCTAGTTCATAATACTTTTGCTTTATTTTCATTATGTTCTTCTCCACCTTATACGTTTGTAATGTTTCGTATTTTATATTTTTGTCCGCCAGTGCTCTTTTTGTTATATCATCCCTTGTTGCTAGTTCTTTTTCTGTACTTACTATCTCCCTTTCAAATTGTTATAATTCCCGATTGTAGTCCTTTTTCATCTTAGTTACATAACTTAGTATCTGCCCTCTAAAGAAAGCTTTCATTGCATCCCATAATATAAATTTGTCTTCCACTGATTCCATATTTATTTCAAAGTACATTTTAATTTGGTGTTCAATAAACTCTCTAAATTCTTGCCTTTTAAGTAGCATGGAGTTTAACCTCCATCTGTATGTTCTTGGTGGGATGTTCTCCAGTTCTATTGCTAATAACAGGGGTGAATGATCAGATAGCAATCTAGCTTTATATTCAGTTTTCCTAACTCTCCCTTGAATATGGGCCGACGACAAAAAAATATCAATGCTTGAGTATGTTTTTTGACTACTCCAATAAAATAAGTATTCCTTCTCCCTTGGGTGCTGCCTCCTCCAAATATCCATAAGTTTCATTTCCTGCATTGATTTAACCATAAATTTGGCCACTTTATTCTTTTTGCTAGTCTTTTGTCCAGTTTTATCCAACATTGGATCCAAATTAAGGTTAAAATCCCCTCCTATCAATATATCTACAATCTTCAAAAAAAAAATTGCATAAACTTTTGATCCTCTTCATTAGGTGCATATATATTGAGCAAATTCCAAAGTTCTGAATATATCTGATACTTTATCATTACATACCTCCCTGCTGGATCTATTATTTCCTCCTCTATTTTGATTGGAACATTTTTATTAATTAATATAGCTACACCTCTGGCATTTGAATTATATGATGCCGCCGCTACATGTCCTACCCAGTCTCTCTTTCATTTATTATGTTTCACTTCAGTTAGATGTATTTCCTCCACAAATGCTATGTCTATTTTTTTCTTTTTTTCAGTAAATTTAATAGCCTCTTCTGTTTAATTTGGTTATGTATTCCAATAATATTTATAGTCATATAATTCAACATGGCCATCTCATACCCTGTTTACACCTAAATTCCACTTCCTCACCACCACCATCCCCCTTTTCCCCATTTTCATCTTTCAGCTTTCCCTTTTTAAACTCAATGTATGACAATACATTTAAAACAACCCCCACATCCAATATTCCCTTAGCCACAAATGTGACCCCCCCCCTCTCTGAGTTGCCCCTTATCCCTTGCCAGGCAACCACAACTCCCCTCTCTGTTTGGTTTGCAAACCCGCCCGCAAGTTTCAACTGATTTTGCAGTGACGGTTATTCTCTCCCACCCAACCACCCCCCACAGAAAAGACTGTTTTTTACACATATAACAAAGCTCACCCTCTTTTTTTCCCCCTTACTTTTTTTCTTCCCTTCTCTTTCCATTCTTTAGTTCTTACATATACATTATTTTTACATCTTTATATGTATTTTATCGCTGTTCTTCATTCTTGTTACATCTGTTCATCTCTCCTTCTGTCCTGCAGGTGTTCTGCAAATTCTCGTGCTTCCTCCGGATCCGAGAACAGTCTGTTTTGCTCCCCCGGGATAAATATTTTAAGCACAGCTGGATGTCTTAACATGAATTTATAACCATTTTAATGGATCGTTTTTGCTGTATTTAACTCCTTCCTCTTCTTTAAGAGTTGAAAACTTATGTCTGGGTAAAAAAATATTTTTTGACCCTTGTATTCCAATGGTTTATTATCTTCTCTAATTTTATTCCTTGCCCTTTCCAATATATTTTCTCTTGTCGTGTATCTCAGAAATTTTACTAGAACAGATCTTGGTTTTTGTTGTGGCTGTGGTTTTGGGGCTAGTGTTCTGTGTGGCCTTTCTATTTCCATTCCTTCCTGTATTTCTGTCATTCCCAGGACCTTTGGGATCCATTCTTTCATAAATTCTTTCATATTTGTGCCTTCTTCATCTTCCTTTAGGCCCACTATCTTTATGTTGTTTCACCTATGTCGGACTCCGGCTTTACCCTACCCTTAATTTAGTCTATGTGTCGTCTGAGTCCATCATATTCGTTAAATGAAGTGATAGGAGAAGGTATTCAGTTCAACAATCAGTTTATTACACAGCACAAGAATAAAGCTTAACAGAGCTCTGGTTCAGTCATTAGTTCATAGGTCACCTGCACAGTGAGCTATTCCCCAAGACTGACCTCTACTGTCCAGTCTCTACAGTTTATATAGCTCAACCTTATCATACAGAACAAAAGTTGGCTTCCTTTGCTAGATTTCATTATCATACAGAACAAAAGTTGGCTTTCTTTGCTAGATTTCTTGCATAAGATTTATCACAAGTAATTTCCTGCTCTGCAGATATCTGGGGTGTAGAGCTCCCATCTTAATCCTCAAGGCCAGAATATCCTGTTGTTTTGATCAGAAATCAATTTCATACCCCAGATATTTCTAATTATTTCTTTGTTCTCATCTGGCCATATTCTCCTGTTCTACTAAACACCTCCTTCTGTCTTAGCTTCTTACTGATTCCATTCTCTTTGTTTCTAACAGTCTCTGTCAGATTCTTCTTGTTTGTGCTAATCATCACCTCCTTTTGCCTTAACATTCCTACTAAATTGTTTCATACATATCCTCTCTTTTGTAATTTGGGAGCAGGCAATTCTAAACCTACTGTAATCAGCCAACTTTGCTACATACTGTGGCTGCCCCTTACTTACATTACTCTTTCCCTTCACCATGAGGTAAATATTAGATTGTTACATAGTACTGGATTCATGTATACAAAATGAATAGTCTTTGGCTTGGCTTCGCGGACGAAGATTTATGGAGGGGGTAAAAAGTCCACGTCAGCTGCAGGCTCGTTTGTGGCTGACAAGTCCGATGCGGGACAGGCAGACACGATTGCAGCGGTTGCAAGGGAAAATTGGTTGGTTGGGGTTGGGTGTTGGGTTTTTCATCCTTTGCCTTTTGTCAGTGAGGTGGGCTCTGCGGTCTTCTTCAAAGGAGGTTGCTGCCCGCCAAACTGTGAGGCGCCAAGATGCACGGTTTGAGGCGTTATCAGCCCACTGGCGGTGGTCAATGTGGCAGGCACCAAGAGATTTCTTTAGGCAGTCCTTGTACCTTTTCTTTGGTGCACCTCTGTCACGGTGGCCAGTGGAGAGCTCGCCATATAACACGATCTTGGGAAGGCGATGGTCCTCCATTCTGGAGACGTGACCCATCCAGCGCAGCTGGATCTTCAGCAGCGTGGACTCGATGCTGTCGACCTCTGCCATCTCGAGTACTTCGACGTTAGGGGTGTAAGCGCTCCAATGGATGTTGAGGATGGAGCGGAGACAACGTTGGTGGAAGCGTTCTAGGAGCCGTAGGTGGTGCCGGTAGAGGACCCATGATTCGGAGCCGAACAGGAGTGTGGGTATGACAATGGCTCTGTATACGCTTATCTTTGTGAGGTTTTTCAGTTGGTTGTTTTTCCAGACTCTTTTGTGTAGTCTTCCAAAGGCGCTATTTGCCTTGGCGAGTCTGTTGTCTATCTCATTGTCGATCCTTGCATCTGATGAAATGGTGCAGCCGAGATAGGTAAACTGGTTGACCGTTTTGAATTTTGTGTGCCCGATGGAGATGTGGGGGGGCTGGTAGTCATGGAGGGGAGCTGGCTGATGGAGGACCTCAGTTTTCTTCAGGCTGACTTCCAGGCCAAACATTTTGGCAGTTTCCGCAAAGCAGGACGTCAAGCGCTGAAGAGCTGGCTCTGAATGGGTAACTAAAGCGGCATCATCTGCAAAGAGTAGTTCACGGACAAGTTTCTCTTGTGTCTTGGTGTGAGCTTGCAGGCGCCTCAGATTGAAGAGACTGCCATCCGTGCGGTACCGGATGTAAACAGCGTCTTCATTGTTGGGGTCTTTCATGGCTTGGTTCAGCATCATGCTGAAGAAGATTGAAAAGAGGGTTGGTGCGAGAACACAGCCTTGCTTCACGCCATTGTTAATGGAGAAGGGTTCAGAGAGCTCATTTCTGTATCTGACCCGACCTTGTTGGTTTTCGTGCAGTTGGATAATCATGTTGAGGAACTTTGGGGGACATCCGATGCGCTCTAGTATTTGCCAAAGCCCTTTCCTGCTCACGGTGTCGAAGGCTTTGGTGAGGTCAACAAAGGTGATGTAGAGTCCTTTGTTTTGTTCTCTGCACTTTTCTTGGAGCTGTCTGAGGGCAAAGACCATGTCAGTGGTTCCTCTGTTTGCGCGAAAGCCGCACTGTGATTCTGGGAGAATATTCTCGGCGACACTAGGTAGTATTCTATTTAGTAGAATCCTAGCGAAGATTTTGCCTGCAATGGAGAGCAGCGTGATTCCCCTGTAGTTTGAGCAGTCTGATTTCTCGCCTTTGTTTTTGTACAGGGTGATGATGGTGGCATCACGAAGATCCTGAGGCAGTTTACCTTGGTCCCAACAAAGCTTGAAAAACTCATGCAGTTTGGCATGCAGAGTTTTGCCGCCAGCCTTCCAGACTTCTGGGGGGATTCCATCCATACCTGCTGCTTTGCCACTTTTCAGTTGTTCGATTGCCTTATATGTCTCATCCAGGGTGGGAACCTCATCCAGTTCTAGCCTTAGGGGCTGTTGAGGGAGCTGGAGCAGGGCGGAATCTTGGACTGAGCGGTTGGCACTGAAAAGAGATTGGAAGTGTTCTGACCATCGGTTGAGGATGGAGATCTTGTCGCTGAGGAGGACTTTGCCGTCTGAGCTGCGTAGCGGGCTTTGGACTTGGGGTGAGGGGCCGTACACAGCCTTTAGAGCCTCGTAGAAACCCCTGAAGTCGCCAATGTCTGCGCTGAGCTGGGTTCGTTTGGCGAGGCTAGTCCACCACTCATTTTGGATCTCCCGGAGTTTGCGCTGAAGATGGCTGCATGCGCGACGGAAGGCTTGTTTCTTCTCTGGACAGGATGGCTTTGTAAGGTGAGCCTGGTGGGCAGCTCACTTCTTTGCCAGCAGCTCCTGGATTTCCTGGCTGTTTTCGTCAAACCTGTCCTTGTTTTTCCTGGAGGAGAAGCCCAGTACCTCTTCAGTGGATTGCAGTATGGTAGTCTTCAACTGATCCCAGAGGGTTTCAGGGGACGGGTCCGTGAGGCGGGTTGCAACGTCGAGCTTTGCTTTGAGGTTTGCCTGGAAGTTTCCTCTCGCTTCGTCTGACTGCAGGTTTCCAACATTGAACCTCTTTCTGGGGGCTTTATTGTTCCTGGGCTTTGGCTTGAAGTGAAGGTTGAGCTTGCAGCGAACCAGCCGGTGGTCAGTGTGGCATTCCGCGCTAGGCATGACCCTGGTGTGGAGCACATCTTGTTTGTCACTTTCTCGCACCAGGATGTAGTCCAGGAGGTGCCAGTGTTTGGATTGGGAATGCATCCAGGTGGTCTTAAGGCTGTCCCTCTGCTGAAAAAGGGTGTTTGTAATGACAAGTCGCTGTTCTGCGCAGAGCTCCAACAGGAGGCGCCCATTGTTGTTGCACTTGCCGACGCCATGCTTGCCCAGGATTCCTGGCCAGGTTTCTGAGTCTTTGCCGACACGAGCGTTGAAGTCGCCCAGGATGACAACCTTGTCGGCTGTAGGGGTACGTTGGATGAGGTTGCGCAGGTCGGTGTAGAACTTGTTCTTTTCTGCTGGTTCCGCCTGGAGGGTTGGAGCATAGACACTGATGGGGGTGATGTGACGCTTTTTTTGAAGTGGGAGTCGCATGGACATGATTCGGTCCGAGAGGCCTGTCGGAAGGTTTTCGAGTTTGGAGGCAATGAAGCTCTTGACCATGAAGCCTACACCAGATAGGCGTCGTTCATCCAAAGGCTTGCCAGACCAGTAGAGTGTGTAGCCCGCGCCGCGTTCTTGGAGGCTGCCTACATCTGCCAGGCGGACTTCACTGAGAGCGGCTATGTCGATGTCAAGTCTGAGGAGTTCATGTGCAATGAGGGCAGACCGACGTTCAGGTCGGTGGCTGTCAGCCTTGTCTAGCATGGTTCTGATGTTCCAGCATGCTAGCTTGAGTTTGTGAGCATCTTTTGAGGGGGAGGATGTGGAGGGGGAGGACGTGGAGCGGGAGGACGTGGAGGGGGAGGACGTGGACCTGTCCTCGGGCCTGCGCAAAGGAGCTTTTAGGTGGAGTGCAGTGCGCGCAGTACTGGCCCCACCCTTTACACCCATGGTTTGTGTGCCGTGGCCAAGCAAGCTGGGACGTGGCAGCGAGGTCCTTGGGTCGTAGGTTTTATATCGGAGTGGCCTTCTCCTATGCAGGTTTCTTACCCGGGCTGGAGGGGCCTGCCTCCCCTCCTAGGTCGGTCCATACTGCCTGGACCGGGGCCGAGGCCGCCGCAGTTCACCCTGTGCCTGGATTGGGGCCTCCGCCTCCCACTCTCTGCCCGGATCGGGGCCTTCGCCTGCCCCACTCGACCGAGGCCGGGGCCGCCGTCTCCCCCTTGCTCCTGCCCGGATCGGGGCCGCCGCCGTCTACCCTTCGCCCGGACCGGGGCTGGGGCCGCTGCTGCTCTCCCTGTGCCCGGACTGGGGCCGCCGCCTCCCACTCCCTGTCCGGACCGGGGCCTCCGCCTGCCTCACTCGACCGAGGCCGGGGCCGCCGTCTCCCCCTTGCTCCTGCCCGTATCGGGGCCGCCGCCGTCTACCCTTCACCCGGACCGGGGCCGGGGCTGCTGCTGCTCTCCCTGTGCCTGGACTGGGGCCGCCGCCTCCAACTCTCTGCCCGTATCGGGGCCTCCGCCTGCCTCACATGACCGAGGCCGGGGCCGCCGTCTCCCCCTTGCTCCTGCCCGTATCGGGGCCGCCGCCGTCTACCCTTCGCCCGGACTGGGGCCGGGGCCGCTGCTGCTCTCCCTGTGCCTCTACATATTCTACATATTTTCTATGATTAATTAACTCCTATATTCCAACAGTCCCCCTTTTGGTCTCATGAAAATGAGACCAACCACCAGTTAACTTATGGGACCGGGACCTCAGGAGTTTTGGCAAAGACCGGCATCCCCGACCCCTTATTAAACTTAACCTCATAAACTTAGCCATTATGAACACACTTCAGTCCAGTGGGGACCCCAACACAGTATTCAGGAAAGTCAGTCCAATCCACAAAGTATTGTTCCGGTTCGTTATGGGCCCCCCAGGCTGACCGCAAACACTTTGTACAGTTGTTTCCTTCTCTAGACCCTTCAAGAGCTAGGAACAACATCATCCATAGTCCCCACATAGTGTCCATCACAGCCCCCTAAATTCTGTTGACTTCAATATAGAAATATCACTTCAAGTACTGAAGTACAGTCACCGTAATCCAATAGTCTCTTTAAAGGGACCCGTTCAAAAAGTTCTTAGTCCATAGTTGCTTCACAGGTTCTCAGTCACTTCCGTTCGAATCTGTTCCAGTGTCCGTGTCGGTGGGTCCGTTGCTGCACACTGACTCCAATGATACCACGTCTCGCCTTTTCCCAGTAGTCGAACCGCGTGGGACGTTCTTTCCACCACTCTGTAGGGTCCTGTCCACCTGGGCTCCAACCACTTTCTCTTGATCACCTTTAGCAGAACCCACTCCGCGGCTGATGGTATCGGGGTTTCACCTTTCCGTTCGGTACTTGTAACCTGTTGTGAAAAAGCTGATACCAGAGCCGTTAGTTTATCATAATAAAGCTTACATTTCATTGGACTTACCTCTTCCTTTGTGGTATGAATCCCGGCTCCAGGTCCCGGAAACTGGTGCCCCGTTTGCAGTTCATACGGAGTAAATCCTGTCACATAACTTACCGAACTCCTTATTGACATCAATGCCAGGGGCAGCGCATCCACCCAATTTAATTTGGTCCTTGCCTGTACTTTCCCGATCTTACCTTTTATTGTTTGGTTCATTCTCTCCACTTTTCCTTGGGATTGTGGATGATACACCGTTCCAAAGGCATGTTTTAACCCCAACATCGTTTCTACCTCCTGTAAATCTTCATTCTTAAAATGACTTCCATTATCTGACCTGATCTTCCTAGGAAACCTGTGTGTAAGAATGTACTGGTTGATTAGGAACTTAATTACCATCTTTGCATCTTCTCTTTTGGCAGGGATTGCCTCAGGCCAACCTGTGAACACATCAACTGCTACTAAGAGGTATTGATATCCCCTTGCCCTCTCTATCATGTCCGTGTAATCAATTACAATTTCCTGCCCTGGTAACTTAGGCAACGGAAACTTTCCTTCGTGAGGTTTCACAGTCGCCTTGACATTATATGTTATACTTTACACTCTCTGATATGATTCTCCACCATCGCCGGCAGGAAGGGGTGCCACCAATGTACCAAATACCTTATCATCTGTTTCTTCCCACAGTGGGTTAACCCGTGCGCCTCCTCCAGGAGGGGTTTCATGAGTCCAGATGGTAATACTGGCCTACCGTCCATTGATCTCCACAGTCCTTGATCTTCGGTTGCCCCCCCTTTCTTTCCATACCATCATTTCCTGGGGTGATGCCTGCACTTGTTCCTGAATTATTGCTCCTACCTCACAAGGTGGCAATAAGTCATGTGCCATTCTATCTGCCTGCATCATAATAAACTGAGGGCCGTACCCTGCTGCCCTTTTTGCGGCCGTGTCCGCTTCCTGATTTCCCTGAGCTACCATTGTATCTGTTTTATCATGGCCCTTACATTTAATAACTGTTAATGCCCTTGGTTTCAAGAGGGTCTCAGCCAATTTCCTAACATCCTTCTCGTGTTTAATTGGGGTCCTTGCTGCTGTTAAAAACCCACTTCTAATCCATTGACTCAGCTCAACCTGTATTGTCCCTACCACATATGCCGAATCTGTATATATATTTACCTCCTTTCCTTCTCCCCATTCTAATGCTGCTATCATTCCCTGTAGTTCGGCCAGTTGTGCTGACTCCTTTCCTCTCACTGTCCCTGTAATAATTTCTTCATATCCTTCTGTGGTTCTCCATACTACTGCATAGGCGGCTTTTAATCCGTCCGTGGGATGTCTATAACAACAACCATCTGTAAATAAGGTTTCATCTGGTTCTCTCAAGGGTGAAGCCTGTAAATCAGGTCTTATTTTAATATCCCTTAGAACCCTCTTTTCACAACAGTGTGGTTCTCCCTCTCCCATATTGTCTGCCATATTAATGCCTTCATGGGTAAATGTAATATTTGGAGCATTCAGGATCTTTTCCAGTCTCGTCTGCCTCAGTGACGTCATTGTAAATGCTGTTGAGCTCACAAATGCTACAATACTGTGTGTTGTTAATACCGTCAGGGCATGTCCCATCACTATGTGTGCCACCTTTTGTAAAATCTTTGCTACCCCCGCTGCATGTCTCGTGCATGGTGGGTGTCTGTCTTCAGTCGGATCTAGTGTTATACTCACATACATGAGCACACATCTTCCATCCCCTTTTTTCTGAAAAAGGGCACCAACAATCATGTGTGCTTTTTCAGAAACATCCAAAAAGAAAGGGTGTCTATAATTTGGAATCGCCAAATCTATAGCGGTTGTAAGAGCTTGCTTAAGTAGAATAAAACTCATCTCAGCCTGTGCAGTCCAATCAAGTGTAGCTCCCAGATTCCTCATCCCCTGCTCATTCATCAAAGTTCACAGTGGATGTGTCAACTCACCATACGATGGGATAAACTGCCTACTATAACCTGTCAAACCCAAAAACGAAAGCATTTCCTTGACTGTCTTTGGTTTTGGATGATGTAGTATCGCTGTACGATGCACAGGGGATATCCCTGTACCTTTCACTGAGACCATTCTTCCTAAAAAGGAGACTACTTGTCTACAACATTGCAACTTTAAACGAGAGACTTTAAAACCTGCCTTGAACAGCTGCACTAGCAGGAGTTTTGTGGCCTCCAAACAGGATACAGGCTCAGGTGCTGCCAATAAGATATCATCTACATACTGGATCAGAACTACCCAACATGACAGTACTAGCCCCCCCCCCAGCTGTTCTTTCAAAACCTGATTGAAAATCCCTGGGGATAAGATAAAGCCCTGCAGGAGTCGAGTATAACGTAACTTTATACCTCTATACATAAAGGAAAACACATCTCTAAACTGTTCTGCCCGCAGCAAACAAAAGAAAGCATTTGCTAAATCTATTCAAGAGAACCACTTGTGGTCTGGAGTTAAAGCAGTCATGGTGGTATATGGGTTCGGTACTGCAAATGTGGGTGTTCGCACAATACCATTAATGTGCCTTAAGTCATGGGCCATCCGATATTTGCCCGTGTCCTGTTTTGGAACAGGTAAGATGGGTGTATTCCAACTCGAACACAAATGCTCCAACACCCCTGAATACATTAGGCCATCAATGGTATCTGCCAGACCCACCTCAGCCTCGGGTTTATGGGGATACTGTGTCTGCCAAATGGGAGTATAATTTGAAAGTTCAAATGTTATGGGATCAACCTGCTGTCAAAAACCCACGTCTGCTGGTCCCACTGACCAAAGATCCTCAGGGATAGAATCTAACATAGGGGCAGAGTCGGGATGATCCATCCTTTCTCTACCATGAAAGCGTTCAATCTGTCTATGCTCAAGGAGGACCCGATCATTTGAAGGGTACAAAATCCTTTACGCCTGACCAGATAGAGAGAACTGCACTGTCGGTAATTGAGTGTCTGACCAGTCCCTCAAGGACATCAAGTTTTGACACATCAGTCCCAAATCTTTTGCCTGGTGATTAGTGCCAATTGCAAGAGTGACATGAGGAATGGCCTCATCGGCCATCACATACCACTCCAGCTGCTCAGATGTCAGTGCCACCGTAGCAGCCACTCCCTCCTTTCCTACCACTATGTAGTCTGAATTAATCACCCATTGCATGCCCTCTACCTCTTCATAAAAGGCATGCTGATAAATTTCATCCCCATCTCTATCATAAAAGAGGGTAACATGGAGGGGGTCCGAGGGAGGGGTATATGGGTGTAACGTCTGGATCCACAGCTTCCATTGATTATAAAGCTTTAGCAGCCCTCCCTTCTGTGGGTCCTCTGGTTCCAGCACCCCCCAATAAATGTCGGCCCATAGGCCCTCAGACGTGGATCCTCCAGCGGCTGACAGTAACTGGAACGAAGTGTAGTTAATGAACAGTTCATTGAATACCCATTTGGAAAGGTGACCTCTATTCTGCTGGGTCCGCAAAGGATCGATGCTCCACACCTGACCAGCAGATCTCTGCCCAAAAGATTAGTAGGGCACATTGCCAACAGAATATATTGATGTGCAAAAGTCTGTCCTGCCACAAAAGTGACTAGTGCTGTAGAAAATGGCAGATTTTCTGGTGTACCTGAAAACCCTATCAACTGGACGCTAGAGGATGACTTTTTAGATTGAAACTCAGCGCCAGTAAGTGTTGAAAATCTGGCACCCATATCTACTAAAAATGATACTTCCATGTCCGTCACTTTAATCTGCAGGAAGGGGTCTGCCAACTTAGCCTGCTCTTGGGTGCTCGGGCCCCGTCACTGTGGGTAACATTGCTCCTCTGTCAGCAATGGGAATTGTCTTGTCGGAGCTAGAGCCGCATGGGGTGTCTGATGTACCGGGGGTGGCAATGACGATCTCTAGGGCTGGACCCAAGGCTCATATTGTGGTGGTCCATATCCCCTTCCCCCAGTGTCCTGAAGACCCCATGCTAGGGGGCCCTCTCTCTTCCAGTGTCCTGGTTGACCACATCCAAAACATATGGCTGGCTGCACTCGTGGAACACCCCGACCTCTCCCTCTTACTCAGAATCCCCCCATTGGACCTCCAGTCCTGCCCCCATAGGTGGGACCTGATGCCCAATGTGGGGCAGGGTGCCAATTTGTTTTATTCCCTTGTGGTGGCTGCAGTGGCTGCTGAATCATCTGGTTCGCATCCTTTGAGGGATTCTTTTTTGCCTCATTTGCCTTTTTCCTAGCCTCTTCCAGTTGAAGCTTAAGGAGTTGCACTTGTGCAGACTCCATAATTTGTTTGTCTTCCTTTTGCTTAGCCCTATAACGCTTCATGTGATGGGTCAAATGTTTTTCCCATTGCTTAGTCGAGCAACCAGGAATATCAGGGTTATTCTCTAACGCCTCCCTGACTACAGCTGGCAGCCCGCTCGTTACTGCAGACTTAAATAGTGTAGTCTGCAAGGGATCTGTGGCTGGGTGTACTCTGACATTATCCGTCCAACTCTCCTTACACTGACTCAAAAAGGTCGAGATCTCCTCATCCTCCTTAATGGAAAAGGTCAGGGACTGCATGACACCGGGGCGAACGGGAAACTTATCCCGCATTGCACTTCCTACTGCCTTAGCATGTTTGGCAAATGGTTCGGCATCAGGGCACCTAGTGGTTCCTGCGACCATTTCTACCTGCTGTATTTCCCACAACCCAAGCTATAAAGGGGGTGGAGTGATCCTCTGACATTTCTACCAAGAAGGCATTCTCAAGTGTCTGTTCTTGCTCTCTCTCATTTGTTTTTTCCAGACGCATACTAGTTTCCCTTACTTTACATACATTGTTCTGTATTTCCTTCGTTAACTCTTTCATTTCCTCCACCCTTTCCTGCATAACTCTCTTAAGTCTCTCCTTCACCTCCTGGAGTTCGTGACCTGCTAATTCAGTGACATTCACTATTCCCTCACTTATCTGCATCGCTGGCATCTGGGGAATCGGATAAGGTGGTGGCAACGTCTCTGGTAACTTTGGATATAGCAGGGCTGATGGCTTACCTCCCCTGTCATCTCCTCCCCCGTTTTCTCCTTTGTGATAGGGGATGCCTTTTTAGTAGCATGCTGAAGGTTTGTTTCCACAGCCATGCAAGCCAATGTCATATTATGTAAATATGCTCTCCTCTGCTCCTTCGCTTCCTTCTGTTGTTTAAATTTTCTTCTATTCAAGATAGACCCTTTTCCCTCTTTCTCATGTTCCTGTACCTCCTTTTTCACCTCCCTTCAATTTACCTTGAACTTTCACACTTTCCTACAAACACAAAAGGAAAACTTATCACAATACTAAAACAAGTAACATACAATACTGAACAAGGAAAACTTAGCACAATACTAACAAAAAACGTAACTATTATACAATATTGAACAAGGAAAACTTAGCACACTACTAAAAAATTTAACTATTATACAATATGTTCACTAAATCTATTTGGCCAAGAACTCTAACTTTTATATCTATGTCTCTACTAGGGGACTCTAACCCCTATTTCTCTAGGGGGACTCTAACCCCCATTTTTATTCCAGGGGACTCAAACCCCTGTTTTTTCAGGGGCCTCTAACCCCTGTTTCTCCAGGGGGCCTCTAACCCCCGTTTTCTCCAGGGGACTCTAACCCCTGGGTCTCCAGGGGACTCTAACCCCTGGTTTTTTAAACTTTATTCATTGGCTTCTACTAGGACTTTTGCAGAGTGGTGACAACACACAATTTTATCATTGCCAATAGCAGACCTTCGTTTAAACAGGCGTCTGCTTACCTCCTTTTGTTGAGTGGCCACTTGTTGTTTTCACCACACCACAATTGACCGGTGTTTCGTCTCTTTCTCTTCCGTCACTTCTCCATCTTCATCACGTTGGGGTCACCAAATTGTCAGACTCTGGCTTTACCCTACCCTTAATTTAGTCTATGTGTCGTCTGAGTCCATCGTATTCGTTAAATGAAGTGATAGGAGAAGGTATTCGGTTCAACAATCAGTTTATTACACAGCACAAGAATAAAGCTTAACAGAGCTCTGGTTCAGTCATTAGTTCATAGGTCACCTGCACAGTGAGCTATTCCCCAAGACTGACCTCTACTGTCCAGTCTCTACAGTTTATATAGCTCAACCTTATCATACAGAACAAAAGTTGGCTTCCTTTGCTAGATTTCATTATCATACAGAACAAAAGTTTGCTTTCTTTGCTAGATTTCTTGCATAAGATTTATCACAAGTAATTTCCTGCTCTGCAGATATCTGGGGTGTAGAGCTCCCATCTTAATCCTCAAGGCCAGAATATCCTGTTGTTTTGATCAGAAATCAATTTCATACCCCAGATATTTCTAATTATTTCTTTGTTCTCATCTGGCCATATTCTTCTGTTCTACTCAACACCTCCTTCTGTCTTAGCCTTCTTACTGAGTTAGTTCCATTCTCTTTGTTTCTAACAGTCTCTGTCAGGATTCTCTTTGTTCTTGTCTGGCCATCGTCTCCTGTGCTAATCAACACCTCCTTTTGCCTTAACATTCCTACTAAATTGTTTCATACATATCCTCTCTATTGTATTTTGGGAGCAGGCAATTCTAAACCTACCGTAATCAGCCAACTTTGCTACATAATGTGGCTGCCCCTTACTTACATTACTCTTTCCCTTCGCCATGAGGTAAATATTAGATTGTTACATAGTACTGGATTCATGTACATAAAATGGATAGTACATAAGCATATATTCTACAAATTTTCTATGATTAATTAACCACTATATTCAACACCTACTATAGTTTTCCATTATATCCATCTTCTGAGCTAGCAACTCTTGTGACTCTAACTTTTTTTATCACTTTCTTCCAATTTTCTTCTTGTCATTCACTTCCATTTCTACAGCCATTTCTCATTCTTCCACATTTTCTAATCTTTTCCCTATTTTTGTCATGACCAGCTCTCTACTCACTTTTTCTTCTTTACTTTTCATTCTTCTTTTCATTTCACCAAATTCTAATGTCAGCCATTCTTTTAATGCTCTCATTTGTTCTTGAATAAAAACCTTTATCTATATTCTGTTCATCTGTTTTACCTTCTATTTCTCTGTGCAGATCTGTCGTCTTCTTGCTCTTCCTCTGTGTCTGCACCTGTGTTTGTGTCTTCTCTTCCTTGTATCTGTGTCTCTTCTGACTTTCCTTTTTTTTAAAATTTTTTATTTTTTCACACCATAAATCACATTAGCCATGATACACACTTTTTCCTTTTCACACATATACAGTGACATTTTCTCCCCCCCCCTCCCTCCTCCCAACCCACCCCCCCCCCCCACCCCCCCTCCCATCCATTTAAGGTATACAATCTAGGATACATTAAACCAGTCAGACAATGTTGTCACTCAACTAAAAAAAAAACACCAGAAATTCTACTGAGTCCATTCTTTTCTTTCCTTCTCCTTCCATCAACTTAGGTAATGATTGTTCCCGGTAGGTTTTCGCTATTGTATTTAATATAAGGCTCCCATACTTGTTCAAATATTTCAATATTATTTCTTAAACTATATGTTATTTTTTCTAATGGAATACATTTATTCATTTCTATATACCATTGTTGTATTTTCAAATTATCTTCCAATTTCCAGGTTGACATAATATATTTTTTTGCTACTGCTAGAACTATCTTAACAAATCTTTTTTGTGCATCCTCCAAATCAATTCCAAATTCTTTGTTTTTTATGTTACTTAGGAGAAAGATCTCTGGATTCTTTGGTATATTGTTTTCTGTTATTTTATTTAATATCTGATTGAGATCATCCCAAAATTTTTCTACTCTCTCACATGTCCAGATTGCATGAATTGTTGTTCCCATTTCTTTTTTACATCGAAAACATCTATCAGATACTGTTGGGTCCCATTTATTTAACTTTTGAGATGTAATGTATAGTCTGTGTATCCAGTTATATTGTATCATACATAGCCTCGTATTTATTGTATTTCTCATCGTTCCAGAACATAATTTCTCCCATGTTTCCTTTTTTATCTTTATATTTAAATCTTGTTCCCATTTTTGCTTAGTTTTACCATTTGTTTCCTCATTCTCCTTTTCTTGCAGTTTAATATACATATTTCTAATATATCTTTTGATTATCATTGTATTTGTAATCACATATTCAAGGTTACTTGCCTCTGGCAAACTCAAACTGCTTCCTAATTTATCCTTCAAGTAGGATCTCAATTGGTAATATGCCAGCGCTGTATCTCCAGTTATATTGTACTTATCTTTCATTTGTTCAAAGGATAAGAATCTATTTCCTGAAAAACAATTTTCTATTCTTTTAATCCCTTTTTTTCCCATTCTCTAAAGGAAAGGTTATCTATTGTAAAAGGGAGTAACTTGTTTTGCGTCAATATTAGTTTTGGTAATTGATAATTTGTTTTATTTCTTTCTACATGAATCTTCTTCCAAATATTGAGGAGATGATGTAATACTGGAGAACTTCTATGTTGTACCAATTTTTCATCCCATTTATATAATATGTGTTCAGGTATCTTTTCCCCTATTTTATCTAATTCTAATCTCGTCCAGTCTGGTTTTTCCCTTGTCTGATAAAAATCTGATAGGTATCTTAATTGTGCGGCTCTATAATAATTTTAAAGTTTGGCAGTTGTAAGCCTCCTTGTTTATACCATTCTGTTAATTTATCTTTTGCTATCCTCGGTTTCCCCCCTCTCCATAAGAATTTCCTTATTATTTTCTTTAACTCCTTGAAGAATTTTTCTGTCAATTGTATTGGCAATGCCTGAAATAAATATAATATCCTTGGAAAAATGTTCATTTTAATACAGTTTATCCTTCCTATTAGTGTTAGTGGTAAATCTTTCCAATGCTCTAAATCGTCCTGTAATTTTTTCATTAGTGGATAATAATTGAGTTTATATAGTTGGCCGAGATTTTTGTTTATTTATACACCTAGGTATCTTATTGCCTGCGTTTGCCATCTAAATGGAGATTCCTTCTTAAATTTTGAGAAATCCGCATTATTCATAGGCATTGCTTCACTTTTATTTACGTTTATCTTGTAACCCAACACTTCTCCATATTCCTTCAATTTCTTATATAATTCTTTTATTGATAGTTCTGGTTCTGTTAAGTACACTATAACATCATCCGCAAATAGACTGATTTTATATTCCTTGTCTTTTATTTTTATTCCTTTTATATTATTATCTATTCTTATCAATTCTGCTAGTGGTTCTATAGCTATCGCAAACAATAAAGGTGATAGTGGGCATCCCTGCCGCGTTGACCTGCTTAAGTTAAATTGCTTTGATACATGTCCATTTATTGTCACTTTCGCTAACGGTCCCTTATATAATGCTTTAATCCAATTAATATACTTCTCCGGTAAACTGAATTTTTGCAATACTTTGAACAAATAATTCCATTCTACTCTGTCAAAGGCCTTCTCTGCATCTAAAACAACTGCTACTGTAGGTGCTTTATTTCCTTCTACTGCATGAATTAAGTTAATAAATTTACAAATATTGTCTGTTGTGCGTCTTTTTTTGATAAATCCAGTTTGGTCTAAATTTATCATTTTCGGTACCTGCTCTGCTAATCTGTTTGCTAATAGTTTAGCTATTATCTTATAATCTGTGTTTAGTAAAGATATTGGTCTATATGACGCTGGTAAGAGTGGATCTTTCCCTTGCTTTAGTATTACTGTAATTATTGCTGTTTTACATGAATCTGGTAAGCTTTGTGTTTCATCAATCTGGTTAATTACATCCAGGAGGGGCGGAATTAATAAGTCTTTAAATGTTTTGTAGAATTCTATTGGAAATCCGTCCTCTCCTGGTGTCTTATTATTTGGTAATTTTTTTATTATCTCTTGTATTTCTACTATTCCAAATGGTTCTGTTAATTTATTTTGTTTCTCTATTTGTAGTTTTGGTAGTTCAATTTTAGTCAGAAATTCATCTATTTTCCCTTCTTTCCCTTCGTTTTCAGTTCAGTATAATTGTTCATAAAATTCTCTAAAGTTTTCCTTAATTTCTTTTGGATTATATGTAATTTGGTTGTCTTTTTTCCTTGATGCCAATACCATTTTCTTAGCTTGTTCTGTCTTAAGCTGCCATGCTAGGATTTTGTGCGTTTTTTCACCCAGTTCATAATATTTCTGTTTTGTCTTCATTATATTCTTCTCCACCTTATATGTTTGTAGTGTTTCATATTTTATTTTTTTATCCGCCAATTCTCTTCTTTTAGTTGTATCTTCCTTCATTGCTAATTTTTTTTCTATATTTACTATTTCCTTTTCCAACTGCTCTGTTTCCTGATTATAGTCCTTCTTCATCTTGGTTACATAACTTATTATTTGCCCTCTAATGAATGCTTTCATTGCATCCCATAGTATAAACTTATCTTCCACTGATTCCGTATTTATTTCAAAATACATTTTTATTTGTTTTTCAATAAATTCTCTAAAATCCTGCCTTTTAAGTAACATGGGGTTTAATCTCCATCTATACATTCTTGGAGGGATGTCCTCTAGCTTTACTGTCAATATTAAGGGTGAATGGTCCGATAGTATTCTAGCTTTATATTCTGTTTTTCTTACTCTATCTTGCATACTAGCTGATAACAAAAATAGGTCTATTCTTGAGTATGTTTTATGTCTAGCCGAGTAATATGAATATTCCTTTTCTTTTGGCTGTTGTTTCCTCCATATATCCAAAAGTTGCATTTCTTCCATTGATTTAATTATAAATTTGGTTACTTTGTTCTTTCTGTTAATTTTTTTCCCAGTTTTATCCATATTTGAATCCAAATTAACGTTGAAATCCCCTCCTATTAATATGTTCCCTTGCGTATTTGCTACCTTCAAAAAGATATCTTGCATAAACTTTTTTACTAATTAATATAGCCACTCCTCTTGCTTTTGAATTATATGAAGCTGCTGTTACATGTCCTACCCAATCTCTCTTTAATTTCTTGTGTTCCATTTCAGTTAAGTGTGTTTCTTGCACAAATGCTATATCAATTTTTTTCTTTTTTCAGTAAATTTAGCAGTTTCTTCCTTTTAATTTGGTTATGTATTCCATTAATATTTAAAGTCATATAGTTCAACGTAGCCATTTTATACTTTGTTTATCTTCCCTTTTCGTTTCTCCATCATTACCTTTCCTTCTTATCCATTTCTGTTTTCTTGTTTTAAACCCTTTATAAGACAACATTCCTAAAACATCAAACATTTTCCTTATTCTCCTATTTAAAACTTCTTTAGCGCCAATCTCCCCTTCCCCTCCTGAGTTGTCCTTTATCCCTTGACGGACAACTACATCTCTCCTCTCCATTTGGGTTTGCGAATTCACTCGCAAACATCAGCTGATTTTGCAGTGACCGCAACTCCTCCCCACCCAGCCCCCCCAGAAAAGATTTCACTTTTCATATGTAACAAAGGTCACTCTTTTAGTTCCCTCCTTATTCCCTCTATTCCATTTCCTTCCCTTATTAATTCTTGTCTATACTATCTATATTTTCCTCTAAATACGGATACATTCACGTATGCACATTATACATATACACACTTATACCTCTTTACCCACATACATATAAATCGTGGTCATTTTTACTCTCATTACACGTCTTCATCCCTCAGTCTATTGCAAATTTTCGTGCTTCTTCTGGATCCGAGAATAGTCTGTTTTGTTGTCCTGGAATAAATATTTTCAATACCGCTGGATGCTTTAGTATAAATTTATACCCTTTCTTCCATAAAATCGCCTTTGCTGTATTGAACTCCTTTCTCTTCTTTAGGAGTTCAAAACTTATATCTGGATAAATTTTTTGCCCTTTGTACTCCAGTGGCTTGTTGCCCTCTCTTACTTTTTCCATTGTCTTCTCCAGTACCTTTGCTCTTGTAGTATATCTTAGGAATTTTACTAAAATAGATCTTGGTTTTTGTTGTGGTTGTGGTTTAAAGGCCAATGCTCTATGTGCCCTTTCTATTTCCATTTCTTGCTGTAGTTCTGGACATCCTAGGATCCTAGGGATCCAATCTTTTATAAACTCTCTCATATTCTTGCCTTCTTCATCTTCCTTAAGGCCCACTACCTTTATGTTATTTCTTCTGTTATAATTTTCCATTATATCTATTTTCTGAGCTAACAGTTCTTGTGTCTCTATAACTTTTTTATTAGATTCCTCTAATTTCTTTTTTAAGTCCTCTACCTCCATTTCTGCTGCTACTGCCCGCTCTTCCATCTTGTCCATTTTCTTTCCCATTTCTGTTAAGGTCATATCTATTTTACTCATTTTCTCTTCTGTGTTGTTTATTCTTCTTCTTAAATCATTAAATTCCTGTGTTTGCCATTCTTTAAATGACTCCATGTATTCTTTAATAAGAGAAAGTATATCCTTTATCTTGCCTTTCTCTTCTTCTTCTATTTCACTGTACTCTTCCTCTTCCTCTTCTTCTTCCTCTGGGTTGGCCATCTGTTGTTTCTTTGTTGCCCTTTTCTTCTCTTCTTTCTTGTTTCCATTGTCTTCTGTGGTCTCTTCTTGTTGCAGGTGTTCTGCAGCTGTCGTTGCCGGCTGTGGAGATCGACTCCCCAGCTGGTCCCCCCTCCCGTCGGTGTGTTTTTTTTCATGCGCGGTTGCGCACTTTTACTCGGCTCAGCGAGCCATTTTTGTAGTCCAATTTCTACCGACCTGAGGGAGCGGGTTTCTCTCTCCACCGCGGGCCTCTTCGAACAGGTAAGGCCTTCTCCTTCCTCCTCCGTTGTCTTCTCTTCCTCTCTTCTTACCGTTGCTTTCGATTTTTCTTTTTTTGTCGCCATCTTCCTTCCACCTTTATACTCACTTTTCTTTAACTTTTATTTCTGTGCCTTTGTGTTTTCCTTTGTTTTTTTCCGACTTTTCTGGAGAGGGCTGGAGTTCACCGTCCGGCCACTACTCCATCACGTGACTCCCTCTTCTGACTTTCCTGATGAGTTGTTTGTCTCACTTTACTGGGCTTTTTCTTGCTTGGCTTCTTGCTGTTGGTCGTCTTCTGGGCTACTCATCTGTTGGCCCTCCTGTTGCTGCTCTTCTTTCTTTTCACTCCCTTTCCTGTCGCTTTCCTCTTCTTCCAGCTGAGAGCCCTGGTGTCAGGCATCCCTCAGCTGGTCACGTTGTGTTTGCCCGCTCCTCAGCTGAGCCCCCCTCCCGTCGGTGTTCTCCTTCTCCTTAATAAGCGCACTGATTCGTGCATGCGCAGTTGCACAATTTTGTTTGGCTCAGAAAGCCATTTTTGCAGTCCAGCGGTCGGGGGATCGCGACTCTGCGGGGTCATCACCAACCTTGGAGAATGGGCTCTCTTCTCCACGACGGCTCCCTGTTTCTTCATGCAGGTAAGGCCTTCTCCTTTCTCTTCCAGTGTCTTTTCTTCTTTTTTTCCCGTTGTTTTTACTTTTTCCTTCTTGGGTGCCATTTTCTTTCTTTTCTCTACAACTTTATCTTTTATTTGTTATGTTTGTATTTCTTGAACTTTGTATTTTCTTCACTTTATTTCTTCTTTACTAGAGAGGGCTGGTATTCCCCTACTGGCCACTACTCCATCAAGTGACTCTTGCTTCTGGAAATCTTGAGTATCACAATCCTCTTCCACCTTATCTTTCCTAGGCATGCTTGTTAATCTCAAAACTGACCCAACTTTATCTTCTGCCAAATCATTCCCTAATAGTATTGAGACCCCCTGCATGGGTAACTTTGAAATTACTCCTGCCACAACAGTTCCTTTAACTAACTCTGAATTTATCACGATTTTGTGAAGAGATATCGACAACGCCACTCATCTCCAACACTTTTAATCAAAGTTGTCTCCCCTGAGTCAGTTGTTTGATCCAGAGATCTTTCTTTGGCTTGGCTTCGCGGACGAAGATTTATGGAGGGGGTAAATGTCCACGTCAGCTGCAGGCTCGTCTGTGGCTGACAAGCCCGATGCGGGACAGGCAGACACGGTTGCAGCGGCTGCAGGGGAAAATTGGTTGGTTGGGGTTGGGTGTTGGGTTTTTCCTCCTTTGCCTTTTGTCAGTGAGGTGGGCTCTGCGGTCTTCTTCAAAGGAGGTTGCTGCCCGCCAAACTGTGAGGCGCCAAGATACCTTGAACTAACAGTGATAGTCTGAACCAGTATCCCTAAAATTTTAACAGGAACCTGTGATTCTCCCTTCTTTACTGAAACAAAAGAATCTGAAACAAAAGGTTTCAAAGCATCCATGACACCCTTATCAGATTTAGAATCTCTGCTCTGCCTAAATTCAACTGTTTGAATATGTGCTTCTGGTAAAACCTTTTCTTTTTTGTTTTTCAATACGAGACAATTTGCAATAACATGACCAGGTTTTTTACAAAAATGACACACAAATCCAAAAGTTCTGTCCTTTCCAACCTTGTCTCCAGACTTAATTTCAGGATTATTATCCTGCTCCATATTACTCCCCTGAACAGAATTATTACTCTGCTCCACGTTAACTTTTTGAAAATGTCTCCCATTTTGAGATGCATTTTTAGGAATTATTGCAAACTGATCTGCCAATCTAGCTGCATGTTGCCACGTACCCACATCTTTCTCATCCAGTTATAATTTAATCTTCTTCAGGACACATCTTTTAATTTCCTCAATTATCATCAATCCATCAAAATCATTATTTATTCCTTTGGAGGCGCACCAACGGTCAAACCATACAGATTTCATCAAAGCAAAATCCATATAAGATTGATTCCCTGTTTTCTCCAAACTCCTAAATTTTTGCTTATATGCTTCTGGAACCAACTCTTCAGCTGTCAATACTGCTTGTTTAACAGTATCATAAATTGCCACTTGCTGCGCAGTCAAGCTACAGTATGCAACTTCAATACACTTTGAATTATTAAAGACCATTTTTCTTTTGGCCATTCTGAGCTCTCAGCAAACTTTTCAAAAAGCTAAAAATAGCTATCTCCCTCATCAAAAGGAGGCACAAGATTTACCTCTCAACTAGACAAAAACCTCTCCCCAGGAGTTACAGCCTCAGCTCTCTTAGTTTCCTCCCTCTCAATTTTCGTCCTCTCTAATTTAATCTGTCTTTCGGTTAACTCTAACTCATACATCCTCTGTTTTATCAGCTTTCTCTGCCTGATATCTCCTCTGTTTTTCAGATTCTTCTATCCTCAATTTCTCCAATTCCAATTGGAACTCACCAGATCTAACCTCTGGAAAATCTTCTAAGTTCTTCTGAACAAATTTACCCTCATATATAATATTTCACTATAATCCGCTGAATTTGTACTTTCCTCATCCAATGTTTAACTTCTGTCAGTTTTAATGCCTTAGAAATAACCATTAGTTCCTCTTTTCTCTTATTCTTCAGTTCTGCGAGTGATGGTTCTGACAAAAACTTATCAACATCCATTGCTGCTGTTTTTCACACTCAAGCTTTAAATTAGCTTGAAAAAAATAAGCAATTGAGTAATAACCCACAAAACTCATGTTCACTCGACTGGACAAGTCCTCATAAAATGTTAAGAGCCCAAAGGACCCCAAAACCCAACAGCAATAGACATTCACCAAGACAAGTGGTTTTTAAAACAAAAGTTATTTTTAATCAACTTTACACATGTAAATAGAATCAAACTTTAACTTAACTCTTTACTTAACTAACCCAAATTAACTGCCTTCTAATTCTAAATGCACGTGTATGTAATGTGTGTGTAAATTTAAGAAAAGTTCTTTGGTTCACAGTTCAATCTCACTTCTCCTTCTTCCAAGTTCTCTGGATGCAGGCAATTCTTTTAATGTGCACAGAATTTAACATGTATGAAGTTCACCAGGCTTTGGTGCTTGAAAGGTAAATGTTTACCACTCAGGAAGGTTCTTGTAGGGTTTGCAGAGAGAGAATTGTTGTTCAAGGATTTCCACAACTGAGGTACCACCATTAGTCACCTCAGTGTCTTCTTGTGTTGCTTGCAGAGAGAGGAACAATGGCTTGGTCTGGATCCTTCTGGCTGCCTTCAGAATGTTACTCCCTTTTAAAATCCCCAACATTCTAAACTGCCTCCCAGATGATGACTCTGCTTGGGCCTCCTTCCACTTCACAGCCACACCCAGTAGTGGTTTGTCTTCCAAGTTCAGAAATTTCTAGATCATCTTCTGCACATGCCCAATCCATCTCCCACTCTCTCAGCAGTCCACCTTCACCATGGCTCTCTAAGGCAAACTGTCACTTTCCAACACAAAGCCACACAACACATAGGCCAATACACAACACAGAACTCTGTAATACTATATTTTATTTTGTTAATCAAATCTAATTTTTGATGTGATGGAATATTATTGAAGATAATATTACAAGGAATATGGTTTAAGTCCACATTCCTGACATTTTGAAAATATTATCTGGTGGCATTTCAGCTTTTTGCAGGTTTTACTTTTTGCTTTCTTATACCGGGATTTCTCTTAGAACCATAATAAACAAACAGATCTTGCATCAAGCTTCTCTCTGGTTACTTCATCAAAAAGCAAACCCAGTTTAAATTATTCTTTTTATTCAGCAATATCAAGCAGTCAGAGGACAGTTTGATATTAACAATAAGATTGAAAAGTGCCCCATTATTGGTATTTATATAACTTCTGGACTTAACTAAAATCCCGCTGGAATGAAGTAACAATTTTATGTGGTGATATTGCAACATGGTTGATTCTCCTGGATCAAAGACTAACTCCAATATAAATTGCATGTGGTCATAGAAAAAAACATCAATAACCATGGATTCACAATGGGGGACTGGTCACCTAAGACCAAACCCTTTATCCTTTCAATTAGGCCAAGTAACCATTTAGCAAAGCACATGTCCTCCTTGGAAACCTTTTGAAAGATTGTGTTGAAGTTTTAAAGTAAATCATTCTGTTTCATATTTGGAATGCTGGTTTCAAGTCTTTCCACTTCTGACCCAGTTAATTTTTGATTTCTTACCAAATGATGGTCAAGAACCATTCATTATAGATTTAAGGTTGTTGGTGAAGAGGTTGGTGTAAAACTGACACCCAAGGACCAGTGGGGTTATGTAGCTCACTTCCTGTAAAAATAGTGAAGTAAAAACAATATATCGTATTGAAATACACGTGTGTAAGCATTTGAAATGGGTAATGTATGTGACTAATGGTTGAGAGCTGAAGAAGTAACTTAAATGGTATCTTTTTAGGTCAGATCCAGCACAATGGGGAATATGACCTCCTTTTACGCAACACATCTATCATTTAGCAAGTAATGAGCTGCTGGAGAGACTCAGCAGGTCAGGCTGCATCCATGGGTAGAAATGGCCAGACATTATTATGGTTCAGGACCCTATTGAAATTTGTACATATTTGTAATTCTTTTGTTGTTGATGTATTTCACTGTCTCAATGTTATCACAACCTCAATCTCCATGCTCATTGAGCATTCTCAATTTTTGGAAAAAAAATGGGGAGTTTCATTTTACTCCATTGTTCAAGCTTACGCAGTTAATTAGAACATTTGAGAAGTTTGTGTATCATGAGAAGATTCAATCACCAAAGGAAGTAGGATAACATTAAAATGAAGTGAGGACCTGAATAAATTAGCGACCAGAATTAAGGAGAAATCTCTCCACCAGATGAAATCAGACCTAGTTGTCAGAAATGTGTGGCAGAAATGTATTAAGTAACGAATTGCTAAGGTGGTTGAAGAATTCCGCCACGCGCTGCCCCAAGCCCGATCGTCCTCAGCTAAGTCGCCAAAGATTTCCTTTCGTGGTGAAGCTCTGAAGCGATGGTTCAATGATGTTCAATATTCAGTGTCAGTCACAACTTTCAAAATATGAAACAATTCATGTCTACACGCAGCAAGACTTCCAGGTATGACTTAATAATTTTCAGGCAATAGCATTTGCAACACAAGAGAAAAACATATTTCTTTAATTTATGCCTGGATCTTCCCTGCACTGTAATGCACAGTACATGGTGAAATTGCTCTAAACACACCTCCTTTTACACTCCATAGAGCTGTCAGAGACAACTCCTTCAGAGTAAATGTTAAACTATCCTCATCTTACCCTTTAGAACCTAAAGGGTAAAATGGACATTAAACAATCTATAACGCTTTTGATGAAAGAAATAAAAATGTTCCCTAGTGTTCAGCCTCCACCATCACCTGACAAATTATTTTGTCTTGATTTAATTAATGTTAATGAACCTATACCATGTGCAGTTTAATTCTCTTGTGTCTTGCATTACCATAGCAACCTTGGTTTGCTCTAGGATTCGTGGGGATCAGGTGAGGCTTAACACAAAATAAATTCAGGTCTTTCCTATCTTCATAATTTATTTGCCACAGACAAGTCAAATCAAATAATGAAGAAATTGCCTGGGGATTTTAACAGTGAGATTTCAAAAGGATTACCAATGTTTTTGTCCAGTAAAAGCATTTGCCCACAATTATTCACATCCTTTCATTCTAGCTACACTTTTGTTTCCTTTAGATCCTGTACTTTGGGATTAAAGCATTTTGGCATAAATGTATTCTGATTAAATAACACATTTATACAAGGCTTACAAAATGATGTTTTACTTAAAAGGTTCTTATCTAAAATGTATATTTTTTAATGTATTAATTGCAGCTTCATTTGAAAAGAATATCCACAGAATATTATCAAAAAATATTATGAATCATGGCTTTTACGTCTTCCATTAAAGGTACAAGCTGCTCTGATGTCTTGGGCAAAGGTTATATGGACCGTTTTATATTAGCATAATTTTAAATGCAAACCTATATATTTCTTCTCATTTACAGACCCCAAATCTTAATGCCAGTTCAGGTAGTGTTGCCATATTAAAATGCTCCATTCCATTAACTAAAAAATGCATAATCATCTGGATTTTTTTCTGTGCATCACCAAATATACGTCCCTTTAGTCTCCATATTATTTTTTAAAAATACCATTTCAATCCCATTTTAAAATAACCAACATTGCTTCAATTTGTTTCAGGCAGAAAATAACAAAAATATGGCTATTGAGGCAACAAAATGTTGATTACATCGCACTGAGAATATTGAGTTAAGATTGGTTGCCACAGTTTTGGAAGGTTGGTATAATAATAGAGATTTTCCAGTCTAAAATGGAGAATTGTAGTTAAAAGGAAAGGTTAGCTCGAGGATGCAATCCGCCTCACGGACTCGTCCCCTGAAACCCTCTGGGATCAGCTGAAGACTGCCATTCTGCAATCCACTGAAGAGGTACTGGGCTTCTCCTCCAGGAAAAACAAGGACTGGTTCGACAAAAACCAGGAAATCCAGGAGCTGCTAGCAAAGAAGCGAGCTGCCCACCAGGCTCACCTTGCAAAGCCATCCTGGCCAGAGAAGAAATGAGCCTTCCGTCTCGCATGCAGCCATCTTCAGCACAAACTCCTGAGATCCAAAATGAGTGGTGGACTAGCCTCACCAAGCGAACCCAGCTCAGTGCGGACATTGGGAACTTCAGGGGTTTTTATGAGGCTCTAAAGGCTGTGTACAGCCCCTCACCCCAAGTCCAAAGCCCGCTGCGCAGCTCAGATGGCAAAGCCCTACTCAGCGACAAGATCTCCATCCACAACCGATGGTCAGAACACTTCCAATCTCTTTTCAGTGCCATCCGCTCAGTCCAAGAATCCGCCCTGCTCCAGCTCCCTCAACAGCCCTTAAGGCTAGAGCTGGATGAGGTCCTCACCCGGGAAGAGACATATAGGGCAATTGAACAACTGAAAAGTGGCAAAGCAGCAGGTATGGATGGAATCCCCCCAGAGGTCTGGAAGGCTGGCGGCAAAACTCTGCATGCCAAACTGCATGAGCTTTTCAAGCTCTGCTGGGACCAAGGGAAGCTGCCGCAGGACCTTCATGATGCCATCATCGTCACCCTGTACAAAAACAAAGGCGATAAATCAGACTGCCCAAACTACAGGGGAATCACGCTGCTCTCCATTGCAGGCAAAATCTTTGCTAGGATTCTCCTAAATAGAATAATACCTAGTGTCGCCGAAAATATTCTCCCAGAATCACAGTGCGGCTTTCGCGCAAACAGAGGAACTACTGACATAGTCTTTGGCCTCAGACAGCTCCAAGAAAAGTGCAGAGAACAAAACAAAGGACTCTACATCACCTTTGTTGTCCTCACCAAAGCCTTCGACACCGTGAGTAGGAAAGGGCTTTGGCAAATACTAGAGCACCTCGGATACCCCCCAAAGTTCCTCAACATGGTTATCCAACTGCACGAAAACCAACAAGGTCGGGTCAGATACAGCAATGAGTTCTCTGAACCCTTCTCCATTAACAATGTCGTGAAGCAAGGCTGCGTTCTCGCACCAACCCTCTTTTCAATCTTCTTCAGCATGATGCTGAAACAAGCCATGAAAGACTTCAACAATGAAGACGCTGTTTACATCCGGTACCGCACGGATGGCAGTCTCTTCAATCTGAGGCGCCTGCAAGCTCACACCAAGACACAAGAGCAACTTGTCCATGAACTATTCTTTGCAGACGATGCCGCTTTAGTTGCCCATTCAGAGCAAGCTCTTCAGCACTTGACGTCCTGCCAAAATGTTTGGCCTGGAAGTCAGCCATCAGCCAGCTCCCCACCATGACTACCAGCCCCCCCACATTTCCATCGGGCACACAAAACTCAAAACGGTCAACCAGTTTACCTATCTCGGCTGCACCATTTCATCGGATGCAAGGATCGACAACGAGATAGACAACAGACTCGCCAAGGCAAATAGTGCCTTTGGAAGACTAAACAAAAGAGTCTGGATAAACAACCAACTGAAAAACCTCACAAAGATAAATGTATACAGGGCCGTTGTCATACCCACACTCCTGTTCGGCTCCGAATCATGGGTCCTCTACCGGCATCACCTACGGATCCTAGAACACTTCCACAAGCGTTGTCTCCGCTCCATCCTCAACATTCATTGGAGCGACTTCATCACCAACATCGAAGTACTCGAGATGGCAGAGGCCGACAGCATCGAATCCACGCTGCTGAAGATCCAACTGCGCTGGGTAGGTCACGTCTCCAGAATGGAGGACCATCGCCTTCCCAAGATCGTGTTATATGGTGAGCTCTCTGTCAGAAATAAAACTTCTCACACATGAGTCTCTTTAAAACTGATGACACGACAAGCTTTATTTACAAGTCTGCAGAGTTGGACTCAACTGGCTTCTCACCAGTTAAGCCCCGATACATACAGTGCATTGATTTTTATACCTTTTTTGTTTGTCCTTCCCCTTCTTTTTAACACTGTTTTAATTGGTTAGTTTTTATAAAATCATCCTAAGTACACTTGCATTTGTAATTATCATGTTTGTTACGTACACTACGAACTCTACACACACTAAATTCTGTTTCTCACTCTTTTTATCAATCTTTGGCTCCTGCATGTCTCTCTGTGACCATGAAAATCTCTGTTTGTTATAACATTGTCTAGCTGAACTTTTATGGTAAGCTCCCTGTCTATTCTGGCTTCCCCTTTTATGATTAATCATCACATTTTAACTTAAGCCCTTTCTAACCTAAATTCTCTATCTATAACAATTCACCCCTTTCTTTCTTTAAAATGTGTGTATTATTTCTGAATGGGGACCTTAACCCAGGGAAGAGAACCATCTTCTGATAAATCAATTTCGTGCTGAAGTAAAATTCTAACTGGGTCTCCCAGGCCCCCTGGTTGCATGGTCTGCCCTTTTGGCTTCTTCATCAGCCAGTCTGTTTCCAATTGCTGTCGGGGTATCTCCCTTCTGATGGCCTGGTATGTAGACCACTGCTATTTCCTGGGGTAATGTCAAGGCTTCTAAAGTCAGAGTAATCATCTGTTCGTGTGCCAATTCCTTTCCTCTTGATGTAATTAGACCACGCTCCTTCCAGATCTTACCAAAGGTATGCACTACCCCGTATGCGTATTTGGAATCAGTGTAAATCGTTCCAGTTTTCTCTGCCAGTATTCTGAGGGCTCTCTGCAAGGCATATAGTTCACAGGACTGTGCTGACCAGCTTCCGGGTAGTCTCGTGGATTCTACTACTTTCCAAGTATTTCCTTCTATTATAGCATACCCACTTCTTCTCATTCCGTCAACACATCTGGTGGAGCCTTCAATGTAGAATTCATATCCTTCTCCCAGAGGAGTATCGCAAAGGTCTTCTCGGGTCTTGGTCTGAAGATCCGTCAACTCGACACAGTCGTGCTCCACCTCTCTCTCTGTTTCACTGCCGTATAAAAACTGAGCTGGGTTGCAGCTATTAATCTTTGCAAACTGTAGATCTTCTCCGACCATTAAAATGGTTTCATACTTTAATATGCGAGAATCAGTCAGCGATCGATGGGCAGTTTGTGTTAATAAAACACTCACAGAATGGGAGGTGTACACAGTCATCTTTCCTCCAAAAGTAAGTTTACGTGCTTCCTCTACCAACAGAGCAGCAGCCGCTACTCCCTGGATACACGTCGGCCATCCACGAGACACTGGGTCCATCATTTTGGAAAGGAAAGCCACTGGGTGTCACTGACTGCCTTTTTCCTGTGTTAAAACTCCCACAGCTGTTCCTTGGTTATGAGTGACAAATAGCTGGAAGGGCTGTTTTAAAGAGGGCAGAGTGAGTACCGGGGCTCGTGTCAGGCGATGCTTCAAGTCCTCAAACCATCCCTCCTCCTCCTGGGTCCATTTCAATGGATATTCATTTTCATTTGTCAGCTTTTCATACATAAACTTCACCAACGCTGAGTAGTCCTCTATCCATAACCTACAGTAACCTAAGAGTCCCAGGAATTGTCTTATTTCCTTCTTATTACGGGGTAACGGCATTCTAGTGATTCCCGCAATCCGTTCAGGGGTAATCCATTTCTGTCCTTTACTTATCTGGTGTCCCAGATATACCACAGTTCTCTCAACGAACTGTAACTTGTTCCTGGACACCCGTAGACCCTTTTTCCCCAGATAATTCAAGAGTCTAATTGTATCTCCCCTCATTTCTTGTTCCTTGGGTCCTGATAATAGTAAATCGTCCACATACTGCATTAGTTGGGAATCATCAGATTGTGGATAGTCCACCAGGATTTGTTCTAGCATTTGTCCAAACAGGTTTGGAGATTCAGTGAACCCTTGGGGCAATACAGTCCACCGAAGCTGTCTCCGTCTGCCTGTCCATGGATTTTCCCATTCAAACGCAAACATATCTCTACTTTCCTCTTCTAATGGACACGTCCAGAAGGCATCCTTCAAGTCGATAACACTAAACCACTCATGGTCTGGGGGAATCCGACTCATAATAGTATAGGGATTAGGCACCACTGGGTGGCGGGTCTGAAGAATAGCATTCAAACTTCTTAGATCCTGAACTAGGCGATAGGATCCATCTGACTTTTTCACTGGGAGTATAGGGGTGTTATAAGGTGACATGCATTCTTCTAATAGTCCGTCTCGTATTAGAGTCTCAATTACCGGCTGTAGCCCTTTTCTCCCTTCCAAAGAAATAGGATACTGACGTTTCCTTACCGGCTGATGACCTGGTATTAATGTGACATGTAAAGGTGGGATGTCCAGACCTCCTCGATTTCCCTCCTTATACCAGACTCTCTCGTCAATCTGCCGTTCATCCTCTTCCTTTAGAGCACAGAGGTGGACTCGCACTTCTTTGTCCACAGGGAGAGCACCCAAACCTAGGAGAGCCTGTAAGTCCCTTCCTAGGAGGTTAAATCCAGCCGACGGTAACAACAAGAGGTCTTGTACCCCTTCTTTCTTTCAGTTTCACTGTTACTTGGGGAATTATCGATACCATTCTGGGAGCCCCTTCTATCCCAGAAATTTTCAAATTACTTTTTACAGGCTCAGTTCCGATTGGCACAGTTATTACACTACTTCGTTCCGCTCCTGTGTCCACCATAAACACCACCTCTTCTCCCTTGGGACCAATTTTTAGTTTTACCAGGGGTTCCCTCTTATACTTGGTCCCAAACATTTGGAACCCCTGACCCCCCTAATCTTCTTCCATAAGTTCGAGGGCACGCAATTCCCTCTTGTATCGGGGGCATTCCCTCTTAAAGTGTCCTTCCTCATTGCAGTAATAGCACTTAACGAACCTCCGGGGTCTTCCCTCTCTTGGATATCTTGGATTGTTTAGAGGAAGGTTTTGTTTTCTTTCCCCTCTGGATTTGGCATTCATCTGTCGGATAGTCTGTACCATAACCTTTGTCGCCCTCTTTTGATCTTCTTCTTCTCTCTGCACATATACTTTTTGCGCCTTTTTTAACAGGTCACTTAGGGGTTTTTCGCTCCAGTCCTCCTCCTTTTCTAGTTTCTTTCTAATGTCCTGCCATGATTTGGAAACAAATTCAATTCGAATAAGCTGTTCACCCATTGGTGTACTAGGGTCCACGCCCGCATACTGTTGGACATTCTTTCTCACCCTCTCCAAAAAATCAGTAGGGGACTCATCTTTCCCCTGGTGGTTCCCAAATGCCTTGGTGAAATTGTGACCCTTTGGCACAGCCTCCCGTATCCCTTTAATTGTCCACTCTCTATATTGTCTCATACTTGCCAATCCCTCGGGTGTTCGTTTGTCCCACCTGGGTTCATTTAAGGGATATTTTTGTTCATGGGGTCTGGGGTCCCCAGGTTGTTCATATTCCCACATGAGGAGGGCAGCCCGTCGAATCATCTGCCTCTCCTGGGGTGAGAATAATGTTCCCATTATTGCCTGCATCTCTTCCCACGTATATGTGTTTGGTCCCAGGAATTGGTCGAACTGTTCGGCCAGTCCCATGGGATCTTCCAATAGATTTTTCATTTCCTTCTTAAATCCCCGCACCTCCGTACTAGTTAAGGGAACGTTTACATATCCCGTTCCCCCTCCCGGTCCTCCCATTGGAACTTCCCTCAGGGGATTTAGGCTTACTGAAGACTTCGATGGTCCTGGACCAGTCTGGGATCTGGTCCAGGGTCGGTTTACCGGTGGAAGTTTAGGGTCCGACTCCCTTAATTCATCCCTTTGTTCCCGGCCCCTTCCGGGGCAATCAGATTCATCACCTTTCCCCTCCGGTAATGAGCTTTCCTCGGGCGCAGTAGGCACCGTGGGAATATAAGGAGGGGGAAGGTTGTCCAGAGGTTCCCATTTCTTTTCTCCCGCTACCCTCAATTTAAAACATTTTGTTAAGGATCCTGGCCAGGGAACCCAACAAAATGCATACGCTGACTCTTCTTGATTCACCTTTGGTCTCGAATTTACATATATGTTTAATGCTTGTCTAACCCAATCCTCATCAGATCCAAATTTCGGCCACCAGACCGAGGAACCTTTAATAGGTTGTTTCGACCAAAGGAGACAATTTTGGACCATCTTTTTCTTGTTTTTGTCTCGATATCTTTTACTATCCCAATTTTCAAACATTCTCCCCAAAGGGCTGTCAAGGGGAACTCCCAGGAATTGTCCTGAATTTTCAGACGAGCCCTTAGATTTTGATCCTCCCATTTTCCCACCTAGATCTGTTTATCGTTGCTGAGGACCCTCTCGTTCTGGACCCTACTCCCTTCTTCTCAGACGCCTCGTCGGAGGTACTGTCCCTCCTTCGGTTACCGCTGAGGTTTCCCTGGGGTTGACCCCTCTCTTCTCGGCACTTCGTCGGAGGTGCTGTCCCTCCTTCGGTTACCGCCGAGGTTTCCCTGGGGTCTATCCTAGAGTCCCACGACAGGGTCCTCATGCCACGACAAAAGCTCTATACCTGATCTATTATGTTAGGTTTTTTTATCCAAACAGGTGTATCCCGTTACACCTGTTACCCAATCCCCACACCACAATCGTAAGTCGTCACTTACCGGTGTCTTCCCGGGGATTGAACCGTCACCCCTCTCCTTTTCGTCTTGTCGTGTCACCTTGTCCGGATACCACTCGCTCAAACCGCCCGAGGCAATGAGCAAGGGACTAGGAGCCGCTGAACTCAGCGGGGTGCACCACCTCCGATGTCCCTCTTTCTCGCCTCCTCGCACGGCTGGAGTGTAGATCCCGGATGAGCCCCCAATTGTCAGAAGTACAAATTCTCACACATGAGTCTCTTTAAAACTGATGACACGACAAGCTTTATTTACAAGTCTGCAGAGTTGGACTCAACTGGCTTCTCACCAGTTAAGCCCCGATACATACAGTGCATTGATTTTTATACCTTTTTTGTTTGTCCTTCCCCTTCTTTTTAACACTGTTTTAATTGGTTAGTTTTTATAAAATCATCCTAAGTACACTTGCATTTGTAATTATCATGTTTGTTACGTACACTACGAACTCTACACACACTAAATTCTGTTTCTCACTCTTTTTATCAATCTTTGGCTCCTGCATGTCTCTCTGTGACCATGAAAATCTCTGTTTGTTATAACATTGTCTAGCTGAACTTTTATGGTAAGCTCCCTGTCTATTCTGGCTTCCCCTTTTATGATTAATCATCACATTTTAACTTAAGCCCTTTCTAACCTAAATTCTCTATCTATAACACTCTCCACTGGCCACCGAGACAGAGGTGCACAAAAGAAGAGGTACAAGGACTGCCTAAAGAAATCTCTTGGTGCCTGCCACATTGACCACCGCCAGTGCGCTGATATCGCCTCAAACCGTGCATCTTGGCGCCTCACAGTTCGGCGGGAAGCAACCTCCTTTGAAGAAGACCGCAGAGCCCACCTCACTGACAAAAGACAAAGGAAAAACCCAACACCCAATCCCAATCAACTAATTTTCCATTGCAACTGCTGCAACCGTGTCTGCCTGTCCCGCATCGGACTTGTTAGCTACAAACGAGCCTGCAGCTGACGTGGACATTACTCCTCCATTAATCTTCGTCCGCGAAGCCAAGCCAAAGAAAGAAGAGATAGGCTGAGTTTATTCTCACTGGAACTTAAGTGGTAAGGGTGATTGTATACATTGTAATGGCACCAGGCACCCAATGAGGGAAAGAACCACGCACAGTCAAAAGTGAGATGAACAACTGACTTTAATAGAATTCTCGCAGGTGTTTAAATCCCTTGTAACCCAATGATACTTGCGACTCGCAGGACCTTTATGACATCAGCTGCCAGGCTGTGGGCTTGCCCTGCACCCAGAGGTCTCATGGTCAGATCTACCACGGACTTGCCCACGACTCTGTGAGCTGGTTCACCTGTTGTGTGGGTGAGCCACCACAACATTCATTAAAGTCTGAGTGACATAGGATACTGTAGATAGAATCCTTTTCCCAAGGCAGAGGAGCCAAGAACTATAGGACACACTTGTAAGGTGAGTGAGGAGAAGCTTAAGGAACATCTAAGCAGGAGGGTAAATGTACATAAGGAAAATACACATCTAAATTGGATCTATTTTAATACAAGGAGTACAACTACTAAGGTAAGTGATCTCAAAGCTTTAAGACTTGGTCCTTTGATATTGTTTCCATCCCTGAGGCATGGTTGAAACTCAGGTAGAGACTGGAAACTAAGTATGCCAGGGTATAGAATATTCAGGTGGGAGTGTGGAGATATAAAAATGGAGATAGCATTACCTAATAGGTCAAAGAATGTCTTAATTCAGTATTGAGGTGAAAAATTCCAGAAGCCTACTCAAATACAGCTATATAGAAAGAAATAAGAACTTTAAAAAAATGTCATTTTGTTGGGTGGGTACTACAAACCTTCCAATTGTTAACAGGAACAAGAGGAACAGATATTTAGGCAAATAGCAGAGAGGTGTTACGAAAATAAGGTTAGAGTTGGAGGGAATTTCGGGTTCCCAAATATTAACGGGGATTGGCTTAGTTCGAAAGCTTCAGAGGGGACAACATTTTTGTGGTTTCTCAGGAGAGCATTTGACCTAGTTTGTACAGATAACAAGGGAAGGAGCATTACTTGGGTAATGTGCCTGACTGGTAAAGGGAGAGTCAGTGGGGAAGCATTTTGGAGATGTGAACATAATTCTATACATTTCAAAGTGGTTATAGAGAAAGATAGGGTAGACCAAGAATAAAAGTCTTTATCCATTGCTCATTACATAAGTAATAGGAGCAGGAGTAGCCTATCCAGTCCATCAAACCTGCTCTGCCATTCAACAATGGCAGAGGAAACATCTCTACTTTTCCCCACAACCCCTAATTCCTCTGCTCTGCAAATTTATCTACCCAAGACTTAAATACACCTAATGAAGTAGTCTCTACTGCTTACTTGGGCAGTGAATTTCACAGATTCATTATTCTTTGGGAGAAGTACTTCATCTTTGTCTCTGTCTAAAATCTACTTCTCTGAATGTTGAGACCTTACTCCGCTAGTTCTAGGACCTCGGTTGATCTGGTGGTGCAGCATACAATGCAATTTCATCTAACATCCCTGTAAAACCCATTCCCTGACTAAATGCAATTACAATGAGTTAATTGCATGAAATATACGTGTGGTGATTAAGTGCAGATGCCATTGCAACTGGAGAGAATTAAGCTTTAGTGCTCAACATTCCCCCTGAGTTTAAATGAGTCATGATGGTCCCTGCTATTTCCCACTGGTTTTATTTGTATTCAAGGGATTTCTTGTGCCTTTTTGAAGATCTGTAATTTTGAGCCCATGGATGTGTTGTTGTCTTTTGTGCTCTGTACTGGTGATGGTCTGACAAATGCTGTAGTCAGTTCAGTTGATCCCCCTTGAGATTATGCACATCTTATTCAAGAACGATTGGGACAACTAACTGCTCTGCATCTGAGGAGTAATTACAGCTGCCCATCTGTTGGCAAGACTGCAGACATAAGCCTATGTTGATGGGAATGGGATATTTTAGAAAGCCGGAAAATTTCAATCAAAACAGGTGAAGTTTTCATTATTTTTTAATCTTTTTTTTATTTTTCACACTATAAACCATACTGACCAAAATGCATACAGACATTTTTCTCTTGAATATATACAGTGTCATTTTCTCCCCTTCCCCCCTCCCTTCCCTTCCTCCCTCTCCCCCTTCCCATTTATTCGAAGTTCAATCTATGAGATACATTAAACTCGTTAAACAATGTTGTCACTTAATAAAAATAAACAAGAAATTTTTATCTTTTACTTTTATATACTGAGTCAGTTCATTTCATTGTCTTCTCCTTCTGTCATTTTGGGTGGTGGAGGTCCATGTTAGGATTTCTCTATTGTGTTTCATGTACGGTTCCCTTATTTGTTCGAAAATTGTAATGTTATTTCTTAAATTATATGTTATTTTTTCTAATGGAATACATTTATTTATTTCTATGTCCCATTGTTGTATTCTCAAGTTGTCTTCTAATTTCCAGGTTGACATAATACATTTTTTTGCTACAGCTAGGGCTATCGTAGTAAATCTTTTTTGTGCTCCATCCAAATCGAGTCCAAATTCTTTATTTCTTATATTACTTAGAAAGAAGATCTCTGGGTTTTTTGGTATATTGCTTTTTGTGATTTTATTTAATATCTGGTTTAGATCTTCCCAAAATTTTTTCACTTTCTCACATGTCCAAATTGCATTTATTGTTGTTCCCGTTTCCTTTTTACAGCGAAAACATCTGTCTGATACTTTTGGGTCCCATTTATTTAACTTTTGGGGAGTGATGTATAGCCTGTGTAACCAATTATATTGTATCATGCTTAACCTTGTGTTTATTGTATTTCTCATAGTTCCGGAGCATAGCATGAAGGGAAACCTTTATGTTTAGATCTTGTTCCCATTTTTGTTTAGGTTTACAGTTAGTTTCCTCGTTCTCCTTTTCTTGCAGTTTGATGTACATGTTTGTTATAAATATTTTAATTATCATTGTGTCTGTAATCACATATTCAAAATTGCTTCCTTCTGGTAACCTCAGACTGTTTCCCAATTTGTCCTTCAAATAGGTTTTCAGTAGGTGATATGCAAACCTTGTATCGTGAGTTATATTTATTTTTTCAAAAGATAATAATTTATTTCCCGAAAAACAATTTTCTATTCTTTTGATCCCTTTTCTCTCCCATTCTCTGAAGGAAAGGTTATTTATTGTGAAAGGGATTAGTTGATTTTGTGTCAATATTAATTTTTGTAGTTGATAATTTATTTTATTCCTTTCTACGTGAATCTTCTTCCAAATGTTGAGCAGATGGTGCAATACTGGTGAATTCCTACGTTGGACCAATTTTTCATCCCACTTATATAGTATATGTTCAGGTATCTTCTCCTCTATTTTATCTAGCTCTAATCTGGTCCAATCTGGTTTTTCCCTTGTTTGATAAAAATCTGATAGTTATCTTAATTGTGCTGCTTTATAATAATTCTTAAAGTTTGGTAGTTGTAAGCCTCCTTGTTTGTACCATTCTGTTAATTTATCTAGTGCTATCCTCGGTTTCCCCCCTTTCCATAAGAATTTCCTTATTATTTTCTTTAGTTCCTTGAAGAATTTCTCTGTTAGGTGAATTGGTAATGATTGAAATAGGTATTGTATCCTTGGGAAGATATTCATTTTAATACAGTTTATCCTTCCTATCAGTGTTAGTGGTAAGTCTTTCCAGTGCTCTAAGTCGTCTTGTAATTTTTTCATTAATGGCTGATAATTTAGTCTCCCTCACTGTTCGCGTTAGCTATAGAACCACTAGCAGAACTGATAAGAACAGAAAATAAAATACGAGGGATAAGAATAAAAGAGAAGGAATATAAAATCAGTCTATTTCCAGATGATGTTATAATATACTTAACAGAACCAGAAATATCAATAAAAGAATTACATAAGAAATTGAAGGAATATGGAGAAGTATCGGGGTACAAGATCAATGCAAATAGAAGTGAAGCAATGCCAATGAATAATGCGGATTTCACAAAGTTTAAGAAAGAATCACCATTTAGATGGCAAACACAAGCAATTTGATACCTAGGTATACAACTAAATAATAATCTCGGCCATCTATATAAACTAAGTTTTCGTTATTCATGACAACTATTCCCTGTGTTTAGATTTTGACATCTGGCAATGGCATGAACAAACTTTAAGCTTACTTGTTTGCTTCCAATTTAGTTAATTTCTCTCCAAATCTCATGGCATATGTCCCTCATACGTCTCGTTAATTCAATATAGATATTTCTTGTATTTAAAAATTATTTACTCTTTAAATATAAATGATTTTTGACAGGACTCATCCTGGTGATCACACAAAATATGGTACTATTCTATCTACCAATTACTTCCTACTCCATTATAATCCAAAAGCTATGACAATTTAATTCATGCCTCTTTCCCTTTATGGCTCCTTAATGATCCTGTTTGCCTCCACCTGTTCAAAGATTAATTCAACAAAAATGTTCTGATAGGGAAAAATAATTTATCTCAAGCAATACACAAAACTGCTCGAGATCCTCAACAGGTCATGCAGCATCAGGTCAAGTTTATTGTCATCTGATTGCACATGTACAACCCAACGAAACAGCATTCAAAACATGCAGGCACACAACCAGACAAAACTCACATATAGGCTAACGATATATATGTAGGATAAGTGTTCATCTATGCAAATAAATGAGAGTCTCAGATGTTAGTGTGAACAGTTGCTTTGGTCATTCAGCCTTCACACTGCCCATTAGAGGGAGGGGATAGATTAGATTAATTTTTAGGTTTTTTCATTTTTTTCCTTTATTTTATACAAGTTATTTCAACAAACGGGTTTAACATGGTCACATAGATCATTTCAATTAAATGTTTTTGAGGTATTATAATCAATTATTGATATAGTTTTATCTACTTTTTTTCTCATTGGCTTTTTTGTGGTGCTTATTTGTATGCAAATGAATTATTATGTAATTGTCAATTCTGCATTTATGCTTGTATGTTAAACTCAATAAAAATATTTTAAAAAGAAAGCATTCTCACTGCCCGTGGGAAGAAGCTGTTCCTCAGCCTGGTGGCGCTGGCTCTGATGCTTCTGTATCTCTTTCCCAATGGGAGTAGCTGAAAGATGCTGTGTGCAGTGTGGAAGGGGTCCTCAGTGATTTTGCATGCTCTCTTCAGACAATGATCCCAGTAGATCACATTGATAGGTGTTGGTGGGGGGGGGGGGGGGTTGGGGGAAGAGAGATGCCACTAATCCTCTCTGATTGACCTCTGATCCATTTCTTTGCAGCAACTGTACCACACTGTGATGAAGCCGGCCAGGATGCTCTCAATAGAGGTCCTGTAAAAGGTTGACATGGTAAATGTTGGGGGTCGCTGCTTGCCGTCGGCAGTGGGGCGGTCAGCGGTGGCAGGTCCCTGGTCGGCAGCATCAGGTCCCCGGTCAGCAGTGTCGGTGGGTACCGGGTCAGCAGCGTCAGTCACGGCAGCATCTCCCTGGTCGGCAGCAGTGGCAGGTCCCTGGTCAGCAGCGGCGGTGGGTACCTGGTCAGCTGCCTCGGTGGCAGTGGGTCCCCGGTCGGCAGCAGTGGCGGGTCCCGGTCGGCAGTGACGGCAGCTGGTCCCTGGTTGGTGGTGGCACCGGGTCCCTGGTCGGTACCGGTGGTAGCTGTTGTGGTCGGGGCTGTGGCCTGGTCGGCTGTTGCTTCGTGAGGTAGGGTGAATGTTATTGCAACATGGGTGGGTTGTACCTTGTGCACTCAATGTCTGCCCCATGACGTCAGGTGCTGTCGCGCGGTGGAGTCCTTGCTCTCATTGGATGAGAGCTCTGAGGAAGAAGTGTTTGAAATGGAGAGTGGCGACTGGGCTTCACACAAGGCACTGTGTTTGACGGCGACCATTTTGGAGCTACAGACTACAGCAAAGCTGCCATTTTTAAAGCACTTCCGGCACTTGGCTTTTCTCGCCGGGCACTGTGACCTGCTGTGCTTGTTCCTCCCACCAAAATAACACTTTAATACATTGCATCGGGCAGCGTAGCGGCAGTAGTAGGGTAGAGGGAGGGCATCTTACTCACATCAGAGTGTGGGGTCCAGCCCCTACAGTACATGTCCATACTTAAGACCGCAGCCTCCATTATCTCTGCGATCCAGATCACATCCTCTAGGTTTTCTTCCCCGTGCTCTAGCAGGTGCTGCCTCACCTCATTTGATCGGACCCCGACCACATAGGCATCCCAAATCAGATTGTCTGTGGTTTCTGCAGCAGTTCTGTCTGTGCAGGCACAATCCCTGCCCATTGCCCTTAGTGCCTGAATATAAGCTCTACAGGACTCACTGGGCTGTTGCCCCCTTGTAGCCACCTCACTGAGCTGAAGTTAATGAACAGCAGCTTGGCATATGCGACATCATTCTCCAGGTGGATCAGAACAGAGTGAAGGGACAAGGCTATAGCATCATCTGTGTACCAGTTTCTTCTATAGGTGAGGTGAAACAGATCCAGCAACTCTGGGAGATGTACTTTTATGTGTTCCATCTCAAGACACTCGGAGCATTTCATAATTATGGAGGGCATTAGTCATTGAGGCCTGTTATGGTCACCCTCTCGGGTACCAGGATGATGGTGGATGCCTTGAATCCTGCGAGAATGATGGCCTGCAGCAGCAACGTGTTGAGGATGTCTGTGATGCCCTCCATCATTTGGTCTGTGCAGTCTTTCAGTATCTGACCAGGTATGATGTCTGGTCCCACCACCTTTTGTGGGATCACCTTGGATAGGGATATCCTCACCTTGCCAAGGCTATGCAGGAGGGCTGTCTGTGCAACTATAGGAAGAAAAAGGAAAGAAAACCAACGCTTCAGGCTTGGGCCCTTCATTGGGATAGTTCCAGGCCTGAAACGTTGGTTTTCTCACCTTACTTCCGATAGATGCTGTATTGCTTATTGAGTTTTTCCAGTACTTCTGTGTATTACCCCACAATCACAGCAACTCCAGTCCTTTCTGTTTAACATCATTTATCTTACTTCAGCAGAACATCATTTATCTCATGTCAACAGTACAATTTTTTTTGTGGTGCATTTTTTTCCTCTGCTTCATTTCTACCACCAAGGTGTTTGGGATTGTTAGGCATGAGACATATTTTAAGAAATATGGGATAGAGGTAACAGTCAGTTAATACAAATGAGAATAAATCTTCAATGTAAGACAAGGATAGTTCTGGCAAAACAAGAATCCTAGATTGGGGAAAAAATATTTACAGAAATCTAAACTAGAGGGAGGGTTGGCATTACCCAACTTTAGAATTTATTACTGGGCAATTAATATTAGTTACTTAAGGTATTGGTTGAATTATTCAGAATTATCTCTAAATCCCCATTGGGTAAATTTAGAAATTAAACCGATACAAAATTTTTCAATTAGCTCTATTTTGGGAGCTGCTCTCCCTTTTACTCTTACTAAATTATATAAACAAATTGATAATCCAATGGCTAAACATACACTACGTATATGGTTTCAATTCCGGAGATTTTTTGGCCTAAGTCATTTTATCTTGGAAACTCCTAATGTACTAAATTTCCTTTTTCATCCCTCTCTAATTGATCAAGCTTATTTACTCTGGAAAGTTAAAGGTATAACATGCTTTTCGGATTTATTCTTGGATAACTCTTTCATGTCATTTGAACAATTATCCATGAAATATGATTTACCTCGATCTCATTTCTTTCGATATTTGCAGATTAGGAGTTTCTTAGTTTCGACTTTACCCTCTTTTCCCAATCGGGAGACTACGACTGTTTTAGAGGATATACTATATTCAAAATTCCCTCCAAAAGGTGTGATATCTAAATTATATAATATAATTACAAAAATAAATTCTGGGACTTTTGAAAAGTTTAAAAATGATTGGGAAAGAGAACTCAACCTTCATATTTCTAATGAAAATTGGAATAAAATTCTGCTACTGGTAAACTCTTCTTCTCTATGCTCAAAACATTCACTAATACAGTTTAAAGTTGTTCATAGAGCTCATATGTCTAAAGATAAACTCCATCGCTTTTATTCTCATATCGATCCTATATGTGATAAATGTCAATTGGAAATAGCTTCCCTTACACATATCTTTTGGTCCTGTCCCTCTTTACAGAATTATTGGAAGGAAATTTTTTCCATTATATCTACTGTTTTGAATATTAATTTACAACCACATCCCATTACTGCAATTTTTGGATTACCTATGATAGATTTGACTTATTTATCTCTTCCTGCGGATCGTATGATTGCTTTTCTTACACTAATGGCTAGAAGATCTATACTATTGAATTGGAAAGAGGTTAATCCTCCCACTGTTTTCCAATGGTTTACCCAAACTATACTATGTTTAAATTTAGAGAAAATTAGAAACTCTGTCTATGAATCCCCTTCTAAGTTTGAGTTAACCTGGTGACCATTTATTCAATATTTTCATTTGTGGTGAGTTGATCTGGCTCTGTTTTCTTTCTATGATTATGTATGATAATTGGGCTGTAAGATGAGATCGGAGTGATCGGCGTGGTTTAGCTATATCTGTAGGTTTTTTTTAAAGTTTTTTTTAAAGTTTTTTTTAATTCAGATTTGTTTTTTCTTCTTTTTTGGGTTTTTTTTTCTCTTTTTTCATATATTGTTATTAATTATATCTTTTTTTTAGAGATAGTTCACACCCTAAACTGATCTAATTTTTTTTTTATGATATATTTTTATTCTGTAATATTATTGTTTAATATCTCTGTATTAATTCATTACTTACTATGTATTTTTTATATCTCTTTGAACTGTATGTGTTTATAAATTATAATAATAATAAAAAGATTGAAAAAGAAAGAAAAAGACAAGGATAGTTATATAATTACCAGTATGCATCATTATTGACAGAGAGAGCTATCTCTTTTTTTTTTTTTTTTTTAATTTTTTATTTTTCACACCATAAATCACAATAGCCATGATATACACTTTTTCTTTTCCACACATTTACAGTGACTTTTTCTCCCTCCCCCCTCCCTCCTCCCAAGCCACCCCCCCATCCCCCCCCCCTCATCCATTTTAGTTATACAATCTAGGTTGCATTAATTCAGTTAGACAATGTTGTCATTCAACAAAAATACACCAGAAATTCTACTGAGTCCATTCTTTTCTTTTCTTCTCCTTCCATCAACTTAGGTAATGTTTGTTCCCGGTAGGTTTTCGCTATTGTATTTAATGTAAGGCTCCCATACTTGTTCGAATATTTCAATATTATTTCTTAAACTATATGTTATTTTTTCTAATGGAATACATTTATTCATTTCTATATACCATTGTTGTATTTTCAAATTATCTTCCAATTTCCAGGTTGACATAATACATTTTTTTGCTACAGCTAGGGCTATCTTAACAAATCTTTTTTGTGCATCCTCCAAGTCAATTCCAAATTCTTTATTTTTTATGTTACTTAGGAGAAAGATCTCTGGATTCTTTGGTATATTGTTTTCTGTTATTTTATTTAATATCTGATTGAGATCATCCCAAAATTTTTCTACTCTCTCACATGTCCAGATTGCATGAATTGTTGTTCCCCTTTCTTTTTTACATCGAAAACATCTATCAGATACTGTTGCGTCCCATTTATTTAACTTTTGCGGTGTAATGTATAGTCTGTGTAACCAATTATATTGTATCATACGCAGCCTCGTATTTATTGTATTTCTCATCGTTCCAGAGCATAACTTCTCCCATGTTTCCTTTTTTATCTTTATATTTAAATCTTGTTCCCATTTTTGTTTAGTTTTACCATTTGTTTCCTCATTTTCCTTTTCTTGCAGTTTAATATACATATTTTTTATAAATCTTTTGATTAACATTGTATCTGTAATCACATATTCAAGGTTACTTCCCTCTGGTAAACTCAAGTTGCTTCCTAATTTATCTTTCAAGTAGGATCTCAGTTGGTAATATGCCAGCGCTGTATCTCCCGTTATATTGTACTTATCTCTCATTTGTTCAAAGGATAAGAATCTACTTCCTGAAAAACAATTTTCTATTCTTTTAATCCCTTTTTTTTCCCATTTTCTAAAGGCAAGGTTGTCTATTGTAAAAGGGAGTAGCTTATTTTGCGTCAATATTAGTTTTGGTATTTGGTAATTTATTTTATTTCTTTCTACATGAATCTTCTTCCATATATTGAGGAGATGGTGTAATACTGGAGAAGTTCTATGTTGTACCAATTTTTCGTCCCATTTATATAATATGTGTTCAGGTATCTTTTCCCCTATTTTATCTAATTCTAGTCTCGTCCAGTCTGGTATTTCCCTTGTTTGATAAAAATCTGATAGGTACCTTAATTGTGCGGCTCTATAATAATTTTTGAAGTTTGGCAATTGTAAGCCTCCTTGTTTATACCATTCTGTTAATTTGTCTAGTGCTATCCTCGGTTTCCCCCCCTCTCCATAAAAATCTCCTTATTATTTTCTTTAACTCTTTGAAGAATTTTTCTGTCAGTTGTATTGGCAATGCCTGAAATAAGTATAGTATCCTTGGAAAAATGTTCATTTTAATACAGTTTATCCTTCCTATCAGTGTTAGTGGTAGCTCTTTCCAATGCTCTAAATCGTCCTGTAATTATTTCATTAGTGGATTGTAGTTGAGTTTATATAATTGGCCTAGATTTTTGTTTATTTGCACACCTAGGTATCTTATTGCCTGCGTTTGCCATCTGAATGGGGATTCCTCCTTAAATTTTGAGAAATCCGCGTTATTCATAGGCATTGCTTCACTTTTATTTACGTTTATCTTGTATCCCGACACTTCTCCATATTCCTTCAATTTCTTATATAGTTCTTTTATTGATAGTTCTGGTTCTGTTAAGTACACTATCACATCATCCGCAAACAGACTGATTTTATATTCCCTGTCTTTTATTTTTATTCCTTTTATATTATTATCTCTTCTTATCGATTCTGCTAGTGGTTCTATAGCTAGCGCAAACAATAATGGTGATAGTGGGCATCCCTGCCGCGTTGACCTGCTTAAGTTAAATTGCTTTGATACATGTCCATTTACTGTCACTTTCGCTAACGGTCCCTTATATAATGCTTTAATCCAATTAATATACTTCTCCGGTAAACTGAATTTTTGCAATACTTTGAACAAGTAATTCCATTCTACTCTGTCGAAGGCCTTCTCTGCGTCTAAAGCAACTGCTACTGCCGGTGCTTTATTTCCTTCTACTGCATGAATTAAGTTAATAAATTTACAAATATTGTCTGTTGTGCGTCTTTTTTTGATAAATCCAGTTTGGTCTAAATTTACCATTTTCGGTACCTGTTCTGCTAATCTGTTCGCTAATAGTTTAGCTATTATCTTATAATCTGTGTTTAGCAGAGATATTGGTCTATATGACGCTGGTGAGAGTGGATCTTTCCCTTGTTTTAGTATCACTGTAATTATTGCTGTTTTACATGAATCTGGTAAGTTTTGTGTCTCATCAATCTGGTTGATTACATCCAGGAGGGGCGGTATTATTAGGTCTTTAAATGTTTTGTAGAATTCTATTGGGAGTCCATCCTCTCCTGGTGTCTTATTATTTGGTAAATTTTTTATTATCTCTTGTATTTCTACTGTTCCAAATGGTTCTGTTAATTTATTTTGTTCCTCTATTTGTAGTTTTGGTAGTTCAATTTTAGTCAAAAATTCATCTATTTTCCCTTCTTTCCCTTCGTTTTCGGTTCGGTATAATTGTTCATAGAATTCTCTGAAGTTTTCCTTAATTTCTTTTGGATTATATGTAATTTGTTTGTCTTTTTTCCTTGTTGCCAATACCATTTTCTTAGTTTGCTCTGTCTTAAGCTGCCATGCTAGGATTTTGTGTGTTTTTTCCCCTAGTTCATAATATTTCTGTTTTGTCTTCATTATATTCTTCTCCACCTTATATGTTTGTAATGTTTCATATTTTATTTTTTTATCCGCCAATTCTCTTCTTTTGGTTGTATCTTCCTTTATTGCTAATTTTTTTTCTATGTTTATTATTTCCCTTTCCAACTGCTCTGTTTCCTGATTATAGTCCTTCTTCATCTTGGTTGCATAACTTATTATTTGCCCTCTAATGAATGCTTTCATTGCGTCCCATAGTATAAACTTATCTTCCACTGATTCCGTATTTACTTCAAAGTACATTTTTAATTGTTTTTCAATAAATTCTCTAAAATCCTGTCTTTTAAGTAGCATGGGGTTTAATCTCCATCTATACATTCTTGGAGGGATGTCTTCTAGCTCTATTGCCAATAACAGGGGTGAGTGGTCCGATAATAGTCTAGCTTTATATTCCATTTTCCTAACTCTCCCTTGTATGTGGGCTGATAACAGGAATAGGTCTATCCTTGAGTATGTTTTATGTCTAGTCGAGTAGTATGAGTATTCCTTTTCTTTTGGGTTTTGTTTCCTCCATATGTCCACAAGTTTCATTTCTTGCATTGATTTAATTATAAATTTGGTTACTTTGTTCTTCCTGTTAATTTTTTTCCCCGTTTTATCCATATTTGGATCCAAATTCAGATTGAAATCCCCTCCTATTAGTATGTTCCCTTGCGTATTAGCTACCTTCAAAAAGATATCTTGCATAAACTTTTGATCTTCTTCGTTAGGTGAATATATATTAAGTAGATTCCAAAGCTCTGAATATATCTGACATTTTATCATAACATATCTCCCTGCTGGATCTATTATTTCCTCTTCTATTTTAAATGGCACATTTTTGCTAATTAATATAGCCACTCCTCTTGCTTTTGAATTATACGATGCTGCTGTTACATGTCCTACCCAATCTCTCTTTAATTTCTTGTGCTCCAATTCAGTTAAATGTGTTTCTTGGACAAATGCTATATCTATTTTTTTCCTTTTTCAGTAAATTTAGTAGTTTCTTCCTTTTAATTTGGTTATGTATTCCATTAATATTTAGAGTCATATAGTTCAGCGTAGCCATTTTATATTTTGTTTATCTTCTCTTTCCGTTTTTCCATCATTACCTTTCCTCCTTTTCCATTTCTGTTTTCTTATTTTCAACTCTTTACCAGACAACATTCCTACAACATCCAACATTTTCCTTATTCTCCTATTTCTATCTTCTTTATCCCCAATCTCCCCTTCCCCTCCTGAGTTGCCCTTTATCCCTTGTCGGACAACCACATCTCCCCTCTCCATTTGGATTTGCGAATCCACTCGCAAGCGTCAACTGATTTTGCAGTGACCGCTCTTTTCCCCCCACCCAGCCCCCCCCAGAAAAGATTTCGTTTTTTATATGTCACAAAGGTCACTCTTTTAGTTCCCTCCTTATTCTCTCTATTCCATTACCTTCCCTTATTAATTCTTGTCTATACTCTCTATGTTTTCCTCTAATTACAGATACTTTCACATATGCCCATTGTCTCTATTCACTCTTATACCTCTTTACCCGCATACATATCAATCGTGGTCATTTTTACCCTCCTTACCCGTCTTCATCCCTCAGTCTATTTTTGTCTTTACCCACATACATATCAATCGTGATAATTTTTGCTCTCATTACCCGTCTTCATCCCTCAGTCTATTTTTGTAATTGTTCTGCAAATTTTCGTGCTTCTTCTGGATCCGAGAATAGTCTGTTTTGTTGTCCTGGAATAAATATTTTCAATACCGCAGGATGCTTCAGTGTAAATTTATATCCTTTCTTCCATAAAATCGCTTTTGCTGCATTGAACTCTTTTCTCTTCTTTAGGAGTTCAAAGCTTATATCTGGATAAATGAAGATTTTTTGCCCTTTATACTCCAGTGGTTTGTTGCCCTCTCTTACTTTTTCCATTGTCTTCTCCAGTACCTTTTCTCTTGTAGTATATCTTAGGAATTTTACTACAATAGATCTTGGTTTTTGTTGTGGTTGTGGTTTAGAGGCCAATACTCTATGTGCCCTTTCTATTTCCATTTCATGCTGTAGTTCTGGACATCCTAGGGTCTTAGGGATCCACTCTTTTATAAACTCCCTCATATTCTTGCCTTCTTCATCTTCCTTAAGGCCCACTATCTTTATGTTATTTCTTCTGTTATGGTTTTCCATTGTATCTATTTTTTGAGCTAGTAGTTCTTGTGTCTCTTTAGTTTTTTTATTAGATTTCTCCAATTTCTTTTTTAAGTCTTCTACCTCCATTTCTGCTGCTACTGCCCGCTCTTCCATCTTGTCCATTTTTTTTCCCATTTCTGTTAAGGTCATCTCCATTTTAATTATTTTCTCCTCTGTGTTGTTTATTCTTTTTCTTAAATCATTGAATTCCTGTGTTTGCCATTCTTTAAATGACTCCATGTATCCTCTAACAAGAGCAAGTACCTCCTTTACCTTGCCTTTCTTTTCTTCTTCTATTTCCCTGTACTCTTCCTCTTCCTCTTCTTCTTCCTCTGGGTTGGCCATCTGTTGTTTCTTTGCTGCCCTTTCCTCCTCTTCTTTCTTGTTTCCATTGTCTTCTGTGGTCTCTTCTTGCTGCAGGTGTTCTGCAGCTGTCGTTGCCGGCTGTGGAGATCGACTCCCCAGCTGGTCCCCCCTCCCGTCGGTGTGTTTTTTTTCATGCGCGGTTGCGCACTTTTACTCGGCTCTGTGAGCCATTGTTGTAGTTCTCTTTCTACCGACCTGAGGTAGTGGGGTCTTCTCTCCACAGCGGGCCTCTTCGGACAGGTAAGGCCTTCACCTTTTTCCTCCGTTGTCTTCTCTTCCTCTCTTCTTTCCGTTGATTTTGATTTTTCTCCTTTTGTCTCCATCTTCTTTCCACCTTTATATTCACTTTTCTTTAACTTGTATTTCTGTGCCTTTGTATTTTCTCTTGTTTTTCCCGACTTTTCTGGAGAGGGCTGGAGTTCACCGTCCGGCCACTACTCCATCACGTGACTCCTCCCGAGAGCTATCTCTCAATGCAATAGTAAAATAAGTCTTTCAGTATCTAGATGCTTAGCAAAGGTGTTTGAATGCAGTTTCAAAAGATCCTCTTCCAATAAATATGGAATTCTATGAAATCATATGCCTATTTTCAAAATATTGCCTAAACTCCTGATATTTAATTGCCTGTTATTATCTTTGTGCTTTAAATATGATGAAATCTCATTGTACTTTGATTCAGTGAGATTCTGCAAAGATTCCCGAGTCCCTGCTTGGTACACTCCATGAAGACATTTTATTTCTTTGGCTCCAGTCTCTGTGTGGCTCATTCAAAGCCACAACATTTGAGTGCAAGTCTTGGATCTGTTCATTATGTTCATGACCCACGAAGTGGCCAGTGTCCTCAGCAGCCTAAGAGGATGAGTTTAGCTCTCAGTAATTAGATCTGTCCAAGCCAAACAACCGCACGATCACAAACTATCAAGAACTGGAGGAATTGGTTCAAGGTGTAACTGTGTAGATGTGTAAGGTAACATCTACCAGAGTTTTCTTGAATATGTAAATAGAAAACTTGAGTTCAGTCCACCAGAAGATCTTGAATGTGGGGACATGAGTGGCTGCAGTATATATACCTACCATTACACGTCATTCCCATCAAGACAGGCAGAAAGCATGTCAGATCCAACCTCAGACATAAGTGGAAGCAGGATTCTGAAATAAAGGACCTTGGTAGAATAAGTTTTATTTGTTCTAGAGTCAGACACATTAGCCGAGAATGTCAGACAAACAGGTCACATAATCCAAGTCCCATCATAATCAGAGATTGGAACTTGAGAATGCTTGGAAGTTGTTGGAATAGTGGAAGAAGTGTGGCTTAGAATGTTTGCTTGTCCATGACCAATAACTTAGAATTTTTTTGTTTTAAAGCAGTGGTTCTCAACCTTTTTCTTTCCACTCACAAGTATTCCCTATGCCATCAGTGCTTTGTGATTAGTAAGGAATTGCTTAAGGTGATATGTGGTTGGAAAGAAAAAGTTTGAAAACCACTATTTTAATTGTACCTAATTGACTTGTTATGTGCACGGTTTCATAATTCAAAAGGAAATGTGCCAATGACTATTTGTCTTAAGCAAAATATTTCAGTAACAATTGAGTCTAGAGCAGTGATTCTCAACCTTCCCTTCTCACTCACACACCACTTTAAATTACCCCTTTCTAATCACAGAGCACCATTGGCATAGGGATTGCTTAAGATTGAGTGGAAAGAAAAAGGTTGAGAACCACTGTTTTAAAATCTTAAAGTTTAAATGCTTCCTTGAAACGTGCTTGATGTGCAGTTGTATTTTAAGATGATAAGTATTTAACCCTTGTAAGTAAGTAAAGGCTGACTGGCATAATGTGAATGGTTAGTGAATGGAAAAATGCTACATAAGATGGCAACTTGTAAGTTCACATTAATTTACACAGGGTGGAGAGAGAGAATGAGTGCAAAGGTTATTACGTGCATTATGAGCTGAAAACCCAGCAGCAACAGAAATTCACCAAGATAACTGGTTATCTAAATAAAAGTTACTTTTAATTATCTTTAAACATGAAAACAGGATCAAACTTTAACTTATTGCTATTAACTTAACCCCCTTCTAATTCTAAGTGAACGTATATGTAATGTGTATGTAAGTTCAGAAAAGTTCATTGATTCACAGTCCAATCTCACTTCTCACTCCTCCAAGCTCATTGGTTCCAAGTAATTTTTATACTGTGCACAGAATTTAACATTTATGAATTTCACCAGGCTTTGTTGCTTGAAAGGTAAATGGTTACCACTCAGGAAGGTTCTTGTTGGTTTTCAGAGAGAGATTTGTTATTCGCTGGACACAAACTAATTCCTTGTAACCAGCCACATCAGTGTCTTGCTGAAGAAACTTGCCCCATCAGGGTTTTCCAGGTAATAACATCTTTCTTTCAGGTTACCACAGAGTTACATTTTGTTTCCCTTATTTCAAGTGAAACATTAGGCAGCCAGTCCACTCCTCTTGTATGGACCACACCCTGTCTTCAAAATGGAATTTTCCACTAGCTTGCCAACTTGTCCTGTTCCAGTCCCAGCTTCTGCTGCTGAACTGTAGAACTGAATTCACTCTCTCTTTCTCACAGAGAAAAAAATCCTGTTTTTCTCTCTGCTTGCAAAATGACATGACCCTCTTAGAACAGCAACCTACACTCAGACAGACTGTGGCTCCAAACGTAATCCTCCGAGTTCTTTCATCTATTGCTTTCCAAAACAACAATCCATTTGTGAAGTCTTATAGGCACTGCCTAAAGCTTTTGCAAATGCATCTGGAGCTGCCCTGTCTGGCTTGAGCAGAGCTCAAATATTTTAAATGAGATCTGTTTTGAAGTGTTTGTATGTGACCACAATTTGTTTCAGTAAAGGAGGGAGAATCACAGGTTCCTGTTAAAATTCGGATACTGGTTCAGCACAATCATTGTTAGTACAAGGATTATCTCTGGATCAAACAACTGACACAGGGGAGACAACTTTGATCAAAGGTGTTGGAAATGGAGTTGATTTCCCTTCACAGAATAGTGCTAAATTCTGAGTTAGTTAAAGGATCTGTTGTGTGTGTGTGAGTAATTTCAAAAGTACCTATGCAGGTGGTCTCAATTCTTAGGGAATGATTTGGCAGAAGATAAAGTTGGGTCAGTTTTGAGATTAACAAGCAGGCCTAGGAAAGATGAGGTGGAAGAGAATTGTGATATATATCCTGCATGTGCGGTAACAAGGTCCATGTTTAAGAAATTATTGAGAGAAGAAGATCCAGTTAACAGAGATTTGCCAGGTGATTCTGAAATGGTTTTGAAAGATAAAGGTAATTGTGAGAGTAAGGATTTTTCTTTGTCAAGGAAAGTGTTAATTCAACAGCAGAAAGCAGATACAAGTCTTGCTGAATTAGCAGAGAAAGTAGTAACTGAAAAGGAGATTGGAGAAATGGCTGGTGGTTATTTTTTAAAAGGTGATTTGTTAATGAGGAAATGGAGACCTCTTGATATTCCTACTAATGAAGAGTGGGGGTGATTTATCAGGTGGTTGTTCCTAAAAATTACCGGAATGAAATTTTAAATTTAGCCCACAGTACTCCTTTAGGTGGTCATCTTGGGGTGAAGAAAACCTTGGATAAGATTTTGAAACAATTTTTCTGGCCTGGTTTGAGGAAGGATGTTGTAAATTGGTGCAGGACATGTCATTTTTGTCAGCGAGTGGGGAACCTAACCAGAGTCCTCCAGTGGCTCCATTACAACCTATTCCTGTTGCTGGGGAACCTTTCACTAGAGTTATTGTGGATTGTGTAGGTCCCTTGCCAAAAACTAAGTCTGGAAATCAGTACTTGTTAACGATTGTGTGCAGCATCAAGATTTCCAGAAGTTATACCATTAAGAAATTTTAAAGCTAAAATGGTGGTAAAGGCTCTGGAAAGATTTTTTACAGTGTTTGGATTACCTAAAGAAATTCAAAGTGATGAGGGATATAATTTTATGTCTGGATTGTTTCAACAATTAATTTATGAGCTGGGAATAAAACAGATCACTTCATCTGCACATCATCCTGAAACCCAGGGAGCTTTAGAAAGATTTCATTCAACTCTTAAAAATATGATGAGAATTTATTGTTTGGAGAATAGGAAAGATTGGGAGGAAGGTATTCATTTATTGTTGTTTACAACAAGAGAGGCTGTGCAGGACTCATTAGGTTTCAGCCCTTTTGAAATTGTGTTTGGACATCAGGTTAGAGGACCTTTATTGTTGATAAAAGAACAATGGGTTAATGAGGATGTGCAGTTGAACATGGGAAGAACATTTGAAGGAATTGGACAAATTGTTTTCAAGATTATCCAAAGTAAACTTAACTGATAACTTACCAAAGAGTGAATTTGCAAATGCCACTGTGACATACTTGGGTCATACGCAGTCATTTCTTCACCCATGACAGGTGGCCATTGTCAGGGATACCCTGCACAGTGACGTCCAAGGTTATGTTTCTAAATTTAAAGATAGGCTACAAAAAGTGTGGACTTTAGCTCAAGATAATTTAGAAATGGCTCAGGGTAAAATGAAGTGTTTATTTGATAGGAAAGTTCAAGTGAGGAATTTTAAGGTAGGAAGTAAAGTTTTGATTTTGTTTCCAACACATGACAATCCTTTGAAAGTTAGATTTTCTGGTGCATACATAGTTAAATCAAAATTGAATGATGTTAATTATGTTGTTAACTCTCCAGATAGAAGGAATAAAATTCAGGTTTGTCACATAAATATGTTGAATCCTTATTATGAGAATAATGGTAGTGGAGAACAATCTGTATCAGGGGTGTTGGCTGTGAACAGAGTGGAGGAAATGGTGGATCATGAGATTATGGAAATAAAATCTTGTGAGGGTAACCTTAAAGAAATCATGCTTCCTGTGTGCCTGTCGAACTCTGAAATTTTGAAAAAATTTAGAGGAAATGTTCGTTCATCTTAATTCACAAGAACAGATGCAGTTGAAGGATTTAATTTTAAAGTACACAAATCTGTTTCCTGACATTCCAAAAAGGACATCAGTGATTCATCATGATGTGGATGTTGGAGACAACATCACCCATACAAAATAAACATTCAGAAAAGGAAAATTATGGATCAGGAATTTGAATATATGTTGAGAAAAGATATTATTAGACCTTCAAACTCAGATTGGAGTTCTTCTTTTATTCTGGTACTGAAACTAGATGGAACTGTTAGGTTTTGTACAGATTACTGGAAGGTTAATGCAGCAACCAAAACAGATACTTATCCTATTCCAAGAATAGATGATTGTATTGATAAGATTGGAAAAGCTAAATTTCTTACTAAATTGGATTTGTTGAAGGGTTACTGGTGTGTGCCTTTAACTGAGAGAGGAAGGAATATTTCAGTGTTTGTTACTCCATCTGGATTATATGAGTACAATGTGTTACCTTTTGGCATGAAAAATGCCCTTGCAACATTTCAAAGGATGATTAATTTGGTAATCCAAGGGTTAACACATACAGATGCTTATATTGATGATTTGGTCATAAAAAGTGATACATGGGAAGAACATTTGAAGGAATTGGACAAATTGTTTTCAAGATTATCCAAAGTAAACTTACCTGTTAACTTACCAAAGAGTGAATTTGCAAATGCCACTGTGACATACTTGGGTCATACGCAGTCATTTCTTCACCCATGACAGGTGGCCATTGTCAGGGATACCCTGCACAGTGACGTCCAAGGTCTCCCCAGCTCCAGGCTTATCCCCACGGGCACCTACCCTCCAGAGAGCTCCAGGATTCTTCTTCAAGGTAGGCCTCTACCTTCCTTTTTCTTGTTCAAGTTCTTGAAAGATAGTGATTGTTTTATCCTTCTTACATGGCATTTGAGTTGTTCTGTAGGCCTTCCAATAGCTTTTCTTTCTATTTTCTTTTAATCACTTCAGCTTTTTTTTAACTCTTTTTGAAACTTTTACAGAGAGAGAAGGGATTCCAAGTCTAGCCCCATGTCATCACGTGGCATACCCTCACAGAGAACTAGTCCAATCTAAGACTAGACTAGCTGCAGTGTCTTCAGAGAGATCATTTTTTCAATTCAATGATAAAAGAAGGCTGATTTAGGTATCCAAATTCCAGAAAAAAATGTATTTGAAAATGTGGAGCTGTTCTCCATACATGATTGAGGAAAAGGTAAGGCAGGAGGGAGAGTTGCACTTTTTAGCAGGGAGAACATGATAACAGTACATGGAGAGGATATTCCTGGTGTCCAATCTAATCTCAACAAGATGAAGGATCTTATTGTGGATTTAAGGAAGGGGATGGCAAGAGACCACACACCTGTTTTCATTGTCAGAATAGTTGTGGGCAGGGCTAGTACTTTCAAGTTCCTGGGAGTCCATATTTCAGAAGACGTCTCCTGGAACTAGCACATCAAAGAGATCATGAAGGCAGCACAGTAACACCCCAATTTATAAGATGTGACCTCTCTGTTTCAAACCCTCTAAAATGTCTAAGGTGCTTTGACATGTCATTGAATATTTGATCAAACCTCTATCAGGTGTCCTGTGGAAAGTATACTGACTGGTGGCATCATGGCCTGGTTTGATAATTCGAGTGCCAAGGAATAAACATGGCTGCAGAAAGTGGCAAGCCTAAACAAATCCATTACAGGCACTGACCTTCCATCCACTGAAAGAAACTATGTGAGATGCTGCCTCAAAAAGACAGCTAACATTAAAAAGGATCCCCAACACCCTGGTCATAACCTGCCTCGCTACTGCCTTCAAGCAGAAAGCATAGAAGGCTGATGTTCATCACCTCTTGGTACAAGTACAACTTTTATCCAACAGCTGTCAGGGTCTTGAACCTCCCCTTGATATCTTAACCTAATCCAGAACCACCAAAAGATATGTCCACTATTGAAATGTCCCTTTTGTTCTTGTACTAGCAGAACTGTGAATATTTTTCTATATATTATTTTATACTTATTATCCCCTTTCCTATGTGGGCATATTGTGGTAAGTTAATGTATGCTGTTATGGTGGTATATCTGTTTGGCTGTAGAAAGCAAGGGTTTTGGTGCATCTGTACATTATACTCATGTTTATGACAATAAACTCTTCTTACTTATTTATCTTAGGTTGCTTATTACACTCTATACACATGAGAGATCATTAGTTCTTCATAGCCTTTCACATGTTATCCTGGTACAATCTCAATTCATAGCAAGCAATATTTTTTTTTCTGAATTCTTGATCACTAACTAAATGTGTTTGCATCAAAATTCAATGATACACCTGTATAGAAATCCCTTTCAGCTTAATTAAATGATTCCATGTGGTTAAGGTTCCTGATTGTTGACCAATGCAAATTTACCATTATTTACCAAAGGCATTATAACTTTAATAAACTAATTGAAACTAAATTACTTCAGACACAAAGTGATCAAGTTTAGTTTCTACTGATCTTGTCCCATGAGCTAATTCTCAGCTTTGATTAAAACTTTCCCCACACTGTTGTCATTATGTCTCACAATACTGAGAATGTGAAAAGAAATGAAATCCCTCCTGACCAAACATCTATCTTGAATCTGTAAATCAGTTCAACTTAAGATTTCCTGCCTGACACTGCAAAGGAATGGGCAATGGCCCAAACATAACGTGAGTACGATTACCATAGGTAGAATAAAGGCAGATTGTGTAGTCACTTTGAAGGACAATTCATTTCAGTCCCTGAGATTCAGCTCATGTTAATTCTAGCGATCTGTGAAAGCATAATAATAATAATGGTATTAAAATGCCATGCTCCAGAAGTTAGAGATTTGAAATAAAAATTAAAAATTCAGAAAATATTTATTGTGTCTGTGGTAAGAAGAAAGTGACCTTTTCTCTAAGCTGTAAAATGAAGTTTTTAAGGTTCCCGCTCTTGTCTAAGGTCTCAGCCACAGCACTGTTCACATGAATCTCACCAAGACCCCATCCTTCAACACAGTAGACTAAAGGCCCTTTCTGGTGGCCTGTGCACCCCCTTGTAAAGCCACATAATCTCCCCCCTTGCAGCTAAAGACATACTCACTTGAATGTGGCAGAAGCGCCTCCGAGGCACCGAGGCCAACCCTCTTCCAAGAGGGATAATCGGCGAAGGTGCAGCTGCTGTAGATGATTGCCTGGGGGCAGACTGATGACTCCATCAGCTCGCGACCCAACTCCCCGCTACCTGACAACCCCTATCGTGCTACCTGACACCCCCTGCCCCACTAGGGAGGGAAATTGGTGGGAGCCATTGGGGCAGGAGAGGTCTGTGGGTCAGGGGCAGCTGGCAGAGAAAGGGCAGAGGAGGTCTGCTGGGACCATCTGGGCTGGGGAGGCAGGTGGAAGTCATCAGGGCAGGGGAAGTTGGGGCAGGAGTGGCCAGCAGGGGATGTTGGGTGGGGCGGCCGGTACAGGCTGTGACAGCCTGGCTGCCACTCCTGCACCGGGGCTGCTCTCTGTGGCTCAAAACGCAGCATAGCAATGGCAGTATTCCCTACCCATAATCCCCCACATAGCTGGAACTGTTGTGGGAAACACAAAGCAGGCTTGTGTGCTTCTGTTTCTTATTGCCTGTGTAGTTTTGATCTGTGGATTTTGATCTGACCATATACTTAACCATTATAGAGCTATAGAGTCATGGAGTCCATTTGAGTCAATTAAAATGAAACTAAATGTACAGTATTACAATAAATACTTAGATCCTTTAACTGGGAACAGAAGTCAGATAACTTTTCCATTCCTGATCATAGTTTGGGTGACCACACTACAAAGCATCAATCAACTATATTATTTTATACTTTCTTTCCACCATCATCCCATTTACCCACAAGTAAAATAATCAGGTGAGATTCACAAGCAATTGTACAAGGAGTGGCCATTTAGCGAAACATTATTGGGCAGCTCTTGCTTATTGGAGGTTTCCACAGAACAGCAGAAAGGAATAACAAAATCAGGTCTCCTGCTTCTGATAGGTATTCATCTGGACTTTCCAATTTTTAACCTTTTATGAGATGCTAATAATCCTAAAAACCCAAGAGATCCTCCTATGATCTGAGCCCATACTTTCAAACTGTTGCCTTTGGTAAGTTCTTCCTTTCTATTGGTAAATTCCCATAAGATTCAACAAAATAAACTTCAGCATAAAGCACTGCAATTCTCTCAGGAAGCTTAGGAATGATACAAAAGAAATTGCATAATTCCTTCATGTTGCTTTTAAAGTCAATGAAAAACTTTGAAGTTCAGTCATTATCAGAATATAGACATTTTACTTACAGCAAGATCACTCAAATAGCCATGTGATAATGAACAAATGAAGTTTGAACTGTTTCTAGCTGATAATTAATTATTAGCCAGAACAATGGGGAAAAGCCCCCAGAATGCTTTTCAAACTAATACACTCAAGTGAATACAATTTTTTTTCCCTTTTGAAAGGGGGCATCTCAAAAGATTTAGCTCTCTCCCTGTGCTGCACAGCTGCGTTAGTTTAGATTATGTATCCACATCTCTGAAGTGAGACTTGAAACTAAAACTCCTGTCTCAAATGCAGGAGAGAGACAAATACCAGCTGACACTTAAATAAATTTTCTCAAGCATTCAGTTATAATAGGTATTGGTTGAGATTTTAGGTTAGTGGACAATCCAGCCTCAGCCTTGTTTGAACAAGGGCTTTTACTTATCCGCAATGCATCTGACAGGAAACTACACAATAACGTGTTTCATTGTCTGAATCAGAATCGGAATTTATTGTCATGAACAAATCACGAAATTGAATTGATAAAAACACAAAATGCTGGAGAAGCTCAGCAGGTCCAAATGGTGTCCTTTATGTAGCAAAGGTAAAGATACATAATTGACGTTTTGGGCTTGAGCCCTTCATCAAAGTGTGAGAAAAGTCAGTTATGTACCTTTACCTTTGCTACACACAGGACACTGATCTGTGGAGCATCTCCAGCATTTTGTGTTTTTACTTCAACCACAGTGTTAGCAGATTTTTGAGATTTACTTACAAAATTCATTAATCTATCTCTTTGGGAGTTACAAAATGGTGACTGTGAAATAGTAGGGTAACTTCAGAGCTCCCGGTATAGAAAGTTAAAAAAAGAGAGATAGATAGAGACCCTAAAAGTGATTAGAATAGGGAAAGGAAAGTGTTAAAAACAAAAAGAAGTTCAAATAATGGGGAAAAGAGTTAAAACAACAAAGTTAGAGAAAGGAGAAAGCGGTGACAGTGGACAAGATGAGAAAGTCGACCTCTGACCTGCTCAGGGGCCAAAGACAGTGATAGGGTTGACATGAGAACAAAAAAGCCCCCATTGGAAGAAAAGCCTAATTGAAAAGATTAGCCCAGGAGCCCAGGAGGACCCAAAAATAATAATCAGAAAGAGTTAGAAAAGGGAAAAGATGTGGCCAAGGTAATAATGGAAGAAGATATTGGGTCCGCACAGCTGTTGGCAGGGATGGCGACGAGTGAAGATGTTGGACCTTCGTGACCCATGCAGCCGTTGACTGAGGGGGCAGTAGGAAAAGATGTTAGGCCTGAAAAGGAGAAGAAAAAGAAAAACATACCTGAAAGAAAACGAAGAGCTTCAGGAAGAACACGAAGTATGTCGAGAGACTGGCAGTAATATCCCAGGCTCAAAGCAGTGAGAAAAACAGAGGTCGCAACTCCCTCACAAGAAAAAATATCCCGCAGGCAGTGAGGGAGAAGTCAGTAACATTGATGGCTGTGGGGAAATCATTAAAAAAGACTCAAAAGTCGATAGAGGGACAGAAAAACACAGGAGGGATGGCAACGGTGGCAGAGAGGACCCTGAAAAAAAGCAGGAGCAATGATGAAGCATGATCAGAGAGAGAGACGTCGGCTCCGGAAAGCTCCATGGGCAAAGAAGAGAAAAGAGGATGGAGATTGGAAGTAACTCCAGCCAGAAAGAATCAGAAGGAGGAGGAGGAAGACAGAAAAGAAGAGACAGAGAAAACAAACTATGGGGTTAGAAAGGAGGCAGGAAAAGGAAATAGAGGGGGTGGGACCAACTAACCAAGAACTATATTACACATGAAAAGAACACTACTGGGAGGGTTAAATGAAATAAAAGAAAAATGGATAAACTACCTTTATCAGTGGTGAAAGACAGGATGGAAATAGAAGAGGAGAGTATGGAATGAAGAGAGAATGAGTGGGAAATATGGGAGAAGGAAGTGAAAAGAATTTTGGATAAGATTACATTTCAGAAGATTACAGTAGATGAAATAGTATTAAGGTGGTGGGGGTGAAGGAGGGGAGAAAATTGGTGGGTTTCTTTAAAAAATAGATTTTGGAGGTGCTGGGTGGAAATAAAATTGATAATTTAGAAATTGAGGGAGTCCCCTGCTCAGCTCCAGGTCAAAAGCCCCGCTCAGTCCTGGTTAAGCTTCTTCGCTACGAGGAAAGGGAACGAATTTTATGGGCGGTGGAGGGAGCAAAGAGAGGGGAGGTCCAGCAATGCGGAAGGGAGACAGGGTATTTTTTTTCCCTGACATTAGTGCGGCACTCATGAGTTGCAGGAAGGAATTTGACCCAGTCAAAATGATATTGAAGGAAAAGGGGATAGAATATGTCTTCCTTCACCCAGCCACCTTGAAAATAACAAAGCTGGGAGGGGAAAAGAATTTTTTTAAGGATGCTAAGGAGGCGATGATTTATGTTATGATTGGAGAGAGTTATAATGGACTGTTATATGATTATATTATTTATGTGGACTTCTGTGGTTATTTATGTGTTATATTGTTATATTTGTTAAAGGGCTATGGGATTGTATATATATTATATTGTTGCAAGATATGGTGGTGTTTTATATATATGTTATTAAAGGGAATAATTATGATAGATTGTGAGGTTGTAAGGTACAAGGACTGCCTAAAGAAATCTCTTGGTGCCTGCCACATTGACCACCGCCAGTGGGCTGATATCGCCTCAAACCGTGCATCTTGGCGCCTCACAGTTTGGCGGGCAGCAACCTCCTTTGAAGAAGACCGCAGAGCCTACCTCACTGACAAAAGGCAAAGGAGGAAAAACCCAACACCCATCCCCAACCAACCAATTTTCCCCTGCAACCTCTGCAATCGTGTCTGCCTGTCCCACATCGGACTTGTCAGCCACAAACGAGTCTGCAGCTGACGTGGACTTTTTACCCCCTCCATAAATCTTCGTCCGCGAAGCCAAGCCAAAGAAGAAGTTTGTTATAATGTTATATTGTTACATAATAATTGATGGGGTTATATGTATATGTTATAGTGTTTTATGGTTACATGATGTATGGTTTTATTATTTATGTGTTATATTGTCATATTCATTGTTAAAGTTGATTTGAAAGGGAATAAAGGAGGTTCAGACAGGGAGAGAAGGAACAGATGCCAGGGGAGTGGCAATCTTGATAGGAAAGAATGTTCCAATGTTGGTCCAAGGAGTGGACATTGACCCAGCAGAGAGGTTCATAATGATACATTGTCAAATATATTCTGAGCCCTGGACACTCATGAATGTATATGCCCTGAATTTCAATGATGCAAAATTTATGTAATAAATATTTTTGAAACTAGCTGATAGGAATGAGAATATATTGATTTGGAGGAGATTACAATTTTTGTCTGGATCTGGTCATGGATAAATCAGACAGGAAGGTGGTGAGGGTTGGGGGGCATAGTCCACTCTGGCCTTCATTAAAGACTTGAACCTTATAGATATTTAGAGAAGGCTAAGGAGGAAAAACCCAACACCCAACCCCAACCAACCAATTTTCCCTTGCAACCACTGCAACCGTGTCTGCCTGTCCCGCATCGGATTTGTCAGCCACAAACGAGCCTGCAGCTGACATGGACATTACCCCTCCATAAATCTTCATCCGCGAAGCCAAGCCAAAGAAATCCAAGAGAAAGATATTATTCCTTTTACTCAAGACAACTTGACCGCTACACTAGAATTGGTTTTTTTCTTGGTGTCAGCCCAGTTGGAAGGCACAAGTACAAGTACAAGGCTCGGCTGCTGTCAGATCATTCACCCCTGACCTTGACAATTATAATGTCAAATAAGCAAGGTACAGCATATAGATGGCGACTAAATTCACTGCTGTCGGGAAAACCGGAATTTTGTAGTTTTATTTGAACTCAGACAGACGAACTTCCCCTCTACTAATAATTTTTTTTTAAATTGGGATACGGTAAAGGCTTATTTAAGGGGCCAGATAATTGGATATTCTACAGGGTTAAAAAAAAGAATTATATGAAGGAAATTAACAATTTGGAACAAGACATAGCTCAATTGGAAAAAGAATATCAAAGATCAGGGTCTGATGAAAAATACAGGGATTAAGTAAATAAAAAGCTCAAATACAATACATTACAAACATACAAAACAGAAAGGTTGATTTTAAGATCAAAGCAACAATATTATGAGTTGCGGGAAAAGGCCCACAAACTCTTGACCTGGCAAGTGAGGGCAGAAAAGGTCTCAAGGACAATTAATGCGATTCAAACAGGGGAAGGCAAGATTTTTGTATAAAGCCAAAAATAAATGATACATTCAGTAAGTTCTATAAAGAATTGTATAAATCAGAATCAGAGGGGGACCCGACTACAATAGATGATTTCTTGCATGCATCGGAACTGCCAAATTTGGATCAGGAAGAGTAAAAGGGACTGGATACTCCTTTCTCGAGAGGAGATTGAACAAACTGAGCACTCCACAGGCAGATAAAACTCTGGGTGAAGATGGGTTTCCTGTGGAATTTTATAGAGAATTTAAGGACCTTTTAATGCCCCTTCTTATGAAGGCGATGGATCAGGTGGCAGAAACACACATTCTCCTGGAATCTTTTTTGACAGCAATTATTAAGGTGATCCCAAAAAAAAGATAGGGATCCATTTAAACCCTCCTCCTATAAGCCTATATCACAATTGAACACAGATTATAAAATTATACCAAAAGCATTGGCCAATAGGTTGGAAAAATATTTGAGAAATTGATGAATCTGAAACAGGGTGGCTTCATTCAAAAAAGGCCAACTGCAGATAATGTAGCTAGATTGCTTAATATAATACATTTGGCACAGTGGGGTTGGACCGGTGGGGGTGGGGGGGGGGGGGGCTGTATCTTTGGATGCAGAAAAGGCCTTCTAAAGGTTGGAATAGGACTTCCTGTTTAAGGTTCTGGAGAAATTTGGATTGGGACAAACATTTATAAATTGGGTGAGGACATTGTATCATAAACCCCAAGCCAAAATTACCTTAAATGGACAAATATCTCCAGTGTTCCCGCTGAGTAGATCTAGCAGACTGGACTGTCCTTTATCACCAGTTCTGTTTATATTGGCTATTGAGCCACTGGCAAAAACCATTCAACAGGATGCAGACATAAAGGGGTACCAGATGGAACACAAAATCAATCTATTTTTGCTGACAATGTGTTAATATAGTTGATGGATCCTGGAGGGTCATTGGCCAAACTAAAGACCACACTGGAAGATTATGGGAGGTCTCAGAATTTAAAATAAATTTGAACAAAAGTGAAATTATGCCTTTGACCAAAGAGGATTACAGACCCTATGAACAAGGAAGCCAATTTAAGTGGCAACAGGAAGGCATCAAATATTTGGGGATAAGAGTTGAAAAATACTTAAGCAATATAAATAAGTTAAATTATGCCCCTTTGCTCCAGGAGATAGAGGAGGACTTGGTTAAATGGAGAGCTCTGCCCATAACATTAGAATGAAGGTGATGCCAAGTCTGCAATATCTTTTACAAACGCTTACCATTCCATTGCCCCACTGCTTCTTCAAGATCCTCAATGAACATGTCAGAAACTATTTCTGGACTGAGAAGGAGTCTAGAGTCTCCATGGAAAAATTAACATTGGAATACAAATTAAGGGGTCTAAAACTGCCAGATTTCAAAAAATATTATTGTGTGTCCCAGGTGAGGTTTATCACCTCACTGTTTGAGGGAGGGGGACCCGTTCTTGTGCACAAATTAGACCACATGCGATAGGGATAAGGACAGTAGGAGAGTTTATGTACAAATGGAATGCTAAATTAATTTCCAAAAAGACAAATAACCCCATATTAAAACATATGTACCAGACATGGCAAAAAATAAATCAATGTAGTGGATTGAAAGTGAGGCTGCCTCCCATTACACCTTTGTCCCAGAACAATTTAATACACATGATGCTGGACAACAGAATCCTGGTCACATGGTGCCAGAAAGGGATCAGATGTATCGAGAATTGTTATGATCAGGGGCAACTAATATAATTTAAGCAAGTGAGGATTAAATTCGGATGATCTAATAGAACATTCTTCTACTTCCTACAATTGCGATCTTTCTTAAGAGACAAATTAGGACAAACAATGACTCTGCCAGAGTGTAGTAACTTGGAGATTCTAATTCAACAGATGAATGCATTTAAGTTTATTTCTAGAATGTATTTCCTACTTCAGAGTGAGGGCCTGAAACCAGCATTATACCGGTAGAGTGAGAGATGGGAGTCAGACTTGGGTACAATGATTAATGAAAATTGGTGGGAAGACTAGAAACATGCTGGGGCAGTACAATTTCCTGCATCAGTTGTACCTCACATCGCAAAAATTGCATAAATCAAAGCCAGAAATTTCAGATATGTGTTTCACATGTGGTGTAGAGGTTGGAATCTTTATCCACTCCACCTGGCTATGTACGAAGGTGAGATCTTTCTGGGTAGACCTGGAGGACATCTTACAAAAATTACAAAAGTGGAGTTTCCACAAGACCCAGAATTGTTCCTTCTGGGAAATATTAGTGAAGTACAGTTTAGATTATCTAAACGCCAAATTCAATTTGCGAAGATTGCTTTGTCAGTAGCCAGGAAGTGTGCAGTTGTTGTGTGGAATTCCAACTCTCAACTTAGTATTACATGATGGAGTACGTACCTGAGGCACATAGATGCACAGATACAATCTATTATTACCCCTCGCCCCACCCAGAGAAATGAATACAAACTGTCCTCACATAAATAAAGAGAGTGTAGTACAGATGACGAGTGTTTTCATTTTTACTTTTTTTTCCTTTGCCTTTCATAGTTTATTTAATATCCGGGAAAGGGAGGAAAAATACTGGACATGCAGTGAGCTGCACTGCTCCACAAGTGAACTGAGTAATGGCTTGCACTGATCCTGGTGGGGGTGGGGTGGGATGGGTAAAGGATCATGGGAGTGGTGCTGATAAGCTCTCGGTGAGTTTCAGTAAAGTCATTTGGTTGGTTCAACTCACTTGCAGCTTCAGTGTGTGTGTTTTTTTAAATTTTGCTTGTTTTTTCATTCGCGGCACAGCGCACCGACCACAGATTCCGTATATTATATTGTGTGATAAGAAAATGTCTTATATTATTTGTATATATTTTCTTGAGTCTTTTAAAATAAAATATTTTTTAAATAACCTTATCTCTTAAAGTTGCTTAATTGGAACCTTCATTCTATCCATTTTAGCTGATTGACAAAGCAGCATAGACTTCAACCAGGCTACATAATGGCTTAACATGCAAATATCTTCTGTTCTCATGCGTGAGGTAAATAGTAATGAGGTATTAACACAAGGTGTCATTTGGGAAGCCATTAAATGGCTTCAGTGCAGCTGTTGGATTAAACTTCACTAACAAATGCTCTGTTGCAACATGCGAGAAAGGGATTTTTTTTCTCTCTGTCTTAATGGAAATGAAAAGGCGCATTATTTACATGTGTTTGCTTTGAGACCTCTTTAAATTGAGCATTGAATGAGCTGTCTTTCCTTACATGTGGCACAGTGGCACAACATTTTGCATCACTGCCTCCCAGTTTTAGGAATCTAGGCTCCCTCATATCCCAGTTCCTCTGGTTTCCTCCCGCATCCAAAAGATATATTGGTAAGTTAATTGTCTACCATAAATCACTTCCTCATGTAGCAAAAACAATCAAAGGGAATTTGATGGGCATGCCTGAGAGAGAATAAGCCAGAGGGGTATCAAAAATACAGCATTGTGGGTAAGGTGTTTATATGTTCTCCCTATGTCTGCATGGGTTTTCCCTGGATACGGTGGTTTCTGCACCACCCCCTCTTTCAAAACGTACAGGGGTTGTAGATTGATTGGTGTATTTTAGTGGCACCACCTGATGGGCCGGAAGGGCCTGTTAGCATGCTGTGTGCCTAATATAATTTTTTTAAGAACTTAAAATATAGCAAGGAGCACAGAACTAATCAGATTGCTCCCCTGGTAAATGGCCTCCATCTATGTCATAATAAGTATTAAGTAAAGTTAATATTTTCCAGTGTTGATCAATTAATTTGATATAAGCCATAATGTCATTTCTATTATGTTTTCCTCCCAGGAAATTGGTTACAGTAGCTTTGTGGATCAATGACTTGGCAAGTTTTCCAGAACCCATGATACAGGTTCAAATCCAACCACAACCACGAATAACATGGAATAAAGAAAATTGTTATCTGTAAGTAAGTATGAAAGCTGTTATTTAGTCAGGATAATGTGAACTATTTTGTAAACACCTAAGAAAATACCCTTCTCACTGTAGTAACTGTAGTGTACCACTGTGGGGCGTATGTATATGCATATGAATGTGTGAACAGTTTCCTGAGATGGTGGAAGACATCAATAAGTAAAATCTCTTCTGTTACTTGAATCTCACATTTCTAAGTTATTTAAGAAGCCTCCCAAGTAACACAGAAACATTTCTTTGGCTTGGCTTCGCGGACGAAGATTTATGGAGGGGGTAAAAAAGTCCACGTCAGCTGCAGGCTCGTTTGTGGCTGACCAGTCCGATGCGGGACAGGCAGACACGATTGCAGCGGTTGCAAGGGAAAATTGGTTGGTTGGGGTTGGGTGTTGGGTTTTTCCTCCTTTGCCTTTTGTCAGTGAGGTGGGCTCTGCGGTCTTCTTCAAAGGGGGCTGCTGCCCGCCAAACTGTGAGGCGCCAAGATGCACTGTTTGAGGCGTTATCAGCCCACTGGCGGTGGTCAATGTGGCAGGCACCAAGAGATTTCTTTAGGCAGTCCTTGTACCTTTTCTTTGGTGCACCTCTGTCACGGTGGCCAGTGGAGAGCTCGCCATATAATACGATCTTGGGAAGGCGATGGTCCTCCATTCTGGAGACGTGACCCATCCAGCGCAGCTGGATCTTCAGCAGCGTGGACTCGATGCTGTCGACCTCTGCCATCTCGAGTACCTCGACGTTAGGGGTGTGAGCGCTCCAATGGATGTTGAGGATGGAGCGGAGACAACGCTGGTGGAAGCGTTCTAGGAGCCGTAGGTGGTGCCGGTAGAGGACCCATGATTCGGAGCCGAACAGGAGTGTGGGTATGACAACGGCTCTGTATACGCTTATCTTTGTGAGGTTTTTCAGTTGGTTGTTTTTCCAGACTCTTTTGTGTAGTCTTCCAAAGGCGCTATTTGCCTTGGCGAGTCTGTTGTCTATCTCATTTTCGATCCTTGCATCTGATGAAATGGTGCAGCCGAGATAGGTAAACTGGTTGACCGTTTTGAGTTTTGTGTGCCCGATGGAGATGTGGGGGGGCTGGTAGTCATGGTGGGGAGCTGGCTGATGGAGGACCTCAGTTTTCTTCAGGCTGACTTCCAGGCCAAACATTTTGGCAGTTTCCGCAAAGCAGGACGTCAAGCGCTGAAGAGCTGGCTCTGAATGGGCAACTAAAGCGGCATCATCTGCAAAGAGTAGTTCACGGACAAGTTTCTCTTGTGTCTTGGTGTGAGCTTGCAGGCGCCTCAGATTGAAGAGACTGCCATCCGTGCGGTACCGGATGTAAACAGCGTCTTCATTGTTGGGGTCTTTCATGGCTTGGTTCATCATCATGCTGAAGAAGATTGAAAAGAGACATAACAGAAACATAACATGGTGGCAACAGTATAAGAGAACAAGAATAAAGTCATACAATTGATTGTAAGTCACTGAAATACGAAAGGTAGAAGAGGAAAAAACATTATTGAAAAAAATGGCTGGAGCCACAGCAGTTCACCCAATAATGGATGGGGAGGCTGAAGACATTGTTGAATCATTTAAAAATTTTCAACAAAAGTGCAATTTAGCATTCAAAAGCTATTTTAAAAATGTAACAGCAGGGGAAAAAGTCAGTTATATACTTCTGTGAACAAGGGAGCGAGGCCTTGACATTTAATAGCTGGGAGTTTAAAGAGGTGAAGAAAAATGATCCAGAGCAGTTATTTGCAAAGTTTGCTTCTCCCCTTGAACCCAGGTCTGATTGTGAGAGATGAGTAAAACTAATATGAAAATATGAAAGATGAAGAAAACTAGTATGGATATATGTGTAATGAATAAAACCAGTATTAATAGATGTAGGAAGTTAGTCTGAATAAGATAAGGGACTTCTAGCCTTTTAGACCAGAATCAGCAAGTTCCGCATATGTAATTAGTAAGCCTTACACAGAATTAGCAAGTTCTGCATATAAGAGTTAGTAAGCCCTGAGGGTTGGGAAGGTGTGAATAAGGAGAAAAGCAGGTGAATAAGGACAAATGACATGATGGGACACAGACAGGATACCACCTGGTCCTCCAAGTTCACAGAAACAGCACGTAGGCAGACAGGATTGCCTAATGCCAAACTCATCCAGGAGGCAGAAGAATGTAAGGGGGAGGGTACCTCTACACTGAAATGAACTGTATAAAAGTTGGGTGAGCCCCAGTATGTGTGTGTATTCCCAGGGTAAGGGGAAACACCCAACTTTGCATTGTTGTATAATAAATGTTCTTTGTTCTCAATTTTTGTCTGAGCAAATTCTGTGAAGGTTCTTCTGTTTCTCACATGATCATAGAATTAAACGTTATGAATTTCAAGGCTTAATGCAAGAGACTGATGAAACTGTTGATAACTTCCTCACTAGACTAAAGTTGTTGCTGCAAAATGCAGATTTAAGGATATAGAGAAATGATTAGTTGATCAACTAATATGGGGGAGTGTCCATCCCGAAGTACTAAGGTCTCTTAAAGGGAAGGATAGCTTGAAGCTGGCTGAAGCTATAGACACAGCCAGAGTCTTTGAAGCCACGAAGATGCAAATGAAATCCCTATCTATGTGACCCACCCACAGCAAAGAGAAGGAAGTGTTGATGCTATAAAGAACACATTCAGAAAAGTGCAAGTCCTCAAGACCTGCAGGAAGTGTGGCAGGCAACACCCCTTTGATGACTGAAACAAATGCCCCACATACAGTTCTGAATGTAGAGCCTGTGATAAAACAAATAACTCAGAAAAGATGTGCGTCTGGTATGAAGAAAATACCTGTAAAGAAAAAAGAATAGAAGATCCACCACGTAAAAGGAAACAACAATGAGGACTCCGATACTTAGATACTGGATGTAGAATACATACACTTTCATGAGATGTTGGGTGAGATGAAAGAAGGAAATGAGTTACACACAAGGATCCAAATTCAGTGAATAATCCCGAACAACCCTACGATATTTAACCTAAAGCTGAAACTGGATTCTGGATCACATAGCAACATCCTTACACTCAGACTCTACTGCCAGATGTTCCCAGAGACCATAATAAAAGGGTATCCAAAAGACAGTGCATTGGAAACAGCAAATGTCACATTAACTGCCTATGATGGATCCAAGATCAAGCAGCTGGGAAGAGCTAAGATCAATGGCTGCCATAAGAGAAAGGACATCCTCTATACATTCTATATGGTAGACACAGATGGACCAGCAATTCTAGGTATAGATAGCTGCTGGGAGTTTCAATTGATCTCTGTCAATTATGAGATTCAGATGAAGAAGATATCCAAAAGTACAGAAACATACAACAAAAAGAGGAAATGATTTCCACAGAAGTACCTGCCAGGCCATTGGCACACAATATGGGCAGACTTGTTCACCAAGAATCAAGAGTGGTATTTAATAGTAGCCTGTTACTATTCTAAGTTTCCATTTGTCAAAAGGATGGAAGACCTGAGAGCATCAACTATCACCTCATAAATGAGAGTGCTCCCTGCTGAACAAGGAATACCCGAGCAAGTAAAGTGTGACTCTGGAAGACTGTTCACATTACAGGAATTCAGAAACCTGGCAGCAGAGTATGGGTTTGTTATCACTACACCATCCCCATACTAACCCAAAGGTCATGGGTTCATTGAAGACAAGCGCAAACTGTGAAACACACACTAGTTAGGTGTCATGAAACTAAAGAAGACCCAGACCTAGCTCTTCTTTCATTATGAGCAACAACTTTGAGGGCTGATATGAAGTCTCTGGCAAAACCTCTCAATGGCAGGAGATATTAAAAAAAACTCTGCCAAGCAAAATACATCCTCCAGAAGACCAGGAAAAAACCAGAAGAAGCTGGCTGGCCCACAAAAAGAAGGGCACCAGCATTAAAACAAACATTGCCAGAACTCTTCTGAGGGCAGCATGTGCATCTTCAAGAGCCAATATTGAAAACATGGATCCCAGCAAAGGTCATCAGAGAAGCTGAGACACCAAGATCATACATTGTCAAGACAGACTCTGGCAATCAGCTGAGGAGGAACAGAATTCACATCTGGTTGACACAAGATGTGATGAAGCAAAAAGGTTTAATACCAGCAAAGTCTGCAACACTAATATTAAGTGAAGTATCAAGTGAAGAGACCACAACCCCTAATACCGAAACAACAACACAGCAGTTGTCAGGTGAAACACTTTAAGTACTCCCTATACCATAGGTGCTCTGTGATTAGTAAGGGATTGCTTAAGGTGGCATATGGGTGGAAAGAAAAAGTTTGAAAACCTACCTGATTGACTTTTTGTGTGCACAGTTTCATAACGCCAAAGGAAATGAGCCAATGGCAGATTTTCTCAAGCAAAATATTTCAGTAACAATTGAGTCTAAAGCAGTGATTCTCAACCTTCCCTTTCCACTCACATACCACCTTAAGCAATCCCTCACTAAACACAGAACACCAATGGCATATGGATTACTTAAAGTGATATGTGAGTGGTCTAGATAAACCTCCTCAGAATCTGGACACTGTTGATGGAATGCTTAACAAATTTTCTGGCAGGTTTGGTACAGATCTGTTCCACGAATATCTGCCCTAAATAAATTTTACGCAGTTGCGTCAGCACAAAAGGGAAAAATAAAGCAACTCCAAGATCTGAAAAGCAAACATTTTCTGATTCCACTTTCCCTAGAACACAAACTTCAAAGAAGAATGCCAAAAGTAAGAGATGTGAAGTTGATGTGTATTTTTCATTAAAGTGAGAAAATAGGTTTTAAAAAAGCATAAGGGGATGAAGGAATTCACCACTGATCTGACTGAGGACTACCACACCAATGTTGAAGATGATGAAAGTATTATTGAGCGAGGCAGACCTACAGGTCTGCTTTGTATCAGTGGTCAGGACCATATTCAAGGACCCATCTTCAAACTTGAATGAATATGGCATAGCTATCATCAACTTCAACAACTCCATCAAATGTCCCCACGCACACATTCAGTGAGCACCCCAACCAGAAGTTATGGATGAATCAAAAGATTCACAAACTGGTGATGGCAAAGTCAATGGAATTTAAGACTGGTGATCCAGATCACTATAGAAAGTCCAGGTATGACCTAGGGAAGGCTTTCTCAGCAGCAAAGAGGCAATTCTGAGGGAAGTTAGAGACAGAGTGGCATGGAATACAGGCCATTATATCCTACAAGACAAAGCCGAACATCATAAATAGCTGTGATGCTTCATTACCTGATGAGCTGAACACCTTTCATATTCATTTTGAAAATGAGAATTCAGTGGTACCAATGAGAATCCCTGCAGAAGCTAATGACCCTGTGATATCTGTCTCTGAGGCCAACGTCATTACGCCTTTCAAGAGGTTAAATCCTTGCAAAGTGTCAGATTACTGAAAATCTGTGCCAAAGAACTAACTGGAGTGTTCATGGAGATTTTCAATCTCTCATTCCTGCAGTTGGAAGTTCCTACCTGCTTCATAATCATACCAGTACCTAAGAAAAAGAGTGAGCTCCCCTAATGACTATCACCCAGGAGCACTCACATCTACTGTGAGGAAATCCTTTGAGATGTTGGTCATGACCAGAATTAACTCATACCTAAGTAAAAATCTGGACCCACTGCAATTCATCTACCACCACAGCAGATGCAATCTCACTGGCTCTCCACTCAGCCCTGAATAACCTAAACAACAGTAATAGCTCAGCTTTCAACACCATCATACCCTCAGCACTGGCCAACAAGGTTCAAAATGTGGGCTCTGTACCTTGCTCTGCAACTGGATCCTTGATATCCTCATCAGAAGACCACAGTCTATACAACTTGGAAACAACATTTACTCCTCACTGACAATCAACACAGGCACACCTCAAGGGTGTGTGCTTAGCCCACTGCACTACTTGCCCAAGACCAGGCACAATTTAAATGCCATTTGCAAATTTGCCAATGACACCACAGTTGTTGGAAGAATCACAGGCGGCAACAAGGAAGCATACAGGAGGAAGATAGATCAGCTCGTTGAGTGGTGTCATGACAACAACTTTGCACTCACCATTAGCAAAACTAAGGAACTGATTATGGATTTCAGGAGGGGGAAATTAGAACACAAACCAGTACACATCAAGAGGTCAACAGTGGAAAGGGTTAAGAACTTCAAATTCCTGGTGTCAACATCTCTGAAGATCTATCCTGGAGCCTTCATTTCGATGCAATCACAAAGAAGGCTTGCCAGTGGTTACACTACATGAGGAGTTTGAGGAGATTTGATATGTCACCAAATTCTCGCAAATTTCTACAGCTGTACCGTGGAAAGACAGTTGTATCACTGTCTAGTGTTACAAGCCCAGAGGACCCCAAAACCCAGCAGCAATAGATATTCACCAAGACAAATAGTTACTTAAACAAAAGTTACTTTTAATTATCTTTAAACATGAAAATGGAATCACACCTTAGCTTATCATTATTTTCTTTAAAAACTTTATTTATTTGAAGAATCATTAATAGTAATACAAAATACATTGCATAAAGAAAATTTTATGAGTATATATACATTAAAAAAATAAATAAATAGATCAAGTCGTTTTCCCTCCCTCCACCACCCCATCAGCCAACTCTCTTAAGGAGAGCTAAAAATATATAAACAGAAACTAAAAGTATATAATGAATCAAAATATATCTAAATGCTTATATTCCAAATATGATAACCACTTATAAACAAAAAAAGAATAATTGTCATGTAGATTATATGTAATTTTTTCCATAACAATACAAGCTTTCAATTCATTATGCCATTGCATTATATTAATCACTATATTATCTTTCCATGTACTTGCTACACATTTTTGAGCTACAGACAATACTAAATATATAAATGCAATTTGAAATTTATCCAATCCTAATCCCCTTAAAGGAATCATATAACTCATTAAAAAAATAGATGGATCTAATGGTAACTTAAAATTATATAATTTTTCCAAAATTAACTTAATTTCATCCCAGAATGGTTGTACATGTACACAAGACCAAACAGCATGTAAAAAAATTCCAGTACATACACCACATCTAAAACAAGAACCCAAATTACTAAAACTATATTTTTTCAATTTCTCTGGTGTTAAATACAACTGATGTAGAAAATTATAATCAACCATTCCATACCACACATTCGTCAATTTAGTAATGTGAGAGATAATGGAATATGGGAAGTTAAGCAATTGCTAAATAGGAATGAATTAGGATAGGGTGAAGGGATAATGGAATAAGGGAAGTCAAGCAAGTGCTAAATAGGAATGAATTATGATGGGTTGAATAAGGGTGGAGTAAGAATGGAGTGTGAGGAAGGGTTAAGCAAGTATAATAGAATAGGGGTCTTACAGCAAGTAGACAGATTTAGCAAGTCCTGGGGGTTGAGATTTATGAATAAGAACAAAGACATGACACTTCCTGGTAAACAAGTTTACACACAGAAAGGCACACAAACTGCACATTGGCAGAATTACCTAATGCTAAACCAATCCAGGAGGCAGAAGAATGTTAAGGGGGGAGGTACCTCTGTACTGAAATAGAATGTATAAAAAGTAGAGTAAGCCCCAGTATGTGTGTGTATTCCTAGGGTAAGGGGAAGCACCCAACTTTGCACTGTTGTAAAATAAATGTTCTTTGTTCTCAATTTTTGTCTCGAGTGAAATCTGTGAAGGCACCTCTGCTTCTCACAGTAACACTATCATGACACGTATCTGCCCAATAGTCTTCAGGAAAAACAAAAGCTAAATAATTTTCCCATTTAAGCTTAGACTTCTCCCATTCCGACTTATTCATATTGTCTTGTAATACTTGGTAATTAACAGAAATATAACCCCTTTTTGGTGTGGAAGAAATCAAAGACTCGAATTCTGTCAATACAGATAAAATCGTCTCTCTACCATAAATATTTTTCACCAAAGATCAAAGTTGATAATAAATAAAGAATTTTCAACAATATCAAGATGCTCTTTCAATTGATTTAAAGAAAGATACTGTCCTTCCACAAAACAATCCTGTAATGTTTTTATACCCTTAGAATCCCAACTCATCAAATGACTATTAAACATTGAAAAAGAAATAAGATGATTATTATATAATGGAGTTAAAATTGACAATTTACTTTTGATCCTAAAGTCTTATTTTTTAATCCATAATTTTAATAAATGTTTTAATATCGGCATATTATATTCCCTCAACAAATTTACATTCCATCAAAATATAAATTGATAGACCTCGACTTCAGAAATATAGGCCATCTCAACTTTAGCCCAACTCAGGGGATGGTCCAATCCATAAATTTCAACTGGGATGCCTCATAATAATTTTGAAAATGAGGTAATTGAAGCCCAACTAGTGCATACTTCCAAGCAAGTTTATTTAATACTACCGGTGGTAGTTTACCTTTCCATAAAAATTCTCTCGTAACTTTATTTAAATCCTGAAAGAAACTCTTTGAAAGAGAACATGGTATTGATTGAAATAAATATTGAATAAGAGGAAAAATATTCATCTTAATACAATTAACTCAACCAATTAAAGTTAACAGAAGATTTTTCCACTTAATTAAATCTGCTTTAATCATTTTTAATAATGGAACATAATTTAACTTGTATAAAGATTGATACTCAGTATTTACAATTATTCCTAAATATTTAATTTTATCTGACCATTTCAGTTTTATAATATCTTTATACTCCGAATAATCTCCTTCTCCAACTGGTAAAATTTCACTCTTATCCCAGTTAACTTTATATCCAGATAAAGTTCCATATTGTAATAAACATTCCCATAAATGTGGCAATGATTGTTCTGGGTTTGTTAAATATATCAAAACATCATCTGCAAACAAATTAAATGTATACTCTTCATCCATAGCTCTCATCCCTCTTATCTGTTCATTCTGCCTTATTGTTTGAGCTAACGATTCAATAGCCAATGCAAACAGAGCTGGTGACAATGGGCAACCTTGTTGAGTTGAACGCGTCAATTTAAATGATGATGAAACTTGACCATTGTCACTACCCTAATATATAAAGCTGTAACCCAACTAATAAAAAAGGGCCAAATTTAAACTTCTCCAATACTATAAATAAAAAATCCCATTCGACCCTATCAAAGGCTTTTTCCGCATCAAGCCCAACTGTTGAAATGCATTGACCAAACTAATCAATTGAAGAATATTATCTGAAGCATTTCTATTCTTAATAAAAACCAGTTTGATCAGCATGTATCAATTTGGGTAAATACTTAGCAAGTTGATTTGCTAACACTTTTGCTATTATTTTATAATCAACATTCAATAAAGAAATAGTTCTATACGAAGACATTTTCAACGGGTCTCTATCATTTTTCAGGATTACAGTAATTAAAGCACTAGAGCAAGAATCTGGTAACTGATACTGTTCAGCCACTTGTAATATCTCCCCAAACACCGAAGATACATCTTCATAAAAAGTTTTATAAAATTCCACCGAAGACCCATCATCGCCTGGTGACCTCCCATTGGGCATCTCCAACATAGCCGCCTTAATTTCTAATTCTGTAAATGAAGCTTCCAGAACCATAACATCCTCCTCTTCTAATGCTGATAACATTAACTTGGATAAATAAGAATCAATAGAACCACTATCCTGTTTCCCCTCAAAAGTATATAATTTTTTATAAAATGAATAAAACTGGTCATTAATTTCCTGAGCTTTATAGGTAACTGTTGAATTCTTTTTTACAGCATTAATAATCCATGAAACCTGTTCCTTCTTTAATTGCCATTCAAGTACCTTGTGTGCCCTCTCACCCAACTCATAATAACGCTGCTTAGATCGATGAATTAAACATTCAGATTGATAAGTCTGCAATGTATTATCACACAATTTCAATTTAGTCAAAGTCACTTTTTTTTAATCTTCTGTCACTTCCTTCTGAAATTCCTTCTCCAATTCATCAATTTGCTTTTCTAATTCAAAGCTTTCAACCATATACTGCTTCTTAACTTTAGTGGTATAACTAATAATCTGTCCACTTAAATAAGCTTTTAATGCATCCCATAACACAAAACAACTTTTTGCTGAATTAACATTTTCAGACAAAAAAAGTAATCTGTTCTTTACATAAAATACAAACTCTGGTTTTTCAACAACATTGTGTTAAATTTCCATCTATAAGATGACCGTACTACTTCTGAACTTGGAAAAAATAATAAAGAATGATCTGATATAACTCTGCTTTTATATTCTGCCTGTGATACCCTTCCTTGTAAATGTCCCGATACTAAAAAAAAATCTATTCTAGAAAATGGATCATGTCGAGACAAATAAAAAGAAAAATCCTTCTCTGTAGGATTCTTTGGCTTGGCTTCGCGGACGAAGATTTATGGAGGGGTATGTCCACGTCTGCTGCAGGTTCGTTGGTGACTGACAAGTCCGATGCGGAACAGGCAGGCATGGTTGCAGAGGTTGCAAGGGAAAATTGGTTGGTTGGGGTTGGGTGTTGGGTTTTTCCTCCTTTGTCTTTTGTCAGTGAGGTGGGCTCTGTGGTCTTCTTCAAAGGAGGTTGCTGCCCGCCGAACTGTGAGGCGCCAAGATGCACGGTTGGAGGTGATATCAGCCCACTGGCGGTGGTCACCAAGAGATTTCTTTAAGCAGTCCTGTACCTCTTCTTTGGTGCACCTCTGTCTCAGTGGCCAGTGGAGAGCTCACCATATAACACGATCTTGGGAAGGTGATGGTCCTCCATTCTGGAGTCGTGACCCACCAAGCACAGTTGGGTCTTCAGCAGCATAGATTCGATGCTTGCAGACTCTGCCAGCTCAAGTTCTTCGATGTTGGTGATGAAGTCATTCCAATGAATGTTGAGGATGGAGCAGAGACAGCACTGATGGAAGCGTCCTAGGAGCCATAGGTGATGCCGGTAGAGGACCCATTATTCGGAGCCGAACAGGAGCGTGGGTATGACAACGGCTCTGTACACGCTGATCTTTGTGTGTTTCTTCAGGTGGTTGTTTTTCCAGACTCTTTTGTGTAGTCTTCCAAAGGCGCTATTTGCCTTGGCGAGTCTGTTGTCTATCTCTTTGTCGATCTTTGCATCAGATGAAATGGTGCAGCCGAGATAGGTAAACTGGTTGACCGTTTTGAGTTCTGTGTGCCCGATGGAGATGTGGGAGGGCTGGTAGTCATGGTGGGGAGCTGGCTCTGAATGGGCAACTAAAGCGGCATCATCTGCAAAGAGTAGTTCACGGACAAGTTGCTCTTGTGTCTTGGTGTGAGCTTGCAGGCGCCTCAGATTGAAGAGACTGCCATCCGTGCGGTACCGGATGTAAACACCGTCTTCATTGTTGAGGTCTTTCATGGCTTGTTTCAGCATCATGCTGAAGAAGATAGTAAAGAGGGTTGGTGCGAGGATGCAGCCTTGCTTCACGCATTGTCAATGGAGAAGGGTTTGGAGAGCTCATTGCTGTATCTGACCCAACCTTGTTGGTTTTCATGCAGTTGGATAACAATGTGGAGGAACTTTGGGGGCATCCGAGGCACTCTAGTATTTCCCAAAGCCCTTTCCTGCTCACGGTGTCAAAGGCTTTGTTGAGGTCAACAAAGGTGATGTAGAGTCCTTTGCTTTGTTCTCTGCATTTTTCTTGGAGCTGTCTGAGGGCAAAGACCATGTCAGTAGTTCCTCTGTTTGCGCAAAAGCCACACTGTGATTCTGGGAGGACATTTTAGGCAACACTAGGTATTAGTCTATTAAGGAGAATCCTAGCGAATATTTTGCCTGCAATGAAGAGCAGCGTGATTCCCCTGTAGTTTGAGCAGTCTGATTTCTTGTCTTTGTTTTTGTACAGGGTGATGATGATGGCATCATGAAGGTCCTGGGGCAGCTTTCCTTGGTCCCAGCAGAGCATGAAAAGCTCATGCAGTTTGGTATGCAGAGCTTTGCCGCCAGCCTTCCAAACCTCTGGGGAGATTCCATCCATACCTGCTGCTTTGGCACTTTTCAGTTGTTCAATTGCCTTATATGTCTCTTCTCATCATTGTACTACCAGCAATCTGGCAGCCATTTTAACATTGACACCAGATGAAATTGAAGAACCAGTGTACGATTGTTTGCAGCGTAATCATTTTTGTCAAAACAGTCGAGAAGATCACTGGGGTCTCTCTTTCCTCTTTCCTCTGTAGTATCCACTAAATTTAAATCCTTCATCAAGGCCCCAGTTTGTATCACCATCTTTGATTTCTTTATACTTTTTGGGGATCTGTCCAACAAAGGATCCAAGACACAATTAAAGTCTCCCCCAACTAAAATATTTTCATTAGCTTGATTTAATAACAAAAAAGCATTCGAAATAAAACACTCATCATTCACGTTAGGTGCATAAACATTAAGCAAAGACTAAGATTCAGTAAAAAATTTACAATTCACCTTTAAAACCCTTCCAGCATTCCCTTCCATAGTTTGCAACTCAAAAGACAAATTCTTATGAATTAGAATTGCTATACTCCTTGCCTTAGAATTAAATGAAAAAAAACATATGCCCAACCCAATTTCTCTTCAATTTCAAATGCTCTTTTTCAGTCATATGTGTTTCTTGTAAAAAAGCAATATCAATTTTCATTTTTTTGATATAAGCCAAAACTCGCTTTTGCTTAATCGCATTATTTAATCCCTGAACATTAAAAGTTGCAAATTTCAAATTAGACATCCTTACCAACTAACAATATACTCACTTACTACAAAATATCGCTCCCCTTCTAATAAATGAAAACCACTCTCCCCTAAATATTTTTTTAAAAGAGAATATATAGAGAAAAAAATGTAATTATCCCCCCCCAAAAAAAACACTACACAAAGGTATTAATGCCCTAAAAACTGGGTGTGGTAAACCCCACTAGTGGCAGATGACTAGCAAAGATTTCAGTGCTATACACCACCCCCCCCACCCAGAAATACATCATTCACATTAATACAATTCGATACTGTAAATATATTCAACCCAATTAATTCATTCCCAATGATTGTTCCGGATCTTCAATGTCAATAAGACTTTGTGTTAAAACCTCTTTCTTTCCATTTTTTCCACTTTTCCTATTCTTCTCATTCTGCCCATTTCCATTTCCATTTGTCCTCTTTTTGGGCGACGATCACAAAACTCTTCCATGTCCTCGTAAATCCGGTAATGAATTAGCAAAAATTAATGCATCATGATCATTCTCAAAATATTGAGATTGAAAGGTACCATAAAAGACCTTTAACACAGCAGGATATCGAAAAGCAAATTTATAACCCTTCCGCCACAGTACTTCTTTAGCCGAATTAAATTCCCATCATCGTCTAATAATTTCTTGAGTCAAATCTGCGTTTAAAAAAAATACTCTATTATTCTGGATCATCATTGGAGATTGACTTTGTCGCCTTCTGTCCCACCAACCGTAATATCATTTCTCTGTCTTGATAGTTCAGGCACCGAACTAAGACCACTCGTGGTGGTTGTCCCGGTAACAGTTTCTTTCATAACAGTCTATGTGCCCTCTCCAATACTAAACCTCCCAAAAAAAACTCTTTGCCCAACACCTCGGGAATCCAGCTCTTGAAAAATCTTATTGGATCAGTGTCTTCTGGAAGACCCAGAATTTTCACATTGTTTCTCCGACTGATTTTCCAATGAATCAATTTTTTTCAGTAAGTCTTTCTTCTGGACTCCCCAATCCACAAACAAATCTTCCACTTTCTCTATTTTTTCCTTATTACGTACAACTTGAATTTTACATTCAGAAAAAGCTCTTTCAATTTTTAAAAAATTTTCTTGCACTGTATCCACTGATTTAATACATTTACTGACATCCCTCTTAAGTGTAGATATATCTTCAGATATTTTAGTTGTCACATCCAAAAATCCTTGAGTCATTTGTTTAGACATATTGTCCATATGATAGGCAATCCCTTCCAAAACTGTACAAACAGACTCCATTCCAGTTCCACATCTTGAGGCCTACCTTCTCTAGACTCCACCTCCAATTATTCCTGTGAACTGCTCATTAAAGGTAAGTCTTCTTCTTCTTCTTCCAATGTTGTCAGGCCCTTCCCGGTGCAGCTGCGGGTCTGCACACCCGACAGCCCACACGTAGTCCAGTAACTCACGGACATTTGAGTCACTGCACATGCCTGGCAAGGCCAGGGACCATGCAGAGGCAGCTTCCAATGCCATTCTGCGCATCCCCGGCTCACCCGACGGCAGCCCGGGCTCAAGGACCCTTCTCTCAGCCGGGTCGCCCGTGTGTCCGACATTGCAAATGCGCGAATCAATTCTGGCCAAACTCGTCAACATGCCAGCACCATCTTGTGGAGACAAGGTTGGTGCTGGTGGAATACTCAGCCTGGCAGGAGTTCTCTGTGCCTTGAAGGTTCCAAACGACAATTCCGTGGCTTCAACTGGGCAGGTAGGCCTCAATTCTTCAGCACTTTTAAAAGGTAATTTCTTCTGTAAATTAGCTTTTGTTTTTTTAACATTAGTTGCCATTGTGACCCACTAATGTTCCCAAAAATAAAGATACAACTTTTATTCACTTAGATAAACTTTAAAGACAGGTCCTTACAAAACTGGGTGAGGAGGAGTGGGATCGCATGTCTGCCCTCTACACCATCTTGCCACACCCCCTAACTTATCACTATTGACTTAACAAACCTAACTTAACCCTCTTCTAATTCTAAGCACACCTGAGAGAAAGCCTGTTTGACTCTCTCTGCTTGCAAAACCACATGACCTTCTTAGAACAGCAAATTCCACTGCAGACAGAATGAGGCCGTGACAAGCTCTTTCATCTGTTTCCTTTTTGTAAACAACAATCCATTAGTGAAGTCCCTTGAGCACTTTCCAAAGCTTTTGTAAAGGCTTTGAGGCCCCGACATGTCTAGCATTAGTAGAGTTCCAGTATTTTAAATAAGATCTGTTTTAAAGTTGTTGAATGTGACCTAAACTAACAAACCCTGCCCCAATTTATCTCCCAAAATCATGTCTATATTCTGTCACACTGAAGAGAGAGGTATGTAAGTGCCAATTCACAGGACAGGAAAAGACAACAGAGAGTGGTGAACTTGACCACCACCTTCATGGGAAAAAAAATCTCAGGGTTGTAGGCGATGTATGTACTCTGACAATAAATCTGAACTTTGAACTTTAATTCTCACACTGAAAACACAAAGTTTTCTCAACAAATATATGCAGCAAATAATTAAACAGGTCATTAATCCTATTCATCTTATTCCTTATAAAGAAACAATCTAGATCCTGTAGCTCAGATACAAAAGCAAATGTTTCTTCAATTTAGCTCAATATAGCGTCACCAAATTTAGCGGGATTTTGAATTCATCACATGATTCTTCAGATTGGGCATTCACAAGCTATGAAGTTTACTTTTTCTTGCTACAGGACATATTCCTGACATAATTATTAAATGTGAACCAATTATCACTGTTAATGATCACCAATGAGTATAGATAAACTGTGATGGATATTGTTACATTGTAATTTACCAGTATTAGATTTGGTGCATTAAAAAAACAGAACCTCTCATGAAAGAGCAAAACTTGCTTATCAATTTTGTGCTGTTAAGGAATATGGTTGAAAGACAGTACAACAAAAGTATATCAAATATTGATGGTAAAGGTCACTTTGTTAATTATGTCTTCTTTATAATATCAGTAATGCATCCACATCTCAATTATTGAACTGGGCCAAGCAGCAACTTTGGAAATAATATAGATACTGCAACTATTTTGATTGGGTGGCTGAATTATGAGGAGAAATTATGTAGAAATACCATCAAAAATAACAATTGCAAATAATCTGAAAGATAACGACATTTATACTTCAATTTAAATTCTTCTACTGATCCATCCACAACAATAAAATAGAATAAAAATAGTTGATAAAGAAACCCTAAAAACTCTCAGTAAAACTTAACGTCCATAATCGAACTTTATCAACCTTTGAAACTTCAAAGATTTGCAATCTAGTGCAAATGTACATCAATCCAACAAGCTGCAGACATATTCAAGGAAGCTTTAAATCCTAGACTACATTCAAGAAAGAAACTGGTGAAATTGGAGCAGCATGGATGGTGTTGCAGTTAGCATAACGCCTTCACAGTGCCAGTGATCGGGCTGGCAGTGGTTCGAATCCTGTGCTGTCTGTAGGGAGTTTATATGTTCTTCAGGGGCTTTGTTTTCTTCCCACCCTTCACCAAAATGCATACCAGTGTGTAGATTAATGGGGTGTAAATTGGGTGGCACAGTGTCGTAAGGCAGATTTGACTATATGTCTAAATTTTAATTTAAAATAAGGAAGATAATTCCTACATTCTCCTCAACCCAAAGAAGCCGAGACAGGGATTTGTTAGAGCTGCAACTTCCCAAAGTGCAGGTCTTCATCTACAGAGACCACCCAAGCTAAAGCTTAACTGTAGCTCTGGAGAGAGACTTCAATACAACTTTAGACAGAGAATGTGCCTCCTGTGCCAGTCTTTTGTGTATCACCCTTTAACACAATCTCTCAAGATCATACTGTGAGAGCAGTGCCACCAGCTTCAAAATCCTGAGGCATGTTTCAGAGTAATGGAGTAACACAGGCAAAAGGCTACAGAACTGTTCTATGAGAAATTAAATAGAAATGTATTATTTTAAGGGTTAGAAATAATTCTTAGAAATAACTAAACATTTAATGGAATTTGGCTTTGTTTCACAGAATGTGGGTCAGAGCGAAAGAAGGAGCACTAACGTAATAAGGGGAGCTGGCAAACAATTCTATGGCCTCAAACAAGTTTCTCAAATGGTGCGTCTCTTGTTCCGGGTGCAGCGATGTCATGAAATGATATTCCAGAAGGAGAATATAAATAGCCAGAGAACATGGTCCATATTGGTCCTAACAATATTGGTGAAAAGAAGGAAGGATGTGGTTCTGCGACATGAATTTAGAAAGTTAGGCTATGGATATAATAGTAGCAGGGGAGGAGGGTCTGATAGAGATTTTGGCATCTTCGTTTGCTATAGGTGAGGTACCAGAGGACTAGAGGATAGCTAATGTTATGTCATTGTTCAAAAAGTCTGGAAACTGCAGGCTAATAAGCCTAAGTCAGTGTTGGAGAAGTTTTTGAGGGACAGGATTTATGTTCACTTCTAAAGGCGGGGTTTGATTAGGAAGAGCAGCATAGTTTAGTGCAGGGGATATTATGTGTCACAACACAGTTGATTGAATTTTTTTGAGGAAGCAATCAGGAAAATTGATAAAGAGAGAGCAGTAGACATGGTGTGTAGAGTCTTGAGTGAGGGTTTTGATATGGTAACTTACTGTTACCTGAAGATTAAGGTACAGGGAATGTGAAGCAGGTAGGATTGGAGACCAGTTTTCTGACGGGAAATCTATTACAAGAAATCTATCACAAAAATCAGTGCTGGGAACTTTGTTGTTTGCAATATACATTTTATTAAGCTGGAAATTATGCAAAAAAATTCATCAAACTCTTATTGGTTGGCTTGAATTGTGAAGAGAGGTTGGATAGGCTGGGATTTTACTTCTAGGACTGTAGGAGGCTGAGAATGGGCCTCACAGGAGTTCCTAAAATCATGAAGAGATAGATATGGTAACTAGTCATCATCTTTTTCCAGGTCCCTGTCTAAATATCTTTTGAATATTACAATTGCCCTGCCTCTACCACTTCCTCTGGCAGCTTGTTCCATATACCCACCACCCACTGTGTGAAAAATGTGCCCCTTAGATCCCATTTAAATCTTTATCCTCAAACATGTTCTCCAGTTCTAGATTCCCTTACCTAAGCAAAAAGGGCTATTACTATTTATTTATACCCTCATCATTTAGTAAACCTCAATTAAAAAGGAAAAAAGAATTTGCATATGGAAAATCAGAATTCAGAGAGTTTTCTAAGAATGCAATCTTTCTATAATAGTGGGGTACACTGCTCATGTCAAGTACCCTGCATTACAGTATGTTACATGCACTTTATATTATCAAAAGTAGATAAGTGGGGGCGTGGCAAGATGGCGTAGGGAACAGACGTGCCTTCCAGACCTCTCCTGACTCTGATTTATTGTTTTGTCTTTAAGTGCCCGTTAAAGTTCTTTTAAAAGTTTATAAATAATAAGAGGTGCTGGATTAATACCTAATGGTTTATATGCAAAAAAAAGGTAAAAGAAAACATCAACAGACTGTTAAAAAACTACACTTTCTGAAATTATCTGAGCCTACTTGTTTACAAGAAGCCAGGACTCAACGTAGAATGGATCCAGAAGAAGACGTACAGAATTTGGCATTGAAACTCCGTTTTAAACCGGTAAGGCTCTCTGAAGGTCGCACACAGCAGCTTTCAGAACAAAGAGCTGGCTGGGTGCCAGTATTTCACACAACGGCCACTGTGAGTGCTGTTACTGAGACTTTGACAGTTGAATCAGCTGGGGCGCCACCAGCTGGAGAGTTAAAGAGCTGTCATTCGACTGCTACAGTGGTGGCGCTGCAAAATGCATCTTCAATTACAACGGTTTTTCCAGACATCGATTCAGTGAAGATGATTAAAGAGATTTGGCTTAAAGATAACCCTGATCTTCAGTCTCCTGGCATTGCTGGGGGGACTTTGAGAGGGATTTTTATATGAAGTCAAACTGCTAGAAAAGATACTAAATTAAGGGAAGGGACAGAAGATCCTGTGGTCTCTAAGGAACAGCAAGACCCCATTATGCCTGAATCTACTTCTGTTGAAATGTCTGTTAAGGATCTTGAAGATAAGATATATTCTGTATTGAGTCACTTAGCTAATTTTGTGAACCCGTTTATTTCCAAGATTAATGCGATGGTGGAAGCCATTAATGGAGCTTTTAAGCTTGAAACCATTGAAAGATTTGAAGTGTGTGATCAAGGTTTAGTCGATGTACAGGATCAACTGCAAGATGAAAATAGAATAATTGAAACATTGAAGATCCAAAATAAAAATTTAGCAAAAAAGGTTGATTATTTGGAGAATCAATCTAGATGGAACAACGTGAAAATTGTTGGTTTGCCAGAAGACATAGAAGGACCAGATCCAAGAAAATTTTTTACTGAATGGATTCCACGAGTGTTAGGACAGGATAAATTCCCTGAAGGTTTAATACTGGAACGAGCTCATAGAGTTTTAAGAAGAAAATCTTTTTCAGGACAGAATCCAAGACCTGTTCTGATCCGTTGTTTAAACTATTGAGACAGAGAGATAATTTTACGTACGGCTATTAGAAATGCCCAGCAAAATAGATCTCCTTTGATGGTTCAGAATAATCCTGTTTTCTTCTATCAAGATTTGAGTCAAGAAATTATGTTTCAATGACGCAAATTTAATTCTGTGAAAGAACGGTTGTGGAAAAAAAGACATAAGGCAACATTCAGGTATCCTGCGGTACTGAAGATATTTCAGGATGGAAATCAGCCAAAGTTCTTTGACAATCCTAAAGAGGTTATGGACTTTGCTCAGTCTCTACCAATCATGCAGTTTCAGGAACGATGTAGTCCTTCAAGGTCTCCAAAGAGAGTAGAGATGTAAGGTGGGATCCAGATTTTTAAAAGAAATGGAAGCAATGGTGACCGAAGTGGTAACGTTGATTTAAAAAAATAAATCTTTTATCTTTTTTTTGAGAAGAGTTTAAATAGTTTAAATAATGATGATAGTTTAATGAAATGGGAGTTGGGAGAGGGAACTGGGTGGGCACTAGTTTCCAGAAGTCATCAGCTACCTGTGAGTTATCTCACACCCAATAATTTGTGGGAGTTACCGCTTTGGGCGGTTTAAACAGGAGGAGGTAGTTGTGACCTCCGACCTGTTTTTTTTTCTTTTTAATTTTCGGGTTAAGAAGTGAAGGTTTTTTTAATTATTTTTTTAAACTAAATAATTTTTTAAAACTCTTTTTGTTTTCTGATTGTAATTGAGAGGGAATTAGGAGGTTTTTTTCTCTCCTTTTTTTTCTCTTTTTTTGGGGGGGGTTTCTCTTTTTTCTCTCTTTTTTAAGAGGATGATGTCACAGAAGATAATAAGTCAGAAATTGAGGATGTTGAATTAGATGAAGAGGAAGATGAGGGGAAAGGTGATAAGAAGAAAAAGAAGAAAACCAAGTACAAATACATTGAGGGAGAAGAGTTTAATAAAATTAAGTTAATTTCGATAGAGAATTTTGAAGATGTTATAAATGAAGAATATGGAGAATTTTATAAGAGTTTGAACTTTTTTTCTTTTTTTTATATAAGGGGAGGGGAAGGGAATAAAAAGTTTATCTGATTGTTTTTCTAAGGGATGTTTTTGCTCTCGATGAATTATAAAGGAAACTTGGTATTAATGGAAATTCTGTATTTATGTATTATTTATGATTTTTTGTATAACGGATATGTGGTTTATATATGATTTTAATATTTGAACTTAGTTTTAAAGTGGATTTCATTTGTTAAATACATGTATTATGTTTGATTTAAATATATGTTTAAGGGTATTATTTTAGTATTGATTTTTTTTGTTGTTTGTAATTTTTTTTGTTGTTAAGTTTTATCCTTTTTTTTGTAAGTGGGGTTTTTTTCTATTTTATTTACAACATTGTTAATTAATTCTTCACTCTTTATTTTGGGGGAGGGTTGGACTAATTTTAAATTAGACGATTAATGTTGTGTTATAATTATTGGGGGGGGTTAATTTGTGTAGTTTAATGATGTAGTATTCTAATTTTTATTATCTTATTTTTTATTATTTCTTTAAATGTAATTTTTATTTTATTCATGTCATAAAGTTTTAAATAAAGTTTATTAAAAAAAAACAAAAGTAGATAAGTAATGACCATAAATATTGCATGATTTCTGTGATTACTGTGCTATGACTCCATTTGTGGGAGAAGATTGCAGAAGTTCATGAAACTTGTTTGAACAACATAGATACCAAAAGGAAAATATGGCATTTCAATCCTATGCTTTAGTGTTTACTTTCTGTTCTCAGCAGCTATAACTGAATGGCAGAACTAAAACTATTACGATGGAATTGTGCGTGCAGTAGCTTTTTAAACCTGCATCATAAATTGATTTTCAAATTTACAGCAAAGAAACATAGAACTTAACTGCTCGTATCAACACTCAAACTATCTTTGCTTTTGATTTAAATTGGAAAGTAAAATTTGAGTTTTTTTCAATCATCTCAAAATGATGAATATTTATATTTTGCAGTAACATTTGAATAATTCCTTTGGTATACATAGTAATACCAGCATGTTGAGTAGGTCACACAACAGACTGTGAAATCTTATTAATGATTCGATTGATTTGCGCGAAGGCTGATCGTTCTAATGTGTTTGACTACATAGCCTCGGTGTGCTATGAGAATTAAATATCTGAGAATTGTGACACAGCCTTAGTTCCACAGAATACTGAGACCAGTGTATAAAAATATCCTGACAAGAACAGAATCACAAAATATTTGACTGCTTAAAGATTTGAAGGTGTGTAATTGAGTGATAATTTCCATCATTGCAAATTAAATGTCACCAGGATTAAAGGGCTGGCGATGAAGGGCGAGGCCAGATAAGATGATGAATTTTCCCTGGAGTACAGATGTGACCTTATAGAAATTTTTAAAAATCATGAGGGGCATGGACAGGGCTGGTTTTAAGCCTATTATACCAATTTGATCAAATTGGGCCCCGCGCACGTGTTTGAGCCCAGGCTTTGAGCAGAGAACACTGTGACGGACTTTGTTTAAACTGGTAAGAAAATAATAATACTATAGGCCTTATAAACTGAGGGTTTTGTCAGTGAACTCGTGAAGTTATTGCCCTTAATTGATCATATTATCTCAGTGAAATATTTTTAGAAAATATGTCTTCAATTAAACTATTGGCTATAGGCCTCCTTTGTCTCCCAAGCCAAAAATTTCATGTTTCGTATTCATTTCACCCAGAAAGATAGATGTATTCTGGAGCTGATGAAGCATCTCATTATTATCAAGATCAAAACAAGCTATAGGCTAATCAATAAGAGAACTTGTACTTTAATATGAGATTGAGATAGCGTCATGCTAGCCTAGGCCCTAGCCTATAGTCTAGGCTTAAGCAGTTAGCCTGAGTGTAAATAGCCTATGCCTAAGTATAGAATTTATGACAAGGTTAGCAATTGTAGATGGAATTGGTGAGGATATTCGGGTCTCATTAAGATGAATAACCCCGAAGTTAGGTTAGTTTAAGTTGATCTTTACTAGGCTAGGCCGCTGTGGGGGTTATAGCCGACATCTTTACGAGCTGGTTTACAAGGTTATTCAGCTATAGGAGCATGTACTGTACATCTCGGGGTTATTCATCTTTACAAGATCCAGATATTCTTAGCATGGCTGCCTCTGTCATTGATTCATAATTTTGCAATGGTTTGATTTAGTATCAAAATAGTACTCGGCTACTGTTACTAACTGTGCTATTGCACTACCAGGGCTTAATATAGCCTATTTCATGTTTTTGGTGATTTGGAACAGGTGCAGTTTAGCTTGACAATGCTGAAATTGTTTTCTTCAGGGGAAAATTTAATCCATTACATGCATCAGTTTTTCCGCCAATTTTCTAGCAACAAATTAGCGCTAGACATTTGACTAGAAAATCAGCGAAAAAAAACGGCAAAATTAAAGTGCGTCCCCCCGTTCTGGAATGTAACCTTAACTAACTAACCTAACCTAACTAACCTAACCATTACTAGAAAAAGGCAATTCTTACCTTATTCGAAGTTGTTGTCATTCAACAAATCCAGAATCGGTCATTTGTTTTGCTGTTTGGTGGCGTTCACAAGTTGAGAGTTGGGTGCATTGTTCCAAGGTCAGCAGCTGACGTTGGGACAACATAAAGCTAATGAGCAAAATGACGTGGGATTGACGTTGGTTTCTTACCTTGTACCAACGACAACGACAACATTGTTCCACTGTTGGAACAACGTAGACATGTTATCAGGGATGGTGAGTCCAATTTTATAACAAATTGCTAACATCAAGTTTTTTGTGTAATTTTAAATCTAAATATTTTTAAATATACTTCTTTTACCTTTTTTACCTTAAAAATATAGCCCAGAGAATTAGCAGCTTAAAATTTGTATGTCATTTTACATGGCAAGCACAAGCAAAGATAGAGACAAAGGGCATAAGTATTTAAGTGGCAACCAGAAACGAGCAGTGGCCAAGGCAAAGGTAGCTGAAAATGAAAAACATAGAGGTGCTGTCATAAAATTCCTTGTCACTCCATCTTTGAAATGCCCATGTATTGAGGATGAAGAAAACAAAAACAATTCAGAAAATGACAGTACAACCTTGAGTCCAATTACAGTTGATGAATACAATGATGAAATTGATAACAAGTTAGAATAGGATGACACAGCTGTGAATCAAATTGAAGACAATCTCACTACACCCCAAGACAGTGCCAAAACGGGAAGTCCACTTAAAGCCAAAAAAGACCAAGCCCAAACATCACGCAATGATGGATCATCCATGAGTACAGTTGTAATTAACATTTATGATGACCCAGCCAACTGGCCAGCATATATAAGTCAAAATATAAGAGATTATTTAACAATGAAAGGTCCTCCTATTCTAGTGAACAACTTTCCACGAAATGAAAAGGGACTGTGTTTTTCAAAGTTTCACTGTAAGAGAAAACTTCCAAATGGGGAGTGTGCTTTTATTGTAAACTTTTTAGTAAGAACACAACCAGTCCACTATCAACAAGTGGATTCAACAACTGGTCTAATCTTCATACAAGGTTGTGAGAGCATGAAAATTCTAAAAACCATTTGGAAGCCACATGGAGTTTCTGGGAGTTACACCAAAGACTTTGTAGTGGACAGACAATTGAAAAAGAACTTGAAATAATCGTCAATGAACATGCAAAGCACTGGCAGCAAGTATTCAAAAGGATAGTAGCAATAGCACAGTTTCTTGCTGAGAGAAATCTAGCATTTAGGGGAACAGAGGAAAAAGTTGGTAATGAGACTGTCCACAATGGAAACTTTTTAGGTCTTGTTGAGCTGTTTGGAAAGTTTGACCCTGTTCTTGAAGAACATTTGCGAAAAGTCAAAACCCACGAAATTCATAATCATTATTTAGGAAAAGATACTCAGAATGAACTACTAGACATTATGGCTACAGCTGTTTTGAATGAGATACTGAAATGCGTAAAAGCAGCTAAGTACTACGCCATAATTTTCGACTGCACACCTGATATGAGTCACCAAATGTCTCTAACGATCAGGTATGTGTCTGATGGTAACTTGGCTCCTTCAGGTATTTATGAACATTTCATAAAGTTTATGGAGGTTGAAAGTAGCACAGGGGAAGATTTATATAAAACATTAAACACAGTGAAGGAATTAAATTTAGAGGTGAAAGATATTCGAGGCCAAGGTTATGACAATGGTAGCAACATGAAAGGTCACACATCTGGAGTACAAGCACGATTGTTGAAGGTTAATTCAAGAGCTTTCTTTGTAACCTGTGCATGTCACAATTATAATCTTTTACTCGGAGATGTAGCCAAGTGTTGTCCAGATGCTATAACATTTTTTGGGATCTTGCAAAGGATCTACATATTGTTCTCAGCATCAACTAAGAGGTGGGCAGTTTTTAACAAACATGTACCCGGGTTATCAGTGAAACCCTTGAGCAACACAAGGTGGGAGTGTCAGATTGATAGTGTTAAAGCTATTCGTTATCAGGTTGGAGAAGTATATGATGCACTTGTGGAAATATCAGAGATAACAAGGTAAAAGCAGAAGCTGAATCTTTAGTAAACCAGCTGAAAGACTACAAATTTTTAGTTTTGATATTTTGGCATGAAGTATCTTTTAAAGTTAACTATGTAAGCACAGTGTTCTCGCACCAACCCTCTTTTCAATCTTCTTCAGCATGATGCTGAACCAAGCCATGAAAGACCCCAACAATGAAGACGCTGTTTACATCCGGTACCGCACGGATGGCAGTCTCTTCAATCTGAGGCGCCTGCAAGCTCACACCAAGACACAAGAGAAACTTGTCCGTGAACTACTCTTTGCAGATGATGCCGCTTTAGTTGCCCATTCAGAGCCAGCTCTTCAGCGCTTGACGTCCTGCTTTGCGGAAACTGCCAAAATGTTTGGCCTGGAAGTCAGCCTGAAGAAAACTGAGGTCCTCCATCAGCCAGCTCCCCACCATGACTACCAGCACCCCCACATCTCCATCGGGCACACAAAACTCAAAACGGTCAACCAGTTTACCTATCTCGGCTGCACCATTTCATCAGATGCAAGGATCGACAATGAGATAGACAACAGACTCGCCAAGGCAAATAGCGCCTTTGGAAGACTACACAAAAGAGTCTGGAAAAACAACCAACTGAAAAACCTCACAAAGATAAGCGTATACAGAGCCGTTGTCATACCCACACTCCTGTTCGGCTCCGAATCATGGGTCCTCTACCGGCACCACCTACGGCTCCTAGAACGCTTCCACCAGCGTTGTCTCCGCTCCATCCTCAACATCCATTGGAGCGCTCACACCCCTAACGTCGAGGTACTCGAGATGGCAGAGGTCGACAGCATCGAGTCCACGCTGCTGAAGATCCAGCTGCGCTGGATGGGTCACGTCTCCAGAATGGAGGACCATCGCCTTCCCAAGATCGTATTATATGGCGAGCTCTCCACTGGCCACCGTGACAGAGGTGCACCAAAGAAAAGGTACAAGGACTGCCTAATGAAATCTCTTGGTGCCTGCCACATTGACCACCGCCAGTGGGCTGATAACGCCTCAAACCGTGCATCTTGGCGCCTCACAGTTTGGCGGGCAGCAGCCTCCTTTGAAGAAGACCGCAGAGCCCACCTCACTGACAAAAGGCAAAGGAGGAAAAACCCAACACCCAACCCCAACCAACCAATTTTCCCTTGCAACCGCTGCAATCGTGTCTGCCTGTCCCGCATCGGACTGGTCAGCCACAAACGAGCCTGCAGCTGACGTGGACTTTTTACCCCCTCCATAAATCTTCGTCCGCGAAGCCAAGCCAAAGAAAAATGTAAGCAAGGATCTACAATGTAAAACAAAGGACATTGATGAAGGCATGAAGTCATTTGAAAAACTATTAGCAAGGCTAAGAATTTATAGAGAGGACGGTTTTAATGATGTCCTAATAGGCACAAATGAATTGGCTGAAGCTGTTGAATTACCATTGGAGTTTAGACAATTTCAAGAAAAAATACTGCTATGTGAGGCAAAAGATCAAGCCTTAGATGATCAAAAGAAGCATACAGAGTTCAGTGCTTCAGCTTAGTACTAGACAAAGCTAGAGTCTAGATTTAAGCAGCTTAAAAGCCATGTAAAATTATTTGGATTTTTAAATAACTTTCAGAGCTTACAAAAGGCGGAAATAAAGAAACACACAGCAGACCTTGAAGAAGCTTTAACTGACACCATACTAAAACAGAGCACTGATGGAAAGGTAATTACTGAAACAACCAAAGATGTGGATGGTTATCTGTTGGCCGAAGAACTTGAAGCTCTGAAAACTTTTCTTCCCTTCAATGTCGTTAAGCCTCAGTCTCTGTTTGAATACCTGGTAGTAAACAATCAATCATAGCATTTCCTAATGTTTTTATTGCTTTGAGGATTTACTTAACAATGGTTGTAACAGTCACATCGGATGAAAGAAGTTTTTCAAAATTAAAACTGATTAAAACATACTTACGGTCAACAATTTCACAAGAGAGGCTAAACAATTTGACGATGCTATCTATAGAAAATGACATTACTAAAACAATTGACTTTGAAGTTATTTTGAAAGATTTTGCAAATAAAAAAGCCAGAAAAGTCTGTTTCTAAAAGACCTGCGGATAATCAATATGTCTGTAATTGTCTGAAATTGTATTAAAAAATTAAAACTTTCATATTGTCTTTCAATATTTAGTATATCAAGCATTTAATGCTTTTGGCTAAGACTGGCATATTACATGAAATATAAAACATCAATTTTGACTTTTGTAGAGTAGAGGCCCCGCTATCAATTTTCTAATTGGGCCCCACAATTCCTAGCACTGGTCCTGGGCATGGATAAAAGTGAATGATCTCTGTCTTTTTCCAAGATAGGGATATCTAAAACTAGGTTTAAGGTGAGAGGAGAAAATTTAAAGTGTGCTTCAGGAACATTTTTTTCCCCACAGAGTGTGGCAGGTATGTGAAGAAATAAAGGTAGGCAAAATTGCAACATTTCAAAATCATGTAGATAGATGCATAGATAAGAAAGGATTAGAGAGATATGGACCAAATGCAGTATATGGGACTAGCCCAGGTAGGTAACTTAGTTGGCATGGGTATGTTAGGCTGAATATCCTGCTTTTTAATAACATTCTCAGGCATCACACGTTCCAAATACGTTTATGTTAACTTTCACAGTGTCTGGTTGTAATGTCTATCACTGGAAAAGTTTCCAATGATCCAAGAATATGAAACCCTAACCCCTGCACCATCCCCTCAGCCACTCATTTGTCTGTGCTATCTTCCTATTCTGACCTTCCCTAGCTCATGGCAGTAAGAGTAATCTATATATTACTGTTTCATCTTATATTCATATGTGTGAGTTTTTATGGATGAAGGAAAAGGTTCTTTACTTTAAACTTGTTGTAAACAGCACATGAGGCATGCCATGAGGCTGCAAGCCTCCACTGCAGATCTTACATACTGTGTGTCAGCCACCTGTTGACAGCCAGGTCTAATCATACGGGAGCTATAATCCTTCAGGCATTGCTAGTTGCTTTGCAACCATGATCGCTACCATTACATCTTCCTTAAAACAAAAGTAGCTTACTTTTAACTAACATGTTTTCTTTCTATAACTCTGCAATTTTAACTTTAACACCAAGAACTTATATTTTCATTATTATCAAGATTGTTAACATTTTTTAAACTTGTTTTGTGTGTTCACATTTACATTCACTAAAACTTGAAGAGTGAATAAAATAGCACTACTTCATTCTAGAACAGGAGTCTTTAAAATTTGCTCAATGAGTCTTAGGAGAATTCATGTGTCTTGATGATCTCCTGATTGATTGTCCTTGAATCTGAGTTGTTGCCTCAGGCGATGTCATCTCATCTGTGTGTTCAGGTTGTTCAACAGTATCCATCTTTCCATCTGTTGTGGCTGGTCCCATTTGAAGATCTCAACGATTTCTTCACGGAACAGCACTTTCATCTGTCTGAATGGTGTATGATCTTGGTTGGATTTCACCAAGGACAGTTTCCTCTGAGTCCATAAGTTTGTTTTCTCTTTTAGCCTTACTTGGTCACCAGTGTAGAGTTCCGGTAGGTTTTTTGTTTTTCTGCCAGAGTAATCCTTTTGCTTTTCTTTCTGTTATTCTTTGAATTTCCTCACTTTCTCCCCCTCTTGTTTTTTAGGAGGTTCTCCTGAATGGGTAGGTTTTATCTTAGCCAATATCCCATAAGGAGCTGTGCTGGTGACATACCACACACGAGAGGTGTTGTGCGGTATACTAGCATGTTCTGGTAGAAGTCTGTTCCACTGTCTTTTGCTTTGTTCATCAGTCTTTTCACTGTCTGTACTGATTTTTCCACTGGATTATTAGACTGTGGAAAATGAGGATTTGACGTGGTGTGTACAAAGTCCCACTCTTTGGCAAACTGTTGGAACTTTAAATTGCAAAACTGGGGTCCATTGTCTGTGAAGTCCTCACTTGTCATGGCATGTCTGGAGAATATTGCTTCATTACTGTTATTACAGCATCTTCAGTGGTGGTGTTCAGTTTATAAAACCTCTGGATACAGGGAGTAATAGTCCTTCTCTTGTCATTTGAATAGGTCAGTGTCTACCTTCTGATAAGGACCATATGGTGCTGGGTGTGGCTTTAATGGTTCTGCAGGATGACTTGCTTGATATTTCCAGCATAATGTTCAGTTTGACACTTGATTTGTTATATCATTGTTGATTCTTGGCCAGTACATCACCTCTCATGCTGTTTGACATTTTCCATTCCGAGATGTCTCCATGGATCCATTTTAGCATCTCTTTATTCAGACTCTTTGGGATAAGGATTTTACTTCCTTTGTAGATGATGTTTTCAACCACTGATAATTCTGCCCTGCAGTTCCAGTACTCTGAAACATCAATGGAGCAGTCCTCCTTCATGTTGGGCCATCCATCCAAGATGTTTTTTCTCATTGTTTTTTTCTCATTTTTAGCTTCTCTTCACTGATAAGTTGCTGACTTTAGATTTTACCTTTCCAAGTATTTCTTTGATCCCACTTCTGACACTATGTTTCATCTTTTATTCATATGTGTGAGTTCTTAGACAACACATGGATGAAGGAAAAGGTTCTTTACTTTAAGGTTGTTGTAAACAGCACACGAGGCATGCCATGAGGCTGCAAGCCTCCATTACAGATCTTGCATACTGACTCTTGCTTTGTGTCAACTCCTTTTTGTCAGCCAAGTCTAATCAAATGGGAGCTATAATCCTTAAGACATTGCTAGTTGCATTGCAACCATGATCACTCTCATTACAATTACTATCTTGATGATCCTGCTTTTCAGCCTCTTTATTCACTCCATAAACTTGCTTAGCAGGAATTCTACCCCACTCCTGCCTATGTCATTGGTACCAAAATGAAACACAATACTGTGTCTTGCTTGATTTATCAGATCTTTACTGAGGTGCAATGTGCAGTATTATAGTTTAAATATTATAATGCATCACAAGGCATTTGCAGTATAAAAACACAATATTAGAACACTACAGCAGGCCTTTTTGCCCTCAATGTGCTGGCCCATATATTCCTAAAAAAAGTACAAACCCTTCTTACCCCATAACCCTCTATTTTTCTTCCATCCATATGCCTGTCTAGAATATCTTAAATGCCCCTAATGTTTCAGCCTCCACCAACACATCTGGCAAGGCATTCCAGGCACCTGCAACTCTCTGTGTAAAAACTTACCTCCGATGTTTCCCATAAACTTCCCTCCCTTCACTTTTTATAATGTCCTCTGGTGTTTTCTATTCCTGCCCTGGGAAAAAAGGCACTGGTTGTCCACCCTATCTATTCCTCTCATAACTTTGTAGACTTCCATTAAGTCTCCTCTCATCCTTCTGTGTTTCAAAGAGAAAAGTCTCAGCTCTGCTAACCTTGGGTCATAAGACTTATTTTCCAAACCAGATAACATCTTGGTAAGTCTCCTCTGTACCCTCTCCATAGTTTCCACATCCTTTCTACAATGAGGTGACCAGAATGGAACACAATACAGTAAGTGTAATCTCACCAGAGATATGTAGAATTGCAACAAGACCCCTCGACTCTTGAAATCAATCCCCTTATTAATGAATCCCAGCATCCCATAGGCCTTCTTAATTATCCTATCAACTCATGTAGCGACTTTGAGGGATGTATATGGATTTGGACCCCAAGGTCCCTCTGTTCATCCACAGTCTTAAGTAACCGACCATTAGCCCTGTTACTCAGCCTTCTGGTTTCCTTTTAATGACAGCTGTTGCCGATTTGTGAGGTGCATCCAGAGTAGCGAGTATTTATAAAATATTTTTCTCCATTTATAAACATTATACAAGGTTCCTTTTCCATATTTCATTATTGGTTCAGTCCTTGGAACAGGAGAAAAATGAAAAAATGGACCAGAGGTTCTAAAAACAAGGAACACGTTATGATGATGTCACCTTACAAAATTATCATTGTGACTTAATCCATTTGTATGACTTGCTTATTCATTGACATTTGTAGGATAATGTACATTTTAAATGAGAAATGTCCTACAGTAGACTAAAAATAAAACTTTATTGAATTTGTGATATGAAATATCCGTTGACTTTAAGAAATATTCTAAACCTAAAAACAATTTTCCTTTCATACATGATAGTTTCAATCTAATGCAATCAAAGCAGCATGTCACCACTGAAAGTTTTGACTGCTTTAACTTTATATTAACTTACTGCTCTGAAATATAATTTCATTAAATGCTTGCTTCCATCCTCTAAATATGTTTTCAAAACAATGGAGCATAAATACAATGAAATGCTGGTGGTTCCATGGCAAGTTGCCAGAATTTACCTTCCACAGTATTAACAGCCTGAGCTCCACCGATGATAGAAGAGCTTCAACTTGCAGGGTGAGCTCCCCTATGGCTAAAGAAAATGGTTTGTCCAAATCAGGCAATTTGTGAATTCCCTATTCCCAATGGCAAGAAAGAAGTGTGAAGGTTTTTGGGAATGATCAGATATTATAGGAAGTTTTTCACGAATTTTGCAGAAATTGCTCTTCCTTTAACCAGTCTTCTGAAGAAGGGGAAGAAATTTGTGTGGACAAAATCTTGTCAGAGAGCTTTATAAAATCTAAAGGAGATATTATGCTATAACGCTGTTACAAAATCTCCTGACTTGGACAAACCATTTTCTTTAGCCGTGGATCTGAGTCGTAGTGTTATTCCAAAACAATGATTATGATGGTATCGATCATCCAGTGGCTTACTTTTCAAAGAAATTCAATGAATATCAAAAAAATAATTTATCATAGAAAAAGAACTATTGTCCCTTGCAGTACTTCAATGTTTATATCTGCACAGCTCAGAGACCAATTATTGGATATATTGACAATAATCCCTTGGTGTTCTTTAGAAAGATAAAAACAAAAATTGATTATTAAACTAGAGTTTAATTCTCCAAGAATATGATTTAATGATAACTTACATTAAAGGCAAAAGTAACGTAATTGCTGATTGCTTTTCAAGATGTTAAGTTTGAAATGTTTCACTGCAAGATAAAAATTATTGGTTATATAAGCTTCAAAATGAATGTGATTTGTCTGTATTATATTATGACGGCAGCCCCGATCCGGGCAAGAGCGAAGGGGAAGCGGCGGCCCCGGCCTCGGTCGAGTGAGGCAGGCGGAGGCCCCAGTCCAGGCAGAAATAAGGAGGCGGCGGCCCCGGTCCGGGCACAGGGAAAGCAGCGGTGGCCCCAGCCCCGGTCCAGGCAGAGGGTAGGTGGCGGCGGCCCCGAACCGGGCAAGAGCGAAGGGGAGGCAGCGGCCCCGGCCTTGGTCGAGTGAGGCAGGCGGCGGCCCCTTGTCCGGGCAGAAAGTAGGAGGTGGCGGCCCCGGACCGGGCACAGGGAAAGCAGTGGCGGCCTCGGCCCCAGTCCGGGCAGTATGGTCCGACCTAGGAGGGGAGGCAGGCCCCTCCAGCCCAGGTAAGAAACCTCCATAGGAGAAGGCCACTCTGATATAAAACCTACGACCCAAGGACCTCGCTGCCACATGCCAGCTTGCTTGGCCACGGCACACGAACCATGGGTGTAAAGGGTGGGGCCAGTACTGCGCGCACTGCACTCCACCTAAAAGCTCCTTTGCGCAGGCCCGAGGACAGGTCCACGTCCTCCCCCTCCACGTCCTCCCCCTCAAAAGATGCTCACAAACTCAAGCTAGCGCTGACGTGGACATTTACCCCTTCATAAATCTTCGTCCGCGAAGCCAAACCAAAGAATTATGTAATAATAGTGAAGGTATTATTTAATGTTGTAGATTATAGTTAAACATTTTTCTCTTACAGCTCAAAATTGTATTGTTGGGAGGAGGTATTATGAGTTCCCATTTTAGTAAAATGGGATTATCACTGTAAGGGTTAGTATAGACAGGAGGGACTGAATGGTCACAGTTAACATTTAAAATTTTACACAAGCACATCACAAGTTACAGCCCAGTGATAATTTGAAACATTGGAAGAATTGAGGGCAGGCTTGTCAGTCTTCCAGAATTCAATACATTTACAAAGACATTGTAATTTTGTAAGGTAGAACCATCCTGACTTCTGAAGAGAAAACAGCTTTTTGAAGCAGCTCTTGTGGCCAGCTACTCTGTGGAGTTTAGAGCAAACCATGCTCTGTGAATGACTGGCCCTTTTCATTGGATTGACCTGTGCCAGGAGGGTCTTTTGGGAAGCAAATGCTTCATTTTTGATTGTGACTAACAGTGGAGGTCACTTGGAGAGACTGCTTCATTTTAAGTGTGACTACCAGTGAAGTTACTTGGAGAGATTCATGCCAGGGTCTTGGAAGCTTGGTGGAGGCCGTCCAGTTCAAGTCTTGCCTACAAAAGGGCCAGGAGTGTTATAACAACAGCTCGTGTAGATGGACATTTCTTCAAAGGCAACGCAAGGAGAATTCGTGAGTCTGTAGCAGTAACAACTCCAGTCTTCCCATCAGTTCAACATCAATTCTGGGCTTAAATTTTCAAAGGCCTACACTTCAACCTGAATTTGAAAGAGTGAACTTTGAAGTAACTTTCTAGATTTTAGCCTGGACTGTAATAATTTGGGTATATCACACACACACACACACACACACACACACACACACACACACACACACACACACATATGCGCATAGTTGGAAATAGATCTAGTGTTAAGGCTAGTTTAAAAGTTTAAGACAATAGTTAGAAATAAAATTAGTGTTTTAAAATTAAACACTGTCTGGTTCACTGCCTATTGCTGCTCGTTACATGCAGTTCATAACATTAGTGATGTTTAGTACTTTATTGCATATCCCTTTCAATGACTGCTTGAAGTCTGTGATTCATAGACATAGCCAGGTGTGGAATATCTTCTCTGGTAATGCTCTGCTGGGCTTCTATTGCAGCCATCTTCAGCTTCTGCTTGTCTCACGGGTTTGACCCCTTATGCTTTCTCTTCAGCATACGGAAGGAATCCTCAATTGAATTTAGATCGGGTGACTGACTTGGCCATTAAGGAATATTCCAGTTTTTAGCTTTGTAAAACTCCTCTATTGTTTAACAGTATGTTTGGGATCATTGTCTTGCTGCAGGATGAAGTTTTGAGGCATTTGCTCGAACTTAAGCAGATAGGATGTTCTATACACCTCAGAATTAATTTTGCTACTGCCATTAGCTGTATGAATGAAGATCAGTCCGCCAATACTTGTGGCAGCCATACACGCTCAGGACATAACATCAACCTCCCCACCTCCCCTGTGTAACAGATGAGGTGGTTTGTTTTGGATTTGGGGCAGTTCCTTTACACCTCTGCACTTTGCTCCTGCTGTCACTCTGATCTCATCCGTCCACAAGACTTTTTCCAAAATTCTACGGGGTCTCTAAATACTTCCTAGCCAACTGTAACCTGGCCATCCTGTTTCTGTGGCTAACTCGTGGTTTGCATCTTGTAGTGTTGCCTCTATATTTCTGTTCATGACAGTAGTCATTGACAAATTTACGCATGCCTGCTGAAGAGTGTTACGGATGTGTCACACAGGGGTTTGGGGATTTTTCTTCACTATGGTCCAACAGAACCAAGCTAAGGTTTCCCACAAACATTTTAAATCTAATCTGTTTTAAAGGATAAAATATATAAAGATATTTTTCCTTAACGCCTACATTTGGATTGTGTCACAATGAACATATTGGGACAGACCATAAGATCATAAGATTTAGGAGCAGAAGGACGCTATTAAGCCCATTGTGCCTGCCCTGCCATTTAATCAAGAGCTGATCCATTTCCCCATTCAACCCCCCTGCCTGGCCTTCTCACCACTACCTATGATGTCCAGGTTAATCAAGAACCAATCAATCTCTGCCTTAAATACACCCAATGACTTTGCCTTCACAACCACTTGTGGCAACAAATTCCACAATTCACTGTGAAATTTCTCAGAATCTCTGTTCTAAGTAACAGTCCTTCAATCCTGAAGTTGTGCCCTCTTTCCTAGTCTCTCCCACTGTGATGATATGCTGCAGTGCATCACTCAGCCAACAGGTGGCCTAGAGACATGGCATCTGGCCTAATGACATCTGACCACCAGGTGGGCCCAGAGGGCCCATGGTATAAAGTTGAGGTCCCGACCGTGTGCTCTCTTTCTCTCTCTCGCCCTGGGATCACTGTAAGCACAGCTAGCAACCAACTAGATTTTTATGAGTGGAATAAAGCTGTGTTGCCCCAAAAAGTATTGTGTCTGTGTTTTCCTTTGGTGCAGCCTGCCAACGTGGTAAATGTTTCTACATTTACTATCCATGCCTTTTGTGACAGAGTATTTAGAGGTGGCTTGGGAGGAATTGTTAAAGCAGGTTGCACACAAATATTTTAAAACACTATCTTTGCAGGACTTTTGCAGAATGCTTCTTCCAGAAAGCAACAAAGTTGCAGAATACAGCTTGCCTGGGAGAGCATGTGATTTTTGCAGACAGAGAAGAGTTTTGCACTCAGAGGGGGAGGGAGTGAAACAGAGAGGAGAGACACAGAAATCAGTTCCAGAGGGACAAGCTGGCAAACTTTGGAAGACTGCCTGGTCAACGAAGAAGATTGGTAGTCTGAAGGAAAGGGGATCATTTAGAGAACCCTGAAGGGGGTAAGTTTCATCAGCAAGACTGATTGGAAAGGAATCAGTTGTGGATGTCCTGGGAAAGGAATCTCTCTCTCTCTGAAAACCAGCAAGAACCCTCCTGAGAGGTAATCATTTGCCTGTTAAACACCAAACCCTGGTGAACTTTGTTAATGCTAACTTCTGTGCACAGTACAAGAATTGCCTGCAACCAGTGAGATTTCACTGTGATCCAAATAACTTTTCTAATCTTAAATATACATTACACATACCTGCGCTTAGTATTAGAGGGGGATTAAGTAGGTTAGGTAGGTTAAGTAATAAGTTAAAGCTTAATTCTGTTTTCTTGTTCAATTATAATTAAAAACAAATTTTGTTTAAGTAACCCTGTGTTGTGGAGCATATCTATTGCTGCAGGTTTTTGGGGTCCTCTGGACTCCGTAATACTTACAATATTCGAAATGTTAATCAGATCCTCTTCATTCTCTTAAATTCCAACAAGCACAGACCAAGAGCCATCAAATGTTCCTCATATGACAATCTTTTCATTCCCAGTCATCCTTGTGAATCTCCTCTGAACCCTTTCTAATGCCCCCACATCCTTTCTTAAATGAGGAGCCCAAAACTGCTCACAATATTCCAAGTGAGTTCTCATTAGTGTTATTTCAAGCTTCAGCATCACATCCTTGCTCTTATATTCTATTCCTCTTTAAATGAATGCCAGCATTGAATTTGACTTCCTCAAATTTACCTTCAAGCTTTCCTGCACAAGGATTCCAGGTCCCAATGGGCTCCACTTGTGCACCAATCACCTCTTCCTCTCCCTCTTCACTTTGTTTCCCACTTATGAATTCCCCCTCCCCAACAGCATTAGCGATCCTTCCTGCCAGGATATTGGTTCCCCTTCAGTTAAGGTGCAGCCTGCCCCCCTTGTACAGGTCACCCCTTCCCCAGAAAAGGTTCCAATGATTCAACAGTTTGAAACCCTTTCATCTGCACCACTCATTTGTCTGTGGTATATTGCTGTTGACATTACTTAGCTTGTGGCACCAGGAGTAATCCAAAGTAATCCAATGATGACCATCTTGGAGGTCCTGCTCTTTAGCCTCTTCCTTAACTCCCTAACTTGCTTTGCAGGACTTCTACCCCAGTTCAGTCTATGACATTTGTACCTATTTGCACCACAACCTCTGGCTACTCACCCTTCCCTTTAAGAATATTCTGCAACCCCTCATAGACATCCTGGATCCGAAAACCCAAGATGTTACACACTATCCTAGTTTGTGGCTGCAGAATCTCTTATCTGTTCTCCTAACCATCGAGTGCCCTATGACTATCTCACTGCCTGACTTCACCCTTCCCATCTGAAGCTCAGACCTGACCACAATGATATTGGTCTAGCTACAGCCTTTCCCAGATAGGTCATCCTCTTCAGTAGTATCCAAAGGGCAAGAATTGTTGCTGAGGGGTATGACCACAGAGAGACTCTGAACTGACTTCTTTCTCCCTTTATCTTTCTTGGTGTTCACCCATCTACAGTGCTCTCCATAATGATTGGGACAAAGACATATTTTTCCTTTATTTTCCCCTCTGCTCCACAGTTTTGAATTTGCAATCAAAGAATTCACGTGATTTAGGCGCACATGCCAGATTTTATTAAAGCATATTTGTGTACAATATGGTTTGACCGTGTAGCAGTTACAGAACTTTTTATACATAGTCCCCTCGTTTCAATAATGTTTGAGACAGAGTAATGGTATGTATATTAAAGTAGTCATGTTTAGTACTTTGTTGGATACCCTTGCATGCAATGACTGCCGGAAGTCTATGGTTCATAGACATCAGCAGGTGCTAAATATCTTCTCTGGTGATTCTCTACCAGGCCTCAACTGCTGCCATCTTCAGCTCCTGCTTGTTTCAGGAGTTTGTCCCCTTAGGTTTTCTCTTCAGCATTTGGAAGGCAGGCATTATGGATTTAGATCAGGTGACTGACTTGGGCATTCAGAAATTTTCCAGTTTTTAGCTTTAAAAAACTCCTTTGTTGCTTTACCAGTATGTTTGGGATCATTAACTTGCTGTAGGATGAAGGACCATTCAATGAGTTTGGAGGCAGTTACTTGAACTTGAGCAGACAAGATGTTTCTATCCATTTCAGAATTTAATGTACTACTGTCATCAACATTTATATCATCAATGAAGATAAGTGCACAGTACCTACTAATGCCATGCATGCCCAAGCCATAACACCTCCACCAAAATATTTTACAGATGAGGTAGTATGCTTTGGAACTTGGACACTTACTTTACGCTTCCAAACTTTTCTCTTGCCTTCACTTGGATACAGGTTAGTTTTGGTCTCATCTGTCTACAAGACTTTTGTGCAGAAAATAGCAGAGTGAAGGGATATGGGGACAAGGCAGGAATGGGGCACTGATTGCGGATGATCAGCTATGATCACAGTGAATGGTGGTGCTGGCTCAAAGGGCTGAATGGCCTACTCCTACACCTATTGTCTATAATTCTGTAGGCTCTTTTATATATGTCTTAGCAAACTGTAATCTGGCCATCCTGTTTCTATGGTTTGCATCTTTCAGCATAGCCTCTGTATTTCCATTCATGAAGTCTTCTGCAGACAGCAGTCACTGACTCATCCACAACTGCCTCCTGATGAGTGTTTCTGATCTGTCAGACCAGCTTTGGAGATTTTTCTTCATTATGATGAGAATTCTTCTGTCAGTAGCAGTGGAGGGTCTTCCTTGGAAGTTCAATCCTTTGTGATTACTGAGCTCACCAGTTCGCTCTTTCTTCTTAATGATGTTCCAAACTCTTGATTTTGGTGCTCCTGAGGTTAATTTTTGTTTTTCAGCCTCGTAATGGCTTCTTTGACTTTCATGGGCACAACTCTGGACCTCATTAAAAAATGGCAACTACAGACTGCAATGGTGATCAAAAGCTTTGCAGCAAGTCTAGCTCTCTTTTACCTGCACCCATGAAGCAATTAAGCATACCTGAGAGCTCACAAATACCTGTGAAGCCAAATGTCCAAAACATTATGGTGCCCTGAAATGGGAGAACTATGTATAAAAAGTGCTGTAATTTCTACATGGTCAAACCAAAATGTATACCAATATTCTTGAATAAAATATGGAATGTGCACTTTAAGTACATGTAAATTGTTTAATTACAAATTTAAAACTGTGGAGCACAGGGGAAAAGTGTCTTCATTCCAAACATCGTTGGGGGGGGGGGGGGGGGGGTGGAGAGCTCTCTACTAGCTGGATGCTGCACTCTGGGAGTAAACACCTGTTCAAAAGCTCAGTCTCCCAATGACCCTTAGTTCATCCAGCACCAGTTCCTTAATACAGTCTTTTAGGATCCTGGAGTTGGATGCACTTCTTGTAGGTGTAATCATCAAATAAACCATCAGGTTCTATGAATTCCCACTTCCTACAGGAGGAGCATCTCACTGCCATATCTTCCACCATGAAAACTCTTACACTGGGCCACTTCCACAGTGGCAGTCCATCAATGGCCACTCCGCTTGTGCCTGCTTCACTTTTATTTGTTCCTGCTAATGAATTGTGATTTGATTGATCCACTAAAGTGAATGAATCTTTTAAATATTTTCTCCCTTACCTATGTGTAACTCACTCTCTATTCACTTATCAGGTCATCGATCAATCTTTTCTTTTTCTTTCATAGGTAATGTGCCTCAGCCTGCCCCACCCTTTGTGATAGGCAATTATAATAGTTCTTGATAATCTTTTGTGCTTTTTTGTCTTTGGAGGAGAAGAGGGTGAGACAAGAAGCACCTGAGCTGTGCAAAATGGTTTAAGGTCTGTAAAGAGCAAGCTGTAAGGGCTTCTTGCCTCTGTGAGAGAGGAATTGTGGGGAATAGGTAACATGGAACAGGTTGTGTGGTGCACAATGTGGAGATTAACAAAGAAGAAGTGTTAAATCTTCTTAAAAATATCAATATTGATAAGTCCCCAGGGCCAGATGCTATGGGAAGTGGGAGAAGAAATAGCAGGGGCAGTAGCTGTGATCTTTAATTCCTCTTTGGCTGCAGAGGATTGGAAAATGGCAAATGTAGTCCCCTTCTTTATAAAAGATAATTAGGAGAATGCTTGGAATTTTAGACCAATGAGTCTTATGTCAGTGGTGTGTAAACTATTGGAGAAGATTCTTGATTAGGATCTATGAGTATTTGGAGAAGTACAGTCTACTCAAGGAGAGTCAGCATGGCTTTGTAAGGGGAAGGTCGTGCTGCACGAGCCTAATTGAGCTTTTTTGAGGAAGTAACAAAAGAAATTGTTGAGGGTAGGGTGGTAGATATGGTCTGCATGGAAGGCATTTGACAAGGTCCCTCATGAGAGACTCATCCAAGAAGTCATTAGGCATGGGATCAGTGGAACCTTGGGTGTGTGGATAAAAAAAATTGGCTTGCTGGAAGAAAACAGAGAGTAGTAGTTGAAGGAAAAGTATTTAGCCTGGAGGTCGGTCACTAGTGGAGTGCATCAAGGATCTGTTCTGAGATCCCACCTCTTTGTGATTTTTATAAATGACCTGGATGAAGAGGTGGAAGGATGGGTCAGTAAGTTTGCAGATAGCACAAAGGAGGAGTTGTGGATGGAGTTGAAGGTTGTCAATGGTTACAAGAAGATATAGAGGTGGGTGGAAAAGTGACAGATGGAGTTCAATCCAGATAAGTATGAGGCTGTTCACTTCAGGGAAGAAACTGTCCTTGAATTTGGATGTTAATTTTTCAAACTTGTACCTTACAGGTGACATGAAGGTTGGAGGTGTGGATAGTGCAGAATATTGTTGTCGGTTACAACTGGATATAGACAGGATGCTATATTATATTAATGTGCAATTTCAGAGTTGGGTGATAAGTTTCACTTAAAATATTTTAACTCATTTCCCAACCCCAACTTAAAAGGCATTTTTAAATTTTGAAATAATATGAGAGTTTAATTGTTGTTTTCATGTTTTCAAACAATAGCGATGCTCCCATACAGTCTGAAGATACTTATGTAGTGGTGTAGCTTCATGCGATTACTATCATGACATTGGAAAATATAATTCCCTATGTTCAGTATCATAATGAGATAGACACATTATCATTATTTTATCAATGGATTGAAAAATGTGAAGGACATTGACAAGGCCAGCATTTAATGAATATTTAAACAAACAATGATACCTCTATATCTTATCCAAGTATTATCTCATTATATACAATACCAGGGAATTATATCATTTTCAATTCATACAAAAGGAAAATATTACAATAAACTTACACTGATAAGATATTCTAATCTATATGCAATGGCAAAATATCACAATATTTCCATTGACTTTTTTTCATGAAATATTTATGCTAAAATTCTAAATTTGCACCTCAATTAACATGCTAACATATCCTTGTAACTGCTGTGTCAGCTTGGGTGATGCCTTAAGATATCAGATCCTCGGTTTTCTTTGTTGCAATATTGGAGTATTATACATTTGAATATAAATGCAGCATCGTTAACTGCTCATCTTCATTTACAGTACCACATTGATATTATTTTCAATTTTTACACTGTTTTCCCAATTGCATCTTATGTAAATCATGTTACATAATAGTATGGTTTGAACACATGCCCATTATTTTAGAAAAATAATTTGTTTTCATATTAATGTGAAATACCAAACTGTTACATGTTTTGTGTTTTCTCTTCTACCTACTCTCCAGTGAATGAGTTGGAAATTACAACATGCTAAGGCACATGGGAAAGGCCAGATTGAAAGGTTGGAAGGAGATTATGGCTCAGGGTGGTGGAGCTGGAGCTCTGATAGTGGGTGCAAACATGTGTAGGGTTTCTCTCCTCCTGGCCTAAAAATGCTACCAGAAGGTTACCTCAAGGATTGCCTGCTTCTAGCCACAGAAGTTCCAAGAACCCAGAAAAGTGGAATAAAACTTCTAGAAGTTTTTAGAAGAAATTAACATGCAGCATGTTCCCTCAATGCAATATGCAACATAATGCAAATAGATAGAATGTTTAAGAAAGTATATGGCATGCATATCTTCATTAACAGTAAGGAACTCATTCTGCAACTATATTCAATTTTGGAATATTGTATGCAATTTTGGTCATCACATTAAGAAATGATGTGAAGGCTTTGAAAAAGATACTTATCAGGATACTGCCTGGAACAAAGGGAATGAGTAATAAGGAAAGGTTGGACAATTTTGGGTTGTTTTCTTTGGACCATCAGAGACTGAGCAAAGACTTTATGGAAGTTTGGAAAATTATGAGAGGCATCGATGGGGTAGATGGTCAGAATTATTTTCCCAGGTTAAAAATGTCAAACACTACAGGATATGCATTCAGGAGTTCAAAGGAGTTGTGGATGGCAAAATAGCTCATAGAGATTGATAGGTGCCTGGAATGGACTGCCCGGGCAATCGTGGAAGCAGACACAATAAATAGCTATTATGAGTCTTCTAGAGACACAAATATTCAAGGAATGGATCATGAGGAGACAGAAGAGATTTAGTTTAATCTGGCATCACATTTGAAATGGATATCATTTGTTGAAAGGTCTATTTCTCTGCCGTATTGTTCTATGTTCTACGTTGTTTGTTGTATAATCTATTCCCTCACCCTGCACTGATAAACCCGCCACATTATCACAACAGAAAATCATTGAGTTAGAGAAGGTTAAGTTGTGCTTCTAAATTTAATATCACATCCATCCCAAACTCAACAATTTTTGGTGGGTAAATTTTCCCTCCATTTTCCAAACATTATAATATATATCTATAATTTGTGAGGGTACACAGACACAAAGATAACTTAGTAAATTACAGATAAAGAATTAAAACATTTTATTTGATAAGACATCAGGTAGCCCTTGAACTTTCATTAATTTGTTTCTTCATCAATCTTGTTCTCAATGCCAACAAGTTAAAGGATCTTACTGTGGATTTTAGGAAGGTGAGATTGAGGCATCATGCATCTGCCTGCATTGACAGGATGGTGGTGGAGAGAGATAGTACCTTCAGTTCTTGTGACTCTACATATTGGAGGACGTCTCCTGGACCCAACACATCAAGGCAACCATGAAGAAGGCACACAGCACCTCTATTTTCTAAGCAATCTGACTAGATTTGGCAAGTTGTCAAATACTCTATCAAACTTATACAGGTGTAATGTGGAAAGTATACTGGCATCACTGCCTGGTTTGGTAATTCAAGTTCTCAGGAATGCAGAAGACTGCAGAAAAGAGCAAACATAGCCAAGTCCATCATGAGCTCTGACTTCCAATCTATTAAAGATATCTTTGTGAGGCGTTGTCTTAAGAAGGCAGGGAATAGCATAAAGCATCCTATCACCCTGATTATAACCTCTTGTCACTGGTACCTTTGGTCAGAAGGTACAGAAGGCTGAAATCCAGCACCTATAGCAGCATTTCCCAAACTGGGTTCTGCCGAACCCAGAGGTTCCGTGGAAAGGCATAGGGATTCTGCTGAAAAAATGACAGAGAGCAGAATTAAATTATTTTTTACCTCTGTCTTTTCAATTTATTTCAGGGGGAAGACAAGATGGTGGCTGCAGGGGAGGGAGGAGACACGTGCGCCCCACTGCTGATGCTCACCTCAGCCGTTAATTTATATAATGCCCACCTCCCACTCCTCCCCCCCACTCCAATCAACTCCTAGGCTAAGCCTGTCCATCAAAGGGTCCGACAATGGGGTTCTGGACTAATTAGCAGGTGGAATGATGTGGGGATTGTGACGTTTCTTCTCCCCGCCCTCGCAAACAATCATCAGGCTGTGGCCCCATTGCGACATCGGCGGGCAGATGGGCTGAATTGAGGAGGTATGGACCAAGTCTGAATGAAAATAACAAATCTGACTATGATGTTGATCTGTGTTGCGAGGGTGAAAATAGGCATAAAAGACTCAGTGGTACATAAGTCTCTGGAAAAATAGAACAATCTATGCAGAAAGAGCACAGTAGAGTCAGCATGTCAGACTGAAACTGTGGAACAAGAAATAGTGTTAATGTTGCACGTTGGTGACACTTCATCAGATCTGGGATTAAGAGAAGGACATTAGTCTCGTCTTGCAGATTGTGTGGGGTGGACTACAGAGAGCTAACCAACAGCATCTGAGAGGGGAATGTTAGTGTTGCCAAGGGAATGAATTACATCATCAGTTGATTCAAGTTTAATCAGCTGCAGGGAACATGTCCCCTTTCAAAATGTCCCTGTACTAAGAATCAGAATAAATAATTAAGCAATGTTTTATAACTGCCAGACTGAAGAGTTGGTACAGATGGAAAGAAAAAGATTGAACAATATTACTTCAGAGCAGGGATGGAGAGTAACCTGAAGTCAGGGTATTCAATATTGAGGGCAGAACACAGTGATGTACCTGGGCAAAAGTGAAGACCAGTTATTCAGGCTTCTGTTAAACTTTGGTAAAACAAAGCAGGAAACATCAGAGTGGCAGTACAATGGGATGTCAAAACAAAAGGCAAGAGAACTCTAAAGTTTACTCCTGCGAATTTAACGCCTGTCAAATCACCAACTAGTGATGGTGGGTGACATCACCTCTGTCTGCGCAGCCAGTCAGTGGGCAAAGTTCAGGACCTATCCTCACCTTTAAATCAGCGGCCCACTCATCTGCATGCAGCCAATCATCATCGAGTGAAAATATCTCCCCACCTCCCCATTGTGATGTCAGTCGGAGGACAGACTCCAGCCCACCTCATCTGTGGCAGCCAAGGTGATGTCAGCAGCGGACTGGTCTTCTTTTGTCAGTCGACACCTCAGCCAACTACCAAGCTGAGACCCCCCCCCCCGCCCCCCCACCACCATTGTGACATTGGAGGTCATCCCATTGATTAAATATAAATTAGAGGCAACAAATGATTTCAACATGGAGAATGATGAGTTTATTTATTTTCTTTCTATCCTTGTGTATATACCAAATATTTTAAACTGTAATTGACGATTGGAATTCCGCGATTTCCAAATGCTCCCCAAAAGGGTTCCATGAGCAAAAACTTTTGGGAAGCCCTGACCTATAGTTAGAGCATTTTTTTTTCCAATGGCTATCAAGCACTTGAATCTCCCTTTCTTACCATCAAAAACTACTCCAGCAGCACAAAAAGACCTGTCCACACTATTAGGACAACACTTTTATTCCTAGCACTATGGTAATGGTGAATATTATCTATATTTTATATTTATTACCTATTGCCATGCGGGGGAACATTAACGTGTACTTTTTATTTTTTTACAGAAGTGTCTGTTTGACTGCAGGATGTAAGAATTTTGGAGGATTGGAATGTTGTACATTAAACTCATTATTTAATTAATAATTGTCTAACAAATCCTTAACATTAGATTTATGGGTTTTATCTTTTGGACCTTGAATGTGGATTAGCGTCCCATTCGATCAGAGAGAAATCACAGAAATGACAGCGAGAATTAATGTGAAATATCAATATGCTGAATGAACCTGATAACTTTTAAATCTGTTGCTTTATGAATTTTGTGCAACAGTAAGAGAATGCTATAATTTTTTTGGTTGTCAAACCCTTTCCAGATTGTATTTTTTCTATTTATTTATATAGCTACATCCTCATGAAAAAAAATATTAAAAATAAAGCCTGATCTCAAGGAGATTAAAATATCTTGAATATTAATATTAGACTTACAGAACCAAGTGAAAAACAATCACCAGCAGATCCAAAATAGACTATTACCTTGGTGATTAATTATTATTTAATGACACAATTATATTCCTGTAGTGTATTACAATATTAACCACAGCAGATTGTGTATCAATGTAAGCTGAAATGAGAATTTGAATAGTATCAATGCTATAAATTTGCATTACCAAAGCAGTATAAATGGCCCTATCAGAATCAGACTTTCCCAATAAATAAAGTAATAGCATGTATCACGGTTAGCTTAGCAGGTACCCAATGCTGTTACAGTGCCAGTGACCTGGATCCAAATCTGACGCTGTCTGTAAGGAGTTTGCACGTTCTCCCCGTGTCTGAGTTTCCTTTGGGTGCTCCGGTTTCCTCCCACCCTTCAAAATGTAATGGGGTTGTAGGTCAATTGGATGTAATTGGGAGGCACAAGCTCGTTGGCCAAAAGGGCCTGTTACTGTGCTGTATGTCTAAAATAAAACAATGATTTTATAATTTTGGACAATGTACATCATAGTCAGAACATCCCCAGATCATTATAATATTAAAATTCAATTTTATTATACATTATCAAAGAAATACAAACATTTGATAGCCAAATAAAACATAAAAAGGCAGCATTAGCTTGTCAGTGGCATAGTATCAGAACACATAAATGCTTTGACACAGAATTACAATCCCAGGCTCACTGATAGCAGATCAGAGACTTGTCATGCCAGAACTCATTGATACCACAACACCATGTTCCCTCATCAGATCTCATTAATACGTCATTAGGGTCAAAACATCAAATCACATTGTCACCATGTCGGAACACACCAGCAGTTTGTCACTGTATCACAACAACGAATAGTGCAGAAAGTTTTTGAAAGTGTCACCTTAACACAACTCTCACGGAGTCAGAATCGCAGAACATGTCAACACCATGACCATGCCGAGATCACTGAAACCATTTCACAGCATCACCACATCTTAACTCCCTGTCGTAAAGGCGCAAGAGACTGCAGAAGCTGGAATCTGGAACACAAACACTGGACCACTCTGCATTTGGATTGAGTGAGAAGTGGAAGGATTGTCAGTGAATACTTGTACAGGAAGGTAGGGGTGGGATAGAGACTGGTTGGTAATAGATTGAATGAGATGGGAAAGGGTTGACGGGCTGATGAAACCAGCAGGGAGTGGCTAGGGGAGGCAATGGGAAATAGGGAAAAAGAAAAGGATGGTTATACTTCCGATTTACTATTTTTGTGTGATATATAGATATGATTTGATTTATGTTATTAATTAGAAGACCATGTATAAAGGGCTTTTTCTATTAAACTCAATAAAAATATTTTTAAAAGAAAAGGAACAGAGGTGGATAGGTGAGTGTATGTGGGAAGAGAATGCCTGGGCACATTGCAGTCTATAATATCAGATTCTTGATCTTTAAATAACCCATTCATTCTTACAGACTGGATCAGACCTGTTCATTTCTGCTTGTCACCATTTTGGTTCAGTGTTTTATTCCTTTTTTGTATAAAGGGCCCTGCTGGACATGTCCTAACACCATATTCATCAGCAACAATTACCAAGACCAAGAGGCTTGCACTAATCATCACTACCACATTAGTGCAGCTGCTCTCATCCTATCATCCTCCTTGACCAAACACCGCCCCCCCAACACACACACACACACATGCACACACACGCACACACGCACGCACACACACACACGCATGCACACACGCACTCACACACACGCACGCACACACACACACGCACACATGCACACACGCGCACGCACGCACACACGCACACACTTTTATTTTGCTCCCTAAAACTGGATATGATTGCCATTTTCTTCATAAATTTTCCATGAGAACTCAAAATCACTAGATATGACCAACCCCTGCAATTATGAGAGGAATTGTTGCAAACACTGGACTTAGAATTATCAAAGGAATTTAATTCTGTAGGCAATATACAGATTCAACATTGGAACAAATGAAAATATCAAAATAGATGTTCAGGGTGATGATGAAAATGGGAAGTTATAAATGGGAATTATTGAAGTTTAAGATAGGGTTCATCAGAAAAAAACTAAACTACCTTACTAATAGTCTAAAGAAGACCTTTCTGCCCAGGATGCTTGCATGTGTGAAGTGAAGCAAATAAAGTTGTTAATTGAAGGATGGTTAAAGTAATGGGAGATTTCAACAATCCACTTCCAAAGGTGAACAGATAAGAAGCATGCATTAAGCCATGAAAGTGTATTTTAAAAATTGTTAGTATTTATTTGTAAATTTCATGAAGCAGTTTGTTCATACATTTCCTGTTGAAGTCCTATACCTCAGGAAACTGGATTAGGCACTTTGTGCCATATTGTTGGGATAATTTTCCCTTTGTAGTTTTATACATGGTTGTGTGAAAAATATGAGTTGTTCACATTTCTCAATTTTAGTTCATTATTGTCATCTGACTGACCAGATGAAACATTTCTCCAGACCACAGTGCATACACATGCACACATACAATACAAAGCCAATAATAATCACATACATATATACATAAAGATATAATACACCTGTATCCACCTCTGCAGAAATACTATCATGAATCACACATGGTTCTGAACCAAAACAATGAGCTTCAGAATTTAAGAGTCTGTATATAGATGTATATACATGTATGCACAGCGGGGCCACCGCTGCCTTCCCTGTGCCCGGACCGGGGACGCCGCCTCCTTCTTTCTCCCCAGACAGGGGCTTCCGCCTACTTCGCTCTGCCGAGGCCGGGGCCACCGCCTCCCCCTCACTTCTGCCCGGACCGGGGCCTCCGCCTGCCTCACTCTACCGAGGCCGGGGCCACCGCCTCCCCCTCACCTTTGCCCGGTTCGGGGCCACTGCCGCCTACCTTCTGCTCGGACTGGGGGCGGGGCCGCCACCGCCTACCCTCTGCCCGGACCAGGGCCAGGGCCGCCGCTCAATGAGGCAGCATAGCTACTAGACAAATCACTAGACAAATAATGATATATATAGTGTTATTAATTATGCACGGCCTCTGCGCGCCGATCCTCCTAGGCCTTGACTTTCAGAGTCAGTTTAGGAGCGTGATTATGGCGTTCGGAGGCCCCAACCACCATTGACAGGTTGGATTACGACCTGGTATGGTCCGACCTAGGAGGGGAGGCAGGCCCCTCCAGCCCAGGTAAGAAACCTGCATAGGAAAAGGCCACTCCGATATAAAACTTACGACCCAAGGACCTCGCTGCCACGTCCCAGCTTGCTTGGCCACGGCACACGAACCATGGGTGTAAAGGGTGGGGCCAGTACTGCGCACACTGCACTCCACCTAAAAGCTCCTTTGCGCAGGCCCGAGGACATGTCCACGTCCTCCCCCTCCACGTCCTCTCCCTCAAAAGATGCTCACAAACTCAAGCTAGCATGCTGGAACATCAGAACCATGCTAGAAAAGGCTGACAGCCACCGACCTGAACGTCGGTCTGCCCTCATCGCACATGAACTCCTCAGACTTGACATCGACATAGCCACTCTCAGTGAAGTCCGCCTTGCAGATGTAGGCAGCCTCCAAGAACGCGGCGCGGGTTACACGCTCTACTGGTCTGGCAAGCCTATAGATGAACTACGCCTATCTGGTGTAGGCTTCATTGGGGTAAGGGATGAGTGTTAAGGCTGTGTGTTGTCGGGAGTGCCAGATGTGGGAGGTCCTGGAGTCTTCCAGACTCCCGGATGTCCATATCTGCACTAGGTGTGTCGAGCTGCAGATTCTCAGGGACCGTGTTAGGGAACTAGAGCTGCAGCTCGATGACCTCAGGCTGGTGAGGGAAACAGAGGAAGTCATAGACAGGAGTTACAGCCAGGTGGTCACGCCAGGGCCACGGGAGGATGAAAGGTGGGTAACTGTTAGGAGAAGGACAAAAAAACGTAAGGTGCCAGAGAGGAGCCCTGTGAATGTAACCCTCAGCAATAAGTACGCCTCTTTGAGCACTGTTGAGGGGGACATCAAGGTTGGGGGGAGCGACAGTGGCTGTGCCTCTGGCACGAGGTCGGCCCCTGTAGCTCAGAAAGGGAGGGAAAGGAAGAGGAGGGCAATTGTGGTAGGAGACTCCATAGTTAAGAGGACGGATAGGGGATTCTGCGGATGCAGCAAGGAAAACCGGATGGTGGTTTGCCTCCCTGGTGCCAGGGTCCGGGATGTTGCTGCTCGTGTCCCAGATATCCTAAAGTGGGAGGGACAGGAGCCAGAGGTCATGGTACATGTAGGTACCAATGACATAGGGAGAAATAGAGAAGAGGTCCTAAAAAGTGAGTACAGGCAGTTAGGTAGGGAGTTAAAAAGAAGGACCGCAAAAGGGGTAATCTCTGGATTACTCCCTGTGCCACGTGACAGTGTGAATAGAAATAGAATGAGGTGGAGGATTAACACGTGGCTGAAGGGGTGGAGAAAGGGGCAGGGTTTTAAGTTTCTGGATAACTGGGACCTTTTTTGGGGAGATGTGACCTGTACAGTAAGAACGGGTTACACTTAAATCCCAGGGGGACCAGAATCCTGGCAGAGGTATTTGCTAGGGCTACTCAGGATCCTTTAAACTAGAATGGTTGGGGGGAGGGAACAAAATAGTACAGAGCAGTAAGGAGAAGGTTAGAATGCAAACAAAGAAAGTTTGTAGTAAGTATTTGAATATGGATGGGCAGGTGATAGAGAAGGGAAATGCTCTGGAAGAAGATGAAGGGCAATTGGCAGGAAAAGTAAATAATGTTGTTATTAAAGATGAGGGAAAACGGATGAAAAATTGGGAAATCTCTGAAATTCATATATTTTAATGCCAGGAGTATTGTAAAAAAGGTGGATGAGCTGAAGGTGTGGATTGATACTTGGAAGTATGATGTGGTAGCGATTAGTGAGACATGGTTGCAGGAGGGATGTGATTGGCAACTGAATATCCCTGGGTTTCATTGTTTTAGGTGTGATAGAGTTGGAGGGGCAAGAGGAGGTGGGGTTGCATTGCTTGTCAGGGAAAATATTACAGCGGTGCCTAGGAAGGATAGATGAGAGGGCACATCCACGGAAGCTATTTGGGTGGAACTGAGGAATAGGAAAGGAGAGGTTACACTTGTAGGGGTGTATTATAGACCACCCGGAGGGGTCCGAGACCTAGAGGAGCAAATCTGTAGGGAGATAGTAGATAGTTGTGATAAGCACAGGGTTGTAATTATGGGAGATTTTAATTTTCCACATATAGATTGGGAAACACATTCTGTGAAAGGACTGGATGGGTTAGAGTTTGTGAAATGTGTGCAAGATAGTTTTTTACAACAATGTGTAGAGGTGCCAACCAGAGAAGGAGCAGTGTTAGATCTACTGTTGGCAAATGGGATGGGTCAAGTGACGGAGATTAGTGTTGGCGAGCACTTCGGATCCAGTGATCATAATGCCATCAGCTTCAATGTCATTATGGAAAGAGAGAAGTCAGGGCCAAGGGTTGAGGTTTTTGATTGGGGAAAAGCTAGATTTGAGGAGATGCGAAAGGACTTGCAGGGTGTGCATTGGGACAATTTGTTTTATGGGCAGGATGTAGTAGAGAGATGGAAGTCTTTTAAAGATCAGATTTTGAGAGTGCAAAAGCTTTATGTTCCTGTTAGGTTAAAAGGAAGGGCAAAAGGTTTGAGAGAGCTGTGGTTTTCAAGGAATATTGGAAACTTGGTTCAAAGAAAAAGGGAGGCGTACATTAGATATAAGCATGGAGTTAAGGAGATGTTTGAAAGATACATTGAATGTAAGAGGAATCTTAAGAGAGGAATTAGGAAAGCTAAAAGAAGGTACGAGAAAACTATGGCAAGCAGGGTGAAAACTAATCCAAAAGAGTTCTACAAATATGTTAATGGTAAAAGGAAAGCTAGAGACAAAATTGGTCCCTTAGAAAATCAGAGTGGAAAACTGTGTGTGGAGCCTAGAGAAATGGGAGAGATATTGAACAGTTTCTTTTCTTCGGTATTCACTAAGGAGAAGGATATTGGGAGATGTGAGATAAAAAAAGCAAATTGGGTAAATATGGGGAATATAGAGATTACAAAAGATGTAGTTTTAGGGCTTTTGAAGAATATAAAGGTGGATAAGTCTCCGGGACCAGACGGGATCTTCCCCAGGACATTGAGAGAAGTGAAGGAGGAAATAGCAGAGGCTCTGGCGGAAATTTTCCAAATGTCATTAGATATGGGGATAGTGCCGGAGAATTGGCGCATTGCGCATGTGGTTCCGTTATTTAAAAAGGGTTCAAGGAGGAAGCCTGGCAACTATCGGCCTGTAAGTTTGACGTCTGTGGTAGGTAAATTAATGGAGAAAATTCTTAGAGATAGTACTTATAAGCATCTGGATAGACAGGGTCTGATCAGGAGCACTCAACATGGATTTGTGGGAGGAAGGTCATGTTTGACCAATCTGATTGAATTTTTTGAAGAGGTGACTAGGAATGTGGATGAGGGTAGCGCAGTGGATGTTGTCTATATGGACTTCAGTAAGGCCTTCGATAAGGTACCACATGGAAGGTTAGTTAGGAAGGTGCAGTCTTTAGGTATAAATTTTGAGATAGTCAAATGGATTGAACATTGGCTGAAAGGGAGAGGCCAGAGAGTGGTAGTGGATAATTGTCTGTCAGGTTGGAGGCCGGTGACCAGTGGTGTGCCTCAAGGATCTGTATTGGGCCCATTGTTGTTCGTTATATACATTAATGATCTAGATGATGGGCTGGTGAATTGGATTAGTAAATATGCAGACGATACTAAGATAGGTGGAATAGTGGATAATGAAGAAGGTTTTCAAGGATTGCAGAGGGATTTGGGCTGCTTAGAAAAGTGGGCTGAAAAATGGCAGATGGAATTTAATGCTGATAAGTGTGAGGTGCTTCATTTTGGTAAGAAGAATCAGAACAGGACATACGTGGTAAATGGGAGAGCATTGATGAATACAGAAGAGCAGAAAGATTTAGGAGTAACGGTACATCGTTCCCTGAAGGTAGAAACTCACGTGAATAGGGTGGTGAAGAAGGCTTTTAGTATGCTGGCCTTTATCAATCATTGCATGGAATATAGGAGTTGGGAGGTGATGTTGAGATTGTATAAGACGTTGGTGCGGCCTAATTTGGAGTTCTGTGTGCAGTTCTAGTTTCCTAATTCTTTGGCTTGGCTTCGCGGACGAAGATTTATGGAGGGGGTAAAAAGTCCACGTCAGCTGCAGGCTCGTTTGTGGCTGACAAGTCCGATGCGGGACAGGCAGACACGATTGCAGCGGTTGCAGGGGAAAATTGGTTGGTTGGGGTTGGGTGTTGGGTTTTTCCTCCTTTGCCTTTTGTCAGTGAGGTGGGCTCTGCGGTCTTCTTCAAAGGAGGTTGCTGCCCGCCAAACTGTGAGGCGCCAAGATGCACGGTTTGAGGCGTTATCAGCCCACTGGCGGTGGTCAATGTGGCAGGCACCAAGAGATTTCTTTAGGCAGTCCTTGTACCTTTTCTTTGGTGCACCTCTGTCACGGTGGCCAGTGGAGAGCTCGCCATATAACACGATCTTGGGAAGGCGATGGTCCTCCATTCTGGAGACGTGACCCATCCAGCGCAGCTGGATCTTCAGCAGCGTGGACTCGATGCTGTCGACCTCTGCCATCTCGAGTACTTCGACGTTAGGGATGTAAGCGCTCCAATGGATGTTGAGGATGGAGCGGAGACAACGCTGGTGGAAGCGTTCTAGGAGCCGTAGGTGGTGCCGGTAGAGGACCCATGATTCGGAGCCGAACCGGAGTGTGGGTATGACAACAGCTCTGTATACGCTTATCTTTGTGAGGTTTTTCAGTTGGTTGTTTTTCCAGACTCTTTTGTGTAGTCTTCCAAAGGCGCTATTTGCCTTGGCGAGTCTGTTGTCTATCTCATTGTCGATCCTTGCATCTGATGAAATGGTGCATTTCTAGGAAACAGTTCTAGTTTCCTAATTATAAGAAGGATATAAACAGAGTGGAGAGAGTGCAGAGAAGGTTTACCAGAATGTTACCTGGGTTTAAGCATCTAGAGTATAGGGAGAGATTGGACAGATTAGGTCTTTATTCTTTGGAGCGTAGAAGGTTGAGAGGGGATTTGATAGAAGTATTTAAGATTATGAAAGGGATAGACAGAGTGGATGTGGATAGACTATTTCCGTTAAGAGGAGGAAAGATTAAAACAAGAGGACATGAGTTAAGAATTAAGGGGCAGAGGTTTAGAGGTAACATGAGGGGGAACTTCTTTACTCAGAGAGTGGTAGCCGTGTGGAATGAGCTTCCGGGAGAAATAGTGGCGGCGGAGTCAATTGTATTATTTAAGAAAAAGTTGGACAGGTATATGGATGAGAAGAAGATGGAGGGTTATGGGCATTGTGCAGGGAGGTGGGACTAGAGAGGGGTGTTTGGTTCGGTGTGGACTAGAAGGGCCTAATGGCCTGTTTCCGTGCTGTAATTGTTATGTTATGTTATATATGTTAACTCCATTGCCTCCAAACTCGAAAACCTCACGACAGGCCACTTGGACCGGATCATGTCCATGCGACTCCCCCTTCAAAACAAGCGTCGCATCACCCTCATCAGTGTCTATGCTCCTACCCTCCAGGCGGAACCAGCAGAAAAGGACAAGTTCTACACTGATCTGCGCAACCTCATTCAACGCACCCCTACAGCCAACAAGGTTGTCATCCTTGGTGACTTCAATGCTCGCATCGGCAAAGACTCAGAAACCTGTCCAGGAATCCTGGGCAAGCATGGCGTCGGCAAGTGCAACGACAATGGGCGCCTCCTGCTGGAGCTCTGCGCAGAACAGCGGCTTGTCATTACAAACACCCTTTTTCAGCAGAGGGATAGCCTGAATGAAGACTACCTGGATGCATCCCCGATCCAAACACTGGCACCTCCTGGACAAGATGTGTTGTTCCGAAAGTTTACCCAGCAGAGGATGAAGCCGAATACTGACAGGTTTGTGTGGGAATGGTAAGGGGAATTGAAATGTTTGGCTACTGGGCGGACAACCACAGACAGAGCAATCACCCAATCTGCATTTTGTTTCACAAGGGTTGAAATGCCACACCAAGTACACTGAATACAGTGATTAGGGTAGACGATGTGTATGAAAAGCTCTGCTCATCTGGAAGATCTATTTGTTTGCTCAAGATTCCAGCATCTGCATTTTATGTATTTCAATATTAAATAAGCAGCCTGTGTGGCAACACAAATAGTTTCATCTTCATTAAAATTTGATTCCATGTAAGATGATGGTCAGGTAGGATAATACAAATTTGCATTTATTGCCATGTTTAGGTTCTCCCCAGCTTATGACCGCAATTGGGACTGAATGATTGATCGTACTTCAGATTGGACATAAGTTGGATTTGCCCCACAATGCATGGTCTCAAAGTTTTTTTAAAAGATTTTTAACAAATGCACCTTTAATGAAGAATCTCAACATATGTAGAGTAGCTTTAATAAAGATACTCAACATATGAACTTCTAATAAATAATAATCTCAACATATATACAGTACTTTTAATTAAAAAAATATGTACGTGTACAGTAGTGTTAATAAAGATTGTCAATATTTAAACTTTAATCAGAAGTTTCTTCATCTGAACTTGATCCCATCACTGCACTTGAACTGGTACTTGGCTGTGACTCCTCATAGTCTTCTTCTTCAGGATTTGAAGAACATGTCTACATTCATTTGCACCATTTGTTTCTTTTATTTATTGTAAATTTGACAGTAAGAACTTAAAAGTGTCCTGAAATTGATGATCTTGGCAAATATTTTAACATTCTAGTCAATGCTTTCAAGTTCGGCAATGACTTTATTCATTTGTGAAAACGCACTGAACAACCCCTTAATGGTGAACCTCTTCTGCGGTTCCTCGTTCTCTTTTTCTTCCTCTTTCCTCTTTTCCTCCGCAATGTGTCAAAATTGTCCTCTTCAAACTTACTGATCCTCTTACAACCTCGCGTATTCTCTCTCTATCCTTTAAAATCGTTGACATGGGTGAATGCGACAACTGTAGACTGTGTGCAATATCATTGACCTTTCTTCCTTTGTCATGTTTGACATTCATTTTTACCTCCAAAGTTAGCCTCTTAGCAGATCTATCAGCAAGTGGAATGTTTTTCCTCTTGCTTTTCATGTTTCTAGCGTGCTTACAAAATGGTGACTGCGCACATGACTCTATAGAGTGCTATGTTATGCATGCACAGATGCCTATTTTTTAAAAATTTCTGTTGTTTGCGTGGGTGGTCGTAAATCACGTAGGTTGGAAGTCGAGGACACAAAATACACAAAAATATTTCCATTTGTTTAAAATCAATAGGAAAGGACTGGAGTTGATATCACAGGCAATGATAATGGCATATATTCTGCAAATTAACTGCCAAAAATACTATTTGATTTTGTTCCTGTTTGGATGAACAGTCTGACAACCTGGCAAGTGTAATTGAGGAAACTGAAAAGCTGGCACATGCAGAAAATGAGCAACAATTCTTCAAGAAGCAACATCAAGAAAAGAAGTGTCAAAGAGTTCTTTGAGGTTCAGTGTGTGATAGTTCAGGAGAAGATAGGGACACCATTGGTAGAAATACTCCACTTATAGCTGGATAGACAAGCATATGAAACCTTCAAAATCAGCTTCAGGCAGAAATTAGGACTCATTAGAAGTGTGTATGATTATTCCAAGGCTATCGAAGAATGAAGATAATGCAGTATAAGCAAAATAATATGAGGACAATGCCATTTCAGACCAGTCAAAGCTGTTTTGATGCATTGACAGAAATGGAAACATGACAAAACTGGGGCAATGAAAATGGATCTGAGATGCAACAGAAAACAGGAGTCTAAAAATGACCAGTATTTTGCGAGGGCAGGGAAATCAATGGTCATGTTCAAGGTATATGGGAGGGTATTTTCAGAGAACAGACTAGAATAAGAGGGAGACGTTTACCACATATCAGTTAACTTAAAGCCCAAGGAAAACTTAGTGAAAATTTGATCTGAGGGAACAGAAGCTGAGAAAATATGAGTTTAGGGGCTGCTTACAAGGAGAATAGAGAGGGAAATTCTAGATGAACTACTCATAAGAGGTCATCTAATATGAGTCTTGAATGCATATCTACAGTATGAGCAAAAATGCTGGATTCGGTATCAGGAAGCACTAGGTAACACTCAATAATAAATTCCCAAAAGAATGTTGCTTTTAAGTAATCAAGCACTTAGAGTTATGCCAAACTATTTTTTCTTTATTGTTACAACTCCCAATTATGTTGGGGTTACAGAGAATACCTAATCCGGAATAGTTAGTACCCATAGGTTTCCTACGAAGTGTGCATTGATGTTGATTAGATCCTCTGACTTTAAAAGTTCCTGTCACTTTTTATGCAATCTGTCTCCAGCGGGTCCAAGTTTTACATAAATCATATTAATTGACAATGTTTCAATGTTTATTCCTTTAATCATTGTTAAACTGTGCCTGGCCATTACCTGACAAATCCAACCATGCTAGGCTTTTGTTCAGTAAACATGTCATCTTTCTCATCCCTCAGTCCCATTCCTTGGTTCATCACTATTAACTCCAGTTCGTCTTGTTACCATAACCTTTCTTTGATTAGGCATGTTATGTCTCTGTGTTACTTGGGAGATTTCTTAAATAATTTAGAGATGCAAGATTCTAATAACAAAAAGAGCTTTTACTTCCTGATGTCTTCCACCATCTCAGGAAACCTGTTCACACACACACATATACACATAACATATGCCCCACAGTGGTGCACTACAGTAACTACAATGAGAAGGGTGTATTCTTACGTGGTTACAAAATAGTTCGCATTATCCTTCTCTAGATAAAGAAAGATTTAGTGTTCTTTATCACTTATCACTTTATTTCCAGTGCAACTTGTACACTAATTATTTACACAACTATTTTTAAATAGTTCTTATCGATATGTACTGGCGGCAGAATATTTCTTCCCCATCTTGTGGATTTGGCTGCAGCATTTGGGCTCTGTGTTGCTGCTACACGTGTAGGTGATGTAACTTGTCCTTCACCTGATGTTTGTGTTGATGTTTCAGTATCAGTGGTTGTGGTCTCTTCACTTGATACCAGTATTGCCGGCTTAGCTGGTGTTAAAGCGTTCTGCTTCATCACATCTTGTGTCATCTGGATGTGAATTCTTTTCCTCCTCAGCTGATTGACAGAGTCTGTCTCAACAATGTATGATCTTGGTGTCTCATTTTCTCTGATGACCTTTGCTGGTGTCCATGTTTTCAACGTCAGCTCTTGAATATGCACATGCTGCCCTCTGAATAATTGTGGTAATGTTTGTGCATTTTTGTTATAATACTGGTGCCCTTCTTCTTGTGTGTCAGCTAGTCTTTTTCTGGTTTCCTCATGGTCTTCTGGAGGGTGTATTTTGCTTGGCAGAGTTGCTTTATATCTCCTATCATTTAGAAGTTCTGCCAGAGACTTCATGTCAGCCCTTAAAGGTATTGCTCATAATGATAGAAGAGCTAGGTATGGGTCTTCTTTTGTTTTGCCACACTTAACTAGTGTGCGTTTCACAGTTTGCACTTGTCTTTCAATGAGACCATGACTTTTGGGTTAGTATGGGGATGGTGTAGTGATAACAAACCCATACTCTGCAGCCAGCTTTCTGAATTCTTGTGATGTAACTGTGTTCCATTGTCACATATTACTTGAGTGGGTATTGCTTGTTCAGCAAAGAGCAGTCTTATTTCTGAGGTGATAGTTGATGTTCTCAGGTCTTTCACCCTTTTGATGAATGGAAACTTAGAGTAGTAACAGGGTACTATTAAATACCACTCTTGATTCTCGGTGAACAAGTCTGCTCCCATTGTGTGCCATGGCCTGGTAGATACTTCAATGGATATCATTTCCTCTTTTTGTTGAGCGTTTATGTACTTCTAGCATATCTTCTTCATCTAGATCTCATAAATGATAGAGATAAATTGCAACTCCCGGCATCTATCCAGACCTAGAATTGTTGGTCTGTCTGCATCTACCATGTAGAATGTACAGAGGATGTTCTTTCTCTTATGGTAGCCATTGATCTTAGATCTCCCTAGCTGCTTGATCACGGGTCCACCATAGTCCATTGATATTACATTAGCTGTTTTGAATGCACCGTCTTTTGGATACCCTTTTATTACATTCTCTGGAAACAACTGGCGGTAGAGTCTGAGTGGGAGGACATTGCTTTTTGATCCAGTTTCCAGCTTCACCTCTAGATTAAATATTGTTGGCTTCTTCTGGATTGTCCTCTGTATTTGGATCCTTGTGTGCAACTCATTTCCTTCTTTCATCTCACCCAACATCTCGTAAAGGTGTATGGATTCTATGTCCAGTATCTAGGTGTCAGAGTCCTCATTGTTGTTTCCTTTTATATGATGGATCTTCTTTCTGTATTTTTTCTTCACTGGTATTACTGTTTTCTACATGCCATACTTGCACATTTTTGCCCAATGGTTTGCTTTACCACAGGCTCTACATTCAGAACTGTATGTGAGGCATTTGTTTCAGTCATATGTTACGAGCCCAGAGGACCCCAATACCCAGCAGCAACAGATATTCACCAACACAAATGGTTACTTAAACAAAGTTCTTTTTAATTATCTTTAAACATCAAAACAGGATCAAACTTTAACTTATTACTATTAACTTAACTAACCTAACTTAATCCCCTTCTAATTCTAAGCGCACATTGTGATAGTACAAATTCTATCACCAATGTGTATATGTACATATGTACAGATGGTAGTGTAAGATGACTGTGATTGGCTGAGAGTGTAGCCACACCTACTGGCAGGTCTTAAAGGATTGCTCCTAGCCAAATCAGGTCATTCTGGACTGGTCAACCTACTTGTGATATGCTCCAGTATTTTAGTTAATAAAAGCCTTGGTTTGGATCAACAAGTCTTTGGTTCTTTCAACGCGCATTACACACGTGTATGTAATGTTCAAGAAAGTTCTTTGGTTCACAGTCCAATCTCACTTCTCATTCCTCCAAGTTCATTGGCAATTCTTATACTGTGCACAGAATTTAACATTTATAAAGTTTACCAGGCTTTGGTGGTTGAAAGATAAATGGTTAACCCTCAGTAAGGTTCTTGTTGGTTTTCAGAGAGAGATCCATTCCTCATTGGACAAAAACTGATCCCTTTTAATCAGCCAAATCAGTGTCTTGCCAAAGAAACTTGCCCCATCAGGGTTTCACCACAGAGTTCCTTTTTGTTTCCCTTATTTCAAGTGAAACTTTAGGCAGCCAGTCCTCTCCTCTTGCAAGAACCACAAGGGCTTTGACCAGGCTGAACTCAGCACTCACAACCTGTCTTCCAACTGGGGTTTTTCCACAAGCTTTCCAGCTTGTCCTGTTCCAGTCCCAGCTGTTGCTGCTGACTGTAGCATTGCAGAACTGATCTCTCTCTCTCTCAGAGAGAAAGCTGTTCAACTCTCTCTGCTTCCAAAAATCACATGACCCTCTTAGGGTCTGGTGCAAACTGCATTCAGACAGCCTGCGGCTCCGGACCTAATCCTCCAAGTTCTTTTATCTGTTGCTTTTCAAAACAATCATCCATTAGTGAAGTCTCTATAGGCACTGCCCAAAGCTTTTGCAAAAGCACTCGGAACCTCCCTTCTGGCTTGAGCAAAACTCCAGAATTTTAAATGAGATCTGTTTTGAAGTTTTTATATGTGACCTACACTAAAAAACCTGCCCCAATTTATCTCTCAAAAACATATGTATATATAATACAAACACAACATAAATTGTCACACATCGAGGGGGTGTTAGCTGTCACACTTCCTGCAGATCTTGGTTCTGTATAGCATCATCCCTTCCTTCTCTTTGCTGAGGGTGGGTCTGCATAGATAGGGATTTCATTTGTATCCTCGTGACTTTGATGGCTCTGGCTGTGTCTATAGCTTCAGCCAGCTTCAAGCTATCCTTCCCTATAAGAGACTTTTGCCCTTCGGGATGGGCCCTCCCCCATATTAGTTGATCAACTAATCCTTAAATCTGCATTTTGCAGCAACAATATTTAGTCTAGTGAGGAAGTTATCAACAGTCTCATCAGTCTCCTGCATTAAGCCTTGAAATTCATAGCGTTTAATTCTATGATTAGACCTGGGTTCAAGGTGAGAAGCAAACTTGGCAATATCTCTCTGGATCATTTTTCTCCACTTCTGTAAGATGCCATCTATTAAATAAGTCAAGGCTTCGCTCCCCTGTACAGAGAAGTATATAACTGACCTTCTTCTCTGCTGTTGCATTTTTAAAATAGCTTTTGAATGCTAAATTGCACTTCTGCTGAAACTTTTTAAATGAATCATCAATATTTTCAGCCTCCCCGACCATCACTGGATGAACTGCTGTTGCTCCAGCCAATTTTTTATCAGTAATGTTTTTTCTTTTCTTCCCCTTCGTATTTCAGTAACTTACAATCAATTGTATGGCTTTATTCTTGTTCTCTTATACTGTTTCCACCATGTTATGTCTCTGTGTTGCTTGGGAGGCTTTTTAAATAACTTAGAGATGCAAGATTCAAGTAATAAGAGATTTTACACACACTCATATACATATGCCCCACAGTGGGGCACTACAGTTACTACACTGAGAAGGGTCTATTCTTACACGGTTACAAAATAGTTCAATTATCCTGACTACATAACTAGGCAAAATATTGCACTTTTCTCAGTAACAATTAATGTGAAAAACACATAAAATAAAGCTAACACACAAGCAGATTCTACAAATGGGAATTTATGGTTGTAAAACTAAAAACACTGGGCAGATAAATCTGCAGATCAATGGCCAGGGTTACCCATTCAGTATTTTCACCGCAATGGGAAACCACTTCCGTATTTTTCCCTTGTACAATCATGACCATGGTCTCAGCTCAAAGATAGACCGTTCACTGAAGGAGAATATGGAGGCAACAACAACAATTTGAAGCGTCAGAAATCATGAGGGATGGAGACACACGATCCCCCACGCTGAACAACAAGGCACCTGAATGAATGAGCACACTAAATCATACAAATGTTTTTTTTTTCTTTGGCTTGGCTTCGTGGACGAAGATTTATGGAGGGGTAATGTCCACATCAGCTGCAGGCTGGTTTGTGGCTGACAAGTCCGACGCGAGACAGGCAGACATGGTTGCAAGGGAATATTGGTTGGTTGGGGTTGGGTGTTGGGTTTTTCCTCCTTTGTCTTTTGTCAGTGAGGATGGCTCTGCGGTCTTCTTCAAAGGAGGTTGCTGCCCGCCGAACTGTGAGGCACCAAGATGCACGGTTTGAGGTGATATCAGCCCACTGGCGGTGGTCAATGTGGCAGGCACCAAGAGATTTCTTTAGGCAGTCCTTGTACCTCTTCTTTGGTGCACCTCTGTCACGGTGGCCAGTGGAGAGCTCGCCATATAACACGATCTTGGGAAGGCGATGGTCCTCTATTCTGGAGATGTGACCTACCCAGCGCAGTTGGATCTTCAGCAGCGTGGATTCGATGCTGTCGGCCTCTGCCATCTCGAGTACTTCGATGTTGGAGATGAAGTCGCTCCAATGAATGTTGAGGATGGAGTGGAGACAACGCTGGTGGAAGTGTTCTAGGAGCCATAGGTGATGCCGGTAGAGGATCCATGATTCGGAGCCGAACAGGAGTGTGGGTATGACAACGGCTCTGTATACGCTAATCTTTGTGAGGTTTTTCAGTTGGTTGTTTTTCCAGACTCTTTTGTGTAGTCTTCCAAAGGTGCTATTTGCCTTGGCGAGTCTGTTGTCTATCTCGTTGTCGATCCTTGCATCCGATGAAATGGTGCAGCCGAGATAGGTAAACAGGTTGACCATTTTGAGTTTTGTGTGCCCGATGGAGATGTGGGGGAGCTGGTAGTCATGGTGGGGAGCTGGCTGATGGGAGGACCTCAGTTTTCTTCAGGCTGACTTCCAGGCCAAACATTTTGGCAGTTTCCGCAAAACAGGACATCAAGCGCTGAAGAGTGGCTCTGAATGGGCAACTAAAGCGGCATCGTCTGCAAAGAGTAGTTCACGGACAAGTTGCTCTTGTGTCTTGGTGTGGGCTTGCAGGCGCCTCAGATTGAAGAGACTGCCATCCGTGCGGTACCGGATGTAAACAGCGTCTTCATTGTTGAGGTCTTTCATGGCTTGTTTCAGCATCATGTTGAAGAAGATTGAAAAGAGGGTTGGTGCGAGAATGCAGCCTTGCTTCACGCCATTGTTAATGGAGAAGGGTTCAGAGAGCTCATTGCTGTATCTGACCCGACCTTGTTGGTTTTCGTGCAGTTGGATAACCATGTTGAGGAACTTTGGGGGCATCCGATGCGCTCTAGTATTTGCCAAAGCCCTTTCCTGCTCACGGTGTCGAAGGCTTTGGTGAGGTCAACAAAGGTGATGTAGAGTCCTTTGTTTTGTTCTCTGCACTTTTCTTGGAGCTGTCTGAGGGCAAAGACCATGTCAGTAGTTCCTCTGTTTGCGCGAAAACCGCACTGTGATTCTGGGAGAACATTTTCGGCGACACTAAGTATTATTCTATTTAGGAGAATCCTAGCAAAGATTTTGCCTGCAATAGAGAGCAGCGTGATTCCCCTGTAGTTTGAGCAGTCTGATTTCTCGCCTTTGTTTTTGTACAGGGTGATGATGATGGCATCACGAAGGTCCTGAGGCAGCTTTCCTTGGTCCCAGCAGAGCTTGAAAAACTCATGCAGTTTGGCATGCAGAGTTTTGCCACCAGCCTTCCAGACCTCTGGGGGGATTCCATCCATACCTGCTGCTTTGCCACTTTTCAGTTGTTCAATTGCCTTATATGTCTCTTCCCGGGTGAGGACCTCATCCAGCTCTAGCCTTAAGGGCTGTTGAGGGAGCTGGAGCAGGGCAGGTTCTTGGACTGAGCGGTTGAAACTGAAAAGAGATTGGAAGTGTTCTGACCATCGGTTGAGGATGGAGATCTTGTAGCTGAGGAGGACTTTGCCGTCTGAGCTGCGCAGCGGGCTTTGGACTTGGGGTGAGGGGCCGTACACAGCCTTTAGAGCCTCGTAAAAACCCCTGAAGTTGCCAATGTCCGCGCTGAGCTGGGTTCGTTTGGCGAGGCTAGTCCACCACTCATTTTGGATCTCCCGGAGTTTGCGCTGATGATGGCCGTCCTGGCCATACAAATGTATATGGGAATGCTAAATACTATGATACTACACATCCGAATATCATAAAATCTGAAATGCCACTTAAAGTGAAAGGTTTCACAATATTTTGCATCAATATGTATATTGGTTGTTTGACTTTGGCATGGCGTGTTTTGCAGTACAGTAAGGGATTACCATATTCATGTATTCACACTTTACCATCTGTTTCCTTTATATAATGATCTGAGAATCTATTTTCATTTTAGTGTATAGACAAAACCTGTAATCCTGGTTACATCAAGTAACCTGTTGGAAATATAACATGAAAACACATAAAGTTCATTAAATGCTAAATAAAGCAATAGAAAAAAAATACATCCAACACCAAGATTACCTAAACTTTTATTGTTAATATTCATCAGATCTCAAAGGCTGGTCTTAGTTTAAAGTCTTGCATTTCTTCCAATCCACAGTCCTGTCTCATTCATACCAGCTCTGGATAGAAAAATACACTGGAAATTCCATCCCATAACGTTTCATATTCTTAGCCATTACAAGATGTCTGGGGATCTTCTGTACGTACATGTATTATGATTCTATAGTCTCTAATGCTGATGTTAACAAATTAACCCATGGAAGATCAAGTTTATTATCAACATATTGTATAAGTGCAGTCTGACAAAATAGCATTCTCCATCCTTGGTGCAAAAACAAGCAAACACACAACTAGACATAACACACATACAAAGGATACATTTGCAATACAAACACGTGTGCACGTATCTATGTGTGTGTGTGTGTGTGTGTGTGTGTGTGTGTGTGTGTGTGTGTGTGTGTGTGTGTGTGTGGTAAGTGTCAACAATGATTTTGTGTACCCTCTTCAAACAATTATCCTGGTAGATCACATCGGTGGTGGGGGAGGGAGGCTTCAGAAATCCTTTCTGCTGCTCCTATGGTCCTGTGCATTGACCTCCAATCCAATGCTCTATAGCAGTGGTTCTCAGCTTTTTTTTCCCCATTCACCTAACACCTTAAGTAATCCATTATTAATCACAGAATGCCTATGGCATAGGGATTACTTAAGATGGTATGAGAGTGGAAAGAAAAGGGTTGAAAACCACTGCTCGACAGCAATCATACCATACAATGATGCAGCTGGCCAGGTGGCTCTCAATAGAACTCCTGTAGAAGGTTGACATAATTGTGGCCAGTAGCCTTGCCCACCTCAGTCTCTCAGGAAATGCAGTCACTGTTGCCCCTTCCTGACAAGTGAGGATATGTTGTGTGTCAGGATAGGTCACTTCTTAAGTGGATTCTGAGGAACTACTGCAGGGGGAAACCTCTGTACCTGCAGGAGTGTAAAGGGACAGGACAACACCTAGCCGGCTATTAATCAGTCAGCCTGACTAGATCAAGCCCCACTCGGTCAGGTATCAATCACCCTCCAGAATATAAGCCTGTGCCGGCCTCCTGAGGCTTCACTCAGAGTTACTGCAGCTACAGCCCTGTGGAAGTCTTTGTGGATTAAAGCCTGTTGTACAGTCTTTATCTTGTGTGTGTCTGATTCTGGCTAACAGCTTACCAACACTCCACTCTCTCCACTATTGTGTTATTAATCTGTAGTGGAGGGTGGTTATGCCTGGTCTTCCTGAAGTACACGGTCATTTCCTTTGTCTTGTCCCTGCTGAGACTCAAGTTGTTACTCTTGCACCATTTCATGTGATCTTACACCTCTTCTCTGTAGTGTGACTCATCATTGTTGCTGATGAGACCAACTACTGATGTGTCATCGGCAAACTTGATGACTCTGTTGAATCTGGTGATGCAGTCATAGGTCAGTAGAGTGAAAATGCTAAAAATTTTTACTTTAAGCAAACTCTCTGTGAAATTTTGTTGAATAATGTGAAAGACCTTGCTCCTATGTCTTAAACTGCTGAAATAAAATATATCTTAGTTTAAAGGATGATTAGTCCTCAATTTTGACACCTCCCATCAAGTGAAACCAATTGTTTGAGTCTCAAAAATAATGTGCCAAATAAGAGTCTCTGATTGAGTTTTTAGGAGTGTTGCAGGGGTAGCAACTGTCTCTGAGCCTCGCGTTATGAATCTTGTGGTACCCACACCTCTTTCCTGATGGCAGCAGTGAGAACAGAGCATGTGGATCCTTGATGATTGCTGCTGCTCTCTGATGGCAGGGCTCCATGCATATTTTCTCAATAGTGGGGAGAGTTATGCCTGTGATGTATGAGGCTGAGTCCACTAGCTTTTGCAGGGCTTCTCAAAGGTATTGATGCCCCCATGCCTGTCGGAGATGCTGCCAGTCAGCATACTTTCCGCTACATATCTAATGAAATTTGCCAAGGTTTTCGATGTCAGAAAGTAGAGGCGCTGGCTTGCCTTCTTCATTATGACATATGTGTGTTGAGACTTGAAAAGGTCCTCTGAGATAGTGAGTCTCAGAAAATTAAATTTTCTTACCCTCTCCACCTCTGATCCCCCAATGGTCACTGGATCCTACACTTCTGGTTTTACCTTCCTAAAGTCTTTGGTTTTTGTGACATTGAGTGCGAGGTTGTTGTTAGTACACCATTCAGCCAAGCTTTCAATCTCCATCCTGAATATTTATTCATCGCCCATTTTTATACAACCCACCTCCGCGGTATCATCAGAAAATTTGTAGATTATGTTATTGTGCCAAACCATGCAGTCATACGTATAAAGCAAGTAGAGCAGGGGGCTAAGAACGCAGCCCTGTGGTGCTCTGATACTGATGGAGATTGTGAAAATGTTCTTACCAATCGTCTCTGATTGAGGTCTAGAGATGAAGAAATCAGGATCCAATTACACAGTATGGTATTGAGGCTCAGGTCTTGGAGTTTGCTGATCAGTTTTGAAGGAATGATAGTGTTAAATGCCAAACTGTAGTTGATAAAGAGCATTCTGATGTATGCGTATTTGCTGTCCAGCTGTTCCAGGAATTTTATGGTGTGATGTCAAGAGTAAATCCCAGAGTCAGGCCCTTCTCTGTTCATTAATGGTATGAAAGCAGGTCTGCACACATAACTTCAGTATGATTTTCTGTGCATTACTGTTGGATACCTGCCCTGATAAAGAAGCTGGAATAGGATACAAGCGATGATGATGCAGGAATCACGGTGCTCTTTAAACCCAAGACACTTAGCAAAACACAAGATAAATGAAAGTTAATACATAAGGGACTTTCTATTTGCTAATGCCTTGATTGGTCTAATCAGCCAGATTCATGCACATTGCAACAGTAAAGACGAGATGTCATGGTCTTGCATGAGAATGAATGATGAGCAACAGGATAACAACAAAATATAGCAGCTTTTTGATTCATTAAGTGAAGATTAAAAGCATAGTCAGAGCATCTACTGTGGTTAATATCCCTGTGTTGCATGCACAAACACCAGTTTCAGCTCAAATGTTGAACAATTAAAGGCATTGTCAGAATTCTGCAATGTGGAATTTTCTTTTCTTTCTGTCTCCTATCAGTCCACTCCTTGAAAAAAATAATCCCCATCACTGCATGCACAGAGTAATAAGTTTGACACAAATTTTTATAATCGGTTTTATAATCAAAAATCAACTATTGATGCTTATATAAAAGTCATCCTCCACAAAATGACCTAAACCTCTCATTTATCAATGTTTCATCTTATGTTTTTTTTGGATTGAAACTACAATTGGGTCAGCTCTTTGACTTATGGTTTATGTTGGTACTTATCGGTAATATACACAAAGTCATAGGGTTGTACAGAGTAAAAATGGGTCTTTCAACCCACCGTCCATCTATTCTAATTGACTTTTCCCACATTAGGACCATATCTTTCAATGCCTTGCATATTTATGTGAAGGTCCTTGATTTATGATTTTTTTTCAGACTAATGAATGGAAAATGGAGAGAGATCCCGTTAATATTTACAATTAGCAGGAAACCATTAAACAATAAATTAACTTCAGCCTTCATCCTGTTTCTATTGTATTGACATTGCAAGAGTCTCCAGTCCACCTTTCATGGTTTCATATGTAAAAAAACAGCAATTTAAATCATTGATATAGCCACAAGATCATTATCCTCTAGACTACCACCACATTTTGTTCTTGCACTATGTTAACTGTGAATTTTCTATTATCTATCTTTTGAATTTATTATATCTTTTGAATTTAATTAATTTATACTATTCAAGATGCTTTTTTTAAAACTTTATTTATAATTTTAAAATACATATATAAAAAAAACAAATAACAAGACAAACTAAAATAAAATAAACAAAACCACCCTGCCCCCCTCCACCCCCCTCCCACAACAGACCCCACAAGGTGAGCAAATGTTCCAGCATGAAGTCCACATCTAAAACATAAATCTGAACTATTAAAACCATATCTTTTTAACTTCTTGGGAGTAAAATACAACTGATGTAAAAAATTATAGTTAACTAAACTATATCTTACATGAAGTAATTTAGTCACACGACATTGACACATAACTTCCCATTCCTCCTGAGATACATCAAAAGATAAATCTTCTTCCCATTTAATTCTAGATTTACTTAAATCTGGTTTACTCATCTTATCTTGTAACAAAGCATACATTTCTGAAATAAATCAGTTTTTAATGTATCCAAAATCAAAAGCTCAAACTTAGTTAATTTAGGTAGCATCATTTCTCTTTCAAAATTATCTATCACCAAAGCTCACACTTGATAATATATAAATAATTAATTGATGGTATCCCAAATTTTTCCCTAAGTCTAGTAAAAGAAAGAAACTGTCCATCTTCAAAACAGTCATCGATCACTTTTATACCTTTAGAGTCCCAAATCTTTAAATACAGATTATTAATCGAATAAGAAATAACTCTTTTTTGATATAATTAAGTTTGGGCCACAATCTTACCCCCAGAATTTATAACATAATTTCTTTTAGTCCAAATCACTAATAAACATTTTAAAACAGGCATATTATATCCCTGTAACAAACAACAATTCCACTTAAATATAAATTGATGAATTTAAGACTCAGAAATACAAGCCAATTCAACTTTAGCCCAACTAGGAGGTTAAGAAACATCTAGCATCTAGTTGAAAAATTTTAATTGTGCAGCCTCATAATAACTTTGAAAATGAGGCAGTTGAAGTCCACCTCAAGCATATTTCCTAGTCAATTTCCTCAGCACTACTCTAGCTAATTTACCCTTCTACAAAAACCTCCTCACTACAGTATTCAATTCTGAAAAAATACCTTTAAAAGCAGACATAGAATTAATTGAAAAAGATATTGAATACATAAAAAGATATTCATCTTAATACAATTCACCTGACCTACTAATGATAAAGGAAGATCTTTCCATTTATTCAAGTCCACTTTAATCTTTTTTAGTAATAGTACATAATTTAATTTATATAAAGATTGATAATTTATATCAACAATTACTCCTAAATTATTAATTTTATTAGACCATCGCAATTTTGTAATCTGTTTACACTCAGTATAATCATCATCTGAAACTGGTAATATTTCACTTTTGCCCCAATTTACTTTATACTCAGACAATACTCCATATTGCTCCAAACACTTTTGCAAATGTTTCAAAGATTGTTCCGGATGTGTCAAATATATCAACACATCATCAACAAATAGATTAATTTTATATTCATCTTCTGCAATTTTTATTCCTTTATTATTCTCATTTTGTCTAATTGCTTGAGCTAAGGGTTCTATGACCAATGCAAATAAGGCTGGTGACAATGGACAACCTTGATGCATTGATCTTGATAATTTGAATGACAAAGACATTTGGCCATTCTTCATCACCCTAGCAACTGGAATTTTATATAATGCCTTAACCCAACCAGTAAAAAGTGGTCCAAAATTAAAATTTTCTAGTACTTTAAATAAAAAAATTCCATTCCACATGATCAAATGCTTTTTCTGCATCAAGTGGATTAATCATTGGTTGGTTGGGCTGATGTCTCAATCTAAGAATATAATCTAAGCATACCTATTCTTAATAAAACCTGCTTGATCGACATGTACCAATTGCAGTAAATATTTAGCAAGTCTATTTGCTAATACTTTAGCAATTATTTTATAATCTACATTTAATAAAGAAATTGGTTGATATGAAGCTACATTCAAAGGGTCTCTATCTTTCTTTGGAATTACTGTAATTGTCGCTCTCGAAAAAGAATCTGGTAATGATTGCTCATCTGTTGCCTGTTTAAGCACCTCCATAAGTACAGGAGACAAGACTTCATAAAACTCTATAGTAAACTCAGCATCTCCAGATTTCCCATTTAGCATAGCTTGAATTTCAAAATCTGTAAATGGAGACTCCAATTCTTTTACATCTTCCTCTTAAAGCCAGCAAATCTAAAGCAGATAAAAACGACTCAATAGAACCATTTTCCTGAACCCTTCAGAAGTATAAACTTTTGGTAAAATAAACAAAATTGATCGTTAATTTCCTGGGGTTTATAAGTAACTTTAAATTTTTTCTAACAGCATTAATAGTCTTGGATGCCTGTTCAGCCTTCAACTAGGCTCTGTCTCCTAATTCATAGTAACATTTTTAGATCTCTGTATTAATCGTTCATATTGATAGTGTTACAAGATCAAACCAGCAACCACAAAGAAGGCATATCACACAATTACTTTGTGTGATGAACAATTACTTTATTAAGAAAATTTTACCTTCAAACTTTAATTCAAAACCCCCCTTTTACAAATGTTTAATACAATTTTAATACCACTGGTTAATACAAATTTCTATAACAGTGCAAAACTAATAAATTCCCCAGCCTAGATATAACATATGTAATCAATGTCTAAGTTATATTTCTAACCAGCCCACAGAAAAAAGCTTGGACACAGAAAAAACATAAAACACATAACACTCACAAAACTTCGATTACAACCAAAGTAAAGATTGTAAACAAAATTCAGTTTTTTTTGTAAAATGAAGCCAAAAGATCTTTTAGAGAGAGAGAAAGCACAAAATTCAAAGTGATCTTCTTGTGTTGCTTGCAGAGAGAAAAAAAGGCCTAGTCCGATCTTTGTGGCTGCCTTCGGAATCTTCTTCCCTTTCAAAATGCCCAAGATTCTAAACTGCTTCCCAGACAATGACTCTCCTTGGGCCTCCTTCCACTCCACAGCCACACCCAGCCGTGGCTTGTCTTCCAAGTCCAGAAATCTCTAGATCATCTTTTGCACATGTCTCCCACTCTCTCTCACTCTCAGCAGTCTGCCTTCACCTTGGCTCTCAAAGGCAAACTGTCACTTTTTAACATAAAATTACATAACACATAGGTCAAAACACAACACAGAACTCTGTAACAAAAGGTTTGCAATGTGTTATAATGAAGTTTCAATTTAGTCAATGCTACTTTTTTTTAATCTTCAGTAGTATTCTTTTGAAAATCTTTTTCCAAAACTGCTATCTCCTTCTCCAACTTCACTCTCCACCAAAATGTGTTTCTTAACTCTTGCTGAATAACTAATAATTTGACCTCATAAATATACTTTCAAAGCATCCCATAAAACAAAATTACTCTATACTGAATTAGTATTTATCTGTAAAAAGGAGATAATATGTTCTTTAATGTAGCTAATGAAAGCAGGCTGCCTCAACAACATTGCATTAAATCTCCACCGATAAGACACTTCCATACCTTCAGAACCAACACAGATATAAATAACATAGAATGATCGGACACAATCCTACTCTTATATTCAGGCTGAGTAATCTGAACCTGAAGATATGCCGATACTAAAAACAAATATATTCTATAAAAAGAAACACGTCGTGAGGAATAAAAAGAAAAGCCTTTTTCTGTTGGATTTAATCTTCTCCAAATTTCATCTAAATTCAAATCTTTCATTAAAGATGCCATCTGTAAAGGCATCTTAGATTTCTTTATATTTTTTGGAGATTTATCTAAAACACAGTAAAAATCTCCTCCAATTAAAATATTCAAAGTCAAAAACGTTTCAGATATAAATCGTTCGTTATCCACATTAGATGCATAAACATTCAATAATGTCCTTGATTCTGCAAATATTTTACAATTCACCATCAAAACTCTACCAGCTGTTTCAAAAAATGATTCCAGTTCAAATGGTATCTTATGAACCAGAATTGCCAGTCCTTGTGCCTTAGAATTAAAAGAAGAAGCAATGACATGTCCCACCCAATCTCTTTTCAACTTCATATGTTCTTTTTCTGTTAAATGTGTTTCTTGTAAAAAGGCAATATCAACCTTCATCTTTTTAATATATGCTAATACACGTTTACGCTTAATCGGAATATTAAGACCATGATTATTAAAGGTCACAAAATTCAAATTAGCCATATTTTAAAAATCAACTCACACAGCTATTACAAATATAAAAAAGGCCACCCCCCTTGCTTAATTGAAAAAAAACCTCTTTTCTAAAACTACCAAAAACAAAACCCTCAAAAAAAAATATATATAAAAAGAAAACCCTCCTAAAAGTACGACAAATGGAGTAAGTCCCCAATTAACTGGGTGTGGACAATGCCACAATGCTAGAGTATTGACGAATGGTTTTCAATTAATGACTTTCAGAAGTATCAGAATCATCCACTCCCCCAGCAGAGCTTCGTAAAAATTAATCATCTTATTCAAATTCATCCTACTGACTCCAGTCCCAAAGATTGTTCTGGATCTTCAATGTCAAGCAGACTTTGCGTAATTTCCCCTTTCTTCCTGTTCCCATTCCCATTCCTCTTGTCAGATACTCTTAGTTGATTGTGATCAATCAGATTGAATATGCACATCTGGCAAAGAATTTGCAAAAATTAATGTATCCTGATCACTCAAAGAATTGAGATTGATAATTCCCATAGAAAACTTTCAACTGAAAGGGTACCGAAAAGTGAACTTATACCTTTATCGAATATGCACATCTGGCAAAGAATTTGCAAAATTTAATGTATCCTGATCACTCAAAGAATTGAGATTCATAATTCCCATAGAAAACTTACAACTGAAAGGGTACCGAAAAGTGAACTTATACCTTTTTCTCCAAAACATATCTTCAGCTGAATTAAATTCCTTACGCCTCTTAATTATCTCTTGACTCATATCTGCATAAAAGAATACTCAACTACCCTGAACTATCAATGGAGCCTGATTTTGATGGGCTTTTTGAACAGCCATCCACAAAATCATTTCTCTATCCTGATATCTCAAACATCGAATTAGGACAGCCTGAGGTGGCTGACCTGGATAAGGTTTCTTCCTTAATGCCCTGTGTGCTCTATCCAATTCCAAACCATCCAGAAAAAAATTCAGCACCCAGGATGTGTGGAATCCACTTCTTAAAAAACTTAACCAGATCCGAGCCTTCAATATCTTCTGGAAGTCCAACTATCTTCACATTATTACGTTGACCTTAATTTTCCAAAGAGTCAATCTTCTTCAACAATTTTCTCTTCTGAATTCCCCAACCCAAAAAAGAACCATGGCTGGCAGCTCAGCAGTCGGAAGATGCACCTACGTGACTGATGGTGCTCCCAGGCATGCACGGATATACACACGTGAGCAATCTGCTGGAATGGGTCTGGATGGGAGGGGCGGGGGGAACCTCAATCAGCATCATGCTAAGGAAATTGACCTGTCATCAGCAGGGGTCCAAACCCGCAGTCGAACGGCCCATCCAGCGGCAGGTGAAGGTGAAGAGGAGGAGGGAAGCCCTGCTCTGCTTGGAATACAAGAACAAGGAAGTCTAACTACAGCAACTACAGTTAAAGGTAGACCTCAGGGAGGTACTTTAATTGAGATTACTCAAGGAATGGGAGAATTAGGAATTGAAGCTGTTTTCACTGTTTGCTCAACAATTGGAGACTTATTTTGACTTCACAGATGAACCAAGGATTTATGGATATGAAGACCAGAATTAATAATATTTGTGAGGGAGGGGGGCATGACAAGATGGCATAGAGTCTAGACGTGTAATCTCGACCTCTCTGACCACACTTTTAAGTGCCTGTTTTTTAACTCTTTGTTTTCGTTTAAATTTTTTAAATTTTAGTTTAAAGTATTAAGGAATTATTATGGCCACTAATGGTAAAAAGATTAAACCTCAAGTGCAGAAGAAGTTACATTTTGAAGTACTGAAGATTTGGGGCCTAGACGACTTGATACAGCCCCAGGCTCAATCTCTTCATTGTCTAAACCTCAAAGACTGCTTGTGGGAGCTGAAAAACAAAATGTTTATTGCTCACCAAGTGAAGGATGGCACTGGAATTACCCGTTCTCTGGAAGAAGGTGCGTGTTCCCAAGAAGTGGACCCCGATTTGGAAAGCCTTTTGATTTCAACGGAGGGAACACGCAGGAAGACGATTCCATTGTTGGAAATGCATCAGGTAGCATTTCAATCTGAAAAAATTGCTTTCCTTCATGATTTGATGAAAAAACAACAAGTTGCAGGGGAGAGCAGTGGTGACCCCCTGAGGAAGTTGGGGTGCCGTCGCTGGGAGTCCAGACCCGCAGTTAAACTTCTGTGAGTTGCAGCAGGAACTGCAGTTACCTTGTTCTGCCACTATGTCCGAGAGAGCAGAGCTGAGCTTTACTGAATCACAGTGTATGCAATTAAATGCAGTTATTCAAGCTGTTATAAAATGTTGTTGACATCTCAAATGAATGAAATGGCTCAAATAAATGCTGGTATGAGCTCAGAATTAAATATGGTTAAGACAGGTGTGGATGCATCTTATGAAGAATTTTTAAAAATTCAGACTGCTTTTTTTGACTGTAAACAACAAGTGACTTCTAACACAGAAAAAGTGTTGAAGGTGGAAAAATCAGTCATAGAACTAGGAGAACTAGAAGGAGCTAGAAAGAAAAATAGATTACTTGGAGAATCAAAGCAGAAGGAATAATGTGAAAATTGTTGGTTTGCTGGAAAGTATAGAAGGATAAGATCCTCTTCGTTTCTTTAAAGACTGGATCCCGCAAATATTAGGGCAAGAAATTTTCTCTGGGGGATTGGAACTGGAAAGAGCCCATAGAGCTCTAAGAAGAACACCCTCAGCTGGTTAATGACCAAGACCAGTAATAATTTGATGTTTGAGTTATTTGGACAGAGAAGCAATACTTCAACTTGCAGTGCAAAATGCAAGACAATGACAAACCCCATTATTGATTCAGAATAGCAGAGTCTTTTTTTTTATCCTGATTTGAGTCAAGAGGTCATTCAACGTCGACATCGATTCAATCCAGTTAAAGATGTTTTGTGGCGTAAAGGTTATAAGTCTACTTTTTGCTACCCTGCAGTGTTGAAGGTGTTTTATGGAGACTATTAATTTCGGTTTTTTGAAAATGATCGTGAAGCAATTATTTTTGCTGATTCATTGCCAGATATAAGAGGACAAAGACGTAATCCACCATTATCTCCTAAAGAAAAATCTGGTTGCTCTGGAAACGGAAGAAATGGCAGAAATGGGAAAAACGGAAATGGAAAGAGTCTACCTCCTTCTGAAATGGGATCTCCAAGATTGGAATCTTCTGGATGAAAAGAAGAATTTTCTTATTCTATTTTTTTTGTTATTATGATATTTTGATGTTATTGATTGTTTGGCCAGGGAGGGAAAGATTTGCACTAAGTACTTTACTAGTCATCAGCCACTGGTGGGTGACCCACAACCAATTTTTGTTTAGGGGAATACTACCTTTTGGTATTTTTGGGGGGGAGGGGATTTTTTTTTTTTCTTTATTATTTTTTTATTTTCATTTTAGTTAGTTTAAATTTGTGATTTTTTTTCTATTGGAGGGCCTATATATGTTGATTTGAGTTTTACTATAAAGATATTATTGATATTTAGTAATAATAGTAGAAATGTTAAAGTTTTTTAAATTTTTTTTATTTTTCACACTATGAACCATACTGACCATAATATATACAGACATTTTTCTCTTGAATATATACAGTGTCATTTTCTACCCCTTTTTCCCCCCTCCCTTCCCTCCCTCCCTCACCCCCTTCCCCATTTATTTGCGGCTTTGCTTTTTCTTTACTTCTTTTTAACTTTTCTGGAGAGGGCTGGTGTTTTGTGGAGAGGGCTGGTATACTCCATCACGTGACTTCCCCCAGGTATGTCAAAGTTGAGCTTTGCTATTTTTAATGTTCGAGGATTAAATAGTCCAATTAAGCATAAGCAAATCTTGGCATATATTAAGAAAATTAAAATTGATATTGCTTTTTTACAAGAAACACATTTGAATGTGAAGGAAAGCATGAAATTAAAAAGGCACTGGGTTGGGCATGTATATTTTTCTTCATTTAATTCTAGAGCTAGAGGTGTAGCAATTTTGATACATTAAAATGTATCTTTTGAATTACAATCAATGGAGGAAAAGGCAGGATGTATTCTTAAATTGAATTGTAAGATTTTTAATGAATTTTGGACTTTACTTGATATTTATGCCTCAAATGCAGATGATGAAATATTTATTTCAGGTGCATTTTTATGTTTGGGTCAGGCTAATGATAATATTTTAATTGGTGGTGATTTTAATTGTGTTTTGGAACCTTTATTAGATAAATCTCCGAAGAAAGTTAAAAAATCCAAGATGGCAATTCAGGTCCAAGTGTTGATGAAAGATCTTAATTTAGTAGATATTTGGAGATGTCTTAATCTGACAGAGAAAGATTTTTCCTTTTATTCATCTAGACATGGATCGCTTTCAAGGATTGAATTCTTTTTAGTATCGGCACATTTACAAGGGAAAATACAACAAGCGGAATAAAAAAATAGGGTGATTTCAGATCACTCCTTCTTATATTTTACATATGCAACTTCTGAGAAAATTCAAATGGCTTATCATTGGAGATTTAATAAAATGTTGTTGAAAAATATGGAATTTATTGATTTTTTGAAAAAGCAAATTAATTTTCTTTGAAAGAAAATTTGAATTTTGTTCAAAATAAGTTTGTATTATAGGATGCTATGAAAGCCTATTTGAGAGGACAAATAATTAGTTATACTTCTAAAATAAAAAAAGAATCGATTAAATCAGAGTCTTGAATTAGAGAAACAGATTGATGAGTTAGAAAAGGAATTTCAGAAAGATGCTACAGAAAATCAGAAAATAGAATTATCTAGGTTGAAATTGGAATATAATACTTTGCAATCTTATCAATTTTAATAGGAGTAAACAACGGTATTACGAATGGGAAGAGAAAGCACATAAGGTATTGGCGTGGCAATTAAAGAAAGAACAAATTTCGAGGACTATTAATGCTGTTAGATGGAATTCTCTTATTACTTATAAACCTCATGAGATTAATGATGAATTTTATTCATTTTATAAAAAAGTTATATACATCTGAAGGAAAACAAGAAACTGGATCAATTGATCTTTTTTTATCACAGTTGAATTTACCGATATTAGAGGATGCAGATATACAGGAGTTAGAAGAACCATTTACTGATTTGGAAATTAAAATGGCTATGCTGGAAATGCTGAACGGTATATCACCCGATGATGATGAATTTTCGGTTGAATTTTATAAAATTTTTTATGATGATTTATCTACAGTGTTTGGGGATGTATTACATCAAGTTGGAGAATATTATGAATTACCTGAGTCTTGTTCTAGTGCTTTAATTACAGTAATTCTTAAAAAAAGATAGAGATCCTTTGAAAGTATCTTCATATAGACCAATTTCATTGTTAAATGTAGATTATAAAATAATAGCTAAAATATTAGCGAATAGATTAGCTAAATTTTTACCCTAAAAATTCATATTCATATTGATAAAACAGGTTTTATAAAGAATAGATATGCTTCAGATATCATTTTGCGCGTGATTAGTTTGATTAATAGATTTCGACAATCTTTAGATCACCCGATGGTAATATCTTTAGATGCAGAAAAAGCATTTGATAGAATTTTGTTTAAAGTTTTGGAGAAATTTAAGTTTGGTCCACGCAGAGGACCAAGCTGGAACTTATCTAATCCCAAACCTTTGAGAGGTTGCAAACTACCCAATAAAAATACTGTTGGATCTAAAACTATTTTAATCTTATACAGGTATTCTAAAAATGATTGAATTTTCTTCCAAAAAGATTGTATATGTATACACAACCAAAGAGCATGAAAAAAAGTTCCAACTGTATCACTACATCTAAAACACAAATCTGATTAATTAAAACCATATTTTTTAAAATTTTCAGGTGTCAAATATAATTGAGGTAAAAAATTGTAATTAATCATTGCATAATGTGCATTTATCAATCTAATTACACTATCATAACAGATATCTAACCAATCATCTTCAGAAAAGATAAAACCAATATCCGCTTCCCATTTAATTTTAGATCTATCCCAACCCTTTTTATCCATACCATCCTGTAATATTTGATACATAGATGAAATATAACCCTTCTCTGGTACCTTCATAAGAAAAGTATCAAATTTAGTCATTTTAGGTAAAATCATATCTCTACCAAACATATATTTTACCAAGGATTGAATTTGATAATAAAGAAATAAAGAATTCTTATCAATACCAAAATCTTCCCTCATCTGATTAAAAGATAAAAACTTACCATCTTTAAAACAATCTCCCAAATTTTTCACACCTTTAAATCTCCAATGCAATAAACTTTGATTATGTATCAAAAAGAAATAAGTTAATTATTATACAAAGGAGTCAAAGCCGATAATTTACCCCTTGAGCCTATCATTTTATTTTTCTTTATCCATAACTTCATTAAATGTTTTAGTATAGGCACATTATATTGTTGTAACAAATTTATATTACATCTAAACAAAAATTGATGTATTTCAAATTCAGAAATACTTGCCATTTCAATTTTAGCCCAACTGGGAGGCCATACAAAATCCATCAATGAACTAATAAATTTAAGTTGGGCTGCTTCATAATAACTCACGGTGACGGGGCCACTGATCCCCCGAGATGCCGCCCTGCAGCGAGAGCCGATGCCCCCGCACTGTCGTGTCCCCCCGCCCGGCCCCCCACCACAGCGCGGCCTGGCCGGTGTCAGGGGAAGCCAAGGCCGCTTCCCAGCGCCCGGAATCGGAGGCCTCGGGCCTGACCTCACCAGGACCGTTGCCCACTCCTCCTCCCTGCCGCAGGCCGACCCACGACTCACGGTGACGGGGCCGCTGATGCGCTGAGATCCCGCCCTGCATCGAGAGCCAATGCCCCCGCACTGTCGTTGTCCAACCCGATCGCCTGCAAACCCTTCCCTCCCGCACACAGGCCTGAGTAAATATTATGAACTTTAATCTCAGGATAAAACGATCTTCCAATAGTTTCATGTCACAGTGATAAATATATTCCTGGTTAAAAATGGATACAAGCTCATTAGGCATAAAACTTGAAAAGTGTGTAAATCAAAGGATATCTGTACCAATGGAAAAAGGGCATGGCAAATAACCCTGCTAGAGTTCATGCCCACAATCAGTCACCCATTTGATTGTTTCAGGAATCATGTTATTCTCCCACATTCTCAATAGCCCTCAGATTTTACTATTCGACAGCACACTAGCAACATTTGACAAATCCTCTATAGAGAAATATTATTTATTGAATATTTTATTTCTCATTTGTTAATGCTTCTGGAAAGAGTTTATCCAAAACTATTATTAAACATTTATTTTAATAAGAAAAAGTTTAACATTACATATGTTGAAAGAAGAGAAAACATGCAGATGTTGTTGAAAATTTTCAATAAATATTTAGTTCGGCCCTCGACTTAGTCCAAGTTTTTAATTTTGGCCCTCCATGAATTTGAGTTTGACACCCCTGCTCTAGACTGCAGATTGCATCCAGTGGATGGAATGCCATGACTGGTTCTTGAAAGTAACAATTTTGAAACAAACTACAAAATCTTTTTTGATTGAAGACAGAAAATGTCTTTGCAAATAAAGAGATATCAGAAAATATATCTGTAAATGGTGGATGTCGAAAATAAAAATATAAAATGTTGGATATACTCTCCAGGATATGCAGCCTCTGTTTTGAGAAAATAAAAGTAGGACTAACTTTTCAGGTTAATGGCCTTTTAGAATTATTAATGGAGTTTATTGACCTGATAAAAGATCAACAAGATGAAATGTTAATTCTTCACCCTGTCCACAGATTGTGCCCGACCTACTACACACCCCTCCCAAAGCTTGGGGATCAAAGAAAAAAAACATTTTTTTAAAATATTTAAATTTTCTATACATGTCAAAATACAAAATATAATAATTATCAAATCTATTATACATGATGGTTTTATAAAACCCCCAAAAATAAAATAAAAATAAAAATATTCCCCCAAAAAATAACTCTGATCAGGATAGAAAAGAAAGAAGAAAGAGAAAATGATTAATAAAGAAAGAAAGTAGACTTGGTTGTCTTTCACTTAATTCTAACCTTTCTCAATTTTATTTGTTTATTTATTTCAAGGAGTTAACGAGGTTTCCCGAGGTTTAGGGAAACCATTTATAAATTTATACGTACAATATGTAAATATGGGCACCAAATTTTTTTTAATGTATCATATTTATTTCTCAACTTATATGTAATCTTCTCAAAAGGTATACAGCTATGAATTTCCACTTGCTATCTTTCCAATCTAAATGAGAATCCAATTTCCATGTCACTATTATACATTGTCTTGCAACTGCTAATGCAATTTTTACAAATTCTTTTTTATATAAATTATGTTTCAATTTTGGCCTTATCCCTGAAATATTATCTTGTAGTGACTACTTCAGTAGAGCTACTAAAACAACACACATACACCGGGTTAGTAACACAAGACTGTTTATTTGAGTATTACATGCTTCTTTTATATCCCTCTCGTCCCAGGCTCCACGGGATGGGGTGGTGACATCATTATGTGTTTGCCACTGATCCACGGGGCTGGCAGGTTTAAATTAAACACAGTGGGGGCCCCGCACCCTCTAAAAGGAGGCACAGCAAACCAACATGCCATTACTCGGCAAGCAGCACCGCACGTGTGCGGCCCATTAACCAGGTGAGTACTTAGTGGTCCGATCTGCGGCTCCATGCGTTTGCTGAAGAGCCACGCTGATGACAGTTTGTGATACTGCGCTGTGCACCCAGTAAAAATAACGTTGGGTACTGTGGAAATTTAACTCCTGTGACTTGCTCCAAAATAAGTTTCTAATTCTATCCAAAATGCTCTCAGATTTCAACATGACCTGATTGGTGTTTATAATAATAATCTCATGTACATGTTGCATTAACATAACAAAAGGAAAATATCAAAATGTATATATAACTGGCAAAACTGCTCTAATTAACAGTTTCCCATTTTCATTATTAATTGTTAATTAATATTATTAAGATTAAAAGTGAAAATCACATGAATTACTTTATAAGCAATCTGCTTATAACTTGGTAAAATATCAATTAATGTTATAGCCTCGGACCATCATATATAAACCTCAATTAATCAACTTATATTGTGAAACAAAGAAAACCTTTTTTTTCTAACTGTGAAAATGAACGGCTGAAATAATTGAAACATATGTTTCACTTCTCTCAAGGTCAACCAGGATTTACCTAGTAAGCTGTGGAAATAAAATTAAGCTTCACTTATTGAACTGCAATGGCACTACTGGTTTTGCACCACCTATTCTGCAGAGCAGGGATATTTAATTTCAGCTGTTGGCAAAAATGCTTATCTATCAATCAATCAACAAAAATGCATCAGAATTGAATTTTCTGGTGCTTAATTCAAATCTTTTACAATGCTTTAATATCTAAATATTTGAATATGTTCTGAGAAATTAGAAGTCTCTCTCTGAAATGCCAGAAGCTCCATCAAAGGCAATTAAATGAAAACACAGAATTCGTAGTTAATATTCAATCACCATGCTGTCAATACAATCAAATGTAACCTTCAGCTTAAATAAAATGTACAATTTATAACTTATAAGAACTTTGTATCTCACAAGCATGGGGAACTCTTCCTAAAAATACATGGAAAATATATAGACTTGTACATAGACTTGTATATAGACTTGTATATAGACTTGTTCACGCAGAGTGCACACTTTCTCCAAGAGCTCCTCATGCACTGACTGCCTGTGGATCTATCAAAAAACATTGTTGCAATCCAGAAAACAATTAGTCACATGACACAAACTTGCCAATAATATGACTAGCAAAGAATTAATGTAGCAAACAATGTTCACAATTAATATTACATCTAGTGCAGTATATTTCCACAGTGTTTCCTAACCAATGAAATATTGTCAAATGCTTTGTTAATGGGGAGAAATTGGTTGTCATGTCGTGAATCTGGAGGAGCAGGGTGTTCCCCATCCAAAGGGGAGTAGGAATCTTTCCAGAAGAGATTCAGAAAGAGTGGGAATAAGTATTGATGGAGGTCAAAATCAGGAGTGTTGCTCCAATGTAATGATTTTATTTATTTTGAAAAGGCATTCTACCAACTGTACCATGAACTTCAAGCACTGATCAATTCTTTGCAAATGTTCTATCAACCTAAAGCACTTTCTATCAGATTTATTGTCAGAGTACATACATGACATCACATTCTTTTTCCTGCAGGCCAGGAAGAATTACCATTTATTGGTAGTGACAAAAAAAACCATGTACACATGTAAACAAGTAAACAAATGTAAACAACTGACTGTGCAATACAGAGAGGAGAAAAAAAAATCAAACAATAAAGTGTAAAAATTAGAATCCTTAAATGAGTCCCTGATTGAGTTTGTTCTTGATGGGTCTGATGGTGGAGGGGTTACAACTGTTCCTGAACCTGGTGGAACAAGGTTCCAGATGGCACCAGCGAGAACAGGCCGTGTGCTGCGTCGTGTGGATCCTTGATGATTGCTGCTGCTCTCAACAGCAACATTCCCCATAGATGTGTTCAAAGGTGGGAAAGGTTTTGCCTGTGATGTCCTGGGCTGGGTCCTCGATCTTTTGCAGGACTTTACATTTGGGGGTATTAGTGTCCCCATACCAGACCATGATGCAGCCGGTCAGCACACCTTCCACCACATATCTGTAGAAATTTGCCAGGGTTTCTGGTGTCATACCAAACCTCCGCTAACTCCTAAGGAAGTAGAGATGCTGATGTGCTTTCTTCTCAATGTCATAAGTGTGTTGGCTCCAGGAAAGATCCTCCATGATAGTCCCAAGAACTTAATTTTTCTCACCGTCTCCACTTCAGATCCCCTAATGATCAATGGATTGTACACCTCTGGATTTCCCTTCCTGAAGTCAACAATTATCTCCTTGGTTTTGGTAATATTGAGGATGAGATTATTGTTGGTGCACAATTCGGCCAAGTTTTCAATCTCCCTCCTGAATACTGATTCATTGACTGTTTTTATATAATTCACTTCCATGGCATCATTAGTGAATTCGAAGAAGATGCTGTTTTTATACCGAGCCACACAGTCGTAAGTGTAAAGTGAGTGAAGCAGGGGACTAAGAACACAGCCTTGTGGTGCTCCAGAACTGATTGTGGTCTGGGGGTGAGGAAATCAAGGATCCAATTACACAGAGTGTATTGAGGCCCAGGTCTTGGATTTTGCTGACCAGCTTTGAGGGGATTATGGCGTTGAATGCCAAACAGCAGTCGATAAGAGCTAGTCAGCTGTTTCAGGGCTTTGTGTAGAACCAGTGAGATGGAATCTGCTGTTGACCTGTTGCTATGATAGGTGAATTTGAACAGGTCCATGCCACACCCTCAGACAGGAGCTGATGTACTTCAACACCAGCCTTTCAAATCACTTCATCATTGTTGATGTAAGTGCTACTGGTCAATAGATAATAAGGTAGGTTACTACACTCTTTTTGGGCATTGGACCGATTGACGTCTGTTTTAAACAGATAGGTACCATGCCCTGTTGGAGTAAGATGTTGAAGATATCTGTGAATGTGTTGGTAAGTTGGTCAGGTCAGTTTTAATTCTTGGCTGGGTACTCCGCCCAGGCTGGATGCTTTCCTTGGATTCACTCTCCTGAAGGCAGCCCGCATGTCATCTTTGAATACAGACAGGAGAGGATCATCAGGAGACATGGGGGGGGGTGCACAACAGTAGCTTGTTCTTTTTCTTGTGGTCAAATTAGGAGTAGAAGACATCGATTCATCAGGAAGTGAAGCTTTGCTGTCTCCTACTGCACTGGATTTTATTTTGAAGCAGGTCATGTCATTTAGGCCCAGCCACAGCTGTTAGGAATCCCTCATGGTTTCCATTTTCATATGCAGACTCCACTTTGTTTGGGAGAAGGCTTTTTGCAGGTCATACCTGCTCCTTCTGTACTGATCTGGATCTCCGGACTTAAATGCCTGTGATATAGCTCTCAGCAGGTCTGGATTTTATTGTTCATAAAGGGCTGCTGGTTGGAGAAAATGCTGAATGATTTTATGGTGATAAACATGCCCACAGCTCTTTTGATGAAGTCTCTGACAGGCTTGGTGTAATTATTCAGATCCTTAGCTGAGTCTTTGTACATTGCCCAATCTGTAGAATTGAGGAAATCCTGCAGCCATTCTTCTTGTCCTGATCTCAGGAACTTCTCTTTTTAGGCTCTGTCTATATGAAGGCAGAAGGAGCACAGCCAGATGATTCAACTTGCCAAAATGCAGTCTCGGGAAAGAACGGTAGGACTTCATTATCTTGGTGTAGCAATGAACGAGTGTGCTGGGACCTCTGGTAGACAGGTTACATGCTAGTGGTAGTTGGGCAGGGTTTTCATGACACAGGCCTGGTTAAAGTGTCTAGGCACTTTTAAACTGCTGCACCTGGGTAGCCCTTCTGGTACCTGGGTGTGCTGGAAGCACCTTTAAGCTGCAGGGTGATCGATATGTTAAATCACCACCCCGGCGATTTAAGGGGGATCCCTACCCCACAATGATGTGTCACAAAACTCACCGGAAGTACTACCAGAAATGACAAATCAAAGTTCAAATGGCGAATGGGAATGGGAAAAATTTTCAAATGCTGGCTAAGCAACTCTGCTGTGCTGTAGTACAACAGGTAACTATTGTGACCACTGCTGTCAGGCAAATGCTGCAGTCAGTTGATGAGCAGCAGGTTTAAGCACTGCACTCTTCAGTATATGGCTGCATGAGGACATGGAGGATAGGCTGACTGCCATAGACAGATGGAGATACAGGCTGCTGGCTTATGTAAGCTTCCTTCACCTCCTGTTGCAAACCAGAGTGAGGAGGAAAATAGAGAGATCAGTACCATGGGGGAACTTCGAGTCCAAATTTGATGATGTTGATTGGCGAACTCATTTCCAAATGTCAAAGAGCACCTTCAACATGTGAACTCCTCGAGTCAGATTTGAGGAGTCAGGTTACGAACCAGAAGACCTCTGGAACCTCATGTCCGACTTGGCATTGCCCTGTGGTGGTATGCCACTCCATGAGATTATCACACCATCAGTGTTCTTTTTGGTGTTGGTTTATCCACTGTGTGGATGGTCATGACAGAGGTGACACGTCCCCTGAGATGGACCCTTATGAAATGTTGCATTCAACTACCAAATGGGACATGCTTGCAGGAGATTATAAATGGGTTTGCCAAGAAAGAATATCCAATGTGTGCTGGGGCTATCGATGGCACACATATTTCCATCATGGCCCCAAAAGATTACAAATCATCGAACTACAACCGTAAGGGGTGGCACTCTATAATTCTTCAAGCTGTTGTGGACCACAAAGGACAGTAAGGGAGCTCTGCACTCTAATATACACTGCATGCGAAAGTACGTGCCTACAGCTTGTCACTCATTGCATTGTGCTGTTTCCTTGGGATGGCACGGCTGTACTCACGATGCTCGGGTATTAGCCAACTCACCCCTTTACAGGAAGGCAGAAGATGCGGGTGGATATCTGTTCCCACGGGAGGTATGTATCTGGACCACAAAGGGCAGATTGTGTGCAGGGCTGAAAAAAATTAATTGGTCAACCAAGACACACATGCATTGATGGCAGAATGGTTGTTAAATGTGTGCATGCATTAAAGAATGGGTGAGCGAGATGCAATATTCACACATCTGTTTTGCACTGATTACAGGTATCCATGCACTTTGGAAACATGGAGATTCCAGCACATCTGGTCGAGAGCCCTGCTTACCCCTCAGGAATTGAAGGGGATCACACAGCATCAAGCTCTCAAGCCCCAGAAATGGAGGTGCAACCATTGTCTGAGTTCAGCACGGATAGTGGTTGAGAATGCCTTTGGTCAGATCAAAGGGTGATGGAGCTGTTTGAGCAAGCAATTGGATGTCAGCACATCCTTTGCGTCGGATATTGTCATTGCCTGTTGCATCCTGCATAACCTTTGTGAGATTAACAAGGATAACTATCTGCCTGAGGGGAACATCACTCTGGAGCAGTAGCTTCCTCACCAGAGAGAAATTCTTTGCTTGGTTCGACAGTTGTGCGTCACCCATGCCATCCATGATGCAATTGTGTCAACTATGCAAACATTGGACATTGGATACTGTGAGATGATGTCAAAGTTCATCTTTATTGGATTAATTAGCAAGGTGTGTGGTGCAAAGTTATCATGCAGCAAAATTCAATAAAGCTCAATAAAGAGTTGTGCAAGCATGTAGTGAAAAGTTTTAAAACTAACATAAAGTGGCCTGACTGTGGCCATTATCCGTGCATTACTGCCACATACATTTAGCATCTGATGTAAACATATGCTGATTTAATGCCTTAAATTCTGTACTTTGTGCCTCGATAATGTTACAAATCTAATAAAAACGTTGCATCTGACACTAGCCCATACCAGTCCTTTAACAAGATCGAAATGTGAACCATTTCCTGGCATTCATGCTCTGTGTAGAACATGGGTAAAAAGTAATACACAATAAAAATCAAACATAAAACAATGCACAGCATTCGCTCTGTCAACTGACAAATGCATTATTAGTGCACTCATGTAGTTGCCGCAATGGGACATAGGATAAGAACACATTTGTTTTGCCCACACTGCTGCATGTCTGTGTCCCCACATAAACATATTACATGCTAATAATGTGCAACACTGCACATCAAGAAGCATGATGCACAGGAAATTGAATGCAAAACTCTCATCTATTGACTGCAACAGCACTGCTGAGAGGATGAGGGAAGGGGGAAAGATGTAGACAATCTCTCCTTGGGACTGGTTGGCAACCACACCAGTGGGAATGACCTCCTGCTGAGGCCTGCAGGTAATGGGTGAATTGTAGTTGAGACCCCATCGGGACAAGGGGGGAGGTGGGAGACTGCTGGGAGAATGATGTGGGGGAAAGGGTGGTGTGGGGGGAGGGGGCATGTGAAAGGGCAACTGCGGAGGTCTGGACATAAATGCACCAGAGCATTTCATGAGGCACAGCATTTCACGCATGACAGAGGTCTGGTCCTGCATGACATCCTGCAGGGTGGTCAGGATCCCTTTGATGCTGTCCAGGCATCACCTCAGCATACCCTTTGTTCAGACACCTGCAGACACCTGTATTCCTGCAGTCTCATCTCTTGCCGCATACAGTCATGGTCCTCTTCCTCCATCGCCATCTCCCTCACAAAGCTCTGCGTTGCCTCGGTAATGCACTGTTCCCAGGTGGCTCTCATCCTCTTTCCCCTCCTTAAGAATCCTGCAGTGAAAAGGAACAGAATTTACAGAGCACACGAGTCAGTTGCAATCAGCAAGTTGACAAACACAACCGAATGAAATACTTGAAGGATACCAGCATGGAATGCTGCTCCTGCATGCTCTGTTCAGGCTTACCATTCACATGTTCTGTCTCCATTGATGGTGTGCTGGGATAGCATGGGGTATCCATTGGCATTTCTGCCCTTGATAGTATCAGCACTAGCTAGGCTCATCACACTGTCATGTGCCTGGCCGCTGGGGTCTTCCTCCACGGTATCCTCCAATTTACCCCCATCCAGCTGAGGACTTGGCTCATAGGGAGCCACAGTCACGCAGGGAGTGGATGTCTCAATGGGACCTTCTAGCTGGGGGATGCCTTGCTGGCACGTGAGCTATTAGCAATCAGTGGTATATCCAAGATTGCTATCAGGGAAATATGAGTTGTAGATGGGCTGACACACCAGATATTAAATGGCTGCTGACTATAGGACCAGTCCAATCACCCTTTTCCACTACGACTGTTGTGGTCAGTAACCTGCAAAAATCTCTTGTGCTCTTTTTCCCTTTGTTTATTATCTGTGTTTTTGTCCTCTCATAACCTGCCTCCCTCAACCCCAGCACAATGATGTCATACATACAAGATAAAAGTTTACTTGCATTGGCAGCTCTCTGACCTCAGCTTCCAACTATATACCAGCCATTACTCAAATTAGCAGAATTTCTGATCAAGGTGTTATTATTGAATATCAGCAAAGACATCGAATTTAAATCTGTTAGAATTTACTTTTTCATGCACAATCCACACAAGGCAAGCTAGATGATCCGCACTCAAGTGGAATAGACTGCAGGTTTAAAGGCTGGAATAAAGTCCCTCTCTCTCTAAATGAGCACCCAACATAGTGCCCATTGTCACCAGGGATGAAATGAAGTTAAAAATTTGAACCTTACAATGACTAAGAAACACGTTTAAACCATGTTATAATATCCGCTTTCACTGACCTGCACTGCTGAGTTCCTCCTCTACATTTGAACTTGGCACCAGCACGCACGCAAGCACTGACATCACCGGAATAAGCGGGTCAGCCATTTTCGTTTTCAAGTCGCTAGTGGACGCGACCTAGGTAGTTTTAACTGGGTTCCCTGACTACCTCTGAGGTAGGTCAGGGACCCGGTTGGATTAGGACCATGGTGACTGGGTCGGACCCTTTCAAACTGCCGCGTGAGTGGGGCGCTAACCGGGCAAACCCCATTTTACACGGCAGTTTGGCAGGGCCTTCTGTCTAAAATTTGTAGTATGTCAGGCTGGGTCATCTCTTGTTTACTGACTACATCATGGCAGCTCCACAAGTGCCTTTTTGTAATCGGTATTGGGAGGGATATAAACCCTGGTGAGAATCACAGATGAGAACTAGCGGTAGATAGAAGGGTCTGCATTTAATCGAGATTTGCTCTAAGGCAGTAGAGCAGGAGGCTAACATAACCCTCATATCTGTGCACCACCCTCTCTCCATTTTCCTGAATCTGAGTTCCAATCTAGTCTATGAATGGTGAAAACATCCAGTTGGATAGTGGTGTCTGGTGTGTTCTCTGTTAGCCCGGTCTCGGTGCAGCAAACAACTGAGATTTGTCTCACCTGTCTCTGATAAAGTAGCCATGACTGCAAATTGTTAATTTTCTTCTCTAGTATCTGAACATTTGCCTTGTTTGGATCCTGGCCGTCACACTATGTTTCCAAATTCAACCTCTACCTTCCAGCCAGCCTGTTCCTGACTCAGCCACTACCCAGGAGATTTGTAGATCATTAACTCTGTTCAGCAGCTCGTGGCTGGGGGGCAAGACTGCATTCCGCTGATTTCAGTGAAATAAGCTCAGAAGTTGAGTATTTCACAACAAATTTAACAGTGAAGGCCTCCGCAGCCCGCAGAAAGTCGCCGTGATCCACCAGCATCAGTGCCATCAATACTAATCATAAAATTCATTGGCCTTAGATCACTTTTACACACTTTGTCCTATTGGAAGACTCACATGCACAATTCACAGGAAAATACTGGGAGATAACCTGGGAGATAACTGCACCAACAAGCCCTGAAAACACGTTTTAATTCAAATAAAAGACCACCTTAGGAGCCTCTCGTGGCTTGGTCTAGACTGCTCATTAATTGGCTAGTTGCCAGTATTAAAGTGATTTCATCATATTACATTTTCATCAAATGTAATCATACCTAATACCATATATGAAGCAATGAAATCTCCCAGTATACATCCAAATAGAGTTTGAAATACCAATACAGAGGAACAGTTAAATCACCATAAAATGGTGTGAATTCTCACTAACTCATGACTGTCTCTCCTCCAGACGAATTGTGCACAGCATAAGGTATCAACAAAGAACAGGAGGGGATCAAGCAAGCCTGCAGGCTTTAAACATACCTGCGGTAAGTGCAGGTCACAATAGACTAGAGCAGCCATTCTCAATGGTGGCCTTATGACCCACCACTCCCACCCCCCTAGTTGGGGTCCACAGCAGATTTAAGGGGGTCCATGGACTGAAATCAGAAAGTATTTTTTCTGTTTAGTCAGGAGAAGTACAGAAGGAACCAACTAAACTTGACTGCTTCACAAGGAAGGGGGCCCATAAACTTTGAGCAGAGTCCTGAAGGGGTGTTAGCCAATAAAATGTTGAAAATGGCTAGCCTATCAAGTCCTTCTGAACATTGACAGTCTGAGACAGGAGGGGAATAATAATTACAAAGGGCTATGATAATGTCATCTGTGCAACATAATAAATTGGAGGATTAATGTGACAATGTACAATAATAGAATGTATCCAGTAAATAAATATTCAAGATTCAATTTATTATTATAGTAATAAAAAAGTGTCCTATTCGTTTTTGCCACTGGCAGGATTTGCCTAAGTGCCTCTTATAGTCTGACTTATAGTCAGAGAGAGAGAAGCAAAAGAGAGTCCCCCCCAGAGTCACCGAATGTCCGTAGATTTGCCTCTAGTGCTTCCGCAGCCCCCGCAGCCTCAGAGTCTAGTCCAAACCATCAGCAACCCAAACTCCAGATCCAAACCTCTGACCCTTCAGCACCCTCAGCACCTCCTCACATCCTAGTTCCAATAAGACACCAAGTTTTTATAAAGGATGCATGGTTTTCTTTGTACATAGTTTTAATGTGAATAAAGTTTATTTCAGAAAGAAAAGAGCAGGTACAGTAGGGACTCCATTGAGACTATGAACTTTGTAAAGTGGTGATCCATGCAGTCAGGGAGTGATTCTCTCTCCACAGATGCTAATTAGTGCACTTTGTTATTCCCAATTTCAGTTTTAATCTCAGATCTTCATCAGGGTCCAAAACAACATGTACAAAATTAGATTTAATTGAAACTGCATTTTTAAATATGATCAGAGCTCATTTAATTTATACAAATCATCTATGCATCTGTTGCAATTATACTTGGAAGCAGGTTGTCATATACCATCTCATCAAATAGTGTCCAATCCAGACATTGACAGCATTTCTTCCAAACTACTTTACTCTGACCTGTGAGTTGAGCAGCCCATTCATGAAGAAGGCCTTCAGCATGTATGTAAAGGATGTCAATGAATTGAAAGAGTGCAGAGCAGATTCTCCAGGATGCTACTGGAACTAGAGGCCTTGTGTTATGGGGAGAGGTTGGATCAGCTGAGTTTTGGCTCCCTGGTGTGCAGGAGGCTGAGGAGTGACTTTATTGAGCATATAAAATTATGAGGAGCATGGACAAAGTGAATGATCATAGTCTTTTTCCCAGGGTAGAGAATTCTCAAACTAAAGGGTATAGATTTATGGTGAGAAGAGGTGAGATTGAAAGGAATCTGAGGGACCCTCAGAGCATGTTCTGCTTCAGGAACAATCTGCTTTACACTTTGTCCATCTTATACTTTGTGTGAGCAGTATAGTTATCTTTAAACTTGGTGGTCCTCCACAATTTCCATATCCAATCATGGAATATATTAATAAACACCAGCTTTCTGTCTACTGGTATACCTTATTTATTCATCTTATTGATGGATAATTGAAATAATCCTCAATGCTTATCATTTTACTGGCAAACGTAGTCATTTGTTTAGATAATTACTATTTCATTTGTCACTCTTTAACAGTCTGTAACGAGTTGAAGATCAAATATTTTGTGGTCTCCAATATCCATTTTTTCTGCTCCTTCCATCACATTCCACACTCTTCTGTCCTGGATAATGTAATAGTGCTGCTCTGAAGGGTTCAGCCTCCCAGTCCTCATGCTGACAGTTCCACACAGATATTAAACGGACTGTTAGAGGTGCCAACAGCACTTTAAAATTAAAATCCTGCAACCATGGGTCTGTGCCCAAGATGGTGGCACCTGGGCTCAACAGTGGAGATGAGGGGTTGCTGATTCCAGGGAGCAGGGCACCGGAAACGGGGAAAGCAACCTTCCCCATTGAGAAGGAGAAGCAAAAGAGATGATCCTACAGGACTGTGACCAAGGCAGTGGACCAGTGAGAGGCTCAGTGCCTGAGGGACCCACACAGGCTGCAGGTGACATACAGTCAGGGTACCCGCTCAAGCTGTGGGCTGATGGAGACTGGCTCATGGGAACCAGGTATAGGAGGTGGGTTTTGAGAATGTGCTGAGGGCAAAAATGGCTCCCAAAGAGCCTCGGGTGTTGAAGGCTTCCTGATTGTGTCAGAGGTTTGGATCTGAAGTTCAGGATGCTGATGGATCGAACAGGAGTCTGTGTGGTTGCAGGGGCTGTGGGAGCACTGGACACTCAGTACTCTGAGGGGATGCTCTTTGGCTTCTCTTTCCCTCTTTCTGTTAGGGGAGTCGGACGATCCTAATGGAGATTCTTGCCTTCCTTACAGTAGGCAGAAGGTACTTTTGTGTAATATTACATGTTCTGTACTATTATATGACATTAAAGGAATCTTGAATCTAACCAGAGATCGAACAACAAAACTCAATGTCACTTTGCACTTTCTCTATTATCCTCCCTCCTGCATCCATTTATTACCTCTTACCCATTAGCCTGAATGTCTCTCCCTTCTCTTCTCCCCTCCCCACTCCCCCCTCTCCCACCCTTATGTGAAGGTGTCTTCCTGATTCTCAGTAATCCTAAAGGGCAGTGATTAGTTGAATTGGATTTCTCCTGCATTTTGTGAATTGGAAAAAAAACTGAGTGATTTCTCACCTTGTTAGGTAGCTACCAGTCCTGTAACTTTGCTTTCAATTACCAGCAAAGAGATGGAAAATGCCATTGGCATTCCATCAAGTGACATTTAGTCACCAAAGCTGATTCACTGATGCTGAGTTTCACCAAGATAATTGAAATCAGAAACACAGCTAGTCCAAGTCTTAAGTACTGCAGCTGAGGTATTGTCATGTCAGTGTCCTGAGCTGCATCTTGATATCACATGAGGGGAATCAAATTGGCTGGAGACTGGCTTTTGTGGTGGTGGGGAATTCAGGAGGAAGTTGTATTGGTTAATTCCTTCACATTTCTGCCTAAAAATAATTGCAAAATCTTCAACCTTTTCTTTAGTGCTCAGATGACATTGTCTGATGATGAGGTTGAGGAGATCCTTGGAGCTTCCTCCTCATGATAGCTCTCACAATTAGATGTATTAGTACTGCAAAACGGTGATCTGATCTGCTGTTGGTGAGATCCATAACTCCATCAATTAGAGGTAGTAGTACTGCAAAACGGTGATCTGATCTGCTGTTGGTAAGATCCGTAACTCCATCAATTAGAGGTAGTAGTACTGCAAAACGGTGATCTGATCTGCTGTTGGTGAGATCGCGTAACTCCATTAATTAGAGGTAGTAGTACTGCAAAACGGTGATCTGATCTGCTGTTGGTGAGATCCGTAACTCCATCAATTAGAGGTAGTAGTACTGCAAAACTGTGATCTGATCTGCTGTTGGTGAGATCCGTAACTCCATCAATTAGATGTAGCAGTACTGCAAAACGGTGATCTGATCTGCTGTTGGTGAGATCGCGTAACTCCATCAATTAGAGATAGTAGTACTGCAAAACGGTAATCTGATCTGCTGTTGGTGAGATCGCGTAACTCCATCAATTTACTCCTGTTTAAAACTCCCAAGGTTTTGTCTTGCAACGCAGTATTTGGGGCTCCCTGGTCTTTTTCTCAGCAAATCATCTGTCTGGAACATAGAGAGATGGATGGTCACATCATAGCCACTTCTGAGAAGGTAATAAGATATTGGGTAATGAGGAAATGGTGGAGGCTTTGAAAGATTATTTTCTCTTGGTCTTCACAATGGAAGACACATCCACCATGCCAAAACAGGTGTTATGGATGTGATGGGAGGTGAGGACCTGGATGTAATAGCTATCACTAAAGAAATGATACTGAGAAAACTTGAGGGTCTAAAGATAGATAAGTCCCCTGGTCCTAAAAGAATGCATTCCAGGGCACTGAAAGAAATGGCTGAAGTTATAGTTGAGTCTTTGGTGATAATTTACCAAAATTCTCTGGACTCTAGGCCGGATATGGCAGATTGGAAGATGATGAATGTCACACCTCTGTTCAAAAAATGATGTAAGCAAAAGACTGGAAACAATCAGTTAGTTTAACATCTGTAGTTTGAAAAATGCTTGCTGATATCATTAAGGAAGGAATAGCGAGGCATCTGGAGCAAAATGGATCCATCAGGCAGGCACAGCATGGATTAAGCAAACTTACCAGAGTTCTTTGTGGATACAATGAACACAGTAGATAATGGAGCAAATGGACATTGTTACCTGGATTTACAGGAAATGTTCAATAAGATGCTGTTGTGTGTGGTCATGTGTCTACCCTTTTGAAACTTATTCAGAAGTCATATCACTTGTCAATTACGGTTGGACTCCAGCCACCCATTAGTGCATGCCTTGCCATTAGCTAATTTAAATCACCTAGGGTCATTATTGGCGAGACACCCAGATCAGAACTGTATAAAACATCAGTGCATAGCACATTTCTTTCTCTCTGCCTCGTGGTCTAAGCCCCAAACACGCTCCATGCCAGGTCACTACTGTGGACATCACTAGAAGTGTTGCAGGTAAAGTATGCACTACACTGAAGCTGAGCCGTAGTATTGCAATAGATCAATACTTGCAGTAGAGCTCCACCCTCGTTGGTACAGGGAACCAATTGTGTGTAAGAGTTCCTGTTTGTAGTGTGTGTACCTAAGTGTGTGAGCTATTGTCGGAGTCCAACCTAGGTCGGAGGTGAATGTATATATTGCTGCTTATGTGAATTAGTAATTGTGTACTGTTTAATGCTCTTCCCTGATTGTCTCCCATGCGTTAATTAAAGTTATGTGTGATTTTAACACTTGTGTCCAGACTCGTCTCTCTGTGAATCCACACAACGTGATACTCTTCCCAACATGACAGGTGCACATTAAAGGACGTACATAAGGAAAGGATTGGTGGAGATGTATTAGCCTGGGTAGAGGATTGGTTAACCTATAGAGCGCGTGCTGCAATGGTCAGTGCTGGACTCAAACTGTTCACAGTATACATTAATGATCTGGAAGAGGGAACAGAGTGTAGTACAGTAGAATCCCCATTATCCAGCACCTACGAGGATCATGGATGTCAGAAATCCGAGTTTTCCAGTTGTCTGTGACTCACTCTTCCAATGCCTAACTAATACACCTGAATTAAGAATACATTGTTTAAAAACCAAAAGACAGTGCAAAATGTACAGTAATTTGAAAAAGTCAATATTGTAGTCTTTCATTATGTAAAGTCCATTTTAATCAGGCAATTCCCATAACTTAAACAATTTAAATCTGAAACAGTCACTGGTGCTGTAACAGTGTTACACCAACTGCTACACTAACCATGCTGCTGTCATAATTAATCCCCGCCATTTTTAAACTTGCGTACAGACAGTGCTGGTTTTGAACACCGGTCACTGGTGTTGTGCTAGCTGCTATGCTAAATGGGTCACCGTCATAATTAACCCCTCCTCCCCTAAGTTTACAGATAAAGCCTTGCTAATTCACAGTACCTAATACTCAAAGATAAAGCCTTACTAGTGGCACGGTTGGTATTGTGGTATTGTGGTTAGCACAACCCCTTTACATCGCCAATGATCAGGACCGGGATTCGAATCCCACGCCGTCTGGAAGGAGTTTGTACGTTCTCCCTGTGACTGCATGGATTTTCTCCAGGGGCTCCAGTTTCCTCCCACTTTGAAATGTAGATTAATTGGGTGTAAATTGAAAAAAAAGAACCTGTTGGTGGTCTCTTTGGTCACTTCACTGGGGTCAAAGAAGGCCATGATGGCCTTTGACACGAAGACAGTCTATGAAGGATCAGGATGACCTGTCCAATCTCGACCAGGTGAGCTGTGGCTGTGCTCCACCTGCAGGGTTGCTGAAAGTGTACCACAGCTGTGCATCCTTACCATCTCCATTAAGAGTTTGGAGGATCCGTCCAGACTGTCGTCAGCACAGCTGGATTGCTGGATTGTGCAGCTGTGTCGATGATATAGTTGAAGTCACCAGCCGGAACCATCAGCCTGGATGGTCCCCCATGCATCAAATCAGACATTGCTGCTGCAACACTGCATGCCATGGATGAGTCCATCCCATTCCAAGTCAAGAGCGATGCGTCCGACTTTGCACTGGCAGCCACTTTGAACCAGGCCGGCTGGCCGGTAGCCTTCTTCTCCAGAACCCTCCGGGGTCCTGAGAGCCGACATTCCTCTGTCGAGAAGGAGGCCCAAGCCATAGTTGAAGCAGTACATTGTTGGAGACACTACCTCACTGGCAGGCACTTTACACTGCTGACTGACCAATGTTCGGTCTCCTTCATGTTTAGCAATACCCAGCGAGGTAAAATCAAGAATGACAAAATGGTCAGGTGGAGAATCGACCTCTCCACCTTTAATTGTGACATATTGTATCGGCCTGGTAAACTCAAATGTGCTCTCCAGGGGGACTTGCACCAACATACAAATGGACAGGCTGCAGAGACTCCACAAGGAGCTCTGTCATCCAGGGGTCACTAGGTTCGTGCACTTTGCCAAAGCTCGCAACCTGCCCTACACGGTCGAGGAGATTCACTCCATGACCTGAGCCTGAGTGCAAGCCCCACTTCTTCTGTCCGGAGAACACCCACATCATCAAAGCCTCCCGCCCCTTTGAGCGTCTCAGCATGGACTTCAAGGGGTCCCTACCATCGACCAACCGTAATACCTACATCCTTAGGGCCATCAACGAGTACTCCCGCTTCCCGTTCGCTGTGCCCTGTTCGGACATGACTGTCTCCTCAGTCATAGAGGCTCTGCACAGCACTTCGCCATCTTTGGGTATCCCAGTTACTCCACATTATGAGCGCAGAGCTGTGGCAGTACCTTCTGGAGTGTGGTATTGCTTCAAGCAGGACCACCAGCTATAACCCACGTGATAATGGGCAAGTCAAAAGAGAGAATGCCACCGTCTGGAAAGCAGTTACGTTTGCCCTCTGGTCCAAAGGTCTCCCCACCTCTCACTGGCAGGACGTGCTCACTACTGCCCTACACTCCATCCGCTCCCTCCTACGCACTGCGATCAATGCCACCCCCCATGAAAGGATGTTCTCGTTCCCGAGGAAATCCAAATCTGAAACAACCATAACAGCGTGGCTCACTGTTCCTGGGCCGGTCCTCCTACGACGCCACATCCGGTATTCAAAGAACGTCCCCTTGGTTGACCGAGTGACTCTACTCCATACAAACCCACATTATGCCTACATTGAGTACCCGGACAGGTGGGAGGACACAGTCTCGGTAAGGGACCTAGCCCAAACCATCAGGCACAGCAGTGCCTTTAACCCAACCTCCCCCAATTCCTTCTCCCCCAAGTCATGTGCTTGAACAGAGGGACCAGCACCACCCCACCAGCTCAGACCAGACTGTCGACAACGCCGTTGGGGAATTGAGCGAAGCAGTGGCCGCACCCTATGAGCATGCCAGCGACACGACTCCAGCGACCACAATCCCGGCCCCACGGTGGTCATGCCGGATGGTAAGGCCCCCTGACCGGTACAGCCCCTAACCTCCACCGGGCCCTTTTTTTCTTTTTTTTTACAGCCCTTCATCCACCCCGGGGTCAGTTCTCAAAGAAGGGGTAAATGTGATAATACAGATCCTATCACCAATGTGTATATGTAGAGGTAGGATGACTGTGATTGACTGAGAGTGTAGCCACACCTACTGGCAGGTCTTAAAGGATTGCTTTTAGCCAGACCAGGTCATTCTGGACTGGTTGACCTACATGTGATATGCTCCAGTCTTTTAGTTAATAAAAGCCTTGGTTTGGATCAACAAGTCTTTGGTTCTTTCAACTTTAGGTCCCCCACGAGAAGAAGCACCCTTACTACCTCCTTAACCTTGGTAACTACAAATTTGCCTCCCTGCAGCAAGATACCCAGACTGGATCCGCAGCAATTGTTCTCACCCTGACCATACAGAAAACCCAAGGAGCCACCATTGTTACCACCTCCGATAGTTCCCGAGGTGCAGCAGCCTCCTGTATTAAAATCACATCTGCCTTGATTTTGGCACATTGCCTAGTGTGTTTGGTACTCCACATGTTCAGGGTTGCTATTTTAAGATACATTATTGTTCATAAGAGTTTCCAGTTCAGAATCCTTATAGATCAGTGTCAATCAGTGTATAAGAGAAGGACAAGAAGATAATTTTATTTCCAAATGGAATGGTCAAATACTAACGGTCACAGACTAAGTTGAGAGGGGACAATCTGAAGGAGATTTTCAAGGCATTTTTTTTTCAGTTGGAGAGTGGCAAATGTTTGGAAAACTCTGCCTGGGGAGATGGTGGAAGTAGAAACGATGGAATTGACTACAGCATTGATACAGGCTGGGAAATGGATGGATATGGATTACCTGCAGGTCGATGGGATCCATTTGTCAGTGGTTTTCAAACTGCTCCCCCCCCCCCCGCATTCACATTCCACCTTAATCCCTTTGCCATCAGTACTCTGTGATTAGTAAGGGAGTACTTAAGGTGGTATGTGAGTGGGAAGGGAAGGTTGAGAATCACTGATCTAGAACCAATTGTTAGTGAAATATTTTGCTTAAGAAAAATTGTCATTGGCCCATTTCCTTTGGAGTTATGAAACTGTGCACATAATGAGTCAATTAGGTATAATTAAAACAGTGGTTATCAAACTTTTTCTTTCACCCACATACCACCTTAAGCAATCCTTTGCTAATCACAGAGTACCTATGACATAGGGAATACTTAAAGCAGTATGTGACTTTGGGCGAGGGGGAGAGTTTGAAAACCATTGGTTTACGTTGTCATCATGAATGGGTCAAAGGGTCTGTTACTGTGCTCTGTTTTACATTCCATATTATCATTTCAGAATGCCTGCTCCAGAATTTTTCTCATCAAAAGATTTTCCAAATAAACTAATTGCAACTTAATTCTATTCTTTCGTAACTGTGTGGCCTCTTTAAAATTAAAGTTTTGCCTGAGCTGCATAAATGAGTAAACTAAATGCTGTCTGCTTTTAGTAAGTGAGTTGAGGATCCTAGTTCATGGAGAGTCACACTATTTCCTGCTGGAGAATGGGTTCTGAAACTACTATTATTACCCTAAACTAGTCTATTACCAAGATCATGCTTAATTATTTTACATACAGTATGTCCAATTTTTGGTCACAGATTTTTAAACGGAGATATAATATATGTTCATGACAAGCACTGAAGGGACAATGGGCCACAGAGAATGCACACATTACGCTTAGAAGTGTTCAATACTACATGTGTTCCTTCATCTTCTAACCTATGGTAATGGTTCGTTACCAATTATACCATTGCTAGCCAACTTAGACCCAGACAGAGTTAGTGCTCAGTGAAGAGATCACCCAGTCTGTTTTCTGTCTGTGTTAGTTTCACAACACCAGGCTGCACAAAAGCATATTTGCCGAGAAACTGGATTTCTAAACCTGTGCATATACCTTCTAACACCTAAATCGGTTCCTTTCAAAAGTTGGCCAAACAGCATAACAGCTGCTCACTGTCAGAAATATTCACTAAAGTGCGATCCTTGCGATTGCAGGCATTGCTGGAATCGATATGTTGTGCACCATTCTGAGAAGGGAAAGAGCTCCTAAAGTCACACTAAACATGCCCAAACCAGCATATATACCCTGACAGTTTCCAGAATCAAGATTGTGTTCCAGAGAGCCATCAGACTCACAACACGAGGATAAACGAGAACTGCGGCTTCTACCTCCTTGAGCAGATAACTAGAATCTGAAGAAACTCAGCGAGTCAAGCAGTATCCAGCATTTTGTAAGGGTCCTAATCCAAATTATTGTTTAAACATTGTTGCCCATGGATGTGGCTTGATCCATTAAATTTCTCCAGCTTCTCTCTGTCCACAATATGATGAGTCTGTCGGGTCATAGCTGGTCATTTACGGAAACCTAATCCAAAGTAATATGATCTTCATATAGTGTCATAGAATCACTGAGTCATGCAGCAAAGATACAGACCCTTTGGCCTGACCCTTGCTGACTGAGGTGCCGATTTATGTTAATGCCATTTTCCTGAATTTGCCCATTTCTCTCCATTTCTTTCCTATCCATATTTCTGTCCAAAAGTGTTTTAAACACTGTGATTATATCTACCTCTACCATATTGTCTTGGGTAAACTTATACCTCTCACTTTGTTCATTTTAGGTTGGTCACAGTGTTTGAGCTACCAAAAGAAAATAGACACACACACACCGAGAGCAGTTCAGTTTATACAAATGTTTATTACAAATTCAAAAGCTGATTTCACACTACAATATGCAAGCCCTTCCCAACTAAAATTATCAATGCTTGGTCTGGTCCCAACTGCCGAAGCGAGGCAACGACTGCACACTTGTAGTAGGTTGTCAGGGCGCCGGTAGCACCTTCTCCACCTCCCCTGACCGGGACGTTGGCTGGACTCTAGAAGTTCTTCTTCTTGCTGAGAGATGTTGCCACCTCTCGGAGAGTCTCTCTCTTCAGCAGCGGGACCATGGCTTATATTACCCAAAAACGGCTTACCCAAGCACCTATTCCCAGCACAGCAAGAAAGATAAGCAAGCAAGCTAGCATACTAGGTTTCTAACTAGTAACATAATTTTAAGCTTATCACTTTGAATACAATGGTTTATTATGCATCAAGGCTAGGCCTCTGACAGTCTGTGATCAAAACAAGCAGGAAGATTAAATGTTCTTGGTACACAGATGTCCTTTCATCAGATAACTGCATCTCTGGCCCCTCGGTGGAATTTAGCTTATGTCTGCTGATTCTAAAAAACAAGCAGGTTCTCAGCCTTGCAGAAGCAAAGGATGCAAAAGTAAGAAATATGGTTAGAATCTTCCATTACACACATTATCTGGTAGCTGGTTCTGTCGGACTCTGGCTTTACCTTACACTTAATTTAGTCTATGTGTGGTCTGAGTCCAGCGTGTTCTTTGAATGAAGTGATAGGAGAAGGTATTCGGTTCAACAGTCAATTTATTACACAGCACAAGAATAAAACTTAACAGAGCTCTGGGTCAATCGTTAGTTCATAGGTTACCTGTACAGTGAGCTATTCCTGCTATTCCTCAGTTTATATAGATCAACCTTATCATACAGAACAAAAGTTGGCTTCCTTTGCTAGATTTCATTATCATACAGAACAAAAGTTGTCTTCCTTTGCTAGATCTTTTTGCATAAGGGTTATCACAAGTCATCTCCTGTTTTGCAGATATCTGGGGTGTAGCGCTCCCATCTTAATCCTCCAGGCCAGACTATCCTGTTGTTTTGATCAGAAATTAATTCATCCCCAGATATCTCTAATCACCATTCTGTCCCTGTCTGGCCAACTTCTGCTGTTCTCTTTAACACCTCCTCCTGCCTTAATCTTCCTCCTAGACTGGCTTTCCATTCCCTTTGTTTCTTGCAGGCCATTCTTTGTTCTGGTCTGGCCTGTGTCTCCTGTGCTACTCACCACCTCCTTCAGTTTGAGCATTCCTCCTAAATCGTTTTATGCATTTCCTCTCCCTGTATTTGGGAGCAGACAATTTTGCTCAGCCAACTTTGCTCCATGCTGTGATTGCCACTTATCACATTCCTCTTTTCCCCTGAACCATGCAGTAAATATAAACTTATTAATTAATCATTTCTTTCATAATGTTTTAACCCCTAGATTCCAACAGTGCCCCTTTTGGTCTCAGGAAACTGAGACCAACCACCTGTTACCTTATTCGGCCGAGACCTCCGGAGTTATTGACAGGATCGGCATTTCTGACCCCTTGTAGTCATTATACTCTTGGGAGGGCAGTAGGGACAAATACATGCCTTGGGGTCTGGGGATGGCTCTCTGTGAAAACGCTCATTGAATCAGGCACTGGAGGCAGGGAAGGATGCACGGGATCAGGATCAACGCCAACACCACCACTCCAGCAACTAGCACTGCAGTCTGTATCCATCCCCAGTCTCCAGAGAACAAATTTCCTAGCCATGAGCTGCCCCAGGGTCGCCAGGTCTGAACCGGGACATGAGCTAATTTGCGAATGCCTGAGGAAATCTCCTTTACTGCTTGCCCATTGTCATCAATTTTTAAACAACAATTAGTGAGATTCAATTTCCCACACACTCCCCCTTCAGTGGCTAACAAGTAGTCTAATGCTAAGCGGTTTTGAAACACCGTGGCCCTAATCTGTTGCTGCTCTTCTGCCAACAGATCAAGGGCTGTGGCGGTGTTATTGGTGATAATTTCTAAAATGGCTTATAAACGAATCAGACAGTTTAACATGTAAATTGGGGTTCGATATCCCCAGGACCCATCCTGGGCCCAAGTGGCAGGTCCATAATAAGAAATAATGCACTCTGGAGGCCAGTCCTCTCCCCACTCACCGATCTTTAAATCCCTCTTCTGGCGGAGCCCCTGATATACACGCGCGGCTAACTGATGGGAGTCGTTCTGTGGTAAAAGCACAAATTGTGGTTGAATGATATCTATACAGCACGTTCCCCTCCAGTCTGGCTCCAAAAAAGTGTATGCCATATTCCCACAAATCCAATATAAACCCTCTGGGGCAAATCCTTGTGGATAGGGATGAGCCCAAAATTGTCTGAGTGAGGGAACCCCTTCATATGGATTAATGCCCGTGCAATTCCATACCACTTTCCCACGGGAGTTATCTGTTATAGGTCTGCAATTTGCTTCATTCTGTGGGGCAAGGAACCACCGGGGTCGCTGAGGATGCCATCGAGGGAACTTCCCCAAGATTTTAACCCTTGTGCACCTCGAATCTCCTTTATAATGATTGCCTTGCTCCTTCCTGATACATTCCTCCCCTAATGGGTGATTCGCTAAATGCCATGTCTGGCGGGGGTGCGTCTCATCTGTCAATCCGTGAAAACTCATCAACTCCCACACTTCCAGGGGCTCCCCGTTCCATGGCCATGACCCATCTCTTGTGGGTCCCCCACATACCCAACAGTTTTTTACCCCCAAGAGTTCTGCCGTAGTTTGGCAAAGGTCTATCCATCTATTGTCACCTACTCTGTGAGTGGCTGCCTGGCGTTTAGCGTTGGCATAGATATCCCCCTTATCTCGGTCCCATACGTATGGTTGTTTTCCATTTTGCCACATGGGTTCCCACTGTATCCTCTGAATGGGTATTGAGCCCCCTTTCTCCTTATCTCGGTCTCCCTCCGGGGCACAAAACCATGTTACTCCTTGGGGACAGCGGTCTCGATTTGGCGTGGACTGTAACGATCCCCTATTGAATTTGACATCATACACTCGTCCATTATGCTCACACTTACGTCCCGTGTGAGTCCCCACACAGTGTTCAGGAAAGTTAGTCCAATCAGCAAAGTACTGTTCTTTTTCATTATGCAACCCCCAGGCCGAGTGCACACACTTCGTACAGTGGTTTTCTTCCCCAGCCCCTTCAAGGGCTCGGAACACCAGTACCCATAGTCCCCACATAGTATTCATCCCAGCTCCCTTCATTGTTTTGAGGCCAATAAATTGATTATACCATCAACCACTGATATACAGTCACCGTAGTCCAATAGTCTCTTTAAAAAGGGACGTGTTAAGTGTTCTTAGTCCGTGGTTTCTTCACAGAGTCCCAGTCACCTCCGTTCGAATCTGTTCCAGTGTCCGTGTTGGTGGGTCCGTTGCTGCACACTGACTCCAATTATACCACGTCTCTCCTTTTCCCTGTCGTCGAACCGCGTGGGACGTCCTCTCCACCACTCTGTAGGGTCCTGTCCATCTGGGCTCCGACCACTTTCTCTTGATGACCTTTAGCAGAACCCTCTCCGCGACTGAAGGTATCAGTGTTTCCCCTTTTCTGTTGGGACTTGTGACCTTTTGTGAAAAATCTGACTCCAGAGCCATTAGTTTATCATAATAAAGCTTGCATCCCATTGAACTTACCTCATTCTTCGTAGTCTGAATTCCGGCTCCCGGTCCTGGAAACTGGTGCCCCGTTTGTAGTTCATATGGAGTAAATCCTGTCACAGAACTTACCGAGCTCCTTATTGACATTAATGCCAGGGGCAACGCATCCACCCAATTTAGTTTGGTCCGTGCCTGTACTTTCCCGATCTTACCTTTTATTGTTTGGTTCATCCTCTCCACTTTCCCTTGGGATTGTGGATGGTACACCGTTCCAAAGGCATGTTTCAATCCCAACATTGCTTCTACCTCCTTTAGATCGTTTTTCTTAAAATGACTTCCATTATCGGACCTAATTTTTCTAGGAAATCTGTGTCTCGGAATATACTGGTTGATCAGGAATTTACATACCGTCCTTGCATCTTCTCTTTTGGCAGGGATTGCCTCCGGCCACCCTGTGAACACATCTACTGCCACTAAGAGATATCGATAGCCACTTACCCTCTCAATCATGTCCGTATAATCAAGTACAATTTCCTGCCCTGGTAACTTAGGTAACGGGAACTGTCCTTCATGTGGCTTTACAGTCGCCTTGACATTGAAAGTTATACATACCTCACACTCTCTAATATGGTTCTCCACCATCGCCGGCAGGAAGGGGTGCCACCAATGTATCAAGTACCTTATCATCTGCTTCTTTCCACAGTGTGTTAGCCCATGCGCCTCCTCGAGGAGGGGTTTCATGAGTCCAGATGGTAAAACTGGCCTCGCGTCTATCGATCTCCATAGTCCTTGATCCTCGGTTGCCCCCCTTTCCTCCCATACCATCCATTCCTGAGGTGATGCCTTTGCTTGTTCCTGTATTATTACTTCTACCCTACATGGTGGTAATAAGTCATGTGCTGTTCTGTCTGCCTGTATCATAATAAACAGAGGGCCGTATCCTGCTGCCCTTTTAGCGGCCATGTCCGCTTCCTGATTTCCCCGAGCCACCATCGTATCTGTTCTATCATGTCCTTTACATTTAAGAACTGCTAATGCCCTTGGTTTCAGGAGGGCCTCAGCCAGTTTCCTAACATCCTTCTCGTGTTTAATTGGGGTCATTGCTGCTGTTAAAAACCCACTTCTAATCCATTGACTGAGCTCAACCTGTATTGTCCCTACCACATATGCCGAGTCTGTATATATATATTGACCTCCTTCCCTTCTGCCCATTCTAATGCTGCTATCATTCCCTGTAGTTCTGCGAGTTGTGCTGACTCCTTTCCTCTCACTGTCCCTGCAATGATTTCTTCAAATCCTCCTGTAGTTTTTCGTACCACCGCATAGGCAGCTTTCAATCCATCTGTGGGGTGTCTGTAACAGCACCCATCTGTAAACAAGGTTTCATCTGGTTCTCTTAAGGGTGTAGCCTGTAAGTCAGGTCTTATTTTAATATCCTTTACTACCCTCTTCTCACAACAGTGTGGTTCTCCCTCTCCCATATTGTCTGCCATGTTAATGCCTTCATGGGTAAACGTAACATTTGGAGCATTCAGGATCTTTTCTAGTCTCGTCTGCCTTAGCGAAGTCATTGTAAATGCTGTCGAGCTCACAAATGCTACAATACTATGTGTTGTTAATACCGTCAGGCCATGTCCCATTACTATGTGTGCCACCTTTTGTAGAATCTTTGCTACTCCCGCTGCATGTCTCGTACATGGTGGGTGTCTGTCTTCCGTCGGGTCTAGTGTGATACTCACATACATGAGCACACATCTTCCCCCCCCCCTTTTTTCTGAAAAAGAACACCATCAATTGTGTGTGCTTTTTCAGAAACATCCAGAAAGAAAGGTAGTTTATCATTTGGAATCGCCATTCAATAGAATAAAACTCATCTCAGCCTGTGCAGTCCAATCAAGTGTAGCTCCCAGATTCCTCATCCCCTGCTCATTCACCAAAGTTCGCAGTGGATGTGTCAACTCACCATACGATGGGATAAACTGCCTACTATAACCTGACAAACCCAAAAACGAAAGCATTTCCTTAACTGTCTTTGGTTTTGGATGATGTAGTATCACTGTTCGATGTGCAGGGGAAATCCCTGTGCCTTTCGCTGAGACCATTCTACCTAAAAAGGTAACCACCTGTCTGCAGCATTGCAGCTTTGAGCGAGAGACTTTAAAGCCTGCCTTGAACAGCTGCACTAGCAGGAGACAGGTGGCCTCCAAACAGGAAGTATGATCAGGTGCTGCTAATAGGATGTCATCTACATACTGGATCAGAACTACCCCACCTGGCAGTGCTAGCCCCCCCCACCCCCCCCCCAGCTGTTCTTTCAACACCTGATTGAAAATCCCTGGAGATAAGATAAAGCCCTGCGGAAGCCTAGTATACCGTAACTTTCTACCTCTATACGTGAACGAAAACACATCTCTTAATGGTTTTGCCAGCGGCAAGCAAAAGAAAGCATTCGCTAAATCTATGCAAGAGAACCACTTCTGGTTAGGGGTTAAAGCAGTCATGGCAGTATATGGGTTTGGTACTGAAACTGTGGGTGTTCTCACAATACCATTGATGCGCCTTAAATCATGGGCCATCCGATATTTGCCCGTGTCTTGTTTAGGAACAGGTAAGATGGGTGTATTCCAACTAGAACACGAATGTTCCAACACCCCTGAATACATAAGGCCATCAATGGTATCTGCCAAACCTTCCTCAGCTTCAGGTTTGTGGGGATACTGCATCTGCCAAATAGGGGTGTAATCTGACAGTTCGAAGGTTATGGGATCAACCTGCTGACAAAAACCCACATCTGCTGATCCCACTGACCACAGGTTCTCAGGGAGAGAATCTAGCATAGGGGCCGAGTCGGGGTGATCCATCTTCTCTCTACCATGAAAGCGTTCAATCTGTCTATGCTCAAGGAGGACTCGATCATATGTCGGGGACAAAATTCTGTATGCCTGACCAGATGAGGAGAACTGCACTGTCGGTATTTGGGTCTCGGACCAGTCACTTAGGGACATCAAGTTCTGACACATCGGTCCCAAATCTTTTGCCTGGTGAGTAGTGCCAATTGCAAGGGTGACATGAGGAATGGCCTCACCTGCCATCTCATACCATTCCAGCTATTCAGATGTCAGTGCTACCGTAGCAGCCACTCCCTCCTTTCCTACCACTATGTAGTCCGAATGAATCTCCCATTGCCTGCCCTCTACTTCTTCATAATGCTGATACATTTCATCCCCATCCCTATCGTAAAAGAGGGTCATATGGGGGGGGGTCCGAGGGAGGGGTATACGGGTGTAACGTCTGGATCAACGGCTTCCATTGATTATAAAGCTTTAGCAGCCCTCCCTTCTGTGGGTCCTCTGGTTCCAATAGCCCCCAGTAAATGTCAGCCCATTGTCCCTCAGATGCGGATCCTCCGGCTGCCGCCAACAACATCTGAGAACCGGAATGAAGTGTAGTTAATGAACAGTTCATAGAATATCCATTTGGAAAGGTGACCTCTATTCCGCTGGGTCCACAAAGGATCGATGCTCCGCACCTGACCAGTAGGTCTCTGCCCAAAAGATTAGTAGGTCACCTGGCTGACAAAATGTATTGATGTGTAAAAGTCTGTCCCGCCACAGAAGTGACTAGTGGTGTAGAAAACGGCAGATTTTCTGGTGTACCCGAGAACCCTATCAGCTGGACGCTAGAGGATGATGTTTTAGCTTGAAACTCAGCGCCAGTGAGTGTTGAAAATCTGGCTCCCGTATCCACTAAAAAGGATACTTCCATGTCCATTACTTTAATCTGCAGGAAAGGGTCTGCCAACCTAGCCTGCTCGTGGGTGCTCGGGCTCCGTCACTGTGGGCAATATTGCTCCTCCTCTGTCAGCAAAGGGAATTGTCTCTTCGGAGCTAGAGCCGCATGGGGTGCCTGATGTACCGGGGGTGGCATTGATGATCTCTGGGGCTGGACCCAATGCTCATTTTGTGGTGGTCCATATCCCCTTCTCCCAGTGTCCTGAGGACCCCAAACTAGGGGGCAGTCTCTCTTCCAGTGTCCTGGCTGACCGCATACAAAACATACGGCTGGCTGCATTCGTGGAGCACCCCGACCTCTCCCTCTTACTCAGAATCCCCCCATTGGACCTCCCGTTCTGCCCACATAGGTGGGACCTGGTGCCCAATTTGGGGCCAGGTGCCAACTCGTATTATTCCCTTGTGGTGGCTGCGGTGGCTGCTGAATCATCTGGTTCGCATCCTTTGAGGGATTCTTTTTTGTCTCATTTGCCTTTTTCCAATTGAAGCTTAAGGAGTTGCACTTGTGCTGACTCCGTAGTTTGTTTGTCCTCCTTTTGCTTAGCCCTGTAACGTTTCATGTGATGGGTCAAATGTTTTTCCCATTGCTCACTCGAGCAGCCAGGAATATCAGGGTTATTCTCTAATGCCTCCCTAACTACAGCTGGCAGTCCGCTCGTTACTGCAGCCCTAAAGAGTGTAGTCTGCAAGGGATCTGTGGCTGGGTGTACTCCTGCTTTATCTGTCCAACTCTCCTTACACTGACTCAAAAATGTCGAGATCTCCTCATCCTCCTTTATGGAAAAGGTCAGGGACTGCATGACACCGGGGGGAACGGGAAACTTATCCCGCATTGCCCCTCCTACTGCCGTAGCATGTTTGGCAAATGGCTCGGCATCGAGGCACCTAGTGATTCCTGTGATCATTTCTACCTGCTGTATCTCCCACAGCCCAAGCTGTTTCCCCAATAATGCTCTCCAATCCCCTATGGCTATCTTATGTCCTATCGTATATTGGCAGAACTTTCCCATCCACGCTCCACCTCACTCAGTCAGAGGTGGCATTTTGTCCAAAATACAATTCATGTCGGTGAATGAGAAGGGTTGATACCTTTCCCCAATTTGCAGACCCTTATAAATTAGCGGCATTTGTCTATACCTTTCTGGAAACCGTACTTCCTCCCTGTCCCGCAACGCATATCCCAAAGGGGAGCGAGGTTTCTCCTGACCCTGTCTTCTGTGTGTGATCATGCTTCCCCTGATCGTGACTGGCTGTTCCTCCTCTTCACTCTCAACACTCACACTAGCTATTTCATTTTCCTCGTTCTGCTCTCTCTCCCGCTCCCATCTGACACTCGCTGGGTCATTTCCCTTCCTATTCTCCTCTTCTTGTCCCAGCTCTCTCTCATCTGTTTTTCCCAAGCCCCTACTATTTTCCCTTACTGCACATATATCGTTCTGTATTTCGTGCACCCATTCCTTTGTTTCCTCCACTCTCTCCTGCGCAACTTTCTTAAGTCTCTCCTTCGCCTCATGTAGTTCTGGACCTGTTAACTCAGTGACGTTCACTATTCCCTCACTTATCTGCATCATTGGCATCTGGGGAATAGGATAAGGTGGTGGCAATGTCTCTGGTAACTTTGGATATAGCGGGGCTGACGTCTTAACCTCCCCCGTTTTCTCCTTTGTGATATGGGATCCCTTTTTAATATCATGTTGAAGGTTTGCTTCCACAGCCATGCAAGCCAATGTCATATTGTGTAAATCTGCCCTTCTCTGTTCCTTTGCTTCCTTCTGCTGTTTAAGCCTTCTTCTATTCCATATAGATCCTTGTCCCTTTGCCTCATGTTCCTGTACCTCCTTGGCCGCTTCCCTCTCTGCTTCTCCTAAGTACATTACCAGCCGGATTTTTTCAAACCCTCGTGGTACCTTCCCCTGACTCTGCAGCTCTTTCCATATCTGTTCGTACCGTGCCATAGCCTGTACCTCCTCTCCCTTCGGTAATCCTCCCAGTAATTGATTCCTTGTTTTTTCCCACTGTCGGTTTACAGCTGGGGGAACCCATCTGTCTTCCCCGAACTCTTGCCCTACATCCCTAATTGCTCCTTCCGATTTTTAACCCTTTAGACTTCGTACTTCACTGGGTCTCTCCCATGGTAGGATTTTGCCACCCCGCAATCTACTTCGCCCCTTCCCACGTTATAATAAACACCAGCGGCACACTGTACACAATCCTTAAACAAATACTTATTATAAACTATTATGATACACTACACGATTCTTAAACAGATACTTATTATATACTATAGAAACAAATAACTATAACACAATACACCTTATACAGATACTTATTATACACTACTATGGTACACGATCCTTAATCAAATACTTATTGTACACTATTATGATACACTATTCTTAACCAAATACTTATTATACACTGTAGAAACAAATAACTATCACAATACACCTTATTCTATTTGGCCAAGTGTCTAAACCTATATCTCGAGATCGCTACGAGGGGACTATAACCCCGTTCTACTAGGGGGACTCTAACCCCCTTTTTCTACAGGGGACTCTAACCCCGTTCTACTAGGGGGAGTCTAACCCCCTTTTCTTGCAGGGGACTCTAACCCCCACTTCTTACAGGGGACTCTAACCCCAGTTCCTTACAGGGGACTCTAACACCCGTTTCTTGCAGGGGACTCTTACCCCTGAAGCTTTATTCTTTGGCTTTAACTAGGACTTTTGCAGAGTAGTGACAACACACAATTTTATCGTTACCAATAGCAGAACTTCGTTTAAACAGGCGTCTGCTTACCTCCTTTTGTTGAATGGCCACTTGTTGTTATCACCACACCACAATCGACCGGTGTTTCATATCTTTTTCTTCCGTCACTTCTCCATCTTCATCACGTTGGGGTCACCAAATTGTCGGACTCTGGCTTTACCTTACTCTTAATTTAGTCTATGTGTGGTCTGAGTCCAGCGTGTTCTTTGAATGAAGTGATAGGAGAAGGTATTCGGTTCAACAGTCAATTTATTACACAGCACAAGAATAAAACTTATCAGAGCTCTGGGTCAATCGTTAGTTCATAGGTCACCTGCACAGTGAGCTATTCCCCAAGACTGACTCCTATTGTCCAGTTGGCTCAGTTTATATAGATCAACCTTATCATACAGAACAAAAGTTGGCTTCCTTTGCTAGATTTCATTATCATACAGAACAAAAGTTGTCTTCCTTTGCTAGATCTTTTTGCATAAGGGTTATCACAAGTCATCTCCTGTTTTGCAGATATCTGGGGTGTAGCACTCCCATCTTAATCCTCCAAGCCAGACTATCCTGTTGATTGGATCAGAAATTAATTCATCCCCAGATATTTCTAATCACCATTCTGTCCCTGTCTGGCCAACTTCTGCTGTTCTCTTTAACACCTCCTCCTGCCTTAATCTTCCTCCTAGACTGGTTATCCATTCCCTTTGTTTCTTGCAGGCCATTCTTTGTTCTGGTCTGGCCTGTGTCTCCTGTGCTACTCACCACCTCCTTCAGTTTGAGCATTCCTCCTAAATCGTTTTATGCATTTCCTCTCCCTGTATTTGGGAGCAGACAATTTTGCTCAGCCAACTTTGCTCCATGCTGTGATTGCCACTTAATCACATTCCTCTTTTCCCCTGAACCCTGCAGTAAATATAAACTTATTAATTAATCATTTCTTTCATAATGTTTTAACCCCTAGATTCCAACAGTTCCCACAAAAAATGTGCCCTCAGATCATCTTTAAATCTTTCCCTTCTCACTTTAAACCTATGCCCTTTGGTTTTAGACTCCCCTATCCTGAGATAAAGATGATGGCTCTTTATGACCCCTGGAATGTTATAAACATCTACAGTAGTCCCACCCCTCAGTCATCTGTCCGTCTATGAAAACAATCATAGACTATCCAATATCTCCTTGTAAGAAAAAGCCTTCCACTCCTGGCACATTAGCTCCAGCGAATCTCTTCTGTGCTCTTTCAAATGCTACTATATTCTTTTAATTGTGTGATGACCAGAATTGCTCAAATGTGTCGAGCTGGAACATGGTGTGATAATTATTCTATTGATTACCCCTACCTAAATCCTTCTTCACCAGGTGAGCCATGACTTTCAAGCATCTTGTACTCTTAAGGTCCCTTTCAACATCAACACTTCACTGGTATTTACTGTACTTATGGCATTTGACAAATGCTGCATAAGAGATTGGTGCATGACATAAGAGGGCATGGTATTAAGGAAGCATGTTCTCATGGAAAATAGCTATCACATGGAAAACGAGATGCTGTGTAAATGGATCTTTCTAAGGCTGGTAGCATGTAACAAAACAATGGTTAGACCATGCTTTTTGCATATGGTTCAGGTGTCCACTCTACAGGAGGAATCTGGTTGCAATAGAGTGCAGATGAGACTCATCAGGATGATACCTGGAATGGAGGTCTGTAGTTACAAGGAGAAATTGGATATGGTGAGTGCATTCTCACTGGAACAGAGGAGGTTGAAGGATGATGTATGCAGATTAGCAAAATTATGGACAGTTTTTTTTTCTCCCAGAGCAGAGGAGATGAAAACTCATAGGGAAAAGCCTTAAGAGAGGAAGAATTTAAAGGAGAGCTGGGGTATACATTTTTCACACATAGAATGGTGAATATTCAGAACAAACTGTCTAAGCAGGTTATGGAGGTAGATACTATTACATTTTAAAAAGTATTTGAAGATATATTTGGATGGAGGAATATGGGTCTAATGTGGATCTCATTTGCTGCATGACTGATGTGGGTAAAAGACACATACATGATTAATATAAGTGCACTGGAGAAACTCAGCAGGTCGCACAACATCCATAAGAAGTAAAGGGTAGCCAATCTCTCAGGAAAGTTCCTATCAAGAGCCAAGGCCCAAAACATTGGTTACCCTTTTACTTCCTATGGATGCTATTTGATCACCTGAGTTTCTCTGGCAATTTTGTGTACTGCACTCAATCCTAGCATCTGCAGACTTCCTTGTTTAACTGAATAACACAAGGCCTTCTTAGTTCCATTTGCCATTTGGGAACTACTTCACCTGAAAACAATAACAGTTCAATTCAAGCAATGTTGATATTTTGTTTAATTTGTATTTGAAAAGTCACAACTAATTTATCCATTTTTTTTAGGATGTTTTACTTTGGGGTGTAATCGACAAACACAAATAACTCAGTCATGAAAATCCCACTTTTTGTTGCAATCTGTACCCACATAAACTGATAATAACTTTTAATGAAGCACTTGCAAAGCTAATTGGCAGCAATGGCATCTGCACTGCCCTACATTGACACATGAAAAAAATCTGAACTCCTCACACAGAAACAATACCAGTTCTTTGGAGAACAGAGTTAGGTTATGCCTCTACTTAATATGAGAAAGTTAATAAGGAATTTGTCCTGATGACTGAATAGAGAAATTAAATAATTTAAATGGAATAATTTAAATGGAATAATATGTCGTAAAATCACAGATAGTGGTAAGAACTGGTGATTTCAACTTTTTTCATATTGACTTGTATTCCCAGAGGACAAAGGGATTGAACAGGGTTGGGCTGCCTCATAATAATTTTGAAAATGTGGTAAACGTAGTCTCCCTAACTCATATTTCCAAGTTAATTTATTCAAAGCTACTCTCGAAAATTTACCCCTCCATAAAAACTCCCTAACTATTTTATTCAAATCTCGAAAAAAAATTATTAAGTAAATACAGAATAGATTGAAACAAATATTATATACGTGGAAAGATATTCATCTTAATTGTATTTATCCTTCCCATTAAATTAATAGGTAAATCTTTCCATTTAATCAAATCAGTTTTAATTTTTTTCATTAAAGGAGCATAATTTAATTTATATAAAGATTGATAATTAACATTCAAAATTATACCCAGATATTTAATTCGATCAGTCCACTTCAAATTAATAATATTCTTATAATCTTATATCCTTCTTATATTCTTATATCCAGAAAGACATCCATATTGTATTAAACATTCCTTCAAATGCAAAAGTGACTGAGCTGGGTTTATTAAATACACCAATACATCATCAGCAAATAAATTAATTTATACTCCTCATCTAAAACTTTCATACCTTGTATCTGTGTATTTCATCTTATCATCTGTGCTAAAGGTTCAATCACTAACGCAAACAAAGCTGGTGATAAAGGACAACCTTGACGAGTTGATTGAGTTAATTTAAAAGATTCTGAAATCAAACCATTCATCAATACTCTAGCTACCAGTTTACTATATAAAGCCCTAATCCAACCAATAAAAGGACCAAACTTAAATTTCTCCAAAACTTTAAACAAAAAATTCCATTCAACTCTATCAAATGCTTTTTCTGCATCTAAAGATATCACCATCGGGTGATCTAAAGATTGTCGAAATCTATTAATCAAACTAATCACGCGCAAAATGTTATCTGAAGCATATCTATTCTTTATAAAACCTGTTTGATCAATATGAATCAACTTTGGTAAAACTTTAGCCAATCTATTCGCTAATATTTTAGCTATTATTTTATAATCTACATTTAACAATGAAATTGGTCTATATGAAGATACTTTCAAAGGATCTCTATCTTTTTTAGGAATTACTGTAATTAAAGCACTAGAACAAGACTCAGGTAATTCATAATTTTCTCCATATTGATGTAATACATCCCCAAACACTGTAGATAAATCATCATTAAAAATTTTATAAAATTTAACCAAAAATCCATCATCACCAGGTGATTTACCATTCGGCATTTCCAGCATAGCCATTTTAATTTCCAAATCAGTAAATGGTTCTTCTAACTCCTGTATATCTTCATCCTCTAATATCGGTAAATTCAACTGTGATAAAAAAAAAGATCAATCGATCCAGTTTCCTATTTTCCTTCAGATATATATAACTTTTTATAAAATGAATAAATTTCATCATTAATCTCATGAGGTTTATAAGTAGTAAGAGAATTCCATCTAACAGCATTAATAGTCCTTGAAACCTGTTCTTTCTTTAATTGCCATGCCAATACCTTATGTCACACATGTCAAACTCTGGCCCGCGGGCCAAATTTGGCCCGCGATATAATTATATTTGGCCCACAAGAACATTTCAAAAATGTATTAGAGGTGGCCCGCTGGCCGCCGCGCCGGTATAGCGCATGCAGAGTAATACAACAAATCCCAGAATGCATTGGCGTCAGCCTGCTAATCGCCCCCACCTCCTCTGTTTACGTTGCAGGGTCTCATTGTGGACTCTGGTTTTGGGGCCTGGCCGGTGTCAGGGGAAGCCAAGGCCGCTTCCCAGCGCCCGGAACCGAAGGCCTCGGGCCTGACCTCGCCAGGACCTTTGCCCACTCCCCCTCCCTGCCGCAGGCCGACCCGCGACTCACGGTGACGGGGCCGCTGATCCACCGAGATGCCGCCCTGAAGCGAGAGCCGATGCCCCCGCACTGTCGTTGTCCAACACGATCGCTCGCAAACCCCGCCCTCCCGCACACAGGCCTGAGTAAGGATTATGAACTTTAATCTCAGGATAAAACGATCTTCCAATAGTTTCATGTCACAGTGATAAATATATTTCTGGTAAAAAATGGTCCTGCACCTGGATACAAGCTCATTAGGCATAAAACTTGAAAAGTGTGTAAATCAAAGGATACCTGTACCAATGGAAAAAGGGCATGGCAAATAACCCTGCTAGAGTTCATGCCCACAATCAGTCACCCATTTGATTGTTTCAGGAATCATGTTATTCTCCCACATTCTCAATAGCCCTCAGATTTTACTATTTGACAGCACACTAGCAACATTTGACAAATCCTCTATAGAGAAATATTATTTATTGAATATTTTATTTCTCATTTGTTAATGCTTCTAGAAAGAGTTTATCCAAAACTATTATTAAACATTTATTTTAATAAGAAAAAGTTTAACATTACATATGTTGAAAGAAGAGAAAACATGCAGATGTTGTTGAAAATTTTCAATAAATATTTAGTTCGGCCCTCGACTTAGTCCAAGTTTTTAATTTTGGCCCTCCGTGAATTTGAGTTTGACACCCCTGCCTTATGTGCTTTCTCTCCCCATTCGTAATACCGTTGTTTAGTCCTATGAATCACACATTCAAATTGATAAGATTGCAAATTATTATATTTCAATTTCAGCCTAGATAATTCTATTTTCTGATTTTCTGTAGCATCTTTCTAAAATTCCTTTTCTAATTCATCGATCTGTTTCTCTAATTCAAGACTCTGATTTAATCGATTCTTTTTTATTTTAGAAGTATAACTAATTATTTGTCCTCTCAAATAGGCTTTCATAGCAACCCATAATACAAACTTACTTTGAACAGAATTAGAAATTTCCTTTAAAAAAAATTAATTTGTTTTTTCAAAAAATCAATAAATTCCATATTTTTAACAACATTGTATTAAATCTCCAATGATAAGCTATTTGAATTTTCTCAGAAATTTCATATGTAAAATATAACAGAGAATGATCTGAAATTCACCCTACTTTTATATTCCACTTGCTGTATTTTCCCTTGTAAATGTGCTGATACTAAAAAGAAGTCAATCCTTGAAAACGATTCATGTCTAGATGAATAAAAGGAAAAATCTTTCTCTGCCAGATTAGGACATCTCCAAATATCTACTAAATTAAGATCTTTCATCAACGCTTGGACCTGGATTGCCAACTTGGATTTTTTAACTTTCTTCGGAGATTTATCTAATAAAAGTTCCAAAACACAATTAAAATCACCACCAACTAAAATATTATCATTAGCCTGACCCATGCATAAAAATGCATCTGAAATAAATATTTCATCATCTTCATTTGGGGCATAAATATTAAGTAAAATCCAAGATTCACTAAAAATCTTACAATTCAATTTAAGAATACATCCTGCCTTTTCCTCCATTGATTGTAATTCAAAAGATAAATTTTTATGTATCAAAATTGCTACACCTTTAGCTCTAGAATTAAATGAAGAAGAATATACATGCCCAACCCAGTCCCTTTTTAATTTCACGCTTTCTTCACATTCAAATGTGTTTCTTGTAAAAAGACAATATCAATTTTCATTTTCTTAATATACGCAAAGACTCACTTACGTTTAATCTGACTATTTAATCCTCAAACATTAAAAGTAGCAAACCTTAACTTTGACATATCTACTATTATTACTAAATACCAATAATATCTTTATACAAAAACTCAAATCAACGTATATAGGCCCTCCAATAGAAAAAAATTACAAATTAAAAACTAAATAAAATGAAAATAAAATTTAAAAAAATAATTTAAAAAGAAGAAAATCCCCCCTAAAATAAAACTACCCAAAGGTAGTAATCCCCTAAACAAAAATTGGGTGTGGATCACCCACCAGTGGCTGATGACTAGTAAAGAACTTAGTGCAAATCTCCCCCTCCCCAGACAAACAATCAATAACATCAAAATATCATAATAACAAAAGAAAAAATAGAATAAGAAAATTCGTCTTTTCATCCAGAAGATTCCAATCTCGAAGATCCTATTTCAGAAGGAGGTGGACTCTTTCTATTTCCATTTTTCCCACTTCTGCCATTTCTTCTGTTTCCAGAGCTACCAGATTTTTCTTTTGGAGATCATGGTGGACTATGTCTTTGTCCTCTTATATCTAGCAATGAATCAGCAAAAATAATTGCTTCACGATCAGTCTCAAAAAACCGAAATTGATAGTCTCCGTAAAAGACCTTCAACACTGCAGGGTAATGAAAAGTAGACTTGTAACCTTTACGCCTCAAAACTTCTTTAATTAGATTAAATCGACATCGACGTTGAATGACATCTTGACTCAGATCAGGATAAAAAAAAGACTCTTCTATTCTGAATCAATAATGGGGTTTGTCGTTGTCTCGGATTTTGAACTGCAAGTCGAAGTATTGCTTCTCTATCCAAATAACTCAAACATCGAATTATTACTGGTCTTGGTGGTTGACCAGCTGAGGGTGTTCTTCTTAAAGCTCTATGGGCTCTTTCCAGTACCAATTCCCCCAGAGAAAAATTCTTGCTCTAATATTTGCGGAATCCAGTCTTTAAAGAAATGAAGAGGATCTTATCCTTCTATACCTTCTGGCAAACCAACAATTTTTATTATTCCTTCTGCTTTGATTCTCCAAATAATCTGTTTTTCTTTCTAGCTCCTTCTCATGTTCTACTAATTCTATGATTGATTTTTACACCTTCAACACTTTTTCTGTGTTAGAAGTCACTTGTTGTTTACAGTAAAAAAAAGCAGCCTGAATTTTTTTTAAATTCTTCATAAGATGCATCCACACGTGTCTTAACCACATTTAATTCTAAACATACCAGCATTCATTTGAGCCATTTCATTCATTTGAGATGTCAACAACATTTTATAACAGCTTGAATAACTGATTCAGTAAAGCTCAGCTCTGCTCTCTCTGACATAGTGGCAGAACAAGGTAACTGCAGCTCCTGCTGCAACTCAACAGGAGGCATTTTGAAAGTTTTACTGCGGGTCTGGACTCCCAGCGATGGCACCTCGACTTCCTCAGGGGGTCGCCGCTGGTCTGCCTCCCCCACTTATCTCATTGTTTTTTCATCAATTCACGAAGAAAAACGATTTCTTCAGATTGAAATGCTACCTGATGCATTTCCAACAATGGAGTCGTCTTCCTGTGTGCTCCCTCCATTGAAATCGAAAGGCTTTCCAAATCGGGGTCCACTTCTTGGTAACACGCACCTTCTTCCGGAGAACGGGTAATTCCAGCACCATCCTTCATTTGGTGAGTAAACAGGTTTTTTTTCAGCCCCCACAGGCAATCTTTGGGGTTTAGACAATGAAGATTTTGAGCTTGGGGCTGTATCAAGTCGTTGAGGCCCCAAATCTTCAGCACTTTGAAAATGTAACTTCTTATGAACTTGAGGTTTAGTCTTTTTACCATTAGTGGCCATAATAATTCCTTAATACTTTAAACTAAAATTGAAAAAGTTTAAACTTGAAAACAATGGGTAAAAAAACAAGTATTTAAAAGTCTGGCCAGGGAGGTCGAGATTGCACGTCTAGACTCTATGCCATCTTGCCACCCCCCCCCCCCCCCAAATCCTGAAATTATTAATCCATTGTTTAGGCATTGAACTCTGAAATATCAATAATGAAGATCCAGGGACTGTGAGCAAATTGTAATGAGCCGTAGGCTATGCTGGTTCTCCACGGATCATCAACATTCTTGTTAGAGTAATTTGATCAAACTCTCACTTTTAATTCTTGCATAATGCTGTTCAAATGGCATTGTTGGAAAAATGCTCGAGATGATTGGAGAGACTGCCAAGGAGCTCTCTGCTTGGATAATACAACACAAATGAAGTACATTGGGCACAGCCTCCATTTCCAGCAAATCCCCTTGTGTGCTCATGTTCCTGTGAAGGAAAAAAAGATGATCTCTGCTTGAGTATGAAAATTGTGTTTCTAATACAGCAGTGAGCCTCAAACTGTGAAATGTTGCAGGGATCAGCAGCCGCAACCTGGAATGATGCTAAGGCAAGGAGGCTGAGCGTGACTGTGAACGTGATCACTGTGGGCAAAGCACTTCAAACATACTGGGAGCCTGCAATCTGTGGTGTCAAATTTCAGTGAAATCACAAACAATGCAGACTGAATGTTAGCCCTTTGAAATGCACACCTTCATGGAAACTATGTGTGTTGTACCATTGTTAACATAATTTAGGGGAGTGTCAAGATATTAAAGATATGCCTGCACAATCAAAAAAATCAAGAAGGCAAAAGATCATGAGTCCTCATTCCTATCACCCATGAAGATGCTCCAAAACGAATATAAAATTACACGGCTCCGAGTTAAGCCAATTTTCAACTGCAGTAAAAATGTTCAAAATCTCATTTACTCGAATTTAGTTCATACACAAATCAAAGGGAATCGATAACTCAATCAGTGCATTCACGTTTGAAGTTTGGGCATGTTAATGGATAACGTTAATTCATGTCCTGGATGATTACCAGTTATCTCCTTCGCTATGTTGGCAAAAGCAAATCCATATATACAGTAAAATCACTTTTATCTGGAATTCAAGCAACCAACAAAAATATTCATGGAAAATAATCAGGTAAAAATATGGGAGTTTAAAATAGGCGCTCCCTTAACAGTTAGTTCACCAATCACACAACATGTAATCTCAAGAAACCAGAAAATTCACTCATACAGCATCCCCCAATTACCATAGGTGCTGATACCAGGGGTCTTACCATATATTGAATAGAGCTAACAAAAACTAGGCATATTTTTAACAATGAAAACCAATGTCAAAAAGTTCAGATGGTCCTGGGAGAAACATTCACATGCATTTTAAAATCCACTGAAAATTGAAAGAAATCAAAGTTTTATCTTGCTTTTTTTAATTATGATGTTTTCTATTTCAAATTATTGTTCTCTGATTTACTTGCAAACATGAGAAGCTAAAGGGACTCAGCAGGACAAGCAGCATCCATCAGTTAGCATTTTGAGCCAGGGCCCAGTCTCTGGACCAAAGTTTTAAGAGGAGAAAGCAAGCACAAAAATGAAGGAGGAAAGAGGTGAAAGAGCACTGAACAAATATAAGTGGGAGAGGTGGAAAGGTTGTTTGGGAAGGAACCACAAAAGAGGGGAGGTTGGAAAGAAAAATGAGAACAGGAGCAGATAAAGAACATATCCAAACCAAGAAGAGTATGGTAACTTGCCTAAATGACTACCAACTAGTGGCACTCACATCCACAGTGGTGGTGTTTTGAGAGGCTGCTATTGAAGCATATCGGCTCCTGTCAGAGCAATGACATGTATCCGTTCCAATTTCCCTACAGCAGCAACAGATCTATGGCAGATGCCATCTCACTGGCTCTACACAAAAGCCTGGAACATCTGGAGAGCAAAGACGCACACATCAGGATACTGTTTATCAACTACAGTTCGGCATTCAATGTCATTATCTCCTCAAAATTGATCAATAAACTCCAAGGCCTGTGCCTCAGTACCCCACTGTGTAATTGGATCCTGGATTTCTGCACCTCCAGACTTTAATCAGTGAGATTGACAAGAACATCTCCTCCGCAATCTCCATCAGTGCCAGAGCACCACACAGCTCCACTCACTTTACACCTATGACTGAGTTGCTCGCTATGACAATAGCACCATCTACTAATTTACTGATGATTCCACAGTAGTGGGTTGTATAAAAAGGGGCGATGGGTTAACATACAGGAGGGAGATTGAAAACTTGGCTGAATTGTGTACTAAGAGCTACCTCACACTCAACATCACCAAAACCAAGAAACTGGTTGTGAACTTTAGGAAGGGAAACCCAGAAGTGTATGATCCATTGATCATTCTGGGATCTTAGGTGGAGAGGTTGAGCAAATTTAACAATATCTTGGAGGACCTTTTCTGGACCAAATATATTACTATCATTGTGAAGAAAGAAAACTTCCTCAGGAGTTTGCAGAGGTTTGGTATGACATGGAAAACATTGGCAAACTTGTACAGATGTGGATTGGAAAGTGTGCTGACCATCTACATCATGGCCTGGTATGGAGGCACCAATTACTGAGAGGAAAGCCCTGAAAAATGGTAGCGGACACAACCCCGTACAGCAGAGGCAAAATTCTCGGCACCAACGAGCATGGAACGCTGCCGCTGAACATGCTCTGTTCTCCCTGCTGCCATAAGGAAAGTGGTACTGGTACCACAACACTCATGCCACCAGGTTCAGGAACAGCTGCTACCCCTCCACCATCAGACTTCTCAACAACAAACTCAGAACCTCATTTAAGGAATCTTACCTTCCACATTTCTCATTACTCACTTTTTTTCTGTATTGCACAGTAAGTTTGTTTGCATTTTTATATACATATCTTTTTTTTTTCTTTTTTTTTTTTTTTTAAATTTTTTATTTTTCACACCATAAATCACAATAGCCATGATATACACTTTTTCTTTTCCACACATTTACAGTGACTTTTTCTATACATATCTTTTCTTGAGTTTTTTTTTTGCACTACTGATAAGTAGAAGTTCTGTCTCGCCCGCAGGAAAAAGAATCTCAGGGTTCTATGTGATGTCATTTATGTATTCTGGCAATCATTTTGATTTTCACAATCTGCAGTATTTTCCTTTTCCAATTCATAACTCTGTTCTGCCAGTTTCTTTCTTTTTTTCCTCTCTGTTCTGTTTTCATACGTCTCTTTGTATTTACGATTTCTCTGAGGAGATTAACGAGACTTTCCCCATCCTCTCTCACCAGAAACTGCCACCCTTTCTCCCTGTTACAGTTTCTTAGTCCCTTCCTCTTCAACAGAAAACAAATTTGATTTCTCCACAGCTGTTGTCTGGTCTGTTAAGTATTATCAGCATACTCTTGCTTAGTAAAATTATAGCTATTCTAACCTGAATAATTTTTTTGCTGGATCTTCCAGACCAAAATCTATTTATCTTAGGCTTAAACAGATTCAGTAACTGAAAGTTCTCTTTTGGGTAGAGAATTCTAAAGATGTATAATTTCCAAAGAAGCTTCTCATCTATGTCAAACTCTTGTTCTCAACTTTTGGATTCACAAGCCATGAGGAATAGCCTTGTTGTTGAATCAGTTGCTCCCTCCCTACGGCTCCTCCCTTGACTAACATAAATGTCACATCTATACCTTTTAACTTTTTCTCTTCTAACTTTAAACCTGCAACCCCAGTTTTGGACACCCCTTCCTTGAAAAAAAAAGACTGCAGCTCTTCACTTCACATGTATCTGCAGAAAAATGTCCAAATTTTTCCTGCCTCTCTTTGTCGTTCAAACCCTCTAGTCCTGGTAACATTCTTGTAAATATTTTCTGGAATCTTTCCAGCTTAATAGCATCCTTCTTTTTGGTTGTCTCACTAACATCATATAGAGTTGTAATATGATGTACCAACTCCTGTGCTCTATTCCTTGGTCGACGAAGGCAAGCAAGCCAAATGTCTTCTCACCATCCTGTCTTCCTCTCTCACGGCCTTCAGGAAATATGTACTTGTGCTCGTGGGTTTCTCTGTTCTACAACAGTCTCCAGGCCCCTACCATTTACTGTACAAGTCTTGCCCTAGTTTGACTTACCAAAATGCAACCCCACACTTATCTGAGTTAAATTTCATGGCCCAAACTGCAGAGTTGTGAGTGCAGGTCAATTCGTCATACAGACCAGTCTCCCCTCCATCAAATCAGTCTTCACCTCCTGCTGCCTCAGATAAACAGCCAACATCCTACCTTAGTCACACTCTCTTCTAACCCCACTTTAGGGCAGAAAATAGATGAGTTTGAAAACCAGCACCTCCAGTTTCAAGGTCAATTTCTTACCTTCTTTCATCAGGCTCTTGAAATTACTTCCAATTAGTGTAAGCTGATACCTTGTACTGTTTAACTGCATTTTTTCTCTTAACCCTATACTTTTGTCTTATGTGGCACTATACCTTGCTTTTGTGTTTGATTGTAAACCAATGTTTTTATTCTTGCGCTACCTGCAGTACAATGTAGAGATTCACTTGCCTGGATAGAACACAAAACAAAATTTTTCATTATATCTCAGTACATGTGACATTAAACAATTCAATTCAGTTCTGTAAATTGACCTATTCTGTTCACAGCCCTGGAGCTTCTGTTGAAATGAGCACAAGATTGAATTTTCATCACACTAATTTGAGAATGCTGCACAACTCCCAAAGATTATTTGTCTACATTTGAACTTTCACCTGGCGAATGGAAAGGATGGGGATAATGAAGGCAATATCTAGACCAGCCATTCTCAAAAGAGGATCCACAGCCTCCATGAGAGCCACAGCACATTTAAGTCTTGTTTTCATTTCACCTCACGCAACATAAATATTTCTTATGTTTGTTCATGGTCAATAGGGGAGAAGTGCTTAAGAAACCAAAACTGTATACTTCACAGGAAGGGGGACAGGGCCATAGCCAACAAAAAGGTGAGAATGGCTGATTTCAACATCACTTCTCTTGTTAAGCAGATGTTCTCTATCGGTTTGACTCTGAGGTGACTCTGCAGGAAATAAATTTGAACAGTATAGGGAGAGAGAAAAACATTGATGCACCATCAACAATCACAATAGACTGAAACTGTGAAACTGATAGGCTTTCATTAACTATAGATTGGAACAGTCGTCAACCTCATTGACTGATCAAGGCAAAGTGAAATGGGGAGCACGCGAAGGGCTATGGATAGGATCGGTCTCAGGAGGCGTGTCCAGCTAGCAACAGCCAATCATAGCATAACAGTGGTTTACCACAAATATATTGCAGAAGGTTGTAATCCTAGATTCATTATCTCTTCATAAAGAGATTAGGAAAGACAAATCTCCATTTTCTTTGCCTGATTGTCTCTGGATTGGGAAGGAGAAGGCTTTAAAGGATTATTGATTTATTTGAATGGGATGAATAATTACCATTTTCATTCAAGGAATTTAATTTACTTATTTATTAAGTGTAGCAGAAAATAGCTATAGGTGTAGAGTGGAGACAGTGAAAGGAGTACGAGGAATGATAAAGATGTCTGTGTACTCCATTTATACCAAATTTTGCAAACTAGCAACTAATTTTAACTGAGCCAAACACCATGTTTTGCTATCTCATTCTTTGAAAGTGTTCTCTACAGCAAAATATTGTTGCTGACAAGAAGTCTATTTTATAGCGCACAACTTCTTAATTGCTCTGGTAACTTTCAGCACTTTGAGTTTGGCATGTCATTGTGATCAAGAAAAAGCTTTAGTCTTTGGAGTGTGTGTGTGTGTGTGTGTGTGTGTGTGTGTGTGTGTGTGTGTGTGTGTGTGTGTGTGTGTGTGTGTGTGTGTGTGTGTGTGTGTGTGTGTGTGTGTGTGTGTGCGTGTGTGTGTGTGTGTGTGTGTGTGTGTGTGTGTGTGTGTGTTTATATAAAACGCTGTGCTCTTTGAATTTAAAGACAATGTAATGTAAATTGCATGTGTGTGCATGAGCGAAAATCCAAAGAACACAGCTTTTTACAAGCAGCAATAGAAATTCTACAAGACAAATGGTTACTTAAACAAAAGTTACTTTTAATTTTTTTAAACTTAAAAACAGGATCAAACTTTAACTTATCACTATCAACTTAACTTAACCCCTTTCTAATTCTAAGCACATGTGAATGTAATGTGTGTACAAGTTCAGAAAAGTTCTTTGATTCACAGAGGACAAAGGGACTGAACAGGGTGGAATTTATTAACAAAAATATTTCCTTGAATGGTATGTAGAAGGCCCCAGAGGAGAAGGGGTCACACTGTACATCTTACTGGGGAATGACACAAGGCAGGTGACTGAAGAGTCAATGGGACAAGTGACCATAATTCTGTTAGTTATAAAATGATTATGGAAAAAAAAGTGTACCCAAGTGAAAGTCCTAAATTATGGCAAGGTTAATTTTGATGGCAGTGCACAGTAACTGGCAAAGGTTGAGGCTGTTTGCAGATAAAGGAACATCTAAGATGTAGGGGGGCTTTTTAAAGTGAGAAAGGGAGAGTTCAGGCCACCATGCTTCAGTTACAGTAAAGAACAAGGCTAGCAGGTTTAAGGAACCTTGGCTGTCTAGGGAGTTTGGATAAAGTTTCAATAAAGTTGTGTTTGAATAAAATGGCAGTGCCCAGGATGAAGAGCCGGCCAATGCCACTTTCCCCATGGGCAACTCTCCCAGAGTGTCTCCCTACCCCTGCCTGATAAGAGACTTTCTCTTTATTAGTATATTATTAAGAATTAGTAAGGCTTTTTCTATAAACTCGGGGAGTGGGTGGTTAATTATGATGATGGCACAGTTAGTGCAGTGGTTAGTGCAACACTGTTACAGAGCCAATGACCATGGTTTGAATTTAAGTTTTGTATGTTACAGGAATTACTTGATTAAAGTGAACTTTACATAGTTAAAGTCTACAATACTGATTTTTTTGTTGTTGCAGCCTCAAAAAGCTACCGCAGAATTGAACTCTCCCCCCTCCCCTCTGTCACAGAGAGGAAACCTGTTTGCTCCTTTCTCTCTCTGCTTATAAAAACCAAAACTCCTCCCAAGGCTTCAAATCCAATCTTTGAAAGATCTTTATCTGCACTTGAGCCCAGCCTCTTCCATTTGCACCTGCTTTTGAAATTCTTTCCAAAGCAGTCCCATTGTGTCTGCAAAGTCATGGAGCTTGAATGTCTGGCTTCAGCAAAGCTCTTGCATTTTAAATGAGATGTGAACTGTAAATATCTGTTTGTGCAGTGACCTACACTGCACCCCCACAATCTATCTGTTTTAAAGACATATTTACATATGATATAATATATAACCCGTAACAACACACACACACACACACACATGCACACACACACACACACACACGCACGCACACACGCACGCATACACGCACGCACACACGCACGCACACACACATCCAGATGTGGGAGAAATAGAGGAGATGTGAGTAAGAGCATAGTCCTCTAATGTACATCTATATTATTCTTTTTAAAGTTTTCTTCCCTTCTATTTTATTTATGTATGTTGGCAAGTTACAATATGAATAATACTATCTGTCAGTGAATTCTGAATTCAATGGCTCTGTTCAGAAGGTTATTCCATATTTAATTGAAATATATTTAGCAGGATTGAGGAAAGATAAGGACTGAAAAGGAGAGAAAAAAACAGTTTAGACAACAAACAGATCATTCCATGCTGTCTCATTCAACGATAAATATAGTAAATGATAAAACCCTCAGAGGATTAACTCAATTATCAAATATCCATCCAACTTAAAACTGAATTCCAAATAATGTAATATTTGTTATTTAGTAAATCAAGCAAATATACAACCCAATGATCATTGTCAGAAGTAATAAAGAATCAGGCAAACACTTGATTCTTTGGTTGATGCTCTGTTAACAACGGATCTTGACTGACTCACATTGTGAGAAATTGGCAAACATATTGAATCATCCACTCGCATGGTTTGAAATAAAAGTGTGAAATTACCATAAATAACAACATCTCAATCAAATATTTAATTTTACGTTCAGAAAATGCACAGCAAGTCAGGCAGTGGATATGGATTTCAAAAACAATGGCTGACCATCTGAGTATTTCCAATGCTTTTCTGATTTTATCAAATTTCCAATTATTCTTTTTTTAAAACTTTATTTATAAGATATAAAATACAGATAAAAAATAAAACTAAAACCCTACAAAATACATAATATTCCCTCTACTATTCATCCCCCTCCCCCTTCCATCCTTCCCCCTACATCCCACCCCTAACTACCTCTATAAAAAGAGTCAAAAATATATGTCGGTTAGTTATCCATTGCTGTGGAGTGTGCCAAACCCTTAACATCTTCAAAAAAAAACTTTTAAGATATATCCAAACCTATACATTTCAAATATGGAGTCCACATTTTAATAAAGAAAGGAATAATTATTATGTAAATTATATGTTATCTTTTCCAAATAAATACTCATTATGCCATCTATGTATATTCAATTCAATATCATTCTTCTATGTGATTCCAATACATTTCCTGGCTACAGCCAAAGCCAGGTGAATAAACGCAATTTGAAATTTGTCCAATCTTAAACCTGTTGTTAAGGTTGTAATATAACCCGTTAATAAAAAGTTATGGATCAAGTGTTAATTCAAACTTGAACAAATCTTCCAAAAACTCCATAATTCTTTCCCAAAAGGGTTTAACTTTTTCACAAGTCCAAACTGAATGTAGAAAAGAACCACAACAAAAGCACAAAACTGAAGAACTAAAGACAATCTTTTTAACTTCTCGGGAGTAAAATGCAATTGATGCAAGAAATGATCATTGTCTAAACTATACCTCGCATTAATCAATTTAATTACACTATCTTCATACATAGTCATCCATTCTTCCTGAGATAATAAAATAGATAAATCCTTCTCCCATTTACTCTTTGTTTTATATAAATCTGGCTTAATAATTTTCTCTTGTAACAAAGCATACATTTCAGAGATCAACCCTTTTTTTTACACCATCAACAATTAAAATTTCAAATTTAGTTTGTCTCAGTAATATCAAATCATGTCCAAAATTATCCATTAATAAAGTACGCACTTGATAATATGCAAATAAAGAATTTGGCAATATCCCAAATTTTTTCTTAAGTCTAGTAAAAGAAAGAAACATACCTGCCTCAAAACAATCCTCCACAAGTTTAATACCCTTCAGATCCCAAGTTTTCAAATAATTATTATTCACTGAAAAAGGAATTATTTTATTCTGAAATAATGGAGTATTAGCTGAAATTTTACCTTTAGTTCCTATAATTTGATCTCTTTTATACCAAATCTCCATCAAATGTCTCAATACTGGTAACTTATACTTTTGTAAAAAATGGGGATTCTATTTATATATAAATTGATGTACATTAGCTTCAGAAATCTTTGCTAATTCAACTTTAGCCCATATGGGAGGTTGATCAATATCAAACATCCTATTAATAAAATTTTAATTGAGCAGCTTTATAATAATTCTGAAAATGTGGTAATTGGAGTCCGCTTAATGCATATTTCCATGTCAATTTTTGTAATGATACTCTAGATAATTTACTTTTCCATAAAAACAGCTGCACTGACTCATTTAGTTCTTTAAAAAAAAACATTTGGAAGTAAACAAGAAATAGATTGAAAAAGACATTGAATGTGTGGAAAAATATTCATTTTAATACAATTCACTTGCCCTATTAAAGTTAAAGGTAAATCCTTCCATCTATTCAGATCAAATTTGATTTTATTTAGTAAAGGTACATAGTTTATTTTATATAAACTTTGATAATCAACATCGACAATTACACCTAAATATTTAATTTTATTAGACCACCGGAATTGTGTAATCTGTTTACATTTTGGATAGTCCTCACCTGAAATTGGTAATATTTCACTTTTATCCCAATTAACTTTATAACCTGACATTTCTCTGTATAGTTCCAAATGATTTTGAAGTTTCCCCAAAGATTCTTTAGGATGTGTTAAATATATTAACACATCATCTGCAAACAAATTAATTTTATATTCATCCTCACCTACTCTAATTCCTTTAATATTAACATCTTGTCTAATAGCTTGAGCTGATGGTTCTATAACCCATGCAAATAAAGCTGGTGACAGAGGACAACCTTATCTAGTTGATCTAGTCTAATTAAATGAAGATGATATTTGTCCATTTGTCACCACCCTAGCTGATGAATTTTTATATAAAGCCTTCACCCAACCAGTAAAGAGTGGCCCAAATTTAAATCTTTCCAGCACTTTAAATAAAAAATTCCACTCCACTCAATCAAAGGCTTTTTCAGCATCTAATGCTACTATCATGGATGCTTTCTTGATGCATTGATTAATGTAATCAATTTAACAATATTATCAGCAGAATATCTATTCTTAATAAAACCTGCTTAATCTACACATATTAATTGTGGTAAACATTTAGCAAGTATATTAGCTAAAACTTGAGCCACTATTTTGTAATCTATATTTAATAAAGAAATCAGTCGATAAGAAGCCACTTTCAAAGGATCTGCTTTTTTTTTTGGAATAACAATAATTAATGCTCTAAAGAAGGACTCTGGAAATGAACCTATTTATGTGGCTTGCTTCAAAACATCCATAAATATGGGGAACAATAAATCATGAAATTCTTTATAAAACTCAAAAGTAAATAATCTTCTCCTGGCAATTTCCCACTTGACATAGTTTGTAATACTTCTTTAATTTCTAAATCAGTTTTAAAAAAACTATCAAATTCCTTCATATCCTTATCAATCAAAAGCGGTAAATCTAAATTAGCCAAAAAGGACTCAATCTGATTATTATCCTGAACCACCCCAGAAGTATATAATTCTTGATTTAAAAAAATGAAATTCATCATTAATCTCCTGGGGTTTAAAAGTAACCACCAAATTTTTCCTTATTGCGTTTATTATCCTAGAGACTTGTTCAGTCTTCAACTGCCATGCTAATACTTTATGAGCTCATTCACATAATTCATAATAATGCTGTTTAGACCTTTGTATTAATTTCTCATATTTATATGTTTGCAAAGTGTTATAATGTTATTTCAGTTTAGTTAAATAAGCCTTTTTATCTTCTGTCGAGTTCCGTGTAACTCCTTTTCAAAATGTTGACTCTCTGCCATATATTGCTTCTTAACTCTAGTCAAATAACTAATAATCTGACCCCTTAAAATATCCTTTTAAAGCATCCGATAGAGTAAATGTACTTTGTACTGAATTTATATTTGTTTGCAAAAAGAATATAATATGTTCCCTAATATAATTAATAAGCTCAGGTTGTTTTAATACCATCATATTAAATCTTCAGTGATATGCAATTTCAATGGTTTCTGAACAAACACAAGAAATTAATAATAAGGAATGATTGGACAAAATCTTACTTTTATATTCAGCATGAGTAATCCTACCTTGTAATAGTACCAATACTAAAAATAAATCAATTCTAGAAAAGAATCATGTCTCGCTGAATAAAAATGATGTCTTTCTCAGTCGGATTTAATGTCCTCCAAATTTCCACCAAATTTCATTAATATTGACAGTTGTTTAGTCATCTTTGTTTTCTTCAGAGTTTTTGGAGATTTATCCAATAAAGGATCCAAACAACAATTAAAATCATCACCTATTAAAACATTTCCATTCACCTGATTCAAATTTAAATTGTTTCAGTTACAAATTCTTTATCATCCACATTGGGAGCATGAACATTGATCAAAGTCCAAGCTTCTGAAAAAAATTACAATTAAAAATCAACACACTACCAGCATTGGCAGAAAATGTTTCCAACATAAAAGGTAACTCTTTATGTATTAAAATAGCTTTAGAATTAAAAGAAGATGCAATTACATGTCCTACTCTTTTCAACTTCAAATGTTCTTTTTCAGTCAAGTATGTTTCTTATAAGAAAGCAATATCAACTTACATCTTCTTTTTTTTAAACTTTATTAAAGATTTTATAACATGAATAAAATAGAAGATTACATTTAAAAAGAATAAAAGTAAGATAATAAAATTACAATACCACATTGGTAAACTAAATAAACTACCCCCCCCCAATAATTATTACACAACATTAATAACCTAACTTAAAATTAGTCTAACCCCCCCAAATAAAGAGTGAAGAGTTAATAAAGTGAATATTATATATAAGAAAAAAAACCACTTACAAAAAAAAGATAAAATATAACAAGTAAAGATACTAACAAAAAAAAGTTATCAATACTAAAATATCACACTTAAAAACATATTTAAAGCAAACTTAAATGCATATATTTAACAAATGGAGTCTACTTTAATCTATAAAAAGACATCCTATCCTGAATTGAAAAAGTTATCCTTTCCATGGTCAAACAGGATTTCATCTCCAAATGCCACCTATCTAAAGTTAATATATTTCTGTCTTTCCAAGTAAGTGCTATACATTTCTTGGCCACAACTAAAGCTAAATAGATAAAGGAAATCTGATAATCCTTTAAACCTAAATCAATTAGTGATTGCATATTCCCTAATAAAAATATATCAGGATCTAATACAAGACAGATATTATATAAACTATTAAGTATAGATTGAATACTTTTTCAAAACTGTTGCAATCGATTACAAAGCCAGACAGTGTGCAAAAAAGTATTAGCCGTCTGGTCACAACGAAAACAGCAATCCGACTTACTAAGGCCAAGCTTTTTTAGTTTCTCCGGTGTTAAATATAACTGATGTATAAAATTATAATTAATCATTGCTAATCTAGCATTAATAAATTTCCGAATACTATCCTGGCAAATTTCCATCCAGGCTTCTTCAGCTATTGTAAAACCTAAATCTTTTTCCCATTTCAACTTATCTTTATCCCAATCTTTTTTACTTTCAGTTTCTTGTAAAATACAATTCAAATCAGATATATAACCCTTTTTTGGTATTGAAAGTTCATATTCCTCAAAATTAGAATCAGGCAGTAAGATCATATGACGACCACATATTTGTTTTACAAAAGATCTTAATTGATAATATACAAATACAGAATTTCCACTAATACCAAATTTCCTTTGTAATTCATCAAAGGAAAAAAAAAACATCCCTCAGAAAAACAATCAGATAATTTTTTTATTCCCTTCCTTTCCCATTGTTTCAAGGTGATATTGGAAACTGTAAAAGGAACAAGTTGATTATTATATAATGGCAATCGTCCAGACCATTTATTTTTGAGCCCCAATTTGTTAAGTTTACTTGTCCATAGATTCAATAAGTGCTTCAATATTAAGTTCGTAATAAATTTTTATTCCATCGAAACAAAAACTCATGAGGAAATTTTTCTAAAATAACCGCCATTTCTACCTTTGCCCAGCTGGGCGGATCATCCATATTCATTAATGCACTAAGAAATTTAAATTGAGCTGCTTCATAATAATGCTGAAAATTCGGTAATCTTAAACCTCCAAATTGGAAATCCCACATCAACTTTCTCATTGCTACCCTCAGAAATTTTCCCTTCCATAAGAAGTCTTTAATTGCTTTATATAAATCCTTAAAAAAACTTTTGTTTAAAAAATAAGGAATTGATTGAAACAAATATTGTATTCGAGGAAAGATATTCATTTTTATAGTATTGATCCTCCCTAATAAACCCAAAGGTAAATCCTTCCACCTAATCAAATCTAATTTAATCCTTTTTATTAAAGGAAGATAATTAATTGAATATAAATCTTGAAATTCCGTATTAACATTAATTCCTAAATATTTAATTTGTGTAGTCCACTTCAAATTGGTAATACTTTTATATATTGAATAATCATCTTTACAAATTGATAGAATTTCACTTTTGGCCCAATTTACTTTATAACCAGATAATTGACCATAATTTTCTAAACATTCTTGAATTGCTGGTAAAGAAATACCCGGATCCACCAAGTATAATAAAACATCATCAGCAAATAAATTAATCTTATATTCCTCATTCAAAACTCTCATACCTTTAACATTTTTGTTTTGGCGTATTAATTGTGCCAAAGGTTTAATAACTATAGCGAATAAAGCAGGCGACAATGGGCATCCTTGTCTAGTAGACCTTGTTAAATTAAAAGATTCTGAAATCCGCCCATTGACAGCAATTCTAGCCTTCGGACTATTATATAAAGCCTTTATCAATCCAATAAATGAAGAACCAAAACAAAATTTCTCAAGTTAAACAAAAACTTCCATTCAACTCTATCAAAAGCCTTCTCTGCATCGAATGAAACCACTATTGGATCATTCATCTGAGATTTAGATTTGTTTATCAAAGTTATTAAACGCAAAATGTTATCTGACACATATCTATTTTTTATAAATCCCGTTTGGTCACTATGTATTATTTTAGGCAAATATTGAGTTAATCGATTAGCCATAACTTTAGCTACAATTTTATAATCTACATTTAACAGCGATATTGGTCTATAAGAAGAAACCTGTAAAGGATCTTTATCTTTTTTTGGTATAACTGTAATTATTGCATTAGAGCAAGACTCAGGTAAATGAAAAGTATTATAAATTTGTTGTAATACATCCTTATAAATAAGAGATATATCAGCATAAAAAGTTTTATAAAACTCTATAGAAAACCCATCTTCACCAGGTGCCTTTCCATTTGGCATATCTCTTATCGCCATTTCTATTTCATTTTCTGTAAAGGATTTATCTAACTCTTGTCTATCTTCTTGATTCAATTGTGGCAATTTAATATTTTTCAAAAAAGAATCTATAACATTTTCAGTTACATCTTTACATTCCGAACCTACATCTTAATGAAAACTCATTTCCGTTTAAGCGGGTGATTAATCCCTTTAACATTAAAAGTTGAAAAATTCAAATTAGCCATATCTCTATTATCCACTAGGAATGGCACCTCACACAGTCGTCAGCACAAATACAAATAAAAAAGGCTCCTTTAAAAATTAAAAATTAAAAAAAACCCAACAAGCAAAAAAACCCAAACAACAACACTAACAAAAAAAATTCAAACATAAATCCCCCCCTCCAAAAAACTACAATAAATGTAGTACCCCCCTCAATTGACCGGGTGTAGTCAATACCATTAGTGGCAGATGACATCGGAAGTATCAGTGTCATCCACCTCCCCCCAGTTGATCCTCACTGAAAAAAAAACGCATATTTCTAATATTTAACCCATTGATTCCAGTCCACGATTAACTTAATCATATTCTTCTATATCAATCAATCACTGAGATTCTGACACTTTCTTCCCATTCCCATTCCTGTTCTTCTTCTAAGATAACTTCACCATCGACTGCTTCTGTAAATCATGACTTGACCGATTATCTGACTAAGAATTAGCAAAAATTAATGCATCATAATCACTCTCAAAGAATTAAGCCTGATGATTCCCATTAAACACCTTCAATATTGCCGGATATCTAAAAACAAATTTATACCTTTACCTCCACAGTACAGCTTTAGCAGAATTAAATACTTTGTGTCTTCTAATTATATCTTGACTCAAATCAGCGTAAAAGAAAAGATGCTGGATAAGTGAATTTGCTGGTTGCCTGTGTGATGATATGTAATTACTCCACTAGACCTTGTATATAAAGCAGTCCAGAGTTACAGTCTAGCCTTCCAGGTTTGTCTTGCAGAGACAAGACCTCTTAGTGTATATATTAGTTTATTAAAGCTGTCTTATACTCGCACTGCTGTGCGAGTTATTGTCAGTACAGCCTGAGAATGAGTGTTAAGTGATTGGTGAACTAACAGCTAGGGGATGCCAATTTTAAACTTTTGTATTTTTTACCTATTTATTTTCTCCAATTTTTTTTTGCCAGTTGCTTGAATTCCAGATTTTACTGTATTGCAGTGCCATTCTCTCTCTCTGCCCCCCCCCCTCTTTTACCTTCATCTCTATCACACCTGTAGCATCTGTATCCCACAGCATTGAGCTGCCAGCAGTGCCCATCCCTCAGCTATATTTCTGTAATAGCTGCAATATCCTAATCCCATGTACTAATCCAAGCCCAAATTCACCGCCTGACTTGTCAGGCTTCTAGCTTGAAAAAAATGCAGATTAATCCACTGGCATCTCCAGGGGAGTGTGGGGGTGTGGACCGCACTAGGTGACACCACCAGAAGGCACCAAAATGACTGTCTATAAAATTCTTGTGCAGTGTTTCAGTAGAAATTTATTATTTTTTATAAAACTATCCCTATAGTTAGTTATAACAACAAAAATATTTTTTGTAAGCCCAACTTACTGTACCTACAAGGCTAAAACTTTATGCTGATTTACTTTTTGAATTTTCTAATGCACTCTGGTCAGAGCCATCATTATTACAGTGATACTTCGAATCACATGTTTCATCTGCACGCGCTGTTGTTTTTGTTGCTGCTGATGTTTTTATAGTCACTGCTTTTGTCAAATTTTCTAGTGTTTTGGCTCATTATTGTAGTAATTAGCATTTGTGAACCTATATTAATAACTCTCTTGACAATGAATTAGTATGATATTGTAAATTAAAGGTGTAATTTTAATTTTGCTAGTTTGTTATCTCACTACCATTGCATTACATTAAATGATATAGGGGAATTATGATTTACAAGTAACATTAGTGCAAAAAATATTACTAAGGATTTTGTATGGTCTGGTATGTGAAGAGGTCCATGGAGTGGGTGGAGGGGGGAAGTTGACACCATGAGTTATTGCACTGGGTGACACCAACCCTAGTGACCCAACTGGTCTAATAAGTCAGACAAATACACAAAAGTGTTGGAGAAATTTAGCACGTCATGCAGAATCCATGGAATGCAATAGACAGTCGATATTTTGGCCTCGAACCCTTCATCAGGAATGCTGAACATCATGCAAACACCCGAGTAAAAAGCTGGGGTGGGGATGGTGAAAGAGAATGGGGAGGAGCACAGGTTTGCAGGTGAAGGGTGAATGCTGATGGAAGGGTGACGAACACAAAGGAGCTGAGGAGTGATGTGGGGTGGGGGGGGGGGAGGTCAGATAGCTGAGAAAGGTGCTGATATGAGGAGGAATCTGTCTAATGGAAGGGGGAGTGAGAGAAACTTCGCTCCCCCATCTGTCCTGATTGTTCACTTTAATTTCTATGTTTGACTCAGCCTTTTCATCTGCCATGCTACTGCTTTGTTCCCCTTTTCCAGACTAGTTTACACCCTCCCAGCATCAGTAGAATTTTGTTTTTGAGTTTAACAAAATCTGTTTTAGTAGCGGTCTCTTTCATCAGATCATCATTGTCATGCCCCAACCCTTCGCGAGCGAAGATGAACACAATGCCTTGTAGCTCTTCTGCCCTCACAGAACTTTTTGTAGGAATGACTGGAGATCGTGCTTGATTACATCTTTGTAGGGAAGATGTGGGCGGCCAACAGGGCGGGGAGCATCTGGTAGCCCACCGTAGAGGACATCTTTGGCAATCGGTCACCCTCCAGACAGCAAGCACGGATGATTGAATAAAGGTCCGTATTTCCAGTCTTCTCCAGGACTTGGACATTAGTGACTCTGACATGCCATGAGTAGCCTAGGATTGATCTGAGGCAGCGGAAATGAAATGTGTTTTAAGGCAGTGATCTTGCTTTCTGTATGTGACTCAGAATTCACAGCTGTAGAGAAGAGTACTCAGCATGCAGGCCTCGTAGACTCGGATCTTCAACTTGGTGGAGAGGTGGCAGTTATCCCACATATGGCACGGAGGTGTCTGAAGGTAGTGAATGGTTTTTCCAGGCGTCTGCCTAGTTCTGCATCGAGTGAGTTTGTTGTTGCCATGGTGGAGCCCAAGTAGCAGAAATTCTCAACGTTGGCAAGCACTGACCCATTGATCGGGTGTCGTGGGTTTGTTGGCTGAAGATGACCGTCTTGCCCAGGCTAATTTTCAGACTAAATTCAGTGCAGGCAGATGCAAATGCGTCACACGATGCTTGCAGATCTGGCTGGGAGTGAGCCACGAAGGCAGCATCATCTGCATAGAGCAGTTTTCGAATCATAACTCTTCTGATTTTGGTCTTGGCCTGGAGCAGTGACAGATTAAAAAATTTTCTGGAGCTCCTTGTGTGCAGGGCTATGCCTGAAGCTTCCGGAAAGGATAACACATAAAATTCTGCAGATTATCAAAGACACCTTACCCAAATAATCCCTATTTACACTTGATTGAAAGAGATAGAGGGGAGGAACGGGCTCACAACATAGAAGGCTAGATGAAAATTGAGCCGAATAGTTCGGGGAGAGGCCATTCCCACTGGAAATGAGAAGCATAAAGATGACTGTTAATAAGTTTTTAAAATTTCAGGCAATGAACGAACTTAGGCCAATCGCTGCAGCAGAAAGATATTTGACATGGTTTTGGTTAGGGTTAGGGTGAATTTTAAGGTGAGAGCACAAGAATTTTTTTGTGCAGAAAGTATCTGGAACAATCCACCTGAAGATACAGTACTGTATAAAGTTTGAATAATCTGCTCTTTTCGCTGGAAATAATGACAAGATACAATTACCACTCTTGATCGATCTCCAATCCGCTGTTTTGCAAAGGGAATTTGAAGAGCATGATCCAGCAGAAGATCTCCAGTAAAAAATTTGTCATCAAATAATTCTGTATCTCAGAGATAAGATATTTCCCTTTCTCAACACCTTCGTTAAGTCCCAAAATATGGATATTGTTTCTTCCGTTCCGACCTTCAAGGTTGACCAGACCAGGCAATAATTTACTGTAGCTGACAGCCTGCTCCTTTACAGAAGGTTCGAGCTTTTCCATTTTATCTTCCAGCATACTTATTTTGCCACGCAGAGCTTCTTCCAAATCCTTTAAACGACTTTCAAACATAGGCAAAGCTGCCATAGATCTGTCCAGTTTGTCCTCCAGCTTTTGTATAACATGCATTAATTTCTGTGTAAGATCATGAAGTTGTGCCTTAATCATTCCGCCAATCACTACCAAGATATTAGATCCCTCTTCTGCTTCAAATTCGGTAGTAACCTTTTTCTTTGGAACTTTTGGAGCCATTTTCTTAATGTAGTTGTTAATAGCTTCAATAACAAATAATTCCTCCAAACTATGAACACCTTAGTCCAAAAGAAGTTAGTTCTAGAAGTGGAACGTTGGCAGGAGCTAACGAATAATACAGCTTATTCCATGCAGTCGTCAACCGGAAGTCATAAAGCTTAAGAAACATTTAGACAAACACAACTATAGACAAGTGATAGAAGAATACAATACTAACATGGGCAATCGGTATGCATGCAGAATGGCAAAAAGATCAGCATGCATGAGATGGGCCAAAAGGTCGGTTTCTGTACTGTACAGCTCATTGCAGTTTTTTGCATTGTTTTCTTTTTCCCTGCAGCAACTTTTAGAATGTAATGCAAAATTTGCTACATAAAATATTTTTTATAATTGAAAAATTTGATCTTGTAATCACAAAAAATACAGGACCGAAGCGAGGAAACAAATGGAATTTGGGTTTGTGTTCAAAAAATAATCAAAAGTTATAACAAATTGACATTTAACTCGCAAATGAAGGCAAGTGTAACTGAAAATAAATCACTGTTTTACTTCCCAGTGATTAAATCAGAATTTATTGTCATAAACATATTATGAAATTTGTTGTTTTGCAGCAACATCACAAGTGTAAATATTGCTATAATTTACATTTTATTTTTAAAAGTACATTTATTTTTAGACCAAGTAGAGCAGTGGGCTAAGCCTGTTTTGATTGTCGGTGATGAGACATTGTTTTCTGATATTGATTACTGACAGATTTGCTCGTTGTACATTGTTGTGCATTTCTCTCATTATATAATAATGATTAAAAGTGCTTTAACACACTCTCAGATTCACATAGCCTGATTCAACCTATTATCTGTAATGATTATCATCAATGTTTTAATTTTACTTCAGCACCATACAGTAAAGTGCTCTGAATTTGCAACATCTCGGTTTTGTATTTAACATATCATAATAAATTTTGCATTGTCAGATGTGGAGGGTAAAAGTGGACCACTTTGGAGTGGAAGCTGATGAACAGACACCCAATGTAACATTTAGAACCCCTTTAGAAAACAAGTAAGATTCTTAATTAAAATCTTCAATCTTACTTTTGAAATTTGTTCTACATGGACCACCAGGTAAACATTGATGTAAGGCATTGCCCCAAGAAGGCAACCAACATCATAGAGGAACCCCTTCACTTTGGGCCAAAACTTCTTCTTGCTACTAGCTTCAGGCAGAATATTTTCACTTTCACTTTGGCTTGGCTTCGCGGACGAAGAGTTATGGAGGGGGTAAAAGTCCACGTCAGCTGCAGGCTCGATTGTGGCTGACAAGTCCGATGCGGGACAGGCAGACACGGTTGCAGCGGTTGCAGGGGAAAATTGGTTAGTTGGGGTTGCGTGTTGGGTTTTTCCTCCTTTGTCTTTTGTCAGTGAGGTGGGCTCTGCGGTCTTCTTCAAAGGAGGTTGCTGCCCGCCGAACTGTGAGGCGCCAAGATGCACGGTTTGAGGCGATATCAGCCCACTGGCAGTGGTCAATGTGGCAGGCACCAAGAGATTTCTTTAGGCAGTCCTTGTACCTCTTCTTTGGTGCACCTCTGTCACGGTGGCCAGTGGAGAGCTCGCCATATAACAGAAGTCTGAAATCCGGTACCTCTAGGTTCAAGAATACTTTTTATCCAACAGCTATCATGCTCTTGAACCTCCTGTTCTATCTGAACTCGAACCACAAATTACTCCTGGACCACCAAAAGATTTGTTTGCACTGTTGTTACATCACAGTTTTTGCACTGATTGCAAGTGTGAATATTTATCTATCCCTTTACACCTTTTTCCTTTCTCATGTAATAACCTCAATTTATACAAATGGTTTGTTATAGAATTTTATATATCCATGTACCTGCAGCAAGCAAGAATGTATATGACAATAAATTCTAATGATAGTAATCATTATGACTCGCTTGAGAGAAAGGAAGCTATTAGTGAATTCAAAGTGCTGTGCACTGTGGAATTAAAAGCAGATGATTTATTTTAGTCTGCTAAACCCTAGTGAATCCTGACATTCATATATTTATCATGTGTGATGCAAATTTTTGCCTAAACACTGTGGTTTTCTAATTCTCAACCCAAAGGTAGTAAACATCCTGGTCTGAGAACAGAAACATGGAACAAGCAATGAATCTAAATTTCATCGCATTAGAAGTCTGGCAGCTACATTCTTCAGTATTTTGACAGCTTGCTCAGTTATGGTGAAACGGAGCCACTCTTGAAGGTAGATATTAAAGATTAATATTATTATTTATATGTGTGCTGTGCTAGCTAAAGAATTATAAATATTGAGATAAACAATCATTTAATTCCGGCCTGCTAATTGATTTCAAATTGTGGTCAAAATATAGATCAGCAGTTTAAGAACTCAACTCTTTGGTAATTTTTATTCAAAATTCATTCACACAATGTGGACATTCCAGCAATGTCTCTCCCAAATTCAAGATGACAATACCACAAAATATAGGAGCAGAAGTAGGCCTGTTGGCCAATCAAGTCTACTCTGCCATTCTAATCATGAGCTAATCCATCTTCCCACTCAATCCCACTCCCCAGCTTTCTCCCCATAACCCTTGATGCCCTGACTAATCCAATCCCTGTCAATTTCTGCTTAAATACACCCAACAACCTCGCTTCCACAGCAGCCCATAGCAACAAGTTCCACAGATTCATGACCCTCTGACTAAAGCATTTTTCCATATCTCTGTTTTAAATTAACACCCTTTTATTCTGAAGTTATGCCCTCTTGTCCTAGACTCCCCTGAACTGAGCTATCACTTATGAGCTAATCACTATCACATTGTTGGGTGTGGAGTCTAACATGGCCAGGTAGGGTAAGGGCAGGTGCATTTATCTGGAGGGTATGAGGGAAGCATATGGGATTTTAGAACAATCGAAAAGTTTATTGGTTACTGTGACAAAGACCAGCTTTAATTCCATGTTTTATTTAACTATATTTATAAAATTTTCACTAGCCTTCATGGATTGGAACTCACATTTCTTTGCACTCTGCTTGTTGATCCATTAACATAACTACCCAATCATTTCCACAACCCCAATAAACTCATTATTATGATCTCTCACATGCATACACACAAACAATCACATCAGTCAGACAGGATCTACCTTTAACAAAGCATAGCCGATTGTTTTTGGTTTATCCCTGCCTTTCCAAATGGCCATTAATCCTCTCTCTTGGAATGTTTTTTTCTGACCTCCCCAATACTGATGTCAGGGTCACATGTCTATAGTGACAAGTTTTTTCCCAGTTGGCTTTCCTGATGAAGAAGAACATGTTCGCCATTCAGTCATCTAGCTCCTCACTATGTCCAGCAAAACTTTAAAATTTTCAGCCAGAGCCTTAGCAATCTCTTCCCTTCCCTCCTATAATTCACTGGGATAAATCCCATCCGGTCCTGGGGTTATCTGCCTTTAATCCCACAAAGGCATCAAGTATCTCCTCTTTAGTTATGAAGACTTCAACTAGACTTCCACCCACTACCTCACTGAAATCTCCAACTCTTAAATCTTCAGGGATGTGATGAATTAAATGGTGATGAGCGCTGTTTGGCCTGAATGAGCGAATAATTTCAAAGCCTTCCACAACTTAACCAATGTCAAGAATGCTACTGTTTTCACAGCAAGTATTTCCTGCATTTTCTGCTTTTGTTTTAGATTTCCAGATCTGCACTCTCTTCATTTACACAGAGGCTCCAATAGCTCAGTGGTCAGAGCACTGGTCTTGTAAACGAGGGGTCACAAGCTCGTTTCTCACTGGGGCTTTATTTCTGTGAAGGGCATTGGACAAAATGGTGACCTTTTGTCTTCCTTACGGTAGATAAAGTTTAAAAATTCCATGTATGTTACATTCTAAATGTAATATTACATAACAATAATGGAACCTTTACCTACCTTCATAGTCTTTAAAAAATGGGATCATCTTCTAACTTCTTCCTATATTTTTTCACAGACTCCCTCCTCACAGCTGTGTTTTGGCTCATTTCCACCAAATACTGGAAACTCATCTTTTAATCAAAGTTCTCTTGCCTTCTGTTGCTTCATCAGACACTGCAGATCATGCCAGAAGAAAGTACCCAGGGTTACAGGTGCTGTACATCCTTGGACCACGACCATTGGCCAAACAAATAACAATTTCAGGGTGCATGGGACTCCTTCAGTCTCCTAACCCATCCTAAATAGATGTGACTTAGTCAGCTAATTAGCTACTATAAATTTCTCTATGAGTAGGTGACTGGTAGAATAAGCAAGAACTTACGTGAATGTTGGAGAACATCTTAAAGCTGCCACAGATCTTATTTATTTTATATTATATAGTGTGATTATTATGTTCTGTAAATTATGTTTGTGTCTGGAAAAACACTTTTTTGTCTGGTTGTATATGTACAACCAGATATTAATAATGAACAAACCTGAATGAGAGATTTTTCTGCTACTGTTCGACTGATCAATCCAACACAAAGGCACTCTCCCACCTATGATGGTTCAAGTGTCTGTTTTGATGTACAATTATTATTTTGCAGCAATTATGGTAACTCTCACTATTATTTTTTTAAAGAACCATAAAATTCCTAAATCACTTCATTTCTTGACACATTAGATCTTTGGAAAAGGTTAAAATCTTTCCAAGGTGTTACTTTCAAAATTTGTAAGATGAACTAGTTTTTCAACCCACTCTTTACCTTTCCTTTGTTAAATATTACTAAAGCTTGTGTTAGTCAGTAGCCTGTGAAGGGAGGGGATTGAATTAGATATCTAGTATGGTGTTTTTCCTTTTATCTTTCTTTTTAATGTAACGCAGGTCTCCGTACTATCTGTATTGCTGTACAAGATTTGCTAATCCCAGCTCTTCAGCGCTTGACGTCCTGCTTTGCGGAAACTGCCAAAATGTTTGGCCTGGAAGTCAGCCTGAAGAAAACTGAGGTCCTCCATCAGCCAGCTCCCCACCATGACTATCAGCCCCCCCACATCTCCATCGGGCACACAAAACTCAAAACGGTCAACCAGTTTACCTATCTCGGCTGCACCATTTCATCAGATGCAAGGATCGACAATGAGATAGACAACAGACTCGCCAAGGCAAATAGCGCCTTTGGAAGACTACACAAAAGAGTCTGGAAAAACAACCAACTGAAAAACCTCACAAAGATAAGCGTATACAGAGCCGTTGTCATACCCACACTCCTGTTCGGCTCCGAATCATGGGTCCTCTACCGGCATCACCTACGGCTCCTAGAACGCTTCCACCAGCGTTGTCTCCGCTCCATCCTCAACATCCATTGGAGCGCTTTCATCCCTGACGTCGAAGTACTCGAGATGGCAGAGGTCGACAGCATCGAGTCCACGCTGCTGAAGATCCAGCTGTGCTGGGTGGGTCACGTCTCCAGAATGGAGGACCATCGCCTTCCCAAGATCATGTTATATGGCGAGCTCTCTACTGGCCACCGTGACAGAGGTGCACCAAAGAAAAGGTACAAGGACTGCCTAAAGAAATCTCGGTGCCTGCCACATTGACCACCGCCAGTGGGCTGATATCGCCTCAAACCGTGCATCTTGGCGCCTCACAGTTTGGCGGGCAGCAACCTCCTTTGAAGAAGACCGCAGAGCCCACCTCACTGACAAAAGGCAAAGGAGGAAAAACCCAACACCCAACCCCAACCAACCAATTTTCCCCTGCAGCCGCTGCAACCGTGTCTGCCTGTCCCGCATCGGACTTGTCAGCCACAAACGAGCCTGCAGCTGACGTGGACTTTTACCCCCTCCATAAATCTTCGTCCGCGAAGCCAAGCCAAAGAAAAAAGATTTTATTGTTATGTACCTATGGAGTGTTGATTTGATAAGACCAATAAAAATATTGAAGAAGAATATCTTTTCAAGGTAGAAGTCATCCTCACCAAGAGAGGAGTAAAAGAAGGAAAGGCGAGACGATGCCATGTGTCAGAGGCCCCCTCTCCAAGCATGGAGACCGGCCCCAGCCAGAACATAGATGCTGGTTCAGAAGAATGATCCTCAGTGCTGAACTTGATGTAAGGCAAAGGACCAGTCAACAACTTAATACGGGAAAAGGATGAAAGAAGAAGCAAAGAGAAACAAAATAGTACTTTTTACAAGCCTTCAGGTACCCCCAGACACTTCACAGCCCGTGAAGTAATTTTGAAATGAACTCACTACTCTAACCTGGGAAGCAATGATCAGCAAACCACACAGAATATAGATAATCAGTTTGACTTTTGGTGGGTTTGGATGAGGATCAATATACTGATAAGAACTCCAGTATTCTTCTTTAAACTTGCATCATACAATCTTGTACATCCACTCGAGAAAACCAATGGGGTCGCAGTTTAATAGATCATCCAAGATAGCAGCACCCTCTTGGTACTTTATAGACTCTTCATCTCAGGTTCAGCCTTTGCTCAGGACAGTAGATTAGGTCCCACAACTTTTTGAGGTGAGAGGTATTGCTGATTATCTTTTAGAGGATACAAGACCAGCACTGATCACTTCTCCTTGTTCAGGCAAGATAATGGTGGAGCCACAACTTTGGACCACTGCAGACCTTCTGTGAAACCACAGCCCATAATCCTTGAGACAACAATCTGATGAAGAAAAAAATTATAATGTCTGGGCACTCTCCATTGGTGTCATTAACATCAACTTTTCCAGTTTCTGCTAGCCTATTCTCCATTGTCCATCCCTTCCCATTCCCTTTTCTTCTTTTCTCCAGCCCTCCACCCCTTTCCCTCTCCATTCACAGAACCATCCCTCCTCCCCTGCTCTCTGTGAAATCTGATGAAGAACATCACTGAAGTGAATGTTGTTTTCCATTCTGGCAAAAGCTTGGACCCGGAATTTACGGCTGCAGGATTCTCCTGTTTCTGATGAGAGGATATGGTCAATACCATCATATTACAACCTCATGACTCGTGCTGGGATGCTGGCATGATGGCTGGACATTTGAGGATGGTGGGCAATTGGAGTGGAGGAATCAGCAGCCTGAGAGGTGACTAGAATTTGGAGTGATAAAGTCGGTGTTTCTCCAGTATTTTAAATTGCTATGGCAGGAAGAAAATTAGCAAAGATCAGATATTCTTTCTTTGTTTAAAATGTGTATAATTTTCAGTGATTGCAACAAAGAATAAAGGGATTAAGGAGTCTGGAACAAGATAGAGCAAATTGGCGGCGCTACTGTAGGTGCTGTAACAACACCAATGGCGCTGATGTGGGCCCGGGAGAGCGGAGAGCAAAGATACAGTGCAGCTCCATAGGGTTCAACCACTCAGTCCTAATGCTGGCAGCTCTGTACAGGTGTTACATGGTCTGTTAGAGGAGATGACAATGTTTTTAAGTAAATTCTGCAACCATGGGTCTGTGCCCAAGATGGTGGCACCTGTGCTTGGCAGTGTGGTTGCAGACTTCAGGGAGCAGTGGACCTGCACAAGGTAGCAGAAATGGGGAAATCCTCCTCCCCCCTCCCCACTAAGAAGGAGAAGCAGAGGAGATGACCCCGCAGAATGGTGACCATGTCGATGGACCAGTGAGGAGCTCAGCAGCAGAAGGAACCTACAGGAAGATGACCACAGCAACAAACCAGTGAGGAGTTTAGCGGCTGAGGAACTCACACAGGCTGCAGGTGATTTGCAGTCAGGGGACCCACACCAACCTTGAGCTACTGGAGAATGGCTCAAAGAAACGAGGTATCAGAGTCAGGATTTGAGAGGGTGCTGAGGGCAAGAAGAGTGCCCAAAGGGCCTTGGGTGCTGAAGGGAGGTGGGAGGTTTGGATATGGATCTTTGGTTGTTGAGGGACTGAACACAAGCCAGTGCGGCTGCAGAAGCTGCAGGAGCACTCAAGGTGAACCCACAGTCAGTCGGTGATGCCGAAGAGACTCTTATTTGCTTCTCTTTCTTTCTTACTGTCAGGGACACTGAGCAACACTAAAAGTGGCTCTTTGCCTGGCTTATGGCAAGCAGAAGGTAATTTCATGTAATATTACATGTTCTGTACTATTACTTGACAAGGCAATTTCATGTAATATTACATGTTCTGTACAATTACTGGACAATAAAGGAATCTTAAATCTTGAATAAATAAGTAATGTATTCCTGATGAAGGACCCAAGCTTGAACTGTTGGCTAACTTCACTTTCTAAGATTGTTGTGTAACCTGCCGAGTTTCTCAGCACATTTGTGTATCGCACTCGACCCATGCATCTAAAGACTTTTTTTTTGTTTAACTTCAGCTGTGAGTGCTTTCTTCAGTCCCTTCTTTGTGAATAAGGTCAAGACTCAACAGATTGTATTCTCACTCCGTTTCTTTTACATTATTTTCTTTCTGCCTGGGAATTTCTCCCTTAGGTTTTAGTAACTTCCACTTAGCTTGATTTTGTTGGTCTTTGAAGATCTCAGTCGATCAGAGAATGATATAAAGTCGACCATCCTTCATTGTGGTTCACTATCCTTTCTGTACACCTCAGGTGAGAGTTCTTTGCAAACAATGCTGATTGTTCTTGGCTTTCTCCAGGCACAACTCTACATTCCTGTAATATCCAAAACTACCACTCATTCAGGGAATTGGATGCACCCTAAAGACTTCCTTGATAAACTGTCATCAGCAAGATGCAGCCAACAATTGATTCCTTAATCATTTCAACTGACTTTATTTTATTTAGTCCCAAATAAATTGTCACATATTTTAATATTCAATCTTGGTATTTCTCTCGTTTTGGAACATGTTTTAAAATAGCCTCTAAGTTGTGGATGGGAAAGAACAATAGTGAAAGTACTTTGATAGGATGATGCGCAGCAAAGATAAAATAACAGATTTTTTAAGAAGCTTAAATAAAGTTGCAAGTCAAGAGACAAATCAAGAAAAAAATGATTTGTCTAGAGGAAGCGTAAATTGTAGCAGCAGCAGAACCATTAACCAACATAAGATGTTAGAGAAAAAGGGGTGCGGCCACTCTGAATCTCAAATTATTGTTCATTAACCAATTGGAGTCTGTAAGGTGCACTGTCAAAATAAATAAGATTTCTATTCAGTTGATTGGGATAAGACATAGGGTCAAATGAGAGAGGTGAGAGTGGAAGTGGGAATTGGATAGAGAATTAAAGGAGTAATTGACCAGAAATTTGGGATTATTTTTGTAGACTGAATGGAGATCATCAGATACAGAAAAATGACTGTTCAATGCCAATGTGTATTGTCACATACATAAGAACAATGTACCGATACACCCAAATTCTTACTTGCTGCCGCCATGCATGTACGTCATGAACAGAAAAGTAAAATATGAATTACCACAAACATCATAACTCAAATGTCTCCAGTTCTGACAAGTTGCCACAGTTCTCAAACATTAACTTGCCGAGAAATTGCAAATTCTCCCGCTTCATTTGAGATTTCCCATACTTTGTTCTTTTAGCATTGGTTGTGATGTTCTAGATCAGGGGTGTCAAACTCAAATTCACGGAGGGCCAAAACTAAAAACTTGGACTAAGTCGAGGGCCGAACTAAATATTTATTGAAAATTTTCAACAACATCTGCATGTTTTCTCTTCTTTCAACATATGTAATGTTAAACTTTTTCTTATTAAAATAAATGTTTAATAATAGTTTTGGATAAACTCTTTCCAGAAGCATTAACAAATGAGAAATAAAATATTCAATAAATAATATTTCTCTATAGAGGATTTGTCAAATGTTGCTAGTGTGCTGTCGAATAGTAAAATCTGAGGGCTATTGAGAATGTGGGAGAATAACGATTCCTGAAACAATCAAATGGGTGACTGATTGTGGGCATGAACTCTAGCAGGGTTATTTGCCATGCCCTTTTTCCATTGGTACAGATATCCTTTGATTTACACACTTTTCAAGTTTTATGCTTAATGAGCTTGTATCCAGGTGCAGGAACATTTTTAACAAGGAATATATTTATCACTGTGACATGAAACTATTGGAAGATCGTTTTATCCTGAGATTAAAGTTCATAATACTTACTCAGGCCTGTGTGCAGGAGGGCGGGGTTTGCGGGCGATCGGGTTGGACAACGACAGTGAGGGGGCATCGGCTCTCGCTGCAGGGCGGCATCTCGGCGGATCAGCGGCCCCGTCACCGTGAGTCGCGGATCGGCCTGCGGCAGGGAGGGGGAGTGGGCAACGGTCCTGGCGAGGTCAGGCCCGAGGCCTCCGGTTCTGGGCGCTGGGAAGCGGCCTTGGCTTCCCCTGACACCAGCCAGGCCTCAAAACCAGAGTCCACGGTGAGACCCTGCAACGTAAACAGAGGAGGTGGGGGCGATTAGCAGGCTGATGCCAATGCATTCTGGGATTTGTTGTATTACTGTGCATGCGCTATACTGGCGCGGTGGCCAGCGGGCCACCTCTAATACATTTTTGAAATGATCTTGCGGGCCAAATATAATTATCCGCGGGCCAGAGTTTGACATGTGTGCCCTATGCCATCGGAACTCTGTAATTAGTAAGGGATTGCTTAAGGTGGGATGTGAGTGGGAAGGAAAGGGTGAGAATCACTGCTCTAGACCCAATTGTTACTGAAATATTTTGCTTGAGAAAAATTGTCATTGGCCCATTTCCTTTAGCGTTCTGAAACCGTGCACATGACGAGTCAATGAGGGATGATTAAAGCAGTGGTCTTTAAACTTTTTCTTCCCACCCACAGTCCACCTTAAGCAATCCCTTACTAATCACAGAGCACCAATGGCATAGGGACGAGAGTGGAAAGAAAAAGGTTGAGAACTGTTGTATTGTTGTAACTCCACATCTGATTAGGTTAATTGTTAGGCAAGTGGTCAGAGAAGGATCCCCCCCCCCCACCCCAATAAAGGCTTAAATCACAGGAACAAAATAAGCTTCCGTCTCACTGTTCCCAATCTTACACACAGTCCTGATGTGGAATGTGGGGTCGCAGCTCCACGTTCACCCGAGTTCAGGTGCTGTCTGTATGGAGTTTGTACGCTCTCCCCTTGTCTTGGACCAACAGGTCGGCCGCCTGACGAAGGCACCCGAACCCCTCGTTGAAACGCTGACGTCCGGGGCGGTGGAGGAATTGGCTGAGAAGAGCACGTTGCTCCCACCCCTCTCCCATGGTTGGAGAGGGATTAAACTGCGATCTCACAGCGCCGGGCTCGTCTCCAACAAAAGGAGCGGGAGGCAGGGTCCGCCGCACACGGAGCGAGGGGGAAGGCATCGCCAACGAGACATTCGGTCCGGCGTCGCCGCTGAAGCGCAGACCCAGCGAGGATGGTCCCCAACTCCAGCCATGTCTGTGTGTCCGGGAGCCGAGCGGGCTGAGTGCGGCGCTCTGATCCCCGGGATTCGGGACTCTGAGATCCCTCCACACCTCCGGCATCTTCATTTTCACCTTCAGTGTGCATGCGCTATACTGGCGCGGCGGCCAGCGGGCCAACTCTAATATATATTCAATATGATCTTGCGGGCCAAATATAATTGGCCCGCGGGCCAGAGTTTGACATGTGTGTTCTAGATGAATCATCCCTATGAATCGGAAAGCCAAACCTGATATGATTATGAGTTTGGGTTACCTATTTACACCTGAGGTACAACTGAGTAGTTAGTGAAAGATCCTGTGATAGGAAATTAGCATCAATAACACTACAGGAGAACAAAAGTCAAATAGGTTCAACTCTATAAGTAAATCCAATTAAGCAAATCTCAAGATGGTGGCACTGCTTAAGTCCCTGTAACAGCAACCTTGCTGCTGGTGGGGACCCAGGAAGAGCAGAGGATTGGGGCTATAGCCCACCAGCTTTCGTTTGCAGGGTCCTACTACCTGGCTGTCCCACTGACAGCCCCATTTGGTTTAAGCTGTCTGTGGAGCAGAGCTGATAGTGGTTTTTATATTTAAGATCGGCAGAGGTCCAGATTCAAGATGGTGGTGGCCATAAGCTTTATGGGCTCAGAGGAGGGAGTGGATAAGAGCAGGACACCAGAGGAGGAGAGCACACACCCCTGTCCTGCTGAGAAGAAGAAGCCTTGTAGAGGAGCCTACAGTGTAGGAATACCAGCAGCAGACCAGACTCCAGCTCAGGGACCAAAGACCTATCACCAGGTTGTGGGTTGCTTCTGACCATGAGAATCAAGTATCATGTCCAGGATTCATAAGGGTGTTGATGGTGAGCAGGGCACCAGAAGGACCTCTGGTACCAACAGCTCCTAACGCTTTGCGTGTTCATAACTAGAGGTCAAAGAGGTATGACTTGATTGCCTTGACCTCGAGTTAATTGTGGGACAGAACAGGAGACCATATGGCTAAGAGGTTTCTAAGGTGCCAGAATCAGCTGCGCTGGAGGAGGAGACAGGATCCAATGGTCTCGGAACAGACTGTCTTTTGCTTTTCTTTCTTGTCTTCATAGTGGCATTGTATTATAAGAGCTTCTTTGTGAGCTTTTCCAGGGCAAACAATGGAAAGATTATTTTTCTTGATTGATCTTAAAATTGTTGTTCATGTTAAATTCCATCTGCTGTTTATTCCAGCTGGTCCAGATCCCTCTGCAAGCTTTGAAAACCTTCCTTGCTGTCCACAACACTTCTGATCTGAGTATTGTCTGCAAACTTGCTGATCCAATCACCACATTGTTGTCCATATTGTGGATCTAGATGACAAGCTACGCTGGTCCCAGCACCGATCCCTGCAGCACACCACTAGTCACAGGCCTCCAGTCTGAGAAGTAATTGTCCACGGCCACTCACTGGCTTCTCCTACACAGCCAATGTTTTTGAATACTTTAATATGAGATTTCACATCCAAAGTACAGAGTACCTATGGATAGATGTTAAAATTCTCAAAGATACACTACACTTAAAATTACCAATGCCTGAAAAGGGCGCAGAAAATCAGTGAACCGGTGCGGACTTGAAAGGCCAACATGGCCTGTTTCCGCTCCGTAAATGGTTATATGGTTATATGGTTTCTAATTATTTCCAGAGTATTTAAAACTTCATCCATGCCCTCAAATAACTATGGAAATAAGTTCTGCTTATCCAGTGTACAAGATTGGTATCGATCCTCAATCCAGGTCCCAATCAACAGTTTACTCTCCTGAGGAACAAAGGACTCAGAATTTTCTTTAGTCAATTCCCTTTTTTGGCTTGTCAGGGAGCTCTTCGATCTGTAGAGATTAAGGAGCTCCCTGAACATACAAGTATACAGGTTTCAATTTTTCAAAGCTATCAGTCATTCACCAATCTCAAAACAGTTACCTTCTAAGTGGCAAGCATTATCCCATCAGCATTAAGCCAATGCAATGTCCATCTACGTGATGCACCATATTGTGGACCAATCACACACATATGTCTCCCTCCCTTCATCAGGTACTTTTACAGTTTTGGTTCCCCTAATTCTTGTAAGTCGCATGATTCTAGAGAGAAATGGGTCTATTGGAAATTTATGAGCTAGGCTATTATTATCAGGTAGCACACATTCCAGAGCCTGTCCTTGGTCAGGGCTAGTGGAATTTTAGCTTGGCTATCGTTACCGGGCAACAGACATCCTAGGCCACCCCCCACCCCCTTTGTTCTTGAGTCTGTCCCAGCATAAGCATTAACCAAGTTATACTGATGCATTAATTACTTAACCAAAATATTAATGTGTTAATGTATTTGATGTATTAATGAATATCAATCTAAACCAGAAAGACACCAGCAACATAACTGTTCACTGTGGTACCTGTGTGCTTCACAACCAAAACTACACAGGGACATTTGAAGAAAGAGAAAGATAAAACCTGCAGATGTGGGAATCTTGAAAGGATAGAGAAATTGCAGGAGGAACTCAGCAGTTCAGGCAGCATTTGCAGGTAGAAATGGTCAGACCATGATTCAAGTCTAAATCCCTTAGCAAATGTGAAAAGAGCTCAGGTTGGCTTCTTTCCTTCCCCCCCCCCCCTCCCCCAGAATGAGTTGCTGCTCCACAGGATCACCTGCTGGGCATCCTGTAAAAAAAAGGCACCTCTCAATCATTCACTTCCACGTAGGCAGCAGCTTTGCCCCAGTGCTTCCCTCACAACTTTCTTTATATTAAACAGAACCTTTGTTGCTGGAATTGCTTGATCATTTACTTGCTTAGTACAACATTTTTTTAACAAAATTAAGCCAAGTTTTTGCTTACTATCTAGCTGCTCATACAAAATTCTAAACACGATTGGCATAGCGGTCAGCACAACGTTTTTACAGCGTTAGCAATCGGGACCAAACCAGGGTTCGAATCCCGTGCTGTAAAGAGTTTGTTCATTCTCCCCATATCTAGGTGGGTTTTCTCCAGGGGCTCAAATTTCCTCCCACCATTCAAAACGTACTGGGGGTATAGGTTAATGGGTCAAAGTGGCCTGTTCCTGTGCTGTATGTCTAAATTTATTTTTAATTTTAAAATGTTTAAAAAATTTAAATTGTGACCAAGCTCAAATAAATTATGCATCAGTAGAATAGAGCTGTCCTCTTGTTTCCATTCACTATACCTTTGACTGAAAGGGTGCAGCTGTCAGGTTACTTTGGTTAAACAGCTGAGCAGCTGTTAAACGTCAGAACTGGAAATGCTCAATAATGATTCTGATGAAAGTAAATCAAGCTGAAATACCAAATGTGTTTCTCTCTCCACAGCTGCTACCTGACTGATTTTATTTCCAGCTTTCCAATGTGGATTTTTAACAGCTGCAGCTCTTTGCTCTTCAACTCCTCTTAACCACAGAATATCGAACAGAATGGCAGAGAAAAGACCTTTCCACCCACCATATCTACACCAAACAGGATATCAAATTAAACTAAATCTCTTTTGCCTACATGTGATCCATATCCCTCCATTGTGTGCAGATTAATGTTTCTGTCCAGAAGGCTCATAAACACTGCCATTGCATGTGCTTCCATCAATGCCCCTGTCAGCCCATTAAAGGCACCTACAACATGTGTAAAAAAAACTCTTTTAAACTCCCACCCCCTTTATCTTAAATGCATGCACTCCTGCATTTGACAGTCTTACCCTGGAAAAAATTATTCAGACTGTCCACCCTAGCAATGTCTCTCATACTCTTATCATCTTATAAACTTCTTTCAGGTCACCCCTCAGCCTTCTATGCTCAAAACAAAAGTTTTCCCTAATTCTCATTGTGGCTCATACCCTCTAATCCAGCCATCCTCAACTTTTTTTTTGGCTGTGGCCCCCTTAGGGCTCTTCTCAAAGTTCAAAGGCTCCCTTCTCTGTGAAGCAATCAAGTTTAGTTGGTTCCTTCCATACTTCTCTCCTACCGACTGCATGAAAACATAAAACATATTTTATGATTTTAGTTCGTGACCCCCTTAAATGTGCTATGGCTCCTAGGAGGGTTGGGGGGGTGCGTACATCCCCCATTGAGAATGGCTGCTCTAACCAAAGCAAGATCCCAGTAAATCTCTTCTGTACCTTTCTTCAAATACTCCAACATCCTTCTTGCAATGGGGCAACCAGAAATGCACGCAATCATCCAATTGTGACCTAACCAAACTTTTATATGGCTGCAACTTGACTTCATTACTCTTATACTCAATGTGCTGACCCATGAAAGTGAGCAAATCACATACCTTCTTTACCACCCTATCCACATGCCTGGCCACTTTCAGGGAGCTATGGACTTGGACCCCAGATCCCTTTGCACATCATTGCTGAAAAGGATCCTGTCATTCAGTTTATATGCTCCCCTTACATTTAAAGAAATCTCTTGGTGCCTGCCACATTGACCACCGCCAGTAGGTTGATATCGCCTCACAGTTCGGCGGGCAGCAACCTCCTTTGAAGAAGACCGCAGAACCCACCTCACTGACAAAAGACAAAGGAGGAAAAACCCAACACCCAACCCCAACCCACCAATTTTCCCTTGCAACCGTGTCTGCCTGTCCCGCATCGGACTTGTCAGCCACAAACGAGCCTGCAGCTGACGTGGACATTACCCCTCCATAAATCTTCGTCCACGAAGCCAAGCCAATGAAAACAAAAGAAAAAGGATGTAGAGCAGTTAAAAAGATAGGCAGAGAAAATGGAGATGAAGTTTATCATTTGAGTGCCCTTTACACTGCAGCAACTCCAACATAACTTGTATCATCTGGAAACTTATTTATCCATCCATCTATTTTTTCATCCAAGTCATTTGTATTGATCACAAATAGCAGGGCCAATCCCTGAAGAATTTCGCTGGTCAAGGATCTCCAGTCAGAATCATACCATTGCACCACTACCAGTATTCACTCTCTTCAATGGCAAGTCATTTTTGAATCCACATTATCAATTAACCATGGATCCTGTGCACCTTTACCTTCTGGATCACCTCATTCCCAAGCACAGATATATTCCATCTTGGGTACACTTTTCTACTGGAGTTACTGTTTCACATGAACCCTGAATAAATAGTCACACAATTATTCCCTAGCCCCAATTTCCACAACCCACCAGATGTCACTCTAAACAATTGTATAGCTTAATTTTTACAGATGCCAGTTACGTCAGTGTGGAACAGAATTTAAAAACTTGGTCCACCACCACTGAAAATTTCAACCTGCAAGACTATCCAAGTATCTACTGTCAGAAAAAGCAGACAAGTCTAAACTAGAGAATTATCACTCCAGCTGTTTCTTCCCAATCAACAACAGCGTGATGGAAATGCCATCAAATAGCAATGATCAACACAGATATAAAGTGGGCATTCGTCATTAATCTACTCCCTGTTAATGATTTTAATTTTGCCTGACCCAAGACATCATTGCAGAACGAAAGCTAAATTGTGACTATTGTAGTAGTTGCTACACACAGAAAACACCACTAGACTCAGTGGGGTTCCCAGTAGAACTGTTTATTTGAATTTCACGCACGCCCCTTTAAGGCCATCGGGAATTCCACCCCGCGCAGTGGTGACATCATGACATAGCCTGGGGCGCAAGCAGTGGCCTAAGCCATGAGGCAGTGAGCAAGCCCTGACGGCACCATCTACTGCAGCTGCCCTACCAGCGCGGCGGTACAAACGGGGCTGGTTCACTGTTAGGTCTGCTTTGTTCATGAATGTGAGTCAGACACCAGACTGAGTCGAAATCAAGGTTCTTTGTTCTTTATTACCAGATTGTAACACTTGCAACTAACAGTGTTAGTTGGAGAAGGCGCATTCTGCCGTTATCAGCAAGTGGTGTTTTTTTTATACCTCAGGATACGTACTTAGTAAATTATCATACCATTACATTGTCCAATGAATAAACTGTTGCTACCCTTCTCTGTTAGTCTGCTGCACATCATTCTTGTTAGTGCAAAGCTTATCTTGAGTGTACACGGTCACATCTGCATTCTGTTACTCCTTAGTACTGGGTGACTCCTTCTCCGGTCCCATCTCATGATGTTTTTACCTTACATTCACTCACTGAGATGTGCGCTGCCACACTATTCTAATTATCATGGCAGCCTGTGGGTGAATATGGGAACAAGAACCCCTTGTTTGAATGAAGTCAGTAGAAAACATTGGGGAAACTTTTACCCAGCAAAAAAGGTGGTTGTTTTAGACTGCAGCATTTTCAACAGCTACATTATTAACTTAGTGCCACTATAATGTCAGAAGTGGACACTTTAATTGATGACTATGCAATGTTTAATTCTTAATACAATGCCTCTTGGGTAAAGCTGCCAAAACCAGGCCAGTGATAAACCTGTGCTGATGGTTGAAATAACATAATAGCCAGCCAACGACAATCTCCAATGTTAGGAATTTTACTCATTTCTCTTGATAGTCAATAACTTTACTAATCCTGAAAAATCTACGATTGGGATTCAGAGGGACTAATGACTAGAAACTTAACAGGGTGAGTCACATAAATACTGTGATTAATAAATAGGTGAGAGGCTAGGTATTCTGTGGTGAATGACTGCTTAATTCCCCAAAGCTTCCTACTACTGTACATATATGAGAGGTGTAGCAGGGATTATCCATAAGTCAGTGAACCTTACATCAGTGATAGGAATGTTAATGGAGAAAATCCTGAGGAATAGTATTTATGCACATGTGGAAAGGAAAGGGCTGATCGGAAAAGACAATGTGACTCTATACAGGAAAATCCAGTCTCAATAATTAGATGGAGCATTTTGAGACAATAACTAAGAAACATAGAAAAATAGGTGCAGGAGTAGGCCATTCGGCCCTTCAAGCCTACACCACCGTTCAATATGATCATGGCTGCCTTCTCCCCATACCCCTTGATCCTCAGCCACAAGTGCCAAATCTAACCTACTCTTAAATATTGACCAAGGAACCAGCCTCAACTATTTCCTGTGACAAAGAATTCCACAGATTCACCACCCTCTGAGAGAAGAAATTTTTCCTCATCTCAGTCCTAAAAATCTTCCCCCTTATCCATAAACTGTGACCCCTGGTTCTTGTTTTTCCCAGCATTGGAAACAACCTACCTGCGTCGAGTCTGTCTAATCCCTTAAGCATTTTATATGTTTCTATAAGATCCCCCCCTCCCTCAATCTTCTAAATTCCAGAGAATACAAGCCTAGTCTATCCAACCTTTCTTCATATGCAAGTCCTTCCATCCCTAGTATCAGTCTAGTGAATCTTCTCTGCACCCCTTCCATGGTGAGGATGTCCTTCCTCGGATAAGGAGACCAAAACTGCACGCAGTACTCCAGGTGTGGTCTCACCAAGGCCCTGTACAGCTGTAGTAGGATCTCTGTACTCCTGTACTCAAATCCTCTTGCTATGAATGCCAACATAGAATTTGCCTTCCTCACTGCCTGCTATACCTGCACACCCACTTCAATGACTGATGCACAGCAACACCCAAGTCTCTCTGCATCTCCCCTTTTCCTAAACAGATACCATTTATATAATAAACCTCATTCCTGTTCTTACCTCCAAAGTGGATAACCTCACATTTATCCACATTGTATTGCATCTGCCATGACTTGGCCCACTTGCCTAACGTCCAAATCACTCTGCACCCTCCTAGTGGCCTCAACACAGCCAACCCCGCTACCCAACTTAGTGTGGTCTGCAAATTTTGAGATATTGTTATCTATTCCCACATCTAAGTCATTGATATATATTGTAAACAACTGTGGCCCCACTAGTCACTGGCTGCCATTCCAAAAAGAACCCATTTATACCTACTCTTTGCTTCCTTTCCATCAAGTAATTCTCTATCCACCTTAATGCCATACCTCCTATACCATGCTTTTTAAGTTTGAATGCTAGTCTTCTGAGCGGAACCTTATCAAATGCCTTACTAAAGTCCAGATATACCACATCCACTGATTCCACCCTATCCATTCTACTGGTTACATCCTCAAAAAACTCTATTAGATTCATCAGACATGATCTTCCCTTCACAAAACCATGCTGACTCCATCCGATGATACCACTACTCTCCAAATGTACTGCGATTGCATCTTTAATAACTGATTCTAGCACCTTCTCTACGACCGATGTCAGGCTAACTGGTCTGTAGATTCCCGGTTTCTCTCTCCTTTTCTCCCTTCTTAAAGAGTGAGGTTACGTTGGCCACCCTCCAATCCTCAGAAACTAATCCAGTATCTGAGGAAATTTGAAAAATTATCACTAATGCATCCACTATTTCCTGGGCTACTTCCTTCAGCACTCTTGGATGTAGACCATCCGGCCCTGGAGATTTATCCATCTTTAATCCCTGCAATTTAAATAATACAACCTCTTAACTTACAATTATTTCCTTTATACCCTCCCTCACATTAGGTCCCCTATCCTCAACAATTTCCTGAAAATTAGTTATGACCTCCTTGGTAAAGACAGAATTAAAATAGTCATTCAGACAGTCTGCCATACCCTTGTTCCCCATGATTAACTCACCTGTTTCTGTCCACAATGGACCCACATTTGTCTTAACCATATTCTTTCTCTTAACATATCTATAAAAGCTTTTCCAGTCATTTTTTTATGTTCCCTGCCAGCTTCCTCTCATAATCTCCTTTACCTCTCCTAATTAATCCTTTTGTCCTCTTCTGCAGAACTCTGAATTTCTCTCAATCATCAGGAATATTTTTTTTGGCTAATTGATATGCTGCTTCTTTGGATTTGATACTCTCTCTGATTTCTCTTGTTAGCCATGGATGCATGATTCTCCTTGATTTATTCTTTTTACAAACTGGTATGTACATCTGTTGTACTTGCTCCAATCTATCTTTAAACGAAGATTGATGAAGACAGGGCAGTAAGCATTTTCTATGTGGAATTTAGTCAGGCATTTAACAGGCTGGTACAGAAGGTTAAGGCAACCAAGGAGAGCTTGTGAATTAGCTCTGAATTGGATTAGTAATGGGAGGCAGTTTAAGAAGAATTTGGACAGGTACATGGAAGGGAGATGTATAAAGGATTATGGACTGGGTTCAGTTCAGTGGGACTAGGCAGAAAAATGGTTCAGCACAGACTGGAAGGGCCAAAGGGGCCTGTTTCTGTGCTGTAATGTTCTATGGTTCTAAAGTAGTGGCAAAAGGTTGCTTTTCTGCTTGGAAGTCTTTCACCATGGGTGTGCCACAGATACAGGCAATGGGATCTTTGTTATTTGTGAGATACTGTATATTAATGACTTGGATGTGAATGTAGGACAAATGATCAGTAAGTTTTCAGATGACACAAATGTTGGTAGTGCTGTGGATAGCAAAGAAGATTGTCTAAAGGCTACAGCAGGATAAAGATCAAATGGAAAGTTGGACATAACATTGGCAGATTGAAATTAATTCTGTCAAATAGGAAAGTAATCTATTTTTGGAAGTCAAATAGGGGTATATAAAGTAGATGATTAGATGTTAAGGATTGTTGGTGAACAGAGAGATCTTGGGATTCAAGTCCATGGTTCCCTGAAACTGGGAACACAGGGACGTAGGTTAGTGAAGAAAGAAAATGGCATGTTTGTCTTCATAAGTTGGGCTTAGAATATTAAAGTTTGGACTTCATTTTGCAAATTTACAAGTCCGATGAGCCCTCATGTGCTCACTTACTGTGAGCAATTCTTGTCACCACACAATGGGAATGATGTGATTGTGCTGGAGAGCACTCAGAGAAGATTCACTAGCAAGTTTCCCAAACTAGAGGATTGCTCAAGGTGGAATGTGAGTTTAAAAGGGCAGTTTGAAAACCACTGGATTAGATTGATCATGGAGTAGCACAACTTTATGGACTGAAGGGCCTGTACTGTATAGTACTGTTCAATGTTTTATGTGAAAGACCCATTTAGCATAGAACATGCTGAGTAACTCTTTTGGCAGAAGTCAATAACCTGACGGAGTACTCATTAACTTCTTAAATGAATGCAGCTCCAACAACACATTTTCAGCAATGAAGTCACATTACCCTTCTTAATTGTTACAGCATTCACCATCATAAACATCACTCCATCTACTGCCCTAACACTGTAGCTACAGCTATTGCTGTCCATCAAACACATCACAGCCACATCAAAGCTTCTGTCATGGTACCTCCCAAACTCAAAAAGAGTGTTAACAGAGAAATGCTGGCAAATATACCGAGGAGTGACAGAATGGAAGATCCAACAACCAGAATGAGGCCTATAAATATGTAGTATTGGAGGATCAGAAGCTAAAGTATATTTGTGTTGATGTGCAGGCAGAAGAACTTTCAATGAGTTTACGTTTATGGAATGTGGAAGTACTGATGTCAGCCAGGAAAGCATTGCAAAAGTCTCGAAATTTTATTGTCTGCCATTACGCATCTAGGAGATTTTTGTTTTGATCAAAATAATTTTAATACAATATTGTCAATCTATTTCATAACTTTTTGTAAGTTACCCACGTGCAGAACCATCACAGCAGGTCAGTTAAGTCACAAGAGACATTGACATACTGGAATATGGAGCAATATAACAAACGACAACATCTGTGGAGGCAAAGAGATATTTCACTTTCCCAGCCAAAACCCTGCATCAGCACTGACTGTCGAACGGAGATCATTATATTAATGACATGGAGGGGTGAGGCAGTGGGGTTGACAGGTGATGGGTAAAACCAGGTGAGGAGGGATGACAGGCAAGTGGAGCCAGGTGGGAAGGGGAAAGGGTGGAGTTAGGAGAGAGTTGCTGAAGGGTGACAGATAGAGACAGATAAGATGAGAGAAAAATGTACAGATGGGGGCAAGTAGAGGAGGGGAAGGTGGAAGCAGAGACAAGCCTGATGGTGATAAATGGAGACACTAGAGGCTGCAGATGTGTAATTTGATAAGTAGCGATGGTCAAAAGTGGAATCAGGTAAGAGATGGATGATGGACAGATAAAGCTAGTTGGGAAAGGAGATAAGAGACCCAGTAGATATCATATGTGGGTGATAGATAGCTGAGAATGGGTAAGGAAGGGGCAAACTTCAGTGGATCAGAAGTAGAGAAAGGAGGAAGAGTTTTGGGTAACCTGAAAATGGAAAATTCAATGTTCAGACCATTGGGTTCGAGATTACTCAGGGAGAATACTTGGGGCTGTTCTTCTAGTTTGTGTTTGGCCTCACCCTGAAACTGGAGAAGATCAAGGGAAAACAAGTTGATATGTGATTTGGAAGGAAACTTGAAATGGCAGCAACTGGGAGTTCAGGATGGTGTCTGGGGACAGAGCAGAGAGGTGTTCCACAAATGCTTGCCTAAAGTCTAGGACTGATTCTGCCAATGTAGAGAGGGCCACCTTGAGAACACTGAATGTTGTAGCCAAAGTTGGAGGAGGTGCATGTGAAGCTTTCTCTGACCTGGAAGTGGACTTGGGTCCCTGGGTAGTGGTTAAGGAGAGGTCCCGTGACTAATTTTGCACCTCTTACAGTTGCAGAGGAAAGCGCCAGGGAAACGGCAGGGGCAAATGAATAGGAATGAACAAACCAAGAAGTTACAGAGAGAGCAAAAAGGGATGGGAAGATGTTACTGATCGCGAAATTCCATTACAACTGAAGGAAACGTGGAAGTGCTGTAATACAAAAGCTGATAAGGTGAAGAGTGAGGAGAATATTTCTGTTCTGTTTGCAGTAATCGTGTGGGATGAGAAGGCTGGGAAATGGAGGGAATGTGAGAGAGGGCTCCAACACACACCATAACATCATATGGCCATAAGAGACAGGAGCAGAAATAGGCTATTCAGCTTGTCAAATCTGCTCTGCCATTTAATCATAAGCTGATCCATTTCCCCACTCTGCCCCACTGCCCGGCCTTCTCACCATAACCTTTGATGCCATGGCTAATCAAGAACCAATCAATCTCTGACTTAAATACACCCAATCACTTGGCTCTCATAACCACCTGTGGCAACAGATTCCAAAGATTTACCAGCCTCTGACTGAAGAAATTCTTACACATCACTGATGCCTTCTCAATGCTGAAATTATACCCTCTTGTCCTAGACTCTCCCGCCTTGTAAAAAAACCTTTCTACATCTGCTCTGTCCACGCCTTTCAACGTTTGTAATGTTGCATTGAGATCATCCTAGTTCTCTTAAATTCCAATAAATACAGGCCAAGAGCTTCATACGCTCCTCATATAATAATCTCTTCATTCTCAGAATCATCGTAGTGAATCCTCCTTTCAACACTCTCCAAAGTCAGCACAACTTTTCTTAAATGAGGAGCCCAAAACTGCTCATAATATTCCAAGCAACATCTCACCAGTGTCTTACAAGGCCTCAACATTACATCTCTGCTCTTATTTTCTTATTCCTCTTGAAATGAATGCCAGCATTGCGTTTGCCTTCACCACCACAAACAAGTTTACCTTCATGAGAACTCCCAGATCCCTTTGCATTGGGTATTTTCAATTTTTTTCCCCATTTAAAAAATAGCCTGCTTTTTTATTTTTTCTACCAAAGCGCATGACCATACACATTCTGACATTTTATTTCATTTGCCAATTCTCTGCCTATTATCTTTATCTGTTTAAGTCCTTCTGCCGCCTTCCTGTTTCCTCAACACTATCGGCCTGCTCCTGTAAACTTGGCCACAAAGCCATTCATTCCATAATCCAGATCATTAATTAACAATATAAAAAGAAGCAACTCTAACACCAACCCCTGTGGAAAACCACTACTTCCTGCCAATCAGCCAGTGCTCTTCCCAAATGAATATATTTACTGTTATTTTTTTTCCCCCCAGATTTTTTTGACAGAATACATACATGACATTCCATAAAACCCTGAGATTCTCTTTCCTGCAAGTGAGGCAGAATTATCACTAGCTGGTAGAGCAAACAAAAACTCTACTCAACATAGTTAAACAAATAAGAAATGTAAACAAACTGACTGTACAATTTTAAAATATCAATAAAGTTCAAGAATAAGAATTCTTCAATGACTCCCCGATTGAGATTGTTGTTGAGAGGTCTGATAGTGGAGGGGTAGCAGCTCTTCCTGAACCTGGTGGCACCTATACCTCTTTCCTGATGGTAGCAGCGAGAACAGAGTGTGTGCTGGGCGATATGGGTCCTTGATGAATCCCCTGGCTGTGGCTCAGGGAATGGAAGTTGTCAGAATGGTGGAGGAATACATGTGAAGTATTCCAGGTGTAGGTGGGAAGGCACTGGGCAAGAGGAGATGAGATAAAGTCCAGTTCAATGTTCGGAGGGGTGAGAAAGTGACTACTAGCAAACTGATGTGGAGAAAGGAAAGGAGAGTTCATTCTATCATCCAACATAATGGGTATCAAAGAAAGTCAAGAGACATAAAACACGGAAACAGACCCTTCAGCCCATGAGGCCTCTACCATCACCTTCTCAGTTTTAACATGGGAAGAGTGATATCTCTTGTCATTCTTTCTCCTCTCTCCATATCTCTGTGCTGTTTCCTCTCCTTGACGTCTCTCACCATTGTCTGTTGGTATTCTCTCCAGCTCTCTCTCTCTCCTTGTATTCCCTCTATTTTATCCTCTCCTCCTGCCTCATTTCCTCTCTTGTTCCATATCCCCTTGTTTTCTTTTTCTCTCCATCTTCTCTCCCTTGATTTTTTTTTCTGCGTTTTCGTGGTTTCAATTCCTTCTGTTGCCCTCCCTGCTTGTTTCTCTCCGAATAGCCTCTGGGGATTGGATTATTCCCGTGTATTGCTGTATCTCAGACTGTCCTATCTTTTCTCCCTCTTTCTCGCCAGCCTCAGTTCCTTTATTCCTTTCTCAGTGGCCACTTTTTCCTCCCTCCGTTGCTTCGTTGACTCGACCCCTGGTTTGCTTTCGTCCGTCCGTCCTCTGCGAGCGCCACACTTGATACATGCACTCGGTGACGCCCCTGCCTTGGACGCCGCCCGCACCCTCAGGCGGAGCTCGGACAAGTTGGGAACGCCGAGAGTTGGTGGTGGGCAGCGGATCAGTCCGGGTGTGACATGGTTGGTCAACTGGGCTCTTAGGTGGAGCGTCAGCAGCTCGAAAGGGGGCCGTGGTTTCGCTGTTACGATTCACAGGGCAAGCGAAAGCAGAAAACTCTTCGTTTTCGTCCAACCTGCGGGCAACTTTGCTTCGAGCCGTGGCCGGGCAGCGAAAGGTAAGCAATGCACCTTCTCCAGTCTTTCGAGAGAAAGACGAAAAGTGCAGGCACTAGAATCTTGTCCGAACATGAGCTTCCACGGGTCCAGTCGGCGTTTCGGGGCGGAAAAGTTGCCGGGAGTTTCGGTGAAGGGTCGTCCACCGTGAACGCAGTGTCCCTGCAACAGCTCTCGGGAAATTCCTCCTTCCTTTTGTCCTTTTTGTGATATAGAGAATTTAGGTTAAAAAGACTTAAGTTAAAATGTGATGATTAATCATAAACAGGGAAGCCAGAATGGACAGAGAGTTTACTAGCAGTCAAGGACAGAAGGAGCTGCTGAATATGTTTTTTTAAACCTATCTTTTCATGGTCATAGTGAGAGACATGCAGGAGACAAAGGATTGATAAGAAGTGTGAGAAACAGAATTCAGTGAATGTAGAGTTCACAGCGTACGTAACGAACGTGATAATTAAAAATGCAGTTGTACTTAGGATGCTTTTGTAATACTAACCAATTAAAACAGTATTAATAAGAAGGGGAAGGGCAAATAATAAAGGTATAAAAATCAATGCACTGTATGTATCGGGGCTTAACTGGCGAGAAACCAGTTGAGTCCAACTCTGCAGACTTGTAAATAAAGCTTGTCGTGTCATCAGTTTTAAAGAGACTCGTGTGAGAAGTTTTATTTCTGACAAATGGGGGCTCGTCCGGGATCTACACTCCGGCCGTGAGGGGAGGCGAGAAGAGGGACATCGGAGGCGGTGCACCCCGCTGAGTTCAGCGGCTCCTAGTCCCTTGCTCGTCGCTTCGGGCGGCTTGAGCGAGTGGTATCCGGACAGGGTGACACGACAAGACGGAGAGGAGAAGGGTGACGGTTCAATCCCCGGGAAGACACCGGTAAGTGACGACTTACGATTGTGGTGTGGGGATTGGGTAACAGGTGTAACGGGATACACCTGTTTGGATAAAAACCTAACGGAATAGATTAAGTATAGATCTTTTGTCATTGTGTGAGGACCCTGTCGCGGGACTCTAGGATAGACCCCAGGGAAACCTCGGCGGTAACCGAAGGAGGGACAGCACCTCCGACGAAGTGCCGAGAAGAGAGGGGTCAACCCCAGGAAAACCTCAGCGGTAACCGAAGGAGGGACAGCACCTCCGACGAGGCGTCTGAGAGGAAGGGAGTAGGGTCCAGAGCGAGAGGGTCCTCAGCAACGATAAACAGATCTAGGTGGGAAAATGGGAGGATCAAAATCTAAGGGCTCGTCTGAAAATTCAGGACAATTCCTGGGAGTACCCCTTGACAGCCCTTTGGGGAGAATGTTTGAAAATTGGGATAGTAAAAGATATCGGGACAAAAACAAGAAAAAGATGGTCCAATATTGTCTCCTTTGGTCAAAACAACCTATTAAAGGTTCCTCGGTCTGGTGGCCGAAATTTGGATCTGATGAGGATTGGGTTAGACAAGCATTAAACATATATGTAAATTTGAGACCAAAGGTGAATCAAGAAGAGTCAGCATATGCATTTTGTTGGGTTCCCTGGCCAGGATCCTTAACAGAATGTTTTAAATTGAGAGTGGCAGGAGAAAAGAAATGGGAACCTTTGGACAACCTTCCCCCTCCTTATATTCCCCCGGTGCCTACTGCGCCCGAGGAAAGCTTATTACCGGAGGGGAAAGGTGATGAATCTGATTGCCCCCAAGGGGGCCGGGATAAAAAGGATGAATTAAGGGAGTCGGACCCTAAACTTCCACCGGTAAACCGACCCTGGACAAGATCCCAGACTGGTCCAGGACCATCAAAGTTTTCAATAAACCTAAATCCCCTGAGAGAAGTTCCTATGGGAGGACCGGGAGGGGGAACGGGATATGTGAATGTTCCCCTAACTAGTACAGAGGTGCGGGGATTTAAGAAAGAAATGAAAAAGTTATTGGAAGATCCTATAGGACTGGCTGAACAGCTTGACCAATTCTTGGGACCAAACACATATACGTGGGAAGAGATGCAGGCAATAATGGGAACATTATTTTCACCCCAGGAGAGGCAGATGATTCGACGGGCTGCCCTCCTCATGTGGGAATATGAACAACCTGGGGACCCTAGACCCCATGAACAAAAATATCCCTTAAATGAACCCAGGTGGGACAAACGAACACCCGAGGGATTGGCAAGTATGAGACAATATAGAGAGTGGACAATTAAAGGGATACGGGAGGCTGTGCCAAAGGGTCACAATTTTACCAAGGCATTTGGGAACCACCAGGGGAAAGACGAGTCCCCTACTGATTTTTTGGAGAGGGTGAGAAAGAATGTCCAGCAGTATGCTGGTGTGGACCCTAGTACACCAATGGGTGAACAGCTTATTCGAATTGAATTTGTTTCCAAATCATGGCAAGACATTAGAAAGAAACTAGAAAAGGAGGAGGACTGGAGTGAAAAACCCCTAAGTGAACTGTTAAAAAAGGCACAAAAAGTATATGTGCAGAGAGAAGAAGAAGATCAAAAGAAGGCGACAAAGGTTATGGTACAGACTATCCGACAGATGAATGCTGAATCCAGAGGGGAAAGAAAACAAAACCTTCCTCTAAACAATCCAAAATATCCAAGAGAGGGAAGACCCCGGAGGTTCGTTAAGTGCTATTACTGCAATGAGGAAGGACACTTTAAGAGGGAATGCCCCCGATACAAGAGGGAATTGCGTGCCCTCGAACTTATGGAAGAAGATTAGGGGGGTCAGGGGTTCCAAATGTTAGGGACCAAATATAAGAGGGAACCCCTGGTAAAACTAAAAATTGGTCCCAAGGGAGAAGAGGTGGTGTTTATGGTGGACACAGGAGCGGAACGAAGTAGTGTAATAACTGTGCCAATCGGAACTGAGCCTATAAAAAGTAATTTGACAATTTCTGGGATAGAAGGGGCTCCCAGAATGGTATCAATAATTCCCCAAGTAACAGTGAAACTGGAAGAAAGAGAAGGGGTACAAGACCTCTTATTATTACCTTCGGCTGGATTTAACCTCCTAGGAAGGGACTTACAGGCTCTCCTAGGTTTGGGTGCTCTCCCTGTGGACGGAGAAGTACGAGTCCACCTCTGCGCTTTAAAGGAAGAGGATGAACGGCAGATTGACGAGAGAGTCTGGTATAAGGAGGGAAATCGAGGAGGTCTGGACATCCCACCTTTACATGTCACATTAATACCAGGTCATCAGCCGGTAAGGAAACGTCAGTATCCTATTTCTTTGGAAGGGAGAAAAGGGCTACAGCCGGTAATTGAGACTTTAATACGAGACGGACTATTAGAAGAATGCATGTCACCTTATAATACCCCTATACTCCCAGTAAAAAAGTCAGATGGATCCTATCGCCTAGTTCAGGATCTAAGAAGTTTGAATGCTATTGTTCAGACCCGCCACCCAGTGGTGCCTAATCCCTATACTATTATGAGTCGGATTCCCCCAGACCATGAGTGGTTTAGTGTTATCGACTTGAAGGATGCTTTCTGGACTTGTCCGTTAGAAGAGGAAAGTAGAGATATGTTTGCGTTTGAATGGGAAAATCCATGGACAAGTAGACGGAGACAGTTTCGGTGGACTGTATTGCCCCAAGGGTTCACTGAATCTCCAAACCTGTTTGGACAAATGCTAGAACAAATCCTGATGGACTATCCACAATCTGATGATTCCCAACTAATGCAGTATGTGGATGATTTACTATTATCAGGACCCAAAGAACAAGAAATGAGGAGAGAGACCATTAGACTCTTGAATTATCTGGGGAAAAAGGGTCTACGAGTGTCCAGAAACAAGTTACAGTTTGTTGAGAAAACTGTGATATATCTGGGACACCAGATAAGTAAAGGACAGAAACGGATTACCCCTGAACGAATTGCGGGAATCACTAGAATGCCTTTACCCCGTAATAAGAAGGAAATAAGACAATTCCTGGGACTCTTAGGATACTGTAGGTTATGGATAGAGGACTACTCAGCTTTGGTGAAGTTTATGTATGATAAACTGACAAATGAAAATGACTATCCATTGAAATGGACCCAGGAGGAGGAAGGATGGTTCGAGGACTTGAAACATCGCCTAACACGAGCCCCAGTGCTCACTCTGCCCTCTTTAAAACAGCCCTTCCAGCTATTTGTCACTCATAACCAAGGAACAGCTGTGGGAGTTTTAACACAGGAAAAAGGCGGTCAGCGACACCCAGTAGCTTTCCTTTCCAAAATGATGGACCCAGTGTCTCGCGGATGGCCGACGTGTATCCAGGGAGTAGCGGCTGCTGCTCTGTTGGTAGAGGAAGCACGTAAACTTACTTTTGGAGGAAAGATGACTGTGTACACCTCCCATTCTGTGAGTGTTTTATTAACACAAACTGCCCATCGATGGCTGACTGATTCTCGCATATTAAAGTATGAAACCATTTTAATGGTTGGAGAAGATTTACAGTTTGCAAAAATTAATAGCTGCAATCCAGCTCAATTTTTATACGGCAGTGAAACAGAGAAAGAGGTGGAGCATGACTGTGTCGAGTTGACAGATCTTCAGACCAAGACCCGAGAAGACCTTTGCGATACTCCGCTGGGAGAAGGATATGAATTCTACATTGACGGCTCCGCCAGATGTGTTGACGGAATGAGAAGAAATGGGTATGCTATAATAGAAGGAAATACTTGGAAAGTAGTAGAATCCACGAGACTACCCGGAAGCTGGTCAGCACAATCCTGTGAACTATATGCCTTGCAGAGAGCCCTCAGAATACTGGCAAAGAAAATTGGAACAATTTACACAGATTCCAAATACGCATACGGGGTAGTGCATACCTTTGGTAAGATCTGGAAGGAGCGTGGTCTAATTACATCAAGAGGAAAGGAATTGGCACACGAACAGATGATTACTCTGACTCTAGAAGCCTTAACATTACCCCAAGAAATAGCAGTGGTCTACATACCAAGCCATCAAAGGGGAGATAACCCAACAGCAATCGGAAACAGACTGGCTGATGAAGAAGCCAAAAGAGCAGCCATGCAACAAGAAGTCCGTTTGCTGACTTTAATCCCAATAAGGCAAGGCATAAAGACAGCTCCCATTTTCACTGCTAAGGAAGAAAAGAACATGGATCAGCTGGGCGCAAGCCAGTTACCTGATGGAACATGGAAAACACCAGATGGAAGAACTGTTCTAAATAAAGAAATAACTCGCAATATTTTAAAACACCTGCATCAACAGAGCCACTGGGGCACCCAAGCCTTATGTGACACAGTGCTTCGAGATTATGTGTGTAAGGGAATCTACACCTTGGCCCAACAAGAGGTACAAAATTGTTACCTATGCACAAAAATTAATAAGAAGATAATGAGGACAGGGACCATGGGAGGTCAACCATTAGCCATACGCCCTTTTCAACGTATCCAGATCGACTTCACAGAGTTACCTCAAGTTCAAAGATGGAAATATCTGTTGGTGATAATAGATCACTTTACCCGATGGGTAGAAGCCTTCCCAACAATAAATACTACAGCCTCTACAGTAGCTCGCCTCCTCCTAGAGCAGATAATCCCCAGATATGGTATAATGGATTCTATAGACTCAGACAGGGGTCCACATTTTTCTTCAAAAATCCAGCAATTGATTTGTGATGCATTACAGGTCTCTTGGAAATTACATACCCCTTGGCATCCACAAAGCTCAGGGAAGGTCGAACTTTTGATGTGTTTAATGCAAACTGAGAAGTTTCCTGCTTTGAGTTACAATCATTTGTGACCTGCTGTATTGCTTTTTTGAGAAAAAAACACACAAGACTCTCCTGGATCATTGGTGTTTTCCACCAATTCTTCCTTCCACTGGAATATGCTGTTTTAAACTTGCCTGAACAGGTGAACAGAAAGCGGCGGAGTCTAAAGAGGAGAAATCTCGAAGACTGCACCTCTACCGAAAACTCGACACCTTTTATTCTCTCCCTGCCGCCCGTTGTTTTACTGCAATTCCAAGTTTATTTTGAGGGTGATCCTTTTTCTTCGTTTCGTCGATGCAAAGAAAGCTCGAACCCGTTGTCAGGTATCTCCTCGTCCCCGCCGGGTGTGTGATTCACCTTCTCGCAACTGGTGCTGTGGATTTCCCTGGGCGACCGAGAGCCCGGAGTGAAGGATGCTCTCGGCAAGATGAACAGTCTCTCTGACACCGATGTTGTCCTCGCTGTGTGATCTCTGAGCTGACAAGTCGGGTCCATGCCTACCATTTCTCATCTTCGCTAATCCCATTTGCTCTACTGAACTGGGTTCGGATCTTGTTCTTTGTCAGTTCAGGCGCCTAAGTGCCTCTTAAACTTGCCACTTCATGTATCACATGGCAGTGAATTCCATCTATCAACCATTTCCCGGTTTTTTAAAAAAATGACCACTCCAATCCCCTTCAAAACTCTTTCCTCAAACCCATGTTTTATTTTGTTTTAGTGGAGAAAAGACTCTGCCTCTCATAACGTTACCAGGTTAGCCTCTGCTCCACACACACACAAAAAAAAACCAGACTGTCCAATTTCTCCCCATAATTAAAGTCCTTCATTCTCAGCCAGTGAATCTCCTCTACACTCCCTCTAGTGTAATCACATTCTTCCAAAAGTGTGACAGCCAGAACTGAACACAATAGTCCAAGTGCACACCAACCTGTTCAGGTCCCAACTGTTAACACCTCAGTCAGTCTGATTTGGCTGAGGTGTTGAGAGTTGGGACATTAATTTGTGATCTACCTGAATTAATCTAGGGGATAGCCATTCTCCACGCAAGGTAAAGTCAGTTGGTACCTCAGTTCTTTCCAAATTGTGTTCAACATGCAATAGTGCTAATTCACTATATACGGTAAGCAGCAGGTTATCTCGTTAACCTGACACCATGATACTTACGGGTTTCAGATTCAATGCTGAAGATCCCAGTGACTCTCCCTCCTGCTCGTTCTACTATGGAGTGTGCTTTTTTTTTGTTTTGTGTTCCAGCATACTTGTCCTTTAATCTATGCAGACTCACCCAGCAAATTCTGTATGTGTGGAAGGAGCCTCTGTATTTGCATCCATCATCAGTCATTATCTGCTTTGAACTGGAAGATCAGCATGGTTGCCGCCAGAGAATTAAGTCCTGCTTGGCATTAGTTACTCAACCATATATGCCATGTCAGGAAATCTGAACTGTTCGCTTGAGAGTCATAAAGTCGTAGATTTCTATAGAATGCAAACCCCACTTGTCAAAGCCACCCAAGTTAGTCTCAGTTGCCTGCATTCTTCCATATCCCTTTGACCTTTCCCATCCAGGTATCTGTCTAAATGTTCCTTAAACATTGTGAATTTCCCTGTTTCTAAAGCTCATTCCACATACCTAGCACCCTCTGTGTGAAGATGTCCATTCAGGTCCCTTTTAAACTTTTTCCCTTCACTTCTCATTTCAGATTCCCTTATCTGGGGAAAAGACTGACTGTTTACTGTTACTATGTCGGTCATGGTTTTATAAGCCTCTATAAGATTCATGTCAGCCTCATATGCTCCAGGGAGACAAATCCATCTTATTCCGGCTTCTCCTTATAAATTCAAGCCTGTCAGTTTTGGAAACAGCCAGTGAAGCTTTTCTGCACACTTTCTAGCTTTCGTTGACACTGATTGCACCGCTTCATGCTCTCACACCATTATCACATCTGATGTCTTGAAGCCTTCCCTAGATATTTTTCAGACAGAATTCCACCCACTAATATATCCCCAAATGCACCGCTCTCTTCAGTCATCTTCCAGCCAACCCCACTCACCCATCCTTCCGCTCAATACCTGATCATCTCCACAGGTTACTACCCACTACTGTATCCACAAGGATTCTCAAGATTTTCCTCTGTTGTTTCCTCATTCCCATTTTCCTCCTCCCATAATCTGCATCTTTTAGCAAACTGTTCCACATCTTGTAACTTACCTCCTGTCAGAATCCCAACTCACATCCTCCAGGATTTTCAGTTCCTGCAGCAGTCAGAGAATGAGGAAAGGCATTTGTGTCCATCTTGTACTATTAGGTCCATTCTACTATGCATAATTCTTTGGACCTCTTGTCAACTTTACAAAACTCTGGGCAGGCTACACTGGTGCAACTATTTGCCACACGACAAAAAATCACGAAAAAAATATTGGTGCTTGGAACACATCATGCAAATTGGATGGGCTTCTACTTTTAAGAGGCATTTAAATATGCAGGGTATTGTAGGATATAGTTCTGGTGCAGGCAAATGGGATTAGCGTGGGTGGATGGACATGAAAGCGGTGGACCAAAAGGCTTGATCTGTGCTGTCAACGGGTAATTTTAGGCTCACTGTAACATCTAGGCCAGTCTGTTCAGTGGCAATGTGACAGCAATATATAAATGAAAAGAAAATAAAGCATTAAAATGAAAGGAAACTGAACTGGATGCACGAAGCATTTGTAACAAGGCAGACAAATTGGTGAGACAATATGAGAGACCAATCATTACATGGTGACATTAAGCTGAATGACAATTGTTCACTATCCAATTGCAGATATCTTCTACAGTGTTGATCGAAATTTATTTTAACCTGAAATATTACTTGCCTCCACCCTAATTTTACTTACATTCTTGTCCCAGTCCCTATCAGGTTCATTTCAAATATTTTCCCTATAAGATTTCAAGGGTCTGTCTCCTTCAAATAACACTTCATCTCAATCTGCATTGCGTCCACCATACTTGCAGCACTATCCTTTTTTCCTCATTCATATACAACCTTCACTAGCTTTTAATTAGTCATCGAGTCACAAAGTGGCTGTTTAAATCCCTCTTAAACACAATTGTATCTGATTCCATTCACCTCCTCTGAAGCGGTTCGAGACATTGATCAATCTTTGTGCGAGAAAAAAATCCCATCAAATAACCATTGAAGCTCCATCCTTTCATCTTCAACCTATGACCTCATGTTTTCCTACCATAGGAAAAATGATTTTGATTATCTACCACATCTATGCTGCTCATAATCTCGCCCTTCTTCTTCCTTCACAGGAAAAACAAACCCAGCTTATCTAAAGCACACAAACACTCAGAATTCATATCCAGCATTTGCACCTTTTTATCCCAGCCTGTCCAATCTCTCACTACTAACTTTAATGCAGGCCACATTCTGGGGAAGCTTCTCTGTACTCTGTGCGATTACATCCTTCCCACAGAAGGATGACCAGAACTGGATAGAATACTCCCGTGTGTAGCATAATCTGTATTTTTCGAAGTTGCAACATGATATCCTGATTCTTGTATTCCATGCCTTGACCTGTAGAGGTAAGAATGCCATCTGCCTTCTTCAGTACCCCAACAACCAAATCTTGCCACTTTCAGGGAACTATAGTCCTGAACTCCTTGAACTCTTTGCTCATCAACATCCCTTGGTGCTCTACCATTGACTGTATGTGTCCTACCTCTATTTGGTTTCCCAAAATCTCAGGATTAAATTGAATCTATCAATGCTCTGTCCAACTTTTCAGCTGGCCTATATCTTTCTGTAGCCTTAGACTACCTTCTTTGCTCTCCACAGCACCACCAATTGACATATTGTCTGCAAATTTACAAATTACAGTAAAAGTCCAGATGTCAGAAATCTGGACCACCCGAGAATCAAACCCTCAAACTTTTTAAATTTAGCGAGCTTTTGTATGCCTGCGTGCCTGCACTCATAAGTGCTATAGATGCACAGCGGCAAAAAGCAACCACACTTAATACAGGTCATTTTTATCACAGAGATTCATTTGTATATTGTATTTTCTTTTACAATGTTTGTTTTAAATATAATTTCAAGCATTGTATGCACTTTTTTGTCGTGAAAAAAGTTTGTTTACTTTTTTGTCAAATGTTGACTTTATTTTTCTTTAAAACTGCTCATTTTAGTAAATGAAGCATACTGTATTTGCTAATAAATAAACTATCAAAATCTATCTGTTCATCTCTTCTTAATTTCTCCTTCAATTTGAATTTTAAAAGCACGGCCGGAGAATTTGGAAAATCTAAAATCTGGACCGACCCAATCCGCAAGCAGTCTGGATTTTAGGACTTTTACTGTATAGCTTGTATATTTATATTCAACCTCTTCACATAATCATACCTTTGACATACACATTCAAGTAATTTCATGTGGTTGGTTCTTCTTGAATATTATTTATTCTTAAAATATTATTATTAAAAGAGTATACAAATTTAGAATAAGTGGGCTTGATGCATTGCTGTTAGATTTGTGGTGTTTTCCATTATCTCTTTTCCATTATAATACTGAGAATTGTCTTTTCAGAATTGTAACTAGCTAATTCTCTCTCCTGTCTGGTCACAGTTATTACTGTTGGGGAGTTTTTGACTGTTGTCTAGTTACAATGCCTGGAGAGATGGCAGGATGGTATCGGGGTAGAGTGGTTCATGAAGGCAGCTTGCTACCACTTTTTCAAGGTCAATTAAGAATGGCCAATTAATGTTGGCATTGCCATACAAGATCCTCATCCTGTGAATGAATTGAAAAATACAAAAAGAAAGGGTTGGTGATTACAATTTTTTTTGCTGACTTCTAAAATATAGAAATTCAGTGAAAGATAACTGATATCAATTAAAGCTCGTACATTTTGTCGCTGTAATGGGAGGCATGCACAAAGTTCAGTTTAAAAAAAAACTACCAGTTAATTTTTTGTAATAGCTAAATTAAAAAGGTATTTTGCAGGTGTTCAATCAACAACTTGTGAAGATATTAGATACTTTCAATAATGAACATGTGCGGATTTATAAATTACAATATGCAGATTAATGTTGAAGAGGTCAGTACCACTTTGTAAGGGATACTGGAATGTGAGGAGTCAAGCAAGTGCTAAATAAAAATAAAGTATTATGGGTTAAATCAGGGTGAAGGGATGCTGGAATGGAAGGGTTATAAAAGTATAATAAAATAAGGATCTTCAAAACAGGATAGCAAGTAGATAGCTTTAGCAAGTCTTGGGGATTGATTAATGAGTAAAGAACAAAGACATGATATTTCCTGGCTAACAAGTTTGCAGGAAGGCACATAAACTGATAAGAAGTTAGAATCCACGTGGGCAGAATTACCTAATGCTAAACCAATCCAGGAGGCAGAAGAATGTTAGGGGGAAGGTATCTCTGTACTGAAATGAAATGTATAAAAGTTGGGTCAGCCTCAGTATCTGTGTGTATTCCCAGGGTAAGGGGAAGCACCCAACTTTGCATTGTTGTAATAGTATAATAAAAGTTCTTTGTTCTCAATTTTTGTCTCGAGCAAATTCTGTGAAGGTACTTCTGTTTCTAACAACTTCAAATGATAGCTACCAAATGCCAATTTTATTTTTGATTTAATGACTTAGCACCAGTGTACAAGCTGTGACAGGAGCCAGTTGACTTTAGTGCTTTTAAAAGTACATGGACCCTAAAATTGAGCATCTTCCAAATATAAAAATAGGCACTCAACGTGAAAATGTTAGCTCCATCTTTCTCACAGAGAGGAAGTATTGGCACATTCCAAGAGGTTGTGGAGGCATTAGTAATGATCATTCAAAAATCACTAGTTGAGAAGAAATGACTGTAATAAAACTGTTGACAAAATTAAAATCAAAGTTCAAAGATTTGAAGAAGATTTTCAGGATTGTCATATGGAGGTTGAAGGGTGTAAAGATACAGTTAATAAGATAGAAGATTATTTTATGGTGTGGAAAATTCAGAAGAAAGATTTACTGCAAAAAGTTGATATGTTGGAAAATCAGAATAGAAGAAATAATGTGAAAATTGTTGATTTGCCCGAGGACTTTAAGGGCCCTAAATCCAGTAAAAAAATTTCCAACATTGGCTGCCTGAAATTTTGGGACCAGAGAATTTTCCAAATGGTTTGGAACTTGATAGAGAGCATAGAGCTCTCAGGAAAAAACCATATCCGGGACAACCACCATGCTCTATTTTGATTAAATGTTTACATTACCAAGGTAGAGAAATTATTTTGAAAATGGCAGTTCAAAAAGTCAGGGAACAACAAAACCCTTTAATGATTCAGAAAAATAGAGTATTCTTCTATGCAGATTTGAGTAATGAAATTGTCAAAGAAGAAAAGAATTCAATACAGCAAGTCAGTTTTATGGATTATGTTATTTAGATTTGTTTTCCAATATCCAGCAGTTCTTAAAGTTTTTTATGGACAATTTCAAGCACGATTTTTTGCTAATGAATCTGAAGCTTTGGAATTTGCCAATTCATTGCCTAATATTAACCAGAATGGATGGCAATCTTATTCGTCTCAACAAATGAAAGGAGATCAAGAAAAATCAAAGGGAGGGACTTCTCCAGGAAGACAGCCGAATGAGGTTCAGGTTGAAATCAATGATGATCAAGTTAATAGAGACCTTAAAGGAGATTGACTGATTAAAATTAAATTGTGATACTCTGCCTGTGGGAGGCGGATTCTCTTTTTTCTGCTTTCCTATTCCAAGGCCTCGAGCCACTATTGTAATTACGGGAATTAGCACTGACCTAATCAGTGCTTTTGGGGTTTTTTCTTCTTTTATTATTTTATTATCATTGGGGTTTCTTGGTTTCTATCTTTGGGGATGATGTGTTTTGAAAGTTGGCTTTGAAGCTGTGATGAACCAGGGTGGAGAGGAGAGTTGACTATTTTCTAGATTATATTATGGTAATGCATGGTTTGAATTATATAATGTTTAATGTGAATGAGCTCAGTAATCCAATTAAAAGGAAGTGAGTTTTAGCTCATATTAAGAAGTTGAAAGTAGATATTGCTTTTTTGCAGCTCATCAAAGTGAGAAAGAACATCAAAAGTTGAAGAGAGAATGGGTTGGTTAAGTTATAGCTTCGTCTTTTAATTCTAAAGCACGAGGAGTGGCTATTTTAATTAATAAAAAAGTTTCCATTTAAATTACAATCAACAGTTATTGATTCTGTTGGTAGATTTGTTTTGGTAAATTGTCAAATTTATTCATAATTTTTGGATTTTTATAAATGTGTATGCTCTTAATATAGATGATGAAAAATGTATTCAAGATGTTTTTCTTAATTTGGTAGAAGCAAATGCAAATATAATAATTGGTGTAGATTTTAATTGCTGTTTGGATCCAATTTTAGATAAATCTACAAAATATTTAATGAAAATGAAAATGGCTAAAAGAATATTGACATTAATGGAAGATTTAAATTTGGTGGCTATTTTGAGGAAATTGAATCCTAGAGAAAGATTATTCATTTTATTCTTATAGGTTTGATTCTTATTCAAGAATATATTATTTTTTCCCTGAATTCAATATTTATTTCAGTCACTATCTTGTTTACTTTCAAAGGACTTTTTTTTAGGATCTGAATAAGGCAGTGCGAGAGTTTTTATGAAAGGGTAAATTAGCTCGAGTGGCATTGCATAAACTTGCACGGAAATATGCATTGGGTGGACTTCAGTTACCACATTTTCAAAATTATTATGAAGTGGCCCAGTTGAAATTTATTAGCAGAATGATGAATTTAGATCAACCCCCTAGCTGCGCCAGGGTGGAAATGACGTGTATTTCTGAGGCTGAGGAACATCAATTTATATTTCGTTGGAATTCAAATTTGTTACAGGAACATAATATGCCAGTATTGAAACATTTGTTAAAGATTTGGATTAAAATAAATATGGTTTTGGAATCAAAAGGTAAATTATTAATTTTAACTCCATTGTATAATAATCAGCTTATTCCTTCATCAATGTTTAATAATTATTCGAAGAGTTGGGATTCTGAGGGTATAAAGACAATACAGGATTGTTTTGAAGAGGGACAATTTCTTTAAATCGATTGAGGGAAAGATTTGGTATATCTGTAAATTCTTTGTTTGTGTATTATCAACTTAGAGCCTTGGTAAAAGATAATTATGGTAGAGATGAATTTACCTACTTTGACGAGATTTGAATCTTTGATATCCTCTGTACCAAAGAAGGGTTATATTTCGGTTATGTATCAGTTGTTACAGGATAATATGAATAAACTGGATTGGGAAAAATCTAAACTTAATTGGGAAAGTTACTTAGTGTTTATTTTACTGAGATGATTGGATAATGTAATTAAATTGACTAATGTAAGATATGGAATGGTTAATTATAATTTTCTACATCAATTATATTTGACCCTGGAGAAATTGAAAAAATATGGGTTTAGTAATTTGGATTCTTGTTTTAGTACTGGAACCTTTTTTTACATGCCGTTTGGTCTTGTGTTAAAGTTCAACCATTTTGGCAAGGAATTAAGGTAGTTTTGGAAAAATTATATAACTTTAAATTACCATTAGATCCAATGATTTTTTTTGTTGGGTGATATGGCTTCTCTGAGAGGAATGGAGCTGGATAAAATTCAAATTGCTTTTATACGTTTAGTGCTATCAGTAGCGCGTAAATATGTAGCTAATACCTGGAAAGATACAAGATTAATATAGCATGCTGGCATAATGAATTGAAAGCTTGTATTGTTATGGAAAAAATCACTTATAATTTGCATGATAATTATTCTTTCTTTGTTGATAAATGGTTTCCATATTTGGAGTATATGCATTTAGATATACTTTGAATTGTTATTAATACTCATAATATTTTTTATCTAATTCATATTTTTGGCTCCCCTTAAGGGGAGGGTGATGGGGTGGGATGGTTTTTGTTTTGTTGAGTTGGTTTTTTAATATATTCTGTAAAATTAATTTTTGGTTGTTATTAGATTGTATGTTATTTTTATTATCTTTTAAATAAAGTTAAAAAAAAATTATTAATTTCAGCTCATTTACAAGAAAGAATTGAATATGTACAATATAAACCTAGAATTGTATCAGATCACTCACCATTACTGAAGTCATGTTTGAATTCTGATAGATTTGAATCAATTTATTGATGGAGATTTAATTCATCATTATTAAAAAAATGTAGAATTTTATGACTTTATGAGAAGTCAAATACAGATGTATTTAGATACAAATATTAATTCAGTTGATCATAAATTTGTTTTATGGGATGCATTAAAAGCTTATTCAAGGGGCCAAATAATGTTATTTGACTAAAATTAAGAACAATTATCTTAAGGAAGTAGATAAATTAGAGAAGGAAATTGTAATTTTGAAAAAAAATTACAAAACCCATCTGGAAAAAAAAGTTGGAAATGATAAATAAAATGCATTATAATTCAATTCAGACATAGGATTGAGAAATTAATTGATAGAACTACGCAAAATTATTATGAATTAGGAGAATGAGCACATAAAGTATTAGCTTGGCAATTGAAATGGAGCAAGCATCAAGGATTATTAATGCTGTCAAGAAGAATTCAAAAATTACTTATAAACTACAGGATAAAAATGATTATTTTAGTGTGTATAATAATCTCAATCTTTGAACAATGAAGAAGAAATTAATTTTTTTTACAGAAGCTTCAACTTCCATCTTTGAATGGCCAAGCTCAGAAGGATTTACATTCTCTAATTATGTTGAAAGAAGTTATTAAGGCTTTAAATTCTATGCAAAATGTAAATCTCCTGGTGAAGATGGGTTTACAACTGCATTTTATAAAAAAAATTAAAGATTCATTGATGCCTTTATTAATGGAAGTATTAAAACAAGCAACTGTAACTTCTTCATTACCAGAATCTTTTTCAAATGTAGTAATAACAGCAATACCTAAGAAAGATAAAGATTTATTAAAACCTGAGTCTTATAGGCCTATATTGTTATTAAATGTCGATTATAAGATTACAGCTAAAGTTTTGGCTAATAGAGCAAATGAATATTTACATGAGTTGGTTCATTTAGATTAATCTGATTTATCAAGAAAAGATATTCTGCTGATAATATAGCTAAATTAATTAGTCTAGTTCAAAGTTCTCAGAGACAATCAGATTTAGCATTAGTTTTATCGTTAGATGCTGAAAAGGCTTTTGACAGATTAGAATGGAATTATTTATTTAAGGTTTTGCAAAAATTTCAATTTGGACCAATATTTACGAATTGGATTAAAGCTTTATATAGAAATCCTTTGGCTAGAGTAGTTACGAACAGACAACTTTCTTCTTTTTCATTAACTAGTTCAGCTAGACAAGGTTGTCCCTTATTTCCTGCATTACTTGTTTTAACATTTAAACCATTGGCACAATCAATGAGGCAAGGTTTTAGTATTAATGGAATTAAAGTGAATAAGGAGGAGTATAAAATTAATTTGTTTGCAAATGATGTATTGATTTATATAACAGATCCTGAAAGTTCTTTAATTTCCTTATATTAAAAGTTACAAGATTATGGGGAAATATCTGGTTATAAAATTAATTGGGATAAAAGTAAAGTATGCCATTAATAGAAGGAGATTATGATCATTGTAAACGTTTAGCTCAATTTAAGTGGACATATAACCCAATTAAATATTTAGGCATTAGAATTGATAGAAATTTAGACAATCTATATAAGTTAAATTATGTTCCATTTCTTAATAAAATTAAAGATGATTTAAATAGATGGAATGACTTACATATTAGAGGAATTGTATTAAAATGAATATTTTTCCAAGGAGTCAATATCTTTTTCAATCTATTCCTTGTTTAGTACCTCAAAATATTTTTAAAGATCTTAATTGTAAAGAAATTTTTATGGAGAGGGAAAATGAATAGGGTATCTTTGGAAAAATTAACTTGGAAATTTGAATTAGGTGGTTTACAACTTCCACATTTTCAGAATTATTATAAAGCTACACATTTGAAATTTATTAATGCAATGTTTGATCTAAATAAACCTTTTATTTGGGCAAATATAGAGTTAGATAAAATTGATGAGAAGTCTATGTCAGAATTTATTTCTAAATGGAATTCAAAATTGTTAATTGGTAAGGATTCATCAATTTTGAAACATTTAATTGAAATATGGAATAAAATTAATTTTTATGAGATAGGTGGAAAGGAAAGATTTCAGCAAAAATGCCTTTATATCAAAATAAATATTTTCCTTTTACTGTAAATAATCAGTTTTTAAAGATATGGAATCAATTTGGGATTTTAAAAGTTGAAGATTGTTTTGAAGCAGGTAAGTTTGTATCTTTTAATTGACTGAAGGTGAAATTTCAAGTTCCTAGTAATGCCTTTCTTTGTTACTATCAGGTTAAAACTTTTTTATTGGGAAAATTAGGTCATAGTTTAAAATTACCTAGACAATTTGGAGTTATTACTTACTAAGAGAGAAACAAATAAGTTTATTTCTGAGATGTACAAGTTATTACAAAATAAAATATCTAAGTTGAATGGTCATAAATCAAGAATGAAATGGGAACTTGATCTAAACAGGAAGATAGATGAAAATATTTGGAGAAATTTGTGTAAGGATACTATGACTAAGGTTATAAACATAAAATATAGATTAGTATAATATAATTTTTAACATAATTGTATTTAACCTCTCAAAAATTAAAGAAATTTAAATTAATTTCTACAGATTTGTGTTTTAAATGTGGAAAAGAGTTAGGTACTTTCTTTCATTTGACCTGGACTTGTTCTAAAGTTAAGAAATTTTGGATACAAGTTCAATTGTTTTTGGAGCAAGTATTAAAAGTGAGTCTACCATTTGATCCAATATTGTTTTTATTAGGGAACGTTAAGTCAATTGCTTTAGAACTGAGATTGACTATGTATCAAATTGAATTTTTCAATTTAGCTTTGGCCATTTCTTTTAAAAAAAATGTTTGGCTATTACTTGGAAATCAAATTTAGTTTTAGGAATACAAAGAAATCCTGTATTCCTTTAGAATAGATAATGTATAATTTGAGAGATAAATATCATTTTTTTGTAAAAGCATGGAGCACATATTTAAAAATTCTTGGTTTGAAGATTTAATCTCTCAATCTGCTAAAAAGTTGCTTATTGTTATTTTTAAGGGATTATCTTCTTTCTTTGTAGTTAGAAGGGGGGAGGAGAGACGGTGTTAGTGAGGTGGATGTGGGAAGTTGGGGGGGGGGTTTACTTAATTATATATGTATGAATATGTCATAATTAATGTTATATGATTTAAAAATTATAAATAAAATATATAAAAAAAGAATCACTGGTCAAACATATTTCTTGATGACTGCAAAATAGTAGATGTCACTAATGTTAAAGGACAAATTGACCTCTTTTAAACTGCAGCATCTGGGTAGCCCTCCTGAGACCCAGGTGCAATTAGCACCTTTTAAATTGCAGGGGGATTGATCCATTAAATCACCAACCCAGCGATTTAAGGGGGATCCCGCCCCTGCAATGATGCGTCACTCACTCACCGAAAGTACTGCTGGATATTCAGATGCTGGCTACCCAGGGATGCATTCATGCAAGCGTTGACATCACTGGAATAAGCAGGTCGGCCATCTTTGTTTTCAAATTGCCTGAGGACATGACCTTGGTAGGTCAGGGACCCAGTTCGATTCCGACGGGGTTGACCAGGTCAGACTCTTTCTAACTGCTACGTAACTGAGGTGCTAACTAGGCAACCCTAGTTAAACCCATTTTACACAATTTGAAAGGGCCTAATGGCACAGGGAGTTAAATGCATGGCTTAAAGATTGGTGTGGAAGAAGTGGCTTTGAACTTGTGGGTTATTGCACTAATATTGGCCCCATCTGAACAATGCTTGGATTGTGGATAGGGCTTTAAACTAAATAGTAGGATGGTGAGCTCAACAGATTGTGAAAGTATGGATAAAGCTAAAGGAGAGTGCATAAGTTATTGATCTCAGACTTCAAGGAAACCAATTTGAGAAGAAGGGTGAATACAGGACTAAAGGTGTTGAATGCAGTATACAAAATGTATAAGCTTAGAGGCCAGTTAAAAATAGGCAGATACGAATATGTGGGTATAATGCAGTTGCGGCTGAAGGAGGATCACAGTTGGGTACTAAACATTCTAAGATGGGTGGGGGTGGGTGGATGTGGTGGCTCTGTTGATAAAATATGAAATCAGATCATTAATGAGAAGGGATGTGGAATGCTTGTGGGTAGAGTTGAGAAACTGTAAGGATAAAAGTACCATGATGGGAGTTACATACAGGACCCCAAATAGCAGTCAGGAAGTAGATACAAAATAGTATCAGAAGTTAGAGAAGGCATGTAAGAAGATCATGATATGGTAGTCATGGGGCACTTCAATATGTAGGTAAACTGGGAAAATCCCATGAGAATGAATCAGTAGAATGCCTACAAGATGGCTTTTAGAGCAATGTTTAGTTGAGTCCATGGAGAAATGACAATTCTGGATTTGTTGTTGTGCAAAGAACTGGATTTGATTAGGGAGCTAAAGGGAAATAGACCATTAGGAAGCAGTAATCACAATGTAATAGAATTTACTCTGCAATTTGAAATGGAGAAGCTAAAATCGAATGTGTTGGTATTATAGTTAATGTAAAAGGAGGTGTGAGAAAAAAACTAGCCAACTAACATAGCTGGGACCCATACGAGTATCTATGACAACTCTTCTGACTTGGAGGAAGTGGAATAAGCTATAGGAGAAGTTATTGAGGGTGAGCACAAGTTTAGCCAGATGAAGGAGAATTCCCCAGCAGGGATAATGATAGAGCCAAAATAGCAACTGTGGCTGACAAGGGAAGTCAGAGACAATGAAAATACCAGAGATGGCATACGGTATTGCAAACATTAGTTGGAAGTTAGAGGATTGGGAAGCTTTAAAAAACCAACAGAAAGCAATCAAAAAACCAATAATGGATATAGAGTCAGGCGATGTTGTTAATTTATATTTTGAGAACTTCTTTGACATGGAGCCACACATCAGGCTGCTGAAGAAGATAGGAGCCCATCATACTTCGGGAATGGTACGAGCAAGGATAAAAGATTGGGTGACTGACAGAAGGTGGAGTGGGAATAAAGGGGGCTCTTTCTGGCTGGATGCTGGTGAGTGTTGGGTCCACTATCTTTGTATCATTTGTTTTTGATTTGGATGATCAAATTGATTGCTTTGTTTCTACATTTTTGAATGATACAAAGCTAGATGGAGTTGAAGGCAGTGTGAGGAGGCAGAGAATCTGCAGAGGGACTTGGAACATTTGGGAGAAATGGCATATGGAATACAAAATAGGGAATTATATGCCTTGCATTTTGATAGAAATAATAAAAATATAGACTATTTTCTAACTGAGGAGAGAATCCAGAAAGCAAAGGTGCAAAGAGACTTTGGAATCCTGGTGCAGAGTTCCCTAAAGGTTAACTTGCAGGTTCAATGGGTGGTAAGGAAAGTCAATGCAAAGTTTGCATTAATTTCAAGAGGAATAAAACACATTGGGGGGCATGATTAGCATAGAGCTATTATAATTAGAATCCAGCCCTGTCAGTAAGGAGCTCATATATTCTCCCTATGTCTGTGTGAGTTTCCTTTGGGAACTCCAGTTTAGACACACAGCTTGTTACAGGCCACGAGTCCATGCCACCCAATTAGCCTACACCCCCCAGTATGTTTTGAATGGTGGGAGGAAACCAGAGATCCCAGAGAAAACCCACACAGACACGGGAAGAACATACACACTCCTTACAGTCAGTGCGGGTATTGCGACCATTTCCTTTTATAATCGCATGAGTACATGGAGTAGGATTTTTTTGACTCGTAAATGAAAGTCCATTTCCATAGATTTGAGTTTTACACTGTTTATTTTCACTTTAAACCACAAACTATACTTTAAATGGACAATAAGTTTATTAATACATTCAAAGTACACGGTCAAAGAAATTATCTGTCCTAACTCCATGTCCTGGCTTCTAACATCACAAAAGCCATTTTTAAATTAAAACTACTGTTTTCTTAAGATGGTCAAAAACACAGCTTTTAACCTTGATTGTAACTATGGAACACTCAAAGGAATAGCAACAATTTTTTGTAGCCGCTAGAAGCTTCTAGCTGTTAGAACTAGCAAAAAATATGTTTAACCTTTACAGTGGGATTCGAACCCAAGTCCTGATTACTGGCACTGTAAAGGCTTTGCAGTAACCTGCTATGCCAACTGTACCTCTCCCACCCTTCAAAAAATGTATGGGGTTTGCAAGCTAATTAGTGTATTTGGGGTCATGGATTTGTGGAACTGAAGGGGCTGTTACTGTGTAGTACAGGGGTCACCAACCTTTTTGAAACTGCGAGCTACTTCAAGGGTACTAAGTAATACGAAGGGCTACCAGTTTAGTACACACTTCTGAAATAACAAATTTCCACAGTTTACCTTTATTAGATATTATTATTAATGATTAATGATATTCATCAATGGAAGACACTAATCATGTTAATGATTCCTCACAATATTATTAACAATCATTTCACAAGATAGGGAACAGGTAGTTTCATCCTGCAACACTTTATTTCTCTTAATCTCTGCAACTGTTTCATTTTCAAATGATCACTTTTGCAACATTTCATACGAAATCATCATGTCCCATTTTTACGAGCCACTATCAATTTTTAACAAATCATGAACTATGTATCATGTTTGTACAAGTTATCAATTATGTAAGATTTAACAAAAATAAACTCTTTCAAATTTTTAAATAAATCTTATCACATTTTGTACTAATCACCAAATCTGTAGCATTTTTAACAAAATCATCCTATCTGTCACACTTTACAAACACAATTTTTCAAATTTGAATTTGTTGGAGTCAGTAAAAATAAACATTAAATGATGGGTAATTTAATATAAAAACTTAACAACTCCAACAGAATTTAACTTTGCTAAGGCATTGCCATGTTGCCACTGACAACATCTGCCATTTTTTTTCTGTTAGTGGGAAGCCTGGCATTGCATGCTGCTCACCAGCGTACTTGTAACTTGATACTGCAACTCTGAGTGAGTCTTGCAGATGTGCATCAGTGAGGCGTGTTTTGTGTTTGTTCTTGATGAAGTTCACGTCAGAAAAGGCTGATTCACAGAGATAGGTTGAACCAAACAGGCTGGCAACCTTCATAGCTGCTGTGCCTATACCAAGTTTCCGGACATAGCCAAAACTCTTCTAACCATCGTACTTGCCCTCAGTTGGTCATCGGAGAGAGTGGATATGACATCGGTTCCATTCTTCTCGTCTTTAAACACAGTGTTTGCTATTATCATCATTGCTTCTTTGAAAATCTCCGCATCTGAAAATGCCGCCGCCTTTATCAAAAAATGTGTAGCTCTGAATGAGGCTTTGGTTGTTTTTCAGGAGTTTTTCTCTGGCCTCGTGAAGAAAGACTGCTGTTTGCCCAAAACTGCCTTTAAGTCACAGGCTTTTTCTGCCCATAGTGCGCTGCCCAATGGGTAGTTAGGAAGGTAGCTTTTGTGATACGTACTGAAGTGTCTCTCCACATTGTGCCGCTTTGCCATCGCCACAATCGCCCCGCAAATGAGATATACAGAGTTTTCTTTCACAGTACTAAAAAAGAACTCTTCCTCCCATTCACTGTGAAAATTAAGTTTTTCTTTTGTCTACCACGTTTTGGGGAGTATAAACTGCATTTAGCTCGTCATCTTCGCAGCTCCCACTAGCTTATTCAGCAAACACTGAGGGTTGTCATGTGCACAATACTGACCTTTGAACCAGAATACTATATCAGAGTTCATGTATATTAAACATTTTTATTTTAATTTTTTTTTATATACTGTTCCTTGGGGAACAGTGTGTTCCGAATTTTGGATTTTTCCAGATTTTGGAAAGCCAGATTTAAACCCATCCGAATTGTGCAGCCGTATCCACCCTCATCACCTCTCAGCCGGCCCAACTCGTGCTGCCGGTCTCTCCCACTCGCCGCCTGACTAGCACTGCCGATCTCCCCCTCTCCCCTTGCCGGCCCAACTCGTGCTGCCGGTCTCTCTCCCTCGCCGCCTGACTCGCACTGCCGATCTCCCCTTCTCCCTTTGCCGGCCCGACTTGCGCTGCCGGTCTCACTCCCTCGTGGCCCGACTCGCACTGCCCATCTCCCGCCCACCCGACTTGCGCTACTGGTCTCTCAAAAAGAATAGCAACACAATTGAATAAAATTTAAGACAGAGCTCATTGGTGACTAGTGCTATTTTCAGAATAGGCCTGCGGGCGACTTGGTACTCGCGGGCACCATGTTGGTGACCCCTGGTGTAGTATGTCTAAATATAAATTTAAGTAAAACCAAGGATGTAATGCTCAGACTTTACAAGTCATTGGTCAGACTACGTTTGGAGTATTGTGAACAGCTTGGGGCCCATTACAAAGGAAGTGGTGGCTTTGGAAAAGGTCCTGAGAAGGTTTATGAGAATGATCCTAGGATTGAGAGTGTTAATGTTAGAGGAGCATTTAATTGCTCTGGACTAGTTCTCACTGGAGTTGGAATGGATTAGTGGGGATTTCACCATCACCTACTGAACATTGAAAGATGTGGATAGAGTGCATGTGGAGAAGATGTTTTGAATGGTGGGTCTTGGACCAGAGAGTGCAGCCTCAGAATAAAAGGACATCCATTTGGAACAGAGATGAGTAAACATTTCTGCAGTTCGAGGGTGATGAATCTGTGGAATTTGTTGCCACAGAGGCTGTGGAGGCCATCACTGGGTAAACTTAAAGCAGAGTTAAATAGGTTGCTGAGCTGAAAAAGTGTCAAAGAGAAGGCAGGAGAAAAAATGTATCAACCATAATTCAAATGGTGCAACAGACAGGGTTGTTTCTCTGATTGGAGGTTTGTGACCAGTGATGTGCCACAGGGATGTATTTTGGATCCACTGTTATTAGTAATTTATTTACAGTTTGGGAGTTAATATGCTTAGTAATTTAGCTGACACTAAAATTAGTGTAATGGTGAACTTGAAAGAAGGTTTTATAAGTTTATGTGAGGATCTAGATCAAGTAGGTGAAGGGATGGTAGATGGAATTTAGCTGGTCAAGGGCAGAATTTACACAGTAAATGGTAGGGCCCTGGAAAAATGTTTTGGGACAGAGTTCCCTGAAAGTGATGACGCTGGTGGACAAGGTAGTGAGAAATGCATTTGGCATGCCTTCATCACTAAGGCCATTGATTATAGGAGTTGGGATGTGATGTTACCCTTGTACAGAACTTCAGTGAGACCACTTTTGGAGAATTGTGTGCTGTTCTAATTGTCCACTGAAAGGAAGGATGTCACTGAGCTGGAAAGGACATTCACAAGAATGTTGACAAGACTGAAGAGATAAGTTCTAAGGAGAGATTGGATAGTTTACGGCTTTATAGAAGTTTTCAAAATCATGACTGGAGATCGATAAGGTAAAAAAAATTATTTCATGTATTTTTGTTTTTTTTATTTTTTACCTTTGTTATTTAGCTGGCTACGTTGTTTATTTTTCTTAAATTTCAATGGGGGCTGTGAACCCCACTAGTATTTGTATAATTTGAATGATTATATGTTTGGGGGCAAGAGAGGATGGGGGGAAATAAATACAGACTCTGTACATTATATGAATGTTGAAAAAGATGGTGTTGGTTGGTTGAATTGTTTTGAGTGTATGGAAACCAAAATAAAACATTCCCCAAAACAATGGTTCAAAATCAACTAAACTGGAGGAAGCAGTAGCTGGTTTTCAAAGGTAAAAAATACATGGATGGAATCCTAGAGATCATGTCATTGAGCACCTTCACTCTGCACTAGAAGGGACCTCCCAATGACCAACCATTTCGATTTTGTGCTCCACTCCCACATTGACATGTCTATCCATGGCCTCATGCACTACCAAAATGAGGCAAAACCACATTGGAAGAGCAATACCTAATATTCTGTCTGGGCACTTTCCAACCACATTATGTTAACATCGGTTTCTTCAGTTTACATTAGGCCCTTACCCTGTCTACCTCGTTCTTTCACGTTTCCTCTTCTCCTTTTCTCCAGCTCCCCAGCTCTTCCCTCTCCATTCAGAGCTATCCCCTCCCCCTATCACTTCCCTTTCGCTCTCCCACCTATCACTTCCCTTTCACCCTATCACTCCTGTGGTCCTCCCCCTACCTCTCTTCTCTCTTCCCCTCACCTTTTTTTTAAGCACCTTTGTGTATTCTTCTTCTTTCTTCTTTCTTTTCTTTGGCTTGGCTTCGCGGACGAAGATTTATGGAGGGGGTAAAAGTCCACGTCAGCTGCAGGCTCGTTTGTGGCTGACAAGTCCGATGCGGGACAGGCAGACACGGTTGCAGCGGCTGCAGGGGAAAATTGGTTGGTTGGGGTTGGGTGTTGGGTTTTTCCTCCTTTGCCTTTTGTCAGTGAGGTGGGCTCTGCGGTCTTCTTCAAAGGAGGTTGCTGCCCGCCAAACTGTGAGGCGCCAAAATGCACGGTTTGAGGCGATATCAGCCCACTGGCGGTGGTCAATGTGGCAGGCACCAAGAGATTTCTTTAGGCAGTCCTTCTACCTCTTCTTTGGTGCACCTCTGTCACGGTGGCCAGTGGAGAGCTCGCCATATAACACGATCTTGGGAAGGCGATGGTCCTCCATTCTGGAGACGTGACCCACCCAGCGCAGCTGGATCTTCAGCAGCGTGGACTCGATGCTGTCGACCTCTGCCATCTCGAGTACCCTTTGTGTATTAAACTACAATCAAAACATCTGCCTACTGACTTGTTTAACTCACAGAATCCTAGAGATTTTTTTTAGTTTTATGAATTATCCAAAGACGGTAGAAATAAAACTAAATTAGCAGATGAAGGTTAAATTGGAGGCTGCACAACAGGTGACAAGTATCCAGCTGGTTCATTGAGTTCTTTTTATGATCATTTTTCTCTTCTACATATAGAAGTCCCCAGGTTCTCATTCAATGGCAGGACAGCCATACATTCAATGCAACAACTCGGTGGACATTGGAGCAAACTAGGAACAAGAACAGCAATAAATACTCATCTTTCTGATATCACACATGAACAGACATTAAAAAAAGACTACATCCTTTTGAAATATTAGCTAATGATTTTGATAATAAGTCCGCGCTATCAAGTTAGTGTAATGTAATGTATATTTGGGAGAATTTGGTAAGATTAGAGTAGGAAACATGCGTACACACATTTTAAAATGCATCTTATTTGAAATAGTGAATAATTCATATTCAGGAACTTTACAGAAACTATGGAGATACTAAGCACATTTCACAAGTAGGTGCTAATTGAAATGACATCATGAAATGAATAGACCATTGTTTCGATTGGAGACAGGCTGGCTGGTTGAATAACTACAAGGTGCTCACTCAAAGGTCAATGAGAAGTTTTGTTTATCTAAGGACAACAGATGGGAGCAGAAGGATAACTCCTGTTCGCTGAAGAAAGTGGGGTTTTTTGCAAATGAAAGAGTCACATGGGCTTGTTGGCAGTGGGAGAGGGAGAGAGAGAAGTGAAACAAGCTCAACAAGCTCTCTCAGCCAGTGTGTGTGTGACACTGAAAGAGACTGAACAGTCACAGGAAAAGCTTGTTGGAAACAGAAAGCTCCAGAGTGGCAGATGGTTGGAAGTGCTATCTGTCTGATGTTTCTCTTGGAATAAGGGGAACAGAAAGGAACTCAGTGGTAGCCTGAAAGAAAGGTTATTATCCGGAGAACCCTGATGGGGCAAGTTTCATCAATGAGACATTGAGGTGACTAATGGTGGTACCTCAGTTGTGGAAATCCTGAAACAACAAATCTCTCTCTGCAAACCCTACAAGAACCTTCCTGAGCAGTAAACATTTACTTTTCAAGCACCAGAGGCTGGTGAACTTTGTACATGTTAAATTATGTGCACAGTATAAGAATTGCCTGCAACCAGAGAACTTGGAAGAAGGAGAAATGAGATTGAACTGTGAACCAAAGAACTTTTCTTAAATTTACACACACATCATACACGTGCGCTTAGAATTAGAAGGGTGTTCATTTGGGTTAGTTAAGTTCATAGAGATAAATTAGTTTGATTCTATTTTCATGTTTAAAGATCATTAAAAACAACTTTTGTTTAAGTAACTACTTGTCTTGATGAATGTCTATTGCTACTGGGTTTTGGTGTCCTTTGGGCTCGTAACAATAGAAAAATACCCAGCAGAACCAACACAAATTTATTAAATTATGCTGGTGGGAGTGAGCAATATTAAGTTCAGGTAGACACTAGGCCCTTTCAAACTGCCATGTAAAATGAGGTTAACCAGGCAATTTGCACAGTTAGCATCCCAGTTATATGGAGATTTGAATGGGTCCAATCAGGTCAACCCAGTTAGAAACCAAATGGATCCCTGACCTACCTCAGAGGTGGTCAGGGAACCCAGTAAAACTTGCAGGGTGTCCTGGTCTGGCAGTTTGAAAAGGGAAATGTCCCACCCAGTTATTCTGGTGATGTCAGCGTTTGCGTCACAGGGATACCCCTAGCTGAGGTGCCGCAGCTGCGATTGTGAGGTAGTGGGGGAGCCACAATCAGGGAGAGAGAGAGAGGTCACTGCCATGATGTGCCGCTGCTGCGAACACCACTCCAGTTTGCAGTCATGAATCAATGCAGGCGTGGGGGATTATGGGTAAAGAAGACAACCATTGCTCCTGCACTTCCATATTGAACCAGAGCAGCATGTCGTGGCAGCAACCACCACCGCCCCGTTCATGGCAGTGGTGCATTGCTGAGTGGGGGGGCGACTGACAGGGAGGGCAACTGATGGGGTGGGGCTTCTGATGGCCGGTAGGGGGAGTCTGATGGTCAATAGTTCATGTGAGTACATGACATGTTACTTACTGTGTCATCGTGAGGATGCAATGCCCCTTAAATCAATGGGATTGTGATTTAACAGATAGGTCCTCCTGCGATTTGAAAGGTGCATCCTGCACACATGACCCAATAATCACACCCAGGTCCCAGAAGGGCTACCCGTGTCCTGCAGTTTGAAAGGGTCTATTGTCACCTCAGTCAATATCGAACTTCACTCAAAGATCACAGTGAAATGGCACAGTTTTTATGTCATATTTTGGCAGCATACCTCTTTCAAGTTGATGAGCTTTTTCAATTCATTTGAAGTACATTGTTACAGTTCCTTGCTCGCACTAATCCTTGCTGTTCTCTCTTAAGAAATGTAAATCACTGACGTCAAATAGTTACTCACATTATCAGTTAATTCTGTTTAAATTTCATGTCTTAAACTTCTTTCACACTTGTCAGTGATCCCAGGTATCGAACGCCAATTAGCCTTTAAAGTGGCAAGCGTGAAGGCAAATTCTGCTTAATGCCGGCATCAGATTACATCATCTCACGCCGGGGATTACTGATCTTGACCCCAACTACAATCCCCGGCATCTGCAGACGCCGGCGTTGAGATCAAGCAAGTGTGAAATGGGCAATTGCATTGCAGGCACTTCCTATTAAAGGTAGAACAGCCCAAACGCAGGGGATAAACCCTTGCAAGTGTGAAAGTGTTTTGTGTCCCAGTTTTGAGTGGTCTAGTATGAAAGGCCAAACCCCCATTTCTATCCCTGGACACTGAACAGCTGATTTACTGGGATGCAAGTGTGAAACAGTTGAGGAAATGTGTCTTGTGTATATTTGGTTTAAGTTTGGGGGCGTGGCAAGATGGCGTAAGGATCAGACGTGCCTTCCAGTCCTCTCCTGACTCTATCTTATTGTTTTGTCTAGAAATGCCCATTAAAATTCTTTAAAAGTTTAGATGGGGGCGTGGCAAGATGGCGTAAGGATCAGACATGCCTTCCAGTCCTCTCCTGACTCTATCTTATTGTTTTGTCTAGAAATGCCCGTTAAAATTCTTTAAAAGTTTAGATAATTTCAGTGCTGTTAATTTAACTTATGATGGTACAATTGGTGGAAAAGAGCAAAAAAAACGACAACAGATCATCAAAAAACTACATTTTCCAAAAGTTCAAGTTTTGGAGCCTACCTGCAGGAAAGACACCGAGACTCAGCGTGAAATGGATCCCAGGAGAGAGGTACAGTGTTCGGATGTAGAGCTCTATGTTACATCGGTAGAGCCCCCTAAAGAGGGCGCCAAACAGCCTTTAGAACAAAGGGTTACTCAAAGGCATTTGTCAACTGTAGAGGTGGTGCTGCAAACTGCATATCTTGAGATAGAAGAACCTATACAACTTGATGTACTGGGAGAACTTAATATATTATGGACTGGGGAAAACCCCGCCCAGCGTCCTCCAGTCACTGCTGGAGAGGCTGTGGTTGGGGTTTCCACACGCAGTCATACTACAAGGAAGGCAACCAGAATGAAGGAAGGAACAGAAGATTCTTTGGTTATGCAGAAGAAGCAGGAATCTGTTGAGCCAAAATCTCTTCCAATTGAAAAGATTTTTGTGAATCTTGAATCTAAATTATCTTATACAATGCAGGGATTATCCAAAATTATGACTGAACTTGGTACTAGGTTTAATACTCTGGTGAAAATACATTCTCAACAGATGGCTGAGTTTGGAGCTTTTAAGCTTGAAGTGAGAGATAAATTTAATTCGTGTGAAGATATAGACGAAATACGGGATCAAGTTTTTGATGTGACCAAAATGGTCGAAGACTTACAAACTCAAAATAAAAATTTGGTGAAAAAGATTGATTATTTGGAAAACCAATCCAGACGGAACAATATAAAGATTATTGGTTTGCCGGAAGGTATGGAGGGACCAGACCCAAGAAAATTTTTTACTGAATGGATTCCGCAGGTGCTGAGTCAAGAACATTTCCCAGAAGGTATAATACTGGAACGTGCTCACAGAGCCTTGCGTAGAAGACCTATTTCAGGTCAAAGTCCAAGACCTGTTTTGGTTCGTTGCTTGAATTATTACGACAGAGAAATAATTTTACGAGTGGCTATTAGAAATGCACAACAGAGAAAATGATTCAAAATAATCGAGTTTTCTTCTATGCGGATTTGAGTCAAGAAGTTATGTTCCAACGACGGGAATTCAATCCTGCTAAAGAGTTGTTGTGGAAGAAAGGTTACAAGGCATCCTTTAGATATCCAGCTGTTTTGATGGTTTTTCAAGATGGTTACCAACCAAAGTTCTTTGATTCTCCAAAGGAAGCTATAGCATTTGCTCAAGAGCTGCCAATTACTCAGTTTCAACAGAGACATAGTCCGCCGCGATCTCTAAGGAGACAAGAGATGGAAGAAAAGAGCCGTGCTCCAAGAAGGAGTGGTTGTAATGGTGACTCGGCAGTTGGAGCTGATTAAAAGAAGAGTTGTCCTTTTTTCTTATGTTTTTTTTAAAAAAAAAAGGGATATTAAATAATGATGATGTTAGTTTAAGATGAAGTGAGAGTTGGGGGAGAGAACTGGATAGGGACTATTTCCTGAAAGTCATCTGCTACGTGTGAGTTATCTCACACCCATTTTTTTTGGAAGTTACCGCATTGCGTGGTTTAGACGGGAGGGGGTATTTTTAACCTCCTACCCTTTTTTTCTTTTTTTTGTATTATTAGATTAAAGAGTGAAGGGTTTTTTTTATGTTTAAATATAAAAAAAAGCATAAGGAAGTATTTGATTGTTTAAAAAACTAAAAATTGATGTGGTTTTTTTTGTAAAGTTTATTCAGTAGATAAGGAATATCTGAAATTTAAATGTGAATGGGATGGATAAGTTTTTATATTTTTTCTTTAACTTTAAGGTGAAAGGAGTGGTAATTCTGGTGTATATTATTTTGCTATTTTAGTTATAGAACGAAGGGAATAATGGTGAAAGTTATAAATTGAATTGTACAATTCTTAATGAGGCTTGAATTTTGTTTGTGGTTTATGCTCCATTTGTTGAAGATATAGATTTCGTTATAGATGTGTTTTTATTATTTGGATATTTGAATTTTAACGTAATGATTGGGGATATTTAAATGTTGTATTGGAGCTTTTATTGGATAACTATTCAAGAGTAAAAGGGAAAAATGGTGGAAGAGTACTAAAATTGAATTGTACAATGCTTAATGAGGTCAGAATTTTGTTTTAAGATGGTGGTTTATGTGACTAATATGATGATAGATGTGAAGTTAGTTGATATTTGGTGAAGGTTTATCTCTATAGAGAATTTTTTTCATCTTTTTTTCATGCTACAATTTTTTTTTTAAGAATTGATTATTGTTTAAGAATTCTTCACTCTATTTTTGGGGGGGAAAGGGGGGGTTGGACTAATTTGAGTTGGGTTATTAATGTGTAATAATTATTGGGGAGGGTATAGTTTATTTAGATTACTGATACTGTATTGTAATTTTATTATTTCATTCTTAATTTTTTTAATGTAATCCTATATGTTATTCATGTTATAAAATCTTAAATAAAGTTTAAAAAAAAATTTGGTTTAAGTTTAATGATCAAATGCTAATCATTAGTCTGGAAAATTAATTGAATCTTTAAGACACACAAAAGAAAGGAAACTTTTGCTTAGGTTCAAAGAGGAAGACATAGTTATTGGTGTTTGATACTGAGATGTAAAGTCTATGCCTTTTGTAGTTATCTTGACAGATCGCTATCAGTCAGCCATTAATCAGATGGGAGCAGGGTTATGTCAGAACTCTGCTCTGCTTAAGATGTTCCTGTCAATCTGATTAATAATGCGCGATTAGGAAGTGGTTTGAACGGTTAATTTAAATGCTAATTTAGCTTGTCTGGGTAAAAAAATAGCAAGCTTTCAGTAAACATGAACATGTGGTTGTTTTCAATATACATGGCTTTGACCATTTGAAAGCCTAGATTAAATGCAGGGAATTTGTATTAATAAATTTAATAATTGTTGCTTCTGGATGACTCAAAAATAGAATCTTTTACAATGAGGACAAACTGTCATACATTGAAAGAAAAATATGTTGAGCTCATGATCAACCTTTGCAGACACTAGTGAACAAACCTCAAATTCTGCCCATGAAAGAACAAGGGTGAAGCAAAACTTTGGCAAATGTTTTAGCAATTTTTAAAATTCATAGAAATGTACAGATTTTTAAAAACAATTCTTAATCAATGTGGAAAAGAAATGGAGTTAAAATTCCAGGTTGAAGACCTATTATTAGAAATGACAATATGAATTCTGCTTTTTTCCCCACAGATCCTGCTTGACTTAGAGTCTTGAGAGTTTTTTGCTTTTATTTCACATTTGCAGGAATTGCAGATATATTTTTTAGATTTTCTCAATCTTAATATAACAGGTTGTAAGATAAATGAAAGAAATAATAGAGGGATGGAATAACTTCAGATCCTAGAAAAAATTGTTGTGGGAGTTGTCTTTTTTAACCTCCAAGGCAGAACTTAAAATAGTTAAACTATATAAATGCAGAAATTATATAAACATACAGCAAAGTAATGAAAAAATGTTAACTTGAATGTAAATGGAAATAAACAGACTCAGCTGTGCCCAAAGGACAATTAATTTCTGAAGTGTAGTTGAGATAGTTTTCTTCTAAAAAGGGACCTACAACCAACAAGGGGCTAAATACATTCGATTTAGTAATATAATAAGCCAGATTTAATTAACATTATGTCATAATGGTCAAATATGAATGAATTTAATGTAGTTGTTCAGAGAGAGAAATACAAATCTGCTACTGAGGGTGGAGGCTGGGGGGAAGACCAATTTTCAGGCAATAACCCAATAAAACAGGCAAATCTACTGATGGATAAAATGATGCAAAATCAGTAGGAAGTCTTCAGAATAGAATTTTTATAACACAGAGAAGAAGAACAGCAGGAAACAAAAAATTGGGGGTAATAGGCTGCCATTCAAGTTCTTGAGATGCAACCTTTAGGCAATTTCATGTTAGGCCTCCGCCTCGAGGCCAGTGACAGGAGCCAATTGAAAATTTAAAACTTACCTTTCAGTCAGCAGCCCTAAAAGGTTGCTCCAGAGTTGCAATCATATCGAGAGGCGCCTCGTAGCGCCCTCCAAAACCAATGGAGTCTGGGTGACTGGTGCCGTAGCACCACCCAACATAATTACATGGCAGAACAATGGCCGTCTCTCCTACCCGTAATCCCCCACGCAGCTGGAACTGCTCTGTGTTTCCCAGAACAGTTCCAGCTGCATAGGGGATTATGGGTAGAGAAGACGGCCATTGCTCTGCCACGTTTTCAGCCGTAGAAAGCAGCCCCGAAGGCTGAATCGGCCCGGTGAGGCTGTCACAGCCCGCACCGACGGCCCCCACTGCCCTGACATCACCCGCCAGCCCCCACTGCCCTGACAGCTCCCGCCGGCACCTGCTGCCCCGATGCCTCCCGCCACCCCCGCTGGCCCCCACTGCCCTAATGGCTCCCACCCACTGCCCCTGCCTTGAAAGGGTCATGGAGGGAGAGGGGTGAGTGGGGAGATGGGTCGCAGGCTGATGGCATCAACACCCCAGTCCTAACCAGCCACTTACAGTGGCTGTACATTCAGGTCAGGCAGTGGATTATCCTTCCCCAAGAAGGGTTGGAATCAGTGCCTCGGAGCCAGACATGACACATTCAGAGAGTTGTCTTTAGGCATAAGGACGACGAACCTCCACCTTTACTGACAGGTGTTTTCAATGCTTGAAAGTGCCTTATAAGTTCTGCATTTCTTTGTGTTGAGGATACAACTATTCACTGTTTTTAAACTTGACTGATGATGATCTAGAATGTTAGGTATCCAAGTTTGGTAATGACCCAGTTATGGAATGCATTACATGGTAGATAGAAGGATTCATTTACATTGATATTAAGAGAATAAATGAACCAGCATAAGGATGGCAAATGATATTTTGTTTGCAAATGTATTCTGCAAAGAAGAGGGAAGAATACTTCTCAGATAATAAAAATCTAGAAACAGGTAAAAATGCAAAATGACTGGATATTTATGTGCAAAGGTCAATAAAATGTCGAAGTTACATGCAGAATGCAATAGAAGGAACAAAGGTGAAGTGCCAGTTGATGAAGTAGACAAAGATGATGTGGTCAAACAATAATCATGGCTTTTATTAGCAGAAACTCATGGTATAATAATGAAAGACAATAGGTGCATATACAGTTATATCCAAGGGGAGTGCCCTTAACAGTAGAGATAATGCACAGCCAATGTTAGTACAGCAAGGCTCACCAGAGGGGAGACAGGCAGCTTGGCAGTCATTCACCACAGTCTCCCCCCGGCAGAAGAAGGGTTAAAATCAAAAGGACAGCTGCAAGGAAAGACTGAAGCAAGCAATGCATGGATACCATGTTTGGCCTTGAGATACTCTAACAGACAAAATACGCCAGTATCTAGCAAGCAATCGAAATATAATGAGATGTTTTATGAATATGTCAGCCTATCAGGTCGTTTACGAATTCTGGTGCTTCGTCTCAAAGCAGGTGGCTCCTTTGCAACCTTGGGAACTGGTACAGGTCCTGGGTCTGTAGTGTGGGAAGGACTGACTTCTGGACCCACTCCAGAATTGCCAGCGTGAGGCAGTGGAGCCTCAGCATGGCCATCTGAAAGCTTACTAGGGTTCACAGGCTGGGGGGGTGGGGTAAGTCCAACCTCTCAGGCTCCCGCTGAGTAGGGATGGGAAGAAGGGGCAAACCAGGCGAGGCCAGATCTCTTAGGGGTACAGTGTCAGTACTCCCGTCTGAAAATTTAACATGAGCTTTGTTGGGGTTAGTATCCAGTAGCTGAACTGGTTGGACTAGGGGGTCTGTTTTACATGCCCGAACATGGCTCTTCAGCAACATGGTTCCAGGATCAGATAAACAGGCTGGCTCGTCCATTATACTCCTGATTTCTTCGGAAAGGCAAAGATACATTCATGAGGTGTTTGATTTGTTGCAGTACACATTAAAGACCAAAGAGAATGTAGTGCCTCAGGCAGCACCTCCTGCCACTGGGTAACAGGGTAACCATGTGTTTTTAATGCAAGATTAACAGTCTTCCAGTCTTTAGCATTAGCCCTTTCAACCTGCCCATTGCCCTGCAGGTTGTAGCTCGTGGTACGGCTGGTGGCAATCCCCCTTCGTAGCAGGGCTCACCGCAGTTCAGCGCTCATGAATGCAGAGCCTCTATCGGTATGAATGTAATTGGGAAAACCAAAAATGCTGAAAATTCTGTCAAGTGACTTAATGACAGACACTGATGAGACGTCAGGGCAGGGTATCGCAAAGGGAAACCTGGAATATTCCTCAATTACAGTAAGGAAATAATACATTTTTGTTGTTGGAAGGTAACGGCCCTTTAAAATCTAAGCTAATCCACTCAAAAGTTTGGGTTGCCTTGATGAGAGTGGCCTCTGGAGCTACGAAGTATTGCGGTTTGCATTCTGCGCAAACAGGACAGCTTTTAGTCAGTTTCCTGACTTCTTCCAGAGAGTAAGGAAGGTTGTTAGCCCTTATGTAGTGGAAGAATCTCGTGACTCCTGAGCAGCACAGTCTGCTATGGATCTCTTTTAGCCCCTCCAGCTGAGCACCAGCAGCAGATCGTGACAATGCGTCAGAGGGATCATTTAACATGCCCGGTCTGTACTGGATCTCATAATTATAAGTTGAGAGTTCTATTCGCCAGCATGCCATCTTATCATTCTTGATTTTACTTTTGCATTTAGTGCTGAACATGTAGGCTACAGATTTCTGATCAGTGACAAGAGTAAATTTTCTGCTGGTTAGAAAGTGTCTCCAGTAGCGAACAGCTTCAATAATAGCCTGGGCTTCTTTTTCAATGGCAGGACGTTTAAGTTCAGGTCCGCGTAACGTGCGGGAGATGAATGCCACAGATCTGTCCTTTTGATTAAGGGTTCCTGCCAAGGCACAATCTGAGGCATCAGTTTCCACTTGGAATGGGACATCCTCGTCAATGGACAAGAGTGCAGCTCTGGCAATATCAGCTTTAATTCTCTCGAAAGCCTTCAAGGCCATTGGAGAGAGAGGAAAAGATTTAGTGTCAAACAGATGGCGTGCCTTCGTGGCATAGCCCCAAACCCATTTGCAGTAGTAGGAAAAGAATCATCCCATACACCTTTTAAGGGCTTTTGCTGAGTCTGAGGATGGTAACTTCTTAAGGGAGGGGCATTCTTTCTGGGTCGGGGCGGATTTCGCCCTTGCTGACAATGTAACCCAGAATGGGTAGCTCTGTCACGTTGAACATACATTTGCCCTCGTTAAGTATAAGGCTGAGTTCTTTAGCTGTTGCTAAAAATTTCTTTAAGTTGTTCTCGTGCTCAGGCTGTGTTTTCCCACAGATAGTGACATTATCCAGATAGGGAAACGTTCCCTGTAACTCGTACGTCCTAACAATCTTATCCATTTCCCCTCTGAAACACTGACACACCATTCGTGACTCCAAAAGGTACACTTTTAAACTGGTATAACCCCCATCAGCCTCAAAAGCCGTATAGGGCTGTTTCCTTTTCTTAATGGGGATTTGGTGTTAAGCTGCTTTGAGGTCGATAGTGGAGTACACTTTGTATTGCGCAATCTGATTAACCATTTCATTGATGCGTGGCAGGGGGTAGGCATCCAGGTTAATGTAATGGTTGATTGTCTGGCTATAGTCACTAGCCAGTCGTCTCTTAGTGTAATTTTTCACAACTACCACCTGAGCTCACCACAGACTCTTACTGGGTTCAATTACTCCCTCTTTAAGCAATCTCTGGGTCTCAGCTTTGATAAACTCACAATTCTCTTTGCTGTAAGAATGGCTCTTCGTGGCAAATGGCCGACACTCGGGATAAATCACTGAAAAGGGAGGGACCTTTGATCTTTAATATGGTCAGACCGCAATAACTAGCGCAGGGGATGGTAAGTGTGAGTAGTTGCCCACCGAAATTTAACACTACACTGTTCATCTGAGATTCAATATCTAACCCCAGTAACCCAGGGTTGCAGAGCTCCAGCATAATAGAGCCACACATCAGCCAGGTAATGTCCCTGCAAATTTAAAGTAACTTTACACTAGTCCCGTACAGTTTTTGTAAGTTCACTACAAACCATCGATATCTTTTGGTTCGCTGGATATCTCTGCAAATTTAAGGCTCTGGCAACTCTCTCGTGGATGTAGCTGTCAGTACTCCCTGAGTCTATTAGACAATCAAGAGTCTCAACTTTCACCTCCCCCTTCATAGTCAACCGTTCCAGTACGTAACATCCCCCAAGCTTTGGAGTCAATCGAGCTATCACAGGGGATCTCACCACAGCCTGCTCATCTGAAGATTCCCCCTTTTCACAGTTGTCTTCCATTCCTGCAGCTCCAGAACGCATTTTCTTGGTGCTTCTCTTCTTATCAGTGGGAGTACTTTTCACCTTGCATGCTTTAGCAAAGTGGCCTAGTTTCCCACAATAGCTGCAGGTAGCAAATCGAGCCAGGCACTTCTGTCTGGGGTGCCAGCTCTTATCAGAGAAGTAACTTTTTTTCAGGAGTTTGTCTTTTTCTTTCCTTCGCGGTTCCAGGACTCCTGGATGTTTCCTTTTTGGTTTTTAGCATTTCACTGGACCACATGGCACCTCTCAGTGTTTTGGCTAGAGTGACTGCCCGGTCATAGGTTAAGGGCTCCGTCTCCAGCAGCCTCTGTCGGATGTAACTAGAGTCAATCCCGTTGACTAAAGCATCCAGGTTCAAGGCATTGCGGTGTTGTTGTACATTGACTGCCCTGACATCACATTCATTTGCCAGTGAGTCGAGAGCCAATGCATAGGCAGCATCACTTTCCCCGGGTTTCTGGCGTCTAGTCAGCAACTGGTGTCGAGCAAGCACCACATTCCGTGGCGCCGCATAGTAAGCAGTCAGACATTCCCGGGCAAAGCCAGAGTGGGAGCTCCTTGCGTTACGGTGAAAGGGACCTCGCCCAGCAGAGACTTCAGGTGGCCCCACTGTATTGCCTCATCGACCACGTTGTTTTGAGCCATGTAGTATTCGAAACAAGTAATCCAGTGGTCGAAAATTTCTCTGGCCCTCGGGGCAGACTCATCGATTATCAGCCGCTCTGGCTTGAGGGCTGCATCCATTTCTGCTAATAAAATTGAAGTGCCAGTTAATGAAGTAGACAAAGATGATGTGGTCAAACTATAATCATGGGTTTTATTAGCAGAAACTCATGGTACAATAATGAAAGACAATAGGTACATGTACAGTTATATCCAAGGGGAGTGTCCTTAACAGTAGAGATAATGTACAGCCAATGTTAGTACAGCAAGGCTCGCCAGAGGGGAGACAGGCAGCTTGGCAGACATTCATCACAAAAGGATACACTCAGATATTTATAGAATTGCATAAAAGTTGTATAAGGAATTAATGAGACTACTCTTGGAACACTGTGCAGTTCCGGTTGCCCAACGATAGGAAGGACATCATATGCTGGAAGGCATCTCGAGGAGACTCAATAGGATGTTGCCATTACTGGATAGCTTGGGTGGTGATTTCCTAGAGGGTTAGAGGCTGAAGGGAGACATCCTTACTGAGTTTTATAAAATCTGGGAGTATATTTCCAAATGTAGATGATTCAAGAACTGGAGAATATTGCTATGCCACAGACATGGACCAGTCAAGTATTATACTAATACAGGGCTTTTATTAACAAACTAAAACCACCTCTAACTGGCCAGTGCGAAAAGTGTTTCCATCTGTTATACCAGTAGGGTGGAGTATCTCTACAGACAAAGCCAATAGCAAGTAGTCAGTATCACATTCACCACGCCCCCCAAAAATTGACCAATTTTAATAATATACAATAACAGCAAAAGCGAAAAGAAATTACAGAAGAGCATGGGTTACAGACAGAATAAATAAGAGTACCAAGTTAAAAAAACAAGCTACAAGCCTGGGAAAACACTCTGTAATTGTGCTCATTGTAATCATAGCAAAGATTAGAAATGGCCATAACAGATCCTTTGTGGGGGCTTTGAAATACGTGTTGACCTCGACAAAGGGAGAGACTTATCTCCAACTGAAGGACTTCTGTTGGCAGGTGTGGAAGGGAGTGGAGAACATGGGGAAATATTCTCAGGAAAGGAATGTTACTCTTTGAGCATTTCTCGAGAAGGGGAGGGTAAAAAAAAAAGTCAGGTCAATGGAAGGGCCAGCAGATGAGGCTAGATCCATAAGGAAAAATAACATGATCATATTGCAGATTAGCATAAAGCAGTTGCACACGCTCGACGAGCGGGTCAGACTTGCTGGGTCTAGTATGTTTTCTTTACAAAACTTCTCTATCTTAGATACCCAGGTTGGCAAGGTTGATACAGTTTTCGGTTTTCTAGGGAAAATAAAAAGACTTTGGTGAGGAGTTTCATTGATACCTGTAGTCCATGACCATTCTAGGTTTTGTGCCATTTTTGACTACTACAACCTCTGCACGCTAAGGAATTTTATGATCTTTTCTTTCAATTAATGTCTGTCATTTTTCTTAGTAAAAAGACATGAGTGAGGTTTAATCTTTAGAATCGATAACCCACAAACAGCTTCTTGGGGTACCATGATCGATCGTAATGGCCCGTTAAATGCCAATACGATGCTTTTCATCTGGTATTGGAAATCTAACCCTAAAAGCCTCGGAGCACACAGATCGGGGAGCGCGTGCAATTTGAAGTCTGTTTGTTCATTTCCCTGTACCTTCAGGGTTATTTTACAACAAGTTGTACATCTTGTTTTAGTCCAGAACAAGCCATAGAAGCTCTGCATCTAGTCTGATATAAGGTTAGTATAATAGGCCCTCCCCATTACATCGTCACAGATATACAGTGCCCTCCATAATGTTTGAGACAAATACACTTTTGTTTTCCTTTATTTCCCCCTGTGCTCCACAGTTTTAAATTTGTATTCAAACAATTCACATGTAATTAAAGTACACATTTCTGATTTTATTCAAGGTTATTTGTATACATTTTGGTTTGACAGTGTAGAAATTACAACACTTTTTATACCTAGTTCCCTCATTTCAGAGCACCATAATATTTGGGACATTTGACTTCACAAGTGTTTGAGCTCTCAGAAATGTTTAATTGCTTCATTGCGGCAGGTGAAAGAGAGCTAATCTTGCTTTTAAGCTTTTGATCACATTTGCAATCTGTAGTTTCCATTTTTCAACATGAGGACCAGAGTTGTGTTGATGAATGTCAAATAAGCCATGATGAGGCTGAAAAACAACAAAACAGTAAGAGACATCATCCAAAAATTAGGATTTGGAAAATCAACTGTCTGGAACATCATTAAGAAGAAAGAGCTCAGTATTTGCAAAGGGATTGGTATTCCAACAAAGACGTCCACTGCTGACGACAGACAAATTCTCATCATAATGAAGTAACATCCCCAAACACGTGTCCGACAAATCAAAAACACTCTTCAGGCAGCAGGTGTGGATGACTACTGACTGCAGAAGACTTCATGAAAAGAAATAGAGACTACACTGCAAGATGCAAACCACTAGTTAGCCACAGATTACATTTTGCTAACAAGTATTTAAAAGAGCCTGCAGAATTCTGGCAAAAGGACTGGTGGACAGATGAGACTAAGATTTACCTGTATTAGAATGATGGCAAGCAAAGTGTGGAGGCATAAAGGAACTGTCCAAGATCCAAAACATGCCATGGTTTGCATCTTGCAGTGTAGCCTCTGTAGATCTGTTTATGAAGACTTCTGCAGACAGTAATCATTAGGCATTTTTAAACTACAGCACCTGGGTAGCCCTCCTGGGACCCGGTGCACTTAGTGGGGCAAAGATGCTGCCAACACCTTTTAAGCTGAGAGTGGATTGACCCATTAAATCGCCAACCTGGCATGGTAAGTGACACGGTAAGTCACGCATCATGCAAACTAGTCTCACCCATCTCCCCCCACCAGCTGTCAGTCACTCCCCCACCAGCTGTCAATCTCCCTCTCACCATCAACCACAATCCCCTCCCCCCACCACCATGTGGCAGTTGTCCCTTCTGCCCTGCCCCTCTCCCCTTCCCTGCGGCAGCAGGCTCTATCCCCTTCCCCGTGGCAGTGACCCCTTCTAACCTTCGCTGTGGTAGCGGCCCCTCTCCCCTTTTCTGTGGCAGCAACCTCACTCTACCCTCCTGATCATGGCAGGATTTCCCTATGATGTCACTGGAACAACTGGGTCGGCCATTTTTGGTTTCAAGCCACAGGAGGATGCGACCTAGGTGAGTATTACTGGGTTCCCTGACTACCTCCGAGGTAGGGCAGGGACCTGGTTGGATTGGGATGACCCTGAGCGAGTTGGACCCTTTCAACCTGCCATGTGAGTCGGACGCTAACTGGGCAAATTAACCCTATTTTACAGAGCAGCTTGAAAGGGGCTATTGACACATCCACACTTGCCTCCTGAGAGTATTTCTGATTTTTCTTCATTATGATGAGAATTCTCAGTCATCAGCAGTGGAGGGTCTTCCTTGGATACCATGCTCTTTGCAACTACTGAGCTCCTCAGTACACTTATTCTTTTTAATGAGGTTCCAAACAGTTGATTTTGGTAATGTAGTGTTAAGAAAGAGTATTAGGTGTGGTAGGCTCACAGGGAGATGAGTTTGGACACAGAGGTGGGCAATCACATGCAACTTTTATTAACACAACAATTTAAAGAAGAGCGTGGGGAAATTGTAACATGAATAAAACACACATGCGCACAAATTATAAAAGGGTCTGGGAAAATGTTAAACAGTACACAAGTACTAATTCACACAGACAATGCAGACATTTGCACACTATTAGCAGGGTTTCTGCACACCCTCCCGGACCCTTGATCATTGGGTGACGGCTCTAGTACACGCTAGTACTCCTGGACCCCTGATTATTGGGAGGTGGCTCTAGTATACACTGTATGCACGTTCTCCCGGACTCCAGATCATCAGGAGATGCGGCTCTATTGCAAGTATTGATCTACAGCAACTTGATCTATAACAATACTACAGCCAGCTTCAGTGCAGAGCACACCTTACCCATGACCTTTCCAAGTAACATTCACAGTAGCGACCTGGCATGGAGTAGTGTCTGGGGCTCGGACCATGAGGCAGAGAGAACAAAATATGCTCTGTGCTGGTGCTAAATACAGTGCTAATCTTTGTGTCTTGTCAATAGTGACACTGAGTGATTTGAATTAGCCAATGGCAAGGTGTGCACTAATTTGTGGTCAGAGTCCAACCTGTCCAACTGATGTGATTTCTGAATAAGTTGCAGACAGGGAAGAAACATGACCACCTGCAATACACACATTCCAGACAGGCAGAGAGGTCATGTTTTCTAAGGTTTGAGTGATGTCTCTTACTGTTTCAATCTTGTTTTTCATCCTTTAAATAGCTTCTTTGGCTTTCATTGGCACAACTCTGTTCTTCTTGTTGAAAAATGGCAACTACAGACTGCAGATTTGATCAAAAGCTTAAAAACAAGATTAGCTCTCTTTTACCTACCGCAATTAAACATTCCTGAGAGCTCGACACTTGTGAAGCCAAATGTCCCAATCATTATGGTGCCCTGAAATGAGGAGACTATGTATAAAAAGTGCTGTCATTTCTACATGGTCAAACCAAAATGTATACAAATAACCTTGAATAAAATCTGGAATATGCATTTTAATTACATGTGACTTGTTTGATAACGAATTTAAAAGGAAAAAAGTATTTGACCCAAACATTATGGAGGGCACTGTAGGTTTAATATGAAAAGTGAGAGATTAAATAGGGAATAAAGGAGCAACACTTACACTCGGATGGTGGCCTATACCTGCAATGAGCGACTGGAGGAAGCAATGGAATCAGGTGCAATTACAACATTCAAAACGTATTTGGACTGACATAAAGACTGGAATGGTTGAGAAGGACCTGAACAAAATGCAGGAGGAACTGCATTCTGCATTTGACTGTCCACTTTTAAATATTAATAAAAAATACAAACTGGAAAAAGATACTGTAGATTTTTGTTTCATTGAATGTTACAGTCAAGGTTCAACGTTTTTTCATTGTCATGTACAGAAAAACACAAATCTGTTTGCATTTGTTTGCCTTATAGAGGCATACAAAGTGGCTCCACTAGTCCAATGCTCCTAATAAGAAAAGGATAAGAAAAACAGAGTCTTTTCAGGGTTATAAAGTGTTTGTGAATCCTGCTACCTCTTCCTATACTATCACCTCCTATGTCCCTGTAACCTCTGTAGCTGCATGGCCTGCTGTCTGTTGCAGCAGTGTACCCAAGTCCCAAGCATCTGTCACCCTCCTTGGATCTTAGTTTCAACCCCCTAATATGGTTAAGAAGTCATCAGTACCTGAGGCCCATCATGAGCCCTGCTTGCCAATGGCACACTCACGAATCCCTGTCCTAATACCTGGTTCCCAGATACCAGTCACCAGCAGCCCATGGCCTGGTGCAAGGTCTTGGCTCAGCAAGCTCCAAGGTAAAACATAGTCCAGTGCTGTGGTTTCCTACCTGTAGGATCCTCTCCAAGACTTCTCCTTCTCAGTGGGGGGGTGGAATTGTCTACTGCTCTGGTGCCCCAAATTGATCCACTGCTTCCTTGGATCAAGGTTCTTGAAGCCTGGGCTAGTAAATATAAGCCACCCTCTTGGACTCTATGGACATGTTGTAAAAATTGCCGTCAGCCCCATTCAACAGGCAATAGGGGAGCCAAGCAGTAGGACCCTGCAGAGGAACACAAAGTCCGCATCTTCATTCCCCACTCTTCCTGGGCCCTCACCAGTGGCAGCAATGGCATGATATTAATGACAACAGTGCTCCCATCTTGACTGATAAAGACTGAAAATGTTGAGGATCCAAAATGGTCTGGTTGCAGTCATTTGAATATGCCAGTCCTGATTAACACAATTATCTCAATAGCTATTTCAGTTTTAAGCAATGTATCAAAACAAAGCAATTTATATATGGCATTGTGTGAGATCTTTTATCTGTCTCTATCTTATATTATATAACCATATAACAATTACAGTAGGGAAACAGGCCATCTCGGCCCCTCAAGTCTGCTCCAATTTAAGTCCACTCCACTAGTCCCATCTACCTGCTCCTTCTCCATAACCCACCAGTCCCCTCGCATCCATTCACTCATCTAACCTTCTCTTAAATGACAAAATTGACCCTGCTGCAATCACCTCAGTCACCACTCTCTGAGTGAAGAAGCCCCCTTTCATGTTACTTCTAAACATTTGCCCCCTAACCCTTAACTTATGGGCCCTCGTTCCAATCTCACTTACCCTCAAGGGGAAGAGCCTATTTACATCTACTCTATCTATCCCCCTCATAATTTTATATACCTCTATCATATCCCCCCCTCAACCTTCTACTCTCCAATGAATAAAGACCCAGTCTACTCAATCTTTCTTTGTATGCTAGATACTGTAACCCAGGCAACATTTTAGTAAATCTTCTCTATCTTATTAATATCCTTCCTATAATTTGGGGACCAGAACTGCACACAATATTCCACACTTGGCCTCACCAACACCTTGAACAGTCTCAACATCACCTCCCAGCTCTTATATCCTCTCCTTTAATTTATAAAGGCCAGCATAACAAAAGCCGCCTTCACCACCCTATCTACATGAGAATCCACTTTCAAAGAACGATGAACCGTTATTCCAAGATCTCTCTGTTCCTCTGTATTCCTCAATGCCTTCCCCTTCACTGCATATGTCCTGTTTTGATTATTCTTCCCAAAATGAAGCACTTCACACTTATCGACATTAAACTCCATCTGCCACCTTTCAGCCCACTCTTCTAAGCAGCCCAAATCCTTCTGCAGTCCCCGAAAACCATCCGCACTATCCACAGCTCCCCCTAATTTTGTATCATCCGCATAGTTACTCACCCAATTTACCACTCCATCATCCAAATCACGAATAACAAGGCACACCACTCGTCACTGGCTTCCATGCTGACAGACAGTTGTCCACCATGACTCTCTGGTGGCTATCTTCTAGCCACCATTGAACCCATCTTGTCTATCTCATATTCTGTCTCTTCGTTAGGCAGATACGAGTAAATGTGGAACTAAATCGTGCATGTGGGATGAATTGATTTAGGGCACTAAGTCTGAAACTCTATTTTTCTTCCTCAGTAAGTGACAATGACAAAATCTCCATGATTCTACAGCTCAGAGACAGGGAAGGCAATGTATTACATTTTCATTCATAATGGTCTATTCATGCATACAAGGGATGTGAAGGGTCAAAAGAAACTTATTAAATTTTTCTATTTGACATACTCAAATCAACATTCCCCGACTAGAAGCCAATCAATTTAAATTTCTTGCCTGAGGGTTCAGAAACTTCAGAATAATTACATCAAATAGATTACATGTTTGCAAAACTATGTTAAATGTTGACACTACCATAATTAGTAATTGGATTGGGATGGGTTATTTTCTGGCGAGGCAACAATTTCAAAGTACAGAGTTTGTATGATCCTGTCAGGCTTAAAGGCAAAGCTAACAGGCAGAGGGAACCTTAGTTTTCGAGTGATATTAGGGATCAGGTTAAGAAGAAGAGAGATGTGAATAGCAGGTATAGGAAACAAGGAGGAAATGAAGTATGTGAGAGTATAATAAATGTAAGAAAAAAGCAAGAAGAAAATCAGGAGGGGTAAAAGAAGATGGGGTTGCTCTGGCAGAAAAGATGAATGAAAATCCACAGAGCTTCTATACATACATTAAGAGCAAAAGGATAGCAAGGGACAAAATTAGTCCTCTTGGAGATTAGAGTGTTCGTCTATGTATGGAGTCCCATGAGAAGAGGGAGATTTTAAATAGGTTTTTGCATCTGTATTTACTCAGGAAACTGACACAGGGTCTACGGAAGTGAGGCAAACAAGTAGTGATGGCATGGAACCAATACAGATGAAAGAAAAGGAACCACTTGATTTTTTTAAAGCAAATAAGGGTGGATAAATCCCCGAGGCCTGACAAGATGAGGGAGGGTAGTATAAAAGTTGCAGGGTCCCTGGCACATACATTTAAAATACCCTTAACCATGGATGAGGTGCTGGAGTTTTGAAGTGTAGCTCATGTTGTTCCATTGTTTAAAACCAGCTCCAAAAATAACCCAGAAACTTGTAGGTCAGTGAGCCTGATGTCAGTAGTAGGTTATTTATTGGAAAGTTTTCTATGAGATCAGACATACAAGTATTTGAATAGTCAGGGTCTGATAGGGATAGTCAACATGGCTTTGAGTATTAATCAATCTTATAGAGGTTTTCGAGGAGGTTAACAGGAAAGTTGATGAAGGAAAGGCTGTGGATGTTGTCGACATGACTTTACTAAGGCCTTGACAAGATCCCACATGGGAAATTGATCAGGATGCTTCAGTCATTTGCTACTTATGGTGAGATAGTAAACTGGATTCTACATTGGCTTTATGGGAGAAGCCAGAGAGTGGTAGTAGATGATTGCCCCTCATACTGGAGGCCTGTGACTAGTGGTGTGCCTCAGGGATCTGTGCTGGGTCCATTGTTGTTTGATATCTATATCAATAATCTGGATGAAAATGTGATAAATTGGATCAGCAAGTTTGCAGATGACACTATGATTGGAGGTGTAGTTGCCAGTGAGAAAGGCTTTCAAAGGTTGCAGAAGGATCTAGATGAGCTAGAAAAATGGGCTGAAAAAAAGGCAGATGGAATTTGAAGCAGACAAGTGTGAAGCGTTGCAATATGGAAGGATAAATCAAGGGAGATTGGCCTTCATAAATCAAAGTATAGAAGTAGAGATTAAGGCCAAATTTGGAGCATTATGTGTAGTTTTGTTCACATAACTACAAGAAAGGGGCAGCATGGTTAGCATAAGCCATTAGTGCAATGTTATTATAGCACCAGCAACCCGGGATCTAATCCGGCTCTGTCTGTGAGGAGTCTGTACATTCTCCCTGTGTCTGCGTGGGTTTTCTCTGGGTGCTCTGGTTTCCAGAGTGGGTGCTCTGTCTAAATTAAAATTAAAATAAGATTGAAAAGAGTGCAGAGAAGATTTTTCTGGAATGTTGTCAGGACATGAGGAACTGAGTAACAGGGAAAGGCTAAACAGGTTAGGATGATTCCCTGGAGTTTAGAAGAATGAGGGAAGATTTGATGGAGGTGTACAACATTATGAGGAGTGTAGACAGAGTGGACTTTTTCCACTGAGGTTAGGTGAGATACCAATCAGAGGGCATACATTAAGGGTGTTAGAGGAAAAGTTTCAGGGGAACATTAGGAGGAACTTCACACAGAGCAAGGAACACGCTGTCAGCTGAAGTTGTGAATGCAGAATTAATTTTAACATTTAAGAAAGATTTGAATAGGCACATGGTTGTGAACATATGGAGGGATATGGACTGGGTTCAGGTCAGTGGGACCTGGCAGAATAATTATTCAGCACAGACTAAAGTGGCCAAAGGGCCTGTTTTTACACTGTAATGTTCTATGGTTAAATAGGCACAAAATCCATAAACTTCTTTATCACGAAGTCTAGAAGTTTCAGGAGAGAGGCAAAAGACAAAAACAAATGATGAGCCAGTCTGCCTGACTTCAGTGTTTAGTAGGATTCTAGAGGCAATCGTTAAGGGTGATATTTTAGGGTACTTGAAAGTATAAGATAAAATAAGCTGAAATCTGCATGGTTTCTTTCAGGAAGATCTTCCCTGACAAATCTGTAGGAATTCGGAGGAGGTAACAAGCAGAAGTGACGAAGGAAATTCATTGGATATTGTGTACTTGGATTTTCAGAAGGCTTTTGTCAAGGTGTCGTATATGAGATGCTAAACAAGATAGAAGCCCTTCTTGTTATGAGAAAGATATTAGCATGGAAAGAAGATTTGCTGACAGGCTAAAGACAAAGTGTGGGAAAAAATGGGACTTTATCTGGTTTGCTACCAGTGATTTGTGGTGTTCTAGAGCATAGAACACTACAGCACAGTACAGTTTCTTTGGCCCTCAATGTTGTACAAACCTATTCCTTAAGAATTGGTAAACCACCCCCCCCCCCATTTCCCCATGACCCTCTATTTTTCTTCCATCCATGCACCTGCTGAAAAGACTCTTAAATGCCCCTAATGTATCAGCCTCCACCACCATCTCTGAAAAGGCATTCCAGGCACTCACAACTCTCTGTGTAAAAAAAAAAAATAAATAAATTATCCCTCATGTCTCCCCTAAACTTCCCTCCCTTCACTTTGCACATATGTCTTCTGGCATTTGCTATTCCTGCCCTCAGAAAAAGGTGCTGCTGTCCACCCGATCTTTGCCTCTTATAATCGTGTAGCCCTCTATTAAGTCTCCTCTCAAGATTCTTCACTCCAAAGAGAAAAGTCCCAGCTCTTCTAACCTTGCTTCATAAGATTTATTTCTAATCCAGACAACATCCTGGTAAATCTCCTCTGCACCCTCTCTATATCTTTCACATCCTTCCTATAACGAGGTGACCATAACTGAAGACAATGCTCTAAGGGTAGTCTCACCACAGATTTGTAGAGTTGTAACATGACCCTCAACTCCTGAACACAATCCCTGTATTAGTGAGGCCCAACATCCCAAAGGCCTTCTTAACTATCCTATGAACCTGAGCGATAACTTTGATGGATGTTTGGATTTGGAACCCAAGGTCCTACCACATTCTTAAGTAACCGACCATTAACCCTGTACTTAGCCTTCTGGTTTGTCCTTCCAAGATGCATCACCTCAGATTTATCCAGATTGAACTCCATCTGCCACTTTTCCACCCAACTCTGCATTCTGACTATATCCTTTTGTAACCTACAACAACCTTCAGCACCATCCATTACTCCTCCATCCTTCGTATTATCTGCAAACTTACTGGCCCATCCTTTTGCTTTTTCATCTAGGTAATTTATAAAGATCACAAAGAGTAGGGGTTCCAGAAAAGATACCTGTGCCACTCCACTAGGCACCAATCTCCAGGAAGAATAATTTTCTTCCACTACTACTCTCTGCTTTTGACGTGCAAGCCAATTATTTTATCCACACTGCCAAGGTTCCATGGATCCCATGCTTCTTGACTTTATGAACATCCTCCCTTGGGGGCCCTTGTCAAATGGCTTACTAAAATCTATATAGACCACATCTACTACCCTACCCTCATCAATTTCCTTTGCTACCTCTTCAAAAAAACTCAATTAGACTCATGAAGCATGAATTTCCCTTCACAAAGCCATGCTGACTATCCTTGAGTAGACTGTACTTTTCCAAATGCTCATAGGTCCTCTCCTTAAGATACGGGGAACAATGCAGCACAGAACAGTCCCTTTGGCCCTCAATGTTGTGCTACTTTTTGCAACAAGAGAAAATCCAGCTATCACTCCCTGACATTCAGGAGTATTACCATCACTGAAACCCTCACTATCAATATCCTGGGGTTATCAGTGGATTTTCCAGAGACTGAATGGAGAAGTCACAAACCCAATGTGGCTTCGAGAGCAAATCAGAGGCAAATAATTCTATGGTGAGTAACTCTCCTCTTAACTTCCCACACTCTGTCCACCATCTGCAAAGCTCAGGTCATGAGTGTGATTGAATACCCTTCACATACCTGGGTAAATTCAACAAAACTCAAAAAAAGTGACACCAGACAGGACATGGCAGCCCATTTGATGGGCACCCCATCCACAATCATTCTCCCCCTCCACCACTGAGGAACCGCATCTGCTGTTTGTACCATCCACTGCAGCAACTCACCAAGACTCCTTGGACAGCTCCTTTCAAACCCATGGTCTCCACCAGCTAGAAAAACAAGGACATAGGAACACCAACACCTGGAAGATGCCCTCAGAGCCACACGCTATTCTGAGTTGGACATATATCGCTGTTCCTTCACCATCGCTGGGTCAAAATCCTGGAGTGTCCTCCCTAGTGACAGTGTGAGTACCCATACCTCACAATTGCAGTGGTCCAAGAAAGCAGCACACCACCACCATCTCAAGAACAGTTCAGGATGGGCAAATAAATACTGCCTCACTCTGAAAAGCCCCCATCCCTTGAATGAATATAACAAAAACATTATGTTGCACGTTTCAGAAACAGGTAGTGACCACTGAATTTTTAATTTTGTAACTTTCAAACCACCAGAGGGTTTTTGCTTTGGTGTAGCCAGGCATTAAGAAAAAGAGATGAAATTTACAAGTATTATCTCAGCACTTCGGAACATCCCTCAGGACATTCCAAACCACTCAAAAGCCAATTAAATACGTTTCAGAAGATTTGCAAGAAACACTGCAGCGAACTTGTGTTCAGTAAAATCCTGTTGAAGTTGACCCATACTGTAATAAAACACACAACAGCAGAACTAAAGAGCATGCAATTACCTCTATATTGTCTTACGATAGTTGAGGGCCAAGTAAATTAGTAAATGATTCTAAAAAAATCACCGTAAAGCCATCTGGACCTGGGGCCTTGCCAGATTGAAGCTTGGGAAACTTCCAACAAGTTTTGATCTTCTGGTGATATTTTGGGAATACTGAATCGTTGCAAGAATCTATCCATTGAAATAGAATCATCAGGACATTCAGATTTGTATAGATTAGGTGCTCTTCAGTGCACAATTTTTCTCCTCTGATTCTCTTTATTCTGCATTTCACTGAGACTGCAAGTGGGACTGTAACTTCTGAAGGAGTGGAACACCATTTCTTGACTGTTGCTTTAACGTCCAAAAACCAGTGCATAAATTGGCTTTTTATGTTGAATTGATAGTCGACTGTGATCTTTTTTAATCTGCCAATGTAATTTAACCAAGCTCAAGTGAAGCAGATCTCATCTTTGTTTCAGACACATTGCAGCCTTCTGATACATCTGGACTTCGTTTTTACACATTCAGCTACTCTTCCTTCTTCTTCATTGTAACTAGTGAGAGACGGTGCTTGGGGTATTTGCTCTGGGTCTTGGTGGGGGGTGATGATTGTGGTGGGATTTTTGGCGACTGGGGTGCATATGGGGGTGGTTTTGCCCACAAGGAATCTTCTGATTCTATATCCTCCTCATTCTGCAAGAATAAGGTCACCTTGCCTGACAACAGGTCCCCAGGGTCATTATTGTCCTTATTACATTTGGCCATTTTAATGATCAATTGGCACTGAACCTGAGCCTCATTATTTCTGTGCTTCTTTTCTTGGTTATCATGGGTGCACCCTCCTTTGTACATCCCACTATCCCTCTTCTAGTTGCATTGTCCCTCCAACTACATCCCTTTGTTTTCTGCCATTCTTTTAAACCATGCTCCTTTATTCCTTTTTTCCACTTCTTCTCTGCATTCTTTTCCCATAATTGTTCTACTTTCTCTATTACCTTCACTGATGATATATCATCGATCAGCCATTCTTCATTGCCTAACCTTTTTGTTAATGCTGATGGCAATTGTCAATATTCCTTTTGAAATTTTAGGTGCAAATTACACATTTGTTGCCATAGGGTTGTTGCCATATCTAATGCTTGTCCCATTTTGTCACACGAATGTTGTCTGAATTACAATTTATCCTGGCCTTCTCTGCCACCAGTTGAATTTTAAATTTAACCCAGACTCTGTTTACTTCACACATATTCCAACAAACCCTGCAGTACTACTGTAATCTTCCAAATGAACTTATTCCATATGAACTCTTATTTCAAATGAACTCTTATTATTCTTCCAGACAAATCACCTTGTCAATACTGACCATTAAGAACCAATTCAAGTTCATCCCATTTAACATAGCTTAATCCACAATCATCTATGTCTTGTTAATTCATAGAGTCACGGAGTTCTACACCACAAAACCAGACCCTTCTGCCCAACTTCTCCATGCCGATCAAGCAAGCCCCATTTGTCTGTGTTCAGTCCACTTCCCTCTAAAACTTTCTTATCCAGTTACCTGTCTAAATATCTTTTGAATGATACAATTGTCCCTGAATCTGCCACTTCCACAGGCAGCCTGTTCCATATATCACCACCCTTCATTTGAAGAAGGAGCCACTGCTCCTGTCTTTTCCCTCTCACTTTAAAAGTAAAATAACAATGCTCCTTATCTATTCCCTGAATTATTTTATAAATCTCTAAAATCACCCATCCATGTTCCAGAGAGAAAAGTCCCCCAGTCCCAGTACCAATTCAAGAGCTCATCCAGCAATTTCTCAAATGCTGTGGAAGAAACTGCTTTCTTGTGCATTGCAATCCAGATTCTTGCTGTCTGCATTTTCTGTAAACATCTCATTTTAACACGTCTACTCTGGGGTAAAGTTTCCAAATATCTATCCTGTCTATGTCCCTCATAATTGTGCATGTAGCCATCGGGTTCCCACTAGTCTCCTCTGTTCCAAGGCAAACCTCTACCTTCTCCTCCCCCTTCCCCCCACCTTTTCTTCAAGCTTCTGCCTGACAAGGACCTCAGCCCCGAAATGTTGACTGCCATTTACTTTCTGTGGATGACCTGCTTTGACTAGTAGTTCTGTCCACTACATACAAGCCAAGTTCTGTAACATAAAAGCTCCTACTTGATCTGCATACTCTAATGCAATCATAATCTTCCTTTCATGTGATTCAGAAAACTGTTCAAAGTACTCCAGCTGTGGTATTAAGAGTTATTGGAAGTGGAGCATTCTTCAGGAATTAATACAAAGGAGAGCCTGACTTAAAAAAATAAACTACTCAAACATATGTTTTAAAATTTAAAGAACAGCTTAGTAACCAAACAGACCTGCCTGCAGAGACAGGCTACTGCCCACAGCAGGAGGGTGCTCAAGAGTTATGGCTTGCAAACTGAACTTGAGAATTTTTCATTTTCATCAGCCAAATGTAAAATAATGGAATTTGTTAATTGGCCTATATTGAATCTGCTTTGCACTCACTCAGTGATATCTCATTATCACTTCATATATCTTATTTCTATAAACCACAGGATATAGAGAAAAGGTACAGTTAAGCAGTGCAGGGACATCAGCTGCTACCAATGAGAGAGCCATTCAAGAGTCTGATAACAGCAGGAAAGAAATGGTTCTTGAATCTGGAGGTTCATGTTTTCAAACTTGTGTAGCTTCCGTCAACAAAAGAGAGTGGGATTGTCTTGGGATGGGTTGTTTAATATATTGACAACTTTCGCAAGACAACAGAAAGTATAGACAAAGTTAATGGAGGGGAGCTTTAATTGAGAGATGTTTGGAGTTGGCTCTGCAACTCTCTACAGTTTCTTGCAGAGCAGTTTCTATGTTCTTTATTTCCATTCCAAGCTGTGATAGATCTGGACATGGATAAAAATTGATAGGAACACTGGGGACATGCCAAATGCCCTTAGGCTCCTGATGACAGAGACATGTTGATGTGCACTTTCTTGGCCATAACATCAGCATGGTTAGACCAGGATAGGTTATTGGTGATATTCATTCCTAGGAACTTGAAGCTCTCCACCTCAGCACCATTGATACAGAAAGTGTTGTGTGCCCCACAATATTGCCTAAAGTTAATGACCAGCTCCTTTGCTTTGTGTTCAGACATTGTTCTGTCACCATGTCACCAGACTCTCCTTCCTGTATTCATCACTATTTGAGATGCAAGCTGCAATGGTGATGTCAGCTGCAAACTTAGATGGAGTTAAAGCAGTATTTGGCACACAGTCATGAGTGTCTAGGGAAATATCATCAGTTGCTGAGTATGCATTCTTGTAGATCACTGGTGTAAAGGATGATTGTGCAGGAGGTGTGGCCAATCCTTGGTGTCTATGGTATGCAGGCCAGAAAGTCAAGGATCCAGTTGCAGACTAGGGTGCTAAGAGCTAGGTCCAGGAGCTTAGACATAAATCTCCTTAGTGTACAGGGAGATAGTTCATTAATTTGGCTTTTCTGGTTCAACATGCTTCAACCTTGGATTTACCACTCACAGATCTGGCCCACCATCATTGTAACAAACACAAGGTGGTGAAGGTGTATGGGGCATGGTAAGGTGCAATTATGCTTGATTACTCTGTGGGACCATTCTAGTTTAAATGTCTGTTTCAAGATGTTCATGAGGAGGATTATGCAAAATCAGTCCGGTTGTGATTAAATAACTTTGCCAAGTCCAACTCATGCCTGGACTGAAATTGTTTCTCCCTCATTGTGTTTCAGTTAGCTTTTCTTAGTAACAAGCCAGCAAAATTTATTAATTGAAGGACAGAAAAAAAAGCTGATAATACAATCTGGCAGTTTCATACTTGCTTTATTGATGAGATTGTTTAAATTTCCAAGTTATTTGATTAACTGATCTAGATGCCACAACTAGCATTGTAGGATTTGATATAAAGTGCTCGTACAAACCCTCGTAGACGCGACTATTTATTTAACATTATTTATTTATTTCTATCTGAACTGTTCTCTGTTTGTGTGTTGTATCAGTATATGTTTTTTGCATGCTTTGCACCAAGGACCGGAGAACGATGTTTCATCAGGTTGTACGTCCAGTTGGATGATAATGAACTTGAACTTGTTATCACTGGACTGTTGGACTCCTTTAGCAAACAATGAGAAGCTGGAAGGACTCAGCGTAAGCACTGCATCCGAGTTTTGGGTCAGGATCCTTTTTCAAGATTCTCGAGAAAAGGTCCAAAGCTGTAATGTTGACTGACCGTTTCTCTCCGTGGATGCTGCCTGATCCATTGAGTCCCTCCAGTTTCTTATTGTTTGATTCCAGCACCTGTAGTTTTTCTATTGGTCATATTACTGGGATTGCATATCTAGTGATTTAACATCGTATTACTGGTATGCATGTTGTGTTCAGCAATGGTTACTCCTGGAAAACTATGCCTAGAATACATCCTGAAGGAACTTTACAGAGTGAATGACATCATTTTATGCACCTCTGTGTCATGCAAGGACAAGAAATGCCAGTCTAATTTCCTGAAATAGCAGAATTATCCAAGTGAATTTTGACAACTCTACTCCAAGAACCTGAGTCCAGTCTGTGAGAATGAAAGATCAAGTGGATTTCCTAGTATCATTTACAATAAAAGATAATTGGTCTGGTAAAATCATATCTGCTTCGTGTGCTTTTTCTAATAACAGGGTTTATTGCAAATGATTCACTTGACCTTCAATTTATACAAAATACCTTGCAATTTGAGATAGTAATACAGCAAGGGAGGTTGGAAATGAGAGCTATACTGATAGGAGAGATATTAGTCAGGGGGATAGACAGGAGATTCTGACCCTGAATGGCATGTTGCCTCCTAGGAGCCAGGTTCAAGGTTGTCTCCAAGAGGATTTCAGAGCATTCTCAAGGACCAAGTGAAGCAGCTAAAGGTTGTTGTACACATTGCTAAGTGTAGGGAACTACAAATCAGTGAACCTAGCATCTGTGGTTGGTAAGTGTAAAACACAAAAGTCTACAGACACTGTGATTGAAGTAAAAACACAATGCTGAAGAAACTTCATTTACGCGATGCGAATGAAAAAAAACACACCGACGGGAGGGGGGACCAGCTGGGGAGTCGATCTCCACAGCCGGCAACGACAGCTGCAGAACACCTGCAGCAAGAAGAGACCACAGAAGACAATAGAAACAAGAAAGAAGAGAAGGAAAGGGCACCAAAGAAACAACAGATGGTCAACCCAGAGGAAGAAGAAGAGGAAGAGGAAGAGTACAGTGAAATAGAAGAAGAAAAGAAAGGCAAGATAAAGGATATACTTGCTCTTATTAAAGGATACATGGAGCCATTTAAAGAATGGTAAACACAGGAATTTAAGGATTTAAGAAAAAGAATAAACAACACAGAAGAGAAAATGAATAAAATAGATATGACCTTAACAGAAATGGGAAAGAAAGTGGACAAGATGGAAGAGCGGGCAGTAGCAGCAGAAATGGAGGTAGAAGACTTAAAAAAGAAATTGGAGGAATCTAATAAAAAAACTAAAGAGACACAAGAACTACTAGCTCAAAAAATAGATACAATGGAAAATTATAACAGAAGAAATAACATAAAGATAGTGGGCCTTAAGGAAGATGAAGAAGGCAAGAATATGAGGGAGTTTATAAAAGAGTGGATCCCTAAGACCCTAGGATGTCCAGAACTACAGCAAGAAATGGAAATAGAAAGGGCACATAGAGTATTGGCCTCTAAACCACAACCACAACAAAAACCAAGATCTATTGTAGTAAAATTCCTAAGATATACTACAAGAGAAAAGGTACTGGAGAAGACAATGGAAAAAGTAAGAGAGGGCAACAAACCACTGGAGTATAAAGGGCAAAAAATCTTCATTTTTCCAGATATAAGTTTTGAACTCCTAAAGAAGAGAAAAGAGTTCAATACAGCAAAGGCGATTTTATGGAAGAAAGGGTATAAATTTATACTAAAGCATCCAGCGGTATTGAAAATATTTATTCCAGGACAACAAAACAGACTATTCTCGGATCCAGAAGAAGCACGAAAATTTGCAGAACAATTACAAAAATAGACTGAAGGAGGAAGACGGGTAATGAGAGTTAAAATGATCACGATTGATATGTATGTGGGTAAAGACAAAAATAGACTGAGGGATGAAGACGGGTAATGAGAGTAAAAATGATCACGATTGATATGTATGCAGGTAAAGAGGTATAAGAGTGAATAGAGACAATGTGCATACGTGAATGTATCTGTACTTAGAGGAAAATATAGATAGTATAGACAAGAATTAATAAGGGAAGGTAATGGAATAGAGAGAATAAGGAGGGAATTAAAAGAGTGACCTTTGTGACATATGAAAAGTGAAATCTTTTCTGGGGGGGGCGGGGTGAGGGGAAATAGCGGTCACTGCAAAATCAGTTGACGCTTGCGAGTGGATTCGCAAATCCAAATGGAGAGGGGAGATGTGGTTGTCCGACAAGGGATAAAGGACAACTCAGGAGGGGAAGGGGAGATTGGGGATAAATAAGATAGAAATAGGAGAATAAGGAAAATGTTGGATGTTGTAGGAATGTTGTCTTATAAAGAGTTGAAAATAAGAAAACAAATGGAAAAGGAGGAAAGGTAATGATGGAAAAACGGAAAGAGAAGATAAACAAAATATAAAAGGGCTACGCTGAACTATATGACTTTAAATATTAATGGAATACATAACCAAATTAAAAGGAAGAAACTACTAAATTTAAATGAATAAATGTATTCCATTAGAAAAAATAACATATAGGTTAAGAAATAATATTGAAATATTCGAACAAGTATAGGAGCCTTACATTAAATACAATAGCAAAAACCTACCGGGGACAAACATTACCTAAGTTGATGGAAGGAGAAGGAAAGAAAAGAATGGACTCAGTAGAATTTCTGGTGTATTTTTGTTGAATGACAACATTGTCTGACTGGCTTAATGCAACCTAGATTGTATACCTAAAATGGATGAGGGGGGGGGGGGGGTGGGGGGGTGGCTTGGGAGGAGGTGGGGGGAGAAAAAGTCACTGTATATGTGTGAAAAAGAAATAGTGTATATCATGGCTAATGTGATTTATGGTGTGAAAAATAAAAAATTTAAAAAAAAATTCAGCCCTAACCTGAATTTCCTCCCTTACCCACATCTGTCCTGGCCCCCATCTGCCCCAAGATGTAACAACAGGATTCCCCTTGTCCTCACCTACCAACCCACTACCCTCCACATTCAACACATTATCCCCCACAATTTTGGACTCCTACAAAATGATCCCACCACCAGACACATCTCCTCTCCTCCACTTTCTGTCAGAACCATTCCCTCCATGACCCCTTCGGGCACTCACCCCTTCTGACCAATCGTCCCCTTGGCACCTTCTTCTGCATCCTCAGGAAGTGGCACCCTTGTGCCAACACCTCCACCCTCACCATCATTCAGGGCCCCAGTCCTACCAAGTGAAGCAGCACTTCACTTGTATATCTGTGGGAGGGGAGTCTTCGACCGCATCCGGTGCTTCTGTTGTGGCCTTCTCTACATCAGAAAGACTGGACACAGACTGGGAGATCACTTTGCTGAGCACCTTCGCTCTGCTGTATCATTGACAAGGATCACCCAGTGACCAACCAGTGACCAACCAGTTCATTTCTGCTCCCCAGTCCTGCACTGACATGTCTGTCCATGGCCTTCATGTATTGTCAAACCAAGTCCATCCGTAAATTGGAGGAGCAACATATAATATTCTGTCTGGACACGCCCTAACTGGATGGTATTAACATAAACCTCTCCGGTTTCTGCTAAACCACTCCCCGATCTCCCTCTCTTCCCCACCCCTCTGTCTTCTTTCTTCCAGCTCTCTACCCCTTCACTCTCCATTCACAGAGCCATTCCCCTCCCCTGCTTGCTGGTGTGCCCTCCCTCCCTTATCCATCTATTATCTGTCTGTTGGCCTGTGCTCCTTCCCCTGCACCTGCCTCTCCCCCCAAACCATTTTTTTCAGGCGCTTGCTATATTTTGCTCCTACCGATAAAGGGCTCAAGCCTGAAACAATGGTTATTTATCTTTATCTTTGCTATGCAAAGCATTCTACCTGACCTGCTGAGTTTTTCCAGCATTATGTTTTTATCTGTGGTAAGTTATTTGAGACTACTCCAAGGGAGAAGATGTAAATGCACTTGCATGAACAAAGGCTGATTTGCATGATTTTGAAAGTCGGAGGTTATACCTCACAAATCTGAGTTTTTTTGAAGATGAAACCAAAAAGGTTAACATGGGATGAGCCATGGATGCATTAAGGACTTAACCTAGACTTTTGATAAGGTTCCAGACAATAGGCTGCTCTGCAAAGTTAGGCCACTTAGGATCCAAGGTGAGATAGCAGAATAGATAGAAAATTGGCTTTATGGAAGAAAACAGAGGGTGATGGTGGAAAGTTGTTTGACTGAAGGCTTGCGACTAGTGGTGTGCCACAGGGTTAGGTGCTGGGCCCATTGCTATTTGTCATTTATATCAAAGATTTTGGTAAAAACATTCATTGCATGAACAGCAAGTTTGTGGATGGCACTATTGGTGACACGGTTAGCTTAGCGGTTAACACAACACTATTACAGCACTCAAAGACCTGGGTTTGAATTCATTGGTGTCTGTGAGGAGTTTATATGCTCTATGTATAGGTTTCTTCTGGGTGCTCTGGTTACCTTGCACTTACAAAAGGCATGTAGGGTTAGTAGGTCACGTGGGTGTATTTAGGTACTGCAGGCTTGTGGTTCAAAAAGTCCTGTTACCATGCTGTATCTCAAATAAAAATTCAGGGTTCTTGCATTGTAGATACTGAAGACAGTTGCCAAAGACCATAGCAGAATCTTGATTGGTTGGGCGGATGGGCAAAGGAATGGTTCATAGAATTTAATATGAAAAATGTGAGGTCTTGCATCTTGGGAAGTTTCACATGGGTTGGACCTATACAGTGAATCATAGAGAGCTGGGAGATGTTGTCGAGCAGAAGGATCTTGGAATACTTGTACATAGTTGCAAATAAATAGAGTAGTCAAAAAGGCTTTTGGCACATTGACTTTCATCAGTCAGTGTACTGAGTGTAGAAGTTGGGAGGTCTTTGTTGTAGTTGTATAAGACTATGTGAGCCCCCATTTGGAGTTTTGTATCAAGTTTTTATCACTATGCTACAAAAAGGTGTTATCAAGCTGGAGAAGTTGAAGAGAAGATTTAAGCAAATGTTGCCAGGACTCAGGGGCCTGAACTGAAGGGAAATGTTGAACAGACTAGGGCTTTATTCCTTCATGCACAGGAGGATGAGGGTAATCTCATGGAGGTGTACAAAATCATGAGAGGAATAGATTGGATGAATGCAGAGAGCATTTTGCCCAGAGGAGTAGAATCAGAAACTAGAGGACATAGGTTTAAGATGAGGGGGGTGAGATTTAACAGGAACCTGGCGTAGCTTTTTATTTACACAGAGGGTGGCGAATGTATGCTGGAGGAGGTGATTGACGCAGATACAATTGCCACATTTAGGAAAAAAATTGAACAGATACATGGATAGGATGGGATTAGAGGGAAATGTGGCGAACCCATACAGGTGGTATGAGTAAGACATTTTGTTTAGTGTCGGCAAATTGAGCCAAAGGGCCTGTTTTCGTGCTGTATGTCCCTATAACATAAAGAGATGAGATCCTGCAAAGTGAAATTAGGGAATAGGGCAGAAGGTCAAAAATGCATTTTTTTTTTCAGTTTCTATTAGCCTGTGCATAGAGTGCTACATTACGTTGATTAAATTTCTGTTATCTGATGAAAGAAAGCCTTCAAATTAATCAGACGCTATTTGCACTGGTATAGCACAATGTTTAGCATCTTAGCCCCTGGATTCTGCCTGAACAATCTCAAGAATGATATTTATGTTCCATTCTGACATATAACTTCTGCCTGTTCTCCTTCTTCTCACAAGAATATCCTGCCTAAAGTATATAGTGATATCCTTATAGCTTTCCGTTGAGAAATATCACTGATCTGTGGTTGTTGTGAAATTTGAATCAATTCCCTCCAATACATTCACCCACTAAAGTGTCATGTGTAACACAGGAACAGCACACCAAATGCTGGAGAAACTCAAAGAGTCAGGCAGCATCAGTGGAAAGCAGTTCACAGTCAGCGTTTTGGGTCTAAGGCGAATCATCAGGAATTGTGGCATTAGAGACAGGAGTTATATTTATTTATTTATGTATGAATACAAAGAGAGAATACTGAAGTGACTGATATATTAATGTGATGTGCCCTGGATTGATCACTGATGTCACTAACCTTGTTGCTTCCGATTCAATGCAGAATCACAATGAATGAGGAACAGGATCAAAATGTGACAGCTCAGGAATATTATTCTTTCTTTTTAAATGGATCAACTTCATATTTTTACCTTCAAAGCAACATTACCTATCTTCCGTTCTATCAGCATGCACCTTCTGTGGCCACGATCTTCATCATCTCGTACCTTCTAATCTTCCTGCTCTGTATGCTGGGTAACAGTTTGGTTTGCTTTATTGTGGTGAAGAATCGACACATGCGGACAGTAACCAACATCTTTATCCTTAACCTTGCAATTAGCGACCTCCTTGTTGGGATATTCTGCATGCCTACCACACTCTTGGACAATATTCTAACAGGTAAGAACAAACACAATTATTTTTCTTCAATTAATCCATATTGTCCACCATGAGAGTAAAGAATACAAACATCAGTCCTCTGGCAAGATGCATATCAATTCCATTTTTTTTCTATTTTTAAATTGAAAATTCCACTTGATCCTTTAGTATTTTTGTTGGGTTATATTAAGAAATTGAGTTTGGAGTTAAAACTAAATAAGTTTCATATTGCTTTTTTGAGATTGGCTTTAGCTGTGGCTCAAAAATGTTTGGCAATTACCTGGAAAAATGAGACTAATTTTAGTATTTAGCCATGGCATTTGGAAATGAGATCCTGTATTCCGTTGGAAAAGATAACATATAATTTACGTAATAATTATTCCTGTTTTGTTAAAACTTGGAGCCCGTATTTGGAATATATGGGGCTGCATTATTAATCTTCCTTCCACGCATTGATGGTGTTGCTCCGAACCATTGCAAATAATTGATTGAGAGTTTTATGTTATGTGATCTCTTGTTTTCTTTTCTTTTTTCTTTTGGTGGTAGTTAGAGAGGGGGTGGGAAGGGGTGGGTGGGTTAGGTAGGGTCACGGGGAGTGTAGGGGGTATTATTTACAGAAATATCATGTATGTATTTTGTTTTTCCTTTTGTTGTATTTTTTTATTGTATGATTTACCACGATTAATAAATAAAATTTTCAAAAAGACATTCCATTTTTGGAATGAAACTCGATAATTTCTGCTTTGTTGATTATTGTGCAAAGAAAAAGATCGGGGAAATAGACTAAGGTGTCAATTCCTTTGATTTATCTCCACAATGGAGAAGATTTAATCTTTCAGCGACACTGTAAAATGGATTACAGGCAGTCGCCAGCTCTGTTCACATCTGTCCTGATTATTGTTTTCATTGGATTCAGTTGCAAAAGATGGAAAACAAGCCATTAACTATCAACTGTTTCACGGTCTAATGCAAAGGCAGGATTATCCAACAGGAGCACACATTATTTTGATTAAAAGGAAATTACAATATTCTACTCCAGTACTCTGCTTATCAGGAATCCAAAATACATCACGTAAACTGCAAATAGAAGAGTTTTGCTTGACCACTGAGCAATTACTGCAGTTAGAAAGGGAGAACTTCGCTATCTCATTCTGGGATGTATGCAAACTCAAATCATAGAAGAGTAGGAAAGGTGCTCTCAAGGTTAATGGCAATTTTTGGATTGCACATTTTAATGGCAATCTAAAAGAAACAAAAAAGATGCATCAGAGTCCTGATCGTGTATCAGGAAGGATGTGGTGGCAGTAGAGAGAGAGAGAATGTGTGTGCACGAGATTCACCAGGATGTTGACAGGAATGGAGGGCTGTCGTAATTAGGAGAGATTGGATATTGTTTTATTCTTATTGGAACACTGGAGGCAGAAGAAGTGGTCTAATGGCAGGTTGTAAAATGTTGAAGAGCATAAATGAATTAGATCGTAAAAATCCTCTTCCTAGGCCAGGCAAGAAGAGAGGATATGCCTAGTGTGAAAGAGGAGACATATAAAGGAGATCTGAGGGATATGTTTTCACACAGAGACTGGTAAATATTTTGAGCAGTCTGCCAGAGCAGATGGTGGAGGTACAATTCTGAGGGTGACAGGTTAGTGCAGGGCTATTACAGCATTAGGAATCTGGTTCAAAGCCATCACTGTCTGTAAGGAGTTTGTATATGCTCCCTGTGTCTGTGTAGGTTTCCTCCAGGTGCTCAAATTTACTCGCACATTCCAAAGTCATATGGGTTAGTACATTAATTGGTCACAAAGGTGCAATTGGGCAGAGTTGGGGTCATGGGCCAGAAGTGTCTGTTACTGTGATGTATCTCTAAATTTAAGAAAATAAACGTGCTAGGGACAGCTACTTGGAAAGGAAAGGAGCAGATGGTTTTGGGCCCAATGCAGACAAGTGGAATTAGCATCCATAGACATAATAGTCAGGTGGATTTATATGGTACATGGGGAAGAGGTGGGTCCAAGAAATCGTTTGTGTTGTCTGACTCTGATTCTATCATTCTACAAAGATCTCCAGTCGATGATCATCTGACAGAGGTCGAATGAGTATATAATGATGGTAATCAGTTCAATCAGATGCAGAGATAACCAACTGAAAGTAATCAAAAGGCTCACTAGTGAGAAAGGTGATTGTGTTATGTGGCTCAACAAATGAGAGAGCAGTTGCTGTTACATGTGGCATGGCATTTTTAATTTTCATTTAGAGGTATGGGCTGTTCCAATGCACAAACACATGCCATCTAAATGCACCAATTAATCTCAAATCCTTGTGTGTTCTTTGGAGGGTGGAGAGAAAATGAATCACCTGGAGGAAACACATGCAGACACAAGGAGAATGTGCAGATAGCATTGGATTCAACCCTTGCTCGCTGGTGCTGTAATAGCATTGTACTAACCATTATGCTAATGAAACCAGAAAAGCTGCCATAAGGATGGCCAGGTTTATTTATTCATATCATATGGGTCCTAGCATGACGAAGGAAGATAAAAATTCCCATTCTGCAGAGCACGATCTAAACTGCAATACCATAGAACAGCAGGACTCTTGATGAGATCAGTCCCTGCTGTGGGAGCGTTCTTCAGCATTGACATCAAGACAGCGGGAATTTAACAAAGTGATTTTTGAGTCAGACAATTCTGAAAGGTGTGGTACTCAGTGAAGATTTTCTTTGTTAGGAGAAAGAGTCTGTTTATGTCTAGTCTTATCTATTCCTTTCATAATTTTAAATACCTCTATTAAGTCCCCTCTCAGTCAACTATGTTCCAATGAATAAAGTCCCAGTCTCCTTAATCTCTCCCTGTAATCCAGATGCTGTAAGACAGGCAACATCCTTGTAAACCTTCTCTGCACCCTCTCCACCTTATCTATATCCTTTCTATAATTTGGAGACCAGAACTGAGCACAGTACTCCAAACCTGGCCTCACCAATGCCTTAAACAGCTGCAGCATCACCTCCCAGCTCCTATATTCTATACTATGATTTATGAAGGCCAGAATACCATATGCCTTCTTAACCACCCTGTCTACATGGGAATCCACCTTTAGTGAACTCTGTACCATAACCCCCAGGTCCCTTTGCTCCTTTGCGTGCCTCAATGCCCTCCCCTTAACTGTATATGTCCAATTCTGTTTATTTTTACCGAAATGCAACACCTCACACTTGTCTACATTGAATTCCATCTGCCATCTTTCAGCCCACTCTTCCAAACAAACCAAATCCTTCTGTAATCCAAGAAAATCCAACTCACTATCCACCACTCCCCCTATTTTCGTATCATCTGCATATTTGCTTAACCAGTTAACCACACCCTCTTCTAAATCATTAATATAAATGATAAACAACAAGGGACCCAGCACCGATCCCTGAGGCACCCCGCTTGTCACAGGCTTCCAACCTGACATAAAGTAGTCCACCATGACTCTGCTGTCTGTCTCCCAGCCACCTCTGAACCCATGTCACAATCTCTCTACTAATTCCTAGTGACTGAACCTTCCTTATTAACCTTCCATGCTGAACCTTATCAAAAGTCTTACTAAAATTCAAATAGATCACATCCACCACTCTACCTTCATCCACCTTTTTTGTCATTTCCTCAAAAAACTCAACAAGGTTCATCAAACATGACCTTCTTTTTACAATCCCTGCCTATCCAGATATGCGTATATACTATCTCAAAGAATACCCTCCATAACCTTCTCCACCACCGAAGTCAAGCTTACAGGCCAGTAATTACTTGGCCTACACCTACTGCCTTTTTTGAACAATGGAACAGCATTTGCAATCCTCCAATCCTGTGGTACACCCTCTCCTCCAGTGATCTTTGAAAAATCACTGTCAATGCCCCTGCTATTTGTTCCTTGACCTCCCTTAAAGTCCTGTGGAAAATCCCATCAGGACCAGGAGACTTATCCACCTTAATTGACCCTAAAAGCTCCAAAACTCTCACTTTACTAATCCCTATCCTTTCCATAATTAACCCCTTTGCCTCTCTTATAGCCCAATGTCCCTTTCCCTTGTAAATACGGACGAGAAAAAATTGTTCAATTATTTCTCCCATCTCATACGGTTCCTGACATAGTTCACCAATCCCATCATCTAGTGGACCTATTCTATCTTTAACCCTCCTTTTACTGTTCACATTTCTGTAAAAACCCTTAGCATTCATCTTCGCCTTATCAGCTTTGGATTTCTCATACCTTCTTTTTGCCTTCTAATTTCCCTCTTAAGGTTCTTCCTGCAATCTAAGTAATGACCATACATCTCCTCAATCCCTTGTTTTTTATATTTGGTTTAGACCTCCTTCTTGTCCTGAACCAACTTCTTAATTTCACTAGAAAACCATGGCTCCCTCGAACCTTTAGTCTTCCCCTTCGGCCATAAAGATCTGAACTTTCAAAATCTCACCCCTAAATGCCCCCCAAATTTCCTCTACATCCTTTCCGGCAAAAAGATCAGCCCACATAACTCTCTGCAAATCATTTCTCCAAATCTGGCCTTCCCCTACTCGAAGACCTTCAACTTTGGACCCAACCTATCCCTTTTCATCATTAATCTAAAGCTAATGGACCCATGATCACTGGATCCGAAGTTCTCTCCAACGCTTACCTCCGTCACCTGCTCCATTGCATTCCCAAAGAACAGATCTAACACTGCTCCCCCTCTAGTTGGCGTCTCAATATATTGCTGCAAAAAGCAATCCTGAACACAATGCATAAATACTAAGCCATCCTGCCCTTTTACTAACTATGTTTCCCAATCTATGTTTGGAAAATTGAAATCCCCAACCAACACCACCCTATTTCTCCTGCACATTTTACCTATTACCTTGCACATTTGCTCTTTGAGTTCCCTTTCCCCATTTGGAGACCTATAATATACCTCCATAACAGTAACCTCACCCTTATTTTTCATCTCTATCCACACTATCTCCCTTGACGAGTCCTCGAGTCTCTCAGCACTGCTGTAATATCCTCCCTGACAAGTAATGCCACACCTCCCCCTCTTAATCCACCAACTCTGTCACATCTAAAGCAGCGAAATCCTGGAACATTCAACTGCCAGTCACAACCTTCCTTCAACCACGTCTCGCTAATGGCCACAACATCATAATGCCACATGTCAAGCCACACCTTTAGCTCATCCAGCCTCCTTACTATGCTCCTCGCATTAAAATAAATACATCTCAGGGATCTCCTACATCCTACCTTCTGCATATCCTCCTTTCTTCCATTCTCACAATTTTTACTACATCTTTTTACTACTTCCTGCTTTTCCTCCCTCAAATTATTCAAACTTGTCTCTTTCCTTAGCCTACAAACCCTCACCCTGCTGACCTGCCTAATTTGAAACCCTGTCCCCAACCATACTAGTTTAACCCCCACCCCCACCGACAGCCCTAGCAAATGCCCCCACTAGGAGACTGGTCCCTCTGGGATTAAGATGTAACCCATCATTACGGTATAGGTCCCATCTTCCCCAAAAAAGGTTCAGTGGTCCAAGAATTTGAAACCCTGTCTCTTACTCCACCCCTTTAGCCACGCGTTTAACCAACACTTAATTCTATTTCTGCCCTCAATGTCACGTGGCACAGGAAGCAATCCAGAGATTACCCCCTTAGTGGTCCTCCTTTTAAGCTCCCTACCCAACTCCCTATACTCATTCTGCAGGACCATTTCCTCCTCCTTCCAACATCATTGGAACCAACATGTACCACAACCTCAGGCTCCTGACCCTCCCCTTTTAGGATGTTCTGAATGCGCATAGTCACATCCCGGACCCTGGCACCAGGAAGACAAACCTCCATCCGGTTTTCCTTATAGTATCCACAAAAACGTCTGTCTGTCCTCCTAACTATTGAATCCCCTATAACTATCACCCTTTTTCTTTTATCCCCACCTTTCTGGGTCACAGAGGTGGACACCACACCTCTGCCCACCAAAGTCTGACTATCCCTCTCCTCAGTACTCAAGGTGGAGTATCGATTTCTGAAGATTTCAAACTCGGGTGCTTGCACATGAACCTGACCTCTCCCTTTCCTCCTCCTAACGGTAAACAACTGCCTCTCCTCCCATGGCCCCTGGGCGACCACCTGTCTGTAGCTCTTGTCTACGATAGCCTCATTCTCCCTAATCAGAGTGAAGTCATGGAGCTGCAGCTCAAGCTCAAGTTCCCTTAGACGCTGCAGCTCAGCCTACTTTGTGCACACATGGACGTCTGGGAGATGTGAAGACTCCATGACTTCCCACATGTGACACGGAGAGCAGAAAACTGCCCTCACACTCAACCTTCCTCCTTCTCCTCACACCTTACAAAGTAAAAAATAAACAGATTTATATTAAATTAACTTTGAATATTTTATTTTTAGTCCAGCACTCTCATCCTCAGCCTCTGCTCGCCTAAGCCTCTTGAGCCAAAGCCTCAAGGACCCACTCCTTCATTGTGCCACTCACTCAGTGGGCCCCTCCCTTATACTTACCCTCCTTTTATTGGCCCCTTGACCAATTAACCCCCTCACTCTCTCCAAGCTCCTCCCCCTCCTCCAGATAGTCACCTGAACTCCAGTCGCCGCCTCCTCCGACTGACAGCCCGAACCAAGGAATCCAAAGGAATACAATTTGAATCTCTGCATGACACCTTAGCATACTCGAAGATGTATTAGACTTCCAAGTAACTGCCACACATTTCCTGGTGACTTTTAAGCGAATTTAACAAATTCCAATAGATAAACTGATCATTTTAATTTAGGTCTTTTACCTTCAATATTCCCTAAAAATAATAGATCAGGACTTTGCGGAAAAACAATTCCAGTAACTTGTTCCAAAAAATTCTGTAGATCTGTCCAAAAAGGCCTGTGGGATCCAATGTGGGATAAGATATAACTAATGTAAAAAATTATATTAAACTAATTATATTGGATTAATCTGTATCTAACATTAATAGTATTATTCATACAATCCTTGCATAAATATTCAAATTCCTATCTCTGTCTAGATCTATGAAGTCCTTGCTTGGAGTTCCTGCTTGTAAAAATGAATATATCATAGAAGTATTTTTTTTAACAATTTCTCTCCTAATAAGAAGTTCTATTTCAGTACAACGAGATAGAAGCACAGTTGGTCCAAGTTTATCCCTTAAATATGCACTTAATTGAAAATGACAATTTCCTCAAATGACATTAATTGACCCTTTTTCATAACAATCTTCAACGTTTACAATCCCCTTACAAGACCAAATATTCAAAAACTGATATCCCTTGAAAAAACTATAAGGGGATTGTGAGTTAAGATTTTCTTGAAGTAGACAATCATTATGTAAATCAAGCATCCACATCGAGTGTGGGCCTGCACCCTAGCTCGGGCGAAAGGTATGGAATCATTAAGGAACTCTACAGCACAGAATCAGGCCCATCAGCTCATATTTTCTGTGGCAACTCTACACTAATCCATTTGACTACTTTGCGTCAAGATCCTTAAACATCCTTTCCACTCTTCAGTTCAACTTACAGGGTGACGACCAGAACTGCACACAATACACCAGGCAATCTGACCAGTGTATTTTAAAATGGCAAGTTTATATTCCAACTTTAATAGTCTAAGCCCTGGCCTATGAAGTAGCATGCCATGTTCTGTTTTTGCTGCCCAATCGACTTGTGTTAGGGATTGATCAACATTATTTTACATCAACAAGCCTGGAATAATTTAGTATATCCAATCAACATGCAAAATACAACCAGCAAAATCTGAGCAAAGAAGTGTAAGAAGAGGGCACACTTCAATTTAACTACTGAATTAGGACAAAACTGCAAGGTCATAGAATCATAGAGTCATACACTATGAAACAGGTGCTTCAGCGCAACTTGACCTGACCAACCAAGTTGGCGTTCTGAGCTACTTCCATTTGGTCCATTCTAAGCCCTTCCTAACCAAGTATCTGTCCGAATGTTTTCCAAGCATATTAATTTCACCTGCTCCTATGTCTTCCTCTGACAGCTCATTCAAATATGGATAACCCTCTGAATGAAAAACTTGCTCCTTGAGTCCCTCTTATATCTCTTCTCCCTAATCTTCAACCTTCACTTGGTCCATCTCTGGCGACGCTCTCCCCTTTCTTAATCTAACTGTTTCCATCTTGGGAGACAAACTTTCTACAGACACTCTTTACAAACCTGCAACTTGCACAATTACCTCGACTTCACTTCTTCACGCCCAGTCTCCAGCAAGGATTCTATTCCTTTCTCTCAATTCCTCCATCTTGGTTGTATCTGTTCCCAAGATGAGAGCTTCCATTCCAGACCATCCTTCTTCCAAAAACGTGGCTTCCCCTGCACCAACATCAACTTCTCCTTTTCCCGCTCATCTGCCCTTGCCCCCAGATGCAACAAAAACAGGATTCTCTCGTCCTCAGCTACCATTCCACCAGCCTCTTCTCCAACTCCTTAACCTCCGTAATATCCATCACCTACAATATGGGCCACTTCCAGACACATCTTCCCCTTCACTCTCTGCCTTCCGTAGTGACCACTCCCTCTGTGACTCCCTCATCCACTCATCCCTTCCCATTAATCGCCTGCTTGGCACCCTCCCCTGTGGGTGCAGGAAGTGCCACATTTACATCCAAATAGTCTTTCAAAGCAAAGCAACACTTAATTTGTGTATCTGTGGGAGTCATTTACTGCATCCGGTGCTCTGGTTGTGGCCTTCTCTACATCAGTGAGAGACATGGATCTCGCATTGACAAACTATTTCAATTCTGCACTCCATTCCCGTGCTAAAGTATCTGTCCATGGCCTCGTGTACTGTCAAACCAAGACCACGTGTAAATTGGAGGAGTAAAACCTAATTTTCTGTCTGGGCACTCTCCATCCAGATGGCATTAACATCGATGCTAGCTTAGTCCCTGTTCTCCCCATCCCTCTATCTTCTTTCCTTCAGCTCTCTGCCCCCTTCCCTCTCCATTTACAAAGCCGCCCACCCTCCCCTTGTTTGCTAGTGTTCCCTCCCTCCCTTATCCACCTATTACCTCCTGTCTCTGAGACTGTGCTTACCCCCTGCTCTCACCCACCCCCCACTATTTTTTCAGGAGGCATGCCTGCATTTTACTTATACCTTGATGAAGGGCTCAAACCTGAAATGTTGGTTATGTATCTTTGTATTTGCTATTTAATGTTCACCGTTTGACCTGCTGAGTTACTCCAGCATTGTGTTTTTATTACAACCTTTCACCTATGCCCTCTACCTTGTGTAAAGGTTATTTTGTAGGATGACGTAAAACAAAGCATAGTTGTCCCAAAATATAGTTCAATCCAAACTTAATGCAAGTTCATGTCAACTCTTGAAAACGCTTCCACTTTCTCTGTTGCTTTACTATTTTCCCTCTAACATCTCATGTATCATATTGGCTTTCAATGAACTCATTCAGTCCAGAAGCTGCACTGGAAAATGTTAAGCTCACAAGAGGCAAAAGTCAAGGGTGATCAGTGAGAGTCAACACAGCTGTCTTGGTGGGAATCCTGTGTAGCTGATTTAGTTGTATGTAGAAGTAACAAAATACATTGATAGCACAGCATGATTTACTTCAGTTATATGGATTTCAGTAAGACCTTTCATGAGCTTTCCCATGGAAAGCTGTTCTAAAACATTAGAGGTTATGGTATCTAAGCAAGCTGGCAAATTAGATACAGAGCTGGCAGAGAATAGGAGAGCAACATGGAAACTCAGTAGTGGAGAGGGTAAGAAACTTCAAATTCCTGGGTGTCAACATCTCTGAAGACCTACCCTGCGGCCATCATGTCAATGCAATCATGAAGAAGGCTCACCAGCTGCTATATTTCAATAGGAGTTTGAATTCTCTGCCTGCCTGATTTCTGGTTTCCTATTTACACATGTAAGTGTCTAGTTAAGTTAATGAACTTAGAGATATTGTCCATTGTTTGTCTTTTCTTAATAAATCCAGTTTTGTCAAGTTTTACTATTTTTGGTACACAGACAGCCAATCTGTTTGCTCATAGTTTTGCTATTATCTGATTCCACCTGCATTGAATTCGCCCATCGTTATTGAATGAAGATCTACCGGGACCAATGCCCGCAGACAAAATCAGTGAACCGATGCGGACTCGAAAGGCCAACATGGCCTGTTTCCGCTCCGTAAATGGTTATATGGTTAAAAGATTTGGAATGTCATCTACAGGGGTACTGTGGAGAGCATTCTGACTGGTTGCTTTACTCTCTGGTATGAAGATGTTAATGCACAGGACAGGGTCAGGCTACAGAGGGTTGTATTCTCAGCTAGTGCCATAATGGGCTTTAGTCTTCACTCAATTAAGGACATCTTTAAGAGGCAGTGACTCAAGAAAGGAACTTCTATCATCAAGGACCCTGACCACCCAGGCCCTGCCCTTTTCTCACTGCTACCATCAGGAAGGAGGTACAGGAGCCTGAAGAGGCACACTCAATGTTACAAAAGCAGTCTCTTCCCCTTCGCCATCAGATTTCTCAACAGGCAATGAATCTATGGACAATATGCCATCTTTTCATTTTTTTGGCACGTTATTTTTTTTTTAAATCTTGTATTTACAGAATTGTAATTTATAGTAATTTTGTACCTTGTTCTGCACCATACTGCTGCCACAAAATAAATTTCATGACACGTATCATATTACATATATATATATATACAGCATTAATCCTGGTTCTGATTCTGAGGTGTACAGAAACCCTGTGACCAGTGGTGTACTGCAGGAATTGGTTGCCAGGACTTTGAACAAGTCTATAAATCCCTAAATGTCAATTTATAAACAACATGTATATTTATCACCAAAAACTTTTGAAAACATCTAGGGAGAAAACATTCCGACTGGTTGCCTCGTTCTCTGGTATGGAGTTGCCAATGCACAGGACGTGTATGCAGTATATTTAAAATCATTCTTTTTCAACCAAACTATCTGACGTTCTGACACCGAAAATGGCCTACTTCAGTTTGCAATGTTGCAAGAAGTTTAAGTCTTTTCAGTCAAGGTGACGTGGATATAAAGTGGCAGGACCTAATGTCAATGATGACTCAAAAATTAGAGCTCATTGTTATAAGGGGAGAAAACACTTAATTAGCATCTAAAAACTCTGAGGAAGTAACAAAGGGATAACTGTGTTATGTTGTGGTGCTATGGTGGCACTGCAACTCCCAGAAGGCATCGAACTGGCCATGTAACATCAGTGCGTGATGACACCAACATGTGTCGAGCTCATGATTCGGGCTTTTATAAGGTGGCGGGCATTCTGACCAGTAAATCTGTTTGATTCACTGAAGAAACACCTTGTGTGATTATTTCATCGTGTCCAGTGCGATTCCAGTGGCCACAGTTGATCATATTTACTCCTCGATGTTATTTGCAGACCATGACGAGGACAAATTAACTGGCATGTGTCCCTCTAATAGTAATATGCAATTGGAGACATTTGAAGCAGGTCATTTGATTGCAAGCTCTTTATTTCTTGCATGATATATGTGAAATAATTTCTCTTGCACTGCACTGCTGAAGATGTTACAACTGCGCCCTTTTCCACATCCAGTTTTATACATCCAGTTTCTTTAGTTTTTTTTATTTACTTTCTTTTTTTTTAGTTATTTAGTGATGGAAAAAAAATAGTAGCCTTGCCAGAGCTGCTGTAACGGCTGCCTCTGATGCAGACTTTGGAGAGTGGAGACACAGCACTGCTCTGAAAATTTCAACTCCTGGTCCTAATTCAGGCGGCTCTGTACAGGCTTTTAATGACCTGATAAGAGCCGACAGTGTTTGTATGTAAAATGCTGTAACTGCGGAGGTCTGTGCCCAAGGTGATGGCCCTGTACTTTACAAGTCCTCGTGGCTGCTGCTATGTACAGGACTCCAGGGAACAGGGTACCAGAAACGGGTAGAACACTCTCTGTTGAGGAGAAGCAAATGAGATGATCCTACAGGAACATGACCAGAGCAGCGAACCAAAGAAGAGCTCAGCGGCTGAGGGACCTGCACAGGCTGCCAGCTGATGAAGATTGGCTTGTGGGAACCAGATATCGGAACAGGGATTCCAGAAGGTTCTGAGGGCAAGAAGGGCTCTTCGAAAGGACTCAAGCGCTGAAGGGTTCCTGATTGTGCCGGAGGTATGGATCTGGAGCTCGCATTGCTGATAGATCGGACAGGAGTCTGCGCAGCTGCGGAAGTGTTGGAGGCAAATCCATGGACATTCAATGATTCTAAAATGACTCTCTTTTGCTTTTTTCTCTTTCTTACTGTAAGGGACTTCGGGCAACACTGAGAGTGACTCTTTGCCTTATGGCAGGCAGAAGACAATTTTGTGCATATTCTATACTATTACATGATAATAAAGGAATCTTGAATCTTATTTATTATTATTTAATGAGTAATTATATCAGCCAAATAATGTGATCAATAAAAAGGGAGAGATATATTTTGTTGAATAAAGAGCTTCCATTATTTGTGACAAAGTATGTAACAGATCTGTGTTAATATTAATCCTTAGTTTAATGTTAAAACTATATTTTTTCTCAATATGGTTTAATAAGTTAGTTTTGGGTGGTCAGAAACAAAGACAACACATTAGCATTTCAATAGACAGACATGGTTCTTTGCAGCTGGTCGTTGGATTCAGCATCATCAAATGCATTTGCATTTTAAACGCTATTGATCACAGAAGCCAGTTTGAAGATGGAATGGGTGCTGACTGCAGTTGAAGTCATGAGATGAAAGGATTTATGATGGTTCTTGAGATACTGAAAACAATAGGTTGTGGTGGCTCACCCATGCAACAGACGAACTGGTCCACGGAGTCACGGACAAATCCGCAGCAGATCTGTCTGTGAGAGCTCTGGGTGCAGGGCAGTCCACAGCCTGGTAGCTGATGTTATAAAGATCCCGGGAGTCTCAAGCATCATCGGGTTCCAAGGGATTTAAACATGTGCGAGAGTTCTATTAAAGTCAGTTAGTTTGACTCACTTTCGACTCTTTGTGGTTCTTTAGCTCGCTGCATGCCTAGTGCAACTACATTGGTGACCCCAACGATCCAAACATCATTTAGACCCAACGATGACCGGCCCAAGCACACAGAATGCAGTTTCACTAAACTGCCGACTTACCAAACCTCACAGCCGCAGGTCTGGTTTGAACAGGCTGAAGCCCAATTTCAGGTCATGCAAGTCATCTTGGTTGCCACAAAGTACTCCTATGTGGTCAGTTCCCTCGACCAGGAAATAAAAGTCCACATCATCGACTTCCTACTCCAGCCACTGGTTGTGGACAGGTATGAAACAATCAAGGCTCCCCTGATCCATACATTTGGCCTCTTCCACTTGAGAGTGCATCGAGGTTGCTCCTAATTACTCCTTCCATCTTATGTTCCGATTTTTAACCCTTTAGACTTCGTACTTCACTGGGTCTCTCCCCTGGTAGGATTTTGCCACCCCGCAATCTACTTCGACCCTTCCCACGTTATTATAAACACCAGCGGCACACTGTACACAATCCTTAAACAAACACTTATTATAAACTATTATGATACACTACACGATTCTTAAACAGATGCTTATTATACACTATAGAAACAAATAACTATAACACAATCCACCTTATACAGATACTTATTATACACTACTATGGTACACGATCCTTAAACAAATACTTATTGTACACTATTATGATACATTATTCTTAACCAAATACTTATTATACACTGTAGAAACAAATAACTATCACAATACACCTTATTCTATTTGGCCAAGTGTCTAAACCTATATCTCGAGATCGCTACGAGGGGACTCTAACCCCGTTCTACTAGGGGGACTCTAACCCCCTTTTTCTACAGGGGACTCTAACCCTGTTCTACTAGGGGGACTCAAACCCCCTTTTCTTGCAAGGGATTCTAACCCCCGCTTCTTACAGGGGACTCTAACCCCTGAAGCTTTATTCTTTGGCTTTAACTAGGACTTTTGCAGAGTAGTGACAACACACAATTTTATCGTTGCCAATAGCAGAACTTCGTTTAAACAGGCGTCTGCTTACCTCCTTTTGTTGAATGGCCACTTGTTGTTATCACCACACCACAATCGACCGGTGTTTCGTATCTTTTTCTTCCGTCACTTCTCCATCTTCGTCACGTCGGGGTCACCAAATTGTCGGACTCTGGCTTTACCTTACTCTTAATTTAGTCTATGTGTGGTCTGAGTCCAGCGTGTTCTTTGAATGAAGTGATAGGAGAAGGTATTCGGTTCAACAGTCAATTTATTACACAGCACAAGAATAAAACTTAACAGAGCTCTGGGTCAATCGTTAGTTCATAGGTCACCTGCACAGTGAGCTATTCCCCAAGACTGACCCCTATTGTCCAGTTGGCTCAGTTTATATCGATCAACCTTATCATGCAGAACAAAAGTTGTCTTCCTTTGCTAGATCTTTTTGCATAAGGGTTATCACAAGTCATCTCCTGTTTTGCAGATATCTGGGGTGTAGCACTCCCATCTTAATCCTCCAAGCCAGACTATCCTGTTGATTGGATCAGAAATTAATTCATCCCCAGATATTTCTAATCACCATTCTATCCCTGTCTGGCCAATTTCTGCTGTTCTCTTTAACACCTCCTCCTGCCTTAATCTTCCTCCTATGCTGGTTATCCATTCCCTTTGTTTCTTGCAGGCCATTCTTTGTTCTGGTCTGGCCTGTGTCTCCTGTGCTACTCACCACCTCCTTCAGTTTGAGCATTCCTCCTAAATCGTTTTATGCATTTCCTCTCCCTGTATTTGGGAGCAGACAATTTTGCTCAGCCAACTTTGCTCCATGCTGTGATTGCCACTTAATCACATTCCTCTTTTTCCCTGACCCATGCAGTACATATAAACTTATTAATTAATCATTTCTTTCATAATGTCTTAACCCCTAGATTCCAACAATGGACAGCCTAGATGACAGCGTACCATCAGCCTTAATGAGCGGGATGCTGGCACCAGGAGACAGCCATAAGCCATGTTTACTGTTTGAACAAGTCTTTCTCGAGCAGATGCCAGAAGATGTCCACCTCCCCATCACTGACAATGATTTTAGTGACCCATGCAAAGTAGCGGCCCACGAAGATATCCTGTGGCACACCAAGCAACATGGCAGGGCCTCCATTGACCAAGTTGTTGTGTCACACCCTAAAGCCCAGGCCTTCGCTATACCACCAATGAAGCCTGTGATGCCCACAGCAGGGAGTAATGCCAGTTTGGAAAATTGGTGTTTTTACTTGGAAAGTGGAGTTCAGGAGCCCAACATTGCCACCCAACATGTTCTTTTCCAGGAAACGCCAAGGCTGCATTCACAAATGACTAAAGCAGTTGGCCACCGTGATAGCCTCCTTTGCTTATGGGACTGACACTCCAGCCAAAAGTTCCTCATAAACACAGGGGCAAAGGTTAGCGTCTTGCTCCCCTTCAAGCCACGACACCCATGTCAGGAAGTTAGGACTGGTGCTCACCGCTGCCAACAACAGCAGTAGCTGCACATACGGCACGTGAACCATCCCATTACAGTTCAATTCCAGTCGTTTCGTCTGCTGGTTTACGCTGGCAACAGTGTCGCAGCCTTTATTGGGTGCAGATTTCTTCCGGGCGCACTGCCTCCCAATGGAACTCAAGGGATAGCGCATAGTGAATGCCAAAACCTTCACTCTGCAATACCAAGTTACCGGCCCCACACCTGGATTCTGTGACTTTGACAGGCCACGAATTTTCCAGAGTACTAGTGGAGTTCCCGACCATTATTACGCCGCAGTTCTCCACAGACATGCCTAAGCATGGTGTACAGCACCACATTGCCACTCAAGGACCTCCAATACATGCTCCCACCCGACAAACTCCATCTTGTCAAAATGGAGGAGATGGGGATCATCCGGCGCTCAGACAGCCAGTGAGCCTCTCCGCTGCACATAGAGCCCAAGGCAGGTGGAGGATGGAGGCGATGTGAAGACTACAGAAGACTCAACAATGCCACCATTGCCGACCCCTACCCACTGTCCTACATTCAGGACTTTACGGCCAATTTGCATGGGGCACGCATCTTCTCCAAGGTCAACTTGGTCTGTGGGTATCACCAGATTCCTGTTCACACCAGCGATGTCCCCAAGACACCCCTCATCACCCCGTTCGGCCTATTCAAGTTCTTGCAGATGCTTTTCAGACTCAAGAGCATGGCACAGTCATTCCATTGGCTCATGCACTCAGTGGGGCGTGGCTTAGATGTCATCCTCATCTACTTGGATGATATCCTGATCACCAGCCGCTTGCACCAAGAGCATTTGATGCACCTGCACCAAATCTGCTGCCTCCTGTGTGAATGTAGCCTGCCCAACAACCCTGTGAAGCGCCACCTCGGTTGTCAGCCATTTATTTCCTTTGGCACCGCATCAACCAACATGAAGCAGTCCACTCACTGGCAAAAGTCAAGGCCATACACCAGTTTTCCAGGCCCAGTACAGACAAGGACCTCAGGAGATCGTGGGCATGATCAACTTTTACCACTGATTCCTACCATCAGCGGCCTGAATCATGTGACCCCTGTTTGGCTTGATGCCTGGCAAGGCTAAGGAAATCACCTAGGACGGAATCAACAGCGGATGTCAAGCAGACCAAGGACGCCCTTGCAAATGCCACCTTCCTGGTACATCCCTAGGTGGATTTGCCACAGCCCTCATGGTTAACGCTTCCAACTCAGCAATTGATGGTGTGCTGGAACAACTAATTGAGGGTCAGTGAAAACCACTCACATTCTTCACCTGGCACCTGTGGCCCACAGAGCTGAAATACAGCACCTTTAACGGAGAGCTGCTAGCCCTCTACCTTACCATCTGTTGAAGCGGCAGCTGTTCATGGTCTTCACGGACCACAAATCACTCACCTTCGCATTCGTCAAAGTGTCGGATCCATAGTTGGCACAGTAGCAATGCCATCTGTCATTCATCTCAGGGTATGCCACCACCATCAACTACATCTCCAGGCAAAACAACGTCATGGCCAACGCACTGTCTCGCACCTCCATCCACTCATTGCATAATCTTCATTCAAGAGAAGTAAACAGACTTCTAGAACTCTTAGGTAAGTTAAGAGGGAGTTTGTGAAATACCTCATATGAAGAAAACTTTCTCTGAAGGACAACTCATTGAAAGAATTGTGAATTTAAAAAGGCCTGAAGATATGACGTTTCAATGCACTTTACAATTATTTCTGAGCTGAAAATTTAAGAGCTTTAAGCAAGACCAAAAGTTTTAAAATTGACTTTTCAGAGTTTGGGAGTTTAACTAAAACATGCACGCACGCATGCACCATGGGGGTGTTAAAGTTAGAGTTTAATCTAGAGATAAGTAAGAAATATCATGGAATTATTGATTTAATAAAAATTGTTATTTTGAATTTACCATAACCTGGTGAAGTTTTGCCATTTCTCTTCCTTTGTTAAAGCTAACAAAGTCTCTTTAGTCCCTAACAAAATTGAGAGGGTTGTTAGTTTGTAACAAAATTGGGGACTTGTCTGGGGTAGAACAAAAAGTCTGAGCTTGGACTTGGGGAAAAGGATTCAAGAACAATATTGTTCAAAAATTATGCTCTGATAATATGACATAATTTATTAATGTCAGATATAGATTGGTACAATATCTTATGTACCAATTATACCTTACACCGCAAAAAAATTACACAATCTGAAATTCTGGACTCGTGTTTTAGGTGTGGTATAGAAGTTGGAACATTTATACATTCAACCTGTCTACGGGTGAAAGTAAGATCCTTTTGGTATGACGTAGCAGAAATTTTGACAAAAATTATGGAAGTGAATTTTCCATTGGAACCAGTACTGTATTTATTCAGCAATCTTATGGTTATTGGCACAAAACAACCAAAATATCAAATACAGTTCATGAGGTAGCCAGGAAATATATTAGCTGTTATGTGGAAGTCTGACTCCCCCTTATTACTCAATGGAATATGGAAATGTAAAGTTGTGCCCCCAGAAAAGACAACATAATCTTTGAAAGAAATATGAAATGTTTGCTAAAATATGGCAACCTTATTTGAATCATACTGGCTTAAGGATATAATTAATTTCCCAGAAGAGGTTTAAATAATAGTTAGGTTAATAGCATTGAATTCTTGAAGGTCATGATATGGATTAATTAATGAAGACATGCTTAAACACCCTCTTTATTCTTTATGTTAACAGTTTGGAGGAGTGGTGAGATTTGGATAATCATATGAGACTGTAATTTCAAAATACTATTTAAATGATGTTTGTAGAGGATGCTGTTTAACTCAGCGAGTGGTGGCATAATGGAATGATCTTCCAAAACATAGTTGTGGCAGGGTCCCTTCTGTCATTTAGGAGAAGGTTGGATGTGTACATGGAGGTGAGGGGGTTGGAGAGTAATGGGTGGAGAGCAGGAAGGTTGAGCTAGTGGAGTCGTTCAAGTGAACCGGTGTGGACTCGAAGGGCTGATGTGGCCTGCTTCCACGCTGTAAATGGATATATATGTAATAATACCTATATGAATCTTGGAAAAATTGAAATAAAATATTCAAAAAAATCTGAGCTTAATTAAAGCTTATTTGATCGAGTAATATTCAATTTGTTTGGTTAAAAATCTTTTTGAAAACTAATTAAAAGGCTTATTGTGTGTGGTTAAACAACAGCAATGGAAAGTATGGCAATGCTTATCTGTGTAGATTTGAAAGTGGAGACTTGGTTAAAGGGTGCAAAAATTGCAGCTGATTATGTTTTAAAGCCAAAAACTAAGTGTGGGCCAAGTGAAACTTTACAAATGGCTATTAAAAAAATTTTTAGAATCAGAAAACTTTGCAGATTTGAAATAAGTAAGCCCACTTTCCGACTGCTCTTTTAAGAAAATAAAGAGTGGAGCCTCATCGTTGAAAGAAACTCCATGACTCTGAAGAAGACACAAAACTTGACCTGGAAAGTCAGGACTTGTATTATCTTATTCACAGGAGATACAACATAGGTAGTTTATAAATAAATAAGACCTCTTCTCATTTGTGTCCGGCAGATGGTCACTCCTGCTTGAAGAATCTCTCTGAAAGAGATCTGAACTCCATTTTAAAAGGATCCTGAAGTCAACAAAATATTTGCAACTGGGGCTTTTAAAAGTGACTTTTCAGAATCAAGTTTAAATTGTAATGGTCTTGGTCTTTAATATACACACACACACACACACACACACACACACACGCGCGCGTGCGCACATAGTGGGGTTGAATTTAGAAAAGTTTAGAGATAAGTGAGAAATTTTATGTAATTCATTAAAAATGTTATGTTTAATAAAAACTATTATTTTGAATTTAGCATGGTCTGGTGAATTTTACATGGTCTGGTGAATTTTCCATGGTCTGGTGAATTTTTCATTCCTGCTCCTTTGTTAGTACTAATAAGGGTTGTGATGTATATATGTTCATAACATTTGCATGGCATGAAAAAGCTTGTGGCTATTATGGAAAGGCTACAAAAAGGGAGCAAAGTTTGGTGTGAAGAGCTGGCCAGGTTATATGCTGTTACATGATTACATTAGCAAATGGAACTTGGCACAATTCCTAAAATGTTGCATTGTCTACAAAGTAGCAGTGAGTAATAGAGCAAAATTATTGGTCAGGGGCTGTCATCATCTTTGGAATGTACCACATGTTTCACTTAAGGATCCTCACACCTTTTAAGGTGGATAGAGAGAAGGAGGAAGAGAAGCCATGTGGAATTAATATCTAAACTGTTCAGGAGGCTGAAGTTCAGGAACTCATTCCCTTTTTTCACTGCAACCATGGGACTCCTCACTGGTCTGTCTAGAATCTGCAATGGTTGACCTTTCAAAGCTTATGCTTCTTCTCTCACTTCTTTATGCAAATGTTCACAATGAAGTGTTTTCCTCTGTTTTACAGGCTGGCCCTTTGGAAACCTTGTGTGCAAGATGAGTGGTTTGGTTCAAGGAATCTCTGTTTCAGCCTCAGTTTTTACTCTTGTTGCAATTGCAGTGGACAGGTAAGGTAATCAGAGAGAATGTGTTGCATCTATTTACTGACATCCACACTCCATTAGCGCAGCAGTCTTGTGGTGTCATTGAGAGTACATTGCGCAGTACAAGTTTGGAACTTAAAGAATGATAACTTGCATTGGGTTTGGATGTTCATGACCTCACAATGCCCCACAGCTCTTCCTATCCAATGAGGTGTGGTCACTATTGTAACGTGGTCACTTTCTCTCTCCTACCATCACCATCAAACAGCAGTGTTATATTATTTAAGGCTCAGCTATGAGAAAAAAACTTGACCAGGACAATTCTTTGCTTCTTTATGTCTACTTCAGAAAAGAAACCAAGGTAAGATGCAACATCTCTCCCAGAGATGACACCACCACTGTGCAGTGCTCATTCATTTCAGCACTGGAGTATCAGCCGAGATGTTTATAGTAGAATTTGAACCCACAACCTTTGACATGCTGGCTGTTCTGTGGGCCTTCACCAATATCATTAGTTTGTTGAACATTATCCCATTGCTGTTTGAGGGACTTTGCTTACTTTTGGATAGAACTATAATGATTAAACTGAAAAAATATGAGATTGTGAAGGTTGTTGTATAAATTTTTCTCTGGAGGTCTAGTCTTGGAGAGGGCACATAGAGTGTTACAAAAGAAACCATTACCAGGACAACCACCACGAGCGGTCTTAGTTCGGTGCCTGAACTTTCAAGACAGAGAAATGATACTACGGTTGGTGGTACAGAAGGCAAGACAAAGTCAATCTCCATTGATGATTCCAAATAATAGAGTATTTTTTAATGCAAGAAATTATTAGGCGGCGATGTGAGTTCAATTCAGCTAAAGAAGTACTGTGCGAAAGGGTTATAAATTGGCTTTTCGATATCCTGCTTTGTTAAAGGTCTTTTACGGTAACTTTCAATCTCATTTTTTTGAGAATGATCTTGATGCGTTAGTTTTTCCTAATTCATTACCAGATTTACGAGGACATGGAAGAGTTTTGCCATCGTCGCCCAAAAAGAGGGCAAATGGAAATGGGAAGAATGGGAAAAATGGAAAGAAAGAGGTTTTAACACAAAGTTTTATTGACATTAAAGACCTGGAACAATCATTGGGAATGGAGACATTGGGTTGAATATATTTACAGGACTGAATTATATTAATATGAATGATGTATTTCTGGCTGGGATAGCACTGAAATCTTTGCTAGTCATCTGCCACTAGTGGGGTTTACCACACCTAGTTTTTTAGGGCGGTACTACCTTTGGGTTGTATTTCTTTTTTGGGGGGGAATAGTTAAAAATTTTTATATATATATATTCTTTTAAAAAAATATTTAGGGGAGGGAGAGTGGTTTTCATTTATTAGAAGGGGAGCAATATTTTGTAGTAAGTGATTATATTGTTAGTTTGTAAGGATGACTAGCTTGAAATTTGCAACTTTTAATGTTCAGGGGTTGAATAGTCCGATTAAGCGTGTTTTAGCTTATATCAAAAAAATGAAAATTGGTATTTTTTTTTACAAGAAACATTTGACTGAAAAAGAACATTTAAAATTGAAGAGAGATTGGGTTGGGCATGTGGTTTTTTTCTTCATTTAATTCTAAGGCAAGGGGGGGGTCGCAATTCTAATTCATAAGAATTTGTCTTTTGAGTTACATACTATGAAAGGGAATGCTGGAAGGGTTTTAAAGGTGAATTGTAAAATTTTTACTGTATTTTTGACTTTGCTTAATATTTATGCACCTAATGTGGATGATGAGTGTTTTATTTCAGATGCTTTTTTGTTATTAAATCAAGCTAATGAAAATATTTTAGTTGGGGGAGAATTTAATTGTGTCTTGGATCCTTTGTTGGGCAGATCCCCAAAAAGTATAAAGAAATCAAAGATGGTGATACAAATTGGGGCCTTGATGAAGGATTTAAATTTAGTGGATATTTGGAGAAGGGTTAATCCTACTGAGAAGGATTTTTCTTTTTATTCGTCTCGACGTGATTCATTTTCTAGAACAGATTTTTTTTTAGTATCGGCACATTTACAAGGAAGGGTATCACAGGCAGAATATAAAAGCAGGGTTATATCAGATCATTCTTTATTATTTTTTTCTTATGTAAGTTCAGAAGTGGTACTTTCATCTTATAGATGGAGATTTAATATAAGATTGTTGAAAAAGCCAGAGATTATTATTTTGTTAAAGAACAGATTACTTTTTTCTTGTCTGAAAATGTTAATTCAGTAAAAAGTCATTTTGTGATATGGGATGCGTTAAATTCATATTTCCTTACATTTTCTTATCTTGCATTTAGGTGTATCTTTAAAAACACAAATCGTCATTCTAGGGCATCACAAAAGGGAGGTAGATGCAGTGTCCGAGAATCACAATGGAAGTTGTCACAACATAATAACCTTGAGGCTAATGTGTATGTTTTTCACCACAAAGACTGTTCTGCACTGGTTTATGATTGAAATGTTGGATTCACCCAAACCCACACTCTCACCCTAGTCTGTTAAATAATCAGATATGCTCAGAAGATTCAATGAAATGAATGGGGCCTTTCATGCAGAGGCTAATGAAATCACAAATTTCTTCAAAATAAGGAATTATCAGGAGGGCAGGGCGCATTACTTCTGTTAGGTTTCTATGTGTGTGGGACTCTGTCGATGGCCATCTTGCTAGCAGCTTGTTATTCCTCCATCACATGCTGCTGTTCCTTATATCTTCACCCTATGCTCATTAATGTTATCATCTCTTATTCATGAGCTCCACCAACCATGCTGCAAGGACCTGCTTACAAGCAAACTGCTGTTTGAGGGAAGCAAGCAAGTTACATTCCAGGTTGTATTTTACAGTCTACAGAATGGCAGTAAAGAAACAAATTCAAGATTCCTTTATTGTAATGTAATAATACAGAAAATGTAATATCACATGAAATGTTGTTTTACCTTGTATGAGGCAGACAAAGAGTCTTCCCCCCTTACAGCAAGAGAAAAAGAAGCAAAAGAGTTTCTTTAGAGACACTGAGTATCCATGGATTCACCTCCAGTGCTCCCACAGCCTCTATAGCTGCACAGACCCTTGTTCAGTCCAACAGCAACATAAGCTCCAGGTCCAAACCTCTGATATGATCAGGAAGCCTTTGGTGACTGAGGCCCTCTTGGAGCCCTTCTTTCCCTCATCACCCTCTCGAATCCTGGTTCCGGTGAGCCATTCACCAGCAGCCTGTAGCCTGGTTGCCATAGTAGTTAGAACAACGCCTTTAATTCGCCAGCGATCGGGACCAGGGTTCAAATCCTGCACTGCCTGTAAGGAATTGGTACATTCTCCCTGTGCCTGCTTGGGTTTTCCCCAGGGGCTCCAGTTTCTTCCCTTCATTCAAAATGTACCAGGGATGAAGGTTAATTGGGTGGCATAGACGCGTGGGCCGAAATGGCCTGTTTCCATGCTGTATGTCTAAATTTAAATTTAAGTTGCCAGCAGCCCGCAGCCTGTGCGGGTCCTTCAGATGCTAAATCTTTGTTTGCCTGCTGCTGTGGTCATTGCTCTGTTGCTGGATGTGCGAGTTGCCTGTGCTATCGCCGTCAGGCTCACCTGGCAATTCGTCTGCTGAGTCCTTTGCATGCTCTCACTTTCCATTATAGGTTAAAGTCAAACAGAGCTCCTTCAGCTCTTGTCATCTCACTTCCTTTGTGATTAAAACATGAAATTCAAGAAAATGCACCGTACGTTATTTGGGGTTAAAATAGTGTGTGGGGTTATGAAGTAATTTCAGAAAGCTTATGTAAATGACTTTCATAAGGTAGGCTCTTCAAATCTGCAATTTCATAGGGCTCACAGAACAGCATTAGTTTCCCTGAATTTCTCTGGGTAACAGCATTCTGAATCTGACAAATGGTTGTCAGCCCTGGGTTCCCTCCTGATGTACAGCAAAGTCTCGGCTGAGCGTATTTGTTGCCGTCACTTGAAGGGACACACCATTTCCAGGTAAAGATGAGAGTTGCTACATTTGGAAGCAGGATGGGGGAGCAGGTAGTGTTGAAGAAGATAAAAGGCCTGGTCTTTGTATGACAGAGCAAACTGGACTGCCAGGCAAAAGCCCATGGTTGCTCTCCATGGATGATGGCTGACTTGTAAACTTTGCTCATAGATTCCAGCAGTTGCTGCTCTTGTGTTTATTTAAATGCCCATGCTTGCTCTGCTGTTTCTAGAGCTTAAAAAATGTAAATTAAATTCTGTCTCTTTGAGCATGAAGCTTAGGTAACTGCCTGAATAATTTTGTGCAGCAAACTGTGAAATTGTGGCAGGGAACAACAACAGCCTCAAAACACTCCGAAGCTTGGAAGCTGAGAGTACAATGACCCTGATTTCCATGTGCTGGTACTCATGTAATTACAGTAGACAAGGGAGGGCACACCAGGTCATTGATCTCAGGGAGAGGAAGGAATGCAGTTTGATTATTCATCTTTTAAGTAGCTGTTTATGCAAAATAGGATGAGCAGAGCTTCGTGGTTTTGTAAGGAACAAGCATTTTTCAAACCAGTGAAGTTGAAAATATCACTGCAGATGAATTTTACATGTTACGTCACTGTAGCAGCACTTGAGGGAAACATTATAAGGGAAACAAAAGAATAGGGAGACAAATTTCCTCCTGGTTACTAAAGCACAAAGCAATTTGAGTAAAAATACTCAGCTCCATTTTAACTCAGTTTTAAATACCATGGCACATTTGTAGGAGTTGTGCAAATTAGTTTTTAATATTTACATTCTTTCAGAGAACAACAATCTTGCTCTCAACATTACCATGACCAAGGATGTTGTTGAGTTTCAAAAAGAAAGACCAAAGATACCAGACTTCTGTCCATATGGATGGGACAGAGTTGGAGAGGATTAGAACCTTCAAGTTCCTGCAACTCCATGTTTCAGAAGGTCTTTCTTGGAACAAACACATCAGGGCCACAAGGCATCCGTGAATATGACACACTAATACCTGTACCTTCTAAGGAGCCTGAGGAGATATGCATGTCATCAGATACTCTTTCGAACTTCCACAGGTGCACTGCAGTACACGTTGCACAGGTTGCGTTACTGCCTGGTTTAGCAATTCAGTACCCAGGAATGCAGAAGGTCACAAACATAGCCAGGCTCCGGTGTAAGGTACTGCCTCAAGAAGACAGCCTACATCATAGCAGACCCTCTGTACCCTGATCACAATCTCTTCTCACTGCTATGATTGGGCAGAAGATACTGAAGCCTGAAACTCAGCACTTGTAGATGCAAGAGCAGTTGCTTCCAACAGCTATCAGACGCTTGAACCTCCCCTTGGTACACTGATCATGAACTGTTGCACAGCACAGAAGGACCATCTGCACTTTTTTTGCAAGATGATTACTGTGAATATTTATTATATTTCTTTATTGACACTTCTAGTTTATTCGGTTTTTTTAAATTTAGACATATAGCTTGATAACAAGTCCTTTTGGCCCACGAGTCCATGCCGCCCATTTACATTTAAAGAGTGGGAGAAAACCATGCAGGCACGGGGAGAATGTACAAATTCCTTACAGACAGAGCAAGATTCGAACCCCAGTCCCAATCACTGATGCTGTAAAAGCATTGCGCCAACCGCTACACCAACCGTCCTGCCCCTAATTAGGTCACTATTTTATAGTATTTTCTTTACAAGTTTGGCTGCAGCGAGTAAGAATTTTATTGCATTTCTTGTATATCCTTTGCCTTTCACTTTGAATCTGAATCCTATGGTTATCAAACCTTTTTAAGATACTCAAGATCAACAACTCCAGTTTCCCCAATCCATCATCCTCCCCAGAACGATTCTAGTGTATTGTAGTGTATTGTATTGTAGTGGCTACAACTAGGTTACAACTCTCGGTTATAGGCCTGAGGCTGTAGCTCGAATCTGCAAGAGAAGAAAGACACACACACCAGTAGAGTATATTCGACACTGAGTTTATTCAATGGCAGCTCTGCCTTTTATAGTCAGCTCAGCCACATCACTACCGGGGTGTGGCTTGAGCAGGCCGGCTGCCGATTGGTTACCTTGGATGCCCAGGCCCGGATTGGGTCCCCTGCGATCCACTGACAGTGATTAGCCACTTTCACTCCTCTGCCAGCAGCCTATGGAAATGGGCATTTCAGCCTGCACGATGGTTTGCCAGTCGCCACATTTGACAGCCATTTCCTGGCCGGTTTTAACCATTTGAGTGTGAAAGTCTCTTCCCTGCCACCAATGTCCAAAACATTGTGTCTGAGGACATGGTATAGCCCCTCGTAAGGCTGCTGTAGAGGTGGCCAGTGAGCCCCACGCTGAACAAACACATATTTACAGTCAGTAAAGTTCTTTGGGACGAAAGTGCAGGGTTAGCCATGGGGGTGAGGTTTAGCGGGGGCCAGGGTGCCTAGGTGCTCTCATACCTGAGACAATGTGGTTTCCAGGGGCTCCCCTAAGTCCTCAGGGGCCGTCACGAATTCGCCCGGTATAACTAGGGGTGCGCCATAGACTAACTCGGAAGAGGATGTCTCAAGGTCCTCCTTGGGTGCAGTGCGGATGCCAAACAAGACACGAGGGTGTTCGTTGGTCCAGTTAGGTCCAGTAAGCCATGCGATTAAGGCTGCCTTAAGACATCTGTGGAACCTCTCCACCAACCCATTGGCCTGTGGGTGATACACCGTGGTGTGGTGGAGTTGGGTCCCCAGGGCATGGGTTAAGGCCATCCACAGACTGGAAGTGAATTTGGCTCCCCTGTCTGATGTAAGGTGTTCGGGGACCCCGAAATGTGCTATTCAAGTGTTGAGTAAAGCCTGTGTGCATGCTTCTGTGGAAGCCTTTAATAGTTGCACCACCTCTGGTCATCTAGTCGACTATTGTGAGAAGTAATATGCGCCACTTTATATGGATAGGGGCCCCACAATGTCTGAAGCGGCAACATGCTGGCTCAAATGTCTGTGGTGGAGCTTTGATATGAGTCTAGATTTTGGACAACTGGCACTGAGTACAAGTCCTGGCCCACAAGGCAACCTCTTTGGCTGTGCCAGACATACCTGTTCACCACCATTTTGACTGTAGTCCCAAAGGCGGGATGAGCCAAGTTGTGGACCGAGTTGAAAAACTGCCTCTTCCATGCAGCCGGAATGATAGGGTGACGTTCACCTGTCGAGGTGTCACAGAGCAGGATGTGATTGCCAGAGGCGATCTAGATGTCCTCCAGTTGTAAGCCAGTGAACACTGTCCGGTACACTGCAATGTCACGGTCTGCTTGCTGTGCATCAGCCAGGGCTGTGTAGTCAATGCCAGGGGTAGGGTCGAGCACCACCAAAATAGCTGGACAGGATGCATTGGCCACCATGTTGAATTTGCTGGCTATGTGTTCAATGTCCGTTGTAAATTCGGAAATGTAGGACAGGAGCTGCTGTTGTGTGGCAGACCACGGATCTGACACCTTACTGAAGGCAAAGGTAAAGGTTTTGTGGACCGTGTAAATTTTGAACTTCCTGCCATCCAAGAAGTAACAAAAGTGCTGAATTGCCAGGTACAAGGCTAACAGTTCTCTATCAAAGACACTGTACTTGAGCTCTGTGGTGTTTACTGAAAAGGCCAGCGGTTGCCATTATACATTCACCAGTTGCTCAAGTACACCCCCAACCACTGTGCTGGAGGTGTTTGTCGTGAGGGCGGTCGGGGCATCTGTCCATGGGTGCACGAGAAGGGTGGCGTTGGCTAGGGCCTTTTTGGTGGCCTGGAAGGTCTCGGTTGCCTCCTGGGTGCATTGTATGTTTTTACTGGGCTCATGATGTGGGGCTGCTGCAGGTATGAAGTGATAATAAAAGTTGGCCTTCCCTGCAAACTCTTGTAGTCCCTTCACTGTCAATGGCATGTGAAAAGAGCAAATAGCATCCACCTTAGTGGGTAATGATCTGGCTCCATGTTGGTCGATACGATGGTCCATTAAGTCAATAGTCTCTCGATGAAACTGGCAATTGGCCAGGTTGATGGTTAGGCCAAATTCACTCAGCCTGGAGAATAATTGTTTTAAGTGGACGGCATGCTCGGTGCGGGTGTGGCTCGTGATAAAATGTCATCGACGTAGACGAAGGCAAAATGCAGATTCTGGTCCACTGCATTCATTGCCCTCTGGAAGGTCTGAGCCGTGTTTTTTTAACCTGAATGGCATGCGGAGAAATTCAAACAATCCAAAGGGGGTTATGATGGCAGCTTTTGGGAGAAAACCAGAGTTTCAGGGTGTACCAGAATCTGGTGATAGCCCCTGATGAGGTCCACCTTTGAGAATATCCGTGCCCCTTGCAGGTTAGTGGTGAAGTCTTGGATTTTGGGCACAGGATATCTGTCCAGTATGGTGGCCTCGTTAAAGCGGTGGTAGTCTCTACACGGCCTCCAATCACCCGCTGCCTTGGGGACCCAAGGACTATCGAAGTGCCACACATCCCGAGTTCCTCCATCTGAGTTTCCCAGAGGGAGATGCTGTGCCTTGGTGTGGAGGGGAGGGATTTCTGTAACGATTTAGTGCCTCACCCCATGTTTGGATTCTGCCGATGGAAGTGAGGAGTGGCGATGGAGGGGAATTCTGCTAAGACCTGAGCGAATTCATTGCCAACAGTACTCAATGAGTGCAGGTGGGGGCTGGTAAGTTCAGTGCTCTTGAGCGAGAGTGACTGAGATGTCCAGGTGTGCACCAGCCAGCGCCCCTTGATATCCACCAGGAGTGAGTTGGCCCTAGGAAATCTGCACCCAGTAATGGTTGTTGCACGGACGCCACCAAAAACTTCCAAGTGAATTATCTGTCCCCGAAGCATAGGGGAATGGTGCGGGTGTTGAATGTTCGGATGTTGAAGCCGTTTGCCACTCGTATCTCCTGGCCCACTTTACCACAGCGGGCCTCCAAGCTGGTCAGGGGAATTACGCTGTATTGTGCCCCATTGTCCACCAATAAATGTCAGCCTGACAGGGAGTCTTGAATGTGTAGCAAGCTATGTAGATGGCTGGTCATCACAGTCATTAACGGTGGCTGAGCTGGGCGTTTCCCTGGAATGAACGGGGGAGCAGCATCCACGAGCCTCGGAACCCCACCATTGGTGATAGAAAGAGAACTCCTCACCGGTGAGGCGTGTCGCTTTGGTGGTCAGTCGGTCAATCGATGGTCTTCCTGACCGGGAGCTGTTGACACGGTGCTGTCACCTGCTGGAGCGAAGCGTAGGCGTCCCTCTTTGCCACCCATAGCAGGTGTGCTCGGGAAGCCACCTTCTTGGGGTCATGAAAGTCTTCCTCCGCGATGAGCAGCTGGACATCCTCAGGCAACCTCTCGAGGAAGATCTGATGGAACAGTGGGCAGGATGTGTGACCATCGATGAAAGTGAGGATGTCGCTCATGAGGGCGGAAGGGACCCTGTCCCCCAAACCATCGATATACAACAGTCAGGCAGAGCCCATAAGTGCGGGTTAATGGCTCTTTGATGCCATGTGCCTTCCTTGTTCCTGGGGCTGCTGGAGGAAGTCGATGATGCAGGCTGCGGTGTCCTGATCGAGGGCACTGACCACGTGATGGTAGTGCATGTTGTCGGCGGAAATCCGTCAAATGGTGAAATGTGCCTTGGCCTGCAGGAACCACATCCATGGTTTCAACATCCAGAAGCCGGGCAGCTGCAATGATACAGCGTTGATCGGAGGTTGCTCTTCCATCTTTGGGTCCAAAGTGCTGTTTGGACCAGTGGGGGTCACCAGTGTAGCAAGGTTGCTATGATTACAGCTAGATTATAGCTCTCAGTAATAGCCCTAAAGCTGTAGCTCGAATCTGCTGAAGAAAGACACACACACCAATAGAGTGTATTCGAGACTGAGTTTATTCAGTGGCTGCGTCACCACTGCGGTGTAGCTTGAGTGGCCTGGCTTCTGATTGGTTACCTCGGATGCCCAGGCCCCAATTAGGCCCCCTGCAATCCACCGGCAGTGATTGGCCAGTTTACCACTCTGCCGGCGGCCTATGGAAATGGGCATTTCAGCCTGCACAATTCTTTGCCAATTGCCTCGATCGATGGCCATTTCCTGTGTCAGCCCGAGGCACGGGCCGCAGGCTGTTACAGAATCTTGTTTCGCATCCTTCCCTGGAATTCTCTGTAGTGGAAAGTTTTGGAGACTGTGACTGAGATCATTCAAAATGGAGCCCGGCAGATTTCTGGATATTAAGGCAATCAAGGAATATCAAAATACTGCAGTAAAATGTTGCATTAAGATAAAATATCAGCCATGATATTGATGAATAATAGGAGGGGGTGGGAGAGAGATGTTCAAAGAGGGGATGGTCTGTTCCTGCTCCTATTTGTTATATTCAAATGTCCTTGTGAGCACAAATCAGAAAAGAGTTTCAATTGTGTTCAACTGTGATCAAATACTCCCTTTATATGAATGGTGCCTTACATCTGTGTGAAGGTCAGAAATAAACCAAACAGTTGCTTTGCCCATCCCATACACTTTTATTTATTTATATATTATTTATTATTTCCTTTTTTTTTGCTCATGAGTTGATTTGCCTGGACAGTGCACAAAACAAAGCTTTTCCATGGTACTGTATCTCGGTACAATGCATTCCTAATTACTTTGAAACTATTTACTTCAAGTATATAAGTTGTGAAAATGATTTGAAAATTAAATGGATATTTGTTTTATATAAATCTTTTGCAGGTTCAGATGCATTGTATATCCCTTCAAACAAAAACTGAACATGACTGTTGCCACCGTCATCATTGCTGTAATATGGGTTCTGGCTGTCTCCATAATGTGTCCTTCAGCAGTCATGCTCCAGGTGAACAAGCTGCCTGACACTGTGAGGATCATCCAAAGCAACAAGAAGACATCTCCTTTCTATCAGTGTTATGAGGCATGGCCAAGTCTGAAAATGAGAAAGATTTACACCACTGTTTTATTTTGCAACATATACTTGGCTCCTCTAGCCCTTATAGTTATTATGTACGCAAGGATGGGAATGACACTCTTTAAAACTAGTATGCCTGTGGGTGAGATGACTCACCAGGAAAATCGCAATGCCGTGTCTAAGAAAAAGCGAGGAGTCGTCAAGATGTTGGGTCTTGTTGCTTTGCTGTTCACCTTGTCGTGGCTGCCGCTTTGGACCCTAATGATGTTGTCTGACTATGCTAGCCTCTCGCTAAATAAGATGAGGATAATCAATTTCTACATCTACCCCTTTGCCCATTGGTTAGCCTTCTGTAACAGCAGCATCAATCCCATCATCTATGGCTTTTTCAACAAGAACTTTCGCCGGGGCTTTCAGGCTGCCTTCCAGTTTCACCCATGCTCTTCTAAAGTCAAGCACAGTGACACCTACACTTTTAAAATATCAAACAAATGTATTTTGACAGCACAAAATAAAATTGGACAAGAACCTCTGACGGGCAACTCGGAGGTAATAGATGATTGCACTTCAAGTCGGGTAGTCAGAAATGTTTGTAAACAGAATGAAAACCTTGTCCTTGAAGACTTGGACAATAGAATAAATCAAAGTGATCAGAGGGTTTCATTGTAAAGCAATGAGGTAGAGATCAGAATCATTTTTAGGATGTTAAAGATGCTTTTCCATCACACTAAATGAAGTAAGCCCTGCCAGGCCAAAAAAAATACACATTAATGCATATTCATTCATGTCACCAGTAAATTCACAAAGATTTCATTATTAGTACAATCTGCTGATTTAAATAAAGTAATTCATTCCAGACCTTGCGTAAATACAGGAGACCTACAAACCCTCGAGCTTTAGATTCAAAACCAAAAGCAGAAGGCATCCAAGAGTGGCTAATGCACTATCTCTAGGCTCGAACAAACTGCTCACCCTTTCTGGTGGCTGGTTCCCCCTCAGATGCCATGTGTTCCATCCAGATCCATTTTTAATATGTTTGCAGGAGGTTGAGCTCAAGTGACGACTGAAACATCTTGGAAGGCAGCACATGGCATATTACATTATTGTCTGTGTGTAATTACATTGAGGGCAGATGGAGTAGCAGCAGCAAATTTCCCTACTTTCAGGACAGAAGTGACCTGGATGGGTTTTTATGATAATCTGGTGGTCACTTGTCCAAATGTGAAAAATGCCCTGCATGTGGCCTAATCACAAAAGGCCAGGAAAATTTTATTCAGTCATTTATTGCTCGAGCAACAATTGTGCTCCAATGTCCTTCATCTGAAGTTCAGTAATAGGGTTGAATTGCAACAATGATAGGAGATCGTTGGTCTTTAACATCATAGCAGTATTTGAGCAAGTGCAACACCAATGCACCAATTGCACGGAATCAAGAGGCAAACATGCCAATAGCATGAAAGATAACTGATCCCTGAGCAGTAATTCATTGGACAGTGTCTAGGACCAAATGTATTTTAAAAATTGTATCTATACTAACCTCTGTCACTTCCTATGGTAGCTCATTACTGATAACGATTACCTTCTGAAGTGCCAGTTGATGAAGTAGACAAAGACGATGTAGCCAAACAATAATCATGGTTTTTATTAGCAGAAACTCATGGTACAATAATGAAAGACAATAGATGCATATACATTTATATCCAAGGGGAGTGTCCTTAACAGTAGAGATAACGCACAGCCCATGTTAGTCCAGCAAGGCTCGCCAGATGGGAGACTGGCAGCTTGGCAGACATTCACCTCAGTCTCAAATGTGATGTCAGGGCAGTCAATGTGCAACAACACTGCAATGCCTTGAAGCTGGATGCTTTTGTCAACGGGACTGACTCCAGTTACATCCGACAGAGGCTGCTGGAGATTGAGCCCTTAACCTACGACCAGGCAGTCACTCTAGCCAAAAAACTGAGAAGTGCTATGTGGTCCAGTGAAATGCGAGAAACCAAAAAGGAAACATCCAAGAGTGCTGGAACCCCAAGGAAAGAAAAGGACGAACCCCTGAAAAATGCTACTTCTGTGATAAGAGCTGGCTCCCCAGACAGAAGTGCCAGGCTCGATTTGCTACCTGCAGTTATTGTGGGAAACTTGGCCACTTTGCTAAAGCATGCAAGGTGAAAAGTACTCCCACTGATAAGAAAAAGAAGAGAAGCACCAAGAAAATGTATCCAGGAGCTGCAGGAATGGAAGACAACTGTGAAAAGGGGGAATCTTCAGACGAGCAGGCTGAATCAACTTCAAGTGATGGCGAGGTGAGATCCCCTGTGATTGCTCAATTGACTGTAAAGCGTGGGGGATGTTACGGACTGGAACGGTCAACTATGAAGGGGGAGGTGAATGGTGAGACTCTTGATTGCCTAATAGACTCGGGGAGTACTGACAGCTACATCCACGAGAAAGTTGGCATAGCCTTAAATTTGTGGCAATATCCAGCAAACCGAAAGATATCGATGGTTTGTGGTAAACTTACAAAAACTGTACGGGACAAGTGTAAAGTTACTTTAAATTTGCAGGGACATTGCCTGGCTGATGTGTGGCTCTTTATTATGGCAGAGCTCTGCACCCCTGTGTTACTGGAGTTAGATATTCAATCTCAGATGAACAGTGTAGTGTTAAATTTCGGTGGGCTACTTCCCATACTTACCATTCCCCGCGCTAGTTACTGCGGTCAGTCCGCATTAAAGATCAAAGCTCCATCACTTTTCAATGATTTATCCCCTGAGTGTCAGCCGATTGCCACTAAGAGCCATTCTTAACAGCAAAGAGGATCATGAGTTTATCAAAGCAGAGACCTAGAGACTGGTTAAAGAGGGAGTAAATGAATCCAGTAAGAGTCCATGGCGAGCCCAGGTGGTAGTTGTGAAAAATCACACTAAGAAACGACTGGCTATTGACTACAGCCAGGCAATCAACCGTTAACTAACTTGGATGCCTACCCCCTGCCACGCATCAATGAAATGATTAATCAGATAGTCAATACAAAGTGTATTCCACTATCGACCTCAAAGCAGCTTATCACTAAATCCCCATTAAGAAAAGGAAACAGCCCAATATGACTTTTGAGGCTGATGGGGGTTATACCAGTTAAAAAGTGTACCTTTTGGGATCAACAATGGTGTTTCAGAGGGAAATGGATAAGATTGTTAGGACATATGAGTTACAGGGAACGTTTCCCTATCTGGATAACATCACTATCTGTGAGAAAACACAGGCTGAGCACGACAACAACTTAAAGAAATTTTTAGCCACAGCTAAAGAACTCACCTTACATTTAATGAGGACAAATGTGTGTTCAACGCAACAGAGCTACACATTCTGGGCTACATTGTCTGCAAGGGCAAAATCTGCCTCGACCTGGAAAGAATGGCCTCCCTTAAGAAGTTACCACCCCCAAACTCAGCAAAAGCCATTAAAAGGTGTATGGGATTCTTTTCCTACTATGCAAATGGGTTTGGGACTATGCCACGAAGGCATGCCCTCTGTTTGACACTAAATCTTTTCCTCTCCAATGGCCTTGAAGGTTTTTGAGAGAATTAAAGCTGATATTGCCAAAGCTGCACTCTCATCCATTGACAAGGATGTCCCATCCCAAGTGGAAACTGATGCCTCAGATTGTCCTTTGGCAGGAACCCTTAATCAAAAGGGCAGACTTGTGGCATTCTTCTCCCGCACGTTATGCAGACCTGAACTTAAACATTCGGCCATTGAAAGAGAAGCCCAGGCTATCATTGAAGCTGTTTGCTACTGGAGACACTTCCTAGCCGGCAGAAATTATACTCTTGTCACTGATCAGAAATCTGTAGCTTAAATGTTCAGTACTAAACACAAAAGTAAAATCAAGAATGATAAGATGGCACGCTGGCGAATAGAACGCTCAACTTATAATTATGAGATCCAGTACAGTCCGGACAGGTTAAATGATCCCTTTGATGCATTGTCACAATCTGCTGCCGGTGCCCAGCTGGAGGGGCTAAAAGAGATCCATAGCAGACTGTGCCACCCAGGGGTCACGAGATTCTTCCACTACATAAGGGCTAACAACCTTCCTTACTCTCTGGAAGAAGTCAGGAAACTGACTAAAAGCTGTCCTGTTTGCACTGAATGCAAACGTCAATACTTCAAAGCAACCCGACCTTTTGAGTGGATTAGCTTAGATTTTAAAGGGCCGTTACCTTCCAACAACAAAAATGTATATTTCCTTACTGTAATTGATGAATATTCCAGGTTTCCCTTTGCGATACCCTGCCCTGACGTCTCGTCAGCGTCTGTCATTAAATCACTTGACAGAATTTTCAGCATTTTTGGTTTTCCCAATTACATTCATACCGATAGGGGCTCAGCATTCATCAGCGCTGAACTGCGGCAAGCCCTGCTATGAAAGGGGATTGCCACAAGCCGTACCACGAGCTACAACCCGCAGGGCAATGGGCAGGTTGAAAGGGCGAATGCTACAGTCTGGAAGACAGTTTATCTTGCTTTAAAAGCACATGGTTACCCTGTTACCCGGTGGCAGGTGGTGCTGCCTGAGGCACTACATTCTATTCGGTCTTTATTGTGTACTGCAACAAATCAAACACCTCATGAACGTATCTTTGCCTTTCCTAGGAAATCAGGAGCTGTGATGGACTGGCCAGCCTGTTTATCTGAGCCTGGAACCGTGCTGCTGAAGTGCCACGCTCGGGCGTGTAAAACAGGCCCCGTAGTCCAACCAGTTCAGCTACTGGATGCTAACCCCCAACTACGCTCATGTTAAATTCCCAGACGGGAGTACTGACACTGTACCCCTAAGAGATCTGGCCTCGCCTGGTTCACCCCTTCCTCACACCCCTACTCAGAGTGAGCCTGAGAGGTTGGACTCATCCCTCCCCCCAGCCTGTGATCCCTAGTAAACTTTCAGATGGCAATGCTGAGGCTCCACTGCCTCACGCTGGCGATTCTGGAGTGGGTCCAGAAGTCAGTCCTTCCCACACTACAGACTCAGGACCTGTACCAGTTCCCAAGGTTGCAAAGGAGCCACCTGTTTTGAGAAGCACCAGAATTTGTAAACAACCTGATAGGCTGACATATTCATAAAACATCTCATTATATTTCAATTGCTTGCTAGATACTGGCATAATAGAGTATTCTCAATGCCAAACATGGTATCCATGTATCTCTTGCTTCAGTCTTTCCTAGCAGCTGTCCTTTTGATTTTAACCCTTCTTCTGCTGGGGGGAGACTGTGGTGAATGTCTGCCAAGCTGCCTGTCTCCCCTCTGGCGAGCCTTGCTGTACTAACATTGGCTGTGCATATCTCTACTGTCAAGGACACTCCCCTTGGGTATAACTATATATGTACCTATTGTCTTTCATTATTGTACCATGAGTTTCTGCTAATAAAATTGAAGTGCCAGTTGATGAAGTAGACAAAGACGATGTGGTCAAACAATATTCATGGCTTTTATTAGCAGAAACTCATGGTACATACAGATAACTGTGCATATACAGTTATACCCAAGGGGAGTGTCCTTGACTGTAGAGATAATGCACAACCAATGTTAGTCCAGCAAGGCTTGCCAGAGGGGAGACAGGCAGCTTGGCAGACATTCACCACACCTGCTTTGCCCCTTATATCTCGCCTTAAGCCTCTGCCCTCTAGTTTTACCCTGACAAAAAGATTGTGACAAACTACACTGTTCATGCCCTCAGTCCCCGTCAAGTTACATCTCATTCTTCTTTACACCAGGGAAAATGCAGTGAACTGCGATTCACTGGTGACAGGTTGAACTGATGGCTGGCTCCACCCCCATCCCCGGGCTCTGCCTCCATCTACCCAGAATATAGCCCAGGTTTCTTGCTTAAACCCAGAGCCCTACTGAAGACCCTTGTAAGACCCTGCCCTTTGTTATAAGCTAATAAAAGCATGTGTTCTCCCTCCAGTTGTGAGCTTTTATTCACATTACAATTTTATTCGTTTATTAACAAGAAGATGGAGGCGCTGTTCAAACCAAGTGATTGACCTTCTGTCTCCAGATGCGGCCGAGAAGTTTGCTTACTGACTGGACTGCTTCCAGGCCTACCTGAATGTGACCAAGGACGTGTTCAACACTGATGAATTCAAGAGGTCGGCCCTCGTGTCGAGGGTAGGAACTAAAGAGTACGCAGTCATTTGGGACTGTGGAATTATGATGCTGCCATTGAGGCTCTGAAGGCTTGGTAAATGAAGTCGTAAAACAAATTCCTAGTGAGGCATCAACTCACTCTACATCGGCAATGGCCTGGAGAGACCATCAACGACTATTTGCCTGGCCTGTGGACTCTTGCCAAGAAGTGTCGGTATGAAATAGTTACCAGCCGTGTTCGTGATGAAGAGCAGATCCAGGACACCCTAGTTGTGGGGGTCTGCTCAAGATACGTGAGGCAGCGACTACTTGAGTCAGGTAAGAAAGACTTGGCCAGCCACGTTGAACTAGCCAAGTCCCTTGAACAGGCCCAGCTCGAGACTGGCAACCTCAAGGCCAAAGACAATGCTCTCCCCTGTGGACCCTTCACAGGACTGACATTCCCCACTGACCCTGCCCTCATGGCTGCCATCTCCCATGCTAGAGAGTGCTTTTTCTGCGGTAGAAGCCTGCATCTTTATGCTCAATGCCCAGCTATGGTCTGCTCCAACTGTGGTAAGAGGGGACTGGGCAACGGTCTGCCACGTGAAGGGAATGGGTGAGAAATCCACAGTCTGCTCAGCTCTCAACTCTGACTCCAGCCCAAAGCCAACACTCTCAGTCCCAATCTCACCAGAGCCTACCTGCTGCGGTACTCGCCAAAGGATGGTGGCAGTGGAAAAATGGCGTGAAAAGCCTCGGCTGCCATCTTACCATGATGCGAATTTGAATTTAGCTCCATTATCATCAGAGAAGGAAGAAGGGCGACCATCTTGCCGTGCCAGAGGTTGATGTCATCTTGCCTACCGGCCCATCAGGAAGAAAGGGGCTGCTCAAGCGAGAAGGACTACGGAGTCTCCAAGGTCCTACCATCAATGGTTCTGGACCAAGACAGACCATATCAACTCAGCAGCTCTATACTGACTGTCAAGGTAAATGGACACCCAACTAGATGCTTAATTGACACTGGCTCTACAGTAAGTTTGACTCTCAGACTGTTTGGGAATACAAACTTAAATGGTATCCTTCCAATTACCGTATATTTCTAGCATCTCATTCGCATTCTACTTGTATCCAAGAACATTGTACTGTACTGTACATTGTATTGTCTTTTGAAGTGGGGGGGAATTTTGTAAACTTCAGTTGTATGTGCTTAACAATTTGTGTACTCCGGTATTGTTGGGTCTTGACTTCTTGTGTCACCTTAAAAGTGTGACCTTGTAGTATTCTGGTCCCTTTCCTCCCATAATGACTCAGAACAGAAATGCCATTAAAATCGGAACTCACATGCAGCCTCTCCACATTTAATAGCAACCCCCCACCCTTCTTCCCAAATCTGTCTCCAGTTTGCAAGCCGATTGCTACGAAGAGCAGGCGGTACAGTGATGCTGATCAGGAGTTCATAAAAATCAGACACTCAACACTTGCTCAATGAGAAAATCATTGAACCTAGCACTAGCCCGTGAAGAACACAAGTAGTGGTAGTAAAAGGGGAAAATAAGTCCAGGTTAGTTATTGACTATAGCCAAACAATTAATCATTTCACACTCCTGGATGCATACCCCCTTCCTTGAATATTGGACATGGTGAATGATATTTTTCAGTATTGGGGCTATTCGACCATCGACCTGAAGGCTGCCTATCACCAGCTGCCAATCCATTCCGAGGGCCATCCCTATACTGCTTTTGAGGCAAACACCCATCTCTATCAATTCTGGAGGGTCCCTTTCGGTATTACCAATGTGATTTCTATCTTCTAGAGGCAGTTGGACAGGATGGTGGATGAGTATGGGTTGAAGGCTACCTTCCCCTACCTTGATAATGTCACCATCTGTGGCCATACCCTGGAGGATCATAATGCCAACCCTCAGAGCTTTCTCCACGCGGTGAAAGCCTGAAGCTCACTTATAAGTCCAGCAAGTGTGTGTTCAGGACTAAATGACTGGCTATCTTGGGCTACGTGATGGAGAATGGTATTATTGGTCCCAACCCCGATAGGTTGCACCCCCTGTTAGAGCTCTCTATTCTAAGGACCATGAAAGCTTTGAGGAGATGCCTGGGGTTTTTCTCATATTACTCCCAGAGGATCCATCAATATGCCGATTCTAACTCAAACTCCATCTTTCTGGTAATCTTTTTATCCCATTTAAAATCCACTACTTTTCCCTTCTTGGCTGAAGCCCAAATGGCTTTTACCTATGTCCGAAGCCACATTGCGAAAGCCACCATGCACACGGTGGACGAGAATGTACCTTTCCAGGTGGAAAGTGATGCTTCGGATGTGGCTCTGGCCACTACCCTCAACCAGGTGGGCAGGCCAGTGGCACTTTTCTTGCGGACCCTGCAAGGCCATGAGCTCCGGAATCCCTCTGTTGAGAAAGAGGCTAAAGCATTGTGGAGGCCATCAGGCACTGGAGGCCCTACCTTGCTGGTAGGAAATTTACGCTCCTCACTGACCAGCGCTCTGTCGCATTTATGTTCAACAACATCAAGAAGGGCAAAATTAAAAGTGACAAAATTGTTAGATGAAGGATCGAACTCTCGACCTACAATTATGACATTGCCTATCGGCCAGGAGCCCTTAATGAGCCTTCGGATGCCTTATCCAGAGGAAGCTGTGACTCGGCACACACTGGCCAACTGTGGTCCCTACATAATGAGCTGTGCCATCCAAGGGTTACCCGGATGGCTCACTTTGTCAAGGCATGCAATCTGCCCTACTCAATGGAAGATATCATGGAAAAGACCAGGTCCTGCCAGATCTGTGTGGAGTGCAAGCCGCCCTTCTACTGCCCCACAAAGGTGCACCTGATAAAGTCACCCTGACCTTCGAACAATTCAGTGTTGATTTTAAGGGACCCCTCGACAAACAGGAACACATTCTTTCTCTCCATCTTTGATGAGTATTCCTGTTTCCTGTTCACTATCCCATGTCCAGACACCTCCATCTCCTCAGTTATCAAAGCCCTAGATTCTATTTTCGCTCTGTTTGGATATCCTGGCTATATCCATAGCGACCAGGGCTCATCATTTATGAGCGAGGAGTGATATCAGTATCTGCTGGTAAGCGGCATTGCAACCAGCAGGACTACTAGCTACAACTGGCTGGGGAACGAGCAGGTTGAAAAAGAAAATGCCATGGTCTGGAAAGCCGTCAAATTGGCCTTCAAGTCAAGAGGCTTTCCAGACTCACGCTGGCAGGATGTCCTGCCCATGGCGCTCCACTCCATTTGGTCGCTACTCTGTACAGCAACCAATGCGATTCCTCACGAGCTTTTCCTCAACTTTGAATGGAGATTGGCATCAGGAATGACACTCCCAACCTGGCTCACCGCACTAGGTCCGGTCCTTCTAAGTAAGCATGTGAGGAGAAGCAAAACCAATGCCCTGGTGGAGAGGGTGAGACTGCTCCATGTGAATTTCACGTACGCCTATGTGGAATATCCAGATGGCAGGGAAGACACTGTCTCTATCAGGGACATGGCACCCACCGGAACAGAGAATCCATTGCCTCAGGTCCAGAACCCTTTCTTACCACCTCCAATCAGGGCCTCAGGAGATTTGGTTCAGGAGGAACAGTCATCCCCCTCCATCATAGAACCGGAGATCCTACCACCCATTGTGCCTCCCCTACAAGGGGACCAGGACACCCAAGGGGCCCAAGGCCCACTGGTGCTGAGGGATTCCTCCAGATTCCCGGATTGTTTAACTATGTAAATAATTGTATATTTTCTGATTTTTCTTTTGCTAAGTCTGTGTTCTCTGTCGTCATCCACAGGCCCTAATTCTGCAGGAAGGGGTGAATGCAGTGAACTGAGATTCACTGGTGATGGGTTGTGCAGATGGCTAGTTCCACCCCCATCTACCCATATATAACCCAGGTTTCCTATCTAAACCCAGAGTCCTACTGAAGACCCTTGTAAAACCCTACCCTTTGTGATAAGCTAATTAAAGTGTGTGTTCTCCCTGCAGTCGCAAGAGCTTTTATTTATGCTATAGAAAACAGTTCAGCCTGTTTAATATCTCCTCAGAACTGAAGTCCTCAATCCAAGTAATATCCTTGTTAAGTTTTTTCTGCACCATCTCCAGCTGAATCACATTCTTCCAACCATGGTAACCAAAACTGCATACAAACCTCCGACTGTGGTCTAACGAACATTTTGTATAACGCCCCAACTCTTGCACTCAATGCAACAGCTTGTACAAGACTACAGCATTAACCATGAAGGGCCTAGATCAAATGAAAGTAATATTCCTTGATGCATTTAAGAATGGAAAATAGCTGAAAGTGAATTTACCATAGGCAGGAACCTTTAAAAGGAGTTTGTGATCTAACAACTCTGAGAAATCTACTTTGAATTACATAAGAACATAAATAGAAACAGGAGTTGACCATCTGGCCCATCGAGCCTGCTCCACCATTCAATAAGATCATGGCTGATCTGATCATTGACTCAACTCTACCTACCTGCCTTTTCCCCCATATCCCTTAAAAAGTTATGCAGAATCATCTGTTAGATAAACATACACTAATCAATTCCTTAGCAATTTAATAACTTTAAAGATTTAAAACCTGTTATTGTCTTGCACCTAAAACTAAAAGCCTCTTTAGTAGCTGCAAATGGGCACAGGGAACAGGTACTTGCCTATGATGTTGATTTGATCTGGGACCATAGCCAATTCTGTTCTCAAAGCCAACTACCTACATTCTTTTAATGCGCCATAAGTGAAAATATAAGCTTAATGTCCTCAATATTTTGCTCGTTTGGCCAACCTCAGATGAAGTGACATGCAAAAAAAAAGGACAACCTCACTAAAACTACAGCTATATGTCCCTCCATTTGAGTGCTCTCGTTCACTAAAATTATACCAAATGGTTTAAAATGGTTAATTCTCTAATCTTGTAATCTTCCCAGTGAGAGGAAGGAGATGTGCTGTGCTCCCATGGACTGCAGAATAATCATCATTTCTCATACCACTGAACTCTATCATCACCAAGGCCCATACACAATACTTGTTTTTCTTTGTGTATTATCTTGTATTAAGTCCTCTTCCAACTCAAACTCCATCTTTCAGGTAATCTCTTTATGCCACTGTTATAAGCCCCTTTCACACTTGCCAGTGATCCCAGGAATCGAACACCAATCGGCCTTTAAAGTGACAGGAGTGAAAGCAAAATCTGCTCAACGCTAGCTTCAGATGACGTCATCTCAACCCTAGCCTCAACTCCTAGTACAATCCCCAGTGACTACAGATGCCAGCGTTGAGATCAGGCACATGTGAAACAGACACTTCTTATTAAAGGTAGAACAGACCAAACATGGGGGATAAACTTTTGCAAATGTGAAAGCATTCAGTGTCCCAGTTAGGAGTGGTCTAGTGTGAAAGGCCAAACCCCTATTCCTATCCCGGGATGCTGAACAGCCGATTTACTGGGATGCAAGTGTGAAAGGGGCTGTAGATTGCTCTCTTTTCCACTATACTTTTCCTTAACTTCAACCCTAATCTGCTCTTTGCTCTCATTCTGATCTTCCCCATTTTGAGCAATAAAAACTAGTACCAATCTCATTGGTGTGTTTCTATCTTCCCAGCATAAAAAGTGCAGCAGAACCCAAGGCAAAAATCACATTACAGCAATCCAATGCTGTCCCATTCAAACTCTCTGCTTCTGAGCTGATACATTTTCAACATTCCTTGCTGCCAACAAAATGTACCTTTATTTAGTGAAGAACTTCATGCAATTTTGGATCTGGATTTTTAAATCACTCAGAATAAGTTTGCCAAAAATACATTTATTAAGTGATGTGATAGAGAATATTGCACTTGGCCCTTGGTCTCAACAGTACAATGTCAGCTTTTCCAGTCCATTTTGTATATTTACATTTTGGTCTGTGACTTATAAATTATGCTACAGTATTAACCAACTGATTTGTAAAACAATGGAATTTTTTTAATGTTAGATTATTATACCCATGCACAACCGAAAAAGTAAAAACAGGATTTGGGTGTAAAGGTCACTTAAGAACTTCATTGTTCTTCATTGTACATCTGGATAAGTGAATCAGCCTACCTATTTCTTGGGATTCCTTTTAGGGGAAGAATGCTAAATGTTTCTAACTCACAAAGGAATAAGTGGATCAAATGAACAGTATTTTTAAGTAGATAAATTAAAAAAATTAAACCCCCTTTGCAATAGATTGAGTCAAGCTCTTCATTTGAGTACTTCCTACATTGCCTATTATTCATGCGGCCCTCCATCTACCAAAGCTTATTCCTTTGTGAAGCTCCTGTATCCAGAACACACATCCCTCTAAAGTCCCTTATCAGTCACATTGGGCTGCAATTTAAAACTCCTTGCGTTTCTTACAAGTCCGCATTAAAAATCATTTTTAGCAAATCATTCTTCAAATGTACTTTTCTATCATTTGATATATCTCCTGCTCAAAATCTGAACTTTTCATTTAAAATAATGTAGTTTATTTCTCACCTGGTATCTTCTATCTGAGATGTCTTGGGCCTCTCTCTGGCTGCAAGGTTCCGAGCAGGAAAGTGAACTTCAGGACATCAACAAACTTTCATCCAGGTTCTGGATGTGGAAGTAATTGTGCCTCTTGATGTTGGGGTGAAAACTGGAAAAATGTTTTCTTTACAAGAAAGCACAATAACTTGTACTTTGTCATTGTATATTATTTTTTGGTTGGCATTATCTGCTCAATCACTCTGTATGTTGTTATCATTAATGAAGAAATCCTGAACACTGCAGTATGAGACAGATACTTCACCAACAAAGAAAGAAGGTCCTCGGTGTCAGGAAGCTGGGACAAGATATAGTCTCTTTCACATATCTACACTGAACTAGCCCAATGTTTTCTACTACTCCCTTATATGAACTTTGTGTATCTAAACTTCTATTGCATATTCTTAACACAGCTATCTCCCTTTTTACCATCACCACTGAGCTGTCTAATCTATAATGGCCTATTTTCCTTGTGCCTTGATTTTAAAATTCTCACCCTCTTAGGTTGGCATAATGTTACAGCACTAACAACCGAGACGAGTTCGAATCCTCCCTGTCTGCAAAGAGTTTGTAAGTTCTCCCCATGTCTGCGTAGGTTTTCCCCAGGGGCTCCAGTTTCCTCCCACCTTTCAAAATGGTTAATTGTGTTTGATTGTGCGGCATTGGCTTGTTAGTCAAAAAGTCCTATTACCATGCTTTATGTCTAAAAATTTTTTTAAATGATCCTACCCTCAATGATCTCTTGCTACTTTGAGTCTAACACAACAATACAGCCATATGAGAACTCTGCATTCCTCTTATTCTGGCATCCCATGAATCTGAAAAATCATTTGTTCCACCATGGGCAGAAACACTTTTACAGTTTAGGAGTCAAGTACTAACTCTTATGTCTGGTTCGTGCCTATGTTTTAATACCTCTGTATAATGTGTTCTTGTGAAGTTTCTTGGGATGTGTCTTCACTTTGAAACTGATGTTGCTGCTGTGTTAAATCCAACTACCATCTTCTTTTCTTTTCCTGCTTTTCCCAAATGATTTTGAACTCTCAAAGTGGGAAACACAAAAATCATCTCTGTTTTAATCTAGAAAAATTAGCTGCAACTTATTTTGATCTTGGTGTTCAGATATATTTTCAATGAGTGCTTGGCAGTATGTGAACCTGTCTCTGAACTTTTCACTTGGATTATCTTTCGATGAGCAAAACCAAACAATGTCAAAATTTTGTGGAGGAAGTGTTTTCGCAAAGATGTTAATATTCCATGTCCGTGTGATGTCAACAATGAGGAGGGAGAATTCCTAGGTGCATTATGCACAGTAACGTTGTGTACAAACAGAATCCATAGTGTTACATAGTATCTTCTGTGTTGTGAATGATCTGAAACATTTTTTAAAAAGTACAGAAAAATAGATCAAGGGAATAGAAATAAGCCGTGAAATTCGGGTTGGGAGAGGCAAAGGAAAGTATGCTTCAAAGGGATACATTAGAGAGTTATTACATTAGAGAGAGAAGTGGAGAATAATGATGGAATGCTCCAGCAGTGAGCATTCAATATATGTTCTGTTTATTGCTGTATTCTCAAGAAAACTGATGACCATCGATTAACATTGGTCTACATAATGTTAACTATGCCTTATAAATAATAATGTTTCAAAAATGCAGCGCCCGCAATGGAGGACATCATCTTTCTCCTTTAAATGTGATTTCTTGCAAATATGTTGGTTTTCTGTGATTCAGCGATTGAAACTGTTGCTTCTTCTGTCTCGGTGATACAGGAGCTGGAGATGTATGCTTACTTCTTAGCTTTGATTGTTCATGTAATGTACTGATGGGCATTTTCTTAAGCTAATAAATTTCTCCTTGTTGGATATCATAGTGATTTATTTAATTCAGAACCCAAAACACAGACAGTAATCTCAAACTGTTTCATTTTCTCTATTAAAGCTCATTTATTATCCTTTTTAGAAGTGTATCCCAAGTTTATGAAATAGTGTAAGTTTAACATGGGTGCAGTATTTTTGAAAGTGTTACCCTTCTAGAGGATTTGTCATCTAAATGCTACAATTTCAGTCCATCTTTCTGTGTGTTCAATCATTTTGGTGAGTAACTATTGCCTTATCACTGGCATAACATATCTTGGGAAGGTGGGGAGGTGTCCTTTTCTGATGAATGGTGAGGTCCTGAGAGAGAATCAAATGCAGGACTTGCCACTGCTGCTTTCAGTTGTTCTTCTGTTCTCTATCACATCACTTAATTAATGCTTTCAATTCATTGTCAAGATGGTCCTTGCCCTCATCTCATGGACATGTAGAAAATCTTTTCATAGAGTCATAGTCATTTCACATGGAACATGGTCAGCGTACCATGTATGTGCTGACCAAGTTAGCATTCTGGGCTAGTCCCATTTGCGTGTATTTGATCCATATCTCTCTATCCTTTCCCATCCATAAATCTGTCCAAATGTCTTTTGAATGCCAAAACCATGCTCACTTCTACAGTTTCATCTGGCAGCTCATTCCATATAAGGAGCATGCTCTGAATGGAAAAAGTTGTCCCCCTAGAACCTCATAAATCTCTCTCCTCTCAACTTAAATCTGTGCCCTTTAGTCTAAGTGTTCACTTCATCCATGTTCGTAATGACTTTTTAAACCTTTATATGATCAGCTTCTAGCCTCCCACTTTTGAGGGAATCAAGACCCAACTTACCCAACTTCCCCCTATATCTTAAGCCCTGCAGTCACAGCAAATTCCTAGTGAATCTCCTCTGGATGCCTTCTAATTTATTAATGTATTCCACTATGTATTTGAAGAGTATAAATGTAAAATAAAAACACTTAAGGAACAAATCAGGAGGGCTAAAAGAAGGCATGAGCTTGTTTTGGCAGACAATGTGAAGAAAAATTCCAAGGGCTTCTTCAGATATATTAAAAAGGATGGTAAGGGACAAATTGGTCCTCTTGAAGATCAAAGTAGCTGTCTATACCTGGAAATCTTAAAATGAATTTTTTTTTGCATCTCTGTATACCTACAAGACTAACACAGAACCTATAGAAGAGGCAAAATAGCAGTGAGGACATGGACCCTTTACACACAATACAGAGGAGGCTTCAATTGCTGTCTTGAGGCAAATAAAGATGGATACTTCTCTCAGCAAGATGGTGGTATCTGTGCTTGGTAGCGGCCATGAAGGGTTGCAGAATCCATGGGAGCAGTGGACCAGAAATGCGGGTAAACAATGAGTCAGGATAAATGGCTCATTTCTGGGTTGGTTGGATTGATCAGCCCTTGTGCAATAGGTACAAGGTTCTTGCTTCCTGTTGGGACAAGACTTGGCACTATAGGGACAATGCACAAAATGTCCAAAGCACCATGGCACTAGCACCCATTCATGTGGGTGGGGGGGGGGGGGGGGTGGGGGACATAAAAATGACAATTTTTAAAGCATTTTTGCTGTTCACTGCAGCAGAAACACAGAGGCCTGGAAGCTGTGATGCTTGCCTGGTGATAAGCTTAAGGATATTTCTTCTGGGCTAAATGAGGAAATGGTTCTCCTGAGGAATGATAATGAACTTGGGGAAAAATTGAAAAGCCAAAGCACATGGGTGATAAGCTTGGGATTGTTACCTGAACCATATGCAAATTGAAAGAAGGCATATAGTATAAGGGCATCAAGGTTAGCGTAGCTGTTAGTGCAATGCTGTACAGTGACCCAATTTAGAATCCAGTGCTGTCTGTTCTCTTCGCGTCTGTATGAGTTTCCTCTGGGTACTCTGGTTTCCTCCCAACCTTAAAAACGTACCAGTGTTGCTGGTTAATTGGAATCTATGGGCAGCACCAGCTCGTGGGCAGAAAGGGCTTGTTGTATGTCTAAATATTTTTTTTAATTATAAATTTAAAAATAAGAGGGAAAGCCATGGCTCAAAGCATGATGTCAAAGCGATGGCTTCAAATACATGGGACGTTGCTAAATTAAGGTTGAGTAATGTAAATCAAGAAATATTTGCTAGAAATCCAAGGAGAAGCCACTGGTTCAAACTTGCCATTCTGTTCAGTGGCAGTCCATGCTTGGATCAACGTTCCATATGAAATGCAATAATGCCTTGAAATGTCAGGTAGAATTTAGACTGAGGGAGAATTCATCCCATAAACCAATACAAAGTGCTACACATGGAGACTTGACTGGCATTTTCCCTTCATTACACGCATGATCTACCTTTCACAAATCCATGCTGACTTCCTTTACCTAATTGATACTTGTCCAGTACTTATTTACTGACGATAGATTCCTGTAACTTCCCCACAATTTAATTTTCTTTTGTCAAGCATGGTTACTCATTTTCACCCATTCCTCCTTCCTTAGATAATGAAGAAACATTTAATCAATGTGCAATAGTGTCTGCCAGGATTTATTATAAATCTTACTGATTTTATACACACTTCCTAATAGATATTACAGCATTAGCGGTCCAGGTTTGAATCCAGTGCAGTTTGTAAGGAGTTTGTACATTCTCCCTGTGTGTGTGTGGATTTCATCAGGGTGTTCAGGTTTCCTCCTACCCTGATGTCACCAGGTGTGCTAGTTTGGATCCCCTAAGATTCAACTCAACATACAATATGAATTTTAACCTTGATCGTTGTGGGTTTGAATTTTTTTTCTTTTTTCTTTTCATTTTTTTCTTACTTATCACTTAATATTGTATGCATTACCATTTATTGGATTTAGAATTAAGTTGTATTTCTATTGTACCATATGTTATTATTTGTAAATCTGCAAAGGTTTCATTGCAATTGATTTATTGCTTTTTTGGGTTTTTTTATAAAACTCAATAAAAGTAATTTTAAAAGACGTTTGCAAATGAAACCAATATATTCTGCATCAAAATCATACAGATTCATTGGCTTATGTAGAGAAGCATTTTAAAACCAAAAACTGCCATTAGATGGGATCATGTAAAATGTAGAATCTTAATGCTCAGAACTGTCCTCAAGTTACACTTTTCCAGGTTTAACTAATGCAGGAGAAATGGCCAGTTATAGGAAACGTGAACATTAGAACAGAAGAAAAATTAGCAAAACACACAAATTCTGGAGAAACTCAGCAGGTGAAACAGTGCCTTTATGTAGCAACATCACCAACATTTCAGGCTTGAGCCCTTCATCAAGGTGTGGGGGAACAATAGAGATGTCTGAACAAAAGGGGGAAGGGGGAAGGGGGGTTTGGTGAGAGTGGGTGATGATAGGTGGGGGGAGGGGAAGGACTGCAGGAAGGGGGAGGAATTTAGGCTAGGTGGAGAGAGAAAGGAAGTAGAAACTGGAATGACACATCTATCATCTCCCACCCTCACCAAACCACCACCCCACCCCCCCCCCCCTCTTAAAGAGCAGACACTGAGGAATTGAAGCAAGTTGTGATGTCTTGAACCATAGAGAAATTATAAGGGAGGAGGTATTGGCAAGCCTAGAGCACATTAATGTTGACCAATCCCCAGTGCCTGACTAAGTGAATCCTCTAACCTTGTGGAAACCTGGGGAAGAAATTGTGGAAGCCCTTACAGAGATCCTTAAGACCTGCTGCACAGTTCTTAAAGGGGCAGCAAGGACAAGTCAGGAAACTACAGGCTGCTGAGCCTGACATCAATGATGGGAAAGATACTCAAGGGGATTCTAAGGGATGCCTCTTGTGCATTGAAATAGGTGCATAAGAGATTCCCAAGAAATGTTACCAGGTCTGGGGGGGTGGGGGGGGTGGGGGGGGGAGGGGGAGGGTTGAATTACAAGGAGGGGCTGGATAGGCTGGGACTTCTTGAAACGTGGGAGGTTGAGAGGTGACCTAGTAGAGTAGAATAAAATCATGCATAAAAGTGAATCCTCACAATCTTTTTTTCCTAGGGAAGATGATTCTAGAACAAGAAGGAATAGGCTTACGAAGAAAAAGAGGATTTAAGATGGACCTGAGGGCAACTTTGTGACTTCAATTCCTATGTGGAATGGACAGAGGAAAAATAAAAGTAGATAGAGTTGTGATGATCAAAACACATTTGAACAAATAAATACGAAGGGGAGGGTGGAGTAGGATATGGACAAAATGCAGACAAGTAGGACTAGCCCAGTGACCTTGGCCAGTTCCATACTCTGAGGCTTTATAATATTCTATTTGTCCCTTAGCCGGACCACAAAAAAACACAGCAATCCCATTTTTTTTCTATAATTTTTCTGCAAATATTATCTTCCATAATATGTTTCAAACTCTGCATTCACTGCATCTATAGTGGTAATGTACTGGGAATTGATTCGTTCATTTATCTTCTTCTGCATCCACAGAATTTTAATTTTGAAAAATCCTCCATCTTATTATCAATGGTTCATTTGTCATACCATTTAAAACTGCTGAGATGGGCAGGGAAAGAGGATGAAGGCAGAACTTTACCCTTCAGCTGCATATCAATTTATTCCTGAAGACCCAGAATCTAATTTGTTTACAGTCCAAGACTCCTCGTAATTGGCATTGTTTTAAATAAAGATGTCAGTTTAACTCAATCCTCACTTGACTGTCTCCAGTGCCCAGACCATCACCCAACAGCCAAACTTGTTGCTCCCAGACCCACGGTTGTGCCTTTCTTTTATAAATTGTTTTCTTTCATATACATAGAAAAATTCTCTAATATTAAATCTAACTGTACAACTTCAACCCCTCCACCCCCCTCCCTTCACATTATAAATCCACACACAGGGTGGTCACAGGGGAAGTACCAAGAAGACGATTAGTGGGAAGGGATGAGTGGTCGAGGGATGCACAGAGGAGTGATTCCTATGGAAGGTGGAGAGGGGAAGAGAGAGCAAGATGCGTCTGATGGTGGGATCATGTTGTAGGTGATCGAAATTGTGGAGTTAGTGCGTTAATTGGGTCCTCATGCGGCATGGTTAGTGCAATGCCTTTACAATGCCAGCGATCGGGACAGGGATTGAAATCCCATGCTGTCTGTAAGGAGTTTGTATGTTCTCCCTTTTTCCACCTGGGTTTTTACCAGGGGCTCTGGTTTCCTTCCACTGTTTGAAACATGTAGGTTAATTGGGTGTAGGCAGCACGGACTCATGGGCTGAAATGGCCTGTTACTGTGCTGTATGTCTAAAGAAACTCACAGCTATAGAAAGTTTTGGTGAGACCGTACATAAAGTCCTGTGTGCAGTTATGGTCACCTAGCTATAGAAAGGACATTAACAAAATCGAAGAAGTGCATCAAGTTTTGATGGGTTTGGAGGAGTTGAGTATAAGGGAGAGGTTGGATAGGCTGGGTCTTTAATCCCTAAAGCATAGGAAGCTAAGAGATAGCCTCGTAGAGGTGTATAACATCATGAGGGGCATGGAGAAACTGCTCTTATTCCAGGGTAGATAATTCTAGACATAGAAGGCATAGGTTTAAGGTGAAAGGAAGGGCAGGATGGATGAAAATGGGTAGGGTGGATAGGGGAGAAAATAAAGGAGGAGAGGAGCAGAGCAGATGTACAAGAGAAGAGAGAAGGGACTCAACCTGAAACTCCTCCTCTTTGGTTCCATCCACTCCACCTCTATCTCTTCACTGGATTATCGTACTTTCTTGCCCATCCTCTCTCCCAATGCCCCTCACCCATCTTTCTGTTCCATTTGGTCTCTCTTTACACTACCATTCTCACTTTGTCTTCATATCAGATCCTTGAACTGGCAGCCTGCGACTTCTTATCACCCACTCTGCCCTTTGCAACTACTTCCTCACCCTAAGATCCCTTGGTTTTTCTTCCTGTTTCTCTCTTCCTGTTGCCTGGGATCTGCCAATCATCTGCCTTTGTACATTAAGTTTCACCTCTACCCCATTTACCAATTCCAAATGGAGCCCCTATCCCCCCTCTCCCACCCTGTTCTCTGTACACTGGCTTCTCTACTATATTTGTCCACTTTTGATAAAGGTCTAAGGTTTGAACTGTCAGACATTCTTTTTCACCCACTGATGCTGTTTGACCCACTGAGTTTCTCCAGCAGAGTTTGCTTGATCAATACGGCACAACTGTTTTGTCACACAAAAATTAATCCCCACAAAAGATTTTGATCTCTGCATTCATATGGCACCTTGCATCCAAAAGCCATGGAGGAAAATTATCTCTCACCGTCTGTTAAACATCTCCAGGAATTTTGTCTGTCAGTTGCACTCTCCTCTATACATTCAGGTCCAGTAAAATCAGTGTATTTTCCACCTTTAAATGCAAGACACGTCTTATATTAAGTTTGACAATTTTATTATCTATTATTAATAATTGAAACAATTAGCATTACAGCTTCAGCTCTCTCCACATTTGATGTCTCACCCATTTTTCACGTATATGGTGTCCTCGCCAGCGGCTGAACCATTCCCTCCAGCCGATAAACCAGCCACCATTTACTCCCTTGAATACCTCTCAACATGTGAGAAAAGTCAATGGAATACTCATTTAACAAGTAACCTCTGTAAATAACTGGGGAATTTTCCATGTGCCAGATCTGGTGGGGTGAAGGAAGTGAGGGAGGGGGAGCGGAGAATTCCCAGCTCCAATTGCTGCTAACACACAATGGTAGTAATTAAGTAAATGTGCATGTTCATTAATTTAATTATTGTTGCAATTCATGGTCAAAGACCATCATAGATGGGAGTTTAGAAATCTCAGGTCAATTCTATCTATTAATATTTAATATCTCTTTTGAAAACTATGATTAAAATAATCTTTCCACTCTCACAATTTTCATTTGCACCAGGAAAGAACAATTATTTGAGCCACCCGTTACCACAGAAATGCAGAGCTATCCTTCTGAGTGATACAAAATGTTTTAACCTTGTGAGGAAAGAAATTATACATCAAGAGAATGCAAGCTGAGTTCAATCTGGTTGGTCCTTTAGAATATTTAATTGACAGTATGAATACATAACTCATATCTTCTGGGCATTTTTTTAATTCTACTTCTATGTGCTAACCTTCCATTTACATTTCTTTATGCAACTTAAATTCATTATTTCTTTGAAAGGGAGGACATTATGGAGGGAGTGTCTACCGATTCAGTGTGGGTGGAAGTCAGAAATAGGAAGGGAACAATCACTGCACTGGGAATAGTCTATAGGCCCCCAAATAGCTCTCGGGACATAGCTGAAGAGATAAATAGGCAAATTTTGGAATGGTGAAGAAATAAAAAGGTTGTTGTTGTGGGAGACTTCAACTTTTAAAATATTGACTGGCACCCCTTTACTGCAAGAGGGATAGATGGGGCAGAATTTGTCGGATGTGTCCAAGAAGGATTCCTGACACAATATGTGGACCAGCTGACTCAAGGAAAGGCTATACTGGATCTAGTACTGGGTAATGAATCTGATCAGGTGACAGACCACTTGGTGGGGGAGCATTTTGATGATAGTGATCCCAGAGATTTAGCATAGATATGGACAAGGATAAAAGCAAACAAAATGGTAAATTGGGGAAGGGCTAATTATGAAGGGATGAGGCAGGAATTAGGGGAGAGTAAATTGGGAACATTAGATATAGGAAGTAAAAACAGGAAGGGCTCATGAGAATTATGATAGCAAAGAAGGAACTTAGGAAAGGACAGGGAGCTTGAAGGGGCATGAGAAAGCCTTGGCCAGTAGGTTTAAGATATACGGACTGTAAGTTAAATGCTATACACACAATTGAAAGAACACTCACTCTTTCTTCATCACAAAAAAAATTGTATCAACCTTTATTCAAAAAACAACAACCCTTCTTCCCAGAAAACACCTCTCACCAAAGCCGCCTGCCCTTTTAACTGGCTCTCCGCTGCGCAGGTGGCTCCAGTGCTCCTAATCTCCTCCTCAAGTGACCCCTGCAAACACTGTTCACACTCCCCGTTCTGATCCGTGCATGCGTGTTACTTCTCTTGCATGTGGCGCTGCATAAACCACCAGTGGTGATCAGCTCTACACCCGACCCATGTAAGTACACAACCGTGACAAAGGAAAACCCTACGGTGATCTATGCATACGTGAAGAACAGAAGGATGACAAGAGTGAAGGTAGGGCTGCTTAAGGATAAAGGAGGCAACATGGGCTTGGAGGTGGAGGAGGTTGGGAAGGTCCTAACTGAATACTTTGTTTCACATTCACCAGAGTAAAGGACCTTGGTTAAGGTGAGGTCAGAATAGAATACATTTATGTACTGAACCATGTTGAGATTAAGAAAGAGGAAGTGCTGTATCTTAAAAATATTAAGATTGTTAAGTCCCCAGGACCAGACAAGATATGCCCCAGGTTGCAATAGGAAGAGAGGGAAGAGATTGCTAAGGCTCTGGCAATTATCTTTTCAACCTCCTTGGCCACAGGGGAGATGCCAGAGGATTGAAATGTGGCCCCCTTATTAATTATAGACCAGTAAGTCTTACATCAGCGGTGGGTAAAATATTAGAGAGGATTTATGAGCATTTAGAAAATTTCAGTCTTCTCAAACCTAATTGAGTTTCTGGAGGAGTTAGCAAAAGAAATTGATGAGGGTAGGGAAGTAGATGTGGTGTATATGGATTTTAGTAGGGCATTTGACAAGGTACCCCATGAGAGACTCATTCAGAAAGTCACAAGGCATGAGATACCTTGACTATATGGATTCAGAATTTTCTTGCCTGTAGAAAGCAAAGAGTAGTAGTGGACGGCAAGTATTCTGCCTAGAGATCAATGACCAGTGGAGTTCTGCAGGGATCTGTTCTGTTCTTTGTGATATTTATAAATGACTTGAACAAAGATGTAGAGGAAGGGGTCAGTATGTTTGGTGATGACACAAAGGTTGGAGGAACTGTGGATAGTATTGAAGGTTGTAGGTTAAAACAGGATATAGACAGGATGCAGAGATGGGCAGAAAAGTGGCAGATTGAGTTCAATCCAGTTAAGTGTGAGGTCATGCATTTTGGAAGGTCAGACTTAAAGACAGAGTGCATGGTAAATGGTTGTATACTTAACAGTGTGGAAAAACAGAGGGACCTTAGGCTCCAAATCCACGCATCTCTCAAGGTTGCCACACAGGTTAATAGGATAGTTAAGAAGGCCTATGGTATGCTGGGCTTCATTAGTCAGGGGACTTGAGTTCAGGAGTCCTAAAATGATGTTGCAGCTCTATAAATCTCTGGTTAGACCACACTTAGAGCATTGTGTTCATTTCTGGTCACCTTATAGAAACTACAGAAGTTTTATGAGAATGTTGTCTGGATTTGGAAAATATGAGTGGAATAACCTTCCGGAAGAGGTAGTTGCGGCAGGGTCAATTCTGTCACTTAAGTAGAGGTTAGAGGAGTATGTGGATGTGAGGGTGTTGGAGGGTTATGGGCAGGGAGGTAGGTGGAACTAGTTGGAGTTTCACATAAATCTGTGCGGACTAGAAGGGACGATATGGCCTGTTTCCGTAATGTAATTGTTATATGGTTATATGTCGTGTGAGGCAAAGTTAGCAGAACCGGGACTTTTCTCTTTGGAGCGAAGAAGGATGAGAGGAGACTTAAGTGAGGTCTACAAGAATATGTGTGAAGAAGAATGAGAGTAGTGTGTCCCTGGAATGCATTCCCAGGGGCGGGAGTGAAGGTTGGAAAATAGGGGCATTTCAGAGATACTGAGAAAGGAACATGGATGAAAGAACAATAGGCAGGAAGCTCTTCGTTCTTTTTTAGGTATAAATAGGTTGGTGTAACATCATGGGCCAAAGGGCCTGTTCTGTGCTGTAATTGTCTATGTTCTATATTCTTTTAAATTGGATGAGGTATCAAAGCTCAATCATTAAGACAGGATTACTTTTTGCTGAGAACCCTATCAGGTAGAGGAGCTAAATTACAATTTTTGTGGTCCACAATTCTCCAACAACCCCATTTGGACCTTTAGTGCATAGGTTTAAACTGTTTGATAATAGTTACATAAATATGAGAGCTTAATGAGGTAAATTTAATGGATAATTTGGCTGAATATACACAGTCTTGGATTTGGAAGATTGGGAACTATATAGGGAGGTGCGAAGAGTTTTAATGAACTGATTAACTTTTATGGGCAAATCCCTAACCAAGAGTCATTCTTAAAATTGAAATCAGTAAGGATTAAAACGTGGAATAATGTTTATACACAATTGAATTTATCTCACCAGAAAGTGATGGCAGATGACAAAAACGAAGTACTGTAGATGGTGAATTAAAAAGGAAGAATGCTGCAAATACTCTGCAGGCCTGACCACAATAATGGTATAAAAAATTGAATTGACCTCCGAAGGCAAACAAATTTCAATGGAACAAGTCAAAAATCCAGAGTGAAGAATGAAAAGGAATATAAACACAAAATATCCATGACAATGAGAAGGAACTCCTCATCCTTCTTGATCTGAGAACAGAACATTACTGCCTTGAAATATTTCAGGTGGGTGGGAACACACTTGACATTCAGTACTGACCGGGGAAGTTCAACAACTCCCCTGGACCTGTGCCACTGTGCAGTCTGACCAATTGCAGGTGCTGCACGTCACCCTTTGTCACCCGGACGTCACACACCTGCACTATCTTATTGTCCCGGAACCTCGCCTTCATCATCCAAGACTTCCGGACCATAATCGAGTCATGCAGGGTCTGTGCTGTGTGCAAACCACACTTCTTCTGCAGCCACAGGCCCACGTCGTCAAGGTTACTCGGCCCTTCGAACGGCTTAGCTTTGACTTCAAGGGCCCCCTGCCTTCCATGAACAAGAACATCTACTTCCTCGTATTCATAAACGAATACTCCCATTTTCCCTTCACCATCCCTTGCCTTGACACCTCCACAGCCACCGTAATCACGGCACTGACACAGATCTTCACCATGGTCAGATACCCGGCATTTATCCACAGTGTTTGGGGGTCTGGCTTCATGAGTGAGGAGCTGCGCCAGTACCCGGTACCGCAAGGCATCGCGGCTAGCCGTACAACTAGTTACAACCCGAGGGGCAATGGGCAGGTGGAGTGTGAAAACGGGGTGATCTGAAAGGCAGTCCTCCTTGCCCTGAGACCCAAAGGGTGCTCTATTGACTACTAGCAAGAAGACCTCCTCGAGGCACTGCATGCCATTGGGTCACTATTGTGTATGGCTACTAATCAGACCCCTCACAAGCGGCTTTTCTTGTTCCTCAGGAAACCGGCGACTGGGATCTCCCTTCCAGATAGGCTCACATCTCCGGGACCGGTGCTCCTCCTCAAACCCATGTGAGCCCACATGTCCTACCTGCTGGTCAAGCAGGTGCTCCTCCACGTCAACCAGAACCACGCCTACGTCGGGTACCCCAATGGCCATGAGGACTTTGTCTCGACCAGGTATCTGGCACCAGCAGGGGCCCCACCACATCAGCATCATGACTACCCAGCCCAATCTCCGCACCATGGGTACCCTTGGCCCACCCAGGATTTGGGGGCTGACCTCTTCCCTCCGCCCCTCCAGAGGGCCCCACTCCTAGCAGATCAAACCCACCCAACCCCCCCCCCCCCATGAACAGACATAGAGATAGACACCACGTTCCCCACACCGATGCTCCCCCATGGCTACGCTGGACCCAGCCAACCCTCAGGCAACCACGCCCTCGCCGACCTTTGACAAGGAGCCAACCCTGCGACGGTCCCAGAGACTCCAATGGCCGCTGTACCACCTGAATCTGTAAATACCACCTGGCACCGTTTTACACCCCCCCCCACCCACCAAGAATTAATTTTAAGAAAGGTGTGGATGTGGTGATATGACCACCAGCCTACTGCAGGGGGCGATTTCTGTACCTGCAGGAAAACTACCTAAAGGGCTGACTCCACCTGGCCGGCTGTCAATCAGCCGACGTGAATATAAACCTGAGCCAGCCCTTCCTGAGCCAGTCACCCAGAGACCACCAAGGCACGAACTGGTGATCAGACTTTCACTGGAATAAAGCCTGTTGTACGGTCATTTCTGAGTTTGTGCTTGCTTGCTGGTACCCCAGTGCACCACAATAATACAAAAAAAAACATGGAAATAAAGGAGACTAATAGGTGCAAAATGAACAAAGAGCTGAAAGAAAGCTACATACATAATTTTTTTTAATGAACCGAGAAAGAAACAATTGGGGATGCAAGTCAATGAATCCTCAGGATTTGTTGAATTGATTCTTAAAGTTTAGAGAACAATGATGACGGTATTGGAGAGATTTTGGATACTTAACCTTATTCTAGATCTGACTTTCATGTGAACCCAGACTGAGATGACACATTGAAGAAAATGTGTAGAGCAGTGGGGAGGTTCAGTATATTGTGCTCCAATTACAATGTACTTGTGGCCCTTTTACACAGCCACTTCATTCAGGGATATTTGCAGCTTCATTACGCTACGTCTTCTGTGTAAAAGGCACAGACATGGAATGGTGGGGGGGGGGGGTGGGGAGGAGGGTCATTCCAGTCCCAGCTTTTTTTATGGCAGCAGAAGTAGGAACAAAGCTGAATTGCCATCTGTGTAAAAGGGTCAATCCAGCATTCTGGCTCCAAGATAGGAAAGGATGTATACCTGTGCCTATTTTTTTTTAGTGCATTTGCGGGTAAGCATTTAAAACTTAGACAAAACAAACAAGTAGATCAACAGGAAAACTTTTTTAATAACAACACTACTGTCCCGCTCTCTCCCGGCAGCCTGTTGCCTTCTCTCTCCTGGGGCACAGCCGTGGGAGCAGGATGGGGACCGACAGGCCACCTCCAGCCCCCACATTGATCCCACTGCCCCAGTCCCAGCTGTTCCCAGGTGTCTCTAGTCACTAATCCCCACATTGATCCTACCATTGTGTTCTCAGCTGTCCCCAGGTGTCTCTAGTCACCTTGTGCTGTGAGCAAGCTAGTCTGTGGGTTCGTCCTCAGTTTGAATAGTCTGAAGCCCATTTGCCGTTGTTGGCCCCCTCCATTTGGTGAAACAGTCATAGAAGTCTCACAGTAGTTGGGATCACCCAGCTATAAAATGTTCGTGATGCTGAGGGCTGCTCATGGAGTGGGGTGAGGGCAATCACAAAATGTGGCTGTGTCCAGCACCGACACAGCAAGGTATCATTCCCAATACATCACTGAATTGACACAAGATCTATCAGATTGACTTGTAATTATACAGCAAACATAAAAGGCAAAGTAGATCTGGTTGACAGCGAGTAGTTCACTAGGCAGGCACTTGGGATTTAGCCCATCTCGGATGTCTATGCATTCTCCTATAAAGGCAGAAGTCTGAAATGAACTGGAGATTAAATAAGCCGGTGGTGAAATAGTGATGCGTTCTTTTCTAGACTCACCGTTTCATTAGGTGAGTGAAGCACTAATGTGTTGCTGGGAGAAGAATGAGACGATTTAATTCACACGTACATAATTTATGGTTTTGACATCACAGAAGTGGGGATGGCTGTTGGCCTTTCAAAATAGGGCTTGATCATTCATGAATAAGATAAAAAGAATGTTATGAAAGGGCACTGAATCTGGAACTCCACAGAAGGAGGGTGTGAATGCTCAGTTATTGAATTTATTCAAGACAGTCACTGACAGACCTTTAGATATTAAGGGAGAAGAGATTAGTATTAGGGAGAGGCCTTGTGATAAAGCACCACCCCCCACATTGATCCTACCGTTGCATTCTCAGCTGTCCCTAGGTGTCTCTAGTCACCTTGTGCTGTGAGCAAGCTGGTCTTTGGGTTTGTCCTCAGTTTAAACAGTCTGAAGCCCACCATCTCGGTTCCCCTTCCCTCCGAAAGCCTGCTACCAGCACCCAACAATAGACAGCGGTGATCAGTAAGGGATTACTTAAGGTAATATGTGAGTGGAAAGAAAAAGTTTGAAATTCATAGATCAATACATGCAATAGGTTTTCCCACACTCTTTTATATATTGCACACATATGTTTTATTAAATTATGCACAATTTTCCCACACTCTTTTATAAATTGTGTGCATGTGTCTTTTATTCCCGCTGCGATTTTCTCATGCTCTTCTGTTACTGGGTAATTGCTGAAGATCCAACTGCGCTGGGTAGGTCACATCTCCAGAATGGAGGACCATCGCCTTCCCAAGATCGTGTTATATGGCGAGCTCTCCACTGGCCACCGTGACAGAGGTGCACCAAAGAAGAGGTACAAGGACCGCCTAAAGAAATCTCTTGGTGCCTGCCACATTGACCACCGCCAGTGGGCTGATATCGCCTCAAACTGTGCATCTTGGCGCCTCACAGTTCGGCGGGCAGCAACCTCCTTTGAAGAAGACCACAGAGCCCACCTCACTGACAAAAGACAAAGGAGGAAAAACCCAACACCCAACCCCAACCAACCAATTTTCCGCTGCAACCGTGTCTGCCTGTCCCGCATCGGACTTGTCAGCCACAAACGAGCTTGCAGCTGACGTGGACATTTACCCCCTCCATAAATCTTCGTCCGCGAAGCCAAGCCAAAGAGAGAAAAAGAATAAAAGTAACATTAGATTGCAAACCCTTGTTTCCAGAAACATTTCTCAAACTTGACCCTTTCTCAACACAACAATGATCAGTGCGGGGACCGACAGTGGGCCATCAGGAAAATACACTGATCTAGCTGCAACGTTTCCCCCCCCCCCCCCCCCCCTCCCTCCAATAGCCCTAATTTCAACTTTGCATATAAGATTTTTGAGCCATTTTTGGGAAACACAGTATGATATACGAGACACTAGACGCCGATGCTGATGGTGTTGTGTTACACATCCCATCTCTTTTGCTCCCGGAATGCCGGCTTGCTGTGTAAAATGACACAATGACCCAGTATTATGCTGGCTTTGTTTGCTTCGTACCGGGTCTTCTTTACACCAAAATTGTGGAACTTCTGTGTAAAAAGCATAATTGGAGTGTCTGATCAAATAAAAACTTGATCACCTGAATGTCTTTGAGCAATTTATAGTTACTCATTGTTTCAATGTCAATATATTGTTTTTACAATAAATGGTGACTTGTCTGATAATGGCTCTTCATCAATCTTTCAGATATGATTATAGAAGAGTGACTCGTACTTCAGCTATTCTGCACACACCAGAACTTTTCCCTACATCCCGATACCTCATGTCCAGCTATCTCAACACTAAACATTCTAATTACTACATCACCTTTTCCAATCATCACCTTTATATTAGCTATTGTGAATTGGCCAAATTTCCCATAATATTTGTCCAGAATGTTAGGTTTTAGATTAACCATATTACGTTTTCTCAGTTTTCTTATGATTTCTGGAGATTCCTTGTTTATTCCTCCTGCTGTTCCTTGGCCACAGCTAAAAGAGCCACGCTAAATAACACTATCTAATACCCTTCATGGCAGTAGTATCTGCCTGTCTACCTCTTTATTAACAGTCCTCGAGGCACGATTCTCCATCCTCAGAATGACAAGTCAGAAGACGAAATTCAGTTTACACAGGCAATCTACTCCAGAGCTGATTACATGTGAAGTGGAAGATATTCTCAATAATGAAGATGGCAACCTCCCCTACAGCAAACTTCAGGCTGCTATTATGGAGTGTACTCAGCCATCTCAGCAGACTTGTATTGCTGAATTGCTAACTGACGACAGCATAGGGGATAGGAAGCTCTCACAGATCCCGAGGAGATGTTGCAGGCTAACTGGGACAGGCCCCATTGAAGGTGATGTATGGAAGCAGAGATTCCTCCAATGTTTACCTCATTGAGTTCAGAGACAACTGGTCGCACGTCCACCCTTGACATAATAGCAACACATGCCAACTTCATTACGTCCATGATCTCTGCAGTGAAGCTAGAATCAGTGGCCACTCCCCTCAGTCACCAGGAGCAAATGAAAGTGGAACAACTGTGTACTGCCCCTGTTCAATCTAAGATAGCTGAACAGGAGAAGAAAATGGCAGCACTAACTATGCAAGTTCAGGCTTTGACCACCCAACGGAATTAATCCTGTCGGTTTGGTTGGAACTTCTGGCATTCTTTGCAGCCAAACTGTCACTGGCTCAGGCAAAATATAGTATGTTCAGGCGAGAACTCCATCCATCTATCTCATAGTGAAACATTTCTGTTTTATGTTGTCACCCTTTCACCACCAGCCTCTTATTTGTACCGCGCATAAAGTGTGCCCTTCTACTCACCACGGGAAATTCAACACTTGGACTTCATCTTACAATTTTCCTCAGACATACGGCACATCCGAGGGAAGGCGAATGCCGTGGTCGATGCTCTGTCCAGGCACGACATAGAGGCCTTGCATACAATGACTACCATAAATTTCACTGCCATGCTTCGCACACAACGTACCGATCTTAATCTCATCCGGAATCACTGGATCAACACAAGTCTCCACCTACAAGATGTGAAGCTGCATAAATCAGGTGAAACACTACTTTGTGACTTTTCTACAGGAAGACCAGGGCCTTTTAGGCTGGCAGCAATATGGTAAAAGATTTTCAAGGCTTTTCATAACTTGTCTCATGGTGATGGAAGAGCATCAATCAAATTGATCACAGAATGCTTTACCTGCCCTCACGTTAAGCGGGATGTCAGATTACGTGCAAGAACCTGCTTGCTGTGTCATTGCTCTAAATTATCCAGGCACACAAAATCTAGGGCTCTTGGAATTAGTAGGTCCGCTTCCGCCATGCAGAGGATGCACTTATCTGCTCCCATAGGTTACCAGGTTGCAGGAGGCCATTCCTGTCACCAACAACTCTGCGGAGTCAATTGCTTGGGCTTTTGTGGATCATTAGATTCTGTCTTTTGGTGTTCTGGGTTCCATTACAATGCACTGTGGGACTCAGTTTGTGTAGGCATTGTTCCAAGTTCTTGCTGATCTTTTGAAATCTACCCACATTCGGACTACAGCTTGCGCAGGCCAACAGCCTCATTGACTGTTTCCATTACCAATTGAAAGCAGCATTGACAGCGGGTTGTGATGAATCTTTGTGGAGTGAGCATTTGCCCATGGTTCTCCTTGGCATGCGCATTGCTGTAAAAGTGGATCTTGGATGTTCAGGGGCAGAAATGGTTTATGGCACCACATTGACTCTGCCCAGCAAGTTTGTGAATCTGGGTCCACGGACAGCACTCTATGATCCAGCAAGTTATGTCAACCGTCTTCAGGAAAACATGTGGTTGATCAGACCTACACCTATGCATCACCTGCAGTCTATGTACAACACTGTACGCATGAGTTTCTTTGACATGACATTGTTTGCAGACCACTTCAGCCTGTTTACAATGGGCCTTTTGAGATCATACAATGCCACCCAAAGACTTCTGTGATTCGCAGAAATGGGAAGGCTGACATGGTCTCCATTGACAGATTGAGGCTGGCGTATATCGACGGTCTATATTCTATGTAGTTGCCATTGTCGAAGGAACAGTTGCACCCCTGCCAGTCAGAGCATAAACCGCCCGCATTGCAGTATCATACAAAGTCGGGCCTGACTGCCAGCCCTCCAGATCATTACATAGTGGGACAGATTCAATCAGTCACCTCCTTGCATGGCTCAGAGGAGGCAGAGGGAATAGTCGCGGTCGCATACTTATCTGCGTCCGTAGTGATACTGGTCGCCACTGATGACGTATCCGAGGCGAATTTCAGGAGTAGTAGCGGCATGCACGGATCAGTTCAGAAGGCTGCATACAGTTGCAGGAGGAGATTGAGAGTGTCGAGATCATCCATGTGGTGGAGAGCAAATGAAAAGGTCAGAGGGTTTTGGCTAGATGGTGTTTTGTGGGATAACAAATTCATTGTTGTGGCTGAGAAGAATAAAGAGAGTCGACTCTATTCTCTACTGAAGAACGAGTGAGTGTATTCTTTTGATGTGGTATACTGGGTAAATTATAGCAGCTACAATGATAAATATCAGATGATTGAGAGGCGCAATACATGGAAAAATGTTACATGCGTGATTTTACTCTTACATGCATAATTTGTTACAAAAATGTTACATAACTATTAAGAAATACATGTACATAATATTTATTTATGCATGTAGTTTTAATCTACTAATTTATATTACTTTCAATAATCAAAAAGTGCCCTCCATAATGTTTGGGACAAAGACACTTGTTTTTTTCTCTTTATTTGCCTTTGTGCTCCACAGTTTTAAATTTGTAATCAAACAATTCACATATAATTAAATACACATACCAAATTTTATTCAGGGTTATTTGTATACGTATTGGTTTGACCGTGTAGAAATTACAGCACATTTTATACATAGTTCCCCCCCCCCCCCATTTCAGGGCACCATAATGTTTGGGACATTTAGCTTCACAGGTGTTTGTGGTTACTCAGGTATATTTAACTGCCTGATTGGTGCAGGTGTAAGAGAGCTAGGCTTGCTTCTAAGCTTTTGATCAACTTTGGAGTCTGTAGTTGCCATTTTTCAATATGAGGACCAGAGTTGTGCCCAATGAAAGTCAAAGAAGCCATTATGAGGCTGAAAAACAAGAATAAACCAGTAAGAGGCATCACCCAAACTTTAGGATGACCAAAATCAACCGTTTGGAAGATCATTAAAAAGAAAGAAAGTACTGGTGAATTCAGTATTCGCAAAGGGACAGGTATTCCAAGGAAGACCTCCACTGCTGATAGCAGAAGAATTCTCATCACAATGAAGAAAAATTCACCAAACGTATATCTGACAGATGAGAAACACTCTTCAGGAGGCAGGTGGGGGATGTGCCCACGACTATTGTCCACAGAAGACTTCATTGAAAAAAATAAAGGCTGCAATGCAAGATGCAAACCACTAGTTAGCCACAGAAGCAGGATTACCTGGATACAATTTGACAAGAAGTATTTAAAAGAACCTGCAGAATTCTGGAAAAAAGGTCTTGTGAACAGATGACACCAAGAGAAACATGATTCAGAGTGATGGCAAAAACAAAATGTGGAGACCTAAGGGAACTGCCCAAGATCCAAAGCATACCTCCTTTGCCATGGTTTGCATCTTACAGTGTGGCCTCTGTATTTCTGTTCATGAAGTCTTTTGCGGACAGTAGTCATTGACACATCCAAACCTGCCTCCTGAAGAGTGTTTCTGATCTGTCAGATGTGTGTTTTGGGATTTTTCTTCAATATGATGAGAATTCTTCTGTCATCAGCAGATTCAGATTTCAGATTTATTGTCAGAGTACATACATGACATCAAATACAACCCTGAAATTCTTTTTCCTGCAGGCGCAGAAGAATTCCCACTATTTGGTGGTGTAAAAATAAACTGCACACAGCGTACACATGTAAACAAATAAAGAACAGATAATGAATGTAAACAAACAGACTGTTCAATACAGAGAGAACAAAAAAGAAAAATCAATAAAGTGCACAATTAAGAGTCCTTAAATGAGTCCCTGATTGAGTTTGTTGTTGAGGAGTCAGATGGTGGAGGGGCAGCAGCTGTTCCCGAACCTGGTGGTGCAAGTCTTATGACACCTATACCTCTTTCCTGATGGCAGCAGTGAGAACAGAGTGCATGCTGGGTGGTGTGGGTCTTTGATGATTGCTGCTCCTTTCCGACGAAAACGTTCTCTGTAGATGTTCTCAAAACTGGGGAGGATTTTGCCTGTAATGTCCTAGGCTGTGACCACTACCTTTTGGAGGGCTTTACGCTCAGGGATATTGGTGTGCCCATACCAGACCATGTTTCAGCTGCTCTGCATACTTTCCACCTGTAGAAATTTGCCAGGTGTTTTGGGGTCATACTGAACTTCCACAAACTCCTGAGGAAGTAGAGGAAAGTTCTTCCAAGAAAGTGTCTCCCAAGAACCTATCAGCAGTGGCTGCCTTCCTTGGAAGTCCAGTCGCTTTGTGATTATTGAACTTACCAGTACACTCTTTCTTCTTAATGATGTTCCAGACAGTTGATTTTGGTCATCCTAAGGTTTGGGTGATGTCTCTTACTGTTTTATTCTTGTTTTTCAGCCTCATAATGTCTTCTTTGACTTTCATTGGCACAACTCTGGTCCTCATGTAGAAAAATGGCAACTACAGACTCCAAAGGTGATCAAAAGCTTAGAAGCAAGCCTAGCTCTCTTACACATGCACTAATGAAACAACTAAACATACCTAAGTACTCACAAACACCTGGGAAGCCAAATGTCCCAAACATCATTGTGCCCTGAAATGAAGGGACTATGTATAACAAGTTCTGTAATTTTGACATGACCAAATCAAAATGTTTACAAATAACCTTGAATGAAATCTGGAAAATGCACTTTAATTGCATGTGAATTTCTTGATTACAAATTGAAAACTGTGGAACACAAGGGAAAATAAATTTAAGAAGTGTCTTTGCCCCAAACATTATGGAGGACACTGTACATGCCAAATAGTTTTTGTGGAAAACTCTGCCCAAGTAAGCAGTAGAGGCTGCCTCATTAAATATATTTAAGAAACCAATATGATAGATTTTTACATCGTAGGGAAATTAAGAGTTATGGGGGAAAGGCAGAGCTGTGTCCACGGCTAGATCAGCTATGATCTCACTGAATGAGGAAGCAGGCTCGATGGGTCAGATGGATGATCCTGCTCATGTTTCTGATGTGCTCCTTTCAGAAATGGTGCTGCCACTGATCTCTGCAGACACCTGCCCCATTGCAGCATCCACAACCGAGCACACAAGGCAGGAAGTGGCCCAATGAAAAGCTGCTTCCTGTACCAGGGCGAGGCCAGCCCCACAGCTCCACTTCCCCCTGTCCCACCCTCCCCTCTTCCCAGTCACTGTCAGGATGGGGGGGGGGGGGGCAGAGGCGGCTGCTGGAAGTGGAGGCTCGGGTATGAAGTGGTCTAACCTCTGCGATGCCTACTGCTGATTCTCCATCTAATGGGACCAGGGTGTTATATAGTCAGGATAATGTGAACTATTTTGTAACCGTTTAAGTTTACACCCTTCTCACTGTAGTAACTGTAGTGGGGCATATGTATAGGAAAATATGTGAAAAGTTTCCTGAGATGATGGAAGGCATCAGTAAGTAAAGTTTCTTCTGTTATTTGAATCTTGCATCGCTAAGTTATGTAAGAAGCTCCCAAGTAGCTCCAGAGACATAACACAGGGTTTTCCCATGACCACTGACAGGACCTTCGCTGCTGCTGCCAGCTCCAGCTCTATCCTGGCTTGGCGCCTGGATGAGTTTCTCATTGGGGATCCCCTCCAGCTTCTCCTCCCCATCTCTGTCATCTTACTTCCCTCCTGCTAGAGTGCCTGACTTGGACAGACACCCTGCCGCTGGGGTAGGCCATGTGTCATTAGATCTTTCCTCGCCCAGCCCCAGCTTCTCAACCTCTGTGGCCGTTCATGCAGAGGGCCCTCAGCTTTAGTGCTCCACTGTTGTGTGGCCTGGCCCAAGTGAGGAAAACCAGACTCCAGCATGTGCTACTCACTCCGCTTCTCTGCAGGGGCTATTCCTCCAGTGCCCATTCCCTCTTGTCACGTAACCCAGGCTGTGAGCACCCTGTGGCCCCCTGGGTTGGCTGCAGGGTTTTAGAGTGTCCCAGGGAGGCTTCGGGAGTGCTGGTATCTCCTCCAGCCAACATATTTCTGCAAGTCGCACAACACGACTTGAAGAGCTGCGTGTGGCTCGCAAGCCATGGTTTGGCCATCCCTGGTACATTAATCCTTTTACACCAACATTGTTTTCGAAGAAGCACACAAATGCTGGAGAAACTCAACAGGTCAAACAGTGCCTTTAAGTAGCAAAGGTAAAGATACATCACCAACATTTCAGCACACATCTTGAAGAAGGGCTCAAGCCCGAAACGTTGGTGATGTATCTTTACCTTTGCTACATAAAGGCACTCTTGACCTGCTGAGTTTCTCCAGCATTTGTGAGTTTTTTTTTCACTTAACCACGGTGTCAACAGAATCCTGTGTCTTACTATGTTTTCGAAGAATGTCCTCTGTTTCTGTGCCAAGATTTGTAGACCACTCACGGACCACTTCCTCACTTTCCTTTAACAGGGCTAACTAGTCTACAAGGAGGTGGGAATAGGTGGCTGCTCAGTCACAGTGAATCTCCTCAAGGTCTCATCTGAATTATTTCACAACACAGTAAAGTTTACCTCAGTCAGATGCTTCTTTAAAAAGAACCATTAGTTCCTTGACTCATGAAGGGTCTCATGAGTCTGAATTATGACATTGTAACATGTACTTCCAGCCATTCTTTAGGTACCATTCAGCTGATGTGGTATTATGGTATTTTGGCTGTAATAGAACACTAAAAAAAGGACATCATTTGCAAGTTATAATATTGTTACAATGCGTAACTCCACAACTGGATTCCATAGTATTTATTATCTTCTCCGAGCAGCCCCAGATATCACCTGTTTATCAGTTATTCTAGCATATTCTGGAATATTGTGCACTCTTATCCATGCTCCTTGTTCAATATTGTGCAAAGTGTGTGTTGGCCCTACTTTTGGTCCAGTTTTCACATGAGAACCAATTGCCTTCTAAATTACAGCTCTGACCAGGATAGCACACCAAAGAAAACTCATTCAGCAGTGGTGAAGTTTATGAACAAGTTGGTTTATTCTGACCCTGTTGCAATATATATTGGAAAGTTTGCTCAAGTAAAAATTTAATATACTCAACAATGGAAGATGATCACTGCCTGGCACACTGCAGCAATTCCAATCTACTTGCCGCTTGTCAGTCCTTTCCCAAATATTGCCAGACTCTTCTGGAGGTTTATCAATCCCTCTTCCTACCTATACCATTTGTGGTGTGGATTCCTATGCTCATGTTTGAGGAGATATGAGGGTGGCTGCATAAACCCTTCATTTCATCTGTGCATTTGCACATCTCAACTTGGCAGTGAGACATAGATTAAATAAAACTAGAGGCTCATGTACTGGAAAGTGATCATAAGAGCAAGACATTTTAATACAGGAAGTGTAAGTGCATGAAAATATAATTAGATAAATGGAAAGAATGAAGAGAAAGGTTTAAAGGGTTATACACCAAATGTAGGCAAAAGGGTTTAGCACAGATAGGCATCTTGGTTGAAATGGACTATTTGAGACAAAGGGGTTATTTTTATGCTATATAATTTTGTGAAATTTTAAAAAGCCCATAACCAGACCTTCTACAGTTTGAATTTCAGTCTTGCTCTTTACAATGCTGAATGTCTTCTGGTAGAGAGGGATTGGATGGATTTGCAAGGCAGTAGACCACAGTGAAACCTTTGAAAGAATGAGAATGTGCATATTGTAAAGTATTGAGAAATGAAACAGGAGTGTGGGAATTCATTCAAACCCACATGAAATTAAAATGAGAGCTAAAACCAGAACAGATCAGGCAGCTTCTGTGAGGAGACAAAACAAAATCATGTCAATTAGTCATGGTAAAACTGATGCCAAAGGAAGTGATCATAAAACAAGTATAGAAACAGAAGATGTAAGCCAAATAGTGGTGAAAATGTTGTTAAGATTCTCCTATCCTTACCCAAAGCTCAACTATAGCCATCTTTTGTTTCGTTTTCTCGTTGTCTCCTCTGTCTGCTTTGCCCCTCCATTCTCAAATGTTTAATCTCTCGGCCTTCCTCTGTACTTCAGATCTTCAGATTTGATCTTTTTTTCAATTCCCCACTTGTCTCATTTAAAACCTTTCACATCTCTTTCTCCTAACCTTCCAGCACTTTCTCCTTTCCTGATGAGAGATTAGTGATCTGAAACATTAACTCTCTTTGCCTGTCCAATGCAGGAACCAGAGCTCCAGGAAAAGCAAAGTGAAACTAACTAAAAACACCCAGAAAAAAAATTAAAAATGGGAGAAAAAGATGCCAGAAAAAAATAATAAATGTCAAAGGAATGGGGAGGAAGAATAAGAAGTTCACCCCAAAAGAATTGCCAGCTCCAGTGATGTATGATCAATTATGCAAAGACTGTAGTTACTGGAACTGAAGGCTTTTATTAGCAAGAGGTGGATAGCATCCATTGTGTTGCTGGTTCATACTGACCCGGGCTCAAACTGGTTCATACTGACCCGGGTTGTGGCATGACAGCCTCTATGGGGGAGAGAGGGGAGGAGTCACGAGCCGGCCAGTGAGAGCAGGGTCAAACAGAAAAGGTCATGTCATTTACTTATACAATAGTGGTTTCACCGAATTCACCGCCTCTTTTTAAAAAGAAGTCCCAGTGGGTTGGGAGGGGCTGTGGGTGTGGTGCAGCCAGGTGCACTCATAAGTTCAGTCTGTCTGGCAGCCTTATTTAGCGTTGTGACCAGCATGACCCTGTCCAGGGGTTTGTGGTGGTCTCCATCGGTTGTGGCTGCTCCATCTTGTTTGGCCAGGCCAGAGTTCTTGGTTGAGCTGGGGTGGGGTGGGAGGGGGGGTTGGTGGCATGTGTGTCGGCTGGCAGGTTGGCTGGGGTTGTAGGGAACTGAGTCGCAGGAGAGCTGGGAGTGGGGGGGAGAAATCCTGATGCTCCCACGTGTGCCAGGTCCCAGTTGGATACTGTGTCCTCGTATCTGTCTGGGAATGTCATGTAAATGTAATGTGGGTTAGTGCAGAGCAGCTGGACCCTCTCAACCAGAGGGTTGGACTTATGCATCCTCATGTGCTTGTGAAATAGGACGGGCCAAGAGAACGTCAGCCAGGTGGGTAAGATAGTTCCTGACGCTGATCTCCTGGGGAATATAAAGAGTTTCTTGTGAGGCGTCTTCATTGGTGGGTGTACACAGGAGGGTTCGTATAGCATGGAGGACCTCTGCAAGGACTTCTTGCCAGTGGGGGACGGGGAGGCCTTTGGACTTTAAGGCCAGTAATACTGCCTTCCAGACCATGATGTTCTCCTGCTCCTCCTGGCCATTCCCTTTGGAGTTATAGCTGGTGGTACGGCTAGAGGTAATGCCCATGGACAGCAAATGTTGATGCAGCACGTCACTCATGAAGGATGAACCCCTAGCTCTGTGGATGTAGCAGGGGTATCCAAAAATGGTGAACAGGTTGTACAGAGCCTTTATAGCAGTAGCTGTGGTCATGTCCAGGCAGGTGATGGCAAAGGGAAACCGTGAGTACTCATCGATGATGGTGATGCAGTACACATTACAGTTCATGGAGGGTAGGGAGTGTGAGATAGCACAGATTCTATCACCAATGTGTATATGTACAGATTGTTGTGTAGGATGATAGTGATTGGCTGAGAGTGTAGCCACACCTATTGGCAGGTCTTACAGGATTGCTCCTAACCAGACCAGGTCATTCTGGACTAGTCGACCTACTTGTGATATGCTCCAGTCTTTTAGTTAATAAAATTGTAGTGCGCGTCGAAAGAACTAAAGACTTATTGATCCAAACCAAGGCTTTTTGGTCCGGAAGACACACTTGTCAAAATTGTAGGTCACTCATCAAGACCATCTCCTTCCCCCTGTCAACTGAAGCCAGAGTGGCCTTTGACCGCATCAAATCGGTCTTCGCTGCTGCAACGCTGCACGCCATCAACGAGTCCATTCTGATCTAAGTCGAAAGCGATGTGTCTGACTTTGCACTGGCAGCCATTTTGAACCAGGCTGGCCGGCCAGTAGCCTTATTCTCCAGAATCCTCCAGGGTCCTGAGAGCCGACACTCCTCTGTCAAGAAGGAGGCCCAGGCCATAATCGAAGCAGTACGTCGTTGGAGACACTACCTCACTGCAGGTGCTTTACGCTGCTGACCGACCAATGCACGGTCTCCTTCATGTTTAGCAATACCCAGCGAGGTAAGATCAAGAATGAAAAAATCGCCAGGTGAAGAATTGATCTCTCCACCTTAAATTATGGCATACTGTAATCGGCCAGGTAAACTCAATGACCCACCAGATGCACTCTCCAGGGGGACGCACCAACATACAACTGGACAGGCTGCAGAGACTCCACGAGGAGCTCTGTAATCCAGAGCTCACTAGGTTTGCGCACTTTGTCAAACCTCGCAACCTGCCCTACACAGTCGAGGAGATTCGTTCCATGACCCGAGCCTGCCCAGTGTGTGCTGAGTGCAAGCCCCACTTCTTCCGTCCGGAGAATATCCACATCACCAAAGCCACCTGCCCCTTTGAGCGTCTCAGCGTAGACTTCAAGGGGCCCCTACCGTCGACCAACTGTAACACCTACATCCTTAGGGTCATCAACGAGTACTCCTGCTTCCCGTTCGCTGTGCCCTGCTCGGACATGACTGCCTCCTCAGTTATAGAGGCCCTGCGCAGCATCTTCGCCATCTTCGGGTACCCCAGTTACATCCACAGTGAAAGGGGGTCCTCATTTATGAGCGCAGAGCTGCGGAAGTACCTTCTGGAGTGTGGTATTGCTTCAACCAGGACCACCAGCTATAACCCACGTGGTAATGGGCAAGTCGAAAGAGAGAATGCCATCATCTGGAAAGCGGTTACACTTGCCCTCCTGTCCAAAGGTCTCCCCCACCTCTCGCTGGCAGGATGTGCTCACTAGTGCCCTACACTCCATCCGTTCCCTCCTTTGCACCACGACCAATGCCACCCCCCATGAAAGGATGTTCTCTTTCCCAAGGAAATCCAAGTCGGGTACAGCTCACGGTTCCCGGTCCAGTCTTTTTATGACACCACATCCGGTACTCTAAGAACGACCCCTTGGTTGACCGAGTGACTCTGCTCCATGCGAACCCGCATTATGCCTACGTTGAGTACCCGGACGGACAGGAGGACGTAAGGGACTTAGCCCAAGCTGGATCAGGTATAGCAGTGCCTTTAACCCAACCTCCCCCTCTTCTTTCTCCCCCAGGTCATGTGCTTGAACAGAGGGACCAGCACCACCCCACCAGCTCAGGCCATACTGTCGACAATGCCGTTGGGGAATTGAGTGAAGCAGTGTCCGCACCCTACGGGCCTGCTGGCGACACGACTCCGGTGACCCCAATCCTGGTGCCACAGTGGTCACACTGGATGGTCAGAGCCCCTGACCGGTACACCCCCTAACCTCCATCCACCCTGGGGTTGGTTCTCAAAGAAGAGGTGAATGTGACAGTACAGATTCTATCACCAATGTGTACATATGTACAGATGATAGTGTAGGATGACTGTGATTGGCTGAGAGTATAGCCACACCTACTGGCAGGTCTTAAAGGATTGCTCCTAGCCAGACCAAGTCATTCTGGATTGGTTGACCTACATGTGATATGCTCCAGTCTTTTAGTTAATAAAAGCCTTGGTTTGGATCAAAAAGTCTTTGGTTCTTTCGACGCGCACTACAGGAAGCTTTTGAAGTCCATACTCAGACATTCAAAAGGGTGAGTGGCCTTGATCAGGTGTGACTGGTCGGGCTGATAGAAGAACAGTTTGCACTCCGTGCAGACTCAGCAACTTTTGATTATTGTCCTGATGTCATCAATGGAATAGAGGAGATTACAGGCCTTGATGAAGTGAAACTGATCCCTCTGTGCACTGGAACATGCCCCTTGATTGATCTGGTGATAGCCTTGCCATTTACTTAGTTTCCACAATCTGACCCTCTGTAATGGAGGTAATATACCCAAAAAATGTTTACTCATAGCTTATCTCTTTGAATAAATGATTTAATTATCTTCAAGGTCTCCTGACAGTCTGCGACCAACAAAAGACAATTGCATCTCTGGGCCTCATGGTGGAATTTAGATAATGTCTACTGATGCAACTGCATCCCTTCTTGCATAAGCTGGTCTAAATCCTCTATTACAGAGGGTCAGATTGTGGAAACTAAGTAAATGGCAAGGCTATCACCAGATCAATCGCCTTTGACTTTAACTATTGTCATGCCAGACAAACAAGCTATGGTGTACAGGTGGTGCCTTAACCTGTTGGTATTAAGAAAATTGGAATTTTGTAGTTACATTAGAGCTTAAATAGAAATATTTTGTGAGACAAACTGTACTTCTACTCTCAACAAATTTCTGATATAGAATAGATTAAAAACCTACCTGAGAGGTCAGATAATTGGATATTCTAAAGCATTAAGAAAGGGAGGTTAATGAATTGGAACAAGAGATAACTGGATTGGAAAAGGACTACCAAAAATCAGGCTCTGAGGAAAATTATAGAATGTTAACAAATAAAAAGGTCAAGTACAACACTATGCAAATGCATAAGATGTAAAAAGCAATATTAAGGTCTAAACAAAAGCACTATAATCTGGGGGAAAGAGCCCATAAGGTACTGTTTTGGCAGTTGAGGGTGGAGGAAACCACAAGGACAATTAATGCGATTCCAAAAGAGTCAGACAGGATTTCATACAAACCGAAAGAAATAAATGAAGCATTTAGGAAGTTTTACATGTAATAGAATAAATCTGATTCAACAGGTGACTTTGAGAAAATGGAGGAATTCTTGTCTTAGTTGGAATTGTCAAATTTTGAGCCCAAGGAGTGAGAAGGATTGGATACTCCCTTCTCTGGGGAAGAAATTGTAAAAGTACTGAGTTTGCTACAAACTAATAAATGTCCAGTGGAGGATGGATTCCCTCCTGAATTTTACAAAGAGTTCAAGCACCTTTTGTTGCCATTGTTAATGGACATGGTGGAACAGGTGGCTGAAACCCATACTTTCCCGGAGACCTTTTTGATGGCAATAATTATAGTTATCCCCAAAAAGGATAAGGATCCTTTGAAGCCGTCTTTTAATAGACCAATCTCACTTCTGAATACGGACTATAAAGTAATAGCCAAATCTCTGGCAAACAGATTGGCTCAATATTTACCAAAGTTAACAAATCCAGATCAGATGGGGTTCATACAAAAAAGGCAATCAGCAGACAATATAAGTAGACTACTTAATATAATACATCTAATGCAGTCAAGAGCAGATCCAAGCATAGCCATGGCCCAAGATGCACAAAAAGCCTTTGATAGACTAGAGTGGGATTTCTTAGTTGACATGCTGTAAACATTTGGATTGGGACAATCATTCATAAATTGGGTCAAGACATTATATCATAAACCTAGGGCCAAAGTTATCACTAACAGGCAAATATCTCTAGTCTTCCCACTAACCAGATCTAGTAGCCATGGTTGTCCGCTGTCCCCTGCTCTATTCATATTAGCTATTGAACCACTGGCAGAAGCCATTCGCCAGGATCCAGATATTAAAGGATTTAGAATGGGCCAGGAAAACATAAAATCAATTTAAGTGCGGATGATGTGTTGATATATTTGACAGGACCAGCAGGGTCACTGGCCAAGCTACAGACTATACTGGAAGATTACGGTAAAATCTCGGAATACAAAATCAATTTTGACAAGATTGATATAATGCCACTTATAAAAAGGGATTATGAAAAGTATCAGTGGGAGAGTAAGTTCAAGTGGTCACAAAAGGGATTAAGTATCTGGGGATAAAGGTAGAGAATAACCTACAAAATTTATATAAATTGAATTATCTCCCTCAGCTTGGAAAGATCGAGGAGAACCTACATAGATGGATAAATCTGGCTGTAACATTGATGGGGCAGGGTTAGCTGCATTAAAGGAGTGGTCAGTGAGGAGCGGCCCAGCGAGTGAGTGGCACAGTGAAAGAGTGGGATTTTTAGAGGCTTTGGCTCACGAGGTTTTGGGGGCAGAGGCTGAGGTAGAGCTTGTTTGCATTAAGGTAAGGCTGGTTAGTTAGTTGTTTATTTGTTTCTTTTGTATTTGAGGAAGGGGAAAGAGAAAGAATGAGTGTGAGGGCAGTTGCTGTTATCAGTGCCAGATGTGGGAGGTCCTGGAGTCTTCTAGCCTCCTGAACATCCATGTCTGCATGAGGTGTGCTGAGCTACAGCTTCTCAGTGATCGTATTAGGGAATTGGAGCTGCAGCTCATTGACCTTGCCCTGGTCAGATAGAGTGAGGCCGTCATAGATAAAAGTTACAGCCAGGTGGTCACACCAGGACTGCGGGGGGAGTATAAGTGAGTCACAGTTAGGAGACGGAAGGGAAAGAGTAAGGTGCAAGAGAGGACTCCTGTGGCTGTAAGCCTCAACAATAGGTATTCCTCTTTGAATACTGTTGGGGGGCGGCCTAGCTGGGGAAAGCAACAGTGGCTGTACCTCTGGCACAGAGTCGGCCCCTGTGGCTCAGAAGGGTAGGGAAAGAAAGAGGGCAATAGTAATAGAGGACTCAGTAGTTAGGAGGACAGATAGGGGATTTTGTGGACACAGTAAGGAGAACCGGATGGTGGTTTGCCTCCCTGGTGCCAGGGTCCAGGATGTTGCTGTTCGTGTCCAAGATATCCTAAAGTGGGAGGGAGATGAGCCAGAGGTTGTGGCACATGTACCAATGATGAAGGGAGGAAGAGTGAAGGTCCTGAAAAGTGAGTACAGGGAGTTAGGTAGAGAGGTGAAAAGAAGGACCATGAAGGGAGTCATCTCAGAATTACTGCCTGTGCCACGTGACAGTGAGAGCAGAAATAGAATGAGGTGGAGAATGAATGCATGGCTGAAGGGATGGAGCATGGGGCAGGAATTCAAGTTTCTGGATCACTGGGACCATTTTTAGGGGAGTGGGACCTGTACAGAATGGACAGGTTGCACTTGAATTCCAGGGGGACCAGGATCCTGACAGGGACATTTACTAAGGCTACTCAGGAGATTTTAAACAAGAATGGTTGGGGGGAAGGAACCAAACGAAGGGGAACAGCAAGGAGAAGGTTAGATTGCAAACAGAGAAAGCTTGTAGACAAAGTTTGGGAATGGATGGGCAGGTGAAAGAGAAGGAAGATGCTCTGTACAAAGATGAAGGAGAGATGGTAGAAAAAGAACATAATAGATCGGTTTGTAAAGATAGGGGCAAACAGAGAATAAGTAGTGGAAAATCCCTGAAATGCATATACTTTAAAGCTAGGAGCATTGTAAGGAAGGTGGATGAGCTGAAGGTGTGGATAGACACTTGGTAGTATGATGTGGTAGCGATTAGTGAAACATGGTTGCAGGAGGGATGTTATTGGCAGCTAAATATTCCTGGATAGCATTGCTTTAGGTGTGAAAGAATCAGAAGGGCAAGAGGGGGTGGTGTAGCATTGCTTGTCAGGGTGCTTAGGGAGGATATAATTAGAGGGCTTATCCAGAGAGGATGTTTGGATGGAATTGAGGAATGGGAAAAGGTTAGTCACACTTACTGGGGTGTATTATAGACCACCTAATGGGGAGCAAGAACTAAAGGAGCAAATTTGTAGTGAAATAGCAGATACTTGTAATAAGCACAGAGTTGTGATTGTTGGAGATTTTAATTTTCCAAATATAGATTAGGAAATCCATTCTGTGAAAGGGCTGGATGGATTGGAATTTGTAAAATGTGTGCAGGATAGTTTTATACAGCAATATGTAAAGGTACCAACTAGAGAAGGGGCAGGGTTGGATCTATTGTTGGGGAATGAGATAGGTCAAGTGACAGAGGAATGTGTTGGGGAGCACTTTGGGTCCAGTGATCATAGTGCCATTAGCTTCAATGTGATTATGGAAAGGGCTAGGTCAGGGCATAAGATTAAGGATTTTCAAGTGGAGAAGCTAGATTTGAGGAGATGAGAAACAAGCCATGAAAGACCTCAACAATGAAGACGCTGTTTACATCCGGTGCCGCACGGATGGCAGTCTCTTCAATCTGAGGTGCCTGCAAGCTCACACCAAGACACAAGAGCAACTTGTCCGTGAACTACTCTTTGCAGACAATGCCGCTTTAGTTGCCCATTCAGAGCCAGCTCTTCAGCGCTTGACGTCCTGTTTTGCGGAAACTGCCAAAATGTATGGCCTGGAAGTCAGCCTGAAGAAAACTGAGGTCCTCCATCAGCCAGCTCCCCACCATGACTACCAGTCCCCCACATCTCCATCGGGCACACAAAACTCAAAACAGTCAACCAGTTTACCTATCTCGGCTGCACCATTTCATCGGATGCAAGGATCGACAACGAGATAGACAACAGACTCGCCAAGGCAAATAGCGCCTTTGGAAGACTACACAAAAGAGTCTGGAAAAACAACCAACTGAAAAACCTCACAAAGATTAGCGTATACAGAGCTGTTGTCATACCCACACACCTGTTCGGCTCCAAATCATGGGTCCTCTACCGGCATCACCTACGGCTCCTAGAACGCTTCCACCAGCGTTGTCTCCGCTCCATCCTCAACATTCATTGGAGCGACTTCATCCCTAACATTGAAGTACTCGAGATGGCAGAGGCCGACAGCATCGAATCCACGCTGCTGAAGATCCAACTGCGCTGGGTAGGTCATGTCTCCAGAATGGAGGACCATCGCCTTCCCAAGATCGTGTTATATGGCGAGCTCTCCACTGGCCACCGTGACAGAGGTGCACCAAAGAAGAGGTACAAGGACTGCCTAAAGAAATCTCTTGGTGCCTGCCACATTGACCACCGCCAGTGGGCTGATATCGCCTCAAACCGTGCATCTTGGCGCCTCACAGTTCGGCGGGCAGCAACCTCCTTTGAAGAAGACCGCAGAGCCCACCTCACTGACAAAAGGCAAAGGAGGAAAAACCCAACACCCAACCCCAACCAACCAATTTTCCCCTGCAACCGCTGCAACCGTGTCTGCCTGTCCCGCATCGGACTTGTCAGCCACAAACGAGCCTGAAGCTGATGTAGACATTACCCCTCCATAAATCTTCATCCGTGAAGCCAAGCCAAAGAAAAAAATTGGGACGATTTGTTTTATGGGAAGGATGTAGTAGAGAAATGGAGGTTTTTTAAAGGTGAGATTTTGAAGGTCCAAAATCTTTAGATTCCTGTCAGGATAAAAGGCAGAGTCAAAAGTTTGAGAGAGCCATGGTTTTCAAGGGATATTGGAAATTTGGTTCGAAAAAAGAGGGAGACCTACAATAAATATGAGAAACAAGAATAAAGGAGATGTTCAGAGTATACATTGAATGTAAAAAGAATCAAGAAAGAAATTAGAAAAGCTAAAAGAGGTACAAAGTGGCTATAGCAAACAGGGTGAAAATAAATGCAAAAGGTTTCTATAAATATATTAATAACCAAAGGAGAGCGAGGGATAAAATTGGACCCTGAGAGAATCAGAGCGGACAACTGTGTGTGGAGCCAAATGAGATGGGGGAGATCTTGAACAAGTTATTTTCTTGGTATTCACAAAGGAGAAGGATATTGGGTAAGGGTAAAGGAAGCAAAGAGGCTAATGATGGAAACTGCAGTGATTAAGAATGAGGATGTACTGGAGCTTTTGAAGCATATTAAGATGGATAAGTCTCCAGGTACCAACAGGTTTTTCCCCAGGACCTTGAGAGGTTAGTAAGGAAATAGCAGCAGCACTGACAGTGATATTTCAGATGTCATTAGAGATGCATATAGTGCTGGAGGATTGGCGTATTACTAATATGGTTTCTTTGTTTAAAAAGGGTTTGATGAGCAAACATAGCAATTATTGGCCTGTAAGTTTGACATCTATGGTAGGCAAGTTAATGGAAAGTTAAGTTCTTAGAGATAATATATGTAAGTATCTGGAAAGACAGGGTCTGATCAGAAACATTCCACATGGGTTTGTGTGTGGAAGGTCATGTTTGACCAATCTTGTTGAATTTTTTGAAGAGGTGACTAGGAAGGTTGATGAGGGGAAAGCAGTGTCTATATTGACTTCAGTAAGGTTCCGCATGGAAAGTTAGTTAGGAAGGTTCAGGCACTAGGTATTAAATTTGAGATAGTCAAATGGATTCAACAGTGCCCGGAAGGGAGATGCCAGAGAGTTGTAATGGATAACTGTTTGTCAGGCTGGAGGCCAGTATCAAACAGTGTCCCTCAGGGATCTGTATTGGGTCCCTTGCTGTTTTTCATTTACATTAATGATCTGGATGATAGAGTGGTAAATAGTAAATATGCAGATGATACTAAAATAGGTGGAATTGTGGATAATGAAAAAGGTTTTCAAAGATTGCAAAAGGATTTGGACGACTTAGAAGAGTGGGCTGAAAGATGGCAGATGGAGTTTAATGCTGATACGTCTGGTGCTTCATTTTGGAAGGAATAATCAAAACAGGACATGTGTAGTAAATAGGAGGGCATTGAAGAAAGCCCTAGGAATCGTTCCCTGAAGGTGAAATCTCATGTGGATAGGGTGGTGAAGAAAGCTTTTGATATGCTGGCCTTTACAAATCAAAGCATGGAATACAGGAAATGGAAAGTGATGCTGAGACTGTTCAAGGCATTGGTGAGGCCAAAGTTGGAATACTGTGTGCAGTTCTGGTCACTGAATTATAGGAAGGATATCAACAAGGTAGAGAGAGTGCAGAGAAGATTTATGAAAATGTTACCTGGGTTTCAGAATCTAGATAACAAAGAAGGATTAAACAGAATAGGTCTTTATTCCTTGGAGCATAGAAGGTTGAGGGGGGATTTGATAGGGGTATTTAGATAGAGTTGTTGTGGATTGGCTTTTTCACTTGAGAGTAGGAGAGATTGAAACAAGAGCTCATGAGTTAAGAGTTAGGGGGAAAAAGTTTAGAAGTAATATGAGGGGGAACTTCACTCAGAGAGTGGTGGCTGAGTGGAATGACCTTCCAGGAGAATTAGTGGCAGCAGGGTCCATTTTGTCATTTAAGGAAAAATTGGATAGGTATATGGATGGGAGGGGAATGGAAGGTTATGAGCAAGGTGCAGGTAGGTGGGCAAGAGGAGAGAACTTGGTTAGGTGCAGACTAGAAAGGCTGAGATGGCCTGTTTCCATGCTGTCATTGTTATATGGTTATAAAACTAACATGATGCCAAGGCTACGATATCTTTTTCAATCCTTGCTCATGACATTGACCTCGAGTTTCTTTAAGACACTCAGCAGATGTGTTAGAGAGTTTCTTTGGCAGGTAAGGTGAAGAATTTGACTTGGGATTATAGTCTGGGAGGAATGAGATTCTCAAACTTCAAAAAATATTATTGGTAGCCCAGTTCAGGTTTATCGCCTCACTCTTTGAGGAGTAGCTATAAGACTGAGATAAGGAGGAGCGATATACCCTCTTGAGCACAAATTGGTCTTCACAAGGTAGGGGAGAAGATAACAGGAGAGATTATACATATAAATGGAAAACTAAATTAATAGCAGAAAAAACAGACAACCCCATATTAAAACATATAGTTCAAACATTGCAAAGGATAAACCACATTATTGGTTTAAAAGTAGGGTTGTCCTCCAATAACCTTTGACCATGGATAACAAGATTCTGGACACCTGGTACCAGAAAGGGACAGGCATATCGAGGACTGTTATGAGAGGGGGCAGCTCATGTTCATTCGAGCAATTAAAAAATAAATTTGATCTGTCAAATAGGTCCTTCTTTTGCTATCTTCAATTAAGATCTTTTTTTGAGGAGCAGTTTAGGCCCATCTACGGCAGTGCTGATGTGTAGTGGCATGGGGGCTCTAATTCAAAAGGGGATCACACATAGATTAATTTCTGCTATGTATCTCCTTTTCCAAAATGAGGGCCTGAAACTGGGCCTTCATAAATCAAGGCAGAGATGAGAGTCAGATTTGGGAACAGCAATCCAGGAGCGGTTGTGTTGGGAAGCTTGACAGCAGTCATTATTGCTAGATATAGGCTGGTGCAATCTAATTTCCTGCACCAGCTATGCCTCACACCACAAAAATTACATAAGGTAAAGTCAGAGATTTAAGAATTGTGCTTTAGACGTGGCATGGATACAGGAACATTGTACGTTCAACCTGGCTATGCACTAATGCGAGACCCTTTTGCGTAGACATTCTGAAGAAGATTACAGAGGTGGAATATCCACAGGACCCAGTGTTCTTCCTGTTGGAAGATATTATGGACGTGAGTCTGAGACTGTTCAAATACCAAATTCAATTTTTAAAAGTAGCTTTGGTGGTGGCCAGGAAATGTATAGCAGGTACATGGAAATCTGACTCCCAGCTGAGCACCGCATGATGGAACACGGAGATGCTGAGCTGTATTCCCCTGGAAAAAATCATCCATAATCATTGAGGAGTGGCAACCATATTTGCGGTACATTGGAACGAGGGTGTGATTAACCTTCCCAATGCCTTTGTTTAAAAGGAACAGTGGACAGTCGGCTCACTCCAGTCCCAGAATGCCAAGCTTGAGGAAATAACTTTGAGGCCTAGTTGGCACCCCCGCCACCCCCCAAATCTTTTTTTCTTTTTTATTTTGTTGTTTTAATGTATTTGTATTGTTATTCTCAGTAATTAATGTATTTTTGTTTTTGTTAATTTGGGGTGGGAGGGAGGATGGGGGGTGGGGGAGGGAAAGTGGGGAAAGAAGATGATACAAAGTGCTCTATAAAAGGTGAAGATTGATCTCCTATATTGTTCATAAAGCACGAGTCTGTAAAAATCAAAAATCAAAGTTTCATCTGCCGAATGTTTGCAGCTTCTGCTGTCTTTGCTCCAGTTGATGGTCACTGCAAGTTGGGCAAAGAGGCAAGGGGTTTCTGAGCCTGCAATTGTCACAGGAAAAACATTGAATTACAGTAAAACATTGAATTACATGGACAGATTTCAGAATATTGATTCAAACATTGCATGGGATAAAATTGGAGTCTCTTGCAGTGTTTAGATGACTTAACTTTTTGAATGGTTTGCAAAATTCTCCCGATTACTTCTTATTTCAGCAATATCCTTTCTTGGCAATAATTTTTGTGCACTGTATCTCTCTTAGACATGTTCGGATAATTCAGCCTTTTCTCAGAGTGCTGGCCCACTGACATGTTTTAATAACCACATTAGCAAGCTACACACAAGCACTTTGATGAAGGGCTCAAGCTCGAAATGTTGGTCATGTATCTTTGTCTTACTACATAAAGGGCACTGACCTGCTGAGCTTCTACAGCATTTTGTGTTTTTAGTACTACCAGCACTTTGATAATTAATCAGGCCAGCAGGTCGGTGACAATTAATGTGCTGTTTTTTTGTATTTTATAAGAATACTCTGATATGTGATTATTTTCAGACTAATTGTAGACTGTATCCTGAACAGATGTTGCAATAACATAAGAACATGAGAAAACAAAAGTAGCAGTAGGCCATCTGGCCTGTCAGGCCTACGCCACCATTCAATAAGATCACGGCAATGAACTCAGCTCTACTTATCTGCTTGATCCCAGTAACCATTAGTTCCATTGTTCTTCAAAAATCTCCTTGTGTCTGTGGTGATATGTTTCCTCCATTGTATATAGTTATTGTTGACTACTGTATATATGGAGCTGGCCCGCCCACTAATGACTCATATCCAATGAGTTCCCCCGTGGTCCTGAGCCATAAAGGCCGAGCCACCTCTCCCTTCCCTCCACCTATACCTGGATCCGGGCCAGCAAGGTTCTTCTGTATATTAAAGCCTATCGTTCCCTCAGTCTAGTCTCTGTGGTTACTGGTAGTGCCTATCAGTGTCTTACATACATTTTATGAGGCAGCCTCCACTACTTCAGTGAGCAAAGAATTTTAAAGATTCACTACCCTCTGGGAGAAGCAGTTCCTCCTTATCTCTGTCTTACAGCTACTCCTCTAAATCTTAAGGCTATATCCCCTAATTCCAGTCTCACCTGCCAGTGGAAACAATTTCCCTATTATATATATTCCTTTATCTATATCTTTCATAATTTTATATCTCTACAAGATTTCTCCTCATCCTTGTAAACTCTAATGAGTATAGTCTCAGGCTATTCAAACTCTTCTCACAATAAATCCCCTTCATTTCCAGAATCTACCTGGTGAACCACCTTCAAAACCAGTATATTCCTTCTCAAATAAGAAGACCAGAACTGCATGCAGGACTCCAAGTGCAGCCTCACCAGTATCCTATACAATTCCAACAGAACATTCTTGCACTTAAATTTAATCCTCTAGCCAACAAGCCATAGAACCATAAAACATTACACCACAGAAAAAAGGCCTTCTAGTCTGTACCTGTAATGCTCATCAAAAGAACCAAAGACTTGTTGATCCAAACCAAGGCTTTTATTAACTAAAAGACTGGAGCATATCACAAGTTGGTTGACCAGTCCAGAATGACCTGGTCCGGCTAGGAGCAATCCTTTAAGACCTGCCAGTAGGTGTGGCTACACTCTCAGCCAATCACAGTCATCCTACACTACCATCTGTACATATGTACATTGACACATTGGTGATAGAATCTGTCCTATCACAGTGACAAACTATTATTCTGCCTCACCCACTGGCCTGCATGCAGTCCATAGCCCTCGTGCCCCTCCCATCCATGTACCTGTCCAAAATCTCCTTAAATGTAAAAATTGAGCCCACATTCATCACTTCAACTGGCAGCTTGTTCCACACTCTCGCTACTCTCTGTGTGAAGAAGTTTCCCCTAAAGTTCCCCCCAAACTTTTCCCCTTTCATCCTTAACTCATGTTCTCTGGTTTGAATCTCACCCAACCTCAGTGGACAAAGCCAACTCTATCTGTACCCCTCGAAATTTTGTATACCTTTGTCAAATTCCCCTCATCTACACTCCAGGGATTAAAGTCCTAACCTGTTTAACCTGTAACTCAGTTCCTTATGTCCAGGCAACATCCTAGTAAATTTTCTCTGCACTCTTTCAATCTTATTGATATCTTTCCTGTAGTTAGGTGACCAAAACTGCACACAATATTCCAAATTTGGCCTCACCAATGTTTTATACAACTTTACCATAATATTCCAACTCCTGTATTCAATATTATGATTTAAGAAAGCCAATATGTCAAAAGCTCTCTTTACAACCCTATCTATCTGTAACACCACTTTTAGGGAACTATGTATCTGTATTTCCAGATCCCTCTGTTTCACCACACTCCTCAGTGGCCTACCATTTACTGTGTGTTAATGATGTGTTGATAATATTTGAAGTTAACATAGAATTATCTATCTTAGGTTATGTTGTGGTTTTGGTTACAGGGGTACACACACCACAGCACATTTGACAAACATTATGACACTAAGAGAGAACAAGAACAAGAGCAGATTTGATGGGCCATTCCTTTACCTTATCTTGTGAAGATGTTCGTTTGCAAATGCTAAGTATAGCAGACAAGCCAATAATGGAATTAAAATGGATCACCATGAATGTCAGGACGATGTGTACTTTAAGGGAACAGTATTGGATACATTCAGCCTTGTGCTGGCAGCGCTGCAAACCCCAGATCCATTTGAGTGACAGGTGCCAGACTTTGAAAAATCAGATGTTGGAACAGGGAGAAGTTTTGCAAAACAGACTGAAGCTGTGTGATGTCAGGTCAATTGGGAAGAGGTGCAGGAGAAAGAAGACTGTGGACATTGGTTTGAGAGAACAGGTAGAGCACACAGAGTACAGGGAGCTGAATAATAACTGACCTTTGTGAAGGGCAGGGTGAAAGCAACAATCTCTGAGAAGGCAGATCTGCTATTCTATCATTAAAAAGATAAATTCTATAACACTAAGAAGCTAGGGCAAAACATGGAGAATGCTTTCTAGAAAACGACTCATCAAAAGACGTGAGTTTGTGAGAAAGCTAATGCTCCGTACTTGCTCTATAAAAACTTCTGGAACCTAATTTAAAGAAAAGATCCTGCTGTTCAACAAGAGATTTAATATAGGACTTTAAAATTGACGTTTCCAGAAACAAATGCTTGTAATGGTGTGGACTTTGAAACCACACACACACACACACGCACACACACACACACATATTTTACACTTGCGTAGAGTTGGGGTTAATTTAGCGTTCAGTTTAGAGTTATTGAGAGATGTTATGTGAGGAATAGTTCAATTAAAAGACTTTTTTTTCCAATTTATCATTGTTTGGTGATTTTTCCATTGTTATTCCTGTGTTAGAGCTAGGGCTTGCTAGTTCATAATACATGTATGTCCTACCTTGGTTTGTCCCTCCAAAATGTAACACCTCACACTTGTGTGACAGATTATGTTGTATTTTATATTGTATTATAGATATATTTTAAAGGATATAAATTGTGGCAGGTCACAAACAAACACTTCACAACACAAATCTCATTTAAAATGCCAGAGCTCTGCTCAAGCCAGACAGTCCAGGCTCCAGGTGCCATTGCAAAAACTTTGAAGAATGCCTATAAGGATTTCACAAGTAGGTATTAATTTGACATGCTGTGGAGTAATGGATTATTGTTTTAGAAAGCAACAAATGAATGGACTCAGAAGATTGGGTCCGGTGCTGCAGTTTGTCTGAGTGCAGTTTGCTGTTCTAAGAAGATCATGTGGTTTTCTCTGAGAGAGAAGCTGCTTTCAGGTTCAATGGCAGATTCTTGTAGCAGGATATTATACCTACAGGAGAAGGGTTAGGTAGGTAATCTTCTTGGCCAGGTTCTCCACTTTCAGGTGGCCACCTGACAGCCGCATAGGAGTACAGCAGGCTGCTTTGCAGTCTGGTATTGCGGCTTTACTGGTATTGTGGCTTTACTTTAAAGTGGCTAGAGAAAGAAAGAGAATTCAGTTCTACAGTTCAGCAGCAGTAGCTGGGACTGGAATATGACAAGCTGGCAAGCTTGTGGAAAAATCCATTGTGAAGATAGGTTGTGAGTTCTTATTTCAACCTATTCAAAACTCTTGAGCTCTTGTGGTCCATACAAGAGGAGAGGACTGTCTGTATAATGTTTCACTTGAAATAAGGGAAACAAAAAGGAACTCTGTGATAACCTGAAAAAAATAAGTTATCATCTGCAAAATCCTGATGGGGCAAGTTTCTTTGGAAAGACACTGAACTGGCTGGTCGGAAGGAATCAGTTTGTGTCCAACGAGCAACAAATCTCTCTCTGAAAACTGACAAGAACCTTTCTGAGCGGTAACCATTTACCTTTCAAGCACCAAAGCCTGGTGAAGATTCATAAATGTTAAATTCTTGGAGGAGTGAGAAGTGGGATTGGACTGTGAATCCAAGAACTTTTCTGAACACATACATTAAATACACGTGTGCTTAGAATTAGAAGGGGGTTAAGTTAGGTTAATAGTAATAAGTTATAGTTTGATCCTGTTTTCATGTTTAAAGATAATTAAAAGCAACTTTTGTTTAACTAACCATTTGTCTTGGCGGATTTCTACTGCTGCTGGGTTTTGGGGTCTTCTAGGCCCATAACACTTGTCTGCATTAAAATCCATCTGCCATTTTTCATCCCATTTTTCCGGCTGTTCCAGATCCCTCTGCAAGCTTAGAAAGCCTTTCTTGCTGTCAACAATGCCTTCAATCATTGTGTCATCTGGAAACTTGCTGATCCAATTTACCACATTATCATCTAGATCACACATGTCAAACTCTGGCCCGCGGGCCAAATTTGGCCCGCGATATAATTATATTTGGCCCGCAAGATCATTTCAAAAATGTATTAGAGGTGGCCCGCTGGCCGCCGCGCCAGCATAGCGCGTGCACAGTAATACAACAAATCCCAGAATGCATTGGCGTCAGCCTGCTAATCGCCCCCACCTCCTCTGTTTACGTTACAGGGTCTTACCGTGGACTCTGGTTTTGGGGCCTGGCCGGTGTCAGGGGAAGGCAAGACCGCTTCCCAGTGCCCGGAACCGGAGGCCTCGGGCCTGACCTCGCCAGGACCGTTGCCCACTCCCCCTCCCTGCCGCAGGCCGACCCGCGACTCACGGTGACGGGGCCGCTGATCCGCCGAGATGCCGGCCTGCAGCGACAGCCGATGCCCCCGCACTGTCGTTGTCCAACCCAATCGCCCGCAAACCCTGCCCTCCCGCACACAGGCCTGAGTAAGGATTATGAACTTTAATCTCAGGATAAAACGATCTTCCAATAGTTTCATGTCACAGTGATAAATATATTCCTGGTTAAAAATGGTCCTGCACCTGGATACAAGCTCATTAGGCATAAAACTTGAAAAGTGTGTAAATCAAAGGATATCTGTACCAATGGAAAAAGGGCATGGCAAATAACCCTGCTAGAGTTCATGCCCACAATCAGTCACCCATTTGATTGTTTCAGGAATCATGTTATTCTCCCACATTCTCAATAGCCCTCAGATTTTACTATTCGACAGCACACTAGCAACATTTGACAAATCCTCTATAGAGAAATATTATTTATTGAATATTTTATTTTTCATTTGTTAATGCTTCTGGAAAGAGTTTATCTAAAACTATTATTAAACATTTATTTTAATAAGAAAAAGTTTAACATTACATATGTTGAAAAAAGAGAAAACATGCAGATGTTGTTGAAAATTTTCAATAAATATTTAGTTCGGCCCTCGACTTAGTCCAAGTTTTTAATTTTGGCCCTCCGTGAATTTGAGTTTGACACCCCTGATCTAGATCATTGATAGAGATGACAAGAACAATGGTCCCACCACCGATCCCTGAGGCACACCATTAGTTACATGCTTCCCGTCTGAGAAGTAATCATCCACTACCACTGTCTGGCTTCTCCCATATGTCGAATCCAGTTTACGAGCATCTGAACTTTCCTGTCTAATCTCCCATGTGGAACCTTGTCAAAGGCCCTATTAAAGTTCATGTAGACAACATCCACAGCCTTTCATTCATCAACTTTCCTGGTAAACTCATTGTAAAACTCTATAATTTTCCATTTTCCTTCTTGATTTCCTCCTTCTCCTGCAAACTAACTTTTTATGATTCATACACAAGCACTCCCAAATCTCTCTTCACAACACTATGTTGATATTTTTCATCATTTAAATAATAATCTGATTGAATATTTCTCTTTCCAAAGTCGATGAACTCACAATGACCAATTACCAGTGTAGTCCTCCATCTGTCAGAGCTTCGTCAATTTGTTTATCCTGTCTATATCTCTCTGAAGACTCTGCTTCTGTGCAATTTGCAATTTATATCAGTTGATGGAAAAGAATCCAAGCAAATACACAAGTTACTCTTTCAGCAGAGAATGGAATATTGCCACAAGTTGTACTTGCAGAAAAAAAGATATAAATGCAATCAAATAGAAGCGAGCTTTCCCTGAATTTCCTGTTAGATTTATGGTTGAATGGGTTATCTGTGGCCCCAAGTACTGAGCAGAAACTCAGCAGAAACTCCTACATATCTCCTCAATAAAATTGCTGCAATAGTTTTGAAAATCTTCTGTTTTTATTATAATTTTGAAACACATATCCTTCCATTCTGGTACTTCAGCTGAAAGTAATTACTTTGTCTATATTGAGTTACAGAAAGCTGCAATTCCAAAACAAGCCCCTCTGACCACCACATCCATATTGTCCATCAACCACCCATTCACAAATATCCCACCAGAATGCCACGTCCTCAGCTGTTCCTCCATTCTCATCAACCCTCCACAGGTTCTACCTCTCAGCTGCACGACAGGAACAATCCTTAGTGGCCAATTAAATTTTCAACCAGTATGCATTTGAGATGTTGGAGGAAACTTGAGGATCCATGGCAAATCCCAATGATCACAGGCGCACATGCAAACTCCACAGAGGCAACCCTCAAGGGTTGAACCCAGGTCCGTATTGCTGTGAAGCAGTGGCGCTATCTGGTGTGCTACTTTCCAAAGAACTTAAAGGGCTGCTTATGAGGAGACTGTGAACAGGGGTGGCCATTTGAACAAATGGGAATGAGCTTGCGTGATTGCAGAGTGAGTTGCATTCATTGTTAAATTTAGAGAGATACATAGTAGAAGATACAATCACGGTCAAAAGAAAATCAGTAAAGTCATTTTAATTCATTGAATTTTGTAATATGTTTGGCACATAATTTTAAGTTTCTTGTAATACTTTACAATATATTATTTGTAGTGAATGTATTCATCTTAGTTCACTTATATTGTTTAATCAATTTTAACAAGCTTCTAAAGGAATTCTAGGTTATGCTGTTCAATAAAGATTGGCTTGTTTAATACCAGATGGCTGAGTTCCAACCAAATCAAAGAACAGATGAAAAAGTATATATAAGCCCACAGCTGTGAAATACCTCAGAGTGGAAGTAGATTGGAAAGACTGGAGGTTCACTGAATTTTCTTTTCTTTCCTTTATTATTTTCTGTCTCTTTAGTTGTTTTGTTTTCTTTTGATGTTGCGGGAGGGAGGGGAATTACAAGTAAACTGATATTGTACTTGAATCTCAGAAGCGATTTATGCTAAAATAATGTGTAGAATGTTAAAAATGACTGTTTTCAAAAGTGACACCATGCTTGTTTGAAAAACAAAAATAAAATTTAAAAAAAGCAACTAATTCCGACTAAATCACTGTCACCCTTGTTTCATTTGATAACACCTGTGTCTAAGGAAGAAGGTTAAGGTTTTAAGACCTAGTCCAGAGGTTTGAGAAGAAAACTTTAGACACAGCAGTGTCATCAAGTCATGCAGAATGGAAGATGCCCTTCAGCCCAACTTCTCCATGCTAGTCTGGTCTAGTTCCTTTTGCTTGCATGTCGATAATATCCTTCTATGCTCTTCTTAATCATAAATCTGTCCAAATGTTGTATGAACATCAGAACTGTGCCCATTTCTCCCATTCCCTCTGGTAACTCGTTCCAGAAACAGACAACGCTCTGAATGACAAGGTTGCCCCTCAGTTCCCTTTTCACTTTAAATCCATGTTCTTAATTCTAGAATCATCCAATCTGGGGGAAAAGACTGTGAGCATTCATTTATCCATGCTCCTTTTAATTTTTATAAACATCGGTAAGATCTCAGTTCAACCTCTTATGTTCTAGACCCAGCCTACTACTGAAGCCCTCTAGTCCCAGCAACATCCAGTGAATCTGCACTGCATCCCTTCCAATAACTAAACAACCAGAACTGCACAAAGGACTCTAAGTGTGAATTCCCCAATGCTATGTATAGCTGAATTATGCCTTCCAAAATTTTGTACTTATTGACCTGCCTGATACAGAAACATAGAAGATAGGAGCAGGAGTAGGTCATTCGACCCTTTGAGCCTGCTCCGCCATTCAACGAGATCATGGCTGATCTTAAAGTTCAGTAACCCGTTCCCGCCTTCTCTCCATAATCTTTAATACCCTTATACTGAAGAAATATATCTAATTCCCTCTTAAATATATTTAATGAACCTGCCTCTACTGCCCTCTGTGGCAATGAATTCCACAGATTCACCACCCTCTGGGTAAAAAAATTCCTCCTCATCTCGGTCCTAAATAGTTTGCCTATTACCCTCAAACCATGGCCCCGGGTTCTGGATTTTCCCATGATTGGAAACATCCCATCTGCATCCATTCTGTCCAGTCCTGCCAGAATTTTATATGTCTCTATGAGATCCCCTCTCAATCTTCTAAACTCCAGTGAGTACAATCCCAATTTGCGCAATCTTTCCTCTTAAGTCATTCCTGCCATTCCAGGGATCAGCCTGGTGAATCGCCTCTGCACTCCCTCCATTGCAAGAGCATCCTTCCTTAGATAAGGTGACCAAAAGTGCACACAATACTCCAGGTGGGGTCTCACCAAGGCCCTGTACAGCTGCAGTAAGGTATCCTTGTTCCTATACTCAAACCCTCTTGATAGGAAGGCCAACATACCATTTGCCTTTTTAACCGCCTGCTGTACCTGCATGCTCGCCTTCAGAGACTGGTGTACAAGTACCCCTAGGTCTCTCTGCACTTCCCCATCTCTTAATCTATTGCCATTCAAATAGTAATCTGCCCTCCGGTTTGTATTACCAAAGTGGATAACCTCACATTTATCCACATTGTAGTGCATTTGCCATGTATCTGCCCAGTCCCTCAATTTATCCAAATCACACTGGAGCTTCCTGACCCCCTCTTCTGTGCACACCCCTCCTAGCTTAGTGTCATCTGCAAATTTGGAGATATTACATCCAATCCCCTCATCCAGATCATTAATATAAATTGTGAACAGCTGGGGTCCCAGTACAGATCCCTGTGGCACCCCACTGGTCATCGCCTGCCACTCAGAAAACAAGCCATTTATCCCAACTCTCTGTCTTCTACCTGCCAGCCAGTTCTCAACCACATCAATACTTTGCTCCCAATCCCATGAGCCTTGATTTTGTAAGCCAGTCGTTTATGCGGGACCTTATCGAAGGCCTTTTGCAAGTCCAGGTACACCACATCCACTGGCTCTCCCCCATCTATTTTACCTGTCACCATCTCAAAGAATTCCAATAGATTTGTCAAGCACGATTTACCTTTTGTAAATCCATGTTGACTCTGTCCGATCCCTTCTCTGCTAGTCATATGCTCCGCTATTACATCCTTAATAATGGATTCCATCATTTTGCCCACTACTGATGTAAGGCTCACCGGCCTAAAATTCCCCACTTTTTCTCTACCCCCCTTTTTAAATAGTGGGGTAACATTAGCTACCCTCTAATCCATGGGTACTGATCCTGAGTCTATCGAGTTCTGGAAAATAATTCTTAAAGCATCTGCTATCTGAATGGCCACTTCCTTAAGTACCCTAGGATGTAGATTATCAGGCCCTTGGGATTTATCTGCCTTCAATCCCATCAATTTCCCCAAGACCATGTCCTTAGAGATACTGATTTCTTTCAGTTCCTCCCTTGCATTAGTCTCTATGTTTCCCAACATCCTTGGGAGGTTATTTGTATCCTCTCTTGTAAAAACAGAACTAAAGTAAGAATTTAATTGGTCTGCCATTTCCTTATTCCCCATTATATATTCCCCTGATTCTGACTGCAAAGGACCTACTCTGGATTTCACCAATCTTTTCCTCTTGACATATTTATAAAAGCTTTTGCAGTCGGTTTTTATATTTGCCGCAAGCTTACTTTCATAATTTATTTTTGCTCTCTTGATTAATCCCTTTGTCCTCCTTTGGTGCATTTTGAACTGCTCCCAGTCTTCGGTTGTAGTACTTTTTTTGGCCAATTGATATGCTCTCTCTTTGGACCTAATGCTGTCTCTAATTTCCCTTGTTATCCACGGTTGAGTCACCTTTTTTGGTTTATTTTTATGCCAAACCGGTATAAACGATTTTTGCAATTTCTCCATTAGATCTGTGAATGCTTTCCATTGTCTATCCACAGTCAACTCCCCCATAAACACCACCCAATCAATCTTACTCAACTCCCGTCTCATACCATCATAATTCCCTTTATTTAAATTCAGGACCTTAGTCTCGGTTTTAATTTCATCACTCTCCATGTCGAGTGAGAATTCGATCATATTGTGATCGCTCCTACCCAAAGGGCCTCGTACAACAAGATTGTTGATTAGCCCCTTATCATTGCATAATACCCAATCTAAAATGGCCTGCTCCTGAGTTGGTTCCTCGACCTATTAGTCTAGATAACCGTCCCGTAAACATTCAAGGAATTCTTCCTCCTCAGTATTTTTACTAATTTGGCTAGTCCAATCTATATGCAAATTAAAGTCTCCCATGATGACAGCTGTTCCCTTATTGCATGCTTTTCTAATTTCTCTTTTAATGCCTTCCCTCACCTCTACACTACTATTTGGAGGCCTATATACCACCCCCACTAACGTTTTCCGCCCCTTGCTATTCCTCAGTTCTATCCATATAGATTCCACATCTTCCGAGTTGATATCATTTCTGTCAATTGTGTCGGTCCCTTCTCTCACCATCAATACTGGCCCACCCCCTTTTCTTTCTTGCCGATCCCTCCTAAATATCGTATACCCCGGGATGTTAAGTTCTCAGACTTGCCCACCCTGCAGCCATGTTTCTGTAATCCCAATCAAATCATTTTTTTTTATTTCAATTTCCACAGCTAATTCATCTACCTTGTTCCGAATGCTTCTTGCATTAAGATATAAAGCCTTCAGATTTACTTTTTTTACCCTCCTTGCTCTTTCTGATTTTTTACTTTCACTGCCTAACCTAACTTTTCCTGTTTTATCTTTTCTGTCCTTTGCCCTATCATACAGGTTTCTACCCCCCTGCCAAATTAGTTTAAACCGCACCCGACGGCTGTACCAAACCTAGCTGTCAATATATTGACCCCTTTTGGGTTTAGGTGTAACCCATCCTTCTTGTAGAGGTCATGCCTTCCCCAAAAGAGATCCCAATGATCCAAGAAGCCAAAACCCTGTCCTTTACACCAGCCCCTCAGCCACACATTCATTTTTCTTAACCTTCCATTTTTGTCCTCAGTTGCACTTGGCACAGGTAGCAAACCAGAAATCACCACCCTGGCTGTCCTATTTCTTAGTTTCTGTCCTAGCTCTCTGTAATCCTTTTTCAGTACTTCCTCCTTCTTTTTATCTATGTCATTGGTACCCACATGCACCAAGACATCAGGCTGTTCGCCTTCCCCTTTTAGAATACCCTGGACCCGATTTGAGATATCCTGCACCCTTTCACCAGGGAGGCAGCACACCATGCGGGCATACCTATCTGGCTCACAGAATCTCCTGTCTGTATTTCTGACAATGGAGTCCCCAATGACCACTGCATTCCTCTTTACCTTTTGGTCCACCATGCCAGGCTCAGTGCCAGCGACCTGGTCACTGCTGCCAACTTCTGTCAGGTCATCTCCCTCAACATCATCCAACAAAATATACCTGTTACTGAGAGGGATATTTACAGGTGCGCTCTCCATTTTCCTGGTATTTTTCTTCCCTCCCCTGACAGTTACCCACTTACCTGACACATCTGGTCTTGGGAGAACTATGTCCCTGAAAGTTGAATCTATCAACTCCTCACTCTCCCTTACCAGCCGTAGGTCCTCAAGTTGCAGCTCCAGTTCCCCAACTTGGTCCTTAAGGAACTGCATCTCGGTGCACCTGACGCAGATGTGGCTATTTGGGAGGGTGGGACTCACCCATGGTTCCCACATCTGACATCCAGTACAAAGCACTAACCCCATAGGCATGACTGAGCTAAAATAATGCCACTTACCTTTCTCCTCACCTACTTTTGCCTAAGCCTGTTGAGCCAAAGGCTGGAAGTCCCACTCCTTCAGTGCCCCACTCACTCAGTGCACCGGTCCTCGCTGGCCGCTCCCTCCCCTTTTACTCCTTTTACTGGCCCCTTGACCAATTAACCTTGACCAATTAACCTTTGACCAATTAACCCAGTCACTCTCTCCAAGCTCCTGCTCCTCTGACTCACAGCTCAAACTCCAGCTGCTGTCTCCTCAGACTCCCAGCCCGATTTGAGTAGGCCCAAGCCCCAGTAAGCCCTTGTATTTAACTGCTTACCTCCACGTCACTCTCTCTGAGCTTCTCCTCCTTCGACTCCCAGCTCGAATTTACATATAGATTGGACTATCCAAATTCGTAAGTCCAGCTATTTATTCTACTCACCCTCTGACGCTGTCTCTTGACTCCTCCTCCTCTCACACGACACCAGACACTGACTCACTGTGTCCTCCGACCCCGAGTCTGACATATACCTTCTTCACCACCTTGCCTGTATGAGTTGCCACTTTCAAGGAACTATGTGCCAGTACCCCTTGGTATCTCTGTTCTACAATACTCACTAAGGCCTTGTCATTCACCGTGAAAGTCTTGCCCTGGAATGACTTACTAAAATGCAACATCTCACGCTCTCAGAGTTGAATTCCATTTATCACTCATTGACCCATCTACCCAACTGAGCTAGATTCCTGTTGTAAAATTCCATGCTGACCACCACACTACTGCAAGTTTGTTAATCATGTAAACCACATTGCTATTGCAAACAACAGTGGACCCATACTGGCTAAGGCATCACACCACTGGTCACAGGCCTCCAATCAGAGAAGCATCCCTCCATTACTACTCTCTGACTCCTTCCACTAAGTCAAGGGATCCAAACTAACTAAACCAATCTGCCATGTGGGACCATCAAAAGGCCTTGCTCAAATCCATAAATATACATTCCTCTTGCCCTGTCCTCATCAATCTTCTTGCTCACTGTGGTGAAACCATTTGTGTATGTAAATACCTTGTCTGCTTGACCATACTCTCACTGGTCGGCTCGTGATTCCTCCTTTTTATTGCCTGTAAAGGCTGTCATACCACCCTGCCCCCAGTTCGAGTCCGGGTCAGTGTGAGCCAGCAACTCAAGAGATGCTGCCAATCTTCAGCTAATAAAACCTTTCAGTTCCTGTACTTCAGTCTTTTGGTTAATTGATCGTGCATCAATTTTATTAGCTAGATCTTTGCTTCCTTAGATCATGGACAAGTATCTGAAATTGAATCGCCTGGAAATTGACTCAAGAGAATGCAAAGCAGCTGACAAATTCTCTCTCTGGCATCGCTGCTTCGAAAGATTCCTTAAAGCCCCTCCAGATGCGATCCAGGATGACAAGGACAAGTTCCATCTACTGTTCTCATAAATCAAGCACTGGGTCTACTGGATGGTCTGGGACTGCCACACTTATAGATGGCACGGACATCTTAAAAGACCAGTAGAATCTACAGGTGAACGAGGTCTATGTAAGCCATGTACTCCACTCATGCAGGCAGCGAACTGGGAAGACATTCAACGACTTTGTCAGGGCCCTGTAGGAACTTGTCAGGAACTATACCTGCCAAACAGTGCAAAACAGCTTCCGCAACTACTGATGAGAGATGCCTGTGTAGTAGGCGCCCGCTCCGACTACGTGAGGCAAAGGCTACTTGAACAGAAACAACTGAGCCTACCTCAAACCATCGAGCTGGCGAATATCCTAGAAGTGGCCATCCACAACGCTGGATCATTCTCCAGCAAGCATGCGGCCTCCTTGTGGGGAACATGGGCACCGCCATCTTGAAAGGCAGGATCACAAACCCCCCCCCCCCTTCCTTTTCTGACCAGACTTCTGTCACCATTGGCGACTTCCCAATGTGTTATTTCTGTGGGCAGGGTAAGCATCCGAGGATACGCTGCCCTGTCAAGGATGACACTTGCACCAATTGCCGGAAAAAGGGACACTTTGCAAAGGTCTGTAAGTCAAAGCAAAGCCCCAAGCCCAGCAGCGCTGCATGCGAATGGGGTCTGCCATTTACGGGGAATGGGGATGCCCATCACAGGGGCTACAAAGACCACCGACCACTCTGATGTCACTTCTGTCTTCTCCTTCATCACTTCCAGTGATGATGTCACCTCTGCTTTCTCCTTCTCTTCCAGCGGGCAATGACGGGGCCGCATGTGAGCCATGTGGGCTGACGTCATGACTGCCATCTTGTCAGATGACCAGCAGACACTGGCATTGGTAACCCTGGATCCACGCCTACCACATCAACTCTCCAGGTAAATGGCCACCCCACCTCATGCCTATTTGACAGTGGAAGCACTGAGAACCATTCATACTAACACTCTACAGCAATTCTTCCTGGAAGTGCAGCCTGTAAAATTCAGCATATCCCTAGTCTCACAAACCAAATCAGCTAAAGTGTGCTGGAGCTACACAGTAACCCTGACAGGACAGTGCAAGGGCACAGTATACACTGACTTGACACTCCTTATACTGCCACAGCTCTGTGCACCCGCATCTTGGGCTTGGACTTTCAATGTAACTTAAAGACCATCAGGAATGACCCTATGTATCTGGCTGACATCTCCTGGGCCAGTACTACTGCGGAAATGTAAGGACCCATAAGTCCAACCCATTAGTCGAGCGGGTCCAGCTGCTCCACGCCAACCCAAAGAATGCCTACGTGGCATTCCTGAGGACACAGTATCCATCCGGGACCTGGCACATGAAGAAACATCTGGCAGCCAACAGTCAGGTACACCCCCTCCCCCCCCCGCATTCCACCTACTCCCACCTCACCTCATTGGCAAACCTGCTAACCGATACACATGTGCCCCCCCTCCCCCAACCTAGAGCCTAGAGAGATGAGATTTCTAAATTCTACAGTACCAGAAGAGTATGGTACTGTTGGAGATGTCATGTTTCCAATGAAACATTTAGCCAATACCTTGTTTACCTTCTAAAATAGAGAAAATGATCCTAATATCCAAATATTAATGTCTTCCCCTGAAACTATATTTCAGGAAGCTGATCATTGAGGTAGATTGAAGTAGGACAATTATAAGGATCTATAGGGGAGCTATGTGCTAAACTACAATTACAAAGTGGATGATGTTCTTCTGAATCTTCCCTATTGCAGTAAGTGCCTCTGTTGTTCTGTTCCATGGTCTACACACATAGAGCCTTAAACTTTGTGCCAAATAAGGGTTGACAATAGATGCTCAACGTTTTATTTAAAGTGTTAAGTAATTTTGTGTACATTTTCATGTACATTCTGGCCAGGAAGGAAGGGTGTATTGCCTCTCTTGGCCCTAAAATGTCCATCCAAATGTCCAGCAAATCATTCATTTCTTGTCAATAAGGTTCAGTGTGCCGGGAGCAAAGCGTGATGAAATAAGTAATCTATATTTATAAGAATATCTGACTTGAGAGGGGGGGTGGTAAATTATGATACAAGCCCATCTTTCCTCCTACACTCATGATATTTATTCAAACATTGCATCCTTCAGGTTGAAGGGAAATGACTTCAATTCTCAAATAAGTGACAGAAGTTATAGCTGCTTCGATACTTCTTCATGATGTCATTATTCTCAAAGTTCTTTAAAATATAGACATGTCAGATTATAGTTCCAAACTCAGACTGTTTGCAATGAGAAATTACAGCTGTGTGTGACGTGACTAGACTCAGAATCCAGAGACCTTGTCAGAAAATGTAGAGAAATATTTTCAAACATCACAAAGCAAACTGACAGAATTTAGGTAGAAGAATTTTCAGAAGTACAAAGTTACTATCAATTAGTGTACGTGAAGGTGTCGTCTTTTCATTGAATACTAATACGCTTTTGGGATGGAATGATATTTATCCATAGGTAATACCTGCTCTACATGATTGATATGCTGATATGTCAATCTGTTAATCTGTTAGATTTTAAGTCCTGTGAAACAGTGTACCATAACAGTTTTCAAAAAACTGTATGGCATGGTATATTGCAAGGATGATTGCAAGCAAGAACTTGATTGGAAAGTGGCATATTTTTAAAGGTGAGTTGGCAAGAGTCCAGGCACCACTTGTTCCTATTAACATGGAAGGCAAGGATGCAAATGTTTAAGCAACATTCATGGTTGAGGGATATAGAGGATCTGATGAGGAAAAAGGAGGAGGAGATTATGTCAGATTTAAGATAAAAAAGCAGGCCGGCACCTGAATAAAAAGGTGAATAAAATAAACAAGTCTCTTATCTGTTAAAAACTGTGTTCCTCCCCCTGGACTTCCTCCCTTCTTTCCCCCCCACCCCCACCTTTGGAGAGGTGACAAAGAGGATTGATGGAGAAGGGGAGTGGACATGGTATATATGGAGTTTAGCAAAGCTTGTTACAAGGTCTCACGTGGTAGGTTAGTCTGGAAATTTAGATCACTGGGGATGCAAGGAGGCCTGGCCCATTGGATTCAAAACCAGCTAAGTGGAAGGAGTCAAGGTCGTAGTGGAAGGATATTTTTCTGAATGGAATGCTGTGTCCAGGATGTGCTGCATGAGTTGGTACAAAGTTCACTGCTCTTTGTCATTCATATTAAAGATTTGGATGGCAATGTAGTTAATGATCAGAAAATATGAAGACAACATCAAAATCGGTGGGGATAGATCGGTGGGGATAGCAGACCCAACAGGATCTAGATCAGTTGGGAAGGTGAGCCAAAGAATTCCACTGCAGATGCTGCTCGATCTCCAGAGTTTTTCCAGCTGAACGTGTTTCACTTTTTATTCAAATAGTCCAACTTTCTCGATATCTTTGCAATATTTTTATTTTCAAACATTTATCCAATTCCCTTGTTCTTTCATTATTCTTTCACATGGTGCAATCTAGCTGGTAAAAAGGCACGGTATAAAATAACTTACTTTATCTTGCTTCTGGCAATTTGCGTTGCTCCCTTAAAAGCATTTGCTGTTGGTTCCGGGAACTTTGGAAGATGTTTCAGCAGGTATCCAGTGAATTGAGAAGCTCTTCAGTCAAATCTCCTGATGTCAGTTAAGCAATAGAAATGCACATTCCTTGAACTGTACACTCTTAGGTAGTTGATCAGAAATCAGACAGAGAAGTACCACACTAGGATAAGAAGGACAAATAGAGAGAGCTTTGGGTGCATGTTTGACAACAGAAAACAGACCAATTCCCCACTGATCATTATTTCTCCAAGAAATAGTCACTCGATCAATCTTACCCTACACTCATTGTATCTACCCATTATCTTTATGTACTTCATAAACCAATGAATTATGCTAAATAGTTATTATACAATTGGACAGCAGATAACCAGACCCCTTCATCCTTCCTTATTCATCCAACCTTGATTCCTATCTAAGCTGAAGCAAACAAGAGAGACTGCAGTCGCTAGAAAACTGGATCTACACACCAAATGCTGGATGAACTCAACAGACCAGACAGTGACCATAGTAGTCAATAGACAGTCAGTGTTTCGGGCAGAAAACTCTTCTTCAGGATTGACCAGAAAGAGGGCAGAGACCAGGAAAAACACAGTGAGGTTTCCGTCCTCTTTCTTGCCAGTCCCGATAAAGGGTTTTCTCCCCAAAGTTTTGACTGTCTATTGCTTTCCTTGGATGCTGCCTGACCCACTGAATTCCTCCAACATTTTGTGTGTTGTTTACCTAAGCTAATCCCTTAGTTCACATTGGATAGGTATCCCTCAATGCCTGTCCTATCTAAGTACCTTTCCACTTACCTTTTAGAAGCATAGAAAACTTACAGCACAGTACAGGCCCATTGGTCAAAAAGGTTGTGCCAAAACATCCCTACCTTAGAAATTACTAGGTTTTCTCATAGCCCTCTATTTTTCTAAGCTCCATGCACCTATCCAAAAGTCTCTTAAAAGACCCTATCGTATCTGCCTCCAATTCCATTGCCAGAAGCCCATTTCACGCACTCACCACTCTCTGCGTAAAAAAAACTTACCCCTGACATCTCCTCTGTATTTACTTGCCAGCATCTGAAACCTGTGTCCTTGTGATAACCATTTCGGCCTTGGGAAAAAGCCTTTGGCTATCCATGTGATCAATGCCTCTCATCATCTTATACACCTCTATCAGGTTACCTCTCATCCTCTGCCAGTCCAAAGAAGAAAAGGCCCAGTTCACTCAGCCTGTTTTCATAAAGCATGCTCTCTAATCTAGGCAACATCCTTATAAATCTCCTCTGTACCCTTCTATGGTTTTTACATCCTGAGCATAGTGCTCCAAATGGGGTCCGACCAGGGTCCTATATAGCTGCAACATTACCTCTCAGTCCCTAAATTCAATTTCACAATTAATGAAGGCCAATATACCGTATGCCTTTCTAGCCACAGAATCAACCTGTTCAGCTGCTTTGAGTGTCCTTTGGACTTAGACCCCAGGATCCCTCTGATCCTCCACACTGCCAATAGTCTTCTGCCATCATATTTAACCTACCAAAATGAACCACTTCACACTTCTCTGAGTTGAACTCCATCTGCCATTTCTCAGCCCAGTTTTGCATTCTTTCAATGTCCCGCTGTAATCTCTGACAGCTTTCTACACTATCCACAACACCCCCAACCTTGGTGTCATCAGCAAACTTACTAGCCCATCCCTCCACTTCCTCAACCAGGTCATTTATAAAAATCACAAAGTTTAAGGGTCCCAGAACAGATCCCTGAAGCTCACCACTGGTCACCGACCTCCATGCTGAATGTGATGTCTTCTGAGGGCAAGCAAGCTCTGGATCCACAAAGCAATGTCCCTTTGAATCTCACGTCTCCTTACTTTCTCAATAAGCCTTGCATTGGGTACGTTATCAAATGTCTTGCTGAAATCCATATACACTACATCTACTACTCTTCCTTCAATGCATTTAGTCACATCCTCAAAAAATTCAATATCTCTTCATGAAAGTAGAGATTTTACTGGGATCCTTAGGAATGATAATGAATAGGTTTCCTTATATGCAGATGATCTTTTGCTTTTTGTTCATAATCCAGAGATTTATTTTCCAAGCATATTGGCTTTTCTTTTTCATATTAGTCAATTTTCTAAATAAAAGTTGAATCTGCATAAAAGTGAACTCTTTTACCTTTAAATGGTGTTATATCAAGTTATTCTAATTTTCTTTTTAAGATTGTGTAAAATCAATTTATTTATCTCGGCATTACAATTACTAAAAGCTAGAAACATCTTTTTAATGAAAATTATTGGACTCTATTTAATCAGGTTAAATTATTATTATCAAAATGGTTGCCTTATTGGTCGTATTAACTCTATTAAAATGAACATTTTACCAAAATTTTTGTTCCTCTTTTAATCCACACTAATTTTCATCCTTAAATTTTTTTATTCATTCGACTCACTTATATCTTCCTACATGTGGCAGGGAAAACACCCCCGCTTAATTAAAGCTCTTCTTCAAAAAGCTAAAAGGAATGGCTGACTGAGGTTTCTCAATTTTAGATTTTATTATTGGGCGGTCATTATTGGTATGTTAATTCTTTTGTTACATTTTGATAATTTGGTTGACTGCCCTTCATAGGTAGAAATGGAATTAAATTTTACAAAGAACACTTTATTGACAATTTTAGGGTCCTTTTTATCTTCCTCTTTCTATAGGTTAACTGACAATCTGATAATTAAACATAGTTTGAGAATATGGGCACAATTTAGAAGGTTTATTTGGATTTCAGAATTTTTACCTTGCTAGTCTTATTATATCTAATCACCTTTTTCTACCTTCATTGCAGGATACAACTTCTAATGAGTGGCACAGATTGGGCATTAAATGTTTCTTACTCAAAATAATTTTGCTTCTTATAAGCAATTGGTGGTAAAATTTAACTTACCAAACACAATTTTTTTGATATTTACATTAGATATTTTGTTCAGTCTTAGTTCCCTGACATTCCCAAATTCCCTAGGCTAATAGTCTTGATTTACTTTTTGATTTATAACTTTCTCATAAAGGTTTAATATCTCTTATTTTATAACAATTTGCTTGATTTAAGAATAGCCTCATAAGTTAGAATCAATAGAGACTGGGAACAGGATTTGAATCTTTCATTCTCTGATGAGGTTTGAGATTTCATTTATAATGTGATTAATACAACCTCCATTTATGCACGACATTGCTTATTGTAATTTAAAGTGGTCCATAGAGAACATATGTCGAAGGTTAAATGACCTTGTTCTTATTCTGATATAAATCCTCTATGTTACAAATGTAAAATTGCTGAGGCTTCATTATCCCCTTTCACACGTGCAAGTGGTCTCAGGAATTAACGGCCAATCAGCCTAAGAAGAGTCTAGTGTGGAATTAAAATCATCTCAAATCCAGTGTGAAATGATGTCATCTCATGCCAAGGATTGACAGCCTCCCCGGCATCTGCAGACGCCGGCGTTGCAATCAGGCAAGTGTAGAATGGAAAATTGCATTCTAGGACAGAGTGACCCAAGTTTTTGGGTGAGTGCAGGAATGTGAATGAAGAAAAGATTAAAATGAAGGTATAAACTTTGTTGTGAGAAAATCACAGTGGGAGAGAGAGATGAAATAAATATTGGCATAGCAGACAATTTTTAAACAGCGTAGGAAAGTTGGTAGCACTTTAGCACACCATTTTATAAAGACTCGGAAAAAGCAATGGAGGATCTGGCTTCCCAGAATGCTGTGCAGCAGAGAAACGCCCTCTATGAGTGCTTCATGCATGCAGATAGCCCTTTCTCTGCCGCACAGCAGATGACATTTTACTGACTTCAACTCAAAACTAAATTTTATATTTTACTTCATTGTCCAATTTTGATTAAATGGAAAGACAATTCTCCACCTACACAATGGTTAAATGACATTATGCCTTGTTAGTTTAGGAAAAATTAGATATGCCATTAAAGATTCAAATATTAATTTCCTAAAGACATGGGGGCCTTTTATGGACCATTACCACAATCTAAAGTTTTAGGCTTGTTATAAGCTTTGATGCTGTCCTGTCTATTTCTAGGTTGCCATCACTTGATGCCACGTTAGTTTTTTTTTCCAACCTTGTATAGTGGTAGGGGTTTTGAATGAACAGGTGTGGTTTTTTTCCTTGTAATTTGTATTTCAATATATAATAGTATTGTTTAATTTTTGTATTATTGCAAACCAATTTTTAAAAAAATATATTTTTTATATCAATCAGGCTCATCAGGCACGACCTCCCATTGACAAAGCCATACTGACTATGCCTACTGATATTACACCTCTCCAAATGTTCATAAATGCTGCCTCTCAGGATCTTCTCCATCAACTTACCAACCACTGAAGTAAGACTCACTGGTCTATAATTTCCCGGGCTATTTTTACTCCCTTTCTTGAGTAAAGGAATAATATCTGCAACCCTCCAATCCTCGTGTACCTCTCCCATCCACATGCAAAGATCATTACCAACGCTCCATCAATCTCTTCCTTCACTTTCTGTAGTAATCCAGTCCCAGGGACATCAAATATTTTTAAAAATATCCAACACTTCCTTCTTCTTAAACTCAACAAGCACATAAGCTTGTTCTACACTGATATCACATTGACCAAGGTCCCTCTCTCTGGTGAACACTGAAGGAAAGTATTCATTTAGGACCTCCCTATGTCCTCTTCCTCCAAGCATGTTGCCTCCTTTATTCTTAAGCGGCCTTACCTTCCCTCACATTGTTCTTCTGCTCTTCATGTATGCATAGACTGCCTTAGGGTTTTCCTTAATCCTACTTCTTGTGCCCACTTCAAATGCTGTATTTCCAAGGTTCATTTTATTGTCATTAAAATGCTAACATAATTTAACTTTTGTCTGCTATAAGGCAAACAAAGAGTCACCATGAGCTCAGCACCCCGAACAATCAGAGAAAGAGAAGCAAAAGAGAATTCCTTCAGAGTCAGTATGAGTCCATGGATTCACCTCCAGTGCTCCCACAGCCTCTTCCGCCACACAAACTCCTGTTTGATTCATTGGTAACCCAAGCTCTAGATCTAAATCACCAATATGATAAGGAAGCCTTCAGTTCTCAAAGTCCATCAGAGGCTCTTCTTACCCTCAGCACCCTCTTGAATCCTTGCTCTGATACTTCCAAGAGCAAATCTCCAGCAGCTCACAGCCCATGCAAGTCCTTCAACCATAAGTAACCCGCAAACTCTTTGGGTCCCTTAGCAAAAGAACCCCTCACTGATCTGCTGTCGTGATCACTGCCCTGTAGTGTCCTTCAACCACTGAGCCCCATGCTAGTTCACTGCCATGGTCATACTTGACAAGTGTGATAAGTCTCACAAAATGTTTTAATGTCTTTTCTTAAATTTAGCCAATAAAACTGTTTTGTAATTTTATAACTAGTTTCCTTTACCCCAAGGTGCCCACCTAAAGGCATTTTATGACCCATGTTCAAAATCTCATCTCTCTAGGCTCTAGGAACTACAACTTGGTGAACCATTGCCCATTCTTCATTGGCAATAATTTGACATAACCTCCATTTCCTCATCAATATACCTTCTTTAAAATAATACCCCACTGGCACTTTCTTAATTTCTTCACCAAAGAGTGCTTTCTCTCTATCTTCACTTTGTTTTTCTATTAATTTTGATCTGGATTCTGACAAATCCTTTTTCCAACTGCTGTGCACTGTCACTACTTTCAAGTTTAAAATCAGAATCAGAATTCTGATTTAAAGAAATATTTAAAATGACTGGTGATTCATCACAGCTTATCTCTTTTATCTCACAGCCTGTTTCTTTCTTGATCTGACAGTCTGCTTCTTTCTGCTGCTATATCTTACAAGTTTTTAAATCACTTTGTCCAGTCCTTTTCTCCACTGGCAAAGTTTTTAAACTTTTTTGCTGGCAAAAATACTCCATTCATCCTTAAACTTAATTGGATACCTTACTGTGGAGACAACCTTATCTCCTGACACAAAAGATTTGAATTGCTTCATAATTTTACCTGTACTGACAATAACAACACCAGCAGTGCGAGTATAAGACAGCTTTAATAAACTAATATGTACACTAAGAGGCCTTCTCTCCAAGACGAACCTGGAAGGCTAGACTGTAGCTCTGGACTGCTTTATATACAAGGTCACTGGGATGACCCCTGGTGACCTAATGGTGTAATTACATTCTTTTTCTTCTCTTTGGCTTGGCTTCGCAGACGAAGATTTATGGAGGGGTAATGTCCACGTCAGCTGTAGGTTCGTTTGTGGCTGACAAGTCCGATGCGGGACAGGCAGACACGGTTGCAGCAGTTGCAAGGGAAAATTGGTTTGTTGGGATTGGGTGTTGGGTTTTTCCTCCTTTGCCTTTTGACAGTGAGGTGGGCTCTGCGGTCTTCTTCAAAGGTGGTTGCTGCCCGCCGAACTGTGAGGCGCCAAGATGCACGGTTTGAGGCGATATCAGCCCACTGGCGATGGTCATTGTGGCAGGCACCAAGAGCTTTCTTTAGGCAGTCCTTGAGACAGAGGTGCACCAAAGAAGAGGTACAAGAACTGTAATTACATATCACCACATTATCAACAATTCTTTTGCACTTCTTTGTGTTTCACCTCTTTGAATGCAAGAATCTGGTGCTACTGGTTATCTCTCTCTCTCTCTCTCTCTTTCTCTCTCTCTCTCTCTCTCTCTCTCTCTCTCCCCCTCCCTCCCTCCCTCTCTCCCTCTCTCTCTCTCTCTCTCTCTCTCTTCCCCAGGAAAAGTTTGATAGGCTCTATCAATAACCACAGAGTCATGGACTGAAGGAACAATAGGCTTTAATACACACAAGACTTTGGCTGGCCCAGATCCAGGTACAGGAATGCTGCAAAGGGGGAGGCAGTTTGACCTTTATGGCAAGGGCAAAAGGTGAGGAGACTTAGGGGATGAGTCATTAGTGGGCAGGCCAGCCACATATGTACAGTAGCTGGTAGGCTCTATACAGTGGAGGAAAACATATCAGTACATTCACCCCTCCTTTTAAAACAGAACCACTGCTCTCAAACACTCAAGGCTAGCGGTCAAGCCATGCCAGCATCCTCCTCCGTCTGTGGGACCAGTGAGGAGCAGGCGTGGAGATGCTCTGCTGTGCTGCTGGTCGGGTGTCTGGAGGTGGGGAGGTCATCTGTATGTGTGAGGAAAGGACTGTCTGTGCCGGGGTGCTGACTGGAAAAGTATGGAAGGGGAAGGGTTCAGTGCCTTGACAGGGGTCGACACTGTTGTGGTATGTTCTAGGAAGGGTGTACCAGGCAACTCGGTCTCTAACAATGAATTCCGTCGGAGTGTAACATGATAAATGGGGTGATCAGAGGTGGATGGGGTAGTTCCGGCCTCTCCAACACACGCCAGGCCCCGGATGAGTACTGTGTCCTTGTGGTTGTCTGGGTACCGCCCTTAAGCATACTGTAGGTTTGACTGTATGAGGTGCACCTTTTCAACCAGCGGATCTGTCTTATGGCCCCGAACATGTTTCCAGAGCAGGACCAGTCCAGGAGGCTCCATCCAGGGGGGCATCAAGGACCTTTTCACCGACTTCCTAGGGAAGGCAAATATACGTTCATGTGGGGTATTGTTCGTAATGGTGCACAGGAGCGACAAGATGGCATGCAGACTTCTGGCAAAATTTCTTGCCAGCGGGATACTGGTAGGTTTCTGGATTTCAGGACCAGGAGCACAGCCTTCCAAATGTTGGCCTTCTCTCTCTCTACCTGGCGATTATCTCTGGGGTTGTAGCTCATGGTCCTGCTGGTGGCTATGCCTCTGGCTAGAAAGTACTGTCGCAGTTTCTTACTCATGAATGAAGACCCCCCCGATCACTATGGATGTAGATGGGGTACCCAAAAAGAGTGAAAATACTGCGCAGTACCTTAATAACCATTCCTGAGGTCATATCCAAGCAAGGGATGGCAAAAGGGAACCTAGAATACTCATCTATGACATTAAGGAAATTGATATTCCTGTTAGACAAGGGTAGGGGCAGAGTCGTCACGGGTACTTCGCTTGATCACAGAAGTAGCACTTCAAGTGCTCTTCCTCCATGGCCACAGCGGTCAGGTCAGCAATCCCAGGTGCCATCGCCCAAGATGACGGCATCAACGGTGCACAGGTGGTGGACCTGGGTTTTCCTGTGATCGATTCTGTGTGGTGCTGGGCCAAGTCGAGGGTTCTAGTCAGCTGCATAGCCCATTTCAGCAGTAGATGGTTGAGCAGACGCTGCCTGATGTAATCGGACCTCAACCTTGACCAGGTCTTCGATGCACTGGGCCATGAGCACAGGAGCTGTGGAGCTACCCCAACAGTCTTTTCCCAGCACAAACAGGGCATGAAGTAAACCTTTTACCGACTCACCGGCTGTTGTTTTTGGGATGCCAGGAGGTAGCGCGAGTACACCTCATTGAGCTTCGGCTTGTAGAGGGCCCAGAATTCAGCCATCGCCTCTGTGTAAGTAGCACAGCTCTTTATGGCCTGAAAAGCTCTCTGGCTGACTCTTGCTTGTAGGACCTTTAGCTTTTTCTCATCGGAGTCCACCAGTTCAGCAGCAGTTTCCAGAAAATTATCGAAACAGCTGATTCACTGCTCATAGTATTCCGACACTCCTGGGATTTGGGGGTCCACTTCCAATTGATCGGGGCGAAGCAGTTTCTCCATTATCGGAGAAACATTATTGTCTGTATTAAATTGATGGGTTCTATCAATAACTACAGAGTCATAGGCTGCAGGAACAATAGACTTTAATACACACAAGACTTTGGCTGGTCCAGATCCAGGTACAGGAATGCCAGAAAGGGAGAGATAGCTCGACCTTCATGGCCAGGGCAAAAGGGGAGGAGATTTAGGGGATGAGTCATTAGTGGACGGGCCAGCCTCATATGTACAGTAGCCGGTAGGGTCTATACAGTGGAGGAAAACATATCAGTACAGAGAATTCTTCTTTAACTCTCACACTGGTGATCTTCAACTCCCTTTTAGCTTCTTAAGAGTTTTGGAGTTCTTGTCCTCCACGAGGCTGCCTTCTGATAATAAAAAGAGACAGTCAGAAGTAGTCTGGATTACTTTAAAGCCACTTAAAACAGTACCTCTTCCTTCCCCAGAGAATACTGTCAATCTTCTTTTCCTTCTGGTTTCTTCTTCTTCTGGGTTTCTGGGCTTTAAGATGCCTCTGCTATTTGGATATATATACTCTTAAACTGATATGAAATGACATCACCAATGAGGTAAATCTTAATTCCTATAAAACATGTAATCAATTATTGGAATTTTGATCAGTTGCCAACCCCATTTTCTTGTAAACCATATGATCTTCATTCCTCTTGCTTGTAGATGACAAGACTCCAAAAGGTAACCTCACTTCTATTTCAAAGACTTAAGTATATCACTCACATGGCTCTCAGTTTCATTTCTCTTGTTCAAAAGGCCTTAAGAGGTTTAATTGAAAAGCAGATGGCTTCTTTCAGCATTTTTTAGATACTTCTATTTTCAATGAAGCAAACACTCCATTTTTCTTGAATAATTAAGACCCACTTAAAATCCATTAGCTCTGTCTTTCAGATAACTCTGAAAATGAACACTTTCTGAGTTCAATGGTGTATCTGCAAATGTGCTGACCTGTGTGTGACCCTGTACCAACCCACAACTAACTTACTTAACCCATATTTGTAAGAAATATAGCATAACCTTAGCCTAAATGTTACTATTACAGATCCATTACACATTAAAAACACTTAACAATTCACATAAGAGGCTGAAAGCAAGTCAGTACAGGCAGACGGAAAAAAAAAACATTTCTTCCACTGACTTTGCATGTCCTTGCACAAAAAGCACTCAGAATACTAAATAAAAATTCAGATGATCATCATTTATATTCTTATTTGGCATAAATCTTATCTCAAATTTGCAATCTGAAATCTTAAATCATCTTCTCAAAATTATTACTGCTCCCTCAGTCTTTGGAGTCTGAGACACAAGAATACTGTCGTAAGTATTAATAAATTCCTAGGCCAAGTCAGAAGAAAATGCAACCCATTCTATCTGCTTGAGATTATTACACCTCAAGAATATGAACTTTATCTGAAATTTGAGTTAGTAGTTCATCTTGGCTGAGAATCATAAAGCCTGAAACCAATCAAACATTGGGCCTTAAAGTTCACCAAGTGGAAATATGCCAATGCCTGTGATATTTCTTGAGGTGGTTTGCCCTTCAGGGAAATTTAGATTTGAACTCAGTGACTTGGATAATTTTCAAGACAATAACCACAGGAACATTGCAGGATTTGTCTGAATCTCCTCTAATTTACAAAATCTACTGGAGCTCTGACTACTATATGAACTCTGGTTCTGAGGGCCAACTTCTCTCTCATTTCTTTTTATCTCTACTCTTATACAGAAGAAAAGCTCCATGATGGCTACCCTACTCTAGTGTTAAAAAATCCTTAATCTTCAACGGGCAATGTGCTATTCAGTGAGGTCACAAAACATCAGAAACCATGAGATCTCCGACCTGTTGCTCACAAGTTTCAATGAATGATGTTTTTAATTGTTATTATTAAAGCATCCTTTTATGTCATTCATTGTACTTAACCAATAACTTAAATATCAAAAATATTAAGATTTCAATGTTTTTAAAGAATATTAATAAAGATATGAAAAATAGAAAATACCCTGAGTTGAAGGGATATGTTGAAGTGATTATAACAGGTGGCTGATGTTTTAGTGTTGGTGATTAATTTGACCCTTATTTTTTGGCCATACAGTTGCAATTCAGAATAAGACTAAATCATAACATCATTCAGAGATCAGCACATTTTATGGGGAAGAATAAAATCTGCTTCAGCTGCCAAACACCAATTGTTGTGCTGCTCTCTCAAGCTATATCTGGGAACTCTGTGGATTTGCCTGAGCCATTAACAACAATGTTAATCCAAAAGTTGTTGCTCTGTTGTTGATGACGCGGTGATGTGAAGTGTCTCAGGATTGCCAAAATATAAAAAAAATGCTGGGTGTAAGTGCTGGAAGGAGATCATTATAGCTAGCAGCCACAGTGTGGAACTTGGACAAAACTGAAGAGGAAACAAAAAAAATTACAGTAAATTAATCCTTTGCGCAGCAGGTGTGTAGAAAGTAGAGCTCTCCTGCGATAAGGTCAGAGGCGCTTTTCGGTGCTGTGGTGAACTGTTGAACCGTTGTACTCCTGATTACCTGGTTCTGCCTTGTTCTGTGACTGTGCCTGTGGCCCCTCCCTCTTTTGACTTTGTACAAAGCCTCTAGCACCTTGACCCTTCCCCAGAAACCCTGGGTCATGGCACTGGATGAGTCCCTGTCCATTGTGACTAAAAGCCTGTAAATCAGTGACTCAGTCTCAGCCTCTCAAGTTATTTACTGCACATCAAATTTATTCACAATGTTTTTGTTTTCAATGCCAATAATGGACCAATTCCTGAAACCCCACAAGCCGGAGATCGAGCCACAGTCGCTGGATGCTTCAGACAGCTTCAAACTCTGGCTACGCTGTTTAAAAGTCTTCCTACAAAACTCAGCCAGCAACATGGCCACCAACACAAATAGTCTGCTTCCCCGAATATTCCCAATGACCAGGGACACCACCGTGTAAGTGGAAGCAATGGGTATACTCAAGGGACAATACAGGGAGAAAGTTAATAAAGTATACACCAGACATATGCTGGCCACCCACAGACAGAAATCGGACGATGAGTTCCTGCGAGGACTCACACAGGCATGCAACTTCCAGGTAGTATCGGCCACCCAAAATATTGAGGACATGATCCGGGATGCCTATGTTATAGGCATCAAGTCTGACTATGTGTGCCAGAGGTTACTCAAGCGGAGTAGTTTAGACTTAAAAGGGGTAATCGATCTTACAAAGTTGCTGGAGATCGCCCTCCACAACATAGAAGCATACTCTGCAAATGGGCCCACGTGGAGGTTGCCATCTTGGGACGTGGGTCTACAGGCCACTGGTCCGCTACCATGCCCGATTAATGAGCCCACCACAGCTATTGTCTCCCAGGAGCACATGAAGTGCTAATTCTGCAGCCAGGCAAAACACCCCCGAAAATGCTGCCCAGCGAGAGATGCGACATGCTCCAAGTGCAGGAAAAGGGCCACTACACCAATCACAGCCCTCCAGCTCTAGAACCACTACATATGTAGCATGGCAGCTGCCATCTTGGACACTGGCATCTTCTGGGGATGACCATGCCACAACATGGGGGCTGCCATCTTGGATGCAGCCGACTTCCAGGGAGACCCATGCTGTGGTGTGGGTGCTGCCATTGTGCCCCCAAATGACGAACCAGCACGGGTCAGACTACCGACCAACCCTGGCCTCAGTGGTGCTGAATCAGAACAGCCCTCACCAACTCATGTCCATGATGGACATCTCCATCAATGACCAGGTGACTAAGTGCCTTTTTGATAGCGGGAGCTCTGAGAGCTTTATTCAACTAGACACTGTCCAACATTACTCCCTTAAGGCAAAACCAATCACCTACAAAGTCACCCTAGCCTCAAAGGCTCACTCCGCAGACATCCATAACTACACTACAGTGATGCTAACCATGTGGGGTACAATATATATAGACTTTAAACTCCTCATTATGCCACAGCTCTGTGTGCTGATCTTTTTGGAGCTCGACTTCCAGTGCCACTTAAAGAGTGCACTATGCAATATGACAACCCTCTCCCACCCCTCACAGTCAGCAACTTGCAGTTCCTTAACTACCTGCTCTGTTCCCACCATCCCCTGCTGGCCCAACTGATGCAAGGTCTCTCTACCCTCCACATCAATGCTATCACCCCACCTCTTCCCCCCCCCCCCCTCCGCTGCTGTTCACCAATTTTACCCCTAAATGTAAGCCAGTCATTACAAATAGCAGGCAATACAGTGAGGAGGACAGGGTATTTATAAAGGTGGAGGGACAACAACTCCAGGATGAGGGGATTATCGAGGCCAGCACCAGCCCCTGGAGAGGTCAGGTAGTGGTAGTTAAGGGTGGGGGTAAATGCAAAATGGTGATCAACTATAGTCAAACTATTAATCACTACACGCAGCTGGATGCGTACCCCCTCCCTCACATAGCAGATATGGTCAACCAAATCACCCAGTATCATGAGTTCTCCTCAATAGACCCGAAATCCTCCTACCACCAATTCCCCATCTGCTCTGAGGACCATCAGAACACAGCTTTCAATGTGAACAGTCACCTCTACCACTTCCTCAGGGTCCCCTTCAGTGTCACCAATGGCATTTCTATCTTTCAATGGAAGATGGACCAGATGGTAGACCAAAATGACCCGCATTCCACCTTGATCTGTAACCATGACCTGCAAAACCATGACGTGAACCTCCAGAAATTCCTCACCACTGCTAAATGCCTAAATCTGACCTACAATAAGGTTAAGTGTGTTTTCCACACTACCTGAATAGTGATCCTTGGCTGCACCATGGAGAATGGGGTCATTGGCCCCAACCCTGACCGCATGTGGCCTCTGCTAGACCTCCCCCTTCCCCACAGCATCAAGATCCTGAAAAGACCTGGCTGGAAAATCTTTTACCCTGCTCACGGACCAACGTGCCATGGCATTCAAGTTCAACAATAAACAGGGTAAGATAAAGAACAATAAAATTTTGAGGTGGAGGATCAAACTCTCTACCTACAATTATGAGCAATGTACTGCATCAATTCCTGCTTGCCAGGGGTATTGCCCTGGGGGAATGGTCAGGTAGAGAGAGAGAAGGGCATCATGTGGAAAGCTATCCTCCTTGCCTAATGTTCATGAGACTGCCTGTCTCTCATTGTCAGGAGGTTCTTTCAGAGGCACTCCATGCCACTTGATCTCTGCTATGTCCTGCCACTAACACTACCCCTCATGAAAGGATTTTCTCCTTCACATTGGGGGCCACACTACCCTCTTGGCTGATGTCTCCAGGGTCAGTCCTGTTACGAAATATGCGAGGAGCCATAAAACCGACCCCCTAGTCGAAAGGGTTCAGCTCCTCCATTGCGAACCCCCAATATGCATAAGGTGTACATAAAATGTAGTTTATTGGAGAAATAAACTTGCAATCCAATGCAATGAATATGTGCACATTAGATCATCTGAGACTCTCATTTGTATGAAACAATATTTATTTATTATAGATAAAATGCTTGTCCTTCAGATGTATTATTTGTCTGTATGTATGCATGCTGAAGATCCAGCTGCGCTGGGTGGGTCACGTCTCCAGAAAGGAGGACCATCGCCTTCCCAAGATTGTGTTATATGGCGAGCTCTCCACTGGCCACCGTGACAGAGGTGCACCAAAGAAAAGGTACAACGACTGCCTAAAGAAATCTCTTGGTGCCTGCCACATTGACCACCGTCAGTGGGCTGATATCGCCTCAAACTGTGCATCTTGGCGCCTCACAGTTCTGCGGGCAGCAACCTCCTTTGAAGAAGACCGCAGAGCCAACCTCACTGACAAAAGGCAAAGGAGGAAAAACCCAACACCCAACCCCAACCAACCAATTTTCCCCTGCAACCGCTGCAACCGTGTCTGCCTGTCCTGCATCGGACTTGTCAGCCACAAACGAGCCTGCAGCTGACGTGGACATTTACCCCCTCCATAAATCTTCGTCCGCGAAGCCAAGCCAAAGAAGATGCCATGTCTGTCTGTTTGTTTGTCGGCATGTTTTGCACCAAGGATCAGAGAACGTTGTTTCATCAGGTTGTACTTGTACAATCAGATGACATTAAGCTTGACTTGACTAAATGATACTGTACATGTCAAATGTCCTCCTGTAGTGAATACTTTCCAGAGCTAATCACTGATATCAATCTAGTTGCAGCAAGGGGTGAAGCTCATTCATTGAGTAGCTGGCATCTTCTGAAGAAAGTTCTCCTTGAATGGGCCAGCATGTGCCTGTAAACATAACTTGGCTAATGTAGAAGGATCCTGGTTCTCTGCTGCAAGTGAACTTCCCTGACATTTTTTTTTAATGTATCTTTACTTTCATGTATGAAAAATGTCCCAACCTGTTTAAACTTTCCCTGAAGTCCGGGTAACATCTCTGCACTCTTTCTATCTTATTGATATTTTTCCTATAGTTAGGTAAACAAAACTGCACACAATACTTCAAATTTGGCCTCACCAATGTCTTATACAACTTTACCATAACATCCCAACTCCTGTACTCAATGCTGAGTTATGACGGCCAATATGCCAAAAGCCCTCTTTACAATCCTGTCTACCTGTGACACCACTTTCAGGGAGCTACATGTCTGTATTCCCAAGTCCCTCTGTTCTACAGCCCTCCTCAATGCCCTACCATTGACCATGTATGTCCTTTCTTGGTTTGTCCTTCCAAAATGTAAAACCTCACACTTGTCTACATTAAATTCCATCTACCATTTTTCATCCCATTTTCCAGCTGGTCCAGATTCCTCTGCAAGCTTTGAAAGGCTTCCTCGCTGTCCACAAAAGTCCAATCTTCGTGTCATTTGCAAATATGCGATCGATTTTACCACATTATCATCCAGGTCATTGATATAGGTTTCAAACCACAATGATCCCAGGCCTCAAGTCTGAGAAGCAATCATCCACCAAAACACTCTGGCTTCTCCCGCATAGCCTATATCAAATTCAATTCACTACATCATCATGAATACTAGGTCTGAACCTTCCTGACTAATCTCCCATGTGGGACCTTGTCAAAGGCCTTACTAAGATCCATGTAGGCAATATCCAGAGGCTCTGATAGCTCAGTAGTCATGTAAACCAAGGGTTGTGAATTTGTTCCTCACTGGGGCCTCATTTCTGTGAGGAGATCTTAACAAAGTGGTGACTCTCTGTCTTCCTCACTGGGGCCTCATTTCTGTGAGGAGATCCTAACAAAATGGTGACTCTCTGTCTTCCTCACGGTAGACAAAGTTAAAGAATTTTATGTATGTTACTTTCTAAATATAGTATTACGTGGCAATAATGGAACCTTTACCTTTATTCGCAGCCTTTCCTTCATCAACTTTCTTGGCAACCTCCTCGAAAAATTCTATCAGATTGGTTAAATATGACCAACCACGCACAAAGTCATGTTGACTATCCCTAATCAGTATATGGCTCTCCAAATACTTGTATATTCGATCTCTTAGAACACCTTCCAATAATTTACCTACTACTGACATCAGCCTCACTAACCTATAATTTCCTGGGATACTCTTGGAGCCTTCTTAAACAAATGGAACAACATGAGCTACCCACCAATCCCTCAGCACCACACCTGTGGCTATGGATGTCCTTAATATTTCTGCCAGAGCCCCTGCAATTTTGACACGTCTCCCTCAAGGTCCAAGGGAATATCTTGTTTGGCCTGGAGATTTATCCAGCCTTATTTGCTTTAAAAGAGCAAATATTTCCTCCATTTAACCTGTAGGTTCTATGACCTCGCTGCTTGTTTTCCTTACTTCTCTTGACCCTGTACCCATTTCCTGAGTGAATACTAATGAAACATTTACGATCTCCCCCATCTCTTTTGGCTCCACACAAATCCAACTACTCTGATCTTCAAAAGGACCAATTTTATCTCTTACTATCCTTTTGCTCTTAACATACTTGTAGAAACCCTTAGGGTTTTCCTTCACATTGTCGGCCAAAGCAACCTCATGTCTTCTTTTATCCTTCCTGATTTCTTTCTTGAGGTTTTTCTTACATTTTTATACTCCTCAAGTACCTCATTTGCTCTGTGTTGCCTATATCTTCTGTAGACAGCCGGTTTTATTGGTTGTCTGCATCCTCTGCAGTCATTGTACTCACCACGATGCTATTCCGCATGTGCAAGCCCCCATGAAGCGCACTAGTTGAACAAAGGAGACTGAGCTTGGTTGGTGGCAGGGGCTTCTGTTATACTTCGTATTTGTGGAATTTAACAGTAAAGCATTCGTCAGAGGTTGCCACTTTGTGTTGTCTAGTTATTCAATGCATTAAAAAACATGATGTCAGAAGTCTGAACCTGAAATCTTCAAGTGAAAAGTGAGTAACAAATTTGTGACTACATCATAATGGCAGATGGATTCAGAAGGCCTGACCCACTTGTGTTTGAAGGTAATGTGGCCATGAATTGGTGGGTATTTGAACAAGAATATGACATTTTTATTGCAGCAGCGCATAGTGATAAGTCTGCCCGAGTCAAAGCGTACATTTTAGTAAATTTAGCGGGCTCTGAGGCCATCAAAAGGAAAAGGTCATTCCTATATGCAAATGAGGTGCATGAAGGGGTTCGTTATCAGCCTGGCTGAGTCAAGAGAGGACCCCGAGTGTTTAAAAAGAACAATTCGAGAAATGTGCAATCCACAAAAGAAATTAATGATGGAAAGGCACAGATTTAATACCAGATGCCAGAGGCCTGGCGACTTGATTCAATTGTATGTCAACGACCTAAAAATCAGGGCAAGGACTTGTAACTTCGGAGCACTCTGTGATGAGTTGTTTAAAGACAGGATGGTCTGCTGCATCTTCAATGAAGGCATGAGAAAGGCAATGTTGTGAGATAATGGACTAATGCTTCACTTCTGGCTTACAAAACCACAGAAGAGAACAGCAGAAAGCTAGCCCCTCCGCAACAGCAAGGCACGAGCATAGATACAGTCCAGGTGGGACCTGCGAACAGGTAGTGGCTGGAAACCAGAAGAAGACGAAGCCAACCAAGCCCTGCTACACTCTCATCCAGGATGGAGTGTGGCAACTGCGGCAGTGGCAAGATGAGAGATGTTCCCAGCGTTCGGCCAGCAGTGCAGAGCCTGCTGGAAATGGAACTATTTCAGCAGATGCTGCAAAGCTAGGCTGAAACTCACCCCGAGACCCAGATACAGAAAGATGATTAACCAGTTGGAACCTGAGCAAGGACAAACCAACTCGGATGACGAGTGTCACATTGATGGATTGATTCTGCAGATGGCAGGAGACCCAACAAGAATCAGAAGGAATAATGAAGCATTTGTAACAATGAAGATCAATGGTAAAGCAACAGACATGAAAGTTGACACTGGAGCCAAGGGCAACGTCATGTCACGAAGAACGTTCAACCTACTGAGGAAATTACAACAGGTCATACTGTGCTCTAAGTCCACAAGTCTAGTGGGATACGGGGACAACAAAATTATAACCGATGCCACAGTGCAACTGCCATGCTATGTTCAAGAACAGCTGTACATACTAATATTTTTCATAGTCCAAGAAAAAGTCCTGCCTCTGCTGGGCATGAGTGCAAGCATGGACACAGGTCTTGTTTCATTCAGTAGATAAGCCTGGCCAAAGATAATCTGAAGCACATAATCTTTTCTGAGTACAGTAACCTTTTTAATGGAAGAACTGGTGTCAAAAGCCCAGAGGACCCCAAAACCCAGCAGCAATAGATATTCACCAAGACAAATGGTTACTTAAACAAATGTTGATTTAATTATCTTTAAACTTGAAAAGATAATCACAGTTTAACTTATCACTATTAACTAACCTAACTTAACCCCCTTCTAATTCTAAGCACATGTTTATGTAATTGTGTGTAAGTTTAGAAAAGTTCTTTGATTCACAGTCCAATCTCATTTCTCATTCCTCCAGGTTCACTAGTTACTGGCATTTCTTCTACTGTGCACAGAATTTAACATTTTATGAAGTTCACCAGGCTTTGGTATTTGAAATCTAAATGGTTACTGCTCAGGAAGGTTCTTGTCAGTTTTCAGAGAGAGATTTGTTGTTCTCTCGACACCCACAACTGATTCCTTGTAACCAGCCACTTCAGTGTCTTGCCAAAGAAACTTGCCCCATTGGGGTTCTCCAGATGATAAACTCTTTCTTTCAGGTCACCACAGAATTACTTTTTGTTTCTCTTATTTCAAGTGAAACATTAGACAGCCAGTCCTCTCCTCTTGCATGAACCACAAGGGCTTTGACAAGGCTGAAATAAGCAGTCAGAACCCATCTTCCAAATGGGGTTTTCCACAAGCTTTCCAGCTTGTCCTGTTCCAGTCCCAGCTGTTGCTGCTGACTGTAGCACTGCAAAAACAGATCTCTCTCTCTCAGAGAGAAAGCCTGTTTTTCTCCCTCTGCTTGCAAAACCACATGATCCTCTTAGAACCACAAATTCCACTCCAGACAGCCTGTGGCTCTGATTAGTTCTTTCCATCTGTTGCCTTTTTGTAAACAACAATCCATTAGTGAAGTCTCTTGGACACTCTCCAAAGATTTTGCAAAGGCTCTTGACACCCTGTCGAGCATGAGCAGAGCTCCAGTATTTTAAATAAGATCTGTTTTAAAGTGTTTGTATGTGACCTACACTAAAAAGCCTGCCCAATTTATCTCCCCAAAAAATATCTATATACAATACAAACACAACATAATCTGTCACACTGGGAAAACTGCCAGTGACATACTACATGCGGCTCAACCCAAAAGTGAGGCCCTTGGTTTATCCAGCACACTGTATACTGATAGCAATGAAGGACAAGTTTAAGGCCGAGCAGAACTAAATACAGGACCTGGGCTTGATTACCCCAGTATTTGAGCCCACTGGTTGGGTGACCTACATGGTGGTTGCTAAGAAAAAAGACAGACAGGAGATCTGGATCTGCGTCATCCCAAGAGACCTCAATAATGACCACACCATCCAATGCATACTGTGGAGGAAGTTCCTGTGCAGATGGCCGACACAACCGTTTTTTCAGTTTTGGACTAGATGCGCCCAAATAGAGGAGTTGTTGGCAGTAGTTTTCGCCTGTTCAAAATTTAATGACTACATTTATGGTAGACCACTGATCATAGAGACAGACCACTTCTCTGAGTTCTCTTATACACCAAATCCCCAATAGTCCCAAAAAACCAAGGTTCCCTATGACTGTTTACTTTGCCTTTAATTCTGAAAGGAACTTTCAAACTTTTTACTCTCAAAATTTCACATATGAAGGTCTTTCACTTACCAGAAAACAACTTATCCCAATCCACATATTCTAGATCCTTTCTCATTTCCTCATAATTTGCCTTTCTCCAATTTAAACCCGAACTCACGGCCTCGACTTGTCCTTCTACATAATTAACTTGAAACTAATGAGATTATGATCCCTGGACCCAAAATGTCCTACACATTCTTCTGTCACCTGTCCTGTCATGTTCCTTAATATGAGGTCCAGTATTGGGCTATCTAGTTGGTACCTCTATATATTGATTTAGAAAACTTTCATAAACACATTGAACAAATTCCAAGCCATCCAGTCCTTTTACTGTATGGGAGTCCCAGCCAATATGTGAAAAGGTAAAATCTATTATCACAACCTTATGTTTCCTGCAGCTGCCTACCATCTCTCTTCAGATTTGCTTTCCAATTCTCACTGACTATTGGGTGGTCTATAATGTAATCCCATGAATGTGGTCATACCTTCCCCATTCCTCAAATCTATCCATATAGCCTCAAAAGACCAAGCCCTCTCGCCTTTCCTGCCTGAGCACAGCTGTGATATTTTCCCTGATGAACAATGCCGCTCCTCCCCCTTTCATCCCTCTGTCTCAATCATGTTCTGAAACAATGGAAGCCTGGAACATTGAGCTGCCAAGTTTCACTGATGGCCACAATGTCATAGTTCCACATGCCAATTCATGCTCTAAGCTCATCAGCCTTTCCTACAATAATTCTTGCTTTGATATAGATGAAGCAAAGAAAATTTTCACCACATACAGCCCTTTGACTTCTAACATTACTTGCAATTTTCACATCATCTTTTCCCTCCTCCACTCCCCAATTTACTCTGGAACTCAAGTTACCATCCCCACACAAATTTAATTTAAACTTCCTGGTCAAGCACTTCCTACCAGCATATTAGTGCCCCTCCCATTCACATGCAAACTGTCCCATCAGAACAGGTCCCACCTTCCCTGGAAGGGAGCCAGAAATCTCAAGCCCTCCCTTCTGCACCATCTCATTAGCCATGGGTTAAGCTGCATTATCCTCCTATTTCTAACCTCCCTAGCACGTGACCTGGGTAGTAATCCTGAGATCACAACCCTGGAGGTCCTGACCTTCAACTTAGCACCTAACTCCCTGAACTCTCTTTGCAGGACCTCATCACCCTTCCTCCCCACGTCATTGGTCCCTACATGGATCACGACGTCTGGCTGCTCACTCATGCTCTCCTGAAAATGCTGGAAACTCAATCTGAGATAATCTTGGACCCTGGCACCATTTCTGGCAAGTATTAAAAAGTTTATGTTATTTGAGAAATCTTTCTCCATGCTATAGATAATACCAACTGTATATAACCTTCTCTGTACATTTCCTTTCATCGACTTTAGCAGTATCAGTCCCTGGAGTGGAGACTCAATGTATTAATTTCCCTTTGAGTTATTGGTGGGTCTTTCTGTTTGTCTGATGAATTTCACGTGATAAATGAACTTCCAAGGTGCTTTGGAGTCAGGATTTGATGATACTAACCCAGAAACAGTACTGTAGGTTGGTATATAACATGTGCTATGTTAAACAGGTGGTGAATTTTCCATTCACCCATTGCCATTGTCCATCAAGGTGTAAAAATTCCTATTTCGGCTTATAAATAAACTCACCAATGTGAGAGTCCTTTAAATAACTCTTTACACTGCATTTCCACTCTATTACTTATGATGGTGTGACTTTAATTAGCACAATGTATTTATTCCAATCCCCATTTACACTTGGCAGGTAACTACCGACCAGAGGCACTCGCATCCACAATGATGAAGTGTTTTGGAAGGCTGGTTTTGAAGAATATCAGCTCCTGTCTGAGCGGCGACATAGATCCATTCCAATTTGCCTACTGTAAGGTAAAACATCATGAGATGGGAATGTGTAGGGAGTTACCCTGTACAGGGCAGTAACAAGAAGGGGAGGTGTCCTTGTACTCCTGTTAGGTAAAACATCATGAGATGGGAATGTACAGGGCTGTAACAAGATGTAAATGCATCCTTGTACTTACAAGATAAGAGAGACATTGATGGATTGAGAGGCAGGAAGCTAGCAGGGAAAGGATAGCAACAGTTTTAGTCATTGGACAAGTAATGATATGATGATGTTCTAAGCATGTATCCAAGGGTATAAAAAATCACCATTTTGCTGATAACGGCAGAATGCATTCTCCGGCTAACTTTGTTAGTCGCAAGTGTTACAATCCGGTAATAAAGAACAAAGAACCCTGATTTCGACTCAGTCTGGCGTTTGTCTCACTCATTCATGAACAAAGCAGACCTAACAATTTGGTGACCCCGACGTGATGGGTGAGTGAACACTGGACGACGGTTTCTGTTTTTTCTGACAATCATCTCAGCCGGCTGATAAAAAGGTCCAGAGAAGCCTGTTTTAACAAAATTCTCTTTTTTTTTTAAAATCTTTATGATTGTCAGTAAGAACTGGAGATCGGACAAATTAGACGACCACAATTGAAGGTCGCATGCCAGGATTGTAACACGTAAGTGATTACAGACAAGATAAAAGTCCTTAAGGTGTTTGAATGACATTTATTAAGTGCTTCGCAAGAAACTACTAGAGTTTAAAAGTCTTTATTGTGTCGTTGCAAAGTCCAATAGAGTGAGAAGGTGGTCTATAAACAATTGAGGACCTGAGTTTTCTGCCCTAAACTGGTTATTAAGAGGAGAAATCTCCCACGTGAAGGTTGGGCTTTGAAAGAAAACAAAGGTTCAGGCTTATTGGCCTCAATTGTATCTGAGAGACTGACTTATAAATGTCCGGTAGGTATGATAATGTCTGTACACTTGAGAAGTTAAGAATTTATTTCCCCAATTCGCCGTGGTGGAATACCACAGCAGACACTAGAGACCTTGAGACAACAAAAAAAGTACTCAGGGACGCCTGCCTGGTGAACAAGAACGACGACAGAAGGCTGCGACAGCTGTGTCCGGATCAGGTAGGAGATATTAATGAAAACGTTGACAAACTCCTAAGAGACACCCAGTTTATTCGAAATACTTTTGATAAGTTAAATGAGGGTATTCCCAACATCACCAAGGAGATAAAGTTACGTAAATTCATAGATTGGTACAGGGAAACAGGACAAAATAGCCCAAATATTTGGTTTTCTAGTTGTAATTTAACTTTCAGACCCCTTTGGGAAAACAGAGAGTGGAAAACGAGCAATCAGAGTATACAGGACAGTCTGAAGTCAATTGGAGGACAAGACTTAGACTGTTCCTTTAAAAGATATTAGTCATCCAGCGGTCTACGATGTCGTTTGATTGCATGTGTCAGGTGTCTTTTCCACAAATCCTCTGACATTGTCTCTAATCCCACAATGTCCCTTAATTTTGCTTGAACCGTAGCAGGTAGTCTGTTTATTATCCCATTACGAAAGTGAGCCCTTCCTAAGGGGCTGTGGTCGGGTCTTTCTCCAGTCCCTGTTTCCCATAAGTCCCATGCTCGAGTGAAATACTCGTGTGCAGTCTCTCCTTCCTTTAGTTGAAGGGTTACCAAGGCATCCAAACTATAGGGTGTAGGAAATGTTTCTCTAAGTGCTTCCCAAAATTTATTCCGAAGTGGGTTAAATTCTATTTCATCCCCCAATTTACTGCTTCTTACAATTCTCTCTATTTGCTTCAGGGCCCCTTCTGCCTTTAATTTTATCATGATAGTTCTGACATCTGAGAGTCTGGCTAGAAAATTACTCCACTGGCTTTTTCATTAACCTTTGCAGCAAATTGAATAATAAAAAGACAGAAGGTTCAGAATGACCTCTTTTCCTTCACCACCCCCTTGGATCTTTCCATCACCCACAGGGAGGCAGCATCACTACACAAAGCCCTGGAACTCTTGGACAGCAAAGATGCATACATTAGGATTCTCTTTATTAACTGGAGTCTACAACCAATGCCATCATCCCCTCAAAACTGTTCAGCAATCTTCAAGATATCTCCAGACCACAATCAGTGAGGATTGGTAAGAACATCTTCTCCATTATTTCCATGAGTGCGAAAGAGCCACAGGGTTGCATAATTAGCCCCTACTCTACTCACTTTACTTATATGACTTTGTGGATCGGTACAAGAATAACACCATCTACAAATTTGCTGATGAAACCATGGTGTGGATTGTTTAAAAAGGAGCAATACATGAGGGAGATTGAAAACAACCTCACACTCAATGTCACCAATACCAAGAAGCTGATTGTGGACTTTAGGAGGGGAAAACCAGAGGTGTATGATCCATTGATCAGTAGAGGATCAGAGATGGTGAGAGTGAGCAAATTTAAATTCCAGGGAGTTACTATCTCAGACCCAACACATAAATGTCATCATGAAGAAAGCACGTCAGCACCTCTTCTTTCTCAGGAATTTGCAGAAATTTGGTGTGATATCAAAAACCTTGGCAAACTTTTACAGATGTGGAGTGGAAAGTATGCTGACTGGCTGCATCACAGCCTGGTATGGGGGCGCTAATACCTCTGAGCAGAAAGCCCACACAACCTAGTACAATCATTTTCAAACTGCCCCCCTAAACTCATACTCCTCCTGAAGCAATTCCTATGCCATAAGTGCTCTGTGATTAGTAAGGGATTGTTTCAAGTGGTATGTGAGTGGAAAGAAAAAGTTTGAAACTGCTGTTTTAATCTTACCTGTGTGCACAGTTTCATACCTCCAAAGGAAATAGCCCAATGAGAATTTTTCTCACACAAAATATTTCAGTAACAATTGGGTCTAGAGCAGTGGTTCTCAAGCTTCCCTTCCCACTCATATACCACCTTAAGCAATCCCTTATGAATCACAGAGCACTTATGGCATAGGGATTGCTTAAGATGGAATGTGAGTTTAGGGGCACAGTTTGTAAACCACTGGCCTGTACATCACAGGCAAAACTCTCCCCACCATTGAGAAAATCTATATGGAACACTGCTGTTGGAGAGCAGCAGCAAAGATCTACACCACCCAGAATATGCTCTGTTCTCACTGATGCCATCAGGAAAGAGGTATAGATGCCACAAGACTTACACCACCAGGTTCAGGAACAGTCCCTCAGGCTCCTCAATAACAAACTCATTTAAGGATTCTTACTTTTCACATTATTAATTATTGATTTTTTTTTCTTCTGTATTGCACTGTTTGTTTATTTGTTTACATTTCTCTCTTTTGTAGATGTATCTTTTTTTGAGTACAGTTTTTTTTTCACTCTATAGATAATTAGAAATTCTGCCTGTCCCACAAGAAAAAAGAATCTCAGGGTTGTCTGTGGTGTCATGAACTTTTTATATTCTTACAATAAATCTGAACTTTGAACTTAATTCCAAGAGTAATGATTGATTTTGACAACACTTCTAGTGAATCTTACTACATGTATGGCAATTTAAATTAGAACACCAACGGGACGTGTGCATTGCTTTATCCTGAGGATAAATTGTAGATATAAATGTAGAAATTAATTAAACTAATCACTGTAAAATCATCTTTGAATAAGACAGGCTGACATTGACATCTGGATCCCCAATGCATTTCTGAAGTGAAGGACTCCCCATCCATTTCCACATATCTCATGGTGAACTGAAAAAGATCAACATCAGAGGTGGCTTCAAAGATGTTATTTATACCTTTTCCTCATCTCAGCAAATGATAAGAGAAAAGCAAAACTCTTCAGATGCTGGAAGTAAGAAATACAAGTAGAAAATAAGACTTTTGAAGTTATGGAAGAGAAATTAAGAAAGAAGTTCAGGGCAGAAAGTGAAGGAAGAAAGTTGAGAGAGGGTGCTTGAGGATAAATTCACATCTCAGATTAAAGGGCAGCTGGGTAGAGTTCAGGGCCCACGCATGTTCCTGTGAGGATGAAAGATAAGGATGGCAAGTTTAAGATATATTTTAGGTTTAGTCAAGGGCAGCACGGTTAGGGTAGCAGTTAGCCCAACACTGTTACAGCACCAGCATCCTGGGTTCGAATCTGGCGCTGCCTGAAAGGAGCTTATGCGTTCTCCTCGTGCCTGTGTGGGTTTCCTTTGGGTGCTCTGGTTTCATCCCACCATTCACTTGGATATAATTAGACGGCATGGATATGTGGGCCGAAAGGTCCTATTACCCATATTGTACATTTAAAAAATAAAATGAAGCTGAAAAATTTAGGAAGTTGAAATCAGACAGGCACTTGTCCTAAAACAAGCAGGAAAGAAAAATAAAGGAATTAGGAGCGCTAACAGTGTTCATGAAATGTCTGTGGCCAGTAGGATTAAGGAGAATCCCAAAGCATTTTTTATTAGAAGGAAGAGGGAAGCTTGTGAAAGGTAAATCCATTCAAGGGCAATCAAGGAATTTATGTGCGGAGTCAGACAAAGTGTGTGAGGTTGCTACTAAATTGAGGAATGGGGGGGAAGGTAGAAGGGCTCTGTACATGGTTAATAGATTATGAGGTTGGAGGATATGGAAAGAAGATTTTCAGAGGAAATTAAGCAGTGGTTGTTTGGGAGGCCATGGCATTTTGCTCTGAAGTTGCTCTACAGAGGGAAGTATAAGAAGGTGGGTAAGAGTTGGAATTTAGACTGTTCAAGGGAAAGGTCAGTGCTGTATCTCACTGGAGAGATAATGCTTGATCCATTGCTTACTTTCAACACTTCTGTTCTTATCTGAGCAAAGAATGCTTCATTAAATTGTCATATGTTGAAAAATCAAAAGATAGAAAAGCAATTATAACCAGTGACACTCAAACCTTCCATTTATTTGATTGCTTAAACTAGCAAAAAACCATACTGATTTGTGCTGGAACCACTTGCAGTTCTGTTAACTGATTTTTAAAAATGCATAATAAAGCAAAAGGAGGGCAAAGAGCCATCTCGCTGTATGAGCTTGTTACCAAAATAATGAGGTCTTGCACAGAGTTGGTTAAAGGAATTCATTTACTTCTATTTAGTTTCAATAGAGTTGGAGATGTGTTAGATTTATGTTTCCAGAACTATTTATTTGATTATGGTTTAAAATATTGTTGGTCCATACCTTAGTTGCTCATGTCATCAAAACAAAAAGCAATACCAAAATGTTTCTGCAGAATGCAAAAAAAATCCAAATCAAGGCTTAAGAAACCATGAAATATACCTTAAAGCAACTGTTAAAGGAGTTAAAGGTTTTGTTCTTCATTCAGCTCTTGCAACCTTGAATAGACCGTTGTTATGAGAAGGACAAGAATCAAGAATCAATTACCATATTCCAGAAAGGGGGTCAAATAAATATTAAGATTTACTTATTATCATGTGCTGGGTTGTGGTGAAAAGTTTTCCTTTGCATGCCATTCAAAGGCTAACAAAGAGATATCCTGTGTCAGTGCTAACCTTACAGAAAAAGAAAGGAGAAAGAGAAAGGAAGAAAGTCTTTTGAGAGGCAGAAAGTGATTGAGGATAGCACCATCTCCACAAAAAAAGCTTCTACCTGTTCTGCATTGCACCTCCTCAAACTCTGGTCCCAATTTCTGAAAGTGGTTGGAAGCTGATGCTACCTGCAGCTTTGTAGGAGGCCTGCTCTCCACCCATGATTCAGTGGAGGCCTGCTCTTCATCTCACCCATGGCCTGGTCAGAGGCCTGAACTCCATCTTACACATGGTCAGGTGAGAGGCCTGAACTCCATCTCACCTGTGGTTCAGTGGGAAGCCTACTCTCCATGTCATGTGGCCTGCTCTCCACCTTAACTGTGGCCTGGTGAGAGGCCTGCTCTCCAACCCCTGATCGTGATTGCGCAAACCGTCAGTGCTTGTGACACAAGCCTCATTATTAAAACTGAAAATGGATAGCACTAAAAGATTGTCAATATATTGGTATCCTGACAATCTCGTATAACTAACAAAGAAGAAGTTAATTACCAATTGCTGGTTGTGTAATGAGTAATAATCCATTGCATTATTGAGAGCAAAAGAGTATATTGAATGCATTGTGAACCATTCAGGTCTATGCAGAATGACAAGTTGTTTAACCTCCAGCTCCTGTTCTGCAGAATAGCAGAGTTATTCAGGGTACTATTCCATTAGTTTCTTTACCTTTGCCATAATTCTAGTGTAGTACGGATGCTCATGTGACCTCTCTGGTGGGAACCTGGTCAGAAGTCACCACATCTGTTAATCAAAGTCAAGACCACACACAATGAATGCTTACCTTGCACTGGCCCTTTAAAAAATGCACATGTTGCCATTGGTTCCTTTATTCACTTGCCACAGGCTAGTGGCCCCACTAGCTAGTAAGGAGTATAAAGCCCAACACATGGAGAAGCTGGGTCTCTTTTCCTGAAGAACAAACCCGAGCCCCAGTCCACGTCATGAGCCAGACATGACATTGAAGAATCAATGTAACTAGTGTGGGTTTAATGTGATACACACTAACAAACCACTGTTGTAACTATTGTTGAGGAGGGTTTAAACTAGTTTGTCAAGAGAATGAGAACCAAATCACGTGATGGAGTAGTGGCTGGTCGGGTGGAAACAACCCTCTCCAGAGAAAAGAAAAAAAAGTGTGAAAAATCGGAGCTCAATAAACATAAAATACAGGAAGAGAAAGATAAAGTTACAGAGAAGAGACAGAAGATGGCTCCCAAAGAGAAAAAATAAGAATAACAGAGAAAAGGGAAGAAGGAAAATCACTGGAGAAGAACGAAGAAGGCCTTACCTGCACATCGGAGCAAAGAGCCACCGTGGAGAGGAGTAGCCGATCTCCACTGTTGGTGAGTCCCCAGAGGAGCTGTGTCCTTCCGACCGGTGGACTTCAAAAGTGGCTCCCAGCGCCAAGAAGAGATGCGCAACTGCGCATGGACGAAGAGTTGCGAATGCATAGTGCGCAAGTAAAAGATAAGGTCAACGCCGACGGGAGGGGGTATTAGCTGAGGAGCGGCCAGCTGCAGAATGCCCAGCTGAGAGACGCCCAGTATCGGGGCAATCAGGTGGGGGAAGTAAAGAAGACAGAAGAAAAGAAGAATAGTGAGAGAGAGAACGAAGGGCGGGAAGAGGATGAGCAGCAACGGGGAAACCGGCAGGGGGACGAACTGCGGCAGGAGACCCAGCAGCGGGTCAGCCTGCAACAAGGGGCCCAGCAGCGGGTTGACCTGCAGCAGGAGGCCCAACAACGAGTCAACCTGCAGCAGGAGGCCAAACAACAGGAGACACACCAGCTCGAAGCCCAGCAAGGATACAGAAGCAGCTCACCAGAGAAGAATGAAGATACAAAGATGCAGAGAAGAGAAGACGATGACACAGACATAGATACAGACACAGAAGAAGAGGAGGAAGAAGACCAAGAATTTCAAAGGAAATAAGGTAAAATAGAAGGACAAAGTTTAGATAAGCCCTTTTTCGAAGAACAAATGAGGTAATTAAAAGAATGGCTATCATTAGAATTTAGTTCAATCAAAAGAAAAATGAAAAGAGCTGAAATCAGAATTCAAAGCTTAGAGTTGGTCATGACTGAAATAGGGAAAAGAGTAGAAAATGTGTAAGAACGAGAAGCTGCTGTAGAAATGGAGATAAATGTTTTAAGAGGGAAGTTGGAAGAGAGCGAAAAAAAATTAAAGAGACACAAAAATTTGACGTATTGGAAAACTACAGTAGGCGAAACAACATAAAAATAGTGGGCCTGAAAGAAGGCAAAGAAGGGTCAGATATGAAGGAATTTATAAAAGGATGGATTCCGAAGATGCTGGGAATAACAGACTCACATGAAGAAATAGAAATCGAAAGGGTGCATAGAGCGCTAGTACCGAAACCGCCACCACATCAAAAACCGAGATCCATATTGGTAAAATTTCTCAGACATACGACAAGAGAAAACATACTGGAGCAGGCAAGAAAGAAGGTTAAAGAAGACAATAAGCCATTGGAATATAAGAAACAAAAAAATATTTTTTTACTCGGACATAAAGAAGAGGAAGGAATTTAACACGGCGAAAACAATCTTATGGAAGAAAGGGTATAACTTTATATTAAGACATCCAGCAGTACTCAAAGTATTCATTCCTGGAGAATGAAATAGACTGTTCTCAGACCCAAAGAAAGCCCAAGAATTTGCTGAACATTTGCAGGACAAGAGAAGAGAGGAGGAGGAGGAGTGACACGAAGGATGACTGGCAAGAAAATATACAAAAATATGTAATAAATATAAAGTAAAGATAATGTATATATAAAGATTTAAAGATGGATAAGAGAAGAGGAAGAAGGAAAAAAAAGAGAGAGAGCTTTGTTATAAGTATAGGAAAATAGTGTTCTCTGGGGTGGGCTGGGGAGGAGAATAAGGGTCACTGCGAAATCGGTTGACGCTTGCGAGTAAGTTCGCAAACCGAATGGAAAGGGGAGTTGTGGTTGCCGTCAAGGGACAGAAGGCAATCCAAGGAGGGGAGGTTCATTTGGGGTTAAAGGGTTATTGCTTGTGGAGATTGTTGGGGTATTTCATGTCTTAAATGCGTTGTCATATATTGAGATTAAAAAGGAAAACTTAAAAACAGTAATGGAAAAAAGGGATGGAGGTGGTGAAGAGGCGGAAAAGAAGTGAAAATAAAGATATAAGATGGCCACGTTGGACTAAATGTCTATAAACATCAATGGAATATATAACCAAGCTTAACTGTATCCCATTGGGAAAAACAATCACATATAATTTAAAAGACAAAGTTATAATGATTGGGGAAACCTGGGAACCAAATATGGAACATGGCAGAAAGAGCAGGCCTCGGACCACCACCACCTAAAATGATAAGAAGATAAACACAATCAGATTTACTGTGAATAAGTAGATGATACATCTTTATTGTTTGTATTCCTTTTGTATAAAGATATCATTTTATTGTATTTTATATGTCCAATATTTACTGTTTTTGGAGAGGGGTAGGAACGGGGAAGAGAGGGATGGGGAAAAAAGAGAAAAAGTCACTGTGAATATTTTAAAAGATGCTTCTGTTGATATGGTTCATAATGCGATTTAAAAAAAGAATTACAAAAAAAGAGGATGGGTACCAGAATGTGAGTGCAGAGAACAGGGCAGAAGTGAAAAGCATGATGTAATGTGTTCTAATTTTGTGAGGAAGGAAGGGCAACGAAGGAAGCATAAATGTAGTCAGCTGGAGGGTTTGAAATACATCTCCTCCTCCAAAAACATTTCTATGCAAAGCGAATGAAGAGTAAAGGAGATGAACTAAGAGCATGGAGCAGTAGGTGGAATTACAATGTTGTGGCCATTAAAGAGACTTCACTGGAAGAAGGACAGGATTTTAGATTTTAGATATTTTAAAAGGGATAGAATGGAAGGTCAGAGAGTGGTGGGAATATTGGTCAGGGATATTATCACGGCTGTAGAAAGGGCTGTAGAGGGAGTGCCTCCTGAGTCAGTGTGGGTGGAAGTCAGAAATAGGAAGGGAGCAATCACTGTGCTGGGAGTAGTTTATAGGCCTCAAAATAGTCCTCTGGACACCAAGGAACAGATAAGATTTTGGAATGGTGCAGAAATTACAGGATTGTTGTCATGGGAGACTTACAACCTCTGAATGTTGACTGCACCTCGTAACTGCAAGAGGGATAGATGGGGCAGAATTTGTCAAGTGTGTTCAAGAAGGATTCCTGCACAGTATGTGGACCAGCTAATGAGAGGAGGGGCCATACTGGACCTCGTACTGGGCAATGAACCTGGTCAGGTAGCAAACCTCTCAGTAGAGGAGCATCTTGATGATAGTGACCACGGACAAAGATAAAAGCAGACAAAATGCGAAAGTGTTCAATTGGGAAAGGGAACAGATGTTCACAGGAAAAAGCACAGAAGTAATATGAAGACACTTTACGGACCACTTGTGCCAGGTTCAGGATAGGTTTGTCCACTGAAACAGGGAAAAGGTAGTAGGAAAAGGGAACTGTGGTTGATAAAACAGGTGAGGCAGTTAGTCAGGAGGAAAAAGGATGCAGAGATTAGATTTAGGAAGCAAGAAACAGGAAGGGCTCCTGAGAATTATATGGTAGCCAGGAACAGACTGAAGAAAGTCCTTAGGAAAGCTTGAAGGGGGAATGAGAAGGTCTTTGCAATTCAGACATCTGTGCCTCTCAAATGTCATGTTACATTTAGGTATGCAGTATGCCTCAAACTGTTCCATTATTTTTTCTAAATTCATTTTGTCTCCTTCAGCAGCCAATGTGAAGTTATTATCCACTCCCAAGGCTTCATCACCCACGACATGTAAGAAAACTGGCATTTTCACTTTATCACTTTTCTCATCAGCTCCAACTGCCACTAAATACAATCCAAAATGCTGTTCAAATCTGTTCCAATTTTCAGCCACATTACAGCTGTCAGATGAAATAAGGATGTTATCCTTGCAATTTTCACTGTGTTAGTTTCTCTTCACTGATTAGTTGCTGACTTTAGATTTGACCTTTTAAAGTATTTTCTTCTAATTTCCTTCATCCCACTTCTAACACCATGTTTCAACTTGTATTCGTATGTGTGAGTTCTTAGGCAACACATGTTTGAAAGAAAAGGTTCTTTACTTTCAAGTTGTTGTAATCAGCACCATGAGGGATGCCATGAGGCTGTAAGTCTCCATTACAGATCTGCATACTGTAGTCTCCTGCTCTGTGTTAGAGCCTGGTAGCAGCCAACTATAATCAAACAGTAAGACATTGCTAGTTGCTTTGCAACCATGATCACTATCATTACAAGGGGGATCCACCATTCCAGCCAGAGAGGACACCCTGCAGATAGCCAACAGCAAACAGTCTCCCTAAACTATATGGTTCTTGGTTGCAGCATCCTTGGAGTGGATCTTGGGGATGAGTGTACTTTATGGCCAGAACCTGCAGACCAACAAAGAGAAATGCAATTTTGGGGTGGCCCACGACAATACACTGGTCGTGAAAGTCAAATGGGAACTAAAAACAGTCCCATTCCCCTTGAAGGTAGTAGCACTCATTGATACCTGCTACCCAGGGCTGCCAAAGAAAGTGGGAAGATCATCAATGCTTTGTTGAGAGGAGGGTAATTCGGCCCACTGTGACAGCATACATGGCCCATGAAAAAGAACAATGCATGGTGCATGCTAGTAAACTACTGGCAGCTGAAGAAATATGTACCCCACCTCATAGCAGCAGTTCCCGACATAGTGATGCTGGTCAAAGGCATGTGGGGGAGGGGGAAGCACTGGTATGCCATTGTTGAAATGGTGAATGCCTTCTTCTCCATACCCATCAACACCGAATCACAGGACCAGTTTGCATTCACCTGGGAGGAGCACCAGTACACCTTTTTCCCTCTTCCGCTAAAGCATCTTACTTAACCTTGATATGTCTCTTGCCCACTACATCGATGATATACTCTTCTAGGGTCCTTCCATAAAGGTGGTAACATAAGATTATCTCCTTGTGGGCATGGAGCTGGGCTATTAACCCTGACAAGGTGAAGGACTTCAGTCAAATGGACCTCCTTCCAGGTATCCAGTGGCATTTGGACCAGAGGGAGATCCCAATCACAGCCAAGACTAAAATCCTTGGTGGCACCACATATATCACACCTCACTATGATGCTGCGCCCCCTGTATAATGTGTCGTGAAAGAAGGCCACCTTCCACTGGGGACTTGACCAGCAAGCAATTTTGAAATGGCCAATCAGGCGGTATATCAAGCCCTCCCACTAGCCGCCCAACAAGCCTGGATGCCATTTGAGCTACAGGTCTCTGTGACCAAAGCAGTAGCTGAATGTATCCTCTGACAAGCACCACAAGGGCGCCAGATTCGCCTTGGCTTCTGGACCTGCACGCTCCCCGAGGAGCGTTACTGTTTGAGTAGCAGTTACTGGCATGCTACTGGGCACCTCACAACTGAGCATCAGACTGTTGCCGAGCCTGTCATCCTCTGGCCGCACGTCCCCATCATGCGTTGGATCAAATCCATGGATGCCACCCATAAAGAGCCCCAGTGACCCTCCATCATTAAATGGAAATGATATTTCACAGACTATGCTGACAAGACCAGAGGGGGTGAGCCCCCTCATGAACAAGTCATGATCCTGACTGATGGCGACAGCCCCAACCCTGAAGTCCCCACCATGCACCTCTTTTCCGTCGCATAGTGCCACCTCATGACCTTTTGATGACCTGACCCCTGAAGAGAAAGGCCAGACCTGATTCACAGATGGCTTCAGTCAGTGGATAAATGGAAAGCCGCAGCTCTCCACCCCACCTCGGGCAATGTCCTTACACAAGAAGGGGGAGGGAGATCCAGCCAGCTAGCCAAACTAGCAGTGTTAGCCCTAACACTCAAAGAAATGACCAGGCCTGTTTAGATCTATACTAACTCACGGGCCATTGCCAACAGCATGGCCCTCTGGATGACCCAGTGGCATGTGTCACAATGGGAAGTCCACAGTTGCCCACTCTGGAGTCAGTCCCATTGGAAATTCATCTGGGGGGACATCCATCAAATGGACACCCACACCTCCTGGGACACTGAGGAGGTAGCCCACAACATGGCTGTTGACCAGACTGTGCAGATATGCTCTGTAGTAGCTCACCCAGAACACACCAACTCTGACTCTCTGGCGACCTGGGCACACCGCAAGAGTGGACACCTAGGAGCCAATGGGAACTGGCCATGGGCAAAGGGCTGAGGGACCACATTAATGCACAACAGATGGGTGGGTTACATGATGGGATGTGTTACCAGGTGAACAACGGATCACTTGTATACATACACAATGATTAACCTGACGAGAGTGAGATTTTCCCTTCTCCCCTTCAGGATGATAACACCATGGATGCTGGCTGTGTCAGTTGGGGTTGGTTGGAGTTACAATACCTTCCTCAGGGTGACATATGAGTATGCCAGCACAACTAACAGATCAGTCTGCACACATTAGGGAAAGCCTTCCACTCACACTGATCCCAATTAACCAAGAAATGGACTGTCACAACAAAATTGCCAGGTCTGCGGACTCTGAGGTCTTTTTTGGGGGGCATAGTGGCCCTTGCCCACCTTTGTCCCACACGATGTACAACCTTGCCTTTGGCAGCCTCCGATGGTAGTGGCGGATTAACCATTAAGCGGAATAGGTTGAAGCCTAAGGGCCCAGAGGGTAAAGGGGCCCAAGCCGCCAAAGATATTTCAGTACTTTTGTATATTTTATTTTCATTACAAACACTATTTTGTTATCTAACTTTGAGTCCAAACATGTAAACATTTGGAAGTAAACAAGTAATGCTTTTACGGACTTTTTCCTACTGAAGGCTGTAGCCACGACTCCCTGCGAGCTTGTGTTTACCATCTCCATGATGACATTATTACATCACCATCTGTCGCACGTTACAACACGTCGGTGCAAAGAATGAAAATGTGAATCTGAGGTCTGCCTCCTGTCCTGCAGCTCTGAGCCACTGCTGCTGCAGCCGAGCATTACCCCAAACCTTGAACTGTCCCCGCTGTCACAGCCACAGTGTGGTCTCGGCACACAAGGTTCACAAGCCCTTCTGCCACTGGAGGAACGGCATGTGTGCTAAGTGCATGCTGATCACCAAGAGGCAGCAGGTCATAGTTTCCCAAGTGGGTCTCCAGCAGTGCAAGCGCAAGAGGAAAACGAGGCCAGGGAACTGCAGTACATGTATGCCAGTGGAGGGGCTGTTGAAGTGGCCACCAACAGTGTCATCCTGGCATCGAGGGTTGGCTCGATGCTCTACGAAATCTTTGGAGCTGACTACAAGAATCAGAAGGAAGGTAACTCAACAACTGCCATAATCATTTGAAGACTATTCACCTGCTAATACAACCTGTGGGAAAACTTTCTTAGCTCTGATTTAATGCTTAGGTTCTTGTTCATGATTTCTCAGCTTGTTTGGTTTGAAATTGTTTACTAGACTATTTCTGACAATTTTCACAACTACTAAAAAGGTTGCAGTCAGGAAATCAACAATCCTATTTGGATTCTGCAGTTACAACTTTATAAACCTTTCTGTTGTATAGCGACTTCAATCCAATAAGTAGTCACTTAAAGGTTAAGTAAGACGCTTGCTAGTGACGCGTTTTCAATTAGTTTCAATACAAGTCCAGATGTATTTTAATCTTTTATTTAACATGCAAACTTGAACATTCTTTAACATTGACATGAAATATTCATAAATAACATCAGCACTGATGTTCTGTGAATAAAGCTATGAGCGTTTCCCTCACTCTTTTTCTATGTTGCCGCCATGTTTAATAATATATCTAAAACTCCAAATTCGCACGCTGCCCCACCATACATGCTCCAACTGGCACTCCAACCTAGAACACACTGCAAATGCTCCAACCAACACGCCAACCTAGAATGCACTGCAAATGCTCCAGCCAACGTTCCAACCTAGAACGCACTGACATGCTCCTGGAACTGCGCATGTGCATAACAACAAAGATGGCTGCAACCAACTCAGGACGTCTCCGAACACCATGCAGGGACCAACAGGACACCGACCCAACAAGGTAAGTAAATTCTATACACATTTTTGGTTATTTTGGCTCCTACAGTATTGTGAGAAACAAAAATTGAGATCAAAGAACATTTATTATACAACAATGCAAAGTTGGGTGCTTCCCCTTACCCTGGGAATACACACATACACTGGGGCTCACCCAACTTTTATACAGTTGTTTTCAGTATAGGAATACCCTCCCCCTTACATTCTTCTGCCTCCTGGATGGGTTTGGCATTAGGCAATCCTGTCTGCCTACGTGCTCTTTCTGTGAACTTGGAGGACCAGGGGGTATCCTGTCAGTGTCCCATCATGTCATTATCCTCATTGTCCTTATTCACAAACCTGCCTTTGTTCTAATTCACACCTTCCCAACCCTCAGGGCTACAACCTCTTCATATGTAGAACTGGCTAATTCTGTCTAAGGCTAGAAGACCCTTATCTTATTCAAACTAACTTTACTTCCTACATTCTATTATCTATCCTTATCCTATTCATACTGGCTTTATTCATTACACATATATCTATACTAGTTTCCTCATCTTCATATTTTTATATCAGTTTTACTCATTTCTCACAATCCTCATTTTTCTTTTAGCTACGCTTCGTGAATTCTCAACTGGAATGTATTACTTGTAAACTTGGTCTTTTTCCCAGCTGGTCAGTAAATAAACTGCAGTCTCAGCATCATCAGACAGAATTAGGGAAACATACATCCTTTGGGTTCTAGTGACCTGACGAGGGGTCCGTTGAATTAAATACTGCACACAAGTCTTTAGGCAGGGGAGCACCATAATGGCCAGAATAGCGAGTCCAGCTGCTATAAGGGCTGTGGGTATCAGACTCCATTTACCAATAAAAAGTCTAGTCCATCCCACACCGGACCAAGGTTGCCAAGTCTGAACCTGGGCATGGGAAGATTTTCGAACTCCTGAAGAAGTCTTTAACCGCCTCACTGTTGTGAGCATTGTCATTAACCAGTCTTTCACAAACGCTGCCTTCAGCAGCCAACGAGTAATCAAGAGCCAGGCGGTTTTGTTGAACTGTGGCTCGTATCTGTCGTCTTTCTTCAGCCCATAAATTCAGGGTCATCACTGTCTGTTCGGTGATGATCTCCAAGGCTGGAGTCTGATTAAACGATTTAAATGCCAAGCAGCTGTGGTGTTCTGGAACAGCTTATGTCGTTTACAACTGGAACTCCCCTTACAGTGGTGGTTCTTAACATTCCGAATGTCTGTGTGACCCAAAGGATGCTTTACAGGAGACCAAGTTGTTTCTTGTCACTTAACCTGTGAGTTGCAGCCTGTCTGTGAACATTAGCATATGTATTCACACTATCTCTGCTACATGTACAATCCTGACTAACATTCTGTCTGTCATTGTCCCACCATCTTCTTTGTGCTTTAAAACTCCTCTTTTTAATACCTGTAGAGGCCAAAATACAAATCAAATCTACTCCTCTAGCGCTGTTCTGTTCCCCTGGTCCATGTTGGGATCCTATATTAACCCATATCCCATTATGACTATACTTTATATCTGTGCCCTGTCTATATTCTAAAGGTAAATAATTGTCACCTCTGCTGCCCCTATTCCAGGAGGACTTAATACATTGTGAGCAATTTGGTGATTTCCAAAAAATTGGGAAACAACAAGTAAACAAAACAACAAATGGTAAAAACAACATTACAGCACTTTTTCCCGGCGTAGTGTAACTTTCAGATCAGAAGGATGAAGGACTGCACGCCAGGTGGAGGGTAGATTATCAATGTCGTTAGACTGTGGTTCAGCAGCTCATTTAATTCGTTGGATGTGGCTCCATCCCTTTCATTCGCACGGCAGTGTCTGTAATCAAAAGTACACAATAGGGGCCATCCCAGACAGGTTTTAGTTGGTGATCTTGCCATGCTTTTACATATACCCAATCACCAGGTTTAATAGAATGAATAGGATACTCCAGGGGTGGGCAGTAACAGCTGCATGTCTATTTTCTCCGTGAGCGCAGCCTGTTTGGCAGCTGCATCTGCCTGTCTGTTCCCCTGTGCTTCAGGACTGTCACCACTTTGATGGCTTCGTACATGAACTACAGCTATTTCCTCAGGTAATGTAAGAGCATCTAGAGATTGGACAATTAAGTTTTCATGGATCAACTTTTGTCCTTTTCCAGTTATCATTCCCCGCTCTTTCCAGATCTTCCCAAAGGTGTGCACTACACCAAAAGCGTATTTTGAGTCCGTGTAGATAGTGCCCACCTTGTTCTCTAGACCATGGAGAGGTCTACTGAGGGCATACAATTCACAAGATTGTGCTGACCAATGACCGGGGAGGCGACCGGCTTCAATCACCACTCCTTCTTTCCCATCCACTACACTATACCCGCTATAGCGAGTGCCATCAATGCAACGGGAAGATCCATCAATAAACCACCTTTCACCCTCCTGTAAAGGCTCATCGCTTAAATCCTCTCTAATTTTGGTCAGTAAATCTATTACCTCTAAACATACATGCTCTAACTCATTTATGGTATTGTCAGAATTTGGAGAAACCAAGAAAGCTGCTGGATTGTGTTCTTTATTCGTAATCAGGGTCAAATCATCCCTATCCATTAGGATCACTTCATATTTTAAAATTCTAGAGTCTGTGAGCCACTTTCCAGCACATTGTAAGAGAATATTGCCGACTGTGTGAGGGGTGTGAACTATCATCGGGGCACCAAACGTAATCTTTCGTCCTTCCTCAACTAAAATAGCAGTGGCTGCGATGGCTTGCACACACTCTGGCCAACCACGACAAACAGGGTCTAAAACTTTTGTCAGAAAATCAACTGGCTGTCTACAGCCTGCCCTCTCTTGTGTTAGTACTCCGGTGGCTACACCTCCTTTCGCATTGGTATATAGGTCAAATGGCTTATTTAGGTTGGGTAAAGCCAACCCTGGGGCACTAATAAGGCGCTGTTTCACCAAGTTAAAATCTTTAATCTCTTCCTCTGTCCAGACAACAGCTTCGCCCCCTAGAATCGTGAGTTTATCATAGAGAAATCTGACCAGGCTAGAATAATTTTCAATCCAGATTCTACAGTATCCCACTAAACCAAGGAATTTCCTAAGTTCTTGGGCATTCTTGGGAGGTGGGATCTGTAGAATACCACGTATCCTCTCTGGACTTATTTTCCTAGTTCCCTGACTTACCAGATGACCTAAGTATTTAACTTCTGATTCAACAAATTGTAATTTGGATTCGCTCACCCTGAGACCCTTATTCTCCAGAAAATTCAAAAGTTCAACAGTATACTGTTTAACTAATTCGTACGTTTTTCTCGTAATTAACAAATAATCAACATATTGTATCAACTGAAAATTCTCTCTCCGAGGAGCCTCATCTAATATTTGTTCTAAGACCTGGCCGAATAAATTTGGTGATTCTGTAAAGCCCTGGGGAAGGTCCGTCCACCGGTACTGATTCTTGCGTCCAGTAAAAGGATTTTCCCATTCAAAGGCAAACATGTCTCTGCTCTCTGTTGCTAACGGACAGGTCCAGAAAGCATCTTTGAGGTCAGTCACACTAAACCATTTACTATGGGGATCGATTTTACCCATTATTGTATAGGGATTAGGTACAACCGGGTGACGGGTGAGAATAATTTTGTTCAGCTCCCTCAAGTCCTGCACTAATCGATAGGTACCGTCTGGTTTTTGGACAGGTAAAATTGGGGTATTAAAAGGTGACATACAAGGTTCGAGTATACCATCTTTCACCAACTGGTCAATTACTGGCTGAAGCCCCTTTTGGCCAGCCATCGGAATTGGATACTGCTTTCGTCTAATTACTTGCTCAGGATCTTTTAGAGTAACTTGCAGGGGAGGAATATCTAACACTCCTCTTTTGCCTCTTTCTGCCCATACTCCAGGATTTATTAGTTCTCGATCTTCCTCGCTTAATACATACAATTGAACCCCGATACCCGATTCCTGTGGTCTGGTGCCGATAGCCAATTGGTCCTGTAAATCTCGTCCTAACAAACAAACTCCAGCTTGGGGAACTAGTAAAATATCCTCTGTTATTATCTTTTCTCTCATTTGTATTCTTACATCCCTTAATACGGGGACCGTAAAATCTCTTCCTCCTACTCCCGAAATCATCACTGTCCCCTCTATCTTAACACCCTCGGGTGGTTGTAAAATACTAGACCGGGCTGCCCCAGAATCTACTAAAAAGGTCATCTTGTCACTGTGGGGTCCTATGCTTAAATTTACCATTGGTTCTCTGTGCAGCCTCACGGTGTCTATTGACTGAGAACCGTGACCCCCCCCCTATTCATAATCTGCTTCCATCTGTCGGACTCTGGCTTTACCCTTCCCTTAATTTAGTCTATGTGTCGTCTGAGTCTAACGTGTTCATTAAATGAAGTGATAGGAGAATCAGTTTATTTCACAGCATAAGAATAAAGCTTAACAGAGCTCTGGTTCAGTCATTAGTTCATAGGTCACCTGCACAGTGAGCTATTCCCCAAGACTGACCCCTATTGTCCAGTCTCTACAGTTTGTATAGCTCAACCTTATCATACAGAACAAAAGTTGGCTTCCTTTGCTAGATTTCATTATCATACAGAACAAAAGTTGGCTTCCTTTGCTAGATTTCATTATCATACAGAACAAAAGTTGGCTTTCTTTGCTAGATTCCTTGCATAAGATTTATCACAAGTAATTTCCTGCTCTGCAGTTATCTGAGGTGTAGAGCTCCCATCTTAATCCTCAAGGTCAGAATATCCTGTTGTTTTGATCAGAAATCAATTCATACCCCAGATATTTCTCATTATTTTTTTGTTCTCATCTGGCCATATTCTTCTGTTCTACTAAACACCTCCTTCTGTCTTAGCTTCTTACTGATTCCATTCTCTTTGCTTCTGACAGTCTCTGTCAGGTTCTTTTTGTTTGTGCTAATCAACACCTCCTTTTGCCTTAACATTCCTACTAAATTGTTTCATACATATCCTCTCTTTTGTATTCTGGGAGCAGGCAATTCTAAACCTACTGTAATCAGCCAACTTTGCTACATACTGTGGCTGCCCCTTACTTACATTACTCTTTCCCTTCACCATGAGGTAAATATTAGATTGCTACATCAACAAGGTCGGGTCAGATACAGCAATGAGCTCTCTGAACCCTTCTCCATTAACAATGGCGTGAAGCAAGGCTGTGTTCTGGCACCAACCCTCTTTTCAATCTTCTTCAGCATGATGCTGAACCAAGCCATGAAAGACCCCAACAATGAAGACGCTGTTTACATCCGGTACCGCACGGATGGCAGTCTCTTCAATCTGAGGTGCCTGCAAGCTCACACCAAGACACAAGAGAAACTTGTGCGTGAACTACTCTTTGCAGACGATGCCGCTTTAGTTGCCCATTCAGAGCCAGCTCTTCAGCGCTTGACGTCCTGCTTTGCGGAAACTGCCAAAATGTTTGGCCTGGAAGTCAGCCTGAAGAAAACTGAGGTCCTCCATCAGCCAGCTCCCAACCATGATTACCAGCCCCCCCACATCTCCATCGGGCACACAAAACTCAAAACGGTCAACCAGTTTACCTATCTCGGCTGCACCATTTCATCAGATGCAAGGATCGACAATGAGATAGACAACAGACTCGCCAAGGCAAATAGCGCCTTTGGAAGACTACACAAAAGAGTCTGGAAAAACAACCAACTGAAAAACCTCACAAAGATAAGCGTATACAGAGCCGTTGTCATACCCACACTCCTGTTCGGCTCCGAATCATGGGTCCTCTACCGGCACCACCTACGGCTCCTAGAACGCTTCCACCAGCGTTGTCTCGGCTCCATCCTCAACATCCATTGGAGCGCTTACATCCCTAACGTCGAAGTACTCGAGATGGCAGAGGTCGACAGCATCGAGTCCACGCTGCTGAAGATCCAGCTGCGCTGGATGGGTCACGTCTCCAGAATGGAGGACCATCGCCTTCCCAAGATCGTGTTATATGGCGAGCTCTCCACTGGCCACCGTGACAGAGGTGCACCAAAGAAAAGGTACAAGGACTGCCTAAAGAAATCTCTTGGTGCCTGCCACATTGACCACCGCCAGTGGGCTGATATCGCCTCAAACCGTGCATCTTGGCGCCTCACAGTTTGGCGGGCAGCAACCTCCTTTGAAGAAGACTGCAGAGCCTACCTCACTGACAAAAGGCAAAGGAGGAAAAACCCAACACCCAACCCCAACCCACCAATTTTCCCCTGCAACCGCTGCAATCGTGTCTGCCTGTCCCACATCGGACTTGTCAGCCACAAACGAGCCTGCAGCTGACGTGGACTTTTTACCCCCTCCATAAATCTTCGTCCGCGAAGCCAAGCCAAAGAGACATAGTACTGGATTCATGTACACAAAATGGATAGTACATAAGCATATATTCTACATATTTTCTATGATTAATTAACCCCTATATTCCAACACATCAGTGCGTAAGATCGCGTCTCCCTGGCTCGCATTGGGCATTCTCTCTTAAAATGTCCCTCCTTTTTACAATGGTAGCAAACTAATGCTCCTGTTTCCCAATTCCTACCGGGATTACCACAAGGTCCCGGGAATGGTTGTCGTCCCCGGAATTCCCCTCTACCCTTGCCCCTGCTCTGGTCTCTACTCTCCCACTCCTGGAGCTCCTCCCAATGTCCAGGAGCTGGCACACAGCCCCTACCCTTTCCTTGCTGTCCCTCCACAACTTCCTTGACTGCCTGCATCAAAATCTTAGCCTTTCCTTTCTGTTTATTGGGCATTCTCTCTTAAAATTACGCACTTCCGTACTAGTCAGGGGCACATTTACAAAACTGAGACCCCCCTCCCATGGGAACTTCCCGTAAAGGTCTCATCCAGTTAATTTCTGGCTTATCCTCTCCTTTATAATGTCTAGATTCCTGCTCTCCGGGAAATTAATCAAAAGGTTCTGCCCTTACCTCCCGGAGGGTCTCACACTGTTTTGAATCAAAGTCTCCTCCCTCTCTTGTCAATTGAGGTGGTAATCTAGTACTTTGTGAACAGGTCATCATACCACCCCTACTTTCTTCTCCTTTCTTTAGCTGTGGGGGAGGAGGGGAAGGTGCAGAAGGGTAAAGCATAGGAGAAAGGGGAAAGATAGGAGCAGGCATAGGAGGAGCATAAGGTGGAGGAAGGGAATGTAACACATCCCATCCTTGTGTTTCAGGGACAAACGGTTCCTCATCCTTCTTGTCCTTACATTCCTTTTCATTCAAAACCAGTGATCAACCGATCCACTGAACCAGCAGGCTGCATATTCCCTGCTCTCAATATTATCTCTTTGGTTTTGATAGAGCCAGATGTTCAATGCCTGACACATCCAGTCATCCTCGGATCCGAGCTTTGGCCAATATACCAAACTCCCTTTTATCGGACTTTTAACCCATTCCAGACAGCAATACCTGACCATGGTCAGTTTGTCTTTCCCACGGGTTCTCCCCGCACCCCAATCAGATAGCATTAATCCTAACGGACTTTGCTTAGTTATCTGATTGTCCCGTCCTTCCTTAGGACTATTTCCCTTGCTACTCACACCTCCTATACTAACAGGTAAGTAAAATTCCTCTTACTGGGATCCAGTAGCTATACCTAGCGCACTTCCTTAACGTCCTCCCATTGTTTGTTCTCAATGCCTCTTCTCGGCTATCACTCGCTTCATCCACTGACCAGTCACCCGCCGTCCGTGAGTCCAGCTGAATCAGCTGGGGTGCACCTACCCCCGTCGATGGGCACTCTGTCAGTGGAGGGAGTGGGATCCCGGACGAGCCCCCATTTGTGAGAAACAGAAGTACCTTCACAGAATTTGCTCGAGACAAAAATTGAGAACAAAGAACATTTATTATACAACAATGCAAAGTTGGGTGCTTCCCCTTACCCTGGGAATACACACACATACTGGGGCTCACCCAACTTTTATACAGTTTATTTCAGTATAGAAGTACCCTCCCCCTTACATTCTTCTGCCTCCTGGATGAGTTTGGCATTAGGCAATCCTGTTTGCCTACATGCTGTTTCTGTGAATTTGGAGGACCAGGGGGTATCCTGTCAGTGTCCCATCATGTCATTATCCTCATTGTCCTTATTCACAAACCTGCCTTTGTTCTAATTCACACCTTCCCGACTCTTGCTTATATGCAGAACTTGCTAATTCTGTTGTCTAAGGCTAGAAGACCCTTATCTTATTCAAACTAACTTTACTTCCTACATTCTATTATCTATCCTTATCCTATTCATACTGGCTTTATTCATTACACATATATCCACACTAGTTTCCTCATCTTCATATTTTTATATCAGTTTTACTCATTTCTCACAGTTTCATCCCCTAATTATTATAATTATATATAGTGTCTTAAAAAATAATTATATAATAATAATAATAACATATAAAACATATAACATTCAAACTTTATACAGATCTTTCTTCTTTCTTCATAAGGCTAGAGGTTACCAGCTCATAGCCCAGAAAAAGAGTGAACTTTACCACCAGTCTGGATCAATGAAGTCTATAACCTGTGTAGTATGTAAACAACAAAATAAAGTCAGTTTTTACTTATTAAAGTTCCTTTGTCACCAGAATCTGAGTTAAAACATCAGTAAACTTCAAATCTTCCTCAGATAAAAATCAAGACAGCTTTCCCTTCAAGTTTAACATGAGGTACCTCTTCAGCTTGCCTTTTGGCTTTCTTCATCATTCTGATTCTCATAGGAAGAACTTTAATTCTCAACACCAAATATTAAACCTTTATTTGTTTCTCTTGATTTCAATAAATGAGTCTCTTTAACCTTCCCTGAAACAGATTTGCTCATTTTTTTTCTTTCTTTTCTGCTGTTGGTTATAAATAAGATTCAAATGACATTATTTCTTCATCTTATTTGTCACATTGTTGAAATGCAATTTCTCTTTCTTTCTGTTTTATTGATAACTGATCCTTCAAGTTCCATTCTTGTTTGTTTTCTGTAGTCAACTGTTTTGCATCATTAACCAATGACTTGTTCTCTTTCAAAAGATTAATCTCTTCCTCTGACCTTTTACATTTGGATAATGCTGAAGCTCTTTCCTCACTAACTGTATTCATTTCTTCAGCAGTTATTCTTTTCTTTCATTTTCTGACATTGCGAGTTTTATTTGCAATTAAATCTTTATTCTTGTCAACCTCTTTCAGGACCTTTCTCTCAGTCACTTTTGAAACTAAAGAATCATTGGATTCATTCTCATCCTTTTGAAATCTAGTTTTGGTTTCAATTGCAAAGTTAACTGTTTTCATTATTATCTAATATTTCCAAGCCTTTTTTCAACATTTTGTACTCTGAATGCAATTTTACCAAATTGTCAGTTACATGTTCCTTTATTCCATCAGTGCAATTTTCTGCGCTCGCCAGTTTTGCAGCATGTTATGAGATTTCTTCATTACCTTTGTCTGCTGCAATTGCTGAGATACAAAAATTACTTTCCAATTTGTTCTCCATCTTTGGTTTTAATCCTGCCTCTGATTCAATTACACAGGAATAATCACCAGCAGAATTTACAACATCTTCTCATACTTCATTTTCATCCATTTCTGCTTAAAATAATTCATTCATTATTGTTTTAGATTTATTTTCACATTGATCTGTTTTCTTTTCTTCAGAAGTGAATTTCTTATTTACAGACTTTTGCTGTTCCCACAACTCATCAACTTTCACAATTGAAATCCTGTTGACATTTGTCTCTAACTGTTCCTGAGCAATATAATTATTTCCTTCTAAAGGTTCATCCAGCCTAGTTTTACCAGCATAAGGTCCATCTCCCCTACTTTTTATTATATCTAGTGGTTCCAAAGCCTTTGGTACGTTTGAACCAATTAGCATCTCTACCTCAGAATTAATTTTAAGTAGATAAACCTTCCACAGATAAGAAAATTGATGGATATCATCATTTTGTGGAATATTTCCTTCATGCACAATTTGGAAGATCAAAAAATTTCTCATCATGCAATCCAACAATCTCTAAGCCTGAAACAACAATCTTTTCTTGTCCTATAGTTTTCAACATAATCTTCGACTTTTTTCCTTGAAGATTAAGTTTGTTCATCAATTCCACCGTGCAAAAAGATGCAGAAATGCACAAGTCTCATTCTTGACGCATACAGGCATTGTTGAGAGTTTGTAGTATTGGTTGACAATATTATGAAATGAATGTGCTGTGTATAAGAGTTAAGATGTTATTATAACTGTATTATGAAAGATAGAGTAGACTTTTAAATGATGCTGTGAATTGATAAGAAATGGGTATTGGGACACTCACACAGACAGGTCAGCTGCAACTAACAAACATTCCAGACAACGATCCATTATCACCTCTTCCATAAAGCTATCTCCTGCTCCTCTACTACAAGCTTGTCAAACAGAATGTGGAAATATCAAAAGCCTGCAGAACGGCCAACAGCACGAATGGCTTTGGCTTTGCTTCAGTGTTGGAATTCAACTAACGCTGTTCAAAATAATGAATATGGAGATCACTGGGGAAGCAACATTTACATGTGCCAAGAGCCAGGCTAACACTGTCTTAAAGGACCCTCTTTATCATGTCTGCCACGATTCCATATCTTTTGATTATTGAAAGCCAATTCAATGATAGCCATTTTCCTATCTTTTGAAATAAGCAAACAACTGACTGTAACACCTCAGCTTGAAACAATCCCCTCAAAGGAATGTTACTTAATCATCTGCAGCAAAATGCCTTAAATATTGTTCTCTGTAACTTTGTATTTTGAATGAGGTTCAACAGTATTAGGGAGGTGACCTTGTCTACCCAACCCTAATTACTGCTCATTCCCGCTAGCGTGACTCTAATAAATTCTGTGTGTTATATTTTGTGGTTTGGTTGTACTTCTTGTACCTTGACAGGACTAAACTATAACAAGTTTGCAGTTATCCACACCGGCCCCAGTAAGACCACTTGTCTGAAACGAGGCTATAACACTGTTTTGACGTTCCTTTGTTCCTGTTTGCTCCTTTTCCAGTTTTTTTGATGGATATGCAGTATATTAGGATGCTTCAAATTCCATATGTTAGAATTAAGTCATTTCTTGGAGTTTTCACTGATGTGCCCTTTACACAAACAGCAATTTTCTCTATGTTCCTTCTTTTCCAACCATAAAGACATTTTCAAAGCATGTCCACCTTTACAGAACAAGCAACTCTTCTCAGTAGGTAAACTCTCCTTTTCCTTAGTTACTTTATCTTTTTCTTTATTTATAACTGACACATTAATAGCAAAAATATTCCTTTTCAATTTCAGATTAGAGTATGAGTTAGACCTCCTTACATCTTTGTTCGCCATTGAAATGTCTCTGGTATTACCATATATTGGATCCATTTCAATGTACACCTGCCCTTCTAGGAAATCCACCAAACTCTTTGATCATATTTTTCATAGAAATCACAAGTATTTTTCTCCATCTAACCTATATCTGGAAGAGTAATTTATCTAAAATTATTCATATATTACCAAGCTCTTTAAAATCACAAATGTTGTTATTTTCCATAGCATTACAACATTCTCTTAAAAAGAGAATGTATGCTTGTAGAGCTTTTATCCATATAAGCTAAAGCAATTCGATGCTGTTGCCAAAATTTTTCTCCAGTAAATATTTAGTACTTTCAAATCCTCTATCCGAAGACGTATGTTGACAACTCTTTTATAAGTTCCTTCGGCCGTCGTTTTGTGTACATTTCCAAATAATAGAGACAATCTTCAGAGTCTAGATATTGTTTTCAATATTATGTCTAAAAGATCCATGAACACGGTACTGAAGTGGGTCTCCATCAAAAACTTTAATCTCCTTCTTGGGCAAAGAAGATAGTGACTGTAGCAGGACAAATTTAATTGTTTCTTCCCATGGATAATAGTTCGTTGTTCTGTTCTCTGCCTCTCTCCCCCCACCCACCCCCTACCCAGGAAGTTGCAGCATTTGATTGAACCCAAGCTGCAGCTCTGTCAGCAATGTAACCACTGGTACATGTGGTTTGGCTAGATCACATTCTGGAAGGATTTGTACTTATATATACATTCTTGTACCTGAGGTACAAAGATTTCTGTCTTAATAATTATTTTCTTATCCTGTGGCTCTTTCTTAAAATATGATTCCATAACATCATTAATTTAAGGTAATCTACTTCTAGCAACAGATATCTCTGCATCTTCTAGTGCATTCGACAAGGAATCAATAACAACTTATTTTTCTCAATTCCATTTGCTCCTTTTGCCTTCTTAGCTGCTTCTTTATCTGCTCCTTTCTTCCTTAGCTCCTCCCGCTACAGCTCCTCTTTTCAAGGCTGCTCCCATTCTCCTTGCAGCTGCTCCTCCTGCACTTACTCTATTTCTTCTAAGACATATTTATCCTTAAGTCATTTATCTTCTGCACCAGTAACAGCCTTTTCAGCTCTTAATTGTAAGTGTATTGATGTTATTCTGAAAACTCTGGATCTTGAACCAAAAGAATTTCATTTGCTTCTCTTGCTTTCCACATTTGATGCCCTGTAACCTGCTTCTATTTCTTCCTGCAAGTCATATGTAGTCTTCTTACTTACCTCTTTATCCAATTTGAATAGTACATCCTTGGCATCTTCAGTCTTTACTTCATTATCTTTTGATGACACATATTCTGCCGTTTGCACATTGTTGTCTTCATATTCAGCAGTTTTCTTCTGCATTGATTTTGCAACGTCTTCATTCCCATCAACTGAAACTTTGGCTTTTTCTATTGCCAGCTTCAGTCTTGTTCCAAATAATATCTTTAGTTAACTAAATATAGTGACTTTGATCCATTAAATAGTTGCTTGAAGGCTAAGTGAGACACTTATTAGTGATGTGTTTTCAATTAGTTTCCATACCTTTTATTTAACATTAAAACTTGAAATTATATTCTTTAATGTTGGCATGAAGTATTCATAAATAATATCTGCACTGATACTCCATGAATACAGAATGACATTAGTGCTAGCAGTCAACTAAAGTTATGGAGATCTCACTCACCCTTTTTCTATGTCACTGCCATGTTTACTATTATATCTAAAACTCTAGATTCGTGTGCTGCCCCACCATGGCATGCTCCAACCTAGAACGCACTGCACATGCTCCAACCAGCACTCCAACCTAGAACGCACTGCACATGCTCCAACCAGCACTCCAACCTCGAACGCATTGCACATGCTCCAACCAACACTCCAACCTAGAACACACTGTGCATGCTCTTGGAATTGTGCATGTGCATAACAAAGATGACTGCAAAAAGTAAAAACCAACTCCGGATACCTCCAACAACCACACAGGAACCAATGAGACATGGACCTAACAAGGTAAGTAATATTTTTTTAAAACAAATTTTTGGACCTTTTGGACCCCTACAGTTGGTTTAATATTTCCAATCTTAACTCTAAAATCAATTCAACAAATGGCATTCTATACTACTGGATTTGCTCCACTATCCACCCTACCTCCCCACATCTGCACCCAGGGCCTCTCCCTGCCCAGAGCCCAGCGGTGGAATGGGGTCGGTGACCTCTCCCTGCCCAGTGGGACAGGGGACAGGCCCACTGCTTTAACATTTCATTCAAATTGGCATGGTCAGCAAAAAAAGGTTGCACATTAAATTAATTGTTGGATGTGTATATTATTAAACTAAGTCAGTGATCTCTCTTCAAATAATTTAACCGAAGGTGATAACGATTGTTTAAACTTTAATATGTCTATATTTTTAATCATCTTTGTACTGTGATTTTGCATAATCAAGTTTTATTAATAGATGAAAGGCTCATTCACTCCTTTGCTGCAGGTATATTTGGTCTGCCATTATTCGTGTGACAGTTGTATAAAAAGTATAACGTGTAAATTGTTTTGAATGAAATCTCAGCAAAACGAAAGGGAGAAGCCTAATTCATATTTGTAAATTGAGCTGAAAAATCACAACGCTGGAGGAACCCAGCAGGTCTCACAACATCCAAAAGAGGTTAAAATGTATTACTGACGTTTTGGGCCTGAGCCCTTCTTCAAGGTATCTTTACCTTCTGTGGATGCTACGAGACCAGCTGAATTCCTCCAGCATTTCTTTATTTTACCACAGTCACGGCATCGGACAAAGAGTGGGGGCTGTGGGGCAGGGGGGAAAGTTCAGGGGGACCTTACTAAACTTCAGCCTAGGGCCTGGGTGGTAGTTAATTAGCCACTGTCCAACAGGATGGGTGCTTTAAGGGCTTTTTTTTTCTTTAATGGACTAAAGGGCAATCACTGAGGCAGAAAAATTCTAGATAATCATTTTCCCCCCATATAGCCCTGCCTGGCATGACTTGTATGCTGGAGATGCTGGGCAACGAAATGGCTGTGGCACTGGAACATATGCTCTAGGCCCTTTTAAATTGCTGTGTAAAATAGGGTTAACAGGGCAATTTACTAGGTTGAAGACCCAAGACCCAAGGGCTATTTGAACAGGCTGAAACAGGCAAGCCCAGTCAAAATCCACCCAGGTCCCAGACCTACCTTGATGATGGACAAGGAACCCAGTAAAACTTACCTGAGTGTCATCCTCCACCTGTTTGAAAGGGGAAAGGGTTCACCCGGTTACTCTGGAACTTTAAACAGAACTTTGGGGGACATCCGATGCGCTCTAGTATTTGCCAAAGCCCTTTCCTGCTCACGGTGTCGAAGGCTTTGGTGAGGTCAACAAAGGTGATGTAGAGTCCTTTGTTTTGTTCTCTGCACTTTTCTTGGAGCTGTCTGAGGGCAAAGACCATGTCAGTAGTTCCTCTGTTTGCGCGAAAGCCGCACTGTGATTCTGGGAGAACATTCTCGGCAACACTAGGTATTATTCTATTTAGGAGAATCCTAGCGAAGATTTTGCCTGCAATGGAGAGCAGCGTGATTCCCCTGTAGTTTGAGCAGTCTGATTTCTCGCCTTTGTTTTTGTACAGGGTGATGATGGTGGCATCACGAAGGTCCTGAGGCAGTTTTCCTTGATCCCAACAAAGCTTGAAAAACTCATGCAGTTTGGCATGCAGAGTTTTGCCGCCAGCCTTCCAGACCTCTGGGGGGATTCCATCTATACCTGCTGCTTTGCCACTTTTCAGTTGTTCGATTGCCTTATATGTCTCATCCTGGGTGAGGACCTCATCCAGCTCTAGCCCTACTGCACGAAAACCAACAAGGTCGGGTCAGATACAGCAATGAGCTCTCTGAACCCTTCTCCATTAACAATGGCGTGAAGCAAGGCTGTGTTCTCGCACCAACCCTCTTTTCAATCTTCTTCAGCATGATGCTGAACCAAGCCATGAAAGACCTCAACAATGAAGACGCTGTTTACATCCGGTACCGCACGGATGGCAGTCTCTTTAATCTGAGGCGCCTGCAAGCTCACACCAAGACACAAGAGAAACTTGTCCGTGAACTACTCTTTGCAGACGATGCCGCTTTAGTTGCCCATTCAGAACCAGCTCTTCAGCGCTTGAAGTCCTGCTTTGCGGAAACTGCCAAAATGTTTGGCCTGGAAGTCAGCCTGAAGAAAACTGAGGTCCTCCATCAGCCAGCTCCCCACCATGACTACCAGCCCCCCCACATCTCCATTGGGCACACAAAACTCAAAACGGTCAACCAGTTTACCTATCTCGGCTGCACCATTTCATCAGATGCAAGGATCGACAATGAGATAGACAACAGACTCGCCAAGGCAAATAGCGCCTTTGGAAGACTACACAAAAGAGTCTGGAAAAACAACCAACTGAAAAACCTCACAAAGATAAGCGTATACAGAGCCGTTGTCATACCCACACTCCTGTTCGGCTCCGAATCATGGGTCCTCTACCGGCATCACCTACGGCTCCTAGAACGCTTCCACCAGCGTTGTCTCCGCTCCATCCTCAACATCCATTGGAGCGCTTTCATCCCTAACGTCGAAGTACTCGAGATGGCAGAGGTCGACAGCATCGAGTCCACGCTGCTGAAGATCCAGCTGCGCTGGATGGGTCACGTCTCCAGAATGGAGGACCATCGCCTTCCCAAGATCGTGTTATATGGCGAGCTCTCCACTGGCCACCGTGACAGAGGTGCACCAAAGAAAAGGTACAAGGACTGCCTAAAGAAATCTCTTGGTGCCTGCCACATTGACCACCGCCAGTGGGCTGATATCACCTCAAACCGTGCATCTTGGCGCCTCACAGTTTGGCGGGCAGCAGCCTCCTTTGAAGAAGACCGCAGAGCCCACCTCACTGACAAAAGGCAAAGGAGGAAAAACCCAACACCCAACCCCAACCAACCAATTTTCCCCTGCAGCCGCTGCAACCGTGTCTGCCTGTCCCGCATCGGACTTGTCAGCCACAAACGAGCCTGCAGCTGACGTGGACTTTTTACCCCCTCCATAAATCTTCGTCCGCGAAGCCAAGCCAAAGAAAACAGAAAGAGCACAGGGAACAGGGGATTCCCTATTGCTGCATGATGTGTTACTTACCACGTCATCGCAGGGCAGGGATCCCCCTTAAATTGCCAAGTTGCCGATTTAACAGGTAGGTTAGGGTGCTATTTGAAAGGTGCAGGAGATACACATGACCCAGTAATCTCACACAGGTCCCAGGAGGGCTACCCAGGTGCTGTAATTTGAAAGCAGTAGCAGCAGAGCTGCCTGCAGTCTGGATGGTGTCTCAACAAAACCAGATGCCCAAGACTATCTGCTCACAGTCAAGGGTAGGACCTGTACTGTGGTTGGTAAAAAAGTGCTCCACTTGCATTCCTGACTAGACAGTTAACATCACACACCTTGCAGATCACATCAGAGTCAGTGACCAAATTGAAAAAAAGGTGAGGGACCAGTACCTTCAGCTCAACACCTCCTGGAGGACCTGATGGCCATATGGGCCACTGGGGAGTGTTGGTGAACCACTGCCATCCACTGAGCGATCACTACCACTCTTGTTGTGGTAGGGACTTGTTTGGTTTGTTGTGCATGCCGGTCTGGTCCAGCACTTTGCCTTCAAGCAACTATTTAATGGATCGAATGCACTAGAAGTTGCTAGAAGTAGATTACCTTAAATTAATGATGATATGGAATCATATTTTAATGAGAGCCACAGGATAAGAAAACAATTATTAAGACAGAAATCTTAGTACCTCAGGTACAAGAATGTATATATAAGTACAAATCCTTCCAGAGTGTGATCTAGCCAAGCCACATGTACCAGTGGTTACATTGCTGACAGAGCTGCAGCTTGAGTTCAATCAAATGCAGCAACTTCCTTGGGTGGGGGGGAGGGGGGGGGGGGGGCAGTGAACAGAACAACGAACTATTATCCATGGGAAGAAACAATTAAATTCATCCAGCTACTGTCACTATCTTCTTTGCCCAAGAAGGAGATTAAAGTTTTTGATGGAGACCCACTTCAGTACCAAGTGTCCAGCACTTCACCTGAGTGATCCAATGTCGTGACGTCTGAGGGAAAAAGTCACTTGCAGGGTCATGTGGCCTCTCCTGTGGCACCCCGGTCAGAAGCCATCGCATCAGTCAAGCAAAGTCGAGACCGCCCTCACTTTGCCATTGGCCCCCTAAAAAAAATGTCACTCATTACCTGCCCAAGTTTGGGCATACCTGGGTCGGCCCCACTGGCCAGTAGGGGGCATACAAAGCCCCACACGTGGAGCAGCTGGGTGGCTTTTTCCTGAGGAACGAACCCAAGCCCCGCTCCGGGTCACACAGGGATGACGCTAGAGAATGAATCCCAAGATGTGTGCCAGCAACGGGCACATTAACAAACCATTGTGGTAATGTATTCCCGTTCCAATGAATCAACTGCACCAGAGCTAAGGGTGACGGGTACTGTTTGGCTCATCTGCACGGCTAACTGTGCAAAATGCAATTAGCAACCATATCTGTGCACCCACACATGGGTGCTGTGATTAGCAGTTCTCTGGGAACTGCGAGAAATTGCTCTCTGTCGGTTGCAGTGATTATCGGTTTAGTTGTGTCCGACGCAGCTATTTTGAGTGTGTGTGTGTGTGTGTGTGTGTGTGTGTGTGTGTGTGTGTGTGTGTGTGTGTGTGTGTGTGTGTGTGTGTGTGTGTGTGAGAGAGAGAGAGAGAGTGTGCTCCCGAAGGCGATTTTCTTTTTTTTTAATTTTTTATTTTTCATACTGTGAACCATATCAACCAAAATACATACAAACATTTCCCTCTTAAATATACTCAGTGGAATTTTTTCCCCTTTATCCCCCACTACCTACCCCCTCCAAAACCAATAAATATTTAACATATACAATACAATAAACCCATTAAACAATGTCATCACACAATGAAAAATAAACAAGAAAAATGTTTATTTACTTTTACACACTGGATCAAGTCATTTTGTCTTCTTATCATTTTAGGGGTGGAGGTCTGAGGCAAGCCCTCTCTGTTATGTTTCATGTACGGTTCCCAAATTTGTTCAAATAATGTGACTTTAATTTTTTAATTATGTTATTTTTTCCAATGGAATACATTTATTCATTTCCATGTACCATTGCTGTTTTCTCATGCTCTCTTCCATTTTCCAAGTTGACATTATACATTTTTTTGCTACAGCTAAGGCTATCATAATAAATCTTTTTTGCCCTTTATCCAATTTGAGGCCTAATTCCTTACTTCTTATATTACTTAGAAGAAAGATCTCTGGATTTTTTGGTGTTATTTTTTGTGATTTTATTTAATACCTGATTTAGATCTTCCCAAAACATTTTTACTTTCTCACATGCCCAAATTGCATGTACTGTTGTTCCTGTTTCCTTCTTACAGCGAAAACATCTATCTGATAATGTTGGATCCCATTTTTTTAACTTTTGCGGCATGATATATAATCTGTGTAACCAATTATACTGTATTATGGGTAACCTTGTGTTTATTATATTCTTCATAGTTCCAGAACATACCTTTTCCCATGTTTCATTTTTTATCTTTATGTTTAAATCCTTTTCCCACCTTTGTTTGGGTTTATAGCTTATTTCATCCTTTTCCTTATCTTGCAGCTTAATGTACATGTTCGGTATAAATCTTTTAATTATCATTGTGTCTGTAATCACATATTCAAAGCTGCTTTCTTCTGGTAATCTCAGTCTGTTTCTCAATTTATCCTTTAAATAAGCTTTCAGTTGATGATAAGCAAACATTGTACCATGAGTTATTCCATATTTGTACTTCAACTGTTCAAATGTTAATAAATTATTTCCCAAAAAACAATTTTCTATTCTTTTAATTTCTTTACTCTCCCATTCTCTAAAGGAAAGGTTATCTTTTGTAAAAGGGATTAGTGGATTTTGCTTCAATAGTAATTTTGGTATTTGGTAATTCATTATTTTTCCTTTCTAAGTGAATCTTCTTCCATATATTGAGTAAATGATGCAATACTGGTGAGCTTTTATATTGTACCAGCTTTTCATCCCACTTATAAAGTATATGTTCCGGTACCTTCTCCCCTATTTTATCTAGTTCTATCTTAGTCCAGTCTGGTTTTTCCCTTGTCTGGTAAAAATCTGATAAATACCTTAATTGCGCTGTTCTATAATAATTTTTAAAGTTTGGTAACTGCAAACCACCTTGGTTATACCTTGCTGTTTATTTATATAACGCTATCCTCGATTTTTCCCTGCTTTCCACAAGAATTTCCTTATTACTCTCTTTAGTTCATTAAAGAATTTCTCTGTTAAGGGAATTAGTAATGATTGAAATAAGTATTGTATCCTTGGGAAAGCATTCATTTTAATGCAATTACCCTCCCTATCAACGTTAGAGGTAATTCTTTCCAATGTTCTGAGTCTTCCTGCAATTTCTTTATTAGTCGCTGATAATTTAATTTGTACAGGTGGCCTAATACCTAGGTATCGAATTGCTTGTGTTTGCCATTTAAATGGTGATTCTTTTTTAAATTCTGTATAATCCGCATTACCCTTCGGCATCACTTCACTTTTATTTGCGTTGATCTTGTACCCCAATATTTCTCCAAACTCCTTCAATTTCTTATGTAATTCTTTTATTGATATTTCTGGTTCTGATAAGTGTACTATGATGTCATCTGCAAATAAACTGATTTTATACTCTTTTTCCTTTATTTTTATCCCTTTTATTTTATTTTCTGTTCTTATCAGTTTTGCCAATGGTTCTATTGCTAAAGCGAACAGTGAGGGGGATAATGGACATCCCTGCCTAGTTGTCCTACTTAATTTAAATTGGTTCGATACATATCCATTTACTGTTACCTTCGCCAATGGTCCATTATATAATGCTTTAATCCAATTAATATATTTTTCTGGTAGATTGAATCTCTGTAATACTTTGAATAAATAACTCTATTCTACTCTATCAAAGGCTTTTTCTGCATCTAAAGCAACAGTCACTGTTGACTTCTTATTTTGTTGAACTGCATGAATTAGATTAATAAATTTACAGACATTATCCGCTGTTCATCTCTTCTTAATAAATCTAGTTTGATCTTGTTTTATTATTTTTGGTACACAATCGGCCAATCTGTTTGCTAATAATATCACTATTATCTTATCTGAATTAAGTCAAAATATTGGTCTATATGATGCTGGTGTCAATGGATCCTTCCCCGTCTTTAGTATTACTGTCAAGCCAAAGAAGAAAGAAGAAGAAGATATGAATCTGGCAAGTTTTGTGTTTCTTCTATCTGGTTCATTACTTCCAGGAGATGAGGAATTAATAACACTTTAAATGTTTAATAGAATTCTATTGGGAATCCATCCTCTCCAGGCATTTTATTGTTCAGCAGCTTTTTAATATATCCTGTACTTCCTCTATTTCAAATGGTTTTATCAGTTTGTTTTGTTCCTCTTCTTGCAATTTCAGCAGTTCAATTTTTGCTAAAAACTCTTCTATTTTATCATCTTTCCCCTCATTCTCAGTTTTATATAACTGTTCATAAAATTCCTTAAAGTTCTCATTAATCTCTATTGGATTATATGTAATTTGTTTGTCCTTTTTCCTTGATGCCAATACAGTTCTTTTAGCTTGTTCTGTTTTAAGTTGCCAGGCTAATATTTTATGTGTTTTTTCTCCTAGTTTGTAATACTTTTGCTTTATTTTCATTATGTTCTTCTCCATCTTACACGTTTGTAATGTTTCACATTTTATTTTTTTTGTCCGCCAATTCTCTCCTTTTTGTTATATCATTCATTTTTACTAGTTCCTTTTCTGTACTTACTACCTCCCTTTCCAGCTGCTCTATTTCTCGATTGTAGTCCTTTTTCATCTTAGTTACATAATTTATTATCTGCCCTCTAATGAAGGCTTTCATTGCATCTCATAATATAAATTTATCTTTCACTGATTCCGTATTTATTTCAAAATATGTTTTAATTTGGCGTTCAATAAACTCCCTAAATTCCTGCCTTTTAAGTAGCATGGAGTTTAACTTCCATCTTTATGTTCTTGGTGGGATGTCCTCCAGTTCTATTGCTATCTGATCATTCACCCCTGTTATTAGCAATCTAGCTTTATATTCAGTTTTCCTAACTCTCCCTTGAATATGGGCCAATGACAAAAAAATATCAATGCTTGAGTATGTTTTTTGACTACTCCAATAAAATAAGTATTCCTTCTCCCTCGGGTGCTGTCTCCTCCATATATCCATAAGTTTCATTTTGTGCATTAATTTAACCATAAATTTGGCCACTTTATTCTTTTTGCTAGTCTTTTGTCCAGTTTTATCCAACATTGGATCCAAATTAAGGTTAAAATCCCCTCCTATCAATATATTTCCTTGTGTATCTACAATCTTCCAAAAAATATCTTGCATAAACTTTTGATCCTCTTCATTAGGTGCATAAATATTGAGCAAATTCCAAAATTCTGAATATATCTGACACTTTATCATTACATACCTCCCTGCTGGATCTATTATTTCCTCTTCTATTTTGATTGGTACATTTTTATTAATTAATATAGCTACACCTCTAGCTCTTGAATTATATGATGCTGCCACTATGTGCCCTACCCAGTCTCTTTTTAATTTGTTATCTTCAGTTAAATACGTTTCCTGCACAAATGCTATATCTATTTTTTTTCTTTTTTCAGTAAATTTAATAGCCTCTTCCTTTTAATTTGGTTATGCATTCCATTAATGTTTATAGCCATATAGTTCAACATGGCCATCTCATATCCTGTTTACACCTCATTTCCACTTCCTCACCACCACCATCCCCCTTTCCCCCATTTTCATCTCTCAGTTTTCCCTTTTTAAATTCAATGTAGGACAACACATTTAAAACATAAAATACTCTAACAACTCTCACATCCAACATTCCCTTAACCCCAAATATCCCCCCCTCTCTGGGTTGCCCCTTATCCCTTGCTGGGAAACCACAACTCCCCTTACCACTTGGATTGCGAACCTGCTCACAAGCATCAACTGATTTTGCAGAGATGGTTATTCTCTTCCCCCCAAACCCCCCCCCCCGAAAACACTTTTATTTTACACATATAACAAAGTTCTCCCTTTTTTCCCCTTATTTCCTTTCTTCCCTTTTCTTTCCCTTCTTTAGTTCTTTACTTATACATTGTTTTTAGATCTTTATATATGTTTTATCGCCGTTCTTCATTCTTGTTACATCTCTTCATCTCTCCTTCTGCCCTGCAAGCATACTGCAAATTCTTGTGCCTCCTCCGGATCCGAGAACAGTCTGTTTTGCTCCCCAGGGATAAATATTTTAAGCACAGCTGGATTTATAATCTTTTTTCCATAGGATCGATTTTGCTGTATTAAACTCCTTCCTCTTCTTTAAGAGTTTAAAACTTATGTCTGGGTAAAAAAATATTTTTTGACCTTTGTATTCCAATGGTTTATTGTCCTTTCTAATTTTATTCCTTGCTCACTCCAGTATATTTTCTTGTCGTATATCTCAACAATTTTATTAAAATGGATCTGGGTTTTTGATGTCTCTGTGGTTTCAGAGCTAGTGTTCTGTGTGCCCTTTCTATTTCCATTTCTTCCTGCATTTCTGTTGTTCCCAGGACCTTTGGAATCCATTCTTTTATTTATTCCTTCATATCTGTGCCTTCTTCATCTTCCTTTAGGCCCACTATTTTTATGTTGTTTTGCCTACTATAATTTTCCAACATATCAATTTTCTGAGCTAACAACTCTTGTGTCTCTTTAATTTTTTATCACTTTCTTCCAATTTTCTTCTTAAATCATTCACTTGCATTTCTACAGCCGTTTCTCATTCTTCCACATTATCTACTCTTTTCCCTATTACTGTCATGACTAGCTCTAATCTTTTTCTTTTAATTGAACTAAATTCTAATGACAACCATTCTTTTAATGCTCTCATTTGTTCTTGAAAAAAAGCTTTATCTATATTCTGTCCATCTGTTTTACTTCTATTTTTCTGTCAAGATCTTGGTCTTGTTCTTCCTCTTCTTCTGTTTCTGTACCTGTGTTTGTGTCTTCTTCTCTTCTTTTTATCTGTATCTCTTTTGACTTTCCTGATGAGTTGCTTGTCTCAATGTGTCGGGCCTCTTCTTGCTTGGCCTCTTGCTGTTGGTCCTCTTCTTCTGAGCTGCTCATCTGCTGCTCTTCTCTCCTTTCACTCCTTCTCCTGCCGCTTTCCTCTCCTTCCAGCTGAGAGCCCTGGTGTCGGGCATTCCTCAGCTGGTCGCACTGTAGTTTCCCGCTCCTCGGCTGAGCCCCCCTCCCGTCAGTGTTCTCCTTCTCCTTAGTTTGCGCACTTTTGTTTGGCTCAGAGAGCCATTCTTGCAGTCCAGCGGTCGGGGGGTCGCGACTCCACGGGGCCATCACCAACTTCGGAGATCGGGTGCTCTTCTCCACCATGGCTCCCTGTTTCTTCGTGCAGGTAAGGCCTTCTCCTTTCTTTTCCGGCATCTTTTCTTCTTTTTTTTCCCCGTTGTTTTTACTTTTTCCTTCTTGGGTGGCATTTTCTTTCTTTTCTCTAGAATGTTATCTTCTATTTCTTATATTTTGTATTTATTGAACTTTGTCTTTTCTTCACTTTTTTTCTTCTTTACTGGAGAGGACTGGTATTACCCTACTGGCCACTGCTCCATCATGTGACTCCTCTGGTGATTTTCTTTTGAAAGCAAATAAAGATCTCTTGTTATAGTCAATTCATGTCCAAACTCGTTGCTTCTCAGACCAGCTAGATTTGTTCATCTCATCACATCCAGTCACTCCGCTTTCATGTTAACCTTTAGATTTGGGTCATTGGAATTGCACTGGCAGCTTGATTGGAGGAAAAGAAGCGCAAACAATACCCCTAAAATAATCTGAATGTCTTCAATTAACACGCAATGCTTCTGTACTCATTCAATCAAGACTTTTTAATCATTATTCATTTTGAAAGGCAGCAACAAATGGCCTTGCACTAAAATAAACAATGGAAACTCCTTTATAGAATATTTCATCCCATAAGATTTTTGGTCACTGACTGCAACAGGAATCCATCAAGACTTCTCTCAAGCCACTTTCAGGTGGCCACAATACCCGACTGTAAAGCAGCCTATTGTACTCCTATGCGGCTGTTGGGTGGCCACCTGAAAGTGGAGAACCCGGCCAGGAGGTTTACCTACCTAACCTTTCTCCTGTAAGTATAGTATCCTGCTCCAAGAATCTCCCATTGCACCTGAAAGCAGCTTCAGACTTGATTTTCCTGGGGATGATTTATACTCATCATTATTTATTAGTAACAGAAGACCCCGATTGTGGCACAGAGTGACATATTTGTATGCTTTAAGAGATCCAGGTTATAATTTAACAATCAGGAATGAAAATATAGTATTAGAACAGAACATGGGTATACATTTTGTCATAAATAATTTTGGATGTATAGATTGTAGAAGTGAGAAATGTGGGTGTTCATGTTGCTTATTGTAAACATGGATATTACAATGAAGATAGTGGAGAACCTGGAACAAAAACCAGACTGAGGCATGAATTCAGCACATCAGACACCATCAATGGTTTGGGTTGAAATTCTGCTTCAGGACTGAGAAAGGAGAATGGAGACTAGCATCATTAAAGGGAGGGGGAAGGGTCCCTTTTAATCTTCACTCCCCCTTCCAGGCAGCTCACCCAGTATCTGTTGGAAGTTAGGAGAATGAGAGGGGATCTCATTGGAATATTTTGAAAGTTGAAAGGCATGGACAGTGTAGATGTGGACAGGTTGTTTCCCATGCTGGGAGAGTCTAGGACAAGAGGGCACAACTTCAGGATTGAAGGATGTCCTCTTAGAACAGAAATTCAGACAAATTTCTTCAGCCATTAAGGGGTGATTATTTTTATTTTGCATTGTTATTGTGTTATTGTATTTTGACCTTTTTTATGTTTAACTTCCAACTCTAATTTCTGTGCTGAGAATGGCATCTGCTGGCTGAATATTGTTTGTGCATTTTGTACAGGTTTAAACATGCATTTGTTTATTGAAGTTTTTGAAATCAATTTTATTGCTATTAATCAATCTTTTTTTATTAGTGAATTAACATGGAAACCCCTTTTCTTAGTTGGAATGTAAAAGGCTTGAATCATCCAGTTAAGCAGAGAAAAATGTGTCTTCACATTTAAAACAACTTAAAGCCGGTTATATTCTTGCAGGAGAGACATAATTGTAGAAGAGATCCTTTGTGCCTGAAGCTATGGTGGAAGGGGCACCATTATCATTCTTCCTTTCAAGCTAAGGCCAGGGGGTTTTGATCTTTATTAATCAAAATATTTCCTTTATGCTGTTTCAAATAATAATGGTCATTTCATTATTGTTTTGGAGAAATTAGTGTGTTTTGACAAAATGGTGTGTTTTGATAACATTTATGCTCCCAATATAGATGATGTGTGGTTTTTTTTTGAACATTTCTTTTCTTCTTTGCTGGATTTCAGTTTATATTTGCTTGTTTTCGGCAGGGATTTTAACTACTGTTTAGATCCTATTTTTGATCATTCATCCACTAATCCTGCCATAATAAATATTGCATTTTCACTCATATAATGTGCACATGCCTATAACATGCACACACATATAACAGGCATAAAATCATAAATTATGTAAAAATATCTTCATCTCGTGTGCACACGCACATATCATGATGTGTAGTATTTAAAATTCCAACTGACAAAAACAATTTGCATTTAATTGGGACATGAGACAAAACACATAGTCCAAGTGTCTGTCACAGTTAATCTCCCACAATTAACACCCAATAACATCCACCAGAGATGTCAATTGCCCATTATATAAATGGTATATAAATGGTACTTCTGCAACTCATTAACAAGGCTTTTGGAGAGGAATCAATTCAACAGATCGGACAGGCTTCAGAGTTGAGCAGGATTTTAATTGTGTCATGATTTTAAAAGCCTTTCTTTAAAATAAACCTTACCTTGTTAATCTCCTCTCTTTGAAGACAGATCTGGGTAATTAACATTGCCAGAATATCGTGTTTCTTGAATACCATGCACTCACGCCAAAGAGATATACTCAAGATCAAATTTTGAATTTTGGCCTTTGGTATGTACCAAATTCCCACACTCGCTTAAAATTGTGTACCTTCTTTCATTGTCACTATAACATTTCCATGCTAACTATAAATTGTCCGCATTCTTTCATGTGCAGATAACATTATCAGCCAAGATAGCTATCTCCCGCATTCAATCTATAGTACAATCAGTTTAAAAGGCCTTGCATTTAGTGCTATCTTTGAGATCTAGAGTGCTGGTTGTTTTCACAATGCGAGGCGTCAAATGCAAATTTCAAGCTTAAAGTTGTTACCAGAGCAGAAGAAACTGGCAACAGAGCGGCAGCAAGAGTGTTCAAGGTAGGCAAATTGTCCATTTGCAAATGGAGGGAGGAGAACGATGTGCTTGAGAGGATGAATCCATAAAAACATGCATGTCTTGGCTCCAAAGCTAAATGGCCCAAGTTAGAGTCTGACTTGAGGAGTGGGTTCTTAGTCATAGAGAACAAAATCAGGCTATCTACTGCTGCCATCCAGATGAAAGTAAGATTATTGGCACATGAAAGAGGCATCCTAGATTTAAAGGCGGGTTTACCCTGGATATCAAAATTTATGAAGTGAACAGATTGTTGGTAAGAACTAGAACCACTGAAGGTCTGCAGCTTCCAGAAGATTTGGAACAAAAAGCCATTGATCTTTGCAACTTCATCGCCAATGAAATACGCGAATATCATTAACATGGATGAAGTCCCAATGGCCTTTGACATCTTCACCACAAGAACTGTGGTTACTTCTGGTTCAAAAACTGTGGCCATAACCATGACCAGGCATGAAAGGTTGTGCTTTACCCTAGTCCTCGGCTGCACTGCAGGTGGCACTAAATTGATGACAATGATCATATTTGAAAGAGTCACATTGCCACGAGAAAAAATGCCCAAAACTGTGACAAGAAAGATTGGATGGACTCCAATGTTGTGAAACTATGGATGGAAAGGTGTTACAGGCCTAGACCAGGCAGTTTTCTTTTTCAAATAAATTGTTACTCATATTTGATTCCATGGCAGCTCACAAAGAATATTCAGCACAAAAGACTATAAATTCTGTTGGTGCCCACATTGCAGTAATTCCAGGTGGGTTGACTTGTAAACTGCAGCCACTCGATATTTCTATTAATCGTACATTCAAACCGTTCATCAGATCACAATGGGAGGAATGGGTACAGAACGGTACTCATGAATTCACTCCACCCAGATGACTGAAAAGAGCAACCTTTACTGAAGTTTGCTAATGGGTTGCCAGAGAGTGTGATAAGGTAACACCAAAATCTATCTGCAATAGATTCAGAAAAGCCGGTGTAGTATATAATGATGACGGTGATTCAACCAGTGATGACGTGATAGCAGCGACAGAGATGACGTGTCAGTATCGACTGCAATAACGCAAGAATGCTTGCAGACTGTCCTAACGTATTTTTATGAAGAGAATGAACAATCCGATTTTGAAGATTTCAGAGGGGTTACGGATGATGATGAAGAAGACTAACACACACAGATGTGTGGTAACTGTTACTGTCTGTTCAGTCATTGTCACTGTCTGTCAGGAGTTTGTACCTTCTCCCTGTGCCTGACTGGGTTTCCTCCAACCCTTCAAGAATGTAGAGCGGTTTATAGGTTAATTGGTGTAGTTTTAGTTGGTATATATGTTTACTTTAACATGTTATCCAGCTCTTTAATTTGTTATTTAAGATGTTATATGGTTATTTTAAATTAAAGTAATTTTTAAAATAATTTCATTTGGAACCAGTGGCTGGTCGTTATGAAAAAAAAATCTTGAATACTGCGCACACGCATATAACGTGTGTAATCTGGTTTGTAAAACCTCATGTAAAGCAGCGTGTTATATGCATAAAATATGGTACATCTGCCTCATTAATTCATTCTTTCATATCAGGTTGTGGTATTTAGATGTCTGGCATTTCATTCATCCTACTAATGTAGAGCATTCTTTTTTCTCACATGTTCATCATACTTATTCAGGTATTGATTACTTTCTTATTGATAATTAATCCCACTAATGCATTCCTGTGATTATCACAGAATTGTGAAATCTGATCATGCCCCTGTTACACCATCAAGGACTCTTTCTAATTTTCCTCGAGTGAAAAGACACTGGCATTTCAATTCAGTTTTACTTTCAGACAATGACTTTGTTAAATTTATGGAAGAACAGATAGCTTTCTTCTTTGATACTAATGTTTCACTAGAGGTTTCCAGTTTAGTTGTATGGGATGCTTTGAAAGCTTTTCTCAAGAGACAAATTATCTCTTTTACTGATAATTAAAAAAAGGAAAGCCAATAAAGAAAGATCTGAGTTAATTAACCAAATCAACCAAAAAGATCAACAGTATGCTCAAATTTAAAATTCAGAATTATATAAAAAACGGGTCGAACTTAAAACTAAATTTGATCTTCTCTCAACATATCCAGTTGAACATCAACTTTTGAAGACTAAGAGTCAGTTTTACCTTCATGGTGAAAAATCTGGTAAGTGCTTAGTTAACCAATTGAGAGTATTTGGAGCTAAATGACATACAGGTAGTCCTTGACTTCTGACCTACGCGAGTTAGGTCCATCCACACATACGACCAAAATTTTTTTTTTAATCTTTATTAAAACTACTGTATAAGTACGTATTTTGTTTTAAAAGAACTGTATACAGTAGTTGCCACTCTCGTCGGCAGCCCGAGGTCCCTGCTCCCGTCGGCAGCCTGAGGTCCCAACTCCTGGTAGACCCCAACTTATGACCAATCCAAGTTATGATCATTCCACCGGTCCCAATTATGGTCATAAATTGGGGACTACCTGTATTACAAAGAGTCATAAAGATAACAATAGCTTAACATGCTAAATGACACATTTAGAAAATTTTACTCTCAACTTTATTCTTCTGAATGTATTTTGAAGAAACAGTAGTTTGATGAAATTTTTTAGAATAGTTAAATATTCCCATTATTCCTTTAGATAGTCAAACTAGACGAAATGAACCTATCTCACAGAAGCAAATAATGGCTGCTATTTCTTCATTACAGTCTGGGAAGACCCCAGGACCTAACAGGTTTCCAGTAGAATTTTTTAAATCATTCTCTAAGTTATCACCTTACTTAGGTTTGGTATTAGCAGATTTGTTTTAATATGGTAAACTTCCAGATCATTCAATGAAACTTGTATATCTTTAATAGCAAAGTCCCCGGGACCCTACAGGTTTCCAGTAGAAGGTTTTAAATCATTCTCTCAACCTTATTTCGGTTTGAGGTTAGCAGATTCATTTAAACAGGGTAAACTTCTGGAATCATTCAACGAAACTTGTATATCTTTAATAGCAAAGAATGGTAAAAATATAACTTAATATTCCTCCTATAGACCAATTTCTCTATTGAATGTTGATGTTAAAATTTTAGTGAAGGTTTTGGCCGATAGGATGGAAAATATTTTATCACTAATTATTTCTGAAGACCAGACAGGGTTTATTAAAACCAGTATTCTTATTTTAACATGTGTTGTTTATTGAATATTATTTATTTGTCTTCTGACAAGGATCCTGACTGTGTTCTCTCATTGGATGAAGAAAAAGCATTTAATTGAGTAGAATGTCATATTTGTTTATGATTTTAGAAATATTTAACTTTGATACTGATTTTATTACATGAATTAAATGACTGTACTCTGGTCTGCTACAATCTTACAACCACAGCCTTTCAATCTGCAACATGGCACCCATCAAGGGTGCCCTTTAAGTCCATTACTTTTTGATTTAGCCATTAAACTATTAGCAATTACACTCTGACAGTGTATGGATGTCTCAGGGAGGTGGATGGGATGAAACATAAAGTTTCTCTTGATGCCGATAATCTCTTTTCATTTCAGACCCATTTGCCTCCTTACCACCCTCCCCCCCACCCCCCAACACACCCATGATGTAATTACTCTCGCAGTTTAGTAAATTTACAGGTTATAAACTAAGTCCACATAGAAGTGAACTTTTTCCTTAAAATTCTCCTACGTCAATGTATGTTGGTTTTCCTTTTTAAGATTGTTTCAACACCAATTTACATATCTCAATATTATATCATAAACATCTTTTTTAGGAAAACTATCTTACTTTGCTAAAGCAAGTGAAGGAGTCCTTAAGTCAGTGGTTGCCTTTATCTATATCTTTACTTGGATGTATTAATTCTATTTAAATAAATATTTTGCCTAAACTTTTGTATCTTTTTCAATCTGCACCAATTTTTGTTCTTAAATCATTTTTTGATTCACTTAATTCTGTTATTTTGTCTTATATATGGAAGAGTAGACACCTTGTCAGAACAAAATTTTCTTACAGAAACCAAAGAGGAATGATGATATAGCTCTACCCAATTTTAGATTTTGTAATGATAGTCATCATTGTTGCATTTGCTACTAGGAAGGTCTTAAGGATATAGTTCCTGTTTTATCATACTTGGCTGCCAGCAGGGGCAGACACAGAGCAGGAGGCTGCAATATGATAGATCTATACTGGAGCCTTGCAGCCTCATGGCATGCCTTATGGTGCTGTTTACATCAACTTTAAAGTAAAGAACCTTTTTCTTCATCCATGAGTTGTCTAAGAACTCACATATATGCTGAGTTCCCAGTGTTTCATCTTGTATTCATATTATGTCTTCTGTTTTGGTCATATTTTCACAATTATACTCACCGTCCATTATATGTGTCTACAGATCTGAATTCCTCTAAAACTTCTCTAATTTAGAGCTTCTTGGCTCTTCATTTCCATTTGTTTTAATTAATTTGACAGGCAACCCTTTTGTTAAACATTCTGTGAGAATTTGGGGACAGTTTAGAAAATATTTTACACTTCATAATTTTTCTCTCTTAAGTCCTCTTCTATCTAATCACCTCTTCAACCTTCTTTGCATGAGATTGTTTTTCAAAAATGGTGCAGAGTGGGTATTCAAAGTTTTAAAGGTCTTTTCACTGATGGCTGCTTTGCATAATTTAATCAGCATTCTGATAAGTTTAATTTGCCAATCTCTCATTTTTTCTGATATTTGAAAATCGGGCATATTTTTGCAGTCTCAAATTTATGATTTCCCTAAGGAATCTGAAACAAATTTTGTTGATGAGTTGTTTTCAGTTTTCAGCCCTTTCATAAAGGATTAATATTTATCATTTACAATAAGTTATTACATTTAAAACAGGCTTTATTACTTAAAATTAAAAATCCCTGGGAATGGGTCCTAAATTTGACTATATCAGATGAAGATTGGGATGTTAGTTTTCTTATAAAATATTTTCACTGAATTTAACAAAACCAATTACACAAGGTATACTAATGCTAACATAAATGAAATCATATCATATACATATCACATATCAATTGTAAATTAGAAGCAGAACCATAATTATTACATTGTAGTGTTCACGCTACACTGATGTGGAGAAGAATGACATGCACACCAAAATCTTGAAGTCGTGACTGGTTTATTGCACTGGCCATTGTGTTTATATGGGCCCCAGGCGTCAGGGCACCATGCCATCAGAGTGCCAGGAGGTCACCTGGGACAATGACCAGTGTCACCCCCAGGTCTGCATGGTCACTGCGTTCATCGGCTATTTTGTGGGCCGGTCCGCATCTCCATGGATGGGCCACTACAACGCAACTTATTTTGTTCAGGACATCAAATTCTATAATTATAATAATTAAACAATTAATTCATAACTCAAACAATGTCCAAAAAATAATATTGAATACAAAAATTATACAAATAATGCATGTAAAATTCTCTTATATAAGTAATTTTATACTTCTCTGATGTGATCATGCTGTTCTGTGAGAAGATCCATGATCTGTAGTTAAACGCCCTTTACTTATTTGTCTTAATAGTAAAAAGGAAAAAAATGATTTTTTGTTTATTCACTACTAATCTACCCCCTCCCTCTAAACAAGGTTATAAACATGAATCGAATAACAGCCCTCAGACACCAGGCAAGGAATCAACGGAGCATCCATACGTTTTAGATTATGATAATAATCCATGAATGGGCCCCACATCTCATCAAATTCAAACATTGCATCTTTAATATTAAATCCATTTTTTCCAAACTTAAATAAGACATGATATCATGTAATTATTGAATATGAGTGGGTGAAATATTATCTTTCCACTTCATCAAAATTGCTTGTCAAGCTAGCAACAAAGCAAAAGCTAGGATTCTCTTCTGGGTTGAGGACAACGATATATCCTCTTCTGGAGAAAGTCCAAGTAAAGCAATCAAAGGACATGATTCTAATTTAGTCTTAGGAATCATTGATAAAGTTTGAAAAAAGATATGAATCAATTTTACACGTATCACATAATGGATCCATTCTGCACCACCTTAAATTGCAACAAAGAATGTCATGCCCAAGATGAAGATTGATCAAATTAAGAGCTGTGTCCCAATCCCCATCCAAGAATGCTCTATTCAAATCATGTTCCCATTCATTCTTAATCCTGGCCATTGAGGCTATTCTTAAATCCATTAAACTATCATAAATATTTGATATTAATCATCCATGGGAAAATTACAAATCGAAAAATGCATCAAGAATATTCACTTCAGAAATTTGTGGAAAATCCGTAAGTTTGGACTGAACAAAATGCCTAATTTGTAAATATCTTAAAAAAAAGTCCCTATTACAAAGATTAATTTTGCTGTTAGTTGTTCAAAGAAGCATAATTATCTTGAATAAAAGATCTTTAACATTTTTAATGCTTAATCGATACCATTTCTTAAAACCTGAATGTACTAAATAGGGTTTGGAAAAGATGATTAGTTACAATAGGAATGGCAGAAGAAAAACTATGATAACAAAAAAAATTCCTAAATTGGGTCCATATCTTCAATCTTTGCCTCGTTATTGGGTTCTTAGTAATTTAGAATAACAAAAAGGTAAAAATCAACCTGAAATAGCCAATATAGATGTCCTTTTATAAAAATTGAATTCCATTTCTACACATGAAGGGCAGTCGGTTAACTTATCAAAATGTAACAATAAGAGTAAATTTCGTATATTGGCCGCCCAATAATAGAATCTAAAGTTTGGCAGTGATAATCACCCATTCCTTTTTGTCTTTTGGAGATGAGACTTAATTATATAAAATTGTTTTCCTTCCCATATATATGGCAAGATAATCAAATTCAGTGAATCAAAGAAGGATTTAAGAATAAATAAAGGACCCAACTGAATGTGCATCTTATGGACCTATTTCATTACTTATCATAGATATGAAGATTTTGTCTAAAATTATTGCCCATAGATTAAAGAATATATTACCTTTAATTATTTATTCTGACCAAACTGGTTTTATTAAAATCGCTGCTCTTATTATTATTAATTATTGAATATTTTATATTTACCTTCCACTCCAGCAACTGAATGTGTTCTTTTACTAGATTCCGAGAAGGCATTTGATTTGGTGGAATGGTGTAATGGAAGATTCTAACCTTGATTTTTACTTTTGCACCCTTTGCTTCTGCAAGGCTGAGAACCTGCTTGTGTTTTAGAATCAGCAGACATAAGCTAAATTCCACCGAGGGGCCAGAGATGCTGTTATCTGACGAAAGGACATCTGTGTACCAAGAACATTTAATCTTCCTGCTTGTTTTGGTCACAGACTGTCAGAGGCCTAGCCTTGATGCAAAATAAACCATTGTATTCAAAGTGATAAGCTGAAAATTATGCTATTCGATAGAAGCCTAGCATGCTAGCTTGCTTGCTTATCTTTCTTGCTGTGCTGGGAATAGGTGCTTGGGTAAGCAGTTTTTTGGTAATATAAGCCATGGTCCCGCTGCTGAAGTTTGAAACTCTCTGAGAGGTGGCAACATCTCTCAGCAAGAAGAACTTCTAGATTCCAGCCAACATCCCATTCGGGGGAGGTGGAGAAGCTGCTACCGGCGCCCTGACAACCTACTACAAGTGTGCAGTCGTTGCCTCGCTTCGGCAGTTGGGACCAGTCCAGCAGTTGATAAGTATAGTTGGGAAGGGCTTGCATATTGTAGTTTGAAATCAGCTTTTGAATTTGTAATAAACATTTGTATAAACTGAACTGCTCTCGGTGTGTGTGTCTATTTTCTTTCGGTAGCTCAAACACTGTGACCAATCTAAAATGAACAAAATGAGAGGTATAAGTTTACTCAAGACAAATGGGAATATTTGTATGTTTCTTTAAGAAGATTTAATTTCTGTCCAAATTTCATTAAATGGTTTAAACTATTATACCTAAATCCTATGGCCTCTATTCACATGAATTCACAACAATCAAAGTATTTTCTTTCTTTTTAAAATATTTTTATTGAGTTTAACATATAAATCCTACCTGCAAAATCTTTTAATATAACACAATTAATAAAATGTAAATCAAAACCCCTATCCATGTTTTTTAACAATATTTAACAATATTTCTTAAAAATAATTCTGGATAGAAATCAAATAAACTACATTAGACTATCTCTTGGTCTAAACAAAGGGTCAATTCTGTCTAGTTTAATGATATAATAAATGAAAACCGTAATTAAACCCATATTTAAAAAGTTAATCTAAAAAATTTTTAAAAACTAACACTAAATCTTATCTATTACCGCCCCCCCCCCTCAACCCCACCCTGCCTAATCAAGGTTAACTTGTAGAAAAGCATGTAAAGATATGGATCAAATAGTGACCTTCAGACACTAGACAGAGTATCACCAGAACATCCATACTTCTTAAATCTTCCAATCATGATAGATCTCTGCCAGGGTGAATGTTGTGTTCAAGATTAGGTTTGAGAGGTTCAAAGAGAATCAAGCCTGGATATATGTTATTAACAAACAGTGGTCTTTATTTATACACAGGGAAATTTACAGAAAGATCAATGTACTCAGTACGCAGGTACGGTATGCCGAGAAATGAAAGTTTAACTTCTTCACCCCACCACGTAACTAAACAAGTACATGCACATGAACCTGATCTCCAGTGTTACAGCTGCTTGGGATCCAGGACAGGACATAGCAGTCAGTCCTCCGGAGCTGCGTGTTGTTATAGGAACATAGGAACATAGGGAGTAGGAACAGGAGTAGGCTAAAAATGGCCCATCGAGCCTGCTCCGCCATTCAATACGATCATGGCTGATCTAATTTATGACCTAACTCCACCTACCTGCCTTCTCCCCATATTCCTTAATTCCTCTATCATATAAAAATTTATCTAACCAAATTTTAAATATGTTTAATGAGGCGGCCTCAGCCACTTCCCTGGTTAGAGAATTCCAAACATTCACTACTCTCTGGGAAAAACTATTTTTCCTCATCTCTCTCCTAAATCTACTCCCCCGAATCTTGAGACTGTGTCCTCTCCTTTTAGTTTCCCCAGCCAGCTCAAAAAACCTTCCTACATCTATCCTATCCATACCCTTCATAATCCTATATGTTTCTATAAGATCTCCTCTCATTCTTCTGAACTCGAGCGAATACAATCCTAGATGATTTAATCTTTTTTTTTAAACTATATTTAAAATTTTATGACATAAATAAAATAAAAATTACATTTAAAGAAATAATAAAAAATAAGATAATAAAAATTAGAATACTACATCGTTAAACCTCACAAATTAACCCCCCCAATAATTATAACACAACATTAATCATCTAATTTAAAATTAATCCAACCCTCCCCCCAAAATAAAGAGTGAAGAATTAATTAACAATGTTGTAAATAAAATAGAAAAAACCCCACTTACAAAAAAAAGGATAAAACTTAACAACAAAAAAAATTACTAACAACAAAAAAATATCAGTACTAAAATAATACCCTTAAACATATATTTAAATCAAACATAATTCATATATTTAACAAATGAAATCCACTTTAAAACTAAATTCAAATATTAAAATCATATATCAACCACATATCTGTTATACAAAAAATCATAATTAATAATACATAAATACAGAATTTCCATTAATACCAAGTTTCTTTTATAATTCATCAAGATAACAAAAACATCCCTTAGAAAAACAATCAGATAAACTTTTTATTCCCTTCCCCTCCCCTTATATAAAAAAAGAAAAAAAGTTCAAACTCTTATAAAATTCTCCATATTCTTCATTTATAACATCTTCAAAATTCTCTATCAAAATTAACTTAATTTTATTAAACTCTTCTCCCTCAATGTATTTATACTTAATTTTCTTCTTCTTTTTATCACCTTTCCCCTCATCTTCCTCAATTTAATTCAACATCCTCAATTTTTGACTTATTATCTTCTGTGACATCATCCTCTTAAAAAAGAAAGAAAAAAGAGAAAACCCCCCCTCCCAAAAAGAGAAAAAAAAGGAGAGAAAAAACCTCCTAATTCCCTCTCAATTACAATCAAAACAAAAAGAGTTTTAAAAAAAAATAATTATTTATTTTTTTTAAAAATTTTTAAAAAACCTTCACTTCTTAACCCAAAAATTAAAAAGAAAAAAAAAAATGGGTCGGAGGTCATAACTACCTCCTCCTGTTTAAACCGCCCAAAGCAGTAACTCCCCCAAAATATTGGGTGTGAGATAACTCACAGGTAGCTGATGACTTCTGGAAACTAGTGCCCACCCAGTTCCCTCTCCCAACTCCCATTTCATTAAACTATCATCATTATTTAAACTATTTAAACTCTTTTCAAAAAAAGATAAAAGATTTATTTTTTTAAATCAACGTTACCACTTCGATCACCATTGCTTCCATTTCTTTTAAAAATCTGGATACCACCTTACATCTCTACATTCTTTGGAGACCTTGAAGGACTACATTGTTCCTGAAACTGCATGATTGGTAGCAAAGTCCATAACCTCTTTAGGATTGTCAAAGAATTTTGGCTAATTTCCATCCTAAAATATCTTCAGTACCGCAGAATACCTGAATGTTGCCCTATGTCTTTTTTTCCACAATCGTTCTTTCACAGAATTAAATTTGCGTGGTAATAGCATAGTATTAAATCTCCATCTTGAAGCTTTCTGAACATCTTGTGAACTCAAATATTCTAATAATAATAATGAATGATCCGAAACCAATCTAGCCTTATACTCCACAGATGTAACCCTATCCTGCAAATGTGCTGATATTAAAAAATAATCAATTCTAGAAAAAGAATTATGTCGCGAGGAAGAAAAAGAAAAATCTTTCTCTGTAGGATTAACTCTTCGCCAAATATCAATTAAATTCAAATCTGCCATCATATAAATCACTTGGATTGCCATCTTAGACTTCTTAATTACTCTTGAATACTTATCCAATAAAGGCTCCAACACCACATTCAAATCTCCCCCAACATCACATTAGAGTTCGATTGTCCAAGTAATAAAGACATATCCACAACAAAAGCTGTATCCTCAACATTAGAGCATAAACATCAAGCAAAGTCCATGCCTCATTAAAGATTGTACAATTTAATTTTAATAATCTTCCACCATTTTTCTCTTCACTCTGTAACTAAAATGGTAGATTCTTATGTACCAAAATTGCCACACCTTTTGCCTTAGAATTAAACGAAGAATAAAAAATGTGCCCAACCCATTCACGTTTGAGTTTCAAATGTTCCTTATCTATTAAATGAGTTTCCTTTGCCATTGCGACCATCATTTCTTCCATTGCTTCCAGAAATCAAATTCCCTTCTTGCAGCTCTGCCCTCTTTGGAGACCGTGGAGGACTACGTCGTTCCTGGAATTGCGTAATTGGTAAAGACTGAGCAAAATCCATAGCTTCTTTAGGATTATCAAAGAACTTTGGTTGATATCCATCCTGAAAAATCTTCAGTACCACAGGGTATCTAAATGTTGCCTCATATCCTTTTTTCCACAATAATTCTTTCACAGAATTAAATTCACGTCGTTGAAACATAATTTCCTGACTCAAATCAGGATAGAAGAAAACACGATTACTCTGAACCATCAAAGGAGATTTGTTTTGCTGTGCATTTCTAATAGCCATACGTAAAATAGTCTCTCTATCACAGTAATTTAAACAACGAACCAGAACAGGTCTTGGATTCTGTCCTGAAAAAGGTCTCCTTCTCAAAACTCTATGAGCCCGTTCCAATATTAAACCTTCAGAAAACTTATCTTGTCCCAACACTTGTGGAATCCATTCAGTGAAAAATTTTCTTGGATCTGGCCCTTCTATGCCTTCTGGCAAGCCGACAATTTTCACATTATTCCGTCTGGATTGGTTCTCCAAATAATCAACCTTTTTTGCTAAATTTTTAGTCTGAATCTGTAACGTTTCAATTGTTTTATTCACATCTTGCAATTGATCTTGTACATCAGATAATCCTTGATCACACATCTCAAGTCTTTCAATAGTTTCAACTTTAAAAGCTCCATAATCAGCCATCTGTTGAGTATTGACATCCACCAATGCATTAAATCTTAGAAGTAAGATTATTCATAGAATCACCTAAATGCATCATTGAAGAAAATATCTTATGTTCAAGACTCTTGAAAAGTATATCAACATCAGTAGATCCAGACATGGTGGGATCCTGCTGTTCTTGTGGAATCAGAGGACCTTCTATCCCTTCTTTTAATTTAGTAGCTTTTCTTGCAGTTTGACTCTATGTAAGAGCCCCTGTCACAGACCCCCCAGAAGTATCAGGAGGCTGATGATCATGGTTATCTTTGATCCAAACCTCCTTTAAAAGCTTCGTTACGTCAGTATCTGGAAGAGCTGTTATAACTGGTGGTATAGCAGTCAAATAACAACTCTTTAACTCTCCAACTGGTGGCGCCCCAGCTAATTCAGCAGTCAAAGTCTCAGTAACAGTAGACGTTGTTTGAAATACTGGCATCCGGCCTGCCCTTTGTTCTAAAGGCAGCTGAAAACGACCTTCAGAAAGGAGCTCCAAGGCCGAATTCTTCACTTGTTTTCCTGGATCCATTTCACGCTGAGTCGTGGCTTTTTGTAAACAAGCAGGCTCAGATAATTTCGGAAAATATGATGATTTAATCTTTCATCATAAGTCAACCCCTTCATCCCAGGGATCAACCTAGTAAACCTCCTCTGGACCGTCTCCAAAGCCAGTATATCCTTCCTCAAATATGGAGACCAGAACTGGACACAGTACTCCAGGTCCGGTCTCACCAGTACCTTATACAGTTGCAACATTACCTCCCTACTCCTGAATTCAATTCCTCTAGCAATGAAGGCCAACATTTCATTTGCCTTCTTAATAACCTGCTTCACCTGCAACCTAACTTTTTGCAATTCATGCACAAGCACTCCCAAGTCCTTCTGCACAACAGCATGCTGTAGTTTTTCATCCTTTAAATAATATTCAGCTCTTTTATTTTTCTTGCCAAAATGGATAACCTCACATTGTACTCCATCTGCCAGACCTTTGCCCACTCATCCAGCTTAACTATATCCCTCTGCAGACTCTCCACATCCTCATTACAATTTGCTCTTCCACTCAATTTGGTGTCATCCGCAAACTTGGCTACACCACATTGTGTCCCCTCCTCCAAGTCATCAATGTAAATGATGAACAGTTGTGGGCCTAACACTGATGCCTGTGGCACCCCACTTACCACTCTCTGCCAACCTGAAAAACTCCCACTTATCCCAACCCTCTGCCTCCTGTCAGACAACCAATTTTCAATCCAGGCCAATATACTTCGCCGGACTCCACTTTCCTGTAACTTACTGATAAGTCTCTTGTGCAGTACCTTATCAAACGCTTTCTGGAAATCCAAATATACAACATCAACCTGTTCCCTTCTATCCACCACACCCATTATATCCTCAAAGAATCCTAACAAGTTTGTCAAACAAGATCTTCCCTTTCTAAAACCATGCTGCATCTGCCTGATTAAACCCTTACATTCCAAAAGTTTCACTATTTCATCTTTAATGATAGCTTCAAGCATATTTTTCCAACTACAGACGTCAAGCTAATTGGGCGATAATTTCCAGTCTTCTGGCTACATCCCTTCTTAAAAAGTGGCGTGACATTTGCTGTCTTCCAGTCTGCCGGGACCTGCCTAGAATCCAAGGAATTTTGGTATATGACCACCAATGCATCAACTATAACTTCTGCCATTTCCTTCAGAACCCTTGGATACATATCATCAGGACCAGGTGATTTGTCTGGCTTTAGTCCCATTAGTTTCTCCATCACTACTTCCTTTGTAACAACTATTTTATCAAGGCCCTCCCTAACATCCGCATCCTTAACTCCGCACTTGGGCATGCTGGACGTGTCTTCCACCGTGAAGACTGACACAAAATATTTGTTTAATGCCTCGGCCATTTCCTCATTTTTTGCTATCAGTTTTCCTTTCTCATCCTCCAAGGATCCTATGTTAATTCTGGCCACCCTCTTCCGTTTTATATATTTATAACATTTTTTGGTTTCTGTTTTTATATTTTGTGCCAGTTTACTTTCATAATCCTTTTTCCCATTTCTTATTACCCGCTTTGTAACCCCTTGTTGTCTCATAAAGTTATCCCAATCTTCCAGTTTCCCACTGCTCTTTGCAGCTTTGTACACCTGCACCTTCAATTTTATACTCTCCTTTATTTCCTTTGTTAACCACGGTTGATTTTTCCCTCTCTTGCTGCCCTTTTTCCTAACCGGAATATATTTTTGATGAGCATTACAAAATATTTCTTTGAAAATCTTCCACTGTTACTCAACTGTTTCATCAATTAGTCTGTGCTCCCAGTCCACTCTGCCCAATTCCTCCCTCATCCTATGGTAGTCACCCCTGTTTAAGCATAATATATTAGTTTTAGATCTAACTATTTCCCCTTCCATCTGAATGAGAAATTCAATCATACTATGATCGCTATTTCCTAGATGGTCTCTGACCATTACTTCATTTACTCTACCTATCTCATTGCACAACACTAGATCCAGGAGAGCATTTTCTCTTGTGGGTTCCTTAACATGCTGCTCAAGAAAGCTATCGCGGATGCATTCTATGAAGTCCTCTTCCAGACTCCCACGACCAACTTGATTTTCCCTATCTATGTGGAAGTTAAAGTCCCCCTTGACTACTGCCGTATCATTATTACATGCCTCACTTATCTCTATTTATTTCCTGTGCCACTAAACTATTGTTATTTGGTGGGCAATAGGTAACACCCACCAATAATTTTTTACCTTTGTTATTCTTTATCTGTACCCAAATGGACTCAACATTATGCTCTTTAGATCTTATATCATTCCTCACTACTGCCTGGAGCTCTTCTTTGATTAAGTGTGCAACTCCAACTCCCTTACCATCCTGTCTATCTCTTTGCACCACCTGATACCCTTGAAAGTTTAATTCCCGTTTAGGGTCACCTTGTAGCCATGTTTCCGTGATGGGTACCAAATCATAGGCATGGGTACCAATTTGCGCCTCAACTTCACTAACCTTATTTCTAATACAGCGGGCATTCAGATAAAGTGCCCTTATGCTCTTTGTCCTTTTAATATCTAGTGACTTCTGTAACCTTTTCTTTTGATTTTTCTGCCCACTATTTTTCTTTGTAATTTTCTTAAGACTATCATTGACCCGAAAATTCACTGCACCATCTGATTTTTTACTTTCTCCTGCCAACATTACTTTTCCTATTTTACTTTTCTTGGCCATTACTTTATCTTCCCTACCCTTTTCCCTATCACTCTGGTTCCCATACACCTGCCAAATTAGTTTAAACCTTGCCCCAATGCTGTACCAAACATACTTGCCAAAATGTTGACACCTTTTGGATTTAGGTGCAACCCGTCCCTCTTGTAAAGATCATGCCTTCCCCAAAAGAGATCCCAATGATCCAAGAAGCCAAATCCTTGCCTTGTACACCAGCACCTCAGCCACACATTCATTTTCCTTATCCTTACATTCTTTTCATCACTTGCATTTGGAACAGGTAGTAATCCCGAGATCACCACCCTAGCGTTCCTGTCTTTCAGCTTTCATCCCAGCTCACTGTAATCCCTTTTCATTATCTCCTCCCTTTTCTTGTCAATTTCGTTTGTACCCACATGTACCAAGACATCAGGCTGCTCTCCCTCTCCTCTCAGAATATTTTGGACCCGATTTGTGATATCTCGTGCCCTTGCACCAGGGAGGCAGCACACCATGCGGGTATACTTATCTGGCTCACAGAACCTCCTGTCTGTACCCCTGACAATGGAGTCCCCAATAACTACTGCATTTCTCCTTTTCCTTTTCTTTTGCACCACTCTGCCAGGCTCATTGCCATTGACCTAGTGCCCGTGGCCATCTTCTGTCCGGTCATCTCCCTCAACAGAATCCAACACAACATAACTGTTGCTGAGTGGGATAGTCACTGGTGTGCTTTTTTCTTTCCCCCCCTGAAGGTTTCCCACTTACCTGACACGGGTTCTGGAGTATTTATCGCCCTGAAAGTTGAGTTGATTAACTCCTCACTCTCACTTACAACCCGCAAGTCATCAATCTGCAACTCCATATCCCTAATTCGCTCCCTTAGTAACTGCATCTCGGTACACCTGGTGCAGATGTGGCCATTTGGGAGGGTGGAGGTCACCCATTGTTCCCACATCTGACACCCAGTACAGAGCACTAACCCTATTGGCATGACTCTGAATACGAAGGCAAATAACTCAGCTTACCTTTTCTCCTTGCTTGCTTTCGCCGAAGCCTGATAAGCCAAAGCCAAGAAGTCTCACTCCTTCACTGCTCCATTCCTCGCTGGCCGCTCCTTCCCCTTTCTCTCCTTTTATTGGCCCCTTGACCAATTAACCCTGTCACTTTCAGCAAGCTCCTTCTCCTCTGATTCACAGCCCGACTCTCTCCAAACTCCTCCTCCGACTCCCAGCCGAACCAAGTAGGCTGTTCACAGCCTGGAGTTCAACAATGGTCACAACTAACAAACACATACACAGCAATAATACACAAGCAACTACACATCAGGTGTGAATAAATCACTGCCAAATATTCCCAACACCCAATTTGGAATGCAATAGTTATACACACATTTCCCATCAACCCTCTCTATCACTAACAGGAACAGCACACTAATAAAGAGTAAATGAATTACAACTAACATTAAATGAACCTGGTCTCCAGCATTCCCCATGATTTGGGATCTTGGACTGGCCTATTGCATTTGACCCTCCAGAGCTGGCAGGTGAGGTGACTTCTGACTAGGTTCCAGCCAGAGAGGCCACATGACCCTCCATAATCCAACCTACAGTGATGAATCCTCTTAGCATCTCGTTTCTCCATGCTGTTTCGACTCCATCCATTTACTTCTCCTCCAGATAGGTCAGATGTGACGAACTAGTTTTCACCACCCTACCTCAGCTGACTCCAGCACCATTTTTCTACATTCACCTTTGATCTCTACTCTTTCACACACTTTCTCTATATGCTATCTAACCCTTCCCTTTTTTTGCAAATGTACATTTTTGCAAATGTTTCATTTTTTTCCTTCTTCTGATGAAGGATTATCCTGAAATATAAACGGTTTCTTCCTCTACTGATCTCTCCTGACTTGCTGAGCATTTCCAGAATATTCTATTCTTGTTAACTTCCTTCCTGCATGAGAAGACTAGAATTCTTCGGTAGGGTATCATTCTCCATCCACACAACGTTCTGCTGTTTCACTATTCCTACCAAACTGGATAACCTCACACTTCCCCATATTGCACACTATCTGCTAACATGTGTTTACAGGTTCTGCATCCCAGCCACAGCTTACCCATTTTATCTCATGATGTCAGCAAATAAAACTACAAGATAAATTTGTCCAATCATCCAATTGTCTTTAAAACAAAATTGGTATCCGGAGGGCATCCTCCATTGTTTTGCGTGGCCCTGCTACTGGCCTAAATTGAACTGGTCCAGATCAGATCTGCCAGCTCAAAACAAGGAAGCCATGAGTCATAGAAGTCCATTCACAGCGGAGGAAATGTGCACTCTCGTAGTGTGTCACTCCTGGCCTGGCATAATCATCACTCCACTGTGATTATCAAGACAGGGGATCAAATCTGATTCCCCAAATATTACCAATAGGCATTGTTGGGAAAAGCATGGGGTATTCCTGAGGTGTCAACTCAGTAAAACAACAATACAGAGATGCAAGTCTGTTAAATCACAAAACCAGCATGCAATTGGCAGAGCTAAATAATCACATAATGAGTGGATCAGGTCTTATTGTATGTAGTCATAAATGGTGATGTACAATTCAACAGTGAGAGTGGCTTCAAAATCATACCCTTTAACAGTGATTGAGCATGTGAGTTCCACAGACAAGCCTGGAACCTGTTAAGCCAGAAATGTTGTAAAGATTACATATATATACCCCAGCATTAGCCTTCACAGAAGCCAACTCCATTCCCTTCATGTGATCTCAACAAAGGAATGATAACACTGGATACATCAAAGTCTACGGGATCAGACAGCATTCCAGTGAAGATCCATACAACAGAATTAACTGCAAAGCTAGCCTTGCTAGTCCATCTGAGTTACAACACTGGAATCCACCAAACAATATAGAAAATATCAAATCCAATTTTTGGTAAATACCCTCCATTCAATCCAATTCAGCATCAAATTAATGAAAACCATCATTGAGAGTGGTATCAGGTGGTTACTCCCTCACCAATAACCTGCTCCCTGATGTCCAGTTTGGGCTAAGTAGGGTCCATTCAGTTCCAGACCTGCACCACCAGATACAAGTACAGTTTCTTCCCCATTGTTATCAGAGAACCCTGTAGTTTTGAAGAGTAATGTCAAACTGGAGAAATTCAGTATCTGTGGGCGTAAGAAATAAAATATAGGTTGCCTGAACTGTTAAGTTCCTCCAGGAATCTGTTTTTGCTCCAGATTCAAGCATCTGCAGTCTCTTCTGTCTCCAGTAATGTCAAACTCATCGGATTGCTGTGTCATGGCACAGTGAGCAAATAGGACCTAATTATCTGACGATGTGAACTTGGGAAAAACTAGATGTGACGTGATTGGAGCAGAAATCATTGCAAACTCACTCTCCTGACAGGGAAACATTATCAGAATTTACAATGATTCTGAACACAGATATTTCTGCCTGTGTGACTATGTCAGAGGATTCAAATTGCTCATCCTCCAAAACATGAGACAACTCCTAAGATTTTAGACTGCAGCAAGACTGCACAAGTTTCCACCTACAAGATGTGAGCCTGGATGAATCAGGTGAAACACTAGTTTGTGACTTTTCCACAGGGAGATCTTGGCCTTTTGTACCCACGGTAGTGCAGCAAGAGATTTTCAATGCTTTCATAACTTGACCTGTCTTATACAGGTAGGAGAGAGTCAATACCCTTCCATTTTTGTACAGGTCCAAACCAAATGTAAAAAAGTCCCTATTTCCTTATTACATCAGAAACAGTTATCAGAATAATTGGAATTAAGTCCATTTAATGTATATGGAGTATAATATAATTGATATTTAAAATTATATTGAACCATTTAATATCTAACATTAATCACATTTGTTACACTTTCTCGACACTATCTAGACCATATGTCCTCTTGAATTTGTATATTTAAATCTTTTTCCCATTGTTACTTTGATTTATATATGACTTTTTCCCCATAGTATCTTGTAATTTTATGTACATATTAGTAATAGATTTCTCAATAATTGTATCTGCAATTAAATATTCAAATTGACTTAGTTCCAGAAGTCTCAAATTCACACCAATTTCTCTTTTAAATATGATTTAAATTGATAATATGCAAAATTTATATGATTTGTTATGTCATATTTCCTTTTAATTGTCAAAATCAACAAAAATCTTTAAAAAAACAATCTTTTATCCTCTGTATCCCTTTCCTGCACCAACTATAAAATAAAGAATTATTCAAAATAAAAGGAATAAGTTGATTTTGTCTTAACATCATTTTGGATATTTGATTATTTTTAATTCCTCTCTCCATATAGATCCAATTCCATATCTTCAATAAATGCTTTAAAATTGTTACTTCTTTTTTCCCTTTTAATAATTCACTAATTCACTTATACAAAAATTGCTCTGGGTTAATTTCTCTAATTTCATTCTGAACTCGAGCTATTTTTTCACCAATTTGATAAGAGGAGGACAGGAACCTTAATTCTTAAAATTTGGTAATCTTAGTCCTCCTTGTTCAAATTTCCAAGTTAGTTTTTCCAAAGCAATTCTTGGCATTTTACCTTTCCAGATAAATTCTCGTATATTTTTATTCAACCGCACAAAAAACCTTTTGGTACAGAAATGAGTAATGATTGAAACAAACATTGTATTCTTGGAAAAATATTAATCTTAATACAATTTATCCATCCTATTAAAATTATTGGTATATCTTTCCATCTCTTTAAATCCTCATTTATCTTTTTTTAATAGTGATAAATAATTTAAATTAAATTAATTATTTCAATTTCTATCAATTTTTATTCCTAAATATTTAATTGCTTCTTTTTGCCATTTTGACATTTTTTTACATTGCGTATAATCCACGTCAACCATAGGCATCACTTCACTTTTATCAGCATTAACTTTATAACCAGATTCTAATCCATACTATGCTAATCTTACATTTAATTTATTCGATAATATTTCTGGTCTTGTTAAATACACTATAACATCATCCAAGAACAAACTAATTTTATGCTCTTTATTATCTATCTCAAAACCTCTAATTTCTTTATCTCTTCTAATTATTTCCACCAAAGGTTCTATTGTCAATGCAAACAAAAATAGTGATAATAGACATCATTTTCTAGACAATCTTTCTAATAAAAAAGGTGTTGATACTTGTCTACTTGTAATCACTTTAGCTTTTGGTTGATTATATAACACTTTTATCCAATTTTAAAAAGAATTTGGTATCCCAAATATATTTAATACTCTAAATAAAAAGTCCCATTCCAATCCATCAAATGCTTTTTTCTGCATCTAATGCAACAGCTACTGCTGGTTTCTTTCCATTCTGTACTACATTTATCAAACTCATAAATTTAACTATATTGTCTGACTCTCATCTATGTTTAATAAAACCAGTTTTGTCCATATTTATTAATTTTGTTAAATATTTAGCTAATCGATTAGCTAGTAATTTAGATTCAATTTTATAGTCTGTATTCGACAAAGATATAGGTCTATAAGAAGAAGGTTGTAAATGATCTTTTCCTTTTTTTGGAATAACTGTGATTAATGATGTTTTAAAAGATTCTGGTAAGTCATTTACTTCTTTCATTTGATCTAATACCCCCATTAATACAGGAATTAATAATTCCTTAAATTCTTTATAAAATTCCATTTGGAAACTATCTTCTCCTGGAGCTTTATTGTTCTGTATTGTCATCAAAGTCTCATAAATTTCTATCTCAGAAAATGAATTAGATAAGTCTAATTTTTCATCTATATCTAACATAAGTAATTGACTTGTAAATATTCCTCTATTTTATTTCTATCTTTCAAAGATTCTTATTGATATAATTTTGCATAAAATATTCTTAAAATTATAATTTATTTCCTGCATTTTATTGTTCTAGAAACTTGCTCAGCTTTTAATTGCCATGCCAATACTTTATGAGCTCTCACCTAATTCATAGTACTTTTGTCATGTCCACATTATATCCCTTTCTACCCTATAAGTTTGTATCATATTAAATCTCAATTTTTTTATTCCAATAATTTTTTTTTCTCTTTTTTTTGAACATTTAATTTCTTCTCTAATTTCAATTATTTATTTTTCTAACTGGTCTACCTCTTTCATATGTTCTTTATTTTAGAAGTGTAACTTATTATTTGGCCTCATAAATATGCCTTCATAGTGTCCCATATTGCAAACTTAATCATTACTGAATTGCCATTAGTTTCAAGAATTTTTTTTTATCTGCTGTCTCATAAAGTCACAAAAATCTTTCTTCCTCGACGATGTTGTATTAACTCTCCAACTTTTGTTCTTCCTCTAATTAAATTGAAAGAATTACAGGTGAATAATCAGATAGGACTCACGCTAGATATTCAATCTTTTGTACTCTGAAGCTGTGCAGAACCTATAAACATATCTATTTGTGAATATGTTTTATGTTGAAAGAATAAAAGGAATCATCCCTTTCATTTGAATGAATTCTTCTCCAAATATCCACTAATCTCATATCTTTCATTAAACCTATTGCAGTTTTAGCTGCTTTACTTTTCATCATTTTATTACCTGACCTATCCAATTTTGGGTCAAAGGTGAAATTAAAATCTCCTCTTAATAAAATTTTCCCTTTAACATTTGATAATTGCAGAAATATATCGTATAAATGTTCCATCATCTACATTAGGCATGTATACATTCATTTAAGTCCATTGTTCTGAATAAATTTAACAATTAACCATTACAAACCTTCCCACTATATCTATAGAAATATCTAATATTTTTACTGGTAAATTTTTATTTATCAATGTTGCTGTGCCCCTAGCTTTTGAATTAAACAAAGATGCCAAAACCATTCCACCCCAGTCTCTTCAATTTTTCATGCTCCCTTTCCATCAAATGTGTTTCTTGTAAAAAAGCAATATCTACTTTTGCATTTTTCATATATAAATATTTTTCCTGTTTTATTTGATTCTGTATCCCATTAATATTAATACTAATAAAGTTCAATTTTCCTGCCATCTATTACCTTTATTAAATTAATCAGCCATCCATCCTTCCATTCCCATCCCTCTCACTCTCATAATATTAACAACATATTTCTTAATGCTCTTGATTAATTTAGTTGTACAAGAAAAAGAAAAAAAGGAAACAAGAAAAAAATAGAACCCTCTCCCCCCAAAAGGCACACAATATTAATGTAGCGTCTTTAAAATCCTGATTTATTCAAGTTGTGATCGAAACCACACCAGCACTCATGACTCCACAGCAGTTAGCTTCATACTCCCAACTAACTCTCTCAAAATGCAGTACAGACTTCTGTTGCGTAATGTCTATACAACCTTAGGCATTTATGGATCTATTACATATATATAGAATGGGCAACTTTTCTTTCTTCTTTGGCTTGGCTTCGCGGACGAAGATTTATGGAGGGGGTAAAAAGTCCACGTCAGCTGCAGGCTCGTTTGTGGCTGACCAGTCCGATGCGGGACAGGCAGACACGATTGCAGCGGTTGCAAGGGAAAATTGGTTGGTTGGGGTTGGGTGTTGGGTTTTTCCTCCTTTGCCTTTTGTCAGTGAGGTGGGCTCTGCGGTCTTCTTCAAAGGAGGCTGCTGCCCGCCAAACTGTGAGGCGCCAAGATGCACGGTTTGAGGCGTTATCAGCCCACTGGCGGTGGTCAATGTGGCAGGCACCAAGAGATTTCTTTAGGCAGTCCTTGTACCTTTTCTTTGGTGCACCTCTGTCACGGTGGCCAGTGGAGAGCTCGCCATATAATACGATCTTGGGAAGGCGATGGTCCTCCATTCTGGAGACGTGACCCATCCAGCGCAGCTGGATCTTCAGCAGCGTGGACTCGATGCTGTCGACCTCTGCAGAATGGGCAACTAAAGCGGCATCATCTGCAAAGAGTAGTTCACGGACAAGTTTCTCTTGTGTCTTGGTGTGAGCTTGCAGGCGCCTCAGATTGAAGAGACTGCCATCCGTACAGTACCGGATGTAAACAGCGTCTTCATTGTTGGGGTCTTTCATGGCTTGGTTCAGCATCATGCTGAAGAAGATTGAAAAGAGGGTTGGTGCGAGAACACAGCCTTGCTTCACGCCATTGTTAATGGAGAAGGGTTCAGAGAGCTCATTGCTGTATCTGACCCGACCTTGTTGGTTTTCGTGCAGTTGGATAATCATGTTGAGGAACTTTGGGGGACATCCGATGCGCTCTAGTATTTGCCAAAGCCCTTTCCTGCTCACGGTGTCGAAGGCTTTGTTGAGGTCAACAAAGGTGATGTAGAGTCCTTTGTTTTGTTCTCTGCACTTTTCTGATGCCGCTTTAGTTGCCCATTCAGAGCCAGCTCTTCAGCGCTTGAAGTCCTGCTTTGCGGAAACTGCCAAAATGTTTGGCCTGGAAGTCAGCCTGAAGAAAACTGAGGTCCTCCATCAGCCAGCTCCCCACCATGACTACCAGCCCCCCCACATCTCCATCGGGCACACAAAACTCAAAACGGTCAACCAGTTTACCTATCTCGGCTGCACCATTTCATCAGATGCAAGGATCGACAATGAGATAGACAACAGACTCGCCAAGGCAAATAGCGCCTTTGGAAGACTACACAAAAGAGTCTGGAAAAACAACCAACTGAAAAACCTCACAAAGATAAGCGTATACAGAGCCGTTGTCATACCCACACTCCTGTTCGGCTCCGAATCATGGGTCCTCTACCGGCACCACCTACGGCTCCTAGAACGCTTCCACCAGCGTTGTCTCCGCTCCATCCTCAACATCCATTGGAGCGCTCACACCCCTAACGTCGAGGTACTCGAGATGGCAGAGGTCGACAGCATCGAGTCCACGCTGCTGAAGATCCAGCTGCGCTGGATGGGTCACGTCTCCAGAATGGAGGACCATCGCCTTCCCAAGATCGTATTATATGGCGAGCTCTCCACTGGCCTCCGTGACAGAGGTGCACCAAAGAAAAGGTACAAGGACTGCCTAAAGAAATCTCTTGGTGCCTGCCACATTGACCACCGCCAGTGGGCTGATAACGCCTCAAACCGTGCATCTTGGCGCCTCACAGTTTGGCGGGCAGCAGCCTCCTTTGAAGAAGACCGCAGAGCCCACCTCACTGACAAAAGGCAAAGGAGGAAAAACCCAACACCCAACCCCAACCAACCAATTTTCCCTTGCAACCGCTGCAATCGTGTCTGCCTGTCCCGCATCGGACTGGTCAGCCACAAACGAGCCTGCAGCTGACGTGGACTTTTTACCCCCTCCATAAATCTTCGTCCGCGAAGCCAAGCCAAAGAAAAAAGAAGAATATATAGATCATTTACAGGTTAAAATCCTCTTCCCCATTAATCTCTCTTGAAATTTTTTACTTTCATAATAACTGAAACCATTCAGTGATATATTTCATTCAAGTGGCTCCTACTACGTCTCTCTCTCTTGGGCAATGAATCTGCAAACACCTTTGCCTCATTAGGCTCTGTAAAAAAACTATTTTTCCCATCTGGGACAAAAAACCTTCAAAACTGCTGGATACCTTAAGACAAAGGCATAACCTTTTTTCCATAATACATTTTTAACTGCATTGAATTCTTACCTCTTTTTTCAACAAATCAAAACATATCAGAGTAAAAGAAAATCTTATTGCCATTATAAATTAATGGTGACTGTCTTTCTTTTGCTTGTTTAGCCACCAGTCCTGGAATCTTCTCTCTCACTTCATTATGCAAAAATTTAATTAGTATCGGACATGGTCTCTGATCTGGTTGTGGCTTCAGCCATAACGCACGAGGAGCTCTCTCAATCTCAATGTCTCCTTGAAATTCAGTTACCCCTAAAGATTGCGGAATGCAAAGCTGTAAAAACTTCTTAATATCTTGACCTTCATCACTGTGTTTAAATCCAACAATTTTTATGCCATTTCTTCCACTAAAATTTTCTAGAATGTCAATTTTTTGTGTAAACTGATCTTTTGTTGCAGCCACTTCAGCTTGCATTTTCTTCATCTGTTCCTTAATATTCTGAATCTCAAATTCATTCCCTTTAATTTTCTCTTCCACAACTTCAATTTTTTTATCCACTTGCTGAATAATTTTTTCCACCTTCTTTGTAAAATTCTTATTTTAAACTATACTCTCTCCATGTTTTTTAAACTTCTTCCATTAATAACATCAATGATTGCTGGAAATTCTCCATATAATTTTTCATTTCAGCTGTAAACGTATAAGGCTCTCATTTTCCCCATATTTTTGGCCATAGTCCCTTGTTCTAAATGTAATTCTTGTTCTTCTTGCTACACTTCTTGTTCACTGGAGCTGGAAGCCTCCAGTGTCTTTTTTAAAGTTGCCTCCGTTTTATTTGTGCGACTCCTCCAGCATGCGCAGAGTCACTTCTTCACCCATAGAGGGTGACCATTGTTGGGTGAGAACTTGTACAGCAGTGTCCAAGATCTGCCCAGCTCCTGGCTTGTCTCCACGGGGCATTACCTTCTGGACACCTTCAGGATCCTTCTCCGAGGTAGGCTTGTCTTCCATATCTTCTTTTTCCTGTTCAGTTTCTTGTGTAGTTACAGCTTTTTTTTCTTTCTTTGCTACCATTTTAAATTGCTTTTCAAGTCTTCCGACAGTTTTTCTTTTTTTAAACCTTCAACCTTTTTTAACTCATTTTTAAAAACTTTTTCGAGCAGAGTATGGATTTGCAGTCTAACCCCACGTCATCATGTGGCCCACCCCCCACCCCCCACACCAGTTGCCGTTTGTATAAGTCACAAGGTGGCTGGCGCGACCAGGCGGAAGTGCCAAATTTCCAGTACTTCCAACAAATGTGCCATCCATCGCCTCTATCACATCCTCGACCAGCACAATTCCAACTAGGCCAATAGGAGTAATTCAATTGGGTGGTGTTACAAGCCCAGAGGACCCCAAAACCAGACAGCAATAGATATTCACCAAGATAATTGGTTACTTAAACAAACGTTGCTTTTAATTATCTATAAACATGAAAATAGGATCAATTTATCACTATTAACTTAACTAACCTAACTTAACCCCCTTCTAATTCTAAGTGCACGTGTATGTAACTTCAGAAAAGTTCTTTGATTCACAGTCCAATCTCACTTCTCATTTCTCGGTTTACTGGTTGCAGGAAATTCTTATACTGTGCACAGAATTTAACGTTTATGAATCTACACCAGGCTTTGGTGCTTGAATTGTTACCACTCAGGAAGGTTCTTATTGGTTTTCAGAGAGAGATTTGTTGTTCGCTGGACACCCACAACTGGTTCCTTTTTAATTAGCCACTTCAGTGTCTTGCTGAATAAAGTTGCTCCATCAGGGTTCTTCAGATAATAACCTCTTTCTTTCTTTTGGGTCACCACAGAGTTCTTTTTTTGTGTCTCTTATTTCAAGTGAAATATTAGACAGCCAGTCCTCTCCTCTTGCATGAACCTCAAGGGCTTTGACAAGGCTGAACTAAGCAGTCACAACCCATCTTCCAAATGGGGTTTTCCACAAGCTTTCCAGCTTGTCCTGTTCCAGTCCCAGCTGCTGCTGCTGACTGTAAAACTGCAGAACTGAATTTCAATCTCTCTCTCTCTCTCTCTCTCTCTCTCTCTCTCTCTCTCTCTCTCTCTCTCTCTCTCTCAGAAAGCCTGTTTTTTTCTCTCTATTTACTAAACCACGACCCTCTTAGAACAGTAAGTTCCACTCCAGACAGCCTGTGGCTCTGGTGAGTTCTTTCATCTGTTGCCTTTTTGTAAACAACAATCCATTAGTGAAATCTCTTGGGCACACTCCAAAGCTTTTGCAAAGGCTGTTGGTCCCAACATGTCTAGCATGAGCAGAGCTCCAGTATTTTAAATAAGATATTTTAAAATGTTTGTATGTTACCTACACTAAAAAACATCTGCCCCAATTTATCTCCCAAAATCTTGTCTATATACAATACAAACGCAACATAATCTGTCACAGTGGTTAAAGCCTGGACTTGTGCAGTGAGTACTACCATGTGCTGTTCCAGTTCAGTTGTCTTCTGCTGACTGGGTGGTGTAACCTGTTGTTCCAGCTCAGATTGCTCCTGCTGACTGGGGGCAGTGGCCAATGCTTCTAGCTTCACTGCAGAGGGCGTGGACATAACGAGGTCGGCATGCCTCGCTAACTTGTCGAGGATGGACACCCGAAAGATACTTACCAGGTGTCCTTGAACTCAAAGAGGTAAATGTTGGAGGAATCTCAGCTTCCATACATCCTCTTCAATAGCGTCTCGACCCAGCCAGGCTGCGCCATCTTCTCAGCACTGTGACAGCTATCTCCTAAACTGTTGTCAGCAATGTGAGACTCATGAGACAGCTGAGTATGTTCTACATGCTCCAAGAGTGGCACAGTTGGTGTAATGGTTAGTGCAATGCCTTTACAGCACTAGTGATTGGGATTGGGATTCAAATCCTCCACTGTCTGTAAGGGTTTTCTCCAGGAGCTGGTTTCCTCCTGCCATTTGAAAGATACCGGGCATGTAGGTTAATTGGGTATAAATTGGGTGGCATAGACTCATGGGCTGAAATGGCTTGTAACTGTACTGTATGTATGTCTAAAATGTCTAAAATAGCAGCTTTAATTATGTCATATGGGAGGATATCATCTGGATTAACCAAAATATCATCCACTTCACAGGCAATCTGCTCTGGAACTTGAGCCACAAGTAATTGTTTTAAATATTTTGAGCCACAAGTAAATTGAACTTGATTTTCTGACATGTCACACTAAGCATGGAGAAATGTGCCTTGAGGATTGTGAACCATGCCGGCACATTATTAATAAAAAGGTGGGGGGAACCTCAAGCTTGACCACCCCACTTGCTCCAATAAGGGGTTTATCCTCATCTTTTTCCATTTTTCTTAAAAGGTGCTGTGAATCCACCGGGTCACCACTTGTGTATATATATACAATTTATACAATATACACACAATCAAAAGAACACCCTCACTCGTTCTGGAGTCAAACTTCTTTATTTTTCTCAACCACTACAAATCACTTTTCATCCCATAAAACACCACCTAACCAAACCCTGCTGACTTTTACATTGGCTCTCTGCCACACGGGTGATTGCGACACTCTTACTCTCTTCCTCCTTTGCCCCTTCACAGTGTGTGCAACTCCTCGTATTGACCCACGCAAGCATGCTACTACTCCCTTTAAGGAGAGAGTTAATTACCTGGAATTATATTCAGTGGAATTCAAAAGAATGAGATGAGATCTGATAGAAACATATAAAATTGTGAAAGAGTCGGAAAATTGTTTACTTTGAAAGGTAAGACTAGAATTAGGGGTCATAGCCTCAAGATTTGGTGGAGTAGATTTATGGAGTAGTAGATTTATGATGGAGTTGAGGAGGAACTAGTTTTCCCAGAGAGAACAGAGAGTTATTTGAATCTATGGAATTCTCTGTCCAAGAAAGCAGAAGAAGCTGTCTCATTAAATATATTTAAGACAGAGTTAGATGAATTTGTGCATATTAGTGAAATTAAGGGTTACAGGGAAAAGGCAGGTAGGTGGCTAATATAAAGAGAACTGGTGACAAAGGACATTCCTGTATACTAGATCTACTCAATGGGAACACTGGAGATATTTGTCCATTTGTGAAATTTTGACTTGGGTTTATGGTGTAATGTTCTCACCCAATTTATAAATGTTTGTCCAATCCAAATTTTTCAAAGACCTTAAACAGGAAGTTCCATTCCAATTTATTGAAGACCTTTTCTGCATTCAGAGATACAGCTACGCAGCCCCCCCCCCCCCATCGGTCCAACCCCACTGCACCAAATGTATTATATTAAGCAATCTCGCTACATTATCTGCAGTTTGCCTTTTTTGAATGAAGCCACCCTGATCCGGATTCATCAATTTCAGCAAATATTTTGCCAACCTATTGGCCAACGCTTTTGCTATAATTTTATAATCTTCATTCAATAGTGAGGCTTATAGGAGGTGGGTTTCAATGGATTCGTTTTTTTTGGGATCACCATAATAATTGCTGTCAAAAAAGACTCCAGGAGAGAATGTTTTTGCTGCCTGATCTATCTCCTTCATAAGAAGGGGTATTAAAAGGTCCTTAAATTCTCTGTAAAATTTGATGGGGCATCATCTACCGGGGATTTAGCTACCTGTAGAGTGCTCAGAGTTTGTTCAATCTCTTCTCTTAAGAATGGGATATCCAGTCCCTCTTTCTCCTCCTGATCCAAATTTGGCAGTTCCAATGCATGCAAGAAGTTGTCTATTTTAGTAGGGACTCCCTTTGATTCTGATTTATGTAGTTCTTTATAGAACTATAAAGAACTATAAATAAATATCATTTATTTATTTTTAGTTTATACAAAATCTTCCCTTCCCCTGTTTGGATTGCATTAATTGTCCTCAAGACCTCTTCTGACCTTACCTGCCAGGATAAAACTTTATGGGGCTTTTCCTGCAGCTCATAATATTGTTGCTTTGATCTTAAAATCAACTTTTCCATTTTGAATGTTTGTAATGTATTATATTTGAGCTTTTTATTTACTAAATCTCTGTATTTTTATCAGTCCTTGATCTTTGATATTCTTTTTCCTATTGAGCTATGTCTTGTTAATTTCCTTCATATGCTTCCTTTTTTAACCCTGTAGAATATCCAATTATCTGGCCCCTTAAATAAGCCAGTAGAGGGGCAGTTCATCTCACAGAGTTCTAATAAAGCTACAAAATTATGACACATTCATTGAAGTGTGGCAAGCGTACCTGAGGCACATAGGTTTGTAGATATACCCCACCCCCACCACCATCTCCCAACCTCTGCTTAAGAAATGAGTTAAGATACAAATGGTTCTGACAGACGAAGAGACTGAATTAAGGTTGTGGTACAGATGATGTGTTTTAATTTTCTTTTCCTTTGCCTTTTATGGTTTATGGGAAGGGAGTGAAAAATACTTGACTCTGCATATTATATTGTGTGATAAGAAAATGTCTTATATTGGTTGTATATGTTTGGTTAAGTCTTTTTTAAATAAAATATACATAAAAAAAGGTAGGTAGGTGGAGCTGAGTCCATAACCAGATAAACCACAATCTTATTAAATAGTGGAGAAAATGGCCTACTCCTGCTCCTATTCTGTTCATTTGTAAATTACTTTTTAAGATATTAACTTCATGAATTAGATGGACACTTGCATATCCATCTTCTAAATTTCATTTTGTTCTTTGGACTGTGGTGAATGCAGATGCTACTGAATGATAGAAATTGATGACATGACTTTTCAAGTCAAATTAACTGGATTATTTCTTAACAGCAAGGAAAGAGAATCAATTTTCTAGAGTTGTAATTTAATGTTCAGATTACAGTTGTGCAAAATGTTGTTAAATACTTTATTAAAAAATTACACCATAAACTTCGAGATGCAAATGTACACAGAGATCTGTGGTAAGGTTAAAACAGAAGATGTCTATTTCACTTAAAACTTTCATGAGACTGGTTTTCAATTTTGCAATCCATTATCCCAAAAATCTGCAGCCTTAATTTTAGAATTAACATGCAAGTTTACCTGTCCACTGGAAAACCTGCAAATATGACTGGATCCAAATTTGCCCTGTTCCTTTTTGGGATCAGTGACAATAGTTCATTAAAATGATACTTATGTACTTTATCATAACTTCAGTTGCAATTGCCCATGTTAACTGAAAGCTCTGGCTCATATATGGGACTTCCATTGTGTTAACCCAGAGACTGTTCTAGTCACACGCTGCACACTGTAATTTGCTCACATGTGGCATCAAATGCCAGGTTACAACCATCAAATGGAGCATGTGGCTTTAAAGTCCCAATATCTAATGCTTACCCTGTGTTGACTATGCACATGGTGGATTGAAGTTTGTAACAGTCCATGAAGACCTCCAATTGGTGGAGTTGTGGATAGTGAGAAAGATTATTAAAGAAAACAGCACAATATAGACCAGTTGGAAATTTGGTGCAAAAATGGCAGAGTTTAATCCAGATAAATGTGAGGTGGTGAATTTTGGGGCAAAATCAAGTTTATTAGTAAAGGACAGGACCTTTATGAATATTGATGCACAGAGGGATTTTGGCATGCAAGTCCAGAACTCCCTGAAAGAGGCAACAAAAGTGCATAGCGGTTCAAAAAAGGCATATGGCAAAGCTGGGCCATTGAGTATAAAAGCATGTTACAGATGTCTTAAACTTTAGTGAGGCCACATTTGGATGCAGAATTAGTTGCCACACTATAGGAAGGTTGTGGAGATTTTGGAGAGGGTGCAGAAAAGTTCACCAGGATGCTGCCTGGATTGAGGTGTATCAGCCACAAGGATGCCTTGGACAAACTTGGATTGTTTTCTCTGAAGAGACTTGAGAGGCAACTTGATATCAGTTTATAAAAGTATGAGAGGTGTACATATGGTAAATATGTAAAAATGTCGAATACTAAAAGGTATGGGTTTATGGCAAGAGGGAAAAATTTGAAGGAGATGCATGAGGCATGTTGTTTATACAGAGAATGATAGATAGCTGGAATGTGTTGGCAAGATAGGTAATAGAAGCAGATATGAAAGTGATGTTTAAGAAGTACAGAGACATGAACAGGCAGGGAATAGGGAATATGGACAATAAACAGACTGATGGGATTCGTTTAATTTGGCATCAAGGTTAGCACAGATATCAAGGGCTGAAGGGCTTGTCCTGTGCTGTATTATGTTCTATGTTAAGCTCAAGATCAATTCTCAAGGCACCTAAAAATAATTTCAATTTTGTTCAGAGGATAGCTTCCCTTTAGCATTTCAGTGTTCAAAAGGTGTGTGACAAGTTGGAATGTGTTCTTGTGCCCTGCTGAACCATGGCTATTTGTGGCACAGAATTAATTAGGTACACAAGTAAGTATCTGCATCAAGTGTACAAAGTTAAACGTCTTTAAAGTCCTATTGCAAAACTGTTCAGACAGCCCAGCCACATTTGCAAAAACAAAGCCTCAAAGTGGGATGGGAGGCAATCCTTAAAGAGTAAGTCTTCTCCAACATAATGATAACAATTGTCACCAGTTGTCACCCCATCCATCTCAAATGTTACTTTCTTCTATTGGTTTCCTTATCCCTACTATCTAATAGGGATAAACAACAGCCCTGAATATTATGGTAGATTACAGTGAATTATCGGGCATTTATTAACTGGCAGATGGCAGAGGCCGACAGCATCGAATCCACGCTGCTGAAGATCCAACTGCGCTGGGTAGGTCACGTCTCCAGAATGGAGGACCATCGCCTTCCCAAGATCGTGTTCTATGGCGAGCTCTCCACTAGCCACCGTGGCAGAGGTGCACCAAAGAAGAGGTACAAGGACTGCCTAAAGAAATCTCTTGGTGCCTGCCACATTGACCACCGCCAGTGGGCTGATCTCGCCTCAAACCATGCATCTTGGCGCCTCACAGTTCGGCGGGCAGCAACCTCCTTTGAAGAAGACCGCAGAGCCCACCTCACTGACAAAAGACAAAGGAGGAAAAACCCAACACTCAACCCCAACCCACCAATTTTCCCTTGCAACCGTGTCTGCCTGTCCCGCATCGGACTTGTCAGCCACAAACGAGCCTGCAGCGAACGTGGACATTACCCCTCCATAAATCTTCATCCATGAAGCCAAACCAAAGAAAGAAAGATTAACTGTCAAAATTGCCGTGATGTATGTAGTTATAGCACCATCTAAGGGCAGAAGTAACAATTCTTTTATGACACAAAATAAATGATAAAGGATAAACTCAAATTAATTTCACATATGTAATTACAGGTGAATGGAAATCATACTTTATGATTGATAAGCAACCATCCTCTAAGGAACGCCTGCCAACATTCTTCCATACCTTGAAGGGCTCAAGCCCGAGACGTAGATTTTGTATTTTTACCTTTGCTACATAAAGTACACTGTTTGACCAGCTGAGTTTCTGGAGCATTTTGTGTTTTTACTTTTTCCTCGTAATATATGCCTATGATGTATTTAATCACAGTTAGAAAGGCATCTAATTGGAGATTCTCCTCCTGAACTTGAACAAGCCACATTTCAAGTGAAATATGTACTGGTGATGAGGGTGGAGTACTTTACATTTTTTGAGGGTGTTAATGTACAATTTGTCAGATAACTTCAAGAATCTCTTGGAATATTTCTTCGTATCTGTATGCATTTTCTATTATTTATGTAAAATAAGTGTAAGCTGACAAGCATAGAAGAAACTCAAACCTTTCCATTGATCTTTCAAAATGGACATGAAGACAAAGGTAGATATGGGGAATAAGAGAAGTTATCAAAGAAAAGAAGCTCTACTAAGCACCAGTGACCCAGGATTGAATCCAACACCGTCCGTAAGGAGTCTGTACCTTCTCCTCATGACCTGTGTGGGTTTCCTCCCACCCTCCAAAGCATAAGGGGTTTGGTGTGTTTAGACTCATGGGGTGGAGTGGCCTGTTACTGTGCTGAAACTCTAAATTTTGTTTTAAAAATTAAAATGAACAGTAATGAAACAATCCTGTGTCTGATTTCATATAACATAACATAACAATTGCAGCACGGAAACAGGCCATTAGGCCCTTCTAGTCCGCACCGAACCAAACACTCCTCTCTAGTCCCACCTACCTGCACAATGACCATAACCCTCCACCTTCTTCTCATCCATATACCTGTCCAGCTTTTTCTTAAATAATAAAATTGACTCTGCCGCCACTATTTCTCCCGAAAGCTCATTCCTCACCGCTACCACTCTCTGAGTAAAGAAGTTCCCCCTCATGTTACCTCTAAACCTCTGCCCCTTAACTCTTAACTCATGTCCTCTTGTTTCAATCTCTCTTACTCTTAACGGAAATAGTCTATCCACATCCACTCTGTCTATCCCTTTCATAATCTTAAATACCTCTATCAAATCCCCTCTCAACCTTCTACGCTCCAAAGAATAAAGACCTAATCTGCCCAATCTCTCCCTGTACTCTAGATGCTTAAACCCAGGTAACACTCTGGTAAATCTTCTCTGCACTCTCTCCACTCTGTTTATATCCTTCCTATAATTAGGCGACCAGAACTGCACACAGAACTCTAAATTAGGCCGCACCAACGCCTTATACAATCTCAACATCACTTCCCAACTCCTATATTCCATGCAATGATTGATAAAGGCCAGCATACTAAAAGCCTTCTTCACCACCCTATTCACATGAGTTTCTACCTTCAGGGAACGATGTACCGTTACTCCTAAATCCTTCTGCTCTTCTGTATTCATCAATGCTCTCCTATTTACTACGTATGTCCTGTTCTGATTCTTCTTACCAAAATGAAGCACCTCACACTTATCAGCATTAAATTCCATCTGCCATTTTTCAGCCCACTTTTCTAAGCAGCCCAAATCCCTCTGCAATCCTTGAAAACCTTCTTCATTATCCACTATTCCGCCTATCTTAGTATCATCTGCATATTTACTAATCCAATTCACCACCCCATCATCTAGATCATTAATGTATATAACGAACAACAATGGGCCTAATACAGATCTCTGAGGCACACCACTGGTCACCGGCCTCCAACCTGACAGACAATTTTCCACTACCACTCTCTGGCCTCTCCCTTTCAGCCAATGTTCAATCCATTTGACTATCTCAAAATTTATACCTAAAGACTGCACCTTCCTAACTAACCTTCCATGTGGTACCTTATCGAAGGCCTTACTGAAGTCCACATAGACAACATCCACTGCATTACCCTCATCCACATTCCTAGTCACCTCTTCAAAATATTCAATCAGATTGGTCAAACAGGACCTTCCGCTCACAAATCCGTGTTGAGTGCTCCTGATCAGACCCTGTCTATCCAGATATTTATAAGTACTATCTCTAAGAACTTTCTCCATTAATTTACCTACCACAGACGTCAAACTTACAGGCCGATAATTGCCAGGCTTCCTCCTTGAACCTTTTTTAAATAACGGAACCACATGCGCAATATGCCAATCCTCCGGCACTATCCCCATCTCTAATGACATTTGGAAAATTACCGTCAGAGCCTCTGCTATTTCCTCCTTTACTTCTCTCAATGTCCTGGGGAAGATCCTGTCTGGTCCCGGAGACTTGTCCACCTTTATATTCTTCAAAAGCCCTAACACTACATCTTTCGTAATCACTATATTCTCCATATTTACCCAATTTGCTTTTTTTATCTCACATATCCCAATATCCTTCTCCTTGGTGAATACCGAAGAAAAGAAACTGTTCAATATCTCCCCCATTTCTCTAGGCTCCACACACAGTTTTCTGCTCTGATTCTCTAAGGGACCAATTTTGTCTCTCGCTTTCCTTTTACCATTAACATATTTGTAGAAACCTTTTGGATTAATTTTCACCCTGCTTGCTATAGTCTCCTCATACCTTCTTTTAGCTTTCCTAATTCCTCTCTTAAGATTCCTCTTATATTCAATGTATTTTTCAAACATCTCCTTAATTCCATGCTTCTTATACCTAATGTACGCCTCCCTTTTTCTTCGAACCAAGTTTCCAATATTCCTTGAAAACCACGGCTCTCTCAAACCTTTTGCCCCTCCTTTTAACCTAACAGGAACATAAAGCTTTTGCACTCTCAAAATCTGATCTTTAAAAGACTTCCATCTCTCTACTACATCCTGAATATTAAACAAATTGTCCCAATGCACACCCTGTAAGTCCTTTTGCATCTCCTCAAATCTAGCTTTTCCCCAATCAAAAACCTCAACCCTTGGCCCTGACTTATCTCTTTCCATAATGACATTGAAGCTGATGGCATTATGATCACTGGACCCGAAATGCTCCTGATGAAGATTCAAGAAACATTCAGAAATTTTGCAAGTGTCCAATGCAAATGAGGAAGTAAAAGAAATTAGCATTACTGCAAAAGCTACCAAAGGAAATGTGTGAAAACTGATAAATCTCAACAACATAACAATCTAAATCCCCAAGTTTTGAATAAAATAGACCTAGTGGTTATCAACTCTAAAATTCTATTGAGTCTGTAATGGTTGCTGAAGATTAGAGGGTAGTTGTGATAGTACAGATCTATCACCAATGTATATAGTATATATAGTTACAGTATCTAGACCAGGGGTGTCAAACTCAAATTTACGGAGGGCCAAAATTAAAAGCTTGGACTAAGTCGAGGGCCGAACTAAATATTTATTGAAAATTTTCAACAACATCTGCATGTTTTCTCTTCGTTCAACATATGTAACGTTAAACTTTTTCTTATTAAAATAAATGTTTAATAATAGTTTTGGATAAACTCTTTCCAGAAGCATTAACAAATGAGAAATAAAATATTCAATAAATAATATTTCTCTATAGAGGATTTGTCAAATGTTGCTAGTGTGCTGTCGAATAGTAAAATCTGAGGGCTATTGAGAATGTGGGAGAATAACATGATTCCTGAAACAATCAAATGGGTGACTGATTGTGGGCATGAACTCTAGCAGGGTTATTTGCCATGCCCTTTTTCCATTGGTACAGATATCCTTTGATTTACACACTTTTCAAGTTTTATGCCTAATGAGCTTGTATCCAGGTGCAGGACCATTTTTAACCAGGAATATATTTATCACTGTGACATGAAACCATTGGAAAATCGTTTTATCCTGAAATTAAAGTTCATAATACTTACTCAGGCCTGTGTGCGGGAGGGCGGGGTTTGCGGCCGATCGGGTTGGACAACGACAGTGCGGGGGCATCGGCTCTCGCTGCAGGGCGGCATCTCGGCGGATCAGCGGCCCCGTCACCGTGAGTCGCAGGTCGGCCTGCGGCAGGGAGGGGGAGTGGGCAACGGTCCTGGCGAGGTCAGGCCCCCCCACTGAGTTTCTGCTGGACCCCTCTTGACCTGCTGAGTTTCTCCCGGACCTCCCTTGACCTGCTGAGTTTCTCCCGGATCCCCCTTTGACCTGCTGAGTTTCTCCCAGACCTCCCTTAACCTGCTGAATTTCTCCCAGACCCCCCTTGACCTGCTGAGTTTCTCCCGGACCCCCTCCCCTTGACCTGCTGAGTTTCTCTCGGACCCCCCTTTGACCTGCTGAGTTTCTCCCGGATCCCCCTTTGACCTGCTGAGTTTCTCCCGGATCCCCCTTTGACTGCTGAGTTTCTCCCGGACAACCCTTGACCTGCTGAGTTTCTCCCGGACCCCCCTTGACCTGCTGAGTTTCTCCCGGACCCCCCTTGACCTGCTGAGTTTCTCCCGGACCCCTTTTCTTTCCGTGCCGGTGTCCCAGGACCTTTCCAGGGCAGTCTCCGCACTCAGGACCGCGCTGGGATCCCGGTCAGCGGTGGAGGAGCAGGTGAGCGCGGCTAATCCCGATCCAGCCCACGCCACTCCCGAGATTGGCGGGGGGTTCCACCCTACCTGCCCGACCAGCCTCGCTCTCCACGTGTACTCCGGGCACCCGCCACTGGTCCGGTGGAAAGGCGCAGGGCGGCCGGCGGCCAGCGCCCCCATCGCCCGGCAGGGAGCCCCAATCTTCCCTCCGGCGTCCCGACTCCATCTGCAGCTCCAAGAAACGCTGTGCCACTGGGCTTCCGGGTGCTGGGAAGCGGCCTTGGCTTCCCCTGACACCGGCCAGGCCACGCTGCGGTGGGGGTGTGGGCGGGGGGACACGACAGCGTGTTTATAAAACCACCCACCACTACTTTTCAAGGACCAGGATTTTTCTCTCTCTCTCTCACCCTGGGACACAGTGGTTACTGTTCATGCGCTATACTGGCGCGGCGGTCAGCAGGCCACCTCTAATACATTTTTGATATGATCTTGCGGGCCAAATATAATTATATCGCAGACCAAATTTGGCCAGCGGGCCAGAGTTTGACATGTGTGATCTAGACTGTGCTTACAGCGATTGGCTGAGAGCTTAGCCACGCCTACTGTCTGGCCCTTAAAGGTTGTGTCCCTAGCCAGGTTGGATCATTCCGGACTGGTCAGCCACCTGTGAAGAGCTCCTGTTTTTTGCTAATAAAAGCCTTGGTTTGGATCAACAAGTCTTTGATTCTTTCGATGAGCTCTACAGTAGTAAATGTATCTCCACTATTTAATGGAGAAATTAGACAGAAAACAGGGAGCTACCAATCTGCACGTAGTTGGGAAAATGCTGGTATCTTAGACAGATGCCATACAGATTCCACCTCATCAAAGATGACCTCCTTCCTCGTGTGTAATTACATTGACTTCCTCTTAAATGAGCAAAGCTTCCCCATCTTCTTTACCTTTCAGTCTATCCTTCCTAAATGTTGAGAACCCTTGAATATTAAGTTCCCATCTCAAGTCACCCTGGAGTCATGTCTCAGTAATCCTAATCAGGCCATAACTGTTAATACCTATCACTCCTGTAAATTCATCCACCTTTTGGGGATGTTCCTTGCATTGAGCCAATGAATCTTTAGGCTAGAATGTTTTTTTAATGTCCATTGTCTTTTTAGGATGTCTATAAAATGGTTGCTTTTGTCCCTTGTTTTGGATTTTTCAGCTTCCATTTTTTACTTATCCTTTTTGTAACTTTTGCTTCTGCCATCCCCTCGATGCCTCCACTTACTGCTCTGCTGCTTATGTTCTCAGCCCCTGCCACTCTTAAACCTTCCCAAGTAGCACTAATAAATCTACCCACGAGGCTATTGGTTTTCTTCTAGTTGAGGTGTAACCTGTCTTTCTTGCACTGGTCTGGAAGAGATCCCAATACCCAAATATCTGAAACACTCTCTCTTGCACCATCTTCTTAACCACTAAACTGCACTGTCTTCCTGTTTCTTGACTCACTAGCACTTGGCACAGGCAATTATCCTGAGATTACAACCCTGGAAGTCCTCTATTTTTAACTTGTTACCCAGATCCCTGAACTCATTCTGCAGGACTACATCTCCTTTCCTATCTATGTCCTTGGTACCAATAAGGACTTCGACTAGCTGGTCTGCCTCCCCTCTCAGAATTCCCTGTACCGGCTCAGTAACATCCTGCACTCTGGCACTAGGATGCAACACACTATTCTGAAGGGCCTGTTCCTGTGCTGTATTGTTTTATAAGACCATAAGACATCAGAACAGGAATAGGTTATTCAGCCCATTGAATCTGCCCCATCATTCAATCATGAGTGATCCATTTTCCCACTCAGACCAACTGCCCGGCCTTCATCCCTTAATGTTTGATGCCCTGGCTAATCAATTTCTGCCTTAAATACACCCAATGACTTGGTCTCCACAACTGCCAGCAGCAAAAAATTCAAGATTCACCACCCTCTGGTGAAAGAAATTCCTCCACATCTCTATTGTTTATGCCTTTCAATCCTCAAATTGTGCCCTCTCCCACCACACAAAAAAAAACAATCTTTCTACATCTACTCTATCCATGCTTTTCAACATTTAGAACTGTAGAATCATAGAACATTGCAAAACAGAAACAGGCACTTTTGTCCCTTCTAGTCTGTTTCAAACCATCTCTTTTACCTAGTTCCACTGACCTGCGTCCAGTCCATAGCTCTCCCATCCTGTCCAAATTCTTCTTAATTGAGCCGACATTCAGCCCCTCAGCTGTCAGCTCATTCCACTCCCACCACTGTCTGTGTAAAGAAATTCCCTCTCATATTCATGTCTGGACAGCACAGTTAGCGTAATGGTAGGTGCAATGCCTTTACAGTGCCAGTGATTGGGAGGAGGCTTCAAATCCCAAACTATCGATAAGGAGTTTGTATGTTCTCCCTGTGTCTGCGTGGGCTTTCCCCAGGACTCCAGTTTCCTCTGTGTTATGTATTGGCATGTGTTGTGTGGTTTTATGTTAAAAAGTGACAGTTTGCCTTAGAGAGCCAAGGTGAAGGTGGACTGCTGAGAGAGTGGGAGACGGACTGAGCATGTGCAGAAAAATTATCTAAAAATTTCTGGATTTGGACGATAAACCACCACTGGGTGGTGCTGTGGAGTGGAAGAAGGACCAGAGTATGAGTCATGGTCTGGAGACAGTTTAGAATGTTGGGATTTCAAAAAGGATGAACATTCCGAAGGTAGCCAGAAGGATCCGGACCAAGCCATTGTTCCTCTCTCTGCAAGCAACACAAGACAACTTCGAATTTTGTGCTCTCTCTCTCTCTCTCTCTCTCTCTCTCTCTCTCTCTCTCTCTCTCTCTCTCTCTCTCTCTCTCTCTCTTTCTCTCACTCTCTCACTCTCTCGCTCTCAAAGATCTTTTGGCTTCAGTTTACCAACAAACTGAGTTTTTTTAATGATCTTTGCTTTAGTTGAGATCGAAGTTTTGTGAGTCTTGTGTGTTTTTGTGTCTAAGTTTTTCTGTGGGCTGCTTGGAAATATAACAGACTTTAATTACATATGTAATATTTAGGCTGGGGAATTTATTAGTTTGACACTGTTATGGAGATTTGCATAGTAACCAGTGGGCATTGTTATAAAAGGGGGGATTTTGAATTAAAGTTTGAAGGTGAATTTTTTGTTAATAAAGTAATTGTTCATCTTTACCCCCATGTGATATGCCTTCTTTGTGGTTGTTGGTTTGATCTTGTAATATCATTTGGGGGTATCGTCCAGGATCAAACCAATTTGGAAGCTTTAGGGACGATTGACTTGTGCTTAGTTATTAGTCGTCTGAGTTTGACTCAACCTCCAGCTTGAAATTAAAAATAAATGGTAAGTGTATAAATCACCAGCAGAAAAGCCAGCAACTATGAATATTGACCAGTTCATAACTAACCCTTCAGTGGTTAATTTAAAAATGGCTAAAAAGTCAGAACTGATGGTTATAGTTGGCAAGTTAAAACTTCTTACAGTGAGAACTGGGATGAAAAAAAGGAAATTGCCTGAAAGTTTGTTAAGCACTATGTAGGAAAGGGGGTATTTGAAGAAGCTACATTAGAACAGTTTCCAAAGGAGAAAACTTCAGAGGAAGTAAAGTTGGCTTTGAGAAAACTAGAGTTAGAAGAAAAAAGAGAGGCAGAAAGGAAAGCTGAATGGGAAGCAGTAAGGCAGGCAGAAATGGAGGAGAGACAGAAAGCATGAGATAGAAATAGCTAAATTAAAGCTGACCCTAACGCAAGGAGAGAGAGCAACCCAAAACCCATGTGCTGGTCAGGAGGAGAGGTTTCTGTTCAGTAGAGAAGTGAGGTTAATTCCTCCATTTGAGGAAGCTGAAATAGATCAGTATTTTCAGCATTTTGAGAAAGTAGCTATAAATTTAGAATGGCCACCAGACAGTGGTCACCCCTGCTACAAAGTGTTCATAAAGGGAAAGCCCATCAGATGTATTCGTGTCTCATTGTACAACAAGCAGCTGATTACGAATTTGTAAAGCAGGCTCTACTCCGATCTTATGAACTAGTCCCAGAGGCTTATAGACACAAGTTCAGGAGTTTTAAAAAAGTAGCAACCAACCTTACCTGGATTTTGCTTATAGGAAGGTTGTGTGTTTTGATCGGTGGTGTGCCACAATGAAAGTAGAAAATAACTTTAATTTATTGAGGGAAATCATTCTGATTGAGGAGATTAAAAATTGTGTTCCTGACGATATTCAAGTGTACTTGGCAGAGAAAACTATAAAAACTTGGCAAGAATTGGCGAAATTCACAGAGGAATATTCTTTAACCCACAAGCCTAAGTGGACACCAGGGAAAACCTTTCAAAGGAATACTGCTGATAATCCAAGTAGAGTCGAAAGAAAATCTAGAAGTGAAGTTAAAGGAAGAGAGGAAGAGAAATGGGTGAAGGAAATTTTTTCGAGTGTTATTTGCCACTATTGTAAGAAGCCAGGGCACATAATAGCAAATTGTCCTGTACTGAAAAGGAAGAAAGAGAAAGGGGTGGTACCAACCGCCTGTGTTCAGAGTGAGAAAGTTAGGGATAGTTTTAAACCATTCATGACTGAAGGCTTCATTTCAGTTAAAGAAGGATCCAATCGCTTGTATTAAGCAACATTTTGAATTTTGGTGAGGAGACCAATACTGGAGATGTGAATTTAATTCAAGGCATTGGTGATGAAGCAGAGCCTATACCTTTGCATAGAATAGTGATGAAATCAGACTTAGTTAATGGCCCGGTTACGATAGGGATAAGATCAAGTCTGCCGGTGGATGGAGTTTCCCTTTTATTAGGGAATGAGTTAGCAGAGAGTAAAGTCATACCTGAAGTGAAACTCACAAGTAAGCTATTGGTTTGTGAGTCTGAAAAGGATTTGGAAATCTACCCTGTGTGTGCCATTACTAGAGCCATGTCTAGAAAAAAGGTAGAGGTAGAGAAAGTCTGTGATGATCCTGTAGTGGAGGCAAGCATTGAGGACAAACCTAAAGATCCAGCTTTGCTGTTGTCAAGAGAAGAACTAATAGCTAGACAAAAGCATGATCTTGATCTTGCTGGGATAAGAGATAAGATTCTGTCTAACCAGGAAATTGAAACTGTGCCAGTAGGTTACTTTGTTCAAGATGGAATATTGATGAGAAAGTGGAAACCACAAGTGATACCTGCCAGTGAAAACTGGGTGGTAATAAGGCAAGTTGTAATTCCCAAAACTTACAGGAATGAAATATTAAAGTTGGCTCATAGTACACCTTTAGGAGGTCATCTTGGAGTGAAGAAGACGGTAGAAAAGATAAGGAAACACAGCTTTATTGGCCAAAATTAAGAAAGGATGTTGTAAACATTTGTAGAACCTGTCACACTTGTCAACTGGTGGCCAAGCCTAATCAAGGACGACCAATGGCTCCTTTACAACCCATCCCTGCTTTTGGGAAGCCCTTCTTGAAAGTAATAGTGGATTGTGCTGGCCCATTGCCAAAAACCAAAGCAGGAAATGAATATTTGTTAACACTCATGTGCACAGCTTCAAGGTTTCCAGAGGCTATTCCCCTGAGAAACATTAAAGCAAAGACAATTGTGAAGGCTATGCTAAAATTTTTCACACTGTTTGGCCTACCAAGGGAAATTCAATCGGACCAAGGGAGTAATTTTATGTCTGGAATATTTCAACAGGTGGTGTATGAATTTGGAGTCCATCAAATTGTGTCATCTGCCTATCATCCTGAAAGTCAAGGGGCCTTGGAAAGGTTCCATTTAACTGTGAAAAATATGATGAGGGCTTATTGCATGGAAAATAAAAAGGATTGGGATGAAGAATCCATTTGTTATTGTTTGCTGTTAGAGAGGTAACTCAGGAGTCTCTTGGCTTTAGTCCATTTGAGTTGGTGTTTGGTCAAGAAGTCAGGGGTCCATTACTATTATTGAAGGAACAGTGGATACATAATCATATACAATCAAATCTGTTGGATTATGTTTTCAAATTTAAAAACAGATTACATCAGGCTTGTGAGATGGCAAGGAAAAAATTAAAAACTGCTCAGGGGAAAATGAAAATTCGGTATGATCAAAAAGAAAAATTAGGGACATTAAACCTGGTGACAAAGTATTGGTTTTGTTTCCAATGCAGTCAAACCCTTTGAGAGCTCAGTTTTCAGGACCATATAAGGTGAAATCAAAAATTAACCAGGTCACCTATGTCATTGAGACACCTTATCATTGAAGAGAGACATAGGTCTGTCACGTGGACATACTTAAACCTTACTTTGAGAAAATGACTGAAGAGAATAGGATTCCAATCAAGGTCCTAGTTATCAAGGAAATTAAGGAGGAGATATGTTTTGTGGAAGGTCGTGGAGCACAGAAAGTGATAAGTCCCAGGCTGGAAAATTCTATAGTTTTGCAAAACTTAGACACCAAGTTAATGCATTTGACTAAATCAGAAGACATTACTTATGAAATTCAAGGATATATTCCCAGATGTTCCAAGAAAAACTACTGTGGCTTGTCATGATGTGGAGTTCAGTGATGCTAAGCCTATTAAGCAGCATCTTTACCGATTTAATCAGGAAAAGAGCAGATTGATGGATCAAGAGGTGGATTATATGCTCAAAAATGACATAATCTGAAAATCAAGTTCAAATTGGAGATCACCCTGTGTTCTGGTGCTTAAGCCAGATGGCTCAATTAGGTTTTGTAGATTATTGAAAGGTAAACATGGTGACAAAGACTGATGCATTCCCTATTCCCAGAACAGATGATTGTATAGATAAGGTGGGGAAGGCTAAGTTTCTTACAAAGATTGATCTCTTAAAAGGATACTTGTGTGTTCCTTTAACAGAGAAAGGCAGGGAGATTTCTGCATTTGTTACACCTTCGGGATTGTATGAGTATAATGTCATGCCTTTCAGGATGAAAAATGCACCTGGCACATTTTAGAGAATTATTAATGCAGTAATTCAAGTTTAGAGCACACAGGAGCCTATATCAATGATTTAGTAATTACTACTGATACATGGGAAGAACACATGCTTGAATTAGAGCAGTTATTTCAAAGATTGGTGGAAGCACACCTCACAGTGAATTTGCACAAGAGTCAGTTTGGACATGCCATTGTAATTTATCTGGGTTATGTGGTAGGACAGGGAGAGGTGCCACCGACTGGAGTGAAAGTATTGGCTATCACTATGTTCCCTATCCCTGGTTATAAGAAAGCTCTTCAGAGATTTATAGGTATGATTGACTACTATCGTAGATTTTGTAAAATCTTTCCAGAAATTGCACTCCCAAAAGGCCTTCGATAAGGCCTTCGATAAGGTCCTGCATGAACGACTGGCTTACAAAATCAAGGCCCATGGGGTTTGGGGCAAAGTATTGATGTGGATTGAGAACTGGCTGGCAGGTAGAAGACAGAGAGTTGGGATAAATGGCTCGTTTTCTGAGTGGCAGGCGGTGACCAGTGGGGTGCACAGGGATCTGTACTGGGACCCCAGCTGTTCACAATTTACATTAATGATCTGGATGAGGGGATTGGATGTAATATCTCCAAATGTGCAGATGACACTAAGCTAGGAGGGGTTGTGTGCACGGAAGAGGGGGTCAGGAAGCTCCAGTGTGATTTGGATAAATTGAGGGACTGGGCAGATACATGGCAAATGCACTACAATGTGGATAAACGTGAGGTTATCCACTTTGGTAATACAACCCAGAGGGCAGATTACTATTTGAATGGCAATAGATTAAGAGATGGGGAAGTGCAGAGAGACCTAGGGGTACTTGTACATCAGTCTCTGAAGGCGAGCATGCAGGTACAGCAGGCGGTTAAAAAGGCAAATGGTATGTTGGCCTTCATATCAAGAGGGTTTGAGTATAGGAACAAGGATACCTTACTGCAGCTGTACAGGACCTTGGTGAGACCACACCTGGAGTATTGTGTGCAGTTTTGGTCACCTTATCTAAGGAAGGATGTTCTTGCAATGGAGGGAGTGCAGAGGCAATTCACCAGGCTGATACCTGGAATGGCAGGAATGATTTATGAGGAAAGATTGCGCAAATTGGGATTGTACTCGCTGGAGTTTAGAAGATTGAGAGGGGATCTCATAGAGACATATAAAATTCTGGCAGGACTGGACAGAATGGATGCAGATGGGATGTTTCCAATGATGGGAAAATCCAGAACCCGGGGCCATGGTTTGAGGATAATAGGCAAACCATTTAGGACCGAGATGAGGAGGAATTTCTTTACCCAGAGGGTGGTTAATCTGTGGAATTCATTGCCACAGAGGGCAGTAGAGGCAGATTCATTAAATATATTTAAGAGGGAATTAGATATATTTCTTCAGTATAAGGGTATTAAAGTTTACGGAGAGAAGGCGGGGACGGGGTACTAAACTTTAAAATCAGCCATGATCTTGTTGAATGGCGGAGCAGGCTCGAGGGTCGAATGACCTACTCCTGCTCCTATCTTCTATGTTTCTATGTTTCTAACAAAACTACTTGGAAAGAAAGAAAATTTTATCTGGTCAGATGCATGCCGGGAAGCATTTCTGAAGTTAAAGGCCATTTTATGCCATCAGCCTGGACTTGTGTCCCCTAACTTTGAAAAGACATTCTTTTTAGCCATCGACGCCAGTGACAAAGCAGTTGGTGCTGTACTGCTACAGAAGAAGGATGTTAATGGAGTAGAACATTCTATTTCATACTTCTCCAAAAACTTTAATGATCATCAACGAAATTACTCGACCATTGAGAAGGAGTTATTAGCGCTTGCAACATTTTGATGTGTATATTTGTAAGACCATTAATAATATATACTGATCATAATCCATTTGTTTTTCTGTCTAAAATTAAAAATAAGAACAGATGATTATTGAATTGGAGTTTACTATTACAAGTGAATGATTTAATTATTACACAATAAAGGGGACAGATAATGTAATAGCAGATTGTCAAGATGTTATTCTGGGTAAATATGAATCTAACCACATACTTATTGTAAAAAAAAACAATGGGAGTGTTTATTTTATTATGTAATACTTCTATTAATTGTTAAAAAATTGTTCTTGTGGACCCATTTTTTTAGCAGCGGAGGTGATACAGAGTTCTGTGTTGTGTATTGGTATATGTGTTGTGTGGTTTTATATTAAAAAGTGACAGTTTGCCTTAGAAAGCCAAGGTGAAGGTGGACTGCTGAGAGAGTGGGAGACAGACTGAGCATGTGCAGAAAAATTAACTAAAAATTTCTGGACTTGGATGATAAACCACCACTGGGGGTGCTGTGGAGTGGAAGAAGGCCCAGAGCATGAGTCATGGTCTGGAGGACAGTTTAGAATGTTGGGATTTCAAAAAGGATGAACATTTTGAAGGCAGCCAGAAGGATCCAGTCCAAGCTAGTTGTTCCTCTCTCTGCAAGCAACATAAGACAACTTCAAATTTTGTGCTCTCTCTCTCTCTCTCTCAAAGATTTTTGGCTTACGTTTACCAAACAAACTGAATTTTGTTTATGATCTTTGCTTCAGTTGAGATCAAAGTTTTGTGAGTCTTGTGTGTTTTTGTGTCTAAGTATTTCTGTAGGCTGGTTGGAAATATAACTTAGAATTTAATTACATATGTTATATTTAGGCTGGGAAATTTATTAGTTTTACGCTGTTATAGAAATTTGCATAGTAACCAGTGGGCATTGTTATAAAAGGGAGAATTTTTGAATCGAAATTTGAAGGTGAATTTTTATTAATAAAATAATTGTTCATCTTTACCCCTCTGTGATATTCCTTCTTTGTGGTTGCTGTTTTGATATTGTGACACCTCTCACCCCTCAAAATGTACCAGGGATGTAGATTAATTGGCTGTAAATTGGGCAGCACAGACTTGTGGGCAGAACTGGCCTGTATGTCTAAATTTAAAATTTAAAATTTAAACTTTTCCCTGTTCATGTTCTCTGTAAATGTTCTTTACCCACGTCCTCTCATTCGTATCTCACCTACCCTCAGTGGAAAAAGCCTATCTGCATTTATTCCATCTATCCCCCTCATAATTTTAAATATCAAATCTCCCCTAATTCTTCTGCACTCCAGGAATAAAGTGCTAACCTGTTTAACCTTTCCCTGTAACTCAGTTCCTGAAGTCCAGCAACATCCTAGCAAATCTTCGCTGCACTCTTTGTATGTTATTGATATCATTTCTGTAGTTAGGTGATAAAAACTGCACACAATACTTCAAATTTGGCCTCACCAATGACTTATACAAGACATTGTTTCAATTAGATCCCCCATCATTCTCCTAAATTCCAAAGAGTACAGGCTAATAACCATCAAACGCTCTTCATATAACCCTTACATTCTCGGAATCATCCTTGTGAACCTCCTCTGAACTCTCTCCAATATCAATGCACTATCTTAAATGAGCCCAAACCAGCACGTAATTACTCCAAGTGAAGTCTCACTAGTCCAATAGCCCTCCATACCTCTCCCATCCATGTTCCTGTCCAAATTCTTCTGAAATGTCTGCCTTCTTCGACAAACATGGCTTCCCCTCCACCACTATTAAATTGGCCTTCATCCGCAACTCCTCCATTCCCTGCTCATCTGCCCTAGCCACCCCTGCCCCTAGAAACAATAAACACAGAATCCCCTTCATCCTCACCTACCACCCCACCAACCTCTGCATCCAACAGATTATCCACAGGAATTTCTGACACTTATTACAGGACCCGAACACCAGACACATTTTCCCTTCTCCTCCCCTCTCAGCCTTCCGTAGAGACTGCTCCTTCCATGACTCCCTTGTGCACTCTTCCCTCTCCATCCATTGCCCCCAACCCTAGCACCTTCTACTATGGTAGTAAGAGGTGTAATACCTGCACAAACACCTCCTCCCTCTCCACGGTCTGAGGTCCCAAACAGACCTTTCAGGTGAAGCAACACTTCACCTGTACCTCCAAAAAACTCATTTACTGCATCTGGTGCACCCTCTGTGGCCTTCTCTACATCAGAGGGACTGGTTGCAGATTAAGAGATCACTTTGCCCAGCACCTGCTCTCCGTCCACAGCAAAAGCAACCTCCCCATAGCCAACCATTTGAGAGTCACACTCTCAAGCTCAAGTCTGACCATGGCATTTCACATTACCCCACCCCGAGCACCCAGATTGGAGAAACACCTTATTTTTCATCTGGGCACCTTCCAACCCCAGGGGATGAACATTGAGTTCACTGTGTTTCACTAATCAGCTTACCTTTCTCCTCTCCAACTAGTTATTCCAGTTCTTAACTTTTCTCTACCTAACCTAGACTACACCCCCCTTCCTGCAGTTCCCTCCTCTTCACCTATCATCTCCCACCCTCACAATCCCCCTTCCCCCTTTTGTTCAGACATCTCTCTTGTTCCCCCACTCCTTTATGAAGGGCTGAAGCCCAAAACGTTGATGAATCTTTACCGTTGCTACATAGAGACACTGTTTGACCTGTTGAGTTTCTCCAGCATTAGTGTGTGGGTTTTTTTTTCAGGTGAAATAAGTGGTTAAGAGCGGCAGTGGCTTCCAGAGTAAGGATTCCAGAGTAGGAGAATTTTGCTGTAATTTAACAGTGCCTTAGTGAAACCAGATATTGAGTATTGCGTGCAATTTTGGTCTTCCTCACTGAGGTTATTTTGCTGTGGAGGAAGGGCAACACAAATTCATCCACCTGTGAAATCTGATTTGTGACTTTTGACCTGTCATTTATGTCTCAAATGTCTGGATAGAAGTGGAGGAATGGGGATTCTGTTATTGCTTTTCTTTCTTATGGAACTAATACTGAACATTAATGATTTAGCAAATGCATACACTCATGCAATTACATAAACCAAATAGGATTTCAGTAAGATCAGAATACTCGAGAAACGGGACCGTGACAAGATGGCGTAGGGAACAGACGTGCCTTCCAGACCTCTCCTGACTCTGATTTATTGTTTTGTCTTTAAGTGCCTGTTAAAGTTCTTTTAAAAGTTTATAAATAATAAGAGGTGCTGGATCAGTGCCTAGTGGTTTATATGCAAAAAAAGGTAAAAGAAAACATCAACAGACTGTTAAAAAACTACATTTTCCGAAATTGTCTGGGCCTGCTTGTTTACAAGAACCCAGGACTCAGCGTAGAATGGATCCAGAAGAAGACGTACAGAATTCGGCATTGAAACTCCGTTTTATACCGGTAAGGCTCTCTGAAGGTCGCATTCAGCAGCTTTCAGAACAAAGGGCTGGCCGGATGCCAGTATTTCACACAATGGCCACTGTGAGTGCTGTTACTGAGACTTTGACAGTTGAATCAGCTGGGGCACCACCAGCTGGAGAGTTAAAGAGCTGTCATTCGACTGCTACAGTGGTGGCGCTGCAAAATGCATCTTCAATTACAACGGTTTTTCCAGACATCGATTCAGTGAAGATGATTAAAGAGATTTGGCTTAAAGATAATCCTGATCTTCAGTCTCCTGGCATTGCTGGGGGGATTTTGAGAGGGATTTTTATACGAAGTCAAACTGCTAGAAAAGATACTAAATTAAGGGAAGAGACAGAAGATCCCGTGGTCTCTAAGGAACAGCAAGACCCCATTATGCCTGAATCTACTTCTGTTGAAATGTTTGTTAAGGATCTTGAAGATGAGATGTATTCTGTATTGAGTCACTTAGCTAATTTTGTGAACCTGTTTATTTCCAAGATTAATGCGATGGCGGAAGCCATTAATGGAGCTTTTAAGCTTGAAACCATTAAAAGATTTGAAATGTGTGATCAAGGTTTAGTCGATGTACAGGATCAACTGCAAGATGAAAATAGAATAATTGAAACATTGCAGATCCAAAATAAAAATTTAGCAAAAAAGGTTGATTATTTGGAGAATCAATCTAGACGGAATAACGTGAAAATTGTTGGTTTGCCAGAAGGCATAGAAGGACCAGATCCAAGAAAAATTTTTACTGAATGGATTCCACGAGTGTTAGGACAGGATAAATTCCCTGAAGGTTTAATACTGGAACGTGCTCAGAGAGTTTTAAGAAGAAAATCTTTTTCAGGACAGAATCCAAGACCTGTTCTGATCCGTTGTTTAAACTATTGTGACAGAGAGACAATTTTACGTACGGCTATTAGAAATGCCCAGCAAAATAGATCTCCTTTGATGGTTCAAAATAATCCTGTTTTCTTCTATCAAGATTTGAGTCAAGAAATTATGTTTCAACGACGCGAATTTAATTCTGTGAAAGAACGGTTGTGGAAAAAAAGACATAAGGCAACATTCAGGTATACTGTGGTACTGAAGATTTTTCAGGATGGAAATCAGCCAAAGTTCTTTGACAATCCTAAAGAGGTTATGGACTTTGCTCAGTCTCTACCAATCATGCAGTTTCAGGAACGATGTAGTCCTTTAAGGTCTCCAAAGAGAGTAGAGATGTAAGGTGGGATCCAGATTTTTAAAAGAAATGGAAGCAATGGTGACTGAAGTGGTAACGTTGATTTAAAAAAATAAATCTTTTATCTCTTTTTTTGAGAAGAGTTTAAATAATGATGATAGTTTAATGAAATGGGAGTTGGAGAGGGAACTGGGTGGGCACAAGTTTCCAGAAGTCACCAGCTACCTGTGAGTTATCTCACACCCAATATTTTGGGGGAGTTACCGCTTTGGGTGGTTTAAACAGGAGGAGGTAGTCGTGACATCCGACCTGTTTTTTTATTCTTTTTAATTTTTGGGTTAAGAAGTGAAGGTTTTTTTAAATTATTTTATTAAATAAATAATTTTTTTTACTCTTCTTGTTTTCTGATTGTAATTGAAAGGGAATTAGGAGGGTTTTTTCTCTCCTTTTTTTCTCTTTTTTTTGGGGGGGTTCTCTCTTTTTTAAGAGGATGATGTCACAGAAGATAATAAGTCAAAAATTGAGGATGTTGAATTACATGAAGAGGAAGATGAGGGGAAAGGTGATAAGAAGAAAATCAAGTACAAATACATTGAGGGAGAAGAGTTTAATAAAATTAAGTTAATTTCGATAGAGAATTTTGAAGATGATATAAATGAAGAATATGGAGAATTTTATAAGAGTTTGAACTTTTTTTCTTTTTTATATAAGGGGAGGGGAAGGGAATAAAAAGTTTATCTGATTGTTTTTCTAAGGGATGTTTTTGTTCTCTCAATGAATTATAAAGGAAACTTGGTATTCATGGAAATTCTGTATTTATGTATTATTAATTATGATTTTTTTGTATAACAGATATGTGGTTGATATATGATTTTAATATTTGTTTTAAAGTGGATTTCATTTGTTAAATACATGTATTATGTTTGATTTAAATATATGTTTAAGGGTATTATTTTAGTATTGATTTTTTTTGTTGTTAGTAATTTTTTTTGTTGTTAAGTTTTATCCTTTTTTTGTAAGTGGGGTTTTTTCTATTTTATTTACAACATTGTTAATTAATTCTTCACTCTTTATTTTGGGGGGAGGGTTGGACTAATTTTAAATTAGACAATTAATGGGGGGTTAATTTGTGTAGTTTAATGATATAGTATTCTAATTTTTATTATCTTATTTTTTATTATTTCTTTAAATGTAATTTTTATTTTATTCATGTCATAAAATTTTAAATAGTTTAAAAAAAAGAATACTAGAGAAACTCAGCTAGTCAGTGTATTTTATGCAGCAAGATACATAACCAAATTTGAGCCCTTCATCAAGGTATGAACAAAATGTGGGCAGGCACCCAAACAAAATAGTAGCAGGGGGAGGGGAGGGGAAGAAGCACTGTCCAAAGGCAGGAGATAATAGAGGGCACACTGGCAAACAAGCAAGGAGTGGAGAGATGGCTCTGTGAATGGAGTGAAGAGCTGGAGGAAAGAAGACGAAAGGGTAGGGAGAATGGAGAGTGCCCAGATGGAAAATGACCAATTTACATATGGTCTTGGTGGGATAGCACCAGGCCATTGAGAGCATGGGAGTGGGTGCAGAATTGAAGTGATTGGCCACTGGGAGATCCCTGTCACTGATGTGGACAGAGCGAAGGTGCTCAGCGAGGTGATCTCCCAATCTGCACCGTCTCTCCGATGTGGAGGCCACAAAGGGAGCACTGGATGCAGTAAATAACTCCTGTGGATATACAAGTGAAGTGTTGCTTCACTTGAAGGGTTGGTTGGGGCCCCTAATAGTGGTGAGGGAGGTGGTGTGGGAACAAGTGTGACACTTCCTGTGGCTATAGGAGAAAGTGGCAGAGGAGGACACCAAAAAGTGGAGAAGGATGAGTGGATAAGGGCCTCATGGAAGGAGCAGTCCTTACAGAAGGCAGAGGGGAGGAGAGAGGATAGCATTTGTGGGTGACAAGTTTTTATGTATTTTTTCTGCAATGCAGACATAACTGGCAAGGTCAACAGATGTTGCCAACAATAATGACAGAAGATATTGATGAATCATCTGAACTTTAGTTTTTTTGTCTTGTTAGATGGGAAGTTAGGTCCTGCATTAATGAAAAGGCAGCAATATATTTGGGACAATGATGGTGTTCCGATGTACCCATTGCCATTGTCTTTGCTGATAGATATTGCATTTGTGGTAGAGGGAATGAATATTTATGGCAGCCATGGCGTGGCAATCAAGTGTGCTGCTTTTTGCTTGGTGAGAATAATCGAGCTAATGTTACAACTACACTCATCTTGGCAAGTGGGAAGTATTCCAACTATGTCTCTGAGTTAAGTCAAGAAATGGAAAGGCTTAAGAATGTCAATAGGTGAGTCACTTGCTGCAAGATAGCCAAATGCTTACCTACTCTTCGGACAAAGATTTTATACTGTTAAAAATGAGAAGCTGGAGGAACTCAGCCAGTCAGGCAGCATCAATGAGTTGAAAGGATTAGGAGGAAAAACTTTAGAAGTAATATAAGAGGATGCTTCTTCACAGAGTGGTGGCTGAGTGGAATGATCTTCCGGAAGAGGTAGTTACGTCAGGGTCATTTCTGTCATTTAAGAGGTTAGTTGAGTACATGGATATGAGGGGGTTGAAGGGTTACGGGCAGGGAGCAGGTAGGTGGAATTAGTGGAGTTTCTTATGAATCGGTGCGGGCTAGAAGGGCCGAGATGGCCTGTTTCCACACTGTGATTGTTACATGGTTATATGAAATGGTCAGTCAAGGTTTCAGGTTGAGACCCTTTTTATGTGACTATTCCAGTTGTTTTCTGATCATGTTCTATTAATACAAATGCTGCTGAATTATAAGGAGGCCCAGACTCAGAGATAGTTATGTACTGTCAATTTTACAGCACAAACAATACTTTATCACATTTTAACAGCTACTTGAATAATGTGTAGGTCTTGCTGCATGCTAGCATAGGCTCTTCAGTGGCTGAGGAGCTGCAAACATCAGCAAACCCATGACCTTGAGGGAAAGATCATTGACAAAGCAGCTGAATACATATGGGCCTAGGATATTGCCACTGAAATGCATGTCAATATGCACAGGCAGTCATTATCTGATCTTGGAATTCCTGGCAAATAAAAGGAGTTAGGAAGGTGCAGGATAGTTATGGAGGACGTTGATAGCCTCAGGATTTGTGCACTTTTTTACCATCATAAAGCTCATCTTTTACATCACCTGGACAAAAGATCAGCTCAAAGGAACTTCCTGAATTTATACATTAAAATGCTGATATAGAAATATGTATTGCCTGCAACAAAATACTAGATGTTGGAGCCAAGAATCACCTTTTTGTGTAACTAAGAACTTGATAATGTTTTCTTTTTATCTTTGCGTCAGTAACATGCTTCCACACAGTGCACCCGAGACATTATATAGACCTGATGCATCCTCTCACTAAAGAGATATACATTCTGGTAGAAGAAAGGCTAAAATGAGATTTCACCAAGAGATAAACAGCCATCTTGCAACTGCTCTAATGGGTTACATTGTGGAGGTGCTTACTTTACAATGTTTACAAATTCTTCAACTCCAGTTAGGCAAGAAAATTTAGAAAATCATTGTGCAAGATTCCAGCAGAAAGCTGCAGTTTACCAATGACAGCTTCCTATCACCAGGTGATGAGTAGACATAATTAACAGCAGAACTTTCAAAATACACAGCAGGAATTATTATAGGGCGAAGGTTATCTTCACTGACAACAATAGATCAGAAATTTATAGAGGAAATGGCTGAATGTCTTATTTACAAACTGAGGAACATCGGTATCTTCGACACTACTAATTTTATATTTTTGTTCAATAATTACTGGAGCAAAATAATGCCATACTGTGCAGAACCTTCAATTGGGAAAAGTAGGGTGGGCGGATAAAACAACAATATCAACATGTGAATAACAATTAGAGAGTTTTGATCCATGTTTCCCCAAAGAGCTTTCCTCAAATTATCTCTGTTAAAGACTAATTGATATAATAATTAACATTGAAGTGTCAATGACTTCATTTTATTATTTTATTATTATAATGACCACCAGGATGATATATTAACTAATTTCACATAATTTGATTTTCGTTTGTACAAGAATAGGATAGGTTTGCTGCAAGGTTGTCCATTTATACTATTAATTCATTTTTTCTCTCTCTGCCACTGCCAGCATTCTTTTGGTTTCAATATTCAGACCTGCCTTCACAGCTTTAACATTTCCCTTTGCTTGTTTTTTTTCCTCTCTACTTATCTTCCTTATTCTATCAACCAGAAATACCAGCTCCATAAACAGTAGGTTAATTTTAACAACCCTGGACTCACTCAATAGAAATATTCCTTTTGTCTCATCTTTCCTATCACCACCCATATGAAATTTTAATCTAATTTAAAACTAATCCCAATTCTGATGAAGATCGTTCAATCTGATATATTAATTACTTTCATTTCCAAAGCCGCTACCTGACCTGATGAGTGTTTTCAACATTCATATTTCCATCAACTGATTTTTTTAAAATATAAAGTCATGGATAGAACTTTGCTTTCTCCATTCAGCAATTTCTGTTTCATGACACTTGCTTCAGATCCCACCCAGCCCAAAGGCTGACTCGCTTGCTTGTTGAAACCAACAGAAGTAGTATTTAATTATTATATCAACTTTCCCCTCCCATTATGAGATTTAAAAACAATGAAACTAACTAAAGGTAATCCTTGAAATAGACCCATTGGAAGAATTGTAGACATTCATGCTGGGCAGATGGAAATTGTTAATGCTTGAAAGAAATTACAGCCAACATGGAAAGAAGTGGAGCCAGAAGCCAGTGACTGGAGTAAATTAGTGGGTTTATCCCTGAGAAACCCCACTGAACAGTGTAAGTAAAATTAAATATTGATTAGATCCTGCTACCGAATATTGATCCTAACACATTTGTAACAGTTGCCTTCCTGCTCCAAATATTACTTACCGCATATTTTGGTGGATAAGGTGACCTACAGATAAGACAGACCCCAATTTCTGTCTGAATTTCATGGTTTTAGCTCATATTGGTGGTATAAGATGACCTCCAAACATACCACTACCATATGTGTGTTGACTGAGCTGGTGGGCATGGCCAGTAAATGGGTGAAACACCATCACAAACAATTCATGGTTCAGTCTGTTGCTAGCTTCTGTCTTAACCAGCTTGTAATCAAAGAATGGGATAAAGTGAAAGAGGAGACTAATAAAATCTTTCAAAAAGTGCAGCATTTCTATGCAATGGAAGATAATTTATTGTGGACACTGACGATGAAGCCGACTCACCAGATTCAGACTGGGACCCATATGATAACAGTGTAAACAGTGAGATTCCGGATGGGCTTGCTGAGTTCTTTACCTCAGACGATGTTCAAGAATTTTACGTGTGTGATGTGGTTTTTTTTTAGACTTTACAATTCTTTATTGGTTTAAAACAACATTGGTAATGGATTTTAGTGCAAAATAAAAAAATATTACAGTAGTTTTTGTTTAAATATACTGGTATCTTAAAAAAAATTGTTACAGGATGGGGTCTGGTTAGGTTATGGTACCAATCAAGTGGTATTTTGAGTCAAATTTTAAGGTCACTGTTTTTGTATCTGGCCTATAGGATAACCTCTTTTTTTGGGTGTTTTTGGTGTTTCAAGTGTCGTCTTATATGCCGAAATATACGGTAGTTATTGAAGCATCCAGTTCACAGAACTAACAGAATCACTAATGAAAATGATAGGTGAGATAACAGATTGAAAATTTACCAAAAAGAAAAATTTTAAACATATGACTCTTGTTCTATTCTACCAACTTCCATCTGCCAGCCTATGTCAGTCATGCCTCACAGATATACTTGTGAAGATGATTAATATTTTTCATATTTTTCAGTAGACCCAAATTCGATTGCAGGTTCCAGATACAGTAATTGAAGGAAAATGAATCCAGTAGAAAGTTTACATGTGAGCCACATTTCTAAATTATACAGTAATCCGGGCATTTCTTTCCTCTACATCATCCACTTTACTCCTCGGCTGAAGCAGCATTCTTAAACAACTAAACCTTCGCATAGTTCTTGTATTTCTCATTTCCTTATCTCCTTTTTGTCCCACCAAATCCTGCAAAAAAAAACTTGATTTATTTAATATGCAAAGACATATTAATAATTTTAGCAATTACATTCTTAACCTGCTATTGAGTTTGCAGATTTAGACAATGGGTTAAAGTTAAAGCACATAACTCATTATTGCTAAAAACTTATAAGCACTATTTTTAAAATCAAGTAAAATAATCGGTTTAATGAATTTAAAACTGATAATATACACTAGATGGTTTAATTTGCATTGCTTCTTGACAGTATCCAAGAAACTCCAATTCAATATTTCCTCTAGCAATTGATCATTCAGCCCTCTAATAATTTATTATACAGTTTGTTTGTTGTGTATGCACTCACACAATTAAGATTTGGAGACATGGTACTTTTTCATCCTTTACTTCTATTAGATTAACCTGACTACTGACACACTGGGTTATATATATGTGGAAGGGTGACATCATGATGTTGGCGTCATGACGTCCAGCAGAGGGCGAGCTTACACCCAAAACTCTTTTCTCTCTCTCTCTCTCTCCCCCCCCCCACCCCCCCCCCACCCTCCCCCACCACCCCCCCCACCCTCCCCCACCACCCCCCCCACCCCCCCCCCCCCCCCCCCGTGCAGTAAATGCTGACTGGGCTCCTTCGAACTATTAAGATTTCATTGGGCCCAGGACTATGTGACAATTAGAATACATCTCATAAGTAATTATAATTATAAAAGGGTAAGTATTTAATAATATTCAGGGCACATAGTCCTTAAAGCGTTCAGGTTTGGTCTGCCTCGGCATGGTTAGCTATGCTGGCTCGGGACCCATAGATAGTCAGGGTGGTGGTCGTCTCAGCAGTGACTGCCCACTTTCGCTGACCTTCGGCGGTAACTGCCCGTTTTCGCTGCCCTCCTGGCTGCGTGTCTCAGTTACTGGACTCCTCACTGGACTGCTCGGCTCCATGACCGTCTCTGATCCGCCACTCCTCCCCACCTCCACTCAGTCTGAGGCGTGGGATGCTCGGGGCAGGCCAATCTGATTCCAGCTCCTCCAGTTCATGGACCTTAGTGTCAGTCAATGCTCCTAATTGTCGCTTCCACAATCTGTCCCCCACTAGAACAGAATATGAGCAGGGGCTCAATTTTTGTAAGATTACTCCTACCACCCATGGGTCTTTATATTGTCTATAATCTTGTAGCAGAACTTGCTCACCCACTTCCAATGTTCTAGGTGAGGTTTGTGATGATGCTGTTTTTTGCAATTGGAGACCCAGATCTGGATGAACTGTGGACAGCCTTGTCCGTGGGTTGCGGCTAAACATTAATTCTGCTGGGGTGCATTTTGTAGTAGAATGTGGTGTGTTTCTGTATCCCAACAGGAAATCTGCGGTTTTGTGTGTCCAGGAGGCATTTAGAAGTTTCAAGGTCTTCATTGCTTTTTTGAATGTTTGTACAAAACGTTAGTACAGTAAAACCTTGTTAGAAAGTGGTAGTTGGGGTCCAAGATTTCATATTGCGTTATAGCTGAGTCGCGGAACAGATGCATATATGTCAGATTGCGGGGCTGCCCCGAAGTCTCGTGCCAGGGGGCAGGGGCAGCGGGCTGGGGGCTGTCAGGCGCGAAGAGTTGGGTCACCAGCTGATTCTCATCAGCCTGCCCCTTAGCAGTTTGGGGTCCAGACACCCTCGCTATAAGCGATTCTGCGGATTAACGAATCGCATTCTAACAAGGTTTCACTGTAGTTTGGTGATAGGGTGCAGACAAAATATGTCTGATATTGATGTCACACATAAATTATAAAAAATATTCTGATGTAAATTGAGGCCCATTGTCCGTAACTAATTCATGATGCAATCCATAAGTGGCAAAGATAGCTCGTAGACAGTCAATCATGGGATCTGCTTTGGTATTTTTCAGCTGTGAAACTACTGGCCATTTGGAGTGTGTGTTCACAGCCATTAGGAAAGTCTCACCCATGAATGGTCCAGCAAAGTCTACATGAATCCGATGCCAGGGTTTGGATGGCCATTTCCATGGATTAGCTTCAGCTTGCGGTATTTTTGGCTGCATTGACTGACATAATTTGCATTCTCTTACTGTTGTTTCAATGTATCTGTCTATGGAGGGCCACCAGACATGCATCCGGGCCAGTGCCTTTATTCGTACCATTCCCGGATGGTTGTGGTGTAGTTCTGATAACGTGGTATTTTTCCATTTGATTAGAATAATTGTACAGGTACCCCATAGTAAACATCATACTTTGACTGATAGTTCATGGTGGCGTGTGTGGTAAGGTTTTAGATCTTCTGGGATGATTTCAAATTTGGGCCACCCATTAAGGGTGAAGTATAGGATCTTGCTTAATGTTGCTTCATTTCGGGTTTCCTTTGTGATCATCTGGGCTGTAATGGGCAGATGTTGAACTTGTTCTTGGTTGACGGCTACTGCCTCTGCTGTCCATTTAATACTTTCTTCTCGTTGTTCTGTCTCGGGTAGCGGCTTGTGTGATAAGCCAGTTGCATGGCTGTTGAGTGTTCCTGGTTTATGTTTTATATCATAGTTGTACGCCACTAGTAGTATGACCAATCTTTGAATTCTGGCCGCAACTAATACTGGTATTATCCCCAGGATTAAGCTAAGAGCCTTGTTGTCTGTAATCAGGGTGAATTTTTTTTTCCATAAAGATATTGGTGGAATTTTTTTTTTTTTTTTTTTTTTACACCAAATATTATTGCCAATCCTTCTTTTTCTAGTTGGGCGTAATTGCGTTCGCTTGTGGTTCATGTTCACGAAGCATTCGCTACTGGTTGCTCACCTTTTTCTATCATTTGGGATAGTACCACTCCTAGTCCTACTGGTGAAGCATCCACGACTAATGTAACCTCTTTACTAGGGTCGTAGTGGATCAGCACCTTATTTGTTGACGTTAGTATTTCCTTTAGTTGATCGATTGTGTTTTTAGTTTGTGTTCCAATACCATGTTTGACCTTTCTTGAGTAATTCGTTCAGCGGACTGCATTGTGTAGACATATTAGGATATGCTTTCGGTAGTGATTAACAAGTCCCAGGAAGGACTGTAATTCTGATATGTTGGTTGAGTATGGGGCCTTGTGAATGGTTTCTGTTCCTGCTGGATTCATTTTCACACCCTCGTTTTCGATTGTAAACCCAAGATATGTTACTGAGGGACACATAAAGACACATTTGTCCTTTTGTCATTGTATATTATCCTGTTGTAGTCTGGTTAAAATCTTTTCAAGGCTTTACAAGTGTTCACTGTCATTTGGGCCCGTGATGATGATATCATCTAGGTATCACCCAACCCAGAGTCCATGTAGTAGTTTGTCCAATGTTGCTTGAAAAATCGCAGGTGTTGCTGAAATTCTGTAAGGCCCGTGTGTATCGGTGAACAGTCCCAGTTGGGGATTGATTGTCACATAGTCCCTTGATTTTTTTGTCCAATTCTATCTGTTTATATGCTTGTGACATATCTAGTTTTGTAAACTTCGCTTAGTGCTTGGAACAATTCTTCTGCCTTGGGCATTGGGTATTTTGAGTGATGAAATGATGGTGATTTTGTAATCGCCACAAATGTGAATATCACCGTTTGCTTTTCATACAGGTATGATGGGCGCTGTCCATTCGCTGTATTGCATTGGTTCTAATATGCCTTCATGTTTTAGTCTGTTTAATTCAGCCTAAAATTTTCATTTCATAGCAAATGGGACTGTTGTGGCTTTGAAGAATTTTGGCTCTGCATAATCTTTTAATTGCAAGAGAGAGAGAGAGAGAGAGAGAGAGAGAGAGAGAGAGAGAGAGAGAGAGAGAGAGAGAGAGAGAGAAAGAGAGAGAGAAAGAGAGAGAGAAAGAGAGAGAGAAAGAGAGAGAGAGTAATGGAAGCTGGGGAAACAGTGGAGGAAAAAAGCACATTTTTGCAACTGGAACAGAACAAGTGTAGTCTCTGAGACACTCGAACCTTTTTAATTTTCTTCAGTATCTCCTGCAGCTGGCTCTCCACACTAAATGCAGTCTTCATCGCTCGGAGTGTATGTGTGAGAGAGGGGGAGTGTGAGAGAGGGGGAGTGTGAGAGAGGGGGAGTGTGAGAGAGGGGGAGTGTGAGAGAGGGGGAGTGTGAGAGAGGGGGAGTGTGAGAGAGGGGGAGTGTGAGAGAGGGGGAGTGTGAGAGAGGGGGAGTGTGAGAGAGGGGGAGTGTGAGTTTGAGAGTGAGTGAGTTTGAGAGTGAGTGACAGAGAGAGAGAGAGAGAGAGAGAGAGAGAGAGAGAGAGAGAGAGAGAGAGAGAGAGAGAGAGAGAGAGAGAGAGAGAGAGTTTTTGGTTGCTGTTGTTTGTATTGTACTTGGACCATACATTTTCCAAACACTTTGATTCTGTCTCCTGTAATGGATCTTAAGAGTAATTTCAGTTGTTTTTACCAGGCGTCGTATCAAGCATTCCTTTACATGTAATGGCATTAGAGACACCTCTTCCCCTGTATTTAACTCCATCTTCAGGGGGTGTCCATTTATTCTTAGCTGTATAAAGATTGCTGTGCTTCCTCCATTTATTCCTCAGATGTGTAATATCTCAGGACCTGAAATTTCAGGACCTTGAAGGTTAGCCATTAGGCTGTTATCATCATCGTTGCTAGGTTGCACCCCCCCCCCCCCCTCTCTCTCTCTGTAATTGTTTTGACTTTAGCTGCCTGCTTATTTGCAGGCCACCTGTGCTTTAGAAGTGAACATTTAGCTTTGATATGTCCTTCAGTTTTGCAATGGTTGCATTTAGAATTTTTGAAGAAACAGTTTTCTGGTTGGTGGTGGTATTTCCCACAACGGAAGCATTGTTTCAGGAAGACTTCCTGACCAGAAGGTCTGGTTGACCCAAGTTTTTATCTTTCAATTCAGAGTTGCAGGCAGTTCTGTATGTAATCTGTAACGTAACATCTTGATCCATTCCTAAAAATTTTTGCCTTGCTTGGCGATTTGCCAGCCCTATCACTAATCTGTCTTGCAATGCCTGATTTAGAAACTGCTCGAAATGATAGTACTTTGCCAGTTCGCACAACGATGCCAGTTATTCACTTACTGTTCCTCCTGGTCTCCTTTCATAGAATCATTGCCTTTCTGCCATAACTGGTGGTTTGGGGCTTAAATGGTTCCTTTAGAGCTGTGCATAATTCATTGAATGTCTTCATCCCTGGATCCTCCGGAGACAGCAAGGTCTTAAGGAGGTTGCTGCCCATTATACTGAGGAAGAGGGCAAGTGTGTGGTTTATTGGGCATCCACAATATTGCGGGCTACGCAGTAGTGGTTAAACTGTTCTACTTCATTGAATTCCCCGAACTTTCCTTCCGCCATCTTGGCGTACTTTCACCTTGATCTTTTGGCAGAAATTTGTTGGGGTTGTTAGGTAGTGTTTTCTACCTTCTGCGGTTTTCTTTTTCAATGTTGGTGCATGGAGTGTGTGTAAGGTTCGTTTCGTTCCTTGTTGCTACTTTTGTGTATCGCGCAATTAAGACTTGGAGATGGGATTCTTTCTCATCCTTTGCTTCTATTAGACTAACCTGGCTACTAACACACAAGGTGGAAGGGTGACCTCATGACGTGGGCGACATGATGTCCAGCAGAGGGCGGGCTTATACCCAACACAGTTAAATGTATCAAGGTAAAAATAACACCAACACATTTTGGAAACATTATCCAGAAGTACAATAACACCTGTCATTCAGTGATAACACTCTTACCTACAAGTCAGGAGTTATGGGTTCCAATCACGCTCTATAGTGTTGCACTGTCAATAGTGGCTTTTGAATGAGTTATTAAAAACACTTCCAGTATTAGCAGACACTTAAACTAATTATTTACAAATAATGGCAGGCAACCTGCAGCACCCATCAGAGTCTTGATTTCACTGCATTTTAACTGTGGTAAGCTAAAATTTCAGTGATTAAATCGACGTCATTAATATGTTTTGCATTCATCCAAAAAAAGTGTGCACCACAGAATCCAATGGAATTTCCAACATTGAAATGAACATAAGGTAATTACTTGGCAGGCTGCTCGTAATGGAAATCCTAATTTTCCAGAATACAGCATCACTTGCCAGCTTTACTGAAAATTTGTGCTGATGTTGGGATTGTACCAACTTATTTTTCAAAATTAATCATAGGAAGCTGGACATTTCAAAACCCTTCATCCATAAGACCACATGAACAAAATTAGGTCATTCAGCCCATCAAGTCTGTTCCACCATTCAAATCCCGACTGATGTATTTCCCTTTTCTTAATTTATTCATCAGGTAAAATGAATTATCATGTATATTTTATTTTGGGGGTGAAAGTATTTTTTGCTGTATATTCTATAAAGTTTAGAAATCTTATTAAATGGCAAAAAAAATCCTCAACCTATTTAAATACTGGATATATTTCAAAAAAATTATTCACTCATATTTTGGAAGTAAATGCAAATATTTTGTTTCATATCTGTGAACAAGCTAGGATGACAAGCAATTAGCCTAGCTTTTGAACATAAAAATCATTCAAGAAATTGAGAGAAAAGTAGGATCAAAGAAGAAAATAATCAGTTAAGAAACAGCTGTCTTCTGATGAAGTGGGGTTGAGAGGGGTGCTTTTTAGCAAGTTCCAGATGTGTGAAGGGAGGACAAAGGTTGAGTAAGTTTTCTGAAACATGGTGAAACAATGATGTCTGCATATGCTGTGATTGTAGTAAATACATAAAAGTGCTGTGAAACTCAGCAGGTCCCGCAGCATCCAAATGAGGCACTTTGTTTACATCACACACAAGAAAATATTATCTGTACCCGATACTGTTCTGGTTCCTGTGTTTTCAGGTTTCCAATTGGTCTCCTGCTTTTGCTGTGGGTAAAATGTTTGACTCTCTCTTTGGTACGGATAGAATGAACTGCTGGGCTGAGATCTGAAAAGAAAATAATTCAAGATCATTAATACTAACCTTAAATTTAATCGTTATATGGTTAAAATAAAATTTTCCAAAAACATTGGAGCTTCCTGTCTTACTTTGGAGTATGCAGTGTTTTACAATCCCTATTATTAAACATAATGCCTTGTATTGTTCAAAATCTGCAGGGATATGGTACAGAATGGAATATATGGGAAGGAAGTATTTCTTTACAAAGTTTCTCAATGATGAGAGAAATTGTGTTGACAACAAAAATTCTTTAAATGTGATGCACATAATAAATGAAGGTACTTAAAAAGGATAAATTGAAGCAATTACTAAACAGATCATAAAAGCAGGGGATAAGTACTCAAACCTAGACAGAGAGAGGATACACAGACTACTGTTTGTGAATAGGGCTGCATAATTTCCACCCAACAGTGAGAATAGAGAGAAGATTGCAAACAACTGATATATAATTACTTTGTGTTCCTATGCCATTCTGAAAGTTATTCAATGATTGGCTAGGATGTCCACTCTTTATATTGATGATTGCCATTACTTGTGTATTCCCAAACTCCTCTGCTAAGATGACAACAAACCCTTTCCACCCAATTTACACATTACAGACACCACTTTCATTGTTTCACCCAAACAACATTGAAAGTTTGGTCTTATTTGTGAGTTTGTTGTCAAGTACAATGTACAGATGCACTGACATTCTTTATGCATACCAACGAGTATGCAAGATATACCAACATTTCAGTTGCGCATATTTTTTGGTGGTCCTGGGGAAGTTTGGTTCAGGTTAAAGTAATACAAGGAGCCTCAGAGCTGATGGATAAAAACTGTTCTTGAACCTTGAGGTGCTGGACTTCAGGTATCTGTACTCTCTGCTTGAAAACAGCAATGAGATGAGATTTGACCAGAGTGATAGGGTCCTTAATGATAATGGCTGCTCTCTTGAGGCAGCATCTCACATAGATGCTTTCAATGGATGGGAGATCAGTGATTGTTATAGGTTTACCACTTTCTGCAGCTTCCCGAGTTCTTGAGCACTTGAGTTTCCAAACCATGTTGCAATCAATCAGTATAACTTCTCACAATGCACCTGCAGATGTTTGATAAATCTCAGATTTCTTAGAAAGTAGAGGCATTAGTGTGCCTTCTTCATGGTTGTCTCAATATGATGGTTCCAGAAGTTCTCCAATATATGGAGTTCCCAGAACTCTATGGTACTAACCCTTTCTCTCAATGAAGACAGATGCATGAACCCTCAGTTTCCCCTTCCTAACATCCATAATAAATTATTTGGCTTTGCTGAAATTGAGAGCAACATTGTTGTTCCTGGCGTCACACAACCAGATTCTTGATCTCCATCCTATATTCTGACTCATATTTCCCATTATTCAGGCAACAATAGTGGCGTTGTCTGCATATTTACAGATTGCACTAGAGCCAAAGTTATGCAATTGTGAGCAGAGAGAGTAGAGCAGGTACCAAGCACATAGCCTTGAGGTCTATGTGTTGATGGTCAGCAAAGAGAAGGTGATGTTTCTCATTTTCACAATATCTTTACACAAATCATCATGTTGAAGCCATATCCTAAACAGAATAAAGAAAATCTATCATTTTACTTTGGATGATCAGATTTCAGAATTATATTTTAAGAAGCAAGCTTACTTAATTAAAACAGATCTGCAAGTTACATACCTTCTGCTGCCAAACAAGTACCCAAGCAAACCACCAGCTCCCATTCCAGTCCAAAATCCTGGTCCTGACCTGCGTCCTGTTTGATAACCATAAGAGCCCTGATTGGCTTTGCCACAAAAACCTTCATCTGCTCTCCAATCTGAAAACAAATAAATGCTTGAGAATCTAAAATAGATTCACTCCAAATCTGAGAGAGATTTAAGTGAAAAGTTGAGAAACATTTGGAATAAGTGATCATAATGTTGTCCAATTTAAATTCAAATTAAACCGAGGCACTTAATTTAAAAAAAAATCCTGGTGAGCAAACTTTTAAAGGCACAAGTGCCATAGTAAATGCTTAAATAGAAAGACAATTTAAAAATAACAAATGAGGGAAATACATCATGACCAAACTTCACCTGCATCTACTTAAATTTTAGATTTATTAACTCTACTCCTAGTGGGCTATATACATTCAAGAATTTGAGAATTGCAAGAGTGAAATATAATTAGACAGAAATAGAATTGAATAAATAACGATCTATCAAGCTTAACAGAATTAGTTCACATGGGCCACCACCTTACCATAAAAAGAATAAAATTAAGACTTTTAGGAATTCAGGAATGACAGAAGTGTGAAAGAAAGTGTGCGAGTTTCAGTTCTGGGCTTTTTCCACAATTCCCCTTAAACCACCTCATTCCCTTTGCCCGCCACTCTCACTCCTCAGTGGGTAGTTGGAGAAGGTATGTTAATATTTAATGTGATTCATTGATAATATGAATGTACTTGAGATTATTAACAGTGCAAACAATTGCACTGAATATCTCTGAATGGACACCTTACAAAGGATCCCAGCACAGAATGTATGAATTAATTCTGTTTTTGCAGGAAATGCTGATTTGAACTCAAGAGTTCTGTAGTCACTACATTCTGAAAAAGACAAAGGTAATGAAGAGGGAAAATATTGAGAAGAAAATGGCAGATGCTGGAAATCTGAAATTTAAATAGTAAAGGCTGGAATTGCTTAGCTGAATTTTCCAGTGTTTTCTGTTTTTATTGAAGAGTACATTAAAAGGAATATAAAACCATAATCAAAATGGGTTATCAGATAGAGGCCTCAGAAATTATTTACACAAGAAAAGGATGTGGCGAGTTGAAAGAAGTATCCTGTATAGGTAAATGTCAATAAGGTATCTGATTCTGGAACAAGCTCTAACTTCTAAATTCTATGTTAATTTCCTGCTGGATGGAACACTTGGACCTGCTGGTGCTTAAACAGTAACTTTCAAAAAGATGGTAGATTGATAAAGGGGCAGTTGAGATACTGGAGGACACAAATATCCTTGATGTTAGAAAAGTCAAAATGCATGACAAATAGAGATCAAAATTATGAAGACTTTAGATGAATTAAACATAGAAAAACTTTTTATTGGATACATAGCTGGCAAGTATAAATGATGGAAAGTCATCAAAAAGACAGGATATGCTTTATACCTTTATTAAATCTTGATGCCCTACAGAAGAATGCAAGCATAATCTATAGCAGGAAAAAAATATTAAAAAAAAATTTAAGTATGAAGAAATGAATGAGAAATAGAACTAAATGGATGACATGTTTTGCTCAATACCTTCCTTTGGCATGTTAAAACTATATTTTAAACATTATTTTGTGCCTCTTTTGTTTTCATATATTGTTAACAAAGGATCTTCGTGGACTTACCTGTATAGTTTGGTTTAAAGCCAGGAGGTGGACACGCTGAAGGACCTGCTGTGTTGTGAATATCTTCATCCCATTCTGGGGGAGACTGGTTGCCATTCCGTTGGTTTCTCAAACACATCATATACACCAAATAGGCAACACCAAGTAGTAGGAGTACCACCATAATATCAGATGAATTGTTGAAACTTATGGAATTTCCATATTTCGGCGATTGATGAACAAATCCAGAATTATGTTTTCTCCTCTGAAGACCTTCCTCAGTAAGATCTATAACATATTCTAAGCCACAAGATCCCTTCAAAATGTAAGGATCTTCTGGATAGTTGTAACCTTCACAGCTAACCGTGACTGCTCCAAATCGATAAGCAATGTCCATATCTGCTCTGCATTCCCACTGTGTCGGAAAGGGAGAAATAGAAGTCATATTTTTCATATATACAAATAAGTAATTAAAACATTGGCTTATGTCAAATTTATTCTTCAGCCAGTATAAAATGATTAGTCATGGAATCAGTGGAAAGAAGAACATGAAGACCATTTTTGCATGACTGCAACTGAATATTTAATTAACCTTTTACATTTATTTTTTTTTTCCCCTTATGCTGTTCTATGTTAATTTATACTAATTCTTTGCTCGTGTTTTATGTATTCTGTGTAGTTTCTGTATATTGTTTTTATGTATCTGATAATAAATTCTAATCATCATTATCAAGTCAATTGAGCTTCTAATGGCTCTTCAGAAAACCAGGCTGGCTTGTTTCCAAGAATCCATTTAATTTATGTATGACAAACTGGCTTCATCATAATTAAAAAGCACTGCATTTCAGACTAAAACTTCATTTGTATTTCTTTTACTCCTAAAAATATTTTGTTCTTCATGTATCTATCCACATTTTTAAGAAAATTATTAGAGGGCATTCCAATTGTGTCCCGGTCCAACAATTCTTTCGATATTTCAATGAAATAAAATTAACATTCATCTCTTTGCACTTAGAATTAGACTGAAATCTGTTTGGCACTAATTGATAAAGTTTAGTTCATCGGATGTAAAAAAAAGTGTAGACAAAAGCCTCAAATTTAGGGAGACTTGGGATGGTAGTCAGAGATTTAGTTGTAGGGCCTAGATTCCTAGGTATTAAAGAAAGGGACAGAAATGAGAATTGGGCACAATCTGGGAAAAGCTCAGGAGAGACACTGAGAAAGGAATCTAAGCTGCAAATAGAGGCACTAAGTCATCAGCTGTGAGGGAAAAAGTAGGGTGGAAATAACCTTCAATCACAACAGTTCAAATAACTTCAAGCTCCTTTAAATTCTGCTTTGGTATGAATAGCCTGACTTGTACATTTGAATTTTTCACCTATCAATGTATGCGTTCACACTGTTTACACATCGAGTAACCTAAAGCACGATGATACAAAACAATTTTCTGAAAGCGAAGTACAACTGTGCACAAAAAGTCCAATTGTCTCCAAAGTCTGGACATCAAATTTAAATTGATTGCAATACTTCACACATCAAAACATGCATACAAATGTTTGAAAAAAACTACCTCAAAGGCATTTATTTTGACTTGAACTCTCTCGAATCTCAACTATCTAATTTCCGTGGCTTTCTCTTTTCCCAAGTTAAGCATACCATATTCCATACCTCAAATCCCTGAACTCAGTTTTCCCTTCACTGCAAACTCTGCAAAACCAGGATTTCACTCTCAGAATATCATATGTAAAGTTATGCAAGATGCTCCAAGTGAGGATGAATTAGTGCCCTGTATAACCATTACACAGATTTGCATGTCATCTTCCTGGCTACCAAAAATCCTATCTGTTAACTTTTACTGCTGCCGCAAGCTCCTCTAATCATTGCAGAAATCTAATTACCAATCTCGCTCCTTTTATCTTACATCAAATAATACAAGTTAGCTTATTTTGCCACTTTTTAAACATTTTTTGATTCATAATTTAGTGCTTTCCAATATACCCAGACCCATGACTTAACATTGCTTTATTTTCATGTACATACTGTAAATACACAACATGTGTTAACTTATGTTTGACGATAAAGGCACACAAGAGGTGCTACTATCCTGTCATCCCCATCAAAAGCTTCAGAGACACCGAGTGTACATAGATTCACAGCCAAAGCCTCCTGTTCATTTCAAACATCCAATAGGGTTAGGAAGTTGTCAGAGAAGAGGCCAATTGGGACCCCTGCTGTGATAATGATAATTGATAAAATGCTTTTACAAAACTGTATGAAGAATAATTTGAACAGAATTATTGATGTGACAAAAGATGTGAAAATGATTATATTAACTGCAGAAAGTCTTTAAACGAAGAAAAAACAAAAAAAAGAGTATGTTTAAATAGGTTAAAACTGCTAGACTACCAAATACGTAATCATGAGTTAGAGTAAATGGAATCGAAATTGCTTATTAGATGGAAGTAGCTGCAGAAGGAAAACAAGTTCGCATATGGTGCAGCTGAACTTTGTTGTTACTGACTAATGTATTTAAGTGCTAAGAATAGTATAAAAATCTTTGATGTGTAAGCATGTGTGCGTGCGTGCGTGCGTGCATGGTCGAGAGCATAGCATACTCAGTGTTGAAATCTCGCCACTCCCGTCAGATGAAAGTAATAAAGGCATTGCCTTACTAAAGGAAACATGTTGTTATTTGTTTTCTAAGAACTAACTTCTACATTGGCTTTAGTCAGCAGTATTTTGCTGGGAAACCGATACTGAAGATTGAGTAAGAAGCTGTGGTGTTCTCAGGATCGGAAGGGGAGAACTGAGCTCTAGTTAAACCCTTTGTGATTGACCTCCCAAAGGAAACTCCCAGGAACACTGAGGTCCCTCATCAGAGGGATTTGTTTGTTTGCCAAGATCCTTAGAAAATGATATGGTAAGGTTGGAAAAAGTGAATAAAGTATTATAAATGGAAATGCTATTTTAATGATTGATTATTGCAAGTCAGAAAAGGACTAGTCATTCACAAATTAGTCAGGCTTAGGTTGGAACCTTGCGTCAATGGGCAATAATTTGGATAAAAGTGATGGGGGAACGCCCTTTCAGCATGCGTGTTATTTGAACCCTAATTATAATAAAGATTACTGAATGTTGAGTTTGAATTTACAAAATGATTGGGAAATGAAACTTGGCTAGTAGGAGGTAACATGGAATATAGAGACTTAAAAAAGCAGAAATGTTCATTTGGGAGAAAACTGCAGGAAAAAAGTGGAAAAAACTGATTATGGAAGGATGAGGCACAAAAAAGATGGGAAGAGATTAGGAACTAAAGATGGATAGACAATGCTTGTCGACAAGGGGTACATTTAAGATTGGAAGATGTTACAGGCAGAATGTAAGTGGGCAGAGGAAGAGGAAAAGAAACACCAAAACGCAAGTTTAGAAAAACAGATCTCGGACAAAACAAATGATAGATAAAGAAGGAAAACTAGATTTTAAAAAATTTTCCAGAGACTCCACGACTGCCATGGTGTCCCAACCTGTTAGTGATGAAGAGGATTAGCCAGTAGGGAGACCACCTCACTAGGCCCCATTATATCCCCCCTTTCCCAGTAGTCCAGCAGTGGAAACAAATTACTTGGAGGGCTTGGATGGTCTGAGCCATCTTCCCCGTCAGCATCAATTGACTTGTGCCTCCTGGCCATAGCGGAAGAAAGAAAATGAAGGATTTGCCAATGAGAACTGTCTTAAGTTGTCAAGCAAGTGGTCAGCAAGTAACTATGGAAATATACTCTGTATGGAAACCCCAGGAATTATGTATGATCCATGACAAACCCCCAGATAAGACCATGAACCTGAAGGGATTTGTGGATTATGTGCGATCTACCATAGAATACTATAAAGTTAATGATAGAGACATATGGACCTTAACCATATCTTTACTAATGAGAGCATAAAAGACTAAATGGAAAATAGCAATGAACCATCAAACTTGGGATGCCTGTAAGGCAGTAATATAATGGACAGGCTAGAGGGGCAAACTGTATAAACTTTATGATGCAACATTTAGCAGAATGCCCAAGGCAACCCATAAACATGAATAAGGTTCTGAACCTCAAACCTTTGCCAAAAGAGGAAGCAAATTCATGGCTTGATAGATTTATAGGGATGTAGAGGTCATATGCTAGGGATCCTGTTTTTAATGCTGGACAAACATGGGCAGCTTTTAATGCCATACTGATGAGTTGTCTCCATATTAAAATTCAGAACGTAATTAAAACCAACTTAAATTGGCCAGACAACAATGTTACCCAGTTGTGACAGTCGGTAGGGACATTTTGGATGACGGGAGCCAATGAGTATTTCACCAATGAATGTGGGGAAACAGGAAAAGACAAAGTTCTTGCAATACAATTGCAAAGTGAAAGAACAGTGAGGGGACGAGGAGGTTCACGACCCAGGCCTCGATACAACAATAAGGTAGCAGAACGAACAAATCAGAAGGATAAAGTGGGACATGTTACAGATGTGGGAAGTATGGACACTAGATGAGAAATTGTTCCAGCCGAGGACAAGGAGATGATTGGAATGCCTCCCTCCAACCCCCCCCCCACCCCCACACCACCAACCACCCCTTTGACCAGTAACACAATGAGACCCCTGTTTAGAGGTTCTTTCCCCTGATAGCATGTCCAAATAAAGAACCTATAGTTGAGATGCTGCTGAGGGCACCAGAGTTCCCTTTTTGATTGATACAGGGGCCACATCCTTGACCCTGAATATCCCCATGTCCTATGGGGAGACCCGACTATCAGGGCTCAATGGAAAGACCAGAATTTACTATCAAACCCAGCCGCTCATAATGATTTATGGCCAACAATGTTACAACTTGGCCTTTTCTGTCACACCCCACCAGGAATGTAATCTTGCAGGAATAGACTTGGTGATGGGCCTCCAGCTGGATATCACTTTCTCTGAAAATGGTACCTACCTAAAGAACCCACTGGGTAATGTACTCCAACTTCCCCACTCCACAATGGTGGGCAATTGACCTTTCGCCCTCCCCTGTTTGACGACACGCTAAACCCTCATGTGACTCTCTTTTATGATGCCACCAGCTGCAATGCTGAAATGAGCAATTTATTTAAGCAACATTTGGGTAAGTCCACCAGGTGGGCCTGATGGACACATTTACCAGAGATCCTGACACAACAGTAATTGCAAAAAGTACTGGAGAGGTTATGGCAACAGGGAGTTTCAATGACAGCTCTACAGGTTACAACATCAGTCAATGATGGCTTCACCGCAAAGGAATTAGACTATTCGACATTCGTTCTACAGAACAAAGCAAAAAGGGATGTGTTTATTACCCAACACCTATCCCAAGGGTCGTTAACATACTGGAAGGACTGCTTAACCATACAGGGAACTAATCGGTACCACAAACAGCAATCTTGAAAATCAAGGGAGGAAGATTGAATCTGGTCAGCATCACCATATGAGGTATGACTTATTACCTGTTTACCTGTTATAATCACACTGCCATCTGATGTTCATTTGCCAACAACACCCCAGTTTCCATTAAAGCCAGAAGCTGTACAAGGAGTCCAGGTCCTTATTAGGTCTTTACACCATCAAAGAACATTAGTGCCCGGTCGCTCATTTTACAATACACCTATATTCCCGGTGCCCAAACCCAGATGATCTGAATGGCAAATGGTGCAAGACCTGCAGGAAATTAACAAAATAATGACACCTATACACGCAATCAAGCCAAACCCAACCACTATTTTAAATGAAATCCCAGTGACAGCCTCTTTTTTTTTTATATACAGTGTTGGACTTACAGCCCGCCTTCTTTGCAGTCCCACTCCATCCTGATTGACAGTACTTATTTACCTTCACTTATGAAGGACATCAGAATACCTGGACGCGCCTACCCCAGGGTTTTGTCCACTCACCATCTTCTCCCAGGTATTGGCTAAACAGTTGAAGACTTTACAGCTGCCAAAAATCTTCACAGCAATTCAGTATTTGGACAAACTGCTTTTGGCCAGTACCAGCACTAACGAAAATGATGAAGATTCTGAGACTTTATTGGAGGCTTTGCACTCTTGGGGATATATACCCAGACGGAAAGTGGTGCAAGGCCAAAAGATTGTGAAGTTCTTGGGTACAATGCTCAGTGCCATGGAAAAGAGATGGACTCCTGGAAGATTTTACGCCATTTGTTAATCACCACTTGCCTCAAACGCCGAAATGTGTGCCTTTCTGGAACTGGTTAACTTTTGCCGACAATAGATTCCGAACTTTGCCCTGTATACCAAGCACTTGTCTCCCCTAGCCAGGAACTGAAACAGGCTCTTTCTTTGGCACCCACTATAGAATGACCACTATACAAGTGACCATTTCAGCTGTACATGACTATTGTGCAGGATTGTGCGTTCACCGTACTGACTAAGCGCCACGGGGATGTTCGAAGACCGGTAGCATACTTTTCTGCAAGTCTTGATGCAGTGCCTGGATGATACCCACCATGTACACAAATCATTCCCCATACCCATGCTGCTGTTTGTGCGGCTGCCAACATTACTATGCGTTAACCTGTAATGATTTATACAACGCATTGCAGCACTGATGAACGCAGGACAAACAAAATTTCTTACTCCCGCCAGGTTTGGACGCTATGAATTGTCACTTTTAAGTAATCCCAATTTATCCTTCCAGCATTGCTCCACCATTAACCTGCAGACTTTCTCACCAAACCGCTGAAGGAATGCAGTATGTCTCCAATGACAGCAAGCTAGCCAATAACCTCTTGACTACTGCCAGGGAGGGACTTACAGATATACCGCTACAAACCATTTAAGCTACTTGGTTTGTGGATGGTTCCTCCATGGTTCTGCCCGACAAAGGACAATGAGCATTTGGTTACTCCGTAGTCAATAATGCTAACATTATACTAGAAGAGGGACGTTTCCAGCACCCCCTCTGAACAACAGGCAAAGCTGTTTGCGCTTACCCATGCCTGTATCCTGGCTGAAGGGAAAAGAATAAATATCTACATGGATTCCCGCTATGCATTCGGAGTTGCCTACAACTTCGGGGCACTATGGCAGCACCATGGCTTTCTGACTTCTGCTGCCATACCTCTCAAAAATGCCCCATGTGTAAGGAACCATTTAAAAGTTCTCGAATTACCTAAGAATTTGGCTGTAATTAAATGTAATGCTTACACCATGGGAGATGATTGTGCCTCCAGGGGAAATGCATTTGGTGATCAAATGGCAAAAGAAGGTGCTAGCTACTCCATTAACCTGGTCTTTTTTCTTCTTTGGCTTGGCTTCGCGGACGAAGATTTATGGAGGGGGTAAAAGTCCACGTCAGCTGCAGGCTCGTTTGTGGCTGACAAGTCCGATGCGGGACAGGCAGCCACGGTTGCAGCGGCTGCAGGGGAAAATTGGTTGGTTGGGGTTGGGTGTTGGGTTTTTCCTCCTTTGCCTTTTGTCAGTGAGGTGGGCTCTGCGGTCTTCTTCAAAGGAGGTTGCTGCCCGCCAAACTGTGAGGCGCCAAGATGCACGGTTTGAGGCGATATCAGCCCACTGGCGGTGGTCAATGTGGCAGGCACCAAGAGATTTCTTTAGGCAGTCCTTGTACCTTTTCTTTGGTGCACCTCTGTCACGGTGGCCAGTGGAGAGCTCGCCATATAACACGATCTTGGGAAGGCGATGGTCCTCCATTCTGGAGACGTGACCCATCCAGCGCAGCTGGATCTTCAGCAGCGTGGACTCGATGCTGTCGACCTCTGCCATCTCGAGTACTTCGACGTTAGGGATGAAAGCGCTCCAATGGATGTTGAGGATGGAGCGGAGACAATGCTGGTGGAAGCGTTCTAGGAGCCGTAGGTGATGCCGGTAGAGGACCCATGATTCGGAGCCGAACAGGAGTGTGGGTATGACAACGGCTCTGTATACGCTTATCTTTGTGAGGTTTTTCAGTTGGTTGTTTTTCCAGACTCTTTTGTGTAGTCTTCCAAAGGCACTATTTGCCTTGGCGACTCTGTTGTCTATCTCATTGTCGATCCTTGCATCTGATGAAATGGTGCAGCCGAGATAGGTAAACTGGTTGACCGTTTTGAGTTTTGTGTGCCCGATGGAGATGTGGGGGGGCTGGTAGTCATGGTGGGGAGCTGGCTGATGGAGGACCTCAGTTTTCTTCAGGCTGACTTCCAGGCCAAACATTTTGGCAGTTTCCGCAAAGCAGGACGTCAAGCGCTGAAGAGCTGGCTCTGAATGGGCAACTAAAGCGGCATCGTCTGCAAAGAATAGTTCACGGACAAGTTTCTCTTGTGTCTTGGTGTGAGCTTGCAGGCGCCTCAGATTGAAGAGACTGCCATCCGTGCGGTACCGGATGTAAACAGCGTCTTCATTGTTGGGGTCTTTCATGGCTTGGTTCAGCATCATGCTGAAGAAGATTGAAAAGAGGGTTGGTGTGAGAACACAGCCTTGCTTCACGCCATTGTTAATGGAGAAGGGTTCAGAGAGCTCATTGCTGTATCTGACCCGACCTTGTTGGTTTTCGTGCAGTTGGATAATCATGTTGAGGAACCCAGCTCAGCGCGGACATTGGCGACTTCAGGGGTTTCTACGAGGCTCTAAAGGCTGTGTACAGCCCCTCACCCCAAGTCCAAAGCCCGCTGCACAGCTCAGACGGCAAAGTCCTCCTCAGCGACAAGATCTCCATCCTCAACCGATGGTCAGAACACTTCCAATCTCTTTTCAGTGCCAACCGCTCAGTCCAAGATTCCGCCCTGCTCCAGCTCCCTCAACAGCCCCTAAGGCTAGAGCTGGATGAGGTCCTCACCCTGGATGAGACATATAAGGCAATCGAACAACTGAAAAGTGGCAAAGCAGCAGGTATGGATGGAATCCCCCCAGAGATCTGGAAGGCTGGCGGCAAAACTCTGCATGCCAAACTGCATGAGTTTTTCAAGCTTTGTTGGGACCAAGGAAAACTGCCTCAGGATCTTCGTGATGCCACCATCATCACCCTGTACAAAAACAAAGGTGAGAAATCAGACTGCTCAAACTACAGGGGAATCACGTTGCTCTCCATTGCAGGCAAAATCTTCGCTAGGATTCTACTAAATAGAATAATACCTAGTGTCGCCAAGAATATTCTCCCAGAATCACAGTGCGGCTTTCGCGCAAACAGAGGAACTACTGACATGGTCTTTGCCCTCAGACAGCTCCAAGAAAAGTGCAGAGAACAAAACAAAGGACTCTACATCACCTTTGTTGACCTCACCAAAGCCTTCGACACCGTGAGCAGGAAAGGGCTTTGGCAAATACTAGAGCGCATCGGATGTCCCCCAAAGTTCCTCAACATGATTAACCTGGTACCCCCAGGAGAAAGGGTCCTAACGGGTAGAATGGTCATGCTAGACATGGAGGAGGTTAAACAATTACACAGGGACACCTCTGCTACTAAACAACAATTACAGAAATGAGAGGCCTATGCCCTGGACTATACCATTGGCCTTTAGCTCACCCCTCTCAGTCAAGTTTATGTGCCTGAATCATTCTTACTGATGCTTTTGACATACTTACACTCGTCTACCCTTGCAGGAAAGGAAGGAATGATAAGGATGACAAAAGAAACATGTGACATCCTAAAATCCATCAAGAGGCATTACAACAAGCCTCCGAGTGTAAAATTTGTCAGAAGACCAATCTGGACAAGCCCATTTGATGCCTATGCCATCATGACTGTTTGAATGAATACAGATAGATTTTATTGAAATGCTGCAGGCCCTTTGCTATAAATATTGCTTAGTAGTATTAGATTTGTTTAGTAGATAAATTGAGGCTTTACCTACTACTAAACTACTGTAACACTGTTATTAAAGGATGTAATTCCAAGGTTTGGACTACCATTGGTGAATAGTTTAGACAACGGCCCACATTTCACAGCTACAATGAACAAGGAACTTTGTCAGTATTTTAAAATTAAACAGCAGTTTCATTATGTAAATCATCCACAAGCCTCTGGTGTGGTAGAGAGGGCGAATGGTATCCTTAAAAATAAACTGATTAAGTTGATGGGAGAAATGGGCCAGTCTTGGATTAAGGTTTTATCACTGGCCCTGTATGAAATGAGAGTTACTCCACATAGCATGACTAAGCTATCCCAGCTGAAATTGTTTTGTTTATGGAAAATCATTGCGCACACTTTGGGGGGGGGGGGGGGCTAGCATATTGTACAAGGGAACCGTAGACTTTTATGCCCTCAGTGATGATATTTTAATGTATGTTCAGCAACTAACCAATGTATTGTCAGCATTACATTCGCAGGTGAAGGAAACACAGAAACTGCAACCTGAAGGAATAGAGAAACATCTGTTACAACCCAGGGATTAAGTGTTTATATGCAATCGAGATTGTAAGAAGTTGGGAAATCATTGGAACAGACCCTTCCAGGTCCTGCTCTCCATGCCGACGGCGGTGAAGGTGGAAGAAAATCTGAGGTGGATTCACTATTCTGACTGCAAAAGGATTGGTGGAGTAGCACCACACCAACCCACATAATGAAGGGAACATTTATCTGCTATAGACTAATGTCTGATGCTATCATGTACTTATGCTTTACAACATAGCTTATTTTTCCAGATGCATAATCTTTTGAATGGTAAATTGTACTGTGTGTACCCACTAGCTAGGTCATTGTTTGCAGTAACCCCTACTGATAAACATTTCCTAAAAGTTGCTGAGGAGAGTTTGGATAAAAGCTGCCAAGGGAGTAAGGGAACCTTCTCAGTGGGAGGAAGGAAGGGGACATTGCTGGTCCCTAAGACCTTGGCAGATGAATTTTATAATAACTCTTGCCAACTAGGTTAACGAGTGACCTCCTTCAGAGTTGCCAACTATTCGGGAATTGGGCATATATTAAAGATGTTTTGATATGATAAAGGCACTAGCTACCCCTTTTGCCAAATGGCACTGGGTGAGCCTGTGTGACTGTTGACGTCACATAGAATTACTTTTGTATCGAGCACCATTCCCAACATTAGTGCAGCTTTTACAAAGATTGTTCGACTGTTGTTGCATGAACTTGACCTGTTTGTCTCATTCCATGGGATTGCAGATTGTTTGTGGCCTCAGCAATGGCACTCATTTATTCAGGGGGAATTTACCTTCAATATCTCACCCCCAAGAATGCCACCTGTTACTGAGCTAAGAAAGGTTGTGTTTCTATTTAATGGTGCTTTTACCACAGCCACAGGAGGACTGCCTACTTATTTTGCCATCGTGTGTGGAGCGCTCACAGTACCATGCCCCAGCAACGTATAGTCGTGAGATCTGTGAGCACAGAGTTTTGTGAAGACTGGATAAATCACAACACCTTCTGATCACCAGTTGGCTATGGAATTCTGAGCACATTAACCCACAGTGGATCTGCTGGTGCCATCGCACCAGAAATTGTAATGACCTCGTATGCAGTTTAATTCTCCTCAGCAACAAAACATGTAATGCACTCGATTACATTAATCAAGAGCTACTCTATAAATCTCCATAAAGCTCTGCTTGTATGCTCAGCAGAACCACTGTGCCCTTGATTACCTACTCACCCAACAAGGAGAAGGTGGCGTTTGTATCACAGTAGGAGACAAATGTGTTACCAATGTAAAGGACCACTTCCACAACATTACTGAGCACATAAACAATATCAGGCAATATCATGATGGTCTTAATGAAGGCCCGACAGGACGGTGGCCCTTTGGATAGCTAGGAAATGTTTGGAGAAACATTGGAACTATCTTTTTGCTCATCATTGTAGACCTGCTTTTGCTTCACTGCTTGTTGCCTCTCTGTAAAAGTTTCTGTGATACAAGGGGTTTATAGTTCATTTAATGATGTAGGGGTGGGGGGGGGGAAATGATAACAATGATTGATAAAATGCCTTTACAAAACTGTATGAAGAATAATTTGAATAGAATTATTGATGTGACAAGATCAGATAAAGATGTGAATTATTATATCAAGTCTTTGAATGAAGTAAAAATGAAAAAAAAACTCCTTATAAGGAGTGTTTAAATAGGTTAAAATTGCAGGACTTCACAAGTTATAGAGTAAATGGAATCAAAACTGCTCATCAGATGGATGTAGCTGCGTAAGGTGCAGCTGAACTTTGTTGTTACTAATGTATTTAAGTGCTAAGAATGGTATAAAAACCTCGAATGTGCTTTGAGTGGGTGCTCAATAGCATTTAGTACAGTGATATACTCAGTGTTGAAATCTCGCCACTTCTCTCAGATGAAAATAGTAAAGGCATTGCCTTACCAAAGGAAACATGTCTGTTTTCTAACAACCAACTTCTACAGCTCACCATCAGCACCCACATGAATCCCAGTGTATACTTGGTTCTCAAAAGCCACTTTCCAGCAGTCCATAGCCTGCTGAGAACTTTGTCCTCCAGTCCCTGCTCTGGTCTGCTGATGTGGATTCCTTCCCTGTGTGGTCCTCTCCAAGGCTTCTCTTCCTCTTTGGGGTGATGTTCTCTCATTCTGGTGTTCAGCACCAGTTCTCTGAGCATGCAGAGCCTGCACCCCTCATGATATTTTGCCATCATCTTGAGCACAGACCTCTGGGGGGGTTCGCCAATGTTAAAAAAAAAACACCACCAACCCCTTCTACGGTTGTTTAAAACCTGTACCAGGCTGACTCCACTCCTCGTTCTCCTGGGTTCGCACCAGCAGCAAGACTGCCGTTGCAGCAGTGCCTTCATTTTCAATCTCCCCTTTGATATTATCTATGGAAAATCTTTTGGTCATTTCCTCAGAGTCAATATTGTATATACCAAGCAGAAACACTCAGTTGTAATTCCTTTGATCCAAAGAAACTCTGTACATTTTTCAATCTAACATGCAATACATCCATGATCAGACTTCACCAAGGCACTTCAGCAAAAATCATTCTGAGATCTAATGAGAAGGGATTCGCAAGACAGAAACCTTTGATAAAAATCACTGTCCCTTTTAGCACCTTGGTATTTCACCAATGATTCACAATTTATTTCTTTAAGATGTTCGACAATACTTTTTCAGCAAACGATGTCAACTGACTCGCTCTCGAATTCATGAATTTGATTCTCCACTTCAGAATCCATCCTCCAGTGTGTTGGCCAAAGAATTGCCACTTCCTTCCTTTTCTGATGACATACCACAGAAATCTGATTCATACAAGTCAAATACTTATTTAACCACTTCATTAGATTCCTTAGGATGCAATCTGACTAGACAGGATTTCAGAATCCTTTGATTCCAATCATTTATAGCTACTCCCCACCCCCCCCCACCCCCACATAATCTTATATTGAGGTGGAAATCTTATCAAGATCTGTTTGAGGCCATTTCATAAGGTCTATTTCCAGCATACTGTTAGCATTTCTGGTCTCTGTGTTCTGATGTTTGTCACCCATTTCTTTATATTCCTTCACAAGATTCCTGTTTTTCTGTCCACAAACCATTTTTAGTCAATAATCAAGGAATACAATGAAACACACTCCCTTTGTGAGTGTACAATGATTCAAAATGCAAAATCAAACTTGAAAACTAACCCAGTTTTATAAATGTGGTAGTGTGGCAGGTGAGTAGTGTAAGAAGCACAGCCACCACGCTGAGGGTTTTATTTGAATTTGGCGTGTGCCCCTTTAAGGGCAGCGTTGGTTCAGTCACCATGTCCGTGATGACATCACAATCGCTGCCCGGGGCGCACACTACACAGGAGGTTTGAGTGAGGAAGCCCAGTCCAGGCTGGTGAGTCTGGCCATGAGCGAGGACTTAAGGTGCTGGTGGAACCTCTCCACCAAACCATTGGGCTGCGGATGGTAGGCCATGGTGTGGTGGAGCTTGAACCCCAGGAGTTTTGCCATTTGGGTCCACAGAACAGATGTGAACTGGGCCCCCCCAGTTGTTGGTGAAGTGTGCTGGGACCCCGAACTGGGCAATCCACTGGCTGACCAGGGTCCTGACGCACATCTCCGCAGAGGCTTCCTTGATAGGGAGAGCCTCGGACCATCTCGTGGCTCGTTCCACCACAATGAGTAGGTAACGCACCTCCCTAGACACTGGCAAGGGGCCAACAACATCTACGTGGATCTGCTGAACGAAACCTGCGAGCCACCGAGTCAAAGTCCTGGATGGGTGCCTGCGTGTGCCGGTGGACCTTGGAGGTCTGGCACCAGGTGCAGTTTCTGGCCAGCTCCACCACCTCTTTATTAAGCCTGTGCCACATGAACCACTCCGCGACCATCCGCAAGGTCGTCTTTACCGCGGGGTGAGCGGGGTCATGTATCAGACTGAAGACCCTCGCTCTCCATTGCAGTGGGACTACCGGACACGGCGTACCTGTTGAAATGTCAAAGAGCAGTGTGTCCGGGCTGTTGGGTACTTGGACTTCCTTGAGTTCGAGGCCTGATATGGCGGACCGCAGGGCTTGTGTCCCTGTGTCAATTCGCTGGGCCTGGGCTTGTTGTGAGTAGTCCAACCAGGCGGCGAGTGTATTGATGGCCGGGCGCGAGTGTGTCCGCCACCACATTGTCCTTGCCTGCCCTGTGCCGGATGTCGGTAGTGAACTCCAACATGTATGAGAGGTGGCGCTGTTGTCTGGCGGTCCATGGGTCCTTGGCCATCGCCAGTACCTGGGCGAGGGGCTAGTGATCCGTGAAGACTGTGAAAGGCCTGCCCTCCAAGAAGTAACGAAAATGGCAGATGGCCAAATACAGCGGCAGGAGCTCTCGGTCGAAGGCGCTGTATTTGAGCTCAGGCGGTCGCAGCTGCTTGCTGAAAAAAGCCAGCGGGTGCCATTGTTCCAGGAGCCCCCCCACCCCCCCCCGAATGCTGTAGCTGAGGCATCCATGGAGAGTGCCATGTGTGCCTCCAGCCGTAGGTGCCCCAGCAGCGTCACGCTGGCAAGGGCCTCCTTCGTCACCGCGAACCCCTGGTCTGCCTCTTCCAGCCAGGTTAAGGTTTTTTCTTTGGTGGACATCAACGCAAACAATGGGCGCATGGTACAGACCCCGTGAACTCCTGGAGGCCTTTAAGGGTGGAGGGTTTGGGGAAATGTTGGACAGCTGCCACCTTCTCCGGCATGGCCCCAGCCACCGAAATGGTATGCCCCAGGAACTGGAGAGATTCCTTGCCGAACTGGCATTTGGTCGTATTGACCGTAAGTCCAAAATCAAGGTGCGGAGGTGGGTTTTGTGCTCTTCGCAGTTGCGACTGCCAATCAGTATATCGTCCAGGTAGATGAACACAAAGTCCAGGTCCTTTCCCACTGCGTCCATGAGGCGCTAGAATGTCTGGGCCGCATTCTTTAAGCCAAATGGCATGCGGGGAACTCAAAGAGGCCGAAGGGAGTGATAATGGCCATCTTACCCACGCCGTCTAGGTGTACCAGAATCTGATGGTATCCTCGCAAAAGGTTCACTTTGGAGAAAACTCGTGCACCATGGAGGTTGGAGGAGAAGTCCTATATGTGGGGAACTGTGTACCTGTCAGGAGTGGTTGCATCGTTCAACCGACGGTAGTCCCCGCAAGGTCTCCAGCCCTCAGACGATTTCAGGACCATGTGGAGCGGCGTTGCCCAGCCACTGTCCGAGCAGTTGGACCATTCCCTGCTCCTGTAGTCTGGAAAACTCCTCCTTCCCCTGCTGGAGCTTTTCGGGCGGCAGCCATCTGAGCCTAGCATGCAGCAGGGGGCCTTGCGTGGTGATGTGGTGGAAGACCCGTGCTGAGGCAGGGCGTCATCGAAGAGTGGTTCCAAGATGGCGGGGAACTCGTGGAAGATGTTGGAGAACTCATCCCTGGCGGCGGCTACAGTGGCGATTTCCAGCTTGCAGGTGTCTGCTGTGTCCAATTGTACGGAGGGGAACATGCGAGCGTTGGCCAGCCTCTTGCCCTTCATGTCGACTAGTAGACCGTAAGCCCTCAGGAAGTCGGCCCCCAACATTGTGGTGCCCATTGAGGCTAGCACGAACCTCCAATGGAATTTTTCTTTGCTGATCTGGATCTGTGCCCTGCGGGTGCTGTAGGTCTTGATGGTGGAGCCGTTGGCCACCCGCAGAATTGGACCGCGAGATCGGGTGCGAGTCTCTAAGGCTGTGGGGTTAGGATGCTCAACCCGGCCCCTGTGTCCATCAGGAAGCGGCCCCCAGTGGATTTGTCCGTAACATGAAGGAGGCTGTTCACGTGGCCAGCCGTCGCAGCCATCACCGGCGGCTGGGCTGGTCATTTCCCTGAAACCTGCAGGGTTTTCGGCACTCCCCAGCACTGATGGTAGAAACACCAGGTCAACTGGCTCTCCTCCGGCTTGGTCTTGGGGGTGGCTTGTGGTCAGCTGATTCCCGGTCGTCCCACCTCGTTGAGGGCTGCCTCGTTCGCCAGAAGGCATCTGCCTGGGCTGCAGCCTTGTGTGGGTCCGAGAAATCCTCATCGGTAAGGAGCAGCTAGATGTCCTCCGGCATCTGCTCGAGGAAAATTTGGCAGAAGAGAAAGCAGGCTTGTGGTCTTCTGCCAGGGCCAGCATTTCATCCATCAGCGCCGAGGGATTGCGGTCTCCAAGCCCGACCAGGTGCAGGAGCATGGAAGCCTGTTGCTGGGGGGTGAGCCCAAATCTTCCTAGTTGCAGGTTTTTGAGGGCGGTGTACTTGCCCACAGCCGGGGGAGTGGTGGATGAGGTTGTCCACCCTCACTGCTGTATCTTGGTCCAGCACACTCACGACATGGTAAGATATCGTGGTGTCTACGGAGATGTTTTGAAGCTGGAAATGGGCTTCCGCTTGCCCGAACCAAGTCCTCAGGCGGTGGGTCCAGAAGGGGGGGAAGCTTGATCGAGATGGCATTAACCTCTGCCGAATCCATGATTCAGAGTCCAGAAAAAAGTCTGGGCTCGTCGGGGTCACCAATAAGGCAGGTAAGCAGTGCAAGAAGCACAGCCACCATGTTGAGGGTCATTAACGACTGTTTTATTTGAATTTGGCGCATGCCCCTTTAAGGGCAGCATTAGTTCAGTCACCGCATGCATAATGACGTCACAATTGCTGCCCGGGGCGCATGCCACACAGGAGGTTTGAGTGAGGAAAAACCCCTGACAGCGCCATCTTCTCAAAGCTGCCCTGCCACGTGGTGCTACAAGCGAGGCCAGTTCACCCTGAGCGAGGGTGCCGCCACAGTACATGAATGGTATAAATCATTTGTTATGCATGAACTGTCTCTAGATTTTCCAGAAATGCACCTTGATAGTTCACACACCCACTGAAAAAATTCTGCATCCCCACAGAGAATGCACAACTTGCGTGAACAGGTCATTAAACTATGTAGAATCCATCAACTTGAAGAATTGTTAAGAGTGCAATACATATTCTGAATCAGGGTAAGCTTATTGATCATTTCAAAGGCAACCAGACTGTATTTCGTCTATATCTTCTTCACACGAAGACTGGAGGAAAAATGAATACAGAGACGAAACTGTTCATTTTCAGGAACAGGGAAATTGTTTGGCACCAATTGAAACCTACATCCTGTCAAATGGTACTGACACAAATTTGGATGGACAAACCCTTATTTTTCTAGACATATTAAATCCTCTGCATTGTTTTTTTTCTTCTCTAATTTTTGGTATTGGAAATCTTTCCTAAGTCTGTCCCTCAACTTAAATCTGAATTTCCAAAATTAGATATTTTCTGAAATGAGAATTTGTATAATCCTCCTCTCAGTTGCAAGGTGTTAACCATTCTACTTCGGTTACTATTTCCAAAGCAGACAATTCCAAAATAGTTAAAAATGTCTATGTGCCATTCATTTGCATACCTGTACATCATAGCCATCCCAGCCTTTATTAAGACACTGCACCACTTGTGGAATGAAGGAAGAGCAGCCAGCGGTTCCACCAACACACTGCAGTTGGGGCACAGGGCTAGTTCTCCGGCCATTTGTGTATCGACCATTATATAGTGTCAGAGCTTGGACTTCTCGAAGGAGAACTCTTTCTAATGGAAAATACAAATATTACCATTAATCTTCATTCACATGAATTTGCACCATCTGACCTAAATTTTATGCAAAAAACATTAAATTTTAGGTGGTTAAGTAAATGCAGAAATATTGTGTCAGTTCAAGGTAAATAGTGATGTTCAACACAATCTGTATATAAGACAATTATGGCACATCTGATGAATCAAACATATCCAGTAAATGCTGGATTATTAATGAAGACTACAAACAAAAAAGTTGCAGGCTGGAATCTTGAGCAAATCTTGCTGGAAGAACTCAACATATCAGACACTCTCCATGGGTAGAAATGGTCATTTAAAATCCGAATCCTTTATCAAGACTGAGATCGAATAGGTAAAATAACATTTATAAAGGGGAAAAGAAGCTGGGAGGGACCCAGAAGTGAAAGTATAGGACAGAAGGTGTGGAAGGTGGAGACACTGCAGATACAGGGGAAGAGAAACCCCATTAGAGGGGGGATGAGGGGTTAGAGAGAGAAAAGTACAGGAAGAGGTAAAGAAGAGTTGGAAAGAGTGGAATCAGATAGGGGTGGGGATTACCCAAAATTAGAAAATCAATGTTAGGTTTAAGTCTGTCCAGGATGTATACGATGTGTTATTCTTCATTTATATTTGTCCTCACCTATCAATGGATGAAGTTACGGAAAAACATGTCATTGTAGAGATGTTTGGGATGAATAAAATGGTTGGCCACAGGGAGTTCAACTTTAGACCCACAAACCGAACGTGAGTATGCTGAATGCAGTAGATGAGGTTATTGAATGGCTCTGCTGAAAGTTCTATTTATGGCCCTGGATGGAAGTGAAGATTTTATGGACCAGTTTTGCACTTTCTGTGGTTACAGCGGGAAATGCCTCAGGAGATGGAAGGTTGAATGAGGAGGGAAGAGCTGACCAGGGAGCTTTGGCGAGACATCCCCGCGAGAAGTCGACCAGGGTGGAGAGCGGTGGTGCTGGGTTTCTAAAAAAAAAATCAGATCCAACAGCATAATCAGGGTTTCTATACAGTCAGACTCCACCCTCAAGGCAAAGCTCCTATACAATCTGACCATGCACCCGGTCGAATAGTCAGATTCTACATCGAGGTCAGGGTGCAGTGAAGCTCTCGACCCTAAGCCAGATTCAGATCACCAACATAAACTAAACTTTCTTCACGCATTTAGACGGTGAAGAGGTGTGGAGATTCAGTCTCTCCCGACATTTAAGCATCGAGACCTAATGGAGCGGAGAAATGGAATTAATGTACATAGATACGAGTGTCACGGTGGGAGGAAGGGCCGGTTCTGCCGAGACTGGGTCACGAGATCCTCCCCACTCCACCCCAACCCCTTTCACCGACACTAGTGGTGTCAGATAACTGGAGAGGGATGGATATGGCGAACACCGAGTCATGGCCTCGAACTGCTTCAGCAGCCTGGAGGGATTCAATCGATTGATGATGCTCTCGCTCGAACAGGCGGGTCCCAAACTCCGGCTGTCTCTTTACCTTGGGTTCCTACTTCCCGGTTCAGGTTCTCAGGCCGGTGAAGAATCTCAAGCCCGGGGAGTGAACAAGGTTAGTTGTTCTCACCTGAATCATGCGACGCTTCGGCCAACAGACCAAAGCACAGGCATAACACAACACAAGGGACGCCCATCTTCATGACGCTGCAGTCCCACAGCTCCCGCGCATGCGCGCCCAGCAGAGCCTGTCAAAGGCACAATGCAATGACGTGTCCCTGCGCAACGGGTGATGTCATTCCTCCTCAGGCGCTGCTGCGGTTGAGAGGTGACGGCAGGAGGCTCTGTGGGGATCGAGCATCAACAGTCGGGTCAGAGCAAACTTTCCTGTTTGTGATGTTGGAATAAAGTGATCTCATCTTAATTCTGGGCTTGTAAACCTCAGCCTTTAATGTGTCAATAAATGGATCCAGATCCCAGGCCTGTGTCAGCGAATAAAGTGACTTTAGCCTTTTGGGTGAAATCGTCCTTTGTTCATGTGGTGATAATATTGAACTTGGGGAAATATTATTTCTCGATCATAGAAAAATAATAAATCAAGAACTGGGTTGTTGGGTGAGTTTGTTAAGCAAATGCACAAAAGTGCTGGAGAAACTCAGCAGGTCAGGCAGCACCAAGAGTCAAAGGGTAACCAACGTTTCTGAGCCCTTTTATCAAGGTATGAGCCAAAAGCAGGCAGGCGCCTGAATTAAAAGGCAATGGTGGGGGGGGGGGGTTTAGAGTGGAGTACAGGCTAACAGTCATAGGTGAATTTGGTTGGGAGGGTTAAAAAAAATGAGGTGATAGAGAGAGGAGGTTGCTCTCTGAATGGAGAGGAAAGGGGAGCTGAAGGAAAGGCGACAGGAATAGGGAAGAGAGAGACTTGGGGAAGGGATTTAACGCAATAGCTGTTTCTAACGCAAACTGTAGAAGTCAATGTTAATACCGTCTGGTTAAAGTTCTGATTAACCTATCAGAAGAAATTCTTTGAAGGCTACCTATAGTCTGGTTCCATTTCAGGCAAGGAGTGGAATTGATTAAATGGTTGGGGACTGAAGACAATGGTTGGATCCACCTGATTTTTGGTTGGAGTGAATCTCAATTTGGACAAGTAGTTTGAAAATATAGAAACAGTGAGGGAGAAATCATTACTGCTGAGGTAGAGGCCTGTGTCATTGGCAGATATGCATACTGTATTACTGATCATTTGTTTTCAGATGATAGTACCTGAGGACTATTTGCTTACAATAAATAGGAGCACAAGATCATGGGGAAAAACAGTAAATAAAAGCATGTGTCCAGGAAGCAAAGTTATTTTAGATGAGTCTCTAACAGTTAGATAAATATAAATGGGTCTAGTTCCAACCAGTTGCATGACAATGGAGAGGCCCTGCAGTACAGTGTGGTCAATGTGATAGACAAATAGATAGGACAAGAAAGGATACATTACATTGTCATCCTTTTCAGGATGTAATTGGAAAGGATAGAATCAATGCAGGGAAGGCCAGTTCAATATGGAGGCAATGTTGGAAACCCAGCATTTTTGGGATAGTGGCTAAAATTTTGGGAAATAATAGCATATTGAACAATATTGAAAAGCAAAGAGAGGCTGAAAGTAGTCAGTAACTGACAGGTTCTGAGGGATCAAAGGTTTTTTAAGCAGTGTGCAAGCATTTAGGCTAGAAAGGTTTAAACTTTTCTTTTACACATGAATAGGAAAGGTTTAGAGAGATAAGGACCAACACAAAGAAATGGGACAAGCTAGGGAAGACAAGTTGGTCAGCATGGACATGTTGGGCCAAGGGCTTGTTTCTGTGATATAAAACCTTACGATGACAGATTTGAAGGAAGGGAATACAAGGAGAGAGGACTATTAATATAGAAGTTAAAACTATTAAAACAGCTTTTCTAAACTTTTTGTCTCCTTGGCAATACTCTCCTTCCTGGCTGGCAATCACCATTTTCATCATTCTTGCTACATAGGCCTAAGTCACTATACCATTGTAAATATTCAGTACTGGGAATGTGTATCAACCCACAGCTTCTTTGTGAGTTGCAAAACCATTTCCCCACCTGCTGCTTTTCCTTCTATCAGCTATCTTTCTTATCCTTCTGGCCCCTTCCTCTATAATTTCTTAGCTTATTTTTCTTCTATCCTCCCACCTATTACCTTTTACCTGTTAGCCTTTGCTCCTCCCCTCTCCACCTTTTTATTCAGGTATCTGCCTGATTTTCGGCATTCCTGAAAAGGCGCTTAGATCTGAAAAGCCAACTGCCTTTGGTTTCCTATGGATCTGCGTGGCCTGCTGAATTCCTCCAGCACTTTTGTGTACTGCACTAGACTCCAGCATCTGCAAATTTTCTTATTTACACACATTCCCCTCCACCACTTTCAACAGCCCTCACCAGCATCTCATCCATTTCCCACTCATCTGCCCTCAGATCCCAGATGCAACTAACATAGAATCCCCCTCATCTACACCTATCATCCCAGCAGCTTCCACATCCAACACATCATCCGCTGGAATTTCCAGCACTTATTACACGATCCCATCACCAGACACATTTTTTCATCTCCTCCCCTCTTGGCCTTCTGCAGGGACAGCTCCCTCCATGGTTCCCTCATGCACTCATCCCTCCCCACCCATCGCACCCCTGGCACCTTCCCCTATGCCTGCAGGAGGTGGAACACCTCCTCCCTTACCATGGTCCAGTGCCCCAAACAGGCCTTTCACGTGAAGCAACACTTCACTTGTACATCCAGAGGACTAAAATACTGCATCTGGTGCGCCCTATGTCGGATAGACCGATCGCAGACTGCGAGATCACTTTGTTCAGCACCTCCGCTCTGTTCGCAACCACAGCGACCTCCCAGTGGCCAACTATTTCAATTCCGTGTCACACTCCTGTGCTCACATTTCTGTCCATGGCCTTATGTACTGTCCCACCCTGACCACCCGCAGATTGGAGGAACAACACCTTCTTTTCCATTTGGCAGCCTCCAGCCACATGGCATGAACATCGACTTTATTGCTTTCTATTAAAACTACTTGCCTGTTCTTTCCTCTCCCCCCTTTTCCTGTTCTTCCAGTTCTACCATCCCCCTCCCCCTCACTGCTGCTGACCCCGACCTCCTTTCTCCACCTATCATCTCCTGCCATGCCACCATCCCACCCCATTCTTTTGTTCGGATGCTTCTAAGGGATCAAACCCAAAACGACCGTTATATATCTTCACCTTTGCTACACAAAAAAAAACTGTTTGACCTGCTGACCTTCTCCAGCATTTTGTGTTTTTACTTCAACTACGGTGTCGACAGAATTTTATGATTTACTTTAGATAGGACGTTGAATTTAAAAAAAGTTGTGAACTTAAGTTGCACCTGCATGACACTTTGGTTTAGCCATATTTGATGTACTGTATGCACTTTCATTTAACACACCATGGGGAGGACGTGGAAGCTTTGGAAAGAGTGTAGATTAGAAGAGTTTAATCGGGATAAATGAATGGATTGGAGAGTATTGAACATGGATTGTCTTCTCTGAAATGTTAAGAGGCTGAGTGGTGACCTGATAAGGCCTTTTGCGGGGGCGAGCAGCACGCTGAGCCGTGACAGTACCGAAGGGGTTTCAATGCCGCACGCTACTTCTTCTCTCCACCCCTCCCGCTAGGAAACAGAGGGGTACCTCTGACCCAGAACTGTGTTAAAGAATAACCTGCCGAGTTTCCGCACCTTTCCAATAGGGTTGTAATGTACGCTGCTACTGTTAAATAGGCAAACAAAAACAAACACGGTGATTTATTATAGCAATGAATGATTCTAAATCATCCTCAATCTGAAGGCCGATATTTCGTGCAAACATAATAAATGTAGCTCGCTGCATGCGCAAGAAGCGATAGGATGTGACGCGTGTGTGCAGGAGCAACATAAATCGTGGGGTCATCGTTGACCTGGAAGTGCCTCCTGTTTGTTGTGGCCATGGCGGGGATTAAAGGTGGGTGCAATGCGAACGATGGCCCAGTGAACAGGACAGTGGAGGGAGTCCATCTCCCGTTATCGTCCTCTTCATGCTGTTCACTCTTCATGCCTCCCTCCTCTGCATCTTCTTCTTGTGCCATGTTTGCCATCCCTGGATTTGTGAAATTGAGCTCGTTCTTCTTGTCCTGTGAATAGTTGGAAGTTGCGTTTAAAAATAACTCATTTAAATTGTGTGTGTTATAGATATTTATACATCGGAAGGAAGTGGATTAAGTGCAGTGAGCTGGGGATTGTGGCCAATCACAGGCTAGCTTCTGGGGCTTATTTATTTGTGTTTTGTCACTTTCCATGTTTCAGCTTTGATCTGCCTGTCATTTGGTGGAGCCGTGGGACTGATGTTTCTGATGCTTGGATGTGCACTTCCGGAGTACAAGTAAACAATAAGTAGCACGTTTTCAGTACTAATTCAGGAAGAAGTTTGTCATTGCCCTTTGAATTGATTTCTCTTAATATGAAAGTTAAATTGGCTTCGATTCTTGCAGTGGGGAAAAAAAATTGTTTAAAAAAAAAACTAAAAAAAAATTAAGTGGATAAGATTTGACACTGTTTTCTGTCCATCTGTAGAAAACAAATAGGAGAAAAATTGGATCATTTATCCCTTTGAGTCTGTTCAGCTATTCATTCGGATCATAGCTGATCCTTTGTCTCACTACCATATTCCCACTGTCTTTCCAAATGTCTTGTTGACATTTGAATATGGAAATATCATTATTTATCTGCATAAACTTCATCCCAATTTATAATGTGACAGTACCGAAGGCTGCATAATGTGGATAGGAGCTAAAAACTCTAGTGAGGTTTGCATGGATCTTTGGGACAGGTGTCAGGAATGGTTTATGATCTTTGATATTTGCATTTTTGCTTGCTTGACCAGATCCCTTTCTTTTTGTTATAGTGCAAGGGAACTAGAGGATACACTGGGACTGGCATCCTAGAACTGTACGGCATGGAAACCGGTTCTCCAGCCCACTTGTTCATGCCAACCAAGTTGCTCATCTCTCAACCTCTTTTCTGGCATTAGCCCATATCCCTCTGAACCTTTCTATGTACTTGTCCAAATGTCCTTTAAAGATCATCATTGTATCTTCCTCCAGCACTTCTTTTGTGAGCTCATAAGGAGTTATCCACCACCTACTGGAAAACAAATTGCCCCTTTGTACCCCTTTTAAATCTTTTCCTTCTCACCTTAAACCTATGCCATTTAGTTTCAGATTCTAATGCTCATTGGGAAAAAATTATGACTCTTCACCCTATCTGTGCCCCTCATGTTTTTGTATACCTCTATAAGATCACCCCTCAGCCTTCCACCCTCTGGAGTGGGGGGGGGGGGGTTGGGGGGGAGGGGAATATGCCGTAGCCGGTACAGCTTTTCCTTATAATTTAACCTCTCCTTTTATGGTAACATTCTTGTGAATCTTGTTGTGCTCTTTACAATTTAACAACATCCTTCCTATAACAAATTGACCAGAACTGCATGAAGCATTCCAAATCTGGCCTGATCAGTGTAGCGTTCAGCAGTAATTTGATGTCCAAACTCTGTTACTCGGTGCCTTGACAGATGAAGACAGGATAAATGTCTTCATTGCCATCTATGTCCCACTTTCAGGGAAAGTGTTTGTACCCCTAGATCTCTCTATTCTATTTAGTCACAATTTACTATGTACATCCTGCCCTGGTATACATCACCAAAATACAAGACGTCACTATTATCCAAGTTAAACTCTGCTCTTTCTTGTGTTCATTCACTCAGTTGATCAAGATCCTGTTGTAACATTTCTCTTTGTCTACTGAAGCATTAATTTTGGTGGCAACTGCAAAACTAAACACCACACCGCCACCTAATTTCTCACCTCAATCATTGGTATAAATGATGAACAATAGTGGACCCAGCACCAAACACTGCAGCACATGACTTGTCGCAGGCCTCCAGTCTGAAAGCAACCCTCCACCAACACCTTGACTCAATCCCTGTGAGGATATTTGATCCCCTTCAGTTTAGGTGCAACTTGTCCCTCCCAATGGTTCATCTGTCTGAAGCCTTCCTCCTACACCAGCTGTTCAGCTAGGCTTTGAACTGTGGTGTTTTCCTATTTCTTGCCTCAGTAGCACAGAGGTTGTCCTGAGATAACTTTGGAAGTCCTTTTTAACATCCTCCTACTTGGCTATCTTAAATCATTTTGCTGGATGTTGTCTTCCTGCCTGTCATTGTTACCAATATGAATCACATCCTCTGGCTGCTTACCCTCCCCTCTCAGCTTGTCCTGTTTCCTCTCAGAAACATTCCTGAACATGGCACTAAGGAGCCAACACACCATCCTAGATTTTCACCTAGCCACTGAAGTGCCTGTGTGTGCCCTTGACTAGAGAGTTTCCTGTGTCTAGCGTTCCTGACTTCACCCTACCTTGCTGAGCCTTCAAGTCATCTGATGTGGCTTCTGAAAGGTCATTCCCCCAACAGTATCAAAAAGGCATATTATTACAGAGGAGGGTGGCCACAATGTACCCTGGCCTTTTCTCTTTCTTCACTCAACTACCTGCAGGCTGCACCTTAGGTATGACTACATCATTATAACTCCTATCTTTGATGTTCTCAACCTCCCAGATGATGCTGAGTTCATTAAGTTTCAGCTCCTTGATGCACAGTCAAGAGGTGCAGCTGGTTGCACTTCCCACAGGGGTAGTCATCAGGGATGCTGGAGGGACCCCCCCTATCCTATATCCTTCAGGAGGAGTATGCCCCTGCACTGACTGCCATCCCGCCTACATTGTCAAAATTTGAGGATAAAATTACCTCATCTATACCTTAGTTTGGCCTTCTAGCCAGTGCCTCAAGAGCCACAGCCCTGCACTTGATGTCACTCACATAATGGCCACTCCCATAAAGCCTGCTCTGCTGGAACCTGTCTGCTTTTTTAAATCCACAACTCCCACCAGTCGCAGCTGTAAGCTGACTGAATCTCACCCACAACGGCTGCTTAAAATTGATTTAGATGTGAATTATATGCCAAGAGGACACTTGTACTTCAGGCTGTGTATAGTAACCTGAGCTCATGATTGGTTGTGAAGATCCCATTGCTATCTGTCAATAGTCCTGATCTCTGGAGACTAATAGGAAAAAAATTCTGTATCCATATCTTAAGTTCTCTGTTCTCTTTAGTGTTAAAATTTCAAATTCAGTGCCATTCAAAGTCAAATTGAGTTTGCTTGGGCTTGGTCCTAATTCATTCCTTTAAGATAAAGGGTATTCATTTCAAATTTACTGCAGTTATGAGCAGTACTGATGGGACTGTCAACTTTTGGATAGAGAAACACAAAGACTGCAGATACTGAAATTTTAAGCAATGAGCTGAGTCAGGCAGCATCCACTTATAATGTGTATGTTTCGTGTTGGGACCCTTTAACAAGATTGTTTAAAAGGGTGATATTACAAAGGGGGAGAAAGCAGGGGGAAGGGGCAAGTGGTGATTGTTTAGAGTAGCCATTCTCCATGGGGCCATACAGCCTCCCCTGGGAGCCACAAACTGAAATTATATATTTTTTTAATGTAGTTGGTAGGAGAGAAGTACAGAAGAAACCAACTTTATTGCTTCACAGGGAAGGGGTCCATAAACCTTGAGCAAAGTCCTAAGGGGGCCATAGCCAAAAAAAGGTTGAGAATTGCTGGAGTAGAGGACAGAAAGTGTGAGGGGTAGAGAGATAGGGATAGACCACAAGAAAGGAGGGGGAAAGAAAAGTTGAAGAAAAAGAAAATAAATTTTTGCAATGTGGGAAGTGCCTAATGAGGTGGAAGGGGAGGCAAGAGCAGACTTGGGAATCTTGGGAACACTTGATGGGGATGGAGAGGAGAAGATGTGGCTGTTAGTGGGATCACATTGATGTTAGCAGAAGTGGCAAAGGATAATGTGCTGGATGTGGAGGCTGATGAGGACTAAAGGGGCTCTGTACTTGTCTGGGGGAAGGTGAAGTGAGGATGGAAGTTCATGCTGGGAACAGGCTGTTGTGAATGTTTGTGCTATGCATGCATTGTGTGGAATACAAGCTTCCGCCTCGTTAGTCCCTGAGAGAAATGATCGACACCATGTTTTCCCAAATCCAAATAACAAACCCTTTTATTTACAATTGGAGAACTATTTATAGAATTTACAATTCTCTTCGTCCAGAGGGTACACTTGCGAGCCATCTCACTCATATGTGAACTAGATTAATTGATTGATGGCTCAAGACCCCTTCCCTGTGAACTGGTCACCAATTCCTGGAGACTGTAGGGTTGTTCTGTTTAGGGTGTCCTAGCACCTCCCCCTTTGAGCTGGTTATTCATATGAGTGGTGTCTGGGATCCACTTGGAAGGTCTTCACTGGTCTACAAACTCTTTGAGACTTCCTTAGGGGTTCCAGTGATGTAGAGGGAGTAGGGTGGTTTCCAGGTGATGGGTGTGATTGATGGTTCAATGTTTCTGAAGTTCAAATGTGTCCAACAGGGCATTCAGACTGAGTTGCACAGGTGTTGTTTCAGCAAGGTTGCATTCTGTTGGTTGCAGCTGGTTGGCATGTCTGGTCCAACTTGTACATGGTAGAGAACATCTCCAATTTTTCTTAGGATTATCCCCAGCTGCCATACATCTGACTTATCTCTGTATTTCCACACCAACACACATTTTCCATCATAAAGTGTGCTTTCTTTGGATCCATGCTGTCGATTGTACGGTTGTTCCATCTCATAATCTCTCGGTCCAGATTTTGGTCTTTTTGGAAACATGATGTCCTATGGTGCTTGAGTTTTCCTACCAAAGAGGTTTTCAGCAGATGAAGTGCCAGTCTGAAAGTTTGTGGGTTTGGAGTGATCCTTTAATTTAACAAGAATGTCTGCAGAATATCCTCAGTTGAATGCTCCACCTTGGCTTTGATCAGAGTTCGTTTGAACGTATCCACAAAATGTTTTGCTTGACCATAGGACTGAGGATGATATGAAGGCGAGTGTATATGTGTGATGCTGTTTTGCTTGCAAAAAGAAATCAAAACCGTCTGTAGTGAACGGTGTCCCATTGTCTGAAACTAATGTTACAGGAGCACCAAAGCAATGAATATGGATTTGAGTTCCCTGATTGTAGCTAATGCAGTTGGTCGGGCCACTTTGATCTCAGGCTATTTGGAGTATATGTTCACTATGATTAGGACATTAGATAGTATTCCTGTGGGATGGAGCGTAATGGTGTAGGGGAAGGAGGTAGACTTGCAAATCTCTCAGTGGATTAAACTATAAAGCCCGAATTAAAAATTGATTTTAAATTTAAAATATATTAGAATCGTCTGGGGAACCTACCTGGAAGCTGTTGGATATGGCAGCTAGAGGAAAGAAAGCAGCAATGAAGAAGAAAGTTGTAAGTAAAGATCTTTTTTTTTTAATTGAGGAGCCTACCTTACAGTTGGAGCCTGGGCCTCAAGTTCCGAAACTCCTGTGACTAACTCGGGCAATGACGGCTTACTTTCAGCCAAAGCCAGCACCATCTCCCATGGATACTTGGAAAGATGGCACCGGATCTATCCAGATCTCCCCTGAAGAATATACTAACCTGACGCACATGCGCAAAAGTTTACCTCCACGCATGCTTGAAGAGGAAGATTATGCTTTGGAATGGTCGCTCCATGGCGCCATTCCTAGTAATGCTGGTGGAGTGAAGGAACTGCAGGCAGATATGCCAGATCTGTAAGGAGTACCTACAGATTTGACAGCTGGTGATCAAGAGAAGGGAGGTTAAGAAGAATCAGATCAAGATGAAGATGATCAAGAAAATGGAGAGGAAATACCGTGGCTTCGGGTCTTGGAAAAATGAACCAAATATGAAAGATCTTTACATACTAATAATGAGTCAATATCAAGTTATAAGGGCTGATATTAAAGATATTAGATCTGATGAAGGAGGTTAAAAGTGAAATGTTGAAGTATGCTTTAGAAATGAATGAAGTTAAAGCAACAGTCAAGAGATATGATTTGAATCTGCAGAGAGTTAAAAATTATATGGATATCTACATGGATAGAACTGAAAAGGTCAAAAGTTCAGATACAATTAGGAAAAAAAAAGGAAAGAAATGATGGATAAGATCAATATGTTGAAAAATCAAAGCAGATTGTTGGCCTTAAAGAAAATTTTGAAGGAAGTGGCTGGAGTTTTGTTAAAAATGGATTCCTGGATCTTCGGAATGAAAATTTTCCAAATGGAATTGAATTGTAAAGGGCTCTTAGAGCTTTACAGAGGAAGCCACTGCTAAATCAGCCACCTAAAGCTATATTGATTAAATGTCTGCAATATCAAGATAAAGAGAAAATTTTAAGCTTGGCGGTCCAGAAAGCAAGGCAGAACATCGGACCTATGATTAATGATGCAAATAAAATTTTCTTTTATGCAGATTTAGGTAAAACAGTGGTGGACAGAAGAAAACAATTTAATCCAGTGAAGGCAATTCTTTGGAAGAAAGGCTATCAGTTTACTTTTAGATATCCAACTACGTTGAAGGTGTTTTTGGTGAATGAATGACCCAAGTTCTTTATGCATGAAGAAGAAGCACAAAGATTTGCAGAGTCACTTCCTACTATTAAGAAAGAGCAGCAACAATGGTTGAGCTTAAGTCCTCAACAAGAAGTTCAAAGTGCTCCAGATGCAAATTACACCAAATGGAACCCCAAATGGAAATATCTTTAATTGATGATGATAAAGTTAATGTGGACCTTGAAATGGCAGGCAATTTATTATTTCCTGATGTGTAATTAATTAATGTTTCCCCAGGGTGGGGGGATTGGTTGGATGTTCTTCCTTGCTTACCTGAACCATTATGTGCCATATCGTGGCAGGAGCAACGATCTGTATGGTGGAAGGAAATAGTGCTGTTATATTTTTATTCAGCACTTTTTTTGTTTTTTTTTTAAATAGTTTAAGTATTTTTTTTGTTTAATACTAATGTTTTTGTTTGTTTTTATTGTTCTATATTTTTTTCTTAAGGGACAGGTATACACAGGAGTTGGTTAGAGTTGATAAGAGACCTGGGAGAATGGGAATGGAAGTGATTTTGATCTGGGATAATGGATGATAAAAATAATTTTTTTTAGTTTTAATGTTAATGGGATAAACAGTATAATTAAAAGGAAAAGAATATGGAGTTAATTTGCATTTTTACAAGAAACTCATTTGTCGGAAAAAAGAATATTCTAAATTAAAAAGGAATTGGGTGGGCCAAGTTATAGCTTCATCTTTTATTCCAATGTAAGAGGAGTAGTTTATTATTTGTAAAAACATTACCAGTAAAAAAGTTTTGATACTATAATTGATCCTGTGGGGAGATATATTTTGATTAATTGCCAGAAATGTGAACACATGAATATTTATACAGCAAATGTAGATGCTGAAGATTTTATAAAGAATACTTTTTATTTTGGCGGAAGCACAGAAAAAGGTCTTAATAGGAGGTGATTTCAATTGTTTTCGATTCGTTATTGGATAAATCAACTAAAATAGTAATAAGAGCTGAAGAGGCAAAGGCTATATTAAGTTTTATGAAGCAATTAAATTTAGTTGATATTTGGCAAAAATTGAATCCTAGAGAAAGAGATTATTTTTTTTATTCTCACGGACATGAATCTTATTCTAGAATAGAATTTTTTTATTATCAGCACAGTTACAAGGAAGGATTAATAAAGTTGAGTATAAAGCAAGAATACTTTCTGATCATTTGCCACTTTTATTGATACGTTCAACTTTAGAGAAAAATTATATGCATTTATAGATGGAGGTTTAATATGCCATTATTAATAGACAACAGACTCGCCAAGGCAAATAGCGCCTTTGGAAGACTACACAAAAGAGTCTTGAAAAACAACCAACTGAAAAACCTCACAAAGATAAGCGTATACAGAACCGTTGTCATACCCACACTCCTGTTCGGCTCCGAATCATGGGTCCTCTACCGGCATCACCTACGGCTCCTAGAATGCTTCCACCAGCGTTGTCTCCGCTCCATCCTCAACATTGATTGGAGTGCTTTCATCCCTAATGTCGAAGTACTCGAGATGGCAGAGGTCGACAGCATCGAATCCACGCTGCTGAAGATCCAGCTGCGCTGGGTTGGTCACTTCTCCAGAATGGAGGACCATCGCCTTCCCAAGATCGTGTTATATGGCGAGCTCTCCACTGGCCACCATGACAGAGGTGCACCAAAGAAAAGGTACAAGGACTGCCTAAAGAAATCTCTTGGTGCCTGCCACATTGACCACCGCCAGTGGGTTGATATCGCCTCAAACCGTGCATCTTGGCGCCTCACAGTTTGGCGGGCAGCAACCTCCTTTGAAGAAGACCGCAGAGCCCACCTCACTGACAAAAGGCAAAGGAGGAAAAACCCAACACCCAACCCCAACCAACCAATTTTCCCCTGCAACCGTGTCTGCCTGTCCTGCTTCGGACTTGTCAGCCACAAACGAGCCTGCAGCTGACGTGGACTTTTACCCCCTCCATAAATCTTCGTCCGCGAAGCCAAGCCAAAGAAGAAAAGATTAAAAAGAGTAGATTTCTGTAATTTTTATAAGAAAGATCATTCAATTATTTTCAGAAGTGACTTTTAATTCAATAGATAATAAATGTATTATTAAGGATGCGTTAAAACATATATAAGAGGTCAAATAATAAGTCACTCAGCTAAAATTAAAAAAAGGAATGTATAAAATAGAAATGAATTTGAACAGGACATAGGTAAATTAGAAAAAAGATTAACCATGAAGACATTTGATAGGGAGGTGATTATAGTGGGCTGAAAAGGGTTTTAGCCAAGGTGAACTAAAACAAAGAAACATTGTATACTAATGATATTTGTATTTGAATGTTAAAGCATTTATGAACTTAAAGGGAAAGATGAATTAGATTCCAAAGAGATGTTTGATTTTGATATGCTTTCAAGCAACACCTCTGGCTAGTGGATGACTTGATTCTACTTCAGTTTTGAGGTATCTAATGAGTCCTGTGAAGATTTACCAGAGTATGCCAAAGACACTTAATTGGGCAGGTGGGTGGGTTACTAAGGATTTTTTCAATTCTTTGCTCTTTTCCTCTTTGTGCTTCTGTTTAGAGTCATGAAAAGCTTACTGCCTTCCCAGCTGGTCCTTAATTTTGAATAGTCAGATGTCAAGAATTCCCAAGTTAGAGACCTGAAATATCCTCATAAATTTCTTGTTCTCATTTGGTTGAAGTCCTTGTTGTAAAATCTCATCTATTAACTTCTATTTTCTTTTAATACTTGTTTACTTGCCTGTTGCAAGGTGTGTTACAATTTTAAGGTATTTTATCTTTTCATTGTGCATGCATTTTATTTCAATAATTTGATATTCTCACTACTTTTCCAATTTGAATGCGCCCATTTCCAAAAATATTTTAATAAAGTTGAAAGTAACCGATTTTAAATAACTTTTATTTGATTTGTATAGAAGCAAAGGGGTTTTGAGTATTCCTTTAAATTAAGTGGGTGTCATGGTGTCATAGCTGGTAGCCAAGTGACCCACATTCCATCTTGATCTCTGCTGTTATCGGTATGGTTTTTCCCTAGTGTTCTGAGTTCCTTCCACATACCACACATGCAGGTTGGAAGGTTAAATGGTCACTGAAAATTGATTCTGGATGGGTAGAATCTGAGATGGGAATGGGTAGAATCTGAGATGGGAATGGGTAGAATCTGAGATGGGAATGGGTAGAATCTGAGATGGGAATGGGTAGAATCTGAGATGGGAATGGGTAGAATCTGAGATGGGAATGGGTAGAATCTGAGATGGGAGTGGGTAGAATCTGAGATGGGAATGGGTAGAATCTGAGATGGGAATGGGTAGAATCTGAGATGGGAATGGGTAGAATCTGAGATGGGAATGGGTAGAATCTGAAATGGGAATGGGTAGAATCTGAGATGGGAATGGGTAGAATCTGAGATGGGAATGGGTAGAATCTGAGATGGGAATGGGTAGAATCTGTGATGGGAATGGGTAGAATCTGTGATGGGAATGGGTAAAATCTGAGATGGGAATGAGAATATGGGTGAATAAAATGGGATTAGCGCAAATGGATAGTAGGTGTGGATTTGGAGGGCAGAAGGGCCTGTTTCCATGCTGTACTTGAGTTGATTGCTGAATGCTTTAAATCAAAGTTCTGTTTTCAGATTTATATGCATTGATTCGAATTACTGATGGAAATGGTAAATTTCTGATCATTCTTAATCCAACCATTTGGAAATCCCAATGGTTTGGCATGTGTCTTACCCGTTATTGTTTGTTGCACTAAACCTCTGACTTGCCAGGGCCCTGTTTCCCATGCTCACTTTAAATTTTCCTGGTTCACTAGACATTTTATTATAATATCGTGTAACACTTTAAAAGTGAATTTAAAATGTATTGCAATAACATTCAGTAGTCCAGAAAATGTGGTAATCTTGTACCATTAAAGTCCCGAGCAAACTAAATTATTGGAACTTTAATGCTTATCGCTGTGATAATTGTAATAAACTGATAGAAGAATAGTCATATGGTAATATTTTACAAAGGGATTTTCAATTAAATTCTACAGAACATTTATTGAAAACAAAATGAGATTTAAAGTTTATGTTTGTTACTCTTTCTTCTTCCTTTTTCTATTACAGCAAATACTGGCCACTATTTGTTCTTTTCTTTTACATTCTCTCTCCAATTCCATACTGCATAGCGACGAGATTAGTTGATGACACTGATGCAGCAAGCAGTGCATGCAAAGAACTTGCCATATTTCTCACTACAGGCATAGTTGTCTCAGCTTTTGGGCTGCCTATAATTTTTGCAAGAGCAATGCTGGTGAGTATAATGGAAGTGTTTCGGAATATTTTAATATGTGTATGGGAGACACAATGACAAACATCACTTTTGCCCAATAGTATCTCATAAAACATTGAGGTATTGCAAAAGTGATATTTTTGTAGCTGCCATTTTTATTGGATTATTCATGAATATTTTGTTTCCACTCTCGGTTAAGAAAATTTTATTCCGGTTGCCTTGTAATTTCCCTCCAATTTAAAGAACTCTACAGGTTTCCCAACTTTTTTTAAAAAATCCATAAGAACAAAAGAAATAGGAGGAGAAGTAAGCCATCTGGCCCATCAAGCCTACTCCATGGCTGATCTGACAATAAGCTCATTGCCACCTACATGCCTTTTCCCCATATCCCTTAATTTCCCCTACTATGTAAAAAATCTATCCAATCTCATCTTAAATATATTTGCTGAGGTAGCATTCATTGCTTTAATGGGCAATGAATTCCATAGATTCACCACCCTAATTGCTCCTCATCTCCATCCTAAATCTACTACCCTGAATCTTGAGGCTATGTCTCCCCACCAATTGAAACAATTTACTAACCTCTATCTGATGCCTTTCATAATTCTATATGCTTTTATAAGATCAATGGATCCATTTCACTCCAGATACCTCGTTATTTCTTGTTTTTGCTTCAAGCATTTTTCCAACTACATTTGTTAAACTACTGCCTTTTTTGCCTACATTCTTTTTTGAATCGTGGGATAATATTTACCGTCTTCCAAACTGCTGGGACCTCCCCAGAGTCCAGAGAATTTTAGTAAAATATCACCAAAGCCTCTACTATAACTTCTTCTATTTCTTTCAGTATTCTGGGATGCATTCCATTAAGACCAGGGGACTTATTTATCTTTAGACCCTCATTTGCTCAGTACTACCCTTTTAGTGATAGCTATTACATCCATGTCCTCACCTCCCATCACATCCGTAACATCTGTCCTTGGCATGGTGGTCGTGCCCTCTACCATGAAGACTGATGCAAAATAGTCTTTCAAAGTCTCAGACATTTCCTCATTACCCAATATCAATTCCCCCTTCTCAACCTCCAAATGACTAACCTTCACTTTCGCCACCCTTTTGCACTTTATATAATTCTAAAAACTTTTACTCTCCATATTTTGTGCTAATCTTTAAGTTTTCCCAATCTTCTAGTTTCCCACTGCTCTTGGTGACTTTGTGTGCAGGAGCCTTTAGTTTGATGTCTTCCTTTATTTCCTTAGTTATCCAAGGATAGTTCTCCCCACTGTTGCTGTCCTTGCTTTTGACTGGAATATACTTTTGTTGAGCATCATTTTACATTTAACTCTAGAAAGTGCCTTCTCATCTTTTAATGTTCGCAACATTTTCTCTGACTTATTAATTCCTTTGGTATTTTGATTTGTTAGACTCTCTTGTTTGCACCATGATACATCGCATTGATGCTTTGCAGCATTTGGCCCATCATTAAATTAGTACTTGGCTTTCTTTCTTCTAAGAACTTCTTCTGTGAACCCTTTCTTGATGTGTGGCTGCCTTATGAGCTTAGTGGTGAATTCCACTTTTGTATGGTTAAATGTAACTTTATTTGTTACCTTTTTATGCTGCTGTAATGTTCCTCACACTCAGCAAACTCCAAATCTTAATTTTATTTATTGTTCAGCATGTCGTAATTGACAGTAGGAGAATGAACAATGGTTGGTAAACCAGCCCCAAGTGTGTCTAGCGTATCAAGACAGAGATCTTTATACAGTGACAAGTGTGTGACAAACAAAGTGTAGCTAGTCTTGCACATTATCTTTAGCAGTTAGTAGTACATCGTTTAGACTTTGGAACCATGCTTTGGAGTGTCAAAACAATATTTTCGAGCATAACAATTAAAGGTGAGACATTTCGTCATCAGTTTATCCCTTAATCTCACAGTATTGAAGCCATTCTCAACTTTTTATTGGCTATGGACTACATGGGAACTCTGCTCAAAGTTTATGGGCCTTTTTTCCCTGTGAAACAGTAATTTCGTTAGTTCTGTATTTCTGTTCTTCCAACTACATCAAAAATATTTTATGATTTCAGTCCATGTTCCCCCCCCAAATGTGTTGTGGCCTCCAGAGTGGGGAGGGGTGCATACAGTCACAGCCTGAAATGTGGAAGTGTTCCTGGGACTGAGGTCACAAGTAAATGCAATCCAGAGGAGGAGAGAAATTCTTCATAAAGTGTACTATTATATCCAAGTAGTCTGATATATTGTTGGTTTTTTTAAAAATAGGTCTAGAGCAGCCATTCTCAATGGGAGCCACAGCATATTTTAGGGGAGCCGTAGACTGAAATCATAAAATTTTTTTGGTATTTTTAATATAGTCAGTAGGAGGAAACCAACTAATCTTGACTGCTTCACAAGAAAGAAGTCCATAAACTTTGAGCATAATCCTAAGGGGGCCATAGCCAAATAAAGGTTGAGAATGGTTGGTTGAGAGCATGGTTGTAATATTTCACACAAAGCCAAAATGCTATGTTGTAGGTTCTGGATAGCTGGAAAAATGCTTGAGCTAGAAATGCTTCACATGTCAGGCAGCAACTTCAGAAATGCAAACTAATGTAGTGGAATTCTCTAACTATTCTGGTTCAAGTCTATAATTGAATCAATTCCAACATACACAGATTATCCTGCCATTCATCAGTGTAATTGGTGGGAACTTGCTGTGTCCATATTGACACATACATCTTTGCACTTTGAACAAATTATGAGATGAATTTATTTGAATTTGTAAGATGAGTGAAAGCATCCTTTGTTCAAAGTATGGATTGGGGTAGAAAGTGACAAGAAGATATAAATTAGGATCAGGAGTAGATCATACTCTTGAATCTTCTGCACGAGTCAATAAATCATTGCTTTCAAATTCCTCCATGGGCTCATTCATCCCCCAAATGAAATTGCTTCAACGAGGAAGGGTTCCGTCCATAGCCGTCTGAATTTGAAATTCCCTTCGTAAACTGACTTTTTACTTTTCTAAAAATTAAAATTACTTTTTAAAAATTAAAATTAGTAATTAAAATTACTAGTGTTTTTAACATGCAACCCAATATATCCTCAAATGGGACATGGTAAAATTTATTTAATATTGCGCTGTAAAGCATTTTAGCATCTTTGTTAACAGGCAATAAATGAATGGAAGTTCTCATTGAGTATTTTTAATGAATATTTAGGCAGACAGTGGTGCAATTTGGTGAAACCCAAGACTGAATAGATTTATTTATTTAATCTGCAATGGTGAGGAAGATATTTTACATTCACAGAAAAACAAAAGTTTTGACATCACAGTGGCTTCTTCTAAACCTCTTTAAATTCTGCAATAGGAAAGTCATCCTCACTTAAACACAGTATATTTCCCACACTTGTTAAGAGCAGTGCTTGGAGATTTCACTTTTCAGTTCTCACAAAATAATTCTCTAAAAATGTAGCAAACTGAATTTGTATCAGTTATTTTTAGATCATTTCAAACAGCTCTTTTTTTTAAAAAAAATGTTTCCCTTTACCTGCAATTTTTTAAAATGTCACTGAGCAGAAAGTTACATAAAACTCCAAAGATCTCTTGTTGGTCTAGTTACATTTCTCATTTACCTGTCAATCTATGAACATGTTATCATTAGCAAAGTGCAACAAAAAAAGCCACTGGAGGAATATGGTGGTTAGGCAACGGTTGTGGAGGCTAAGGAATGATTGTCATTTTGTGTCAAGACCACCTTCAGTTCTAATGCAGGGTCTCAAAGTGAAACGTCGACCAAACCTTTTTTTCCACAGATGCTGCTTGACTTGCTGAGTTTCTCCAGCAGTTTTTATTTTGCTTCATTTTTCAGCATCTGCAGCCTTTTGTGTCTTCATCAGTAAATACCTCGTTGGATTCTGTGTGTGTACTATTCACATTCAGCTCAATTTGATACAACGTTTTCAACCTTTTATTGCCTCTGATTTTCTTGATACTTATCCATAATCCAGTTTTGGATGAACAATTTTTTTTCCAATAAAATACTAAGGACATTGCCCTTAGTCATGCACAACAAGGTATTCAGATTCATTGTCAAAGTACATAAATGACATCACGTACAACCCTGAGATTCCTTTTTCTCCCTCAGGCAAGGCAGAATTACCACTAAATGGTAGTGCAAAAAAAAAATTGTACACAGTGCAAACATGTAAACAATAAGAAATGTAAACATAATAAATGTAGACAAACTGCAATACAGATAGAACAAAGGAAAATTAATGAAACATGCAAGTAAGAGTGCTTAAGTGAGTATTTGATTGATGATGGAGGGGTAGCAGCTGTTCCTCAACCTGGTGGTTCAAGTTTTGCGGCACCGATACCTCTTTCCTGATGGCAGCAGCGAGAGCAGAGCATGTGCTGAGTGATGCGGGTGTTTGATGATTGCTGCTGCCCTCCGATAGCAACTTTCCCTGAAGATGTACTCAATAATGGGGAAGGTTTTGCCTGTGATGTCCTGGGCAGGGTCCACTACGTTTTGGAGGGCTTTATGCTCAGGGTATTGGTGTTCCCATACCAAACTGTGATGCAGCTGGTCAGCACACTTTCCACCTCACCTCTTTAGAAATTTGCCAGTGTCAAACCAAACCTCCACAAATCCTTTAGGAGGTAGAGGCACTGACGTACTTTCTTCATGATGCCATTGGTGTGTTTGGTCCAGGAAAGATCTCAGAGATAGTTACTCCCGAGGACGTAAGTTTGCTCACCCCCTCCACCTCTGATCCCCCAGTGATCACTGGATTGTATACCTCTGGCTTTCCCTTCCTGAAGTCAACAATCAACTGCTTAGTTTTGGTTACGTTGAGTGCAAGGTTGTTGTTGGTGCACTATTTAGCCAAGTTTTCAATCTCCATCCTGTGTGCTGACTCGTCCCCTTCCTTTACTCAACCCATTACCATGATATCGTCGGCAAATTTGTAGATGGTGTTATTGTCGTACCAAGCTACACAGTTGTAAATGTAAAATGATTGGAGCAAGTGGTTATGAACACAGCCCTGTGGTGCTCTTATACTGATGGAGATTGTGGAAAGGTTCTTGTCAATCTTCATGGATTGTGGTCTGGAGGTGAGGAAATTCATAATTCAATTACACAGTGGGGTGTTAAATCCCAGGTATTCCTTAACCAAGTGGCTGTTCCTATCCTTATCCTGGCTATACAGAGCATTCTAACATCTATTTTCTTTATTATCAGTCATCATCTTGTAGAATATTGCCCCTCTCTAATTCTGCAGCAGCTCATTTGTTATAGATAGTCTCAACTATTTCTGTTACCTGAAGCCTTGACTTCTCACACTGTAAAAACACACCGAAATGCAGGATGAATCAGCTGGTCTTTTCAGCCTCCATAAAAAGCAAAGCTATATTGCCAAGGTTTCAGGCCTGAGCCCTTCTTTTAAGAAACAGAATGAGCCAGAAGCAGGAAATCTCAGAATTCAGACGATGCTGGCTGGGGGAGGAATCCAGACCAACCAAAGGTGTTAATTGGATATGATAAGGGAAGAGGTAAGAATTTATCATGTTTGCGCGAAAGGAAACAGAGAGAAAGCTGGGGAAAAACAACAGGGGGTGGACAAGGGGATTTTAACAAAAACCAGAGAAGTCCATATTGATGCCATCCAGTTGGAGGGTGCCCAGTCAGAGATGAGGTGTTCCTCCAATTTGTGGGAGGCCTCAGTCTGGCAGGCCATGAGACCATAGACAGACATGTCGGCAAGGGAATGGGATGGAGAATTGACATGGATGGCCACTGGGAGATCCACACTATTGTGGCGGACAGAGCCGAGATGCTCAACAAAGCAATCTCCCAGTCTGTGTCCAGTCTCTTCGATATAGAGGAGACCACAATGGGAGCACCAGATGCTATAGATGACCCCTGCGATTCACAAGTGAAATGTTCCTTCACTTGGAAGGACTGTTTGGGGCCCTGAATAGTGCTGAGGGAGGAGGTGAAAGTGCAAATGAAGCATCTCCTGTGGTCACAGGGGTAATTCCCAAGGGGACAAGTGGTGGGGAGGGAGGAGTGAAAAAGGGAGTCATGATGGGAGCAGTCTGTGCGGAAAACGGAGAGGGGAATATGTGTCTAGTGGTGGAATTACTTAGTAAATGGTGGAAGTGGTGGAGGAGGATGTGGAGATAGGTTGAGGATGAGAGGAATCCTGTCCTTATTGCACGTGGGGGTGGAGGGGGCCAGGGCAGATGTGTAGGTAATGGAGGATATTCAAGGGAGCACCGAGTTGATGGTGGTAGAGGAAAATCCATGTTGTTTAAAGGGGGAGGACATCTATGATGATCTGGCATGGAATTCCTCATCCTGGGAGCAGATGCCACAGAGATGGAGGAATTGAGAGAATGGAATGGAATCTTTAGAGGGGACAGGGTGAGAAGAGGTGTTGTCAAGGTAGCTGTTGGAATTTGTGGGTTTGTAGAAGATGTTTGTCTTCCGAGATGGAAACCGAGAGATCAAGGAAAGGGAGTGTGTTGATAGAGGTGGATCAAAAGAATTGGAGGTCAGGGTGGAAGTTGGCAGCAAAGTGGATGAAGTCCACTTGTTTGTCAAATTGGAGGCTGATGACTAGTGGAGTGCCTCAGGGATCGGTACTGAGTCCATTGTTGTTTATATTAATGATCTAGATGATAGGGTGGTAAATTGGATTAGTAAGAATGCAGATGATATGAAGATTGGTGGTGTTGTGGACAGTGAAGAAGGTTTTCATAGCTTGCAGTAGGATATGGGTCAGTTAGAAGAGTGGACTGAAGATGGTAGATGGAGTTTAATACTGATAAATGTGAGATGCTGTATTTTGGTAGGACTATCAGCAAAGGTCGTATCTTTTAAATGGGAGACAAATGAGTGCAGTAGGACAAGGGATTCAAGAATTCTGGTACCTAATTCCTTGAAAGTTGAGTCACGTGGAGAGCGTGTAGTGAAGCATTTGGTATGTTGTCCTTCATAAATCAGAGTATTGAATACAGGAGTTGAGATGTCATGTTGAATTTGTATAAGGCATTGGTGTTGTGAGTGAGGAAACATGTTTGATGGGTTTTAAAGGCAAGGACTCTGGGGACACAGTTTTGGTAGTAAAGGATTTTATTTACTGAAGGAAAAATATGGGAGTGTGGCAGCCCGCTGCAGCAGTGATAGAGCCAGCACTTCAAGCGGCATTCGTAACCAAAAGCCAGCAGCCCGCGCATCAGCACTGGCCCCAACAAGCAAACCAGCGGGTGAATGGCAAAGGCAGCTTAAAGGCTAGTGATCCCAAAATGGCGCTGGGCCTTGCTACGCAGCCAACAGACAAGGTCAGTGTGCAAGAAGGGCATTGTTATCCAGGAAAGTACCCGCCCGCAGGAAACCCACTTTTGTTATGCATGCTGTGACATCAGCCAAGTGGGGCCATGGCGGGAACAGTGCAAGTATAAAAGTCGGGCCTGAACCCTAATAAAACTCAGATCTTAACCTGACTACACTACATGTGTGTGTCTTTCGAGTAGCGCACGGCTACAGGAAAATGGTAACAATTGCAACACACACACACACACACACTTTACAGCAACCGTGGGGGAAAAAGGTAGCAGCAATGAAACAACGTGTACAGTTTATTTAGCAATCATGGGGGAAAAGTCGATAAGTGTACAGTTTATTTAGCAATCATGGGGGAAAAGTCAATAAGCAACTAAACACACGCAACTAATAACGAATGTGGGAATAAACTGCATGTACACACAAACAACCAAGGGAAAAGTCAATATGATGCCTACCACCCCTTGACTCTGTGCAGATATTAATCAGTGCTCCCAACCCTATTTAGTGCATAGCTCACCAACAGTTTCTCCAGCACTGTTCCATGTTCCTCAGGCTGGAGTGAAGCAGGGTGGTCCCTTGAAGATGGCAAAGGAGAGAGAACAAAGCATATGTGGCTCCTTTATGGCACTGAAGGGATGGGGGTTCAGCCCAGGTCATTAGCAGGGTCCCAATGGCTTGGTGCCAGGAAGGTTAATCCAATTACAAGAACCAATGACCCAAGGCCAAGTACAGACAGACAGGCTGGATGGGTGGAGTGGAACCAAACCTTGATTGGCAGCTACTGTATCTTCTTACTAGGTAGGGGGCAGTGCTGACACATGACAGCCACAACCCTTACCAATACAATTTGTGAGGCCAAATTTGGAATATTGTGTGCAGTTTTAGTTGCAGAATTATAGGAAGGATATAAACAGAAGAGAGTGCAAAGGAGATTTACAAGAATGTTGCCTAGGTTTCAAGGTTTGAGTTACAGGAAAAGTTTGAGCAGGCTGGGACTGTGTTCCCTGGAGTGTAGAAGATTGAGGAGTGATTTCATAAAGGTATTCAAAATTATGAGGGGGACAGATAGAGTCAATATGGACAGGCTTTTTCCATTAAGAGTCGGGGAGATTCAAACAAGAAGATATGGATTGATATTGAAGGGGAGAAAGTTTAGGGGAAACATGAGTGGAAATTTCTTCACTCAGAGTGTGGTGGGAGCATAGAATAAGCTTCTGGCTGAAGTGGTAGATACAGGTCCAATTTTAATATTTAAGGAAAATTTGAATAGATATATAGACGAGAGAGGTGTGGAGGGTTATGGGCTGGGTGCTGGTCAAAAGGACTAGGTTGGAGAAGGTGTTGGCTTGAACTAGAAGAGTCGAACTGGTCTATTTCTATGTTGCAATTGTTATATAGTTATATATAATGGGTACATGAGGTAGCACCAAAATAGTCATCATTGTAAAGCCTTTCCTGTATAGGCTTGTCACAGGGATTGCTCCATGTAGACCCAGCTGGCCTTGCACCTTCTGTAAAATTCAGCTAATTAAACAGTGCTGCTCGTGTCTTATCTCAATCCGTTCTGTTCATCTACATGCTTGCCAACCTATCTAGAATGGGCTCCTGATTAATGAAACTTCAGATTTAATGTTTTTCCAACATGTTCAAATCGCCTTCCATCTTATCTCAATCTACATGACCTCTGACTTCTAGTATATATGATTATCATTCCAGAAGTAGAGGTGAGCACTATTCTGAAGGGATGGAATGGTGAACATCATGTAGTCCTGGGAATGTCCATTATCCATTTCCAGTGATGGGTAAGGAACACATATAATTGTTATTCTGATTGGAAATGTATCCTGGTGAACTGAGTTTGGGCTGATCTAGAGTTAGTTACTGCTAAATTTTACAAAGCTCAATGTCATAATATGGGACTAGATGATCCCAGATCGAGATTAATACCTGGCCATTCCACTTTTAGTGGCAATGTGACCCTAATCCTGATGTTTCCAACTCCAAGTCTCACAGCCTTCAGACTTGGAAATATATAATTGTTTCTTTATTGTTAGTGAATCTAAACATTGAAACTCCCTACCCAGCAATGTTGTGGGCTATCTTCATCATACAGACTGGATTCCTTCAACAAAGAAACAGCAACAATTTTAGAACCTATTGGTCTTGGGCAATCAAGGTTGACCTTGCCTTCAAAGGTTACATATAGATATGAATAAAAAATATTTGGCCAGCGTTGATGGGATTGCAATCATTCATACGATTTCTGTCATCTGTATAGCTATTTCAAATAGCTTGTGAACGAAACCAGCAGCAAACTATTTTGGGAAAAAGTCAAATTTTCAGCTAGACTAGCTCTTTAAGCAAACCGTTTAACAGGTAGCAGATGAAATATAGAAATGATCTTGGGATGGAGAAACTACTTGTTATCCCTATTTACTCTCCTGTTTTCAATGTGAATGCTTACTAAGTTTATATTCTATTCATTTCAAGTCAATAATGTAGGACTGTGGCCTCGTGCTCCAATGATCCCTCAAGACTGGTCCCCATTTAGTGTAATCATAGAACTGATCCTCCAACTCAATAACATATTTCTGCTCTCATCCCAAGCCCTTGATGCCTTTTAAATATGGAAATTTATCTCTTTAAATACATTTGGTGTCTTGGCTTCCACTGTCTTCTGTGTTGGAGAATTATCTCAGAACTACATTTTCTAAATTATCCTGATTCTACATTCCACAGCCGGGGGAAAGTTGATTTGAACCCTGTTGGAATGTAGTACATTTCAATGAGATCTCTCATTCTTCTCAACTTCACATACCCCAGTAGATCTTTATTCTTCCTGCACAAGCTGTCTTGTCATCCGAAGAATCTGGTGAACTTTTGTTGCACTCTTTATGACAAGTAATCCTTTTACAGTTTGGTCTCATTAATTGTATAATTTTAGTAAGAACATCTTCAAGCTGAACTGGGAATAATTTTCAAGCTAAACAGATTTTAAATGCAGAGAAAAATGGAGGAGACCCAGGGGAAAATATATAATCAGGTGGAAGGCAAGAGAGATTAAATGATAAAAGACATGGTACAGAGGGAAAGGAGGTGGCAAAGAAATTGGTGAATAACAAAAAGGTCATCTCTAAAACTAAAATACAAAATAAAACACAGTATGTGAAATTATCAGAATGCACTTTACATTCTAGCATTCCTAGTTTTTGAAAGATTGTTGTACTGAACTTTGTTATTTTTTTTCTTGAGTCTGACCTGTTGAGTGTTTCCAGCACTTTGTTTTATTGCAAGTTTCTAAAATGGAGACTCTGCTTTCAGTTAATTAGATGTTTTAGAGCAGAATATCAAAATCTTTTGAATATGAAGTAAACTCTTTTGAATATGAGGGTAAATACTCCCCACTATTGAGTACATCTAAAGGAAACATAGGACTTGCATCACCAGGTTCAGGAACAGCTACTACCCCTCCACCATCAGACTCATCAACGACAAACTCAATCAGAAGCCCTTTTTACACGGAAAAGCCACATTATTGCCGTTTAAACGACCAGTCTCTGGAAGCTGGCTTGCTTGCTTACACAGAACCAAAAAAAAACTGACTCCATGAGTCACATATGCTCCACCTCTAAGACTACCTAACTAGGTGATCGAAGATGGGTAAGTCTTGACCCCCCCCCCCCCCCCAATCCACCTTGCGATTCTTTCACACAGCGCTCAAAAGGTGGATAAAACCCGGCTTTCAAGCTCTGTGTAAAAGGGGCTAGAGAACCTTGTGTACCTTATTGATTTTTTGTTCTCTGTATTACACAGTTTGTTTACATTTGTTACTTGTTTACGCTGTGTACAGTATATTTTTTGCACTACCATTTGGTGGTAATACTGCCATACCCACAGAAAAAAAGGAATTTCAGGGTTGCATGTGATGTCATGTATGTACTCTGACAATAAATCTGAAACTAACTGTTGCCTTCATACTGCAAGATCCTGAGGAGAATTGTTCTTATGTGCTTAGCTTTTGAGCAGTGCGCTGTGTGAGGCGCTGTCTCAAGAAGGCAGCCAACATCATAGAGGACCCCCATTACCCTGGTAACAACTTCTCGCTGGTAGAAGGCACAAAAGCCCAAGATTCAACTCCTCTAAGTTCAAGAACATTTTTTTTACCCACTGGCTATCAGGGTTGTCAACCTTCTTAATACCCTAATCATAAACTACTCTTGGTCCACAAAAAGACCTGTTTGCACTGTTGAAACACCCCTTTTTTCCTGCACTAACTGTAATTAAATATTTTTCTTTTTCTGTCCCTTTTAGAGTTGTACAGTATGGAAATAGGCCCTTTGGCATCACCTGCCTATGCTAACCAAAATGTCCCACCCACATTCATTTCACCTGGCTGCTTTTGGTGCTATCCCTCTAAACCTTTCTTATCCATGTATCCATTTAAATGTTTATAAAGCTGCCTCAACTATCTCCTCCTCATACCCATACATTATTATGTAAAAACAAAAAGTATTACCCCTCAGGTTCCTAAAAAATTTCACCCTTTTCACATTAAACCTTTGTCCTCTGGTTCTTTATTCCCTACTCTGGGCAAAAGATTCTGGCAATTCATCTAATCTATTCCTCCCACGATTTTGTCGTCCCCCATGAGATGACCCCCTCATCCTCCTGCACTCCACTTAATAAACCCAATCTCCTCAACTTCTTCATATAGCTCAGGCCCATGAGTTTTGGCAACATCCTCATAAATCTCTCTGCTGTCAGCAAATTGACATTTTTCCTTTGACACGGTGACCAAAACTTAACACCATTGTCTTATACAACTGCAACATGACTTCCTGATTTCTTTACTCAATACTTTGATGAAGGGCAATGTGCTGAAAGCCTTTTTGACCATCCTATCAACCTGTGATGCCACTTTCAAGGTGCTGTGTACCTCTGCTCTACAACACTCCCCAGATCCCCACCATTCACTGTGCAGGACTTGGCCATGTTAGACTTCCAAAATATAACATTACGTATTTCTCCATTAACCATTCTCCTACCCACCTGCCCAACTGATCAAGATTCTGTTTCATTTTTTAACGACTGTCTAATATCTACAATACTAGCCACTTTAATGTCATTTATTATCTCTTTTAGTACTAGGGTAATTTAATGTTTATGATCAAAGTTGGTGTATTTTGCATTTCTGTTTGGTTACAGTGAGTAAGAATTTCAGTTCATATATACAGTGTACTTGTGCATATGACAATAAACTCATTTCTATTTGATATCTGCTCTGGAATTGATTCCACAATTTACAAAATAGCAAAACTATATTGTACACATAACATGTGTTTTTTTAAAAATACCATATATGCCATTGGACGATATGTATTGGACAATCGAAGGATCTTAAAAATTTCACCTTAAAGTGAGGGGTCATCCTAAACAAAGAGTATAAATCCTTGACAACAAAGTCGCAATACCACTACCATCTTACCACCGGCTCCGACGCAATCTCGCGCATGCCCCTTTAGTTATTTACGAAGACTCGGCACTCTTTCATGGGGTCCATCTGCCCTGACCAATTGATTCGGTTCTGTACAGGCTTTAAACGACCTGTTACAGGAGCCGATGATGGTTTATTTCAAAATATCTAAATAAATTGAAGCTTTTAAATGATCATTTGTTATTAAAATATTGTGATTTGACTTTTAACAGCATTAAGTGCCAGATTTGGGGTCTTCATCAGGATCAGAATTTATTGTCATGAACAAGTCATGAAATTTGGTGTTTTGTGGCAGCATCACGGTGTAAACATACGCAAAGTTGATATCACACAAAACCAACAATTTAGGTGGAAATTCTGGGGTTGTCCTATATACAAGCCTTCCTATACGACAGCATATATGTTAAACCCTTTATAGAAACTAAATACCCAGTGTATGCAGAAAATATGAAAATAAATAGCATAAAGTCTATTATGCTCTTATTGTAAAGAATCTGAATGTTCACTTGGTTGCTGTGAGTACAAAAGCAAAATCATATTATAGAATATGGGGCATCGATGAATGGTTTTAATTTCTGATGAATCACACTACTTCTTTAAAAACTTGTATTTTTTTTATTTCAGATTCAATGGGGAGCATGTTCTCTGGTACTAACAGGCAATATCATCATCTTTGCAACCATTCTGGGATTTTTTGTTGTTTTTGGCACTAACGATGACTTCAGTTGGCAGCAATGGTGAGAGGTGCATAGCCAGCAGATACTGGAAGGAAAGTGTATAATATAAAATTTGAAAATGAACTATGCAATTATGTTAATACCACCCGACAATAGACAATACAGTCACCTTTGTTGGTCTTCACAAATATACACTTGCACGGGACTGCATCCGTTTCTGTCACTGAACTTTAATTGCTATTAAATGGTTTGTTAATAGTCTCTATTACTTTATAATATTGATATTTAAAAAGGAAATGAACAAAGCTAGATACAGATTTTTAACAAACCTGATGAAAGAATAGACATTTTTTACTTTCAGTCATTTCCTTTCCTTGTTTTTAACTTATTTTATAATTTAAAAAGGATTTTAATCTCTTCAGAGCAGAGTATTTTCTGCCCATTGAGCTACTCTACTCAAAAAAATGCTTGTGTGTACAGTATATTTTAGTGCTGTGTTGTAAAGTTGGATCCAATATTGCATGTCTATTATATTTAAGCTTAATAAAAGAAGTGAGGAATGTGTGTGTGATGTTAATTCTCAGCATGTTTTTGAAAAAAATCATAAATTTTAGTAAAGCAACAGGTTTTCCTCATCAATACACTTCATCACCTCCTTGAACAATTCAAATTCATCAAACAGGATTTCCCCTTAACTGATCAAAATTTACCTATTCTTGCCTTTCTATATGCAGATTAATCTTGCCTTTCAGATTTTCCAATAATTTCCCAACCAAAAATATTAGACTCACTGGTTTATAATCGCCTAGATTATCCCTGCTATCTTTTTAATTGAGAAAAATAGAACTCCTGTCTTTAACAACAGTTTATGGCATCGAGTCCACGCTGCTGAAGATCCAGCTGCGCTGGATGGGTCACGTCTCCAGAATGGAGGACCATCGCCTTCCCAAGATCGTGTTATATGGCGAGCTCTCCACTGGCCACCGTGACAGAGGTGCACCAAAGAAAAGGTACAAGGACTGCCTAAAGAAATCTCTTGGTGCCTGCCACATTGACCACCGCCAGTGGGCTGATAACGCCTCAAACCGTGCATCTTGGCGCCTCACAGTTTGGCGGGCAGCAACCTCCTTTGAAGAAGACCGCAGAGCCCACCTCACTGACAAAAGGCAAAGGAGGAAAAACCCAACACCCAACCCCAACCAACCAATTTTCCCCTGCAACCGCTGCAATCGTGTCTGCCTGTCCCGCATCGGACTTGTCAGCCACAAACGAGCCTGCAGCTGACGTGGACTTTTTACCCCCTCCATAAATCTTCGTCCGCGAAGCCAAGCCAAAGATGGCATGGAAACAGGCCATCGCGGCCCTTCAAGTCCACGTCGGTTCTCTCAAACAACTTTGCTACATCCACCCGCCTATTCTCCGCCCATAACCCTCCAACCCCCTCCTATCCATGTATATATCCAGCTTCCCCTTAAATGAAAGAATTGACTCTTCCTCAACTATTTCCTCCAGAAGATTATTCCATTGAGGCACCACTCTCTGAGTGAAGAAGCATCCTCTAATGTTTCTCCTAAAATTTTGCCGCCTTGTGTCCTCTTGATTCAACCTCCCCTGGTCTCAGGGGGAAAAATCTACTTGCACCTAAATGTAATTTCTCATGTCCTCACCTACCACCCCACCAGCCTCTGCATCCAACACATCTTCCTCTGTCATTTCCGCTACCTACTACATAATCCCACCATCAGACACATATTCCCCCTCCTCCTTCCACGGACCACTTCCTCTATGACTCCATTGTCCACTCCTCCCTCCCCATCAATCGTCCCCTTGGGACCTACCACGTGAATGCAGGAGATGCTCTACTTGTGCCCACATCTCCTCCCTCGGCACTATTTTGGGCCCCAAACAGTTCTTCCAAATGAATTAACATTTCACTTGTGAATCTGCAGGGGTAATCGACTTCATTTGGTGCTCCTGCTGTGGTCTCCTCAACATTGGAGAGTCTGGATGCAGACCGGGAGATTGTTGAGCACCTCAGTTTTGTCCAATAGCGTGGTCTCCCATTTCCATTCTCCATCCCATTCCCTTGTCAACATGTCTGTCCATGGTCTCATGCACTGTCAGACAAAGGCCACCTGTAAATTGGAGGAACAACACCTCATCTTCTGACTGGGCACCCTCCAACTGGATGGCATTAATATCAATTTCTCTGGCTTTCATTTAAACCCCTCCCCCCCCACCCCTTGCTTCCCCTGGCGTCTCTCCATTCCCTGTCATCTTTTGCATAGACATGATAAATTCTACCTAGCTCCTTATCACATCCAATTAACACTTTCTGTTGGTCAGAATTCCTCCCCATTGTTTGATTTCTGACACTTTCTGATATATCCTGCCTCTGCCTTTTCTGATTTGCCTCCCCCCCCCCCCCCTGAAGAAGTGCTCAAGCTGAAAAGACCAGCTGAATTCACATCTGCAGCTTATCGTGTTTCACTCCATCTATTTTGGTGTCATCTGGTAACTATATAGTCATCCAAGTTGTTAATATTGATGATAAATAACAGTACACCTGCACTGAACTTGTGGAAAACCACAATGTTCACAGGTCTGAGTAAAATCCTCCACTATAACTCTGACTCCTACCATCAAGCCAATTCTATATCCCTTGATTCCCATGTGATCTGTCCAGCCAGATCAGCCCATCATGTAGACTTTGTCAAAGGGCTTGCTGAAGTCTATGGAGACAATATCTGCTGCCTGTCGTCATCAATCCTCTTGGTCACTCTTCAAAAAATGAAATCAAAACTTGTGAGACGTTATTGTTCAATGCTGTTATAGCACCAGCAACATGGGTTCAAATTCAGCACTGTCTGTAAGGAGTTTGAATGTTCTCCCTGGGTTTCTGCCAGATGCCCAGGTTTCCTCCCACCTTTCAAAATGTATAGGGCTTGTAGATTAATTTGGATATTTGAGCAGCACAGGCTCATGGGCTGCAAAGGCCTGTTGCTGTGCTGTATTGATACGAGCCCAAAGGACCCCAAAACCCAGCAGCAATAGACATTCACCAAGACAAGTAGTTACTTAAACAAAAGTTTTTAATTATCTTTAAACATGAAAACAGAATCAAACTAACTTATCTCTATTAACTTAACTAACCCAAATTAACCCCTTCTCATTCTAAGTGCACATGTATAATGTGTGTGTAAATTTAAGAAAAGAACTTTGGTTCACAGTTCAATCTCACTTCTTCTTCCAAGTTCTCTGGTTGCAGGCAATTCTTATACTGTGCACAGAATTTAACATGCATAAAGTTCACCAGGCTTTGGTGCTCGAACGATAAATGTATGCCACTCAGGAAGGTTCTTGTAGGGTTTGCAGAGAGAGATTTGTTGTTCCAGGATTTCCACAACTGAGGTACCACCATTAGTCACCTCAATGTCTCGCTGATGAAACTTGCCCCATCAGGGATTTCCAGATGATGACCTTTTTCAGGCTACCACAGAGTTCCTTTCTGTTCCCCTTATTCCAAGAGAAACATCAGACAGATAGCACTGCTAACCATCCCAGCCATCTGAGATAGCACTCCCCGACATCTGCTACTCTGGAGCTTTCCGTTTCCAACCAGCTTCTCCTGGGTTGTTCTGTTCAGCTGCTTTCCATATCACACACACTAACTGAGAGAGCTTGTTGAGCTTGTCTCCTCTTTCTCTCTCTCTTCAACTGAGACTGCTAGAAAGCCCATGTGACTCTCTCACTTGCAAAAAAACCCACCTTCTTCAGCAAACCACAGGAGTTCTCCTTGATCAAGCTGTTGTCTTAGGTAAATAAAACCCAGGAGTGACCTTTCTGTGAGCACTTTGTAAAAAGGTCAGAAGCCTTGTAATTATTCAACCAGCCAGCCTGTTTTCAATCCAAACAATGTCTATTCATTTCATGACATCATTTCAATTAGCACCTACTTGTGAAATGTTCATAAAATTCTCCATTGTTTCTGTAAAGTTCACTGAATATGAATTCTTCAATATTTCAAAAAGATGTTTTAAAATGTGTGTATATATGTAACCTACTCTAATTTTACCAATTATCCCCCAAATATATATTCCAGTAAGACTAAATTGAAATATTGATAAAATTGGTGATGCATCTTCATCATTGATATACAAAGTACACTGACCATCAGAGAAGTAGGACTGGTTTCACAGTGGTCGGCAGAGAAATATCACCAGAAGTTTTAAAAAAAAACACACGCTGGAAATATTTTGCCATCAGCAAGCAACTCTGGAGAGAGACAGCTGACATTCCAGATGGATGACCTTTTAAGAGCGCTAATTCAATATCGTCAGGACGTTTACCTCATACATGTGCCAACCGAAATCCAATACGCAAACCCACTGCGCATGCGCTGACCAAAGCCTTGCGCATGCGCACAGGAATCAAGATGACCGCGCCCAAATTATGGACCCCGGAATGCCGACTAACAAGATAAGTACGCACTTTTGGTTATCACATGCCCTGTATCCCTGTTATAGTTTGTCAAATACAATGTAAACAGTGTAAATTTATTATTTTTATTTTTTAAAAATTCAGTCGTATGTGCGGAAGGACGTAAATCAAGTAGGTTGTAAGTCTGGGAGTGTGTGTATAGGCATTCCCTAGGTTAAAAACATCCAATTTACGAACAACTTGTACATATGAACCGACAAGCCAGCCAGAATTAGAATGCAGTCAACTTCCAGCTCAAGTGTGGTCGAGTCAGCATCGCAAGAGAGTATGATAATCTTTTGTACCCGCAGTTTTAAATTTGCAATGTTAAAGTTTTATTGTTGTTGCTATTTAAACCACCTCATAATACTTAGCAAGACTCTAGTTTAAAATATTTGAAATATAGGCACTATGCTGTGGAATAGAGAGAGTTAAGTGGCTGTGTTATCGCTGGCCCTGCTGTCATCAGGCACCCTGCACTATCCTGCAGCATGTGCCAACCGAACTCCAGTGTGCGAGCCCATCGTGCACATGCAAAATGAACTCAAATACGCAAACCCACTGCTGATGGGAATTGATTTTTTTTTTGTCTTTGCTCTGAAGCACCAGACCAGTGAGTTTCCAAACTACAGAACAACACCAGTTTGTATGGAGGGGATCTCTCTCTCCACAGAAGCAATTCCTTCTCCCTTGGTTCCAATCTAATAAGTTGCTAACCTCCACATGACTTTATATAACAGAGGCACAGATGTTAACAAAACATCCTTTATAAAAGGACAGGAAACTCAACTCACTAACTTCTTGTTCGGTTTATAAAAATCATATCATGCAGTTCTTAAAATAAACATTTACATTTGCATACACTGCACTGCATCCATCCCTCCTGGTTCCTATGTTATTGTTATTTTTTTCTTTCTTCATGTATTCTATTCTCACTTCTTATTAATATCTTACCTGTGATCTTGCTTTCCTTTGTAAAGTATCACACCACCGCAGTTTACCTGTCCTCTTTTTGGCCAATATTATTTTGAACTTTTCTTAATCTCTCCAATCAGGTATCTTTCCAATCAGAACAGTTTTATCCAAGTCAGTAATAACATCCTATAATACTGTTCTTGAATTGGCTTCAATCTTTGGCATGCTTGACATTCCACCATTCTCCTGCTGTGTTTGATTGTTCTTTTGAGATGGATGAGTTTGAAAGGGAAAGGGGTTGTAAAGAGACTTGGCTGATGGAAAGACAGAATTGGCTGATGCAGGAATCGTGGGGGGAGGGGGGTGGTAGCTGTTTTAAAACTGATAGAATGGGATTCTGGGCTTCATTGGTCAGCGGATTGAGTTCAAGAGTCCATGGGTCATGTTGCAACTCTACAAATGGAGGTAAAAGGATTTGGGTGAATAAGGAAGGGAGAGGTGAAGCTGTGATGACTTCAGTGTAATTGATTCATTTAAAGGAGAAATATGTCAAAGCAAAGCCCAAGCAGAGTGGCCAGTGTGTAAGGTGGCTCAGTGTAGGTGGAGATTTGAGGCTTTGGCTCAAGAGACTTCGGCAAACAGAGATGGAGGACGTACTACAGGTAAAGTAAGGTCAGGTAAGATCTTTGAAAATTTACAATGAATGGGTTGTGGAGATGGCAGCTAGGGCAGTGGAATGCTCCGATTGCAGGATGTGGGTAATCTGGGAGAGCAAATTGTCCTTGATTACATTTGCAAGGGGTGGATCCAGATGCAGCTCCTTACATACTGAGTTAGGGAACTGGAGCGGGAGCTGGATGAACTCCAGATTGTTTGGGAGGCAAAAGAGGTGATTGACAGGAGCTACAGGAGACAGTTACCTCCAAAAGGCAAGAGTTGGGTAGCTGGGTGATTGTTAGGAGAGGGAAGGGGAAGAGACAGTCAATGTAGAACACCCCTGTAGCCGTTCCCCTCAACAAAAAAATATGCCATTTGGATACTGTTGGGTGGGATGATCTACCAGGGACAAGTTGTAGTCATCAGGTCACTGGAACAGTCTGCCCCTTTATCTAACGGGAAGGGGAGAGGATGAGAGCAATGGTGACTGAGGATTCGGTAGGCAAACAGAGAGGAGATTCTGTGATCAAGATCGAGACTCATGGGATTGCTGCCTGTGCCATGCACCAGTGAGGGTAGGAATAGGAAGTCGTGACAGATGCATAGCTGAAGAGTTGGTACAGGGGCAGGGGTTCAGATTTGTGGATCACTGGAATCTATTCTGGTGAAGGTTTGACCTGTACACAAAGGACAGGTTGCACCTGAACTGGAGAGGGACGAATATTCTGTTGGGCAGGTTTTCCAGAGTTGTTGGGGAGAGTTTAAACTAGTTTGGAATGGAATGAAAACTAGAATGTGAGGACAAAAAAAAAGGACAGAAGGTGGAAAGGATGATGCAACGTGTTGTGGTTTTGTGAGGCAGGGCAGAAAGTAAAAATGTTGGAGGGTTTGAAATATGTATTTCAATGCAAGGAGTATTAGGAATAAAGGAGATGAACTTATTGCAATTCATGTACTGATCCATGCTTGTGGCTGTAAAAAGACTTGGCTGATGGAAAGACAGAATTGGCTGATGCAGGAATGGGGTGGGGGTTTAGCTGTTTTAAAACTGATAGAATGGGATGCTGGGCTTCACTGGACAAGGGATTGAGTTTAAGAGTCCCAGGATCATGTTGCAACTCTACAAATCTCCAGTGAGACCACACTTAGAATATTATGTTCAGTTCTGTTCACCTCATTATAGGAAGGACGTGGAAGCGATGGAGAGGGTGGAGAGGAGATTTCCAGGATATTGCCTGGATTGGAAAATAAGTCTTATGAGGCAAGGTTAGCAGAGCTAGTATCTTTTTGGAGTGAAGAAAATGAGAGATGACTTAATGGAAAATTATTACAAGATTTTGAGAGGCATGAGAAAGATAGACACTCATCACCTTTTACCCAGCACGGGAATAGCAAACATCTGAGGGCATCAGTACAAAGTGAAGGGAGGAATGTTTTGGGAGATATCAGGGTTGTTTTTTTTTGCACTGAGTTGTGGGAGCCTGGAATGCTTTGCCAGGGGTGGTGGTGGAGGCTAAAACATTAGGACCATTTAAGAGATTCTTAGACCAGCACATGGATGAAAGAAAAATAGAGGGTTACAAGTTAGGAATGGTTTAGTATATTTTTGGTAGAAATATACAGGTCGGCACAACATCGAGGGCTGAAGGGCCTGTACTGTTCTGTTGTGTTCTATGTAACAATTTTCAGGAAGAATGGGGTTTGTTGGGGATCAAGAAGGCTGGAGGAATTTTGGTTGGCAGAGGACTGGATCAAGAAGGAATCAACCAGAGGTGGGAAATTTGGTGGAAGGTAGAATCAGGGAAACGGGAAAAAATTGAATCAGTTGTGATGGTAGATTAGCAGAGAAAAAGAAGATAGATATTTAGGAACAAAGTTTATTTGTAGGGTGGAAGGGGTTTGTATTTATTAGCCCTTCCCTAAGGTTGTGATTCTGAGCACAGTACTTCCTCTCCAAGATGCCAGTTCAGATTAACACCCTCCTCAGTGAGCTCTGGTTAAATACTACATCATCAGTACCTCCATCACCAGCAACCATCCAGCTTGTCAGCATTTCATTCCTTTAACAGCTATGCCTGATCATCATGAGATTACTAATGCCGCCTCATTTTGTGCATCCTTTCCCCAGTAACTTCTTCCCCTAATTAAACTGTTCTCCCACCTTCAAATCCCTCGTATCCCTCCTTCCCCATGAAACTCCTCCAAACTCTCTTTGCCTATTCCCCAAATCCCTCCTACCCCACCCAAATTCCTTTAACCACCAATCTCCTATTCATCTTTCACCACTCCTCAAATGGCTCCTTCCCCACCCTCCCTGATGAAGGACTCAGGCCTGAAATAATGACTGCCTTTTACTTCCCTTGGATGATGCATGAGCTGCTGAGTTTCTCCAGAAATTTTGTGTGTTTCCCCACCACCCTGAATCTCTCCTTCCCCTCCCTTCTGCAGATCCCTCTTTCCTAGCCCCTCATTGGTCTCTTTCCTCATCTCATCTTCACTTCTTCCTTTCCCAACTTACAGAATCCCTTCACATACCTTTATCCTTCTTCTCTAAATTCCTTGCTTTTCCCAAATACCCCCTTGCCTTTATTAACATCCCTTGAATCTCTTCCATATTTACATGAATCCGTCCTATCCCAACTCTAATCGTACAAATCAATCTTTCCCAAATATGACCATTTCCACCCCTCCAAATTCATATCTATCCTCCTGAAACCTTCAAATTCTTCCCTCACCTCACATAATTCTCCCCATTCCACCCTTCTCAAAATCCCCATCTGCACCTTCACGTAGAATCCCTCCCCACTATAATCTTGATCTTGTTCCCACATCCCAGAATCCCTGCTCATTCCCACCTATAATCTCATCCCCTACCCTGGAACCACCACCCCGCCTCCCCCCCAACCATTCATCTCTTGAAATGGTGCCCGCACCCTGGAAATTTCCTGAAAATGTTCCTCATTTCCCCTTACTACACCAACCCCAACCCTGGAAACTCTTCTTTCCCCAGAATCTCAACCCTCTCCACACCTCTAGCAACATTTCTCCCCCAGGATTTACACACCCCTGATGATTCCACCTTGTGTGAATGTGGTGACATGGATAGTAAATTTGCATATGATGTGAGAGTTGGTGTTGATGTTGTGGATAAGGTAGTCAAAACACTAATGCTGGAGGTGTGGTTAAAATACAAGCAAAAGTTAAAAAAGAGAAAAGTAAGGGTAGAGAGGATAAAAGATTAGTGCAAAAGAGACAAAGATTACCAGATTTTTAAAGCACAATGGTATAAAGACACTTTATCTGAATGTCTGTAAAATTCGAAATAAGGTAAGTGAACTTGTGGTACAAATCAGTAAAAAAGGGCTATAATTTTGTGGCCATTACAGAAACGTGGTTGCAGGATGGAGAGGACTGGGAATTAAATATCCAAAGATATCTATCAGCCAATAAGGAAAGATAGACAGGAAAATAAAGGAGGTGGGGTAGCGCTCTTAATTAAGGATGAGCTAAGGGCAAGAATGAGAGATAATGCAAGATCTCATGATCAAAATATTGAATCGGAAAAAATCACTCATGGGAGTTGTCCATAGGCCAAGACATGACAGAGACACAGGGAATAAACTAAGAAATATCAGAGGCATGTAAGGATGGAACAGCAGTTGTTGTGGGGGAATTTAACATGCACATAGACTGGGTAAATCAGGTTAGTTGAGGCAACCATGAGGAGGACTTCATAGAATGCACACATTATGGCTTTCTTGAACTGCCTGATACTGATCCTACATCATGATCTGGCCCTGTGCAATGAGACAGGTAAAATTAGCGATCTTGTAGTTAAAGATCCTCTTGGAAAGTGTGATCACAATATGATTATGTTTATCTTTCAAATGGAGAGTACAGAAGTTTGGTCTGAAATTAGTGGGTTATGCCTAAACAAGGGAAACTACAACGGGATGATGGAGGGGGTAGATGAGGAACACAGGCTAAATAGAGGGACAGTTAAGGAACTGTAGAGGACTTTAAAAGAGATTTTGTCAGGGTATATTCCAATTAAAAGCAAGGACAGTATGGGTGGGAGGAGCCAGCCTTATGTTAACTAAGGAAATTAAGGAAGGCATCAAACTTAAAGCTTGTGTGTATTAAGTTTCTTATGTTCTTACGTTTTATGAACTCAGCCGATCTCGCAGAGTCTATATATTTCAGGTTTATTATCAAAGTATGTACATGAAATCACATATAACCCTGAGATTTCTTTTTCCTGCGGGTGCAGCAGAAGTACTATTAATTGGTAGTGTAAAATTGAACTCTACACAGCATGAACATGTAAACAATCAAAGGAATGGTAAACAGATAACAAATCTAAACAAACTGACTGTGCAATACTGAGAGAGCAAAGAAAATAAAGTGTACAAGTAGAAGTCCTTAAATTAGTCCCTGATTGAATTTGTTGTTGAGGTCTTATGGTAGAAGGATAGCAGCTGTTCTTGAATGTGGTGGTGTGAGTCTTGTGGCACTTAAACCTCTTTCCTAATAGCAGCAGCGAGAAAAGGCAAAGATATATTACTGATGTTTCTGACCTGTGCCCTTCCTCAAGGTATGAGTGAAAAAAGATAGCATCTGAATTACCAGTTTTATCTGACTGAACCAGGCTCTGCAGTACCTAGTTTTCCTAGGTGGTCTGAAGCTAAGCAAGCTCGGGAATGATCAGTACCTGGAGGAAAGACTGCTTGGGAACACCAGGTGCTGTGGGTTTCTGTGAGGAGCCCTGGATTACCTAGTGTTCCTAGGTGGTCTGAAGCTAAGCAAGCTCGGGACTGGTCAGTACCTGGAGGGAAGACTGCTTGGGAACATCAGGTGCTGTGGATTTCTGTGAGGAGCCCTGGACAAAGTGGTGACTCTCTGTCTTGTCTGCCTTACGGTAGACAAAAGTTAAAGAATTTCATATGTTACATTTAGTATGTGACTGTGGTGCACTGTTTGACAAAATCAGACACACACAAGGTAAAGACTGTAAAACAGGCTTTAATCCACAAAGACTTCCACAGAGCCAGGCTGGCTGTGGCTGCAGCAACACAGTGTGAGGCCTCGGGAGGCCGGCGCAGGCTTATATCCCGAACGGTGATTGACCCGCAACCGGGTGGGGCTTGATCCATTCAGGCCGACTGATTGGCAGCTGCCCAAGTGTTGTCCTGTCCCCTTACACTCCTGCAGGTACAGAGGTTGCCCCCTGCAGTAGGCTGGTGGTGTACCACGACATTCATCCCGTTCTTTAAAATTGTCCCGGGGTGGGGGGAACAGTAACAAGGAATCGCACCCACTACGTACATACAATATTTACAGGTTGAGATATTTCGGCGGCCGCCGGGGTCTCTGTGATTGTCGTAGGACTGGCTCCTGGTCACTGGTCAGAGGAGAAATGGGGGGGGTCTGGCGGCAGGGGTGTGTGTGGCTGGTGTGATGCCGCGCGGAGGGGTGGCCAGGGGGGCTGGGGTCGACGTATGCGGGTTGTATTGGATGGGTGGGGGGAGGGCAGGTTTGTCTCCTAAGACTGAAGCGGGTCCTTGGTGGTCAAGGAGGCCCTGCGTGCCCCATAGCTGCATGGGGATGGGGATGTATGCCAGATCAGCATCATCCTGGGTTGGAGGGTGGCGTGGTGTGGTGGGTGCTCCTGCTGGTGCCAGGTCCCTGGTTGAGACGGTGTCCTCCTTGCCACTGCTGAACCTAACATAAACGTAGTTATGGTTTGCATGAAGGAGGAAAACCTGCTCCACCAGGGCTTCACCCTTGTGTGTCCATACATGCTTACGCAGAAGCACCAGTCCCAGGGACGTGAGCCATGCTGGGAGTGACATTCCAGTCGCTGACCTCCTGGGCAATGAGAACAGATGTTCGTGAGGGGTCTCATTGGTAGATGTGCACAGCAGTGACCGAATGGCATGGAGCACCTTGGGCAGGGCATCCTGCCAGAACTCAACGGCCCACCCTTTTGACCTCAGAGCCAGGAGGACTGCATTCCAGACCACCCAATTGTCGCGTTCTATTTTCCCATTGCCTCTTGGGTTATAGCTTGTCGTGCGACTGGTTGCGATACCCCTCTCCATCAGGTACTGGCGCAGCTCGTCGCTCATGAAACTAGACCCTGGTCGCTGTGGATGAAGGCGGGGTAGCCAAACATGGTGAAAATCTGCTTCAAGGCCCTTATGACAGTGGCCATGGAGGTGTCCGGACAAAGAATGGGGAAAGGGAAGCATGAGTACTCGTCCACTACTGTGAGGAAGTAGATGTTTCGGTTCATGGAAGGCGGGGCCCTTTGAAGTCCACACCAAGATGCTTGAAAGGCCGAGTAGCCTTTACAACATGGGCCTGGGCCGTGTGGAAGAAACGGGGTTTACACTACCCACAGACCCGACAAGCCTCTGTCATGTCCTTGACGTCCCTGATGGTGTAAGGCAGATTTCGGGACTTTAACGAAATTATACAACCAGTGACGCCCGGATGGCAGAGGGATTCATGCAATGCCTGCAACCTGTCGTCATACCTAGATGCGCAGGTGCGAGAGAGGGCATCAGGGGAGTTGTTAAACTTCCTGGGGCGGTACTGGATGTCGTAGCTGGTTGCCAACTCGACTCTCCAGCGTAGGATCTTGTCGTTCTTGCTCTTGTCGTTCTTGATCTTGCTCTTGTGGGAAGTATTAAACATGAACGCCATGGCCTGCTGGTCTGTGAGGAGTGTGAATCTCCTGCCGGCCAGGTAGTGGCGCCAGTGGTGGACTGCTTCCACAATCACCTGGGCCTCCTTTTTAATGGCAGAGTGCCCTAGCTTGGAGCCATGGAGGGTCCTGGAGAAGAAGACGATGGGCCCCCCCCCCCCCTTGGTTGAGGGTAGCAGCGAGGGCCACCTCAGAGGCATCGCTCTCCTCCTGGAAGGGGGAGTCCTTATCCACAGCCTGCATTGTGGCGTCCGCGATGTCTTGCCTGATACGGGTGAAGGCTACCTGCGCCTCAGGTGGGAGGGGAAAAGTTGTGGTTTTGGCCAGTGGGCGGACCTTGTCCAAGAAGTGAGGGACCCACTGCGAGTAATAAGAGAACAGACCCAGGCACCTGCGGAGGGCCTTTAGTGTGGGGGGGGAGGGGTAACTCTATTAATGGGCGCATCCTTTCTGAATCTGGGCCAACGACTCCATGGGCCACAATGTACCCCAGGATGGCGAGGTGGTTGGTGCTGAACACACACTTCTCCTTGTTGTTAGTGACGTTCAGCTCCACGGCTGTCAGGAGGAATTTTTCCAGGTTAGCATCGTGGTCCTGCTGGTCATGGCTGAAGATAGTGATGTTATCCAGATATGGGAACATCGCCTTCAGCTTGTGCCGGTCTACCATGGAATCCATCTCCTGCTGCAAGACGGAAACCCCATTCGTGTCCCCAAAAGGAACCCGGTGGAACTGGTACAGGCTCCCGTCTGCTTCAAAGGCAGTGTAGAGCTTGTCCTTTGGGTGGATAGGGGTTTGGTGATACACTGACTTCAGGTCAATCATGGAGAAAACCCGGTAGTGGGCAATCTCATTGACCATGTTGGCGATCTTCATGCTTTGACCACCAGGACTTGGGCTCTCCAAGGGCTGTTACTGGGCTCTATAATGCCTTCCGCCAGGAGTCACCGCACTTAGGCCTTGCTAAAGTCCATGTCTACAGCGCAATAGTGCCTACTTCTGGCGGCAATCGGCTTGCAGCCTAGCGCAAGATGTGGTAAGAGCACCGGTGGGGTGATGTGCAGTGTGGAGAGACCGTAGGTTGGCTGGGGCTGGTAGGTTGGCATGCTGTGCAATGTGAGTGGGATGATCTCCAGCTTGTCTGGTTTCAGGAATTGGTCCATTATTACTGATGAACACAAAAAAAATTGTGAATTAAATTGATGTGCAGTAAATAACTTGAAAGGCTGAGAGTGACTCACTGACCCACAGGCTTTTATTTACAATGGACAAGGACCTCATCCTGTGCCGTGACCTGGGCTTTCTGGGGAAGGGGAAAGGTGTTAGAGGCTTTATACAATGTCAAAAGAGGGAGGGGGTCACAGGTACAGTCACTGGATAGGGCAGAGCCAGGTAATCAGGAATACACCTGTTTACCACACTTCTGGATGCTGCAAGACCGGCTAAGTTCCTCCGATTAACTATAATCGTAGGGTCTTTTACTGGGTAAGGATGTAATGGGTGTCGTGCACTGAGGTAGCAGTTAGCAAGCAAAACTTAAAAGACTGTACAACAGGCTTTATTCCAGTAAAAGACTGATATCGGGGGGGGGGGGGGCCTGCTCAGGTTTATATTCAGGTTGGCTGATTGACAGCCGGCCAGGGGGAGTCAGCCCCTTAGGTGGTCTTCTTGCAGGTACAGAGTAGGCTGGTGGTCATATCATCGCATTTACCCCTTCTTAAAATTAAGTCTGGGAGTGGGTGTGTAAAAGGGTGCCGGGTGGTATTTACAGATTTAGGCCATCCAAGTCTCAGTGACCATGGCAGGGTTGGCTGGGTCCTCCATAGCCGTGGTGGGTGTCAGTGGGCAGAGCAGTGTCTATCTGTATGTCTGTCCACAGGGGGTGGGGGGGTTCCAGGCTTGTATGGTCCGCTAGGAGTGGGGCCCTCTGAAGGAGCAGATGGAGGAGGTTGGCTCCAGGATCCTGGGTGGGCCAAGGGTACCCATGGTGGGGAGGTTGGGCTGGGTAGTCATGATGCTGGGGGGGTTGGGCCCCTGCTGGTGCCAGATCCCTGGTTGAGTCGGTGGCCTCATGGCCACTGCAGTTCCTGATATAGCCATGGTTCTGGTTGGCATGGAGGAGGAGCACCTGCTTGAGCAGTGGGTTGGATTTGTGGGCCCGCACGTGTTTGCGGAGGAACACCAGTCCTGGAGATGTAAGCCAAGCTGGGAGGGAGACCCCAGTCACTGATATCCTGGGGAATGAGAAAAGGCACTCATGAGAGGTCTGATTAGTAGCCGTGCACAAGAGTGACCTAATGGCATGGAGTGCTTTGGGGAGGGCCTCTTGCCAGTAGTCAATGGACCCTTTGGATCTCAGGGCCAGGAGGACTGCCTTCCAGATCACCCCTTTTTCGCGCTCCACCTGCCCGTTTCCCCTTGGGTTGTAGCTATTCATGTGACTAGTTGCAATGCCTCATGCTACCAGATACTGGCACAGCTCCTCACTCATGAAGCTGGACCCCCGATCACTGTGGATGAATGCCGGGTATCCAAACAGGTGAAGATCTGCAGCAGTGCCCTGATAATGGAGGTAGTGGAGGTCTCAAGGCAAGGGATGGTGAAGGGAAAATGGGAGTATTCGTCTACGAACACGAGGAAGTAGATGTTCTTGTTCATGGAAGGCAGGGGGCCCTTGAAGTCGATGCTAAGCCATTCAAGGGGCCAAGTGGCCTTGACGACGTGGACCTGTGGTGGGCGGAAGAAGGGTGGTTTGCACTCTGCATAGACCCTGCAAGACTCTGTCATGGCCCAGACTTCTTGGACTGTGAAGGGAAGGTTCCAGGACTTGATGAAATGGTATAGGCTCGTGAAGCTCGGGTGACAAAGCGTATTTTGTAGCACCTTCAATTGGTCGAACTCCACAGTGGCGCAGTTCCAGGACAAGGCGTTGGGCCAGTCGTTGAACCTCCCTGGTCTCTCTGAATGTGAACGAGGCCAGCATGACTCTCCAGCGCAAGATCTCATTGTTCTTGATCTTGCCATTATGGGTGGTGCTCAACATGAAAACCACTGCGCATTGGTCAGTGAGGAGGGTGAACCTCCTGCCTACCAGGTAGTGCCACCAATGGCAGACCACTTCCACGATCGCCTGAGCCTCCTTTTCAATGATGGAGTGCCCGAGCTAGGAACCGTGGAGGGTCCTCGAGAACAAGACCACGGATTGGCCCCCTTGGTTGAGAGTGGCCACGAGGGCAACATCAGACACATCACACTCCACCTGGAATGGGGTGGTTTCGCCCACAACATGCATCGTGAAATCAGTGATGTCCTACCTAATGTGAATGAAAGCTGTTTGCGCCTCAGGGGGAGGGGAAAGGTGGTGGCTTGGGCCAGTGGGCAGACCTTGTCCGAAAAATGGGGGACTCACTAGGAGTAATAGGAGAAAAATCCAAGGCACCTGCGGAGGGCCTTGAGCATGTGGGGGAGGAGCAGTTCCATTAGTGGATGCAAGCATTCTGGGTCAGGACTAATGACACCATGTTTCATGATGTTCCCTAGGATGGCGAGGCAGGTAGTGGTGAACACACACTTCTCTTATTGTAAGTGAGGTTTAGCCCCTTGGCCATCCAGAGAAATCTCTCCAGGTTGTCATCGTGGTCCTGCTGGTCGTGGCCGCAGATGGTGACTTTGTCCAAGTACAGGAAGGTCGCTCTAAGTTTGTGCCGGTCTACCATGCGGTCCATCTCCCACTGAAAAACAGAGACCCCATTAGTGAACCCAAATGGGATCCAAAGGAACTGGTAGAGGCGCCCGCCTGCCTCGAAGGTGGTATATAGTTTATCCCGAACATAGATAGGGAGCTGGTGGTAGGTTGACTTTAGGTCAATTGTTGAGAAGACCTTATAGCGGGCTATCTCATTGATCATGACGGCTATTCGGGGTAGGGGGTAGGTGTCCAATTGGATATACCCATTTATGGTCTGGCTATAATCCATGACCATCCTCGGTTTGCTACCCCCATTTACCACTAGAGCTGGGCTCTATGACACCTTCCGTCAGATCTGCCTCACTTCTGCCTGAATGAAGGCTCTGTTGGCTTCGCAATAGCACCTGCTCTTGGCAGCTATGGGCTTGCAGTCTGATGTAAGGTAGCTGAAGAGGGTAGGAGGGGCTACCCGTAGCATGGTATTTACAATGGACAAGGACCTCAATCCACCTGTAGGTGGATTGGAGGCAGTTGCTGGGCTGGGTGCTGTGGAGTATGAGCGGGAGGGAAGGGAGTCACCGAAGGCAAGGGTAAGGCTTTGGATATGGCACTGGAAGTCCAGCCCTAAGAGGACTGGGGCACTGAGCTGGGGCATGAACAGGAGCCTGCACCCTTGATATTTACCCCCCCTCCCCCACACTGTCAATTCCACTGAGCAGCGCCCGATGGTCGTGAAGGAGCGGTCCTGGTCAGCGAAGGCGATGAAAAAGTTATTGGGATAGATTTTGATTTTAGTGTCTGGCCGACATTTGGTGCATGAAGCTCTCAGTACTACCGCTTTTGGACAGGCATTTTGTTACCTTCCTATTGACAGTGATGTCCATCATTGAGTGCCTGAGTCCATGGGGAATGTCTCTTTTTAAGGTGGAGGACGCTAGGATCATCTCAGGGTATAAGTCGCTGCTCCCTGATGGATGAGGCGAGTATCAGCCAGCTGTTTCCTTCCAGGGCATGGGGTGCATCGGGTGAGCAGTCGGGTATGCACCCATGTTAACTACATTGTCCTGCTGATGTGGTCTGCACTTTGCGGCAGTCAGAGCCCGGCTGGCCCAAGATGTCGGCGCCTGGTGGACGCATGTGGTGTCAATGCAATCAGGCAACCTGACCGGCAGTGAGGCTGGAGGTGGCGCTATCTGAGTGAGAGGAAGTGACACCTTCGGTGTGGGCGGAAGTCAACTGGAGGAAGATGGCCCTGGGGTGACACACTGCAGCGGTGCGGGTCGGTGGCTGGGCAGGAAGTGACATCAGCGGTGAGGGCGGAAGTGGCGGGGGAAGTAATGGCATCACCTGATTCTCGCATGTCGCGGTGTTTGGAAGGGCTCCCAGCTGGTCGCAGAGGGCCGCAGCACTCCTGACGGGTCTGGAAAGGCACACCTTAGCGAAATGGCCTTCCTTCCTGCATCGGGGAGCAAGGCGAGTTCCTCACTGGGCAGCCTTTGCGGGATTGCCTGTCTGACCCATTCTGGGACCCACAGTATTTACAGGGGTGAGCTGCACCAGCAGCTGCAGCCTCCAGGGAGCGGACTACCTCCATTGTCCTGGTAAGTGAGGCAATGTTTTCCTCCAGCAGCTTCTGTCGGGCTCTCCTTGAGAGCAGCCCTCGCACGCAGGTGTCCTGGATCAGTCACCCCACTTTCCCTTTGGTCATGTCAGTCTCAGCCAGGCATGAGCGGGCTAGCTCATGCAGGGCCCCCAGATAGGCATCTGCCGTCTCGCCTTGCTGCTAGACCCTGATGCTGAGCAGGTACCAGCCGTAGACCACGTTAGTCAGAGGCTGGTACATGCTTTCCAGGGCGGCCATCGTAGGTTTGTAGTTCGTGCAGTCCTTGATGACTGGAAAGCTTGTGGACCCAGCTTGGTGCGGAGCACCACGAGCCATTTCTGATTCGTGTTGATCACCTCCACCTGTGTTAGGACGATCGCCTCAATCGCATGCCTCCAGATCTCAAAGCGTGCCTGGGCATCTGAGTATTGAGGGTTGATCTCCAGGCTCCCGATCATCAGAAACTTCTCCATGGTCTCTCTTTAAAATTTTACTGGAATAAATTGTGGTGCGCTGAGGTAGCAGTATGGAAGCATAAAACATAAAGGACTGAACAACAGGCTTTATTCCAGTAAAAATCTGAACACCAGTTCTTGCCTTGGTGGCCCCTGTGTGACTGGCTCAGGAGGCTTATGGTCAAGTCGGCTGATTGACAGCCGGCCAGTTGGAGTCAGCCCCTTAGGTGGTCTTCCTGCAGGTACAGAAATCGCCCCCTGCAGTATCACCACAGTGGGTTCAGGTGACAGCAGCATTCAGATCAGGGAGATGGTAAATTGATTTGAACCCTGACTAATGCAAGGTGATACATTTTGAGAAACAAAAATAAACTGTAAAATTGAGCACAGACAAGGTTAACCGAAGTGTCAGTTTCAGGTGATCCCTCCCCGAGGAGGGTGGAGCATATGAGCAGGTTTTCGCTGTTCAGTTGGGCAGTGTTGTGTATGCAATTAACACTGGGAAACTTGATGTTTTCTCTTCCTCTACTTCTATTAGGACTAATCTGGCTGTGATCTACATCTGGAAGGGTGACATCATGACGTGGGCGTCTGATGCCCAGCAGGCGGAGAGTCGGCTTCCTGCAGCTGTCAGTCAGGGTCCAGGGCTGAGGCTGGCAGACCAGCCAGCCATGGCAAAGAACCGGACCGGAGCAGGAGCTGCGGTGGCGGGCTGGTCGCTGCAGGGCCGTACTTTGCAGTTGTCTTGCGCAGCGCTGTTGATGCTGAGCGGCCTTCACTTGACCGTTACACTGTTCTATTACCTCGACGTGCACGTCTACACGACGCAAATAATGCGGAGCATCGGGGGTTTCCTCACGCACCAGTCTTCTAGCGGAATCGGTGGCCGCCAAGCGGCTGCCCCGAACTTCACAACAGCAATCACTAACGTTACGGAGCCGCTTTCGCGGCCTCTCCAGTCTTGCCCGGAGACATCGCCGAACCTCAGTATGTAGAAGGATGAGAGGCCTTCCTCTCCTACATGACTCTCTCTGTTGGATCCTTCCCATCTCTCTTCCCCCCCCCTCCCCTCCCCTTCCCCAACCTCTCGCTACTCCACCTCCATCTCTCCCTCCCTCCCTCCCTCCCTCGGGATACCCCTCCTACCCTTGTTTTCTCCCCTCCCTTGGACCACCCCTCCTCTTCTCCCTCTCTCTCTCTCTCCTTCTCCCACCCCCCCCCCCCACGCACTTCCCTACCCCCCTTCCCCACCAACCTCCCCACCCCATCTCCCCTGCCCCCACCACACCGACTCCCACTCTGACCCTTGCCTGGTTTTTACTATCCCTCTGACCTTCCCCTCTCGGAGGTGGAGCGTTGTATCCTCAGCAGAGGCCTCACCTTCGTCCCCCTCTATCCACAACTCTTTCCATCGCCTCCGCCTCCAGGCTCACGACTTTGGCTGCAACTCTCCAACACCCCTTCTCCCACTTCAAGACCTCCTCCTCCTGCTCTGGACCTTTTTATCTCCCAACCATCTCAACTTCACTACCCCCCTCTCCTACTCCAACGTCACCTCCTCAGAACGCTCTACCCTCTACCCTCGACTCTCTTCGCAACAACCCTAACCTCACAATCAAACCCGCAGACATGGGTGGTGCTATTGTAGTCTGACGCACTGATCTCTACCTTGCTGAGGCCAGTCCACAGCTCTGACACCTCCTATCAAACCCCTCCCACAGGACTCCACCATTACCCATCAAGCCACTATCTCCAATACCATCTCTCACCTCATCAACTCTGGACAACCCCCCCCCCCCCCACTGCCACTAACCTCATTGTCTCCCATCCTCACAAACCGTGTTTCTACCTTCTACCCAAGATACATAAACCTAACCATCTGGGCAGATCCATTGTCTCTGGTTGCTCTTGCCCCACAGAAATAATTTCATCCTACCTTAACTCCATCTTTCCTCCCCTAGTTCAATCCCTCCCCACCTATATCCGTGACACCTCACTCACCCTCCACCTCCTCTTAGACTTCAGATTCCCCGAACCAGACCGCTTCATCTTCACAATGGATGTCCAATCCCTTTACATCTCCATTCCCCATACAGAAGGGCTTCGCTTTTTCCTGGACCTCAGACCTGAGCAGTCACCTTCCACCACCACCCTTCTCCACCTTAATTATTTGTCCTTTGACTCAACCCACAACCTCTAGATTAAAGGAGTAGCCATGGGTACCCACATGGGTCCCAGCTATGCTTGCCTGTTTGTGGGTTTTGTGGAGCAAAACATGCTGCAAGGCTACACAGGCAAAGACCCCCACCCCCCCCCCCCCCCCCGTCACTCGGTCCATCTCCAATAACACTCTTCATTTTCTAGATCTCTCTGTCTCCATCTCAGGAGACAGACTCTCCACCAACATTTATTACAAACCCTCTAACTCCCACAACTACCTGGACTACTTGTCCTCACACTCTGTCCCCTGCAAGGACTCCATCCCCTTCTTTTAATTTTTCTGTCTCCGCCGCATCTGCTCCCAAGATGAGGTCTTTCAGTCCAGAGCCTCTGAAATGTCTGCCGCCTTCCACAAACGTGGCCTCCCCTCCACCACTTGGCCTTCACCCACATCTCCTCCATTCCCTGCTCATCCTCCGGCCCTAGATACAATAAACATAGAATCCCCCTTGTCCTCACCTAACACCCCACCAGCCTCCACATCCAACACATTATCCACCGGAATTTCTGGTACTTACTACAGGACCCCACCAGATTCTCAAGGTCACATGTTTGTCCATGGCCTTTCACACTACCCCACCCTGACCACCCACAGACTGGAAGAACAACACCTCATTTTTTATGTCTGGGCACCTTCCAACTGCAGGGCATGAACATGGAGTTCACTGCATTCCACTAATCAACTTGCTTCCCCCCCCCCCCCACCCCAACTAGTTATTCTAGTTTCTACTTCCTTTCTCTCTCCCCTTAGCCTACACTCCTCCCCACTTCCTGCAGTCCTCCCTTCCACCCCCATCTATCATCTCCCACCTTCACCTCCCCCACCTATCATCTCCCACCCTCACCCCCCCTTTCCCTTTTGTTCAGACATCTCTCATGCACCCCCACACCTCGATGAAGGGCTCAAGCCCAAAACTTTTGTGATGTATCTTTACCTTTGCTACATAAAGGCACTGTTTGACCTGCTGAGTTTCTCCAGCATTTGTATGTTTTTTCACTTAATCATGGTGTCAACAGAATCCTGTGCTTTACCCTTGTATTAGTGTTTAATCATTTATATTTTGTACATGTATTTCCAAAAGCTAAATGGATGTAAATTTGATTCTGACATGATGGAAGGTTGAGTAACTAGGCATCTCTTCTTCCCTTGACCATGTCCAAGGTATTTGATGAACTAGATATGCACTTCTCTAATTTCTGTTAAACTTTGACCCAGTCTCTCTTTCCCTACACTTCCCTTTCTTCTCCTATCAGGTGGCTACCCTTCACCCTCTTTCCCCCATCACATCTCAACTATTACTTCTACATTCTCGTTTGTAGCCTGCCCTGTGCTCCACCCACCTCCCCTCTCTTCTTCCCTCCACCTTTTATTTCAGAATGTGTGTCCACATTCCTGAGGCTCAGGCCCAAAATGGTGATTGCCTTTTACTTTCTACAGATGTTGCATGACTTTTTAGGTTTCTCCAGCATTTCTGTGTACTAAACTACATACAGCATCTGCAGATTTTCATGATTAACTGGATAGGGGAGTATAGAAGGTATTTGGCGTGAGCTTCATAGGCCTGGACGTTGAGGGAAAGCAGGTTGCAGCTGTACAAAACATTGGCCAGGAATCCCTTGAGGCTTGTTTACTTTCTGGTTGCCACACAATAGGAAGGATATGGTAGAATAAGAGAGAGTACACACAAGATGTTGCCTCGAATAGAGGGCTGTACTTTTAAGGATGGAATAGATAGAACCAGAAGTAAAGGCTCCATAATTGTCATGTTGTAGTGATGTATTCTATACTGAGCGACTTTAGACATTGTTGTACATGTTGTGGAATCGCTATACACATTGGAGTTGATGTATATGCTGGGAGTCTAGTGCAAGACTGACCCCTCTAGGCTTACATGATAGACTTATATACATCACTGCTTCTGTCACATGGACAGGAAGTGATGTCATTAGCCTTTCCTGAGATGTGTTCGACAGCTGTTGTGAACTCAGAAATATGATAAATGTCTCTGTTGACAAACCGAGCATGGATCTGTAGTGAAGGCAAATATAAGTGGCTTGTGGTCCATAAAATCCATGAAATGTCTGCCTTCTAGAAACTACCTGAAATGTCTGATTGCTAGGTACAGTGCCAACAATTCTCGATCAAAAGCACTGTGCTTGAGTTCTAGTGGTCTTAGGTTCTTGCTAAAGAAAGCCAATGGTTTCCAATGCCCATCAGTGAACTGTTCAAGCACCCCGCCTACTGCTGTACCGGACACATCCACTGTCAGACCTGTCGGGACATCCGTTCTTGGGTGGACCAGCAATGCAGCATTAGCCAGTGCTTCCTTGGCATTCTCAAATGCTGCCGATATTCTTTCTCCCAAGTGATATCCCTTGCCTTGCCTGACACCAGCACAAAGAGGGGACGCATGTTGCGAGGTGCTGATTATAGAGCCGGTGATAAAAGTTCACCATTCCAATGAACTCCTGGAGGCCTTTAACTGTGCTGGGCTTAGCGAATGTCCGGACTGCTTCCACCTTTGCTGGTAGTGGCTTTGCTCTGCGTTTGTCAATTCTATGGTCCAGAAAATCAATGTTCACTAACCTGAATTAACACTTGGCCGAGTTGAGTGAAAAGCTTGTGCAAGAGGAGCAGATGTTCCTGATGACTGCGGCTAATGACAAGTATGCTATCTATGTATATGAAGGTAAAGTCGAGATCGTGTCCCACTCTGTCCGTTAAATGTTGGAAAGTCTGCATGACATTCTTGAGTCTAAAAGGAATCCTTCTGAATTAAAAAAAAAGCTTTTTAGGAATGTTATCTGGGTGAACCGGGATCTGATGATACCCGCAGACCACGAAGTCCTGTAAATGCAGTACATGTGGTACTGCGCAGCGATCCGGTGCAGTAACATCGTTTAATCTGTGGTAATCACTGCAGGGTCTCCATCTGCCTGCAGCCTTGGGTACCATGTGGAGCGGGGTGGGCCCAGGAGCTATTGGACTGTTGTACAATATCCATATATCCATCCTTTCAAACTCCTCTTTGGCCAGACAAAGTTTATCTGGAGGAAGCCTGCGAGCTTGGGTTTGCACCGAAGGTCCTTCAGTTGGTATGTGGTGCTGCACCCCTTATTTCGTCATCCTCAAGGTGAATTGCAGCATAATTATTGCGGGAAAATCCGCTAACAACCTGGGGAATTCATTCTTCGAAAGAATAAGAGAGTCCAAATGCAGGGGTGGTAGCTTGGCCTCACCAAGGGCGAAGGCCTGGTAAGTGTTGGTACGAACGAACCTTTGTCCATCTAGATCAACCAGGAGGCCGTGTACTCTGAGAAAAATCAGATTCCAGTAGCGGTTGTGCGACCACGGCCAATGTGATCGTCCACGTGAACTTAGTATCGCTGAACTGAAGGGGGATCCTACGTGTGCCAAATGTCTGGATAGTACTGCAGTTTGCAGCTTTTAGTGATGGCCAAGGTTTTCTGTTACTTGTGTCATGCCCTGAAGGGGGAAGCACACTGATCTCAGCCCCTGTATCCACCAAGAAACACTGGCTGGAATGTTTATCCCAGACATATAAAAGCCTGTATTGATGGCCAGCTGCTGCAGCCATTAGTGACAGCTGGCCCCGGCGTTTGCCTGAAACGCACAGGGAGGTCGGTAGCGGCAAGCTTCTGCGCCCCATCGTTGATGGTATAAACACCAATGGGTGCTATCTTCGTCCCATATACTTTCCCTTCTCCAGAAGCTGCTACAGAAAATTGAAAACTCTGCATGCCATCTCTTGATCTAGGGACTTTCTGCATTGTAGTACTTTGTGGAATCTGATGTTATCTGCCTCACTGGTTGTGAAGTCCAAAGTTTCAGACCCATGGCATGCATCGAAGAAAAATTTCCATGTTGGGTCCAAATACCATTTGATTGGTCGGGGTCACCAATGTAGCAAAAATATTTTATACTGAGCTATTATAGACATCATTGTACATGTTGTGGAATCACTGTACACATTGTTGAGTAGATGTATACACGAGGTGTCTAGTGCAAGACCAGGGCTTCATGCAGGGCTTATAGAAATCACTGCTTCTGTCACATGGACGGTAAATGACTTCTAGTAATGTCATCAGCCCAGATAAAAACCTGTGTTGAATGCAGGTCAATTTCTACAGCACAGCTGGCATTTTGGGAGCCGACATGCTTGCTGGTAAGGGGGTTATCACAACATGATACTTAATTTTAGAATGTAACATGCATGAAATTTGGCCAGCTTTACCCATACAGAGGGTGATGGTGGTGATAGTTACATGGAACCAGCTGCCAGAAAGGGCAGTAGAGCCAGGTACAATTATGGCATTTAAAAAGCCTTTGATCAAGAGGGTTGATACATCAAATGGGATTAAGATAAATAGACATCATGGATGGAAGGGCCCATTTATGTTCTGTACACTTCTATGACTGTGGCTCCTCTATGCTTTAAAACTTTTGCTCTGCCAGTCAAGAAGTTCTAGTATAACTGTAACATTAGTGCCTGCTGCAAAGAGAATGTTTTACAAGAATCTAATTTTATCGGCCTCCTCAACCTACTGGCTGCTGTTTGCAGTTGCCTGTGTCTTTTACCAAAACTCTACAGACTCAATTTAAATGACTCAATTTTAAACTTATTGCAGCCTTGATTCAAACACTAAAGATTGGTAAAGGTGCTGGTGGTAAATTAAAGGATATAAAGAATAATCAAAAGAGTTCCACTGTTTTAATTGACTGGTGCTGAGTTTGTATGGTGTGGCAAGTTTTTATGTAGAAAGTGTGGAAGGAGAGGAAAGTATAGGATTAACATATTTTTAATTGGTTAAATCATTGATTAGCACTGGGTGGAGTGTGGTGGTGTTGTCAGCTCTAACTTTTGATTACTCACCCATTAACAGACATGAGGAAAAAATAATAATTGCATATAAGAAACCAGGATTCAGAATTTGACCTTTTTTCTGCCAATGAGTTACTTATGGTTGGATTGTGTCTTGATTCTCATTTACTCATGGTTTTGCCATTTGTGCTTGCCTCATAAAAATCCCTTGTTCTTGGTCATAAAAAATTAATTCACCCAGTGCCCCCAACTTTTTGTGCTGGGTGGATTGCTGTAACAATAATTCATGATTTCATACAGGGAATGTCTATGTCTAGATTTTTTTGAAAAGTGTTTGTATATGTAGCGATTTATGCAGACTGATGCTAATCTTGATTTTCCAATATATCTAATTGTTTTCTTCACTTAAAGGCCTTTTTCTCTTTTTGGAATTTCTAGTTTCTAATCACGCTGAAGCAACAGGGTGGAGTTATCTGCTTACAAAATAGATTTATGTCTTACACCAAGAATTACTAGAGTTAACTTTATCACATTTGAACTTGGTAACCTGGAGTTATTCTCTCAATCAAACTAATAATGCCAGAGGTTAGCAGTTATTTAAATTTGAAGGACAGATTAAAAAATTCACATGTGAATTTAAAATTTGATTTAGACTCTGACCTATTTGCTAATGATTAATAATAATTGATCTCCCCAAGGGAGCAGTGGGCCAGCAGAAAGTGCTATGAGATTAACATCACTAGGCAAAGGGATGTAAACTACTTTCAGTCCGATTATGTATGTATGTGTAAATTTTACAACTGACAGGATTTCTTTTTTCTCTCTCTTTGCAGTGGGGCCCTTAAATATTGAATTTTCTCAGTCCATAAATCTGGAGGAAGTGAAACAGATGAATTCATTAGTGCAGGAAGGAGGTCGATTTGCTCCCTCAGAATGCGCTGCTCTTCAGAAAGTTGCTGTTATTATTCCTTTTCGAAATCGTGATGAACACCTGAAATACTGGTTATATTATTTGCATCCAATTCTGCAGCGACAACAGCTTGATTATGGAATTTATGTCATTAACCAGGTAAGAGAGCTATTCTCATACAAGATTCCTCTATGAAATGAAAATTGCCCTTACTTATTGATACAAGGTCTGGGTTTTATTTTGATCTACCATAAAAGGAGTGTCCAGAGAAGTTTTTGGAAGCTACTCTATTGTTTCGTGGGTGTCTTATTCTGTGTTGGTGTTCAGTGGAAGAGGACAGTAATTATTGCCATCGGCTTGGAATTGTAGTTAAATATGGAGATGGTGATTACTGATACCAAACGAATGGCAAAATGTTTGTTTTCATCATAAAATATGCAATTTTATGTTTTTTAAAAATGTGAAGAAGGAAGTATTATCTGCAACATTATTTCAGTGAATTAGTGAATATGTTGTTAGGTTACAGTAAACACTAAACTGGTCAAACCACTGTGCTCTGAAATAACTAGCAAGCACTCAGTATCAAACTACCACAAATAAAATCGATTATTTGGCTGTGATCTTGGAGTTGACTGTTGTAAAACTGAAATGATCTCAAATTATTTGTTTCCAAGTAGTTTCTTTGAAAGGTTTATCTTTAACATTGTGTAATAATCATTATCTATAGAAGATGAGTATGTGAACAAGAAAAATTCATCCAGATTTTCCCACACAGTTATCACCGATTCTTAATCAATGCAAAGCAATCTATAATCAGATTGCAGAGTTACAGATCTGTGATGTCTAAATGTGGAACACTTTAGGATTGTATTTGGAAATGTACAGATTTTTCTTCAGTTTTACTTTTTATCTTGTGACCATGAAATTATTGAATCTAATTTGCTTGGTGATAAAATTAAAATGTCAGATGCAAGTTATTATTGCAGTCTAAAGAAAGTATATTTCATTTATTATTGCAGTCTAAAGAAAGTATATTTCATAGAGTGATAGTTATGCAGCACAGAAATAGCCTCTTTGGCTCAACTTGTGCCTGCTGCAGGCCACCTAGCTGGGTTAGTACCATCTGGGCCATATCCCTCAAAAACTTTTCCTGTTCCTTTACCTCACTAAATGTCTGTTAATCATTGCAATTGTACTCAGTGTCACAGCTTTCTCTGGCAGCTCATTTCATATACCTTCTACTCTTTATGTGGAAATGGTTTCCCCTTTGGTTCCTTTTAAATCTTTACTCTCTCAAGCTAAACCTATTCCATCTAGACTCCCATACCCTCAGAACAAGACGCTGACTATTCAATTTATCTATGCCCTTTGCAGTTCTTTCTCCAAAGGTCACACCTTCAGCCTCCCACACTAGTGAAAAAAGTTCCAGCCTTGTAACTCAAGCTTTCCAGTCCAGGTAACATCCTCGTGGATCTTTTCTGCACTCTTTCCAGCTTAATGACAGCTTGATCCCCAATACTCTGGATGTGATCTTGCTAACATCTTGTATAGCTGTGTCATGACCTCCCAACTCCTGTACCTAATATTGAAAAGTTGCTATTTTTAATTTAGGACCTATAATAGAACCTTTAAAAGTGGTATTTAATTATCCGGCACTCTTAATATTAGGTAATATTGAAAATGATAAAAGTGGTGTTATGTATTAATTTGCCAGAGGCAGGGTTAAATGATGCAAAATAATGGTACTAATTGGTGAGTAGTTTTATATTCTATACTTACTTCTTTCTATAGTCACTGAGTACAAAGTTATTCTTACATGAATCAGCTCAGCATATACAATACATAAACATATTTTCTCCTTATATAAATGATGTTTTTTGACATTTTGCCTTGTGCATTGCCTTAATTTTATTGATTGCTACGAGTGGCTTTTATTTTGCATACTTGCAGTTAAAACATGTTTGCCAATTTTGATGCCCCTCCCTTCCATGACTTAACCAACACCATTGTAGCATGACTCAGTTAAGCCTAGTTGATGAGTGTCTTGGTTTGAAAAATGTGTCCTCTATTCACATCATGGAAACACTTCATTCCATGTTAGTTCTTGCTTTTCTAATATATTTTTTGTTTGAAAATCAGTTGAATGTTTATAAGAAGATCATTCTCATATAAACTGAAACCTGTGTTTATGAACTAATTATGCTTATTACCCAATATGGAGGAAAGCATTGCTACCTGTTGGTTGAATCTTTTGTTTAATCTGTGTTAAGTAAGATATTCTGCAAATACTTGAATTGAAAGTAGCAGATGCCTTGCAGCTGGCATTGTAATAAATTCAGAATCTTTTGAGGCAAAGTCTATGAATGCGCATTTTGTCAATCTCTCTTTATGCTTTCAATTTTTTTTTAAATTTTTTTATTTTTCACACCATAAATCACAATAGCCATGATATACATTTTTTCTTTTTCACACATTTACAGTGACTTTTTCTCCCCTCCCTCCTCCCAAGCCACCCCCTCCCCCTCTCATCCATTTTAGGTATACAATCTAGGTTGCATTAATTCAGTCAGACAATGTTGTCATTCAACAAAAATACACCAGAAATTCTACAGAGTCCATTCTTTTCTTTCCTTCTCCTTCCATCAACTTAGGTAATGTTTGTCCCCGGTAGGTTTTCGCTATTGTATTTAATGTAAGGCTCCCATACTTGTTCGAATATTTCAATATTATTTCTTAAACTATATGTTATTTTTTCTAATGGAATACATTTATTCATTTCTATATACCATTGTTGTATTTTCAAATTATCTTCCAATTTCCAGGTTGACATAATACATTTTTTTGCTACGGCTAGGGCTATCTTAACAAATCTTTTTTGTGCATCCTCCAAATCAATTCCAAATTCTTTGTTTTTTATGTTACTTAGGAGAAAGATCTCTGGATTCTTTGGTATATTGTTTTCTGTTATTTTATTTAATATCTGATTGAGATCATCCCAAAATTTTTCTACTCTCTCACATGTCCAGATTGCATGAATTGTTGTTCCCATTTCTTTTTTACATCGAAAACATCTATCAGATACTGTTGGGTCCCATTTATTTAACTTTTGCGGTGTAATGTATAGTCTGTGTAACCAATTATATTGTATCATACGTAGCCTCGTATTTATTGTATTTCTCATCGTTCCAGAACATAATTTCTCCCATGTTTCCTTTTTTATCTTTATATTTAAATCTTGTTCCCATTTTTGTTTAGTTTTACCATTTGTTTCCTCATTCTCCTTTTCTTGCAGTTTAATATACATATTTGTTATAAATCTTTTGATTAACATTGTATCTGTAATCACATATTCAAGGTTACTTCCCTCTGGTAAACTCAGATTGCTTCCTAATTTATCCTTCAAGTAGGATCTCAGTTGGTAATATGCCAGCGCTGTATCTCCAGTTATATTGTACTTATCTCTCATTTGTTCAAAGGATAAGAATCTACTTCCTGAAAAACAATTTTCTATTCTTTTAATCCCTTTTTTTTCCCATTCTCTAAAGGAAAGGTTGTCTAATGTAAAAGGGAGTAGCTTATTTTGCGTCAATATTAGTTTTGGTAATTGATAATTTGTTTTATTTCTTTCTACATGGATCTTCTTCCAAATATTGAGGAGATGATGTAATACTGGAGAAGTTCTATGTTGTACCAATTTTTCGTCCCATTTATATAATATGTGTTCAGGTATCTTTTCCCCTATTTTATCTAATTCTAATCTCGTCCAGTCTGGTTTTTCCCTTGTTTGATAAAAATCTGATAGGTATCTTAATTGTGCGGCTCTATAATAATTTTTAAAGTTTGGCAATTGTAAGCCTCTATGAACAATTATACCGAACTGAAAATGAAGAGAAAGAAGGGAAAATAGAGGAATTTTTGACTAAAATTGAACTACCAAAACTACAAATAGAGGAACAAAATAAATTAACAGAACCATTTGGAATAGTAGAAATACAAGAGATAATAAAAAAATTACCAAATAATAAGACACCAGGAGAGGATGGATTTCCAATAGAATTCTACAAAACATTTAAAGACTTATTAATACCGCCCCTTCTGGATGTAATCAACCAGATTGATGAAACACAAAGCTTACCAGATTCATGTAAAACAGCAATAATTACAGTAATACTAAAACAAGGGAAAGATCCACTCTTACCAGCATCATATAGACCAATATCTTTGCTAAACACAGACTATAAGATAATAGCTAAACTATTAGCAAACAGATTAGCAGAACAGGTACCGAAAATGGTAAATTTAGACCAAACTGGATTTATCAAAAAAAGACGCACAACAGACAATATTTGTAAATTTATTAACTTCATTCATGCAGTAGAAGGAAATAAAGCACCTGCAGTAGCAGTTGCTTTAGACGCAGAGAAGGCCTTCGACAGAATAGAATGGAATTATTTGTTCAAAGTATTGCAAAAATTCAGTTTACCGGAGAAGTATATTAATTGGATTAAAGCATTATATAAGGGACCGTTAGCGAAAGTGACAGTAAATGGACATGTATCAAAGCAATTTAACTTAAGCAGGTCAACGCGGCAGGGATGCCCACTATCACCTTTATTGTTTGCGCTAGCTATAGAACCACTAGCAGAATTGATAAGAATAGATAATAATATAAAAGGAATAAAAATAAAAGACAGGGAATATAAAATCAGTCTATTTGCGGATGATGTTATAGTGTACTTAACAGAACCAGAACTATCAATAAAAGAATTATATAAGAAATTGAAGGAATATGGAGAAGTGTCGGGTTACAAGATAAACGTAAATAAAAGTGAAGCAATGCCTATGAATAATGCGGATTTCTCAAAATTTAAGAAGGAATCTCCATTCAGATGGCAAATGCAGGCAATAAGATACCTAGGTGTACAAATAAACAAAAATCTAGGCCAATTATATAAACTCAATTATAATCCACTATTGAAAAAATTACAGGACGATTTAGAGCATTGGAAAGATCTACCACTAACACTGATAGGAAGGATAAACTGTATTAAAATGAACATTTTTCCAAGGATATTATACTTATTTCAGGCACTGCCAATACAACTGACAGAAAAATTCTTCAAAGAGTTAAAGAAAATAATAAGGAAATTTTTATGGAGAGGGGGGAAACCGAGGATAGCACTAGATAAATTGACAGAATGGTATAAACAAGGATGCTTTCAATTCTTGATCAGCAGGGAGAAAAAATATTTTTTGAAAGCTTGGTTATTAGTCAGAAAGACTTGCAGATCCAAGTGGAAAATGTTGGATTGGAATTTGAAGGGTCAAGGATCACTGGATGGAGAGATGATACTGCTGCCCCACAGTATTAATGCTGCATTACTTTCTTCCCAGTTCTCAAGTTTCCTTCCATAATCGTGAAAATGCCCGATGGGATAATTGCACCTCACTTTTAAAAAAAAATGTTCAAACAGGTATTGGTAGACATGTAAAACATAATTATAATTGGACTTGTCTGAATGGTTTGCTGGAAGCCAAAATAGACTCAATTGCATAAATGAGCTCCTTCTGCATTGTAACAAGTATGTGAATGCTAGTATTGAAGTGCCACTAAACTTCAATCCTGATTGGTTATAGATTTTACCTGTGAGAAAGGTGGTGAGCTGCAGGAAATGCTTAAATGTGTACTTGCAAAGTTGGCAGTGCTCTGCATCAGGTGCACTGAAACTATGGAGATGCAAGGTTCATAGAAACATGGAAAAATAGGATCAGGAAGAAGTCATTTGGCCCTTGAAGCTTGCTCCTTTAATGTGATCATGGGTGATCTTGTTTCCCTACTTTCCCCAGATGCCTTGATGACTTGATGACTTGAAATCTATTTCTTCTTAAACCAATTTAGCAACTTGGCCTCCATGCCTTCTGTGGTCATGAATTCCAAAGGTTCACTACTTTTGAATGAAATAGTCCTAAATGTTTAAACTTGTGTCTTGAGACTGAGATCATGGTTCTGGAACCCTGGCCAAGAGAAACTTGTACATCTAGTCTGTCAAGCCTAGGCAGAATGTTTCAAATTTCTATGCAATCTCTTATTCTAAATTCTGGTGTATACAAACATCATTGGAGTGAAACATTAAAATATGTAGATGCTGTGATTATAGTCAAAACACAGAAATGCTGGAGGACTTCAATTGGTCTTGAGGCATCCATAAGAGGTAAAGATCTTGAAGAAGGGCTCAGGCCCGAAACAGCAGTAATATATCTTTACCTCCTAGGGACACTGCTAAGTTCTTCCAGCATTTCTGTGTTTTGACATATGCCGATGCACCTTTTTTTTCCATAGCCTGGAATATTTGGTTGTGTTTTCAGTTTGGGCTCTAGATTTGTGCATTATGTCCACAAGAGCACCATAAATCTTGTGTTTTAACCAATTACGTATTGGTGTACAATATTTTTGATTATTGTCTTTCTTTTAATGCAAGTGTCAATCAATAAAGTCTGCCAGGGTGTGACAAAGTATAGATATGTTTTTGGTTGATAAATTGGGAAAGGTTTGCTAGAGTAGGTCACATACAAACACTTTAAAACAGATCTTATTTAAAATACTGAGCTCTGCCCCATTCTAGACATGTCGGGGCCAACTGTACCCAAGCGACCTCACTAATGGATTGTTGTTTACAAAAAGGCAACAGATGAAAGTGCTTGTCAGAGCTGCAGATTTTCTGGAGCTGTTCTAAGGGGATCATGTGGTTTTGCAAGCAGAGAGAGTCAAAGAGTCTTTCTCTCAGAGACACACACACACACACACACACACAGATCACTACTACACTGTTACACCCAGCAACAGTAGCTGGGGCTGGAACAGGACAAGCTGGCAAGCTTGTGGAAAATCTCATTTGGGGACAAGGGTTCTTATTTCGGCCTGATGAAAGCCCTTGTGGTTCATGCAAGAGGAGAGGACTAGCTGTCTAATGTTTCACTTGGAATAAGAGAAACAAAAAGGATCACTGTTGTAACCTGAAAGAGATTATCATCTGGAGAACCCTGAGGGGACAAGTTTAATCAGCAAGACACTGGAGTGGCTGATTAAAAAGGAACAACAAATCTCTCTCTGAAAACTGACAAAAACCTTCAAGCACCAAAGCCTGGTGAACTTTATAAATGTTAATTCTGTGCACAGTATAAGAATTGCCTGCAACCAGTGAATTTGGAGGAATGAGAAGTGAGATTAGACTATGAACCAAGTAACTTTTCTGAACTTACAGACACATTACATACATGTGTGCTTAGAATTAGAAGGGGGATAAGTTAGGTTAGTTGTCAATTGTGATAAGTTAAAGTGTGATCCTGTTTTCATGTTAAAAGATAATTAAAAGCATATTTTGTTTAAATAACCATTTGCCTTGGTGAATATCTATTGCTGCTGGGTTTTGGGGTCCTTTGGGCTCGTAACAAGGGAAATGCCCTCATGAAAAGCTGCCTGTTTAATGGGTATGTGCAGAACTTTGCTAAAGTATAGTTGTTAAAGGATTGTTCAATCAAAAATTAATGGCAGAGAGAGAGAAGCATGAAATTGAGATTTTCCAAGATACAGTGGGATAAGCTGGTGTGTCTTGTATGGAAGCAGTATTTATCCCAGTTGCAATTAGGGTTGTGGGAAATTGAAAAGGAAAATAAGAATTTAGTGTGAAAGGAAAATCTTTTTCTTTTTTTTCCAATCTTTTTATTATTATTATAATTTATAAATACATACACTTCAAAGAGATATGAAAAATACATAGTAAATAACGAATTAATACAGAGATATTAAACAATAATATTGCAGAATAAAAATATATCATAAAAAAATTTTTTAGATCAGTTTAGAGTATGAACTATCTCTAAAAAAAATGATATAATTAATAAAAATATATAAAAAAAGAGAGAAAAAAAAACCCCAAAAAGGAAGAAAAAACAAATCTGAATTAAAAACTTTAAAAAAAAAACCTACCGATATAGCTAAACCACGCCGATCACTCCGATCTCATCTAACAGCCCAATTATCATACATAATCATAAAAAGAAAACAGAGCCAGATCAACTCACCACAAATGAAAATATTGAATTAATGGTCGCCAGGTTAACTCAAACTTAGAAGGGGATTCATAGACAGAGTTTCTAATTTTCTCTAAATTTAAACATAGTATAGTTTGGGTAAACCATTGGAAAACAGTGGGAGGATTAACCTCTTTCCAATTCAATAGTATAGATCTTCTAGCCATTAGTGTAAGAAAAGCAATCATACGATCCGCAGGAAAAGATAAATAAGTCAAATCTATCATAGGTAATCCAAAAATTGCAGTAATGGGATGTAGTTGTAAATCAATATTCAAAACGGTAGATATAATGGAAAAAATTTCCTTCCAATAATTCTGTAAAGAGGGACAGGACCAAAACATATGTGTAAGGGAAGCTATTTCCAATTGACATTTATCACATATAGGATCGATATGAAAATAAAAGCGATGGAGTTTATCTTTAGACATATGAGCTCTATGAACAACTTTAAACTGTATCAGTGAATGTTTTGCACATAGAGAAGAGGAGTTTACCAGTCGCAGAATTTTATTCCAATTTTCATTGGAAATATGAAGGTTGAGTTCTCTTTCCCAATCATTTTTAAACTTTCCAAAAGTCCCAGAATTTATTTTTGTAATTATATTATATAATTTAGATATCACACCTTTTGGAGGGAATTTTGAATATAGTATATCCTCTAAAACAGTCGTAGTCTCCCGATTGGGGAAAGGAAAATCTAGCCATCATGTAGAAAACTTTGCCAGTGGATGGAGTTAGTTGAATTAAAAGTGAGGATGATTATCCATGAGCAAATAAAGCATAATTTCTCTCAATGAGGACAGAAAGAAGTTGAAGTAGAAACTAAGATGGCACTGTCCTGGGGACCACATCGGTTTATTTGATAGAGGTCATGCATAGTTATTTTGCTGCAATTAATGCAAGATCATGAGTTTCATAACTATGATTTCTTTTTTCTAGTGTATTAACCACTAATTTCATGCATAGCACCGCTCTGTGGGAATCACCAACACTAATGGTATCAGGCTGTAGCTTTAAAAGGAAGCAACTATTGAACACAGTGCTGCTGGAAATTGTTGGTCAGCAGAGCATTCTGGTTACGTGGAGCTGATGCAGAAAGGAAGATTCATAGATGTCAAAGTGATGTTTCCGTTGCTATTACCCTCTTGTGTAGGATGGTCCAATGCGCCAGGGGTTCTAGCACGCAGGTTGAAATGGAACAGCTTGTGAGAAATGTACCCACCAAAAAGAACCATATCAGGTGTACCAAAATACTGTGTACTTTGAATGAGGTTCAGTACAGAGAAAGGGCGATACTGTCTACCCCTCTTTGTATCCCTCACTCTCACTAGTGTAATGTTATAAACATTACGTGGCCTGCCACGTATTTTCTGTTGTTACATCGCGGAGCATCGATCCCATTTCGCCTTGGTTTCTGACACCTCAAGGAATGGTGTGTAGATTGCATTCAGTCTAAGGGAGCCTCCAAAGGATGACCAAGAAATTTAGGGGGATTTGAAAATTGAGACATCACTTAACTGGTTGCAGGAGAGATGAGTGAATGGGATGATGTGTTAGGGTGTTGGATTCAGTCTTTGGATGACATCTTTAATGTAAATGATATAAAGTAGGTTATTCAAGATTATTTTCAGCAGGAGATGCACTAAAAGGAGGAATGGAGTTAGGCAAAGGGAGTGGTTATAGTGATGGTATTAAGAGTTGGATTCATGTGGCCAAACATGAAAACAGGATTGTGAACAGAAGAAAGCATAGCATGTGATGAATTTAGAAGAATGAGAGGGGATCTTAGAAACCTATAAAATTCTGAAAAGCATAGATTGTGGTAGGTAAGTTGTTTCCATTGGTAAGGAGACATAGCCTTGAGATCAGGGTAGTAAATTTAGGGCAGAGATGAGGAAGAACTGCTTTTCCCAAAGGGTGGTGAATCTGTGAATCTGTGGAATTTGCTGCTTATTGCACAAGATTGGATAGATTTCTACATAGTAAGGAATTAAGGGATATGAGGAAAAGGCAGGTAGGAGGAGATGAGTCTACCTTCATATTAGTCATGATCTCATTGACTGGTGCAGCAGGTTTGATAGGCTGGATGGCCTACTCCTGCACCCATTTCTTATGTACTTTTGTTCTTATCAATGTTTTTTAAAAACTTTTTTTATTTGAAGAATCATTAAAAGTAAAACAAAATACATTCCATAAAGAAAAAATTATGAAGATCATAAAAAATAGAATAAAATAAAACAAAACAAGACAACTAAAAAAAAATTAAATCATCTCCCCCTTCCCACCCCATCAGCCAACTCTCTTAAGGAGAGCTAAAAATATATAAACAGAAACTAAAAGTATATAATAAATCAAAATATATCTAAATGCATATATTCCAAATATGGTAACTACTTATTAACAAAAAGAGAATAATTGTCATGTAAATTATACATAATTTTTTTCCATAACAATACAAGCTTTCAATTCATTATGCCATCACATTATATTAATCACTATGTTATCTTTCCATGTTCTTGCTACACATTTTCGAACTTCAGACAAGGCTAAATATAAAAATGCAATTTGAAATTTATCCAACCCTAATCCCCTTAAAGAAATCATATAACCCATTAAAAAAAATAGATGGATCTAATGGTAACTTAAAATTATATAATTTTTCCAAAATTAACTTAATTTCATCCCAGAATGGTTGTACATGCATACAAGACCACAGCATGTAAAAAAAGTTCCAGTACCTACACCACATCTAAAACAAGAATCCGAATTACTAAAACCATATTTTTTCAATTTCTCTGGGGTTAAATACAATTGATGTAAAAAATTATAATTAACCATTCCATACCGCACATTCATCAATTTAGTAACCCATATATCTGCCCTGTAATCTTCAGGAAAAACAAAAGCTAAATTATTTTCTCATTTAAGCTTAGATTTCTCGCATTCCGACTTATTCATATTGTCTTGTAATACTTGATACAAAACAGAAATATAATCACTTTTTGGTATAGAAGAAATCAAAGACTTGAATTCTGTCAATACAGGTAAAATCATCTCTCTACCATACATATTTTTCACCAAAAATCGAAGGTGATAATAAACAAATAAAGAATTTTCAGCAATATCAAAACGCTCTTTAAATTGAGTAAAAGAAAGAAACTGTCCTACAAAACAATCCTGTAATGTTAAAATCCCAACTCTTTAAATGACTATTAAACATTGAAAAAGAAATAAGTTGATTATTATATAATGGAGTTAAAATTGACAATTTACCTTTTGATCCTAAAATCTTATTTTTTTTAATCCATAATTTTAATAAATGTTTTAATATCGGCATATTATATTCCCTCAACAAATTTACATTCAATCGAAATATAAGTTGATGTACCTCAACTTCAGGAATACAGGCCCCCTCAACTTTAGCCCAACTTGGAGGCTGGTCCAAATCCATCAATCTACTAATAAATTTCAACTGGACTGCTTCATAATAATTCTGAAAATGAGGTTAAAAAAAAATTGACTCATTAGAAAATCAAAGTTGGAGGAATAATGTGAAAATTGTGGATCTTCCAGAAGACATTGAAGGGTCTGATCCAATAAAAATTTTTAAGAGTTGGATCCCCAAGGTGTTGGGTAAAGACTTTTTCTTGGGAGGTCTAGTATTGGAGAGGGTACATAGAGCGTTACGAAAGAAATCATTACCGGGACAACCACAACAAGCGGTCATAGTTCAGTGCCTGAACTATCAAGACAGAGAAATGATACTATGGTTGGTGGTATAGGAGGCAAGACAGAGTCAATCTGCAATGATGATTCCAAATAACAGAGTATTTTTTAATGCAGATTTGAGTCAAGAAATTATTAGGCGATGACGGGAGTTTAATTTGGCTAAAGAAGTGCTGTGACGGAAGGGTTATAAATTTGATTTTCAATATCCTGCTGTGTTAAAGGTCTTTTTTTTTTGAAGACTTTATTTAAAATTTTATAACATGAATACAATAAAGAATTACATTTAAAGAAAAATAGAAAAAAAATTTAAAAAGGTATGATTACAATATTACATCAGAAAACTACACAAAATAACCCCCCCCCCTGTTAATTGTAACACAATATTAATAGTCTAACTTAAAATTAGTCCAACCCTCCCCCCCCAAAATAAAGAGTGGAGTTAATAAAATTGACAATATTATATATGAAAAAAAATACCCACTTACAAAAAAAAGAGATAAAACTTAACCTAAAAAAATTCTAACAACAACAAAAAAAAATTGTCAATACTAAAATATCACACTTAAACATATATTTAAATCAAACTTAAATGCATATAATTAGCAAACGGAGTCCACTTTAACTTATAAAAAGACATCTTATCCTGAATTGAAAAAGATATCCTTTCCATAGTCAAACAAAATTTCATTTCCAAATACCACTTATCTAAAGTTAGTATATTTCTATCTTTCCAAGTAAGTGCTATACATTTCTTAGCCACAACTAAAGCTAAATAAATAAATGAAATCTGATAATCCTCTAAACCTAAATCGATTAATGATTGCATGTTCCCTAATAAAAATATATCGGGATCTAATACAAGATGGATATTATATAAACTGTTAAAAACAGATTGAATACCTTTCGAAAACTGTTGCAATCGATCACAAAGCCAAACAGTATGCAAAAAAGTATTGGCCGTCTGATCACATCGAAAACAAGAATCCTACGTACTAAAACCAAATTTTTTTAATTTCTCTGGCGTTAAATATAGCTGATGAATAAAATTATAATTAATCATCGCTAGTCTAGCATTAATTAATTTCCGAATACTATTCTGACAAATTTCCATCCAAGCTTCTTCAGCTATTTTAGGTCCTAAATCTTTTTCCCATTTCAACTTATCTTTATCCCAGTCTTTTTTACTATCAATTTCTTGTAAAATACAATACAAATCAGATATATATCCCTTTTTTGGTATTGAAAGTACATATTCTTCAAAACTAGATTCAGGCAATAAAATCATATGTTGACCACATAACTATTTTACAAAAGATCTTAATTGAGATAAATTTTTTATTCCCTTCTTTTCCCATTGTTTCAAAGTGGCATTGGAGACCGTAAAAGGAACAAGTTGATTATTATATAATGGCAATCTTCCAGAATATATATTTTTAAGTCCCATAAATTCAATAAATGTTTCAATATTGGCACATCATAAGTTCGTAATAAATTTTTATTCCATCGAAACAAAAACTCATGAGGAAATTTTTCTAAAATAACCGCCATTTCTATCTTTACCCAACTTGGTGGGTCGTCCATATTCATTAATGCACTAAGAAATTTGAATTGAGCTGCTTCATAATAATGCTGAAAATTTGGTAATCTTAAACCTCCAAATTGAAAATCCCACATCAATTTTCTCATTGCTACTCTCAGAAATTTTCCCTTCCATAAGAATTCTCTAATCGCTTTTTAAAAAAACTTTTTTTTTAAAAATAAGGAATTGATTGAAACAAATATTGTATTCTAGGAAAAATATTCATTTTTATGGTATTAATCCTCCCTAGTAAACCCAAAGGTAGATCCCTCCACCTAATCAAATCTAATTTAATCCTTTTTATTAAAGGAAAATAATTAATTGAATATAATTCTTGAAATTCCATATTAACATTAATTCCTAAGTATTTAATTTGTGTAGTCCACTTCAAATTTGTAATATTTTTTTCTTTCTTTCTTCTTTCTTTGGCTTGGCTTCGCGGACGAAGATTTATGGAGGGGGTAAAAGTCCACGTCAGCTGCAGGCTCGTTTGTGGCTGACAAGTCCGATGCGGGCCAGGCAAACACGGTTACAGCGGCTGCAGGGGAAAATTGGTTGGTTGGGGTTGGGTGTTGGGTTTTTCCTCCTTTGCCTTTTGTCAGTGAGGTGGGCTCTGCGGTCTTCTTCAAAGGAGGTTGCTGCCCGCCAAACTGTGAGGCGCCAAGATGCACGGTTTGAGGCGATATCAGCCCACTGGCGGTGGTCAATGTGGCAGGCACCAAGAGATTTCTTTAGGCAGTCCTTGTACCTTTTCTTTGGTGCACCTCTGTCACAGTGGCCAGTGGAGAGCTCTCCATACAACACGATCTTGGGAAGGCGATGGTCCTCCATTCTGGAGACGTGACCCACCCAGCGCAGCTGGATCTTCAGCAGCGTGGACTCATTGCTGTCGACCTCTGCCATCACTCGAAATGTAATATTTTTGTATACTGAATAATCACCTTTACAAATTGGTAAAATTTCACTTTTAGCTCAATTTACTTTGTAACCAGATAATTGGCCATAAATTTCTAAACATTCTTGAATTGCAGGTAAAGAAATATCCGGATCCACCAAATATAATAAAACATCATCAGCAAATAAATTAATCTTATATTCCTCATTCAGAACTCTCATACCTTTAACATTTTCATTTTGACGTATTAATTGTGCTAAAGGTTCAATAACCATAGCAAATAAAGCAGGTGACAACGGACATCCTTGTCTAGTAGATCTTGTCAAACTAAAAGATTCTGAAATTTCAAAGCAATTCTAGCCTTCGGGCTATTATATAAAGCCTTTATCAACCCAATAAATGAAGAACCAAAGCAAAATTTCTCAAGTACTTTGAACAGAAACTTCCATTCCACTTTTATCAAAAGCCTTTTCTGCATCCAATGAAACCACTATTGGATAATTCAACTGAAATTTAGATTTACTTATCAAGGTTATTAACCGTAAAATATTATCTGACGCATACCTGTTTTTTATAAATCCCGTTTGATCACCATGTATAATTTTAGGCAGATATTGAGCTAATCTATTAGCCATAATTTTAGCTACAATTTTATAATCTACATTTAACAATGAAATTGGTCTATAAGAAGAAACCTGTGAAGGGTCTTTATCTTTTTTTGGTATAACCGTAATTATTGCGTTAGAACAAGACTCAGGTAATTGAAAAGTATTGTAAGTTTGTTGTAATACATCCTTATAAATAGAAGATACATCAGCATAAAAAACTTTATAAAACTCTATAGAGAACCCATCTTCACCAGGTGCCTTTCCATTCGGCATATCTCTTATTGCCCCTTCTATTTCATCTTCTGTAAAAGGTTTATCTAACTCTTGTCTGTCTTCTTGATTCAATTGTGGCAAGTTAATATTTTCCAAGAAAGAATCTATTGCGTCTCCAGTTACATCTTTACATTCCGAAGTATACAATTGTTTATAGAAATTACAAAATTCCTCATTAATCTCTTTTTGATTAAAAGTAATACCTGATTTCTTTCTAATCGCTGGAATAATCCTAGATAATTGTTCCTTTTTTAATTGCCATGACAAAACTTTATGAGCTTTCTCACCCCATTCATAAAACTTATGCTTAGTTCGATTCATTAAACATTCAAACCGATATGTTTGTAATTCATTATATTTAAATTTTAAATGAGTTAACTGATTCTTTTGCGTTTCGGTAGCATGTTTTTTAAATTATTTTTCAGTAGCAGTTATCTTTTCCTCTAAGTCTTCAATCTCTTTAATTCTCTCCTTTACTTTAGAGGCATAACTGATAATTTGGTCTCGCAAAAAAGCTTTCATTGCATCCCATAAAACAAAATGACTGGAAACAGAATTACAGTTAATACCAATAAAAATTTCAATTTGCTGTTTTAAAAAACTAATAAATTCAATAGCATAGTATTAAATCTCCATCTTGAAGCTTTCTGAACATCTTGTGAACTCATATATTCTAATAATAATAATGAATGATCTGAAACCAATCTAGCCTTATACTCCACAGATGTAACCCTATTCTGAAAATGTGCTGATATTAAAAAATAATCAATTCTAGAAAAAGAATTATGTCGCGAGGAATAAAAAGAAAAATCTTTCTCTGTAGGATTAACTCCGCCAAATATCAATTAAATTCAAATCTGCCATCATATTAATCACTTGGATTGCCATCTTAGACTTCTTAATTACTCTTGGGTACTTATCCAATAAAGGCTCCAACACCACATTCAAATCTCCCCCAATCATCACATTAGAGTTCGATTGTCCAAGTAATAAAGACGTATCCACAACAAAAGCTGTATCCTCAACATTAGGAGCATAAACATCAAGCAAAGTCCATGCCTCATTAAAGATTGTACAATTTAATTTTAATAATCTTCCACCATTTTTCTCTTCATTCTGTAACTGAAATGGTAGATTCTTATGTACCAAAATTGCCACACCTTTTGCCTTAGAATTAAACGAAGAATAAAAAACTTGCCCAACCCATTCACGTTTGAGTTTCAAATGTTCCTTATCAGTTAAATGAATTTCCTGTAAAAAAGCAACATTAACTTTTAATTTTTTTATTTAAGCAAGTACTTTCTTACGCTTAATAGGATTATTTAAACCCTGAACATTAAGAGAAGCAAACTTCAATTTAGACATTTCTTACACTCAATAAAACACAACAACAAGAAACAAACAAAAAAAGGAAAAAAAAGAGAGAAAAAAAAGAAGAAAAAAAAGAAACCCCCAAAAAAAGAAAAAAAAGAAAAAAAAACCTTAATTCCCCTTTGAAATTACAACCAAAAACTAAAAAAATAAAAAAAGTTATATATAAAAAAAATTTAATTATTTAAAAACAGGTAATAAAAAAAAGCTTCATTCCCTAACCCAAAAATTAAAAAGAAAAAAAACAGGTCAGAGGTCACAATTACCTCCTCCTGTTTAAACCGCCTAATGCGGTAACTCCCCCAAAATATTGGGTGTGAGATAACTCACACGCAGCTGATGACTTCTGGAAATTGGTGCCCACCCAGTTTCCTCTCCCAACTTCCATCACTATTTAAAATCTTCTCATCAAAAAATAATACATTTTTTTTATCAACTTTGCCATTGCGACCACCGTTTCTTCTATTTCTTCCAGAAATCAGATTCCCTTCTTGCAGCTCTGCCCTCTTTGGAGACCGTGGAGGACTATGTCGTTCCTGGAATTGCGTAATTGGTAAAGACTGAGCAAAATCCATAGCTTCTTTAGGATTATCAAAGAACTTTGGTTGATATCCATCCTGAAAAATCTTCAGTACCGCAGGGTATCTAAATGTTGCCTTGTATCCTTTTTTCCACAATAATTCTTTCACAGAATTAAATTGAAACATAATTTCCTGACTCAAATCCAGATAGAAGAAAACATGATTACTCTGAACCATCAAAGGAGATCTGTTTTGCTGTGCATTTCTAATAGCCATACGTAAAATAGTCTCTCTATCACAGTAATTTAAACAGCGAACCAAAACAGGTCTTGGATTCTGTCCTGAAAAAGGTCTCCTTCTCAAAACTCTATGAGCCCGTTCCAATATTAAATCTTCAGGAAACTTATCTTGTCCCAACACTTGTGGAATCCATTCAGTAAAAATTTTTCTTGGATCTGGCCCTTCTATGCCTTCTGGCAAGCCAACAATTTTCACATAATTCCGTCTGGATTGGTTCTCCAAATAATCAACCTTTTTTGCTAAATTTTTATTCTGAATCTGTAGCGTTTTAATTGTTTTATTCACATCTTGCAATTGATCTTGTACATCAGATAATCCTTGATCACACATCTCAAGTCTTTCAATAGTTTCGACTTTAAAAGCTCCATAATCAGCCATCTGTTGAGTATTGACATCCACCAATGCATTAATCATAGAAGTAAGATTATTCATAGAATCACCTAAATGCATCATTGAAGAAAATATCTTATGTTCAAGACTCTTGAAAAGTATATCAACATCAGTAGATCCAGACATGGTGGGATCCTGCTGTTTTTATGGAATCAGAGGACCTTCTATCCCTTCTTTTAATTTAGTAGCTTTTCTTGCAGTTTGACTCCGTGTAAGAGCCCCTGCCACAGTCCCCCCAGAAGTGTCAGGAGGCTGATGATCAGGGTTATCTTTGATCCAAACCTCCTTTAAAAGCTTTGTTACGTCAGTATCTGGAAGAGCTGTTGTAACTGATGGTATAGCAGTCAAATAACAACTCTTTAACTCTCCAACTGGTAGCGCCCCAGCTAATTCAGCAGTCAAAGTCTCAGTAACAGTAGACGTTGTTTGAAATACTGGCATCCGGCCAGCCCTTTGTTCTAAAGGCTGCTAAAAACGACCTTCAGAAAGACTTACGAATTCAGAGCGGAGCTCCAAGGCCAAATTCTTCGCTTCTTTTCCTGGATCCATTTCACGCTGAGTCGTGGCTTTTTGTAAACAAGCAGGCTCAGATAATTTCGGAAAATATAATTTTTTAACAATCTGTTGATGTTTCCTTTTGCTTTTTTTTAAACAAATGTACCATTAGGTATTAATTCAACACCTCATACTATTTATAAACTTTTAAAAAAAGTTTTAACGGGCACTTAAAGACAAAACAATAAGTTAGAGTCAGGAGAGGACTGGAAGGCACGTCTGTTCCTTACGCCATCTTGCCATGCCCCCCCCCCCCCCCCCCTGTTAAAGGTCTTTTATAGTAACTTTCAATCTCAGTTTTTTGAGAATGATCATGATGCATTAGGTTTTGCTAATTCATTACCGGATTTTTGTGGACATGGAAGAGTTTCGCCATCGTTGCCCAAAAAGAGGGTAAATGGAAATGGGAAGAATAGTAAAAATTGAAAGAATGAGGTTTTAACACTGTCTTATTTAATATAAATAATGTATTTCTGGCTGGGGGGAGGGGTGGATAGCACTGAAATCTTTGATAGTCCTCTGCCACTAGTGGGGTTTACCACACCTAGTTTTTTGGGGTGTTACTACCTTTGGGTAGTGTTTCTTTTTTGGGGGGGAATAATTAAAGTTTGGGGAGGGAGAGTGCTTTTCATTTATTAGAAGGGGGGGCAATATTTTGTAAGTGACTATATTGTTAGTTTGTAAAGATGTCTAGTTTGAAATTTGCAACTTTTAACGTTCAGGGTTAGGGTTAAGCGATTAAGCAAAAGCAAGTTTTGGCTTATATCAAGAAAATGAAAATTGATAGTGCTTTTTTACAAGAAACACATTTGACTGAAAAAAAACCATTTGAAATTGAAGAGAGATTGGGTTGGACATGTGTTTTTTTTCTTCATTTAATTCTAAGGCAAGGGGGGTAGCAATTCTAATTCATAAGAATTTGTCTTTTGAGTTGCATAATATGGAAGGAGATGCTGGAAGGGTTTTAAAGGTGAATTGTGGACTTTGCTTAATATTTATGCACCTAATGTGAATGATGATTTTTTTTTATTTCAGATTCTTTTTTGTTATTAAATCAAGCTAATGAAAATATTTTAGTTGGGGGAGATTTTAATTGTATCTTGGATCCCTTGTTGGACAGATCCCCAAAAAGTATAAAGAAATCAAAGATGGCGATACAAATTGGGGCCTTGATGAAGGATTTAAATTTAGTGGATATTTGGAGAAGGGTTAATCCTACAGAGGAGGATTTTTCTTTTTATTCGTCTCTACATGATTCATTTTCTAGAATAGATTTTTTTTAGTATCGGCACATTTACAAGGAAGGGTATCACAGGCAGAATATAAAAGCAGAGTTATATCAGATCATTCTTTATTATTTTTTTCTTATGTAAGTTCAGAAGTGGTACGTTCATCTTATCAATGGAGATTTAATACAATGTTGTTGAAAAAAAACAGTGTTTGTTATTTTTGTTAAAGAACAGATTACTTTTTTCTTATCTGCAAATGCTAATTCAGTAAAAAGTCATTTTGTGTTATGGGATGCATTAAAAGCTTATTTAAGAGGACAGATTATTAGTTATACCACGAAAGTTAAGAAACAGTATATGGTTGAAAGCTTTGAATTAGAAAAGCAAATTGATGAATTGGAGAAGGAATTTCAGAAGGAAGTGACAGAAGATTTTAAAAAGTGGCTTTGACTAAATTGAAATTGCGTTATAATACGTTGCAGACTTATCAATTTGAATGTTTAATTAATTGATCTAAGCAGCGATATTATGAGTTGGGTGAGATGGCACAAAAAGTACTCGCATGGCAGTTAAAGAAGGAACAGGTTTCACGGGTTATTAATGCTGTAAAGAATTCAACAGTTACCTATAAACCTCAGGAAATTAATGACCAGTTCTATTCATTTTATTAAAAATTATATACTTCTGAGGGGAAACAGGATAATGGTTCTATTGATTCTTTTTTATTTAAGTTAACGTTATCAGCATTAAAAGAGGAGGATGTTACGGATTAGAGATTAAGGCAGCTATGTTGGAAATGCCCAATGGAAAGTCACTCGGTGATGATGGGTTTTCGGTGGAATTTTATAAAACTTTTTATGAAGATTTATCTTCGGTGTTCCATTATTAAAAAAGATTAAAGTAGATCTAATTAAGTGGAAAGATCTTCCGTTAACTTTAATTGGTCGAGTTAATTGTATTAAGATGAATATTTCCCTCGTATTCAATATTTATTTCAATCATTACCGTGTTCTCTTTTAAAGAGTTTCTTTCAGGAATTAAATAAAGTTACAAGAGAATTTTTATGGAAAGGTAAACCACCATGGGTAACATTAAATAAACTCACTTGGAAGTATGCGTTAGGTGAGCTTCAATTAATTCTTGTCAATGTTAAATAAAAATAAAATGCTGTAGAGAGCAAAACATATCTGTGAAATTTGAACAGCAATCAAACCCAGAAAAACACAAAGTACAGATTAGCCTGTTTGTTTAAAATTTATTATCACCTGTGATAATGTATTTTTATTGTTCATTATGAGCAAGGTTACTAACAGATAGTGTGTGAGCCTTGGCAGGAAACCAGAAATAATTTATTAGAGGAAAAGTAATTAACACATAATGGAACATATGAAATTTGACCAGAAAAGATATCCCTCCATTAAGTTGCTTCAGGGAAACTAAATGCCTCTGGAGGAGTTGCTCATTTTTTTAAAAGCATCTGTCCAATTCCACTGTAAATGTTTGAAAGACATAAGAACACAATAAATAGGAGCAAGAGAAGGCTAACCTGTGGTTGAAATCATGGATGATCTGATGATAGGCTCATCCCCACCTACCTGTCTTTTCCCCTATCATTTAATTTGTAAAAAAAAGTATCCAAACTTGTCTTAAATATGTTCACCGAGGTAGCTTCCAATGCTTCAATGGGCAGCAAATTCCATAGATTCACCACCCTCTGGGAAAAGCAGTTCCTCCTCATCTCCATCCTAAATCTACTATCCTGGATCTTGAGGCTATGTCACCTCGTTCTAGTCTTTCTCTCCCCACTCCCCCCCCCCCCAACCAATGGGAACAACTTACCTCCCTCTATCTTATTCATGCCTTTCATAATTTTATACTTTTCTTAGTTTTTAAAAAATTTCTTTTTTCAGGACATGATAGTACAGAAGACATTGCAGAGAAGAATCACTCTGATGTGAAATGGATGGAATGTTTCAGATATAAGGAAAGGCTGGGTTCCTTTTGTTGAGAACAAAGGGTGCTGTGAGGAGACACAATAATATGTACAAAATTATGAGGGGCCTGTACAAATTGGAAACAGGCCACTGACAATATGGTTAACAAATGTTAGAAGAACAACATATGGATCTGAGCAGAAAGATTTTAATTTAATGAAAGTGACCAGAGTTAGCCAATGTATGGCATTACGACAAGTAGAAGGAGAAGACAATGAGGGTCCCCACGTCATACAGAGTCCACCAGCTCAGAAATAGGCCCCATCAGCCCACCATGCCTAAAATGAACGATAAATGCATAACCCATTTCTAGCACTTGGTCGATGGGCTACTATGCTTATGTGATTCAAGTGTTCATCCAAATTCTTCTTAAATATTGCGGATATCTGCCTCCATCATCTCAGATTCCAACAATCTTCCAGCTGAAAAATAATCTTCCTCACCTTAAATCCATGTTCTCTGGTTTTAGACATCTGCCAAGAGGAAAAAAAAAAGTTTCTTCCTATGAATGATTTGGATGAGAGTTGTTTGGCATAGTTAGCAAGTCTGCAGACACTAAAATTGATGATACAATGGATGAGGAAGGTTATCTAAAATTGCAACAGAACTTTGATTACCTGAGTCAGTGTGCTGAGGAACTTGGTAGGTTAGAGAGTTTAAGTAACTTTCTTTGATGGAAGTTCACATTTGAATGTAGAAGTTGAAATTAAAAAAATAAGAGAGTATTTTTAGTAGTTACTCAAATAATGCTTACAAGATACTTCAGATGATTTACAAAATTGATTATGGTTGAGAATCAAAAATAATTTGCCTGTAATATTGTAGTTTCCTACTTTCACGTAACAGTCTCTGTCAGCAAATAAGTTGACACTTTCTGAAATTCTACTCAGTGTTAGCTGCTCTAGTTGGGGGTGGGAGAGGGGAGGGGGCTTCTGGAAATGTTTCTTTTGCTATTTTAGTATTCATCTTTCTCTTCTTCCCCCTTCCCCCCCCCCCACCTGAAACCCACTTGCTTTTTTTTCTAGATCTGTGCTTGTTTCTTCTGTCTTCTGCCAAACTGTTTGAGATGTGAAGGTTGCAAAGGAATCTGATTACATCTGTCCCCACCTGCACTAGGTAGCTGAAAATGAAGAAGGAAGAACTAGTGCTCTGCTGGGCTGGTAACGTGAAATAATTTGTGTACTTGGTATTTTTGAGCACTTGTATGTTTATCTTCAAGAAGAAAGAAAATGGCCTTAATCATGTCTCATGTTGACCCCTTTTCTTGTGGTTGACCAAGAGATGCAAGAGGTTTTATGCTAGTTTTATCTGCCTGTCTAGCTTTTAGACCATTGTTTTGTGTTCAAACTATAACTCAAAACTTTTGATGTTTCAAGTGTTTCCATTGTAAATCTGCCAACTGTAATTCAAGTTACTCAGTGATTTGTGGAAGCTGTAAATTAATAAAAGGTACCATATTTAAAATAATATTGCTAAATTAATGGGACACTTTTGATCTGAAGCAAAAAAAAGCAAACTGTTTCAGGAACTCTGGCATCTGTAGAGCCAAAGGTATGGTTGATGTTTTGGGACTTTTCTTTTGCTTTAGATTCCACTCTCGTGTGTCTTTATTTTTGATTTTTTAAAAATCTGCTCTTTTTGTTTATAGTAGCTCTTTCGAAACATTTACATTTCTGTAGAAAATGACATGCCTTGAAATTTGAGCTTGATATCCATGATATCAGAAGTATTTAATGCAATACACGAACATGCTGATCATTCAAAGGCGATATGAAGTAAAAAGCAGCCAATGTTTTGGGCCTGAGCTATTTGGAAATGTAGGAAAAAAAACAGATAAATGCCTGAATGAAAAGGAGAAGAGGGAGGAGGAGGAGGAGGCCCTAAATAGTGGGAGGGAAGGGTCATGTAGGTGCAGCACTTCTGGTGGTTGAATGGGTAGGTACCAAGGGGGCGAATGATAGGAGGGGATGGGTGGACGAGGGAGTCGCGGAGGGAGCAATCCCTAAGGAGCGGGAAGAGGAAGATGCGTCTGATGGCAGGGTCACATTGTAGGTGGCCATAATTGTAGAAAATAGTATGTTGGGTGCAGAGGCTGGTGGGGTAGTAAGTGATATAAGGGGAACCCTACCCTAGTTGTGTCTGGAGGGAGGAAAGTGTAAGGGTAGATATGCAAGAAAGAGAGGAGATGTGGATAAGGGCTGAGTTGATGGCAGTGGAGGGGAAGCTACATTTTCTGAAGAAGGAGGATGTCTTGGAATGGATAGGTGTGTCAAGGAGGAATTGAAAGCAAGGAATAGAATCCTTACTGGAGACAGGGTAGGAAGAAGCGTACTCGAGTAACTATGAGAGTTGGTGGGTTTATAGATGTCTGTAAAAACATAGAAATGCTGGAAGAACTCAGGAGATCTTGCACTGCCATATTGAGACTACCTTCAAATTGGAGGGACAACATCATGTAGTCTGTCTGAGCACCCTCCAACCTGATGGTATTAACTTGAATTCTCTGCTCTCTGTTGGATCCCCCACCCCGCCCCCCACCTCCCGATCTTTCCCAATGTCTCCTTTCCTCTAGCTCTGTGTCACCAAAACTAAGGAGCTGATTGTTGACTTCAGGAAAGGAAAGCCAGAGGTATACAATCCAGTGATCAGAGGTGGAGAGGATGAGACAATTTAAGTTCTTGGGAGTCACTATCTCGGAAGATCTTTCCTGGACCAACACGCTAATGGCATTGTGAAGGAAGCACGTCAGTGCCTCTACTTCCTCAGGAGTTTGCAGAAGTTGAGTATGACACCAGAAACACTGGCAAATTTCTTCAGAGGTGTGAAAAGTTTGCTGACTGACTGCATCATAGTCTGGTATGGGAACATCAATACCCCTTAGCGTAAAGCACTCCAAAAAGTAATGGACACAGCCCAAGATATCACAGGCAAAACCCTCTCCACTATCGAGAACATTTACAGGGAACCCTGCTGTTGGAGAGCAGCGGCAATAATCAAGGATCCACATCATCCAGCACACACTCTATTCTCGCTACCTCCATCAGGAAAGAGGAATAGGTGCCACAAGACTCTCATCACCAGGATGAAGAACCACTGCTACCCTCGCCACCAAGCTCTTCAATGACAAAGTCAATCAGAGACTAATTTAAGGACTCTTACTTGTGCACTTTATATATATATATATATATGTATTTCTCTCTGTATTGCAGTCAGTTTGTTTACATTCATTATCTGTTTACACTGTTTTCAGGTTTTTTTTTGCACTACCAATAAGTCGTAATTCTGTCTTGTCCGCAGAAAAAAGAATCTCCAGGTTGTAAGTGATGTCATGTATGTACTCCGACAATGTATCTGAAATCTCTTTCTTCCCTTTTTCCCTCTGCCTCCTTTCCTCCAGCTCTGCCTCGACAGAGCCAAAAGCAACCATCCCCCAGTCAATTCTCGCCTTTCCTCTCTCCTATCCATATCCAATCAACACCCTTTGTCTGTTGGTCTCTACTCCATCAATGCCCATTCTGCCCTTCTCCCTAGCCTTTTAATTCAGGCACCTGCTTCATTTGATGTGTTTTGAAGAAGGGCTCTGGCCAAGAATGTCAGTTATATATCTTTACCTCCTATGGATGCTGCAAAACTGGCTGAGTTCTTCCAGCATTTTTGTGATTTTTTTTTTTACCACAATTTCAGCATCTGTAGACTTTAGTATTTCATTTATAAATGTTGGTAGATGGTTTGTGCCCCAAGATAGTAACAGAGAGATCGAGAAAGGGGAGTGAGATGCCAGTTTCCTAGTGACTTGGCATTTAATGAAAAGTGCAGATGAGAATTCTACATCTAACACCACTAATGGCTAGTGAAATTCATTTGCATTTATCACAGAAACAAAAGACTATTTACTTTGTGTATTTTAAACGAATTTACAGCACCATAGAGGTAAATCACAGGATTCGGTTGACACTGTGGTTAAGTGAAAAAACACACAAATGCTGGAGAAACTCAGCAGGTCAAACAGTGCCTTTTGGGCTTGAGCCCTTCATCAAGGTGTGGGGAACATGAGAGATGTCTGAACAGAAGGGGGGGTGGTGAGGGTGGAAAATGATAGGTGGAGGGGAGGAGGAATCTAGGCTAGGTGGAGAGAGAAAGGAAGTAGGAACTGGAATAACTAGTTAAAGGGAAGGGGGGGAAAAGCAAGCTGATTAGTGGAATGCAGTGAACTCAATGTTCATGTCCTGGGGTTGTAGAGTGCTCAGACAAAAAAATAAGGTGTTGTTCCTCCAATCTGCAGGTGGTTAGGGTGGGATAGTGTGAAAGGCCATGGACAGACATATGAGCTTGACAGTGTGACTCAGAATTGAAATGGTTAGCTTTGGGGAGATTGCTTTTGGTGCTGGGCAAAGCGATCTCCTAATCTGCGTCCGGTCTCTCCAATGTAGAGAAGGACGAAGTAAATGAGTTCTTTGGAGGACAGGTGAAATGTTGCTTCACCTGAAAGGTCTGTTTGGAACCTCGGACTGTGGTGAGGGAGGAGGTGTGGGTGCAGGCATTAAACCTCCTACGACCACAGTGGAAGATGCTGGAGGGGCGATGGGTGGGGACGGAAGAGTGCACAAGGGAGTCATGGACGGAGCAGTCCCTACAGAAGGATGAGAGGGGAGGAGAAGGAAAAATGTGTCTGGAGGTGGGGTCCTGTAGTAAGTGTCGGAGGATAATATTTGATTGTGGAGACTGGTGGGTGGTAGGTGAGGATGAGGGGGATTCTATGATTATTTTTTCTATGGGCTGCGGGGGTTATGGCAGATGAACGGGAAATGGAGGAGATGTAGGTGAGGGCTGAGCTAATAGTGGTGGAGGGGAAGCCACATTTTTGGAAGAAGGCAGACATTTCAGAGGCTCTGGACTGGAAGACCTCATCTTGGGAGCAGATGCGGCAGAGACAGAGAAATAGAGAAGGGTATGGAGTCCTTACAGGAGACAGGGTGTGAGAACATGTAGTCCAGGTAAGTTGGGAGAATTAGAGGGTTTGTAATAAATGCCGGTGTAATAAGGCCTCGAGATGGCAGAGGCCGACAGCATTGAATCCACGCTGCTGAAGATCAAACTGCGCTGGGTAGGTCACGTCTCCAGAATGGAGGACCATCGCCTTCCCAAGATCGTGTTATATGGCGAGCTCTCCACTGGCCACCGAGACAGAGGTGCACCAAAGAAGAGGTACAAGGACTGCCTAAAGAAAGCTCTTGGTGCCTGCCACATTGACCACCGCCAGTGGGCTGATATCGCCTCCAACCGTGCATCTTGGCGCCTCACAGTTCGGCGGGCAGCAACCTCCTTTGAAGAAGACCGCAGAGCCCACCTCACTGACAAAAGACAAAGGAGGAAAAACCCAACACCCAACCCCAACCAACCAATTTTCCCTTGCAACCGCTGCAACCGTGTCTACCTGTCCCGCATCGGACTTGTCAGCCACAAACGAGCCTGAAGCTCATCCTGCCAATACCCCCAACATTCCTCCCCCTCCAACCTCCCTTCTCAGTCCTCTCCAACACTCCCCCTTCCTCTTCCCCCAAACACCATTCACCACACCAACTCTCACTTTGACTTTTGCCTGGTTTTTGCCATCCCCTTTGACCTTCCCCTCTCGGAGGTAGAGCACTGTATCCTCAGCAGAGGCCTCACCTTCGTCCTCCTCCATCCATACCTCAATGAGTTCCACGCACACTGCGATGCTGAACTCTTCTTCCGTCGCTTCCATCTCCAGGCCCGATACTTTGGCCGCAGTCCCTCCACACATCTTGATGAAGGGCTCAAGCCCGAAACATTGGTGTATCTTCCTTCACCTTTGCTACATAAAGGCACTGTTTGACCTGCTGAGTTTCTCCAGCATTTGTGGGGTTTTTTCACTACAGCACGATAGAAATTGATTCCAGCCATTTAGCCAAGAGCTGCCCAATTTCATCCAAATTAACCTACATCCCCATACGTTTTGGAGGGTTGAAGGAGAACTGGTACACACAAGGAAAAAACCATGCAGGCACAGGGAGAACGTACAAATTCTTTACGGTGCCAGATTTAAACCCAGACCTCTCGTGCTGTAATAGTGTTGCACTAATCCCTGCACTAACTTCACTTGGTATAGGTTGAGTACCCCTTAATCAAAATGCATGGTGTTTCAGATTTTGGATTTTTCAAATTTTGGAATAATATGTTTAATAATGTAAATATTTTTTAAACCAAAAAAAAACTTGATCTCTCTTATAAAATAAGATAAATGCAGCAGCAAATACTAGAAATTCTGCTGGATGGCAATAAAGTGAGTCATGCATGCAAGTCTGGCAGTGATGATCATTGGAAACAAACTGGCGCCCACATGTGATATCATGTCGGCGCTCAAAAAGCTTTGGATTTTGGAACTTCGGATAAGGGGGTACTCGACCTGTATGTATAATATTTCAAGTCCTTGGAATTTTAAAATTTTATTGACTTCAAATTAATCTGGATATCATAACAGCCTGACAAAAGTTTGTCGCCAGATGTTCACAGAAAATCATTTGGTTTCCTTTTGCCTGTCAAATTGTGGGAATGGTAAAGAAAATAGATCTAAAGGACATGAGCATTCAGGCACATTTGCAGACATAAACATGATCAATGGGACTTGCAAGGTTATTGAGAGGTAAGCAGTATCTGTTTGGGCCTAAGCAAAGCGATGGGGCCTGGGTCATTGTGTCTTCTTGTCAGGTCCCTCCAGTGAACAGATAAAGTGAAATGACAAAGAATCATTGGGGATACTCCACAAGTCAGATGGCATCCATGGGTAGAAATGGTCAGTCAACGTTTTGAGACTGATCCCTTTGCCAAGACTGAGATGAATAGGGGAAATTGCATTTATAAAAGTTGAAAGAAGCTAGGGAGGGGCCCAGAGATGATAGTGGAAGTGTTTGAGATGGTGATAGGTGGAAGGTCAGACCATAAGGAAGGAAGGGGGAGGGAAGAAAAGTTAGAAAGAAAAAATGTATAAGAGTCAGTAAAGAAGAGATTAGAAGTGGATGGGGTTGCCTTAAATTCGGAAAATCAATGGGTTTAAAGCTGTCCAGGAGGAATATGGTGTTTTGTTCGTCAAGTTTATGATTGACCACTCCTAGTTAAAGAGAAGTGTGTAGTGTGTAGGGATCCACAATGAACATCAATTCAAGCTTCCAAAATCATATACAGAAAACAGCTCACCAGGTGAGGCAAGTACCATGTTGCATCATCGAGCATCCTGCATCTGCCTGAGTGGGAACTTGGTGTTGCTGCCATTATTACGAGGGGGCAGTTTATAGAGGGGGACGTCTTGTCATGTGGTAGGGTGATGCTAATGGTGATAATATCCCATGTGGCATTTGTGCCTTATTCTGGTGTTGGACCAGGAATTATTACACTGACTGACTACTTGCATCTGAGCAAAGTATGTATCTTTCTGATTTGGTGCTGCTTCATGTCCGTAGATGAACAGTGACTATCTATTTACTGCTCTTGGTGTACTTTTGCCTTGACTAGCATGAGCCTGCTCTCAGACCAGTCCCCTTGTGGTAAATCTGTGTCATGCCGTCAATCTCTCACTACTGCTTAGTCTCTTTGGCTTGGCTTCGCGGACGAAGATTTATGGAGGGGGTAAAAAGTCCACATCAGCTGCAGACTCGTTTGTGGCTGACAAGTCCGATGCGGGACAGGCAGACATGGTTGTCTACACTAGACTGCTTAGTCTACACTACTGGCATTGGACGTGTATTATCTCTACCACTAAGAGCACTCTCCTCGACTATAACTGTGTATGCACCCATTATCATTCATTATTGTAGTACTGAGTTTTTACTCATAAAAGCCATGATATGTGTTTAACTACACTGCACTCGATCTCTTCATTAACTGGCACATCACCCCTAGTGATCACGTTCCCAGTGGGGCGTCTTGAGGCTGCTTCCCATTTGGGTCATTTTTTTAAATTTAAGTAGTCATGCAGGATCTGCCACTACAATCCTTTGGCTACATTGTCAGGCTTATTGTACTTGTAGCTGAGAGGTCACTAACCTAGATTCTAATGCAACATTTTGATAATTTACACAGGTGGTTTGGCTTGGGATGACATGAAATTACCTCATACGTTTGCTCTGTGATGCCAAATGTTACCAATTAAATGCAGCAACAAAACTGCATCAGACAATGACTTTGCCCCACAATTACACCTTACCATTTATGATTAACAAGATGTAGTTCAAACAAGATTAATTAAATCTTTAGTTACTTCACTCTTTTAATTACAGAGCCTTTTGGTTTGCTTTCACAATTTCCAAAACTGACTGTGTGTCCAGAATTTTGCATTTAAATTTAGATGTACAGCACGGTAATAAACCCTTCCTGCCCACTAGCCCATGCTACTCAAATATCCCAATAAACTTGAACCGCCCCCCCCCCCCCCCCCAGTATATTTTGAAAGGTGGGAGGAAACCAGAGCATCTGGAGGAAACCCATGCAAACACTGGGAGGACATACGAACTTACAGGCAGTGCCGGATTCACACCTGGATTGCTTGTGCTGTAATACCGCTGCGGTGCCCAGATATTATCTGGTCCAATAAATCTGACTAGGGCTTGATGCAACGAGTTGTTCTCCCCTTTGAGGGGATTTGGGGTATTCTACAGTTGTTGGTCTCTAGAGTTTTGCTGCTGGTCATCTCAAAAGGCAACTCTTCGCATATTTCTTTAGCCACTTTCAGGTGGAATCACCTGGAGAATGCAGCTCCGGAACAGGCTGCCGGTGTCTGCAAAGGGACGTTCAGGTGGCAGCGTTGAAGGTGGTGTTCTGTCACCTGAAAGGTCTGAAGTGGGGAGAGGGACCGCAGAGCAAACGCCGGCTCATGACTCCAGGCTGGGGCAGCATCTAACAGCTCGCCTCCCCGCTGCCTGACAGTCCCCCACCGGCCGCCCCAGCCCCGTAGTCCCCTGCCGGGGGACTGTCAGGCAGTGGGGAGTTGGGTCGCCCGCTGACTGTTATCAGCCCGCCCCCTGCTTGGCAGCTATGCATTCCAGATATTACTTTGTTTTTAGTGCCAATTAAATTTCTACTGGCTTCTAAAATGCCTTTAGACATCTGGTCTGTAATTATCAGTTTAGGCTTGTACAATTTACTAGACTGTCTCTAATTCACGGTGTCCCAAAATGTTTGTGCACATTAGAATTTTTTTAATACATAAAATAAAATCACTTAGCAAACATATCACAATATTTCAAACTTGATCCAAATACATGTGATATTTTATATTTAAAAATTGAGTAAATAAATACAAAAGAAACCTATTAATTCCCCACACCCGCCTCCCCCAATCCCCTACAAACTTAAAAAAAAGAGGAAGGGTGTGGTGGATGATGTTTGTACTCATACACTATCATGTTGAAATAACAAGAGAAAAGCGTTTATTACAGATATAGACACCCAACATGTGACCTGGTGGCATGACATCTAAAGTGCTAACGACCTCATGACATAGTTACGTTGAGTAGGGCAGGGCTTCTCAGTGGACCTACTGGTGTTGCTGAGTCACTATGCATCGTGGCTTTAGTGGCTATATGCCAGTAGATAGGAGGCTGTTGTGTCTAGCTGTCATAAGACAAGAGCTGTTCACACTGGTCCAGCCTATTCCCTCCAAGCATACCGCTACAAGGGACAAGAAAACCACAACAGGAGTACTTCACTTTCCAATACTTTTCAACACATATTTATAAAGACCTATAAGAGAAAGGGTATGTTTGAGATTCATTTAAATTTTAATACCAACAGTTTGTAAATATGGGCTCCATATTGTACAAAATGTATATTTATCTCTTAAATTATAATTTTCTCAAGTGGAATACAACTCTGACTTTCTGCATGCCATCTCTCCATTCCCAAATCAGTATCCAACTTCCAAGTTATAGCAATAAATTTTCTAGCTATCGCCAAGACAATTTGAAGAAATTTTAATTGATATGTATTCAGTTTTAATTTAGATTTAATCCTTTTAATATTTTCCAGTAAAAATAACATTGGATCCTGTGGGAATTTTGCTCATTATGCAAAAAAAGTACCAACTTCGTGTCACATCTAAAACATAAATCTGAATAAATATTCATATTGTGTAACTTTTGTGTTGCTAAATATATAATGAATAAAGTTACATTGAACTAATGATATCTTATATTAACTAATGATATCTATTCATACTCTCTCTACATTCATCTGTTTGCTTATTTAAATCTACCTTCTATTTATGTCTTGATTATGAACTCCTTTTCAAGCCTTCTTTTCTATTAATTTATACATTTCTTTACATCCCTAGTACATAATAATAATTCTACTTATGACTCCACTGGTAATACTAAATCTTGACCAAAAATTTTGATGAAAAAAATCTTTTAATTTTACAACAAAATTTTGTATTTTCCAATATCTTAAACTTTTTCTTCATTCTACTAAAAGTAATAAATTTCCTGGCTTTGAAACAATCTTTAATTTTCTTAATACCACAATTTTGCCAAATTTAAAAAAAAACTTTTAGAAAATGGAATAAGTCTGTTTTGAAATAAAGATGTTCTTCCAGATATTAAAGCTCTTCCTCCAATCTCTTTATCAATTTTATTCCAAAGTTCAATTAAATGTTTCAGCATGAGCATTTCTCTATTTGCTATAAACAACCTTGCATTCCATTTGTATATAAAACATTGTGAATCAGTTTCTCCTATTTTATCAAGTTCTATATTCACCCATGCTGGAACATTATTTAAATCATACATTATATTGATAAATCTCAACTGTGCTGCTTTATAATAATTTGTAAAATTGGGGAGCTGTAAACCTCCTAAATCATATTATCACATCAATTTTTACAAAGAAATCCTAATCTATTTCCCTTTCCGTAAAAACTTTCTAACACAAACATTTAATTCCTTAAAAATATTTTGAGGAATTGAAACCGATTGAAGTAAATGTTGTATTCAAGGAACAAATTCATTTTAACACAACTTACGCTACCCATCAAAGTAATAGGTAACAAATTCCATTTTTCCAAATTCTCTTTAAAAAAAAGATAAATATTTTGATTTAAATAATTTTGTCAAATCTGATTGCATGCAAATACAAACATATTTTATTCTAAGATCTGGCCATCTAGGTTCCTTACATTTTTGATAATCTCCATTAACTAAAGACATAATTTCACTTTCTTCCCAATTTTATAACCCAATATGACTTCATATTCATTTATTCTAATTGTAAGTTGTTGTAAAGAATTTAAAGGATCTGTTAAATAAATCAAAACATAATCTGCAAATAAATTTATATTCTTCTTGTTCACCTTTATCCACAATCTTTGAATCTTGTCTTATTAATTCAGTTAATGGGTCTATTGCGAAAACAAATAAGACTTGTGATGATGGTCAACCTTGTCTACTTGATCTGGTTAATTCAAAAGATGTTGAAATTTGTCACTACTTTTGCAATAGGTTTTTATACAAAATTTTAACCCAATCCATCAACATTGAACCCAATCTACATTTCTCTAAAACTTTAAAGAGGAAATCCCATTCTAATTTATCAAATACCTTTTCAGCATCCAAAGTCAATGCCACACTCAGGTCTTCCCTTCTTTGAACCAAATGTATCAAATTAAGAAGCCTCACTACATTATCTGTAGATTTCCAAACCTTAACAAATCCAGTTTGATCCGTATGTATTAATTTTGGTAAATACTTTGCTAATCTATTTGCTAATATTTTATAATCAACATTTAATAATGAAATTGGTCTACAAGATACTGGTTTCATTGGATCTCCATCTTTTCTCGGAATGACTGTAATAATTACAATTAAAAGGATTAGCTCTAGCTGTAAGAAATCTTTGGCTATGACTTGGAAATCTGATTTGGTGTTGGGGATGCAAAGATTACATACTGAAATGAAATCTTGTATTCCTCTTGAAAAGAACATAATTTACAGGATTTTTTTAGAAGTATGGAGCCCATATTTAAAAGCTGTTGGTTTGAAGATGTGAACTCTTAATCTGTTCTACTTATGATTCTTAGTTGCACAGTTAAAAAGTTGAATTATGTATAATTGATAATCTGCTTCTTCTTTTCTCTCTTCTCGTGGGTAAGTGTAGGGTGCGGAGGGGGTGGTAGAGAGTAATGGGAAGGGAGAGGGAGTTTTTTTTATATATAAATTGTCCATTTATTTTTTTACGTATTATTATAATTGGATGTTATTGTGGCTTTTGCTTTTTAAATAGAGTATTCAAAAAAAGGATTCTGACAGAGAATGTAACACCTCCATAAATGGACGTATTAAAAGATCTTTAAATTTTTTATAAAATTCCACAGGAAATCCCATCTTCTCCTCGCGATTTGTAATTTTACAATGAACTCATTATCTCACTAATTTCCTTTGCCATAAATACTATATTCAAATCTTTCTACTCCATATCATTCAGGCTAGATGTATTGGGAAGGGTTGTGGCTGTCATGTGACAGCACTGTCCCCTATCAAGTCAGAAGACACACCTGCCCCACCCATTAGTGCACACTTTGCTGTTACACCCATGTAAATTACCTGGATTGAACTTGCCATCCAGCCTGTACTTGGCCTTGGCTGTTGTAATTGGATTAACCCTCCTGGCACTGCTAACAACTTGGGCTGTACCCTCTAGCACTATAAAGATGCAATGTGTTCTTTGTTTTCTTTCTCTTTGCCAGCTTGGGACCACCCTGCTTCACTCTAGTCCTAGAAATGTGGAAGGGTGCTGGAGAAACTGTTGGTAAGATGTGCACTATTAAAAGGGTTGGGAGTTTTTAATTAGTGTCCCTTGTAACAGAACTGTGCCTGCACTGAGTCAAGAGGTGGTGGGGCATTGTAGTGATATTTCCTTGATCATTCTATGTACCCATGCTATTTCCCCATGTTCATTATTCTCCGCTATTTCTTTCCCACAGCTGCTGTAAACTGTGCATGTGCGAGTGTACTGCATCAGTTACCATTTCCCACTTTGCTTTCTGTAAATAAAATCCTTCCCTATCAAAACTGTGTTCAGAGTCCTTGCCTTTGAGACCTACCAAACCTGTTTCCTCATTCACAACACTAGATAGTTATTTGAGATAAAAGCTTGTCAATCTTATTTTCATCATGTACTGATTCCAAACGATATAATTCAGAATAAAATTCCTTAAATACATCATTTATTTCTTGTGGTTTATCTGTAATAATCCCCAAAGATTTTTTTAACTGCATTAATCACTCAAGATGTCTCTTCTGCTTTCATTCGTCATGCTAAAACTTTGAGTTCATAATATCTGTTTAGTTCTTTGAATTAATTTTTCAGTTCTATATGTCTGAATAGTGTTGTACTGAAGTTTTTTTATTAATTAATTTTTCTTTTCTTCATAAGAATTATTTTATAAGTCTTTTTCTGGTTTACTTGTCCTGTTCAAATTGATTTGTCTCTTTTAATTTTAGCCAAGTAATTTATTATTTGACCTCGTATATGCTTTTAACACATCCCTAATCATACATTTATTATCTATTGAATTAAAATTCACTTCTTAAAAATAATTGAATTTGCCTTCTTTTAAAATCACAGAAATCTACTCTTTTTAATAATGCAGTATTAAACCTCCATCTATAAAGGTATATCTTTTCCTCTTAAGTTGAACATATCAATAAAAGTGGTGAATGATCAGAAAGTATTCTTGCTTTATACTCTACTGATCCTTCTTTGTAACTGTGCTGATAATATAAAATATCTATTAGTGTATAAGAATCATGTCTATGAAAGTAAAAAGAATAATCTCTTTCTCTAGGATTCAACTTTCACCAAATATCAGCTAAATTTAATTGCTTCATAAAACTTAATATAGTCTTCACCACTTTAACTCTTATTACTGTTTTAGTTAATTTATCCAATAATTGAAATCACCTCCTATTAAGAATTTTTCATGCACTTGCTCCAAAAGTTAAAAAAAGTATTTTTTATCAAATCTTCATCTATATTTGGTGCATAAATATTCATAAGTGTTCACATTTCAGAATAAATCTGGAAATTAATTTAAACTTATCTCCCCACAGGATTAATTACAGTGGGTGGAAAGAAAAAGTTTGAAAACTACTATTTTCATCGTACCTAATTGACTCGTTATGTGCACAGTTTCATAACTCCAAAGGAAATGGGTTAATGACAATTTTTCTTAAGCAAAATATTTCAGTAATAATTGAATCTAGAACAGTGATTCTCAATCTTCCCTTCCCACTCACATACCACCTTAAGCAATCCCTTTCTAATCACGGAGCGCTGATGGCATAGGGATTACTTAAAGTGGTATGTGAGTGGAACGAAAAACGTTGAGAACTACTGCACTATCCAGACTAGGGGTGGACGTCCAATGAACTTACACCCCCAGTACACCCCCGGCCTGTTATTGTGCTGTATGTCTAAATTAAAAATTAAAAGGTTGGCCACCCCTGAACCAGATAATAAAATGCCAGCAAGATTCCTCTTCGAAGAGTTTCACTTCATGTTTCCAGTTCTTTTTCTTTCTCTCTTCACTGCCTACACTGCGATGATACAGAAAGCGTATAAAGAAGTAGAAAAGTTCTTGGATTTGATTTAAGCAGAAACCTGAATAAGTTCAAATGATTGGTGAGTAAGATTAAAAATATTATTATATCTGCCAAGCTACTTTTGAAAATTCTTAACCACTTGGAGAAAACAAAATGAAAGATGCTATTAGTGCACATCTTTCAGGATGTTCCCAAGCTCATCACAGTAAGCTTTTGAGAAGTCACTATGGTATGCAGCCAATTTACATTCAGCAAATGGTCTTCCCCTCTGAACTCTTGACTTCCGTTATCGTGAATGATCAGAAAGTATTCTTGCTTTATCCCTCTTGATACTCATATATCTTACTTTTCTGCAGTTTTCTTGACTTTTAAATTTCTCACAGTTGATAGAAGTTCCTGTTAACTTTGAGTATGTTCAATTGCACATGGTTTAAGATCTGTAATGTCTTCTTAATCTAGTGTTTACTATTGCAGCAGTTCTTGTTAGGTTTGCGCATGGACTTCCATGATGGTGTCATGTGTCTTAGTTATACAGTGAGACTAGACATTTCTCAGATAGATTCATGGCGTTTGTGAATTACCTCACCTGAACATGAGAATAACTGGAGTTAACCCAGATGTTCTCAGTGAAGAAAGGGAAATTTTGACCAGCTGATACCTCTGTGTAGCTGTCATTTGAGAACACAGCATTGTTGAAGTCGTTACACAACAAGGTTATTGTAGATTATGATCACCCAGGCTAGCTTTTCTTTCCTTAACCTTGAGGAAGGTCTCGGGCCCAAAACGTTAGTCGTATTTATTTACCTTTTATGGACACTGTGTGACCGGCTGAATCCCTCCAGCATTTCTGTACTTTCACTGAATTGTGAATATTTGGCCTACTTGCCTGAAATTTCTGGCACTTAACTAAGATGATAATTATAAAGTGGATTACAATAGAGATAGTCACTGAATGTTTGCAACTGATTTTGGATCGCAGTAACAATCTCTTCAGCTCAAATACTGTAGATTAATTCAGCCTCAACTCCAGAACTGAAATGTTACGGCTGTTTTTTTTTTAACCTCTCTTTCTGAGTCTTTTTTGAGCATTTTCTATTTTTATTGTGTTTGTTGTCATCATTCTATGTACCAGTTCATTGTGTGTGGTACATAGGCTGACGAATTGAAGGACAGGCTGATAAAATGACTTGTCCAGACTTTGAGAAAGAAGCAAGAGAAGGCTTTTGGCTAATCAGTTTAACCAGTTCAGCTATATTTTGGCCTGGCGGTATTGTTGCTGACTTGTGCTGAATGCAGAAGAAATAGTGTTTTCAGAAAAGTAATTGAGAAGAAAAGTTCCCATTATGACTATAAAATATAGTTTTTTGAGCAGATTTTGGATACCTTTGTACAGAATCTGAACAAAACTGATTTACAGTCAAGAACGCAAATGGTATATTATTTTCATTGGTAGGGTTTGGAGTACAAGAGCAAGGATATGTTGCTGCAATGATTGGACTTCGTACAGTGTTCTGAATAGTCATGCTTTCAATATTTGCCTTAGTGCACAAACAGCTGTGTGTTTTATCTCTGCTGATTGTGTGTGCTTTTAGCAGGAGGAATCCAGAACTTGTATATCTTTCCTTAAATTGGGTAACAGTAGTATATGTATTGGAATAGATGCAGAAAATAGTTTACTAAATTAATCTGTGAATGAGAAACAGTAAGATAATAAAAGATTAAGTAGAACTGACCTGTACTGTCTGAAGTTTGAATGATTGACAGGTAATTTGAAAAAAATAAAATGCTTGGAGGGTTTGATTAAGCATTAACTAAAAGACTGTTTCCTCTGAGAAATTTGAGAACAAAGAGTGAAAATCTTAAGATGAAGGGTTTATTATTTGGAACTGATGTGATTTCTCCATTCAAAGGGTTGTGCATGTACCTTTTTAAAAAGCTGTATTTTGGAACAGCAGGATATTGTTTATTAAAGATGAAGATTGAAGGAATATGAAGATAGTGTTTTGATAGAAAGCAAACAATAATGCATTATATATTTTGAAAAAAACAAGCTTGAGGAACTCTAGTTTGTTTCTCCATTTTAGTGTGTTTTTATTTGTATGGTCATTGGGCGTGAGAAAATAAATTGTGCTTTTTGGATTAGATCTGTTGCCAAGCATTATGAAAACAAATTTTTTAAGGATTACGTTGTTGTAATCCAAGCTTTTGCTTTGCTGATTCACTACCACAGGAATTTTCCACTGGAAAATCTTGAAACATTAATACAGACAGGTTTCATACAAATTATCCCTTCATTGTGCTCTGAATCTGATCTTTGTAACTCTGGATGATGTAATATTCAGACCAGTAGCTACAGCATGCATCACAACTGCATGGAGCTGGCTCAAAGTACCTGGAACTGTACCAGAGTCCTCTTGCAGCAGAGCTCTGTATATTTGCATAAAGAGATGATTGGCAGAATTTCAGCATGTAATCCCATTTTAAAAAAAAAAAATTCTATTATTTGGCATGGCTGCCTTCAGAGGTCAGCGTAGAGTTGGAATGTTCACCTAAGAATCCTTTTCATTTTTCTAGATATTATGGGACAAATAAACTAAAACTTGCAGGAGCAGGGACATTGTGTTACAACTGTTCAAGGCGTTGGTTAGGATATGCTTGGTGTTTTGTGCGCAATTCTGGTCACCAAGCTAAAGGAAAAATGTTAAACAGGAAAGGAGAAAACATTCATGAGAATGTTGCTAGTACTGGCAGGCCTGAACTACCAGGAGAGACGATAAGGTGGGACTTTTCTCCATGGAGCATTGAAAGTTAAAGCTATGGGGAGTAGGGCGAACCTTGTAGAGGCTAATTAAATTTTGGGAGGCATGGATAATCACTGTCCTTTTTCCCACTATACAGTAATCTAAAACTAGAGGGCATAGATTTTAGGTCAGAGGAGAAACATTTAAAAGGAGTTTGAGGGACACTTTCCCCACAGAGTGTGGTGGGTATGTAGAATGAGTTCTCTGAGGAATTGGTAGAAGCAGGGACAATTGTAACATTTAAAAGGCATTGAGACAGGAAAGGTTAAAAAGGGATATGAGGCAAATGCAGGCAAATGGTACTAGCTTGGATGGTGTGGACAAGTTGGACGAAGGGCCTATTTCCCTGCTGTCGAAATCAATTGCCCTTTTTATTGAGAAACACAAAATCTGCAGACACTGGAATCTTGAGCAGACAATTGTTGGAGGAATTGGACCCCTTTATCAAGAAAGAATGTGACATATATAAAGGGGGAAAGAAGCTGGGGCAGGGACCCAGAAGTGGTAAGTGTATAGTACGATAACAAAAGGTGTGGGAGATGGAGAGACAGTTAAAAGAGAAACCAGTTTTTTTTGGGGGGGTGGAAAGAGTTGGGGAGAGAAAAATAATAAGTACAAAAGTAAGTAAAGAAGAATCAGAATTTATTGTCATGAACATGTCACAAAATCTGTTTTTTTGCAGCAGTATTATACATATAAATATCACCAAAAAAAGTACATAAAATAAATAAATAAGTGTGATAGAAGGGAAGTGAGGTGTAGTTCATTGTTCATTCAGAAGTCAGATGGTGGAGGGGGAGAAAACCTTTTACACCATTGGGTGTTTGTCTTCAGGCTCCTGTAACTCTTTCCTGATGGTAGCAGTGTGAAGAGGGCATGGCCTTGGTGGTGGAAGTCCTTGAGGATAGACACTACTTTCTTAAACATCACCTCTTTAAGATGGCCTCGATGGAATGAAGACTGATGCCTGTGATAGCACTGGCTGAGTTAACGACTCTAGTCTTTTCCTGTCTTGTACATTGGCACCTCCATACCAGACATTGATGTAAACAGTTAGAATGCTCTCCACAGTACACCTGTAGAAGTTTGCAAGAGTCCTTGGTGACATACTAAATCTCCTCAAACTCCTAATGAAGTATAGCTGCTGGTGAGCCACCTTCATGATTGCATCAAACGATTGTATTGGGAAGGGTTGTGGTTGTCATGTGACAGCACTGCCCTCTACCTAGTCAGAGGACACACCAGCTGCCAGTCAAGGTTTTGTTCTCCCCCCACCCATTAGTGCACACCTTGCTATTGGCTTCATGTAAATTACCTGGACTGGATTTGCCAGCCTGTCTGTATTTGGCCTTGGGCCATTGGCTGTTGTGATTGGATTAACCCTTCTGGCACCGCCTAATTAATGACCTGGGCTGGACCCTCCAGCACTATAAAGGTTTGATGTGTTCTTTGTTTTCTCTGTCTCTTTGCCAGCTTGGGACCACCTTGCTTCACTCCAGGCCTAGAAATGTGGAAGGGTGCTGGAGAAACTGTTGGTAAGATGTGCACTGTTAAAAGGGTTGGGAGCATTTAATTAGTGTCCCTTGTAATAAAGAGTCATGCCTGTACTAAGTCAAGGGGTGATGGGGCATTGTAGTGATTTTTCCTTGATCATTCTATGTACCAGTTCAGTGTGTGTGTGTGTGTGTGTGTGTGTGTGTGTGTGTGTGTGTGTGTGTGTGTGTGTGTGTGTGTGTGTGTGTGTGTGTGTGTGTGTGTGTGTGTGTATTTTGTTCAAAAGCTATTTTCTCCATGTTTGTTATTAATTGCCCGCTATTACTTTCCCATGGCTGCTGTAAACTGTGTCCAGAGTCCTTGCCTTTCCTACCAAACCTGTTTCCTCACGCACAACAATTGATGCTGCGAGCCCTGAGTGGGGAAATGTTCTGGAACAGGGGCAAAAAGGTCAATGTGGGCATGGAGGATAGGATTCCCAGGTGGATAGATGAGAAGAGGGAGGGATTTGAGTTCTTGGCCAGCATGGTAAACCAGTGGACTGGTCTGAGCAATTAGACCAAATCTTCGCGAATGGATGAGAAGACCACAAGACCAGCGGCGACTCCCTGAAGAAGTCGGGATGCCGTCGCTGGGAGTCCAGACCCGCAGGAAATCTTTTAAAATGCCTTTTGTTGAATTGCAGCAGGAGCTGCAGTTACCTTGTTCTGCCACCATGTCAGAGAGAGCGGAGCTGAGATTTACGGATTCACAATTATGCAATTAAATACAGTTATTCAGCCTATGTTGACATCTCTAATGAATGAGATGAAAAATAGACTACTTGGAGAATCAAAGCAGAAAGAATAATGTGAAAATTGTTGGTTTGCCAGAAGGTATAGAAAGACAAGATCCTCTTCGTTTCTTTAAAGACTGGATCCCGCAAGTATTAGGGCAAGAATTTTTCTCTGGGTGATTGGTACTGGAAAGAGCCCATAGAGCTTTAAGAAGAACACCCTCAGCTGGTAAACCACCGAGACCGGTAATAATTCGATGTTTGAGTTATTTTGACAGAGAAGCAATACTTCGACTAGCAGTGCAAAATGTGAGACAATGACAAACTCCGTTATTGATTCAGAATAGCAGAGTTTTTTAAATCTTGATTTGAGTCAAGAGGTCATTCAACGTCGACGTCGATTCAATCCAGTTAAAGAAGTTTTGTGGTGTAAAGGTTATAAGTCTACTTTTCGCTACCCTGCATTGTTGAAGGTGTTTTATGGAGACTATCAATTTCAGTTTTTTGAAAATGATCGTGAAGGAATAATTTTTGCTGATTCATTGCCAGATGTAAGAGGACAAAGACGTAGTCCACCATTATCTCCTAAAGAAAAATCTGGTTGTTCTGGAAATGGAAGAAATGGCAGAAATGGGAAAAACGGGAATGGAAAGAGTCTACCTCCTTCTGAAATGGGATCTCAGAGATTGGAATCTTTTGGGTGAAAAGAAGAATGTTCTTATTCTATTTTTTTTGTTGTTATGATATTTTGATGTTATTGATTGTTTGGCTGGGGAGGGAGAGATTTGCACTAAGTTCTTTACTAGTCATCAGCCACTGGTGGGTGACCCACACCCAATTTTTGTTTAGGGGATTACTACCTTTTGGTAGTTTTTTTTGGGGGGGGGGATTTTTTAAAATTATTTTTTTATTTTCATTTTGGTTAGTTTTTAATTTGTGATTTTTTTTTTCTATTGAAGGGCCTATATATGTTGATTTGAGTTTTCATATAAAGATATTATTGGTATTTAGTAACAATAGTAGATATGTCAAAGTTGAGGTTTGCTACTTTTAATGTTCGAGGATTAAACAGTCCGATTAAGCGTAAGTGAGTCTTGGCGTATATTAAGAAAATGAAAATTGATATTGCTTTTTTACAAGAAACATTTAATGTGAAGGAAAGCATGAAATTAAAAAGGGACTGGGTTGGGGATGTATATTCTTCATTTAATTCTAGAGCTAAAGGTGTAGCAATTCTGATACATAAAAATTTATCTTTTGAATTACAATCAATGGAGGAAAAGGCAGGATGTATTCTTAAATTGAATCGTAAGATTTTTAGTGAATTTTGGACTTTACTTAATATTTATGCTCCAAATGCAGATGATGAAATATTTATTTCAGATGCATTTTTATGTTTGGGTCAGGCTAATGATAATATTTTAGTTGGTGGCGATTTTAATTGTGTTTTGGAACCTTTATTAGATAAATCTCCGAAGAAAGTTAAGAAATCCAAGATGATAATTCAGGTCGAGGGTTGATGAAAGATCTTAATTTAGTAGATATTTGGAGACGTCTTAATCCGACAGAGAAAGATTTCTCCTTTTATTCATCTAGACATGAATCGTTTTCAAGGATTGATTTATTTTTAGTATCGACACATTTACAAGGGAAAATACAACAAGTGGAATATAAAAGTAGTGTGATTTCAGATCACTCTTTGTTATATTTTACATATGCAACTTCTGAGAAAATTCAAATGGCTTATCTTTGGAGGTTTAATACAATGTTGTTAAAAAATATGGAATTTATTGAATTGTTGAAAAAACAAATTTTTTTTAAAGAAAATTCTAATTCTGTTCAAAGTAAGTTTGTATTATGGGATGCTATGAAAGCCTATTTGAGAGGACAAATAATTAGTTATACTTCTAAAATAAAAAAGTCAATTAAATAAATCTTGAATTAGAGAAACAGATTGATGAGTTCGAAAAGGAATTCCAGAAAGATGCTACAGAAGATCAGAAAATAAAATTACCTAGGTTGAAACTGGAATATAATACTTTGCAATCTTATGAATTTGAATGTGTGATTAATAGGACTAAACAACGGTATTACGAATGGGGAGAGAAATCACATAAGGTATTGGCGTGGTAATTAAAGAAAGAACAGATTTCGAGGACTATTAATGCTGTTAGATGGAATTCTCTTATTACTTATAAACCTCGTGAGATTAATGATGAATTTTATTTATTTTATAAAAAGTTATATACATCTGAAGGAAAACAAGAAACTGGATCGATTGATTTTTTTAAAAAATCACAGTTGAATTTACTGATATTAGAGGATGCAGATATACAGGAGTTAGAAGAACCACTTACTGATTCAGAAATTAAAATGGCTATGCTGCAAAATGCCGAATGACAAATCGCCTGGTGATGATGGATTTTTGGTTGAATTTTATAAAACTTTTTATGATGATTTATCTACAGTGCTTGGGGATGTATTACATCAAGTTGGAGAACATTATGAATTACCTGAATCTTGTTCTAGTGCTTTAATTACAGTAATTCCTAAAAAAGAGAGATCCTTTGAAAGTATCGTCATATAGACCAATTTCGTTGTTAGATGTAGATTATAAGATAATAGCTAAAATATTAGCGAATAGATTGGCTAAATTTTTACCCAAGTTGATTCATATTGATCAAACAGGTTTTATAAAGAATAGATATGCTTCAGATTACATTTTGTGCGTGATTAGTTTGATTAATAGATTTCAACAATCTTCAGATCACCCGATGGTGATATCCTTAGATGGAGAAAAAGCATTTGATAGAGTTGAATGGAATTTTTTGTTTAAAGTTTTGGAGAAATTTAAGTTTGGTCCTTCTTTTATTGGTTGGATTAGGGCTCTATATAGTAAACCGGTAGCTAGAGTATTGACGAATGGTTTGATTTTGGAATCTTTTAAGTTAACTCGATCAACTCATCAAGGTTGTCCTTTATCACCAGCTTTGTTTGCGTTAGTGATTGAACCTTTAGCACAGTTGATAAGACAAAATACACAGATACAAGGTATGAAAGTTTTTGATGAGGAGTATAAAATTAATTTATTTGCTGATGATGTATTGGTGTATTTAATAAACCCAGTTCAGTCACTTTTGCATTTGAAGGAATGTTTAATACAATATGGATGTCTTTCTGGATATAAAGTTAATTGGGAAAAAAATGAAATATTACCAGTAAGTGAAGGAGATTATTCAGTTTATAAGAATATTATTAAATATCTGGGTATAATTTTGAATGTTAATTATCAATCCTTATATAAATTAAATTATGCTCCGTTAATGAAAAAAATTAAAACTGATTTGATTAAATGGAAAGACTTACCTATTAATTTAATGGGTAGGACAAATACAATTAAGATGAATATCTTTCCGCGTATACAATATTTGTTTCAATCTATTCCGTATTTACTTGATAAAATTTTTTTTTGAGATTTGAATAAAATGGTTAGGGAGTTTTTATGGAGGGGTAAATTTTCGAGAGTAGCTTTGAATAAATTAACTTGGAAATATGAGTTGGGACTACAGTTACCACATTTTCAAAATTATTATGAAGCAGCCCAACTTAAATTTATTAGTTCATTGATGGATTTTGTACGCCCTCCTAGTTGGGCTAAAATTGAGATGGCAAGTATTTCTGAATTTGAAATACATCAATTTTTGTTTAGGTGGAATATAAATTTGTTAGAACAATATAATTTGCCTATATTAAAACATTTCATGAAGTTATGGATAAAGAAAAATAAAATGATAGGTTCTAGGGGTAAATTATTGGCTTTGACTCCGTTGTATAATAATCAACTTTTTTTTTCAATACATAATCAAAGTTTATTGCATTGGAGATTTAAAGGTGTGAAAAATTTGGGAGATTGTTTTAAAGAGGGTAAGTGTTTATCTTTTAATCAGATGAGGGAAGGTTTTGGTATTGATAAGAACTCTATTTTATTATCAGATTCGATCTTTGGTAAAATGTATGTTTGGTAGAGATATGATTTTACTTAAAATGACTAAATATGAGACTTTTCTTATGAAGGTACCAGAGAAGGGTTATATTTCATCTATGTATCAAATATTACAGGATGGTGTGGATAAAAAGGGTTGGGATAGATCTAAAATTAAATGGGAAGCGGATATTGGTTTTACTTTTTCTGAAGATGATTGGTTAGATATCTGTTATGATAGTGTAACTAGATTGATAAATTCACGTTATGCAATGATTAAATACAATTTTTTACATCAATTATATTTGACATCGGAAAAATTTAAAAAATATGGTTTTAATGAATCAGATTTGTGTTTTAGATGTGGTGATACGGTTGGAACTTTTTTTTCATGCTGTTTGGTTATGTATACATATACAATCTTTTTGGAAGAAAGTTCAATCTTTTTTAGAATACCTGTATAAGATTAAAATAGTTTTAGATCCAACAGTAGTTTGCAACCTCTGAAAGGTTTGGGATTGGATAAATTTCAGCTTGCTTTTGTATATTTAGCTTTATCCGTAGCGAAAAAATATATTGCTAGTATGTGGAAAGATACAAATATGACTGATATTAATAGATGGCATAATGAGATGAAATATTGTCTAATAATGGAAAATATTACATATATTTTGCGTGATAATTATAATTTTTTTATTAATAAGTGGTTGTAATACTCAGAATATTTACATTTCAATTTATATTGATTAGATTTTAAAATGTATATTTAACTTTTTCTTTAATATTCTTTTTTTTCTTTCTTTATGGCTCTCTTTAGGAGAGTTGGCTGAAGGGTTCTTTTCTTTTTTTCTATATATAAAAAAAGTTAATGTTTATGTTTAATTGTTGCATATGTCATATATTATTTTTTGAACGAATAAATAAAGTTTAAAAAAAAACAATGCCCTTCGGGGACCACAGCCAGAGATTTGGGATTGGGTAGCGAATCAGATTGGGATGAAGTTTACCTGCAGATAGAAAAAACAATGTCATACATTAATTTTAAATACTGTACACATCTTCCCCTCACCTCCACTATGCCTTTCATAGGGATAGTTCCTTCCATAACTCCCTCGTCTACTCATCCCTTCCTACTAATCGTCCCATTGCCAACTTCCCGTGTGACCACAGAAAGTGCCACACCTGCGCCCACAACTCATCCCTCACCAAACAGTCCTTCCAAATGAAGCAGCACTTCAATTGTGAATCTGCAGGAGTCACTTACTTCATCCGGTACTCCCATTGTGGCTTTCTCTATATCTGAGAGGCTAGATCCACACTGAGAGATCACTGAGCACTTTCCCTCTGCATCAATGATGGGATCTCCCAATGGCGAAACATTTCAATTCTGTGCCCCGCTCCCGTGCTGACATGTCTGTCTATGCCTCATGCACTGTCAAACCAAAGCCACCCGTAAATTGGAGAAACAACACTTAGTATTCCGTCTGGGCACTCTCCAACTGGATAGCATTCATCTCAACTTCTCCAGTTTCTGCTAACCCACTCCCGATTCTCTCCTGTCATATTCCCATAATGGTTAGCATCCAAGGCAATATAACATATATATATATATATATATATATATATATATATATAAAACTGTTTATGGCATGGAAACAGGCCATCTTGGCCCTACAAGTCTACGCCGCTTCACTCAAACAACTCCGCTAGATCCCCCTGCCTATTCTCCGCCCATAACCCTCTAATCCCCTCTTATCCATGTATATATCCAGCCTCCTCTTAAATGAAAGAATCGACTCTGCCTCAACTATTTCCTCCGGAAGATCATTCAGCCATCACTCTCTGAGTGAAGAAGCATCGTCTAATATTTCTCCTAAAATTTTTCCCCCTTACCCTCAACTTGTGTCCTCTTGTTTCAACCTCCCCTGCTATCAGGGGGAAGAGTCTACTTGCATCTAGTCTATTTATTCCTAATTTTAAATACCTCTATCAAATTCCCTCTCAACCGTCTACCTTCCAATGAATAAAGTTCTAACCTCTTCAATCTTTCTCTATACTCTGGGTATTTTAAGCCAGGCAACATCCTTGTAAATCTTCTCTGCACCCTCTCCGCCTTATCTATATCCTTCCTATAATTTGGAGACCAGAACTGAACACAATACTCCAAACCTGGACTCACCAATGCTTTAAACAGTCTCAACATCACTTCCCAGGTCCTATACTCTATGCTATGATTTATAAGGCTACCATACCAAATGGTATGGTCAACATGGGAATCTACCTTCAAGGAATGCTGCACCATAACTCCAAGATCTCTTGGTTCTTGTGCATTCCCCAATGTCCTCCCCTTTGTCCTATTTTGATTATTTTTACCAAAATGAAGCACCTCACACTTCTCTACATTAAATTCCATCTGCCATCTTTCAGCCCAACTCTCCAGACAAACCAAATCCCTCTGTAATCCCTGAAAACCTTCCTCACTATCCACCGCTCTCCTATTTTCATATCGTCTACGTATTTACTTACCCAATTAACCACCCCATCATCCAAATTATTAATATAAATTATGAACAACAGGGGACCTAGCACCGATCCTTGAGGTGCTCCGCTTGTCACAGGCTTCCATCCTGACAGACAGTTATCCACCATGACCTTCTGCTGTCTCTCCTCCAGCCACTTCTGAACCCATCTTACTATTTCTCTATTAATCCCTAGTGACTGAATATTCCTTACTAGCCTTTCATGTGGAACCTTATGAAAAGCTTTGCTAAATTCCAGATAGACTACATCAACTGCCCTACCTTCATCTACCTTGTCACTTCTTTGAAAAACTCAACAAGGTTTGTCAAACATGACTTCCCCTTCACAAACCTATGCTGGGTGTTCCTGATCGATCCCTGCTTATCTAGATATTTAACCTCCATAACTTTCCCTACCACCGAAGTCAAGCTTTGGTAGTTGTGCTTAGCAAGATATCAGGTACATACAGTGCCCTCCATAATGTTTGGGACAAAGACCCTTTTTTCCTTTATTTGCCCCTGTGCTCCACAGTTTTAAATTTGTAATCAAATAATTAACATGTAATTTGAGTGCACATTCCAAATTTTATTCAAGGTTATTTGTATACATTTTGGTTCAATCATGTAGAAATTACATCACTTTATGCATAGTCCCCTCGTTTCAAAGTACCATAATGTTTGGGACACTTACAGATGTTTGTGAGTACTCGGGTATGTTTAATTGCTTCATTGGTGCAGGTATGAGAGAGCAAGGCTTGCTTCTAAGCCTTTGATCACCTTTGGAGTCTATGGTTGCTAATTTTCAACATGAGGACTAGAGTGCCAATGAAAGTGAAAGAAGCCATTATGAGGTTGAAAGACAAGAACAAAACAGTAAAAGACAGCATACAAACCTTAGGATGACCAAAATCAACTGTTTGGAACATCATTAAAAAGAAAGACCATATTGTGAGCTCAGTAATGGTAAAGGGACTGGTCTTCCAAGGAAAACGTCCACTGCTGATGACAGAAGAATTCTCATCACAATGAAAAAATATCCCCAAACATATGTCTGATAGATCAAAAATATTCTTCAGCATGTCTGCGGAACACTTCATGAACAGATCTACAGAGGCTACACTGCAAGATGCAAACCATGGTGAAGATGGTTTGCTTTGGATCTTGGGAAGTTCTTTATGCCTCCACACTTTGCACTTGCCATCACTCTGATACAGATTATTCTCTATATCATCTGTCCACATGACCTTTTTCCAGAATTCTGCATGCAAACTAAATAATAATTAAATACTTCTTGGCAAACTGTGATCTGCCATTCTTTCTGTGGCTTACTAGTGGTTTGAATCTTGTATTTCTGTTCATGAAGTCTTCTGCAGTCATTTGGCCCTTTCAAATTGCCATGTAAAGTGGGGTTAACTGGGCAATTTGCTCAGTTGAAGACTCAGGTACATGGCTATTTGAAAAGGTCCAAATGGGTCCCAGAGGTGGTCAGGGGACCCAGTAAAACTTACCTGGGCAAATGGCCAACCCGGTTACTCTGGTGACATCAACGCTTGCATGCGTGCGTCACAGGGAAATCCCTGGCTGAAGTGTCGCTGCCATGAACGGTGGGGTGGTTGCTGCCACGATTCTGGGGGGGGGGGGTGGGGGAAGAGTACCGCGATGTGCCGCTGCTGTGAACACTGCTCCAGTTTGCGGCAATGGCTCAATGTGGGAGTGCGGGAGCAATGGCCATCTTCCTTAACCGTAAACTCCAAGCTGTTGAACCTGTTCTGCCAGCGGCAATGGCATGTCACTGGGGTGGGGGAGGGAAATCTGATGGCCGGAGTTGGTGGGGGGGGGGGGTTGTTTAGGAGAACCTTAAGGAACTGACTGTGCGATGGATCACTCACTACATCATCGCAGGGGAGGGATCCCTATTAAATTGCCAGGTTGGTGATTTATCAGGTTGATCTGGCTGCAATTTGAAAGGTGCCTCACAACCCAGTAACCACACCCTGGTCCCAGGATGGCTACCTGGGTGCTCCAACTTGAAAGCACCTTGGACACATCTGTACCTGCCTCCTGAGGTGTGTTTCTGATCTGTTGGACATGCGTTTGGGGATTTTTCTTCATTATGATGAGAATTCTTCTGTCATCAGCAGTGGAGTCTTCCTTGGCCACCAGTCCCTTTACAATTACTGAGCTCATTGGTATGGTCGTTCTTCTTAATGATATTTCAGACTGTCCATTCTGGTAATTCTAAGGTTTGGGTGATGTCTCTTACTCTTGTATTCTTGCTTGTCAGCCTTGTAATGGCTTATTTGACTTTCATTAGCATAACTCTGATCATTATGTTGAAAAATGGCATCTACAGACTCCAAATGTGATCAAAGGCTTAGAAGCAAGCCTGACTCTCTTATACCTGCACCAATGAGCAAATTAACATAGCTGAGTACACTCAAACACCTGTAAAGCCTTATATCCCAAACATTGTGATGCTCTGAAATTAGGGCATTATGTATAAAAAGTGCTGTAATTTCCACCCGGTGAAACCAAAATGTATATAAATAACCTAGAATAAAATCTGGAATGTACACTTTAATTATATGTAAATTATTTGATTGCAAATTTAAAACTGTGGCGAGACAAATAAAGGAAAAAAGTGTCTTTAACCCAAACATTAAGGAGGGTACTGTATGTTTTGTCTAAGATTTACGTAATCAACTGATGCTGCCTGTGAACTTGCTGACACCTGTAAGGTAAAAACATCATGAGTTGGGACCGGAGAAGGAGTCACCCAGTACTAAGGAGTAACAGGATGCAGGTGTGACCTTGTACGCTCAAGATAAGTGTGGCAACAACAAGAATGATGTGCAGCAGACTAACAGAGAAGGGTAGCAACACCTTATTCATTGGACAATGTAATGGTATGATAATTTACTAAGTGCGTGTCCTGGGGTATATAAAAAAACACCACTTGCTGATATCGTTAGAATGCGCCTTCTCCAACTAACACTGTTAGTTGCAAGTGTTACAATCCGGTAATAAAGAACCTTGATTTCAACTCAGTCTGGTGTCTGACTCACTCATTCTTGAACAAAGCAGACCTAACACACCTCCCCTGCAATCTCAAGCTATTTAGTTCTTTTATTTGTGGAGGATTAGTGTGGTTCGTAACTTGCCTGTGCCATTTCCCACATGTGGGTTTAAAGAGCAATCATCTCTGCTTCTTTCGAGATTATATAAAAGTCACTTTTATTATTATCACATTTAAAGTCAATCACTCACACAACGATAAAGATAAGCTGCTAATTTTTTTCCTGATGTGCCAAAATTTAATAGTTACTGTACTTCAAATTGAGTATAATTGTTATTTAATGAACCATTAATGGTTCATTAAAGTTGTTTATTTTTTGAGCCCTCCAAAATCTTCATCCGCGAAGCCAAGCCAAAGAAAGAAAGAAAGAAAGTTGTTTATTTTTTGAGCCTAAGAAGGAACAGAAAGTAGGATTATGCAAAATGAAAGCACAGGCCATTGCCAATATTGACTTCTATTGTTTTTCAAGAAATATTGGAAAAAAGTAATGAAAATGCATCATTTTAGAAACAGCTAAAGCTAATCGTAAAAATTCAATTTGATACATAGTTAATTTTAATCTAAGACTAATCATTTTAATACCACCCAACAAAAATAATATTGAATCTAGTGGGAGTTTTACCTTTAATATTTTCTCCAAAAATGTTTTTACCTCTAACCAAAAAGGTTTTACTCTAGGACACTCCCAAGTAGAATTTAAAAAAAACAATTACTTGATCACATCTAAAACATAAATCTGATGATACTAAATTCAACTTTTTAAATTTTTGGGGAGTTAAATATAATTGATGTAAAAATTATATTGAATGAATCTATATCTTTCATTAATATTTTTTGTCATATTATTCTTACAAAGTTCTTCCAGTCATTTTTATCTATTTGTTTACCTAAGTCAACCTCCCATTTTAATCTTAATTTATGAATTCTTATTCTAGGAGTTTTTTTTAAGTAATTTATATATCTCTGAAATAAATGTAGAATTATTAATAATTCTAATTCATTTTGTCGAGGTAATCTCAAATTATGACCTAACTTATCAATCAAAAAATCTTTTAACGATAATAACAGAAAAAAGTATTATTCGGAACATTGCATTTTTCCTTCTATCATTGAAAAGTAATACATTTACCTGGCTTAAAAATAGAGAGATGGCATGTTGAATTGCGTTCTTATTTTCCACTTCAGAAAATAACTTGTAATTTATGTTATAAATATCGTTTCTTTTTGAAAATATGGAGCCCATTACTTACCATGTGTTGGTTTGAAAATTTGAAGGACTCTGAAAACTTGCCACACTGGTAAACCTTAGCTCCAGTACTATGTGAAGTGAGATTTTTTCCCCCGTTTTGGCATTCTCACTTTCTTCTTTCTCCTTTTTTTTTTCTTACATTAAGGTTGGGGGAGGGGGAAAAGAAGGGACTAGGATATATATTTATACATAAGTAGTTTTAAAATTCTTAAATAAAATATTTTAAAAAAGAAATGTTGGAAACCTCCAGCAGGTCATGCAGTGTTTGTGGGGAAAGAAATAGGTTTGGCATGTCAGTTGAAGAATTCTCCTTCAGAACTGTAAAAGTGAAAAACATGGTGGTTCTCTGTATTATCCCCTTCCTGGAATTTAAAAAAAGGAATGCTAGTGATTGAGTGTAGACCAAGATTGGCAAAGGAACAATCACTTAACAACTGGCTATTCTTAAAGTGATTTAATAACTGGCTGAGAAATCAAATTTGAAAAATAGAAAGATTCAACCCCACCTTCAGAGAGAAAAAACACGCAAATGCATGCCTTTATGCAGCAAAGCTAAAGATGCATCACCAATGTATCGAGCTTGAGCCCTTCATCAAGGTGTGGAGGAACATGAGAGCTGTCTGAACAAAAGGGGAGAGGGAGGTGGTGAGGGTGGAGGGACACCATAAGAGGTAGGGGGGGATGGAATCGAGGTTAGGTGGAGAGAGAAAGGAAGTAGGAACTGGAATAACTAGTTAAGGGAGGGAGAGCGGGGGGTGGGGGGGTGGTGGGGGAGAAAGCAAGCTGATTAGTGGATGCAGTGAACTCAATATTCATGCCCTGGAGTTGGAGAATGCTCAGACTAAAAATAAGTGGAATGTTCCTCCAATCTGCGGGTGGTCAGGGTGGGTTAATGTGAAAGGCCATGGACAGACATGTGAGCTTGAGAGTGTGACTCAGAATTGAAATGGTTGGCTACAGCGAGGTCTCTTTTGTTGAGGATGGAGAGGAGGTGCTGGGCGAAGTGATCTCCTAATCTGCGACTGGTCTCTCTGATGCAGAAAAGACCATGGAGGCTGCACTAAATGCAGTAAATTAGTTCTTTGGAGGTACAGGTGAAGTGTTGCTTCACCTGAAAGGTCTGTTTTGGATCTTGGACCATGGTGAAGGAGGAGGTGTGGGTGCAGATATTACATCTCCGACGACCACAGTGGAAGGTGCCGAGGGACGGGTGATGGGTGGGGAGGGAAGAGAGCACAAGGGAGTCACGGAGGGAGCGGTCCCTATGGAAGGCTGAGAGGGGAGGAGGAAAGTTGTGTCTGGTGGTGGAGTACTGGAGTAAGTGCCGGAAATTACAGTGGATAATATGCTGGATGCAGAGGCTGATGGGGTGGTAGGTGGGGACGAGGGGGTTTCTGTGTTTATTGTTTCTAGGAGCGGGGGTGCTAGGGAATTGAGGAGATGCGGATGAGGGCCGAGTTAATTGTGATGGAGGGGAAGCCACATTTGTAGAAGTCAGACATTTCAGAGGCTCTGAACTAGAAGACCTCATCTTGGGAGCAGATGCAGCAGAGACGGAGAAATTGAGAGAAGGGGATGGTGTCCTTTCAGGGGACAGGGTGTGAGGATGAGTAATCCAGGTAGTTGTGGGAGTTGGAGGGTTTGTAATAAATGTTAGTGGAGAGTCTGTCTCCTGAGATGGAGACAGGGAGATCCAGAAAAGGGAGTGTCATTGGTCAATTTTGTCAATTTCCACCTGGACTTGAAACTCACCTGGTCCATCTCTGATGACAAACCATGCCGAGAAAGAAGATCACCTGAACGCTTTAGGGACTATGTGCCCTGATTATTATTAAATACTTTCCCTTTTATAATTATAATTACTCATGAGATGTATTCTAATTCTCACTTGTAGTCCTGGGCCCGATGTAATCTTATTGGTTTGAAGGGACCCAGTCAGCATTTACTGTGTGGGTTGGGAGGGGGAGAGAAAGAATTTTGGGTATAAGCCCGTCCTCTGCTGGACATCATGGCATGGGCGTCATGATGTCACCCTTCCAATATATATATATATATATATATATATATAATCCTGTGTGTCAGTAGCCAGGTTAGTCTAATAGAAGTAAAGGATGAGAAAGCATCACATCTCCGTGTCTTAATTGTATGAGTGCATATACAACAAATTTAACATAATCTAATTCTAAGTGCACGTGTATGTAATATGTGTCTAAGTTCAGAAAAATTCTTTGATTCACAGTCCAATCTCACCTCACTCCTTCAAGTTCACTGGTTGCAGGCAATTCTTATATTGTGTACAGAATTTAACATTTATGAATTTCACCAGGCTTTGGTGCTTGAAAAGTAAATGGTTACCACTCAGGTAGGTTCTTGTTGGTTTTCAAAGAGAGATTTGTTGCTCGTTGGACACCCACAACTAATTCCTTCTGAACAGCCACTTCAGTGCCTTGCTGAAGAAACTTTCCCCATCAGGGTTTTCCAGATAATAACCTCTTTCTTTCAGGTAACCACAGAGTTCCTTTTTGTTTCCCTTATTTCACGTGAAACATTATGCCCACTCCTCTTGTATGGACCACAAGGGCTTTGACTAGGCTGAACTAAGAACTCACAACCCGTCTTCAAAATAGGGGTTTTCCACAAGTTTGCCAGCTTGTCCTGTTTCAGTCCCAGCTGCTGCTGCTGAACTGTAGAACTCAATTCTCTCTCTGAGAAAACCACATGACCCTCTTCGAACAGCCAACTGCACTACAGCACCGGACCCAATTTTCTGAGTTTGTTCATTTGTTGCTTTCCAAAACAATTATCCATTACTCCACAGCATGTCCAATTAACACCTACTTGTGAAGTCCTTATTGGTATTCTTCAAAGATTTGCAAAGGCATCCAGAGCCTAAACTTTCTGGCTTGAGCAGAGCTCTGACATTTTAAATGAGATCTGTTTTGAAGTGTTTGTATGTGTGACCTACACTTAAAAAAAAACAGCCACTATTTATCTCTTTTAAAACATACAATATAAAATATAGCATAATCTACCACAGTTTGTTTGATCAAGATTTGAATAATCAACTGATACTGCCTGTGAACTTTCTGATAACTCTCTTCTGTGTACATGAAAACCCAGGATCTGCAATTTCAAGTCATTTGGACTTTGTTTCTAGAAGATTAGTGGGTTTTGTAACTTGCCTGTGGTTCTCCCCAAATCTGGGTTTAAAGAGCAACTCTGCTTCTCTTGAGATTATACAAAACTTGCCTTTGTCTTGGTTATGGGGGGGGTGGGGGTGGGGGGGAACACATTTGAAGCCAATCACTCGCACAAGGATAGGGATCAAGTTGATGAGGATACATAAGCTACTAACATTTTTCCTGATGTGCCAAAACTAAATAGTTACTGTACTTCAAATTGAGTATAATTGTTATTGGTGCATGGAGCACTAGTATTTGTTCATTAAAGTTGTTTATTTTTTGAGCCTGACAAGGAACAGAAAGTAGGATTATGCGAAATGAAAGCACAGGCCATTGCCGATATTGACTTCTATTGTTCAAGAAATGTTGAAAACTTGCAGCAGGTCATGCAGTGTTTGTGGGGAAAGAAATAGGTTTGGCATGTCTGTAGAAGAATTCTCCTTCAGAACTGTAAAAGTGAAAAACATGACGGTTCTTAATTACTTTAACAACTGGCTATTCTTAAAGTGATTTAATTACTAGCTGAGAAATCAAATTTGCTATAGCAAGATTCAACCGTACCTTCAGAGTGAAAAAGATTAGTTAATTGAAATTGCCAAATTTTCTGTGATTTCATGATTGTCTTTTTCACCTCCCCCTCGCTGGTTCCAAATGGTGATCCTGTGGCGGCTCACCACAAGGCAGACGGACTGGCCCCACTAGTAAGCCACATGGCAGGGCAGCTGGCCAAAATGGCGCCATCGGGGGTTTCCCTTCCTTCCAGCTCGGGGCTCAGAAACCTGCGCTTGGGGACTACGTGATGCCCGGTTGATGTCAGCGCCCTCCAGCATGGTTCTCAGCCAGGTCTGGGCTGAGAGTATAAGTGCAGCCCAGCAACCTGCAATAAACTAGTCTGCTCACTGAGCTCAACCCGTCTGGTTGGATGTGTTATTACATGAGCAGTGTAGCTGCCACTGCAATCCCTTGGTTTCATGTACTAGGCCGGATTGTCATAAAGTTATAACATTTTCTTCTGTTGTATTGATCTTCATGTCGGTTTCATTGGCCAGGATTCCTTATGACAGATTGTGGCCCTTCAACCCAATCCAATAATTCAGAATCCAACTGGACTCCTCCTGCTGTGTTCTTGCCCTCTTTCTTGATCTATTCTTCAGTAATTGATGTAACAACACCTGACTGCTTCTGCTTGCACAGCACTCACTCTAACCTCACCCCGTTTGAACTTGCAGCACTCCAGTAGGTAACAACACCAACATTGTTATCAAATTGGAAGATGGATCACTATCAAATAGACCTCAAATGTCAGTCCAGAGTCCTCTTTGCATCTCTCCTGAATTATGATCCCAATACTGTACATTAGAGTGTCTCCCAGCCAGTCACTAACCTCATTTTCTTGGAAGCTCTTCCACCTCCACAAGTCTTGTATTCCCAGTTACATAGCCCTGTTCTACCTCCCTGACTCAGACTGTCCCGATAGCAATACAGAATTAGTTATTTCCTACCTTGAATCATTTCTTTCCCTTGACCTGATTCTTTTCACTTGCATCTGTGACACCACTTTAAGTTTCCAATTCCCTGATCCAAATTGACTCATCTTTACCACATACCTTCAATCCTTTTTTTAAAAAAAAACATAATGCTGGAGGATCTCAGCAGGTTATGCAACATTCATGCAGGGCTGTAGATAGTCGATGTTCTGGTTAAAACCCTGCTTCCGGATTGAGAAAGGAGAAGGAGGTATTAAAGACAGAGGGTGTGGACCAAGAATGGGTGAAAACTGATGGACAGGTGAAGCCAGGTGGGATAGAGCCTGGATGAAGGGCTCAGGCCTGAAACATTGATTATATATCTTTACTTCCTATGGACATTATGAGACCAGCTGAGTTTTTCTCGCACTTCTGTGCTTTTACTACACTCACAATGTCTGCAGACTTTTGTGTTTCACCCCTGTCCTTCCAGTCTTGACCAAAGGCCTTATATAATGACCATTCTTTATTTCCCACACAGCAGGAGGAGTCCAGCAAAGAGTGTTTAGTTCTGAAATTTTCACACCTCACAATTAGATTCCATCATCAAATGCATCTTCTCCCTTCACAGCATTCTCTATATGACATCCTGGTTTACTTGTCCATTTTTTCATTAATCATTCCCCTTCTCACTCCACTCTTCACCAGAGAGACAACACCTGCCCTTTCATTTCTTGCCTTCCACCATTCAAACATCCAACCAGTCCTTTCAGGTGAATCTGATATTAATTTATAACATCAGCTTAGTCTATTACATTGAGACTTAATGATATGGTCTCTTCTTCATTGAAATAATTAAATGCTTTTAGGATGATCATCCACAAGGATTTTGTAGTTTCCTGTCACTTTAATCTTCCATCCCTCCCTCTTTCACTTCTCTGTTATTGCTCTCACAGCGTCCAAAGTAAGTTTGAGGAAAACTGGTAAATTTTCAATCTGGGCTTGTTGCAGCATTTGGCACACTATTGAATTTGGGCAACCAATTTGTTTCTCTCCACAGATATGGTTGTATATTTCTGTTTCAATTTGTTTCTCTTTTTTTTTACCAGAAATCTTTTCTCTCTCATGGATTTTGTTTGATCTGAGGATTTCTAGTTTTCCAGCATCTACAGTTTTTGTTCTAATTACTGTTGACTTTTCCAAAATGCATGCACTTTAAAAACCATTTGTGAGAAATGGTATAATGTGATTGACCAGCACCCCTTTTATTTCTTCCATAACATTTAAATAATAATGGGGTGTATTTGTTCAATAATTCAATAAAATTCCAAATTCTATCATTTAAAAATAATTACATTTATACTATGTACTGTACCATTTCTCCAATTTAATTCTTTTTCAGCATGGAGAAGAAACTTTTAATCGAGCCAAACTTCTCAACGTAGGTTTTGTGGAAGCTTTGAAAGAATATGACTACAATTGCTTTGTGTTCAGTGATGTTGATTTGATTCCTATGGATGATCGTAATATCTACAAGTGTTACAGTCAGCCAAGGCATCTGGCTGTGTCAATGGATAAATTTAGATTCCGGTAAGACTACAAATAGTATTTTTAAGAGTTTGGGAAAGAAATGGACTTGCTTTCCTCTCTCTTTTATCAGTTGATTCACTGAGCCATGTTAAACAATTTCAGGTAAATTGGTTTAAATTTGTATCAGAACTTGCTAATTTTGCTGGGAAGTTATCCATCTATATTTTAACTCTGCTTTTTGCTCACCACAGACACGCTGTGACATGCTGATTATTCGAGGTTTTACTTCCAGTTTCAGAATCCAAAACAACTCTGACCACTATTTCACAGCTTTTACTTTGTTTTCTCTAACTGCACTCATGAATCTTTTAAGAAAATTGCTCTCCAGTATTGGAATATTCCCAAGACCCCACCAGATGTCTTCTTCTAATCCTCCATCTCTGTCCTACCCACTTTGCAGCTAAACTCTTGCCCAACTTTGATGGACCAATAACTCTTGTTTCTCTCTTCACAGATGCTGCCCACTTTGGGCTTTTCCATTATTTTCTGTTTTTATTTCAGATTTCTAACGTTTTATTTTTTTTAGATTTTCTTGAAATCTTTTGAATGCATTGGTTGATGGTGCAAGAAATATCCTCATGGATATCGTTTAAAAACAATGTCCTCACCTTTGTAAAGTAAAATAACTAATAGTATGAAAATAGTGTTCTTATAGCCCACCTAACTCTACCCAGAGTACTTACCTCATCTACCATATATCAACAAATTATTTTCAGGTATGTCAAACTCAGAAATACCTTCATTAATTGCTTGGCTTAATTTTAAATATTTAGTCATTTTTCTTGTCATAAATAGTTTGTCATACAACCAGGTAGAAGGACTGTAGGAGCTTGCAAAACGACTCAAAGATTCTTACAATGTGGTGGTGATGATGTTTATCATCATGTAATATGACACTGTTTTATTACTATGAAATTTATTTTTGCCTGCTGCAAAGCAGACAGATTTGCCACCAGCAGAAATTGCCTAAACGCCGCTTAAAGTCAGAGAAAGAGAGAGAGAAAACAAGAGTCACCCCCCCCCCCCCCCAACTAAGACACTGAATGTCCATAGATTCGCCTCCAGTGCTTCCAAAATGCCACAGAGTCCAATCCAAACCTTTGGCAATCCAAGTTCCAGATCTGAACCTCCAACATGGTCTGTTACTCTGTTTTATATTTCATGTTAAATTTTAATTTAACCATGAATCCATTAAGCGACTCTTTATAACAAGATTAAAACTGAATAGGGCATTTGGGAATGAAAGGGTTTAAAACTCAGTCAGGTGAGAGGTCGGTTTGTACAGATGAAATGCAAACCCTTGGGACTATTAGTGGTCTATAGTCTTTAAACAATTTTGAAAAGTTTATGGCATAAAAGTTGGTTCTTTCTTGAAAGTGCTGGTGATAATTTTAAAAAAATATTTGTTTTAGCCTGCCATACAACCAGTATTTTGGTGGGATTTCAGCCTTGAGTAGAGAGCAACATGAGAAAATAAATGGCTTCCCCAATGATTATTGGGGTTGGGGAGGAGAAGACGATGATATCTACAACAGGTGGGTACTTGTTTAATAATACTGTGACAAGTTAAAAATTAAATCTCTTTGAATTAGTTAGTTTGATTACTCTCTCTGTCTTAGTTTGAATTATAAAGTGTCTCAAGTAAATGTGGGCCATTCTTGTATTGTAATCCACACTGTAGGGAGTGCTACACTGGAAGAGTTGAGAATTAATGATTTATTTTTACAAGGGATGTAACAAGATACTTAGCAAATTTTCACATTTTTGCCTTTTTAAACATGTCTCAAAGTTTCAAAAGGGTCCAAAATCAAAACTTTTTTGAGCATCGACATGACGCCACAAGTGGGTGCCAGTTTGTAACCAACATTTGACATTGGCAGAGCTATGTGCAGTGGGTTTTTTTTTGGTGATCCTGCAGAATTTCTAGCATTTGGTGCTGCATTTATCTTCTTTTGTAAGCAGAGATCATTTTTTTGGTTAGTACAAAATGTTATTCACATTATTCCAAAATCAAAAAAAAAATCCAAAATCGGAAATACTTCTGGTCCCATGCATTTTGGAAAAGGAGTACTCGACCTGTATTAATAAAAATGTAGAAGCTCCATCTGATGAAAAATGATCTGAGTTGAATTCATCCATTAAAGTGGAATCTTACTTTGATACCAGCCTTTCCTGATTTATTGCAATGAATACCCATGTAGAGAATCTGGCATATCCTAACATGAGTGTGAATTTTGATGGTAAGACCATGATCTAACTGTATTGATATTATTTGATGTATAGGTGCTTGTACCGATGAATGGGAAGGAATACATTGCAATCTTTAAACAAAATTTGAAACATCGATTTGGCTTAAGTGATGAAAATGTGAATCAGTGGAGGAAAGATGGGCAATCTTATATGCTATGCTGACTGGTTTGTGTCAGTGAACTTGTTAGTTTTTCCCAGATGTTGTTGAAAACTTGCACTGGCATCATGTGTTGTTCCACAGGGTCCAATGATAGACGCCACTAATTAGATGCCCATAGTGTATTTTGCAAAAAGGTGCCAAAAATTGCAAAGGAAATGTTTTAAGCATGAAAATAGTACAGTATTTGGCAGGGAGAAGTGAGATTATAATTTTAGATTAAAGAATGTCCAATTAAGTTATTTTTTTTGTGGAATGATGGATGATCAGGAGATTTATCTGTCACTTTGGTGCAAGCTGTAACAGGACGCGAATTGTTTTTATTTAGGAAGTAATTGTTTGTGGTTGAAAGCCATGACAATGCTTTCATTTTGGTCTCTGAAACTGTGGGAAGAAGCATTTGCCCAGGAAATGGTGCAACGTGTACTCATAGAGCCATAGGACCAGAGAACATTACTGCACAGAAACAGGCCCCTTTGGCACTTCTAGTCTGTGCTGTACCATATCCATGTTGAGTCCCACTGACTTGCATCCTGTCCATAGCCCTCCATAACTTCCCCCATCCATGTACTTGTATAAATGTTTTGTAAATGTTAAAATTGAGCCTGCATTCACCACCTCAGCTGGCAATTTGTTCCACACACCCACTATTCTGTGTGAACAAGTTCGCCTCATGTTCCCCCTAAACTTTTCCCCTTTCACCTTTAACCCATATCCTCTGGTTTGTATCTCACCTACCATCAGTGGAAAAAGGCTACCTATATTTACTCTGTCTATCCCCCTCATAATTTTAAATAACTATTGAATCTCCCCTCATTCTTCTATGCTCCAGTGAATAGTCCTAACCTGTTTAGCATTTCCCTGTAACTCAGTTCCTGAGGTCTGGGCAGCATCCTAGTAAACCTTCTCTGCCCGCTTTCTATCTTATTGATATCTTTCCTGTAGTTAGGTGTCCAAAACTGCACACAATACTCCAAATTTGTCCTCACAAATGTCTTAGACAACTTTACCATAACATCCCAACTCTTATACTCAATACTTTGATTTATGAAAGCCAATATGCCAAAAGCTTTCTTTACAACCCTATCCGCCTGTGATAGCACTTTCAGGTTATTGTGTATCTGTATTCCCAGATCCCTCTGTTCTACTGTACTCCTCAGTGCCCTACCATTTACCATGCATGCCCTTTCTTGCTTTATCATTCCAAAATGCAACACCTCCCATTAAATTCGATCTGCCATTTTTCAGCTCAATCTTGGTGTCATTTGCAAACTTGCTAATCCACTTTACCACATTATCATTATCACCCAGATCATTGATATAGATGACAAACAGCAATGGTCCCAGCACTGATCTCTGAGGCTCACCACTAGTCACAGGCCTCCATCACTACTCACTGGCTTCTCCCATCTAGCCATTGTCAAATCTAGTTTACTACTTCACCATGAATAATGAGCATCTGAATCTTCCTGACTAACCTCCCATGTGGGACCTTGTCAAAGGCCTCACTAAAGTCCATGTAGACAACATTCACAGCCTTACCTTTGTCAACATTCCTGGTACCCTCCTATCCCCCCAAAAAACATAAGATTGGTTAAACATTACCTACCACGCACAAAGCCATGTTGACTATTCCTAATCAGCTCCTGGTTATCCAAACAATTATACATCTGACCTCTTCAAACACCTTTCAATAATTTACCAACAATTGACATAGAAACATAGAAGATAGGAGCAGGAGTAGGTCATTCGACCCTTCGAGCCTGCTCCGCCATTCAACGAGATCATGGCTGATCTTAAAGTTCAGTACCCCGTCCCCGCCTTCTCTCCGTAACCTTTAATACCCTTATACTGAAGAAATAGATCTAATTCCCTCTTAAATATATTTAATGAACCTGCCTCTACTGCCCTCTGTGGCAATGAATTCCACAGATTCACCACCCTCTGGGTAAAGAAATTCCTCCTCATCTCGGTCCTAAATGGTTTGCCTATTATCCTCAAACCATGGTCCCGGGTTCTGGATTTTCCCATCCTTGGAAACATCCCATCTGCATCCATTCTGTCCAGTCCTGCCAGAATTTTATATGTCTCTATGAGATCCCCTCTCAATCTTCTAAACTCCAGCGAGTACAATCCCAATTTGCGCAATCTTTCCTCATAAGTCATTCCTGCCATTCCAGGTATCAGCCTGGTGAATCGCCTCTGCACTCCCTCCATTGCAAGAACATCCTTCCTTAGATAAGGTGACCAAAACTGCACACAATACTCCAGGTGTGGTCTCACCAAGGCCCTGTACAGCTGCAGTAAGGTACCCTTGTTCCTATACTCAAACCCTCTCGATATGAAGGCCAACATACCATTTGCCTTTTTAACCGCCTGCTGTATCTGCATGCTCACCTTCAGAGACTGATGTACAAGTACCCCTAGGTCTCTCTGCACTTCCCCAATTTCTTTATCTATTGCCATTCAAATAGTAATCTGCCCTCCGGTTTGTATTACCAAAGTGGATAACCTCACATTTATCCACATTGTGGTGCATTTGCCATGTATCTGCCCAGGCCCTCAATTTATCCAAATCACACTGGAGCTTCCTGACCCCCTCTTCCGTGCACACAACCCCTCCTAGCTTAGTGTCATCTGCACATTTACATCCAATCCCCTCATCCAGATCATTAATGTAAATTGTGAATAGCTGGGGTCCCAGTACAGATCCCTGTGGCACCCCACTGGTCACCGCCTGTCACTCAGAAAATGAGCCATTTATCCCAACTCTCTGTCTTCTACCTGCCAGCCAGTTCTCAATCCACATCAATACTTTTCCCCCAATCCCATGAGCCTTGATTTTGGAAGTCAGTCGTTTATGCGGGACCTTATCGAAGGCCTTTTGGAAGTCCAGGTACACCACATCCACTGGCTCTCCCCCATCTATTTTACCTGTCACCATCTCAAAGAATTCCAATAGATTTGTCAAGCACGATTTACCTTTTGTAAATCCATGTTGACTCCGTCCGATCCCTTCTCTGCTAGTCATAAGCTCCGCTATTACATCCTTAATAATGGATTCCATCATTTTGCCCACTACTGATGTAAGGCTCACCAGCCGATAATTCCCCGCTTTTTCTCTACCCCCCTTTTTAAATAGTGGGGTAACATTAGCTATCCTCCAATCCATGGGTACTGATCCTGAGTCTATCGAGTTCTGGAAAATAATTCTTAAAGCATCTGCTATCTGAATGGCCACTTCCTTCAGTACCCTAGGATGTAGATTATCAGGCCCTTGGGATTTATCTGCCTTCAATCCCATCAATTTCCCCAAGACCATGTCCTTAGAGATACTGATTTCTTTCAATTCCTCCCTTGCATTAGTCTCTATGTTTCCCAACATCCTTGGGAGGTTATTTGTATCCTCTCTTGTAAAAACAGAACTAAAGTATGAATTTAATTGGTCTGCCATTTCCTTATTCCCCATTATATATTCCCCTGATTCCGACTGCAAAGGACCTACTCTGGATTTCACCAATCTTTTCCTCAGGGTCACTATCTTATAATTTCCAGGGTTACTTTTGGAACCATTTTTAAACATGATCTACCTGCTAAGGACATTTTAAATATTTCTGCCAGCCCCCCTGCAATTTCTACACCAGCATCCCTCAAGGTCTGAGGGAATATCTTGTCAGGCCCTGGAGATGTAGCCACTCTTATTTACTTTAAGACAGTAAGCACCTCCTCTTCTTTAATTTTTATAGGTTCCATGACCTCACTGCTTATTTTCCTTACTTCCCATGACTCTGCCTGTTTCCTGAGTGAATACTGATTTTTTTTTTTTGCTGACCTGTCTGATTTTAGAAGAGACCAATTTTGTCACTTACTATCCTTTTACCTTTCGAAACCCTTAGGATTTTCCTTCACATTATCTGCCAAATCAACGTCATATCTTTTAGCCTTTCTGATTTTTATCTTGAAATTTCTCTTCCATTTTTTAATACTCCTCAAGTATCTCATTTGCTCTGTGTTGCCTATACCTGTTATACACCCCTCTCTTCTTCTGAACCAGGTTCCCAGTATCCCGCAAGTTTCCCCATGCATGCTAACTGTGCCTTTAATCCTGACAGGAACATAAAAACAGTCAGAAATTCACCTTTGAAGGTGTCACTTGTCCTGTCTTGTTCCCTAATAGGAAATCCATTATTGCACTCTTTCAATATATAGAGGAACCAATCAGATTTAGAAAACTTCCCTGAACACATTTGACAAACACCAAGCCATCCAGTCCTTTTTCAGTATGTGAGGCCCAGTCAATATTTGGAAAGTTAAAATCCCCTATATCATAATTTTGTCAAATCTATGGATTTGCTCATCCAAATCTCATTGACTGTTGGGTGTGTAATCGATCCCCATGAGTCTGGTCCTACCTTTCCCATTCCTCAGCTCCACCTCAGTAAAGGGCCCTCTGGTTTGTCCTGCTTGACCACAGCTGTGATATTTTCCCTGACGAGCAGTGCTACTTGACTACACTACTTCCCACCTTGTCCCCTGTAAGGATTTCATTCCATTCTCTCAATTCCTCTGTTTCCATTACATCTGCACCCAGGATGAGGATTTCCATGCCAGATCATCAGAGATGTCCTCCATCTTCAAACAACGTCTTTCCCACCATCAACTCAGCGCTCACCTGCATATCCTCCATTACCCACACATCTGTCCTGGCCCCCTCTTCCCCCACACACAACAAGGAGAGGATTCCTCTTGTCCTCACCCTCCATCCAACCAGCCTCCACATCCAACACCTCCTCCTCCAACATTTCTGCCACCTACAAAGTGATCCCACCCCAGATACATATTCCCCTCTCACCTTCTGCAGGGACTGCTTCCCCTGTGACTTCCTTGTCCACTCTTCCCTCCTCTCAAATTATTCCCTTGGCACCTTCCCCTGTGACCACAAGAGTTATGCCCACACCTCCTCCTTCCTTGCCATATGGGGCCCCAATCAGTCCTTCCAAGTTGAGCAATGTTTCACTTGTGAACCTGCAGAGGTATCTACTGCATCCAGTGCTCCCATTGTGGTCTCCTCTACATCAGAGAGACTGGACACAGACTGGGAGATCACTTTGTTGACCACCTTGGCTCTATCTGCTGCAATAACGTGAATCTCCCAATGGCCATCCATTTCAATTCCCTATCCCATTCTCTTGCTGACATGTCTGTCCATGATTTCATGAACTGCCAGATTGAGACTACCTGCAAATTGGAGGACAACACCTCATCTTCCGACTAGGCACCCTGCAAGCAGATAGCATTAATATTGATATATCTGGCTTTCGTTAACTGCACCCCCCCCCAACTCGTTTTCCCGTCACCTTCCCTTAGCTCTGCCTCTCCATTCTGTCTCCTTTTGCACAAGCATGATAAATTCTGATCTTGTCCCTTAATCATATCCAATGAACACCGTCGGTGAGTCTGGATCCTTCCCCCAGCCAACATTGTCTGAATTCTGAGATTTTCTGCTTCTGGCTCATTCTACTTATTCCTCGAAGAAGAGCTCAGGCCTGAAATGTCAGGAATATATCTTTGTCCTATGGACGCTGCAAAGTACAGCTGAGTTTCTCCAGCATTTCAGTGTGTTTTGACTTTAATTCTGCTCCTCCCTCAGGACTTGAATGGTTTAATCCCAATCTTTGGTGTTGTTATTGTGGAGTTTGTATGCTCTTCTTGTGGGTTTCCACTGGGTGCACTGATTCCTCCCACATCCCAAAGACGTGCAGACTGGGATGGAAGATGGCTACTAGAGATTGTCCCTAGTGTATAGGGGTATTCTGTTGACACCATGGTTAAGTGAAAAAACACGCAAATGCTGGAGAAACTCAGGTCAAACAGTAGCAAAAGGAGACAGAATGGAGAGGCAGAGCTAAGGGAAGGTGACGGGAAAACGAGTTGAGGGGGGGGTGCAGTTAACGAAAGCCAGATATATCAATATTAATGCTATCTGCTTGCAGGGTGCCTAGTCGGAAGATGAGGTGTTGTCCTCCAATTTGCAGGTAGTCTCAATCTGGCAGTTCATGAAATCATGGACAGACATGTCAGCAAGGGAATGGGATAGGGAATTGAAATGGATACATCACCAACGCTTCGGGTTGAGCCCTTCATCAAGCTGTGTGGGAACATGAGAGATGTCCGAACAAAAGAGGGAGGGGAGGATGGTGAGGGTGGGAGATGATAAGTGGGCGGGGGGGGGGTAACAGTGCAGGAAGGGGAGGAGGAGTTAAGACTAGGTGGAGAGAGAAAGGAACCAGGAATTGAAATAACTAGTTATTGGGGAGGGGGGGGTGGGGGGAAGGCAAGGTGATTAGTAGAATGCAGTAAACTCAATGTTCATGCCCTGGTGTTGGAGAGTGCCCAGACAAAAAATGAGGTAAAAGGAATTCTTTTTTTTAATTCTCTCCATTTAGGATTTATTTTAAAGGCATGGGAATATCACGTCCGGATGGTGTAATTGGAAGATGTCGAATGATTGTTCACACAAGGGATAAAAAGAACGAACCTAATCCTCAGAGGTAAAATGTCTTATTTAAATATGAAAAATAATGGAAATGTTCAGGATCCTGGGGAAGGGGTAATCTGTGCAGTGAACATTTGAATCAACTCTACAGGCCTTTCATCACAATCTTAATTCATTTCCTTTCTCCATAGAAACTATCTGACCTGTGAAGTATTTCCAGCATTTGTTATTTTTCTGGTTTCTTGTGATTTTTCCTTCATGGTGTTCTCTGTAGTTCTTATAAACATACTGGTTTTCCTTGTGTTATCAACCTGACCTCCTTTTCCATTTCATCTTGTTCCCTAATTCCCTTATCACTCATATTTGACCTGTTGTCCTCCGTCTTCCTTGTGAATCTGTTTAAATCCTACCTTACCCATCATTTTTTTAAAGACTCCCAATTATGGCAATACATTTGTCTGTTAATCTTTGACTCCAATTTACTTGCACCGGGTCTCTCCTCCATTTAAATTATTCATCCTGTAGATGTACATTTTTATTCTATATTGTATGCTATTTTAGTTGCCATGGAAGGATGTAATTTAATCGGAGAGGATGCTGAAGAGATTCACATGTATGCTTCCAGAACTGTTGGGCTTGGGTTGAGGAGAGGTTTACGGGTCTGGCTTGGGTGGACACCTTGGTTGGCATGGATGAGTTAGGCCACAGGGCCTGTTTCAATGCTGTATAATTGCTCTTTTCACTTTCCCATTTCTAATCTAAATCTGATATTATCTTCACTGTTTTTGAAATGCTTTGTAAGTGTGAATTTTTCACTACAGTCCTCGCTGTGGAGATATATTTTTAAGATGGATAGTGTGACTAAAACTTGCAAAATAGCACACACAGACTCTGTGGCTGAAAGGCTGCCACTGTGATCCACTGCTCTATGGTTTAATAATTAATTTCAATAATGTATGTTTCTCATGGTCCTCCTCTTCTTCAGTACCCCCAAATCAAATATACTGCTATCTACATAAATAAATGTATTGTATCTCGCCACCGCCTCCACAAAATGATTTCTACCTCTTAAAGTCATTATTGTTCAGTATAGTTACCCATCCATGGAAATATAAATCCACTTTAAAAGGGAGGAGAATGCTTCCTGTAAAATCTCCAACAAAAATCAGTGGACATTAGTTTAATCTAAACATTGAATTTTTGCAAACTAAAGCTTTTAAAGGAAAATATTCCAAGATTAATGGATTTTGTTGGGTCCAGGCTTTTTTCTATTTTCCCACCATGTCCTTAGTTTCATTTCTATAATGAGCAGTACAAAATTCTTCCCTTTACTAAGGAATATCATCTGTACCTTGATGAAGGACACAGGCCTGAAATGTTGGTTATGTATCTTTATCTTTGCAGCATAAAGTACACTGTTTGACCTATAGAGTTTCTCCAGCGTTGTGTTTTTATTTTAATCACGGTGTCTGGAGACTTGTTTGTTACTCTCAACTGTATTACAGCTGGTTCCATCAAGACTCCACCCTAAACTAGAATCCCAAAGGTTCTAAATTGAAAGAAGATTGATATTTTGCCTATCGTTAACCTCTGGTCCCAGATTTTAAGACCACCAGATCTCTCTGCAAATAGTTGTTTGTCCAATTAGTTTGTTTGTCAAAGTCCCCAATGGTAGGCTAATTCAGAAAGTCATGAGGCATAAGATCCAAGGAACCTTGGCTGTCTGGATTTGGAATTGGCTTGCCTGCAGAAAGCAGAGGGAAATAGTAGATGGAACAAATTCTGACTGGATATCGGTGACTAGTGGAGTTCTGTACTGTGACCTCCCCCCACCATTCTCTTTGTGATTTTTATAAATGACTTGGATGAGGAAGTGGAGAGGTGGGTCAGTGTTTGCAGATGATACAAGGTAGGAAGTGATGTGGATAGTGTTGAAGGTTGTTGTGGATGACAACAGGATATAGACAGGATGCAGGGTTGTAGAAGTGGCAGATGGAGTTCAATCTGGGTAAGTGTGAAGAGTGGCACTTTGGATATATGTGGTTAATGACAGGATCCTTAACAGTGCAGAGGAACAGAGATATCTTGGTGTCCAGGCACACAGATCCTTCAAGGTTGTGTGCAAGTGGATTGTATGGTTAAAAAGGTATATGGTGTGCTCGCCTTCATGAGTCTGGTTAGAATACATTTGGAATATTGTGTTCGGATCTGATCACCACATTGCAGGAAGGATGTAGATGCTTTAGAGAAGGTGCAGAGGAGATTTACTAGGATGTTGCCAGGATTGGAGAAGCAAGGTTGACAGAGCTAGGGCTTTTCTCTTTGGAATGACAAAGGATGAGAGGTGACTTAATATAGATTACGTGAGATTAAAAACTAGAGAACATGGTTTAAGGATGAAAGGGGAAAGTTTAAAGGGAATATCTGGGAAAGTTCTTCTGGTGTTCTTTCTCCATTTGGAGTTAGAATATTGATGTGCCACTGAGATCCATGCTGGGGTGTCAACTGTTCACAGTTTGAACTGAATCCTCTGGTGGGAGTGTGGAATGAGGTGAATTAGTAAATGGAGCTCAATTTTGACATTTTAAAAAAATGGATAGGTACATGGAAGGGAAGGGTATGGAGGGTACAGGTCAGTGGGACTGGGCAGAAAAATAGTTTGGCACAGACTAGAAGGGCTGAAGGGCCTGTTTCTATGCTGTAGTGTTCTATGGTATACAAGATTATGGGGAGCTTGGATATGGTGGTGAGCCAGCACCTTTTCCGCAGGTTAAGTAGAGGAAAGTTTAGAGAAGTCGTTAGAGGTAAGTTTGTTACAGAGTGGTGGGTGCCTGGAATACATTGCTCGGGGTGCAGGTGGAGGCTGGTACAATAGAAATATTCAAAAGACTGAGATAGGCACATGGATGAAAGAAAAATAGAGGGTTATGGGTGTGAGGTAGGTAAGAATTAGATTGTTGTGGTCTAAGTTTGCATTTATCAGCACCACATTGTGGGCTAAAGGGCCTGTGCTGTAATGCTCTAGCTAACTATGTTACCCAGTTAAATTTAGGAGATGATATTTTTATCCTCTGTTTCTGAGTCAGTTTTGGTTGCTGCCTGCATAGTAAGAAATAGTAATACTAAGACACCACTTATCAAATAATGACAACTCTATCCCTGTGAATCAAATCTGGTAGCTGGATATTGAATGTATGCACGCTTTATTAAGAAAAGTTGCAGCAATTATCATTTTGTCTCTTTTACTCTTGAAATCGAAATTTTTTTATGAATCAATTAAGAAGGCTGATATTTGCAGTTTCGTTTGTTGGTAGTTGCAAGCATAGTTTTCTCAATTGCACTAGCTGACAATATTGACAAAGGTGCATAGAAACATAGGAACAAAGGGAGTAGGAACAGGAGTAGGCCAAAAATGGCCCATCGAGCCTGCTCCGCCATTCAATACGATCATGGCTGATCTAATTTATGACCTAACTCCACCTACCTGCCTTCTCCCCATATCCCCTAATTCCTCTATCATGTAAAAATTTATCTAACCGAATTTTAAATATGTTTAATGAGGCAGCCTCAACCACTTCCCTGGTTAGAGAATTCCAAACATTCACTACTCTCTGGGAAAAACTATTTTTCCTCATCTCTGTCCTAAATCTACTCCCCCGAATCTTGAGACTGTGTCCTCTCGTTTTAGTTTCCCCGGCCAGCTCAAAAAACCTTCCTACATCTATCCTATCCATACCCTTCATAATCCTATATGTTTCTATAAGATCTCCTCTCATTCTTCTGAACTCGAGCGAATACAATCCTAGACGATTTAATCTTTCATCATAAGTCAACCCCTTCATCCCAGGGATCAACCTAGTAAACCTCCTCTGGACCGTCTCCAAAGCCAGTATATCCTTCCTCAAATATGGAGACCAGAACTGGACACAATACTCCAGGTGCGGTCTCACCAGTACCTTATACAGTTGCAACATTACCTCCCTACTCCTGAATTCAATTCCTCTAGCGATGAAGGCCAACATTCCATTTGCCTTCTTAATAACCTGCTGCACCTTCAACCTAACTTTTTGCGATTCATGCACAAGCACTCCCAAGTCCCTCTGCACAATAGCATGCTGTAGTTTTTCACCCTTGAAATAATATTCAGCTCTTTTAATTTTCTTGCCAAAGTGGATAACCTCACACTTATTAACATTGTACTCCATCTGCCAGACCTTTGCCCACTCATCCAGCTTAACTATATCCCTCTGCAGACTCTCCACATCCTCATTACAATTTGCTCTTCCACTCAATTTGGTGTCATCCGCAAACTTGGCTACACCACATTTTGTCCCTTCCTCCAAGTCATCAATGTAAATGATGAACAGTTGTGGGCCCAGCACCAACACCTGCGGCACCCCACTTACCACTCTCTGCCAACCTGAAAAACTCCCACTTATCCCAACTATCTGCCTCCTGTCAGACAACCAATTTTCAATCCAGGCCAATATACTTCCCCGGACTCCACTTTCCTATAACTTACTGATATGTCTCTTGTGCAGCACCTTATCAAACGCTTACTGGAAATCCAAATATACAACTTCAACCTGTTCACCTCTATCCACCGCACCCATTATATCCTCAAAGAATCCTAACAAGTTTGTCAAACAAGATCTTCCCTTTCTAAAACCATGCTGCGTCTGCCTGATTGAACCCTCACGTTCCAAAAGTTTCACTATTTCATCTTTAATGACGGCTTCAAGCATTTTTCCAACTACAGACGTCAAGCTAATTGGCCGATAATTTCCAGTCTTCTGCCTACATCCCTTCTTAAAAAGTGGCGTGACATTTGCTGTCTTCCAGTCTGCCGGGACCTGCCCAGAATCCAAGGAATTTTGGTATATGACCACCAATGCATCAACTATAACTTCTGCTATTTCCTTCAGAACCCTTGGATGCATATCATCAGGACCAGATGATTTGTCTGGCTTTAGTCCCATTAGTTTCTCCATCACTACTTCCTTTGTAACAACTATTTTATCAAGGCCCTCCCCAACATTCGCATCCTTAACTCCGCACTTGGGCATGCTGGACGTGTCTTCCACCGTGAAGACTGACACAAAATATTTGTTTAATGCCTCGGCCATTTCCTCATTTTTTGCTACCAGTTTTCCTTTCTCATCCTCCAAGGGTCCTATGTTAACTCTGGCCACCCTCTTCCGTTTTATATATTTATAAAATTTTTTTGATTTCTGTTTTTATATTTTGTGCCAGTTTACTTTCATAATCCTTTTTCCCATTTCTTATTACCCGCTTTGTTCCCCTTGTTGTCTCTTAAAGTTTTCCCAATCTTCCAGTTTCCCACTGCTCTTTGCAGCTTTGTACACCTGCGCCTTCAATTTTATACTCTCCTTTATTTCCTTTGTTAACCACGGATGATTTTTCCCTCCCTTGCTTCCCTTTTTCCTGACCGGAATATATTTTTGTTGAGCATTACAAAATATTTCTTTGAAAATCTTCCACTGTTCCTCAACTGTTTCATCAATTAGCCTGTGCTCCCAGTCCACTCTGCCCAATTCCTCCCTCATCCTATGGTAGTCACCCCTGTTTAAGCATAATATATTAGTTTTAGATCTAACTATTTCCCCTTCCATCTGAATGAGAAATTCAATCATACTATGATCGCTATTTCCCAGATGGTCTCTGACCATTACTTCATTTACTCTACCTATCTCATTGCACAACACTAGATCCAGGAGAGCATTTTCTCTTGTGGGTTCCTTAACATGCTGTTCAAGAAAGCTACCGCGGATGCATTCTATGAAGTCCTCTTCCAGACTCCCACGACCAACTTGATTTTCCCAATCTATGTGGAAGTTAAAGTCCCCTATGACTACTGCTGTATCATTATTACATGCCTCACTTATCTCTCTATTTATTTCCTGTGCCACTAAACTATTGTTATTTGTTGGGCGATAGATAACACCCACCAATAATTTTTTCCCTTTGTTATTCTTTATCTCTACCCAAATGGACTCAACATTATGCTCTTTAGATCTTGTATCATTCCTCACTACTGCCTAGAGCTCGTCTTTGATTAGGAGTGCAACTCCACCTCCCTTACCATCCTATCTCTTTGCATCACCTGATACCCTGAAATTTTAATTCCCATTTAGGGTCACCTTGTAGCCATGTTTCCGTGATGGCTACCAAATCATAGGCATGGGTACCGATTTGCACCTCAAGTTCACTAACCTTATTTCTAATACTGCGGGCATTCAGATAAAGTGCCCTTATGCTCTTTGTCCTTTTAATATCTAGTGACTTCTGTTACCTTTTCTTTTGATTTTTCTGCCCACTATTTTTCTTTTGTAATTTTCTTAACACTATCAACGACCCGAAAACTCACTGCACCATCTGATTTTTTACTTTCTCCTCCCAACATTACTTTTCCTGGCCATTACTTTATCTTCCCTACCCTTTTCCCTATCACTCTGGTTCCCATACCCCTCCCAAATTAGTGTAAATCTTGCCCCAGTGCTGTACCAAACATACTTGCCAAAATGTTGACACCTTTTGCATTATTATTAAAAAGCATTGTATCATAATTGACGCATCCAGCGGTAATTTCACACGTGAAAGACTGTTAAACATTAGAGCCACAGTACTGAGGGTAATTAATAATGTAGATTGAAAATTTGCTAACTGACAGAAAAATAAGTGGGAATAAATGGTTTCTTTTCCCCTTGGGAGTTGGATTCTTGGAGTGCCACTGAGATCAGTGCTGGGGTCCCAGCTGATAACTGTTTATGCTTGATCCTTCCTCTGAATTACTGAGGATGCATAGAGGCTTTGAGCGATCTGTACAGGGTAAGTGAATTGGCAAGTGGAAGATGGTGTGGAGACATGTTGGAGTAAATTTTAAATGCTGAAGGATCGAAGAGTGTAAGTCTGTAGCAGTACCTGGGCGTTAACATGTAGGTACAGCAAACAATTTGAGGGGCAAGTGGAATGTTTATTGCAAAATAATTTAGCTACAAGATACATCTTTGATTATGTGGATCTCTAGTCTATTCTGTATCTCGAAGAGAGTGGTTTCCCTGCACGATTATTTCCTGGGCTAGCTGACTTATCTCAAAGAGCTTAAATTGACTGGGCCAGTTCTCACTATAGTTTAGAATAAAGTGAGGTGATCTCATGTATTAAAAAAATAAGGCATTGGAAGGGTAGATGTAAGGATGAGGTTTCTCCTGCCTGGGTAATTTGGAGCTAGGATTATCATCTCAAAATGTGACATTGAATATTGGGGACATTTTCAGCCAGAGTAGCAGCATAGAAGTCCACTAGTTTGAGTTGCTACCACACAGCCTCAGTGGGTTGGATTTGATCCTGACCTTAGGTGGTGTCATTGTAAAAACTTTCTTCATATGACTGCTGGGTTTTCTACATTCCAAAGACATGTTGTTGGGTTAATTGACTCTAGTATGAATAAGTGATCAGAGTATGTGGGGAAGTTGATGCACTTGGGAAAAAGAGTGGGCTATAGGCAAATAAGTGGGGAATTGTGACGGATGGGATTTACAGTAGATAAAAGGTCCTTGGGCTGAATGGCCTTGTATGTCATCAGAGGATCTAAAATATAAAGGAGTTGTGAATGATTGGACCTCTCAAGTAGCTTGTTGATACTAATAACCAAGTTGCATTTAAGGCAGAGATTAATTATTTTTTGATGCATGAGGAATCAGAGAATATAGAGTTAGCATGGGAAAGTATCACTGAGCTAATGGATCACCCATGCTCTGAATGGTGTAGCAAAAAAAAATATCGGCTAAATGGTCTAGGATACCTTTTCCAATGTTCTTTGGAATTTAATATTTAGGGCTTTAGGACTCCTCGTCCTTCAGTTTTTTGAATGCATATCACATTATGTCCCTAAATGTTTCCATTCTGTTTATCTCAACATGAAATAGCATTTGTTCTGTTTAACATTCCACTAACCTGGATATATCTTCCTGAACTTGTAAATTTCTTCTTTTCAGCCAATTATTATTTGCTTATTTTAGTGACATAGAGCAAATTTCAGTGTCTCTGTCCAAATTATCCAATTGCACACCAAGCTAATTATTTGCTAAGCTTTAACTCCATTGACTCAGTGGAAGTAACAGTTACCGCCTTAATCTAATACAATCAACTTTGGTTCATGTAATTCAGCTAGATGTTTATATAATATGCCATATTTTTTCTAATATATCACTGTGAAGAATATGTATATTCTTTGCCTCTTTAATTTTCTTTTTTTTTGTTGCTTTTACTGAGGGCAATTTCTTTGTCTATCTTGGCATTCAGTAACTATAACATTCTAAGTAGTCTGTATGGTGATACAATTAAAAAAAAGTTTGAACAACCATGCAGATTGTATGTTTTGCATTTAAGAAATATAATTCTCTGCTCTGGTGCTAATAACTTGCAAACAAGTTATTCTGAAGCTTTTGCTTACAGGTTTGACAGAATTGCACGTACAAGACAGACCATGCAAAATGATGGCTTAAATTCACTCACATATAAAGTGCTACAGATCAAGAAATACCCATTATACACCTTCATCGATGTGGATATCGGTGGGCCTGGAAGGCCTCCTTCCTGAGGACAATAAACTGAAGAACTTCTTGGAACAAAGTCAACTCAATCATAGACCTCTTAAATATGAATTTTGTGTTGTATACCTTGTGTGCCTTATTCAATTACATTTGTATGCTGCATCTCCCCCTTGCCTAGTGCTAAAGTCACTAGGGTTTCTATGCCTTAACTATGGGAATATGATCAAATTAGACACATATTAAAAATTACTATTTTATAGATAAAAAAATTGAGGAAGAAATACCTACATGCAAGAATTATCTCTTATTATAGTTCCTTAACCAGGTTTTCATTTCCATGTTCATACTTTACATTTGGACCCTCAGGAATGTCATAATGCTCTGTTCCAAATAAGTATTTTTTCTATTATTTCTTCTTGACATATTTTTGGTTTCTGCTCTTTTGAGGATAGCTTTAAAAACATTGTAAATGGATTTGTATAATTGATGCCTGTAGAATGTGATACCTAAAATGTGACACTTGTCTGCTCGAGTCAAGCTGTTGTTCTTAGAGAGTTGATTCTCTCAAACTTAAAATTGGACAATTATAACTATTAGGAAAGTTATATTCCACAGGCATTTGGTTACTGAGGTCCAAGTACTGTGAAGATGGCTTCTACACTCTGGGAAGAATATTAGATGAACTGAAGACCAAGTTAGATTACTATTTTTTTATTAAAAATGCCCTCATGATACAAGCTGTTTATTATCCATGTCCAAACTCTCTGGTGAAAGTTGTGGTGTCTGCCTTGAACCTCCTTGGGTATTGTACATTAGCAATGACATTGGTTGATTTTTGACGCAGTTACATCAAATCATTTTTGAAGATCTCATAACTTTCACTTTGTCTCACAAGGCTGCTTTGTGTTAAGTGACAAATGTTTTGGAAAGTATGTAATGGCTTTTTAAAAAATTCATTCTACCCACAGATACATCATGTATACACATTTACATGCTGCCATGTACTGTGTGCACACAAGCAACACATACATGCACACAATCCATGTGCACTGACTTGGTTTCTTCCACAGACCATCAAGCAATTATGTCTTTTTTAAAAATTGTTGCCACTTTTGCCTATGACTACAATTTAAATTGTGTTTAGAAAGCTGTCTTTGAAAATCCCTTGCTCCTGGACTGAGTTCCAGCCAAAATTTTAAAGAACAAAAAAATGGCAGCACTGCTGGAACTGCTTCATTGACAGAGCTACTGCTGATGTGGACCCAGGAGAGCGGAGGCACAGTGCTGCTCCACAGGGTTCAACTGGCTGCTCATAATGTGGACGGCTCCATACTGGTGTTAAAAAGCCGCTCAAAGGACTGACAACGTTTTTAAATTAAAATCCTGCCACTACAGGCCTGTACTCAAGTTGACAGCACCCTTGCTCGGGAGGGGCCACGAGGGGTTGCAGACTCCGAAGAGCAGCGGACTGGCGCAGGACACCAAAAATGGGGAGAAAGCCCCCACAAACCTGTTGAGCAGGACAAACAATGGAGACGACCCTTCAGAAAGGTGAACAGGCAGTGGACCACCATGGGACTTACTGGCTGAGGCACCTTCACAAGCTACAGGCAACTTGCGGTGTGGGGATCGACATGGGCTGGGGACAGCTGGATATGGTTCATGGGAACCAGTAATCAGAGCTGGGATTTGAGAGTGTACTAAGAGCAAGAAGGGACCATGAAGGGCCTTGAGCACTGGAAGGTTCCTGGTTGTGTTGGAGGTTTTGAACCTGGAGCTCTGGTTGCCGATGGATTCAACAGGAGCCTGGTGCAGAAGCTAAGGGAGCACTGGAGATGAATCCACAGACACCATTTTGCTTCTCTTTCTCATACTGTAAGGAGCACTGTGCAACATTAAAGGTGACTGTCTGCCTTACAACTGGCAGAAGGCAATTTTGTACAATATTATTTTTTTGTTTGGCGGGCAGCAGCCTCCTTTGAAGAAGACCGCAGAGCCCACCTCACTGACAAAAGGCAAAGGAGGAAAAACCCAACACCCAACCCCAACCAACCAATTTTCCCTTGCAACCGCTGCAATCGTGTCTGCCTGTCCCGCATCGGACTGGTCAGCCACAAACGAGCCTGCAGCTGACGTGGACTTTTTTACCCCCTCCATAAATCTTCGTCCGCGAAGCCAAGCCAAAGAAAAGATTTCATGATAATAAAAGAATCTGCAATCTTGAAGGGGCTGAGTTTTGGTCCCTCGGGGTTCATCCTGTCAAACAGTATGGAACCATGGATGGGACATCAGCCTAACATTAAACTTTGGCCAAAGCAGCATCAAGGGAATTACTAACTTTTAAGGTATTAACAAGAAATGCTGCAGCTGTGCTCGGCAACTCTGCAAATAGTTTTTCCACAGGCACTTTCCTCTAGACTGTTTTATTGCTAGGTTTTCCTTTTTCTCTTCTGTAAAATGCCTTTGATTCTACATCATTCCCTTTGATCACTGAACTGGAATGAGAGACATGTTTAGCTTTTTGAGGGGATTTATAATGCTAACTTCATTAACTAACTCAATCCCACATCCCTCAGGTACAATTCCCTCTAACTGAACCAAGCATCAAGCAGACGGCACCATAATTAAATGAGTCCTTGGGGACAAAGCTTGAAGGATATGCCACTAACCTCATGCCTTCTCTTTTTTTGTCCCATGGAATCAAACATGCAGGGAGTCTCTTAGCCTCTTGTGTCTCTTTTGCCTGTGCAATCCAAAACTCATCCCAATGGCCTACACAGTTTGATCCAAATATTACTACAGGTAGTCCTCAACTTATGACCATAATTGTAAGTACTTTGTTGTGAAAGAGAACACAATGAAATTTTTTCAAAAACCACCCGCGATATTCACAAATACCTTGTACGAGCATATAAACAAAACATTAAAAACAGTAGCATTAAAACAATACAAAAATACACTAATTGGCTGAGTTTGATTCTCGAATGGCTCTGGGATAGAAGCTTCTTGAATCCGTTCTTCCATGATTGAATGGACCTATATTGTCTATGCAAAGGCAACAGGTCAAACAAATGATGGCCTGGGTGAGTAGAGTCTTTAAGGATATTGGGTGCCTTCCTGATAGAGCGAGATTGGAAATAAATCCTCCAAAGAGGACAAGGAGCACCCAATGATCCTTGGCCCATATTGATAACCCTTTGAAGATCCCTCTCATCTGCTGCTGTACATGAGGCAAACCACATGGGAATGCAGTAAGTCAGCACGCTTTCAAACGAGCAGCGATAGAAGGACCAATAACTTCTCCTGTAGATTGATTTTCCTAAGGATTTTCAGGAAATGGTGACGTTGATGTGCCTTCTTGACTATAACAGTGGTATTAATAGTCTAAGAAAGATCCTCAGCCAAATAAGTTCCCAGAAACTTAAAAGTTGTGATCCTTTCCATACAGTCCCCATGAATATACAGTGGAGCTGGGGTCATCCTGTGGCTCCTGAAATCCATTATGAGCTCTTTTGTCTTCAAGGAATTCAATACAAGATTGTTTTCCAAGCCCCACACTGTCAGTCTGTGGACTTCGTACCCATGGGCTGACTCGTCGCCTTCTTGAAATGAGCTCAACCACAGTCGTACCATCTGCAAATTTAATAATGGTATTACAGAAATACTCTGAGACACACAGTCGTAGGTATAAAGAGAATACAACATTGGGCTCAACCCACAGCCCTGCAGGGAGCCAGTGCTAGGTGTACTTTCACACATAAGTAGGGGAATGATGAGTGCCTATTTTTGCAGATTGGGAATGATTTTAAAACGTCCTTGGGACTGAAGGATTGGTCATAACTCGCATTGATCGTAAATTGGATTTGCATGTTTTAACATGCAAATTTAAAAAAATTCAACAAATTAACCTTTAAGGAAGAATTTCAGCATATATGTAGTTTTTAAAAAGATTTTGTCATATGTGCAGGGGACGTAACTCGCATAGGTCGGAAGTTGAGGACTACCTGTATTAAAATATCCACACTGCCTCAACGAGCAACTGGTGAAACATCCTCTTCTCCAGTAAATCTTTGTAGCAAAGTTTCTTCCAAACTATTTTGCATTCCTTCTTATTTACATTTCATTTTGGCAGCGTAATCAATCCAAATGAATGGTCAGGTGGCATATTTAATGTCAATAATTTGGCTGTTATCCCGAGTCTTGATAAAGGGTCGCAACCCAAAATGACGACTGTTCTTTTTCTCCTGCTGATGCTACTTCATCCATTGAGTTCCTCCAGCAGATTGTATTTGCTCCAGGTTCCAGCAACTGAAGAACATAAGAAATAGGAGCAGGTGCTAGCTAGCTGGCCCTTTGAGCTTGCTCCACCATTTCATAAGACCATGGCTGATCTGACCTCACACTCAGCTCTACCTGCCATTTCTCCATAAATGTTAATTTCCCTACTATGCAAAAATCGAACGGCCTTAAATATATTTAATGAGGCAGCCTCGACAGCTTGTATGGGTGCCTGTACTGCAGTTTTCTGTTGGTTGCATTCCTACCTCATTCTGAACACCCTATAAATGATCTCAAACATCTTTTCTTAGTTGTAATCAGCTCAGTTTCTTGTCATAATCCAAATTTCAGCACAAAGTATTTTAAAGGCATGCAAGTTGGGTAACTCTATAATGAAAGAAAAATAGAGGATGTGAAACTACCACACCATAAGCTGTAAATCCTACCCTTGAATCATCTGCTCTATCTAATAATAGAAGCCTAATAGCCTGAATAAACCTGAGATTGTCTGATCTTGGAAGATAAGCAGGCTCAGGCCTGGTCAGTACTTGGAGGGCAGACCACCTAGGAACACCAGGTGTTGTAGGTTTCTGTGAGGGGTGCTGGACAAAGGGCGACTCTGCCTGCCTTATGGTAGACAAAGTTAAAGAATTTCATGTATGTTACATTCTAAATGTAGTATTATGTGACAATAATGGAACATTTACCTTTAATAAGATTGGTTTAATAGTCCACTTTGTTATCATGTTAATAATTTTCTTTGGTGGTTTGGTACTACTGCAGTCCAAAAACCTATCCCAAACTTGAACACTAATGACTCAATATTGACTGTTTTCTTCAATAGAAAATTAGAAACACTTTTTTTGGGGGGGGGGGGGGGGTGTTCCTCCTGACTCTCTTATCCCAAGCCTCTTTTCCCTACTTCTAATTTCCTCACTGGGGCACATATGCATTCTGCATAAACCAGTCAAGCATTATCACAAACCATTCCAGTTGCTGAAGGTGAGCAAGAAAAGCTGAAAATCTAGAAAAACACTCAAGTGCTGAAAGAACTCTGCTGAGTTCCTTTAGCATTTAGTGCTGATTGCATTTCTTGCAGGCTATGGATTTATAAACACCTTGAAACAAAGATGAGTAATGCAATCCAAGACTTTTGCTGCGCTTCAGCTGCCTCTCTTCACCTGCACAGTGATGACCAGGCATCGCCCGGTGTTGCAGAGCTAAAACTCAGGAATTTATACTACAATGAGAGAACCATCAAAATGTAGCAGCCTGAGAGGACTTTATTGGCAGCAAATAGTGGAACATGAAAAAATAAAGCATGTGATCCCAAAAGTGTTATGTGCTTTTTAATTAAGATGTCACATTTTTTTTGTATAGTGCTACTATATGTGTGAATTTGCTGCTTTTATGGATGTAACTTATCCCATAAATTTCACATTAGTGCCTATTGCATCAATCCCATACACTTAATCATTTTCACCACTGTATCTTCCATCTTGTTCCTAGTTTATTCAATCTTGTTCATTCCATTTTTTTTGAACAGTCCTCTCATGTTCATTGCCACCTCAAATAGAAAATGTTTCAAATTTAGTCTGTGGCCCTTATTGCAATTTGTTAGTTTAATTGCATCTATTGCAAGAGTTGGCACCGAGTTCTCTCAAATCTCTGTTTAAACATTCCTCATATCTGCAGAATTCAGATATTTAAGGTGATATTATTTGCTTCAAATTTTTTTTTAAACTAGGACATCTCCATTGCCTTGGTGTGCATCAGCCTCCTAACACTGACTTGTGCTTGGTCATATTTTTTCCTCATACTAATGTATTTCTATCACAGAGCATTTTTGACTGCTTAGTTCCAGAAGCTCCTTCCGAATTCTATTGCTATTGAACCTCCTGAATCAGTCTTCCACAAAGTTTTTTGTTGAAAGCATTCTGAAAAATGTAGCCTTATTTCTCCAAACACTGACACTGAAGAGTCAAGAGAGCAAATATTTTTGGTGCTTGAATATTGAGACTTCAGCAAACAAGGTCTCCACTGAATACTACTGCCCTGTTCATAAGGAGCAATGTTATAATTTTATTCCTCACATTTTTCATAATTCTGAGATGCATATTTCACCCTATCATTGTTTGTTTTTAGTTGCATGCTGCCTTCGTTGTCCAAGCAATAACCTGCAATTATATTTATTTCTATTTTCTGACTCTTGAATTTTTAACCTAAGTATTTCTGTTAGTGAAAAAGTCCTTTTCAAAAATTGACTTCTGCTCAAATAGGTGGAACTTCCTTGGAACTGTTGATGAATTTACCTGTGTAACTAATAGTATCCATTCAATCTTGCACAGCCTGTTGCCAATTGAGAAGTCACAATGCCTCTGTTACTTACTTGCTACGGACTGCTACTTTATTTGCCAGTCTGAAAATATATAATTGACCAAAAATTAAGAGACTTTGTGCTTTAAATTTCAATTTTGTATGTAATGTAAACAATCAAGTCCCAGATCCTGTGTGAAGCATGAATGTAAATTAATTTAACTTGTTATATTCATTGAGAGCAAAATCTAGAGTAACATCTTTTTTTTAAAATGATAATAAAGTTTGTGTTGTTTTTTTGTTTCCATATGCCTTAATGTAGTTATGAAGCACAATTTGTTTTTATAAATGGAATTTTTTGTTGCCTTTTGTGCACAATAAATTAATGTTTGACAAAGTAGGATTCCCAAAACTTTCTTTCCTTTCTACTTCAGTCTGTTAGTTATTTTCAGAAGCCATTTGCAGTGCAATGATTGAACAGTGACATTTAACATGTGTAAGCAGTGAGCTGCGGGAGGAACTCCAGAGCTGGAGTCTTGATAAAGGCTCCAGCCATGAGTTCCTCCAGAAACTCTTTGTTTGCTGAAGATTTCAGCACCTAGTTTTCATTTTTTTTATGTTATGCAACTTCAATAGGGGCAGTGTGTGTTCTGCATTTTTAAAAAAAGTCTGTTGCTTTTATTATAAAACCTTGGATCAACTTCTTTAGTTTAATGATAATTAAAGTATATTTCAATAATGGTTTTATAATTTTTTATTTGACTACCATGATTCAAATTTGTAAAGTTGAGAACAATAATTTTGAAATAAGGAAGTACTTTCTGTTACTTTACAACAGATGTATTTTTTTAAATTTAAACAGTACTTATTGGCACTCAAATCACTGTATAACAACTTATTTTGACTAGGACAGTAGATTATTGAGAATTGAATTTCAAAACCATTGATGTTTACAATCAATTTTGCAAATCTTTGCACGGAATAAAATATGCAGAATATTTTAGCAGCCAGTTTTTATTCTCAATGTTTGGTTTGTTTCCTTAAAAAAGGACCAAAGATCGCAAATGACAGAGCTTTATTGTAAAACAGTCCACTAGTGCATTCGTAATAGCATGTTGTTTTATAAATAAAATATTTAAAAAACTGAATTAGGTGTTATGGTCTGTTATTTTTTCAAAAAAAGTACAAATCTGGGAAATAGTTGCAATGTCAGAAGTACTATCTTTTAGATGTGTTGGTAATTTTCAGCTTTTTTGGATCCACATAAAAGATCTGTGTTATGAGCAAGATTAATTGTCCTGTTAATTTATCCCCCAATCACTCGATTATCTGGTTGTTACTGTTGACATTTGGAATTTTGCAATTGCAAGTAGTTGTCAACTTTTTTTGACAGCTTTTGTCTGGACTTGTTACACCTCAGTCATTCCTGTGGAATAAAATTACAAAAGCCATGTTAACAATTCCTTCCTCTGATGGCTACTTTACTAGTTGTTATTTTTTTCCTTTTATTTTTTAGGAGGTCAATCTCGCCAGACACGTTGGTAACAGCTGCCAGGAGCGATTCTCGCAGAGCTTCCTAGCAGGGATGTCTGCTCACGGCTGCCTGTCCACCAATTTCCTTGGCAGTGGGTGGTCCTGGCGACACTTCTTCCACTGACCAGCAAAGTGTGTCTTTCCACGTAAAGGCGGACTTTCCCTCCCAGTCCGGTAGGGGGCGCCGCTCCAGCTTTGGCGGCTGGTTGCCCAAGCTAGGGCGTCAACCTTACGTAACCAACCGTCAGAGAAAGGAGCGCCGACATCCGCGTCCCCGACCACATCTCGCCCCGGGAAATTCTCTCCGCTCCCAGGATGCGAGCAATTGTGCGCGCGGTTAAAAGATCCCGCTTTTTGTTCGGGTTGAGATCGGAAGCTGAGGGAAAGAGGATGCGACATCATTACAGCAAAGAGGAGCGCGGAGAGCTCCACAGTCCCAACTATCTCCTGTACATGAGTAGGTGACCGGAAGTGAAGTCCGCGCTGCTGGTGGCCGTCGCGCCTCCGTCCCCATCTCTTCCCCCCCGTCAGCAGTGGGTCCGGCCCCATCCTCTCTCCCCCCCCCGGCAGCAGCGGGTCCGTTCCCATTCTCCTCCCCCCCATCCCCCCATCCCCGGAGAAGCAGTCCCGTCCCCGGCTGGTGGTCGCCTCCTGGGAGTTTTCAACTGCCTGCTTAAGGCATTTCCAAACTATTTCGATGAACACAAGGCATCGGGGTGCTTGGGGCTTCAAGAGGGATTCGGTTCGATGAACAAGGGACCCTGAAGGCTTTTCCGTCAACCAAAGAATCCCAGTAATCCAAGCCCCAGCCCCTTTCCTACTATTCTCATATCGTTGCAGGAAATCAACAACTCGCAAAAAAACAAAAAATCAGATTATTTCTGTCTCTGGTGATTAAAAAAGAGTGACTTCCTCCTTCCCACTCTAAGCCTGTTGAGGGTTAAACAAGAAAGTCTGCAGTCGCTGTGAATGTAGTTTAATCCACAAAAGTGCTGGAGAAACTCAGCAGGTATGTTAAGAGCAAAAGAATAGTGAAGGACAAAATTGGTCCCCTTGAAGATCAGAGTGGTCGGCTTTGTATGGAGCCAAAAGAGATGGGGGAGATCTTGCATGGTTTTTTTTTCCATCAGTATTCCCTCAGGAAACAGGCACAGAGTCCTGGGAAGTGAGGAAAACAAGCAGTGATGTAGGAGTTTAGAAAGTTATTATTTTAATTGTAGGAGTTTACAAAGTTATTATTTTAATTGTAGGAGTTCTGAAACAGTTATAGAAGGTAGACAGAAACAGCAAGGAAAAAGCTAAAATGTTCTTTGTGTAAAATGGCGCATGAAAAAGCAGAACAGAGTAAAAAAAAGATGAGAGGAATTTAAGAAATATGCATGTACACACACAAAGAGCTTGTTTAATAGGGGGTGGGGAAAGGAGGTGTGAGCACGGGATAAGAGAAAGTTGGAGTCAGTCAAGAGTCAGACAAATAGGGAAAAGTGCCAAACCAATCCAAGAAGGACAAACGTAAGACAAAAACGTAAGGGGAGGTGAAGTAAAAATTGTATAAAAACAAAGAGGCTTCCCGCCCTCAGGGTACTTTCCTGAGGTAAAGGGAGAGTACCCAAACTTGCAATGTTGTAAATATAAATAAATGTTCTTTGTTCTCAATTTTTGTCTCGAGCAATTTCTGTGAAGGTACTTCTGTTTCTCACAGTGAGGTCATGGAACTAGACAGATTAAAGGGGGGGAGGTGCTTGCTGCCTTAAAGGAAATAAGGGAGGATAAATCCCCAGGGTCTAACAACATATTCCCTTGGATCTTGAGGGAGGCTAGTGTAGAAATTGCAGGGGCTCTGGCAGAAATATTTTAAATGTCCTTAGTCACAGGTGAGGTGCCAGAGGATTGAAAGGTAGCTCATGTTGTTCCATTGTTTAAATAAGGCACCAAAAGTAAGCCTGGAAATTATCGGCCAGTGAGCCTGATGTCAGTAGTTGGTAAATTATTGGAAGGTGTTCTAAGATATCAGATGTATATTTGGATAGCCAAGAACTGATTAGGGATAGTCAATATGGCTTTGTGCGTGGTAGGTCATGTTTAAACAATCTTTTTTCAAGGTTACCAGGAAAGTTAATGAAGGAAAGGCTGTGGTTGTTGTACATAGAATTTAAGTAAGGCTTTGACAAGGTCCCTCTAGGGAAATTAGTCAGGAAGGTTCAGATCCTAGGTATTCATGGTGAAGAAGTGAACCGAATTGAACAATGGCTGGATGGGAAAAGCCAGTGAATAGTGATGGATGATTGCTTCTCAGACTAGAGGCCTGTGACTAGTGATGTGCCTCAGGGATCGGTGCTAGGACCATTGTTGTTTGTCATTCTATATCGGTGATCTGGATGATAATGTAGTAAATTGGATCAGCAAGTTTGCAGTTGACTAAGATTGGAGGCGTTGTGGAGAGTGAAGAAGGTTTTCAAAGCTTGCAGAGGGATCGGGACCAACTAGAAATATGGGTTGAAAATGGCAGATGGAATTTAATGCAGACAAATGTGAGGTGTTGCATTTTGGAAGGACAAATCAAGAAAAGGCATACCACTTCAAATTTATTTTCATGTAATAAAAATAGTGTTGTGTTACACAAAATTGCTTTTGTCTGCTGCAAGACAGACAGATTTACCATTGGCAGAAATTGCCTGAAGCGTCTCCTAGAGTTAGAGAAAGAAAACCAAAAGAGAGTTTCCCCCAGAGTCATCAGTGTCCGTGCATTTGCCTCCGGCGCTCCTGGAGCTTTTGCAGACACATAGAGTCTAGTACAAACCATTAGCAAACCAAGCTCCAGATTCAAATGCTCGATACCATTAGGAACCCTTCGAGGCTTCGGCACTCGCGTCCCAGTTCTGATACATCTTACCCCTCCAGCCAGTTTCAAGCTAGTCCACAGCCAAGTGAAAGTCCCTTAACCAAAGTCGCCAGCAGCCCACAGCCTTTGTGGGTTCTTCACCTGCAGCCCATCACCTTTGTGGGTCTTTCAGTCGCAGAACCCCTCACTGGTTCATGGGTCGTCTCCTCTGCATCTCCTTTTCAGATGGGGAAGGGGTGTGGTCTTCCCACTTTCTGGTGCCCTGCATCAGTCCTCGGCTTCCCTGGAGCCCAGAATCCCTCATGGCCTGCTGCTGATCATAGGCTCCACAGTCTTAGGTCCAGACCCTGTCATCACAGAATTTTAAATAAAACTACTGTCGGTTCCTTTAACGAGTTGTTCAAAGCCTGTGCGGAGCTGACAGCTGGTGAACTGGGCAGTTGCACCCCTTGAGAGCGCTGTTTACACTCTCTGGGGCTTCACACCAGCGACAGCACTATCGTTACAGCAAGTCCGGCATTTCATGTTAAATGGTAAGGGACTGAGGAGTGCGGTAGAACAGAGGGATCTGAGAATACAGGTACATGATTCCCTGAAAGTGGGGTCACAGGTGGAAGTGGTTGTGAAGAGAGCTTTTGTTATGCTGGCCTTCATAAATCTTAAGTATTTAGTTTAGGAGTTGGGATGTTATGGTAAAGTTGTATAAGATATTGGTGAGGCCGAATTTGGAGCATTGTGCGCAATTTTGGTCACCCAACTACAGGAAAGATATCAATAAGATAGAGAGTGCAGAGAAGATTTACTAGGATGATGTGCAGTCTCCAGGAACTGGGCGACAGGGAAAGGTTAAACAGGTTAGGACTGTTCGCTGGAGCATAGAAGAATGAGGGGAGATTTGATAGAGTTATGTAAAGCTATGAGGGAGATAGAGAGAGTATATGTAGATAGGCTTTTTCCACTGAGGGTAGGTGAGATACTAACCAGTGGATGTAGGTTAAGAGTTGAAGGGGAAAAGTTTAGAGGGAGCTTGAGGGGAACTTCGTCACATAGAGAGTGGTGGGAGTGTGGAATGAGCTGCTAGCTGAAGTGATGAATGCAGGCTCAATTTTAACATTTGTACATGTACATGGATGGAAGGCTATGGACTGGGTGCAGGTCAGTGAGACTAGGCAAAAATAAAGATTTGGCATCGACTAGAAGGGCTGAAGGGGCCTGTTTCTGTGCTGTAAAGTTCTAGGTTACTGTTTAAAAGATAATAGTTACAAATGTAAAGTACAGTACTACTCCGACTATCCAAAATGAGATTATCCAAAATCCTAATTTATCCAAAAGTTTTTTTGGACCTGGAAGTATCATCTGCTCGCCTCCAAAAAATTTTGGATAAATGGGGATATCCAAAACAATCAGAAATGATCAGTTATCTGAATTTTTTTTCGGAGCCGAACTGACCTCCCCTCTCTCTTTTCATTTCTTATTTGCCTTCCCCTATTGACTTTTCTCTCCACCTCTCCCTCTCAAACTGTGTGCCGCTGTCTCCCAGCCGCAAGTGGACAGAAGAACCCCTTGTCCTGGCGTCATCAAGGAGAGCAGACTCGGGGGTATGGTGTGAGTGAAGGTCGTGGGAAAGCCCCTCCCCTGGGAAAATTAATAACTGAACAAATGTTTTTTTTTAATTTTGTTACTCTAAATCTTGCCTGCACAGTTTTAATTATGGCTGCGAGAAAGGGAAAGCCTCCAACAACTAGAAAACTGGTTTTAAAAGAAATAGCAAGATTTGAAAAAATTAGGCCTACCTCAACATCAGAGCCTTGGGCTGGATTTTCTCCTCCGCAGGTGATGAGAGTGACAACAGCAAGAGTTTTAGTGACCCCCGGCGCCATCTCTTCGGGAGCTAACTATGGTGCTATAAAATTTGCAAAAGCTTTTGCAAACTTTCACGCACATGCAGAACGGATCAATCAGAATTGCAGTGGAAGACTGATAAATCAGCTCTCACCAAGGTTGAATTTCAAGACCTTCCCCCTTTGTATTCAGAGGCAGACCAAGGAACACTTTTTTTCATCTATTGGTGATGTGGAGCAGGAAGAGGAAGCTCAAAGAAAACAATTGGAGGCAGAAGAACTATAACAATGGCCTCAATTCCAACAAGAGACTGTGCAGGTAAAGTTATCTGAAATTAAAGAGCAAGGTATGGGCAGGTAATTGATGAATCAGCTGCAAGCAATGAGTCAGAAAATAGAGTTAGACGTGATGTGAATTTAAATGTTAAAGGAGAAATGAAAATAATTAAGGAAGAGATGTCAAAGTGGTTGATAAAGTTAAAACACGTTTAAAAAGTTGAAAAATATTTAACAAGAATATCATGAAGAAGTGGATCAATGTAGAGATGTGGTTAATAAGCTGGAAAATTCAGTTATGGCATGAGAAAAATAACTTTTACAAAAAATTGATACATTAGAGATTCATAGTCAAAGAAATGATGTGAAGACTGTTGGATTGCCAGAAGATTTTGAAGGTCCCAATTCAATGCAATTTTTTCAAAAATTGATCCCAAGACTTTGGGACCTGAAAATTTTCCAAATGGTCTTGAATAGGATAAAGCTCATAAGAATGCTTAGAAAGAAACAGTTGCCAGGTTAATTGCCATGCTCAGTTTTGATTAGCTATCTTCGTTATCAAGATAAGGAGACTATCTTGAGAGTAGCAGGTGAGAAAGCTTGTCAATTTCATTTGATTGTGGCTGATTTTTTAAAAAGTTTTTTTATGCAGAATGTGATGAAAAGAAGAAAGGAATTTAATCTTGCAAAGTCCATGCTCTGGAAGAAGGGCTATAAGTTTTCTTTTCATCCAACTGCAATACTTCATAGTTTTTTTGTGGAATAATCAGGCAAAATTCTTCAAAAATGAAATGGAAGCTTTAGAATTTGCAAATTATCTTCCAAATAATAAAATGGATCAACAAGTTGATTTATTAATGGCAGATATACCATAAATTGAGCAGATGTAAATGTCCGATAAGGAGATGTTGCAGCAGGAATTTTCTCACTTTGATGACGATGATCAAGTGAACAGAGATCTTGAAGCAGCCACCTTTACCAGAAGATGATAATGGCTATTTGAAAATTGTTTGTATTTCTCTAGGGAAGGTTTAGCTTTCTTCCTTCTCCTTCCCTAGCTGTGTGCTACCTAGTGGTGAGAGTCACTTCCCGCATTATTGAGGGCAGTAGAACTGACTTTTTTGACAGTACTTTTTTTTGTGGGGATTTAATTTTTCTTATCTTTTTCTTGATGGAGATGCTAGGTGTAGCTAATGATTTTGTGATATGGGAGGCCCAAGAGGAGAGGCAGAGGAGAATTATGAATTTAGTATAATGGCAAAGAGTGAAACTTTGATTTTTAAAATTATAATGTTAATGAGCTTAATAATATGATAAAAAGAAAGAGTATGTTAACTTATTTGGAAAATTTGAGTTAATAATGCCCTTTTAAAAGAAACCCATCTATCTGAGAAGGAACATCAAAAATCGATAAGAGATTGGTTGGACAAGCGGTAGCTTCAACTTTTAACTCTAAAGCAAAGGGTGTGGTAATTTTATTTTAAAAAATGTTACCTGTTAAAATTCATAATTTCGGATTCCTGTGGGAAGGTTTGTATTAGTAAATTGACAAATTTATTCTGAGAATTGGATTTTGATGAATATTTATGCACAAAATATAGATGATGAAGGATTTATTGGTGATACTTTTATGTATTTAACTGAGACATATGAAAAAATACTGGTAGGAGGGGATTTTAATTGCTATTTTGATCCAGTTTTGGATAGAATGACCAAATCAGTTATTCGAGCTAAACCAACAAAGGCAATTTTGAATGTTATGAAAGATTTGAATTTAATAGATATTTAGAGAAGACTAAATCCTAAAGAAAAGGACTATTCTTTTTATTCTCATAGACATGATTCTTATCCTGGGATAGATTTATTTTTAATCTTGGCACAATTGCAAGGAAATGTTACAAATGTGGATTACGAGGCTGGAATTTAATCTGATCATTCACCACTTCTGAAGTATTTGCTTTTGGAAAAGGAACAAATGGTTTATAGATGGTGATTAAATTCAACATTGTTAAAAAGGATAGATTTTATAAGAAAGTCTATTCAGGAGTTTTTAGAATTCTAATTCTGTTCTCAATAAATTTATTGTATGGGATGCATTAAAGGCATATTTGAGAGTACATATAAGTTTTACATCAAAAATTAAGAAGGATTATATGAAAGAAGTTGATCATTTAGAAAGAAATACAGGATTTGGTTTTCAGCTGAGAAAAGAAAGGAATGAATAAAGAAAAAGAAAAAGATGTAAAGAGCTGAAAAGTTGATTGATAGAACTAAGCAAAGATATTATGAATTAGGAGAAAAAGCTCCTGAAGTTTTAGCATAACAGTTAAAAACTGAGCAATTGTTAGAATAATTAATGCTGTCAGAAAGGGTTCAAAGATGATTACTTAAAATCCTAGAGAAATTAATGATGCATTTAAATTTTTTTTATTATAGATCAGAATTTACTGGAGATGAAGTTAAGATTGATAAATTTTTATCTCAGATAAATTTGTCTAGCTTGACATATCAAGATCAGAAAAATTTAGATGTTCTTTTTACAATAAGAGAAATTAATGAAGTGCTTAGTTCATTATTGAATGGCAAATCTCTAGGAGTAGATGGTTTTCTGTCTGAATTTTATAAGAAATTTAAGGATCTTTTAATACCTCTGTTTATGGAGGTGTTAAAGCAGGTGACAGAATCCCATTCTTTACTGGATTCTCTTTAAACAGTGATAATTACAGTTATACCAAAGAAAGATAAAGGTTTGTTGAATCCTGCATCTTATCACCTGATATCTTTATTAATGTGGATTGTAAAATTGTTGCAAAAATTTTAGGAAATAGATTATCTAAATGTTTACCTAATTTGATTCATATGGATCAAACAGGATTTATTAAAAAATAGTACGCTGCAGACAATATTGTAAGATTAATTAGTTTAATTAATTAAATTCAAAAAAGAGGGGATCATACTGTATTAGTAACCTTGGATGTGGAAAAAGCTTTTGATAGATTAGAATGGAATTTTTTGTTTAAAGTACTGGAGAAATTTGGTATTGGTTCTACGTTTATAAATTAGGTTAAAGCTTTAGTTAAAAATACTTTGGAAAAAGTTATTACTAATGGACAAATATCTTTTACATTATCTAGATCAAGTCAATAAAGTTGTCCTTTGTCTCTGGCTTTATTTATTTTAGTAATTGAACCTTTAGCTGAATTTATTGGACAAAATTCTAAGATTAAGGGAATTAAGGTGAATCAGGAGGAATATAAAATTAATCTGTTTGCTGATGATGTTTTGGTTTATTTAACTGATCCTATAAATACATTGTCCCAATTACAAATTAGATTTTTGAAAGAATATGGAGAAGTTTCTGGATATAAAGTTAATTTGGGGAAAAAAAAATGAGATTATGCCCTTAGCTGTGGATGATTATACAGATTGTAAAATAGTTACAAAATTTAGGTGGCCAGATGTAGGTATTAAATATTTAGATATTCAAATTGATAATGATTTAAAAAATGTATATAAATTGAATTATTTATCTTTGCTTAATAGAATTGTTGCAGATTTTTAAAAAGTGGAATAATTTACCTGCTACTTTAGTTGGCAGAGTAAATTGTGTTAAAAATAATCTTTTTCCTAGAATTCAATACCATTTTCAATCAATTCCCATTCCAAATCCTTCAATATCTTTAAAGGATTTAAACCTGGTGATTAGGACATTTTTATGGAAAGATAAAATGCCAAGGGTCTCTTTGGAAAAAATTGACTTGGAAGTATGAATTAGGGGTTTACGTCTTCCTCATCTTAAGAATTATTATAAAGCAGTTCAATTGAGATTTATAACTGTTTAGTTTAGATAATATTCCAGCTTGGATTTCTATAGAATTTAATGTAATAGGGCACACATGTCAAACTCTGGCCCGCGGGCCAAATTTGACCTGCAATATAATTATATTTGGCCCATAAGATCATTTCACCACGACTCACGGTGACGGGGCCGCTAATCCCCCGAGATGCCGCCCTGCAGCGAGTGCCGATGCCCCCGCACTGTCGTGTCCCCCCGCCCGCCCCCCCACCGCAGCGCGGCCTGGCTGGTGTCAGGGGAAGCCAAGGCCGCTTCCCAGCGCCCGGAACCGGAGGCCTCGGGCCTGACCTCGCCAGGACCGTTGCCCACTCCCCCTCCCTGCCGCAGGCCGACCCGCGACTCACGGTGACGGGGCCGCTGATCCGCCGAGATGCCGCCATGCAGCGAGAGCCGATGCCCCCGCACTGTCGTTGTCCAACCCGATCGCCCGCAAACCCCGCCCTCCCGCACACAGGCCTGAGTAAGGATTATGAACTTTAATCTCAGGATAAAACGATCTTCCAATAGTTTCATGTCACAGTGATAAATATATTCCTAGTTAAAAATGGTCCTGTACCTGGATACAAGCTCATTAGGCATAAAACTTGAAAAGTGTGTAAATCAAAGGATTTGACATTACCTAAACAAAGTGAATTAGAATTACTGATATGTAATACTACTGTAAATAAATTTATTTCAATAATGTAAAATATAATTCAGTGGTTCTCAACATTTTTTTTCCACTCACATACTCTTTCTTCTTCTTTGGCTTGGCTTCGCGGACGAAGATTTATGGAGGGGGTAAAAAGTCCACGTCAGCTGCAGGCTCGTTTGTGGCTGACAAGTCCGATGCGGGACAGGCAGACACGATTGCAGCGGTTGCAAGGGAAAATTGGTTGGTTGGGGTTGGGTGTTGGGTTTTTCCTCCTTTGCCTTTTGTCAGTGAGGTGGGCTCTGCGGTCTTCTTCAAAGGAGGTTGCTGCCCGCCAAACTGTGAGGCGCCAAGATGCACGGTTTGAGGCGTTATCCGCCCACTGGCGGTGGTCAATGTGGCAGGCACCAAGAGATTTCTTTAGGCAGTCCTTGTACCTTTTCTTTGGTGCACCTCTGTCACGGTGGCCAGTGGAGAGCTCGCCATATAACACGATCTTGGGAAGGCGATGGTCCTCCATTCTGGAGACGTGACCCATACAGCGCAGCTGGATCTTCAGCAGCGTGGACTCGATGCTGTCGACCTCTGCCATCTCGAGTACTTCGACGTTAGGGGTGTAAGCGCTCCAATGGATGTTGAGGATGGAGCGGAGACAACGCTGGTGGAAGCGTTCTAGGAGCCGTAGGTGGTGCCGGTAGAGGACCCATGATTCGGAGCCGAACAGGAGTGTGGGTATGACAACGGCTCTGTATACGCTTATCTTTGTGAGGTTTTTCAGTTGGTTGTTTTTCCAGACTCTTTTGTGTAGTCTTCCAAAGGCGCTATTTGCCTTGGCGAGTCTGTTGTCTATCTCATTGTCGATCCTTGCATCTGATGAAATGGTGCAGCCGAGATAGGTAAACTGGTTGACCGTTTTGAGTTTTGTGTGCCCGATGGAGATGTGGGGGGGCTGGTAGTCATGGTGGGGAGCTGGCTGATGGAGGACCTCAGTTTTCTTCAGGCTGACTTCCAGGCCAAACATTTTGGCAGTTTCCGCAAAGCAGGACGTCAAGCGCTGAAGAGCTGGCTCTGAATGGGCAACTAAAGCGGCATCATCTGCACTACCACTTTAAGTAATCCCTATGCCATCAGTGCTCTGTGATTAGTAAGGGATTGCTTAAAGTGGTATGTGAGTGGGAAGGGAAGGTTGAGAATCACTGCCTTTGTCCCAATTGTTACCTCAATATTTTGCTTTGGAAACATTATCATTGGCCCATTTCCTTTGGAGTTATGAAACCGTGCACATAACAAGTCAATTAGGTACAATTAAAACAGTGGTTTTCAAACTTTTTCTTTCCACCAACATACCACCTTAAGCAATCCCTTACTAATCACAGAGCCCCTATGGCATAGGGAATACTTAAAGATCCTTTAAGGAAAAAGGTTGAGAACCACTGATCTTCCTCAAATTAAGGCCCCAAAAATGGGAGTGCATAAATCAAGATTAAGTTGGGAAATAGATTTAAATACACAAATAAGTGAAAAATTTTGGATGGAGTTATGTGAGAATAATATGACTAAACTTATAAATGTAAGATGTAGGTTAGTTCAATATAATTGTTTACCCCAATTAAATTTGACTCCATGAAAATTAAATAAATTAAATCCTGCCATATCAGATTTATGTTTTAGGTGTAGATCTGAGGTTGGAACTTTTTTTACATTCAACTTGTCCTGAAGTTAGTCGATTTTGGTTAGGAGTAGTTATTTTTTTGTTTGAAGTACTGGAGAAGTTTGGTATTGGGTTACGGTGGTCAAATTCCCACAGGATCTGATGATATTTTTATTTAGTAATATTAAGGCTATAAGGCCCAAATTAAAATTAAATATTTATCAAATTGAATTTGTGTTAATTGCCTTAGCAGTTTCTAGGAAATATATAGCAATATCATGGAAGACAGAAGTAGATTTAGGTATGGAAAGGTGACATGCCGAACTTTGCACTTGTATACCATTAGAGAAGATTACTCTTAATCTGCAAGACAAATATCATGTTTTTTGGAAAAAAATTGAGCCAATATTTACAAAATTTTGGTTTGCATGTTTGATAGACTCTCTGAAGATCTCACTTCTTGGTAACCTACAATAGACTTTTTTGTATAATTTTTTTATTTTCTTGGCATTCTCAGATTTTTGTTTTTTCTTTTTTTCTATTTTTGGGGGTGAGGGGATGGGAAGGGGGGTGGGATGATATATACCACGTCTAATTTTTTGAAATAATTTCTAGAACTGAATGTAATGTAACTATTATTTATAAATAAAGTATTCAAAAAAGGAGAATGAGCTACCAGACAGGAATGGGGACTCCAGGCAGGAGCGGGGACCTCAGGCTCTCAGACAGGAACAAAACCTTGGTGGGGAGGTGTCAGTGATTGCCAGCAGCAGTTGGGAGGGGGAGTATGCACAGGCGAGGACTTGGTCTGTGTCTGGATTCAACATCAAGAATCAGGACATGAAGCTGGAACAGCCCCTGCCAGCATGAGCCCATGAGGAGACAGGAGCCTGCCAACTCACTAGTGTGTGTTCCACCAGCCTGGGAAGCCTCCCCAGGGATCGGCAGCAGTGGTGGGGACGTGTCGGCGATCAGTGGTGGTTGGGAGGGCTCAGTGATTGGTGGTGGTTTGGGGACGAGTTGGGGATCGGCGGCAGCCAGCGTTTTTTGGTGAGAATTAAACATTAATGCTTAAAAAGCCTTCCCTTGTTGTTTGGTGTTGTTTAAACATTGATACAAGTGATTTGCTGTTGCTACTGGGCGATTTTTAAAAAATAACCAGTTATCTGAAAAATTCAGTCATCCAAAATAGGTCTGGTCCCGACCATTTCAGATAATTGGAGTTGTACTGTAATTTGAAAAAAATCAGTATTGTAGACTTTAATTATGTAAAGTTCACTTTAATCAAGTAATTCCTGTAACTTAGAAAATGTAATTTCAAACCACGGTCGCTGGCTCTGTAACAACATTATGCTAGCCGCTAGTCTAATTATAATCATAATGAACCTCCCTCCCCTTGTGCTGACACCCCAACTCTCCTCAAGCCAGTGTCCCAGTCAGGTCCTCTGTGCACCTTCCTATAAATTCAAACTCCATTTGTTAGCATCATAACAGCATTGCGCTAGTCACTATGGTGCTGTCATAATTAACCATCCCTCCCCCAAGTTTACAGATAAAGGCTTACTAATATATCGAACAATATACTGATAAAATAGTCTCTTACCAGGCAGGGATAGGGAGACACTTTGAGAGAATCGCCCAAGCGGTGAGCAGTATTCAGCTGGCTCTCCATCCTGATCACCGCCATTTTATTCAAACACATCTTTATTCAGACAGCTGCTGCGGGCGGGGGATGACTGGGGCACTCTGCTGGCTGAATGTTTGCTCCCAAGGGGTTGTGTGTTGTTTCGGAGAACCTTTTACAATTTTAAACTTTAAAATTTAATTTATCTTTTAAATTATTTATTTAGTTCTTTGTTTTTTTTGCTGGTTATTTGAGTTTCTGGTTGACTAAACACTGGATAATGCGGATTTTTACTGTATATCTTTCCTTCCTATTGAAGCTGCCTAACCTTCTGAGTTTCTCCAGCACTTTTGTGTATTTAATTCTTAAGTCTGTACCTCTGATATATTTTTATTAGGGAACATGCAATCATTAATTGATTTAGGTTTAGAGGATTATCAGATTTCCTTTACCTATTTAGCTTTAGTCGTGGCTAAGAAATGTATAGCGTCTACTTGGAAAGATAAAAATATACTAACTTTAGATAAGTGGTATTTGGAGATGAAATTTTGTTTGACTATGGAAAGGATATCTTTTTCAATTCAGGATAAGATGTCTTTTTATAAGTTAAAGTGGACTCTGTTTGCTAATTATATGCATTTAAGTTTGATTTAAATATATGTTTAAGCGTAATATTTTAGTATTGATAACATTTTTTTTGTTGTTAGAATTTTTTTTAGGTTAAGTTTTATCTCTTTTTTTGTAAGTGGGTATTTTTTTTTCCATATATAATATTGTTAATTTTATTAACTCTTCACTCTTTATTTTGGGGGGGGAGGGTTGGACTAATTTTAAGTTAGATTACTAATATTGTGTTAAAATTAACGGGGGGGGTTATTTTGTGTAGTTTTCTGATGTAATACTGCAATCATACCATTTTAATTTTTTTAATTTTTCTTTAAATGTAATTCTCTATTGTATTCATGTTATAAAATTTTAAATAAAGTCTAAAAAAAAGTCTGTTCCTCTGGAGGTCCAGACTTTTGAAGGGCCCCCCTGGTACTTTTTAAATGTTTTGACATTTTCAGACTCTAGACAATGGTTTTGATCCCAGTCCTCCCCCACTTCCCTTGGAGAAATATTACCCTGTAACTCCCAATTTTACTAGTTATTTTAAATACATTTAAATCATCTGATAAGGAAAGTAACTTCTTCCTACTTACTGTACTTGGTCCTTCTTAATTTTATGCAATTCATTGAAACTAACAAATTCTTAGAGAGCCAGAAATGATCTTCTCTAACTTGGATAAGGTGTAACAGTAATGATTTTTTTTTCCATTTGCAGAGAACTCTGATGGTAAATACATTTCTCCTTTCCATGACATTCCGTTGCATGATGTGGTTGAAAAGGTAAATGGCATGAGATGCTTCTTCTGTTCTTTGTAGTCGAACATTGTCAGTTATTTATTAGCTTTACCAAAATTTTATGAGACCAATCATTGATTGTTCAAGTTTCATTTTGATGGACTGCAGCTTAACATTTATACTGTTATCTCTAATATTTGGACTAAAAGTGGCACCTTTTTAAATGCAAAACATGTTTTATTGCACACTTTATTAAATATCTTTTATAGAACTGCATCAATGAGGTACCTTCTTCCTATGGGTCATAACTCTATGTATTTTCTTCGTTGGATATTGCAAGTGAGCATTCTAATTTAATAAATCAACTGTATTGTACTGATCATCTGTGTTGCTACAGCAGTATTTTTTTTCTCACATTTCCAACTGTAATTCAAGTTTATAGTGCAGTGAGAAGAATTCTTTAGTGAACAGTCTAGTAATTCATCTCTAATATGCATATACTTGTTCAAAGTAGAGAGGCAAGAGTACAAATACAGATAGTAGTAAAAGTCCTAAAATCCAGACTGCTTGGGGATTGGGTCAGTCCAGATTTTCTAGAGTCTGGGCCAGTACTTTTAAAATTCAAATTTAAGGAGGAATAAAAAAGAGATAAACGGGTTTTTTAAAAATTCATTAGCAAATACAGGATGCTTAATTTATCAAAATGAACAATTTTAAAGAAAAGCAAAGTAAACTCTTGACAAAAATATAAACAATCTTTTTCACAAAAAGCATGTAATGCTTAAAATTATGTTAAAATATGAACACTGAAATGCAGTCTACAAATTAATTTCTTTGTGATAAGATTACGTGGTCACTTATTCCTGTTGTGCATCTATGATGCTTACATACACATGCACGCACACAAAAGCCCAATAAATTTTAAAAGTTTTAGAGTCCGGATTCTCGAGTGGGCTGGTTTTCTGATATCTGGATTTTTGGTTCTACATAACAAGAAATACCATTGTTGTGAGCACTTTAATGGGATTCTTCTGCTTGTCTAACCCATTTTTCATTTTCTTTGCAATGGTTAGAGAGATTCTGCTTGAAATAGCTGAGTTAATTCAGTAACTTAGGTTTCAGTTGTCTGAGAGAAGCAGAGTACAGAAAGAATGGGGTGTAGAATGCTGAAGAGGATTTACAGTAAAGGTATAACTAAACTCTGGGCAAGTTTCTTACGATAAGGAACAGTACAGCAGGTAGCTGCAGCAAAGCCATTGCACTTAAATGGATGAAAGAGAATGTACACGTGAAAGCACTGAACAATGCATTCTTGGAGTTTCCTTAAGGGTTTCCAAGCAGAATCCCAAAGTATTAATGAATTGTCAGCAGGTGGGATTTTGTAATGTTGAAATATCAATTGGCTGTCATCAATCCTTGAACCCTGCAGGAAGCACTTCAATTGGCTTTCTCAATAATTGATCCACCATCAGACTCCTCAACAACAAACTCAAATCATTTAAGGACTTTTACTTGTCCACTTTATTGATTGTTTAAAATTCACCCTGTATTGTACAATTTGTTTACATTTGTTATTTGTTTACACTTTATTTTTACATGTGTACTTTGTGCACAGTATTTTTTTGCACTACCTATAAGTGGTCATTCTGCCTCGCCCGCAGGAAACAGAATCTCAGGGTTGTATATGATATCATGTATGTCAGGGGTGTCAAACTCAAGTTCACAGAGGGCCAAAATTAAAAACTTGGACTAAGTCGTGGGCCAAACTAAATATTTATTGAAAATTTTCAACAACATCTTCATGTTTTCTCTTCTTTCAACATATGTAATGTTAAACTTTTTCTCATTAAAATAAATGTTTAATAATAGTTTTGGTTAAACTCTTTCCAGAAGAAGCATTAACAAATGAGAAATAAAATATTCAATAAATAATATTTCTCTATAGCATTTAAGCTCCTTTTAAATGTTTTTGTTTTCACAAGCCAACAAGTCAAAAAAAAACAACTTGCTTCAATGAAAATCCAATCTTTCAACTATGAAGAGTCCAAAGTTAACCAAAGAAAATATTAATCCAGGCTTAGCTTGCTACACTGTGATTTACTCTGATGCACCTGGGTCTAAACCAGATACTTGGCATCTCTTCTTAGATGCAAGTTCATCAAACTCTGGGGTCAGAGTTTGCCTCCCACCTGTCTTGAAAGGTCCTGTTTGCTGTCTTTCGTTTGGCCATTTTTCGTGAGGGGTTTATTACACGTGAGTTCGGCGACAGGTCGCAGATGCTAATGAAAGTAAAGAGAGGAGGTGGGGGCGATTAGCGGGCTGACAGGCTGACACCAACGCATTTGCAAAGCATTCTGGGATTTGTCGTATTAGCTGTGCATGCACTATACTGGCGCGGGGGCCAGCTCTAATACATATTTGATATGATCTTGCAGGCCAAATATAATTATATCACGGGCCAAATTTGGCCCGCAGGCCTGAATTTGACATGTGTGATGTATGTACTCTGACAAAAAATCAGATCAGTGAGCTCTGTGTTCCTGTCAAGCAACAGCTCCAGCTCTACACCAGATGGCGCTGCAAAGCATTCATACATGCACACACTTCTGCCGCAAAGCTCAAGCCTTCCTTTCCAGAGAGGTTCGACAATTGTTTTATTTTCTTGTAATAATACATTAAAAATGTAATATCATGATACACTTCAACTTCTATCTGACGTAAAGCAAACAAAGAGTCTCCTTGAGCATTGCCCAGTATCCTAACAAGAGGAGAAAGAAGCAAAAGAGAGATATTGAGTGTCCATGGATTCGCCTCCCACAGCCTCAGCATCTGCACGAACTAAAATTCAAACTCTTGGCAACACGAGCTCCAGATCCAAACCTCTGATACTATCAGGAAGCCTTCAGCATCTGAGCCCCTTTGGTAGCCCTTCTTGCCCTCAACATCCTCTTGAATCCCAATTCCAATACATCATTCCCACAAGCCAGTCTTCAGCACCCTGCAGCCTTTGTAGGTCCTTCAACCACAAATTGCCAGCAGCTTACAGACTGGGTGAATCCTTTGTCTGCAAGTTGCCAACAGCCTGGAGCCTGTGAGGTTCCTTCAGCCACTTAGCTGATCTGTTTCCGTGGTCACCATCCTGTATGGTTGTCTCCTATGATTCCCCTCAATTGGGGGGGGTGTTCTCCCCATATCTGGTGCCCTGAGCTGGTCTGCTGCACCCCCAATTTAAAGAGATGATGCTGAAGGAAGGGCTTCAGGTTTTTGGATCCTTGACCTCTCTTCCTCGGATGGTAGGACCTGTACTGCCAGGATGGCTTGTATCTGAACTTGGGGTATTAGTGCTGCTCTGGCAGTTTAAACTAGATTTGCAAGGAGATGGGAATCAGAGTGCCGGAGCAGGTAGTGGTAAAAAAATATTAAGCCTTCAGGCAAGGACAGAAATGGAAAGCCTGAGCATAGTGGGAATTTGCTCTAAGTTGTATCTGCAAAGAGTACTGTTGGGTACAAGATATTGCTTGTATTGAGCTTAGAGCAGGGGTGGCCAACCTTTTAATTTTTAATTTAGACTTACAGTATGATAACAGGACATTTTGGCCCATGAGTATGTACTGAGGGTGTAGGTTAATTGGGCGTCATGGACTAATGGGCTGAAATGGTCTGTTACCATGTTGTATGTCTAAATTAAAAATTAAAAGGTTGGCCACCCCTGGCTTAGAGCATAGATTGGCCTGTGGAATTGTGGCAATTCATGAGACTTAGTTGCAGCAGAGGCAGGACTGCCAGCTCAATGTTCCAGGGTACCACTGTTTCAGACATGATAGTGAGGGAGGGATGAAATGGGGAGGGGTGGCATTGCTAGTCAGGGCAATACTAGTGATCAGACAAGAGGGCTCATCAGCTGAGGTTAAATGGGTGGAAATGAGGAATGAGAAAGGGATGACCACGTTAATAGGATTATATTGTAGACTTCATCGGAGGAAATGGAAATTGGAGGAAGAAATTTGTAGAGCGATGACATGTGAACAGCAAGGAAAGCACCCAAAGCTTGCAGCAGGATTTGGACCAGCTAGAAAAATGGACAGATGGAATCTAATGCAGACAGGTGTGAGGTGTTGTACTTTGGGAGGAGAAGCCAGAGTTGGACTTGCATGGTAAATCATAGACACTGGGGATGCAGTAGGATAGAGGATTCAGATACAAAATTCCTTAAAAGTGACATCACAGGTAGATAGGGTAGTAAAGAGAACTTTTGCCATATTAGCCTTCATAAATTAAAGCATTGAGTACATGATGTTATGTTGAAGTGGTATAAGATAGACAAGGCCAAATGTGGAGCATTGAGTGCAGTTTTGGTCACTTGACTACTGGAAAAAAATAAATTTGAAAGAGTGCAGAGAAAATTTACAAGGATATTTGTGGGACTTGAGCTGAGTTACAGGGAAAAGTTGAATAGATTAGGACTATTTCCCCTGGAGCATCAGAAAATTAGGAGAGATTTAATAGTATATAAAATTGAGGGGTAGAAATAGGGTAAAGACCCTACCCACCAACAAATCTTAATTACAACTTCTGAAGTGTTGCATGAGATGTATATAAATGAAGATATTGAAGATATTTCTTGTATTGTGTTCTTCACAGACCCTTGTTAATATGGTTGTGGAAGTGCCATGTTGGACAAACGCAAAAATGGAGGTCAGTTATTGTGGTGGACACGGCTGCATAAAATATAGTTCAAGTTTCAACTGTATATTTATTGCCATACAAATAAGTACAATGTTCATATGCACTGAAATTCTTGCGCTACAGCCAAACTGGTATTTTGTAAAAAAAAAACACTAAAGTAATATAATTACATTATTGTACAGAAAGATTTAATAAATATAAAAGGTAGATAGATAATAAATAATGTATTCACAATTACATGATGCGAGAAAAAATGTAGTGTTTGAATAGTGCAGACAGGTCTTTGTGTCGTGCCGATGCAGCTTATGATTAGGGTAAAAAAGGACGTTTAAGTATTTGTGACCCTTTTGATACAACTGTTCTTGTACCTGGATTTGCTGGACTTCAGGTTTATGTACCTTTTTCATAAAGGTATCAGTAAGAAGAGGTCGTGACCAGGGTATTGGAGATCTGTTATGATGTTGGCTGCCATCTTGAAGCAATGCCTCACATAGATGTCTTCAATGGATGGGAGGTTGGAGTCTGTGATGGAAATGGCCGCATTTGCTACTTTCTGCAGGCTTGTGTGCTCCTTGGTACTCGGGTTACCAAACCAAATCATGATCCAACCTGTCATTGAACTTCCCACTGTGTACCTGTAGAAAGTTGATACAAAGACATGCCAATTCTTCTCAGACATTAGAAAGAAGCGGCGTTAGTGTGCCTTCATCATGGTTACCTCAATGTGGTGGCTCCAGGAGAAGTCATCTGATCTGTGGGCTCTCAGGAATGTACCTTCTCCTCCTCCGTCCCATCAGTGAAGACTAGTGTATGGTCCATCGGCCTTCCATTCCCACAGTAAACTGCTTGGTCTTGTTTATGTAGAGAGCAAGGTTCTGTATCCTGACTCATCATTTCCCATTATTCTGCCAACAATGGTGGAGTTGTCAGCGAATTTATAGATTGTGTTTTAGCTGAACTTAACTACAAAGTCATGAATGCAGAGTGAGCAGAGAGCAAAGCACACAGCATTCAGGCGATGGTCAGTAAAGAGGAGGTGATGTCAGCAAAGAGGAGGCGTTGATGGTCAGTAAAGAGGAGGTGATGTCAGCAAAGAGGAGGTGTTGATGGTCAGCAAAGAGGAGGTGTTGATGGTCAGCAAAGAGGAGGTGTTGATGGTCAGCAAAGAGGAGGTGTTGATGGTCAGCAAAGAGGAGGTGTTGATGGTCAGCAAAGAGGAGGTGTTGATGGTCAGCAAAGAGGAGGTGTTGATGGTCAGCAAAGAGGAGGTGTTGATGGTCAGCAAAGAGGAGGTGTTGATGGTCAGCAAAGAGGAGGTGTTGATGGTCAGCAAAGAGGAGGTGTTGATGGTCAGCAAAGAGGAGGTGTTGATGGTCAGCAAAGAGGAGGTGTTGATGGTCAGCAAAGAGGAGGTGTTGATGGTCAGCAAAGAGGAGGTGTTGATGGTCAGCAAAGAGGAGGTGTTGATGGTCAGCAAAGAGGAGGTGTTGATGGTCAGCAAAGAGGAGGTGTTGATGGTCAGCAAAGAGGAGGTGTTGATGGTCAGCAAAGAGGAGGTGTTGATGGTCAGCAAAGAGGAGGTGTTGATGGTCAGCAAAGAGGAGGTGTTGATGGTCAGCAAAGAGGAGGTGTTGATGGTCAGCAAAGAGGAGGTGTTGATGGTCAGCAAAGAGGAGGTGTTGATGGTCAGCAAAGAGGAGGTGTTGATGGTCAGCAAAGAGGAGGTGTTGATGGTCAGCAAAGAGGAGGTGTTGATGGTCAGCAAAGAGGAGGTGTTGATGGTCAGCAAAGAGGAGGTGTTGATGGTCAGCAAAGAGGAGGTGTTGATGGTCAGCAAAGAGGAGGTGTTGATGGTCAGCAAAGAGGAGGTGTTGATGGTCAGCAAAGAGGAGGTGTTGATGGTCAGCAAAGAGGAGGTGTTGATGGTCAGCAAAGAGGAGGTGTTGATGGTCAGCAAAGAGGAGGTGTTGATGGTCAGCAAAGAGGAGGTGTTGATGGTCAGCAAAGAGGAGGTGTTGATGGTCAGCAAAGAGGAGGTGTTGATGGTCAGCAAAGAGGAGGTGTTGATGGTCAGCAAAGAGGAGGTGTTGATGGTCAGCAAAGAGGAGGTGTTGATGGTCAGCAAAGAGGAGGTGTTGATGGTCAGCAAAGAGGAGGTGTTGATGGTCAGCAAAGAGGAGGTGTTGATGGTCAGCAAAGAGGAGGTGTTGATGGTCGGCAAAGAGGAGGTGTTGATGGTCGGCAAAGAGGAGGTGTTGATGGTCGGCAAAGAGGAGGTGTTGATGGTCGGCAAAGAGGAGGTGTTGATGGTCGGCAAAGAGGAGGTGTTGATGGTCGGCAAAGAGGAGGTGTTGATGGTCGGCAAAGAGGAGGTGTTGATGGTCGGCAAAGAGGAGGTGTTGATGGTCGGCAAAGAGGAGGTGTTGATGGTCGGCAAAGAGGAGGTGTTGATGGTCGGCAAAGAGGAGGTGTTGATGGTCGGCAAAGAGGAGGTGTTGATGGTCGGCAAAGAGGAGGTGTTGATGGTCGGCAAAGAGGAGGTGTTGATGGTCGGCAAAGAGGAGGTGTTGATGGTCGGCAAAGAGGAGGTGTTGATGGTCGGCAAAGAGGAGGTGTTGATGGTCGGCAAAGAGGAGGTGTTGATGGTCGGCAAAGAGGAGGTGTTGATGGTCGGCAAAGAGGAGGTGTTGATGGTCGGCAAAGAGGAGGTGTTGATGGTCGGCAAAGAGGAGGTGTTGATGGTCGGCAAAGAGGAGGTGTTGATGGTCGGCAAAGAGGAGGTGTTGATGGTCGGCAAAGAGGAGGTGTTGATGGTCGGCAAAGAGGAGGTGTTGATGGTCGGCAAAGAGGAGGTGTTGATGGTCGGCAAAGAGGAGGTGTTGATGGTCGGCAAAGAGGAGGTGTTGATGGTCGGCAAAGAGGAGGTGTTGATGGTCGGCAAAGAGGAGGTGTTGATGGTCGGCAAAGAGGAGGTGTTGATGGTCGGCAAAGAGGAGGTGTTGATGGTCGGCAAAGAGGAGGTGTTGATGGTCGGCAAAGAGGAGGTGATGTCGGCAGAGGAGGTGATGTCGGCAGAGGAGGTGATGTCGGCAGAGGAGGTGATGTCGGCAGAGGAGGTGATGTCGGCAGAGGAGGTGATGTCGGCAGAGGAGGTGATGTCGGCAGAGGAGGTGTTGATGGTCAGCAAAGAAGAGGTGATGTTGCAACACAAAAGAAGTGGAAAAATACCATATATGGCGTTGTCTAGGACGACTCATGTATAGGATGACCCCTGGAATTTCCACCTAAAATGTTAGGTTTGAGCAATACTTTTTGTTCAAGATGACCCCCACCAAATCTGCCACTTACTGCTGTCCAGTGAATGCTGTTAAAATCAAATCACAATATTAAAAAAAAATATTATTTGAATGTTTAAATTTTATTTGGATATTTTAAAATAAACTGCTGTCAGCTGCTGTAACAAGCCATTTAAAGCCTGTACAGAGCTGACAGCTGTTGGACCGGGCAGATGGACCCCGCGGAGGAGCGTTGAGACTTTGCAAATAACTAATGGGGCATGCACGCGATAGCTTCAGAGGCGGCAGGAAGATTGCAGTAGTGCTGCAAATTTTAGACCTTCTGTATAGGGTGACCCGGTTTTAAGGTAACATTTTTAAGTTTCGAGGATAATTTTATACAACTGCATATACGGTAATATTAAAAGGAAGAGAAAAAATATTATGCAGTTGGTCATAATGCATAAGAAAACTGGGCTGGGTCAATTATGAAGACTGATTGTAGTGCTGTGTGAGGGTAGTGCAGAGAGGTTCAAGACCCTCATAGCTGTTGGTAAATGGCTATTCTTAAACCTAGAGGTTTTGACATCAGGTCTCTGAATCTTCTTACTAAAGGTGGCTTTGAGAAAAGATTATGGCCAGGGTGATGGGGATCTTTTACGATGCTGGCAGCCTTCCTTAGATGTTTTCACTCAGTGCCTGTGATGGAGTTGGCTGTTGGATAAAAACTCTTCTGGACCTAGAAGTACTAGACTTCAGGTTCTGTACCTTCTGCCTGAAGGTAGCAGAGAGGAGAGGTTGTGACAAGGCAACTTTTATGTCTATAGCAGATGAATAAGAAAAATATTTAACTGATTTCAATTTCTCCAAGGAGAGTATTTTCATTGTGTGGCTGTAACATTGTTATCTTTTCAGATTGCTACAAAAATGCCTCTGAACCCGATCAAACAGGATATGAAAAATGGAAAAGTACGTTATGTAGCAAATATCTTTCCTCACAAGGGGTATATCTGGAACTATGGAGCGTTACCACAGGTTAAGCTTTTTAAACTTTTATTGTGATATTAACTTTCATGGCTTATTTCGTGATATTTTGGGTTTAATCTCCTTGGAATAAATGCTTCAGTTAGTGATTATTTGACTTGTGCAGATTAAAGAATGCTCAATTTTGACCTTTAAACTATGTGCATTGTAATTATGCTCCTTGGTTAAATAGGAGGAAAAAGATAGAGGGGGAATAGAGGGTGAATGGAATTATTGAATATTTGGGGCTCCAAAGATTAATTATTTCAATATCCTTGTTGTAAATCTTCCTTGGCTGTTATTGTTATCAGCCTCCCCATTTCAGGTTATAGTGTCTGACAGCATAGGAGCAGGCTCTTCAGCCCAGCGAGTACCCATCTATACTAATCCATTTACCTGTACTTGGTCTCTAGCTTTCTTTGCCTTGGAAACTCAAGTGCTTGACTGGGTACCATAAATATTGAGGGAATACTCCACCATCCATTCAAGAAGTGCATTCCAGTGGGTGAAAAAAATTCTTTCTCATTTTCCCCTGTTAATATTTTATTCTTTATCTTAAACATATGCCCTCTACTGTCAGATACTACTTTTATAAGAACAATGTCCAATTATGTATCCTATCTATGCCTCATCATTTTGAATACACCCTCCTTCTCCTTCTATCAAGCCAATTTTCAATCCCGTTCACTAATTTCCACTGCATCCCATGTTATCTAATCTTCTGATCTGGGGAGAAGGTATCCAAATGGGATTGAAAGGATAGCAAATCAGCCATGATGGAATGGTGGGACAGACTCCATGGGCCAAATGGTCCAGCATGCAGGACGTCATCAATGGCTTGTTCAAGTCCATTTAGAAAACATGTTACTCACTGCCCTGCCCCCATCAATCCTCTTCATTACCTCTTCAAAATAATTTAGTCGAATTTGTGAGACATGATTTCCAATATACAAAGCCATGCTGACTATTCTTAATCAGTTCTTGTCTATCCAAATTTATCCATGTCCTGTCAAAGGATAGTTAGATAAGCATCTCAGAATGAAAAGGGATTTATGTGGTGGTGCAATTACATTTTATAAATTGATCTTGCATAGAGCACTCTGTAATTTTGTGATTCCATCCTGACCTCATGACTCCTTTCCCCTCTATCTCCATCTGTAGCTGCATAATTGCTAAATTCCTGCTGTGTTTCAGGACTGGAACTCTCACTAGCTTCAGGGATATAAACTAAACCCTAGCAATGATTTCAACTTTCCAAATATTGCCAGAATTGGTTTCAAACCATTACTATTTTTGCCTAGTGGCACTGAAAATTCAGATTATAAATTGGATCCTGTGCTGTGGGACTGAGTAGCCAAAGATTTTATTGCTAATAGTTAGTTATATAGAGAGAGTATATCATTTTCATCAGGGTCCCAATAGCAACCAGAGCAGAATAACATCTATATGAGGTATGGCCATTGGCACTCAAGTTGAAGACACAGCTTGGTGGAGAAAAGAAATTAGTAAGGTTAAAATCTCACTGGAGGGTGCAGTGATTGGGACCCTTCCCAAAATCCATTCTACAGGACAAGTACGAATTTAGAAATAATTGATGTTTCTAAGAAGTACTACTGCCAATGAGAGGAAGACTAAGAGAATATTATTAGAATGGGATGAGTCTTTTAATACTTTGGCAGCTTTTTCAAGGCAATGTAAAGTGTTGATGAAGGGTGGGGGGGTGGTTTGGATGATGGATTGAGCCATGTCCACAACCCTCTGCAGTTTCTGTGGTTTTTGGTAGAGCAGTTCCTGTACCATGTAGTTTTAAACCCTGACAAGATACTTACACTGATACCTATCTATACTAATCCCATGTGCCTACATTAGGCCCTTATTCCTCACCACCATTCTTGTTCAAGTATCTGTCAAAACACGTTTTAAATGTTGTGGTTGTGTCTGCTTTCACCAACTTCTCTGGCAGCTCATTCCAGACATTCAACACTTGCTGTGTCAAAAAAACTTGCTCCTCAGAATTTTCAATTTCTTCCCTCTTTCTGTACATCTGTGTCTTCTTGTTTTGGTCTCTCCTGCCTTGGGAAAAAGATTCTGACAATGTTCCTCATAACTTTATAAACTTAGATTAATTTATGCCTCAGCCTCCAACATTCCAGTGATGATAAACCCTTACCTTTCTGATCTCTCTTCTTAACTATAGTTCTTAATCCAGACAAGTACTTCTGAATTCTTTCTGTTGCTACCACGTCCTTGTGTTAGATGATCAATGTGAAATTCAGCGAAAGACTAAACAATCTTCACCACCAGAGAAAAATGTTTATGGCCATTTAAGTCCTGTGGATCTGAGGGCCTGCATCCCTGGGTCTTTAAGGAAGTTGGTGTAGTAATAAATTGGATCGGATGCTTGGTTGATATCTACCAAAATTCCCCATATTCTTGGGAGATTGTGGAATATTGAATAGCTGCAAAAGTAACATCACTATTCAAGAAAGGGAGATAGAAAGCAGGAAACAAATAAGATGGTCAGCCTAATATATATCATTGGAAAATTGCTGGAATGCACTACGAATCAAGTAAAAGTAAGACATGTAGGTAATTAAAACAATCGACAAGAATCAACCTGATTTACTACAAATATATCATATTTAAGGATTTTGTTAAGAGTTCCTTACAAAGGATGTAACAAATGGATAAGAAGAGACCAGTAAATATGGTATATTTGGATTTTCAGAAGGCATTTAGTAAAATTCCACATAAAATATTACACACAGAATATAAGAAAGCACACAGTGGGAGGGTAGCTACCTAATAAAAAAATAGAGTTTAATTAAGTGGGTTGTGGGAAATGGAATATTGGTGGAACACTACTGTTTCAACTATTTCCAACTTACATATTAATGACTTGGCTGATAGAGTGTATTAAAGTCAATGTTTTAAGATTAGTTTTTGGTATGTTGGTGTCAATGGTAAGGCTAGTGTTCATTGCCTCTCCCTAATTGCTCTTGAGAAAATGATGTTGAGTTCATCTTTTGAATTACTTCAGTCTCTCTGATGAAGTCATGTATGTAGTGCTATTTGGCAAAAGTTCCAGGATTTGGATCCAGAGGTGATATCATGGTGTGACATGAGGAGGATAACCTGGAGGTGATAAAGTTCCCTTGTTCTTCTTGGTGGACAAATTTGTTGATGAGGCAAAGATAGAAGTTGTGAGGACACAAAGAGTGTGTTAAGTATAATGAGGGAAAATCTGAGTATCTACTCTGGAATGAAAAAGGAAACTTAGTTAAAATGAATAGTATAAAATTTAGTACATGAAATACAGAAGATGGTATATTGGAACTGTATGCAGTAAAATTCTGGTATCTGGAATTCAAGCAACCAGCAATCCAACCAACCTGCAAAAAAACCCCAAGGAAATAAATTAATAGATAAATAAATAAATAAATACATTTTTAAAACATAAAAGTAAATGTTCTTTGAAGCAACATACAACCCACTGATGAAAATGAGAGCAAACAATCAGCCAGTGGAGCATCCCGGTCATGCCCTGACCCCAGCAGCTGTTTGAATAAAGTGCAATAAAATTGAGTTTGACTAAAATGGCACCCAGGATGAAGAGCTAACTGATGCTGCTCGCCATTGGGGGTGGCTCTCCCAGAATGTCCCCCTATCTCTGTAAGAATTTTTATCTTTATTAATACAGTATGTTTTTGATTATCCAAAATGCTTGGGACCGGACCTACCTCGGTAAGTGGATTTTTCGGATATTCAGGAATTTTCTCTAAAACAGCCGACTGTTGGTTATCCCCATCACCTCCCCATGTAGCCACTGAGCCTCAACCCCTCCCCATAGCCATTGCCAATCCTGCCCGGGAGCCTGAGGTCTCATCTCACCTGTAAGTTATAGGAGATCACACAGGGATTGTCCTCCAGCAGAATTTCAGCGACCTCACAAAGCATATTTGACAGAGGGAGTGGCTTGGGCGAGCGAGTGGGGAGAGACCGCAGCTTGGGTGGGTGAGTGGGGAGAGAGCGTGGTATTCAATTCAAATTTTGAGAATGCCACAATGCAATTTATCACAAAGTTGCAATTACTCTTGGCAAAAAATGGCAATTTATAAATAAATAATCAGTGCTATCCTTTTTTCAATGTGTAACGTGTGAGCAAATGTCTCCTATGTAAAACCAATTCCCCGTAGCCCCACTTGAGCATGATGGGTACATTTTTTCAAATTGTGACGCCATGTCTCATGCAGTAAAAGTTTCAGACATTTGGAATATCGGTTGATCAGTTTTCAGTTAATCGGAAACATACTGTATTGTGTATAAGTAAGGGTTTATCTGCAAACCTTATGGGGGGCAGGGTTAATTATGATGACGGCACGTTTAGCAAAGTGGTTAGCGGAATACTGTTAGAGCACCAGTGACTGAGGATCGAATTTGAATTTAAATATTGTAAGTTATGGAATTACCTGATTAAAGTGAATTTTACATAATTAAGGACTACAATACTGATTTTGTTCAAATTACTGTACATTTTGCACTGTCTATTGTCTTTAAACTTTGTATTCTTAATGCAGATGTATTAGTTAGCCATTGTAAGAGTGTGTCTCAGACAACTGGAAAATTTGCATATCCAGTATTTTACTGTAATTAGGAAATTGATGGTATATCAGCATTTGCTCCTGTTTCTTGAATTGTACAGACTTAGTGCTTAAATCTAATGTATGAGATCATTTATAACCTACATTGCAAAGTGTACAATAATCATTTGACAAGTGAGAGCATGTTTGTTTTAAATCTTTATTTATCAAATGGTTCTTTTTAATTTGCAGACATGGGAAGATCCCAGTCATAAGGATCCCTGTACAAATTGTTGTGGTGACAATGATCCAATTGATGTCTGTGACATTGGTTCAAAGGTTAGTTATTGATACTTGACCAAACAGACTCCTAGTAATTAGGCTGAACAGATGCTGTGAATGATGTTATTAGCATCCAGGTAGAAATGACCAAGATATTTGATTTGCCAAGACCAAGTGAAAACATACTAACTTTCGAGTCAGAAAGTTACAAATTTAAGTCTCACCACAAACACTACAACAAATGAGACACAAGAGACTGTAGATTATGGAATCTGGAGCAAAATAAAATGAACTGCTGGAGGAACTCAGGAGGTTAAGTGACATCTGTGGAGGCAAAGGAGTGGTTGATGTTTCAGGTTGAGACTACATCACAACTGCAAGTCTGGATAGAAGAAAGTCAGTGTAAATAGGTGTGAGAGAGAATTGGTATGGGGGTATTCATACTATTGTTATGTAGGCTACCCAAGTGGAACAAGAGGTGTGCTTCTTCTAATTTGTTAGCCTCCCAAAATGGTGTGAACATTGAATTATTCAATTTCAGATAACTCATGTTACATTGTTTTTCTTTTGCACTTCTATCTGTACTCTCTTTTTATTCATCTTTTCCATTACAAATCTCCCCACCTACATTACCTAGATTTGTTTCCCTTCACTGCCCGTCATCCACATACCCGTTCATCTTGAGTTTCTTCTCCCTTGGCCTGCCTTTCTTTTCCTTTTCCCTATCTCCTCCATCTGACTTTTATCTCTCTTACGTGGTTCTACTTTCAACCTCTGTCTCTATCCTGCCTCCTCCCTTCACCTGGCTCCATCTACCACTTTTTTTCTTATTTTCCAGCTGAGCCTCTGTCTCAGTACACCCCCTCCTCTTTCCTCCCTGACTCCATCTGCCCCAACCTCATCTTTTCTCTCACCACTTTATACTAGCTATCCTCTATTTTATTAGTCCTGATGCAAGGTTTTGATGTGAAACATCAGCTGTCCTTTTGCTTCCACAGATGCTGATTGATCTGCTGAGTTCCTCCAACAGTTTGTTTTCAGCATATGATACAGGCTGAAAGTTCAAAGCAATCCTGAGGATCTGCTGTGCTATTTAAAGTGCTGGCTTTCTGACATAAATGAATGCATAATAAACTGAAGTAAATCACTTATCTATCCAGCCTGCACAGCTACTTAATAAGATCATGACTTCCTTGATTGCAACATCATCTCTTCATTCTCATCTATCCATGGTAACCTTTCACCCCTGGTCTTGCATTTTCTACCTTTGCCCTGAAGATATTCAAAGATGATGCTCTTTGAAGAAGTGAATTCCAAAGGCACACAAACTTCCAAAAAACAAACCTCCATTTATTTTTAATAATTTTCTTTTTTCAATCCTGGAGACTCTCAATTTACCTTATCTATATGTTTGAACAATGGTGCTTTGTAAATTTTGTAATCTGTTGCTCCATAAAATTTTTGTTTAATGTAATTTATACTAAGCATTTAATTGGTTGGCATTCCCAACATCAATGGGTGTGAATAACTTCTAAAAATTATTTTCCTGTAGTTTCTCAAGAATAATGAGAAATACCTTCCTCATACGCTGATGAAAATAGCATCCACCTCCAATTACTCTTTGACAAAATATGGACTACATCACTAAGACAAATGTGCTGACACAAGAGACTGCATATGTTGAAATCTGGACAAACTCAGCAAGTTGAGAGGCCTCAGTGGGAGAAAAGGAATTGGTGATGCGTGGTTACAGTCTCTCTCCTGCAGTAGGATAATTGTAAGGCGAGAGGGAATAATTATAAGGTATGGAGCTAGGACTTAAAAGGGAGCTTATAGGACAGTGCTTCACTCAGAGATTGGTGGGCGCATGCAACCTGCTACCAGACTAATTAGTTGAGGCAGGTTCATTCGCTTTCTTCCAGAAACACTTGGATGACTGATGGGAAAGGTATGAGCTAATGTGGGCAAGTAGACAGGCACATTGTTCAACATGAACAAGCTGGGCCTGTAGTGAAGTTTGTTTTGTGAACTGTCCAGCTAGACATTTAAAACTTGATACAGCAAGTAAGACAAGTGCAGACGGAAATCAGTTAGACCAGAGTAAAGGCAACATTTTACTATTGTGAGGTTCATTCAGGTGTCTGATAATGGAGGGAAAGAAAATGTCTTTGAATCTCCTGGTACATGATCTCATATTGTGAATCTTCCTCTTGATGGGAGAGGAGTGAAGAAAGTGTGGCTGGGGTGGGATGAGTCTTTTAATGCGCTGGCTGCTTTTCCAAGGCACCAAGAGCTATAGATGGACTCAGTGGAAGGTAGGGGGGGTTTTGTGATATCTGAGCCATGGTTTACAGTGCCAGGACCTGGGTTCAAATCCTCGCGCTATCTGTAAGGAGTTTGTACATTCTCCACATCTCTGCATGGGTTTTCTCTAGGGGCTCCGGTTTCCTTCCACCCTTCAAAAATGTACCGAGGTGGAGGTTAATGGGGTGTAATTTGGGTGGCACGGACTCATAGAGCTTAATTGGCCTGCTGCTGTACTGTATGTCTAAATTTTTTAAAAATCTTCACAACTTTCTGCAGTTTCTTGTAGTCTTGACCAGAAAAGTTCCCATTCCACATAGTGGTACATCTCAACAGGATGCCTTCAGGGGTGCATCAGTAGAAATTGTTAAGGGATGCAGGTGACATGCAAATTTCCTAAGGAAGTAAAGGCATTGGTGTGCTTTCTTGGTCATTGCATCAACATGGGTGGACCAGGACCAGTCACTGGAGATGCAGGAGACACTACAGATGTTTGAATCAGCTAGAGGACCTCAGTGGGTCAAACAACACCAGTGGAAGAATAAGAATTGTTGTCATGAAGGGCTTCAGACAATTGTACAGCTTCAGAATAGGAGACAAAGATGAATTCAGTTGTTATGCTTTCATTTAATACTTTAATTATTTGTGTACTTTTAAGGTTGGTATATGTTTTACTTTAATTTTAACCCTATTTCAGTGATTTTGTGCGTGGGGTATTTAAAACTTTGGAAAAAAAAACCTCACGACTTTTATTGTTGTTGAAGCTGAGTTTTCCTGACTTGTGAAGACGGTTGGGACTTTGAGGGGTTTTCCTCATTGCTCTGGCAGAGACTGCATTTGTACTGTTGACACTGTTACTGGAATTAGTGATGGAGAGGACCAGAGAGGTTGGCCTTCTGCAGCCTGTCCTACACTTATTTGCATAGGGAATCTTGGGAGATCATCCTAGTCCGGGGACCAGGCCACCAGTTGAGGCAGGTTCATTCAAAACAAAATCTATCTAAAAGAGGGCAACCTTCCTGCATCCAGCCTGAGATATTTTAAGGAATATTTTAAAAAGCCTTGAAGCAAAAGTGGACCTCTTGAGCTAACTCTACCATTTAATGTGATCGTGGCTGATCCAGTCTTGGCCTAAACACTACTTTCCTGCTTTCTTCCTCTTCGACCTCTCTCACTTATGGTTGAAATCTCTGACATGATTCACTCTACCTCCATATCTCTCTATGAAGGAGAATTCCAGAAATATATGACCTTTTGAGGGAAGAAAATTCTTCTCCATCCATCTGAAACGACCTCTATTCTTAACAATGCCTTGCAGTTCTGGATACCTGCACAAGGGGGAACACTGTCTGTGTTTTACTATTTCAAACCCAAGCTCTATCTTTTATATTTCAATAAATAATCTCTCATATTTCTGTACTTCAATCAGTATGACCCCAAATTGCTTAACATTCCTTCCTATACCAATTCTTTCATTGCAGGAATCAACCTTCTCTCCAATGTAATTACATGCTTTGTTAAATGTGGAGTGGAAAACTATATGCAGCACTCCAGGTGCAGCTTCACCAGTACAATGTAAATAGAGTACAACTCTATTAGAGTGAATCATGTCAGAGATTATTCAAAATGGTCAGGATTGGGCCTATGTCAGATAAATGCTTTTTTGGGAGAACTGATCATTCTTTAAAAACAGTCCAGTAGCAACAGCAAATCACTTGTATCAATGTTTAAACATCAAAAATCAACAAGGTATGGCTTTTTAAGCATTAAAATAATGTTTAATTCTCACCAAAAAAATGCTGGCCGTTGCCGATCACTGAGATCGACCAACTGCTGCTGGTGGAACACTCACTGGTGAATTGACGGGCTACTGTCTCCGCAGTCACTGGAGTTCCTGACTCCTGACTCCAAATCCTCCTTAAGCCTTCCACACATACTCGTGTGTGTGTGTGTGTGTGTGTGTGTGTGTGTGTGTGTGTGTGTGTGTGTGTGTGTGTGTGTGTGTGTGTGTGTGTGTGTGTGTGTGTGTGTGTGTGTGTGTGTGTGATAGTAGGCCGAAGGCAGGGTTGCAATCACTGGGACAAGGGATTCATCGGACTACTTGCAACTGGGAGACAGTGGCATGCAGTTTGAGAGGAAGAGTTGGAGAGAAAAGTCAATAGGGGAATGTAAAGAAGAAATAGAAAGAGAGAGGGGAGAGAGTTACCTGAAACGAGGACAATCGTTCTAATTTCATGTAGAGTGAATTTTTTTTTTCAACCTTTGTGGTCAGTTCGGCTCTGAAAAAATTTCAGATTAATGAGGATTTCTGATTTTTTTTAAAATTTGGATAAATGAGGATTTTGGAGAATCTGATTTTGGATAATCAGAGTTGACCTGAACGTATCAAAACATCACTACTTTTAATCATGGATCCGTTACAACAAAGACAACATTCTTAATTACTTGCTATAATAGCATGCTATCTTTTGTGTTTTATGTTCATGTATCTCTAGATGCTTTAGCACTGCAATATTTTGTGCCTTATTAAATTCTTCCTCTCAGTGGATAACCTCATCATCCCTCATTATGCTATATCTGCCAACATCTTGTCCACTTATTTACACTATCTATTGCATTCTGGTTCTTAGTGTCCTGTTCACATGTTGCCTAACTTTTTTATGGATCATCAGTAAATCTGCTACACAGTACCCAAACTCAAGTCACCGGTGAAAATTATAACCGAATGAGGGGAAACTGAGATGATATGGTAACTTTGGTTTACTTTCTGCAGATGCAGCCTGACCTGCTGAAAGCTTCTAGCATTTTTTTTATTTGTTAAAATTCATTCTGATTTTCATTTCAAAATAGAGTTAATAAAGAAGTAATATGAAGTGAAACATTGGTGAATAAACAATTTCCCACTTGCTAAACTGCTGTTTTTAGCTTAGATCATGAGTATTGTGGAAGGGCTGAAATGGAGCAATGATCAGTTAGTAAAGATTTGATAATGGTAATGTTTAGCTGGTGAGGTTGGAAAAGATTGGTCAGCTATTAAACCAAGTAACTTGCCCTTAGATATGTTAGTGATTAAATTTCATATTTACATTTAAAATAATCCGCTTTAATTTGAGTAATTAAAAACAGCTAGGATCCCAAGGCCTGATGTGACTATTCATTAATCTTGCATTAGAGTACAAAATACCCAACAGATTTATTAACCAGCTCTTCGAAAGCAAGTGGAACCAAAGACATCCTATAGATTAAAAAAGTCAGAATTTTTGGAGTAGCAATATATTTTCTAATCAGGTAGTGCAAATGTGAATTTTAACTTTAGCATATTCCACTTGTATTTCTAGGTGTGTTCCTGTGGTGATGTTATTCAGGTGAAAGTGCTGGGAGCTCTAGCTCTTATTGATGAAGGGGAAATGGACTGGAAAATCATCGCTATCAACCAGGAGGACCCAGATGCACAGATGTTTAATGGCAAGTTCAACCAGTCAATAATGTACTGTATTAAATTGCAATAACTTTGAACAGCCAGAAACAGTGTTCTTTAGAGGAAGACTTACAGGTCGGTTCAAGTTGATGAGACTGAAAGGGGAAGTTTTACAGGAACTAACTCCCCTTGAGGCAGTTCTAGCCTGAAAGCCGAACTATACTTGTTTCTAATACTCCATGTGCTTTAATGGTTACTTACCACCCAGCTTAGTGAGGATTCCAGATTTAGCTACCCATAACCTTCAGTCAATTGTCCAAGTTTGTATAAACAAATGAGAAAATTAGCTGTACCAGCAGTTCCTGTTTTGAATTGAATTATTTATTGTGGCATGCACTAAGACACATTGAAAAGTTTTCCTTGCTATACAGGCAGTCAACCCATACATAAGTAAAGCAGTCCATACAATAATAAAACAAAAGTGCAGGGTGCAGTGTTACATTAAGAGTACAGAGTATTATGTAACAAGATAAAGTACAGGATATGGAGAAGTGTACAGCTAAACAGTGCAATGGGATCATCTTTTGCCAATTAGTCCATTAAAGAGACTGATAACAGCAAGAAAGAAACTATCCTTGAATCTGGACATTTGTGTATTCAAGCTCACGTGTCTGCCTGATGGAAGGGGGGGGAGAAGAGAGTGTGATAGGGAGGGAAGAGTCCTTTAATCTATTGGCAGCTTTTCTGAGACAGCAAGAGGTATAGTCAGAATAGATTAGAGGTTGATGGCCTGAGCAGCAATGACAGTTCTATACAGTTTCTATACAGTTTCCTGTGGGCTTGGGCAGTGCAGATGCCATTAACACATCTGGTGTTCTGTCTTTTGACTATCCTGTACTGTGCATTCCTCTGGATGAAACTGTGCAATTAATGTTTGGAGATACAATTTTACATGAGGGAAGAGACAAGAGACATTCCCTTATTTGCAAATGAGATTTAGGTTTACTCATTTGTGAAGTGTGTTCCTTGATTCAGGGACTCATGAACATAGTGAGGACATCGTCATGTACCCAACTATGCCGATGCCACATTAGAAAGGCTGCAGAATCAAAAATATGGAAAGAATTTCAATTATTGCCAGAGGAATAACAAAAAGTTTCAGGCTTTTCAGATAGCACTAATTCACAGCAAAACTGGGAATAAACGAGGTCCATTCTCAGAAGCCAATTTCTCAAATGTGTTATAACAACTCAGGAATTTCTAACATCATAAACAACAACATCCCTGAAGATAAAAGACAGAAAATGCTTTGTTTGCAAACTAAAAGTTAAGTTTATTTCATTTTTAAAATCTCATATTAACAGTGTCGGCAGGTTTTTTTTTTCCAGTATTATTTTACCTATCAGGATAAGGTGGACCTGATGGGGCCAAATTTTGAGAAAAATTTATAAATATTTCTCTTTGAAGTGGTTTCCACAACCAAGAAGGAAGTGTTTCCATACATAGAGAGAATCTATCATCAGTAAACTATCTGTAATGCACAGTCAACAGCCAGTTTCCATAGAGTCATACAGCATGGAAACAGGCCATATGACCCAATGTCCAGATCAACTGGTGGGAACCTATCTGCATTAATTCCACCTTCTAACATATGGGCCATAACTTTCAATGCTGAGATGATTCAAGTGCCTGTCTTGATACCTCTTAAACCCTGTCAGCGATTCTGTTTTCATTACCTTCTGGCAATGCATTCCAGGTACTTACCACTCTCTGGGTGACATAGGTACCCCTCACATCTCCTCTAAATCTCTTACCCTTTATTCTAAATGTATGTTCTCTAGTTTTATTTACCTCTGATAAGGAAAGAAGATTCTTGACATCTACTTGAGCTATACCCTCCTAATTTGATATACCTCAGTCATATCTCCCTAACCTTCTCTGCTCCCAAGTAAATCAAACAATCCTCTCTGATTGCTACTCATAACTAAATTATTCCATCTTGGGCAACATCTTGATGAATCTTTGCTCCACCCTCTCCAGTGCTATCACATCCTTTCTACAATGTGGTGACAAGAACTAAATGCATTGCTTCATCTGTGTTCTGAAAAATGTTTCATAAAGTTGGAGTATAACATCCTTCCTCTGGTACTCAGTGCCCTGACTAATAAGGCCAGCATCCCATATGCCTTTATAACCATGTTATTCACCCTACGCGGCTACTTTCAATGATCTTTAGACATACGCAAAGGATCCTCTGTCTCCCAATACTCACAACAAGCTGTCATTCATGTAATATGCCCTAGAGCCATCAGTACTCTCAAAATGCATCATCATTTCCCACTTATATAATTATACATCATCTGTCTTTCCTCAGTCCATTTCACCAACATATGGATAGACCCCTGTAGCCTGACTATTCTCCACATTTGTCGACAGCTCCACAAATCTGAGTGTCTACGAACCTATTTATCATGTCACTTACATCCATATCATTGACAAATATTGCAAACAGCACTTGATCCCTGTGGAATACCACTAATCAAAGGCATCTAATCACAAAAATATCCTTCTACTCTCACCTTTTATCTCCTATTGCCAAGCCATTTTGCTAACCTTCCCTGGATCCATGAGCCATAATATTTTGAACCAGTCTCCCATGTAAAACCTGTCAAAAACCTTGCAGAAAACCATACAAACCACAACTACTGCACTGCCCTCATTGATTCTCTTTGTTACCTCCTAAAAAAAATTAATCCGATTGTTCAAGCAAGATATGCCTTTGATAAAGCCATACTGGCTATCTCTGTTAAGTCCCTGCTTTTCCAAGTGATCATTAAAGCTATCCCTCAGAATCCTTTCCAATAACCTTCCTACTACTGCTGTTAGGCTGTCAGATCTGTAATTGCCAGACTTTTCCCTGTTGCCCTTCTTGAAAAAGGGGACCATATTTGCCACCCTCCAATCTTCTAGTACCTCATTTTTGGCCAACTAAAATTTAAAAATCTCAACCCAGGCCCCAGCAATCTCTTGCAGAAAACAAGACATTGTTCATCCCCAAAGATGCTGAGATGCTGCTTGACCTGCTGAATTCCTCCAGCAGTTGGTGACTTTCTCCAGATTCTAGCATCTTCAATCTCTTGTGTGCCCCACAATCACCTCCTTTGCCTCGTTTAGCAGCCTGAGACAAAACTCATCTATTTTTTCATTTAGCTTTATTTTAAGCATGTGCAAGAAAGGGGGTTTGGATAATGGGGTGAAGCAGGGTTGCAGATCACAGCAATAATAAGTGCAACATGAGACCAAGGGACTTGTGTGTATATTTGGCAAAGAATGTATACTCCCTGAAAAAGGTAGCTTATTATCTGCATAATATGAATTGGGATCATGCTGTGTCTTGTGAACAGACACAGATATCTCTCATCTAATGTGCAAGAATCTATATAACAATAATCATTTTGAATACTGTTTCTTCAGAATGTAAATTAACTTTATAGCACCATTTAGTATTAAATCTTTCAGTAGGAATGACCACATTAATAAGTAATGTAATGTGTAAAATGTAATTAATTGGCTCCTTGCATTGGTTTCCCCATATGCTGTAGAGCCCTGATACTTGGGAGTCTATGGGTAGCATTCACGAGCCATTGCGTGCGTTCCAATTATTGTGAGCTGTACCAATAGATTTGTATAATTACAGAGTTTAATATGATAAAAGTGTTGTGAACTACACATGGTTACTGCATGTTTAGCTGCTGCCAAGTACAGCTGATCTACAAAGCCTGTATTGACTGCGTGATTTTGAGGTTTTAATTGCAGCTGTGGTAGATGACTGAGCTGACTGAAGTGAAGGCGATATTTAATCTGAACATGTCTTCATATTTATGTAGGTCAACTGCATTATAAATTTATCATATTCAAAGTACAGTATGAATAGCAAAAGCAACTTACAATTATCTTATGCCTTTCATGTCTTCATACAAATGAGGAGCCAGTGTAGGCCATTTTTCCCCTCAAGCCTGTTTCATCGTGCTTGATTTGATTGTGATTTCAACATACCCTTCCTGTCTGTGTTCCGTAACTTTTCACCACCGCCTCTCCATTGCTTATCAAGAATATACATATTCCTTAAAATATGTAAAGATTTTGCTTCCATCATATTTGAGAAATAGAATTTCAAAGATGTATTTGCAAAATAGTTTCAGTAGAAGTTTCAAAAGTGACCTTTTGTGAGAAAAACATTTGCTTCATCTCTGTGTTATATGGGTGCCCTAGTTTTAACCAGCCATTGAAGGGCATCCCTAAAAGCTTCACAACTGATTTAATACTTCTGGATTGTAATCACTCAGCTAGTAAACAAACTCAGAGGATGAATAAGATCCCACAAATTTTAAGTAAATTATAGCTTTAATTTCATTGTTGATTAAAATACTGGCTTAGGGGATGGGGAGGGGGTAGGAAGGGGGACAGGAAAAAAACTAAGCTCTTAAAATATTTCTCACCAGTTTTTACTGTGGAGATCATGGAAGCCAAGGAAATTAGAAGCACCAGGGAAGAGGTATTGGCAGCCTTGGAGTGCATTTAAATCGGCAAATACCTAGAGACTGATGAAGTGCATCGTCACATCTTGGAAGCAAGGGAAGAAATTACAGAAGCCCTCACTGAAATATTTTATCATGTTTGGCCTCGGGTGAATTGTTGGAAGATTAGAAGGTGGCAAATGTCATGCTGTTAATTATCAAGGGTAGCAAGGACAAGCCAGTGAGTTTGGCATCAATGGTTAGAAAATTACTCAAAAATTTCTGATGGATAGCATTTATCAACATCTGGATAGCCAGGGACTGATTGGAAGTAGTTAGCATGGTTTTGTGCAGGGCAGATCATGTCTCACAAATCATGTTTCACAAATTAATGAGTTTTTTGAAGAGGTAATCAAAGGATTGTTGAGAGTAGGACAGTGGATGTTTTATATATGGACTTTGCCATGGCCTTTGACAAGGTCCCTCATGGTAGTTTAGTTTGGAAGTTAGATCACTGGGGAATTAGTTATTGGATTCCAAATTTGCATAGTCGAAGAAGTCAGGGGTAGTAGTGGAGGGATGTTTCTCAAATTGGAAACCTGTCACCACTGGTGTGCTTCAGGGTTTGATACTGGATCCACTGATGAGCATCATCTATATTAACAATTTGGATGACAATGTACTTAACTTGATTAATAAATCTGCAGATGCCACCAAAATTGGTGGTCTAATGGACAGTGAGGTTTTGAAGTTTGCAACAGGATCTAGATCAGTTAGCAACATGAGCTAAGGATTGGCCCATGGAATTGAAATCTTACAAGTATGAGCTGTTGCACTTTGGTGAGTCAAACCAGAGTAGGATGTGCCGAGTGAATGGCAGAGCCCTGACAAGAGTTGTAGAGCAGAGAGACCCAGAGGCATATGTACATGATTCCTTGAAATTAGCAACTCAGGTGGATAATATGGTGAAGAAGACATTTAGCCGCTTGACTTCAATGAGTGGTATATAGAGTACAAAATTTGTGACCTTATGATTCCACTGTTTAAGGTATTGGTGAGAACTATGGTGAGTTTTAGTCAACCAACCATAGAAAGGACATCAATAAATTGGAAGGGGTTTAGAGGAGATTCATCAGGATGTAATCAGGACTTAGAAGGCGAGTTAAAGGGAGAGGTTCAGTAGGCTGGATTTTTATTCCCTGCAGCATAAGAAGGTGAGGGGTGATCTTACAAAGGTTTATATAATCATAGATAAAGTGAATACTCAAAGTCTTTTTTCTAGAGAGCATATGTTTAAAATTAGCGGGGAAGAGAGAATATTTTCACTCGGGAGGATGATCTGCATCTGGAACGAGGTGCTAGAGGTAACTGTAGAAGTGGTCACAGTTCTGACATTCAAAGCACATTTGAACAGATCTATAAGTAGGAAGGGTTCAGATGGATATGCCCCACAACTAGTCCAGAATGCCACCTTGGTCAGCATGCATGAGCTGGGCTCTTGAGATTGTTCTATGGTCTATAATTCGATGGACCAGATAGTGTCCTTGGATATCTCCATGCCTAAGAAGACTATTTGGCAATAGTATTTACAGACTCTCCCTCCAACAAGCTGAAATACCCACCTGCTTCAAGAAGGCTACTATCACCCCAGTGCTGAAGAAGAATGTTGTGATGGGCTAAAATGATTATCAGCCAGTGGCTCTGATATCCACCATAATGAAGTACTTTGAGAGGATGGTCATGGCTCACATTAACTGTAGCCTACCAGCCACTTTTGATCCATTCCAATTCATAGCAGATGCCATCTCCTGGGCCCTACACTCAGCCCTAGAACACTTGGACAACAAGGTTACCACGTCAGATTGCTGCTTATTGACTGCAGCTCCATTTTCAACACAATAATACCAGTCAATCTAATCCCCAAGCCACGGGACCTGGACTTTGCACCACTCTCTGTAATTATATACAATAGACAATAGGCAATAGACAATAGGAGCTGGAGTAGGCCCTTTGGCCCGTCGAGCCAGCACCGCCATTTTACAGATCATGGCTGATCACTACCATCAGTACCCCTTTCCAGCCTTATCCCCATAACCCTTAACTCCTTTGCCCATTAGAGTCTTATCTAACTCTCTTTTGAACATAATCAGCGAATCTGCCTCTACCACCCTCTGTGGCAGAGCATTTCACAGATTCACACTTCTCTGGGTAAAAAAATGTTTTCTCATCTCCGTCCTAAAGGGCCTACCCTGTATTCTTAAACTATGCCCTCTAGTCCTCGTCTCCCCCATCATTGGGAACAAGTAATCCGACTTCACCCTGTCTATCCCCCTGATAATTTTGTATACCTCAATCATGTCCCCCCTCATCCTTCTAAACTCCATCGGATACAAGTCCAGTTTTTCTAGCCTTTCAGCATATGTCAACCCCGCCGTCCCTGGAACTAACCTTGTAAATTCCCCTCTATAGCTAGTATGTCCTTCCTCAAAATTGGAGACCAGAACTGGACGCAATACTCCAGGTGGGGTCTCACCAGGGCCCTGTACAACTGCAGAAGGGCGTCTCTGTTCCTATACTCCAATCCCCTCTTTATGAAAGCCAACATGCCATTTGCCTTCTTCACAGCTTTCTGAACCTGCATGCTAGTCTTCAGTGACCGGTGAACAAATACTCCCAGATCCATTTGCTCCTCCCCACTCCCTAGCTTGTCTCCATTTAAATAATACTCAGCTTTCCTATTATTGCCCCCAAAATGGATAACCTCACATTTGCTTACATTGAACGTCATCTTCCATTCAGCAGCCCACTCCCCCAACCTGTCCAAGTCCCTCTGCATTTTCCTGACATCCTCCTCACACCCCACACCGCCACCCAGTTTTGTGTCATCTGCAAATTTGCTCAAGTTATTAATAATCCCCTCATCCAAATCATTTACATAAATTACAAACAACTGAGGACCCAATACCGATCCCTGTGGCACTCCACTCGTCACATCCTGCCATTCTGAAAAAGACCCGCTTACCCCAACCCTTTGTTTCCTATTTCTTAACCAATTTCCTATCCATGTCAGCACCTTACCTCCAATACCATGCTCCCTGATCTTGCCCACTAGTCTCCCGTGCGGTACCTTATCAAAGGCCTTCTGGAAGTCCAAATACACCACATCCACTGGCTCTCCCAAGTCCACCCTCTTTGTCACATCCTCGAAAAATTCCAGGTTAGTCAAGCATGACTTACCCTTAAGGAATCCATGCTGACTAGCCCTTATACTATTATTTCTGCCTAAGTGTTCTGCTATTACTCCTTTTATGATAGACTCCAATATCTTCCCCACCACCGACGTCAGGCTGACCGGTCTATAATTTCCCGTTTTCTCCCTCCCTCCCTTCTTAAAAATCGGCACCACATCAGCCACTCTCCAATCCTCAGGGACCTCCCCCGAATCTATGGAACTTTGGAAAATGTCGACCAGTGCTTCCACAATTTCCATAGCAACTTCTTTAAGCACTCTGGGATGCAGCCCATCAGGCCCTGGGGATTTATCAGCCCTCAGTCCCAACAATTTACTCACAACCTCCTGTTTCTGGATCCGGATATCCATTAGATCCCCTACTTCCCCAGGAAAGTTCCCCAAGTCTCTTGATACTGCATGACTACTACCCCCTAACTGACCATAACCTATATCCTCCTTGGTGAAGACAGTTGCAAAGTATTTGTTAAATTCCTCAGCCATCTCCTTGTTTCCGGTAATAATTTCATCCTTTTCCATTCTTAATGGACCAATTTTAGACCGAACCAATTTCTTCCTCTTCACATATTTAAAAAAGCTTTTGCTATCCTCCATTATATTATTTGCTAATTTCCTCTCGTACTTCATTTTCCCCTCTCTTATGACTTTCTTAGTTACCCTCTGATGCTCCAATCCTCTAACTTCCCACTCCGCTTCGCTATCCTATACTTACTCCCTTTGGATTTCATATTACACTTGATTTCATTAGTTAGCCATGGCTGCTATTTGCATCTCCTAGAGCCTTTCCTCCACTTTGGAATAAATTTGTCCTGAAACCTGTGAAAAATGTCCAAAAATACCTGCCATTTTTCCCAAGTTGTCCTTCCAGCTAGTGTATCTTTCCATTTTATTTTGGCTAGCTCCTCCCTCATAGCTGCATAATCCCCTTTATTTAACTGCAGTACAGATGCTTCCGACTTCCTTTCTTTTTCCCTTTCTAATTGCAGCTCTAAAGTAACCATTCCATGGTCACTATTCCCTAATGGCTCCCCTACATCGAGGTCACTTATTAACTCTGCGTCACTGCACAGCACCAAGTCCAGAATCGACTTCCCCCTGGTAGGTTCCTCCACTAGCTGCTCCAAGAAAGTATCTCGTAGACATTCAATAAACTCAGTCTTTTGTGCTCCTGCCCCCGTCTGATTATCCCAGTCCACCTTCATGTTAAAGTCCCCCATAACTACTGTATTGCTACCACTTTGACATGCCACTCTTAATTCCTGATTTATACTTCTACTGATATCTAAGCTACTTTTCTGAGGCCTGTAAATGACCCCCATTATGGTCCTCATGCCTTTACAATTTCTTAATTCTATCCAAACAGACTCTACCCCACCTGTTTCAATGTCTTTCCTTTCAAACGCCTGAATTTCATTTCTTACCAACAGAGCTACCCCACCTCCTCTTCCTAACTTTCTGTCATTTCTATAGGACGTGTACCCGGGAACATTTATTTCCCAATCCTGCCCTTCCCGCAGCCATGTCTCCGTTACTCCGACAATATCATAACCTCCCATTGCCATTTGTGCCTCAAGCTCATCCATTTTATTCCTTACACTCCGTGCATTCATACACAATACCTTGATACTATATCTCCTTTCTCCCTCCACCTTTGTTCTCGATGCACTTGCCCCTACTCTCCTATTCTTTTTAGTTCCCTTTTTCCTTATTGTTTCACCGTCTAACGGAACCACCCCTATATTCACTTTCCTATCTGCTTCCCTATCAGTCCTGTTCCCTTCCCCCTGCCAAATTAGTTTAAATCAAATCTGACAGCATTTTTAAATCTAACTGCCAGTATATTGGCCCCCGTTGCATTCAGGTGTAAACCATCCCTCCTGTAGAGGTCTTGTCTTCCCCAGAAGAGATCCCAGTGGTCAATGAACCTGAATCCCTGCACTCTGCACCATTCCTCCAGCCACACATTTAACCTCCTGATTTTATTATTTTTGCCCCCACCCATGTACAGCACAGGTAGCAGCCCCGAGATTACAATCCTGGAGGTTCTGCTTCTTAACCTCCTTCTGAGCTCACGGTAGTCCCTCTTCAGGTTCTCCTCCTTCATCTTATCCACGTCATTTGTACCCACGTGTATCAGGACTTCTGGCCACTCACCTTCCCCCGCCAGGATACTCTGAACCCTATCCGAGACGTCTCGCACCCTGGCTCCTGGGAGGCAACACACCATACGGGAACACTTGTCAGGTTCGCAGAATCTTTTGTCTGTTCCCCTGACGATGGAGTCCCCAATGACCACCTTGTTCCCCTTCCTTCCTTTCCGCACCACCGGTTCCCTTGGTGCAACCTCTGGCAGGTTATCTTCCCCAACTACATCCAATACACTATATTTGTTGCTAAGAGCAGTAGCCACCGGGGTGCTCACCACAGAGCTAGCAACTTTCCCCCCTCCCCTGACAGTAGTCCACTTACCTGACCCCCCCCAATCCAGGGGTAAGCACTTCCCTGAGCGTTGTATCTATAAATTCTTCACTTTCCCCGATAAGCCTCAGATCATCAAGCTTCAACTCCATTTCTTTAATTTTTTAATGCTTGTGTCTCATTACATCTCCTGCAGGTATGTCCTGTGGGAAGATTTAAGGTCCTGTCGCTTACCTCCTCACTCTCTCTTGCGAACCTAAGGTCATCAAGCTGGAGCTCCAGTTCATCAACTCGGCCCCTAAGGAACCCCACCTCTTTGCACCTGGCACAGATATGGTCATTTGGGAGGGTGGAGGTCACCCATGGCTCCCACATCTGGCAACTTGAGCAGAGCACTAACCCCATAGGCATGGCTCAGCTTTTTAATGTACAGTGCACTCACCTAGGAAGTGCTATTGAAAACAGCCAACCTTTCGCTCCGCCTGCTTTCGCCGAAGCCTGATGAGCCAAAGCATGGAAGTCCCACTCCTTTGCTGGGCCACTCGCTCGCTGTCCCTCTTATTTATTGGCCTTTTACCAATTAACCCCTACACTCTCTCCTGTAGGCCCGTCCGACCAATGGCCGCCTCCGACGCCGACTCCTCTCCGCAGGCCCCGGTAAGAGACTTTTAAAAAAGTTTTCTTACCTGCCCCCGACTCGTTTCTTCTCTGTCCTTCTCCTCTCTCTTCTCCTCTCCTCTCCTCTCCCGACTGCTAGGCCCTGTCCCCAGTAAGAGCCCTTAAAAAGACCTTACCTTCCCGACACGCTCTCCTGTAGATCCATGACTTCCTGTCCTGCAGGCTGTAATCAGTGACAATTGATGATAACCCCTCCACGATCATCATCACACCATGATCCCACAAGGCTATGTACTCACTCCTCTATTCCGTGTACACCTACAGCTGTGTGGTCAAACACCACTCCAGCTGCATCTATAAATCTACAAATGACACTTGCATCCCTTAACATCTTCCACAAGTGCACCACTGAAAGCATTCTATCAGGGTGCATCACTGTGTGGTACAGGAACTGCTCTGCCTAAGACAGCAAGAAACTGCAGAGGTTGTTGAACATCACACATATCCCACACCTCCATCAGCTCCGTTTGTAACTCTTGCTGCCTTGGACGAGCAACCAACATATTAAAAGGCATCCCACCCTGGCCATGCTCTCTTCCACTTCTTCCACCAGGAAGAAGATTCACAACTGTGTGATTGCACAACACCAAATTCACAAACTGTTTATTTCCTCCCTGTTAACAGACTCCAACATGAACCCCAAAATAGTAAAATGATGTTGCCTTTGCTGTGCATCAACTGATTTCTGTAACTCTGTACTTTTATCTGTGCCTTGTATCAGGTTTAAGATGTCTGACTAGTTTGCTCTCCAAACTACCTCTGTCACTATATCTGTGGCAATAAACATGAACCTATGCATGCTGCTTAAGAGCCTCTCTATTTCTAACCAGTCAATATAGTGGGACCTTCAGAAAATCTGACTTATGTATTTCCATCAATGGCCTTCTCTGATACTTCAAGATAAAATCAGTCAGGTTACTAAAATACAGTTTGACTTGTGCTACCTCTCTCTTATCTAATCAAAAGTCTAAAAGCAATCAGAAGACTTTTTCTGATCACTGTTTCTACAGGCTTCTTTACAAAGGTTAAACTTAATGGCTTTTAAAACCTTTGAATAACAAATGCCCTTAAACTTCTTTGAACAATTGTCTTTTTTCAGTCCCCTGGCACACCCCTCTATCTAGCTCTTCTGCAGTGTTGGATACATCCCATCTGGACTTTGTTATCTTTAAACATCACAACTAATGAGAGACTTAGACAGAAAATGAAACCCAGGGTCCCTATGAATTATATCCATTCAGTCTTATATAAACAAAGGAAGAGGTGGCAGATAATTGTGTTTGTGATATGTGCAGATTTAATGCACCAGGGAACAGTAAGAACTAAAAGACAAATATTCAAAACTGAGATGAAACAAATCTAAGGCAGTATATAGACCAGTTGTTAGCTTAACTCAGAAAGATATTGGATCTATTCAAAGACCTATTCACAGGCAAGGCCTATAACATTGCACTTCTAATGCAAGCAAATGGGATTGTATAGCCACATGGGCATGGGGAGCCAAAGGCCCATTTTTGTGTTGCTGCTTCTTTAACTGTAATTAAAAAAATCACCTGAAAACCAGAAATATAATGTTAATGATCCATTTTCAAGAGGGAACATTATTTAAATATTTGAAGTGAAATAAACAACAGGCAACAGTGATGCAGTTGATAATATGTACATGGGGTTTCAAAAGGCCTGCAATCAAATGCCTCATAATTGATTTGTGATGATGGTCAGAGCATGTGGAATCAGGGCAAATAAACAAAAGTAGATTTAAACTCATTTACTCAGACTGGAGAAGTAGGATGAGATGTTCCAGAAGAACCAGTCCTTGAACCTCAGGAATGTGCATTTGGGGTAAACCACAAGGTTGATGGTAAAGCAAGTTTAAAGGGCTGCAAGGCCTACTCAGCATTTATTTGTTTTATGTTCTCTTGTGCAGATTGATGAATTTAATGAGTGAGCCCAAGACGAAGTGAAAATACCGAGTGCTTTCATTTCCTCCAAGACAACAACTTCCATTCACATGCATGCCTAACGTGATATATATGGCCTTCATTGCCACTAATAATGTGTGCTTTAGTAGAATGTTAAGGACATATGCAGACCCAATAACCTTGTCAATAATATGCATTATATGAAAATAGAAATGTTTTTCTGTCTAACATTCGAGTTCTTTAATTCATTAAAGCCATCGTTTCAATTAATTTTATTGTTAGGGTTTCGATATTTCATTTTTTTAACTCATTAATTTATTTCTTCATTTGAAACCCACAGACATTGATGATGTCAGGAGATACAAACCAGGCTATCTGGAGGCCACAGTTAATTGGTTTAAATTGTACAAGGTGCCTGATGGAAAACCAGAAAACCAATTGGGTTTCAATGGAGAATTCAAAAACCGGGTATATTTTGCTTTGAATACAGTGTCTAATGAATTTTCGGTTGTGTTGGGTTTTGTAGAGTTTATAGGAGTAAATATTCCAGAAGAGGCAGAACTGGAATGAACATGAGCTTTCATTCTATAAATAGCAACCAATGAATTTTGCAGAAATTTGTTACAAAGCTCATTTTTGTTTTGAAAAGCAAAAAACCTACTGCTTTCTACTTTTTCTAAATTGATGCATAATTACCAAACCCACCCTCAACCCCACCCACTTCAACACCCTGCCAGCACCCTTGTTCCATCTCATGAAGAGTAGGATCTACAAACCTAAGGTTAAAAATAGTCCCTCAATAAATTAACTTGCATTAACTTAAAAGTTAAAAGATCTTAACTTGTCAGAGAAGTGTTTTTGCTGTGTGTTATTAGCTTGACGTCCTGCTTTGCGGAAACTGCCAAAATGTTTGGCCTGGAAGTCAGCCTGAAGAAAACTGAGGTCCTCCATCAGCCAGCTCCCCACCATGACTACCAGCCCCCCCACATCTCCATCGGGCACACAAAACTCAAAACGGTCAACCAGTTTACCTATCTCGGCTGCACCATTTCATCAGATGCAAGGATCGACAATGAGATAGACAACAGACTCGCCAAGGCAAATAGCGCCTTTGGAAGACTACACAAAAGAGTCTGGAAAAACAACCAACTGAAAAACCTCACAAAGATAAACGTATACAGAGCCGTTGTCATACCCACACTCCTGTTCGGCTCCGAATCATGGGTCCTCTACCGGCATCACCTACGGCTCCTAGAACGCTTCCACCAGCGTTGTCTCCGCTCCATCCTCAACATCCATTGGAGCGCTTTCATCCCTAACGTCGAAGTACTCGAGATGGCAGAGGTCGACAGCATCGAGTCCACGCTGCTGAAGATCCAGCTGCGCTGGATGGGTCACGTCTCCAGAATGGAGGACCATCGCCTTCCCAAGATCGTGTTATATGGCGAGCTCTCCACTGGCCACCGTGACAGAGGTGCACCAAAGAAAAGGTACAAGGACTGCCTAAAGAAATCTCTTGGTGCCTGCCACATTGACCACCGCCAGTGGGCTGATATCGCCTCAAACCGTGCATCTTGGCGCCTCACAGTTTGATGGGCAGCAACCTCCTTTGAAGAAGACCACAGAGCCCACCTCACTGACAAAAGGCAAAGGAGGAAAAACCCAACCCCAACCCCAACCAACCAATATTCCCCTGCAACCGCTGCAATCGTGTCTGCCTGTCCCGCATCGGACTTGTCAGCCACAAACGAGCCTGCAGCTGACGTGGACTTTTACCCCCTCCATAAATCTTCGTCCGCGAAGCCAAGCCAAAGAAAAAGAAGATTAGTAATAACAAATCTGCTCTTATATGAAAGCTACTTTTCCATGTTAGATTGTGATTGTGATTATTTTTGGCTGATTAGTAACCATCAACGTTTTAACCAAAGCTCTTCAAGGTATGATTCACTTTAAGGCAGCTGAAGTTTGCCAGATGTCATTCACCCTGCTGATGTCATCATGATTACTATGGCCATTTCTGCAGATTGCAACCAAATTGCTACATTCAGGTGCAACTCACCATTTATTAAGTGCTGTTTAACAGACCTAAAAAGGACGAACTTTTATTTAGGCATTAGAACTTCAGAAAGTTGCAAAGAAAACTCCAGCTCAAATCTACAGTATATATTCTGAGAAGTCTCTATTTCTTTCTTTTTAAAATATTTTTATTGTTTATCATATAAACTTACATATAATTTTTTAAGGAAAACACATAACAAGTCAATACATACAAGTACAAAAAAAATGGATGGAACTACATTAGACATGAGAAACAAGTTATTGAATTAATCTATGATAAACATTTTAAAAACATTATTTGCCAAATTAATCCAAATAAAAATTAATAAAAAGAAAAAAACCCTAAAAGCTAAATCAAATCTACCCCATACTTCTTTTTCTTTAAACTTTATTTAAGATTTTATAACATGAATAACATATAGGATTACATTAAAAAAAATTAAGAATAAAATAATAAAATTACATACAATATCAGTAATCTAAATAAACTATACCCTCCCCAATAATTATTACACATTAATAACCCAACTCAAAACTACCCCATACTTCTAATCAAGTTTACCTTTGTAAAAGAAAAGAGAAATTGTGCATCAGATTGTGACCGCCAGACATCAGACAGAGAATCTTCGGAACATTCAAATTCTTAAATTTTTCAATCATGATAAAATATTCGATGAATGGGCCCCACATCTTTGCAAATTGAAACTTTCTATCTTTAATGTTGTATCTAATTTTTTCAAGCTTAAATAGGACATTACATCATGTAACCACTGTGTATGGGTAGGTGAAGTGTCGTCTTTCCATTTCAATAAAATTGCTCATCTGGCTATCAGCGTGGTAAAGGCTAAAACTTTCTCCTGAGTTGCAGATAGAAGTATATCTAGCTCACGTGAAAAATGAAACAAGGCAATTAATGGACGTGGTTCTGTTTTGATCTTAAATATCATTGATAAAGTTTGGCAAGTGTCTTTCTAAAATCTCTCTAAATTGGGCACTCCCAAAACATATGGATCAGTGAAGCTTCAAAAATTTTTAAACTTCTCACATAATGGATCAACACCTGCATAAAAATGAGATAATTTAAGTTTGGACATGTGTGTTTTATGTACCACTAAGCAATGTAATAAGCAATGCCTGGCACAAAATGAAGGATCATTAATCAAGCTGAGAGTAAGAATCTTGTAAATAAAGCATGATTTTTTAAAAATTGTCATTTCTACCACTGATCCTTCCTCTCAATTTTTCCTCAAATATTAAACATAAACATTAAAAAAAGTATACAATACCAAGCGCAAAGAACTCAAAATTGGTGTTGGGGAAATAATTCTTCTTTAGAATGTTTACTTTTTATCACCCTTAAACAATTTTACTGCTAAATTGGAAGACAGACTTGTATGTATAATGTTTCTATTTTGTTGTAGGATTTTGCACTTGGAGTTATTAAGTCCACACATCAGTACTGGTGCTCAATAATCTACAGAAAGACTGATGGAGGTGATATTATATGGTGAGGTTTGGTAATGTTTAACTGAAACACTTAAAGTTCTACATTTTTTAAATGTTAAGGGGACCTTTAGAAAAAATTGTGACAATACTCAAAATAAAGTAAAACCACTGGTATCTGGCACCTATGGGGATTGGTAGATGTCAGATAAATATATTTGCCAGTTGCTTAAGATTGTGTGCTGCATGATTGGTGAACTAACCACCAGGGGGCACCACTTTTAAATGTTCATATTTTTTACCTATTTATTTTCTGCATTTTTTTTGCCAGTTGCTTGAATTCTGGTTATCAGGGACATTACTATATTCCTTTAGGACACATTTACGAGAATATTTCTGTGACCATTCTTCCTTCAGTCAAAAACATTATTAACATGCAGAATTGTCTTTCATTCATCCAAAGAAGGTTATGGGAAAATAGAGTTTGATGGCACATGAAGTAATGGAAATGATTCGCATTAGTGATTTGGTAGAAGTTTGATGTGCAAAAGAGAGGCAGGAAGTATAGTAAAACCCCTATGGCACCTATAGGGATTGGTAGATCTTAAACGGTTGTTTGAGATTGAGTTGAATGGTGAAATAACAGCGAGGCACAATGTATTTTTTACCTATTTATTTTCCAAGATTTAGTTGCCAGTTGCTTGAGGCTTCCGGTTAATTGAAATTCAGATAGCAGGGGTTTTACTGTATATGTTGGAAGAATAAAGTGATTGAGGCTACTGTGGAACATACACATCAGTTTAGGGCAAATGGTTGTTTTTACTCTAATTTTTACTAATGTAATTTCTAGCTCATAGCAATAATTCCTTTTGTAGTCTATGTTCTCTCCAACCGGCCAGAGGGTTTGGATTTAGTTACATAATGTCAGAATCAAAATCAGAATTTATTGTCATGAACAGGTCATGAAATTCATTTGTTTTGCAGCAGCATTAAGGTGCAAATATTTCTATAAAATTATATTTAAAAATAAATTCGTGCAAAAGTAAGAGAAAATGAGGTAGTGTCTGGTTCATTGACCATTCGGAAATCTGATGGCAAAGGGGAAGAAGCTGTCTTTGTGCTACTGGGTATTCATCTTCAGACACCTGTACCTCCTTCCTGATGGTAATAGTGTGAAAAGGGCATGGCCTGGGTGGTGAGGATAGAGGTTATTTTCTTAAGACACCGTCCCTTGTAGATGTCCACGATGGAGTGGATACTGATGGCACTGGCAGAGTTCACAACTCTTGTAGTCTTTTCCTGTCCTGTGCATTTTGACACCTGCATACTTGACAGTGATGCAATCAGTCAGAATGTTCTCCACAGTACACCTATAGAAGTTTTCAAGAGTTTTTGGTAACAACCAAATCTCCTCAAACTCCTCACAAAGTATAGCCGATAACAAGCTTTTTCATGATTGCTTTGACATGGAGGTCTCAGGACAGATCCTTCAGAGATGTTGACACCCAGGAACTTGAAGTTCTTGACCCTTTCCACTGTTGACCCCTCAAGCCGGACTGGTTTCTCCTGATTTCCCCTTCTTGAAGCCCATAATCAGCTCCTTTGTTTTGCTAACATTCTGCAAGTTTGTTGTTGTGGCACCAAACAACCACCTGATTTATCTCCTAATGTCATTAATCATTTGGTTCAGAGGCTCACGCAAGGCTTTTATTCCTGTCTGTGATGTTCTTTTTTCACTTTCTGGTTTTCTACAATAAGTGTAATAAATAATTCAAAATATTTCTAAAATAGTATTAGATATTTACATTAGGAATTAAGAATTATTCATCTATAATATGCTCTGCAGATCCTTGGATAATGAATCCACAATTAATCTATTTTAATGCTTGTAATTCTGTTTTTAGCTGTTACTGTTTGAATTTTATGTAATGACTTTTGTATTCATTTGTTTTTTCTTCAGCAAAAATGTGTCAATCAGTGACAGTCCTTTCTATTGTAGTCACGAAGAAGCAGAATCTCTTGTGCATTCAGTAAGTATTCTGTTACAAACAAAAACACAAGATTACTATACCTTTCAGACGGATAATTTCTTAATTTGTTCATGAATAGTAGATGAAGAACTAAGTTTCCAGGTTGTCTAAAAATTTAATTCTTGAGCTTAAGAGGCTGAGGGGTAAACCAATAGTAATATATGAAATTATGCCAGGTATAGATAGGGTAGAGATTTTTTTTTTCCCAGAGCGGAATTGTCTGATACTAAAGGGTATTCCTTGAAGGTGAGAGGGAATCATTTAAAGGAGCTTTATGTCAATTTTTTTACTGGAATGTTTTGCTGGCAGAATCAGATACAGTAGCAACAGTCAAGAAGTAATTAGACAGACGTGAGAGCATTCAGGGAATGGAGGGATACAGGCTGTGTAGGCAGATGGGATTGATTTAATGGGCACTACAGTCAGCACAGACAATCGTGGGTCATAGTCTTTTCCTGTGCTGTACTACTTCATAAGCTTTGTACTTAAAACCAGTATAATTTTACAATTTCTTGATGGAATCATGCAACACACAAATTGCTGGAGGAAATCAGTGGGTGAAGCAGCGACCATGGAAGAAAACAGATAGTCAAAACTTTTGGGCTGAATCCCTTCATCGAGACTGATGAAGGGGTTTTCAGCCCAAAACGTCAACTAACTATTCCCTTCCATGGATGCTGCCTGATCTGCTGAGTTTCTCCACTTTTCTAGCATGGTTTGCCTTGACTGATCCATGATTTGGAAGAAGGTGTTCAAGCAACAGTAATTTTAAAGGTGAAACAATGCTCATTGGGTCTATTTAAACTCCCCTCTATAATTCCATCTGAAGAACAGGAACTATGATAATGGTCCTCTTTTGTAGACAATATGAAAATAGGTGGAGGAGTAGGTAGTGTAAAGGAAACAGGTGGTTGCAGAGGACTGATTAGGAGAATGGGCAGAGAAGTGGCAAATAAAATGTTGGAAAATATACAGCATGCACTTTAGAAGAAAATATAACTGACTTCTTTAAAAGGGAGAAGTTTGAAAATACCCATATTCAAAGGGACCTAGAAGTACTCGTGCAGGATAGCCTGAAGGTTAACTTGAATGATGAGATAGGTGATGTTGAAGAGGGCAAATGCAATTCTAGCTTTCATTTAAAGATATATAGAATATCAATGCAAGGTTGTGATGTTGAGCCTTTACAATGCACTGGTGAGACCTCACTTGGAGTAATGTGAGCAAATTTGAGCTCTTCCTTTAAGAAACGTATTAGGGGTGTAGGTTATAGACCACCTCATGTGGAGAGGGAACTGGAGGAACAAATTTGTAAGGAAATAGCAGATATTTGTAGTAAGCACCGGGTTGTGATTGTGGGAGATTTTAACTTTCCACACATTGACTGGGATGCCCATACTATAAATGAGCTGGATGGTTTAGAGTCTGTTCAATGTGTGCAGGATAGTTTTCTACCTCAATTTGTTAAGGTACCATCTAGAGAAGGAGCAGTGTTGGATCTGCTATTAGGAAATTAGATAGGTCAGGTGATGGAAGTTTGTGTTGGGGAGCACTTTTGGTCCAGTGATCACAATACTATTGGTTTCAAAATAATTATGGAGAAAGATAGGTCTGGCCCCAGGGTTGAGATTTTTGATTGGAGAAAGGCTAATTTTGAGATGAGAATGGATTTTGAAGGTGTAAACTGGGATAAACTGTTTTATGGGAAGGATGTAGAAGGAAAATAGAGGGCATTCAAAGGTGAAAGTTTAAGGGTACAGAGACAGTACATTCCAGTTTGGATGAAAGGAAAGGTTAAAAGTTTTAGGGAGCCTTGGTTTTCAAGGGTTATTGGAAGTATGATTCCAAAAAAGAGAGAGATATACAAAACGTATAGACAGCATGAAGTAAATGAGGTGCTAGAGGAATATAAAGAATGTAAAAAGAATCTTAAGAAGGAAATTAGAAAGGTTAAGAAGAGATAGGAGGTTGCTTTGTCAAATAAGATGAAAATAAATCCAAAGGGTTTCTACAGATATATAAGGAGCACAAGGATAGTGAGGGAGAAAATTGGTCCCCAAGAGGATGAGAGCAGATGGCTATGTGTGGAGCCAAAAGAAATGGGGGAGATTTTGAACAGTTTTTTATTTCAGTATTTACTAAGGAGAAGGATATTGATCTGTGTAAAGGGAAATAAGTAGGGAAGTTATGGAAATGATGATGATTAAAGAAGAGGAAGTACTGGCGCTTCTAAGATAAATAAAAGTGGATAAGTCTCCAGGTCATGACAATATTTTACCTAGGTCCTTGAAGGAGGTTAGTGTAGAAATAATAAGGCCTTGGACAGAGATATTTAAAATGTCATTAGTAACGGGAATGGTGCCGGGGGATGAGAGGGTAGCTCATATGGTTCCATAGTTTAAAAAATATGCTTGGAGTAAATCCAGTAATGATAGGCCTGTAAGTTTGATGTCAGTGATGGGTAAGTTCATGGAAAGTGTTCTTAGAGATGATATATATAAATATTTGGATAGGCAGGGTTTGATTAGGAACAGTCAACATGAATATGTGATTGGAAGATCATGTTTGACAAACCTTAACAAATATTTTGAGGAGGTTACTAGGAAAGTTGGAGGGTAAGGCATTGGATGTTGTATATATGGACTTTAGTAAGGCCCTTGATAAGGTTCCTCAGGGAAGGTTCGTTAGGAAGGTTCAGTCATTGGGTATTAACATTGAAGTAGTAAAATGAATTCAACAATGGTTAAATGGGAGATGCCAGAGAGTAGCAGTAGTTAACTGTAAGATTGGAAGCTGGTGACTAGTGGTGTGCCTCAGGGTTTAGTAGTGCATCCATTACTATTTGTCATATACATTAATGGTCTAGAAGATGGGGTGATAAATTGGATTAGTAAGTATGCTGTTACGGGTTATATATAATATATAAATATGTTTAAAAGAGAGAGATTGTGAGGGGTTTAGTGTAAGTCACTTCACATCTCATTTAAAATTCAAGAGCTTTGCTGAAGCTAGACATGCAGGCACCAGTGGCTTTGCAAAAGACAATAGAACTGCTTTGGAAGGAACTTCAAAAGCAGGTGCAAATGAAGAAGTCTGGGCTCAAGTGCTGATAGGGATCTTTCAAGGATTGGATTTGGAGCCTTGGGAGGGGTTCTGGTTTTTACAAAGAGAGAGAGAGAGAGAGGAAAGAAGGAACAGGATTCTTCTCTTAGAAAGGGAGAGAAGTCAGTTCTACAGTGGATTTTGAGGCTGCAACATGGCAAACTGGCAGGCTTGTTGAAAACCTCATTTTGAAGACAGGTTATAAGTTCTGAGTTCAGCCTGTTGAAAACTCTTGTAGTCCTTACAAGAAGAAATGGCTGGCTAGTGTTTCTCCGGAAATAAGGGAAACAAGAGGAACTCTGTGGTGACCTGGAAGAAGAGGTTATCATTTGGAAAACCCATGATGGGGCAAGTTTCTTCGGGAAGACACTGAAGTAGCTGTTCGGACTAAATCAGTTTGTGTGTGTCCAGCGAGCAACAAATATCTCTCTGAAGCCAACAAGAACCTTCCTGAGTGGTAACCATTTACCTTTAGGCACCAGAGCCTGGTGAAAATTCATAAATCTTAAATTCTGTGCACAATATAAGAATTGCCTGATACCGGTGAACTGGAAGAAGTGAATGACTGGACTATTAAAGCGAATAACTTTGCTGAATATATACACATTACATATACAGTTACTGAGAATTAGAAGGGCTCTGGCACAGGGGCTGCCCCTGAGGCTCAGAATGGAAGGAGGGATAAGAACAGGGTAATTGTGGTTGGGGACTCACTTGTCAGAGGGACAGATAGGAGGTTTGTTGGACGAGATTGGGGATCCAGGGATGTCTCTGATCGAGTTCACAGAATTCTGCAAGGGGAAGGTGAGCAGCCAGAAGTCGTGGTCCATGTGGTGACCAATAACTTAGTTAGAAGTGGGGATGAGGTCCTGAAACAGGAATACATAGAATTAGGCAGGAAGTTTAAAAAAAATAGACCTCTAAGGTAGTAATCTCTGGATTGCTGCCGGTGCCACACGCTAGAGAGGGTAGTAATAGTAGGATGTGGAGGATGAATGTGTGGCTAAAGAGCTGGTGCAGGGGGCAGGGGCTAAGATTTTTGGATCATTGGGATCTCTTCTGGGGAAAGTCGGACCTGTACAAAAGGGACAGACTCCACTTGAACTGGAGGGGGACCAATATCCTGGGAAGCAGATTTGCTGGAGCTGTGGGGGAGGGTTTAAACTAGTTTGGCAGGGTGGTGGGGAGCAGAGTTTGCGAGCAGTGTCTAGGGTGCGTGGGCACCTAGTTAAGAATGATAAAGATAACAAAGGAAGGATGGAGGTTAAGGTAAAAGGTAGAAAAGGGAATATATGTGAGGGTAATTCTCTGAAATGCATGTACTTTAATGCAAGAAGCATAGTGAACAAGGTAGATGAGCTTAGAGCATGGATTGGCACTTGGAATCATGATGTTGTGGCAATTAGTGAGACCTGATTACAGGAAGGACAGGACTGCCAACTAAATATTCCAGAATACAAATGTTTTAGATGTGATAGAACAGGGGGTTTTAAAAAAAAAGGGGGAGGAGTTGCTCTGCTTGTTAAGGAAGACATTACTGCCGTGAGGTGGCAGGATGGTTTGGAGGGATCGTCCAGTGAGGCTGTTTGGGTGGAATTGAGGGGTGGGAGGAGGCATGAGGGCACTAATAGGAGTGTATTATAGACCACCAAATGGGCCAAGAAAATTGGAAGAACAAATTTGTAAGGAGATAGCATATATGTGTAATAAACATAAGGTAGTGGTCATGGGAGATTTTAACTTCCCTCACATTGATTGGGATATCCATACAGAAAGAGGGCTGGATGGGCTAGAGTTTGTCAAATGTGTACAAGATAGTTTTCTTAATCAATACATAGAGGAACCAACTAGGGACAGTGTAATACTGGATCTCCTGTTAGGGAACGAGATAGGTCAGGTGTCTGAGGTTAATGTTGGAGAACAAATTGGGTCTAGTGATCACAACTCTATTAGTTTTAGGGTAGTTTTAGGGAAGAGCAAAGAAGGACCAAAAGTTGAGGTTCTGGATTAGAGAAAAGCAAATTTTGAAGGAATAAGAATGGATTTGGGGAGTATTGAGTGGGACATGATTTTTTCAGGAAAGGATGTAAATGAAAAATGGAGAATATTCAAAGAAGAAATTTTGAGAGTACAGAGTAGATATGTCCCAGTGAGGATCAAAGGAAAGGCTGGAAGTCATAGGGAGCCTTAGTTTTCGACGAATATTAGAAATTTGGTTAGGAGAAAGAGGGAGGTGTACAAGAGTTATAAACAGCAGGGTGCTGAGAAATTGAAAGAGGACTATAAGGAATGTAGAAAAAATCTTAAGAAAGAAATTAGAAAGGCCAAAAAGAGGCACGAAGAGGCTCTGGCAGGCAGTGTAAGAATAAATCCAAAGGGTTTCTATAGGTAAATTAAAAATAAAAGATTAGTGAGGGATAGAATTGGACCCCTTGTAGATAGGGAGGGTAGGCTATGTGAAAAGTCAGAGGAGATGGGGGAAATTTTAAATGATTTCTTTTCCTCGGTATTCACTAGGGAAAAAAAATATTGTACCAGTTGAAGTAAAGAAAAATAGTGGGGAGGTCATGAATCATGTAAGGATAACCGAGGAGGTAGTGATGGCAGTGTTACAAAAGATAAAGGTGGACAAATCTCCGGGTCCGGGGAATGTATTCCCAAGGACACTCAGGGAGGCTAGTGGACAGATACTGGGGCCATTAACAGAGATATTTAGGATGTCACTGGTCATGGGGGTAGTGCCAGAGGATTGGAGGGTGGCCCATGTTTTTCCGCTGTTTAAGAAAGGGTCCAAATGTAAGCCTGGAAATTATAGACCTGTGAGTCTGATGTCTGTGGTGGGTAAGTTGATGGAAAGTTTTCTGAGGGATGGCATTTACAAATATTTGGAAGAACAGGGATTTATACTTATAGAGTTTTTCGAGGGGGTTACAAAAAAGATTGATGAAGGGAAAGCTGTGGATGTTGTCTATTTAGCTTTTGACAAAGTTCCCCACAGGAGGTTAGGAAAAAAGGTAGAGGCATTAGGTATAAATAAGGAGGTAGTGAAATGGATTCAGCAATGGTTGGATTGGAGGTGTCAGAGAGTAGTGGTCGAAAATTGTTTGTCAAATTGGAGGCCGGTGACTAGTGGAATTCCTCAGGGATCAGTCCTATGTCCACTATTGTTTGTTATATATATTAACGATCTGGAAGAAGGGGTAGTGAATTGGATAAGTAAATTTGCAGATGATACAAAGATTGGTGGTATTGTGGACAGTGAGGAAGATTACCGTAGCTTAAAAAGAGATATAGGAAAGCTAGAGGAGTGGGCTGAGAAATGGCTGATGGAATTTAATACGGATAAGTGTGAAGTGTTGCATTTTGGAAAGGCAAATCTAAATAGGTCATATACATTGAATGGTAGACAATTGAGGAGTGCAGAGCAACAAAGGGATTTAGGAGTTATGGTAAATAGTACCCTCAAAGTTGATACTCCGGTAGATAGAGTGGTGAAGAAGGCATTTGGAATGTTGGTCTTCATAAATCAGAGTATTGAATTCAGAATTGGGATGTTATGATGAAATTGTACAAAGCATTGGTGAGGCCAAGTTTGGAATACTGTGTGCAGTTTTGGTCACCAAATTATAGGAAGGATATAAACAAAATAGAGAGAGTACAGAGAAGGTTCACGAGAATGTTGACAGGATGTCAGGGTTTGAATTACACAGAAAGGTTGAGCAACCTGGGGATTTTTTCTCTGGAGTGTAGAAGATTGAGGGGGGATTTGATGGAGGTGTTCAAGATTTTAAAAGGGACAGAGAGAGTCAACGTGGATAGGCTTTTTTCAATTAAGAGTGGGGGATATTCAAACCAGAGGTCATGGTTTGAGATTGAAGGGAGAAAATTATAAGGGGAACTTGAGGGGAAATTTCTTCACGCAAAGGGTGGTTGGGATGTGGAATAAGCTTCCGGCGGAGGTGGTTAAAGCAGGGACGTTATTTACATTTAAGGAAAGACTGGATAATTACATGGAGGGGAGAGGATTGGAGGGGTATGGACCAGGTGCTGGTCAGTGGGACTAGGAGGGTGGGGATTTGTTCCAGCATGGACTAGTAGGGCCAAACTGGCCTGTTCTGTGCTGTATATGGTTATATGGTTATAAGGGGGTTACGTTAAAATAGTAATGTTAAAGATTGATCCTGGTTTTATGTTTAAACAAAATTGTTTAAGTAACCATTTGTCTTGGTGAATTTCTATCGCTGCTGAGTTTTTGAGTCCTCTGGGCTCATAACAAAGCGGATGATACCAAGATAGGTAGAGCTCTGAATAGTGAAGAAGGGTTTCAAAGCTTGCAGAAGGATTTAAGCTATTTAGAAGAGTGGACTGAAAGATGGGAGATGGAGTTTAATGCAGGTAAGTGTGAGGTGTTACATTTTGGTAGGGCTAATCAAAATAGGACACACATGGTGAATGGTAGGACTTTGAAGAGTGCAGTAGAACAGAGGGATCTAGGAATAATGGTACATAGTTCCCTGAAGGTTAAGTCATATGTGGATAGGGTGGTAAAGAAAGCTTATGGTATGTTTGCCTTTATAAATCAAAGCATTGTATAAGAGCTGGGATGCTGTTAAAATTGTACAAGGCATTGATAAAGCCAAACTTGGAGTATTGTGTACAGTTTTGGTCATCAAAGTAGAGGAAAGATATCAACAAATTGGAGAGAGTGCAGAGAAGATTTACTGGAATCTTGCCAGGGTTACAGGGTCTAAGTTATAGGGAAAGGTTAAATAAGTTAGGTCTTTATTCTTTGGAGCAATAGAAGGTTGAGAGGGGATTTGATCGAGTATTTAAAATTATTAGGGGTATAGATAGAGTTGACGTGGAGAGGCTTTTTCCTTTAAGAAAGGGGGAGATACAAACAAGAGGACATGAGTTGAGAGTTAGGGGGGTAAAAGGCTTAGAGGAAACATGAGGGAGTGCAGTGGGTATGTGGAATGAGCTTCCAGATGAAGTGGCGGAGACAGGCTCGATATTAACATTTAAAGGAGAAGCTGGATATGTATATTGGCAGGAAAGGAATGGAGGGTTGCTGGTTGAGTGTAAGTCAGTGGCATTAGGTGGGAGAAAGTGTTCGGCATGGACTAGAAGGGTCAAGTTGGCTTGTTTCTATGCTGTAATTGTTATGTGGTTATATTGTAAATTGGGCAGCATGGACTTGTGGGCCAAAATGGCCTGTTACCATGCTGTATGTCTAAATTTTAAAATTAAAAAAAGGATGTACTTACATTGGAGAGGGTTCAAAGGATGTTCACTAGGATGATTCTGGGAATGAAAGGGTTATATGAGGAGCATTGGACAGCTTTTGGCCTGTGTTCATTGGAATGTAGGAAAATAGGTGGGTGGGGGGGGTGGTGGATCTCATTGAAACATTTCAAATGTTGAAAAGTGTGGATAAAGTAGATGTAGAAAAATTGTTTCACATGGTGGGAGAGTCCAGGACAAGCGGGCACAACTTTACGATTGAAGGATGGCCGTTTAGAACAGAATACTTAGAAATTTCTTCAGCCAGTCTGTGGAATTTGTTGCCACAGGTGGTTGTGGAGGCCAGATTATTGGGTGTATTTAAGGCAGAGATTTAAATTAAACATGCAGCACGGTAACAGGCCATTTCGGTCCCTCAACTCTTTGCTGCCCAATTTACACCCAATTAAGCTCCACCCCCGGTACATTTTAAACAATGGGAGGAAATCGGAACCCCGGGGAAAACCCACGTAGATATGGGGAGAGCGAACAAACTCCTTACAGACAGCGCAAGATTTGAAACCCTGTTCTGGTTTCTGGCATTGTAAAGGTGTTGCACTAACTGTTACAGCAACTGTGTTGCCCTAAATTCTTGATTAGCCAAGGCATCAAAGGTTATGGGGAGAAGGGGCAGTGGAACTGAGTGGGAAAATGGATCAGTTCATGATTAAATGATGGAGCATATTCGATGAGCTTAAGAGCCTATTTGTGCTCCTGTCTTTTATGTTCTTATAACTAAATTCAATCCTGATTCCAGTGCTGACTGAATAGAGTTTGCATGTTCTCCCTGCCCCCATTCAAGGTGCTTCAGTTTCATGCACATGCCAAAAATGTACTCATTAGAAGGTCAATTGTCCCAAGTGTGTAAGTGAGAGGCAGAATCAAGTACAAGCAGGGGAAAGGATGATGATGTTGAGTAGAAGTAACAGGCAAAAAATTCTGGATGGCCATTAGCAGCTTTCTATATCATTGAAGTATGAATTAGGGATTGGGGGAAAAATTGAGATAAGAGTCTTGCTGGATAAGACATGAAACACAAAAATCTACACAAGCAGAAGAATTCAGGAGGTCTTGCAGCATCCATAAGAAGTAAAGATACTTTACAGAGTTTTCATGTAATTTGAAGGGCTCAGGATTGAAACATTGGGAATATACCTTTATCTCCTATGGACACTGCGAGACCTGGTGAGTTTCTCCAGCACTTTTGTGCTTTTGACAGAAAGCTTGACAGGAACCTAATCCTATTTCATTCCATAAGTGACACACGTTGAGCTAAACCTTGCAGCTGGGGAGGATATCATAATCCTGGACATCCATATCTGCAGAAAATGTTCAACTCAGATCTGCTGAGCTGAATTTCTCAGGTGCAGGCAGTGAATGGTGTTATGAGTATTGGATGACTCACTCAGACAGGTTTTCAAATTCTCCAGCCTCAGAGGAAAGAGTCATCAAATCCAAAAATATTTTTGTTTTAACTATTAATACTGACTGTCTTTATTCAGCTGATATTTTTTTCAGCTAACTTTTCTTTGTGTACGAGCTGTTTGTATGTGGTTAATGTGAGATAAAAGTGTACAGAGCCTGCTCAAGTGCAATCTTCAGTTGTCCAATTGGGTAAGTAAATGCAGAAGGGTAATAATAATTGTATTTTGTTTTACAGGCACCAAAATATGTTAAACCAAGCCCTATTCCGGAGGAAGGTATGATTGCAGTCATGTTTTCATTAAATTGACCTTGTATGCAAATGTATGTTCTGTTTGAATATATACATTTTTGGAGCAGACAACTGGCACATTTTGACTTTGATTCTAAACTTGAAACAGAAAGTATCAAATTAAAGGTTAGCAGAGGAAAGTAGTAGCGAAGTAAAAGAACATCCATGATCTTAATGAACGCAGAGCAGGAATGAAGGGTCATGCATCCCCCCCCCCCTCTTGTTTCATTACATCTGTATGCAACCTGGATTTTACATGACATGACCTATTTCAACTGGTAAATCAGGTGCAAATACTAGAATGCTTTTAAGTTGATATTATAATTTAACAGATTTAATACTCTCCCCTTCAACTCCACAGAACTTCCCCCCACCTTTCCCTTTCATTTCCTGCACCCTGGATAACCCCCTTCAGCTCCCCAAACTCCATGCCCCCCGCTCTTCCCTTCAACTACCTGGACCCTGGCTCCCTCCTTTCCCTTCAATTCCTCTGACCTCCCCAGACCTCCCCCCCTTTCCTTTCAATTCTCCTGACACCCCACTCCCCTTTAATTCCCCCTTCCAGTCCACTGCCCTGCCTCTCAACTCTCCCTCCCCTCCCCTTCCACTTCCCAGGATCCTCTCTTCTTTCAGTTCCCAGAATGTTGAGGCTACTCGTAATATTGATGAGATAGGGCACCAGGATGTTGCTGGAATGATGGACTTGGCTGCTATTCTCTCTCCCACAATCCCCTCCTTTGGCTTCACTGATAGCCAGGTACATTTGGAATTGATAATTTTACACTAGTTTCTTTTCTCTCTGCAGTGAACAAATGGCATTTCCTCAACAAATAATCATCATATGATGGAACGTATTTTGTTTCACTTTTGCAAATAAACTGAAATGACTGGAAGCAGAAATTCCTTAAATTCATCTAAAGTACATTTCTCAATGGTGCAGAGTATGGAATCATCAAAAAGAGGCATTGAATGACAATCAGCCAGGACTTATTGTTTAATGATCAAAAGTTGAACTCACGCAAGCCAAGAGATGAATTGACCAGAACTGAATTAATAAAGGATCAACATATTGTTTTAGTTCTTCCAAACTGTTAGTCGTTTTGCATTTTCTTAAGATTCAATTTGCAGATTAAAAAAATGACCTCTGGTTCATTTTTCATTAACCTCATCAAAAGCTGCACAGTGTCTTTTGGGTCCAATGCAGTTACTTAAATACAGTTTAAGGAATGATTTATAAATAGGCACCCTCAGAATTTTCATGGTCAGAAAACATCAGAAATGCATATGCATTGTTTGTAATTTAATGCCAAATGGTAAAATCAGTACCCAAGAATTGTGGGTATTTTTGTTTTTCATTAAATCCCCAAATAGCCATGTGGGCAGTAATCAACTGAGAAGACTCTTAAAATCTCTTTAGAGATTTCCACCCTCTACCTGGCCCTGATCTTTAAAATATATATTTTACTGCAAAAGGCCCGAGACGTTCACTGTGTGCAGAAGCATAGATAATACTGAGTTAATTGCTGTCATAGTTCTCTTCAGATTTTCATTTCCATTGAAATCAGTATCAACTAAAATTTAGACCTGCGTAACAGGCAATTGACCCAATCTCATTGTACATTAACCCCAATGTCAGAATTATTCCCACAGTCTAGGAAGAGAGAGGATATAAAAATAGAAGTGTTTTAATTTGATGTTACCTTGCCTTAAATCAGTCTGCCTGAGCACATCTCTTGTTTAATGGATTTAATTTTTGTAAATGCCACATTCTATAATCATCAAAGATCACCCTGAAAGCATTTTTTTCAATTGTCTAAATTTGCATTTTTCATAATTTTGCGGAAGAAAAACTAGCTGATTCTTTAAGTTTTGGTTATTGATTTATAGGAAGTGATTCCTTCTCCTCAAGCCATATATCCATGAAATAATTCTGGACCCATGGTTTCACTTAATACTCTCAGAGATTATATTCATTGAGAATGACAACAAATATAAGATTTTCAGATGATATTAAGGTGCCCAATCATTGAGAATCTGATGATTCATCACTCTTAATGGGTCACTTCTGTGACAACCAGCTGCTCTTGCTTTTTTTTCCTCTTTACTGCATTTGTGTCGGGATATCTTATGGAGTAATCAATCATCGAACGATCAGGCATAATGAGTAGGATGGATTGACCAATTACTAATGCATAAAAGTGGGAATGTAAAATATAAATCAGTATAGCAATATCAAAATTTTGGAAAAGAGTCCAGCTTTTGCCTGGAATGGGAAAGGTTTGAGGCATCTTGGTTTTGGGCTTGAGATTTTGTTTCACCATTCAAGTGGCGTCAGGACACAATTGGCATCATATCCCTGTCGTAGTAAGAAAATCTATGGTTTGGGGTTTTTGGTGCTGATGGAATGGGGGGGGGGAGGGGTGGTTAATAAAGGCATCATTCCTACAAATTCTCACTCCAGAATCATGGGCATAAATGTCAAAAGTTCCTGTTTTTGGGACGAAGATCATCTACAGTAATTTGATTCAGATTTTGGTCCTGGCTCCTGGGCAAACCAACGCATGGATGGGCTCTGGAGGCTTCCTGTTCTCCTTCTATAGTGGTGGAATTAAGAAATAATATCTGAAATGCTTGCATGAATTTTAAAATAAGTTATGGTGACTGTCAAAGATGGAATTTCTTGACTAATCTTTGTTTTAGAAAAGAAACAACATCAATTTGATCCTTCACATGTTGTAGTGACCTGCCAGGTTTGTATTTCAATACTGTGACTAGTGTTTCCCATTGGTATAATTACCATGTCAGGAGCTCTTAAAAGTGTCATCACCCTGCCTCAGCAGAAACCAAAATGTCATTGTGATCAGGTGCAATAAGCTCATGGCTGGCAAGTATCATTCCCCTCAAAGGGAACTGCTGCTTCAAGTACTGACATGGATTCAATGCAACTCGGGATGACAAGTCAAAGACTTGAGCAAGAAACAATGATTTCTGCAGCACTTTACTAATCTACACAATAAGCACACAACTTCATTGTGTCTGCATTAAATAAATATAAATTTTATTAAAAAGACCCACATCTCAGCATTATCGGGAATGATATAATAAACAGCTTTCAAATAACTTTCCGCATAAGTACATTACTTACAGTATTTATAATCAGCCTTATTTATCTTTATTTCAACATACCCAATTTCAGTAAAAGAGCAAAGCTAAAGTAAAATACAGAATATAATGAAATGCACACCAAAATGGACTTTTAGTGTCAAATTCAACTAAGTATCTTACACTTGATTATCCATTAACCTCTAGCTTCAGAAGTGAACAATATATACTGCTGTGCGTCAATCAAACTGAAATTAAATTCAAGTAATGTCAACACCACTCCAAAGCTTCTTCAAGTATGGCTAGCATAAACCCAATAACCGACACGCACACTTCACAGACATCACTACTGTAGCTGGGCCCTGTACAAGTGGCACACGTTCATTCACTCGTATGAGACACTAATCCAAACCCCTCCCCACCATCAAAATAGTAAATCTCAATTCTGCTTTTCTTTCCTTTTGTCAGCTCAGTGCATTCATCATTCAAATTCTCAAAGAAAAAAAAACTATTATATACTTTCTTGCTCAGAATTAAAAATGAAACCATTATTTCACAAATGTTCAATGTAGAAACATCAAGTACAGATATCCCACTATACATGTAAAATCCAAGTAGGGATCAAACAAAATGAAGGTATCCCTGAAAAATAAAACAAATGTTGGTATTAAAACACAGGTGATGTATTGGCAAAAGGAGAATATAAGAGTTATAATATCCCTGATCGTCTTGTAGAATAAAAGTTGGAGTTTCAAGCTATCAAGTATCAAAATGAAAAAAAAAGTTTATATCACCAAGACTATTTTAAATTAAACAATGATGGTGTACAAAACACTATTGACTACTGAAACATCATTTTCCTTTTGCCCAGTACAAGAGCTGAGGTATATGACAAATAGGAACATCTCAAACCCCTTTCAACTTCCTAAACTCACATTTTAACTGTAGCAGATTGAGTAGCACCATTCTGAAAAAAAGCTTAAGTATTAGGAAAATATTACAGTACTAAAATAGTAAAAGCATTAAGTAAAAAAAGTTTACAAATTAATTTACTGTACACCATTTTGATTTTTTTAATATTTTCATATTTACAAATTAAGATTTTAACATTACCACAGCAAGCCAGCTGCCTGATTTTGCCATTTTGATACTACCTGTACTAACCCTGTTTTCTTCTTCCCTGGTATGTTATCAGTTCTCTCCCCAAATGACCTTCCTTATATTGTAACATTACATTTCCATCTCATCACAAATCAAATCTATTGAGTGAATATATAATTCATTTATAAATGTTTTAATTGGTCAAGGATAGCCATAGTATTTTGTCTAAAACATGCTGTGGGATAAGTGTTAATATGAAAGCCTTGGATGTAAAAAAATGCACCATCACTTCCATGATTTAATATGGATTTTTATATTTTAACAAAATATATAGCTGCATATTTTATGCAAGCACCAAAATCAGTGTTTTATATGGCATTTGTTTAAGGTTTCCCATTGTGTCCAGTTAATCCCAAACTGCAAGGTAATCAATGACACTTAAAGGGTATACACATAATCTATCTTCTTACTTATGGCTAGGATAGTACTAGGAAGTACTTTGAATTGTTTTTATTTTACAGTAAATATTTTAGTGCCTTCGTACTCTATCACCCTTCAAGATGTCAATGCTTAAAATATTCAAAGTGCTTTTTGAACACGTCTTACAAAATATTTCATGGAATTCATTTTGAGGATCACTACAGAATCAGAATTCATTGACCCTTCAAAGTACTTTACTACATTTTAAATGTAGTCTTTTGTTTCAATACAGCTGCAGCTTTAAGTTAAAAGGTCTCTACACCATGAGAGGCCACCTCAGCATCAATTAATCAATCAAAAAAGAATGAACAATTATGAACCCATTAAAATGGCATTTTAAATTTACAAAGATGTTAAAAATCCTCTAAATGTAGCACCATGATGGTTAATCATTTTGTAGCACCATGATTTTTCAACTTTGCATTTTTTTTTCCTGATTAATCAATTAAAATTAATTTCAGATGTTTGAATTGACTGTTATTTGCAATCGATATATAGAGAAAGGCAAACAAACTTCTACAAGTTTGATAGACATTTTAGGCAATGAGAACTACATGTTGGAAATGTGTAGTTTTCGATTTGCCCCAGTAACAATACACTCAGCACCAGAGGACTGGGATTTGCTCCTGCCCTGTTTCCTAAGAATAGGCTCAATGACATGAGAGGTCACTTGTGTCTAGCATAAATATTTAGTTTAAATTAATTTACAGAAAGGCCATGTATCCATATTCCAGAATAATGTTCTGATACAATACTTTTTGCATAGGACACGTTTCAGCTTGGTCCTTACTGCGAGCACTCTTTAAAATTTGAATTGGGATACAGAGCAAGTGTTTTGCAGCCTGTCTTCATTTGCTGGTGTTTTATTTCTGCCAGTGCTGAATCAACACTGTTTCTTCCTCATAGGGTTTAGCACAACTGCCTTGCCAAATATTAGACAGAAAATGAGGTAACCCAGCAGAGTATGAAGCTATATCCAACGATTGTAAGGCCCTGTAACCCGTGTGAAGGCATATGGGAATGCTGTAGTTACGGAGTTTGTGGTAAAGGTCATAGTCCTTTGCGCAAGAGTCCTCATAAAACGTATCTGTGGTGGTTCTATGGGTTCATGTGATTCTGGGGCTTCTCGTTTTGCTTTTTTGCTGTAAGATTTGGTAGGCACATAATCCAAACCAAGTCTCTCTGCTTCTTCCTCTCGTTCTCTTGCCTTATCTGCCATCTTGGCCTCCCACAGTGCTAATCCATGTTTTGGCTCATTCATACTTTTGTGTTGGTAAAATACAAGTGATATTCTTGTTGGGTGATTCCTGTTTGGGTTTTTCAATGGGGTTGTGGCATGCAGTTCACGTTTTGCACACTCAATGAGAATAGATCCATGGCATGGTGCCACTGCGACCCCGCCAATGTCTTTGTCTAAGAAGTTGTGTTCACTGTCTGACCAAACATCCGGAGTCTGTCCTGGAACAGGTGCATCATGCTGTGGAACTGTGTGAGAGGTGTTTTCTGGAACATTGTGATTGACAGTTGTAGGTCCATCAGCTTGTGAAGTTTTAGCAACGTCATAATTATTTGATGGGGGAAGTCTTGATGTACCATTAGCTCCAAGTACATTAAGTTCATTTTCTTTATTTTCTATTTGGAAAGAATTAGCAGGCCGATGATCACTAGATCGAGACAAGCTTGTGTATGCAGGGTACTGGCTGCCATGAGCGACTGCTGGATGATCCAAGGTCTGCTGACTGACATTGGATACTGATTTAGATGTAGGTTCCATAAGTTGGGTCTCAGTTTGAAGGGAAGAATCAAAATGAGGATAACCCCTCATTTGTTGAATGCTTGATATTCTGTTATCTATCTGACAACCACTGTAGCCATTAACTGGCACACCATAATCCGAATAATTACAAAATCTGCTCATACACATCTGACTGTTGCCAAACCTGTAGGAATTTGAGAACTGTTGATACAGTGTCTGAATTGGTGGCAATGTTAATTTGTTCATTGGAACTTGGTAACGGTACATGTCCATATGGTGTGCAAGTGAGGGATAATAAGACCCCATGTAATGGTGAAAGTTGTCCATAGACGTGCTCCCGTTACATTGGTAACCTGGGTAAGTGCTTGGTTGGGCAGACTGGTAGATACTGGGCACTGGATGTTGTTGAATAACTGGTGGAATATTGGGACCTGCAGTCAAAATAAAATATGAAAGAAATTTAGAAACTAGGCATAGATAAAATAATGCAGGTGCTGAAAATCTGAAATCTAAGCAGAAAAACTGGAAATGCACAACGATTAGACAGCATCTGTGGTGAGAGAAAGTGGAGTTAATGTGTCATCAGAACTGGGGAAAAAAATGGAATAGATTTTAAACAAGAGGGAAGGTGGGACAGTAAATACGACAAGCAATGATGGATCTAATCCTCTCTACCTCAGATGATCCACATCTGTTCCTCACAAGAAAGAAATTATTGTAATCTGACTAATCCAACCAGGATCAGAGCAGCTCTGACCTGTTGTCCCATTTTATATCCAAACTGATTTTACATGCTTTTGAGTTCCTACCTTAGCTGTAAACTAGCACCTAGACTTAACCTAAACCTTTCAACCTGGGTGTGTTGGATCAACATCATCTGACTTTCCCCCAACTCTTTCCTTAACTCATTGAAATGGCATTCCATGAAACACAGAATTTCTTGGAACTAAATAAATCAGCATGAAAATCTAATTTGTTCTGCAATAATATTTTCACACTTGTATTAGCACCAGTATCCAGAATTGTTAATAAGAAAATAAATTAGATGAAATAACAACCAATATATGGTATAGAAAATAGAACATAGAAAAGTACAACACAGAAATAGGACCTTCAGCCACATGTCCAAATCAAACTAAAGCTGCAGCTTAGACACAAAATCCCTCCATTCTCTTTGTATTCAATTGTCTTTCTAGAAGTCTCATAAATATTACTGTTTTATCTGCTTCCACTACTACTCCTGATAGCCTGTTCCAGGCACCCACCATTCTCTGTGTCAAGTATTTATCCTGCTCATCTCCCTCAGGTTTCCTCCCCCTCCCCTTAAATGCATGTCCTCTAGTGTTTGCCACTCAGGTCCAAACCTTATCGCAGTTTTAGTCCAAGCAGTCGATTCCAAGGGTGAGGTGACAGAGGAAGAGATAATGCAGACAGAACACAGAAAAGTAAAAATAACAGGATGATTTAATGTCTTCAGTATTGAACATCAAAAGTGTCCTTAAATCTGTTGACACACATTTTCAACCATAGATGGTCATTTTTAACCTCACGAGAAGAGTTTTTGGCTCTGTTATTTAAGAGGGATTATTGACCATTTTGCTCAAACTTGGCTGTCCAGATCTATCTCAGCTTGATATAGGAACTGCTCTGCCCAAAACTACAAGAAACTGCAGAACATTGTGAACACAACTCAGGCCAGCACACAAACCAAATTCCCTTCCAATCCACTCTCTCTATTACGTCCTGCTGTCTCAGGAAAGTTGCCAACATATTAAATGATATATCCCATCCCAGTCACACTTCCCAGCACAAAGTTATCAGCTAGTAAATTTGGGCAGTACAATGGCAGATTGAGTTTTATTCTGATACATGTAGGGTGATGGAGTTTGGAGGTCAAAAATTGGATAGGACATACATCATAAATGGTAGGGCACTTGGGACTGTAGATGAACAGAAACATCTTAGGATACAAAACCATTGATTCCCTAAAATTAACAGCGCAGATAGATCAGGTGGTAAAGAAGGCATACAAAGATCTTACCTTCATTGGTCCTGACAAAGAATACAAGTACAGGGTCATCATGCTACAACTTTATAAAACATTAATTAGCTCATACTTGTACAGTTCTGGAAAGAGGTGATTGAGCTGGGAAGGTGCAGAGGAGGTTCACCAGGAAGTTACCTGGATTGAAGGACATCAGAGAGGCTAGATACAGCAGATCTCTGAAACAGGCTCTCTACTCTCCGTAGAAATTCATGAATGTTCTCAAAATCTTCTTGGAAAATTTTTTTTACAGCCTCACTGACTTGTGGCAATCCTTGATCCTTCTCCCTTCCAAATGGAGAAGAAACATCTGAATTAGCATAAAGAACCTGGGGTCTCTTCATGAGAGACCCAGTGTAAAGGGTAGAAGTATGTACCATTTCCCAAATTGCCCATCCTTCAAGAATCTCCTTCCTATCCTCCCTCTCCCCACAGCAGAGTTTGGCCTATTACAATGGCCTTAGCAGCCACCTCAGAGCCTCCAGGATTGGAGTGGAGGAAAGGTATCTTCCATTCTGAGGAACTGCTGAAGGAAGAGGGCAGGAGATGGAGAAGGAAACAAACACCATAAATAACACAACAAACTATTTTCCTTTAAAATCACTTGGAGGATATCAGAATGTTGTTCCTGTCTCTGACTCGTTCAAACAAATCCATATTAAATTTGAATTTTCCAAAGTTTATTAAACATTGTTAACATCAGTTGCTATACATTGTTACAAGCCATTAAATGTTGTTAGATGGTGCTAAAAACTTTGTTAGGTAGTCAATAAAAGTTGTCAGAACATTTTAATTCCTTACCATTTTGTAGAACAAAGGAACTAAGCTAAAAATTTAATTTCTAACATGGCCAAGACCTTGTCTCCTAGCAACATCTTTGAGCCCACAAAAATATTTAAACAACATCTTGAAAGCCACAAACAGAATTGATTGAAAATTTGCAACCCATTTTAACCCTTACAATGCTGGCCCCTAATTATTTTGTTTTAAAAAATAATTACCATTACAAAAAAAATCAAACATAGTACATAGTAATATATTGTAGTGCTAGCCCTATGCATTGGTTAAATTTCAAAAGAAAATGAAGATCAATTATCAAAAGACAGATTTTGTTAATTGGTACGTTCAGAAAGCCAGTTTTAGTCTTGATCTGAACTTGACATACAAGTCCTTCTTTGTCCTGGATGGTATCAACAATCTTCCCTGTCAACCAGGAATTTCGAGGCACTAAATGGTCCACAATGATCACGACATCCCGAGCCGTGAAATTGCACCTGATTTTAAACCATTTCTGTCACTCCTACAACAGAGGAAGATATTCTTTCACCCATCTTTTCCAGAACAAATCCAATATAAATTGCACCTACTTTCATCAGTGGTGTGGATATATGTCTTCCTTCTGAAACCGTCCCAGTGGCAATGAAGGCTGAGACATAAGAATATTCATTCCCTTTCTTAGACTTGAAATTTCCTCTGCAACTATCTTTCTCTGACAAAAGCAGATTATCTCCATTTCAGCATTAATCAATTCTTCAGCTGCGAGACCTCCCTTTTCTTGAGTCTTAAGATCTCCTGTTTCTTTTTGTGGTAGATCTTTTTGATGAATGTTATCCGATTGAAATTGAGCAGGAACATCGCTTGTTTGTTTGTTCTGTCTGCTACAATTCAGAAACCAACTTTTAAATCTGAGCATCCATGCTGTTACCTTTTCAAACAATTCCAGGATGTAACTGTATCCATTTGTTCAGACATTATCTGAACAGCATTTGCAGTCTTATGCCTGATTTCAGGGTCCTTTGGTAAAATCTCTTTTATCAGGATTTTGAGGCCACTCCTTTTCAGGATGTAGAAGAAATTGAAGCCCTGACATCCACATTTCTTTCTTCAGGAAAGACTTGACTTGCAAACTTCGGGAAGCCAAATCAGCAAGATTCTTAACTGGGTTAACATATCTCCACTGTATTGGATGTGAGATTTTATCAATTTCTGTGATTCTGTTAACCACAAAGTTTGAAACCTTCTGGTTTTATTGTTGATGTATTTGAGTACAGAGGGGCTATCCATCCAAAATATAGTCTGTTTGTTTCATCTGCAACTCTTTTTTCCACATTGTGACCACTGTTCTAGTGGTCGTTCATTCCATTTGTGGGCCAATGACTGGTTTCAATTGAGCAACTCTACCCTTTCCCATTGCAAATCCAGAAAACCAGATCCTGGTGATCATGCAGTAATAGGTAACTGTTCCGTAACTGTTTTCACATGCATTATCAAAATGATGCAATGGAGCAGATGTTACAGTTCTAAAATTTGTGGGTTTGAAGCATTTGTCAATCTTGAAGTCTTCCAGATTATGAAGATCCTGCACACGAACATCCATTCTTGTACAATGGATTCTGGTATCTCATCAATCCAACCAATCCTTTTCATACACAAACCTTGCAGGATCTTCTTGGCTTTCAGGACAACTGGTGCCAATATTCCTAGAGGATCATATATTGAACTGACTGTTGATAGAATCCCCCTTCTGTGAGAGGTCGGTCCTTCAAAATTATTTTGAACCTAAAAACATCACACATGAAGGTTGTCATGAACCAATTCCAAATTCTTCATTTGTTCCGCCCTCCCTCTTTCAGGTATGGCAGCCAATACTTGGTGACTATTATTTATCTATTTGGTAAGTAGGAAGCCTCCTGTGAAACAGATTACTCTCAGCTCCTTTACTTAGTGAGACAGTCATCGACATAGAAGTTATCCCTGATGGTGCTTATAGCTTGAGAGCTACATTGTTCCTTATTGTCTTCAGCACACTTCCTAAGGGCAACATTTGCACAATTGGTGAAGTCGTTCCAAATAGCGGAATCGGACATTAGGATGCCCATATTTTGGCACCGGACATTTTGGTGAAAAAAAAATTTTTGTAGCCGTTCAGACATTTTGATGCCCACAGTTTGCCGTTGGCTGGCAACCACTGGCAATGCGGTGGGGGAGGGTTTGATTATTTGTATAATAAGTGATTATTTAATAACAATAAATCGCAAAATGTTTTCCCTTCTGTGGATGCAAAACCCCATGGTGTGGTAAGTACCATGTTCTGCCATCACCACTTTCCAAAATATTATCTGGTACTTTCTATGCAAAACCTTTAAATATCATGTCAGACACGCAGTTGGTGTAGTCCGAATGAAAGGAAGAATCTTTCTTGAATCATCTCTTTAAATTCAGTGTATGTTGCTCGATAATGCTTCTATTATCAGACATGCATATTTCCCTTTTCTTTAAAGGCAATGCAATAATGATCATTAACCAGCTTGGCAGATTTTGACACTGATTCCAAGAACTGCTGTTCTTCCTTTGAAAGTCTTGGTTGTCCCTGAGGCATTCAGGAACTGCTGAACTGCTGCTCCCACAGCTCATCAAGTTAAATAATCAATATCTTGTTGACACTTATAGCTGACTAGTTTTGAACCTCTTTTCCTCCTAATGGTCCATTACTCATCCAACCAAGCATAGTTTTGACAGCATAAGGTCGGTCACCCACCACTCCTTATCATATCTAATAGTTCCAGAGATTTTGGTACATCTGAACCAATCAACAATTCAATTGCAGAGTTGATTTCGCGAAAACAAACATTTTTCAAATGCATCCATGGTTCAATTGTTGTTTTGATGTGGGATGTTTCCTTCATGCACAGGCATAGTTTTCTGAGTATATATACCTGGGAATTCACAAAAATCATTACTATCCAGTCCAGCGATCTCTAGCCACAAAATAACTTTGGTTTCAAAGTGTTTAACTTGACCTATAGTTCTCAATAGAATTTTTGACCTTCTTCCTTGAAGATCAAGCTTATTTATTAACCCCACAGTGCAAAATGATGATGTGCTTCCTGGGTCAAGAAATGCATAAGTGCGCACTATTGCACTTCTTTTCTTGGCCTTGACTTGCACAAGAACTATTAAAAGTTTGCAGTTATTAAGTCTAGCCCCAGTGGGACCATTCATCATAATACTGAGGCTCCAGCAGTGTTTTCATCTTTTTTTTGTCATTTGTTCCTTTTCTGCATTTTTATTTTCCTGGAAGATGTAGCATTTTGGGAGGCTTATGGCTGCATAGGTTTCTGCTAAGCCACTTAGCACAGACGGCCAAAACAGACTCAGTTTTCCTTCAAAAAAGCCATTTTCTCACTACGCGTCTTCTTTTCGAATTGTGCACACTTTTCCAAATTATGCTTATCATTACAGAATAAACATCTCTTCCCCACAGGCAAACTTTCCTTTTCCTTAATTTCTTTATCCGCAACATCCAGGGAGGTGGCAAATGTACTTTCTAAAAAAAAATTTTGATTGAGGGTATAATTTGAACCTCTCAACTTCTTTGCTTACTGTCTGAGTGCTTTTGATATTGCCATACACTGGATCTGTGACAACGTCCACTTGCCCTTCAATCAACTCCACCAATTTCTTAAAAGATGCTGTTTTATGGCATTTTTTCTGGTATTCAACAGCTGAAATTCTCCATAGTTCTTTCATCCAGTCGGGTATTTTATTTAAGATGATTAGCATATTAGTAGATATTTCAAGCTCACAAGATGGCTGATCTCTGTCATGATGTTGCAATATCCTCTTAGAAAAAGGGCGCAAGCTTGAAAAGACTTTGTGTCATCTGGTGTTATTGACAACTTTGAAAAAACCTTCTGTACATAAGCTGTAGCAATTTTATGCTTGTTGCCAAAATGCTTCTTTAATAAAAACTTTTTGAATCCTTTGTTCAGGGCCATATGATGGCAACTCTTGTGGTTGTCCACTCGTGAACTGTTCCAAATAATATAGACGATCCTCCAAATTTTGGCTCTTAATTTCAATATTGCATTCAAAGTGGGTCACCATCAAAAACTGGAATCTTTCTTTTGGGCAGAGAAGAGAAAGAATGTAACTGAATTAACGATACAGTCATTTCATTTTACCTTATCATGCTACTTTGTTCACCCGGATATCTGTTCCTGTCGGGAGCGGGTAGTATTCTTCCCCATAAGATGGGATTTGGCTCACATCTCTGTCCACTGGGCTTGTTATTGGGGTTTGTGATTGGCGCCACTGTGCCTTAACCTAGCTTGTTAGGGACCATACACATCTTGTAACCGTAACACTGGGCACTTCTTTGGTATTAAATATTTTTCTTTTCCTCAAAACTTGACTCCAAAACATTAAATGGTTTAGATAATTTACTTTGAGCACCAGATATCTTTGAGCCTTCTAGTACCCTCAACTTGGACTCATTAACAGCTGTTCTCAGTTCCAGTTACTCCTTCTGCCTTCTTAGCTGCTCCTCTTTCTTCCTTAGTTGCTCTCATTTCAGTTCCTCTTCTCTTCTCTTTGTCTAGCTCTTCTAAGGCTTAAGCCATTCATGTTCTTCTTCAAGAGTGTAGGTGCAGTACTTGAAGCACTAAAGCTTGCTCTAGAACTTCTCTTGTTTATCCTGCTACCAGTATTTGTCACACTATCACCTGATCATATTTCAGATGTCACCTTCATGTTGGACTTTGTCTTCACTCGGATCTTCTCCTCCTCCCTCCTTACCACCATCTTGTGGCACATCTTCTGCTATCTTAGTTTCTATTGATGTTTTTTGCTGTAATTCTGTGGGATTTATACTCCTAGCAGCCACTACCATCTCTCTTTCTATTGTCTCATTTAGTCTTGCTTGAAGAGTAGTTTTGGCTCCACTTGAATCTAATCCCTGAAGTTGTAATTCTTCTATAAGTTCTGTGACCTTCATCTTCTCGACACATAGGTCCTCAGGAGCAGCAATTTCAGCAGCGGCTGCCATCTTAATCCATTCAGCTGACCATTGCACTCAAACATCAAGCATGCACAACAATTACTCCAAAACCAAATCAGTCCTCAAAGGACAAGTGGCAGTTTCTCCAAACTGTGTTCTAATTTTCAATAAACACACAGAAGGAATCCTTTAGTGAGGCTTACCACTTCTTCAATGGCCCTGGTGATGTGGATGACGATCATGCATCCTTGAGTTCGAAATGCTCGAAACAGAGCTCAATCCATCCAGTCCAAATTCCAAATCCAATTTCCAACTTTCTATTGTCTTAAATTCTGTCTTTTATTTTAAAAAATTGTTGCTACTATTTTTCTTTAAAATCGCTTGCTGGATATCAGAATGTTGTTGTTGTTTATGACTCCTTCAAACAAATCCGTACTAAAGTTAAGTTTTCCAAAGTTTATTAAACATTGTTAGCATTTATTATCAGTTGCTACACATTGTTACAAGCTATTAAACTTTGTTAGTCGGTGCTAAAACCTTGCTAGATGATGCTAAAATTTTGCTCGATGGTCAATAAAAGTTATCAGAACATTCCAATTCCTTGCCATTTCGTAGAACAAAGGAACTAAACTAAGAACATGTAATCTCTAACATGGTCAAGACTTGGCTCGAAGACATTTCTTGGTGACCGCAAAAAATATTTAAACAACATTTTGAAAGCCACAAACATAATTGCTTGCAAATTTGCAATCCATTTTAACCCTTACAGGTCACTTTCTAGGAAAAGCAAATAACAATATGCCAATGTCATCCCACTTTTCTCCCTATTTCATCCAGCTGCAGGGGGGTTTATTTATCTTAAAAACCATTTTGTTTGCCCAGAATCCCATTCTTGGTGCCAATTTTGACTCTACCTTATTATTCTCTATTTGGGTGGGGCATGCATTTCTCCTTCTGCACAACTGATCAATTTCACTGGGATGTGGGTTGTGCACTAATGACTGGACGGGCTGCTTCTATTGTTAGTTCTATGACAAGCATCGGCCAGGATGCTGGGTGAGATCATGGTTGAGGCTGGTACAATACAGTCATTGAAGATTCTTACACATATGGATATAAGTAAAATAGAGGGTAATGGATGTGAAGGAAGGAAGGCTTAGATTGTTGTGGAGTAGGTTTACAGATAAAAATTAGAATGAAGAATGTAGGTACAGAATTCAAAATAAGTGTGATCAGGGAACAGAGTGAAAAACAATGAAGTGTATTGAGCAGTGACTAATGATGTAGTGATGTAATGAAGAATCAATGATCTTGAGAATGCTCTACTGTATATTGAAGGTAGGATAATAAGCAAATATTGGAGTAGAAAGCATGTATTGTAAACAAAATAGATTTGAAAGACAAGAATCAAATGTTTTATTAATGTGTGGACAATGTATTAAATTAGATAGATCTGAAATTGGGTCATATGACATTACTTTATGTAAATTTCCCATTCTTCTGTCATAATAGAAAAATTATTAATATGTTTTAAAGGGGTTTGTAATCTTCAAATGAGATCCATCAAAGTCACTGATTGTCTACGAAAGGATCATGCTTCACCAAGGAATACTGGAAATTAATAATTGATCTCCAATCCCTCTGCACCTCTCCTGTATGAAGCAAGACTGTGAACCCTACTTTAAATAGAAATCCTACTTTAAATAGAAATAGATTTCTATTTAATAGATTTAAGGTCTATTCTGTTCCTCCAATTTAGAGCTCCCCTGGACTTTCACCATTCTCTTTCAGAAGGAACCATTACCATTTGTCTCTCTCTTTTCTGGTCCTCATCTCATCCTTTGTTCTCTTTGCTCCTTCTTCCTCCTCTTTAACTTAATACTAGTTTAATTCCTAACATTTCCACTTCTGTTTCAGATCATTAACCAGTAACATTAATACTGTTTCTATCTCCACAGATGTTGCCTGGTTTGCTAATATTTTGAGCATTTTCTGGTTTTGTTCCAAGGAAACATCTTGTTGTCAGGAATGTTTAAAACACTGTTTCACCAAACTTCAAGAAGTATGGCTCAAAGCTCAGGAATTGGTTTTACCTAAATTACTCGGCACCTGCTGCTTGGAAGCGGTGTTTTCAGAGCTGGCTTGGTTTGACCGTGCTATCGTTGGATGCCCTTTCTCAGCTTTTGCAGTACTGTTGTCCTGATTTATAAGTCTCCCAGCCTTCCTTGATTCCTTCTTCTGCCTCCCAGACTTGACTGGCCGAGCCAACATTCTTACCACACGACGGAAAGAGGACAGAACTTGAATAGCACCATGCTTGATCTTTTCTTCTTGACCTTCCACACTTCCAAACTCATCAGTAGAAGCAATTTTGTACAAAGGCAGGACATGGAGCTGTTCGTCATCTGGAATCTGGCCAATAACTCGATTGTCCTCTTTGGTAAGTGTGCAAACCTAGATGTACCAATGAAAAACAGAATTAATTGAATGTATATTTTGTGAGAAATTTGTTGAACTTAAATTAGTGGTTTTCAAACTGCCCCCCTAAACTCACATTCTCAAGGGGAATCCACTTTAAGCAAACCTTATGCCATAATTGCTCTGTGTTTAGTAAGGGATTGCTTAAGGTGGTATGTGAGTGGGAAGGTAGAGAATCACTGCTCTTGACCCAATGTTACTGAAATATTTTCTTGAGAAAAATTGTCATTGGCCCATTTCCTTTGGAGTTATGAAACCGTGAACAATTAGGTATGATTAAAACAGTGGTTTTCAAACTTTTTCTTTCCACCCATATACCACCTTCAGTAATCCCTTACTAATCACAGAGCATTTATGGCATAGGGATTGCTTAAGGTGGAATGTGACTTTAGGGGGGGTGCAGTTTGAAAACCACTGACTTAAATGGACATTGGAAAAGTCTGTTCTGGAGGAGGTTGCCTTATTTACCAGTTCCGCTCCAACAACTCTTGCTACAGCTTTGTTGAGTAACACATGGCAAAAGAAGGATCTTCGATGGTTTTTACTTCTTTTGCACAATTAGGATCCAAATTAGTTTCTACGGTGTAAACACTCACAAAATTTAAACACATTGAAAGAGCTCTGATCAATACAATCACAATTGTATTCTACCAGTAGAAGATACAGCATTTATCTCCCCGATAACAGTGCAGTCATAGCTGGAAATTTTCCTGGAATGAAGATTTCTGACTCACAACCATGACTTACTTTCTCTATCATCACCAAATCATCCTGGAGTGTATCATGTCCACAACAATAGGTATTGATAAAGCACTCATAAATGGAGCAAAATACTTCATAGGAGATCTATTAGAGAAAATCTGACAGTGAGCCACACCAGATATTCCAGATGAAACATCAGAGTCCTGGATTAATGAGCATCTCAGAGGAAAGAAAAGTACAGGGAATATGCAGGGGATTTCAGAAATGAAGATATAATTATCAAAGTTAATTGGAGGAGCAGAATTATCTTGAAGTGACAGAGGGCTGGAGGCATTGCTTACATGAGAGTCAATGGTGGTTAGTGGGTATAGGGGTGATTTAAGAAAGGGGCTTGACAGGAATAATTAGAACTCAGACAAAAAGAGTTTTTAATTATCTCAAGTTACAGAAGGTTTGATAAGCGAAACCAGCCAGCAGTGTGTTGGTTTGGTCAGATTAAAATGTCAAGATTAGTCTAGTCAATGGATTGGATTTCAGTAGCAGATGAGTTGAGCAATGTAATGGCTATCAAAATAAAGAAGTGAATATTCCAAGTATGGCCTCACCAACACCTTGTATAACTTCAACATGACGTCCTAACACTTGTATTCAATGTTGCAACTGATGAAGGTAATGTGCCAAATACTCTCTTTTCTCTACTCTCTGTATGCTGCAATCTTTAAAGATCTACATACCTGTGTCCTAGGTTTCTCTGTTCCATTACATTCATTAGGACACTGTCCTTAACAGAGTCATTGCTGTCCTGATTCAATTTACCAAATTCAACACTTCACACCTATGAGTTGAACTGCATTTGCCATTCATTGCCCAGTTCCCCAACTGATCCAGACCCTGTTGCAAACTCGGGTAATCTTCACTGTCCACCATAGAACATATTTTAGTGGTAACAGCGACATTTTTCACCTTGCCACATCCTTGTCCAAATCATTTACAGTATATGTACAGGTACACAATCCTTTATCCGGACATCTAAAATCTGGAAAGCTCCAAAATCTGGCAAATGGGGACAGAGACGGCAGCGCGAGTCAGGCGGATGAGGGGGAGAGAATGGCAGCGCGACTGGAAGGGGTGGGGTTGGATACAGCAGCACAATTCAGGTGGGCTTAAATCTGGCTTTCCAAATTCCGGAAAAATCCAAAATTCGGAACCACACTGTCCCCCAAGGGTTCCGGATAAAAGATTGTGTACCTGTATTACAAAAAGCAAGTGCCCAGTAGTATTAAACCCCGAGGCACTCCACTGGTCATGGGCCTCCAGTCTGAAAAACGGTTCTCTACAACCATATTCTGAATTCCATCACTAGCCAATTGGCTGGTTGGCCTCCTATCCCATGTGCCTAACCTTCCATACTAACTTACCATGGTGAACCTTATCAACACTTCTAAATCCATAGACAAAACATCAAGTAATTTTCCTCCATTTACCCGCTATCACCTCTTCAAAAAAAGTTCTCGCAAGTTCATGAAATACAATTTCCCACTCATAAATCCATGCTGGCTCTCCTTAATCTTTCCCTGGCATTCAAATGTCAATAGATTCTAACTCTCAGAATCTTCTCCAGCAGTTTCCCTATCACTGATATCAGACTAACAGATCTGCAGTTGCCTAGATTATGCTTACAGCCCTTTTTAAACAATGGTACCACATTTTACCATCCTACAGAATTTCTCCTGTGTTCAGGATTGAGTTAAAAGTGTCTGTCAAGACCCCAACAATTTCCTTCCTACCTTCCCACAATGTCGTGGGATGCATCTGGTCTGTACCCAGAGTTTTTAATCTATCTTGATATGATCTAAGACTGCTATCACCTCTTCACTAATTTTTTTAAAATATTTTATTTAAGTTTTAAGAAAACACAGAATCTAGGACTCAATTAATATAATAATAACAATTCACTGAATATTAAATCATAGAAAAACATTCATAAGGTCTGAAACAAAATAAAAAAGGAGAGTCCCTCTTCTCCCAGAGGCCCCTCCCTAGATTCAAAAGAAAAGGGACAGACAGCAGGCAACAGGAATAAGATTCGACATCTCACAGTCACATCAATTAAAAAGTATTAAATTTCGAATAAGGAGTATACTAATTGACAAATATCAAAATAAATTAGACAATGTGGGCATTTAACTAATTTAAATAAGGTTGCCAAATTTTGACAAACATACTATATCTATTTCTAAACTATAAGTTATCTTCTCAAGGGGAATACAACTTAGCACTCTCATGTCCCAGTGATCAATGTGAAGTAGAGAATCGGATTTCCATGTTACCGCTATACATTCCCCGGCTATTGGCAACACAATTTTAATAATTTAGATTTACTTCTGGAGAAGTTAACTTTTATAACTGCCAAATTCCCCAGAAGAAACAATTCTGGATCTGGAGGGAAGTTCACCCCCACAATTTTTGTCAACACCCCCCCAATTCTATTCAAAAGGGTCTTAATTTCATACATAACCAGGTGGAATGTAAAAAGGTCCCAACATCTATACCACACCTAAAACATCTATCAGACAATTCTGGTTTATTTTTATGTATCTTTTAAGGTGTGAGATATAATTGGTGCAGAAAATTAAAATGAATCTAGAATTAAGGTGGTCATTGTGGATCAATTACAATGCCAAAATCCAATTCCCATCTCTCCCTCAATCGATGTAGTCCAGATTTTGGGCTTTGATCTGGGATCAGAGTAGATAGATAGATAGTGTGAGAAAAATATATATGTATATATATTTTAGAGATAAGTTTGGCTGCATTCCATTTATGAATTAGAATTTCCAAGTCTGAGCACATTGGTAGGACCATTAATGGTCCCCACTTTTTCCTCAAAACAACCTCTTCATTATTGATGTAGACATACCCTTAGCTTAGTTACCTTTCTCACCACCCACTCCAGGTTTAACCTGCTCCACAGTAAATATATTCACACAACAGTCATTCAAGATCTTCCCCATCTCCTCTGGCTCTGCACATATACACCCATCCTTATCGTTAAAGAGACTTATTCTTTCCCTCGTGACGCTTTTGCTTTTGATATGCGTATACAAAAAGTTGTTGGATTCTCCCTTATCCTGTCTGCCAAAGCCATCTCTTATTTCCCTCTTCTCTATGCTCCAACATTCCTTCTACTTCTCTAGAAATTCCCTTGAACCTGAATGCCTGTATCTAATACATGCCTTCTTTTTCTTTCTGAACTGTGTCTCTATATCCTTTCTTCACCTAGCTGAAGAAAACCTTGCCATTCCTGCCCTTTACCCCACTGGGAATATATTCATACTGGACCTTCCGTTTCACACTGCTAGACCCTTGACATTTGTGTTTTCGCTTTCTTACATTTGTGTCCAGTCAACTATTCCTAACTCTTGCTAATCATGTTGAAATTGACCTTACCCCAATTTAGGATTCTAACGTGTTTAACGTGGTAAAAAGTTTGAATTGGTGCTAATGTGTGAGTTTCATACTGTGTGCAATTGAGTGTTGAGGGTGGGATAAAGTTTGTGTGTGCTGGCAACTGGAGGTGACTGTGTCCTTTCCAGGGACTGAATCACGTGAAGGTGATTGACTTGGAACTGGGTGATTCCTTTCTCTTGATTCAATAAAGATGTAGCTGATGAGTGTCATAAAAAATGTATTCAGGCACCTGCCTACATTTTGCTCATACCTTGCTGAAGGGCTCAAGTCCAAAATGTTGATTATGTATCTTTTTATCTTTGCTATATACATTACACTGATTCACTTTCGGAGTTCCTCCAGTCTTGTGTTTCTACTGGTGCCATAAAACTTCAGGTTACGTGAAGACAAGTTGCTTATGTCAGATGTGATCCCAAGTCAATGAGGTGCATATGAATATTGTAGAAAATCTCCCAGTGGAAGGAGGAGTACATACCACAGTACTACCATTCTGCATGTTGTGCAAATCTCTGTGAGCATGGGCACAAAAATCAACACAAGCGGTCACTCCTGAGAATGGATGGCCCTCTGCCTGGCCAAGTCGGCAGTCTGGTGCTCTCTGTTCAAATTCAACCTGCAATTAAAAAGTCAAGAATTATTGATTGGCCATTAAATGTTCTCATAGAAAGTTTAAACAAAGATTCTACAGATGCTGGAGAAATGGTGCAGCACAGAAAAGTGCTGTTGGAACTCATCAAGTCATGCAGCATCCATGGAGAGCAATAGGCAGTCAATGTTTTTGGCCCCAGCCCTTCATTGGGAAATTGTAATTTCCCCATTATAATGCTATCCTTTGTAATACTCAACGGTTTCTTTGACTGTTCAATCACCCCATTTTGCATCAGTTATCCAAGGCACATGACATGATGCAGAAGGGCAAGAGTGATATTCTTTACAGCCTGGGAATGAATATGCTCTTATTTCAGAAAAAGATGACAAATTCGTTTTTATTGGCTTGGCCACAGTTTACCATAAATACGCAAATTTTACTTCATCAGAGCATGTGCCAACCAGAACATAACTGCAATTCCATTGCAGAGCCCTTCAATAATCTGAAAGTGAGCTACTTAATGAATCCTGAAGGTCCTGGTGAAATAATGTGCCTCTGCATCCTGACTCAGCATCTATGAGCATACTAGCCTCTGGTGTTTATAATAACATTAAAGCCTCCATTGAAAATACAGGGTAGGAGAGCTTATCGTTTGATTGAGCTCCATCAGTAACAGCAGATGAAATTAGTGGAAAAAAGTTAGATCATGAACATCATCAGACATCTCCTGGTTGCAAGCGAAGGTATTGAAGAAGATACAAAAAACATTCAATTAATCTTGAGGTCCGAGACCAGGTGGACTTAAAGTGATTGGCAATTTGAGCAATTAAGTATTTTCTCTCCTTTAAGTGTAGACTGAGCCAAACAGTGGAGGAGCACTTTGGAACCAATATCCATAATCATACTAGTTTTAACTTAATTAAGAAAACAGTTACAACTGGTCCAAAAGTACAAGTCCTAAATTAGGGCAAGGCTAATTTTGAAGGCATGAGACAGGAACTAGCAAAGGTTGATTGGGAGAAAATGCTTGCATGTAAAGGGACATTCAGATTTATTGTCAGAGCACACACATGACATCACATATAACCCTGAGATTCTTTTTCCTGCAGGTGAGGCAGAATTACTGCTTATTGCCAGTGCAAAAAAAAACCTGACTCAAAAAAAGAAATGTAAACAAACTGACTGTGCAATACAGTTAAAAATAATGAATAAAGTGCAAAAGTAAGAGTGGCACCTTTCCTAACCCAGAGTGTGTGCTGGGTGGTGTGGATCCTTGATAATTGCTGCTGCTCTCCGACAATAGCATTCCCTATAGATGTTCTCGATGGTGGGGAGGGATTTACTTGTGATGTCCTGAGCTGTGTCCATTACCTTTTGCAAGGCTTTTTGGTCAGGGGCAAAAATCGTTAAGTGGAAGGCTTTTGTAAGTGAAACAAGGAGATCAGGGCCAGCATTCCCTTGTTAGAATGAAAGGCAAAGCTGGAAGGTATAGGGAACCCTGTCATGAAAAAGGAGGCAATGTCATTTATAGACAGATGAAATCAAGTGGTTTATTTGTGTACAAAAGATGTAGGAATTCACTTAAGAGGGAAATCAGGAGGGCAAAGTGTGAAATGGCTCTGGAAAATAAGGTTAAGATGCATCCAAAGAAACTCAATAATTATATTAAAATTGGAGCAACTCAGGAGGGAATAAGTCCCTTGAAAATCATAGAACATTACAGCATAGAAAACAGGCCATTTGGCCCTTCCAGTCTGTGCCAAAATATAATTCCGCTAGTCCCACTGGCCTGCACCCAGTTGATAACCCTCCAGACAGATTTAGTTTCCCCTAAACCTATCCCCTTTGACCCTAAAGCCATGTCCTCTCATATTTATCTCTCCTAATCTAAGTGGAAAGAGCCTACTCACATTTACTCTGTCTATACTCCTCATAATGTTGTAAACTCCTATCAAATCTCCCCTCATTCTTTTATGCTCCAAGGAATAAAGTCCTAACCTGTTTAACCTTTTCCTGTAATTCAACTCCTGAAGACCTGGCAACATCTTAGTAAGTCTTCTCTGCACTCTTTCAATCTTACTGATAACCTTCCTGTCGTTTGGTGACCAGAACTGCACACAAAACTCCAAATTTGGCCTCATCTGTCTTATACAACTTCAACACAACATCCCAACTCCTATAGCCAATGCTTTGATTTATGAAGGCCAAGATGATGAAGGCTTTCTTTACAACCTTGTGATGCCACTTTCAGGGAATTACATATCTGTATTTCCAGATCCCTTTGTTCCTCTGCACTCCTCAGTGCCCTACCATCTACTGTTTATGTCCTACCTTGGTTTGTCCTTCAAAATGCAACTCTTCGCACTTGCCTGCATTAAATTCCATCTGCCATTCTCTGGCCCATTTATTTTCCAGTTGGTCTAGATCCCTCTGCAAGCTTTGACAGCCTTCCTTGCTGTCCACAACACCTCCAACTCCAATCTTAGTGTCATCAGCAAACTTGCTGATCCAATTTACTACATTATCATTCAAATCATTGATTATAGACAACAAACAACAATGGTCCCAGCACTGATCCCTGAGGCACACCACTAATCACAAGCTCTCATCTGAGGAGCAATCATTCACCACCATTCTCTGTCTTCTTCCATTCATCCAATTTTGAATCCAGTTTATAACCTCTCCATGGACAAACCTCCCATGTGGGACCTTGTCAAAGGCCTTACTAAAGTCCAGGTAGACAATATCCACAGCCTTTCCTTCATAATTTTCTTGGTATTCAATGTACTTATCTTTGTGTCGAGCCACAGGAAAAGGACAAGGTCATAAACAAGCATCCCTTATCTATATTTATATCTATGGAAAAACACATGGAGGGTAGGGAACTCGGAGAAGTAAATAAAAATGTCTTGAAGAAAGTCCATATTACAGAAGAGGAGACACGGAGGTATTGAAAGGTATTTCAATCCCAATGCTTAATAGATGATTCCCAGGACATTATGGGAAGCTAGGAAAGAAATTGCAGAAGCCCTGACAGAGATGCTTGTATGTATCATCATTAGCCATGGGTGCAATGCCAGGACACTGTAGGGTGGATAATTTTGTACTTTTATTTTTAGAATGGCTGCAAAGACAAGCCAGGAAGTTACAGGATACTGAGAAAATTATTATCTGAAAAAGGTGTTCATATAAAATTAAACAATCACTCACCTGATTATTGAATGCATCTGGGGCAAGCTGCTTGTAAATTGGTGCCAATAAGCTCGCTAGGTTTTGCAGATTTGTCTCCAGTTTCTCCTCCTGAAAACAAAGGCAACAAATTAAACATAGAGAAACCTTCCACTGGAAGATTCAAAGGTGATCTCTTCAGGGGTACATAGCAATTCCACAGGGAAGCAGTCCAAGATTCCTGGGTGATGAATTATATGAGGTACGTCTAGTTTGCCAACAAATTACACCTATTAATTGCTCTTTTGTTTCATGTGTGAAGAATTAAAAACTGATTAACAATCTAGTAGTGTACCTTTCATGATCAGCTCTTATCTTTACACCACCAGTAAGATGGTCATAAGTTAAGAGAGCTGTGCAGGTTGCATCAGCCATGGAGTCAGAATTTGAACCTCACTCCAACAGGTTGATCAAGAGACATGAAATCCTGAGCCAGGGTTGATTCACAACATGAAACTATGAATGTTTTCATCTGGTGCATTGTCTATTCCACAGTACAAATTCTGGGAAGTTAATACATGCTTTTTTTTTTAAACCCCGTGAGAAACAGTTTTCATTGCTTCCTGTAACACGCTTCTGGTGGGTAATACCACCAATATTTTAGGCCTCTCTGTGTCACTAGCAGAAAGATCATTACCCAGTAACCAACAATTGTAAAGATGCACACCCAGTTACCACCCACCTCTTTGGGATCATCACCGAGTAGCTTGAATTTCCTGGGGGCTTTACTTCTGGCAAACTTGCACCCATTGTAGTACATACTCCAGGAGCAACCAAAGGAAAATGAGGCTCCACAAGTGTCTTGATTCAGCCCTTGGCAAGCACATGTCCGTCTGCATCAAAAAGTGAGTGTTAAGCTTGTCGCTATTGTATTTGGCATCATCATTTGAATGCGAACATATCAACCCAATTTAGATACAGTTCATGATCCTACGGCTGGCACTCGACTTCCATTCAACATTTGTGAGCATACTTCACCACATGAACTAGACCACCCTTTCCTTTCACCAACTCTTCTTCCAAGGGCAAGTACTTCACTATCATTCAGAAAAGGGACATGTGCATCCCTCTCACAGCTATTAGGGAAGGATTAGTAAAAGCAGCCTTTTCATATCCCAGAATGGAATTTAAACACAGCTGATGTAGCTAACCATTAACTTTGTGTGCCTAAAACTTGTCGAGTTTGACTGAAACTTTGCGTTTGGGTATTTTTTGAACTGGAAACCACAATTAAGGAGCTTCAAAGATCCACGTTCTCAGCTATGGCACTTCCACACTAGTGATTACATTTTTTTTACCTTACAATTCACACAAATTGCAAGCACATGTTGCACTGTCTTCTGGCCGGAATGTTAGATATAATCACATACCCTGTTTGATGAGCTGGTCACAAGGTCTCTCAGAACGTTCATTGAAAACTCAGATAATGCCATTTTGATCCAATCACTAACTACAGGCAACAGCTCAAACATCACAGCTCTCATAACAAAAAGTACATTTGGCTGGCTCAGCACTATGTTGGATCCAAAAAGACTGCAATAAATTCAAAAAGAGATCCTTGTTTATTTCTGCTCATATTTGCCTCTGCTCCTGTGAAGCTGCCTTTTTCCATGATTCTTGTATTTTTGAAAAAAGTTGGTACTGTATATTTCGGCATACAAGTCGACCCCCATTTTTCAGCCTATTTTTAAGGGTTTTATTGTATATCTGGTGCATAAGTCAACCCCAATTTTTCGAGCTATATAGGCCTCCCAGGAACAATCCAATTAATTTTTTTTAAAACACCCCAATCGCAAGTAACAAAGCTGTAAATTAAGAACGTTTTTAAAAAAAACCTCGGCCTAATGGGCAGGAGCAGCAACAGCCCATGGTGCTGGAATGGCGACATTGGGCTCTCAGCGGTAGCAGGAACCTCAGCCTAACAGGCAGGAATGGGGACCTCAAGGTCCCAGGTAGAAGTGGTTACGGAGGCGCCCAGCGGTGGGAAGTGGGGAGGTGTTTGGGATTGGCAGCACCGGTGGTGGGGAGGTGCTTCCAGTATCGACTTATACGCCAAATTGATGTCAATTGTTTTTTTTTTGGTGAATTTAAGATCTCAAAAGTATATCTGGTGAATGTCGACACCCCCCCCCCCCATCTGAGAATTATATTAGGGCTTCATGATTCGACGTATATGCTGAGATGTACATTAATTTCTTTCTACTCATGGATGCAAATTTCCTCTCATACTCAAAGACGTTCCAGCATGATACTACAGCCCAAGGACATATTTTTCGAGTACATTCATTGTGACTCCCTTTGCTTTCTTTATTCATTTTGCTGATTTGTGCATCTCTGACAAGGCTAGAATTTACTGCCATCACTAAATTCCCTTGAGCAGATGGTGATAAACTGCCTCCTTGTGTCACTGTGGACTTTGAGCTAAAGGACCCCATCATCTACCCCCCCCCCCCCCCCACCAACCACCACACTCCCAGTGTTGTTGGCTAAATGCAGCTGACAATTTGTCCACACCAAGATGCCATAATACACAACGAGTGAGATAAACAAACATGCTGGTACAAAAGAAAGAAAAGGAATCCTTTGTCATTCTTTCAAATTATCTTCCTCCTTCCCTCCAGGAGAAGATACAAGGGTTTGAAAACACATACCATCAGATTCAGATATAGTTTATTTCCTTCTGCTATCAGACTCCTGAATGGACCTCCCATTAGTGCACATGAGGCCATGTACTGTTCAATTACTTTTCTCTTTAGCAATATCCTCAGCACTTTTATTTTACTGTTACACTATGCTTTTATTCTTGCACTGCTTGCTGTGCTATGCAAAGGTTGACTTGACTGGACAGCATACAAAACAAAGCTTTTTATACCATCTTGGTACGTGTGCCAATAAACAATTAAATTAAATTCAACAGTCATGTAATCTATTAGCTAAATGACAGTGAAGTGCTCCCCTGTGAGAGGGAAGGACAGTGGGCTGTGTTTGATGGGATACTTGTATGTTGGCTAGGATTTGCATTGGGAGAGCCTTCAGTAAACACTATAAGAAGGAACTGTGATGGCTCAGTGGACTTGTCTGTCAGGGATTTGTGAAGCTTTAGCCTCTGGTTATCAGTTAATTGCAGAACCCCAAAATTGAGATTAGACTATAATCCTGAATACCTCCTGTGTTCCATAAAACTCTTTTGTACACTTGCTGTTAACCCACTTTCAAAAATCTAAATTAGAAGAATTGAAAGTCATGAACATTTATATCTTGAAGATTTACTATAAAAGAAAAAAAATGAGTTTTCTGCTGAAACTTCTGTCCATTTAAACATCCCTAAATATGATTTCCTTTGCTGAAGCTCCATGGGATAACCATGAATTTAGGATGTGCGTCCCATGCTTTCACCAGGCAACTTCACAAGATGCAATAAAGGAGACACCAGGAGATTACATTTAACTTCAGATCCCAGCATCTACCGTCTTGCTGGAGGATCTCAGTGGGTCAAGCAGCATCAGTGGAAGAAAAAGAATGGTTGATGTTTTGGGTTGGAAGCTTCCATCAAGATTTGAAGGGCTCTGACCCTAAACGTCGACCATTCTTTTTCTCCCACTGATGCTACTTAGCTTGTTGGGAACAAACACTCAATGTAGAACTCCTGTGCACAAAAAGGCAAATATTTTAGGTCCTCCATTCAGTCATTGCTTGACTTCATCTTTCATGAGGCTTGCTCATCTTTCCCTATGACCCTTCTTCACTCATTACTTCCCACACTGTTTTCATATCATTTGTCAAGGCCTCAGGCTCATAACGTCAACTGCCTATTGCTTTCCATTGATGCTGTATGGCATGCTGAGTTCCTCCAGCACTTTTGAGCATTGAGTCTTTTTCATCTTCATTTCCACATACTTCTCCACATTGTTACTAATATCCTCAAAAAATCATCTCATTTTTTTCTCCACATTGCTACTCCTTCCCCAGTACAATATATTCTCTATTTCTCCTTTGTTCCCTGCAGTCTTCTGAATTTCTCTATCCATCTCCCATTCTTCTGACCATTCCTGTCATATTTTCCCACTGCTTGAAGAACAGGCAATATGGGAATCATCATCATTTTCTCTTACAGTGAACTGGACTTAGAGGGCAGATCAAAGCAATTTCAGAACTGGTACACAAGAATAACTAGGTCATGAATTAGATTGAGTGAAAACTACCCAAGAGGGAAGAGTGATTATTGTCACCTCCTGTCACAGATTCATTTGAGGATTGATTATATACTGTAGTCAACATGGGACTGATTTTATGAATCTGGATTTCTGGTGGAGAAAAGGGTTGAATCTAGTGAAGGAAATCTTTCTTGGACAATGTGGTTTGTAATCAAATGAGTTGCAGGACTATGCTTCAATCAGATGCATTTGATGACATCAATGAATGGAACAGTCAATTGAGAAAGACTTGGTGAATGCATCTTCAAGGAGAAACAAAGAACAAAGTATTGTTCATTTTGATGACATTAGTTAATTCACAGCACACCTCCCACCTACAACATTAGAGGAAGTGCACTGTGTGAAATCAAAGTGTGAGCCTTTAGATAAAGATTCCATGCACAACTCTGTTGTCCATAGAACATGTGGGAAAGGACAGGTTCTACAGACTGGCAGTACCAATGAGCACATCTTGGGAAGGTCTTAGATCAAAATGTACTTTGTGTACTCGCCTGCCCTTTGATGACTGCAGCAATTCCTCCATTGCAATAGTAAACATTATTTCTCCTTTGTGTGCATTGATACTACACTCTCATCTTGCAGCATTGGTCAAAGATCACATAGGTCTTGATACCAGAACCCATCCAGATCATGGTGTCTGTCAACTAAGGATTGGTGGAACAATAAAACTGCAGATGCTGAAATCTTGAGCAATCAATGAGAAGCTGGAGGAACTCAATGGGTCAGGTGGCATCCAGGAAGAGAAATGGTCAGTCAACATTTTGGGTCTAACTGATCATGTTTGCCCAGAATGCTGCTTGACTTGCTAAGTTCCTCCAGCAAATCATTGTTAATTGGCACTTTTGACACAGTAGATTTTTACACCTACACCTAAATACTGCACCAAATCAACTCTGCAATTCGTGAAGCATGTCAAAGCACTATACAAGTTACTTTTATGTTGCATTTATTGATGTACTGGAGAATGGAACCCATTCTATACAAGTTCTCAATGTCAGCATTCACCACACTCTGAACAGTTAGAAAATATTTCCACCAAGAGCCTCCTGTTTTCCACCGGTACGAGACAGAACCCCTTATTCCACACTAACAGAGCAACCATTCAGTCCATATAAAAGGCCAGCTACTTTGTTCCCTCCCTACTCTGACCAATTTACAAACAGCACCACATGATGACAATATAAAACTGACGGCAGAATACTGTGTTCCTACTCTTCATTTAATGCACATCTGCGGCTGGTCAGGGCACCATGTCTCCTCAGTGTATCCGTGAGTTCCACATATAGTCGGTCAGCAAGTGGCAAAGAGATTCCTTCCCACACCAGGATCAGAACAACAAGCACGGCAGTGTCGCATGAATGGCCAGCTCGCTCCCGGACCAGGCAGAGCAGCTTCTCTTCGACACAACTTCGCCGAAGTACCTACGAGTGACAGAAAGGAACCATGATTGAAAGTTCAACCCACCACATGCAAAGACACTCTTCTTATTGTTATCTTATTTCAAGATGCAAGATATTAAGACCAGAATGAGGCCATTCAGTCCTGTGACCCTGTCTCTTGTTTAATAAGATCAACACTGATTTAGATCTTAACTCTAACCTAACCATCTCTATTTCAAATTCTAAGATTAATTTCAATAATCATTTCATTGCTCTTTCTTTAATGCCATTGGGCCAATCCTTATTAGTGCTGGGCAATAATTTCCATTAAAGATAATAACAGGCAACAGGGTTGATGCATGCTGGAATGCATTCCCCAAAATTTAACAGCAGCTTTCAAAGAGGATCGATAAGTATTTGTAAACTAAAAACTTTGCAGGGGTATAGGAGAGAGTAGGAGAGAAGGACTAATTGGATAGTGTTTTTAGAAGCCAGAAATGACAGGCTCAACAGCTTCCTATGCCTTGTGATTCTGTGATTTAAAACCCCCTTTGTACAGTAGATTCAGTAAAGCACCTTGGAACTATATAATTAAACAATTGTTTCTCTTAAATCATAATCTACCAAGGTTCATCGAACTGGTTCTGACTCTAAGTTGCTCATCAAAATGTTTTCCATTCAATTTAAGAGCGAGAACCAGACCTTTTGGATTGATGGGAGACAGAGTTGGTCAAGAACCACATGAAGTCTACAGGAAAGTACAGATGGAATATGCCTCTTGTATTACATGTGTGTCTCTTCATAAAAATCCAACTTGATTCTTTAATAAACAAATACAAATAATCTCAGATCCCATCTTTTTTAGTGATTGGAAATAGAAGAGAAATTAACTCACCCATTTTGCAATAGGACATCCTTGACTGCTTTTTCCTTCTTTGCCCGTATATATAATTTTCTCAATTCTTATAGCACTGCCTTTCTTGCAAAACCTGGATGTGAGTAAAAGCATAAACTTGATTATTAAACTCAGTTACATGACTAAAAACTACTTTAAAACAAAGTTTCATTTTAAAATTTAAACATACAGCGTGGTAACAGGCCTTTTTGGCCGATGTGTCTGTGCCACCAAATTACATCCTATTGACCTACAACCTCTGGTAGGTTTTGAACGGTGGGAGGAAACCAGAGCCCCGGGGAAAACCCACACAGACACAGGGAGAACATGCAAACTCCTTACAGACAGCATGGGATTCGAAACTTGGTCCAGATCACTGGTGCTGTAACAGCACTGCACTAAGTGCTATGCTACCCATGTGATGTCCTTTCAGACAATCTATTCAGTTTAAGCACAAATTAGGAGTTTCAGGTACCAAAATGGAACCCAATTCACATTGCATTTTCCATGCTATGCAAAAGCTCTGTAGCATGTATTTATTTAAGAGCCAAACTCTTATCATTTTCAAGGTTCCTAGATATTATTTGAAATCCATTGAATGCAGAAGGTAATTGTGCAAGCAAAATTGTTACCATATGCAGAGAGCATTCCTGCTCCCAACAATTTTAGATGTCAAATCAATTGATCTCAGCATTCTAATATTCACCAGAAAGGCAACTGTTAAGGATAGACCTTTCTCTGGCTTCTAGCCCCACAGGATTGAAATATCTGGGGAATGAGGAAGATAAGCTCAATAAGAAGCAAGAGTTAAGAGACTGAACATGTAGGCCATGAGCTGAATTAAAAGGTTTTGTGGATTAACAAAAATCATACAACTTGCTTCAAAAATATGACACTATTTATGTGTATTATTTTTAAAAATTATACCTATTTTCCATTAGCTCTCGAATTTGAGCAACATCACGGCCTGCTCCAAGATGCGTGTAGTAAGGCCCTTCGTCTTTTTCACAAATTTGCTCTGTTGATTGAAATGAAAAGTAACTAACATTGTGCCATGCTTTTAATTTTTTTTTGACGAGAAATGGTCTACACTGGTTGGGTTTATCAATTATTAATCAATAACAGATCAAAAATCGTATATACCAGTGTAAAGAAAATTATAATTCAAATTCTATTGTACACAAGAGAAAGACAAGAATTTCAGGAGCTGGAACAAAGAGAAGCTGGAGGAATTCAGCAGGTCAGGCAGCATCCACAGGGAGACATTTTAATTTTTTAAAAGATTTTCAGCCATTTCGGCCACAAATCCAAGCCGCCAATTTACACCCAATGAACCTACACCCCCAGTATGTTTTGAACAGTGGAAGGAAACCAGACCCCCCCCCCCCCCCGGTGAAAATCCATGCAGGTACGGGGAGAACAAACTCCTTACAGACAACATAGGATTTGAACCCCCATCCTGATCACTGGAGTTGCAAAGGTGCTGCACTAACTGCTACGCCAACCAATGCTTTGGGTCAGGACCTGTTTTCAAGATTATAACTAAGAACCTTTAAAAAAAAAGGAGAGAATACTTGCAGTTTCACATATGCAGTTTTCCGTATGACTTCACAGAAAGCACTGTGGCAGAGAATTGAAAGTTAAAGACAAGAGAGATGGCATGTTAAACTAAGGTTGCATCAGAGCTCTCAGTTTGACAAAAGCTTTCACTGGCATCACTTCTTTTCCACCAGGAGAAATGTTGGTCACCAAATGTCAGTGTAAAAATCAGCAAACATTTACACACATTCCCCTCATTTAAATCCTCCAACTTCAGTGGAATCGAATACATAAATATGCCAGCTAATGGTCTCATACAGCCAGTCTTCGTGACCAAATATGAATTTACACAGGATATTAATTTCATTGGTTTGAGATTGCAGTATTGCGATATTGTCTGGTGATTATTTGTAAAAATATTTCATTAGTTGTGAATCACTTGGGATGTCCCAAGGTGCTGGAAATGATGTTCCAATGCAGTTTCCATCTTTCTGATTAAAGTTCTATTAAGAAAGTTTGTTTAAAAAGCCAAGCAGCAATTCAACACAAAGGTACTTTTAATCCCTTACTGTGCCTGTTTAGCTCCCTTGACTGTAACCATGCCTAAACATAGGACTCAAATTTATTCTGTGGTTTTTCTATCACAACCTTGTAAAGATCAGACATGCAACCAGCGTTTTTTCTCATGATGTAATGTTGGGATAAAACCCAAAGTGCCAAAGACGTGTTTCATTGACATGTTGCCAAAAGTCTTTCCTGGCAAATGAATGGTACTCTCCTGCCAAAATGAAGAATCCTGATGTGACCTTGGCAATAGATTGATGACTGTACCAAGACTTCTGCTGACTGGAGATTACACCCCGTTTTGATTGTGTAATTCAGTAACTCCTGTTACTGCCCACAGTTTCAGGAGACGTTAATAAAGCCCATCAAGTGACAATTGTATTCAGCAGTTCTCCACAACAAAGTAACAAGCATCCAAAAATAAAAGGATGCGGACTCAGCAAAGGCACTGCTCCCTTCATTCTCCAAAATATCACAAATAAAGGTACAATCAAGCCCAACTTGCATGAGACCACTAGCTAGCCACCAACTTCTTTGTGAGTACATGCTGCCAGCCTATGCTGTCCTTGTACTCTTATTTCCTATCCCTCTCCTTCAGGTCAAAGACCACCATTTGCTTCAATAACCTTCAATGTGAAGAAATAGGATATAGATTTAGACACCACAGAACATGAGAATTGTATGTGGGTAATTAACAGTTGGCACAGACTTAATAGTCTCCAGGTCCAGGTCCAGTTTCCAACTTCAGCTCTCTATAACAAAAAAGGCATCTGCAAACTGACTAATCCTGTCACCTACATTCTTGTCCAAATTGTTAAGAGGGATGAGAACTGCAGTACTCCCTGTTCACACACCTCCAATCGTTAAAAAAACCCCTCCATTACCACTTTGTCTCCTTCCTATCGAGCTAATCTTGAATGTAATTGGCTCACTCACCCAGGATCCCATGGGATTTCACCTTCCGGGCTAGCCTGCATTGAGGGACATTGTATTTGTAAAGTCCATGTAGACAGCATCTATAGTCCTGCCCTCCTCAATATTCTTCACCACCACTTCAAGACATGTACAAAACCACATTGCCTATTCCTGCATCTCAGAATCTCCTCCACCAACTTTCACACAACATGTTAGGTTCACCATTCTGCAGTTCCCTGATTCCATCATTAGCCACACTCCAATCTTGTACCTCAGAATAGCTAATGGTCACACACACCTATGTGGGGCCCCAGCAATTTCTTCCCATAATGACCAAGCATACACCTAGTCAGGTGCCTGGAATTTATCCTCCTTTGTGTGCCTCAACACTGCCAACACCTCCTCTTCCATAATGTCACCATGACATCACTCTACTTTTATCAATTCCCTAACTCCATTACCTTCTCTCCTGCTTCCCCTAGGCTCAAAAGAGTCACTTGATCCTACCTGCTTGTACCTGATCTATGCTTTCTTTATTCTGATCAGTGCTTCAATATCCCCCATCAGCTCAGGTTCCTGCATATCCAAGAATATAATGTAGGAAAAGGTGATGTCCTTGACAGAAAAAAATAGAAAAACAGTAATTGGCAAAAAATTGAAATGTGCCATTCAGAGAGATCTGGGTGCCCTTTTATGCAAATCACTGACACTTAACATGCGCACGCAAAGCAAGCAAGGGTGGTACAGTTGGCATAGTGGTTAGTGCAACGCCATTACAGTACCAACAATCATGACAAGGGTTTGAATCCCATGATGTCTGTAAGGAGTTTGTATGCTCTCCCTGTGTCTGTGTGGGTTTTCTCTGGGGGCTCTGGTTTCCTCCCACCATTCAAAATGTACCGTGGGTGTAGGTTAATTGGGTGACACGGACTCGCAGGCCAAAATGGCCCTTTACCATGCTGTATGTCTAAATTAAAAAAATTAATTAGGAAGGCAAATTATTTGTTACAATAAAAGCAGTAATCAAGACAGGTAGCATCTATGTAAAGAGAAATTGAATTTCAAATTGACAACTCTTCATCAGAACTGGAAAGAGAAAATGAGTGTTTTCCAGTTTGTGACCTGAACAGTTAACTCTGTTTCACTTTACAGCACCTGTTGCTCCAATAGGCCTGTAGCTCTGAGTGGTATTGTATTGCAGCTGTACTCCTAAATGTGACTATGGTTCTATGTGTGACTCTCCCATGAGGCTGTAGCTCCCAGAGTGGCTCTCCAATGCCATGGCAGAGTTCTGTTGTGCCTCACGGATAGATCTGTGTTTCCTCTGTCATGTCCTAAGGACCTGACATGGCACCACTGCAGGCAAAACCCACAGAAATCACCTCCAGAACATTCTAAGCAATACAACCCAAGCTCCTCCTCCTCCTCCACAACCACCACCCTCCCCCACACCAACTTTTTATTCAGCCATCTGCCTGCTTTATGCTCATGTCTTATTGAAGGGCTCATACCTGAAACATTGGTTATATTTCTTTGCTATCTGCTTCCTATAAATGACTATAATTACTATCTACCTTAACACCCAAGTACTTAATCTGATCCGACCATTTAAATTGCACAATATGCTTACAAGAAGAATAATCCGTTGCGGCTAATGACATAATCTCACTCTTTTCCCAATTAATTTTATAACCTGATATCTTAATCTGTCATGTAAACACTTCAAAGAATTCTGAGGTTCTGTTAAATATATTAAAACATCATCCTCAAATAAATTTATTTTAAATTCATTAGATTTCACCTTAATACCTTTAATATTATTATCTTGTCTAATCATCTGAGCCAAAGGTTCAATAACTAATGCAAATCGAGCTGGTGACAAAGGACAGTTTTGTCTAGTTGATCTGGTCAACGTAAAAGGTAAAGATAACTGTCCATTTGTCACAACTCCAGCAGTAGGACTTCTATATAAAGACTTAATCCAACCAATAAAAATTGGGCCAAATTTAAATTTCTCTAAAACTTTAAATAAAAAAAACTGCACTCTACTCTATCAAAGGCCTTTTCTGCATCCAATGAAATAAACATTGGTTGGATGGATCCCTCCAGAGAAGTATTAATCAAAGAAATCAACTTCACAATATTATCTGCAGAATAATGACTTTTAATAAAACCCACCTGATCTAAATGAATTAAATCTGGTAAATATTTAGCCAACCTATTACCTAGAACCTTCTTTACAACTTTATAATCAACATTCAATAATGAAGGGGGTGTGGCAAGATGGCATAGAGTCCAGACGTGTAATCTCGACCTCTCTGGCCAGACTTTTAAATTAGAATAGCAGTCTTTTTTTATCCTGATTTGAGTCAAGAGGTAATTCAACGTCGACGTCAATTCAATCCAGTTAAAGAAGTTTTGTGGCGTAAAGGTTATAAGCCTACTTTTCGTTACCCTGCAGTGTTGAAGGTGTTTTATGGAGACTATCAATTTCGGTTTTTTGAAACTGATCGTGAAGCAATGATTTTTGCTGATTCATTGCCAGATACAAGAGGACAAAGACGTAGTCCACCATTATCTCCTAAAGAAAAATCTGGTTGCTCTGGAAACAGAAGAAATGGCAGAAATTGGAAAAACGGGAATGGAAAGGGTCTACCTCCTTCTGAAATGGTATCTTCGAGATTGGAATCTTCTGGATGAAAAAGAAGAATTTTCTTATTCTATTTTTTTCTTTTGTTATTATGATATTTTGATGTTATTGGCTGTTTGGCTGGGGAGGGAGAGATTTTCACTAAGTTCTTTACTAGTCATCAGCCACTGGTGGGTGACCCACACCCAATTTTTGTTTAGGGGCTTACTACCTTTTGGTAGTTTTTTTGGGGGGGGGATTTTTTTTTCTTTATTTTTTTTTATTTTTTTTTAGTTTTTAATTTGTGATTTTTTTTTCTATGGAGGGTCTATATATGTTGATTTGAGTTTTTATATTAAGATATTATTGGTATCTAGTAATAATAGCAGATATGTCAAAGTTGAGGTTTGATACTTTTAATGTTCGAGGATTAAATAGTCAGAGTAAACATAAGCTAGTCTTGGCGAATATTAAGAAAATGAAAATTGATATTGCCTTTTTACAAGAAACACATTTGAATGTGAAGAAAAGCGTGAAATTAAAAAGGGACTGGGTTGGGCATATATATTCTTCTTCGTTTAATTCTAGGGCTAAAGGTGTAGCAATTTTGATACATAAAAATTTATCTTTTGAATTACAATCAATGGAGGAAAAGGCAAGATGTATTCTTAAATTGAATTGTAAGATTTTTAGTGAATTTTGGACTTTACTTAATATTATGCCCCAAATGCAGATGATGATATATTTATTTCAGATGCATTCTTATGTTTGGGTCAGGCTAATGATAATATTTTAGTTGGTGGTGATTTTAATTGTGTTTTGGAACCTTTATTAGATAAATCTCCAAAGAAAGTTAAGAAATCTAAGATGGCAATTCAGGTCCAAGAGTTGATGAAAGACCTTAATTTAGTAGATATTTAGAGACGTCTTAATCCGATAGAGAAAGATTTCTCTTTTTATTCATCTCGACATGAATCATTTTTAAGGATTGACTTCTTTTTGGTATTGGCACATTTACAAGGGAAAATACAACAAGCGGAATATAAAAGTAGGGTGATTTCAGATCATTCTTTGTTATATTTTACATATGAAACTTCTGAGAAAACTCAAATAGCTCATCGTTGGAGTTTTAATACAATGTTGTTAAAAAATATGGAATTTATAGATTTTTTTGAAAACAAATTAATTTATTTTTGAAAGAAAATTATAATTCTGTTCAAAGTAAGTTTGTATTATGGGATGCTATGAAAGCCTATTTGAGAGGACAAATAATTAGTTATAGTTCTGAAATAAAAAAGAATCGATTAAATCAGAGTCTTGAATTAGAGAAACAGATCGATGAGTTAGAAAAGGAATTTCAGAAAGATGCTACAGAAGATCAGAAAATAGAATTATGTAGGCTGAAATTGAAATATAATACTTGGCAATCTTATCAATTTGAATGTGTGATTAATAGGAGTAAACAACGGTATTACGAATGGGGAGAGAAAGCACATAAGGTATTGGCGTGGCAATTAAAGAAAGAACAGATATCGAGGACTATTAATGCTGTTAGATGGAATTCTCTTATTACTTATAAACCTCGTAAGATTAATGATGAATTTTATAAAAAGTTATATACATCTGAAGGAAAACAAGAAACTGGATCGATTGATCTTTTTTTTAAATCACAGTTTTAATTTACCGATATTAGAGGATGGAGATATACAGGAGTTAGAAGAACCATTTACTGATTCGGAAAATAAAATGGCTATGCTGGAAATGCCAAATGGTAAATCACCTGGTGATGATGGATTTTCGGTTGAATTTTATAAAATTTTTAATAATGATTTATCTACAGTGTTTGGGGATGTATTACGTCAAGTTGGAGAACATTATGAATTACCTGAATCTTGTTCTAGTGCTTTAATTACAGTAATTCCTAAAAAAGATAGAGATCCTTTGAAAGCATCTTCATATAGACCAATTTCGTTGTTAAATGTAGATTATAAAATATTAGCTAAAATATTAGCAAATAGATTGACTAAATTTTTACCCAAGTTGATTCATATTGATCAAACAGGTTTTATAAAGAATAGATATGCTTCAGATAACATTTTGTGCGTGATTAGTTTGATTAATAGATTTCGACAATCTTTAGATCACCCGATGGTGATATCCTTAGGTGCAGAAAAAGCATTTGATAGAGTTGAATGGAATTTTTTGTTTAAAGTTTTGGAGAAATTTAAGTTTCGTCCTTCTTTTATTAGTTGGATTAGGGCTCTATATAGTAAACCGGTAGCTAGAGTATTGACGAATGGTTTGATTTTGGAATCTTTTAAGTTAACTCGATCAACTCATCAAGGTTGTCCTTTATCACCAGCTTTGTTTGCGTTAGTGATTGAACCTTTAGCACAGTTGATAAGACAAAATACACAGATACAAGGTATGAAAGTTTTAGATGAGGAGTATAAAATAAAGTTATTTGCTGATGATGTATTGGTGTATTTAGTAAACCCAGCTCAGTCACTTTTGCATTTGAAGGAATGTTTAATACAATATGGATGTCTTTCTGGATATAAAGTTAATTGGGAAAAAAAGTGAAATATTACCGGTAAGTGAAGGAGATTATTCAGTTTATAAGAATATTATTAATTTGAAGTGGACTGATCGAATTAAATATCTGGGTATAATTTTGAATGTTAATTATCAATCTTTATATAAATTAAATTATGCTCCGTTAATGAAAAAAATTAAAACTGATTTGATTAAATGGAAAGATTTATCTATTAATTTAATGGGAAGGATAAATACAATTAAGATGAATATCATTCCGCGTATACAATATTTGTTTCAATCTATTCCATATTTACTTGATAAATTTATTTTTCGAGATTTGAATAAAATGGTTAGGGAGTTTTTATGGAGGGGTAAATTTTCGAGAGTAGCTTTGAATAAATTAACTTGGAAATATGAGTTAGGGGGACTACGTTTACCACATTTTCAAAATTATTATGAAGCAGCCCAACTTAAATTTATTAGTTCATTGATGGATTTGGTACGGCCTCCTAGTTGGGTGGAATATAAATTTGTTACAACAAATAACGTGCCTATACTAAAACATTTAATGAAGTTATGGATAAAGAAAAATAAAATGATAGGCTCTAGGGGTAAATTATTGGCTTTGACTCCATTGTATAATAATCAACTTATTTCTTTTTCAATACATAATCAAAGTTTATTGCATTGGAGATTTAAAGGTGTGAAAAATTTGGGAGATTGTTTTAAAGAGGGTAAGTTTTTATCTTTTAATCAGATGAGGGAAGATTTTGGTATTGATAAGAACTCTTTATTTCTTTATTATCAAATTCGATCTTTGGTAAAATGTATGTTTGGTAGAGATATAATTTTACCTAAAATGACTAAATTTGAGACTTTTCTTATGAAGGTACCAGCGAAGGGTTATATTTCATCTATGTATCAAATATTACAGGATGGTATGGATAAAAAGGATTGGGATAAATCTAAAATTAAATGGGAAGCAGATATTGGTTTTATTTTTTCTGAAGATGATTGGTTAGATATCTGTTATGATAGTGTAACTAGATTGATAAATGCACGTTATGCAATGATTAATTACAATTTTTTACATCAACTATATTTGACACCTGAAAAATTTAAAAAATATGGTTTTAAAGAATCAGATTTGTGTTTTAGATGTGGTGATACAGTTGAAACTTTTTTTCATGCTGTTTGGTTATGTATACATATACAATCTTTCTGGAAGAAAATTCAATCATTTTTAGAATACCTGTATAAGATTAAAATAGTTTTAGATCCAACAGTATTTTTATTGGGTAGTTTGCAACCTCTGAAAGGTTTGGGATTAGATAAGTTCCAGCTTGCTTTTGTACATTTAGCTTTATCCATAGCGAAAAAATGTATTGCTAGTACATGGAAAGATACAAATATGATTGTTATTAATAGATGGCATAATGAGATGAAATATTGTTTAATAATGGAAAAAATTATGTATGATTTGCATGATAATTATAATTTTTTTATTAATAAGTGGCTGTTATACTCAGAATATTTATATTTCAATTTATATTTACTAGATTTCAATGTGTATATTTAACTTTTTCTTTAATATTCTTTCTTTTTCTTTTATTATGGCTCTCCTTAGGAGAGTTGGTTGAAGGGGAGGGGGGTTCTTTTCTTTTCTTTTTTTCTATATATAAAAAAAAATTAATGTTCATGTTTAACTGCTGCATGTCATATATTATTTGTTTTTTGAACGAATAAATAAAGTTTTTTTTAAATTCAATAATGAAATTGGTCTATAAAACCCAGCTTTCAATGGGTCCCTATGTTTCTTAAGAATAACCATAATAATTGCCTGAGAAAAAGTCCTGAAAAGAATGAACCTCCATCACCTGTTTCAATACTTCCATCAATAATGGAATTAATAAGTCTTAACATTTTTTAGAAAATTCAGAAGCAAAACCATCATCCCCTGGAGACTTCTCATTTGGCATGGATCGAAGTGTGTCTATTACTTCTTTAGCAGTAAAAGGAGCATCCAAATCTTTAACATTCATACCACTCAAAAAGGGTAAATCAAGATCAGATAAGAAATTTTCAATTTTAAACTCATCCTCCACAGTTCGGATGTATATAATTTTTTATAGAATTCTCTGAACACATCATTAATCTCCTGAGGTTTACATGTAATCATTCAATTATCCCTAATAGGATTTATTGTTCTTGAGACTTATTCCATTTTTAACTTCCAAGCTAAAACTTTATGAGCTCTTTCCCCTAATTCATAATATCTTTGCCTTGTTCTCTGTAATAACCTTTCTAACATAAATTTGTAATTATTTATATTGTAATTTCATATTAGTTAAACCTATTTTCTTAATCTCCATTGAATTCTGCTGTAAATCTTTTTTTTTAAATCTCTCTGCTTCTTTAATTTAGTCACATCAGCTACATGTTGCTTAATTTTTAGCAGTAAAACTAATAATTTGTCCCCTCAAATATGCTTTTAAAGCATCCCATAAAACAAACTTACTAAGTCTGTATTTATTTCCAAAAACAACTATATTTGATCTCTTATAAAATTACAAACTATTACAATTTTCAATAACCAAGAATTAAATCTCCATCAATATGTATTATCAGTTCTCTCTGAGTCTGTACATGTTATTAATAACAAAGAATGATCGAAGTTCTGCTCTTATATTCAGCCTTCAATACACGACCTTGCAATTGTGCTCATATCAAAAATAAATCTATTCTAGAAGAAGAATCATGTTGAAATGAATAAAACTAAAAATCTTTCTCTTTAGGATTTAATCTCCTCTATATATCTACTAAATTCATATCTTTCATTAATGCTATCAATTGTTTACCCACTTTAGTCCTAACTACAGCTTTTGGAGATTTATCTAGTAATGGATCCAAACAACAATTAAAATCACCTCCTACCATATTTTTTTCATATGCTTGGTTTAAATTAAGATAAGAATCCAACATAAATTTCTCATCCTCTTTATTAGGAGCATAAATATTCATTAAAGTCCAAGATTCAGGAAAAAAATTACAATTAACAACTAAAAGTCTACCAACTGACTCAATAACTGATTCCAATTTAAAAGATCATTTTTTATTAATCAAAATAGCTACATCTCTTGCTTTTGAGTTAAACTAAGACACTAAAACTTGACCAACCCAATCTCTTTTCAATTTCTGATGTTCCTTCTCAGTCAAATGTGTTTCTTGCAAAAAAGCAACATCAACCTTCAACTTTATAATATACACAATACTCTTTTTCTCTTAATCAGATTATTAAGTCCATTAACATTAAAATTTAAATTAGCCATCATTCCAATTCATTTCAAAGACCACCTTACCACACGTGGTGGAACTCTTCTCCTTGGCAACCACACAAAAAAAAACTAGAAAATCTCAAAATAAAAAAAACCCACACTCAAAAAACCCCAAAATTAAAAAATACTGAAGTACAGTATTACCTCCCTCAATTGTGCAGGAGTCACCAGTGCCACAAAGTGGCCAATAACTTTGAAAGGGTCAGTAGTCAAACCATCCCCCCCCCCCCCACAGAACAAAAAATTAATAATCAAGTCATTTCAGGTATGATATGGTTCCTCCATATCTCTATTAACTTGATAATCATCGATATCAATTTCAACCAACTGCTGAGATTTCTTCTCTCACCCTCCATTCTTCTCCTTCTGGACTGGTGCAGGCTGTTGAAAAAAAACTTTCCTGACATTTCATCTGTTTATTATCCAGTAAAGAATTAGCAAATATGAGAGCTTCAGTATCATCACTAAAGAACTGAGATTGAAAGTCTCCATAAACGACTTTAAGGACAGCAGAATACCAAAAAGCAAATTTATATCCTTTCTATCACAAAACGGCTTTGGTAGAATTAAATTCTTTACGTCGTTTAATAACAACTTGACTCAAATCATCTTTAAAAAAAACCTATTATTCTTAACTACCAGGAGGATTTGATTACTTCTCACATTTTGAACTGCAACTCTTTCGATCAATTCTCTATCTTGATAATGTAAACATCTAATCAGGATAGAGCATGGAGCTTGACCTGGGAGAGGTTTCCTTCTTATCGATCTATGAGCTCTATCCAATTCCAAACCATTCAGGAAATATTCTTTCCTCAAAACCTCAGGGATCCACTCCTGGAAAAATTGAACCAGATCCGGACCCTCAAAATTTTCCGGAAGACCAACAACCTTAACATTATTCCTTCGACTTTGATTCTCCAAAGCGTCAATTTTCTTCAGTAAATAATTTCTCTGAATTTCTCAACCAATAAATGAATCCTCCATCTCATCCATCGTTTCTTTACATTGCTCCCAATCATCTTTACAGTTATGAAAATCTTCTTCAATCTTCTTAAATTTATCTTGTACCTTATCCACCAATTTCACACACTTTGCCACATCCATCTAAATAGATGATATCTCCCCCTTCATATCAGTAAGTTGTTCCTTCAAAGATGAAAAACCTTGACCCATCTGACGTGACAAATTTTCTATCTGTTTGGATATATCAACTTGACTTGCTGGGTCTGAATAGTGAAGGTCAGATTTAAACTTCATTGATACATGTTTAGATATGGGCCTACACTTATATATTACAGTTTCTTCCTCCTCCATAACTAGATAAATATCTTCTTCCTCCAGTCCCCCTCTGATATCGCCTTCTTCCTCCTCTGTCGATGTTTTTGGCATCTCAGCCTGACTACAAGTTCGGATCCCCACTCTGTAAGTGCAGCATCACTAGGCTGAGAGAAGTCGGGTATCCCCACAGTTCGGGCCAAGCTTGATATACCGCGCATGTGCAAAGTTTCGCGCATGCACAGTTGCTCCTCCTTGTCTGGAGGATGTCTTCGGGCTCCAGCGCCATTTTCCGCAATGCTGCGTGGAGTCGTCGCCGGAGTCAAATGTGTCTTACCCAGGGACTGCCATTGCAGTCTTGGATGAGCAGGAATCAACTCTACGGGCTCCATTTCAAAGGTAGGCCCAAGTTCTTCCATACTTGATAACTGTTTAGAAGTCTTTTTTTATTGCTGCTTGTGTTCTTTTCCTCATAGTTGCTTTCTAGAGTATATCAACTGTATATCCAATATTTCCTAAAAAGTTATGAAAACGGGGCGGGGGCGTGGCAAGATGGTGTAGAGTCTAGACGTGTAATCTCGACCTCTCTGGCCAAACTTTTAAGAACCAGTTTTTAACTCTTTGTTTTTAAGTTTAAACTTTTTTAAAAACTTAGTTTAAAGTATCAAGGAATTGTTATGGCTACTAATGGCAAAAAGATTAAACCTCAACTGCAGAAGAAACTACATTTTCGGAGCGTTGAAGATTCAGGGCCTGGAAAAACAGCTACGACTTCAGATTTGCTTTTCTCTGTCTCAAAGTCACAAAAATTGCCTGTGGGAGCCGAAAAAAAAATGATTACTACTCACCAGGAGAAGGATATCTCTGGAATTACTTGTCTTCAGGAGGAAGGTGCATGTTCCCAAGAAGTGGATCCTGATTTTGGCAGTCTGCCAATGGCAGAGGGAGCTCGCAGAAAAATGAATCCATTGTTTGAAACCACTCAGGCAGTACTTCAATCTGAAGAGCTTGAACTTATCCGTGAGCTCTTGAAACAACAGCGAGTTGTGGGGAGAGATCAGCATCAACCCCCTGAGGAAGTCGGGGTGTCGTCATTGGGAGTTCAGACTTGCAGTAAGACTGTTAAAATGCCTGCTGTTGAGCTGCAGCAGGAGTTGCAGTTATCTGGTTCTGACATTATCTTAAAGAAAATAGGGTTGGGTCTTTCTGAACTACAAGTTAACCTGTTAAGTACTGTTACTCAGCCGATATTGCAAGAGATAGCTCAAATGAAAGATAGTAGGAGGTCAGAATTCACTACAGTTAATACACGAATGGAAGTATTTTCTAAAGATCTTAAAAAATTTCAGTCTGCTTTTTTGGAATGTAAACAGCAAGTGGTCTCTAATTCAGAAAAAGTGATGGAGGTGGAAAAATCCGTTAATGAATTGCGAGAACGTGAAAAGGAGTTAGAGAGGAAAGTAGATTATTTGGAGAATCAAAGTAGAAGGAACAATGTGAAGATTGTTGGTTTGCCGGAAGGTATGGAAGATCAAGATCCTCTTCGTTTTTTTACGGAATGGATCGCACAAATATTGGGACAAAAATTTTTCTCTGGAGGCTTGATATTGGAAAGAGCTCATAGAGCCTTAAGAAGACCTCCACCTGATCAATCACCGAAACCCGTGATAATTCGATGCTTGAATTATTTGGACAGAGAAATGATACTTCATCTAGCAGTGCAAAATGCGAAATGACAAGCTCCGTTAATGATTCAGAATAGTAGAGTTTTTTAAAATTCCGATTTGAGTCAAGAGGTTACTCAATGTCGGCGTCGATTTAATCCAGTTAAAGAAGTTTTGTGGCGTAAAGGCTATAAGTCTACTTTTCGTTATCCGGCAGTGTTGAAGGTGTTTTGTGGAGACTTTCAATCTTGGTTTTTTGAGAATGAGTGTGAAGCAATGATTTTTGCTGATTCGTTGCCAGATGTACAAGGATCAAGACGTACTCCACCATTGTCTCCTAAAGAAAAATCTGGTTGCTCTGGAAATGGAAGAATTGGTAGAAATGGAAATGGAAAGAGTCCAACTTCTGTTGAAATGAAGTCACCGAGTCTGCAATCTCTTGGATGAATAGAAGAACCTTTTTATTTTTACCCTCTTTTTATGTCATTATGATACCTTGTTGTTAGTTTTTGTTTGGCTGGGGAGGGAGAGATTTGCTCTATGTTCTAGTAGTCATCAGCCACAGGTGGGTGATCCACACCCAAGTTTTGTTTAGAGATTTTTGGGGTTTTTTTCTTCCTTTCTTTTTATTTTTTTATTTTCTTTTTTTCAGACTTTAATTTATGGTTTCTTTTTCTCCTATTGGAGGGCCTATTTACCTTGATCAGAGTTTTAAAATATTGATATTATTAGTTCTTAGTTATATTAGTAGGTATGTCAAAGTTGAAGTTTTCTACTTTTAATGTTCGAGGTTTAAACAGTCCGATTAAGCGTAAATGTATTTTGGCGTATATTAAGAAAATGAAAATTTATATCGCTTTTTTACAAGAAACACATTTGAATGTCAAAGAAAGTATGAAATTGAAAAGGGATTGGGTAGGACATGTATATTCTTCTTCATTTAATTCCAGGGCTACAGGTGTAGCAATTTTGATACATAAGAATTTATCTTTTGAATTACAATCAATGGAGGAAAAGGCAGGTTGTATTCTTAAATTAAACTGTAAGATTTTTAGTGAATTTTGGACTCTATTTAATATTTATGCCCCAAATGAAGATGATAAAACATTTATTTCTGATGCATTTTTATGTCTGGGTCAGGCTAATGAGAATGTTTTAGTTGGTGGTGATTTTAACTGTGTTTTGAAACCATTATTAGATAAGTCCCCAAAGAAAGTTAAGAAATCTAAAATGGCGGTTCAGGTTCAAGCGTTGATGAAAAATCTTAACTTGGTGTATATTTGGAGACGTCTTAATCCGACAGAGAAGGATTTCTCTTTTCATTCAGCTAGACACGAATCGTTTTCAAGGATTGACTTTTTTTTAAGTATCGGCACATTTACAGGGGAAAATACAATAAGCGGAATATAAAAGTAGGGTGATTTCAGATCATTCTTTGTTATACTTTACTTATACAACTTCTGAGAAAGTTCAAGTGGCTTATTGTTGGAGATTTAATACAATGTTGTTAAAAAATACAGAATTTATTGATTTTTAAAAAAGAACATATTAATCTTTTTTTGAAAGAAAATTCTAATTCTGTTCAAAGTACATTTGTAGTATGGGATGCTATGAAAGCTTATCTAAGAGGACAAATAATTAGTTACACTGCTAAAATGAAAAAGAATCGATTAAATCAGAGTCTTGAATTAGAGAAACGGATTAGTGAGTTGGAAAAGGAATTTCAAAGAGACGCTACAGAAGATCAGAAAATAGAAATGTCTGGTTGAAACTGGAATATAATACTTTGCAATCTTATCAATTTGAGTGTATGATTAATAGGACTAAACAACGATATTATGAATGGGGAGAGAAAGCACATAAGGTATTGGTATGGCAATTAAAGAAAGAACAGGTTTCGAGGACTATTAATGCTGTTAGACGGAATTCGCTTATTACGTATAAACCTCGTGAGATTAATGATGAATTTTGTTCATTTTATAAAAAGTTATATACATCTGATGGAGAACAAGAAAATGGATCGATTGATCTTTTTTTATCACAGTTGAATTTACCGACTTTAGGGGATGTAGATATACAGGAGTTGGAAGCACCATTTACTGACTCGGAAATTAAGATGGCTATGATGGAAATGCCGAATGGTAAATCGCCTGGTGATGATGGATTTTCGGTCGAATTTTATAAAAATTGTTATGATGACCTCTCTATAGTGTTTGGAGATGTACTATGTCAGGTTGGCGAACATTATGAATTACCTGAGTCTTGTTCTAGTGCTTTAATTACTGTAATTCCAAAGAAAGATAGATATCCTTTGAAAGTATCTTCACATAGACCGATTTCGTTGTTGAATGTAGATTATAAAATTATAGCCAAAATTTTGGCGAATAGATTGGCTAAGTTTTCACCTAAGCTGATTCATGTGGATCAAACAGGTTTCATAAAGAATAGATATGCCTCGGATAATATTTACGTGTGATTAGTTTGATTAATAGATTTCGACAATCTCCAGACTATCCGATGATGATATCTTTAGATGCCGAAAAAGCGTTTGATAGAGTTGAGTGGAATTTTTTGTTTAAAGTTTTGGAGAAATTCAAGTTTGGTCCTTTTTTTATTGGTTGGATTAAGGCTTTATATAGTAAACCGGTAGCTAGAGTACTGACGAATGGTTTGATTTCAGAACAGTTTAAACTGACCCGATCTACTCGTCAAGGTTTTCCTTTATCACCAGCTTTATCTGCGTTAGTGATCGAACCTTTGGCTCAGTTGATAAGACAGAATACACAAATACAGGGTATGAAAGTTTTAGATGAGGAATATAAAATTAATTTATTTGCTGATGATGTATAGGTGTACTTGACAAATCCAGCTCAATCACTTTTGCATTTGAAGGAGTGTTTGATGCAATATGGATGCCTTTCTGGATATAAAGTTAATTGGGATAAAAGTGAAATCTTACCGGTGAGTGAAGGAGATTATTCAGCTTATAAGAATATTCTTAATTTGAAATGGACAGATCGAATTAAGTATTTGGGTATAATTATGGATGTCCATTATCAATCTTTATATAAATTAAATTATGTTCCGTTAATGAAAAAAATTAAGACTGATTTGATTAAATGGAAAGATCTATCTATTAATTTATTGGGTAGAATAAGTACAATTAAGACGAATATCTTTCCACGTATACAATATTTATTTCAATCTGTTCTGTATTTACTTGACAATATCTTTTTTAGAGATTTGAATAAAATAGTTAGGGAGTTTTTATGGAGAGGTAAATTTTCAAGAGTAGCATTGAATAAATTAACTTGGAAATATGACCTAGCGGGATTACGGTTGCCGCATTTTCAAAATTATTATGAAGCAACCCAATTTAAATTTATTAGTTCATTGTTGGATTTGGAACGGCCCCTAGTTGGGCCAAAATTGAGATGGCAAATATTTATGAATTTGAAATACATCAATTTTTGTTTAGATGGAATGTAAATTTGTTACAATATAATGTGCCTTTATTAAAACATTTAATGAAATTATGGACAAAGAAGAAGAAATTGATAGGTTCTAGTGGTGAATTGTTGGCTTTGACTCCATTGTATAATAATCAACTTATTCTTGTTTCAATACATAATCGGAGTTTATTACACTGGAGATTAAAAGGTGTGGAAAATTTGGGAGATTGTTTTAAAGACGGTAAATTTTTATCTTTTGATCAGATGAGGGATAGTTATGGTATTGATAAGAATTCTTTGTTTTTTTATTATCAAATTCGATCTTTGGTAAAATGTATGTTTGGTAGAGATATGATTTTACCTGAAATGACCAAATTTGAGACTTTTCTTATGAAGGTACCAGAGAAGGGATATATTTCAGTTATGTATCAAATATTACTGGATGGTATGAATAGAAAGGGTTGGGATAAATCTAAAGGTAAATGGGAAGTGGAGATTGGTTTTATTTTTTTCCCCGAGGATGATTGGTCAGATATTAGTTATGATACTGTAACTAGACTGATAAATGCATGTTATCCAATGATTAATTATAATTTTTTTACATCAACCATACTTAACACCTGAAAAACTTTAAAAAATATGGTTTTTATGATTCAGATTTGTGTTTTAGATGTGGTAACGCGGTTGGAACTTTTTTCATGTGGTTTGGTCATGTATAAATATATAATCTTTTTGAAAAAAAATTCAATTATTTTTAGAATACCTGTATAAGATTAAAATACCTTTAGACCCGACGGTATTTTTATTGGGTAGTTTGCAACCTTTGAAAGGTCTGGGATTAGATAAATTTCAACTTGCTTTTGTATATTTAGCATTAGCTGTAGCGAAAAAATGTATTTCTAGTACGTGGAAGGATATGAATATGATTGATATTAATAGGTGGCATAATGAGATGAAATATTGTTTAATAATGGAAAAAATTACATATGTTTCACATGATCATTGTAATTTTTTTCTTCATAAGTGGTTGTTATATTCAGAATATTTATATTTTTATTTACATTGATTAGATTTTAATATGTATGCTTCATTTTTCTTTATTTTTGTTTTCTCTTTCTTTTCATGGCACTCCTTAGGAGAGTTGGCTGAAGGGGGGGTTTCTCTTTTTTTTCTCTCTCTTTTATTTATAAAATATAAAATGTAATGTTCATGATATGCTACTTATTACCTATATCTTGAGTGAATAAATAAAGTTTTTTTAAAAAGCTATGAAAACTTTAAAAGTCAGGTTTTTAGTAGTTCTGCCAGGGAAGATGTCTTTCCACGTCTTCTCCCTTCGCCATCACACCACATTTCCACCCCCCCACCCCATAGGGGCATGGTTTTGTTGCACTTTTGAAAAAAACTATTAGTTGTTTTGCTTTTGGTGATTCGTTCCCTCAAAGCCCATTTGCCTAAATAGTTTCTGTCACAGGCACCAGCAGTACAAGTTAGAGCCACTGGAGGGGGTGCATGCAGACATCCTCAGCTCTCAATAGCATTCCAGTATGTTAAATCCAATCTTGTGAGAGCAAGATCACAAAAACAAACATCCCCAAGTGGACGAGGCTGAATGAAGAACTGTCCTTGAGTGCAGCATTCCTTCTGTTATTGTTCACAATTCAATGGCTGCAATAACAGCCTACATATTAAACAACATGGTACTTTTTCTGCTTAGAGAGATATCCAGCTTCTAAAGTAACTTGATCCTCTTTACATTGAATGTAAATCCCTTCATGCATCAACATTTTGCACAGAGTTGGGTCCTCTGTTCAAAGAGGGGGGAGGGGGGGATGGTGGTTGGTGTGAGATAAAATTGATCACTTCCAGTATTCATTCACATCAATTCTGTTCCTCCTCTGCACGAGCCTCAGAATCCAAGTGTTCCCAACTCAAGTGCACCACTTTAGACTCCATTCCCTAACCCTACCTAACTCAATACTAGAATCCAAATAGACCCAACCTCACAGCACTCAATAACAGACTTTTTATAGCTCAGCTGCAGCCAGTTTCAGAATCCTATCACTCTTTGGTGTGACAGAATATGTTATATTTTATATAGATATATGTAGGTCACATACAAACACTTCAAAACAGATCTCATTTAAAATGCCAGAGCTCTGCTCAAGCCAGATAATTCAGCCTCCGAGTACCTTTCCAAATACTTTGAAAAATGCCTTTAAGGACTTCACAAGTAGGTGTTAATAGAACATGTGGTGGAGTAATGGATTATTGCTTTGGAAAGCAATAGATGAACGAACTCGGAAGATTAGGTCCAGAGCCGCAGTTTGTCTGAGTGCAGTTGGCTGTTCTAAGAGGGTCATGTGGTTTTCTCTGAGTGAGAGAGAGAGAGAGAGAGAGAGAGAGAGAGAGAGAGAGAGAGAGAGAGAGAGAATTCAGTTCTACAGTTCAGCAGCAGCAGCTGGGACTGGAACAGGACAAGCCGGCAAACTTGTGGAAAACCCCATTTTGAAGACAGGTTGTGAGTTATTAGTTCAACTTATTCAAAGCCCTTGTGGTCCATACAAGAGGAGTTAGCTGGCTATATAATGTTTCACTTGAAATAAGGGAAACAAAAAGGAACTCTGTGGTGACCTGAAAGAAAGAGGTTATCATCTGGAAAACCCTGGTGGGGCAAGTTTCTTCGGCAAGACACTGACGTGGCTGCTTAGAAGGAATCAGTTGTGGGTATCCAATGAGCAACAAATCTCTCTCTGAACACTGACAAGAACCTTCCTGAGTGGTAACCATTTATCTTTCAAGCACCAAAGCCTGGTGAAATTAATAAATGTTAAATTCTGTGCACAGTATAAGAATTGCCTGCAACCAGTTAACTTGGAAGAATGAGAAGTGAGAATGGACTTGAATCAAATAACTTTTCTGAACATATACACATTACATACACCTGTGCTTAGAATTAGAAGGGGGTTAAGTTAATCATAATAAGTTTAATCCTGTTTTCACGTTTAAAGACAATTACAAGCAACTTTTGTTTAAGTAACCATTTGTCTTGGTGAATATCTATTGCTGCTGGGTTTTGGGGTCCTCTGGGCTCATAACACTGGGCACACTGTATTCGTTCCTCAAATCTCATCACTCTAATTCCTCAAATGTGCTCAATTCCAGAATTCCACCACTCCCATTCCAATATCTACACTTATTACCAAATTCATTTTACTCCTATTTCTGACTGCACACATTCCCAGATGCCTAATATTCCCATTTCTTGGCCACACTTGATCTTGGAATCTGGCCACTTCTGTTCCTCACTGTACTCATTCCCAGAATTCCAGGCCACCCATTCTCAAAATCTCTTCACTCTTCTATTTCCCACTCCATATTCCTAAAATCCCATCTCCTCATCTGTCACACAAGTTTATCATTTACCCTACAACCAACTTTTAGAACCCAATATTACTCACACCACTGGAAAAACATGCGTGAATGAATCTAATTTGAACATTCTTTCACTCCACACCCATCTTTTTACTGTTTTGCTCTGCATGAGTTAACCAGAAAGTGGCCATCTCCTAAAAGAAGCCTCCTTCTCCTGTTGACAAGTTTTGTTTAATGCTCACTACACAAAGCTCAATGCACCTGAAAATATGTGACCCTGGAAACTAGCATTTGGGGGGGGGAAAAAAAATCAAGGCTCATATATATACTGGTCATCAAACTGGATATGGAGGTTCATCACTTTGTAAGTATTTGTCAGTTAAAGCCTTTCTTTTCAGATGTCTGCCATCCATAAAGGAACTAATCATATCTCAGCAGGGTAACCCACAACTTTCCTTGTGTCCCTCATCTGCTCCTTCAAAAGGCAGTTAAAGAGTTTAACCACTTAGCTCTGAAGATACAGTACAGTTCAATTTTATTGTCACATCTAACATGGTATAGTGAGAAAGTTTGTTTTGTGAGAATCCAGCTGGACATCCCAAACTTGTGAATATTCGCCTCAATGGGAGGGGAGTGAAGTGAGTGTAGCTGGGGTGAGTTGAGTCTTTCAATATGTTACCTGCTTTTCCAAGGCAGTGGGAAGTGTAGATGGAGTCAATGGAGGGGGCGGGGGGTTCAGTTGTGGGATGGCATAAACTGTGTTCACAACCCTCAAAGGTGTTGTACCCTGAATGTGATACATCTGTACAAATTGTTAATGCAGGTGACATGCCAAGTTTCCTCAGGTGCACAGCTCTGTAGAAAGAGTTCTTTAGGTGTATGCTGAGCTGAATGTATGTGAGTCCATGGTTGTGTGCAATTATGGATTATAGAGGCCACATGGTACAGTGTGTTTATATTTTTGACTATGCAGTTTTCCTGCCATTTGATGGAGCTGGTACATGCCAAGTTGTCTAGGAAGGTATACATGTAAATTACAGTGATCTTCCCATCCTTATTCGTTCCTGACATTGTGCTAGAGAACTGGTGAACTGGCTGGGCAAAATAGACCACTCCAGTTGAACACTGATGGAAGGGAGTTTTGAGAAACAGCAACCCCGAAGGAAATTAACAACCTTGGATTGCTTGGACAAAATGTGTACCCTGGATGAAAATGCAAGGGGAAAATCCACGCTTGAAGAATTTTGATTATTCCATTTCTGACAAAGAAATGGAAAAGGTCGAGAGGTGGATCAGTGTTGCAGACCTGGACCTTCAAATTCCCACCGATAAGATACGCAAGCAAAGCTGGGGGCATCATGTGATCAATGGCTATTAGAAAGTAAGTAAAATCCCAAACTCACCAACACAGCTGCACGCGGGGACATCAAACTGAGTCTTTTTCGGGGTGTCCAATAAACTTTTAATCGGGGTTTCTAAAAGCTTCAAAGGGGACTCTAAAAAATTACTCAGGGTGGATCCTGGCCGTTTTTTCGTTGGCGTGGCCTCAGTGGACGAGCTGGTCTGTATTGCCGAGGGACAGTCCCCGCCCACATCAGACTCGAAATCCGCGAGGGCAGACAACACTGTGAGCGGCCCCGAAGTTTCCACCTTCACTTGCTTGGGCGACTTGACACACGACTGCCGTTCGAAGGGGAAGGAGAGATGGTATTCCTTGAAACGCTGCTCCAGGGCCTCGATGATGCTCCTTTCTTGGCCCTGGTGGTCACAGCTGAATTGCTGGCTCGGTTGTTTAATAACATACCCTGCTTCTGGCTCATCTTTCAGCTGGAGGGTCGGAGATTCTTTCTCAACCTTAATCACTTTATAAAGTCCTTTGAAATCCTGGATTATTTGTTGATGAGGTCTAATTTGACTGTCTCCCTGCGGCAATAAATGGGATTTAAGTGCGGACGTTTCTTCTTTCGGAATGAATGGGCGCTGAGGGCTTTGCACTGAGGTTGGGTGCGAGTGGTCCTGCGCCGCTCCACGGGCAGCGAGTCTCTGCAAGAGTTCAGCCTGTACCTGTGAGTGTCGCTGATAGACGGGGAGCTGCTGAGTCTGTTGGATAACAGATGTGTGGTGTGCGTGTGGCTTTGGGTTCTGGGCTTGCCCCGACTCCTGCTCGGGGCATTGCATTTGCGATAAATCAGTGTCCTTGCTCAGCGGGGGGGAACCGCTTTCTCTATTGCAGAGCGTTCTTGCGTCGTCCGGGTTACTCTGCTGGTTGCCACAGTAAGGCGGGGCGATTTTACTGGTGTGAGAATCGCTGAGTTTTCTGTGCGTGTGAAGAGGGTGCTCCTGCTGTGCCTGCATTCCATGAGAGTGTCGCTCACTCAAATTTCCCACTGCTGTCTCCAGTGTGCTGAGTACCACTTGCTTTGAGCCACAGGGAGGCTGTTGTCCGCCATCGCTTGGATAAGGGGGGCAATGAGGTTTGGGTGCTGGCGTCGTGTGGCCGAGAGCGACCTGTAGTTGTTGAGTTTGGGACATCTGCCACCGGTGGGGCGCGGACCCCGGCGTCCCATGCTCCGGCTGCCGCGATCCAGAATGGGGCCGGCTCGAGGCAACGCACTGCAGCAGCGACGCTTTCCCCGCCGGGGGCTCCGCCTTGCCCTGGGGACTTGGCAGGAGTCGCGGCGAGGGGGAGTGGGGCCATTGTTCATGCCCTCCCGATCCTGGGGGCCGAGATCCGCTCAGCTCTAGCCCGGGCGTCTCGCTTCGTCGCTGGAGATCCGGCGCCAACACAGCGGACCCTTTCTCCGGGGACGCCTGCCCACTCAGAGGCGGCGGCCCTCCGCCCTCCTGGGGAGACGGGTCGTTGGCCTGTGATGGTGTGTGGCCCCAAAGCTGGGGGTTCGCTTGCTCTCGCTGCCGGCTCTGGAGCAGTAGCCAGGCTTGACTGCGCGCCCGATGCCCGGCTTCGCCGCATAGGTTGCTACCATGCTGCTGCTGCCCCGCCGGCCGCTGAGAAGGAGAGGCGCCGTTCTCAGCCGGCTGTCGCTGTTCCCCCTCTCCGAAGGACGCCCGGGCGTCTGTGTGCTTCGGAGACCGTCCGCCAGCTGGCAGGTTTCCACTGACACGGCTGAGACGGTCGAGAGTGGAGCCGAGCCCTACAGTTCGCTGCCGAAAACTGTCCGATCCGCCGGGAGCACCAGCAGGCGTCAGACAAGCCCCGGGAAACGAGTCGGCGGCTGTCGAGGTGCTCGCGGGGCAGGTGGCTCCCGGCCCGCTGGTCTGCGGCTGGGAATGCTCGGCAAACCCCGCCGAGCCTCTCGGAGCGGCCAGCTGCCCCGCCGAGCCTCGCGCCTCTTGGGTCGTGGTCGCTGCTCCCTGCCCAGCCTGCTGCTGCTGGAGCTGCCCTTCCGTCTTCAATGAGGTCAGCACCGGGACGCCGCCGCGTTGCCCCAGTGCGCCAGCCTCTCCGGCCGAAATGTGCGCCGGTCCAGAAGAGGAGCTCCAGGGGGAAAGCGGTGGCCCTGAGGGATGTGTTAAAGCTGCCCTCCGAGGCAACTCGGCGGTCTGAGCTGTTCCGGCTATTTCACGAGCTGCCACGGTAAACAAATACTTGGGATTGACCGGAGACCGCGCGTTGTCCCGGACAACGTCCTGCAGGATGCTTGTGGAAGATGATAAATTTGTAGCACCATTTGCAACCAGCAACTGGTTGTTTTCAAAGAAGTGGAGTACGTCCCCGTTTTTGTAACTGTCAACTTGCTTGACGACATTCTGGCTCGGTTGTGATTGGGGGGCCCCGGGCGCTTCACTCGTATCTCCCGGAGGAATCTGCCCGTCTGCCTCACCAAGACCACCCTTTCCCCAAATGCACCCTTTAACTTTGGCATCTTGATTCTCCAAGTCCGAGTCCTGTCCGTTTGACTCTTCGTCCAACTTGATTCTCTTGCTTTGCTGAAGCCCACACAAAGAAAACTCACTGAGGACATGCTTCACGCCGTTCTGCACGGTCTTGGCGACTCTTGGCGTTTCACGCTGAGCCCCGCCTTCCTGTGCATGGCTCTCCGTGTGGCTGCTTTTCACACTGTCCCATTTGCAATCTCCATTGAGCTGGCGCGGCTCGATTTCTGGTTGTTGATGTAATTCACTTACAGTTTCGCCCTTCGCCGACAGAGCTTCAGCGGCCCGCTCTGGAGATTGACAACGGGTCGGTAACACTGGACTCAGTCTCTTGTCCTCGACATGACTGGCTCGCTTCTGTTCCATCTGGTCTGCTTGAGGGCCATCCACAAGGTTACCACCGAACGTATCTGGAAGAGGAGAATATTATTTTTTTACATAGCCAGTAACTGATGGTATTCCAGAAATACATCGATAACATCGACTCTATTTTAAATGTTTTCCATGTCTCTTATTGCAGAAAGTTTAATAATTTATTGCCAGATTAGAGAGGAAGTAGAGACTTCAATATTCCCCTCACCTTCATTTCTTAAAGGGAAGTAACGGCTGGAATGCTCAACCCCCATGAAAACCGAAGAGTACAATCTCAATGAACTCCTTGGCACACTAAATTTCACGTAGACAAGTTTGCCTTCTGCATTTTGAAAAGGTACTTTTTAAACCCGTTTGCTTCTCATGAAACGTTATAAACGGGGGAATAAATTCACACTTTCACCTCTTAGTTGATGATAACGAGCTTATCAGATGCACTGTACAATGGACACGAGCTCATGAGGTGTGCCCAGTATAAAAGCCGAAACCGAGCAAATGGATTGAATAGACTGTTTCGATATATAATACTGTATGTAACTCGAGCAAGGACACACACTCGCAGTTTTAGTGGGACAGAGGTCAACACTAGCAAATGAGTAAATATCAGTGGTTGCTATAGTTTTTAAAATCAGTGCTTATACTTGCTTGGCTTCAAGGCGCACTGACCTCAAACATTCCACGCTTCAATGATCACAAAAAGAGTAGGGAACAGCTAACTGAGTCGAGAAGTGTGGGTGCATTCCGTCTGGAACGGAACTGTCTATTAGAATTGGACAGGACCGAAAGTGGCGTGTCTAGACAGACGTAAGCCAAGCGTCAGCCCCTCCAGATGTGCAAATAGCCATATGCTAGCTTAGGGCTCTCTGTCGACCCACCAGTAGCAATGAAGCAGCTAGCAGCAACTTGATGGATATGAAGTCCTATGCTCAATGTTGAGGACCAGTTTAAGAAGTATCATTCAAGCTTGGGCTCAATGTGAACCTGTACTAACATTTCTGGTCCAGTGAATTATAAATTGCAATTGCTTGTTACCCCACTATCCACAAATTCATCAACTTTCCATCCATCATTGTACTGACTTCACAGACCTCATCCTTATCTTCAATCTACATGGCTTCCTTGCCTCTTTCCTTTAACAGTTCTTTAATCAACTGCTGCTTTTAGTTTGGATATCCCAAATTTAATCAGTGGCAGATGCTTCAGGAACCAGAATCTTAATCTGCACACTCACACAATTATTGGTTAATTCTGTGACAGATTGTTATATTTTATAAAGATATGTTTTATAGGAGAAAAAATTGTGGCAGGTTTTTTTTTAGTGTAGTTCGTGTACTGTTATGAGCCCAGAGGACCCCCAAACCCAGCAGCAATAGATATTCACCAAGATTTAAAAGTTGTTTTTAATTATCTTTAAACATGAAAACAGGATCAAACTTTAATTTACTACTATTAAGGTACTTAACCCCCTTCTAAATCTAAGCACATGTGTAGGTAAGTTCATTTTAGTTCTTGGATTCACAGTCCAATCTCACTTTTCACTCCTCCAAGTTCACTGGTATCAGGTAATTCTTATAATGTGCACAGAATTTAACATTTATGATTTTCACCAGCCTTTGGTGCTTGAAAGGTAAATGGTTACCACTCAGGAAGGTTCTTGTGGGTTTTCAGAGAGATTTGTTGCTTGTTGGACACCCACAACTGATACCATTTAATCAGCCATTTCATTGTCTTGCCAAAGAAATTTGCCCCATCATGGATTTCCAGATGATAACCTCTTTCTTTCTGGTCACCAGAGAGTTCCTTTTTTTTGTTTCTCTCAAGTGAAACATTAGGCAGCCAGTCCTCTCCTCTTGAATGGACCGCAAGGAAATTAAAAGGTGTGTTCCAAATTAGATTAAATTATACCTGAATGAGAGAGACATGAGAGCATTGCAGCAAACAGCAAGGTTAGCAGATCAATATGCCCTGATTCACAAAAATAAATTTCAGCTTTTTTCAGATTAGTAAACCTGTTCAGAAGTTTAATGTGGAGAAGACTAGTAAGCCTGAAATTAAGTCTGGGGAGAACATTAAGGAAAAAGATGAAGATAAAGTGGGAAAGGACAGAACTTCTGGATTTGTATGTCATTTTTGTAATAAACCTGGTCATGTTATTGCAAATTGTTTAGTGTTGAAAAGGAGATGAGCAAATGAGGTTTTACCAGAAGCCTATATTCAGACAGTTGAATTTAAGGACTGCAGATGTTTCAAACATGGTAAGGGTGTTATGGATGTTTTCAAACCTTTTGTGTTAGAGGGCCTGGTTTCAGTAAAGGTGGGGATTCCCAGTTAAAATTCTTAGCTGCTCAGTCACTGTTGCAGAATGTTTTAACTCCTGATCAAAAGACTGACACAGAGGAGAAAATTTTGATTAAAGATGTTGGAAGTGAGGTAGAGTCAATATCTCTTCATAACATAATGCTGAATTCAGAATTAGTTAAAGGACCTGTTGTAGTAGGAGTTATTTCAAAGTTACCCATGCAAGGAGTTTAATTTTTATTAGGGAATGATTTGGCAGAGGATAAAGTTGGATCAGTTTTGAGGTGAACAAATCAGCCTAGTAAAGATGACATTGAAGAGGACTGTGAGATTATATCCTGCATGTGCTATAACAAGGTCTTTGTCTAAGAAAATTATGAGAGCAGAGGAAGATCTAGTAGATAGAGACTTGCCCAGTATTTCTGAAATAGTCTTGAAAGAGCAGGATAATTGTGAGAATAGGATTTCTCTGTCATGGAAAGAGTTAATTCAGCGACAGAGGACAGATACAGATCTTAATGACTTAAGGAACAAAGCAGTAAGTGAACAGGAGGTTAAAGAAATGGTTTGCGGATATTACTTGAAGGGTGAATTGTTAATTAAACCTTATTAAGAGGAAAAAGGTAGCGGAGAACAGTCTGTATCACATGTGTTAGTTGTTAATATGGTTGAGGAACTTATGGATCATAAGATTATGGAAACAGAATCTTGTGAGGGTAACCTTAAAGAAACCATGGTTGCTGTGTACCTGTCTAACTCAGCAATTTTAGAAAATCTGGAGGAAAAATTATGCCTTCTTAGGTCACAAGAACAGATGTAACTGAAAGAATTAATTTTGAAATATACAAATTTGTTTCCTGATGTGCCAAAAAGGACGTCAGTGATTTATCATGTTGTGGTTGTGGGAGAGGCAAGTTCCATAAAACAACACCCATAGAGAATAAACATTCAGAAGAATAAAATCATGGATCAGGAGGTGGAATATATGTTGAAAAATGATATTATTAGACCTTCAAATTCAGATTCTTGTGTTCTAGTGTTCTTGTGTTCTAGTACCCAAACCAGATGGAACTGTTATGTTCTATACAGATTACAGGAAGGTTAATTCAGTAACTAAAATGGATGCCTATCCTATTCCGAGAATAGATGACTGTATTGATAAAATTGGGAAAGCTAAATTACTTGCTAAGGTGGATTTGTTGAAGGGTTACTGATGTGTGTCTCTAACTGAAAGAGGAAAGAGTATTTCAGCTTTTGTAACTCCATCCAGTTTATATGAGAATAATGTGTTACCTTTTGGTGTGAAAAATGCCCCTGCAACATTTCAACGGATGATTGATTTGGTAATCCAAGGTTTGACACATACAGATGCTTATACTGGTGACACTGAGGGAACATCTGAGGGAATTGGACAAATTGTTTGGAAGATTAACCAAAGCAAACTTAACTGTTAATTTAGCAAAAAGTGAATTTGGACATGCTACTGCAACATACTAGGGTCAACTTTGCAAAGTTGCACCTATTCAAGCAAAGGTGAATACAATTTCTGAATTTCCTATTCCCAATGGCAAGAAAGCAGTGAGAAGGTTTTTAGGATTGGCAGAGTATTTGGGGAAATTTTGTTGAAGTTGTTCTTCCTTTAACCAATCTTTTGAAGAAAGGGGAGAAATTTGTGTGGATTAAAGTTTGTCAGAGAGCTTTAGAAAATTTAAAGGAGATGCTATGCCATTGCACTGTTTTAAAATCTCCTGATTTTGACAGACTATTTTCTTTAGCAGTGGATGCCAGTGAGGGGGCATTAGGTACAGTTTTATTACAAAAACAATGAATTGACCAACCAGTTGCCTACTTTTCAAAAAAATTCAATGTTCATCAAAGGAACTATTCCACTATTGAGAATACTTGCACTTCAGAATTTTGATGTATATCTCGGTACCTCTCATGAGCCAATTGTAACATTTACTGACCACAATCCTCTGGTGTTTTTGAATAAAATGAAGAATAAAAATTGAAGATAGTTAAACTGGAGTTTAATATTGCAAGAGTATTATCTGCAAATTAATCATATCAGCAGTACAAATAATGTGATAGCAGATTGTTTGTCAAGATGTTAAAATTAATCATATATAGAAATATATACTCTTAACATTGGGTTACATTATTACAATGTTATATATTGTGTATTGTTATCACTTGGGTAATTTTAAAGTCAGTTTAGTTATAACTGAATTTTAATTTGAGTTAAAATTCCTTTGTAGGGGGAAAGTGTGACAGATTATGTTGTATTTTATATTGTACATAGATATGTTTTATAGGAAATAAATTGTGGCAGGTTTTTTTTAAATGTACGTCACATACCAACACTTCAAAACAGATCTCATTTAAAATGGCAGAGCTCTGCTCAACCCAGACAGTCAAGGCTCCAAGTGGCTCAGCAAAAACTTTGAAGAATGCCTATAAGGACTTTACAAGTAGGTGTTAATAGGACATGCTGTGGAGTAATGGATTATTGTTTTGGAAAGCAACAGATGAATGGACTCAGAAATTTGGGTCTGGTGCCACAATCTGTCTGGTTGCAGTTTGCTGTTCCAAGAAGGTCATGTGGTTTTGCAAGCAGGGAGAAAGAAGAGACCGAACAGGCTTTCTCTAAGAGAGAGAGAGAGAGAAATGGTTTCTGCAGTCATGGCAAGCTGGCAGCTTGTTGAAACCCCTTTTTGAAGTCGGGTTGTAAGTTCTGAGTTCAGCCTTTTGAAAACCCATATGGCCGATACAAGAGGAAATGGTGGCTAGAGTGTTTCACCTTAAATAAGGGAAACAAAACGAACTCTGGTGACCTGCAGAAGAAGAGGTTATCATTTGGAAAACCCTGATGGTGCAAGTTTCTTCAGCAAGTAACTGAAGTGGCTGATCGGAGGGTATCAGTTTGTGTGTGTCCAATGAGCAACAAATCTCTCTCCGAAACCAACAAGAACCAAGTGGTAACAAATTATCTTTCAGCACCAGAGCTAGGTGAAAATTTGGAAATGTTAAATTCTGTGCACAGTATAAGAATTGCCCTATTCTGGTGGACTTGGGGGAGTGAGAAGTGAAATTGGATCAAATAATTTTTCTGAACTTATACACATTACATACACGTGAGCTTCGAATTAGAAGGGGGTTAAGTTAATAGTAATGTTAAAGTTTGATCCAGTTTTTATGTTTAAGTAACCATTTGTCTTGGTGAATTTCTATTGGTGCTGGGTTTTGGGGTCCTCTGGGCCTGTAACAGGCACTTAGGCAATTTCTGCCCTGATGGCAAATCTGTCTGCCTTACAGCAGGCAAAAGCAAATTTCATTTAATGTTTTATTACAATGACAATAACTTGAGACTTAAAATTAAGCCATTATATTGCTGATGTTGTGTCTGTCTGACCAAAATCCAAATGATCAGTTATATTTCCATTACCATGACTCTTTACAAGTTTGTTATTAGCTTTCAGAGGGATTTATGGCTTGGTTAAGAAGAGTTGGGTTAAATCCATTTTTTTCATTTTGTCTGAAAATTAAAGTGCTATGAGAGAGCTGAAGTAAGAGCTAAAGGGCTCACACATAGAAGAGCATTTAAACAAAATGAAACAATAAATCAAATGGTATCAACTTTGTATTTCAATATTACTGAATTATGGAACTTTAAGCTCACAGGCCTTACCCCTCTATTAGAAAATGGAATGGGGAAATGAGCAGGGGTTCAACTTACCACTCCAGAATCACTAAGAAATGTTAAATAAACATCTGTATATAATAATTATAGTGGTTATGCAAATGAGTTAAATTTATACTTCTGTGCAAGCCAGTGTGGGAAGATAATTTTGAGCAGTCATTTTAAACCATCACCCATGAATCTTATTTCCTGGTGTGATCCAGGGTACTTAAAGTGCAAAATTTAAGACCAAAGAGATTGAAAATTCACCCAATCTCCATCTATAGCCCCTTTCACACTTGCATCCCACTATATTGGGCATTCAGTGTCCTGGGATAGGAATGGGGGGTTTGGCTTTTCACACTTGACCACTCCTAACTGGGACACTTGCAAGGAGCCATCCCCAGGTTAGGACTGTTCGACCTTCTAATGGTGATGTCATGACAGATTCATTGAGTGATGGTGAACCTGCCCTAAATCCTGATCAATGTATTATCATCTTGTATTTGAACAAAATTAAGCTTTATGTACAGTACAGTATGAGCCCTTCAGCTCCTGTTGTTGTGGTGCTGACCTATATAAACCTTTATAAGGGACTGTGGAAAAGTGCTAGCAATAAATAGCAATAGTGGACAATTTTTAAATAGGGTAGTATAACAGATTATGTTATATTTTATATTGTATATAGATATGTTTTAAAGGAGATAAATTGTGGCAGGTTTTTTTTAAGTGTAGGTCGCAAACAAACACTTCAAAACAAATCTCATATAAAATGCCAGAGCTCTGCTCAAGCCAGACAGACCAGGCTCCGGGTGCCTTTGCAAAAACTTTGAAGAATGCCAATAAGGACTTCACAAGTAGGTGTTAATTGGACATGCTATGGAGTAATGGATTATTGTTTTGGAAAGTAACAGATGACGGACTTGGAAGATTGGGTCCAGTTCCTCAGTACGTCTGAATGCAATTAGCTGTTCTAGGAAGGTCATGTGGTTTTGCATGCAGAGAGAGTCAAACAGGCCTTTCTCTGAGAGAGATAGAGAGAGAGAGAAAAAAATTCAGTTCTACAGTTAAACAACAGCAGATGGGACTGGAACATGACAAGCTGGCAAACTTGTGGAAAAAAAAACATTTTGAAGATGGGTTGTGAGTTCTTAATTCAACCTGGTCAAAGCCTCTGTGGTCCATAGAAGAGGAGATGGCTGGCTGCATAATGTTTCACTTGAATTAAGGGAAACAGAAAAGGAACTCTGTAGTGACCTGAAAGAAAGGTCATCATCTGGAAAACCTTGATGGGGCAAGTTTCTTCGGCAAGACATTGAAGGAATCAATTTGTGTGCATCCAACGAGCAACAAATCTCTCTCTGAAAACTGACAAGAACCTGATACCAGTGAACTTGGAGGAGGGAGATGTGAGATTGGACTGTGAATCAAGAACTTTTCTGAACTTATACACACATTAAATACACGTGCGCATAGAATTAGAAGGGGGTTAAGTTAATAGTAATAAGTTAAAGTTTGATCCTCTTTTCATGTTTAAAGATAATTAAAAGTATCTTTTGTTTAAGTAACCATTTGCCTTGGTAAATTTCTATTGCTGCTGGGTTTTGGGGTTCTCTGGGGCCCATAACAGTAGCACTATATCGTGTACAATTTATGCAGCATGGGAAAATTGATGGCACTATCGCATACAATTTATAAATACCGTAGGGAAAAAGCAATGGCTGAACTGCCCTTCCAGAATTCCGTGCAGCAGAGAAAAGACTTTATGCATTGCTGCATGCATGGAGCATTCATGGAGGAGGTTCTCTGCTGCAAGGCATTCTGGGAAGTCAGGCCCACTATTGCTTTTTCCCACGGCCTTTATAAATTGTGCACTATAGCGCTACTAACTTTCCCATGCTGTTTAAAAATTGTCTGCTATTGCTATTTATTGCTTTCCCCCCCCCCTCTCTCTCTCTCTCTCTGCCACAGCGACTATCCCATGGCAAAGTTTATACCTTTATAAGTTTATAATATTTTCTTCCTTCATGTTCCTGAACTCATGCAAAAACTTGGGTCATTTCAATCCCACAATGCAATTGCATGTTTCACACTTGCATGATTGCAATGCCAGCATCTGCAGATGCCGGGAATGTACTAGGGGTCGACGCTGTCTATCCCCGGTGTGAGATAACATCATCTGACACGAGCATTGAGCTGATTTTGCTTTCACACTAGACACTTTAAAGTCCAATTGGCAGTTAATTCCTGGGATCACTTGCAAGTGTGAAAGGAACTATAGTTGCACTTATTTCCCACCAAAATTAAAGAAGGTGCTTTTGGACTTTTGAGCTTTTATCCTCTGATACTTGAAAAATTTAGGTTGATGATTCAAAAAACCTGCATTTATAGAAGTGATGTTAAAGGAGGAAAACACTCCCAGACGTCTAATTCCTTCTCGTATTTTAATGGCTTTCTAAATATACATTTAAACAACATTTACTGGGCCACAGGTTGCAGTTGCACCCCAATACATGGCAGGTTTCATACTGCAACATTGCAGAGAATCCCATAGAAAAATTAGCTTAAAATTAGCAATTAGAAGTTTGTTTTGGAGACATATTTTGAGATCTTGGAGCAATGCTTTGTGACAAAAAGTCAAGATAATGGGTGTGTGTGTGTGTGCACGATGGGTGTCAACATTTCTAAAGATCTATCCTGTGCCTCCATGTGAATCCAATCATGAAGAAGGCTCACCAGCACCTACACTTTCTGACGTATTTGAGGAGATTTGGTATGTCACCAAAGACTTTTTTACAGGTCTACCAGGGAGAGCATTCTGACTAGTTGCATTACTGTCTACTATGGAGATGTCAATGCACAGGACAGGAAAAGACAACAGAGTTGTGAATTTGGCCAATGCCAACATGGGGATCAGTCTTCATTCCATCGAGGACATCTACAGAGGCTGTGTATCAAGAAAGCAGCCTCTATCCTTAAGGACCCTCACCACCAAGGCCATGCCCTCTTCTCACTGCTACCATCAGGAAGGAGGACCAAGGGTCTGAAGACAAACACCCAATGGTCCATAAACTGTTTCTTCCCTTCTCCCATCAGATTTCTGAATGGACAATGAACCACAGACACTAGCTCACTTTTTCTCTTCTTTTACACTAATTTGTTTACTTCTGTTAGCTTGCTCATGACAATAAATTCTGATTCTTACTGTTACTACAAAGACAAGTGCAGGAGCCAATCTATTAATATGCCACAAGCATGAAGTTCAATGGAAGACTGGTTTGTTTTCGCTGATAATGCTTGTGGGTAAATGTCAGCACATTCCCATCTGCTGGAGTGAGAATCTTCAATTGGCCTGTGGGAGATACATTTTGAGGTCTGATGTCTTGTTCTCAACAAACCAACAGTCCTTCAACAGTTTCTGGAAGTATCAACTTTGTACAAAAATCCTAAATTGAGCATGAACTATTCCAGTTTGGTGTGGATGATACTAAACAAGGTAGTTCTCTTGCTGAATAGAACTGCATGCTGGGAATTCTAATCAATTTCCAGGTGGGCAGAATGTTTTTCTAACCATTCAATTTCACAAATAAATGTGTGAGCTGTTAATGAAAACACCCAATGCTATATATATATATATATATATTTATACACACACACACATACACACCCAATATCTTGATTTTTTTTTTGTCACATAAAGCTTTGCTACAAGATTTCAAAATATGTCTCCAAAACAAACTTCTAATTGCTAATTTTTCTATGGGAATCTCTCCAATGTTTCAGTATAAAACCTCCCATGCACTGAGTGCAACTGCAACCTGTGGCCCAGTAAATGTTGGTGATTATTACTGGCAGATACAAAAATAAGCATTCAAAGGATAATTGTTTTCCCTTAGTTCCCTGAAGAGAAGCAAAATGTGGTAGATTGTGTTGATACTGTAAAAAACAAGAGGGGTGCTTGTCATCCAAGAAGTAGGAAGCCTTTACTAGGGTCATGTTCACTGAGTGTGACATTCCAAAATTCCCAGTACAAGTGTTAACCCTTGCACTCTTCATTTTGCTTTACTTCAGTTCAAACTACTGGTGGGCACTGGTTAATGTCAGTGTGGAAAAAAAAATAAGAGACTTGTCTCAATTCCTAATGGAAATAAGAGATCATTCAAAATCTGCTTTTGCTGAACCACTTCTAGACTTGTTGAATTTGTCTGATGCTGGATGATGCATGCTCAAGTAGTTCCTACCTTAAATAGGAATTAATTTCCCTATGCATCATTACTTTGCTAATTTCCACTTGAAAAGATTTTTCAGCTACTTTAAGAGGTTTGCTTTAAAGATTTTCTGGTAAGTTCCAATTGAGATGGAGGAGATAAGGGTGTTAGTGTTAACTGTTCAAATAATATTGACAAAAAGAGTGGGTTGAATTGTTGATGTGGATGAGAGGTGAAAGAATTAATCGTAATCATGCTTTTATGGTTTTGATTCGATTAACTCAATGATTGCCTTACTGCGCAAGAAATGGATTTGAGATACCTGTAAGGGGTGGATTTTTATTATTGGATATGTTTTGAATAGTTGTATCAAAATTGCAATAACTATTACATTAACATCCTTACAAGCATGCCTTTACTGGAACAGATATGTTCAATGGCTCTTCCCAGGAACATTAGCAAACAATAAATGTCAAATCATTTAGGGGCAATGAACAAAACTTTTATCAGAAGCTGCTTTCAGGTCTTCTGATAGAAGATTAGGCACTTGCAGGCATGGCTAGAGGAGTTCAGCTAGCACGTTGAGGTGGCCTCGAAATGGACGGCTTTCTGGCTCCTAAACGTGCCAGCTGACTGCTAGTCGTCTAGCAGCAAAAGTCAGCTACTCCGGACAGGTGCCTAGTCCCACCCATGCTGACCTCACGTCATAGCAGCGCATCAAGGCATGCCTGACAAACAACTCGAGCATGACTTGACTCTCATTGCCGGATCCCCCCCCCAACCTACCCCGCCCGACTCCTGCTGCCGGTTTCCCCCTCCCATCCTCACCCACCCGACTCACGTTGCCGCTGCCGGTTTCCCCCTCCCACCATCGTCCGCCTGACTCCCGCTGCCGGATCTCCCCGCTGCCGGATCTCCCCCCCCCCCCCACCCTCGCCCACCCGACTCCCGTGGCTGCTGCCTTTGGGGGTGGGTGGGAGACTAGCAGCGGGAATCGGGAGGGTGAGGGGGGGGAGTGGCAGCGGCCACGGGAGTTGGATGGGCGAGGGTGGGGGCGGAGAGCAGCAGCGGGAGTCAGGCAGACAAGGGGGGGGAGGGAGACCGGCAGCAGGAGTCGGGGGGGCGAGGAGGGGGGAGACTGCCAGCGGAAACGTGAGTCAGGCAGAAGAGGGTGGGGGGGGTGAACCGGCAGAGGCAGTCAGACAAGCGAGGGTGTGGGGGAACCGGCAGCGGGAGTCAGGCGGGCGAGTGAGATGGGGGGAGGCCGGCAGCAGGAGAGCGTGCGAAATAAAGTTTGAAGAAGTCTACTTTGGTCTGGCTTTCTTGTCTCAGGAGTCGATGGCTGACGACGTCACCGCGACATCATCAGCCCGCCGCTTTCAGCTGCCATAATCAATACTCTGAACAGGATATTTATACCTCTCGGAGAAGGGTTAGGTAAGTAACCCTCCTGGCCGGCTTTTCCGGTTTCAGATGGCCCCCCGACAGCCGCACAGGAGTATTCTGTGCGGCTTTACAGTCGGGCTTTGTGGCCACCTGAAAGCAGCTAGAGATTGTTGTTGAAGTTCAGCTCAAAGGAGGAAGTGGCATTGGAGCTGAAAACTTTGTGAGGGATTTCAAGAGCTTTGGGTCTTGGCAAATGAAGATATAATTGGCTGCATTGGAAAGATTAAACTCAAGAATTCTTAAGAACTGGAATTGGCATACATATATTTTGGAAGATCAAACTGGAGGAGTTTAAAGAGATAGAAATTGGATGATGTGGATCAATTTGAAAATAAGGATGACAATTTAAAAATTGACAGTTTGCTTAGGTGTAAATCAATGTGATTTTCTGAGGCAGTAAAACGGTGGAAAGGACAGAGTTGGGTGATGTCAAACAATGTGGATGACCAAAACACAGCCCAAGATAAAATTTGACACCAGGATGCTCTGAATCAAGACAATTGTCAGTAATTATATTTAATTGGAGGAGGTTTTTAATCTCAATGAAAGGGCAGAGATCAGAGTTAGTGGTGAAGTTGAAGACTGATGATATCTTTTATTTGCTGCTCTCAAAGACCAGGTGGATGAGAAACAAAATGGAGCTCTGAATTAACCATTTGAAGCTATTGAAAAGGGAAGCCATTGGTAGTGATTTTTGTTTGGGAATAACTAAAAAGGTTATTGTTTAGAACTAGGCTGAGTGACAACTGTGGAGGAGCATTAGAGGATGCTGGTGCAATGAACCTTATTGAAGATTGAAGAATGCTCGAGAAGGACAGAGAATGAACAATTGTCCTTGACAATTATAGAGGGAGTCCTGAGTGATGTTCATCAGTGCTGCTTTGGGTGAAATCTTGGGTGGAAGGATTCAGAGAGTCTGGGTAAGAAGGACACAAATTTGAGAGGTGATAATTTTATGGACCTTGAAGTAGAAAGGGAGGATGGATCTATTTTTGGGAAGGGTAGACAGGAATTGTTGAGAGAAATGAATCTGAACAGATTTAAGTCAATAATATTCCTGTGATTTTGGATGTGATGATAATGTGCTGAACAGGTTCTGTCATTTCTCACAGCCCAAGTCTAATTCTCATTCCCAGACATCTCATTTGCTACTGTATGAAACTATTGTGAGTCATTCAGCTGAAAATTTGTTACCTGGTAAATTCAAAGTTCAATATTTTGTGAAAAGTAGACTGTTAAAATATGGCATTTTATTATGGTACAAAGTACTTTAAAATTCTTAATGACTTTCACATGTTACAATGCCTCCTACTGATTTCATTCCCTCTCCCATAAGTACATGAAAAGACACCCATACACACACACTCACATACCTCAGCATTCTTTAACCACCTCACAATGGTTTGTGAATTAAATCAAGATTTCTTTTAAAAGTCACTGGTTTCATCTCTCCCCACACACAATGGTAAAAGAAGTTTTCACCTATAATAACTTGCAACTAAAGATTGCTGCCCATTAATGACGCACCTATTTTAGTCCTGTTCTAATAAAGGTAAATATTCCATTATTGTTACGAAATACTACATTTAGAATGTTACACACATGAAATTCTTGAACTTTTGTCTACCGTAAGGCAGACAGGGAGTCGTCACTTTGTTAAGCGCCCCTCAAAGAAACCTACAGCACCTAGTGTTCCTAGCTGGTCTCCCCTCCAAGAACTGACCAGTGCTGTGCCTGCTTAGCTTCAAGATCAGACCATCTCAGGTGTATTCAGGATTTTAGGTGCTGCAAGCTGAAAACACAAGGGGAACCACATTGGCACAGGCTGAGCAGTTACCTTAAGCCATCAATCATCCTTCCTATTGATTCTTTTGAAATTTTGACTGGAAATACTTTTCTATCTGAAAATACAGACAATCCTTCAATTGCAGATGAGTTGTTAATATGTAGTAGTAGAGTGCTACAGCTTCACACACAAACTTGTTGCTTCCTAACATTTTTGCTTGTATTGTATATCATATATCACCCATTTACAATTGTTCAAGGATTATACAACACAGAAACAAGGTCCACTTAACAGATCTTTCCTTCTCTCTAGTGTGCTTGTCAAGCTTCTCTATAAATTCTACGACTATTCTCTCATCTGCTTCCTAGGACGGACATTTCCACATTCTCACCACTTATGGCTAAATTGATTTCTCAATGAGTGCCCATTTTGCCCTTCTTCATGCCATCTGATAATTTGTGGGTTATTAGGAATTGTCTCTATGAAACCTACCTGTCCGTCAGAAGACCAGCTAGGGAGAGTAACAATTAAAACTGTATCTGCAACTACTTCCATCCAATTCTATGTGGTTGACTCAAAGGACCTTGTAAATCAACTTATTTTAAAAGCATCTTCAATTGTTAGGAAACCTTACAAAGATACACACATCCTGGGAAAAGGTGAATATCAAATGCATGTGCCAAGCACTTGAAACCCCACCAAAATATTGCTGGTTTCACATTAGCAGAACCACTCTGATAGTTCTGGCAGATTACTCCATGTCAAGAGTTTCTTCTTGTTTTGTTTCTAGACATCCAAGAAAGTAGGGATGTGGACCACCTGCATCAGACATTTCTAGTCTTTATTCTTCAAAAGGAATTTGCTCAATGGATAAATGGAAGGCGATTGTATCTCAGAAAAGCAGATATAAGGTATTTTGTAGATTGAAACCTTTTGCTCCTCAGGCTGAGGTGATCAGTGCAGGTTAGGAATGAGGGTGACCACTTTTCCTCCAATTCTGACCATTGATGCTGGGGTTTCTGCCAATATGGGCAATGAGACATTAAGGCAGACAGTGAAATGGTGCATGTGAAATGATCCCCAAATAACAAGGTGCCCTCCCACCTATCTGGTTGCCAATGGATCTACACTGGTGGATTCTGGCAACCAATAACCATCTGTAAACTCCAGGTGTTATGACATTTCAGAGCCATTCGCTTTAGGATGTTGCCAAACATTTTAAAGCTATAACAGAGCTTTGTTCAATTATGCCAAGTGTGGATTCACTTTAGCCAAACCAATGAAGAATGGTTAACTGAAGTTCAGTGTTGCTTATTCAGTACTTTTCACTGGGCGCAATAAGGACATCTTCTGGTTTTGTTCACTTGACAAAAAATAGCCTTGTGATTTCAACCACATGTTGTCCATGATTGATCAAGTTGAATTTCTGCCACCCTGCCTATCTGAGACATAGAGATACGAAACAGAAACTTAACCTGTAAACCAAAATGCAAAACAAAGCTGAACTCCTCTTAGGTATTCACTGACTCAACACATCTTTGAAGTAAAAAGCAAGGCTTTGTAGGAAGATTGATGCTGCCAAATTTGTGGAATCATGGAATGTCATGGAAATCTGTAATTGAAAGAATTCCAATTCTTAGCCAATTCCCCCCACCCCCACCCCATCAAATATGTGATCTGCATCTTGTAACCCAAACTTTATTTGGGCTATATTCTTTTACACACCTTTCCAAAAATATCTTGGTTACAGTTACAGCAGTTCCAGAATCCAAAGACTTGAGAGAAAAGCAACATTTCTATTCCATTTACTTTTTGGAAACAGGCCATTTGGCCCAATAAATTTGTATCGGTGTAATTCTCACTTAGTTTAACTGCTTTCCTCTTTAAAACTTTTTTTTTGTAAAACTAGCTCTTTGTTTTTATTTTTGAGCCTAGATTCCAGATTCACCAACTGATCACTTTTCTGTGTGCTCTGGTACATTTTCAAAATGACATCTGAAAGTCTATATATGACTTATCTATTGCAATCATTTGACTCAGTAATTGGTCACATTAGCTACTAGGTTTTTAAAAAAAAATCTTGAGTATGGCAAATACAACTGCCTTTAACTCTGTGCTGTGCCTCATGCATTTTTAAGTATCCACTAATTTAATGTCAAATTAAGAACTCATCAAGATGAAAAGAAGTAATCAGCTAATCCCTTTTACAATAGATAACCTTTCCTTTAGAGAATGGGAGAAAAAAGGGATCAAAAGAATAGAAAATTGCTTTTCAGGAAATAAATTATTATCCTTTGAACAAATGAAGGATAAATATAATATAACTCACGATACAGTGTTGGCATACTACCAACTGAAATCCTACTTGAAGGACAAATTGGAAAGCAGTCTGAGGTTACCAGAGGGAAGTAATTTTGAATATGTTATTACAGACACAATGATAATCAAAAAATTTATAACAAACATGTATATTAAACTACAAGAAAAGGAGAATGAGGAAACAAATGGTAAAACTAAACAAAAATGGGAACAAGATCTAAACATAAAGATAAAGAAGGAAACATGGGAGAAGTTATGCTCAGGAACTATGAGAAATACAATAAATACGAGGTTACGTATGATACAATATAACTGGATACACAGGCTATATATTACACCTCAAAAGTTAAATAAATGGGACCCAACAGTATCTGATAGATGTTTTCATTGTAAAAAGGAAATGGGAACAACAATTCATGCAATGTGGACATGTGAGAAAGTGAAAAAATTTTGGGAAGATCTAAACCATATATTAAATAAAATCACAAAAAGCAATATACCAAAAAACCCAGAGATCTTCCTCCTAAGTAACATAAAAAACAAAGAATTTGGACTTGATTTGGATGGTGCACAAAAAAGATTTGTTAGGATAGCCCTAGCTGTAGCAAAAAAATGTATTATGTCAGCTTGGAAATTAGAAGATAATTTGAGAATACAACAATGGTATATAGAAATGAATAAATGTATTCCATTAGAAAAAATAACATATAAATTTAAGAAATAATATTACAATATTTGAACAAATATGGGAGCCATACATGAAACACTATAGAGAAAACCTACCAGGGACTTCTATCACCTAAAATGACAGAAGGAGAAGGGAATGAAAAGAATTGACTCAGTGGAATTTCTTGTTTATTTTTATTGAGTGACAACATTGTTTGACGGGTTTAATGTATCTTAGATTCTGAACTTTAAATGAATGGGAGGGGAGGTAGGGAGGGTGGGATGGGAAGAGGGGGGGGGGAGAAAACGACACTGTATATATTTGAAAAGGAAAATATATGTATCTTGGTCAATGTGGTTTATGGTGTGAAAAATAAAAAAATTTAAAAAAGAGATGAAAAGAAGTAAAACCAAGGTTTTTAACAATAATTCAAAACTTCTCATCAATAAAAATTAAAGAACTAAAAAAAGTATTCTTTCAACTTCTACCAGTTTTAAGCACTATTTTTAAATTATTGTTTAATGTCTGAGGACCAATGTTAGTTAAGAAATTTCACCCAAATATTCGATAGTTATCCATTAAATCTGTTAATTTGAACTGAAATTGAAAGCATGAACTTCAATGATCTGTGTCCATCAGGACCAATTCTTGTAAACTGAATTATATTTGAAGGTTAGATAAAAAGAGTTGGAAACTCCAGTGATGTTTCCGGAAAAGGTGTACACATTGCTAGGTGGTACCATTTTTACTTTCTGGTTGAGTGATGTTATTTTAACTGAGACTTCCTGTACAAGAAAGGTTTGTCATCAGTTTTCTTTTCATTACCACAGCTGGTACCATCACTACCCAAAGCTGCAGTTATAACCTTTAACTAAAGAAATAGTAAGACTTACAATAACTCCTCAGCATTTTATCATACAACACAACTCACTCTGAAGAAGCAGCATGACAATATTTGAAAAACAGTTGAGCAGTATGGAGTATACTCATATTCAAATGGAACATAGAGTTGTATAACACTGAACAATCCCTTCAGCTTACAATGCACATATATGCTGCCAATCCAGCAACTATCTATATCCTATTTACCAGCACTTGCTTGGTAGTCTTCTATGCCTTGGTATTCCAGAATGTGGCGAGAGACAGGCAGCGTGACTCGAACAGACGGGGGAGAGACCGGTAGCACAACTCAGGTGGACGGGGGTGGGGGGGGGGGAGACCGGCAGCGCAAGTCGGGCAGGAAATGGGGGGAGACCCAGCATGAGTCGGGCAGGCGGGGGGGGGGGGGTGGGGGGGGAGGAGACCAGCAGCACAAGTCAGGTGGGTGGGGGAGGGAGACACTGGCAGCGCAAGTCGGGCAGGTGAGGGGGGTGGGGGAGACGGTAGCGTGACTGGAAGGGGGTGGGGGTGGATACGACAGCACAATTCGGGTGGGCTTAAATCTGGTTTTCCGAAATTTGGAACACGCTCTTCCCCCAAGGGTTCCGGATAAAGGATCATGTACCTGTAATGTACAAAGTAGGGGTCCTTAAATGAGTCTCTCATTGATTTTGTTATTTAGCAATTGTTCCTGAACCTAGTGGTACAAGTATTGTGGCACCTATACCTCTTTCCTGTTGACAGAAGTGAGAACAGATAATGTACTGGGTGGTGTGGATCTTTGACGATTGCTGCTATTCTCTGATGGCAGTGTTCCATGTAGATTTTCTTCAAGGTGGGGAGTTTTGCTTGTGATGTACTGGGCTGTGTAAATTTGCTCACCTATTGCGCCTACAATCCCCAATAATCACTGGAGTGAACACCTCTGGTTTTCTCCTCTTAAAGTCCACTATCAGTTTCTTGGTTTCAATGACATTGAGTAAGAGGTTGTTGTTAGTACACCATTCCACCAAGTTTTCAATCTCCCTCCTCTCTGCTGATACATCGCCCCTTTATATACAATCCACTACTGTGGTGTCGTAAGCAAATTTGTAGATGGTGTCACTGTCATACCGAGCCACACAGACATAGGTATAAAGAGAGTAGAGTATGGGGTTAAGAATGCAGGTGTGGTGCTGCTCCAGTACCAATGGAGATCTCAAGCAGCACATCCCCGAGTGTATCCTAGATGAAACAAAAGCTTTTTTTCAGATCAACTCTAACCCTCTTACTCTTGCTCTAGATTTAGGAATCTGTGATAATGGGACAGGTTTCTTGCTTTCCACCCTGTCTATGCCCTCATAATTTTATATACCTCCATCAGGTCTCCCCTCCGCCTCCTCTGCTCCAAGAAAAACAAACCTAATCATGCAGTCTTTCCACAAAACCAGTGTTCCATCCCAGGAAACATCCTAGTAAATTTCCTCTCCTACTTCTCCAGTGCAATCAAACCAATCCAACAACGAGGTAACCAAAGCTGTATACAATACTCCAGCTGTGGCACAAACAATGTTATACAGGATTATACCACGTTCATGTATTCTGTGCTCTAGTTGATTAAGGCCAACATCCCATATGGCTTCAGCATCGCCTATATATCGGTGTACACCAAGATTTCTGTGTTCTCAGGGTCCGCTTCCGGTATTATTCATGGTTTCTGTTCTATCCTTATTAGACCTTTCAACATGCATCACTTCACACTTATTGCATTAAATTCCATTTGCCATTAATTTGCTCAATTTTGTCCAGGCTAATATATATTCCTTGCACATCAAACACTCAGAAGCTAAATATGGATTGGTGTAAAAAATTTTCTTGGGTCAAGTAATGTTATGCTGTGGACACAATTTTACTCTCTCTGTATTGACTCATCAACATAAGCAATAGGAGTAAGCCATCTGGCTCATCGAGCCTGCTCCACCATTAAATGAGATTATGGCTGATCTGATAATTGGGCCATCTCCACCTACTTGCTTTTTCCCCATATCCTTAATTTCCCTATGTAAAATCTATCTAACCTTGTCTTAAATATATTTACTGAGGTAGCCTCCACTTCTTCAAAGGGCAGAGAATTCCATAGACTCAACACTCTCTGGTATGTTTCTATAAGATTCCCCCTCATTCTTCGGAATTCCAGCGAGTACAGTCCTAGACTACTCAATCTCTCCTCATAGGCTAACCCCCTCGTCTCTGGAATCAACCCACTAAATCTGCTCAGAACCACCTCCAAAGCCAGTATATTTGAAGTGCCAGCTAATGAAGAAGACGAAGGCTGTGTAGTTAAACCAGTAATCATAGCTTTTATGAACAGAAACTAGTGGTACAATATTGAAAGACAATGGGTGCAAACACAATTATACCCAATGGGAGTGTCTTAAGTGGTGGAGATAATACACGTCCAATGTCAGTAAAGCAGGGCTAAGCACAGAGAGAGACTGATTCAACATAGATTCACCACACCTTTAGTCTCCTTACTTGAGGAAACCAGCGCTCCAGATTTACCCTCACCAGGCCTCTGTACAGTTGCAGCATATCCTCTTTGCTCCTAAATTCAATCCCTTGAGCAATGATGGCCAACATTCCATATGCCTTCTCCAAGTAAAGCATTGTGCAGCATAAAATTTTTACTTCTGCTGATCCACCTAGTATCCCTAAAGACCCCACATTTAACACAGATTAGTTTTCTTTATACAGATCAAACACTCACAGTTAAAGTACAGGGTCTTTAGAAGTAGAGCAATTCTCTGATATTGATAAACTTGGATACAAACAGAAAATGCTGTAAATACCCAGCAGATCAGGCTATATCTGTGGGGAGAGAAAAACCTAATGTCTTGAAGCTAACCAGTATGATAACTATGGCTGGCACAGTTAGCGTAGCTCTTACAACACCAGCAATCAGGACAGGGGTTCGAATCATGTGCTATCTGTAAAGAGTTTGTATGTTCTCCCTATGTGTGTGTGGGCTTCCTCTGGGGGGTTCCGGTTCCCCCCCACTGTTCGAAACATATTGGGGGTTGCAGGTTAATTGGGCGTAAATTGGGTAGCATGGCTTGTGAGTCGAAATGGCCTGTTACTGTGCTGTATGTCTAAAATTAAAGGTTCAAAAGGTTCTAGGGTTCCTTTTATTGTCATGTAATAATACATTAAAAATGTAATATACATGATATACTTCAATTTTTATCTGCCTTAAGGAAAATGAAGAGTCACCATGAGCATTGCCCAGCTTCGCTAACAATAGGAGAAAGAAAAGCAAAAGAGAGTCCTTTCAAAGACTAAGTGTCTGTGGATTGACTTCCAGAACTCCCACAGCCCTGCAGACTCCAATTCAAACCACTGGCAACCCATGTTCCATATCCAAAACAATGACAGAAAGCTTTCAGTGCCCAATATCCTTTTGAGAGTCTTCTTGCCCTCAGCATCCTCTCGAATCCTGGTTCCCATGAGCCAATCTCCAGCAGCCCGCAGCCTGTGTGAATCCTTTGACCGCAAGTCAATTTGGAGATGAATAGATTTTTCAATACTGAAGGAATCAAGGGTTGTGGTGTTGGTGCAATCAAGTGGTGCCCAGGTAAAAGATCAGATTATGGGATGGTGGAGCATGTGTAAGAGGCAAATAGCCTCCTGCTGCATTAAATTTTCCCCATGGAACTTAACCCTGGCTGGATCCTGGATTTGAGACCATCACCAGTTACTGAGGTGTCTGACAAGGGCCCTTTGACATAGTATGCAGAGAAGGAGCATGACTAGACCTTGTCTTAGGGAATGTAATTAGTCAGGGAGGAGCATTTTGGAGATAGTAACTTTAAGGAATAAACCTGGTCTTAAATTGGGCAAAAGCTAATTTCATTAAAGTCAGGCAGGATTTGGCAAAAGTAGACTGGGAACATCTACTTACAGGTAAGCTATCAAATGTGAACTAGTAAGTTCAAGGCCATAATGTTCTCAGTCAGAAAGCCAACAGCAACATTTCTGGGTAACCATGGATGTCCAGTGTTTCTGAGGGTTCTATGAAAAGAAAAGTGGAAGCATTTAAGTTATAGTTTAGCAAACAAAAGTGAAGGGAGGGCAATCAAGAGTATAAAAAGGTGCTTAAAAGGGACAGTTGGAGGGCAATAAGACGAATCACAAAATATCACTAGTAAATCCAAAGGCAACTAATAAAATGTATTAAGGATAAATACTGAAAGAGTGGGTCCCATTAGGGACAACAGGGTTAATCTGTGAGTGGAGCCAGAAGATAGAAATGAGGTTCTAAATCAATATTTTCTCATTGTATTGATAAAGTAAAAAGACGCTGTAGTGGTTGGAGAACTATCTGAGGGAAGGTGAAATTCCAATGCAAACTGAAGTTGTGAGAGCTTCTGGGCCTGATGGTGGATAAGTTGCCAGAGGTGATTGAGATTTATCCTAGGCTGCCACAGGACCAAGGGGAGAGATTGCTGGGCTCTGGCTGAAATTCATAAATCTCTGCCACACACAAGTGAAGTACCAGATGGCAGGAGGATAACAAAGGTGGTCATAATTTTCAAGAAATGCAGCAGGCGAAAGCTTGGTAATCGCAGATCTGAAAGCCTCATATCAGTAGTAGGGCATTGATAATGTATTGGAAAAGATTCCAAGGGACAGGATTAATAATGACTTGGAAAGCCAGGGACTGATCAGAGATAACCAGCAGATCCCAACTGTCCAATCTAAATGAATAGGTTGAGGAGTTAAAGTGCATTGATAAGGCTAGCACCATTCTGGTTGCTGCAAAGAAATCAATTAGAAATCAATCCACAAAAGAATGGCAGAGAAGATCACAGGAGTCTTTTGTCCACTGCCCCCTCCCCCCAACAAAGTGATCTATTGAGATCGTTGTTTGAAGAGGGTGTGCAAAATCATTGAGGACCCCTTTCACTCTACACACAGCATCATTCAGCTGCTCCTGTCTGGGAAGAGATACAGGAGTATCAGAGCCAGCACCACCAGACTGAATAATAGCATCTTCCCACGGGCAGTAAGACTGCCGAACGACCAAAGGAACTGCTCACACTAACCATCTGAGACTCTCATATATTCATGAAACAATATTTATTTATTTGTATAGATTAAATATTTGTCATGCATATGTATTATTTGTCTGTATGTGAATTATATCTGGTTGTGGGTCTACATGTTTTACACAGAATGAAGGAGAAATGAATGCTTTTTTTACAGAAGCTTCAACTTCCATCTTTGAATTACCAAACTTGAAAGGATTTAGATTCTCCATTTATGTTGAAAGAATTTATTAAGGCTTTAAATTCTATGCAAAACAGTAAATTTCCTGGTGAAGATGGATTTATGTCTGAAATTTATAAAAAATTTAAAGATTAATAATACCTTTATTAATGGAAGTATTTAAACAAGCGACCGAAACTTGTTCATAACCAGAAACCTTTTCAAATGCTATAATGGTAATACCCAAGAAAGATACAGATTTATTAAAACCGGAGTCTTATAGGCCTATATCATTATTAAATGTTGATAAGATTGTTGCTAAAGTTTTGGCTAATAAAGTGAATGAACCTGAGTTGGTTCATTTAAATGAATTGGGATTTGTTAAAAAAATATTCTGCTGATATTGCAGCTAAATTAATTAGTCTAATTAATGCTCTCAGAAGAAATCAGATTTAGTATTAGTTTTATTGTTAGATGCTGAAAAGGCTTTTGATAGATTAGAATGGAATTATTTATTTAAGGTTTTGCAAAAATTTAAATTTGGGCCAATATTTATAAATTGGATTAAAGCTTTATATCGAAACCCTTTGGTTAGAGTAGTTACCAACAGACAAGTTTCTTCTTTTTCATTAAAGGATGTCCTTTATCTCCTCCATTATTTATTTTGACAATTTAACCATTTAGCACAATCAATTTTAGTATTAAAGGAATTAAAGTTAATAAGGAAGAATATAAGATTAGTATGTTTGCAGATGATGTATTGATTTATATAACAGATCCTGAAAATACTTTAATTTCTTTATATAAAAAAATTACAAAACTATGGGGGAATATCTGGTTACAAAATTAATTGGGATAAAACTGAAGTTATGTCACTAGTTGAAGGAGATTATGGTCGATGTAAACAAGTAGGTCAATTTAAGTGGACACAAAAATTTGATTAAATGTTTAGGTATTAAAGATGATTTAAATAGATGGAATGACATCTATTATTTTAGTAAGTAGAGTGAACTGTATTAAAATGAATATTTTTCTAAGGATTTAATATCCTTTTCAATCTATTCCTTGCTCAATACCTAAAAAAAAAATTAGGATCTTAATTCAATTGTAACTAATTTTTTATGGAAATGGAAAATAAATAGGGCATCTTTGGAAAAATTAACTTGGAAATTTGAATTAGATGGTTTACAACTTCCACATTTTCAGAATTATTATAAAACTGAACAATTGAAATTTATTAATGGAATGTTTGATTTAAATAAATCTTCTATTTGGGCGAATATAGAGTTAGATAAAATTGATGAGACGTCTATGTCAGAATTTATTTATAAATGGATTTCAAAATTGTTAATTGGTAATGATCCACCAATATTGAAATATTTAATTGAAATATGGAATAAAATTGATAATGAGATAGGTGGAAAAGGAAAGATTTCAACGAAAATGCCTTTATATCAAAATAAACCTTTTCCTTTTACTGTCAATAATCAGATTTTGAAGATATGGAATCAATTGGGGATTTTAAAAGTTGAAGATTGGTTTGAGGCAGGGAAGTCTGTATCTTTTAATTGGATGAAGGAAAATTTTCAGGTTCCTAATAATATCAGGTACAAACCTTTTTATTGGAAAAATGAGGACATAGTTTAAAATTACCAATGCTTTGGCATTATTACTTACTAAAGATTTATTTCTGAAATGTATAAGTTATTACAAAATAAAATGTCTAAATTAAATGTTCATAAATCAAGATTAAAATGGGAATCTGACTTAAACAAGAAGATAGATGAAAATGTTTGGGGAAATTTGTGTAAGGATAGTATGACTAAGATTATAAATATGTGATACAGTTTAGTACAATATAATTTTTTACATATATTTAACCCCTCAAAAATTAAAGAAATTTAATTTAATTTCCATGAATTTGTGTTTTAGATGTGGAGAAGAGATAAGCACTTTTTTTTTCATTTGATTGGGACTTGTTCCAAGGTTAAGACTTTTTGGGTACAAGTTAAATTTATTGTTGGAGTAAGTATTAAAAGTGTGTCTTCCATTTGATCCAATGTTGTTTTTATTAGGGGATATCAAATGGATTGCTTTAGGATTAAGACTGACTATGTATCAAATTGAATTTCTATGTTTAGTTTTGGCTGTTTCTAAAAAATTTTTGGCAATTACTTGGAAATCTGATTTATTTTTAGGAATGCAAAGATGGCATCCTGAAATGAAATTCTGTATTCCTTTAGAAAAGATAACATATAATTTTTGTTAAAGTATAGAGCCCATACCTAAAAATTCTTGGTTTTAAGATTTAATCTCTCAATCCACTCGGTTCCCATAGCTAAATAGTTCAATATTTTTTTAAGTGATGGTTTCCTTTCTTCTTTCTTAGTGGGCAGAAGAGGGAGGAGGATGGGTTTTAGTGGGGAGGAAGAGGGAGGTTGGGTGGGGTTTATTCAATTATATACTTTTTGTATTAATATATTATAATTGATATATAATTTAAAAATTATAAATAAAATATTCAAAAAAAACTCTGCTGCTAACTATTACCCTGCCCTTAAATTCAAATGGTCCATCTCCAGTAACTCTCTCCCCTCTCTCAATCTGTCTCCATTTCAGGATGCCAACTATTGTCAGACATCTTTAAAGCCACTAACTCCCACACTAACTCTTGACTGCACCTTTTTCCACACTGGCTGCAGTGACTACTTTCCTTTATAGTTGCTTGGAGCATATAAGAATGTTGTTGTTGTCTATGACTCATTCAAACAAATTCGTACTAAAGTTGAGTTTTCCAAAGTTTATTAAACAATATTAAATATTGTTAACATTTATATCAGTTGCTATGCATTGTTACAAGCTTTTTAAACATTGTTAAATGGTCAATAAAAATGGTCAGAACTTTTCCGATCCATCCATTTTGCAGAACAAAAGAACTAAACTTTAACATGTCATCTCTTTAACATGCCAAGAAACCAGCTGTAACCTTAGCTAAAATATGTTGCCAGGAGACAGCATAAAAATGTTAAACAACAGCCAGAATCAGATTTCTCACAAACATAAAATACATTTTAACCCCTACAATACCAGCTTCTAATTATTATTTTTTTTAAATAATAATTACTATCACAAAGAAACAATCAAACATAGTAATATATATAAATTAAATTTGAAAATAAAAGTCAATTATCAAATTTCTTCCTCTTGCAAAAGACAGATTTTGGTAATTGGTCTGTTCATAAAGCCAGTTTTAGTCTTGATCCAAACTTGACAAACAAGTCCTCCTTTGTCTTGGATGGTTTCAACCATCTTCCCCATCAACCAGAAATTTCAAGGCACTGAATTGTCCATGACAATCACATCATCTCCAGCCGTGAAATTGCACCTAATCTTGGACCTTTTCTGTTGCTCCTACAACAGTGGAAGATACTCTTTCACCCATCTTTTCCAGAATAAATTCAACATAAATTGCAACTGCTTCCACCTGCGCCGAGCATATATGTCTTCCTTCTGAAACTGTCCTGGTGACAACGAAGGCTTGGTCATAAGAAGCAAAAGGTAGTTCAGGGCAAGTGCTTCAAGGTCACTTGGATCTGTTGAAGTCTTAGTGATTGGACAACTGTTGAGGATAGCTTCGACTTCACATAGAACTGTCTGAAGCCCCCTGCATTAAGATTTTGTCCATCTAGTATAGAATTGAGAACCTTTCACACTCATCTAATCAATCTTTACAATAAACCTCCATGGCATGAGCCAGCAGTGGGGGATGGAAAATTCAACTGATTCCTTTCTTGAGTAGTTCATCATGAATCTGATCCTGATTCCAGTCCATAAGCACATTCTTTAATTTGTGTTGAGCCCCAACAAAGTTATTACCATTGTCAGATTGTAGTTCCTTTTGATGGATGTTATCCTATTGAAATTGAGCAGGAACATTGCTTGTTTGTTTTTCATTTCTGCTCAGAAGCCATCTTTTTTTTCTTTTTAAAATATTTTATTAATTTGATAGAGAAATATTACAAGTATATATTGATTAGATATTAATTAATTATATAGCTTTTATATAATGCAGTACAGAATGAGTCATATATAAATTATACATTGTGTTACGAGCCCAAAGGACCCCAAAACCCAGCAGCAATAGACATTCACCAACCCAAGTAGTTACTTAAATAAAAGTTGTTTTTATTAGCTTTAACTATTTACTTAACTGCCCAAATTAACCCCCTTCTAACTCTAAGCGCACGTGTATGATGTGTGTGTAAATTAAAGTTCTTTGGTTCACAGTTCAATCTCACTTTTCCTTTTTCCAAATTCTATGGTTGCAGGCAATTCTTAAACTGTGCACAGAATTTAACCTGTATAAAGTTCACCAGGCTTTGGTGTTCGAAAGATAAATGTTTACCGCTCAGGAAGGTTCTTGTAGGGTTTAGAGAGAGAGATTTGTTGTTCCAGGATTTCCACAACTGAGATACCGCCATTAGTCACCTCAATGTCTCGCTGATGAAACTTACCCCATCAGGGTTCTCCAGATGATGACCTCTTTCTTTCAGGCTACCACAGAGTTTCTTTCTGTTCCACAATCCAAGAGAAACATCAGACAGACAGCACTGCCAACCATCTGCCACTCTGTAGCTTTCTATTTCCCACCAGCTTTTCCTGGCTTGTTTCAGCTGTGACTGTTCAGTCTCTTTCAGTGTCACACACATACACTGGCTGAGAGCTTGTTGAGCTTGTCTCTTTCTCTCTCTCTCTCTCTGTTTCCAACTGCTAGAAAGCCCATGTGACTCTCTCACTTACAAAACCCCCCACCTACTTCAGCAAACCACAGCAGTTCTCCTTCTTGGTCAAGTTGTTGTCTTAGGTAAACAAAACCTAGGAGAGACCTTTCTGTGAGCACACTGTAGATACTTGCAAACACCCAGTTTGTCTTCTCCAAGAAATGGTCTATTCATTTCATGATATCATTTCAATTAGCACCTACTTGTGAAATGTGCTTAGTATTCTCCATGGTTTCTGTAAAGTTCCTGAATATGAATTCTTCAGTCTTTCAAGTAAGAACTGTTTTAAAATGTGTGTATGTATGTAACCTACTCTCATCTTACCATATTCTCCCAATATTTGTCCATTACAATTGTCTTACAGAATTCTCAAAAAAAGTGAGAAATCCTTATGAGAATTTCACCTATCTTAATATTGAGATATACATTGTGATTATCATCTCTTCCAGTGGTACAAGAAAATAAGAAAAAAAATAAAAAACTCCATACTAATCTAACCCCTCCCACTAAACACGAGGAGCTGTCCTTTAAATCTGTTCATCCATGCTGTTGCCTACTTCAAACAATTCCAGGATGAGAAGTCATGGATTAAGCAGGTAAATGGGTCTATTTGTTCAGACATTATCTGGACAGCATTTGCAGTCTTACTCCTGATTTCAGGGTCCTCTGATAAAATTTATTTTAATTTATCAGGGTTTTGAGGCCATTCCTTTTGAGGCCATAGAAGAAATTGAGGCCTGGGCACCCATATTTATTTCTTTACAAAAGACTTGCTTTCAAACATCGAAAAGCCAGAAAGGCAGGATTGTTAACTGTTTTATCATTCAAAAGCTTCTTGTTTTATTGATGATGCATTTGAGTATAGAGTTGCTATCAGGCCAAAATATCGAGTCTGTTAGTTCCATCCTCAAGAATGAAGTGATTAAATACCAAGAGATGCATGACAGGATAGGTCCAAGTCAGCATGGTTTTTTAAAGAGTAAATCCTGCCTGACCAACCTATTAGAGTTTTTGGAAGAAATCTTAAGTAGGATACACAAAGGAGAGGCTGTGGATGTTATCTATTTAGATTTTCAAAAGGCTTTCAATAAAATGCCACATATTAGGCAGCTAAATAAGATGAAGGCCCATGGAATTACAGGGAAGTTATTAAACTGGATAGAGAAGTTGCTGATAGGCAGGAAGCAAAGGGTTGAAATTAAGGGTTCTCATTCTGGATGGCTGCCTGTAACTAGTGGTGTTCTGCAGGGGTTGGTATTGGGGTGGCTACTGTTTACAATTTATTTGGATTATGGTCTAAATGGTTTTGTGGCCAAATTTGCGGATGACACCAAGATAGGTGGCGGAGTAGGAAGTGTAGTAGAAACTGTAAAGTTGCAGAAGGATATAGACAGATTAGGAGACTGGGCAAAATTATGGCAGATGAGATTCAACATAGAGAAATGTACAGTTGTACACTTTACAGTGGAAACAAACAGGCAGAATACTGTTTGGATGGGGTGAAAATTCAGACCTCGGATGTGCAAAGGGACCTGGGGTCCTCGTGCAAGGAAACCTAAAAGTTAATGACCACGTGAAATTGGTAGTGAAGAAAGCGAATGCTACGTTGGCCTTCATTTCAAGAGGAATAGTGTACAAGAGTAAAGATCTGTTGGAGACTCTATGGGGCACTGCTGAGGCCTCATTTGGAGTATTGTATGCAGTTTTGGGCCCCCTATCTTAGAAAGGTTGTGATGTAGTTGGAGAGGGTGCAGAGGAGATTTACTAGGATGATCCCCGGAATGGAAGGGCTAACGTACGAGGAGCGTTTGACAGCTCTTGGGTTGTATTCATTGGAGTATAGGAGAATGAGAGGAGATCTCATAGAGGCTTTTCGTATTTTGAAAGGTTTAGATAGGGTGGATGCAGGCAAGATGTTTCCCTTGGTGGGTGAATCAAGGATAAGGGGTCATAGTCTGAAAATTAGAGGCTATCCATATAAAAGAGATTAGAAAGAACTTCTTTAGCCAGAGGGTCGTGGATCTGTGGAAATCACTGCTGCATACAGCAGTGGAAACGAGATCACTGGGAGTATTTAAACAAGAAATAGACAAGTATTTCATTAGTGAGGGCATCGAGGGATACAGGGGAAAGGCTGGAAACTGAAACTAGTGTAGAGTAGCTTAGTGTAGCTTTACGGATCAGATTCGATGGGTGATGTGCCAGATAATGAAGAGATCGAGTGCAGTGTAGTTAAACACATATCATAGCTTTTAGAACATAGAACAATTTACAGCACAAAAACAGGCCACCTCGGCCCTTCTAGTCTGTGCCAAACCATTTTTTCTTGCCTAGCCCATTGATCTGCACTCAGTCCATAGCCCTCCATACTTCATTGTATTATTATACTTTTCTGCATGTGGCCCACAACCAAAAATGTTTGGCCATCCCTGGCCTACAATGGCCACAATAAAATTAACAATGTTGAACGTTTAGTGGGTAGGGAGGGGATGGGAAGGAGGGAGGGAAGGGAGGGGGGAAAAAGGGGAGAAAATGACACTGTATATATTCAAGAGGGAAATATTTGTGTGTATTTTGGTTAATATGGTTCATAGTGTGAAAAATTTTAAAAAAAATTAAAGTATCTTAATATCATCTGTGTTCAAAAGCTTGGTGAGAATGTTGTGGGGATAAAATTTGATTAGCAAATTAATACATTTTTTTTCATCTGGAAACAAGAGAATGATTGTAATCTAGGCTCATATTCTAATGCCCAAAATAGCCCACAAAATCCCAGGAGTTGTATTATTTATATTATCTTAGCAATAATATTAAGAGTTCTCAACTCACTGAAGCAATTCTGAACTGGTAAAAGTGTTGGAAATATGGCAATGAGGTGCAGTGGAAAGGAGAAAGGTCAGTGCAAGAATGTGCCATCTAAGGTCATGCTTGAAAATATAGTCACAAAGAAGAAAGACATTACATAATTTTTATTAGTAGAAACTCAGTAGTACAATAATGAATGATAATGGGTGCATACACAGTTATAGTCAAGGGGAGTGCCCTTGGTGGTAGAGATAATACACGTCCAATGCTAGTAGTGCAGACTAAGCATAGTGAGAGATTGACAGATTTACCACAGTGGGCCTAGTGGCCTGCTTCTGTTCTTTTGTCTTGTGATCTGTAACATTGTGTCCATTCTGCTCACCACCGTAGCAGCTGTCAACTCCATTCAAGGGATAGTGGCTCTCTTCAATGGAGCCACTCTACCTTTTCCCATTGCAAATCCACTATGTACCTGATCCTGGTGATCATGCAGTAATAGGTAACTGTTCCGTAACTGTCTTCACATGCATTAGCAAAATGATGCAATTGAGCAGATGTTACAGTTCCAAAATTTGTGGATTTGAAGCATTTGTCAATCTTGAAGTCTTCCAGCATACAAAGATCCTGCACACGAACATCCATTCTTGTACAATGGATTCTAGTATCTGATCAATCCAACCAATCCTTTTCATACACAAATCTTACAGGATCTTCTTGGCAGACAGGACAACTGGTGCCAATATTCCTAGAGGATAATATATCAAACTGACTGTTGATAGAATCCCTCTTCTTGTGAGAGGTTGGACCTTCAAAATAATTTTGAACTTAAAAACATCACACTGAACCCACCATTATACATCTAACACCCTCTCCAAAGGAAGGTTGTCATAGTCTAAGACCAAATTCGTCATTTCCTTTGCCCGCTCTCTTTCAATTATGGCAGCCAATACCTGGCGGCTGCTATTTATCTATTTGGTAAGTAGAAAGCTTCCTTTGAAACAATCGCACTCAACTGCTGATAAAGAATCATTGGTTCTTCTTCTGTAGCTGCAGAAGTAAGAGTCATCAACATAGAAGTTATTCCTGATTTTGACTTGAGAGCTAAATTGTTCCATATTGTCCTCAGCACACTTCCTAAGAGCAAAATTTGCACAACTTGGTAATGAAGTTGCTCCAAAAAGATGCCCTGTCATTCTGCATTCCACCATGTTCTGACTGTCATCTCCATTAGGCCACCAAAGGAATCACAACAATTCAGTACTTTTACCTGGTGGAACATTGCTTCAATGTTTGCAATGATGATAACAGGTAGTTTACGGAATCTAGTTAAGACTCCTATCAACATTCTGGTCCATAAGAGTTGAAAATTTAATGAAACTCACCAAAAAGTTGCTCCACAATCAGACACCACTCAAAGTTGTTTCTTTTGTGTATGGTGTGGTAAGTACCATTTTTTGCCATCACTACGTTTCAAGATATTTTCTGGTAATTTCTCTTCATAATCTTTAAATATCATATCAGACACACAGTTGGTGAAGTCTGAATGAAAAGAATCTTTCTTGAATCTTCTCTTTAAGTTCAGTGTATGTTATTCAACAACACTTCTATTAATAGGCATGCATATTTCCCTTTTCTTTAAAGATAATCCAATCCAATTATGATCATTAACCATCTTGGCAGATTTTGACACTGATTGCAAGAACTGTTGATCTTCCTTTGAAGGTTCTTGATCATCGCTGAGGCACTCAGGAAAGCCAATCTTGAACTGCTGCTCCCACAGCTCATTAAGTTTAACTATACATCTTGTTGACACTTACAGCCGACTGGTCCTGAACCTCATTTCTTCCTCCTAATGGTCCATTAATCATCCAACCAAGCATAATTTTGACAGCATAAGGTCCGCCACCCACACTCCTTATCATTTCTAGTGGTTCCAGAGCTTTTGTTACATTTGAACCAATCTCAGAGTTGATTTTTACGTAAACAAACATTTTTCAAATGCATCCACAGTTCAATGTTGTTTTGATGTGGGATGTTTATTTTATGCACAGGCATTGTTTTCTGAGTGTATACTCCTGGGAATTCACAAAAATCATTACTATCCAGTCCAGCAATCTCTAGGCACAAAAAAAATGTTGATTTCAAAGTGTTTAACTTAACCTAGAGTCCTCAATAGAATTTTTGATCTTCTTCCTTGGAAGATTAAGCTTATTCATTAGCCCCACAATGCAAAATGATGCAGTGTTTCCTGGATCGAGAAATGCATAAGTATGCACTATTGCACTTCCTTTCTAGGCCTCGACATGCAAAAGTACTATCAAAAGTTTGCAGTTGTTCTCACCGGCCCCAGTATGACCATTCAAGGTTTCAGCACGGTTTCCATCCAGTTCTTTTTTTTTGTCATTTGTTCCTTTTCTGTTTTCTTCTTTTCCTGGAAGATATGTAGCATTTTGGGATGCTTTTGACTGCATATGTTGCAGCTAAATCACTTTTTGCAGTCGTTGCTGATGTTGTTCTTTACATACTCTATTTTTCTTCAAAAAAGTAATTTTCTCACTATGCGTCTTATTTCAACTGTACACATTTTTCCAAAGCATGCTTATCGTTACACAACGAACATTTCTTCATAGCAGGCAAACTTTATTTTTCCTTTATTTCTTTATCCTGCACTGCCAGGGAGGTGGCAATTTTTTTTTTCCTGTTTTTGTTGAGGTGGCATCTTGAACCCTTGAGATCTCCAAATCCTAGTACTGTTGCAATCTGCATGTGCCATTCAAGGAAATCCACAATATCCTCAAAAGGCAGCACTTTGTTTATATTTTAGCTGAAGTTTGCAAACCCATGCTCTCCACAAATCACTCAGCCAGAAAGGCAACTTCTTTGTGGTAGTTAACATATTAGAAAACATGTTAAGCTCACATATGTTGTTAATATCTTCCATGGCATTACAACATCCTCTTAAAAAGACAGTGTATGCTTGTCGAGACTTTGTGTCATCCAGTTTTATTGACCATGAAAGATCCTTTTCCAAATAAGCCATAGCAATTCTATGTTCATTCCCAAAATGCTCTTGTAGTAAAGCCCTTGCCTTCAAGAATCCCTTTTCTGGATCCATATGTAGCATTTCCTTACAGGTTCCTTTGGCTGTCCCTCAGTATATTGTTCCAGAATAAAAAGATGATCTCTGGCATTTTTATTCTTACGTTAAATACTGTGTTCAAAAGATTTAATGAATGCTTGCTACTGAAGTCTGCTGAATTAATAAAACAGTGATTTCATTTTGTATTCCCATGATTGACAATATATTGTCCCGTTCATCATTGCTTTGTCACCTGGATTTCTGTTACCTGATGGAAGCGGCAAGTATTCTGCAAAATACGATGGTATTTGGCTCACATCTCTGTCCACTGGGGCTATTATTGGGGTTTGAGATCTGGCACCAACATGCCTTTAACTGCTTTGATTGGGTGCATACACATCTCATAACTGTAGCACTAGCTCTACTTTGGTATTAATTATTTTATTTTCCTGTTGTCCTACCTCAAAACATGTTAGTCGCTTTAGCTAATTTACTTCAAACTCCAGATACCTCTGAGCCTTCTAGTGCCCTGGCCTGATTAACAACAATTTTTGTATCCAGTTCCTGTTGATTCTTTTTGCTTTTTAGCTGCACCTCCTCCCTTCTTAGTTGCCCTTGTATTCTTCTTATCTGTTCTTCTTTTTCTGCTTCAAGAGCTGCCACATCAGCCTGAACCTTTAAACGTGTAGATGCAGTAGTTGAAACTCCGGAGCCTGCTCTAGAACTCAACTTGCTCTGATGCTTCCAGTATTTGACATAACATCACTTGGTAGTACATCATCCTCTATTTCAGATGTCGTCTTAATATCTGACTTTGTCTCCACTCTTATCTGCTCCTCGTGCACATACCATCTTGTGGCACACCTTTAAATAATTTCAAGTGGCTGCTTTTAAATTCTATTGATGTTCTTTTGCAGTGATTCGGTGGATTTGTATTCCCAGCAGCAGTAACCTTCTCTCTTTCTATGCCTCTTTCAGCCTTGTTTGAAGAGTAGTTTTGGCTCTACTTGAATCTAATCCCCAACGTTGTAATTCTTCTTCAAGTTCCTTCACCTTCATCTCCTTGACACGTAGCTCCTCAGGGGCAGCAGCTTCAGTGGTGGCTGCCATATTATCTATCCAACCAACCATCGTACTCAGGCATCAAACTTACACAATAATAACTCCAAAACCAAAACAGTCCTCAAAAGACAAATGGCAGTTTCTCCAAACTGTGTTCTAACTTGCAATAAACACACAGAAGAAATCCTTAAGTAAGGCTTACCACTTCTTCAATGGCCTTGATGAAGCCATTTATGATCATGACTTCTTCAGTTCAAAATGATCTTAACAGAGCCCAATCGATCCAGTCCAAATTTCAAATCTAATTTCCAACTTTTCTATTGACTTAATTATGGCAACTACTTTCCTTTGTAGTTGCTTGGAGGATATCAGAATGTTCTTGTCTATAACTCATTCAAGCAAATTCATACTAAAGTTGAGTTTTCCAAAATTTATTAAATGATATTAAACATTGTTAACATTATTATCAGTTGCAAGCCATTAAAATGTTGTAGACAGTCAAAAGAAATTGTCTGAAGTTTTCTGATCCTTCCATTTCACAGAACAAAAGAACTAAACTAAAATGTGTTATCTCTCTAACATGCTGTGAAACCAGCTGTAACCTGGGCTCATAGTCATTGCTAGGAAACAACAGCCAAAATCAGACTGCTCACAAGAATGAAATACATTTTAACCCCTACACTGTCCTCTGTAAGAATTCTGTTCTTTTCTCTCAATGTCTCTGCTACATCTGTTCCCAGGGCAAGACTTTCCATTCCAGGACATGTCAGATGTCCTTCAGGATGCATGGCTTCCCCTTTACTGCTATTCATTCAGCTGAATCACTTCAGATACAAATCTTCATTAATCAGGGAACAGAATATGTCCAGGTAGGCTACGCTCCGACTTTACAAAACACTGGTCAGACCTCAGCTGGAGTACTGCATGCAATTCTAGTCACAACGCCAGGAAAGATGTACAGTGTCCTCCTTAATGTTTGGGACTGTGACAGATTATATTGTGTTTTATATTGTATATAGGTATGTTTTAAAGGAGATAAATTGTGGCAGGTATTTTTTTTTAAGTGTAGGTCACATACAAACACCAGAACAGATCTCATTTAAAATACTGGAGCTCTGCACATGCCAGACAGGCTGGCTCCGAGTGCCTTTGCAAAAGCTTTGGGGAGTGCGAATATAGACTTCACTAATGGACTGTTGTTTTGAAAAGCAACAGATGAAAGAATTTGGAGGATTGGGTTCAGAGCTGGAGGCTGTCTGAGTGTAGTTTTGCTGTTCTAAGAGGATCATGTGGTTTTGCAAACAGTGAGAGTCAAATAGACTTTTCTCTGAGAGAGAGAGAGAGATATGGAAGGTTTATAGAGATGTTTACCAGGATGTTCCCTGGACTGAAGAAGTGACTTAATAGAGGTGTATCACACAATATTAGGTTTTGTTAGAGTGGACAGCCATCATCTTTTCCCCAGGGCAGCAATGACCTATACCAAAGGACATTCATTTATGGCAAGCAAAAGAAAGCTGAGGGGAGTTGACAGAGTAAGCTTTATACTTAAACACAAAGAGCAGAGGGTGCCTGGAACACACTGCAATAGTACTGGTGGATCCTGATATAATAGAGACATTAAAAAGATTCTTCGATAGGCATATGGATGCAAGAAAAATGGAGGTTTATTGAGTGTGACTATATAGGTTGGCACCACATTGTCCTTGTACTGTGCTATACTGATGTAAGTAAAGCCCAGCTGTCAAAGTTTGATTAATCTCTTTCATGGCTCGCATTTTCTCTCCACCATTCTGCAAAAGTAATTAAATTTTGACGTGGCCTGGGCAGTCAACAGTCAAAGATATTACCATTTTGTTACATATAAAAGTTAAAATCTAAAGTCAAACATAATCGCATATCTACAACAATTTCTCCTCTTCCCTCTCTCTAACAATTTCACTTCCCACCTGCTAATGAGAAAGATTTAGAAGATTGTATAGGCAGAGTCTAAATCTCTCTTTCTGCACTGCTGGGCAGTTTCAGGTATTTTATAGTGTAGATTTGAAGGAGAGAAATGCTATCAGGACCCAAACGTTATATTTGATGCCCACAAGAATATACCATACCATCAGATACACTGCTAAAGTAGCATTCCACTTATTTAGTTGTAGGAACAGGGCTGAAAATTACACAGAGAGCTTCTATTTCTTATGTTCTTAATGCCTGAACTCATTACTAATCAGTCATTTCAAGTCAGAAATTTTCATTACAGCAGTAAAAAGTGAATTAGAATCAACATCCTAAAGATGTAAGTAATATTTAACTTATCAAATCATCTTAATCATTATAGACTGAAAATTACAACTAAATTTGTTTTCAATGGTCTTTCAGGGAGTGCATTCTCCGTCAGCAATTCACCACAGAGAGAGAAAAAAAATGTCCTCAATTCCCCTCTAGTTCTTTGCCAAAAAACTGTATGCTCTGATTACCAACCAAACCACCAGTGAAAATACTTTTGATATTAACTCTTTCAAAACCTTTCACTGTGCTGTACTATACTGTTAAATCTTACTTTAACCTGGACTTTGTTTTTGAACACTTCTTGCTCTCCAACAAAATGAAACATCAAATTTCCTTGTATTCTCCTCCTCTGCACCCAGTCAAAGAGATTACCATTTTGTTACATATAAAAGTTAAAATCTCGTCAAACATAATCACATATCTACAACAATTTCTCCTCTTCCCTCTCTCTCTAACAATTTCACTTTCCACCTGTTAATGAGAAAGATTTGCATTCTTTAGAAGATTGTATAGGCAGAGTTCCAGCTGTGCAGCAGTCAGCAGTGTAAATATTACCCAACTGATCACAACCTGTACATTAAAAACACACAGGAATGCTGGAGGAACTCTAACAGTCACGCAACATTCTTAGGAGATAAAGGTTTCAAGTCTGAAACCTCTTCAAGGTACAGGTATAAGCAAACAGAAAGGTGTCAGAGAAAAGAATAAAGAAAGGGAAGGAATTCAGACCAATGGTGTTAATTAGATATGATAAATGGAGAGGTGAAAATTGATTTTGGCTCTGTGAAAGGAGACAAAGGGAGAGACAGAGATTGTTACAGAATTGTATTATTAATATAGGTTATAATATATTATATTTTAGAGAGGTACCTTGTGGGTTGGAAACAGGGAGATATGCACAAAGACACTTACACACAGAGAACAGTTTAAAGAGACACCGTATTTGCTATGTCCAGCTGTTAACAGAGCAATAAGACTAGAGTTCATTACTGAAGACAATGAATGTTTACTCACAAAGACATCTGGTCAAACCGAAAACCATTTGCTTCATGAAGTGGTTTCTGGAGAAATGAAACTTCAAACTGAATCAGTAGTGATATTACGTCATGTAATATGACACTTCAAGAAAGCATCTGATGAACTAGTTTCATCTGAAGTCAGAAATGCAGTAATATGCTGTGAGAAGGGACTGCTATTGTGTTTTCCTTGTCAAGGGAGGAAAAGAGGATCAAAGTGGCTTCAGAAAAGATGGTCACTTCGACTATCTTTCTTCGTTATGAGTGAGGGCAGTGCTACTGTGGCCATTGTAATGGTCATTTCATCTAAAATCCTTGACTGGGTTTGTGAAATCATCATGGAAATCACAGGTTCTGTCACCTCCATGCAAGAGAGGGGAATTGTCAAAAAATCATTTGTATGAAGAAACATTTCTCTGAAAGCAAATCTACAAGAATTCATGAGTTATGAGAAGTCTGATGACTTGGCGCCTCACCACTCCATAATTACTTTTGAACAACAGTTTAAGGACTCTGAATTTCAACACAAAACATTTATAAGACTGAACTTTGAAAATGACTTTTCAGAATCGTGCCTGAACTGTAATGGTTTGGGATCTACCCCCACCCATTCCCCCCCACCCATTCCCCCCCACCCTCCACCTCACACACATTTGTGCATAGTGGGGTTAAGTTTAGAGTTAACTAAGAAATGTTACATTGTTAATAGTTATTAATAAAAATTATTGTTTTGATACCAATGTCTTGGTGAATTTCTATTGCTGCTGGTCTATTTCGTAACAAGAGAAAGAGAGCATGTTGGGGGAAAGGTGACAGGGGAAAGAAGAAGAGGGGTTTGAACAGAAATGTTTATGTAAATGCCATCCTGTTGGAGGGTGCTCAGATGGAAGATGAGGTGTTGTTTTTCCAATTTTCGGGTGGTCTCAGACTGGTAGTGAATGGGACCATGGACAGACACATCAGCAAGGGAATGAATGGGTGGCCACTGTTCTTTGCTTATCCTTGAAGAAAGGCTTAGGCCTGAAATGTCATAATATATCTGTACCTCCTATAGACACTGCGAGACTGGCTGAGTTCCTCCAGCATTTCTGTGTGTTTTTGATCACAACCTGTACTAGGCCCAGGTTGAAAAATACAACTCATCAGAACAATAGATTATGAAAGGATAGTTACAGAACAAGCAGTCAAGAGATAGTCACATGCATATAACAATATAACCATGTCCACTCTGTGACCTCTGGCATAAGTACTGAAGTATTGTAAAGAAAAATGATATGGTTGTGTAATTTTTTTAAGGAGCTCAACAATGATTTCTACATAAGGTGCTTATTAAGTGTACTGACCAGTAACATAAATCCATGTTGCATACATCCAAGTCGCAGATATAGCAAGATGATGATCAGATAAACTTTATGTCAGCTGAGGGATAACTATTGTCTGGATATCAAATGGTGGCACTGTTGGAGCTGATATAATGGCAGTGTTCTACTATTGTGGACCTGGTTGAGCAGGCAGCTGAGATACAGTGCTGCTCCTCAGGGGCCTACTACCTGGTGCTGATGACGACTACTCCATACAGGATTTAAATGGTTTGTCAAAGGAGCCAATAATCTTTTTTTTAATCCTGCAACCATAGAGGTCAATCCCCAAGATGGCAGTGACTGACTAAGCAGTGTACCACTAAGGGTTGCAAACTCCAGTGACCAACAGACTGGCGCAGGGCACCAGAAACGGGGAGAACATCCCACCACACCACACCCCCAATAGAGAAGGAGAAGCATGGGAGAGATGACCCTACAGGAAAGGTGACCATATCAGTCGACCATCAAGAGGCTAAATGGCTGATCAACCCACACAGGCTGTGGGCCATTGGGACATGCAAAGGACTCACTCAGGTTGCTGAAAACTGGCTCATGGGAACTAGGTATTGGATCTGTTATGAGGCCAGAGGACCCCAAAATCCAGCAACAATAGATATTCACCAAGACAAATGGTTACTAAAACAAAAGTTGCTTTTTAAACAAGAAAACAGGATCAAATTTTAAACTTATTTCTATTAACTTAACCTAACTTAACCCCCTTCTAATTCTAAGTGCACGAGTATGTAATGTGTGTATGTTCTGGAAACTTCTTGATTCACAGTCCAATCTCACTTCTCACTCCTCCAAGTTAACTGGTTGCAGGCAATTCTTATTCTGTGCACAGAATTTAACATTTATGAATTTCACCAGGGTTTGGTGTTTGAAAGGTAAATGGTTACTGCTCAGGAAGGTACTTGTTGGTTTTTAGAGAGAGATTTGTTGCTCATTGGACTCCCACAACTGATGCCTTCTGAACAGCCACTTCAGTGTCCTGCTGAAGAAACTTGCCCCATCAGGGTTTTCTAGATGATAACCTCTTTCTTTCAGGTCATCACAGAGTTCCTTTTTGTATCCTTTATTTCAAGTGAAATTATTCAGCCAGTCCTCTCCTCTTGTATGGACCAAAAGGATTTTGAACAGGCTGAACTAAGAACTCACAAAATGGGTTTTTTTCACAAGCTTCTCAGCTTGTCCTGTTCCAGTCCCAGCTGCTGCTGCTGAACTGTAGAACTAAATTCTCTCTCTCACTCAGAGAAAACCATATGACCCTCAGACAGACTACGGCTTCAGACCCAATCTTTTGAGTTAATTCATTTGTTGCTTTCCAAAACAACAATCCATTAGTGAAGTTTCTTTAGGCACTTCCTAAAGTTTTTGCAAAGGCACTCTGAGCTGGCCTGTCTGACTTGAGTAGAGCTCTGGCATTTTAAATGACATCTGTTTTGAAGTGTTTGTATGTGACCTGCACGAAAAAAAAACTGCCACGATTTATCTCCTTTCTTTCTTCTTCTTTGGCTTGGCTTCGCGGACAAAGATTTATGGAGGGGGTAAAAGTCCACGTCAGCTGCAGGCTCGTTTGTGGCTGACAAGTCCGATGTGGGACAGGCAGACACGGTTGCAGCGGCTGCAGGGGAAAATTGGTTGGTTGGGGTTGGGTGTTGGGTTTTTCCTCCTTTGCCTTTTGTCAGTGAGGTGGGCTCTGCGGTCTTCTTCAAAGGAGGTTGCTGCCCACCAAACTGTGAGGCGCCAAGATGCACGGTTTGAGGCGATATCAGCCCACTGGCGGTGGTCAATGTGGCAGGCACCAAGAGATTTCTTTAGGCAGTCCTTGTACCTTTTCTTTGGTGCACCTCTGTCACGGTGGCCAGTGGAGAGCTCGCCATATAACATGATCTTGGGAAGGCGATGGTCCTCCATTCTGGAGACGTAACCCACCCAGCACAGCTGGATCTTCAGCAGCGTGGACTCGATGCTGTCGACCTCTGCCATCTCGAGTACTTCGACGTTAGGGATGAAAGCGCTCCAATGGATGTTGAGGATGGAGCGGAGACAACGCTGGTGGAAGCGTTCTAGGAGCCGTAGGTGATGCCGGTAGAGGACCCATGATTCGGAGCCGAACAGGAGTGTGGATATGACAATGGCTCTGTATACGCTTATCTTTGTGAGGTTTATCAGTTGGTTGTTTTTCCAGACTCTTTTGTGTAGTCTTCCAAAGGCGCTATTTGCCTTGGCGAGTCTGTTGTCTATCTCATTGTCGATCCTTGCATCTGATGAAATGGTGCAGCCGAGATAGGTAAACTGGTTGACCGTTTTGAGTTTTGTGTGCCCGATGGAGATGTGGGGGGGCTGGTAGTCATGGTGGGGAGCTGGCTGATGGAGGACCTCAGTTTTCTTCAGGCTGACTTCCAGGCCAAACATTTTGGCAGTTTCCGCAAAGCAGGACGTCAAGCGCTGAAGAGCTGGCTCTGAATGGGCAACTAAAGCGGCATCGTCTGCAAAGAGTAGTTCACGGACAAGTTTCTCTTGTGTCTTGGTGTGAGCTTGCAGGCGCCTCAGATTGAAGAGACTGCCATCCGTGCGGTACCGGATGTAAACAGCGTCTTCATTGTTGGGGTCTTTCATGGCTTGGTTCAGCATCATGCTGAAGAAGATTGAAAAGAGGGTTGGTGCGAGAACACAGCCTTGCTTCACGCCATTGTTAATGGAGAAGGGTTCAGAGAGCTCATTGCTGTATCTGACCCGACCTTGTTGGTTTTCGTGCAAATACTAGAGCGCATCGGATGTCCCCCAAAGTTCCTCAACAACATGATTATCTCCTTTAAAACATATCTATATACAATATAAAATATAACATAATCTGTCACTGATTCAGGATTCGACAGGGTACTGAGGGCAAGAAGAGCTCTCAAGGAGCCTCATGCACTGAAAACTACTCGATCATATTGGAGGTTTGGCTGCCAGTGGTTTGAACTGAAATCTGCAGTCTCTGAAGGGATTCTCTTTTGCTTCTCCTTCTATTGTTAGTGGTGCTGGGCTTTGCTCATGGCAACTCTTTGTTTGCCTTACAAAAGTTGAAATATATTATGTAGATTACATGTTTAATGTATTATCACATGACAGCAAAAGGAACCTTGGTATCAGGGAGAAATTCTCTGCTCTTAAAAATGTGAAATACAAGTTGACATTATACATTTTTTTGCTACAGCTAAGGCTATCATAATAAATCTTTTTTGTGCTTCATCCAGTTTGCCTGCATGAATACTATATCTATTTTTTCAGTAAATTTAATAGCCTCTTCCTTTTGATTTGGTTATGTATTCCATTAATATTTAGAGTCATATAGTTGAACATGGCCATCTCATACTTTGTTTACATCTCATTTCCACTTCCTTACCACCACCTTTCCCCTTTTCCCCATTTCCATTTCTCAATTTTCTTTTTTTGAATGCACTGTATGACAACACTTCTAAAACATAAAATATTTCAACCATTCCCACAACTAAAATTCACTTAACCCCAAGTGTTCTCCCCCCCTCCCTCTCTGTGTTGCCCCTTTTTCCTTGCCGGACAACCACAACTCCCCTCTCTATTCAGACTGCAAACCCGTTCATGAGTGTCAACTGATTTCGCAGTGACTGTAATTCTCTCCCACCCAACCCCCTCCAGAAAAGACTTTTATCTTCACATTACAACAAAGCTCCCCCTCTTTTCTTCTCTTTTCAAAGAAATGTATAATGTCAACTTGGAAATCAGAAGAGAGTCTGAGAGTACAGCAATGGTACATAGAAATGAATAAATATATTCCATTGGAAAAAATAACAATTTAAAAAATAAAGTCACATTATTTGAACAAATTTGGGAACCGTACATGGAACACAACAGAGAGGGCCTACTGCGGACCTTCACCCCCTAAAAAGATAGAATGAGAAGAGGAAATGAATTGACCCAGTGTGTAAAAGTAGATGACACAATTTTCTTGTTTATTTTCATTGTGTGATAACATTGTTTAATGGGTTTATTGTATTGTATATGTTGAACGTTTAATGGGTTTGGAGAGGGGTGGGAAGGAGGGAGGGAAAGGGGGGAAGGGGAGAAAATGACACTGTATATTCAAGAGGGAATTGTTTGTGTGTATTTTGGTTAATTATGGTTCATAGTGTGAAAAAATTTTTTAAATTTAAAAAAAATGAAATGCAAAGGCTAAACGCCTGGTTTAGATACAAATGAAGGAGGCAAATCACACATCCTTAAACAATCAAACAATAATGCAGCATAAGAAGAGATAATTTGACCTATTGTGTCTGAATTAACTAATTGAATCATCTAATTAGCACTAATTGCCATCAAAATTTCCCCTTCAAACATTTATCTCATCCTTTTTTGTAAATAACTATTGAAATATACATTATCAGTCTTAATCACTTCATTTGTTCACATCATCACTAGTCTATTGCCAATTACCTTAAATCTCTGCCCTCTGATTGCTGATCTGTTCTGCAATTGGAAAAATAATCCTTATTTATTCTTTTCTGATAATAAACATAATTAGGATACCTTCCCATATCTTAAGTTTCTAGACTTTGTCTAATTCAAGATTAAAATTCCTTTACGTAATAGTTCAATTACATGAAATTGCTTTCTACCTGCCATAAGACAATAAGTCACCATTAATGTTGCCTGGCGGCCCTTACAGCAAGAGAGAAAGCAAAGTGAAAGAGAGTCCCCTCAGAGACACTGAGTGTCCGTGGATTCACTCCAGTGCTCCCACAGACTCTGCAACCACATGGACTTTTATTCAATCCATTAGCATCTCGAGTTCTACATCCAAACCTCCAACATGATCAGGAAGCCTTCAGTGCCCGAGGCCCTTCAGGACCTCATTTTGCCCTCAGTACTCTCTCAAATTTTGGCACCAATGTTGATCCCCATGAGCCAGTCTCCAGCAGGCCGCCGCCCATGTGGGACCCCAGCCCACAGTCTGTGTGGGTCCCTCAGCCGCTGAGGATCTCCCCGGTCTGTCGGTGTGATCATCGTTCTGTAGAGTTATCTCCTCTGCTTCTCCTTCTCAATGGGTCAGTGTTCTTCCTGTTACTGGTGCCCTGGAGTCTGCTATCCCTCATGGCCGCTGCCGAGGATAGGCTCCGCCATCTTGGGCACAGACCCTGCGGCTGCAGGATTTAAAAATAAAACATCATCGGCTCCTTTAAAGCCTGTACAGAGCAGTTGGACCAGGCTGTTGAACGCTTTGGAGCAGTGCTATGTCTCTGCTCTCCGGGGTCTGCACCAGCGGCAGTGCGGCCGTTACAGCAGCACTGACATTTTTTCACTTTGTGAAGTCTAAAAATATTTTCAAGCCTTGCTCATTAATGTACATTTTTAAAAAACAGTTCTATCATCGAAAACTGGGAAATCCACCACACACATCCTTTCAGTCTGGAAAAATATCTCATCATCACTCTTAATTTCATTCTCCTTACCCACTTCCTCTCCAAATATTCACTACTCTTTAATCCATTGAGCTTCTGGATTTAGCAACATGTTCATTCAATTAAAAATGTGCATATGCTGTGTGCTGCTACATTGGAATTTTAGTAAAGTGGAAAATGGGCATTACGAGTATCAATGCCCACTCCAGATGTTTTGTCTTAAACTACTGAGCAGATATTGCTTATAAAGCAAAAAAACTGGAAATCTGAAATAAAGGTTGGAAGTTCTCTGCAAGTCAGGCAACAGTTGATGGAAGATAAATGGTGGAAGATATAATAGAGGTATTTAGTGATAATTTACCAAGCTTCTCTGGACTCTTAACAATGGATTGGGAGACAGCGAATGTCATGCTATTGTTTACAAAAGGACGTGGGCAAAAGGCAAGTAACTATAGCCAGTTAGCATAACATCTGTAGTCCAGATAATGCTTGAAGCTATCATTAAGGAAGCAAGAGTGAGATTTCTGGATAGACACAGCATGGATTCAGGAAGAAAAGGTCCTGTGTGACCAATTCACTGGAGTTCTTTGAGGATATAATGAAAATAGTGGAGAGTGGGGAAGAGGTGGGTGTTGTACACTTGGATTCCCAGAAGGTGTTTGATAAGGTGCCACATAAAATACATCCATAAAAATCTATGGATTGGAGGGAATGGATAGAGGATTGATTAACCAATAGAAGGCAGAGAGTTAGGATAAAAATAAAATATCAGATTATTATTTAAATGGTGAAAGTATGCCACATGCTATTCTGCAGAGGAACTTGGGAGTGGTTGTGAATGAATCACAAAAAAAAAGTTGATTTGCATACACCACAGGTTATCACGGAGTGTGAGGAGATTTGCTATGTTAGTAAAGACTCTCAAAAATTTCTACACGTGTCTCATGGACAGCATTCTGTTTGGTTGCATCACTGTCTGGTATGGAAATGCCAATGCACAGGACAGGATAAATCTCCAGAGTCGTTAATTTGGCCAGCGACATCAGAGGCACCAGTCTTCACTCTACTGAGGATATCTACAAGAGGCAGTGAGTTAAGAAAGCAGACTCTATCCTCGAGGACCCCACCACTCAGGCCTTGCCCTCTTCTCACTGCTACCATCAGGAAAGAGATTCAGGAGCCTGAGATGAGCAAGCAGCAGCTCAAGAGCAGCTTCATCCACTCTGTCATCAGATTTCTGAATGGATATTGAACCACAGAGGATATTGCCACACATTCTTCTATTTTATTGCACATATAGCAGTGCTATGGCAGCACTACAACTCCCAGGAGGCATCGAACTGGCCAATTGACGTCAGTGCGTGATGACGTCAGCACACGCTGAGTGCGTGATTCTGACTTTTAAAAGGCTGCAGGGGTGATGAAGAGTAGATCCATTTGATTCACTCTAGAAATGCCTTGTGTGGTTATTTCATTGTGTCCACTGTGATTCCAGTGGCCACACACTATTTTAAAAAAATATATAATTTATAGCAATATTTGCACTGTAGTGATGCAGCAAAACTATGAATTTCATGATGTGTTCACGACAATAAATTCAGATTCAAGTTGTTGCGGTCTGGTCCATTGACTGAGGTGCAAATTCCATTAGAAGGATAAATTGCAACAGGCCTGATTTTATAATTGTAGCGGATGAACAAATTTACATTGCAGCATCTATCCAAAAATGGAAAATGCTGATAATGCTCAGCAGCCCAGGCTTCATGTCAGACAACCTACATCAGAATGGAAAAGGAGACAAAAGAAAGGGGGGGTGGGGGGAAATCAGGGGATATCTCTGATAGGGCAAAACCAGGATGACCTGAAATGTTGACTGTCTCTATTCCCTGACCTGCAGAATAGTTCCAGGATTTTCCTTTTGTTCTAGATTTCCAGAACCTGGAGTTTTTTGTTATTGCGTCACCTATCGATGAGGCTGTATGTCACTTCAGTTGTTAGTGCAGTCAGCTACTGGACCTTCCCACACAAAGTGTTGAGGTATAAGATATAGGTGGGTAGAATCATCAAACTGTTCCACTACAGCTTTCTGACGGCTTCATTCCTGCCTAAACTGGGTTACATGGTAGATTTTAAATTATAATTTTCAAAGCAGCTTTCTGGGAAGCATCACTATACTTTTGCAAATAATCCATTAATTGTAAGTAGCATAATTAATTATTATACTGTGTTAATTATAATTAATTCCTTCTCTATTATCAGAATTAAGTCTGGCACTGTTATTTTACATTTAAATTTAGACATACAGCATGGTAACAGGCCCCACTGGCCCTCGAGCCTATGCCACCCAAATATGCCAACCCTTGTGTGTTTTTTTAAAGGTGGGAGGAAACAGAATGCCAGCAGCAGAGATGCGGAGAACATACAGAAAGCGGCAGGTTCCAATTCAGAACGCTGGTGCAATAATGGTGATGTGCATCAATTCACATGTTTTGAAAGCTTTTAACATATTTGATTATTTCTCCATATTTCCCATGACTAGTTCATTCAATATATTATTACAACAGATGCCATCATCTGATGCTCTTCAGTTCCTTCATTTGCCCAGATTGAGAGTGAAACTTTTGCTATTTGGTTCTATACACAAAATAATTCATTGTAATTCTACATGTTTGCAGTTTGACAAAAAAGTCCCAGATTCAGTCCAAACCCACAGGCTGTGCAATTTTGTCATCTTCTTCTAAATTAAGGAAAATAAAACAAATTGATGTGAATTTAAGGTATTTATGAACTAGCCCCTTTCAAGGCACACTCAACTTGTTATGCTTTATGATGTGAAGTTTGAGAATTTATTAGTGTAGGATAAACCATAATTATTCCTTGGCATTTAGTTCCTGACATGCTAATTTTATGTACAGCAAAATCCCTGGTATTCAGCATTTACAAGGTCTGCAGGTGAATTTTCCAATTGCCTGACTAATAAACCTGCATTAAGAATAAACAGTTTAAAAGGCAAAAGACTAGGCAAAATGTAAAGTAATTTGAAAAAATATCAGTATTTTAGTCCTTAATTATTTAAAGATCACTTTAGTCAGGTAATTCCTCTAACTGACAAAATTTAAATTCGACCCCATTGTGCTAACCACCACGTTAACCATGCCACTGTCATAATTAAACCCCCTCCCCCAAGTTTACAGATAAAGCCTGACTAATATACTTAATACTAAGAAAGATAAAGACTCCTACTACACAGGGATAGGGAGACACTTTGGAAGAGTTGCCCCAGCAGCAAGTGACATCGACGGACTCTTCATCCTGAGCGCCACTATTTTATTCAAGCAGCTGCTGTGGACAGGGCATGACTCGACTGTTCTGCTGGCTGAATGTCCCCATCTTCACCGAGAGATTTGTGTGTTGCTTCGGAGAACATTTACTTTTACAATTTTAAACTTTTATTGAAAAATTATTTTATTTCTTTTTTCATACATGTCACATTCTAAATGTAGTATTATGTGACAATAATGGAACCTTTACTTCCCTGAGAATTATATTTCAGAGTATTTTCTTTATTTTTAATTAAGTTTAGGGTTAGATTTCAGGTTGCATCATAATCTTGTGTGTGGACATAAATCTTTAGTGTGAAATATATAATTGGTAATTACAACAGTGCTTTTATTTATTCCTGGACTGCTTTTTGGCAGGGTTTGAAGCCCAGCTGGATGCCAGTAACATCAGTGAACTGGAGTAATTAGTGTACATAAAAGGAAATCCATGCCACAGTTTTCTTGATTTTTTTACATGCACCTCCCTATTGAAGTCAGGAGTAAAACACTTGTTGTACTGCTGAGCAGAAAAATCCAGGCCATTCCTTTACAGCTCCTCTCATGTGCTGGCTTTGCTGCGTTTTGAAGTTTTTTAACCAAAACCTGGTTACATATTTAGTGTTATCTCCATTGTCTTCACCACACTGTGGGGTGTCAGAAATAGCTGAAGATAACTAAACCAAGTTAAGATTGATTCAGCCATGAAATAATCTTGGAATATTAGGCAATGGTCCTCACCCACCCAGTTTGTAAGAACAATGGTGTTCATCAGAAAATTTATTTTCATATTCATATATTCATATTCAGGAGTGGGAAAAATCTGAGAAGGACAGCATGTATTTTCTATAGGTACCCTATTGATATGCTTGGCCATCAGAGTTTTATTTGAGATGATTTAGAATTGAATTTTCTAGTTGCCATTATGGGTTTTGAATACATCTGTGTAGTCCAATCGATAATAGCCAAATAACTTATACCATAGCCAGCAAATTTTGACTGGGACCAGAATATAATTGTGCATACTCAGTCTCGATAAATGGTCTCAACCCAAATGTTGACAATTCCTATTGCCTCCGCTGCAGTTGCTGACCCGCTGAATTTCCCCAGCAGATTGCTTTTTACCTTTACTACAATTGTGGAAGTTGTAATGGATGCCTCATTACAGAGTGAGACTGGTCACACTATGCTTCTATTGACCATGGTCCTATTTGTTAATTATGGTCAACAGTCCAGATTATCCTTGTCTAAGGCTGATAACACAGAGACAGACCAAAGCTTAATGGTATGAGTGAGGCTACCAACTGGAAAAAAAAACATTGGAATGTGTAAAGTGACAACATTTTCAAAGCAGCACGAACATGATTAGATAATTCCACTGTGACCAAGGCTTTAGAGAAAATGAAACTTAAATGTGGATATCTTCCATTTTTGGCAAAAATATGCTGCTTACACTCAAAAATTGGTAAGTTCTGTTCCTGAAATAAACATCAAGAAATTTGATTTAACATCTTAGTGCACAAAATATACATGTTGATTAAGGAAGCATCAAAATGATGTTATATTTTAAAATGCCAGCGCTCTGGTCAAGCCAGATAGTCCAGGCTCCGGGTGCCTTTGCAAAAACTTTGAAGAATGCCTAAAAGGACTTCATAAGTAGGTGTTAATTGGACATGGTGTGGAGTAATGGATTATTGTTTTGGAAAGCAACAGATGAACGAACTAGGAAGATAAGGTCCAGAGCTGCAGTCTGTCTGAGTGCAGTTTGCTGTTCTAAGAGGGTCATGTGGTTTTCTGTGTGTGTGTGTGTGAGAGAGAGAGAATTCAGTTCTACAGTTCAGCAGCAGCAGTTGGGACTGAAACAGGACAAGCTGGCAAACTTGTGGAAAACCCCCATTTTGAAGACAGATTGTGAGTTCTTAGTTCAGCCTGGTCAAAGCTCTTGTGGTCCATACAAGAGGAGAGGACTGGCTGCCTAATGTTTCACTTGAAATGAGAGAAACAAAAAGGAACTCTGTGCTCACCTGAAAGAAAGAGGTTATCATCTAGAAAACCCTAATGGGGAAAGTTTCTTCAGCAAGACACTGAAGTGGCTGTTCAGAAGGAATCAGTTGTGTGTGTCCAATGAGCAATAAATCTCTCTCTAAAAACTGACAAGAACCTTCCTGAGCTGTAACCATTTACCTTTCAAGCACCACAGCCTGGTGAAGATTCATAAATGTTAAATTTTTGCACAGTACAAGAATTGCCTGATACTGGTGTGAGATTGGACTGTGAATCAAAGAACTTTTCTGAACTTACACACACATTACATACATGTGTGCTTAGAATTAGAAAGAGGTTGTTAATAGTAATAAACTAAAGTTTGATCCTGTTTTCATGTTTAAAGATAATTAAAAGCAACTTTTGTTTAAGTAACCATTTGTCTTGGTGAATTTCTATTGCTGCTTGGTTTTGGGGTCCTTTGGCCTCCTAACAGTATGTTGCCATTCATGAGTCAAGGATTGAGTTCAAGAGCTATGAGGTATTGTTTAGCTCTATAAAACTCTGGTTGGAGCACACTTGGATTATTGTGTTTATTTCTGGTTGCCTTATCTCAGGAAGGATGTAGAAGCTATAGAGAGTAGACAGGGAAATTTACCATGACATAGTCTGGATGGAGAATATGTCTTATGAACCAAGATTAATGGAGCTAGGGCTTTTCTCTTTGGAGTGATGAGAGGTAACAATATATTTTGAGGGGCTGAGATACGGTGGACACCCAGCACCTTATTCCTAGAACAATAATAGCAAATACCAGAGGACATCTGTTTAAGATGAGAGGAGGAACATATAGGGGAGATGTCATGGGTAAGTTTTATACACAGAGAGTTGTGGGTGCCTGGTATGCATTTCCAGAACTCCCTGGAGGCTGATACAGGAGGGACTTTCAAAAGACTCTTAGATAGGCATATGGATGCAAGAAAAATATGGATGCAAGATTGTTGTGGAGTAGGTTCATAGGTACCTATGTCAGTACAACATTGTAGGTTGAAGGGCCCATATTGTGTTGTAATATTCCATGTTCTATATGCATAAATGAGTACTTTATGACTGGTGGGCCAAAGAGCCCACTTCCAGAGCTCTGCGACTATATAACATGACAATAACAATTTAATTCAACAAATGTTCCCTGAAAGCAAGGGCACTGATGTGAAAAAGTCTGGCCTTTGAGTCTTCATTTTTAATTTAGATAAAATTAATAGCCTGTACAGATACATATGAAAAGATAAAAATCCTAGAAACTGTAGCGAGGTAAGCTAATGAATGAATCAGGGTATGATGAAGTACCAGGTTGATAGAGAAATGAAGAATTTAGAATGTGGCAATATAATGAGAAGTTGTAATAACTGGTGTGGTAGTCTGATAAGGGGGTCATAGTTATGGTGAGGTATTGAGGGGAGTGTGATGTACAAAGTCACAATGACATTGGTGTTAATGTTTTACTTGATTTACAACTGATAGATATGACACTAAGAAAATATACTGGCTTTGTGCATTTCAGCCTGGTTTGGGAATTCGACTGTCCAGGAATCCAGAAAGTAATAAACGTAGCCTGGTCTGCCACAGGCTCCGTCCTCCCATCCACTGAATGTATCTATGAGGTGCTGCTTTAAGAAGGCAGCCAACATCGTCAAGGGCCCCCATCACTGATCAACTTCTCCTCACTGGCTGAAAACCAGAACATCTAGGTTCAAGAACCTTTTTTTTCCCCAACAGCAATCAGACTCTAGAAATTCCCCTTGGTGCACTAATCATGGACTGTCTACAGCAGTGCTTCTCAACCTTTTTCTTTCCACTCACATACCACTTTAAGTAATCCCTATGCCATTGGTGCTTCGTGATTAGTAAGGGATTGCTGAAGGTGGCATGTGAGTGGGAAGGGAAGGTTGAGAATCACTGCTCTAGACCCAATTGTTATTGAAATATTTTGCTTGAGAAAAATGGTCATTGGCCCATTTCCTTTGGAGTTATGAAACCGTGCACATAACGAGTCAATTAGATACGATTAAAACAGTGGTTTTCAAATTTTTTCTTTCCACCCACATTCCACCTTCAACAATCCCTTATTAATCACAGAGCACCTCTGGCATAGGGATTACTTAAAGTGGTATGTGAGTGGAAAGAAAATGGTTGAGAACCACTGGTCTACAGTATTGCAAGTCACATTATTTGCACTAGAATTATTGTAAATATTTATATCTATTTTATGCATTTATTGTCTCTTTTAATGAAATTACTTTAGACAATAAACTCATCCTCAATGGAGGTAAATCAAAATCTAGATATTTGCATGGCTTTAGCTCAACAAACCTATGAGCTTACTGATTTAATGGGCAGGCTAAAGGAGGATCCATAAAGAAATAACTTCATCAGTAAAATTCATAACGCTTTCAAAAGGAAAGCTCTCGCTTAAAACTAGAGCTGAGAAACCAGTGTATGCAAGTCATTTGTCATGCCAGGCAGCTATGGAGTCCAAATTTATTGTAATGAAGTGTAATTAACAATTAAGAAAACGGAGTACTTGTGAAAAATTGCTTGTTCGACTTACATTGCTATATTTTTTACTATAATCTCTCAAATTCTCCAATAAGCAAAGATGATGTATTGTGAAACCAAACGCGAGATACTGAAATAGTGCTGCAATTGAAGAACCGAAAAGGTCTGTGGAGATCAGGGTGCAGGTAACACAGAACCAATAATGCTCATTTTCTTTACAGCAGGATGAGGCTTGCAAGTTCGATTATTAGAGCAGGGGCAGCAGAGCTGAGTGGGTTGGAGCAGTGGTGACAATGGAGCAAGCAAATACTCGGTGGTGATCTGCTGTGAGACAAATGGAATGTTTTTACACTTGGGACAATATAACACATATTGCAAAAGCAAAATAAATGTGAATGGAGCTCGTCTTGTCACCAATGTAAACCAATTCAAAATGTTTCTGGAAGATGTATGGAAGAGCATCTGAAGTAACACCTGATGTACAGTTTATGTTGTACTTGTCAGATCTGATATGTTCCATGGCTTCATGAAGAAAAAGACTCGGTGTGAAATTAATAAATTATTGGTCTGGCCTCCTGGTGGAATTTTGTGTTCAATTCTGGGCATTCGGCTTAGGTCTTATAGAGGAGAGGAGATTTACAGGAGTGCCAAGAATCAGGGGCAACACTTGTCGGGAAGGATTAGAGATGGTGAATATTCTCCCAAGAACAGGTTTTTACCAGCTGTGTTGAAAATTATGGAAGGACTTTAAATGAGTAAATGGAGTAAAATTATTTCAACTGGCAGGAGGGTCAATAACCAAAAGATATGTATCTAAAATAATCTGAAAATAATTCAGGTAGAAGGTGAGTAGAATTTTAGTTTAACTCAACAAGTTATGATCATTTAGAATGTACTTCCTGAAAAGGTAAAAAACCATTTCAACTGAATAATTTAAAAATATACAGTATATGCTTGAAAATAAAAGTCATGAGGCTATACAAAAAGGGAGGAGTGTAGAACTAATTGGATAGCTTTACTAAAGACCTAAGATGAGCATAATTTGTTCCTGTTTTTGGGGTTAGACTTGAATTCACAACCTTCTGTCTCTGGCAAGTGTGCAACCATGACCAAGTCAAGTTTGCCCAGGGCCACAGGTAATTAACAATATTTCCCAAAGGGATTTTAGCATTACTACAACATCCTCCATTTCCCTATTTTGGCCCTGAATGGAAGGAAATTTCCAAGCAAAAATTCTTAATTACTAAAGGTCACCATTTATGTGTCTCTGAGGGGTCAACATAAAAAAGCATGAACATCTAGATTACAAATAGCAGAGTATCATTCAAGTCAAAGAACTCAAAATGAAGTGCACCTTTCTACTCTGTACTAAGGTGAAAGGTATATCTTGAAGTTATAATGGGTGCTGCAAGCTTTATACCAGCAAATCACTGATGCTTTAACTGTATCACCATGGAAATGACTGTAAGACTACACCAGGGCCTGATGCAGCTGCTGCTCTTCACATCAATCAGATTTTTGGTAACAGCTGGCAGACTCAAATGGGGTGACTGTGTTCTGGCATCTAAAAATAAAGCATTATTGGCAGCTGTCAACCTTATTTACCAATTCAATTGAAGCAGGCACGGAGAACTGGAAATATGTGCTCTTGTTTTCATTTAGTGAGTTGGGGTTCATAAAGAATTTAACGTGAGAAGTTAAGCTTAAAGTAAATGTTGGATTAGAAAAGCCATCGTCTCTTCAAATGCACAGTTTGGCTGAATTTTTTTTGCCGATAGGTTGGATTGTTCCAAATGGTTTTGTTTTGTTTTGCCTTCGGTCCTGGATCGTCTTGCAAATTCCTGTTCATCTAAAACCCAGCAGCATTTGTCCTAACTTGGGATCATGAAGACCTCAAACAAATATTTCTTCTTTGCATTCAGATCTTTGCCTCATGTGTTCAAAATGCTGGAGTTCTTCCAGTTCTGCCCTCAATGTGCCCCTAGCTTCCAGCATTTCAGATGGACTTACTCCTTGAATCCCTCATCCTCGTGTTCTTCCTTTAAATATTTCATTGCTCTTATCAAGCATTTGTTCAAGTTTCCTTGCATTTCTTTCTATAGCTTGATGTTATGTATTCTTTCCAACTAGTGCTTTGAAAAGACATTATTACAACACTATCAAAAGTATCATTTAATTGCAATTTGTTATTGACAATTGTCAAAGAACTATTCTCTTACAAGGAATAGGGAACTTGGGCAATAAGGATCAAAAAAGCTAGCAGTGGCTTGTGATAGTACAGACCTATCACCAATGTATATAGTGTATATAGTTACAGTATCTTGACTGTGCTTACAGCGATTGGCTGAGAGCTAAGCCACACCTACTGTCTGGGCCTTAAAGGGTTGTGTCCCTAGCCAGGTCGGATCATTTCGGACTGGTCAGCCACCTGTGAAGAGCTCCTGTCTTTTGCTAATAAAAGCCTTGGTTTGGATCAACAAGTCTTTGGTTCTTTCGACGAGCTCTACACGGCTTAAGCTGCCATTTTATACTGTTATGAGCCCAGAGGACCCCAGAACCCAGCTGCAATAGAAATTTACCAAGACAATGGTTATTTAAACAAAAATTGCTTTTCATTTTCCTTAAACAGAAAAACAGGATCAGTCTTTAACTTATTACTATTAACATAACTTAACCCCGTTCTAATTCTAAGTGCACGTTTATGTAATGTATGTATGTTCAAGAAAGTTCTTTGATTCACAGTCCAACCTCCCTTCTCACTTCTCCAAGTTCACCGGTATCAGGCAATTCTTAGACTATGCACAGAATTTAACATTTATGAATTTTCACCAGGCTCCGGTGCTTAAAGTTAAATGGTTACTGCTCAGGAAGGTTCTTGTTGGCTTCAGAGAGATATTTGTTGCTCATTGGACACACACACACACACACACACACACACACACACACACACACACACACACACACACACACACACACACACTGATTTCTTCCAATCAGTTACTTCAGTGTCTTGCTGAAGAAACTTGCCCCATCATGGATTTTCCAAATGATAATCTCTTCTTCCAGGTCACCACAGAGTTCCTCTTGTTTCCCTTTCTTCAGGAGAAACACTCTAGTCAGCCATTTTCTCTTGTAAGTTCTACAAGGGTTTTGAACAGGCTGAACTCAGGACTCACAACCCATCTCTAAAATGGGGTCTTTCAACAAGCTTGCCAGATTGCCATTTTGCAGCCTCAACTGCTACTGCAGAACTGACCTCTCTCTTTCTCTCTCTCTGAGAAGAATACTTTTATTTTTTCCTTTCTCTGCTTGTAAAAACCAAAACCTCTCCCAAGGTTCCAAACCCAATCTTTGAAAGATCTTATCAGTATCTCTGAACCTGGACTTTATTGCCCAGGCACAATAGATCAGCATTCTTCATTGCTTCTGCAAAGCCAATCAGAGCCTCAACGTCCAGCTTCAGCAAAGCTCTTGCATTTTAAATGAGATGTCTTTCGCGAAGTTTTACTCTGTTTGTGAAGTGACCTACACTAAACCCCCACAATCTCTTTTAAAGACAAATTTATCCATAACCATACTAATATAACCCGTAACAATAGTGGCTCCCTTTAGTTCCTGTGAGGATAAATTTGTCCTAATTGCAAGAGTATGGGGGCCAATTGCTGACTTTGATGCTCCTAGTGGAGACCATTACCCACTTGGAGCATAGATCAAAACATGAGAAATGTGTTACATGTAGCGATTATATCAAGGAGAAGCCTTTCATTTTCTGTGGTCCAACTTTTACTGCCGGAAATCTGGATTCCATTGCATTTTGATCAATGTTTTCGAAGTATAGTAGCAGTGGCTATGTAAATAATTTTTTGGGAAGTTAATATATCAGGTTAGAAAAATAAAGTGGATCAGAACCTGACAATTTATGATAAATGCTCCCTCTGGACAAGAACCACACTGGGTGCATTAATTTAGACAATCAATCACTGGCAAGTGTACTCCAAAGAAAACAATAGAAGAAAAACAAAGAAAAATAACCAAAGGAGATGATGAAGGTTGAACTGGAAACTATCTTCCATCTGTGACATTAGTAAATGAAATCCATTGATAAAGAAAACAGCAGCTGTTGAAACTGAGACTCGGACAGAAGGGCGGGTGTTGGAGCTTTTGCTGGTGTTCATTTGCCAGTAGGAACATTGAGTTGGCATTGTAGGCAAATACACAAAAATTCTAATCGGCCACAAATTGCCAACCAGCTGCCCTGTACTTCCATCATATCCCCATGCCCTACCCCATTTAAAAGCTTGGCATTTGCAAACATTTAATTGCATTTTCTTTACTGCTTCATATTTTCTTATAAGCCATGTTCCTTACATAATGGCAGTAGCTGGCTCCTCTCCCTCTCCTCCCCCCCCCCCACTCCCTAACACACACACACACACACACACACACAGAGGAACACTACAACAGTAGTTCATTGGAACAAAATAAATCCTAGATAATAGCTGATCCAATCTCTCCTTTCACTACAACCCTCCATTCCAGGAAACATACCAGTAAATCTCTTCTGAACTCTCTCTTTATTGTTGCCACGTTCCTCCTGTAGAGCAGTGACCAGAATTGTACACAATTTATTTCGTTCAACCAATGTTTTGCACAGCTGAGACATTATGTCCCAACTCTTATAAGTATTACCTCGACCAATGATTGCAAGCATATGGAATATCAATTTCAGGAGCCAATCTGTGTTACCACGTTCAGGGATCTATGGATTTACAAACAAGGTTTCTCTGAACAGCAATAATTCCAAGATTTCTGCCATTTACTCTATATATTCTAGGAGAATTTGACCTCCCAAAATATATTACTTGGATAAAACTCCATGCTCCATACACAAAACTTCCAATCCTGATCCCCACAGTGAACCATTTGCTACAGAAATCTACCCACCCCCTTTGTCCTCTGCCCCCTATCACCATAAACATGGTGGCTCTAGTTTGCCAACATGGCTTAGATTATTTGTCTTAACCTACTTATGGGACCTTGTCAAATGTCTTACAAAATTCCATGTAATCCATACACAGAACTTAACTTTTATCTATTTCTTCAGTTAAATCCTCACAAAAATAAAATCAGATTTGTGAAACACGATCTGCTTTCCAAATGAATATTGTGAATATAAATCCTGTCCCTCAGCAACTTCTCCAAAAGTGATGTGAGGCTCATCAGCCCGTCACTTCCAAGTTGATCCCTTCTATCCTTTCTAAAAAAAAGTACAACACCATTTCTCCTCCAGTCTTCTGGTACTTCATCCATGACCAAAGATGCATCTCCATTAGAATCTGAACAATCTACTCTCTTGCTGGGTAAGATCCCATCAGGCCCTAGGTTTTATCCATTCTATTGTGTGCCAATATTTCCAGTGTTTTCTTCTTCTTGATACAGGTACTACCTGCTTGAAACCAGTGAGAAATATTTCATTTGGACCTCTCATTTGCCTTGGCTCCATATACAAAATGGCTCCATACACAAAATATGAGGACCTGAATATGCCTAAGATTGTCTGATCTCAGAAGATAAGCAGGTTCAGGACTGGTCAGTAATTGGAGGGGAGACTGCCAAGGAACACCAGGCGATGTAGGTTTTTTGAGTGGACAAAATGGTGATTCTTTGCTTTATAGTAGACAAAGTTAAAGAATTTCATGTATGTTACATTCTGAATGTAGTATGACAGATTATGTTATATTTTTTATTGTATATGTTCTAAAGGAGATAAATTGTGGCAGATTTTTTTTAGTGTGGGTTACAAACAAACACTTCAAAACTCAGATTTCATTTAAAATGCAAGAGCTCTGCTCAAACCAGACAGTCCAGGCTCTGAGTGACTATGCAAAAACTTTGAAGAATGCCTTTAAGGACTTCACAAGTAGGTGTTAATTGGACATGCTGTGGAGTAATGGATTATTGTTTTCAAAAGCAACAGATGAACGGACTCGGAAGATTGGGTCTGGTGCTGCAGTCTGTCTGAGTGCAGCTTGCTGTTCTAAGAAGGGCATGTGGTTTTGCAAGCAGAGAGAGTCAAACAGGCTTTTCTCTGAGAGAGAGAGAGAATACAGTTCTACAGCTCAGCAGCTGGGATTGGAACATGACAAGCTGTCAAGCTTGTGGAAAATCCCCATTATGAAGACAGGTTGTGAATTCTTAGTTCAGCCTGTTCAAAGCTCTTGTGGTCCATACAAGGGGAGATGGCTGGATGTGTGGTGTTTCACCTGAGATAAGGGAAACAAAAAGGAACTCTTTGGTGACCTGAAAGAAAGAAGTTATCATCTGGAAAACCCTGATGGGGCAGGTTTCTTCAGCAAGACCCTGAAGTGGCTGATTAGAAGGAATCAGTTTGTGTTCAATGAGCAACAAATCTCTCTCTGAAACCAACAAGAACCTTCTTGAGCAGTAACCATTTACCTTTCAAGCACCAAAGCCTGGTGAAATGCATGTTAAATGTTAAATTCCGCGCACAGTATAAAAATTGCCTGTTACCAGTGAATTTAGAGGAGTGAGAAGTGAGATTGGACTGTGAATCAAAGAACTTTTCTGAACTTGTACACACATTACACACTTGCACTTAGAATTAGAAGGGGGTTAAGTTAATAGAAATAAGTTAAAATTTGATCTTGTTTAAAGATAATTAAAAGCAACTTTTGTTTAAGTAACCATTTGTCTTGGTGAATTTCTATTGCTGCTGGGTTTGAGGTCCTCTGGGCTCATAACAATAGCAAAAGGAGAAGGCCCAAAACAGTTTTACAGAAGTAATAAGTGACTAAAACAGTGATGAGGAAACTCGGGTGCAGTCACCTTTAATGTTTAGCAGTTCACTAAGTAATATTTATTAACCATTAGAAGGTTGGAATTTTAACTCTTCAGATCATTGTTTTGTTAGGTTCTGTGTTGTTTGCAATGCCCTGGGGCTCCCAGAAACTTGAAGAATTTATCTATGGAAAATCAAAGGCCTCAAGCATAGGTAAAAAGAACCACTCACACACAGAAAATCTTCAAAAGCTTGAAATCAGATCATACAACTGAAAATAAATAGAACTATTTGAAAGTTAAAATAAATAAAAGATAGAACTAAGAAACATAGTTTTAGCTTTTGTAGTTAAAAGTGGCTAAAGATTATGTTATCGATGAAAATGATATAAAAAAAACTTATTCAATTGCACCTGCTTCACTCTAAGATGCATTTGTACTCTTTTGTAAAATGTAAAACATAGTTGTAGCAGCAGCTACAATGTAGGAGACTGACGACCACCACGTTGGAGGTTCTCAACGACCATTTTATTCAAATCCCACGCACGCCCTTTTAAGGGCAGCGTGAGCTCCGCCCTGCGTGGGCAGTGATGTCATCACGGCTGCTTGTGGTGTGCACTAGGCTAAAGCCATGACTCAAGGAGGTCCCCCGACGGTGCCATCTTCTCATGGCTGCCCCGCCACGCAGTGGTACAAGTGGGGCCGGTTCACCACGAGTATGTGCGCCGCCACATATTATTGAATATCCTTAGCCATTTGAGTCACAAAACTATCAGGGAGCCACTTGAGAGCTCCTACCTAATCCTGTGAAGAGCTCCATTGGTATAAGAGTTGCAGTTAATGATTCGATGCTGTTCAAAAACAGAGTGATGAATAAATCCAGGAGCTGGACATTAGCCAACCGAAAAGTGGTAGAAGCATTTATTTTTCAGGATTGTCATTGATCTGAAGAGGACAGGATGCAAGTCTGAGGAATCTGCTGTCAATCTATGGAGTGGCAAACATTGGCTCTTATTTTTCAATAAGAGGAGGCAAGGAAAAGACACAAAGCTTTAGAGAAAATTGGAGGGAATACCTAAATTTCTCTCATGCTGTCTGTGCTGGGATCTGTATAGCAAGCAATCAGGCACTAGAACTCAGGATCTGAGAATATTCCATGCCTTTGTGAATGTGTGCCTTGCAGTCAACACCCCAATAGATGTTCTCAAAAACTAGACAGATCAGAGTGGCTGTAAAGAAACCAACAGCTTATTGCAGTTCCACTCACTCCTCTATTCTCAATCTCTTCCAACATTGCTTTGATTATATCCTATTTTCTATGTTAAAGTTTTTTAAAATTCCTTCTGCCCTTAACAAATGCAAGTCGTGCAACAATAAGCTGCTGGAGCAACTCAAAGGTCAGGCAGCATCCATGGGTAGAAGGGGGTTAGTCAATATTTTGGGTCACACATTACTGAGATTCTTCTCCGCCAGAATATGTTTCTCCATAAATGCAAGTTGTGTTACATTGGTTACCTTCTCTATAACTAGAGTGGATTGGATATGCTGTCACAACCAGGTTTTGGTATATTAAAATACATATATTTTAAAGAATCTGTAGTACTATAATTATCATGACCTTTTCTGCTTAGCCAAATTTGGTGTGAAATGCCCTTGAGCTACTGTTAATAAGCCATGGAACCCTTGTTACTGAAGCTCACTGCTTGACATTCAGAGCTCCTCAGCATCTGACCATAAAAGTAAGTGTATATTTCTGAAAATTCATTGCTTCACTGCTTTGAAAAAGTTGATCATTATTGATTTCTTTTTTCAGTGAGTTAATAAATACAAGCAGCTGTTATTGTGAAGTGTCTTGATATAATACTTCCTGTTCATTTGGAATTCCCAGCAACATCAGGAACATCTACCTTGTTTTGGCTGTCTTTCTGGATATTACTTACATTTGAAGTGTGGAAATTAGTCACTACTTTTACAGACATATCAAGAACGACAGCCTCATAAAAGGCATCATATACAAAAAAGCTGCTTCTTCTGCTCTCAGCATTTTATTCCTCCTCAGATTATTGGACAATAATTCCTTACAAATGTCCATTACTCTCGAGTTCCAGATGGAAAACCCTGAAGATCTACCAACGAGGAATTTCAATTCTGAGCCCCGCTCCCATGCTGACATGTCTGTCCACACTGACTGGCCATAAACTGGAGGAACAATTGGCACTCTCCAACTGGATGGCATTAACATTAACCTCTGGTTTCTGATAGACCACTTCCCAATCTCCCTATCTTCCCATTCCCTTTGTCTACTTTCCTCCAGCTCTCCATTCACAGAGTTATCCCTTGTGATAGTACAGATTCTATCACCAATGTGTATATGTACAGATTGTAGTATAGGATTACTGTGATTGGCTGAGAGCAGAGCCACACCTACTGGCAGGTCTTAAAAGGGTTGCTCCTAGCCAGACCAGGTCATTCTGGACTGGTCGACCTACTTGTGATATGCTCCAGTCTTTTAGTTAATAAAAGCCTTGGTTTGGATCAACCAGCCTTTGATTCTTTCGACACGCTCTACATCCCTCTCCCTTGTTTTCTCTTTTGCCCTCCCTTGTCTACCTATTACCTCTTGCCAGTGGGCCAAAACTCTTCCCCCCACCATTTTATCCAGGTGCCTGCCTACATTTTGTTCATACCTTGAAGGACTCAGGCTCATAACAGTGGTTATGTTTCTTTATCTTTGCCATATGAAGTACACTGAATGACCCAAGTTTCTCCAGCTTTATGTTTTTACTTCAATCACTGCATCGCCATACTTTCATGTTTCACTCTCTTGCATAGCAGGAAGTCAGACATGGAAGTTGGCAGGATTACCAGGAGAATATACTGCGAGGGCCAGCGCCCATTGCACCTGAAGTCTCAAACCCACTTCCAGTTGTCAATGCCATATATTGAGGATGGAATTTTAAAAATATGCCCCATGTGTGAGCTGAAAGAGTGAATCAGTTCAATGGTAGAAACATAAAACTCAAGCATGAACCTGCAACCAAAGTTCACAATATACTCCTTCAGAGGCCTTTGGATTCAAGTCAGAAAGAGGAATGTGGCTAATCTCATCTTTTTTTCCATCTTAAAAGTGCTCAGAGTAAACATAACAAGCTTATAATTGCCATCTACCTGACAGAAATTGACCAAACTAGCACAGATCACAGGTTGGACTGGTTGCAATGGTCAGAGTATTCAGTGCATTTAGTTTTCAGCACGCCATTTTGCTTTGGTAACAATTCACATGCATGATCTTTGATATACGCCATATCTTAGGTGCTCCAGTCTATATCAAGGACAAGTTGGTGAAGACTCAGAGATGCGTTGATCAATGAAGAAATTAGAGATAGGGAGAGAAATTCAAATCAGCAAAAGTAAGGAACAACAAAAGTAGCTACAACCTTCAATGTTGGAGAGATTCTACTGGAATTTTGATGACCCAAAATACTTCACATTAGTGTAAGCACACTTAGCTCGACAAGGACATAGTAAGAAAGTATATAAAATATTGATCAAAGGTACAGGTTCCAAAGAAAGTCTTGAAGGAATTTGAGGTGGATCAGTGGGGAATTATTCAGAGAGAGAAAATTCCAAAGCATGTGTATTGGTGAGTTGAGTGTATGAAATAAACAAAACTAGAATTTGGGGTTGAGCTTTCCGTTCAGTGAAACAATTCCTTTGCAAAAGGCGATGGTTGAGCATCCATGATTTAAAGGATACAATTACACACTGTCACACTCAGCAAATCAATAATCAACAACAGTGACAATCTAGAAAACAAGATTTTTTAGGTTCCAAATGCTTCATTTTCATCCCAGCCAGAGGCCACATCTTCTGTTTTAAAACAGTGCTATGTGCAGTGTTCATTTGCTGATAAAGGACCATGCTTATTTATAGGATAGAGAGGACTTGGCCCAGAGAGTTACTCACAATTGAAAGCAAATTGAAAATATTTATTGTACAGCCTCAGTCAATAAACTGCTATCTATATTCAACTGACGCCCACGCTAAGAGTGTCTGTGCTACAGAATAACTTGCACATAATTCTCCTTCATAAGTGGTGCACTTGATTAACATTATTTAAATACGCAAACTAGCTTTTTGGAACAGATTTAGATAAGGGCAGATTTAGATCGAGTGATCAATAGAGCCGTTCTGTGCGTCCACCTTGGCAATGATGTGCAAAAATACAATGCAGTGGAAGAAGGTCGGCACGTGAAAGGTTAAAGAGCCTGGACTGTGCAGTAGAATTGATGATTTTTTGGTCAAGGTTATAGTATCCTCATCCACAACTCCATCTTTGGTTGATCTTCATTATTCTCTCTGCGTTTAATCTTCTGTGATTACTGCCTCTCTAAGTTACCTCCATATACATGCACGCGCGCACAAACACACAGTGGACATACAAATACACAGGCACAGCACTTACTTTTTTTTTAATGAATATGAAGCTCATTCAATCAAAACTTTCAGTAGAAGAATCTACAAACTAATCACGCTGCCCAAATATCTGTACGGATCCCTGCATCTTACACTGCTTTAAATGGATTCAATATTTTTCCTTCAAAAATATCATGGTCATTGGCACTTTCATGGCACATTCAAAGTTAAAGTTCACTATAAGAATCCCCTCACATTTATTCGAACAAGTATGGGAGCCTTACATTAAATACAATAGCGAAAACCTACCGGGAACAAACATTACCTAAGTTGATGGAAGGAGAAGAAAAGAATGGACTCAGTAGAATTTCTGGTGTATTTTTGTTGAATGACAACATTGTCTAACTGAATTAATGCAACCTAGATTGTATACCTAAAATGGATGAGAGGGGGGGGTGGGGGGGTGGCTTGGGAGGAGGGAGGGGGGAGGGAGAAAAAGTCACTGTAAATGTGTGGAAAAGAAAAAGTGTATATCATGGCTATTGTGATTTATGGTGTGAAAAATAAAAAAGTTAAAAAAAAAAAAATCCCCTCACATTTTCCTCATTTACTCTGCTCTCTGAGAAGTAATGTCAGCATAAGCAAGGTGAGTCGAAGGGCCTCCTTCCATCCTGTATGACTAAGTGCGAGAAGATATGACATGAGGTGAGATACTCTATCAAACTTCAACAGGTGTATTAAATTTAAATATTTTACATTTTAATTTTGTTTTTAAAATTAGAAATACAGCACAGTAACAAGCTACTTCAGCCCAAGAAGCCATGCTACCCAATTAAGCTATAACCCCCGGTACGTTTTGATACGTTATTTATCTAGCCAGGTCCATCACAGGTACTAACCTCTCACCCATTGAAGTCATTCACACAAGATGCTGCTTCAAGAAGGCAGCCAACATCATAAAGGACCCTGATCATAATCTCTTCTCACTGCTATTTTAAGGATGAAGGTTTAGAGGCTGAAGACCAGAACCTCTAGGTTCATTTTCCAACGGCTATACGTGTTCTACCCTAACCATAAGTTATTTTGAGACCACCAAAAGACTTGTCTACACTTTTTAAAAAAATTTCTTGCCTTGAGTAAGATTGATTGGGTGGTGTTTATGGGGGAGTTGACTGTGGATAGACAATGGAAAGCACTCACAGATCTAATGGAGAAATTGCAAAAATCGTTTATACCGGTTTGGCATAAAAATAAACCAAAAAAGGTGACTCAACCGTGGATAACAAGGGAAATTAGAGACAGCATTGGGTCCAAAGAGAGAGCATATCAATTGGCCAAAAAAAGTACCGCAACCGAAGACTTGGAGCAGTTCAAGATGCACCAAAGGAGGACAAAGGGATTAATCAAGAGAGCAAAAATAAATTACGAAAGTAAGCTTGTGGAAAATATAAAAACCGACTGCAAAAGCTTTTATAAATATGTCAAGAGGAAAATATTGGTGAAATCCAGAGTAGGTCCTTTGCAGTCGGAATCAGGGGAATATATAATGGGGAATAAGGAAATGGCAGACCAACTAAATTCTTACTTTAGTTCTGTTTTTACAAGAGAGGATACAAATAACCTCCCAAGGATGTTGGGCAACATGGAGACTAATGCAAGGAAGGAACTGAAAGAAATCAGTATCTCTAAGGACATGGTCTTGGGGAAATTGATGGGATTGAAGGCAGATAAATCCCAAGGGCCTGATAATCTACATCCTAGGGTACTGAAGGAAGTGGCCATTCAGATAGCAGATGCTTTAAGAATTATTTTCCAGAACTCGATAGACTCAGGATCAGTACCCATGGATTGGAGGGTAGCTAATGTTACCCCACTATTTAAAAAGGGGGGTAGAGAAAAAGCGGGGAATTATCGGCCGGTGAGCCTTACATCAGTAGTGGGCAAAATTATGGAATCCATTATTAAGGATGTAATAGCGGAGCATATGACTAGCAGAGAAGGGATCGGACGGAGTCAACATGGATTTACAAAAGGTAAATCGTGCTTGACAAATCTATTGGAATTCTTTGAGATGGTGTCAGGTAAAATAGATGGGGGAAAGCAAGTGGATGTGGTATACATGGACTTCCAAAAGGCCTTTGATAAGGTCCCGCATAAATGACTGGCTTCCAAAATCAAGGCTCATGGGATTTAGGGCAAAGTATTGATGTGGATTGAGAACTGGCTGGCAGATAGAAGACAGAGAGTTGGGATAAATGGCTCGTTTTCTGAGTGGCAGGCGGTGACCAGTGGGGTACCACAGGGATCTGTACTGGGACCCCAGCTGTTCACAATTTACATTAATGATCTGGATGAGGGGATTGGATGTAATATCTCCAAATTTGCAGATGACACTAAGCTAGGAGGGGTTGTGTGCACGGAAGAGGGAGTCAGGAAGCTCCAGTGTGATTTGGATAAATTGAGGGACTGGGCAGATACATGGCAAATGCACTACAATGTGGATAAATGTGAGGTTATCCACTTTGGTAATACAAACCGGAGGGCAGATTACTATTTGAATGGCAATAGATTAAGAGATTGGGGAAGTGCAGAGAGACCTAGGGGTACTTGTACATCAGTCTCTGAAGGTGAGCATGCAGATACAGCAGGCAGTTAAAAAGGCAAATGGTATGTTGGCCTTCATATCAAGAGGGTTTGAGTATAGGAACAAGGATACCTTACTGCAGCTGTACAGGGCCTTGGTGAGACCTCACCTGGAGTATTGTGTGCAGTTTTGGTCACCTTATCTAAGGAAGGATGTTCTTGCAATGGAAGGAGTGCAGAGGCAATTCACCAGGCTGATACGTGGAATGGCAGGAATGACTTATGAGGAAAGTTTGCGCAAATTGGGATTGTACTCGCTGGAGTTTAGAAGATTGAGAGGGGATCTCATAGAGACATATAAAATTCTGGCAGGACTGGACAGAATGGATGCAGATGGGATGTTTCCAATGATGGGAAAATCCAGAACCCGGGGCCATGGTTTGAGGATAATAGGCAAACCATTTAGGACCGAGATGAGGAGGAATTTCTTTACCCAGAGGGTGGTGAATCTGTAGAATTCATTGCCACAGAGGGCAGTAGAGGCAGGTTCATTAAATATATTTAAGAGGGAATTAGATCTATTTCTTCAGTATAAGGGTATTAAAGGTTACGGAGAGAAGGCAGGGACGGGGTACTGAACTTTAAGATCAGCCATGATCTCGTTGAATGGCGGAGCAGGCTCGAAGGGTCGAATGACCTACTCCTGCTCCTATCTTCTATGTTTCTAATTGTGAATATTTATTTATCTATCCTTTCATGTTCCTCATTTCTTTTTCTATTTGGCATATTGTGGTCATTTAAGTTACACTATTATAGTTGGTACAAGTGTAACTGTAGCAAGAAAGAATTTTGATGCATTACACTGTACCTATGTTTTTGACAATAAACACTCATCTCAAGTTCTTTATTAATTTAAGAAAGGTGTTATGAGCCCAGAGGACCTCATAACCCAGCAGCAACAGAAATTCACCAAGACAAATGGTTACTTAAACAAAAGTTGCTTTAAATCATCTTTAAACACGAAAACAATATCAAACTTTAACTTAACAACCTAACTTAAACCCCTTCTAATTCTAGGTGCTCGTGTACGTAATGTGTGTACAAGTTCAGAAAAGTTCTTTGATTCACAGTCCAATCTCACTTCTCACTCCTCCAAGTTCACTGGTTGCAGGCAATTCTTATTCTGTGCACAGAATTTAACATTTATGAATTTCACCAGGCTTTGGTGCTTGAAAGGTAAATGGTTACCACTCAGGAAGGTTCTTGTCAGTTTTCAGAGAGAGATTTGTTGCTCGTTGGACACCCACAACAAATTCCTTTTAATCAGCAAGTGTCTTGCTGAAGAAACTTGCCCCCTCAGGGTTTTCTAGATGATAACCTCTTTCTTTCAGGTCATCACAGAGTTCCTTTTTTTGTTTCTCTTATTTCAAGTGAAATATTAGGCAGCCAGTCCTCTCCTCTTGTATGGACCACAAGGGCTTTGACCAGGCTGAACTAAGAACTCAACCAGTCTTCAAAATGGGATTTTTCCACAAGCTCGCCAGCTTGTCCTGTTCCAGTCCCAGTTGCTGCTGCTGAAGTGTAGAATTGCAGAACTGAATTTTCTCTCTCACACACACAGAGAAAAGCCTGTTTTACTCTTTCTGCTTGCAAAACCACATGACTCTCTTAGAACAGCAAACTGCACTCAGGCAGCCTGCTGCTCCAGACCTAATCCTCCGAGATCTTTCATCTGTTGCTTTTCAAAACAACAATCCATTAGTGAAGTCTCTATAGGCACTGCCCAAAACTTTTGCAAAGGCACTCAGAGCCATCCTGTCTGGCTTGAGCAAAGCTTCAGTATTTTAAATGAGATCTGTTTTGAAGTGTTTGTATGTGACCTACACTAAAAGAAAACCTGCCCCAATTTATCTCCTTTAAAAAATGTCCATATACAATATAAAATACAAATTTATCTGTCACAAAGGAGCTTTAATTTCTCCCCTGGGCATCAGTGCATTAATTAAATTGAATGCAGGATCCTTCAAACTCTTGCTTCTCATGCTAGTTAAAATCTAAACCATGGCTTGAATTCCCCTACTCTGACTCATGACCTATTAGCTAATGACCGAATAGCATTAGTATTGGACTTAACGCTGTTTACTGTTATAATTTTGTAGGATATTTAATTATTTTACATTCAATATCACTTAAATACCGGATACACACGGAACTATTGGAGAACTATATGGAGTGAGAGTAATCAGAAAATCTGTGATATGTTGCATACCAACATGTAGGATTCTAAACACAATCTGAAGGAATTAAGCAAGTCAAGAATAATCAGTGGGAGACTATGAATGGTTGATGTTTCCAGCCAAAACCCATCATCTTTCTCTCCCAATGATGCTGCTTGACCTGCTGGGTTTTTGCATCAGATTATATTTAGCTTCAGATTCCTGCATATCCTATCTCTTGTGTGTTTCCAAACACGTTTTAAGAAAATTATATACAACCACGGTCAGGCTCCACATCGTCAGTTTTAGGGATCCTAATAGCAGGTCCAATGCAGAATGGTGCAGCAGCTAAAGGCTTAAGCTAACTGTTCAGAGTGGAGAGTGAACATTCAGATGGCAATGAGAACCTCAAGTTTATGCATTGGGAGTGCATAATAGCCCTGCATCAATGAGAAGAAGCAGATTACTTCAAATCTACACACCAACTGGCCCTGTTGGACTCAGGTGGTAGTCCCCACGTCAGCCTCATGAGTCACCTCTGAAGTAAATTACCTTCACCCCTAGCAGTTGGCAAAAAGATGCAGTGTTCAAATTGGGGAACTTGAAAATTAAAAAAATATTTTATAAAGAAGATAATCAAGAACAGATTGACATCATCTGAAAAGCAGAATGAGAATTACATTGAGTGAACCCAGGAAACACTGTTCCATGCCAAGTATGACTGCACTGTGATGACAATTGGAACACTGAAGATTGAAGAATAGATGTTCATTATTTTGTGGGATTTAAGTCATGGAAAATTTCTAAATATCAGGTGGAGCAGGCTCAAGGAGCTTGACGCTTATTCCTATTTGCTCCTCAAATAAGATAAACAACTAAATTGTGTCAACCAACGGGTAGCACAGTTGGCATTGCAATTAGCAAAAACCTTTACAGCTCCAGCAATCGGGACTGGATCGAGGTTTGAGTGCCACTGTCTGTAAGGAGTTTGTGTCTGCATGAGTTTTCTCTGGGGGCTCCGGTTTCCTCCCACCGTTCAAAACGTACTGGGGGTGTAAATTAGGCAGCATGGACTCATGGGCCAAAATGGCCTGTTACAGTGATGTCCAAATTTTAAAAATAAATTAAAAATGTTAAACAGGTTAAACAAGTTATGGGTTCTCAGCTTTCCATATTCACAAAAAATGAACATCAAACTATATCAGTGTAAATGTTTGGGTTTTCACGCGATTTAACTGCACGTGAAGGTGTGGCTGTGTTGGTTGCAGTGATTGGGTAAGGTATAACTGTATTGTTTAAAGAACTAATGGAGAATCTTCACTTAACTGTGACTTGTTCAGCATGTTGTCAGTGATGATGAAATCTACCCATCTTTTGACCAAGTTCCAGTGTAAGGCAATTAAGCATCAGCCAGGGAATCCCTACTAATGCACTTTGACTGATAAAGAACTGCTGGCAGTCCTGCATAATGAATAATAATAGTGCAAGCACATTCCAGGCTACAAGCTCCATGCCAGGATTTGGAGAGGATTGGACTTTCATGTCACAGCTGGTTACACCCACTGAAATGTCTCCCTACACTTGAGATAACAAAGGATGAGTAACTTGAGTGCTGTACACTTAAATTAGAACCTTCTGTCTTGATACTGCACTGTAAATTTGCACCAATGCTCTGCTTAAAAAAAACTTGGAATCCCTCAATATTTGGACTGAGCCTGACCAGAATCTGGTCAACCAGAATTGGCTAGTTGAAGTTATCCGCAGTTATCTCTGTGCTGACTTGTCTCTCAACTATTAAACCTTTTAACCTTCCAAAATCTCTTAAATATTAACTTGAATCCTTGGAGGTTCTGTAAGGCCACTTTCTCAGACATCATCGTCTGAGCCGTTACAAATATTCTCTGCAGAATTACCACACTATGGATGAGCTCTATCATGAATTTTGATTGCTTGCTACCTGTTGAATGGATGCAATTCAGGTAACATGAGCATTGCTGCACTCTCTCTCTCTCTCTCTCTCTCTCTTCAGTTCCAATACGATCTTAGGGAGTGATCTATTCAAATACTGGAGGGGGTGGGGGTGGTTTTTATTTTTTTTTAAACTTATTTCCCCAGCTTATGGCAGGTACTACTGGTCTAAGCTAAACATCACTTCTCATTACATCTAATGATACAATTAGTTCCAATCACACTTGGGAAGCTGACAACAAAATACTCTTGTTTACATCCAGTGGTAGATATGGAAAAAATATCAATTTTTACAAAAGGAAAAAACCCAAATTTGGTTATTTTGAATTCTACATGCACCAATATTTAAGCACATAATCTGGTCAAACTCTCAAGTGCACCAGAAATTCAGAGACTATGGTCAATCCAAGAAGTTTAGTTATTATTCTGAAAATCCATAACACTCTCCTCATTCCACATGGATCTTTGCAAGAGGGAGAAAAAACATAATTCAAGAAAGGATTTGCATCCATAAAATCCTATTTCATGAACTTTCCATTTGTTTTAGGAGATTTGAGTTCTACCTCATGTAAAGAGAGAGGCCCTTTGGCCCAACGTGTCCATGCCAACCAAGTCATTTGTTTGCAGTCAGCTCATACCCCTTCTCAACCTTTCCTATCCATGTTCCTGTCTAAATTCCTTTAAAACCTAATTGCCCCTGCTGCCTCTCCCACTTTTTCTGGCAGCTCATTCCATATACCCACAACCCTCTGAGAGAAGGCATCGCTCGGGTCCCTTTTGAATCTTTCCCCTCTCACCTTAAATCTATGCCCTCTAAGACCATAAGCAAAAATTGCTATTCAGTTCATGGAGTCTGCCCCACCATTCAATCATGAGCTGATTCATTTTCCCACAGCCAGGCTTTCTCCCCATAACACTTGATGCCCTGGCTAATCAACAATCTATAAATGCATCCAATGACTTGGCCTCCACAACCACCTGTGGCAACAAATTCCACAGATTCACTACCCTATGGCTAAGAAATTCCTCCACATCTCTGTTCTAAGTGGACACCCATCAATCCTGAAGTCGTGCCCTCTTGTCCTAGACTCTCCAACCATTGGACTCTGTCTTTCAACATTCTGGTTTCGGATGAATGCACTATTTTTGAATTGCAGTTACATCTGCAAGCCTGTTAATCATGGAAGCAGGTTTGCACACACTAAACTCCCAACCATTCAAGTGAAGAAAATTACCAGATCATCTGTTTCATGGATGGAATGAAGATTAAGTCTTGGCCAAAACACATCATTTGCTCTTCTTTAAATAATAGTTTGATCTTTCCATTCAGCTGTGAGAGCAGAATATCTCATTCTACAGTAACTCTGCCAGCCGTGCATCACACCTTAAGCAATGGTTGCCCCATGCACGAGACCTGATATCCTGCAGCACTTTTGATTTTTTTTAACTACCATCCTAGCATTAGCATTTCCTTCACTAAAATAACATTGGTTATTGGTTCTTGTACTACAAACACAAAAAGGGTGGGGGGGGGAAGAGAGAGAGAGAGAAAGAGAGAGAAAGAGAGAGAAAGAGAGAGAAAGAGAGAGAAAGAGAGAGAAAGAGAGAGAAAGAGAGAGAAAGAGAGAGAAAGAGAGAGAGAGATGAATTAGAAAATTGCACAAGTACCTTTTTGACAAGTGACCATTGTCACAGCAGGGGGCAGACAATTAAATGGTCAGAGTGTGTTGTGTTGTGGTAGACCTTGAGCCCCATGATTAATTACTGCATGAAATTCAAAGGGAACATAGTGAAGGGTTAGAAGGAATGGTGAAGGGACTCCATACTCCCAATCCCAGTACTGTACATACAAAAGCAGAAAAACAGCCCCCTTCTTCCAATTCTCTCGCTGGTGTGAAGGTGACCTGCAATGTATATGTAATCTATTTATTGCTTTGAGAAGATTTATGAATAATCCAACTTAATCATTGACATTATTTGATGGTTTCTTTAAATAATAATGCCAAATTCTTCTGGTGGGAAATAATGAAGCAGAGAATGTGCTTTCAATATGAGAGCAAAACTAGAAGAGAAATCATTACCTTGAGGAAGAGCTCTGGGCTGAAACATTAATAACATACTTTTACCTCCTATGGACACTGCAAGACTGACTGAGTTCCTTGACCATTTCTGTGTCTTGAGGGAAATCAAGTTGAACATGAACAGCAGCAAGGGGTTGGAATTCTCTGCCACAAAAAGACATTGATGCGTGGATAATTTGTGTAATCAAAATAATGATTGATAGATTTTTCTGTGGTAAAGTCTATCAAGCTACACAGAGCAAAGATTAAAACTGAATGGTGTAGTGCGCTTTGAACCATAGAATCAAAGAGTTATTAAACACGAAACAGCTTCAGCCTGACTCATCATACTGATCAAGTTGCCTCTGGACCAGTTCATTTGCCTGCATTTGGTCCATATTCTTCTAAATCATTCTCTCCAAACATCTTTTGAAAGTTGTAATTGTACCCACTTCTGATAGCTTGTTTCAGAAAATTCAGAATTTATTGTCATGAACAAGTCATGAAATTCGGTGTTTTGTAGCAGCGTCATAGAGCAAACATTCATATTATAACCATCTTAGAACATTATTTAAAAAAATTAAGCAAGGCATTGTCTTTGGTTCATTGATTATTCAGGAATCTGATGGCAGCAGGGAAGGAGCTGTCCTTGTGCCGCTGAGTGCTTGTCTTTGGGCTCCTGTACCTTTTTGCTGATGGTCAATGAGTAAAGAGGGCGTGGCCTGGGTGGTGGGTCTTTGAGGATAGAGGCTGCTTTTTTTCCCCCCAAAGACACCGCCTCATGTTGATGTCCTCGAAGGAGTGAAGTCTGAAACCTGAGATATCACAGGCCGAGTTAACAACCCACTGGAGTTGATTCTTGTATTAAGATTTGATGCCTCCATACCAAGCAATGATGCAGCCAGCCAGAATGCTCTCCACATTACACCTGTAGATATTTACGAGTCTTCGGTGACATATCGAATCTACTCAGACACCTCACAAGCCTTCTTTATGATTGCATCAACATTGAAACTCCAAGACAAATCTTCAGAGATGTTGACACCCAAGAATTTAAAGTTCTTGACCCCTCTCCACTACTGAACCCTTGCTGAGGACTGGGTCATGTTCCCCTGACTTCCTCCTGAAATACAGTCATCTCCTTGGTTTTGCTGACGTTGAGTGCAAGGTTGTTGTCATTATGCCATTCAATGAGCTGATCTATCTCCCTCCTGTTCGCTTCTTCAATGCCGTTGTGATTCTGCCAACAACTTTGGTTTCATCGGCAAACTTCTAGATGACATTGGAATTGTGCCTGGCCACACAGTCATGGCTGTATAACAAGTAGAACAGTGGGCTAAGCACACATCCTTGGGGTGCGCCTGTGTTGATGATCAATGAAGAGGAGACATTTCAGATATGTAGCATAAATAAGTTTCCCCTCAGGTTGCTCTTAAATTTCTCCACTCTTGCCTTAAATATTCTCTAGTTTCAGAATTGTTTAACTTGCGAAATAGGAATTACAATTTATTGTCATGAACATGTGTCACAAAATTCATTGCTTTGTTGTAGACAAAATTCCCCAGTCGTGTTGTCGGCAGGGTGGCCCGGGTTGTTGGGGAGCTGTTGCTCCTTCTGTTGCGGCACGGGGCCTAGGGAATAAAGAGTTGGGGAAGGTTGGGTTGGGGGGTTTGCTGGGTCTACCACGTCCTGAGCTAGGTCCCGCACCGAAACAGTGTCCTCCCGCCAATCTGGGAACTCAACGTAGGCGTAATGCGGGTTCGCATGGAGTAGAGTCACTTGGTCAACCAAGGGGTCGTTCTTTGAGTGCCGGATGTGGCGTCGCAAAAGGATGGGGCCAGGGACGGTGAGCCATGCCGATACAGTGGTTCCTGATTCGGATTTCCTCGGGAAAAGGAACATCCTTTCGTGGGGGGTGGCATTTGTACATAGGAGGGAGCGGATGGAATGTAAGGCACTAGTGAGAACCTCCTGCCAGTGAGAGGTGAGGAGACCTTTAGACCGGAGAGCCAGTGTAACCACTCTCCATATGGTGGCATTCTCCCTCTCGACCTGGCCGTTACCACGTGGGTTATAGCTCGTGGTCCTGCTTGAAGTGATACCACACTCCAGAAGGTACTGTTGCAGCTCTGCGCTCATGAATGAGGACCCCCTATCACTGTGGATGGAATTGGGGTACCCGAAAATGGCGAAAATACTGTGAAGGGCCTTTATCACTGAGGTGGCAGTGGTGTCTGGGCAGGGCACAGCGAACGGGAAGCGGGAGTACTCGTCGATGGCCGTAAGGATTATTGTGCAAAATTTGCTATAAATTACATTTTTTTAATTAAATAAATTAGTGCAAAAAAAGAAAAATAGTGAGGTAGTGTCTGTGATTCATTGTCCATTCAGAAATCTGATGGCCAAAAAGAAGAAGCAAATTTTTGTAGTCAGGTATTTGTGTTCAGGCAATGTGAAGAGGGCATGACCTGGATGATGAGGGTCCTTGATGATGTGGCTACTTTCTTGAGACACTGCCTCTTATAGATGTCCTTAATGGAGTGAAGATTAATGCCCATGATGGCGTTGTGTTGATGTAGGCCCTTTTAGGTGAACCCTCCTCCTTGAGGGCAGCAACAGGAGTGGATTTAAAACTGCTAACTCACCTTTCAGGTGGCATCCCTAAAAGGCTGCTGCAGCATTACCTGGTCCACCTGAAAGGGGCTATTCATATCCAGAGGTGCCTCATAGCACCTCTGATTCTGATGGAGGCGGGCGACTAGTGCCATGTGCCGGCCTTCATAAATATGCAGCAGGGCCGGGGGTGGGGTCCCTTTCAGGCAGCAGAACTGGTGGGGGGTGGGGGAGGCCTTTTATTTATGCCACTTATAGTCTTATATCCCTCCATATGATCACTCTGCAGCCTCCTTCACACCACAAAAACCCAGCCAATTCATCCTTTGCCAATAACTCTACCCTTTCAGTCCCTTCTTTATAGTGGGGTGACCAGAAATGCACATGTATTTCAAATGTGGATGAACCAGTGCCCCTGTATCATGATGTCCTAAATTTTGGGCTTAATCCCCTGTCCAATGAAGGCAAACATTCCATATGCTTTCTTCACCTCCACCATCCACCTGAGCTGTCACATGCACCTCTACCCATTGGTTTCTATTCTATAAACACTGTCCAGTGCTGTACCATTTACTGTGCAAGTACTGCACTGGTTTGACTTACTAAAGTCCAACCCTGCATACTTTGAAAGTTAAATTCTATTTCCCACCGCTTGGCCTATTTTCTCAACTGACAGGTATTCTTCCTCACTATCTACACCACCAATTTTGGAATCATTTGCAAATTTACTAACCACATTAATTATATTGACATCAAATTGCTAATACAGATGGCAAAGATTGGTCCCAGCACCAATTCCTATGGCACACTACTGGTCACCAGACTCCAATCTGATAAAACAATCTTCTGCCTCCTTCCACCAGCCAGTTTTGAATCTAAATTCCCAGCTCACCATGGTTACTTTGTGATCTAACTCTCTAGACTAGACTGCCATGTGGGATCTTGTCAAAGGCCTAGCTGAAGTCCATATAAAAGACATCCACCATCTTACCCTCATTCCAACAACTAACGTTAAGCTCACCAGCCTGCAGTTGCCTGGCTTGTTGTTGCTGCCCTTTTTAAATAACCAGACATTAGCCACTCTATAGTCTTCCAGGACTTCACCTTTGGCCAAAGATAATGCAAATACCTCTGCAAGGGCCTCTGCAATTTCTTCCCTAGTTTCCCCACAAGATCTGAAGATGCACATGATCAGGCCCTGGGATAGGCCCATCTTTAAAGCCTTCCAATGTCATGTACACCTCTTCCCTAGTAATTCATGAAAGGTTTGAGGGGTGGTGTAACCTACTACTGGTTCAGTGTTGTATTCACAGATCTGTACTTGGATAACAAATTATCAAAAAGTAATACATTTGTTAAATACAGCAGAGCGTATTGTTGATGAAAATCCATGTGCTCGACTATAAAGAGCAACCTTGTGTACTGCAGTATTTCCTCAGACGGAAAGTTCTGCTTTCACATTAATGCATGGTATTTTCATTTTATGCTTTCAATGCAACGAGCAGCTGTCGATGTGCATACGCTGTTTGCTTAAATTCCAGTATAATTGGGTTACAACCCAGAGTTAACAGAGATTTCATACTTGAAGAAATTATCCTTTTTTGAACTGCTCTTATGGAAAGTAAAATAAGGTCACAAAAATACTGCAGTGAAAACCCAGTGAGAAAAAGGTTTCATATTATTTCCAATTTATACCATTTGGGTGCAGGGATCATCTGAGGATAATTCACAGAATGCCACATGTAACTCTACCCTTGTGCTACGCATGTGCATGCGCAAACATCCAAATAAACTTGTATTACAGACATAAAACCAGTCACAAACACACATGCACAAAGGCAGGCATGCATGTGTGCACACAAATAATCATCAAGACATATTTGGAAACAAGCTGAAAACAAAACATTATGCTATTCAGGAAGAAAAAGATTCAATGCAGACATCACACCTACACAAGGCATACAACAAATACACTGTACGATCACAAGAGATAAGCTTTTGCACATGGTCAGTTGCACTAAGATATTTGTCCACAGACATGCAGGTACTGCACACATATGCTTACACTCAGATGAAAACAAGGACCAGCATACACATATGCAATCATGTACATATACAAACACCAAAATAAATATGTACATACACACAAATATAATGTATGAGAATTGTCATATACACAAGTACAATGTAGAGATGCACCAAAATTCTTACTTGCTCCAGTTACACCAACACTAGTACATATTGAATTACCACAATATGCCAAAACAGATAGAGATAATAAATATAAAAGGATGGAGAAAGAAATATTCAAAGTTGCAGTTAGTACAAAAATTACACAATATTACCCGTTACCCGGCCAGCAAACAACAAACTTATATCTTGCATTGGAGCCAAAGTTGGCTATAGAACGGAGAGTGTAGAGGGACTAGAAGAGGGAACTTCGCACACAGCCTTGAGATGCCCTTGTATTGATGGTCAGTAAAGAGGAGGTGATTATAATAAGACACTGTGACAAATGGACAGAGAGAAAAATACAATTCCACACACAGGTACCACAGCACAAACACAATGATATACACATACACATGATCAGACAAATCCAGAGAGAAAGCATATTAAAATACAAACTCACCACAACACCAGCAGATCGCAGTGTGATCTTGCACTTACACAGTCATCCATAAACAGATATGCAAATAGAGTTACATCAAAATAATCATCCATATAAATGCATGTGCACACAGAAGCAAAGATATACACCTTCATGCAGTTTTGATGACCAGACTAGATTCAATGCACTGCAAGTATTGTTCAATCTCAGTTAGTGACAGAATATTGAACTAACGCTTGAAGGTCTGTTCTCACATCACAAAGGTCTTGTAAGTTTACATGAATATTTAGCCCAGTATTTCCCCCCCAAAAGAAATTGTTCCTTGAATAAATGGCCTTGAATTGCTTTCTTCACCGAAATAACAAGGGTTATGAACCACGTGTAACGAGCAGCAATAGGCGATGAACCAGATAGTGTTTAATTTTAAACCACTAATTTTATATCGTGTGTGTGTGTGTGTGTGTGTAAACCTTTACAGTCCTGGCCAAAATCTTCAAAGTTTCTTCAAACTTCAGTCTTTTAAATTCATTGTGGTAGCGTAGGCCTTTGAAATTTAATGCCAAGAACTAATGTTGAACTGATGGGAAGATCGGAGCTGTGGCTTTGAAGAAATTTCTATCCACACATGCTGTGGTTTCAGCACTCCTGGTCCTTTTGTAGGCAAGACTCAAACTGGAGATAGCACATATTTGTAATAAGCACAGGGTAGTGATTGTGGGGGATTTTAATTTTTCAAATATTGATTGGGAAACCCATTCCGTGAAAGGGCTGGATGGGTTGGAGTTTGTAAAATGTGTGCAGGATAGCTTTTTGCATCAATACGTGGAGGTACCAACTAGAGAGAGAGCTGTGTTGGATTTACTGTTGGGGAATGAGATGGGTTAGGTGACAGAGGTATGTGTTGGGGAGCACTTCGGGTCCAGTGATCACAGTGCCATTAGCTTCAAGGTAATTATGGAAAAGGATAGGTCTGGGCCTAGAGTTGAGGTTTTTGAGTGGGGAAAAGCTAGGTTTGAGGAGACGCGAAAGGATTTACAAGGGGTGGATTGGGACAATTTGTTTTCTGGGAAGGATGTAATAGAGAAATGGAGGGTCTTTTAAAGGAGAGGTTTTAAGAGTACAAAATCTTTATATATGTGTTAGGTTGAAAGGTCAGGTCAAAAGTTTGAGAGAGCCATGGTTCTCAAGGGATATTGGAAACTTAGTTTGAAAAAAGAGGGAGTACTACAATAAATATAAGAAACGGGATAAAGGAGATGTTTGGCTACTATATTAAATGTAAAAAGAATCTTGAGAAAGAAATTAGAAAAGCTAAAAGAAGGTATGAAGTGGCTATAGCAAGCAGGGTGAAAATAAATCCAAAGGGTTTCTACAAATATGTAAATAGCAAAAGGAAAGTGAGAGATAAAATTGGTCCAATAGAAAATCAGAAAGGACAAATGTGTGTGGAGCCAAAAGAGATGGGGGAAGTCTTGAACGATTTCTTTTCCTCAGTATTTACTGAGAAGAAGGATATTGAACTGTGCAGGGTAAAGGAAGCAAAGGGGGTATATATGGAGATTATAGTGTTTAAGATTATAGTGTTTAAGAAAGAGATAGTACTGGAGCTTTTGAAACATATAAAGGTAGATAAGTTTCCAGATCCTGACAGGATTTTCCCCAGGACCTTGAGAGAAGTTAGTGAGGAAATAGCGGAGGCTCTGGCAGTGATTTTTCAAATGTCATTAGAGCCTGCCACATTGACCACCGCCAGTGGGCTGATATCGCCTCAAACCGTACATCTTGGCGCCTCACAGTTCGGCGGGCAGCAACCTCCTTTAAAGAAGACCGCAGAGCCCACCTCACTGACAAAAGACAAAGGAGGAAAAACCCAACACCCAACCCACCAATTTTCCCCTGCAACCGCTGCAACCGTGTCTGCCTGTCCTGCATCGGACTTGTCAGCCACAAACGAGCCTGCAGCTGACGTGGACATTTACCCCCTCCATAAATCTTCGTCCGCGAAGCCAAGCCAAAGAAGAGAGTCGGGTATAGTGCCAGAGGATTGGCATGTTGCACATGTGGTTCTTTTGTTTAAAAAGGGTTCGAGGAGCAAGCCTAGCAATGATGGGCTAGTAAGTTTGACATCTGTGGTAGGTAAATTGATGGGAAGCATTCTGAGAGATAGTATGGAGGGACAGGGTCTGATCAGGGACACTCAACATGGATTTGTGCGTGGAAGGTTGTGTTTGACCAATCTTGTTGAATTTTTTGAAAAGGTAACTAGGAATGTTGATGAGGGTAGAGCAGTGGATGTTGTCTATATGGACTTCAGAAAGGCCTTCGATAAGTTCCGCAGTTAGTTAGTTAGGAAGGCTAGGTCCTTGGGTATTAATTTGGAGATAGTCAAATGGATTCAACAGTGGCTGGAAAGAAGGTGCCAGAGAGTAGTAGTCAATAATTGTTTGTCAGGATGGAGGCCAGTGACAAGCGGTGTACCTCAGGGTTCGGTATTGGGACCATTGCTGTTTGTCATATATGTTAATGATCTGGAGGATGGGGCGGTAAATTGGATTAGTAAGTATGCAGAGGATACTAAAATAGGGAGAATTGTGGATGATGAAGAGGGTTTTCAAAGATTGCAGAGGGATTTAAACTACTTAGAGAAGTGGGCAGAAAGATGGCAGATGGATTTTAATGCTGATAAGTGTGAGGTGTTTCATTTTGGAAAGTATAATCAAAGCAAGACATGTGTGGTAAATGGGAGAGCAGAAAGATCTAGGAATAACAGTGCATTGTTCCCTGAAGGTAGGAGCGCAAGTAGATAGGGTGGTGAAGAAGGCCTTTAGTATGCTTGCCTATATAAATCAGTGCATAGAATATAGGAGTTGGGAAGTAATGATGAAACTGTACAAGACATTGGTGAGGCCAAATTTAGAGTACTGTGTGCAGTTCTGGTCTCCGATTTATAGGAAGGATATTAACAAGATAAAGAGAGAGTGCAGAGAAGATTTACAAAACTGTTGTCTGAGTTTCAGCATCTGGAATACAAGGAAAGACTGAGCAAATTAGGTCTTTATTCCTTGGAACGTAGAAGGCTGAGAGAGGATTTGATAGAGGTGTTTAAGATAATGAGAGGGATAGATAGTTGATGTGGAAAGGCTTTTCCCAATGAGAGTAGGAGAGGTCAAGAGGTTATGGGTTGAGAGTTGACAGGCAAAGGTTTAGGAGTAACGAGGGGGAACTTCTTAACTCAGAGAGTAGTTACTGTGTGGAATTGGCTTCCGTGAAAGGTGGTGGAGGCAGGGTAAATTTTGTCATGGGAGGGGGATGGAGGAAGATGGGGAGGGTATTTAGATCAGTGCGGACTAGAAGGGCCTGTTTCCGTGCTGTAATTGTTATATGCCCGGCCTCCATGAAGCTTCCCCTGCACCGACCGGTCTCTCCAAGTGACTTCCACCATTAGTCACAATCAAAATTAAGCACTTTGCTTCCCAAAAAGACCATGCTAGCACAGGTCAATCCAGAGCATGCTTTGCTCTGAATTCCACAGAAATGGTTGGTCACAAGAGCTATTTCAAAAGGCCTGGTTCTCCCTTGCAAAAATCACAATGTCATTACAAATGTATCGAATTCTGGAACAGACTGTGACAAGCCTTCCCTCAGTTCTTCCAAAGTATCAAATTATTGCTGGGCTGTGACTTGTGTTGTGACCATTCATCCCTCCTGTCTATACTATCCTTTACAGTGACAATCCCGTTTTACTAAAACAAGAGCTCGTAATAATACTTTTAAAACTTTTTGAAACTTCTGAACATAAAATTAAAGTGGTCTTAATGAAATTCACTTAAAAATGTAAAGCACAAGTTTACATTTTTTGTAATGTTTTATTTATCATTTTAATTTATTTAACAATTAATAATTATTGCAAATGCAAAACATCAAGAAAAACCCTTCCTCTACCCTTTCTCCTCCATACGTCTCATTAAAGAGAAAGAATGAAGGAAAAAATCATACCAGTGCATACAATAAAACATATGGAGACACGATAATACCGCGTCGTTAAATTCTTGGCAGAGGTTTATTGGGTAGCCAGTAGCAATTGTAGCTCTATATTGGAACCAGTGAGGTACCTATACGGTCTAAATAAGGGTTCCAGATTTTTAGGAAGGCATTATATCCCTTCCTGAGATTGTATGTAACCTTTCCAAGTGGGATGCAACTATTCATCTCTGAAGACCACCTATCCATGAGTAGCCCGGTTAGATGGGAGTCAGACTTCCATGTCACTGCTATGCATTTCCTGGCCACACACAAGACAATTTCTGTGAATTTAATTTGAGGATTAGTTAGGTGACTCCAGTGATCTTAGTTAGGATATCACAGAGGTCATACCAGAAGAGCCTCACCTTCGTGCAAAACCAGGTAGAAAGTAAAAAGGAGAGGTTCCACAGGCACCTCAAAGCAGCGCTGATGACCCAACTCAAAGGACCCAACCGTTTTGACAAATTGCTGTGGGTCCTCCTGGGAATACGCACCACACCCAAGGAGGACTTCAACACCTCGGCAGCGGAAATGTTGCATGGAGCACCCCTGGTCATCTCCGGGGAATACCTGGCCGCCACCAGGGAAACAGATGAACCACCAGCGGCAGCCCTCGAGAGACTGAGAAAACGACTGGGCACACTGGACCCAACACAGCCCTCAGCACACAGCCACCCCAGGACATTCATCCCCGGGGACCTAAGGAGCTGCACATACATTTTCATGCGGCGAGAGACACACTGGGGGCTGCTACAGTGACCACACGAGGAGCCCTACCAGGTTGTCAGGCATAACAGGGCTACATGTCTGCTGGACATTGGGGGCAAAGAGGAAACAGTTACAATTGACCACCTCAAACCAGCACAATTGGGCCCCAGCCAGCCAATCAACCCACTAGCCCCAAGCCGCAGAGGCAGGCCACCCAAAACCAAGGACAGTACTCAGATTGCCAGTTTGGGGGGGGGGGGGGGAGCCAATGTGGCAGCCATCAGCTTTCTGACACACAAGATGGTGTCCAAACATGGCGATCCTGCAAGGTTCAAACCGACTAAATCGGCTTTCTTCATGAGTTGCCAGCCGCATGACAGGAACTAGCGAGCACCAGCGGAAACACCAATCTACCCACAGCCAGCAAGCCAGTGACATCATTTCCACCAGAAGCGACATGACAACCAAGCCCAACGGGCCTATATAAAGGTAGAGCAAACCTTCAATAAAGTAGTATTGACTGTACTCACCTCACGTCAGTGTCTTGCTTTCACGTCCTGTTGTGGCACACGCTACAACTGTATAAATTCTGGAGATCATCATCCACTATCATTTCAAGGTATCTGATGCCACCTGAGGGTCATTTCAATGGACTTGTTTGCTGATACTCAGCGTGATCAAAATTTGTTAGTGGGATGATTTCGCTTTTTCTTCCATTTCACCTTGCATCCTGAAGCTTTTAATAAAATATGTAATTTAGTAAGGGAATTCATGAGATCTGTTAAATATAGGATTGCATCGTCTGCTATAAGATTAATTTTGTGGCTTGTCTGACCCAGCATAAAACCCTTTATCTCCAAGTCTTGTCTAATTGCCTCTGCCAAGGGCTCAAAACCCAAGACAAAAAGTCCCAGAGACAAAGGGAAACCCTGTCAGTTCAATCTGCTCAAAGTAAATGCTGCCGTGATCTGTCCATTAGTGGCAAACCTAGCTTTGGGTCTGTAATAAAGAATTTTAACCCAATTAATGAACAATTGCCCAAATCCGAGCTTGGCCAAGACTCTAAATAAATATGGTCATTCCAGCCTGTCAAAGGCTTTCTCAGCATCCAGGGCCACTGCAACACTCGGTTAAGCCTTAGACTTTGCATAGTCAATAATATTGAAGAGCCTATATAGGTTATTGGCTAACTCACATTTCAAAATAAACCCACTCTGGTCTGGATATATTAATTTCAGCAAGTATTGGCCAAGCCTGTTAGCCAGGGCCTTAGAAATCAATTTGTAATCTGAGTTTAGTAATGAAATGGGTCAAAATGAGGAGCATTTTAATGGGTTTCTGTTCTTTTTATGAATCACAATAATTATGGCAGTAGAAAATGATTCAAGGTGAGTTTGGTTTTTAGATACTAAGTTATTTATATCCATGCTAAGGGGTTTAAGTAGATCCTTAAAATCTCTGTAAAATTGTGGTGGGAAACCATCCTCCTTGGTGATTTATTAGACTGTAGAGAGCCCGATGCTTTTTCAATTTCTTTTGCAGTAAAGGGAAGGTCCCAATTTATGATATTCTTGATCAATTTTGGCTAGTTCAACAGTGGATAAAAATTCATCAATCTTGGGTCTTTTGAGGACTGTTTAAATGTATCATAGATTTCTGTTGAATTATGTGGAACTGAGCCCATTTCAGTCTGGATTGAATTTATTGTTCTCGAACTCTCCTCTGTCCTCAATTGCCAGGACAAAACTTTGTGCTTTTGCTACCAGTTCATTATATTTTTGTTTAGTTCTTAGGATGGTTATTTCAATGTTATAAGGGTTTAGTGTGTTGTACTTGAGTTTTTTTTTTTTTGTTTTTTTGTTTCACTTTATAGGTTTCTTTGGACCTGGACTGTTGAAACTCCTTTTCCAATTGCAGAATTTCTGTTTCCAGTTCTATGTCTGCCATGTATTTCTTCTCAATACATTTTGTATATGAAATTATCTGTCTCTAGGGTAGGCTTTTAATGCATCCCATAAAATAAAACAAATGGGAGGAGAAGGGCAGTTTGTCTCACAGAACACCTTTATCTAGTCTCTAATGAATTTGCAAAATTCTGATTTTTGGAGTAGGGAAGGAGTTGGTTATTCTGTCATCAGAATAGAGAGAGTCAGAGGTGAGTGATCTGACAAGGTTCGAGATGGATATTCTGATTCTAATGTTCTGTGGATTGGTAACAAAAAGAGGTCAATCCTAGTATGGGGTTTGTGAGGTACGGGATAAAAGTAGTCCCTGGTTTGAGGGTGTGTTTGCCTCCATGCATCTGTCAGATTTAGATCTTTCATAAAGCCAAAGTGGTTTTGGCCACTTTTGTTTTGAATACTGTTTGCATTGATTTGTCCAGGATAGGGTCCAAACAAAAATAGAAGCTACTCCCTACAAATATATTTTGCCATTCTCTGATACCTTAAGGAAGATATCTTGAATAAAGGATTCATCATCATAGTTACGTCCAAGACGCTGAGCAAAGCTGACAATTAACTAATACATATCAGCCTAATAGGTCAATGATAGTTTATCCAATCATTGCTGGCATGTTTTTGATTATCAAGATGGCTACCCCCAGCTTTAGAATTAAAAGATGATGATATTACATGTCCTACCCACTCGCTCCTTAATTTCTTATGTTCCTGTGTAGTAAGATGGGTTTCTTGTATAATATCAGTTTTCATTTTTTTCAAGTGCCAATGCTCAATTCCTTTTAACCATTCCATTCAGCCCATTCACATTAAAGCTAACAAATTTCACTACCTTATTCATTAATAATAAATCACACAAACACCTATGTGTTATGACCTCCTGCAAAATCTCCATAAAAGTAAAAAATAATGTCTCCTAATGATAAAGCAGCAAATATTTGAATAAGACACTGACATGGTTGACAAATTTAAAGACTAAGAACAAAAATAAATACAAAATTCTCTCCCTCCCCCCTCCCAATGCCAACCTCTGAACATTTGACATCATCTCCCTCATTAAGCTGGGATGTGCATTCTTCACTCACTAAGTGCAGCATATCTAACTCAAACATTTTTCCTGGCGCAGGGCTCCTATATTAAAAAATATATAAACTATTATATATTATTTAATTCTGAGCACATTAAGTTTTTTTTAAAAAAATGCTCAACTTATAAACAGTTACTGTGAAAACCAGTCGCCATTAAAAAAAAAACTAGTCAGTTTAAATTGGTTTAAATTGGAACTCGCTTATCCATTATTGGTGGAAAAAGTGACTACATTTTAAGGCACATATCCTTGGCAGTTCGTGAAGACCACGACGGGCTACCAATTTTACTCCACTCTTTCTCACTTTTTCATTTTCTTCCTAGCCAATTACGCAAGAGTGCCATCACTTCCCTCCATCAGGGAATACAACACTCAGCATTGCCAGGTGAAGCAAGGCAAATGGGATATTCTTAAACCAGAGCTCCTTCTTTACCTGGTCGGACTCCCTCCTCCACTTTATTAGACCTTCACTCAGGTCGGGAAAAAAAATAACATTGGCCTGTTGTCATTTGTAATGGGGCCCTTGTCCTATTTCATTTGCTGGGCAGTGGTGCGTAGAATTTTATCCCTTTCCTGATACCTCAACTGACATGTCAGGATGTGTCAGGTATATGTGTCCATATTGTTAACCTGAAGAAGGTCTCTGGCCAACAGACATGCCAGGTGCAGAGACTTGATGGGGCCTTAAATCACTATTAGTTCACTAAAGTGTTCTTGACCCAGAATATCTGGGGTCCAGCCATAAAAAAAATTCTACGGGATCCTTTCCCCTCAGGGACTTTCTTTGGGTTAACAATATGGACATTATTATAACTGCTGTAATTTTATAGCTGGTCCACTTTTCCCAGCAGAAAGTCATTTTCCTTAATGTCTCAAGGGAGGTGTCCATCTCTCTTATTTGGTGCTCTATCGTCCCGAAGCACTCTTCTGTGGCAGCCATTAAGGTGGCCAACTGGTTGAACATGACTAAGTCCTGAGATGGACTGGTTAATCTCCTCTGTTTTAACTTCTAACTTATTAGAGAGGACTTCATTACCTCTTTGAATCTCCTGAAGGAGGATTATGTAAATACCCCTCTTTCAGTGATTGCTCCTGAGCTGGTCCTGTGCCAGGGATGGATCTCTCTGCAGACCTCAAGGTTTTTGCAGCAGCCATCTTGCTGTTTTGCCAATGTCCATTTGCTAAGATGGATTCCACCATCAAGGCTGGATTCTGGTCAGTAATTGTATTTCTTTGTTTAATTCATCATTTTCTTTTGCTCTGCTCTACGTATGTATGTAACTAGTTTAAAGGTGATTTTAAGTGTTTATAATGGTTTTAAATGGCCGCCATCTTGCTGATTTGCCAATATCCCATTGCTGCGATGAGCTTCACTATTAAGGTTCAATACCTGCATTTCTTTGCTTGATTTTTCATTTCTTGCCCTTAGTCTAGCTATTCAGCTAGTTTAAAGGCAGTTTTCAGCATTTTTAAAGAGTGTTTAACTGAATTCTTCTGAGGAGCCCTCCTATCTCCGCTGCATCACATGACCCCTCCCCCCCCCCACAATTAATATTATTTATAGTACTTTTACCCCAATCCAGTCCCAGAATGCTGCATAATTACACAATTATTTTGTATATTAGATATCTTCCATGATTAATCAAACATATCCAATAGTATACTTGCACATCCTGTCAACTACTTGTATTTATTTCCATACCCAATCAGCTATAGCCACACCCAAACACCTCTGACTATTGATAATCATTCATCCCTACAGCCAATAAACTCTCCACATCCAATAACTTTGATAGGCTGAGGGAACAGCTGATTTTATGGGGAAAAACAAGTCCCTGCCCAATCAAACAAATCCGCACACAATCAGCTGTTACCACATCCAAATCTTTTGTCATTATCCAATAATAATCAGGTATTCAAAACCCATATCCACAGCCAAAATGCAATTACCTCAATCAATCATTCATTTCTCAACTACAGTCAGCAATTTACATGCTTAATTAATCATTGTTATACCTAATCAGCCATTGCTGCACACTTGTAGGAAACATATCACCTCCTTTTCAGTTTGGATTGGGATTACCCAGGAAATGTAAACTTGCAAGCATCATAACAGTATTTTCCACATCCTGAAAAACAATTGTAAATGCTTAATTTCTGTTAACCTAATGACAAAGTGAAATGCCATCATTACTTTTGCTCTGTTCTCACCTCCTCTTCATCCTGGACATAATTTCCCAGTTCTCCGCTGGAAAAAGGGCTCAAACCTGAAGTGGCAGGCATCTTTACCTCCTCTGGATGCTGCGAGATCTGCTGAGCTCCTTCAACATTTGTGTTTTTACTACAATCACAGTGTCTATAGGACTTTCATGTTTCACTTCCCCTTCCACCCCATCAGTTTTCACATTCAATGGATCATCCTACACAATATCTGGCAGCTTCAACAAGATTCCACTATCAGACGCAAGTTACCTTCCCTCCATTCAAGATTTCAATAGGATCATTCTCTTCATAACCCTTGTTTGATTTTCCATCCCCTACACTTTCACAAGCAACTGCAGGAGATGTAACATTTGTCTTTTCAGCTCATCTCTTCTCGCATTCCAACCACAAAGCAATGATTCACTTACTTTTCTTCCAATATAGTGGACTGCATTCTGTATTCACATTTGCTCTTCTACACAGAAGAAAGCAAACACAGGGCAGTTGCATTCAGTCCACAGGAATGACCTTGAGCCTTAATTTCCCTGCCATTTTAATTCCCCGTCCCACTCTGACCTACCTGTTGTGACTATTACAATGAGACCCATTGCAAGCCAAAGGAAAAAGATCTCATCTTTCAATTAGGCAGATTGCACCCTTCTGGACTCTATTGAATGTTCCAACTTTGTCTAACTTGCCAATGGTTCCAAAACTCTCCATTTCTATTGCAAGTCATCCACCTGTGAAATTGGCTCAGTTTTTCTCTAAAGCACCTTAGTCACCACCCTTGCTATTTTGAATATACTATGCAGAGAAAGAAACATAACATAATAACATAACAATTACAGCATGGAAACAGGCCATTAGGCCCTTCTAGTCCGCACCGAACCAAACACCCCTTTCTAGTCCCACCTCCCTGCACAATGCCCATAACCCTCCATCTTCTTCTCATCCATAGAGCTGTCCAACCTTTTCTTAAATAATACAATTGACTCCGCCGCCACTATTTCTCCCGGAAGATCATTCCACACGGCTACCACTCATTTACTTATCTGACTGGACAACTCATCTTGATGGCAAATATAGCCTAGTCTTATCTCATGAATTCCCTTTGACCTACTCATCCAAATACTACTTTCTCTGCAACTTAAAACCACCTTTTTAATCATTTCAGACAAAAGGTGTTTGACCTGAAACATTAATTCAATTTCTCATTCCACACATGCTGCCTGGCCTGCTGAATGTTTTCAGTATTTCCTGTCTTTCTGGCAACATCAATAGGAAAGCACAAAAGCACCAAAAATTTAATTGGAAAAAATCCACATCACTGTTGAAATAAAGTGGGAACTTTGGTTAAATCTAAATGATACAAATTACTTCCTCAATGGCTCACCCAGACCAGTCATAAATTCAACAGCATCAAGCATTTCATACCGTGTTAACAGAGAGGAAAGTGGAGATACATACAAAATCCCATCCTCAAGTCTGGTGACACTGAGACAGCAAACAGTGTGCATAGAAACACAGGACCCCTTTAAACATTTTCTACCCCTCTATTTTCAACCAACTTAATATCACTCTCACTTCTGAAATGTTGGACAATGATCAGTTTGATTTTTACCGCCTTGCAAAATTGGTCAAATTGAAGTCAAGGAAACAAATATCCTAACCTCCCTCAAATTTGTAAAAAAATCCAGTCATCATCAAATTGTAGCCCACAAGAGGTCAGGGTTACCATTTGTGCTGAGGAATTACTATGCTATACCCATATTTGATGGCATACAAGACCCACATCCCCCCCCCCACAAATGGCTCAAAAATACCCTTCGAGTCTAGTATGTGAAGTTGAAATTAGGGTGATAATGGTAAGTCACACCGACAATGATCATCATCGCTGAGAGGTTCACTAGCTTGGGGGGGGGCGGGGAATGGGGCTATGGGATCGGTGTGGGGGCTGGTGGCCCACTTTCAGACCCCGCACGGTCCCGCTGCCCTTCTCTCCCACTGGCATCCTGCTATCGGGGGACTTTCCTGGTGGCCCACTGTCAGTCCCCGCACTGGTCCCACTGCCCTGCTCTCCTTCCCCCCCCACCCCCCCCCCCCCGGATCCTACCACTGGTCCCACCATCCTGTTCTCCCCTCCCCCAGCATGGGGGCTGTCGGCGCGAGAGCAGGTCAGCGGGACCAGCACAGGGACTGACAGCAGTTTGTTTTTATACATTTTTTTCTGCTATTGCTAAGCTACTTTTGTTTTCTCTTGGAAATTACATCAGTACTATTATTATTAAAATGATTTTTCATGATGTCCTAGTTGCATGTTTTGTACAAGTTTTATTTCTGCTATACTGTAGCTACATATTTCAATAACTTTAAATGTTTACCCATAAATGCACTAAAAAAATTCTTACTTTTCCCTGCTTAAGGGGGGGGGCGGGTCTTGTATGTCTGTGGGTCGTATATGCCACCAAATACAGTATTTGAAATAGATTTAAAAGATTCCCAATTTGAAGTCGAGTGAAAAAACACACAAATGCTGAAGAAATTCAGCAGGTCAAAACAGTGCCTTTATGTAGCAAAGGTAAAGATCAATGTACTTGTATTTTTGATTCCTGTGCATTTTTTCCCTCAAGGAGTGTTTGCAAGGCTTTAATTTTTGTTTAATTGTTTTTAAATGAGCGTTTATTTCCCATAAGTCCCACGGATTTGAGAGTCAAATACAATGCACAATAATACCCTGCTGTTCCTCATACCACACTATTAGATAACATCTGATGCTAGGGAGTGCCTCAGCTGATCAGGTCTAAATGGTACGAGTTTGGAAGAAAGTATCAGCTCCTCCGGTTTCACATTTTTCCAAGTTAAATTTGTCATTCTTTTTAGTGTTCTTAGATAATATTTTAAGAAAAATATTCTGGTATATGATTTCATTTTTAAAAAAAAGCAAGGTAGGACTGAACAGCCTCAATGAGACTGCCTGGGTGTAATTATATCTGGTGCTGAAAGCCCTCAGGCTTGGGTGGGTTCTGTTTGCATGTACAAATACCAGCATTACATTGAAGCTGTGAATAATTTACATGTACTCTCCTATACCATAGTCCATTTGCAGTCATAGAGTTTTTAAAGTCATAACTTTTCATTTATCTTGTGCCTCTCACAAACACAAGACAGCACAAAGAACTTTATTGACAATTAGGGCATTTCTGGTGTACCTGCTGTTGTAATGTCAGAAATGTAGCAGGCAAACATGAACAGTGCAAATTCTCACCACCAGTTAAATGATGTTGACAAAGACAAAATTGAGAGAAATTCTCTGTTCCAAGCAGTCCACAGTATTTTGCAACTATCCAAGAAGGCAGCTGGACTAAGGCATAACCTTGCATTGATTGATAGGTTAGCAGCTTCAACAGTGCTCTGCACCAGAATGCTGGTTTGACTATCATCATAATCAGCTCCAGTTCATTTTGTGATGGACTGGTGTAGTTTGCTAGGGCAGTTTAGAAACAGCAAAATTGCTGAAGCCTTGCAGTCAAATAGAAACCCTGGCCTCACCTATAGGTCATTTCCGTTGCCTGACTACTACAGATCATCCAGCTCACAATCCTGTCACCCACTGTCCATCCTTGACGATCCCTCTCCATTATTAATCCTCAAGTCTACATTGTGTGATATCTATTCCCTGCTATCCACTGTCCATCCATACTGCTAATCTCCTCTGCAGCTCATTCTCCAGTCAATTCACCATTCTCCTTTTGACTCTCCATTTTCCACCATGTCCTATCATGTATCCTCAACTCTTCATCACAGTGAATCACACACAGTTAATCCTGAACAATGGCGTGAAGCAAGGCTGTGTTCTCGCACCAACCCTCTTTTCAATCTTCTTCAGCATGATGCTGAACCAAGCCATGAAAGACCCCAACAATGAAGACGCTGTTTACATCCGGTACCGCACGGATGGCAGTCTCTTCAATCTGAGGCGCCTGCAAGTTCACACCAAGACACAAGAGAAACTTGTCCGTGAACTACTCTTTGCAGACGATGCCACTTTAGTTGCCCATTCAGAGCCAGCTCTTCAGCGCTTGACGTCCTGCTTTGCGGAAACTGCCAAAATGTTTGGCCTGGAAGTCAGCCTGAAGAAAACTGAGGTCCTCCATCAGCCAGCTCCCCACCATGACTACCAGCCCCCCCACATCTCCATCGGGCACACAAAACTCAAAACGGTCAACCAGTTTACCTATCTCGGCTGCACCATTTCATCAGATGCAAGGATCGACAATGAGATAGACAACAGACTCGCCAAGGCAAATAGCGCCTTTGGAAGACTACACAAAAGAGTCTGGAAAAACAACCAACTGAAAAACCTCACAAAGATAAGCGTATACAGAGCCGTTGTCATATCCACACTCCTGTTCGGCTCCGAACCATGGGTCCTCTACCGGCATCACCTACGGCTCCTAGAACGCTTCCACCAGCGTTGTCTCCGCTCCATCCTCAACATCCATTGGAGCGCTCACACCCCTAACGTCGAGGTACTCGAGATGGCAGAGGTCGACAGCATCGAGTCCACGCTGCTGAAAATCCAGCTGCGCTGGATGGGTCACGTCTCCAGAATGGAGGACCATCGCCTTCCCAAGATCGTGTTATATGGCGAGCTCTCCACTGGCCACCGTGTCAGAGGTGCACCAAAGAAGAGGTACAAGGACTGCCTAAAGAAATCTCTTGGTGCCTGCCACATTGACCACCGCCAGTGGGCTGATATCGCCTCAAACCGTGCATCTTGGCGCCTCACAGTTTGGCGGGCAGCAACCTCCTTTGAAGAAGACCGCAGAGCCCACCTCACTGACAAAAGGCAAAGGAGGAAAAACCCAACACCCAACCCCAACCAGCCAATTTTTCCCTGCAGCCGCTGCAACCGTGTCTGCCTGTCCCGCATCGGACTTGTCAGCCACAAACGAGCCTGCAGCTGACGTGGACTTTTACCCCCTCCATAAATCTTCGTCCGCGAAGCCAAGCCAAAGAAAAGAAAACACCCTATTGTGGATCTCCTTAATAATTATTCTCCGACTGTCCACTTCCTGTTGTACACTTTTCCTGTCCACTCAACTGTTCAAACCCCATTTCCTTTCCTCCACTGCCCAGTCCTCACTGTCCTGTGCTCTTGTTCATCTCCTGCACTGCTCATTGATTTCTCATCCTCACTGTAAAGGTTAAACTGCACATTTTGTACTGCATTGTCTAATATTTACCACATACCGTCCGTGCCCAGCTCTCCAACCATTAGTGTTCACCCCCCAATAATCTCAGATTTACTGTCATACTACATACATGACATTTTTCAGCAGACCAGGCAGAATTACAAAAAAATATACAATGTACACATGTAAACAACATCTTTACAGTGCCAGCGATCAGGACCGGACTTGGGTTCGAATCTCTCACTGTATGTAAGGAGCTTGTATGTCCTCCCCGTGTCTGCGTGGGTTTTCTCCAGGGCCTCCCGTTTCCTTCTACCATTCAAAACATACTGAGGGTGTAGGTTAATGGAGCGTAAATTGGGCATCATGGACTTGTGGGCTGAAATGGCCTGTTACCATGCTGTACGTCAAAATTTTAAAATGTGTTTTTTTTTAATTAAAAAAATTTAAACATTTGACTATGCAATGAAGAAATTTTTTTTAAAAGTTGTGTTAGGACACACACATTGGCTGACTGTGTCCGAGGCTCTTCCCACTGACCCCTGAATAAAGGTGACTGTGCCACAGCTCCCTCCTTGGTCCAGGACAGTCGACCACATGGACGTTCCCCCAGTCTGTTGTCAACAAAAGCCCATCAGTTTCTATACAATTTCTTGTCTTTGAAGTAATTGATGATGGATCAAAAGATTCCTTAAATGAGTCCCTGATTGAGTTTGGAGTCTGATAGTGGAGGGATAGCAGATATTCCTGAACATAGCGATGCAAGTCTTGTGGTACCTGTACCTCTTTACTGATGGTAGCAGCATGTGCTAGGTGGTGTGGGTCCTTGATGATTGCTATGGATCTCCAATAGCAGCGTTCCCCGTAGATGTTCTAAATGGTGGGAAGGGGTTTGCCTGCGATGTTCTGGGCTGTGTCCTCTACCTTTTGTAGGGCTTTATGCTTGTGGCTATTAGTGTCCCCATACCAGACCATGATGCAGCTGGTCAGCACACTTTTCATCACACTTCTGAAGAAAATTGCCAGGGTTTCTGATGTCAGACCGAACCTCCGCAAACTCCTGAGGAAGTAGAGGTGCTAACATGCTTTCATTACGATGTCATTGGTGCGCTGGCTCCAGAAAAGATGCTCTGAGATAGTGACTCCCAATAACTTAAATTTGCTCACCCTCTCCATCCCTGATCCCCCAATGATCACTGGATCGTACACATCTGGTTTTTCCTTTCCTGAAGTCAACTATCAGCTCCCAGGTTTTAGTTTCATTGAGGATGAGGTTGTTGTTGGTGCACCATTCAGCCAGGTGAAGATCTCATCACCTTTCTTTAAACAACCCTCTACAATGATATCATCAGTGAATTTGTAGATGGTGTTGTGTTGTACCAAGTCACACAGTCATAGGTGTAAAATGAGTAGAGCAAGTGGATAAGAACACAGCCCTGTGGTACTCCGATACTGATGGAGATTGGGGAGGAGATGCTCCTACCAATTCTCACTGATTGTTGTCTGTAGATAAGGAAATCCAGGATCCAATTACACCAGTGGTTTTCCAACTTTTTCTTTCCACTCACATACCACTTTAAGTATTCCCTATGCTATAGGTGCTCTGTGATTACTACATACTTAACATGGTGCGTGAGTGGAAAGAAAAAAGTTTGGAAAAAATACCTCTAAACTGTGCAGTGGTGATGAGAACCAGGCCTTCGAGTTTGCTGATCACTTTTGAGGGGATGATCGTGTTAAATGCTGAACTGTAGTCAATAGCATCTTGATGTATGCATCTTTGCTGTCCTCATGTTCCATGCCTCTGTGAGATGGCATCCGCCATAGACCTGTTGCTATGAAAAGCGAGTTGGAATGGATCCATGACGCCATTCAGACAGCAGCTGATATGCTTCAACACTAGCCTTTCAGAAAACTTCACTGTTGATGCAAGTGCCACTGGTTAAGAGTCATTAAGGTAGGTTACTACACTCTTCTTGGACACTGGTACGATTGACACCAGTTTGAAACAGGTGGGTACCACGCCCTGCCAGAGTGAGGTGTTGAAGATATCCATGTTCTCAATTTTGAAAAATAACATAATTAAACTATGGTAAATTCCTGTAGCAGTTGATTTTCATCCTCAAATTTTAAAGGAGGCTGATGTGTAAACTCCAATTTCTAGCATTCTCTCTATTCAGAATAATTACCCGTAAAGATAAATGGAAACCAAATGAATACAGCTAACATTTTGTCAGTCGTCCTAGTATCTGTTGCCAGGAAGACTTATTAAGGATAGAGAGAGACGGACCATCAGAGAATGTCAATGTGGGTTCATGAGGGGGGGCGGGGGGGGGGGAAATGGTCAAGCCTGATATATATTTTTTGAAAGGATGTTGAAAATAATGTACAGCAGCCTGTGAATATTATTAAAGAGGAGGCGTTTGATAATGCCGTACATGACACTGCTAGTGGAAGTCATATCTCATGTACATGAAAGAAAATTATTGCATACTTCAAAGATTTGCAGTGTATCATGAAACAGGCATGCAGGGATAATGGACAGATGTACAAAATCTCATGATATGATCCAGGAGAACAGGTGCTAGATGGCTAATGAGAAACTCCTGCATCTAACTTACACTGACACTCAAAGAATAGGTGGCTTTTCAATGTGGAATCACTGTGATTGTAATAGGTAAAGTGAAGGGGAAAATTGGGAAACTAATGTCATTTGAGAAAAAAAAAATACTTTCAAATGACAAAAAAAAACATAAATGCAGTTGAGATCTAAAGATTATTAAAGTACCATAGAAAAGACCATCAAATGATCAAAAAGGCCAGAGGAATGCTGTTCTTTTTAGTTACTGCCATGAAGATGAATGGATTAAAAGCACTTCAGTGCTCTAAGCTGAAGCTAGCACAACATTGAATGATACATGTATTCTCAAGTTTAAAATACAAGGAGAAAATATACAAATATAAATGCTGGAATGTAGATGGGTAAAGGTGATTTGATTGAAATTTTCTTGATATTAACAGTAACAAAGGGTAGACGAGGAGAATTATTTTTTCTGTAGATTGGAGAGTTCAAAATTGAGGGGTGGGCTTGTAGAATGAGAGAAAGCCCTTCAGGATCGAAGTTAGGAACAAAAACTTCTGCGTGCAAACATCAATGAATGCTCAGCAAATTGCTCATTTAAAATGTGAGATTGAGTTATTCTTGTAATCCAAAAGCCAAGGGATATTGAATACAAGAGTTGGCAGATGCTGAAAACAGGAACAAAAAGCAATCTGCTGGAGGAAGTCAGCAGGTCAAGCAGGGGGAAAAAAATGAATGGTTAACATTTCAGGTCAGGAACCTTTATCATATCTTGATGAAGAACTGAAATATTGACCATTCTTTTTCTCCCAGTGACACTGCTCAGCTTGCTGAGTTCCTCCAGCAGATTGTTGTTTTGAGCATGGAGATATTGGGAATGAGATCAGAAGTCAGTTGATGTCCTTTACACTGTTGCCATGACAAACATCAGCTCAAACTTTAGACACACTTTTTACAACATCACATAAACATTGTCTGTATTGCACCATTCACATCCTTCTCTGGATGAACTAAAAGACTGCAACAAATTAAATAGGGCTATTGTAATGTAGAAAATTTGGCAGCTGGTATGGGAACAACTGGCTTCAATAAACAGCTGTATGATAATGAACAGACATTCTAAATGACAATCTTATATTTCCTCCTCAAAATTTCTCCCTCTCTGATCATCTATATTAACAGACCCATGGTTGCAACAAACCAAATTCTTTTTAGAAACTGGAACAAGGCCCATTAGCATACTTTCTGAAACATTTGAGGTGAAAGATCGAACAATGAAGTCACCAAACTGCTTATGCAACTTTTGGTTTTAAAACTAAGTCATTTAATGAATCTTCAGGGACTATCTATATTGTCTCTAACAATAGGCACTTTCAAGCAGGGAAAGCACCAGTGTGTAAAGACAGAGTTCTTTACCCTCACGGCGAAAGATGTACCTTCCTGAATGCGCTGTGGCCGGCTCCAAGTACTGATTCCAACCCTTCTCAGGGAAGGATAATTAGCGGAGTGCTGCACTCCACCGCTTGACCTGAATGTACAGCCGCTGCAAGCAGCTGGTTAGGAGTGGTCTGATGATGCCCACTCATCCCTCTCCCTCTAAGGCAAGGGCAGCAGGAGCTGTCAGCGGCAGCCATCAGCGGGAGCAGCTGGTGCAGGCTGAGACAGCCACACCAGGCCATTTCTGCCTTCAGGGCCACTCTCTATGGCTTAAAACGTATCAGAGCAATGGCCATCTTCCCTACACACGCAGCTGGAACTGTTCTGGGAAACACAGAGTGGATGTAGCTTCGTGGGGGATTATGGGTAGGGAAGATGGACATTGCTCTATCGTGTTTTTATGACAGGTGGCGCTACAGCACCAGTCGCCCCGCCTCCATTGGCACCATTTAGGGCTGCTGTCCGAAAGGCAAGTTTTAGATCAGCTCTTGTAGCCAGCCTGAAATGAAATGGCTTAATTCCACCATGCTGTGTTAAACCCTGAGCACAGAAAGATGGAAAATTGTAATTTGGACACAACAAAGAACAGGAGCAAAGCTAAGGGGAAACTAAAAATCTTTCCAATGAAAAATGGACACTCTAAAATTCAAAATATAAGCAAAAAAAATTCTCTGTGAACTGTTACCCAACATAGACAAAAGGACAAAACATTTGTGTCTTCTGAATGAAAAACAATTTAAAAAGATCAATAAAGAATGCTTTACTATTCAGTTTCAAAAGCAAATCACTTATCTAGATAGATGCAAAATATAATCACAATTCACTATGTATATTGCAACTCTTCAAATTTTAAGCAATCAGCCATGGCTCAGTAACTCTCACAAATCACAACATTGTGACTTTAAGCCCACTCCAGAGACTTGAACACAAACATCTAGAGTTTTCTAGACTAATACTTTTGATGCAATACTGAAGGATACCACATTACTAGATCATTTTACATTGTTTTCAATGCTGAATTCTTAGGTGGTTGAGAAACATACCATGGTTCTCCTTCAAAGCACAGGGAACTTATCCTTGCTCTTATGGTCAATATTTATCCTATAATCAGAAAGTAAGCCCCACAATGACCACAGAATATCTGATTTGCTGTCTTAAAGGGGCACCACAAGCATCAGTGCTAGGACTAAGTTAATGATGACAGTAAAGTGGACTGTTTGTTGACAGTACAAGTCCAGGTTGGGGGGGTGGGGGTGGGGGGGAAAGACTGAGGAGATTCCCACAATTGTGCAATGAAATGAGGACAGTACAATGGTTTGGGCAAGAATAATACTGCACAATAATGTATGGAAATTGGAAGATCTACCTTTTGGTGGCAAGAATGAAAATAAAATATTCTTTTTAAATTATAAGAACTTTTAATGTGTCCCTTTGGGGGTCTTTTCTCATTTATTAATTTTTCAATAAGCCCAGAATGTATTAGCTTCTCCTAATTGGAAAAGTAGGTGCTCAACCACTTTGTTGAACTGCTCCCATCCTCTTCTGAAAGCACTCCCACAATGCAGTGATGTGGAGATTGAGATGCAGAGCCCAAAATCAAATGAGCACATAACTTTGAGAGGGCCTGCAGAAGATGCTGTTCTTTTGTACTTCTTGCTTTGATCCTCCTTGGTGTGGAGCCATGGGTTGGCGGAGAGCTTTTTGTAAATGGTATTCACTGTAGCCATTATGCGCCATTGATGGATTAATTGAATGAATGAATGTTTGTGATGCTAAGCTTTTTGGGAGTTATCGGTGCTGTACATGCTCCTGATTTGTGACTTTTAGACAATGAAAAGGCATAAGGTGAGGCATTCACCAGAGGATGCACAACTTCTAACCTGCTCTTTTAGTCATGGTGTTCAAGTGAAATTTCTAGTCAATGTTGAACAGGTGTTCTTAGCCCCCTGCTCCACTCACTTTAAACCCATGACGGTGACACAGTCCAACAACAAATTCACTGATGATGTTAGTGGGTTATATAAAAAAAGGGACGATGAGCCAGTATACTCAAGGGAGATTGAAAATTGTTGAATAAAACTGAACATCGTTCAACTATCAGTAAATGTTTCTGCTTACAATGGAACAAAAGTCATTGATGATGCAACTGAAGATGGTTTTTCCTCCCACATTTCCCTCAGGAAGTCCAGTAGTGATATCTTAGACCTTGGATGGTTAAAATCTAGGAACCACAGGCATCTTGGATACTAATTCAAGAACTGAAGTGTTTTCCCTTTTGAAGTGTTTTGATCTCAGAACCACCACAGCTCCTTGATGCCGCACTTGATTAAATGATGTCTTGACATTAAATGCACTAGAACACATAACAATAGGGGTTGGAATGGGCTACCATGTACCTCAGACCTACCTGCCATTCAATATGATTGGAGATAATCTACGTTGGTGTCAAATCCTCTTCTGTGCCAGTTCTCTGCTGAAATTTGCTCTTGCCTCTCATCTGGAATTTAGGGCTATAGTCCATGTGTGGACCAAGGTTGATAAGGTTTGGAGTGGGCTGGTCCAGGCAAGACTCAAATTGGATACTGCTGAGCTCTGATTGGTGTGAAAGATTATGTTGTATTTTATATTGTATATAGATAAGTTTTAAAGGAGATAAATTGTGGCAGGTTTTTTTTTAAAAAAAGAGTAGGTCATATACAAACACTTAAAACAGATCTCATTTAAAAGACTGGAGCTCTTCTCAAGCCAGACAGGCCCAGCTCTGGGTACCTTTGCAAAAGCTTTGGGGAGTATCCAAGAGACTTCACTAATGGATCGGTGTTTTGAAAAGCAACAGATGAAAGGACTCGGAGGATTAGGTCCAGAGCCGCAGGCTGTCTGAATGCAGTTTGCTGTTCTAAGAGGGTCATGTGGTTTTTGCAAGCAGAGAGAATACAACAGGCTTTTCTGTGTGAGAGAGAGGGGGAGGAGAGGGAGAGAGAGATAGAATTCAGTTCCACAGTGCTACAGTTCAACAGCAATAGATATTCACCAAGACAAATGGTTACTTAAACAAAAGTTGCTTTTAATTATCTTTAAACTTGAAAACAGAATCACACTTTAACTTATTACTATCAATTTAACTTAACCCTCTTCTAATTCTAAGCGCACATGTCTGTAATGTGTGTGTAAGCTTCGAAAAGTTCTTTGATTCACAGTCCAATCTCACTGGTTGCAGGCAATTCTAATACTCTGCACAGAATTTAAGATTTATGAAGTTCACCAGGCTTTTGTGCTTCAAAGGTAAATGGTTATCACTCAAGAAGATTCTTGTCAGTTTTCAGAGAGAGATTGGTTGTTCGCTGGGAAAAAAACGGATTCCTTCTAATTAGCCACGTCAGTGTCTTGCCAAAGAAACTTGCCCCATCAGAGTTTTCCAGATGATAACCTCTTTCTTTCAGGTTACCACAGAGTTCCTTTTTGTTTCCCTTATTTCAAGTGAAACATTAGACAGCCAGTCCTCTCCTCTTGTATGGATCACAAGGGCTTTGACCAGGCTGAACTAAGCACTCACAACCCATCTTCCAAATGGGATTTCCACAAACTTGCCACTTGGTCCTGTTCCAGTCCCAGCTGCTGAACTGTAGAACTGAATTTTCTCTCTCATTCACCAAAAAATCTGTTTTACTCTTTCTGCTTACAAAAGCATATGACCCTATTAAAACAGCAAACTGCATTCAGACAGCCTGTGGCTCTGGACCTAATCCTCCGAGTTCTTTCATCGGTTGCTTTCAAAACAATAATCCATTAGTGAAGTCTCTATAGGCATTCCCCAAAGCTTTTGCAAAGACACTCAGAGGTGCCATGTCTGGCTTGAGCAGAGCTCCAGTATATTAAATGAGATCTTTTTTGAAGTGTTTATACGTGATCTACAGTTTTTTAAAAAAAAACTACCACAATTTATCTCCTTTAAAACATATCTATATACAAAATACAACATAATCTGTCACATTGAGAAATTACACTGTCAATTTTTAAACATTATGCATGCTGTTACACCTATACATTGAGTTGCTTACGTCTGCTTTATATTCTCAACCCTCTACTGATGAAAGACACCTTCTGTAACTTTGATGATGATTATCTGAATACACTTGTACATGAAATACAGAAGGCCAACATGAAGTACATCACCAACTTTAGGTCATGATTAAAAGGGACTGCAAATCAAAAATAAAAATCCTATTGGCAATGTACAAGTGTTTGTTGAGACCACTGCAAAATTATTGGATGTGATAAATGAAGGGAAATATCAAAAGACTTGGGTTTACATTGCAAATATACTGCCATACTTCCAGCATAACAATTCTGGATATACTTTAACAATTTTTTTTTTTAAGTGGTAAAGCAATTTGGGGTGTGACAGAGTATTTAGAGGTGGCTTGGGAGGAATTGCTAGAGTAGCTTGCACACAAAAACATTTTAAAACACAATTTTCGCAGAATGCTTTTTGCAAAGTGAGCAACAAAGTTGCAGAATACAGCTTGCCTGGGAAAGCATGTGATTTTTGCAGGCAGGCAGAGAACAGTTTTGCTCTCAGAGAGGGAGGGAATGAAACAGAGAGGAGAGACACAGAAATCAGTTCAAGAGGGACAAGCTGGCAAACTGTGGAAGGCTGCCTGGTAAAAGGAGAAGACTAATGGTCTGAAAGGTGACCTGAAAGGAAGAGGATCATCTGGAGAACCCTGAAGGGGACAAGTTTCGTCAGGAAGACTGATTGAAAAGGAATCAGTTGCGGATGTCCTGGAAAAGGAATCTCTTTCTGAAAACCAGCAAGAGCCCACCTGAGTGGTAACGATTTGTCTGTTAAACACCAAAGCCTGGTGAACTTGGTTAATGCCAACTTATATGCACAGTACAAAAATTGCCTACAATCAGTGAGATTGGACTGTGATCCAAATAACTTTTCTAATCTTAAATATACATTACACACACCTGCGCTTAGTATTGGAGGGGGGAATTAAGTAGATTAGATAGGTTAAGTAATAAGTTAAAGTTTAATTCTGTTTTCTTGTTCAAATATAATTAAAAACTACTTTTGTTGAAGTAACCCTGTGTTGCGGTGCATATCTATTGCTGCTGGTGTTTAGGGTCCTCTAGAATCCGTAACATTTTATGGGGGTTCGTCCTTTAGGATTTGAACACTGCAATTTGGAGATTTATTAGTTAATTGTTTTTTTTTGCAAGCTATTGTGTTTGGAATTTTTGCAAGCCAACTTAAAGCTGGTGCCTGGAAAAACAGCAGCAATGGATGTGGATACATTTTTGTTACAACCATCACCTGCAGAACTGCAGAGCAGGAGAAAAGAGGAACTGATGCTTATTTCCAAGGCACTAAAACTGACTGAAGTTAAACAATGGATGAAGAAAGTACAAATTCAGAGGATTATAGTGAAATATTATATAGGTGATGGTAAATTTGTTCTAAAAGACTTAGATTTTCTAGAGGATAGATCTGGTGAATTTCAATTGGAAATGGAAAAAATTGAGGGTGCAAGAGGAAAGAGAGGCTGAAAGGCAAAGAGAAGAGGCTGAAAGGCAAAGAGAAGAGGCTGAAAGGCAAAGAGAAGAGGCTGAAAGGCAAAGAGAAGAGGCTGAAAGGCAAAGAGAAGAGGCTGAAAGGCAAAGAGAAGAGGCTGAAAGGCAAAGAGAAGAGGCTGAAAGGCAAAGAGAAGAGGCTGAAAGGCAAAGAGAAGAGGCTGAAAGGCAAAGAGAAGAGGCTGAAAGGCAAAGAGAAGAGGCTGAAAGGCAAAGAGAAGAGGCTGAAAGGCAAAGAGAAGAGGCTGAAAGGCAAAGAGAAGAGGCTGAAAGGCAAAGAGAAGAGGCTGAAAGGCAAAGAGAAGAGGCTGAAAGGCAAAGAGAAGAGGCTGAAAGGCAAAGAGAAGAGGCTGAAAGGCAAAGAGAAGAGGCTGAAAGGCAAAGAGAAGAGGCTGAAAGGCAAAGAGAAGAGGCTGAAAGGCAAAGAGAAGAGGCTGAAAGGCAAAGAGAAGAGGCTGAAAGGCAAAGAGAAGAGGCTGAAAGGCAAAGAGAAGAGGCTGAAAGGCAAAGAGAAGAGGCTGAAAGGCAAAGAGAAGAGGCTGAAAGGCAAAGAGAAGAGGCTGAAAGGCAAAGAGAAGAGGCTGAAAGGCAAAGAGAAGAGGCTGAAAGGCAAAGAGAAGAGGCTGAAAGGCAAAGAGAAGTTTGGAGTAAACAGGAAATCAATCTTATATGGATTTTGCTCTGAAGAAATCTGTGTGTTTTGACCGTTGGTGCATCTCAAAAGGAATAATAAATGATTTTAACAGATTGAGAGAATTAATATTAATAGAGGAAATTAAAAGGCGTGTCCCAAGGGAGATTAAACTATAACTGGATGAGAGAAATGTGGGGACATGGCAACAGGCGGCTAGATAAGCAGATGAATCTGCTCTGATTCACAAAAGTACATCCCAGAATAATAGACATTTTTAGAGAGCTAATGTGGAACAGATTAATAAACCTGTTCATAAGGTTAGTATGGAGCAGGATAGTCGGTCTGAAATAAAGTCTGGAGAAAATGTTAAAAGATGAAGGAAAGGTAGAAAAGGACAGAACTTCAGCATTTGAATGTCATTTTTGTAAGAAACTTGGTCATGTGATTGTGAATTGTCTAGTCTTGAAAAAGAAAAGAGATAATCAGGTTTTACCAGAAGCATGTATTCAAACATTGGAATTTAGGAGAGCAGAGGTGCCAAACCCAAGGAGGTAGGTCATGGATGTTTTCAAGCCTTTTGTGTCAGAGAGCTTTGTCTCAATAAAAGAAGGAGAACCACAGGTTCTAGTTAAAATTCTTAGAGATACTGGAGCTGCTCGGTCATTGTTGTTAGAAAGTATTTTAACTGTGGATCAAAGGACTGACACAGGGGAGACAACTTTGATTAAAGGTGTTGGAAATGAGGTAGAGTCAATATCGCTTCACAAGGTTGTGCTGAATTCAGAATTAGTCAAAGAACCTGTTGGAGTAATTCCAAAGTTATCCATGCAGGGTGTCTCATTTTTGTTGGGGAATGATTTGGCAGAGGATAAAGTTGGGTCAGTTTTAATATTGACAAATCGGCCTAGTAAGGATGTGGATAGAAAAGATGGTGAGATTATATCCTGCATGTGCTGTAATTAGGTCTGTGACTAAGGAAATTATGACAGCTGAAGAAAATCCAGTTGATAGAGATTTGCCCAGTACTTCTGAAGTACTTTTAAAAGAGCAGGGTCATTGTGAGAGTGAGGATTTCTCTTTGTCAAGGAAAGAGTTAATTCAGCAACAGAAAATAGAAGCAGATCTTGTTGTCTTAAGGGAGAAAACAGTAACTGGACAGGAGATTAAAGAAATGGTTTGTGGATATGACTCCAAGGGTGAATTGTTAATGAAACCTTATTATGAGAATAAAAGTAGAGGAGAACAAACTGTATCAGAGGTGTTGGCTGTTGACAGAGTGGAGGAAGTGGTGGATCATAAGATCTTGTGAGTGTAACCTTTAAGAAACCACAGTTCCTGTGCACCTGTCTAACTCAATAATTTTGGAAAATTTGGAAGAAAAGTTGGGCCATCTGAAGTTACAAGAGTAGATGCAGTTGGAAGAATCACTTTTGAAATACACAAATTTGTTCCCTGATGTTCCAAAAAAGACATCAGTGATTTACCATGATGTAGATGTTGGAGAAGCAAATCCCATAAAACAGCACCCATTTAGAATAAACATTCAAAAGAGTAAAATCATGGATCAGGAGTTGGAATATATGTTGAGGAATTATATTATTAGACCTTCGAACTCAGATTAGAGTTCTTGTATTCTGGTACCAAAACCAGATGGAATTGTACAGATTACAGGAAGGTTAATTCAGTAACTAAAACAGATGCTTATCCTATTCCAAGAATAGATGACTGTATAGATAAAATTGGCAAAGCTAAAATTCTTACCAAGTTGGATTTGTTGAAGGGTTACTGATTCGTGCCTTTAACTGAGAGACAAAAGAATATTTCACCTTTTGTAACTCTGTCCGGTTTATAGGAGTACAACCTTTTGGCATGAAAAATGCCCCTACAACATTCCAGAGGATTATTAATTTTGTAATCCAAGGGTTAACACATACAGATGCTTATATTGATGACTTAGGTCACAAAAAGTGACACATGGGAAGAACATCGAAGGCAATTGAACAAATTGTTTGCAAGATTATCCAAAGCAAACTTAACTGTTAATTTAGCGAAGAGTCAATTTGCAAATTCCACTATAACATACTTGGGTTATGTAGTTGGCCATGGGAAAGTTGCACCTATTCAAGCTAAGGTGAATGCAATTTCTGAGTCCTACTCCCAATGGCAAGAAAGCAGAGAGAAGGTTTTTAGGAATGGCAGGATATTTCAGGAAATTTTGCAGAGGTTGCTCTTCCTTTAACCAATCTTTTTAAGAAAGGGGAGAAATTTGTGTGGACTAAAGATTGTCAGGAAGCATTAGAAAATTTAAAGGATATGCTATGCTATTGCCCGGTGTTAAAATCTCCTTATTTTGACAGACCATTTTCTGTAGCAGTGGACGCCAGGTGCAGTTTTATTGCAAAAACATGATGAAATTGACCATCCAGTTGCCTACTTTTCAAAATAAAAAATAAAATCAATCTTCATCAAAAGAACTTTTCCACTATTGAAAAAGAACTGTTAGCTATCATATTTGCTCTGCAGAATTTTGACGTACATCTTGGTACCTCTCATGAACCAATTGTGATATTTACTGACCACAATCCTCTGGTGTTTTTGAATAAAATGAAGAATAAAAACAGAAAATTGTTAAACTGGTGTTTGATATTACAAGAATATGATCTGCAAATTAACCATATCAGAGGTGTAAATAATATGATTGCCAATTGTTTGTCAAAATGTTAAAATTGATTGTGTATAAAATACTTTCAAATTTGAATTACTGTATTATAAGATGTTATATATTGTGTATTGTTATCTCTAGTAATTTTAAGACAGTTTAGTTATAACTAAATTTTAACTCAAGAGTTAAAATTCCCTTTAAAGGGGGAAGGTGTGACAGAGTATTTAGAGGTGGCTTGGGAGGAATTGCTAGAGTAGCTTGCACACAAAGACATTTTAAAACACAATTTTCGCAGGACTTTTGCAGAATACTTTTTGCAAAGAGAGCAACAAAGTTGCAGAATACAGCTTGCCTAGGAGAGCATGTGATTTTTGCAGTCAGACAGAGAATAGTTTTGCTCTCAGAGGGAGGGTGTGAAAGCAGAGAGAGAGGAGACAGAAATCAGTTCCAGAGGGACAAGCTGGCAAACTTTGGAAGGCTGCCTGGTCAAAAGAGAAGACTTGCAGTCTGAAAGGTGACCTGAAAGAAAGAGGATTCTCTGGAGAACCATGAAGGGGGCAAGTTACGTCAGCAAGACTGATTAAGAAGAAATCAGTTGCGGATGTCCTGGAAAAGGAATCTCTCTGAAAACCAGCAAAAACCCTCCTGACTGGCAACCATTTGTCTGTTAAACATCAAAGCCTGGTAAACTTGGTTAATGCCAACTTCTGTGCACAGTACAATTATTGCCTACGATCAGTGAGATTGGACTGATTCAAAGAACTTTTCTAATTTTAAATTATATATTACACACACCTGCACTTAGTATTGGAGGGGGGAATTAAGTAGATTAGATAGGTTAAGTAATAAGTTAAAGTTTAATTCTGTTTTCTTGTTCAAATATAATTAAAAACTACTTCAGTTTAAGTAACCCTGTGTTGTGGTGCATATCTATTGCTGCTGGATTTTGGGGTCCTCTGGACTCCGTAGCAGAGGTGACTTGAGAAGAAATTGACTCAACACTCTCTAGCCTGCTGCTCCACTACTGAATTAAATCATTCATCGCTTCTCATTTGGAACCCCATCATTTCTGCTGCAGAACTGCACCATTACAAGAATCAATTCCTTACCATTATTGTACTCATATAAAGCTAGCTACGTAGATTTTACACAATCATCTTTGTTTTATTTTTGCTTGACAGTTTTGATGATTTCTCAAACTGATTTTTAGAGGAACGGGTTTACAAACAGATGTGTTGAAACTAGTATTCAGCTTATAGAAAACATTACAACTCCCAGCTGGGTTACCCAAGGTAAAGGAGCATAACTGAGCTCATGGGCAGATACTAGATGGAGAATGAAATTCTGCCCTGCCCCATCCTTTATGACTGAAATGGTTCTGCAGAAGAAATACTTAAAGGGAGAGAATAAAATGGGCTCAAATGGGAAGATATGTTCAGATAGCAAGATAAAAGGTCCCATTCCAAAGGTCTATTTGGCTCTCGTTAACTGAGGAATTTATTTTCTCTTACTTTATAATGATTAAGAGGTTGAATTAAGTGGGGTTTAACATTAAGTTTTTTTTTTAATTCTGAATGTGCCTTAAAGATATTGTTACTACAATTTTATTAATCAATACACTTAAAGTTGGCAAAAGGCTTAAAAATCCAAATTAAATTTCAAAGATTATTATATTTGAGGAAGTATTTCAATCATTTTACGGGTGAAGAATGAAGCTTTATTTTTGTGGCTTGCTCAGTGTTGTCATACTGACATTCAATCCTGGGTGAGCACATTAAACCCCAATTAGATATGAAGAAGATCAAAACCAGAAGCCCCTGCCAGAGACTCCCTTTCTACACTTACAATACTATACCTGACCACTGTCTGGGGCAGAACGTTGCCAATCTCTGCCTGAAGTGGGCTTCCAGTGGCATTTCTTCCCGCCATTAATACAAGCTATGGTCACGTTATCCATCCCTGCCCTCTCCTCAGCTACATGCTCAACCATTCGCCCATGTTTCTCATTTCTAGATTTGACACAGTCGCTTACATCCTGACTCACATTATTCTCCCATCAACCCCAGCACTCGTTGACCCACATTAGATTCCAGACTTGCAACAGGTTTTCTTTCTTCCTTTATGTTAAAAATCCCCCAATGGCCTTGCTTCTCTAAAACTGTACTGGGAGAACTGCGAGATCCATATTCACTTCTGTCACTGTGATTTCTACTACTCTCCTCATTTTTTTTTTCTTTGGCTTGGCTTCGCGGACGAAGATTTATGGAGGGGGTAAAAAGTCCACGTCAGCTGCAGGCTCGTTTGTGGCTGACAAGTCCGATGCGGGACAGGCAGACACGATTGCAGCGGTTGCAAGGGAAAATTGGTTGGTTGGGGTTGGGTGTTGGGTTTTTCCTCCTTTGCCTTTTGTCAGTGAGGTGGGCTCTGCGGTCTTCTTTAAAGGAGGTTGCTGCCCGCCAAACTGTGAGGCGCCAAGATGCACGGTTTGAGGCGTTATCAGCCCACTGGCGGTGGTCAATGTGGCAGGCACCAAGAGATTTCTTTAGGCAGTCCTTGTACCTTTTCTTTGGTGCACCTCTGTCACGGTGGCCAGTGGAGAGCTCGCCATATAACACGATCTTGGGAAGGCGATGGTCCTCCATTCTGGAGACGTGACCCATCCAGCGCAGCTCCAAGAAAGCGGCGCGGGCTACACACTCTACTGGTCTGGCAAGCCTTCGGATGAACGACGCCTATCTGGTGTAGGCTTCATGGTCAAGAGCTTCATTGCCTCCAAACTCGAAAACCTTCCGACAGGCCTCTCGGACCGAATCATGTCCATGCGACTCCCACTTCAAAACAAGCGTCACATCACCCTCATCAGTGTCTATGCTCCAACCCTCCAGGCGGAACCAGCAGAAAAGAACAAGTTCTACACCGACCTGCGCAACCTCATCCAACGTACCCCTACAGCCGACAAGGTTGTCATCCTGGGCGACTTCAACGCTCGTGTCGGCAAAGACTCAGAAACCTGGCCAGGAATCCTGGGCAAGCATGGCGTCGGCAAGTGCAACGACAATGGGCGCCTCCTGTTGGAGCTCTGCGCAGAACAGCGACTTGTCATTACAAACACCCTTTTTCAGCAGAGGGACAGCCTTAAGACCACCTGGATGCATCCCCGATCCAAACACTGGCACCTCCTGGACTACATCCTGGTGCGAGAAAGTGACAAACAAGATGTGCTCCACACCAGGGTCATGCCTAGCGTGGAATGCCACACTGACCACCGGCTGGTTCGCTGCAAGCTCAACCTTCACTTCAAGCCAAAGCCCAGGAACAATAAAGCCCCCAGAAAGAGGTTCAATGTTGGAAACCTGCAGTCAGACGAAGCGAGAGGAAACTTCCAGGCAAACCTCAAAGCAAAGCTCGACTTTGCAACCTGCCTCACGGACCCGTCCCCTGAAACCCTCTGGGATCAGTTGAAGACTACCATACTGCAATCCACTGAAGAGGTACTGGGCTTCTCCTCCAGGAAAAACAAGGACTGGTTTGACGAAAACAGCCAGGAAATCCAGGAGCTGCTGGCAAAGAAGCGAGCTGCCCACCAGGCTCACCTTACAAAGCCATCCTGTCCAGAGAAGAAACAAGCCTTCCGTCGCGCATGCAGCCATCTTCAGCGCAAACTCCGGGAGATCCAAAATGAGTGGTGGACTAGCCTCGCCAAACGAACCCAGCTCAGCGCGGACATTGGCGACTTCAGGGGTTTCTACGAGGCTCTAAAGGCTGTGTACGGCCCCTCACCCCAAGTCCAAAGCCCGCTGCGCAGCTCAGACGGCAAAGTCCTCCTCAGCGACAAGATCTCCATCCTCAACCGATGGTCAGAACACTTCCAATCTCTTTTCAGTGCCAACCGCTCAGTCCAAGATTCCGCCCTGCTCCAGCTCCCTCAACAGCCCCTAAGGCTAGAGCTGGATGAGGTTCCCACCCTGGATGAGACATATAAGGCAATCGAACAACTGAAAAGTGGCAAAGCAGCAGGTATGGATGGAATCCCCCCAGAGGTCTGGAAGGCTGGCGGCAAAACTCTGCATGCCAAACTGCATGAGTTTTTCAAGCTTTGTTGGGACCAAGGTAAACTGCCTCAGGATCTTCGTGATGCCACCATCATCACCCTGTACAAAAACAAAGGCGAGAAATCAGACTGCTCAAACTACAGGGGAATCACGTTGCTCTCCATTGCAGGCAAAATCTTCGCTAGGATTCTACTAAATAGAATAATACCTAGTGTCGCCGAGAATATTCTCCCAGAATCACAGTGCAGCTTTCGCGCAAACAGAGGAACCACTGACATGGTCTTTGCCCTCAGACAGCTCCAAGAAAAGTGCAGAGAACAAAACAAAGGACTCTACATCACCTTTGTTGACCTCACCAAAGCCTTCGACACCGTGAGCAGGAAAGGGCTTTGGCTAATACTAGAGCGCATCGGATGTCCCCCAAAGTTCCTCAAAGTTCCTCAACTCTCCTCATACCCTCCTCGATAATCCCAACATCTGGATTTTTTTTTTTTAAAATGTCTTGCCTGTCAGTCCAACTATCATCTGTTGACACCTTCCATAACTTTTCCCTCAGAATAACATGTTCTTTCATTCCAATCAATAGACCTTCTCTTCCTCCTATCAGAGTACATTTTCCTCAGCCCTCTGCCTCTTTCTCCTTTTGTCTGTTATCTAACTTTTTTCCCCCATTTCTTCCCCTCCCAACTGTATTCACCTATCATTTGCCAACCTGTGTTAATAGCCTGAATGCACCCGAGACGGTCTGATCTCAGAAGCTAAACAGGCTTAGGTCTGGTCAGTACTTGGAGGGGAGACTGCCTGGGAATACTAGGTTTCTGTGAGGGGTGATGGACAAAGTGGCAACTCTGTCTACCTTTTGATAGATAGACTAAAGTTAAAGTATTTCATGTTTGTTACATTCTAAATGTAGTATTACATGACAATAATGGACCTTTACCATCCTTTTTATTCAGGCATTTGCTCATTTCTTCTCAGTCCTAATGAAGGGTTTTAGCCTGAAAAGTTGACTATATTTGCATTCCACAGATGCTGCCTGATTTGCTGCGTTCTTGCAGCATTTTGTGCGCTTCTCTTTTTTTTGACAACTTTATAATCCATTTGATAATGGCAGTTAAGAAATTTAGGAGAACGTTTCTTTTTAAAAACCATTCCACTTTTTCTGTGCCCTCTCCTGTGTCATTCTTCCTTTGAAAATAAACCACATTCTCAACCACAAAAATGATGCAAGTCATTCTACTTGCTACTTTGAAACTTCAGTCAGAATAAACAAGCAGTCATGATGTCTTTTCATTATGTATTCCAGTCATACTGAGGACAACATCTTAATTCACTATTGTACCTGATCAACCTGGCTATTAGTTTAAAGGAGTTTGGTAATTATAAACTTTTGCAAGCTAATCTAGTCTTGTAAAAGCCTCCTCCGCTTCAAGAAACACCATTAGATTAAAATGACAATTTAAATTCTCCAAGACTTCTGCATCTTATTTTTAAGATGAAAGAGCATGAAAAAAAAGTCAAGACCATCTGTACAAGCACCACCAATGTTTATATTTAATTGCCAAATCTGGGTGTTTACAGGTCAGGCAAATGTAGGAGACAAAAATCAACCAAACGGATGTGAGGAATATCACAGTAGCTGAACAAGGAGGAGTGTTTACCAGGAATAAAAAGAAAAAGCTAGTCTCCTTCTTCACTTCATTACCTCGCGAGGTCCCACTGTTCAGGAGAGCTGGTTTTAAAGTTAGACAGTCATCCAACATGGAACATGTCCAAGATGACCAGTGGGCATTATTAGTCCTATCATCCATATAAATGGCTGAATCCATGGCTCTGACCAAGAACAAAATTACCCACTGAAGAGGGATTAAATGACTTCTTATCCCTGTTGCGATGGTATCATTTTATATCCACAATATCTACAACATTGCATACACTGGAAATATGTTCCAATTTAATAGCTCGATTTTGGAAATATGTTCCAATTTAACAGCCCGATTTTGTGAGAGAAGTGCAGGGTCAAATTTAGGGGAGTTATAATACCATGCCACTCTGAATAATCTGATGTTGTCAAGTGCAAATCAGCTAAAATACCAAGATACAGAATTCTGGTTGTTTTCTCAGCTCCAGAGTTTGGAATTTACCTCTGCTTAAGGGAAAGCTCTTGGCAATTCTGCACAACATGAGAACATTCAGTAGGTCCTATTCACTACCTTCCAATGATGTGAATGCCAGCACAAATGGTAAAGGAGACAGCGAGCACTTGAACCTTTCACAGAAAGCACAGAATTTTACTCTGTTGTTCGCAAGTATTCTCCCTTCAGCACTGGTTGCAGCCAGGCACAATCCCCTAGTAATGAAAGCAACTAGTTATATATGATTTAATTCATTTAAATTTTGCATGTCCATTATGTCCATAATCCAGGATGCATTACAAGTGGGCAGGGAAGCAAACGTCATAGGGACGGAAACAAGTGTAGACCAGTCGTTCCCTCAAGCCTCGTTCATTAGGTTATGACCTATCTATACCTCACATCCACTTTAGGCAAGCATGCTTAAAAATACAGGGTTATCCATTCACAACATTATTTTTGTCTCTCAGGAGCTGGGGATCTCTTGCTTTAATTTTTTTTTAATTGTGTAGCTATCATTTTAAAATGGAAAATTTCAAGGCTCATGGTTCCCTACGAAAGCTTTGAAGCTGCATCTTATTATTTTGGATTTGGCACTGGGACTATTTTTAAGATTTAAAATAGGGAAATTTGGGGCTCTTGATCAACTACGAAGGCTTTGAAGCTGCATCTCATTGTTTTGGATTTGACAGATCAGTCAGTAATGCCAATGACATTCTGGGACACCATGACCTAGTAAAACACCAGCCTTCATTGCAGCAACTGAGTGAGTTCTTGGCAACTTCACCATGCACCTGGCTCCCTGGGAGCCACAGGCAGGGATCCAGCGAAACCAATGCTCCTCAGGTCAGAGGTGTTTCTGGTTAATTGTGAGCACAACAGTGCCTGGCCATGCCAGAGATAAAGATATATAGCCACTTTCAAAACTAAATCAGCAACACACTATTACTAGTTCCCAGGTCTGGAAACATTGAGATACCTCTCTCTAGAAATGAAGGCATTTATCCAGGTTCTCATTGATTTTTCCATTGTTTGATGATACTGAATTAAAATGTAATTTTCCATTGCCCCCAGATTCAAGAAAGACCAAGATTCTGGTGCACACTAAACAAATTTTGCAGGCATCTAATGTGCAGTAAACCCACTCAGGCCAGTAGATGAGGAGGCCTGACAGAAATGGAGCAGCTGAGGAGAATGAGACTCCAAGTTTAGTGAGGGCATACATTGGCAAAGATATCAGAACTTTACATGGGATAATAGCAACAGAAGAGGAGGTGGTGCTGCTATCCCTCAGACCTGGCTGTAAAGAACATAGAGCATTACTGTTTTAATGCATATGTGAATATATTATAATAATAATAATAACAACAATTACAGCACGGAAACAGGCCATTAGGCCCTTCTAGTCCGCACCCTTTCTAATCCCACCTCCCTGCACAATGCCCATAACCCTCCATCTTCCTCTCATCCATATACCTGTCCAACCTTTTCTTAAATAATACAATTGACTCCGCCGCCACTATTTCTCCCGGAAGATCATTCCACACAGCTACCACTCTCTGAGTAAAGAAGTTCCCCCTCATGTTACCTCTAAACCTCTGCCCCTTAATTCTTAACTCATGTCCTCTTGTTTTAATCTTTCCTCCTCTTAACGGAAATAGTCTATCCACATCCACTCTGTCTATCCCTTTCATAATCTTAAATACTTCTATCAAATCCCCTCTCAACCTTCTACGCTCCAAAGAATAAAGACCCAATCTGTCCAATCTCTCCCCATACTCCAGATGCTTAAACCCAGGCAACATTCTGGTAAACCTTCTCTGCACTCTCTCCACTCTGTTTATATCCTTCCTATAATTAGGCGACCAGAACTGCACACAGAACTCCAAATTAGGCCGCACCAACGTCTTATACAATCTCAACATCACCTCCCAACTCCTATATTCCATGCAATGATTGATAAAGGCCAGCATACTAAAAGCCTTCTTCACCACCCTATTCACGTGAGTTTCTACCTTCAGGGAACGATGTACCGTCACTCCTAAATCTTTCTGCTCTTCTGTATTCCTCAATGCTCTCCCATTTACCACATATGTCCTATTCTGATTCTTCTTACCAAAATGAAGCACCTCACACTTATCAGCATTAAATTCCATCTGCCATTTTTCAGCCCACTTTTCTAAGCAGCCCAAATCCCTCTGCAATCCTAGAAAACCTTCTTCATTATCCACTATTCCACCTATCTTAGTATCGTCTGCATATTTACTAATCCAATTCACCACCCCATCATCTAGATCATTAATGTATATAACGAACAACAATGGGCCCAATACAGATCCTTGAGGCACACCACTGGTCACCGGCCTCCAACCTGACAGCACAATCCCCTTGACCTTGGATGTTGTGCTGACCTATACCTACCAAAAAAATTACTAAACTATCTTGTAATCCTCTATTTTTCTTTTGTCCACGTGCCTGACTTTAAGTCTTTGAAATGCCCCTAACATTTCAGCCTCTGCCATCACCCCAGGCAAGGCATTCCAGGCATCCACAACTCTGTGTAAAAACTTACCCCTCAGGTCTCCCCTAAACTTTCCTCCCTTCCCTTTGTACAGAAGCTAGGTAGACCAAGGACAATTCCCAACCTTCTGGACAAAGTAGCATAGGATTCAGAAGTCATGGCATTAAGGGCAGCATGGTTAGAGTAGTGGTTAGTGTGACGTTATTACAATGCCAGCGACCCAGGTTCGAATCCAACACTGACTGTAAGGAGTTTGTACTTTCTCCTCATGCCGGCATGGGTTTCCTCTGGCTGCTCCGCTTTCCTCCCACCCTTCAAAATGTATGGGGATTGCAAGTAAATTGGTGTATTTAGAGGGTACAGGCTCGTGGGCCACAAGGCCCTGTTGTGCTGCACGTCTCATTTTTTGATTTTAGGTTGGAACTTGCCATGCAAATGCTAACCCAGCATGATGAGCAGCATTTTGAGTGGGATCTTCTGCTCTGTAATTGGCTGCACTGTCAGACTCAGGAGCATTTGATACTGGCAAAGGATGCCAAAATTCTGAAGCACTGCCACTGCTCCCATTGACTGGGCCAAAATTTGTGGAAGTTACCAATCATTAAAACCACATCATAGCTTCAGTGGGTATTACTCTACCTTTAAAAAAATTTCCAAGGAAAATAGTATGTCACTTTTTATTTAATTCTCCTGTGGCCTCCACTATTGCTCAGTCATGGATGAGGAAGCATGATGAGTTTGCACTTCTTGGCACTGAGATTTGTGCATAGTGAGCACGCCTTAAATTCTGGCTGAACTCATGTGAAGTATGGCAACAGAAACAGGCCATTTGGGCCAAGTGTTGTTTATAATCCATGACCTACCTACTACTCCAACAATATAACTTTCTCCCACACTATCTTCCAGATCTCTCCACGCTGTTTCATCTTGTACATGTTCATGTTCCCATATATTTCTCAAAGCAAAATACTTCAACTATGGCAAGATAAATCAAAAACTGCATGGAATCTTGAGTGAACAAATAGAAGCTAGAGGGACTCAATGGGTCAGGCAACATCCATGAAGAGAAATGGTCAGTCAACTTTGTGCATCAGGACCTTTTTGTCAAGACTTCATTGAGGGTTCCAACCCCAATCATTGACTGACCATTTCTTTCCATGGACGCTGCCTGACTTGCTTAGTTCCTCCAGCTTCCTTTTGTTGCTCCATCAATGACATTTGACATGAAATTCCACTCCTACTCTTCCATGAAGCAATTCATCATCCGCTGCTGGCTATCTCACATTTCCACAGGACTCACCAACTGGACGTAAATGCCCTAAGCATCACGCGACACACACAGATCTCCACTAATCCCACCGACAGATGGTGCATATGGAGAGCACTTTACGCTACCTTTACGCTACCAGCATTTTTCCAAATCTGATTGCCATGCACAACCATAGCATTGAATAGACTACATTCAAGAGATGCACACTTAGAATAAGTATTTAACCAGGGAGCTGACTTCATCAACCAGGAGCATCAAAGCTGGGAATGGGTTGTGGAAATAAAATCAAATGGGAGATATTTTGATTTCACAATATTCTAATCATACCATGGATTTTAATTGAGTAAAACTGTGAAGTATCCCTCCAGCTTCCATGAATCTTCTGCAAGTTATACAACAAAAGAACATTCTTGAACCTCTCCCATATAAATTTGCATAATTGTTCTTTCCGAACTTTGCAAAGTTTGGTTTTAAGTACAGCCAAGTTCAATCAACTGATGTCCACACGTTTCCCTTTGTATCCTTTTCAGTGAGCACCTTTATCCTTTCTGATAGCTCCTTGTCTCCTATTATCACTTGTTCCCAAGAATTTTTGAAAATGAGAAATGAAAATTTTTGTTGTTCTCAACAAGTCCACAAATGTGATGTTCTATTATTTTGATTGGAATTTTAAATCTATTCATTTGACCCTGCCAAAGTGATTTAGCAAAACACATTGGTAGTGGAACTGGTTGATGAGCTAAGCCTATAAATGCAAGTTATAGTATCTAAGATGTATACTTGGATCATAAATAGTATAAAATAATTACTCCTCTTGCACCCCAGGAAATCTACATACTGATATATTACTTAGCTTTACCTCTTCTAAAAGTTCTTTGATTCACAGTCCAATCTCACTGGTTGCAGGCAATTCTAATACTCTGCACAGAATTTAAGATTTATGAAGTTCACTAGGCTTTTGTGCTTGAAAGGTAAATGGTTATCACTCAAGAAGATTCTTGTCAGTTTTCAGAGAGAGATTGGTTGTTCGCTGGGAAAAAACGGATTCCTTCTAATTAGCCACATCAGTGTCTTGCCAAAGAAACTTGCCCCATCAGGGTTTTCCAGATGATAACTTCTTTCTTTCAGGCCACCACAGAGTTCCTTTTTGTTTCTATTATTTCAAGTGAAACTTTAGGCAGCCAGACATCTCCTCCTGTATAAACCATCAGGGCTTTGACCAGGCTGATCTAAGCACTCACAACCAGTCTTCAAAATGGGGTTTTTCAACGTTTGCCAGCTTGTCATGTTCTAGTCCCAGCTGCTGCTATTGAACTGAATTCACTCTCTCTCTTAGAAAAAAAAACACATTTTACTCTTTCTGCTTGCAAAACCACATGACTCTCTTAGAACAGCAAACTGCACTCAGACAGCCTGCAGCTCTGAACCTAATCCTCCGATCTCTTTCATCTGTTGCTTTTCAAAACAACAATCCATTAGTGAAGTCTCTATAGGCACTGCCCAAAGCATTTGCAAAGGCACTCGGAGCCAGGCCGTCTGGCTTGAGCAGAGATCCAGCATTTTAAATGAGATCTGTTTTGAAGTGTTTGTATGTGACCTACCCTTAACAAAAACACCTGCAATAATTTATCTCCTATAAAACATATCTATATACAATACAAAAGAAGATATCAAAATGGTCCATTGTTAAATTTAAACAACTTTAGAAAAATGTGCTTTTTCAAGGATTCCAAGAATATTTACAGAATTTTGTTTGCTCTGTTCGAGGATGCATGGTAGAGAGGTCTTCAAAGATTTCAAACACACATGAGTTCTTCATGCAGACCCAAAGTTGGTGTCAGAACAATTCTAATCAGGAGCATTAGGATAACTGCTGGGGGTGGAAGTGGAGGGGGGGTACATATTGCTGTTCATGTGGCATGTTCATGTGCCATTTGTGTTGGGGGCACAATAATTCATTTTGTAAGGCATGGCCCATGGATTCTCCCTCTCCTCCCCCCCCCCCCCCCCCAAGACACTGATCCTGTGCAGACCACAGAATACTAAAATTGGTCTCAGTGCCTCAATAGTACCTTTTGTACTATTCCGATACCACAAGTTGAAATGTGAACGAACAGGGCCAAGAACATAGTTGTTATCTTTCTGATAAAAATGGATGGGAGCTCTCTGAACTAATTGTATCCACCACCTTTATTCCTGTAGGAGTTTCTTTGGTGGTTTCTTCCTCTACTCTTTTACAGATTGTAGACTCCCAACCAGAGATCCTCATCCCTGCTGCTTGCCCACCTGGGCTCCTGACCGCAGATCCTCTTCCTGGCCATCCATTCATCTAAACTCACGACACACTCTCCACCCTCGCTCTTGATGCCCCGAATGAGGACTTACCACCCAGTCCTGGCCACCTGAGCTCCTACACCTTGAATGATGCAGTTACTTACTTGGTCAAAAGTTTGACCCATGGAAAAGCTGAACCCCACCCTTTTGGCCCAAAATAGTGGTCCAAAAAATTAGGTGATTATACACAGTAATTTTCCTGTTACTAACAGAGATCTCCAGACTACAAAATAATAAGAGAAAAACACAAACATTAAATCTTCTTGATCTTTTAGATTGAAAATAAGAGTCTGCAGATGCTGTGATTGTTGTAAATACACAAAAGTGCTGGAGAAACTCAGCAGGTCCCGCAGCGTCCACAGGAGCCAAATATATACTGTATAACTATCTTTCTGGGGTGGACCCCTTTCCATGTCTTAGCAATTTTTGCAGATGTGACAAAAAATCTCACTTACTTTTTGTAAGGTAAAGATTGTTTTCTCACTAGCCATATCAGAATCTCCTTGCCTATTGCCCTGGACAGTCAGTCACAAACACTGGCAAGTGTAGTCACTGGTCATCTCAATGCACATTGATCCAAGCACCTTCAGTACTTCACCCAACAATATTATGACAACTACATTTTGTGTCAAAGGTCAGTGCATGAACCTTAGGTACCTCTACCCATAATGGAAAAATGTTTTTCTGCAGTTATGATCATCTCCACAGCTTAGACAGATACGGTATCTACATCTTAAAATCTTGCTGTCTCCTGCCCTTTCTGCAAATAGGTAGATTCCAGACATGTCTATTTCAGTTATTCAAAGACTGTCTCTATTTTCTTGCTGGATACATTTCTTGACAGTGAAATAGTCACCTTGGTGGCACTGGTCTGGTCAGATATTCTGCATTTGGCCCAAAAGCACATCACTACACCTGACTGACACTTTTCTTTCCTCACACGAGCACACGTGTAGTGATGGCCGTCTATTACAACAATGGCAAGAATGAGAGTCACTTGCATGTACCCCCGGAAGCTGATCTTGCTTCAGCCATAGCACTGTCATTGCTGTCTTCTGAATACATGTTTGTCCTTGGAGATAGACAATATTTCTTCATGTTTTTGTTGCTATTTCTATTAAAGTTGCAGTTTTGCACATTAGGTCAAACTTTCAATTGGTTAACAACCTGAATCAAATCTGTATGTAATTTACATCGCATGAAAGCCCAACCTGCCATACAAGGTTTAAGAATTCATCAAAGGTGCAATGTCTGGATAAATCTTTCAATGAAAACAAATTGCTCAAATTGTATACATCCCGATTGCTCGTTTAGCTGTTAGCACACAAGTTGTCATTTTATCCCACGCCCTACTCACAGTAATAAAACCACTTAATTTAAGGCCTTTCTATTCTGTGCTCACTCCTGTATATTTACTGTTTGTAATCATCAATACCATGTTGCGGTCAAACCTTCCCTTCCTCCCCTCCCCCCCCCCCCCCCCCCACCTTTATGGACCCAAAATCAGATGTTTTTTGTATGACCAGCGTAAAAGTTGCACCCCCTTCACCCACTCATCCAAGCACCCAGCGCACCAACAGTGGATCCTTGCCCTGGCCACATCCTGGCATCCCACCCATCCGAGCTCCCGACCACAGATCCTCACCTGGCTGCTTGCTCATCCAGGCTTCTGATCTCAGATCCTTGCCCCAGCCGCCCACCCATCTGAACTCCCAACACCCCAGCCGGCTGCCAGCCCATCTGAGCTACCGACGCCCCTAACGCAGACTTACCACCAACCCTGGCCATCCGAGCTCCCAACACCTTGAACGATGAAGGTACTTACAAGGTCAAAAGTTTGACCTGTGCAAAAGCTGACCCCCACTTTTTTTGGGGGGGGGGCCCGAAATAGTGGTCCAAAAATTTGATGATTACATGAGTATGCATAGTAATTCTCCTTTTACTAACAGTATGTTCCAGGCTAAAAAAATAACAAGAGAGAAACACAAACACTGCAGATGCTGGAATCTCAAGTGAACAAAAAGAAGCTGCAGAGACTCAACAGATCAGACAACGTCCACAGAGAGAAATGGTCAATGTTCAGGCCAAGACACTTTATTGAGACAAAAGTAGAAACTAAGTATTTAAGGAGGTGATGGGGGTGGGTGTTTGGGGGGGGGCCCTTTGAGGCAACAGGGTTTTAAATAAAACAAGGTAGAAGAGATGGAGAGACAGGTAGAAGAGATCACTGAGGGGAGGGGATAGTTAGAGAGAATAGTGAAAATGGGATAGATAGAGGTGGAAACAGCTGAACCAGACAGAGGCAGTTTCATACATTCATACTGTTGTATTTAACAGTGTCCAGGAGGAATATGAGGTGTTGTCTTCCTGTTTCTTTTGTCCACTTATCACTCCCTGGCAGATTTACCAACTCATTGCATACCAAGGAAAGCTTAGACACCAATCCCATTCTTTTCCTGTGGCCAGTTCATCAATCACTAATCTCAATAGGTGCTTTGAAGTTTCTTCAGGTTATCTTTCTCTTCTGAAATCAATATATGACCATTGTTGAGCTAATCTTACTTGCCAGTTGTAGTGAATTTGATGGTGGTCTGTAAACCAGATCTGTAGCTCTGGTCAGCACCATCTATAATAATATCCAGGATTTTCAAAATATGCATGTGCACTTTATTGTAGACTACACAACTAACAGATGGCCTGATGTGTCACGATGTCCCTTACAGATGAAATTTATTTACAAGCAATATGCACCACAATTTTCATCATGGAAGCAGTCCCTTCTTAGCTGCAATTGACCTGCACATTCTTTTTAGACCAAGATTAAAAGTTTGTTCCAACCAAAGGCTCATATCTGAGGGTGAATGAGTTATCGGAGTGTCACAGTCCAAACAATAGTATCTCTCAGTGTATATGGAGTCAGCCAACACAAATGATTAGCCATGCTCATTCAATCTGAGTGCAGCTTCCCCATTCCCAGAGACACGCTGGTATGCAGAAGACTACCAAATGACAGCCTTGGCTTCAATATCACACAACTATGCAGATTCACATAATTCACTGCTGTTGTCTTCTCCAAACTTAGAATCACCTTAAGTGCCAAAAAATGCCTTGGGAAGTTAATCAGATTTACCAGGTGTCATTTTCTCCATCTGGGCAGTTGTCTGGCAGTGCTAATTCTGTAATCTGTCTGCTTTTTAAATTTCATCATATTTTCATTGCCTCATCACCATAATACTCAACCCTAACCCTACCTTGATGAAGGGCTCAAGCCCAAAACATTAGTTACACATCTTTATCTTTGCTCTACAAGGTACACTGTTTGATCCGCTGAGTTTCTCCAGCATTGTTTTTACTTCAACCAGTGTCGACAGACTGTTGTGTTTTACTTTTGTCTATTACAGAACTCTGAAATCTCTGAGGGATGCCTACCCTGAAGAAGTTTTCCTTTGCTCACCAAAGGGAGAGCTGTGGGATTCTCTCTCACTGCTCCCCATCTGTGATCCCTGCTGCTCTCAAGCTTTATGGCCATGTACTCACACCTTGATGAAGCCCTCAAAAATTTAAATGTTGGTTATTATCTTTATCTTTGCTCTATAAAGACCTGCTGAATTTCTCCAGCATTGTACTTACTATACTCAATGAGATGCTCTCTCGATTCTAGATCGTAATATTCTGTGCTCAAAACCCAACCCAGAGATTTAACAGCTAAAATTAAGCCTGAAATTCTCAGTGGAATGCAGCGGGAGCATTGCGTTGTGAGAGATGCTGCACCTGCCTTGAGGACAAATGTAAAAATTCCCATTGCACCAAATTTAAGGTGTGTGTAGGTGTTTTCATCTTTTGTATCAATCTCCCACCAAGGACAACTGAAAACATCTTGAGCGGTCATTTTCAGTCTGCGTGATCCTGCTGCATATGTGTTATCGGAATGTCCCCACCACCACATGAATATAGTCCTAGCCCTTCACATATATGTCTATGGTTAAAATGTATTTTGAAACATCCCAAAAGTTCAAAGCAAGAAAAACTTAGAATTATCAAGAAGGCTTCGGACAGATTTTGCCAGACCAAATCTGGCAGCAAGCCATACGAGATGAATAGGACATGCAGTAAAAAAACTGGTCAAAGAGGGAAGTTTCAAGCGTATTTTAAAAAAAAGTAGATAAATTTTTAAAAACGATAAAGGAAGGAACATTAGTGTTTAGAGCCTGAACAGAAAAGATAGCAAATATGAACAGTGTTATATTTAATCAGAACCAAAACCTCATTCCCAGTTCACACCACGAGGTTCAGGATGCTCTGTGAAAATTGGCTGTTGATAATACACTTACTTCTCCTTCACTGCTGAGTGGAATGGCCACACACCTCATGCACATGTGCATTTCAAAGTTGTTATTAAATGAGGTCTTGAAAATTCCTTCATCAAAACAAATATTGAGTACTTGCTAGTTCTGCACTCTTTCTCCAGAGTTGACAAATGTTCACCATCCATGGTCAGTAAAGAAGCCTTAAATGTTCCAACATTTGCTAACATTTTTAGGAACTTGATTCTTTAGAAGACAGCAATGGACCAACTTCAAGAGTACAAAGCCAACATCAAGGCTGCAAGACTATAGAACTTGATACATCAAATCCTAAAGAAGCTTAACATTTGATTGTCTTTATTTTAATATGAATAGATGGTTCCATTTTCAGCACCGTAGCACAGAGGGAGGACACATAGCAATAACCTGTGTAAAATCCCTCATCTGGATAATCCTCAAATGAAAATTATAAAGAATCTTTTTGAATAAAGAATAAAGAAATTAGAGTCATGACACATGTTTAACTCAAGGTTGTTTTCATCATCTTCCTCAACACACCTAGACCTAACACCCCCCCCCCCCCACCATCAGCTACTTCATTACAGCAAATTGTGCTCCTCTTTTTCCCATGAGATCCAAATATTCACACCCCAACATCAAAGAAGAGAAGCATCATAGTCAAAGTTTAACCAACGATGTTCAACCCCAAAATGTATTTTTTTTGCTCGTGATTTCAAGTCAACTTGTGCACAAATCAGAATTGTAATCCCACTTTGATAATAATATGGTGCTGGGGGAACAACCTGAACATCTGGGTTAAGTGAAACAAAGTGAAACTAATATTTACTTAACTTCCAACTTGGTAGACCCATGATATACAAGAACAAAGCAACATAACAGGGCACTTTATCTAACATTTCTACTGTATTTCATTATGCATGAATTCCCTTCACAATATAAAAAAACTCAACACAGGCAACGAAAACACACTGTTGGAGTTCAGTGGGTCAAGCATAACCGGGGAGAGGGAGTGTAAAAGGAATTGGTAAAATTTCAGGTTGAAACCCTTCAATTCCACCACCACCCCCACTCCACCCTCCAACAGATAGTTTTTTTTGGTCACAGATCCCATCAACTGCAGCCTCTCAAGTCTCCAATAAATACATCTTCCTTCTTTTTTCAAAAAACACAGGCACTTCTAGCACAATTGAGCAAATGTCCTTGCTAGGAGTAACATGATAAATAGAAGCAATTATAATTGCTCAATGTAACTGATGGGAATGAGGCAACCAAGTGTACAGCAAAACTGGAGCAACACACCAAGTGCAGGTGCAGCCCACATCTACGGAAAGACATAGATAGTCGACGCTTTGGCTCGAAGACGTTGACGGTCCGTTCTTTTCTATAGATGTAGCCTGTCCCGCTGAGTTCCTCCGGCACTTTCTTTGCTGGGTAACTGTGTACCTATCACACGTCTTTCAACATCTTACTGTCATATAACATTTGGCCACAAACAAGATGGCTTTTAAAGCCAAATATTTCACCTGAACCAATAGACTAAAGCAGCTTCCACTTGTTTCACTCAGTTGAAGAATTTTCTGAGATGTGTGAATCGCTTCCCCCCCCCCCCCTTCATTTATAAAGAGGGGCGCTGGGTGCTTCGTTTCTCCCCCGCAGTTGAAACAAGTTAATAGCAGAAAGAGCTGGTTAGCACAGAAGGTAGCTGGATAAAATCACCTCGTATCATTTCCATGTTGTTATTTACCACGTGTCTGGGTTACTTCACTCCCAGTTTGGTGTCACTGCCCTCGTGCTTCTTAACGCACCTCCACCATTTGGTTCATTCCCTGGCCGCCTCCTCTCATCAGCACATCCTTTTTGTATAAAATTCGCACAATTTACACCACTGAGCAATTCCAAACAAAGTGAAAGGTGAATGTGGAGAATACACAATTCAAATATACAAAAAGTAATGTTTTATTCATGCCCTACAAATATTCCAAGAGGCTATTAAAATGCAAATCCTAATGACCATTTATCCTCTCAATGAGCTAAAAACAACTGATACTGACTTGTTCGCAGGGGCAGTGTGGGAATTTCATACGACACAACAAAAAACTCCAGTTCACTGAAAACGGCAAGTTTTTCATTTTCACTTTGAGATTGCTGCAAGCCTCTTCCCCCCCCAAAAAAAAGACTTTTTTTCTGCTGAAAAGAGGCGGCCCATTTAGCATTGCTTCTCGATCCAATAAAGAAATTGTCGGCAGATGCCAATCCACGATACCATCGGGGCAGAGACATCATAAATTCCTTCCAAAACAGGGCATAATAGCTGATCAGACTGCAGCAAGAACATTCCAGCTTGCAAGTGGCAACACAAGTAGCTCTGCCACGGCTGCATGTATCCCTTATCAGTCTACTTGTTATTGGCAACATGGCTTGCTGGAAAGTCCCCTCTCCCCCCAATTGTACAGCAAGATATTTTGTTTCCTTTGGTGTCCCTGACCTTGCAGACCTGCACTCCTTTCTTTACTGCTTGTGTCTTTGTATCTCCTTGTCACTCACCAAACAAACGAATAGACGAGAAGGCGGCCAAAGAATTAAAAATAATTAGTGCCTCTAATACCCAGCATCTTCTCTGTACCATTCAATCCCTTCATTAAATGATTTCTATATTACCTCCTCACCTTTTTTTTGGAGGACTTGGTTCACTGCAAACAGCACAAATGACAATTTTAACAAAAAAAAATGAAGAAAGGACATTAAATTTAAGAACACACACCAATGAGGTGAAAACACAGTACCTGTTCCACGGTACCACTATCCCCTCACTGTGCTCTGACCAAAAAAAAACTTCCAACCTACAAGAGGAAATAAACTACATAAACTGATCAAGTAAGTTCTCCTCAGCTTAAAATAACACATATTGCACAATTGAGGCAGGCAGCAAAGGCGACTGCAAATTTCAAATGTATCAAAGCACAAAATGCCCTAGTATTTTTTTTAATCAAAGTAATATTGTCAGCCATGTTGGAGGAGCTTTGGCTAATTTTCTGCAAAGCCCCCCCCCCCCCCCCCCCCCCACACCACCTTTTCCCTTCTCTCCTAATTTCGTGCAGAGTGTCTTTCTAATAGGTTCCTCCTTCAAAGAAAACAGCTCAATAAGAAGCATAAGACCTTCCTGGTGCTTACAAATCGCTGCAGTCTCAGTATCTCCCTCAGCGCCGCAGAAATCCAGCAAAGTCCAATCTGTCTCCTTTCAAACAAATCCTACAGGGTAGCCATCTTGCTTCCTTCTGCTCCTCTACGAAAGCAGACTGGCCTCTGCATCAATATTCATATGACGGTCCGACATCTATTATCATCGCCATCGACACCCCAATGTTCCCCTCCCCCGGCCGGCAGTGTGGACGTGACCAGCATGTGCTTCATCCACTGAGGACTCTGTCAGGAAGATAGGTTTGCCTGTTTGGGTCGTTGTAAATCATTTCCCCACTAGGTCCTGAAACACAAAGGACCTATGATTTCTAACTGCACAATAGTGAACACTAGGAAGGTTGAAATGAAACCCTGGACTGGAGCGCAGCGGAGAAGGATTGCTCGCAACACCTCATTTTGACCGGTCGCCCGCTCCCTCGCACTTTGCCAAGCCCCTCGCACTCAGAAAGTCTAGCAGTTCGCTGCTGCTATTCAGAAGTAGTTTTTTCAGAAGTTCCTATTTCTTTCCGACTCATGTTTTTTTTTTCTACATCCTTTCTGGCATCGTATTGACCTCTTCTGAAACTCCTGCCTAATTTCCATCGGGACTACTTTTTGAATACAGTGACTGCAGGCATGTGTCAGTGTTGTGCTCAAACTAGATTTAACCCTCAAGCACAGAGTTTTTCGACTTGTGTCAAGAACCCCACTCCGTTCTCTCTCCTCATCTAGCCCCATCCACCATGCGCGCTCACCCACCCACCCACACCGACATACACCCACCCACACCGACATACACCCACCCACACCGACATACACCCACCCACACCGACATACACCCACCCACACCGACATACACCCACCCACACCGACATACACCCACCCACCCACACCAACACCCATACTCAAAACCACACACACTTCAACCCATCGACACCTACTGATGAAATGGAGCAAACGCCAGCCATTGAATTTTGCCAACAATAGTTCTCCCACCTAACATCCTGAAAAATGCTGCATTTTCTCTGAAAATACTGTGTGCATTTTTGGAGCTTAACAAAAGCAATCAGTGAGCATGGTTTTCCTGTCTGAGCAGACACTCCGTTTCAGCGCATGATCATCAAGGCTCCCGATTGATGCTGCCTCTTGCATTTCTTTACTTTAACAGAACAGGTGGTTTGTATCGGGCTATAATCCGCTCAGCCTCAGTTCTGGCACAGCTTTAAACTGTGCCTGGCTGCCTTCTTGCTTCTTATCCCACCAACCCAGTGTGACATTTGTTGACTCTGAATGGAGTGCACCACCCCCACCAGCCAACTGGAGGGAGAGAGTGCTTCAAGTAAAATGGAGATTTTGTCAGTGTAGAGTGGGGGATGGGAAATGTTTTAGAACTTTCTGAAACTCTTTTCTCTGACTTTTACAGGGCTGGGCTAATCTATAAAGCAAGGCATAACACATGTCATTCTGATTCAGTCTAAAAGGACATTCGACTTGAAAAGAACAGATGCACCCCACTCATAAAAATCTCTGACAAGATTTCACAAAGAGAGCAAAAGATGATGCAGCCTTGCAGCTTGGTAGAGACAACTTCTGAACAAACATGAAATCAAACTTCATTTGTAGAGGAGAGGAATGATCAACAACTCTCTTTCTAAAAGGGATACATTTCATATTGCCATTTCAAAAGGGCTGATTTTTAGTTGTGAATCTACACATCCAAATCAGATTAAACTAGGCACAATTTACATACAATTGGAAGCAGATTAACTGGCAAATTTTAATCTTTTAATATTGGTTGCAAATACAAATTGTAGTTCTTTAAGTGATGATGGACAAACAGACATTTGTTGGCAATGAATAGAATGTGCTATCCCTACACTATTTCTCCCATCAATACCAACCCCCACCACTCTCACCCCTCTATTTCCCCTCCAGCACCCCCAACTCCACTGTGTCTATTTGCTTACCAAACCTAGAAACCTAACAGACAAAAACTGAGAATGGATTCCACAGTCTGAAAAGCTAATTTACCCGCTAAGTTCCTCCTCTAGCCTGTCACAGCAGCATCCCACTATTGGATACTTAGCATTAACTTTGAGCTGCTGAACCAATCAAGAAAACATCATTCAGATTCACAAGATGTAGATATTTGCCTTCAATGCGAGTTAAATGTAAAACCAATTCTAATGATGCAATAACTTCCAAAAGCGGGTGCCCTTTCTTTTCTTCCAAGGGTGCTGAAGGAATGATGGCAGCACTAAATTATTTAGTTTCCATTCAATAATGATTTGGTCACAACAGATGCACCAGAACTCCATTTAATTGCTGTTTGTCCTCAATAATAACAAACTCTTAACTCTACATTAATACCACTCAACCACCCCATTGAATGACACAACACAAGATTTTTAGAGACCTTGGTATGTTTCAGATTGTGAGTCAGTGGTGCAACAGGACTGTGATGTGATGATGATGTAACATTGTTACAAATGTGACCAAGTGGCAGCTTAACAGAATGTGGGTGCATGAGTGGGGCCACAGTCATGGCAGAGTGATAAGAGAAAGGGTGAGAGAGTTGGCACAGGACAAGTATTGAAAGATCACAACTGCAAAGAGTTACAGCTGTCAATTACAATGTGGCAGTGACAAACCTGACAAAACTATTTGAATAATTATACACTTAATTTTAGTGTACTATAATTGACAATACCCTTGCAATTATTGAATTGAATTGAATTGAATTGGTTATTGTCAAATGTATCGAGATACATTGAAAAGCTTTGCTTAGTGTGTTATCCAGGCAAGTCAATGTAAACACATAAGCAATCATAAAACATAAATGCAGGGTGTCATACCACAGTCAAAGAATGCAGGGTATGGCATTATCAAAGACAATGTGCAGGGTAGAGAGAAAAGTACCATTAAAATCAGTGCAGGTGCATCATTTTTTTTTAACCAATGAGTGATCCATTTAAGAATGTGATAACTGCAGGAAAGAAATTCTCCTTGAATATGGATTATACTTCAGTGGCTACTTTGGTCAGACTAATAAAGCATACACACACACACCAGGTAGTCAATTCAAGACTGTTTTATTTAGACTTTACAGGATTCTTTTATATACCTCAAGTCCCGGGCGCCACGGAATGGGGTGGGACATCATTATGAGTTTGTTGCTGATCCACAGGACTGGCAGGTTTAAATTAAGCACAGTGAGTGTCCCACACCTTCTGGCAGGAGACTCCGTAAACCAACGTGCCGTTACTAGGCATGCAGCACCGCGCGTGTGCAGTCCGTTAACTGAGTGAGTACCCAGCTGGCTTATAGTTCTGCATGCCCGCCAAAGAACCGCACCAGCGACGGTTCACAATACTACATTGTGCTCATTTGGCCCGCTACACCAAACCCCCAGAATTGTCGCCAGAAACTGAAACACTAGCTGGATGCACCTTAGGAGGATGCCCGCACCTTCTGGGCTGAATGGATGAAGTGGGATCCACATGGGCAGGCTTGAGTCTGTCCACACTAAACAGCTGCGAATGCCCCCCAATGTCCAAAGTAAATACAACCCTGTCCTTCTTAATCACACAGAAAGGGCCCTCATACGGTCATTGTAATGGTGCTCCTGGGACCTGTCTGCGTACAAAAACAAAATCAGCCTTCTGCATGCCGAGTAATGGCACGCTGATTTACGGAGTCTCCTGCCAGAAGGTGCGGGACGCTCACTGTGCTTAATTTAAATCTGCCGGGCCTGTGGATCGGCAGCAAACTCATAATGATGTCTCACCCCATGTCTCACTCCGTCCTGTGGAGCCTGGGACGTGAGGAATATAAAAGAAGCCTGTAAAGTCTAAATAAAACAGTCTTGTGTTGACTAAGCTAGTGTGTGTGTGTATAGCTTTAGTAGCCCTACCGAAGTAGCTGCTGGAATACAATGATACTTTTCCAGACAGAGACTTGCCAAGGTACTTCATGGAAGAAGATGAAATCAGCATTGAAGAGCTGGGAATATGACCAAAATATTGCTTGGAAAAATGGGGTCTGAGAAGGTTTTAATGGTGTTGAGATTTTATGGGAAAATGGACAAGGTTTGGAATGGATTTCTAATGAGTATGGTAGAAGCAGGAAGGGTGCCAATGACAAAGACAAAACAAGAATAAGATGTTTCAGATATCACAGATTGATCAAAAGCTTGGAGGAGGCTACAGAGATGGAGCAAAGACAAGTTTGAAGATGATGACAAGGACTTTCAGTCCATTCCACGTGAGGGTAGGGCTGACATGAACAAGATGGTGAGCTAGACTTGGTCTGCGACAATACTTGAACAAGCTGAGCCAACTGTGCAGTAAGAAAAATAAAATGTTGCAATCACTGAAGTGTTTACCAATGTAACCAGCAGAAGGAAAATGGTGGTTACTTCATATAATCTCAATGGTTATTTCTTTATCATATATCTCCATGGTTAAATGCACTTCAAAACCTTTAAACTCATAAAAAAATGTCTGTAAGATAACTTTTTTGCAGTGTAAAGTTATTCTCTAATGCACTGGTTCTTTACCTTTTGCTTTTCACTCACATACTACTTTAAGTATTTCCTATACCATCGGTGCTCTGTGATTAGTAAAGGATTGCTTAAAGTGGTATGTGGTGGAAAGAAAAAGTGTGAAAACCACTGTCTTAATCATACCTATTTGATTTGCTATGTTCACGGTTTCATAACCAAGGAAATGGGCCAATGACAATTTTTCTCTAGCAGAATTTTTCCATAACCATGGGTCTAGAGCAGTGATTCTCAACCTTCCCTTCCCACTCACATACCACCTTAAGCAATCCTTTACTAATCACAGAGCACCAATGGCATAGGGAATACTTAAAGTGGTATGTGAGTGGAAAGAAAAAGGTTGAGAACCACTGTGTGACCTGGAAGGGATTGAATGTGGAAAGTTTTTTGCTGGGATGCTATTTTCTTGTTAAGGAGAGCGCCTTAAATTGGGGGATTACACGAGTTGAACCACCTGAAGGACATTCATGTGGATTTCTATATGTCCAAGCCTCTGCCTTACTCCTTGTAGTCTGATCAACAATACAGAAAAAGCTGTTTAAAAGACAGTTCCCTGTGTCATCTTCTATTTTCTCCACTTAAATGCCCGCTGGCGTTATTCAATCCAATAAGTTTTTTAAAGTATTTCCTATCATTAGTGCTGCACAATTAAGAATATAGGCGATTTCCTGTAAGGAGCGGTTCTTTTCTCAGTTGTTAGAAGCACAATTCACAGCGGACACCGCTTCCCAGTCCACGTTATTGGACTCCAAACATCATTATATGAATAAACATGCTTTATTTGGTGAAGTACACTCTAAAATCCTTGCCACTATTCCCTGTGTATTTAATTTATTTTAGACGGGGAGAACATATCAACTCCTTACAGACAGTGCGGAATTAGAACTTCTGGTTCCAATCGCTGGTGCTGGCACCAACTGCTACACCATCCGTGCCACCCTTGGAAATTTAATATGGGCGTTGTAATTTATTAGACTCTCATTTTTAAATATTATCAGTAGGTTTGACTTTTTACTGATCTGCTTATGAACCAGTTTGCACCTTATTTCACATTCGTTGTGTGGGTGCACTTGTGCGTGTATTTCACCCAGCTATGAGTGTCGTGCTGCAAGAGCTCACTGGAGCACCGCTCTGGCACCTCACTGGGCCGCTCCAGCATCTCATGGGGCTGCTTCAGGGTAGCTCTAGCAGCAACGGCTCAATGCAGGATCAATGGCCGAGTCTGTCCACCGATAATCCCCCACGCAACTCGAACCGCTGGGCCAGTGCCAGCACCAAGGAAACACAGAGCAGTTTCAGCTGTGTAGGGGATTATGGGTAACGAAGACAGCCATTGATCCAGCATTTAGCTGCTGCCACGAGGAGGAAGTGGCCCGATGAGATGCCAGAGTGGCCCGGTGAGGTGCCGGAGCGGTGCTCCAGTGAGCTCCGGCAGCACTGCACTCCTCGGATGGAGATTCTTTGTTGGACTCAGGACTTGGGAGTTTGATAATGGCGAATGAGGTGAGGACAGTGGCCCCCTCCCCCCCCCCCCTTCAAGTGGTGCCAAGGGCATGTGCCGTGGCTGCCATACTCTAGATACACCTATGGATCTAGACTAAATGCTTACCATGAGTAAACCAGAAATTAAATGAAGCCTGCACATATCCCAACAGCAATCATGTCTCCCATGTTCTATGTGTTGATATACATATTTGGAACAATCACATCCTTTTCAAATTATCAGTATGATACCACAGAGAGTTATTATTTGATAAGGAGGAAGATCAAATACAACTTGCACATGATGATTTAATGTGATTTCCATTCTACAGGTGCCATGGTATAGCCTGCTGCTTGAACAGTAGATTGCCATCTAGTGTTGGCAGTGAGTTTTTTTTTTTGTCCACAGAGCAACGATATAATCCACTACTGCTCAGTTTTGCACAATTAAATTAATCTTTTGGAGGCAAGAGGTAAAACTTTACTGCAGAAAAAAACATGTCAACTCAAAAAAAATGCAAGATTAGGGAAACAAAAAACTGCTGCAAACAATGAGTGGCTGGAGGGACTTAGTGTGTCAAGCAGCGTCCATGGGAGAAATGGTCAGTCAATGTTTTGGGTCAGGACCCTTTAATGAAACTGCTTACATTGTCAGTAGGAACAGTTTAGAGGTGTCTGTGTTCACTAACTCATTGTTGTGAGTCTGTAGTTTCTATGGCAAGTCCATGAGATAGTGTCATGGTGAGGTGGCATGCACTGAATGTAGAAAGTTTACTATGGGGTGAGGAAGTCTATAATGTGGAGAACTTCCTTAAACAATGCTGGGAGTTTATTCATCATGTTAAGACTGCATGCACTGTGCTGTGGCAGTGTGCATTGTGGTGAGTAATTGGGAACTATAGTGATATTTTGTATATTGTGTTGAACCTGTGTGCTATGGTGAGAAGAGCATTGTGTGCGGCATCAAACACTGTGGTGAGAATACAGTGAGACGAAAAGCAAGCTGCTGGAGGAACTCAGCAGATCAGACAGCATCTATAGAGACAGAAGCACAGTCAGTTTGCTCCAGGTTCCAGCAAATGCTGTTTCTTATGTTTCCACATTAAAGTGAAACTGGGTAGACTTTCTTTTTCTTTGGCTTGGCTTCACGGACGAAGATTTATGGAGGGGTGATGTCCACGTCAGCTGCAGGCTCGTTTGTGGCTGACTAGTCCGATGTTAAATTGTGAAGGGATGAGACATTTTGCATTGTGTGGAGGTAATGTTAATTATGGTGACTGTGTTTTCTGTGCCAAGTCCCTAGTGAGATAATGTCGTGTAGTCTGAGAAGGGGCAGTATGGTGAAATTGTGTATCATGACCTTAGATCCAGAGAACCATGGAACATAACACCACAGAAACAGGTCCCTTCAGCTCTTCTAGTCTATGCTGAATTATTATTCTGCTCATCCCACTGACCTGTACCCATTCCATATGCCTCATATTCATGTACCTGTCCAAATTCTTCTTGAAAGCTAAAATTGAGCCTGTATTTATCACTTCAGCTGGCCACTCATTTCACACTCCCACCACTCTGCATGAAGAAGTTCCCCCTAATGTTCCCCCTAAACTATTCCCCTTTCACCCTTAACTCATGTCCTCCGGTTTGTATCTCACAGACCCTCAGTGATAAACACCTACCTACATTTACTCTGCCTACTCCCCTTATAATTTTAAATACCTCTTTCAAATCTCCCCTCATTCTTCTACATTCCAGGGAATAAAGTCCTAAACTGTTTAACCTTTCCCTGTGTGGCTGATTATTTTATATTATATATTGTATATAGATATGTTTTAAAGGAGATAAATTGTGGGTTTTATTTTTAGTTAGGTCACAAAAAGATACAAACACTTCACAACACAGATCTCATTTTAAAATGCCAGAACTTGGCTCAAGCCAGACAGTCCAGACTCTGAGTGCCGTTGCAAAAACTTTGAAGAATGCCTATAGAGACTTTACAAGTAGGTGTTAATTGGACATGCTGTGGAGTAATGGATTATTGTTTTGGAAAGCAACAGATTAACGAATTTGGAAGATTAGGTCTGGAGCCACAGCATGTCTGAGTTCAGTTTACTGTTCTAGGAAGGTCATGTGGTTTTGCAAGCAGAGAGAGTAAAACAGGCTTTTCTCTGAGAGAGAGAGAGTATTTAGTTCTACAGTTCAGCAGCAGCTACTGGGACTGGAACATGACAAGCTGGCACACTTGTGGAAAACCCCATTTTGAAGATGGGCTGTGAATTCTTAGTTCAGCCTGTTCAAAGCTCTTGTGGTCCATACAAGGGGAGATGGCTGGCTGTGTTTTACCTGAGATAAGGGAAACAAAAAGGAATTCTTTGGTGACCTGAAAGAAAGAAGTATTCATCTGAAAAACCCTGATGGGGCAGGTTTCTTCGGCAAGACACTGAAGTGGATGATTAGAAGGAATCAGTTTATCTCCAATGAGCAACAAATCTCTCTCTGAAACCAACAAGGACTTTCTTGAGCAGTATCCATTTACCTTTCAAGCACCAAAGCCTGGTGAAATTCATAAATGTTAAATTCTGTGCACAGTATAAGAATTGTCTGATACCGGTGAACTTGAAGGAATGAGAAGTGAAATTGGACTGTGAATTAAAGAATTTTTCTGAACTTATACACACATTAAATACACGTGCGCATAGAATTAGAAGGGGGTTAAGTTAATAGTAATAAGTTAAAGTTTGATCCTGTTTTCATGTTTAAAGATAATTAAAAGCAACTTTTGTTTAAATAATCATTTGTCTTGGTGAATTTCTATTGCTGCTGGGTTTTGGGGTCCTCTGGGCTCATAACAGTTGTAACTCAGTTCCTGAAGTCCGGGCAACATCCTAGTAAATTTCTTCACTCTTTCACTCTTCTTGATAACTTTCAATCTTATTGATATTTATAGGAGTGTTTTCTGTGGTGAGACAATATGGTGAGAATGCATTCTGGTGAGATGGATACATTGCAGTGAGAATTTCTTTGTGTATTAAGACTTCATGTTTGCACAGTGGAGAGAGATCATTCAGATTTTAATTTCAGATTTATTGTCAGAGTACATACATGACATTGCATACAACACTGAGATTCTTTTTTCCTGCAGGGCAGCGTGGTTAGTATAGTGGTTAGCACCAGTGAGCAGGACAGGGGTTCGAACTTTTACAGTGCCAGTGATCAGGACAGGGGTTCAAATCCTGTGCTGTCTGTGAGAAGTTTGTACCTTCTCTCTAGGTCTTTGTGGGCTTCCTGGGGGCTTCTGGTTTCCTCCCACCATTCGAAGTGTCCTCCGGGGTGTAGGCTCATTGGGTGTAAATTGGGCGGCATGGACTCGTGGGCTGAGATGGCCTGTTACTGTGCTGTACATATGTCTAAATCAAAAATTTAAATAATTGAGACAAAACTACCACTTATTGGCAGTGCAAATTAAAAAAACTGACTCAACGTACATGTAAAAAAAACAAAGAAATGTAAACAAACTGACTTTGCAACCCAGAAAGCAAAATGAATCAATGAAGTGCAAAAGTAAGAGTCCTTAAATGAGTCCCCGATTGTCTTTGTTTTTGAAAGATTCTGATGGTGGAGGGGTAGCAGCTGTTCCTGAACCTCGTGGTGTGAACCTTGTGGCACCTATACCTCTTTCCTGATGGCAGCAGCGAGAACAGAGCATGTCCTGGGTGGCGTGGATCCTTGAAGGTTGCTGCTGCTCAGTGTTTTAGATTTGGATTCACAATGCTCAAACCACATGCATTGAGATGAGAAATGTCCTGTAGCAAAGCGTACTGTGACTAACAGTCATTTGCCATGGTATTTCTGTATTCAGTGTTACGAGCCCAGAGGACCCCAAAACCCAGCAGCAATAGAAATTCACCAAGACAAATGGTTATTTAAACAAAGGTTGCTTTTAATCATTAAACATGAAAACAGGATCAAACTTTAACTTATTACTATTAACTTAACCCCCTTCTAATTCTATGCGCACATGTATTTAATGTGTGTATAAGTTCAGAAAAGTTCTTTAATTCACAGTCCAATTTCACTTTTCATTCCTTCAAGTTCACTGGTATCAGACAATTGTTATACTGTGCACAGAATTTAACATTTATTAATTTCACTAGGCTTTGGTGCTTGAAAGATAAATGGTTACCACTCAGGAAGGTTCTTGTCAGTGTTCAGAGAGAGATTTGTTGCTCATTGGATACCCACAACTGATTCCTTCTAATCAGTCACATCAGTGTCTTGCCGAAGAAACTTGCCCACCAGAGTTTTCCAGATGATAACTTCTTTCTTTCAGGTCACCACAGAGTTCCTTTTTGTTTCCCTTATTTCAAGTGAAACATTAGACAGCCAGTCCTCCCTTCTTGATTGGACCACAAGGGCTGACAGGCTGACCTAAGCACTCACAACCCGTCTTCAAAATGGGGGTTTTCCACAAGCTTGTCAGCTTGTCCTGTTCCAGTCCCAGCTGCTGCTGCTGAACTGTAGAAATGAATTCTCTCTCTCTCTCTCTCTCAGAGAAGACCACACCACCCTCTGAGAACAGCCAACTGCACTCAGATAGACTGCGCCACCGGACCTAACCTTCCGAGTTCATTCATCTGTTGCTTTCCAAAACAATAATCTATACTCCACAGCATGTTCAATTAACACCTACTTGTGAAGTACAGGTATTCTTCAAAGTTTTTGCAAAGGCACCTGAAGCCTGGACTGTTTGGCTTGAGCCAAGCTCTGGGATTTTAAAATGAGATCTGTGTTTGTATCTTTTTGTGACATAACTAACAACAAAATCCACAATTTATCTCCTTTAAAACACATCTATATACAATATAAAATATAACCTAATCTGTCACACCTGCAAGATCATATGAATTGTAATGAGAAGTTAAGAAAAGTCATTGACAGTGTAACAACATGAATCATGTGAAATTGCATTATCGTGAGATCCTGTGCATTTAACTGAAGTGATTTTCACTGTATAAGGTCGAAGTTCACTTTAGTGTGTCTACGTACATTGCGGTAAAGTAGTGGGAACAGAGGTAAGATAGTGTGCAGTGTGATGTGGCACCATGCACTGTGTTGAGGCCTCATGCATCATGGTGAGACAGTGTGCACTGAGATGATATAGTGTGAGGCTGTACACTGAGGTGTGCAGTGTACACCATGATGAGACTGTGAACCATGGTGCAACATTGTTCAGTGTTATGAATTAGTGTGCATGGTAGAGATTGAAATGCCAGTTGATGAAGTAGACAAAGAAGATGTGGTCAAACAATAATCATGGCTTTTATTAGCAGAAACTCATGGTACAATAATGAAATACAATAGGTGCATATACAGTTATGCCCAAGGGGAGTGTCCTTAACAGTCGAGATAATGCACAACCAATGTTAGTCCAGCAAGGCTCGCCAGAGGGGAGACAGGCAGCTTGGCAGACATTCACCACAGAGATATTGTGAGGACTATGGTGAGATATATGTGCCTTGGTAAGTCTTATGTGCAGAGTGGTGAGACAATGTGCACTCTGGTGAGACCCTGCCCTGTGATGAGACTGTGCACACTCTGGTGACATAGGGTGCATTGTTGTGAGATACGGCACCATAGTGGGGCTGTGTGGGCACTGTGGTGTAACATTGTGCACTATATTCAGAAAATGTGCACTGTAGTGAGACATTGTGTACTCTGGTGAGAACCCTTCGCTGTGGTGATACATGAGTCAGGGTGTCATTGTGCACTGTGGTTGGACTGCTCACTGTGGTGAAATTGTGACCCAGTGGGCACTATGGAGAAACAGTGTGCATCATGATTAGACAATGTTCATTCTGGTGAGACATTGTAATCACACAGTGAAACCATTTGTAATGAAGGAATAAAGAGTCTGTTAGCATTGCTGATGAAAACAAATATTGTCGTGCTCTGGAGAGATGTCAAGGACCGAATCTGTGTAGCAGAGCTACGAAACAGGAGAGAGAACATTATTCTGTAGGGTGCATTCTGCAGGTGACCAATGAGTGGGAGAGATATACAATACATATACAGACAAGTGCAACATCAATAAAGTAGTTATAATGAGGGATTTTAATAATGAAAATGCAATGTTTACAGACATTAGGGTGAGGAAAATTTAAATGTATCTCAGATAATTTTCACTCGCAGAGTGTTTCCGATCCAACAAAGAAGGAAGCATTGCTAGATTTGGTGCCATTGAATGAGGGGGTTTAAGTGCACCATTTTGGACAGAGTGTTCAAAATCATAAGACTTCGGTTGGCAATAGAAAAGGAACAACTCAACGTAGAAATAACTAATTGGGGGCCAATTTCAATGAGATGAAAGTGGATCTATCCCAGGAAAATTGGAACCAAAAGTTGACAGATAAATGTACAGAACAATATATTGCCTTAAAGAAAGATATGGTTCAGGTGCAGTCAAAACACATTCCCATGAGGGGAAAAGGAAAAAAAACCCACAAATCCTGATCTCCCTGGATGATGAGATATCTCAAAGATGATAAAAGAACAAAAGATTGCTTTTGCAGGTGAGAACTCAGCTGATTACCAAAGAATCAGAGGGAAGTGAAAATTAAAATCAGAGAAGCAATGATTAATTGATTAGGATATCAAAAATATTTTACAGGCATAAAAATAACAAAGAGTAACAAAGATAATGAAGTATATTACAAGTGCAGTACAGATGTGGTTCACCTGGACTTCAGTAAGGTCTTTGACAATGAATAATGAGAATTTATTTTCATATATACATCAGATACATACTCCAGTGGCAATAGTATACCAGTGCATTAAAGTTACTGCAGTATGCCAAGTCAGAAAAATAGATACTAAATATAAATGGATAGATAGATAAATATTCATGTTTCCAATGAGTGCAATAATGCAGGCAGATCTTTTAGAAGTCCTGATGTAGTTTATGGTCAGTGTTGGAGTAGGACGGGGAGGTAAGTGGGCCTAATGTTGGGGAAAAAAATGTTCTTGAACTTGGATGTACTGGACCTCAGGTTTATGTACCTTCTGCAGTGAGAAGAGATTGTGAGCAGATTCTTTATGATGTTGGCTACCTTCTTAAAGTAACATCACATGGATGTGTTCAATGGATGGGAGATCATTGTCTTGGCTATGTTAACCACTTCTCTTCAGTCTTCAATGTTTCTATTGAGAGAGATTGACTGATGTTCACTCTCCCCATGAAGGGATGGTATTTTAATCTCCATTTTGAATGACTTCCTTGTGTACACCTGTTGGTTATAAGATAACAGCTGTATTGCAGCTCAATCATATTTGAAGTCTCATTTATCCCAAGCCAAACTGTTCTGAGCTTATAATTATACTTTAAAAAATTCAGCAGATGTGCCTTATGAATCCACAGAGCCATCTCAACTAAATACTTAAATCTGTGATGACCACGTGCATGTCAATTGTAGAACTGTACATCGTACACATGAGAATATTTTTTCTTCTTATTCTATTCATCTATATGTAATTATCAGAGAGTGAATGCATGAAAATTTTAGTTTCAAATCCATTTAAACTTATTAATGAACAGCCACAAGGGTAAGGCTCACTCATAAGAAGGTTAGGCAGTGCTCACTGCCAACTCAGAGCCCAAACAAACATAATCAAATCGCAACTCTGATGGCTGGAAACAGAATTTCAGACTCAAAATGTAGCTGCTGCTCTTTATGTTGGTGCACAAAGCTGAATTTATCTGGAAATCTGAGGAGGTTTGATATATCACCAAAGATTCTTGCAAATTTCTACAGGTGTACCATGGAGAGCATTCTGTCTGGTTGCATCACTGTCTGGTATTGAGGTGTCAATACAATGGGCAGGAAAAGGCTATAAAGAGTGGTGAACTCAGCCAGCACCATCATGGGCACCAGTCTTCACTCCCTTAAGGTCATCTACAAGAGGCAGTGTCTCTAAACAGCAGCCTCTATCATCAAAGACCCTCACCACCCAGGCCATGCCCTTTTCTCACTGCTACCATCAAGAAGGAGGCACAGGATCCTGAAGGTGAACATCCAATGCTACAAAAAAAATTCTTCCCCTCCACCAATAGATTTCTGAATGGACAATGAATTACAGACACGTCCACACCTTTTCTCTTCTTTATTTATTTATTTATTTTTTAAAAGGTGTAATTTTAAACAATTTTTGAACCTGTAACACTGCCACAAAACAACAGCTTTCGAGACACAAGCTCATGACAATAAACCCTGATTCTGAAGAACCAGCAGGGGCTGGAGAATATAATTTCTTTTCCCATTCTTTTCATTCCCCCATATACTTGACCTTTGTCAATTTTTCTGTATCAGGCCTTAGCAAAACAAAAACTGACTGCAACTAGTTTATTCACTCCACTTTCTTCTTAATCACAATCAGACCCCTGCTTTGAGAATGTTTTAATGATTGTGTGCACAGCCAGAAAGCTTTCCACCTTTGACCCCTGACTCCTCACCTAATTTATTGTGTCCGTGATCAAGTTGACCAAATCTGAACTTAGACACCTGCCCTTGCCCCCAAGGATTAGCACTAAGAAGTGATGTCTTAGACCACGAGTGACTGATTTTTGGCAACCTAGTCTGCAAAACCTGGAGAGTTTGACAATATTAGCTATTTGATATGATGACCCACTTTTATTTCTGTTGGTCAAATTAGAATACTGAGTTCTGTTAGTATCAACATAGACACAGAGGGAAATATGGCTGAAAATGGGGCCATTTGGTGATTATGCCTCTAGAAGTTTATTCAATTAACATAGGGGCATAACATCGAAAGCAGCAGTAGGCCATTTAACTCTCAAAATTATGGCTGATCTTTGACCTTAGATAACCTTCCTGCATTAAACCCATATTCCTTAATTTCCTCACTGATTCAGTCCCCTTAAAATTTCATATAGGAGTTAAATTCTCCTTAATTATAGAGCATCACTTGGGTGGTATGAAATGTTAGACTAAATCTTACCTCTTTTTCTCAGTAAGATCAGATGTCCAAATATTAATTGTTGCCTTCCTATCAAAGAACCCCACATTTAAGGGAATGAGCACATGATTTGAATGTGTTTAACTTTACAAGATATTTTGAAGAGTCTTGAAATAGTGGTTTCCAACCCATCTGGTGATCATTATTGTTTACTGTGCTTGTAGGACATTCGTTGACTTCCATTTAGTGGTGGTATGAGCCCGTTTAAGATAAGTGGTCTTACATTTCTGTTCTTTCCCACCTTATTTTGCACTTTGTCTCAGCAAGATCTTACTTCAGGTGATTTGAAGAGTGAAGTACATTTGCAGATGAAAATCTGAAGAAGATCAGTATAGAATTTACCCTATTATTTGCATTCTCCACATGGCTGAACTATAATCTGCAGCCATAGAAACTCATTTATAAAGTTTCTGCCCAAATATTAAGAATTTATTGTCACATTTTATATTCTCTCCATTCTTACAGTATAAGTTCTGTATTTTTACTACTCAGGAAATTTTACTTTTATGTAACTCCTGAGGAAACACTTATTACTCTTCTGGTCCTACCATTCATTAAGGGACAAGAGGAAGCATGTTATTTAGCCAAAGTTGTAGCTATTTTGCAAATACTTTGTAGATTGTCAGCATGCAATGTTCTCAATATTGACAATTACTGGTTGGCTATTTAAGAAGCTATTTGGCAATTAGCATTTTGTTCACAGAGGCTCTCTGTGAACAACTCACGCTGACCAAAGTGCTGCACAGATCAAAAAAGACATCACAACTAGGCAACTATTTAAAGTACAGAATAAAACAAATACGAGAGGTTAGAACACAAGTTAACAATCAGGTGCATGAGGAGGACTCAAAATGCTAATGAATAAAAGTACATCTTTAATTTGGATATAAAAGAGTTGATGGAAGGGAGGAATGTTGTTCCACAGCTTGGGGGTTGCAATAATGAAGGCGTAATCTCCTTTGAGTTTATGATTTGAGCGCGGAGCAGCCAAACACCCAAAGTTAGCCGACCTGAGGGGTTTTGAAGTGGAATAAGGATTTAGGAGATCCATGATATAAGAGGGGGATAGTCTATTAAGGGTTTTATAGACAAACAGGAGAACTTTAAAATCAATTCTGAGCCATTTTGTCTTCATAAACTCATTTGCATGTGTGGTGATATAACCGCACCAATGGGCCGCATACCCATCAATCTACTGCGGGGGGCAACCTTTGTACCTGCAGGAAGACTATTGGCCAGTTGTCAATCACTGACCTGTATATAGTCATGACCCGGCCCCTCCTGGACCAGTCACGCGTGGAGCCATCGAGACTACTACTGGTGTACAACAGAGTTTAAGTGGATTAAAGCCTGTAGTAGTCTTTTTTGTGTTTTGTGTCTGCTTGCTGCACCACAGCATGTATTTCAGAGCCTTAAAAACAAATCACCTATTTATTTTGGTTGTTGATGAAATCTGTTCTGCACTTTAAGGTGAACTATCCCAATTTCTCTTGTCTCTCCAAGTAACTGAATCCCATTAACTCCATTCACAATTCTGGCAAATCTCCTCTGCTCCCTATTCAAGGCCTGAAACCCCGTGTAAGCATCTGTGTATAAAGTTAGGTGCAGTACTTTAGCAAGAGCGTAAAACTTGTGAAATAGGTCTTCTTAAGATCCATCAGTACAATGCACTTGAAAAATATGACTTTCACAAGGAAGTAACACCAAAAATCTCTTTTTGCTTGAACAATGTTCAAAAAAAATCCAATGAAGTTTTTGTCATCAATAGAGACAAAGATTTTTCCGTGGTGGTGAATCAGTGAAAAGGAGAATCGTCAGGAGATGAGTGAAAGAGAATTAAAATGTTTTCTATGGAGTGTGATTAGATGTGGGTTGAAGTACTACCAGAAGCGGTATCAAGCTGGACATCTTCAAAGGAATTTAGATTTTGGTCAATTTAAATTTACAATGGAGCTTTGTAAAGGAACCCTATGTTAGAAAGGATTTAGAATAGTGAGCTCCAGTTGTCACAGCAAAGGCATAATGGAGAAAGTGACCTACTCCTGGATTAATGAAAATAGAGCAACATATTAAAGGTTATTGATGTGTACTGGAGATAAATATAAATTATATAACACTGAAAATATAAATCAAGTAACATTCAAATAATGTATTTGCTAGAGAATGATCTACTACTGTAAATGCTATAACAAGAAGTCAACAAAAGTAAAAAGAAAAGAAGTAGAGAAAATAAAAGGTAGAGAACAAAAAGGAATGACAGATAGGGAGTGAAAGAAAGGATACAAGAAAGAGAAAAAGAAAGATAAAGGTAAGTATGCTGGTAGGCAAGTTAACCTTTACCCCATTTCCTATAGAATCTGCAGGGAGATCTTATGCTTAAAGATGTATTAAACTCAAGAGGCAAATAACAGTAGTTACATTTCAATGGAAATGACAAGGCTTGCCATGAAAAGGATAAAAACAAGTTAAAAATGAATAAGTAATTCTAGAAAGGAAATTGCAAAGATATTAGTTCACATGATAAACTAACATAATAATTTTCACCTGGTAAACTGAACTCCACTGACAATAAAGGGACTAAATAATGAATTGTTAGACTAGTGAGGAAAATTGCAATGAGTTATAATGCAATAATGTTTGCATCCCAAGATTAAATTTATTGGAATTTGTTGTCAATCAACCCTGAATGAAAAGAAACAAGTTTGTCAAGGTTTAAAAGTATGTCCTGAGGATCATTTCAGTATGACTAGGAAACCAGATTTTTGCCTATTTCAGAAAATAATCAATTTTATACAAATTTTCATGTGACAAATTGACCTTGGTAAGTGTTGGGATTAATTGTTGTTTGTTGCTAAAAGTTGTGAAATATTTATCGAACCTGTATGTGACTTTGGAGAGTTTGCACCAGTGCAAGGTAAATGAAGTCTTAATCTTTTACGTTCTTAAAACCAAGTGAAGTTTTTTTTTGTCAGGATAGAATTGCAGGGAGGTTGGGTAATCTGAAGTGCAAAATTCCAAATCAGGACAAATCAAAATTTTATTATCTGCATGGAATCAAAAACATCGATGAAACTAGGAATGAGATTCTACATATATAGTAGGGCCATTTTATGAGATAAATGTGATGATCGAAGTCTATTTTCCTAGTCACATAGATCGAAGCTAACCATAGCATAAGTTTAAAGTTTAAAAAATGCAAAAGATCCAAGGTAATATCCCTGGATTGTTATCTGAGGTGTAAGGAAAGTAACATTCGATGGAATAGAGTGGAGAAAATGACTTTTCCTCGGAGTGGCTTTTTTTAAGAAGGTCATTTCTGCCCATCAAGTTTTTGGCAGTTCACAGAGTTATCCTATTTCCCCCAGCAACCTATCTGTTTTAAGCAGTAAGTGTTGGTATGAAGAACCAAAGGCATGTATAAAAGGTGAAGAAGTTCAAAAGAATCAAAGTGACCTGTTTTAATATGGTAACCTAATTGTAATCAACTTTCAGCTTTGGTATTTCCTGCATATCGCCCTGGCTATGACCCAGTTGATGTTCTCTTGTCTTCTTCTTTGGCTTGGCTTTGCGGATGAAGATTAATGGAGGGGTAATGTCCATGTCATCTGCAGGCTCGTTTGTGGCTGACAAGTCCGATGCGGGACAGGCAGAGGAAAATTGGTTGGTTGGGGTTGGGTGTTGGGTTTTTCCTCCTTTGTCTTTTGTCAGTGAGGTGGGCTCTGCGGTCTTCTTCAAAGGAGGTTGCTGCCCGCCGAACTGTGAGGCGCTAAGATGCACGGTTTGAGGCGATATCAGCCCACTGGCGGTGGTCAATGTGGCAGGCACCAAGAGATTTCTTTAGGCAGTCCTTGTACCTCTTCTTTGGTGCACCTCTGTCTTGGTGGCCAGTGGAGAGCTCGCCATAGAACACGATCTTGGGAAGGCGATGGTCCTCCATTCTGGAGACGTGACCCACCCAGTGCAGTTGGATCTTCAGCAGTGTGGATTTGATGGTGTCAGCCTCTGCCATTTCGAGTACTTCGATGTTGGTGATGAAGTCGCTCCAATGAATGTTGAGGATGGAGCGGAGACAACGCTGGTGGAAGCGTTCTAGGAGCCGTAGGTGATGCCGGTAGAGGACCCATGATTCGGAGCCAAACAGGAGTGTAGGTATGACAACGGTTCTGTATACGCTAATTTTTGTGAGGTTTTTCAGTTGGTTGTTTTTCCAGACTCTTTTATGTAGTCTTCCAAAGGTGCTATTTGCCTTCTTAAAGGGCCAATCTCAAGAGAGAACTTGAATCATCTGGGTGTTGCACAAGATGTTTCAAGAAGGGTAAGGGCTACACGTCATTTCAGATGTCCTGGAGTGAATAGCCTTATCCTGAGAACAGCTGTGGTGGTGGTGGTGGGGGTAATTGTGGGGGGGGGGGGGGGGGGGAGTGAAGGAATTTGGAGTAAGTGAGAGTGTGGTAACATGATGGAAAGAAGTATAGTGTAGGTAGCTGTGGGGGTCAGTGGGTTGGTCATAGATTTCCGTGAATAGATTTTGTCCTGAGATGGAGAGAGAGAAGTCCAGGAAAGGGAGATGGGTGTTAGAAACAATCCAGGAAAATTTAAGGGCAGGGTAGAAGGTGGCAATGGGGTTAATAAAATTGTCATCTTCTGCAGTTGTTGATATGGTGCTACATCCCCAGTTCCTTTTGCCCCTTCGTATACATTGTATCATCCCTATTTTAATTTAGTGTTGATAAAGGCTTCCAACCTGAAATATTGACTGACTCTTTCTTCACATGGATGTTGCCTGGCCCGCTGAGTTGCTCCAGCAATAATTGTTTGTTACATCTTTTATCTGTTGAAAGAACTTCCCCTTGTCTTTCTTTATTTTCTTATCAACATTTTGGAGAGTTGGGGGAAGAGTACACTGATACATGTTTCTCTCAGGAAGCAGGAAATGTGTGTTAAAGATAATGGCATACTTTAAAGTAGATAAATCTCCAGAGCTGGCTAGGATCTATCCCAGGATGCAATGCGAAGCAAGGGAGGAGATTGCTGGGATTCTGATGGAAATTGTTTCATCCTTGTTAACCTCAGCTGATATACTAGAAGCCTAGAGGATAGCAAATGTTTTTTTTTTCCTTTTTCCTTTTCGCTGCTGGGAGCTTGTGTGTGTGTGTGTGTGTGTGTGTGTGTGTGTGTGTGTGTGTAGGGGGGAGGGCGTGGGGAAATACAGAAACAAAATGTGCACATTTTAAATATCAAGATTCAGATACACAAATTTTGAAAAGCTGGAAGTAAATTGATGAACATTTTAAAAAAGCAAATTAAATGCTACCTTTTCAAATGGGACATAATGATTAAAAAATTAACCCAAAACTTGAACATATCATCGGTCTGGCTACAGTTAGAATATTGTGTTTAATATTCTGAAATAATATGACATTGAGGTAAAAAAAATGATGAAAAGTCAAGCTGAGTTAATAGATGCTTAATGGTGTAGGAACGCTTGGTTATCAGTAATCACTGCTGGTATTCATTATACAGTTTAAGAAGGAGAAGGATGAGTCAGAAACTAAATTTAAGTTTAGCTACACTTTGGGGAAGTGTGGCAGTGTAAAACATTGACAAACACCATGAGATGTGAAAAGATTTGCTCAATACAGGATTCTATGGGTTGACAAGGGAGGAAAGATATAAATTGAAAAGATAAACCTGTGAAACAGAGCATGGAAATAGGTCTTGTGGCTTGCCAGTGCACATCATCATCAACCACACATTTATATGAATCCTATCCCATTTTTATTCTCCCCGTATTCTCATCAACTCCTACCAGATTCTGCATCTCACCTGTGCACTTCAGGTACTTTTGACTGGCCAACTAATCTCCTGACCAGTTCATCTTTAGGATGTAGGAGGAAATTAGAGCACCTGGAGGAAATTCTATGCAGATAGCACCGAGGTCAAGATTGAACCCATGTCTCTGATGCTGCAAGATAGGGGCTCTACCAGCTGTGCCAATGGGCTAATTAGTTCACGTTATCCCTGGAGTGCCTATTGTTGGGTATACCTGAGATAATCTGCTGCTCAGAGTAATACCCCAGACTGGGACCCTATTCAGGTGTCCCTTTTCTTAGCTCCTCTATTTTTTGTGACCCTCTACCAAAGCACCAACCACTCACCCACTGACATAACCCCTTCCTCAAACTAAAATCTCCAACCTAAAAGTTGGCCCAACTTTCCAACTTCTAAACTCTCTGAGCCTTCAGTGTTCAATCTCTGCAAGCACTTGCTTCCTAATCCATGATCTGATCTCCCCATCAAACCTATATCCTCCAACCTCTGCAAAATACTAAAGCACCATTTCATTCCCTTCCAGATCCTTCATCTCCCCCACTCCTTGGAACCAGTCATTGCCTTGATATAAGACCATTACATATCTAATCTTGCAGCAAGAGGTAAGATTCAAGATCCTTTCATTGTAATGTACACAAAGTAGACAGAATGTGTTTCCCTTTGTTTGCCCTGTAAAGGCATACAAAGGGACATTGCTAGTTCAGTTCCACTATCAAGACAAGAAAAACAAGCATAAGAGACAATGGATCCAGTCACCTCTTCTGATGCTGCCACCTGCTGCACTCCCAGTAATATCTGTCAGCTCCGGAGGGGAACTCCAGCTCGAGCCATCCAAGTTAGCCTCCTTGGCTCCTGGTTCCAAACACCAAAGAAGTTGTCAATGCCCAAGACCCCTTGGGAGCCATGCTCACTATCAGGACCTTTATGAATCCTAGTCTCAGTATCTGGTTCCCACAATGCAGTCTCCAGCAGCCTACAGCCTGCTGTGAGTCCGCCCAACCCCAGGCTGGTCCACATCTGTGGTCTCCTTCCTTGTAGAATCCTCTCTTGGGCTTCTCATTTTTGGTGGGATAAGAATGATCTCCTGCTCAGAGGCTGCAGCTCTCATGATCTGGGCTGTCAAACATGGGTACAACCATCCAGGGAACAGACTACTGTGAGTATTCAATGTAAAAATAATCGCCACGTAACTTACGACTGTGACCAATGCAGTTATTTCCATCCTGCAATGCAACTCTGCAGCACACATATTGCTCCAAACAAATAATTGTCAACCACAGTACTTCCTAAATGGCAAGAAATTGGAAGAAGCAATGAGAAATGAAAGCTGCAGGAACAGGAATAAATACAAACTAACACACAGGGACAAAATAACTTTTTAAATGTTTTAAATGTAACTTGTAATTTTTCATGAAATTTAAAAAGTGTATGTTTTTCATTCAAGATTATTGTGGATGAGCCAAGGTAAATCAATATACTAACCAAACTAATCCAACTTAACAGCTGAATAGTCTCAAAGGGTTAAATGGGCTCATCCTGTTGAAATATTCCAATTTTTTACGATCAATAAACGTATATTTCACACAACAGGAATGAAACATTTTAATTTTCAATCTACTTTTTAAAGATAATTATAGTGATGTCAGTGTCTCCCTCTCCCCCAAACCCCCTCCCCCAGGATATCATCTCCAGGGGTGAGGCCCTAGTTACTCTCTGTTGGCAATATCGAACTGGAAAACTATGGTGCAAGGAGATTGTGAGTGAACTGTGAAAAAAGACATGATTTGTGCAGAGTTTCCTTGATGATTTAACATCGTCAATGATTCCTGGGAATCTCTGGCCCACAACTGCTCAAAGTGGATCGTATTGGGAACCTCGAGCCTCGCATTAGAAGCCTTACTCAAGTTGTGGAAGGAACACACAAATTCACAAACTATAATATCTTATTGTTATCTCTTTTTCTGTCTCATGAAGACTTACAGTAATTTAATTCATATTATTGTTGATGGTGTATCTTATATACCTGTTGTGACTGCAGCAAGTAAGAAGGCACATTTGAACATTGTACTAATGCATATAACAATAAGCTCTCATATATTATACATATCATATCATTTCTCTTCTTCTTCTAGCTATCTATCCCGTAGGATGATGATGGTTCCTTTCAGTCTGTTTGTGGGATTTGATATGAGGATACCCCACTCCTCAGAAAGGAACAGCATGTGTGTGAATGGATTTAGGTGAGTCGGGGTTGAACAAGTCCAGACCCATCCTCTTAACATCCCCTCCTGGATCCAGCAGCATGGATAGGTCCAATTCGGCAGGGGAAAGTTCTGTTGCAGTGAATAGCCAGACCAAGCTTCAATGCAAGGGATGCCCTTTCCATGCTTCACAGCACATGTTTGCTGGATGATCGTTGACCCTACGAGAGGGTTCGTCTGCCCTTTAACAGGCCTTGTTTTTCATCCTGTAGCATGTCTAGCCACCCTCTGCACCAATAAAGCCTGGTGGGGGAGTCGGTTTAGTTGCTGACCACCCGACCATGCGTCAGGTAGTACTGGGTTACATGGTACCAGTAGCGCTCCAACCAGTAGCACCTGACAATAGATCATATCATATACGCCTCAATGCTATCAACCACCTTCCGCCCACTACTAACTGTAACTCTGTACTTCTGTAGTGTGTTTCACTTGCTCTACTTTGTATGAATGTCAAAATTGATGGCTTGTTAAATAAACTTTCTTACTGCACCTTGGTACATGTGATAATAAACTTGAAACTTGAACCATGTGTGGAAGAGTCCTTGAGCCAGCTTAGAACCCATAAAGGAGAGTGGAAGCAGCCTTCCTCAATCCTCAGTGACTGCTAAAATTCACCAAATGAGGTGTTTTTGTTTTTTATAGGTTAATAACTAATCATCTGTTGAATGTTATTGATAAGTAAAGGGAAGTTCTGTGCTTCAAGTTACAAATAGATCTGCAATTTCCAGTGCACTGTGTACTGCAATCATAGGCCCATTTGTCAATACTGGAACCAAATGCAGCATAGGAATTTATTGGGTTGGTTCATTATATTGGGTAGGTGGAAAGCTGACCTTCTACACTGGGGGGCACTTTCTCTCTCATCTCTGAGAGGACTTTGAACCACTAAATTCACTGCCAAAGGAGAGAGTTGTAAACGTACTAACTCACTTCCCAGCTATCAATTGATAAAATAGCTGCAAGCTCTTGCTTGCAAGTTCCAATGGAAACTGCTTTCCTGCAACAATTTGCTCCTTTTCCCATATTTGTGGTAAATTTTGCTAAATTCCTACAGGAGCTCAAGAGGCGCATGTCTTATGCTGTGCTTCAGGGAAGCCATGGCTACAGAGATGGATGAGGGTTAGATTAACAAAGCATTTATATGAAGGGACTGGAGAGGCAAGTATGTTCTTCTTATAACAGAGGGGATTTAATAGCAGTGTTCAAAATGATGAGATGGTTTTATGGAGTTAGAGATGAGTTTCATTATGAGGAGCTACTGGAGTAGCTGGTTCTCTTTTCACTCTTGCACAGGAGGTTAAGAACAGACATGATTAAGAGACAAGAAGTCCTTGACTTATGACTGTAATTGGGATGGGAGGACTGGTCGTAACTCAAATTGGCCGTAAGTCGGGCACTCCCTACTGTGCATGTCCAAACCAGGTCCCGAGGCAATGTTTCAAAAATATTTTCAACAAATGAACCTTAAATGATGATTCTCAACATATGTACATTACAGAACCTTTAATAAAGATATACAACTTATGAGCTTCAAGTAACTAATAAAGAATTTCAACATATATACATTACTTTTAATACTGCTGTAAATATGTACTATACCTGTACCTAAAGATTGTCAACATTTCAACTTTAATTGGAAGTCTCTTCATCTGACCTTGATCCCACTTGTACTGATAATTGGCTGTGGTTCCTCACAGTCTTCTTCTTCATGGGTTGCTGGGCGGGAGTGGGGGAGTGGTGATGAAGGGCATTTGAAGAACATGCCTAAATTTGTTTGCACCATTTGTTTCTTTTTTTCATCATAAATTTGATGGTAAGAACTTAAAGCATCCTGAATTTGACCAATCTATCAACACTCTGGCCCATGCTTTCAAATTCAGCAATGACCTTATTCATTTGTGAAAACGCACTGAACAACCACTTAACGGCGAACCTCTCTGTGGTTCATCATCCTCTTTCTCTTCATTCTTTTCCTTCTTCGAATTCAATTGTCCTCAATGGTCAATTCCTTTGATTCATAATCTAATATCTCTTCCACGTCTTCATTGTTGACTACCAAATCAAGATCAATTGTGAGCATCACACAATGTGCTCGCTAACCTTGTCAAGCACAATCTCCACATTCAAGCTTGTGTGAATGTAGCATTTGAGACATTCTTTTCCAAATTACATTCATCCATCTTCTTGTAACTTTCTCCCATGCTGCCACGATGCTCTTGATACAATTAAGAATGCTGCAACATTTCCAAATATCAGTTAACGATGTTTGATCATTGTCAGTTGCTACTATGGGCTGCGCAAATGTTGAGCGAAGATAATGAGCTTTAACAGTCTCAATCATCCCTTACTCCATAGGCTGAATGATAGAAGTTGTGTTTGGTGACTGAAATATCACATTAACATTGGGATTAAGGTCTGACAAATGAGGGGGATGTCCAGGAGCGTTATCTAAGATTAATGGAATCTTGAAAGTGAAACTATTTTCTAAACAATATTGGTGAACATTTGGAATGAAACAGTTAGAGAACCAGTCTTCAAGCAAGGCCCTAGTCATCCAGGCTTTGGAGTTGGATCTGTAGTGGACAGGCAGGGTGTGCTTTTTAATGTTTTTGAATGCACATGGGTTTTCAGAGCACTAAATCGGGAAAGTCTTCATCTTAACACCAGCAACATTACCTCCCAGTAACAAGGTCACTCAGTCCTTAAATGCTGTAAATCCAGGCATTGTGCAAGCTTTTTTTTATGATGTACCTTTGTTCTGGCATCCTTTTCCAAAGAAGTTCAGTTTTGTCCACATTGAACTGCCATCATGGATTAACTCATCCAGATTTTCAATGAACTCTTTTGGTGGCTCCTTCATCGGTATTTGCTGCTTCTCCTGAGACTTGTATGTTGGGCAAGCTGTACCTTCTTTTAACTCTACTAAGTCAGCTATTACTTGCGGTCAAGTTCTCAATGTAATCCTCTTCTGCTCACTCCTTCAATGCCTTGAAACGACTTCTAGCCTTCATCTGAATCATCCTTAAATTCAGTGGCATGCATTTCTGAATCTGATCTTCCAACCACACCATTAATAACTTATCCATCTCGTGAATGGGCCCTCACCATTGCTTAGTTAAAATTGTGCTCTTTAACTTACAGATCCTCTTACAGCCTCGCGTATTCTCTCTTTATCCTTTAAAATCGATGACACAGGTAAATGCAACAACTGTAGACTGTGTGCAATATCATTAACCTTTCTACCTTCGTCATGTTGGTTAATGACTTTCATTTTTACCTCCAAAGTTATGGTTTTCCTCAATCTCTTAGCAGATCTATCAGCAAGGAGTGCTTGCGCACTTATGGAATGGCGACTGTGTATATGGCCCTATATAGCACTATGTTGCACATGCTTAGACGCGTATTTTAAAAAACAATTTTTGTTGTATATGCCGGTGGTCATAACTCGCATAGGTCGGAAGTCGAGAACTACCTGTATATAAACTTGTGAGGGGGAAAAGATAGATTAGACTGCAAGGATCTATTCTCTATATTATATTCCCCAGATTGACAAAACTAGAGGACACAGTTTGGTTAAGGGTTAGGAGATTTAGAGGAGATCTGAGGTGGTCTTTTTCATCTAGAGAGCATTGAGTACAGGGTATTTGGAATACACTGCCCAAGAGAATGTGGAAACAAAATCACTTACAGCATTTAATAAATAACTAAATCTAAATAAACAGTTAAATTGCTGAATGGCCAATTGCTGGATCTTGAGATTACTACGGATGGCTGCTTAACCGCTCGGTTTGTGCATGGCCAGAAAACTCTGTAACAAAGTTATCATTAACAGGAACACAGATTTATCAAGTGACAAAAAAAATCTGGTAGGAATTGAGGAGTAATGTGACTTATCTGTTATCTACTGCCTGAAAAGATAGTAGAATCTCATTCAAAAGCAACTTGCAAAAGGAATTTGGATAAATACCTGAAAGGGAAAACATTTCAGGATATGAGCCGGGGAGAGGGGAAAATTGCACAGAACCATGGTGTAAGATCAACCAGAGCAGTTTATTGAATTAATACTTCTAATTTGTGAATTCTGCCCTGTGCTGGCCTCCAAAAAGGAGTTCTTTATTGATCTATTTGTGATAAGCTACAAATGATCAGTGGCATTATAAGTATGTGAAATTAAACCAGGTTGTCGGCAGATATGTGTCAAACTTGGGACACACAAAATAATTGCACTAAAAATGCATTACTCCTTCATAGAATTAAACAATGTGGAAACAGGCCTTCAACTCAACCTGCCCATGATGACCAAAATGTTCCACTCACACTAGGCCCACTGACGTGCATTTGGCCCATATCCCTCTAAAGCTATCCTAGCCATATATCCATCTGAAAGTCTCTTAAACATTCCAGTTGTAGCTGCCAGAACTACTTCCCTGGCAGGTTGTTCTGTACACCCACCATCCCTTAGGTTCCTGTTAAATCTCTGCTTCCTCACGTTCAATGATCAATCAAATGAGAATGTCTGATGAAATTGCAAAGAGCTGGGACAAACAATGCTGATTAGGTCTAAGCAATCTTTGTAAGGCTAACTCAAAATGTTGTTAGTGGTTTATTTCCTCTTCAGTTGGGGACATTTATAAAAGGATAAAAAAAAGATAACAAGATATTTTGACAAGCACTGTGCATTATTTTACAAGTCGGGAATGGGTGAAACCTAGCTCATCCATGTAATGTTCCAACAATGACTTATGAGGAAGTCGATACCACAAATGGGAACCAGATGAAATTTTGAAACCATTTTTAAAAGGAACTTAGAATGTGACCTTAAGTTAGGTTAATCATTCAGTAGTTTGAAACATGACTGAATAACTGCCACAAGTTTACATTTGTTGATTCTGTCATGAGAATTAATGGCCAAAGCCAAAGCAGTTTGAAATGAGGATGTGTGAATTTATGTAATTGCTACAAGGACAAAGGAGAAAGAGGAAGCCGACTTACATTTTGAACTTTCCTCAAGTATAATGTTCAAGGTCTTCCTGCAAGTATCTGCTTCCAGAGCTGAAGGTTCAAATGTCTAGGCAAGGTGAAGAGAGTTGAACTGATTCCTCGGGTATGTTTATTGAGACAAGGTAATAGTGTCGACTGAGGGCTTTTCATTCCTGGGCTTGTTGGGTATTCTGACCCTCTTCCTCAAGAGTGTAAGCTGCCTGAAACCCCTAATATAGCTGCTGCAGTGGAACAATTCGTCTTTAAAAAAAGATCACTCCTCCACTGCCAGGGCTTGAGCCTGGGTGTAGAAATGGCATTTGTTAGCTCATCCCGATGACTCTTACAGTGAGGAAGTGAGATTTACTTGGTGAGAAATTCCAGTAATTTGAAGAACAAAGGATCACAAGCCCAGAGAGAAGCACAATAATTGGAGACATCTTCTTCATTTTGTTTCTTTGTAACCGGTGGAGAATTAGCTGACTCGTTTAAAGATCTGTTACCTGTCAGATTGCCTGTTCAACCTGGCAATGATTGAAAGACTGCAGTTAGATGGTGGCTCAGGAGCAGAGCTGGGACCTTTCAGCACTCTTCCATGAGGTCCTACTGCCTGGCCAGAGGCCCCATGCAGGTTTAAATTGCTTGTAGAAAGGGGCTGGTTTTTACAATGAAGATCCTTGGAGGCCAATGTCCATGATGGTGGTGTCCATGCCCAGCAGCCCAGCCTACGAGAGTTGTGGATTCCAAGGAGGTAGAGCAGGAGCCACTCCCCGCCCCTCTCCCCCATGCCAAGAAGGAAAAGCCTCGGAGAGGAACTTAAAGAGAAGAGAGCTGCAGTGGACCAGGCTCCAGCTGAGACCTACAGCCTATAGATGATACATGATTTAAGGAGTATCATGTTCCTGTTCCCAGGATGAAGTGGGAGTAAAGGTTGCTTCAGAGTATTGGTTTCAGTTTAGTGCTCATTCTGATCCCAGTTTTGTCGTTACACATGTTGTTGGATGGGGCATGCTTTTCCAGGATATCTTATTGTCACACTAGTGCCGTTTTTTGTTCCACTTTTACTTTGATTGACTCCTTGTATCATGCATCATCATACTAGGCTGTAGGTTGTTGCTGACCAGCTATCGCTATTTGGTCCAGGAGTCATGAAGCAGTGAAGAAGGCAACAGGCCTCTCAAAAGGCCTTGGGAGCTGACAATCTCCTCATGCTTCAAGGATTCACATCAGGGGTGAAAGTTCAGATTCACTCCTGGAGCAGACACTGGACCACAGGGCTAATAGAGATAACAGGAGGCAGCGACAGCAGAGGAGGTGGCAGGATCCACAGACTCTTGTGTCTCTGAATAGACTCTCTTTTGCTTTTCTTTCTCTGGACTACTGACACCTCTGTGTGTGCCTCTACAGGGCAACAAATTAAAAAATTTTCTGTATTTTATGCAATTCACAACGAAAGGAATCTTGAATCTTCAGTATGTGCAACTGGGGTTGGACAGGGTCATAAACATTTTGAGTGACATCCTGGATGTAACAAGGTCCAAATGGATATTTGTAATACTACACCACTTTATGGCCATTGATATAGATCTGATGTTGTCGGATGCCTCATATCATTAGACCTCCAACTGCTGGCATTTGTGGAAGCCTTGCCAATGGATCGGGAATTGAAGGTGGAAAATATGACTGAGGCAGTTGTGGGTTGGACCAGCAACATGAAGTTTAAAATATTTATCACTCTCACATATGTCAGGAGACAAAATCACAACCACGTCGGTAGCGACTATCTGCAAAAGCCACTTGGAGTTTAGGTGAGGCTCTTGTTTGTGATGGATTTCGATTGATTCAGCACAAAGTCCAGGTGCATTTTAAATGGTTTATTTAGTAACACACGAAAGATTTGTAGCAATCTATAATAATGCAATGCTCCAATAATAATGGCAATAATAATAACTGTTGTAACGATCTTCTTTAACGTTATATGTGAAAACGATTGATAAATAACAACATCCGTAGTAATGATCTGTGGTAAAGTTCTATGTGTAAATGGTCAACAAAAAATATTTGAGCCTCATTCACCTTCTTGACTTTGACCCCACCGCACAAGTCGACAGGCTAACAAATTATGAGGAATCGGGCCCAACTCCCGCGCAAGCTCACAGGAAGCAACATGGCCGCACGCAGCCTGCCACCCAACAAAGGCAAGTACACACCTTTGGATCCTACAATGTCAATTGTAGATTAAAGGAATTTTGGGAACTATTTTTCGGCATGTAGGAGAGATATTTACAAGTGATGAAGTACAGGGAACCATCTGCCCACCATTTGCCACTGGTGCTAACAGACAGCCCTGATATTTCATATTTTTTATGTTTATCAATAATTGCAGAATATTAAACTTCTTGTTTATATTAAACTCAATAAAGCACGTTAACTTCAACTGTTTACTATTTATAGATTTACTGGCATTTTTGATTGGATTAAGTTAGGGGAAAGTAAAGTCTTTGCCCTCTAATTAACATGTTAAAAAAAAACACAACCTTGAATTGCTTACAGTTTTATAATAACTCAGTAATGCACAAGCTCCTGTTCTCAGGATGATGTAAGAGTAAAGGTTGCTTCAGAATATTGGTTTCAATTCAGTGCTCACCTTGATCCCAGGTTTGTCATTACATCCTCTTTGGCTTGGCTTCGCGGACGAAGATTTATGGAGGGGGTAAAAAGTCCACGTCAGCTGCAGGCTCGTTTGTGGCTGACCAGTCCGATGCGGGACAGGCAGACACGATTGCAGCGGTTGCAAGGGAAAATTGGTTGGTTGGGGTTGGGTGTTGGGTTTTTCCTCCTTTGCCTTTTGTCAGTGAGGTGGGCTCTGCGGTCTTCTTCAAAGGAGGCTGCTGCCCGCCAAACTGTGAGGCGCCAAGATGCACGGTTTGAGGCGTTATCAGCCCACTGGCGGTGGTCAATGTGGCAGGCACCAAGAGATTTCTTTAGGCAGTCCTTGTACCTTTTCTTTGGTGCACCTCTGTCACGGTGGCCAGTGGAGAGCTCACCATATAATACGATCTTGGGAAGGCGATGGTCCTCCATTCTGGAGACGTGACCCATCCAGCGCAGCTGGATCTTCAGCAACGTGGACTCGATGCTGTCGACCTCTGCCATCTCGAGTACCTCGACGTTAGGGGTGTGAGCGCTCCAATGGATGTTGAGGATGGAGCGGAGACAACGCTGGTGGAAGCGTTCTAGGAGCCGTAGGTGGTGCCGGTAGAGGACCCATGATTCGGAGCCGAACAGGAGTGTGGGTATGACAACGGCTCTGTATACGCTTATCTTTGTGAGGTTTTTCAGTTGGTTGTTTTTCCAGACTCTTTTGTGTAGTCTTCCAAAGGCGCTATTTGCCTTGGCGAGTCTGTTGTCTATCTCATTGTCGATCCTTGCATCTGATGAAATGGTGCAGCCGAGATAGGTAAACTGGTTGACCGTTTTGAGTTTTGTGTGCCCGATGGAGATGTGGGGGGGCTGGTAGTCATGGTGGGGAGCTGGCTGATGGAGGACCTCAGTTTTCTTCAGGCTGACTTCCAGGCCAAACATTTTGGCAGTTTCCGCAAAGCAGGACGTCAAGCGCTGAAGAGCTGGCTCTGAATGGGCAACTAAAGCGGCATCATCTGCAAAGAGTAGTTCACGGACATATGCTGTTACAGAATATCTTACCATCACATTAGTTCCCCTTTGTCTCATTTTTACTGAGATTGATTCCTTATATCATTTATTATCTATCAGCACTGCATGATCTTCTGTGTTTCTCCAGCACCTTTGTGAATTGCAAATAACAATAGTTTGAGATTCTTCCTCTGAATATGTAAAATGGTAACATAGATTACTCTCTCCTAAGGTATGTGATGGATTATGTTATATTTTATAGTGTATATAGATGAGTTTTAAAGGAGATATATTGTGGGGGTTTTTTTAGTGTAGATCACAAAAACACTTCACAACACATATCTCATTTAAAATGCCAGAGCTCTGCTCAAGCCAGACAGTCCAGGCTCCAAGTGCCTTTGCAAAAACTTTGAAGAATGCCTATAGAGACTTCACAATTAGGTGTTAATTGGACATGCTGTGGAGTAATGGATTATTGTTTTGGAAAGCAACAGATGAATGGACTCGGAAGATTAGGCCCGAAGCTGCAGTCTGTCTGAGTGCAGTTTGCTGTTCTAAGAGGGTCATGTGGTTTTTCTGAGGAGAGAGAGAGAGTAAGAATTCAGTTCTACAGTTCAGCAGCAGCAGCTGGGACTGGAACAGGACAAGCTGGCAAACTTGTGGAAAAAAACCATTTTGAAGACAGGTTGAGAGTTCTTAGTTCAGCTGGTCAAAGCTCTTGTGGTCCATACAAGAGGAGAGGACTGGCTGTATTATGTTTCACCTGAGATAAGGGAAACAGAAAAGGAACTCTGTGGTGACCTGAAAGAAAGTGGTTATCATCTGGAAAACCCTGATGGGGCAAGTTTCTTCAGCAAGACACTGAAGTGGCTGATCGGAAGGATTCAGTTGTGGGTGTCCAACAAGCAATAAATCTCTCTCTGAAAACTGACAAGAACCTTCCTGAATGGTAACTATTTACCTTTCAAGCACCAAAGCATGGTGAAATTCATAAATGTTAAATTCTGTGCACAGTATAAGGATTACTTGCAACCAGTGAACTTGGAGGAGTAGAAGTGAGATTGGACTGTCAAATAACTTTTCTGAGCTTATACATTACACACACATGCACTTAGAATTAGAAGGTGGTTAAATTAGGTTAAGTTAAGTTAATAGTAATAAGTTAGAGTTTGATCCTGTTTTCTTGTTTAAAGATAATTAAAAGCAACTTTTGTTTAAGTAATCATTTGTCTTGGTGAATTTCTATTGCTGCTGGGTTTTGGGGTCCAATGGGGTCTCAAACTATTGTAACAGGTACAATGGAGTTAGACATGCAGAATTCTTAGGGTGTGATTAGGCCAGTTAGGATTGCACAGAGCTTTCCAAGAGTTTGAACTTCCTCTTACCAGGCACATGGTGTGGTTGGATGGGGTGGTGGTCAGGCCTTGAAGTTGGCATCTTGACCCACCACATGGATTGATAGTCACAATCCCAGGATACCACTGATGCATCACTAAAAATGAAGTATCTCTGAAGCACATTCACATTATAATGCAGTCCAAACACACAGGGGATGCTTCTGTGAGCAATAATTAAACTAATATAGGTTGGTAAATATGTTTGCATGTCAACTTTCCTGGCGACTTGAAACAGTACTCAACCATTGGGTGTACATTTTGCAGCCTCTACCAGAAACAATAAAAATCATTTCAATTAATGTGAATTCAGGTACTCCCCGACCTGCACGACTTACGTCATCTGCACATACGACTGAAAATTTGTTTAAAAAAAAGAAAAAATATAAAATTTATGTGGTTCATGTAAGTGCCAAAATGTGCAAAATGTGTGTACTTACCTTGCTATTTGGCTTCCTGGGGTCTGTAGGCTGGGCATGACCATGTTGATTCCTGTGGAATGCGTGAGTCTTTGGTTGGCGCATGCCTGTTTCGCGTAATGGAGTTCAGTTGGCGCATGCGCAAGAGTTAAGAATGCAAATTCAATATCATTAACTCTCACGCATGCGCCAATCAAACTCTAGTATGGGAACCCACCATACATACGCTAACTGATGACGCACGCTTGCAAACAGGAATTGAGGTGGCTGCACCCAGACTGTGGACCCCAGGATGTGGACCAATGAGTTAAGTACGCAATTCCAACATACATCCATTCAAGATCACCACAAGTTTTATTTCTTTTGCGATCATTACTGGAGGAAGAGGAGAAGCTATGTGTTGGGTGGAAAGGGTTTTGAGTCTTTTCCCCACCCTCCTTGCATGAATCCAGTCTATTTACACACTAGTCCTTCCCCAAAGTAGCTCAAATATTTTAGTTTACTTGCAAACATTATATGAGCTTCTAATACATGTAAAAGGGATAGAATTCCCTCACACAAATATTTCAAAATTGGTTTTGAAATGTGATTAAAAATATAATTTATGATATTTTAACATCTAAGTATAAAATATTTGGAAGACTTATTACTTTTGCCAGTGAAAATTCTTCACTGCAGTTGACTGCTCAACTTATCCATGAACTCACAACAGATGGGGACAAAGGATACAGCGTAACCTGGACAAGTCACTAACCAGCATCAGAAAGAGTAGGTTCAAGCCACAGAAATTGAGGCATCTTTGTTGGAAGCTTTATTCAAGAAAAGAGGTGAACTTAATTGTTTGTCCATTTGATCATAAAGCCCTGAGCCCTGTTAGACAAAATCTTCACCATGCTACAACATTGTGACTTAAAGATTGGCAGAAAATGTGAACCACTTCCCTCATCTTGTTTATTCCCTATTTTGCGGTCCAAGTCCACATATCTCTCACTGTTTCTGCACAAGTTGATAGGGTGTTTAAGAAGAGAGATGGTGTGCTGGCCTTCATTCTTCAGGGGATTATGTTGAAGAGCCATGAGGTAGTGTCGCAGGTCCAGACAAATCTGGTTTGACCATCCTTGGAGTAATGTGTTCAGTTTTGGTTGCCTCATTGCAGGAAAGGTTAGAAAGGGTGCAGAAGTCATTTACCAGGATGTTGGAGAACATTTCTTATGAAGCAAGGTTGACAGAACTAGAATTTTTTTCTTTGGAGCAACGAAGAATGGGAGGTGACTTAATAGAGGTATGTAGCATCATGAAGGGCATAGACAGCCAGCACCTTTTTTCTGGACTACAATAGTAAAGATCAAAGGACCTCTGTTTCTAGATTATGGAATGATTGGCTTTGTAGCCAAGTTTGTAGATGATACAGGATAGATGGAGGAGCAGGCAGTGTTAAGGAAACAGGGAGACTGCAGAAGGATTTAGATTAGGAGAATAGGCAGAAAAGTGGTAATTTATTTTTGAATATTTTATTTTAATTTTCATAGACTTGTAAAATTCAAACAAACTATATAATCTTTTTTTTAACATTCACGTAACATACAGTCTGTATTTATCACCCCACCTCCCCACCCCCCACCTTCATACAACTGAATGAACAGTCAATTAAATTATATTGATGCAATTAAATTGAAAAGAAAGTAAAAAAAAAAACTCAAAAAGAAACCGAAATAAAATCATTGCCTGCGCCATGTCCCACTTCTTTGATCTCATTCATTTCCCTGCTGGAACAGATTGCTACAATACCCTCATATAAAGGGGGAGGGAACTAATCTGTCTGCCAATATACTTCAAGTAAGGTTGCCACACTTTAATGAATATGTTAGGCAAATTAAATACAATGTTGGGATGTGTGGAAAGTGTACAGTTATGTACTTTGCTGGAAGAAATAAATAGGCAGACTATTTTCTAAATGGGGAGAACATTGAAATACCCAGATGTAAAGGAATTTGGGAGTACTTATACAGGATACCCTGAAGGTAAACGCAGTTTGTGTTGTGACAGATAATGTTATATTTTATATTGTATATAGATATGTTTTAAAGGAGATAAATTGTGGCAGGTTTTTTTTAGTGTAGCTCACATACAAAGACTTCAAAACAGATCTCATTTAAAATACTGGAGCTCTGCTCAAGCCAGACAGGCCCAGCTCTGAGTGCCTTTACAAAAACTTTGAAGAGTGCCCAAGGGACTTCTCTAATGGATTGTTGTTTTGAAAAGCAACAGATGAAAGAACTTGGGGGAATAGGTCCAGAGCTGCAGGCTGTCTGAATGCAGTTTGCTGTTCTAAGAGGGTCATGTGGTTTTGCAAGTAGAGAGAGTAAAACAGGTTTTTCTCTGAGAGAGAGAGAGAGAGAGAGAGAGAGAGAGAGAGAGAGAGAATTCAGTTCTACAGTTTAGCAGCAGCAGACTGGAACAGGACAAGGTAGCAAGCTTGTGGAAAAAACCCTTTTTGAAGACGGGTTGTGTGCTTAGTTCAGCCTGTTCAAAGCCCTTGTGGTCCATACAAGAGGAGATGTCTGGCTGCCTAATGTTTCACTTGAAATAAGGGAAACAAAATGGAACTCTGTGGTGACCTGAAAGAAAAAGGTTATCATCTGGAAAATCCTGATGGGGCAAATTTCTTGAGCAAGACACTGAAGTTGCTGGATCTGATGGAATCAGTTTGTGTCCAGCAAACAACAAATCTCTCTCTGAAAACCGACAAGAACCTTCCTGAGCGGTAACCATATACCTTTCAAACACTAATGCCTGGTGAAATTCATAAATGTTAAATTCTGTGCACAGAATAAGAATTGTCTGCAACCAGTGAACCTGGAGGAGTGAGAAGTGAGATTGGACTGTGAATCAAAGAACTTTTCTAAACTTACACACACATTACATACACATATGCTTAGAATTTGAAGTGGGTTAAGTAAGTTATTAATAATAAGTTAGAGTTTGATCCTATTTTCATGTTTAAAGATATTTAAAAGTAACTTTTATTTAAGTAACCATTTGTCTTGGTGAATTTCTATTGCTGCTGGGTTTTGGGGTCCTCTGGGCCTGTAACATTTGGGGGGGATTGTCCTTTCAGATTGAAAATTGGAGTTTTGGGCTATTAAACATTTGGAGTTTTTGTGATTTATTAGTTAATTGGGTTTTTTTTTCAAGCTAAATTTATAGCTTGTGTGTGGAAAACAGCAACAATAGATGCTATTACATTTTTGTCACAACCATCACCTGCGGAGCTGCAGGGCAAGAAAAAAGAGGAACTGATGGTTATTTCTAAGGCATTCAAGTTGACTGAAGTCAAGCATTGGATGAGAAAAATGCAAATATGGAGGATTATAGGGAAATATAGGTGAGAGAAAAATTGTCGATAAAGACAAAAAATTTTCGGAAGGATAGATCTTTTGAGTTGCAATTGGAATTGGAGAAATTGAAGGTGGAAGAAGAAAGAGAGAAATGGAACTTTGAGTTGTAGAGACAACAAAATGAGGCAGAAGAAGCTGAAAAACAAAGAGAGGAATTTAAAAAATGGAGGAAATATGAGTGAGAGGGAGCTGAAAAATAGAGGGAGAATGATGAAAGACAAAGAAAATATGACTTGGAAAAGATTGAAAGGGGCAGACGAGCCCCCATCAACCATTGACCTTCGGCTATTCCACCCTGAGTGAGTTCAAGCCATTGTGGTGCCTAATAGGGACTGGTGTAGATGACTCAGCCCCTCCAGTTTAAATCATGGCTTATCTGCCCAGGCCTCAGCTCCTCTTCTATGCCAGTTCTTCAGTCCCTTTAATGTCCTGATCTTTCAAACTTTTTGTGAACTTTTAAAATAGCTTCAATAATGACCCAGCTTCCACGACTCTCTGGGGTAGAGAATTTCAGAGATCCATCACCTTCTGCAGAAACAAATTTCTACATACCTCAGATTCAAATAAATACCTTTAATTTTGTAACCTGGTTAGAGGTATCGCAACATTCAGTCTGTCCTGCCACTAAGGATTTTATGCCTTTCAATAATATCACCCCTAAACTTTAGCCATTTGTGAGAGAACAACCCTACTCAACCCAGGAATTAGCTGAGTGGATTGACCCAAATGCTTTTATGTCTTTTCTTAAATAAGGGGGGGGGGGGGCAAAACTGTGCCCAGTAATCCAAGTGAAGCCTCACATATCTTGACAACATTTTACAGGAGCATAATTGAGAGTTGTCCTGTCTGACAACATCATTGCTTGGTATGGTAGCTGCAAAGCATCGGAACAGAAGTCAATACAGAAGATCTTCAAAATGGCCAAAAAGAATACTGGGGTATCCGTTTCCTGTATTGACAACATTAACCAGGAGCTTGACTTAAATATAACTCAATGAATTATTGAGGACCTTTTCCATACAGCACCTAGTACATTGATCTATTACCATCAAGGTGGATTTACAAGGGCATCAAAATTAGGATTACCAGTCAAGGAAATAGCTATGAGATTGATGAACAGTATCCTGTTACTGAGTAAATCATCCCAAAATATTTATATGTATTTTAAAAATTATATCTTTGCATGTGATTGTTATACCCTGTGGTATTGTGTAGCTCGTTTAAGCCCTTTTTGTCTTCTTATACATGTACAGTCAAATGATAATAAATTTGAACTTGAACCAGTACCTTTGATCATTAGAACAAGACTTCAGTTTCTAAAACTAACTCTCTTGCACTAGAGGCCAATATACCTTTTGCTTTCTTAACCCCTTGCTGCACCTGCCTGCTAACTTTTTTTGATTCAAGCACATCAACACCTAGATTCCTCTGTACTTCACTGAAATCTGCATCTGAAATCTTTCTCCATTTACTGATAGTCCTCTCTTACATTTTTCTTGCCGGAGTAAATAATGTTGCACCTTCCCACATTAAATTCCACATGCCGAATTTCACCCATGCACTCAATCTACCAATGTCCACTTGCGGATCCCTCATATTTTTATTGCCACATACCTTCTCCCCATTTTCATGTGGTCAGCAACCAGGATACCTTCTTACGCTCTGCCTCCTGACCCTGTTCAGTAATTATAACTCGTAAATAATTGAATGTCCAGAATGTACCCTTTAGGGCACTTCACTAGTTACATCCTTCCAGCCTGAAAAAGATCCATCTTCTGCATGATAATCAATCTTCAACCAATTCTAACCCACAATCTAATCTTGCATCTTTGGCTCAGTCAGGAAAGAAGAAACTGTGTGTAAACAATATCCTATTTACAAACTTGCCTGGGGCTCTTTGCTTCCATTTTCTTCCTTAGATCAGGCCACTGTGTTAATTTTTCTTAGGGCTGTTAAATGCACTTAATAGCAACATCTGTCAGCCGGTATTCTCAATGTTTTGGTGATCCATAACTCCAATTCATTAGACAATAAGATATAGGAGCAGAAATAGGCTATTCAGCCTATTGAGTTTGCCCCGTCATTTAATCATGAGCTGATCTATTTCGGCACTCAGCCCCACTGCCCGGCCTTCTCCCCATAGCATTTAATGCCCTGGCTAATCAAGAACCTATTGCTCTCTGTCTTAAACACTCAATGACTTGACCTCCTTGCATTTTCCCTTCTCTGTTCTAAGTGGATGCCCTTCAATCCTGAAGTTGTACCCTCTTGTTCTAAACTTTCTACATCTACTCTGTCCACGAATTTCAACATTGAGAATGTTTCAACAAGATTCCACCTCCCCCATTCTCGTAAATTACAATTAATACAGGCCAAGAGCTATCAATTGGTCCTCATTACCCTTTTCTTCCTGGAATCATTCTTGTGAACCTCCTTTGAACCCTCTCCAACATCAACACATTTATTCTTAAATGAGGAGCCCAAAACTGTCCACAATACAGAATCAGAATTAAAATCTATTGTCATGAACACGTCACAAAAATTTGTTCTTTTGTAGCAGCATCACAGTGTAAACATTCATATAAACCACCTTACAACAATAAATATAAATAGTCTTAGGTTCATTGATCATTCAGGAATCTGATGGCAGCAGGGAAGAGGCTGTCCTTGTGCTGCTGAGTGCTTGTCTTTAGGCTCCTATATCTTTTTCCTGGTGGTAACAGAGTGAAGATGGCATGGCCTGGGCAGTGGGGATCCTTGAGGATAGAGGCTGCTTTCTTAAGACACTGCACCTTGATAGTGCCCATGATGTTGCAGGCTGAGTTGGAGATTTTTCTTGTCCTGAGCATTGGCACCTCTGTACTAGTCAGTGATGTAACTAATCAGAATGCTCTCCATGGTACACCTGCAGAAGTTTTCAAGAGGCTTCAGTGATGTACCGAATCTCCTCAAACACCTTATTGCTGGCCCCACTTGCCAGCCTTCTTTGTGATTGCATCAACATGGAGGCTCCAGGATAGATCCTCAGAGATGCTGACACCAAGGAATTTGAAGTTTCTGACGCTCTCTACCACTGAGCCTTTGATGAATACTGGGTTATGTTCTCCTGATTTCCTACTGAAGTCCACAATCATTCCCTTGGTCTTGCTAACATTGAGTGCAAGGCTGTTTTCATTACACCATTCAACGAGCTGATCTATCTCCCTCCAGTACTGTTTGTGATTCTGCCGACAACTGTGGTGTTATCTGCAAACTTGTAGATAGCACAGGAATTGTGCCTGGCAACACAGTCATGGGTGTATAATGAGTAGAGCAGTGGGCTAAGCACGCATCCTTGGGGTGTGCCTGTGTTGATACTCAGTAAGGAGGAGACACTGTTTCCAATTCATACTGACTGTGATCTTCTGATGAGAAAGTCAAGGATTCAGTTGCAGCAGTGGTGGGGAGGGGGGAGGGGTGCAGAGGCCCAGTGGGGTCTCACCAGTGCCCTATAAAGCCTCAGCATCACACCCCTGCTCTTACATTCTATTCCACTTGAAATGAATGCCAGCATTTCATTTGCCTTCACCGGCATTTCAAATCCTGCATAGCAGTTGGAAAATTTTGAAAACTTATTTGGTTCAAATTGCAGGATAACCTGCTTAAAAGTAAACGACCTTTATTGACACTTTCTGTGTATTTATTAGGGCCACTCTCAAACCCTAAAAATAAATCCAACATAATAACTTGAAATTAAAATCAAGATATCTAAGATAACTTGTGAAAAGTATGGAACAAAGTGAATGCAGGCAAATGGGATAAGTGTGGATGGACAAAAAGGTTGGCATGGGTGTGCCAAGCTGAGGAGCCTGGTTCTGCGCTGTGCAACTCTATGACTCAATGACTGCACAACAAGCCCGATATTGAAGAGAACAAACAGAACAATGCTGGATGAATTCAGCAGGCCATGCAGCATCCAGGGAAAGCAACATGTCGTCAATGTTTCGAGCATGGGCCTTTCATCAGAGATGCCAAAGACCAGGTGAGTATTTGAATAAGAAGGTTGGGTGGGGGAAAGTGGGGAGGAGCATAGGCTTAGAGGCGAATTCCGGCAGGAGGGGAAAGAAAAGAAAGGAGCAGGGAGGTGATAGGGGATAGGTGCTCTCTGATAGGATAATGAAGGGAAGGGGGTGGAGAGCTGAAGGAAGGAGGTATGGGTGATGGGCAGGGGAATGAGAAGAAAAGGGAAGGAGTCAGGGGGATGAGGTAAAGCGAGGAGGGGGGGTGGAAGAAATTGTGAGAAAGGTGGGAGGGTGTTTACAGAGATTGGAGATTTTGATATTAATGCTGTCTGCCAAGATGAAATATCAGGTGTTGTTCCTCCAATTTACACATGGCCTCAATTTACACTGGCAATACATGAGGCCAAGGACAGACATGTCAGTGTTGGAATGGGTGTGGAATTTAAGTTGCTGGCTCCTGGGACATCCTTGCTTTTGCAGCAGACAGAGTGTTTGCCTGATCATTGCCATCCCTAATGAAAGTGTCAGGTCTGAAACATTGACTGCTTATTGGTTTCCATGGTTGCTGGATAACCTGCTACGATCCTCCAGCACTTTTGTGTGTTGTTCCAGTTCTGCAGCATCTGCAAACTCCTTGTTTAATCTCTAATATTAAAGAGGATCCTGCAATCTGAATATGTGGGAGTGGTGCAAGTATAAATTCAAACAACGTGTATTTCTAACATACCTTTAAAAGCATAATTTTCTCTCCCCATGTTCTTCTTCTTTGGCTTGGCTTCGCAGACGAAGATTTATGGAGGGGGTAAGAAGTCCACGTCAGCTGCAGGCTCGTTTGTGGCTGACCAGTCCGATGCGGGACAGGCAGACACGATTGCAGCGGTTGCAAGGGAAAATTGGTTGGTTGGGGTTGGGTGTTGGGTTTTTCCTCCTTTGCCTTTTGTCAGTGAGGTGGGCTCTGCGGTCTTCTTCAAAGGAGGCTGCTGCCCGCCAAACTGTGAGGCACCAGGATGCACGGTTTGAGGCGTTATCAGCCCACTGGCGGTGGTCAATGTGGCAGGCACCAAGAGATTTCTTTAGGCAGTCCTTGTACCTTTTCTTTGGTGCACCTCTGTCACGGTGGCCAGTGGAGAGCTCGCCATATAATACGATCTTGGGAAGGCGATGGTCCTCCATTCTGGAGACGTGACCCATCCAGCTCAGCTGGATCTTCAGCAGCGTGGACTCGATGCTGTCGACCTCTGCCATCTCGAGTACCTCGACGTTAGGGGTGTGAGCGCTCCAATGGATGTTGAGGATGGAGCGGAGACAACGCTGGTGGAAGCGTTCTAGGAGCCGTAGGTGGTGCCGGTAGAGGACCCATGATTCGGAGCCGAACAGGAGTGTGGGTATGACAACGGCTCTGTATACGCTTATCTTTGTGAGGTTTTTCAGTTGGTTGTTTTTCCAGACTCTTTTGTGTAGTCTTCCAAAGGCGCTATTTGCCTTGACGAGTCTGTTGTCTATCTCATTGTCGATCCTTGCATCTGATGAAATGGTGCAGCCGAGATAGGTAAACTGGTTGACCGTTTTGAGTTTTGTGTGCCCGATGGAGATGTGGGGGGGCTGGTAGTCATGGTGGGGAGCTGGCTGATGGAGGACCTCAGTTTTCTTCAGGCTGACTTCCAGGCCAAACATTTTGGCAGTTTCCGCAAAGCAGGACGTCAAGCGCTGAAGAGCTGGCTCTGAATGGGCAACTAAAGCGGCATCATCTGCAAAGAGTAGTTCACGGACAAGTTTCTCTTGTGTCTTGGTGTGAGCTTGCAGGCGCCTCAGATTGAAGAGACTGCCATCCGTGCGGTACCGGATGTAAACAGCGTCTTCATTGTTGGGGTCTTTCATGGCTTGGTTCAGCATCATGCTGAAGAAGATTGAAAAGAGGGTTGGTGCGAGAACACAGCCTTGCTTCACGCCATTGTTAATGGAGAAGGGTTCAGAGAGCTCATTGCTGTATCTGACCCGACCTTGTTGGTTTTCGTGCAGTTGGATAATCATGTTGAGGAACTTTGGGGGACATCCGATGCGCTCTAGTATTTGCCAAAGCCCTTTCCTGCTCTCGGACCGAATCATGTCCATGCGACTCCCACTTCAAAACAAGCGTCACATCACCCTCATCAGTGTCTATGCTCCAACCCTCCCCAGGCGGAACCAGCAGAAAAGAACAAGTTCTACACCGACCTGCGCAACCTCATCCAACGTACCCCTACAGCCGACAAGGTTGTCATCCTGGGCGACTTCAACGCTCGTGTCGGCAAAGACTCAGAAACCTGGCCAGGAATCCTGGGCAAGCATGGCGTCGGCAAGTGCAACGACAATGGGCGCCTCCTGTTGGAGCTCTGCGCAGAACAGCGGCTTGTCATTACAAACACCCTTTTTCAGCAGAGGGACAGCCTTAAGACCACCTGGATGCATCCCCGATCCAAACACTGGCACCTCCTGGACTACATCCTGGTGCGAGAAAGTGACAAACAAGATGTGCTCCACACCAGGGTCATGCCTAGCGCGGAATGCCACACTGACCACTGGTTCGCTGCAAGCTCAACCTTCACTTCAAGCCAAAGCCCAGGAACAATAAAGCCCCCAGAAAGAGGTTCAATGTTGGAAAACTGCAGTCAGACGAAGCGAGAGGAAACTTCCAGGCAAACCTCAAAGCAAAGCTCGACGTTGCAACCCGCCTCCCGGACCCGTCCCCTGAAACCCTCTGGGATCAGTTGAAGACTACCATACTGCAATCCACTGAAGAGGTACTGGGCTTCTCCTCCAGGAAAAACAAGGACTGGTTTGACGAAAACAGCCAGGAAATCCAGGAGCTGCTGGCAAAGAAGCGAGCTGCCCACCAGGCTCACCTTACAAAGCCGTCCTGTCCAGAGAAAAAACAAGCCTTCCGTCGCGCATGCAGCCATCTTCAGCGCAAACTCCGGGAGATCCAAAATGAGTGGTGGACTAGCCTCGCCAAACGAACACAGCTCAGCGCGGACATTGGCGACTTCAGGGGTTTCTACGAGGCTCTAAAGGCTGTGTACGGCCCCTCACCCCAAGTCCAAAGCCCGCTGCGCAGCTCAGACGGCAAAGTCCTCCTCAGCGACAAGATCTCCATCCTCAACCGATGGTCAGAACACTTCCAATCTCTTTTCAGTGCCAACCGCTCAGTCCAAGATTCCGCCCTGCTCCAGCTCCCTCAACAGCCCCTAAGGCTAGAGCTGGATGAGGTTCCCACCCTGGATGAGACATATAAGGCAATCGAACAACTGAAAAGTGGCAAAGCAGCAGGTATGGATGGAATCCCCCCAGAAGTCTGGAAGGCTGGCGGCAAAACTCTGCATGCCAAACTGCATGAGTTTTTCAAGCTTTGTTGGGACCAAGGTAAACTGCCTCAGGATCTTCGTGATGCCACCATCATCACCCTGTACAAAAACAAAGGCGAGAAATCAGACTGCTCAAACTACAGGGGAATCACGTTGCTCTCCATTGCAGGCAAAATCTTCGCTAGGATTCTACTAAATAGAATAATACCTAGTGTCGCCGAGAATATTCTCCCAGAATCACAGTGCGGCTTTCGCGCAAACAGAGGAACCACTGACATGGTCTTTGCCCTCAGACAGCTCCAAGAAAAGTGCAGAGAACAAAACAAAGGACTCTCCCCATGTAATCTGACACAAAACACTGACACTGAACAAGGGCTGGAATGTACTGAAAGGTGAGCAAAAGAAAGTGGAGAAAAGGAGCATAAAGTTGTATTAAGTTTACGGAGGAAATTTTAATCTCGAGAGCAGATTGACCAGGTGAAGGGAATGGGAGATGCAGAAGAGTTTAGAAATAGACATAGGCATAATTTTTTCCACAGGATTTTAGGGGTTGGAGAAAATTACATGTATAGGGATGTTCAAGTATTCTGAACTCAAAAGTGAGTATTTTACATTATGCATCTGCTTTCTATTGTCATTCTTTTAAATGTGGAAAGGAAGGCTTCACCTTCTATGGGTTTATTTACATTGCTTCCTGTTTCACATCTTTATAGGGTCTTCTGGGGCCGAAGGCATAAAATAAAATGACCTTTAACCTGTCTGGAGCCCTGTACCCTCTGCAGACAGAGGGTTCTGATAACAGCATTCTTGATTTCAGGAATAACAGCAGGTAGTCTGTACACAAAGTTGCCAGCTGTTATCTACTCCACCAGCACTCTGCGCTGACTAGAACCCAGTAGTCTGCAGAGCAGAAGATTCTCACAAACTCTGCATGTATGCCACTCTCACTGGATAAGACACTTCATTTGCATTGTTAATGGCTAGGACTAAAATGTCTATTTCAGACTTTTATTGGCATGGCAACTGCCATATTTTCATGCAATATTGGCATCTGCAAGCATACTCTGCATCAGATGATACAGTGGCCTTCCTGCTTTTGTATAAAGAGCAAAGTACCATCACATTTCTGTTTCAGTATCCCAGAACGCAGACTGTTGGATATCATCAGGAGCACAGATTCTCTGCTTTCTCCACAAATATTGCCTATTGGAGCAAATGTTTCCAGCAGTTTTTATCTTTCAGCTCAGTTGTACTTTTTATGATTTTTTTTTGGAGTAAAGGCAATGTTCTTTCTCATTATCAGTGAAGATAAGAGTATTATTATGAATAGTGCAAAGATCAGTCAACGTACAGAAGACACAATATTTTTCTATTTTTGACACATTATACACTGACAGTACTGGTTCAACAGGAAGGTGTATTTAATGGTCAAATTACTCAGAACACTCCTTGCTTCTGGCTAATCTGAGTGCACATGTTGTGTGCAGCATGTGTTGAAAGCCACAGTATTGCTACATTTCCCATGATGCAAATTCTGTGGTTTTAGACAAGCATCTGCTTGTTCTTACAGACATGCTGAGTGTCAAACTAGGCTTAAAAAAAAACCAGACCAAGCCCCATGAGCACCACCCAACTCACAATCTGAAAGGGAAGGTGGGGGGGGGGGGTGGGGGTGGTGAAGTGGGAGAGGGAGAGAGAGAAGAGAGAAACAATTTGGACAAGCAGTAGATAAGGGATCCTCTTCAATGTTATGTTGTTTTGTTTCTTAATTCTATTATTCAACATCTGTGACTAGAGCAGGCCACAATGGCATGTTCTTTTACTTGTAAAGCAACAATACATTTTGATGATAACTTAGCAAATTAAGCAATGGATTCTTTTGTTGTTATTCCATGAATTATAAATTTATTGAATACAGATTCACTCAACTGAAATTTAAATCCATGGCATCTGTGTTTTAAATTCGAAGCTGCCAAAGCTTTTGATTAAAACACATACCTGAATTAAATACAAATGTGTCAGCTATAAATCCCGTCTTAACCCCATCCATTTTTTAAATTACAGATACCTGAAAAGTACAAGGCCATAAGGTGGTGTCAGCCAGTGTCTGGTGTGTTGTTATGTGAGTTTGGCGAGGTGAGATCATGATTGCGAATTGCAGTGTGCAGAGATGCTTCTTTCCAAATACAGTAAAGCCCCCTGTTATCTGGCCCCTTATGGTGATTAGTAGATGTTGGATAAATATATTTTGTGGTTGCTTGAGATTTATTTTGACAAGGCCTAACCAATACACCTGCATTAAGAATAAAAAGTTTAAAAGAATAAAGACAAAAATACTCTACTCTATTTACACTGAACAAAATTCACTTGTATGAATATATAAACTTTAAAGCAATTATTTTATTTTAAGTCACATTCTTTGAAAACATTTAACTATCACTGCATATGCAGGTTCCGTCCCTCCTTAGAATCACCTGAAAGATGAACAATAATATATTAGATAATTAACACCCCCCCCCCCCCACCACCCTCTGATGGAGTGACTCATACTAAGAAGGGATAAGGAGACACTTTAAGAGAGTCACCTCAACGGCGAGCAGCATCAACGAACTCTTCATCCTGGGCGACGCCATGGTTTCACACAACGTTTTTCAAACAGCTGCTACAAACAAAGCATGACCAAAGCACCCCGCTGGCTGAATATTTACTCTCTTCTTCACCAAAGGTTAATGTGTTACTTCACAGAACATTTACTTTTACAAATATTACATTTTGTATTTTTTTTACATTATTTTATTTTCCTTGATTTATTTTTGCCGGTTACTTGAATTCTGCATACCAAGGGTTTTAGTGTAAATGGAAAGTTCATACATCAGGATGATCAAACATCCTTCTAAACAGAGATGCAGCCTAAGATAATTGAGAATAGATGAACAGCAGTGACTACATGGAGCACAGCCTGCTGTCCGCTGTCATGAACAAAACTGTTATATTCCTACCCATATTGTCACATAAATGCTCTGATGCATCTCTCATCAAGAAAGTTGGCTGATTCCTGATTAAATAATGGCCAGGGCTACCCCTTCATAAGAATAAAGTTATGCAGTTTGAAATTGACTATCATGAATGTTGGTGACGGTCTCCTACTCCCAAACAAAGTAACATGGTTAAACATGACTGTTCCCTGCAAACAGCTTGGTGCACTGAGGTAGCAGCAAACAAAGTAACATGGTTAAACATGACTGTTCCCTGCAAACAGCTTGGTGCACTGAGGTAGCAGCAAACAAGCACAAAACTCAAAAGACTGTACAACAGGCTTTATTCCAGTAAAATTCTGAACACCAGTTCGTGCTTCGGTGGATCCCGTGTGACTGGCTCCGGAGGGGCCGGCTCAGGCCTATATTCAGGTTGGCTGATTGACAGCTGGCCAGGTGGAGTCAGCCCTTAGGTGGTCTTCCTGCAGGTACAGAGATCGCCCCCTGCAGTATAGGCTGGTGGTTAATCACCACAAGCGGGCAAGTGCATCTTCTAACCAAAAGGATAGCCTAGCCTCTAAATCCTACAACATGTCCTGTACTAACATGATTAAATCCCCAAAAGTTAATTTAACCATGTTTAAAAATGGCTTAAAACAAGTCTCCACCATCCCTTCAATAGAGCTCCTAATCAATATATTGGAATATTATGTAAATGCCACAAAAAACAAGCCCCTAACTTTCACAACATCAATGTCATCTTATCCTTATACGTGTGGAATGCCTAATATTGTACTACTGAACCATAGAATTCTTTAATTCATGCTAATCCTTCGATCTGTATTATTGCCCAACCATAAGCCCTACCCAAGCAAGAATTGCTGGAAGCTGTCGGGAATAGCAGTGAGAGCATTTACAACAATAATGTTTAAGAGGCTTCTAGATCAACACATGAACATGCACAGAACAGTAAGTTATAAATCAAGTGCAAGCACCAGAGATTTAGTTTAACTTGGATATTAAGTTTGGGACAGATGTTGCGGGCTAAAGGGCCTGCTCCTGTGCTATTCATTGTTTTATGTTTCTAAAAACTGGAGACTCTTCAGTTTAAAATTCAGATGGTTTCTGAATTTCCTGTATCCATGGGTAAGAAAGCTGTTAGGAGATTTTTAGGAATCATCAAGTATTATAGAAAGTTCTGTAAAAACTTGATGGCAGGGGTGCAGTGCTAATTCTTCAGGTGCAACAGCTCCCCAAAAATGGCGAAGTATCGGAGCTGACCCCTGAGGTGCTCCAGTGAGCTCCAGCAGTACTGCACCTCTGCTTGATGGGCTGAATGGCTTCCTATCAGACTGACCTTGCTTCTTTCTGGCTTGCTCAGTGGTAATATTTAAATCCCACTCCAAAGGCAGAGGCAGATAGTTAAATCGTTAAAGCATGTTCAAACCAACTGGCCAAATTTTTGAGGACATTTTCAACCTTACAGTACAATAGTAGAGGTCTCCACCTACTTCAAAAGGACATCCACTATTTTATCAAATACTTCCAGTGGTGAATTGTGAAAAATATACTGACAGAATGCATCGCAGCCTGGGTTGGTAATTTAAGTGCCCAGAAATGCAGAAGGTTGAAAAGATAGCAAACTTAACCAGGACTATCACAGGTCCTACCTCCTATCCGTTGAAGACTTCTATGTAAGACACTACCTCAAGAAGACAGCTGATATCACAAAGGACCCAGAATCACCCTGGTCACAACCTCTTCTCTCTGCTACCTTCAGGCAGAAGAGATAGAAGTCTGAAGACCAGCACCTCTAAGTTCAAGGACAGTTTCTATCTAACTGCTATCAGGCTTTTTGAACTTTGATCTTGCTGAAGTTAGGGATAAAGCATTCTCTGTTGAGTAAATTAAGAAAGTGCCAGTGGATATTATTTCAAGGAAGGTATGTTAATGAGAAAATGGAGGTCACGTGAGATTCCTTTTAATGGAGAATGTGCAGTTGTTCACCAGGTTGTAGTTCCTAAAAGCCTATAGGGATGAAATTTTGAATTTGGTACATAGCACACCCATAGGTGGGCATCTTGGCATTAAAAAGTACCTATAAAATTATGAAACAATTTTATTAGCCTAATTTAAGAAAAGATCTTAAGATATTTTGTAGAACCTATCCCACTTGTCACGTTATGGGGAAATCTAATCAGGGTCCACCAATTGCTCCTTTAAAACCTATTCCTGTTTTTGGAGAATCTTTTTTTTAAAAAATAATTGTGGATTTTGTTGGTCTATTACCAAAACCAAAAGATGGAAATTAATATTTGTTGACTATTATGAGTACATCTTCCAGGTTTCCAGAAACAATACCACTTAGTTATATTAAAGCAAAAACTGTGTCTGGGGCTTTAGTGAAATTTTTCACTTCATTTGGTTTGCCTAAAGAAATACAATCAGATCACGGGAGCAATTTTATGTCAGGTGTATTTTTAGCAATTAGTTTATAAATTGGTATCTTAAGAAATTACGTCTTCTGCATATCATCCAGAATCTCAGGAGCTTTGGAGATATTCCATTCAACTTTGAAAACTATGATGAGAACTTGTTGTTGTGAGAATAAGAAGGACTGGGATGAAGGTGTTCATTTCATTTTGTTTGCAGTAAGGGAATCGATACTCAAAATGTTAGGTTTTTGTCCTTTTGAATTGGTATTTGGATATGAAGTTGGAGGACAGTGTTGAAAGGACAGTGGGTTAATGAAGGTATGCAGTTGAATTTATTGGATTATGTTTCAAAAGTTTAAATATCATTGGAAAAAAGTGTATAAGATAGCTGAGGAGAATTTGAAAGTGGCTCAAGAAAACAAATGTCTGGAATGACAGAAAAATGAGAAAAAGAATTTTAAAACTGGGGATTAATTCTGTTCTCAGTAAATTCTAACACTCAGAGCAAGATTTTCAGGATGTTAAAATTCAAGGTAAATGAAGTTAAAACACATGATAGGAGACATAAAACACAGAATTGAAATATTAACATGTTAAAAACCTTATTTTGAAAATTTGGATGTTAGCCAGAAGCATTCTTCATCAGAGATCTTGATTATGAATAAAAGCAAAAGGATTGAGTTTCATGAAACAAAACAAGCTCATTTTTGTGGGAATCATTTTAAAGATAAATTGTTTGATAAACTTTTAAAAGCCAATCTTACTGTTAATTTAGCTAAGAGTGAATTTTGTCATGCTCAGGTGACTTTTCTTGGTTACGTTGTTGGGCAGGGAAAATTGGAGACTCTTCAGTTTAAAATTCAGATGGTTTCTGAATTTCTTGTACCCATGGGTAAGAAAGCTGTTAGGAGATTTTTAGGAATCATCAAGTATTATAGAAAGTTCTGTAAAAACTTTGCTGACATTGCTCTCCCCTGACTAATCTCTTGAAGAAGAGTGAAAAGTTTAATTGGACAGCCATGTGTCAGAAAGTATTTGACAAACTGAAAGGCATATTATGCCTTAAACCATATTATGTACTTAAATCACCTGATTTTTGAGAAGCCATTTTCTTTAGCAGTTGATGCCAATGAGGAAGCAACAGGTGCTGTATTATTACAAAAAAGATGACTATGATGGTAAATATCCAGTGGCTTTCTTATCTAAGAAATTCAATAAACAACAAAAGAATTATTCTACCACTGAGAAATAATTATTGTCCCTTTGTAGAGCTCGTCGAAAGAACCAAAGACTTGTTGATCCAAACCAAGGCTTTTATTAGCAAAAGACAGGAGCTCTTCACAGGTGGCTGACCAGTCCGGAATGATCCGACCTGGCTAGGGACACAACCCTTTAAGGCCCAGACAGTAGGCGTGGCTAAGCTCTCAGCCAATCGCTGTAAGCACAGTCATTACACTCTAGATACTGTAACTATATATATTGGTGATAGGTCTGTACTATCACACCCTTGTATTAGCTCTGCAACATTTTGAAGTATATGTTTGCACTGCTATGGAACTGATTACTGTATTTTTAAGTAAAATTAAAAATAAGAATAGGAGATTATTGAACTGAAGTTTAATTTTGCAAGAATATAACTCTTATTAGAAACAAAAATAATGTGCTTGCTGACTGCCTATCCAGATGTTGAATTTACATATTGTTTCTATAATATGTTTGTATTGTATTATAAAAGAATGTAAAGTCTACCAGATAAATGGTAGATTGTAGTTTAAATTTTTGACCTTTTAGAAGTTCAAAATTTTATCTTTGAGAAGGTGATACAAGGGATTTTTGTTCATTTTAAAAGATAAAATCTTTAGTTATGAAATATATATTTCTTTGTAAGGTTAGCTATTCAATTAATATATTTCTTGTAAGGGAATTGTGGATTCAGGGTTAGACAGACCTTTACACTCAGAAGACAGTTTGGAGTCACAGCGTCTGGAACATAGAGGCAGAAAGCTGAAGAAGTGTTCTTTATTGTAACCATGTGTGGTTCTTAAAAGCATTTTTATATGTGATCAGCATTATGCTGGCAGCTGTTTCAAAACTCAAGTGTCACTTGAGTGACATGTGCTAGACTTTCTGGAAATGTAAACCACTTAAGTTGCTTGGAACAGAGATGAGGTCAGACCTTTTAAGGATATGGAGTGGTTTTGAAGAAAGGCAAAAGGTTCTGCAGAAATGAAACTAAAACCCTGTGATGTCACATCACAAGATGTCAGAGAACCATAAAATGAAGGCAGAGAGACATCTTGGACACCACTTAAGAAAATTGACCTTCTTGTGAAAAGACAGGATTGAAATATATTAACACATAATCTGCAAATAAGTTGATTTTGTGTTCTTCCTGGCCCACTCTAAATCCTTTAATGCCTGGGTCCTGGCGAATGACTTCCGTTAATGGTTCAATAGCTGATATGATGTAGAGCTGAGGACAGCAGACAGCCCTGACTACTGGACCTGGTCAGTGGAAAAGCTGAAGATATTTGCCTGTTGGTAACAACCTTGGTTTTAGGTTTATGGTATAACACCTTGACCCAATTTATGAATGATTGTCCCAAACCAAGTTTTTCCAATGCTTTAATCAAGAAGTCCCACTTCAGTTTATCAAAAGCTCAGAATTAGTAGGGTCATTGACTAGGTTACAGACTATACTGGAGGATTATGGTAAAATCTCAGGATACAAAATCAATTATGATAAGAGTGAAATAATGCCACTAACAAAAGGGGATTATGAAGAATATCAATGAGATAGTAAATTTAAGTTGCCACAAAAGGAGATTAAGTATTTGGGGATAAGATTGGACAAAAATCCACAAAATTTATATGAACTGATCTTTCTCCCCCTGCTTAGGAAGATTGAAGAGGGCCCACACAGATGGACAAACCTGCCCTTAATGTTGGTGGTCAGGGTCAACTGCATTAAAATGAACGTGATGCCAAGGCTACAATATCTTTCTCAATCTTTGCCCATGCCATTGCCCCATAGATTCTTTAAAACACTTAACAGATGTGTCAGGCAATTTCTTTAGAGGAATAAGGTAGCCATGGAGAAATTGACTTGGGATTATAATACAATACTGTTAGGAATTAAAGTACCTTTAAAGAAATTGCTCGAGACAAAAATTGAGAACAAAGAACATTTATTACTACAACAATGCAAAGTTGGGTGCTTCCCCTTACCCTGGGAATACACACACATACTGGGGCTCACCCAACTTTTATACAGTCAATTTCAGTATCAGAATGCCCTCCCCCTTACATTCTTCTGCCCCCTGGATGGGTTTGGCATAGGTAATTCTTCCTGCCTACGTGCAGTTTCAGTACACTTGGAGGACCAGGGGGTATCCTGTGGGTGCCCCATCATGTCATTGTCCTTATTCACACCTTCCTGATTCTCTGGGCTACAGTCTCTTAATATGCAGAGTTGACTCATTCTATCTAGGGTTGGCTAATTTCATATGTATAAATCTGTGTATGGTTAGCTAATTAGAAATGTATGACTTGGTACTTCTGTCCAGGGCTAGGAGACCCTTATCTGATCCAGACTACCTCAACTTCCTACATTCTATTGTACCTTACCATTCCTTATCTTAGTCCTATGGTCTTGTCACAAAGGATAGAAGATTCTTATGTTAATCGTGCTGACTCTGCTTTCCTGCATCCTAAGCCCCAAGCTTATCCTGTTTGAACTGGTTACAGCCATTTACTGATGAACTTTAGTTTCTTCCATATTCATAATTTTAGATCAATTTTCCCATCTCTCACAATCCTCACTTTTCTTTTAGATCAGTAATACTGATCTTTCACCATGATCAGTGTTACTGATCTTTGGTTACTAGTGTCAGTGTGACTGATCCCCCCCCCCCCTTTTCCTCACTTTTCTTTTAGATCAGTAATACTGATCTTTCAAGTGTAAGGTGTAGTTTTACCCAGCTGGTCAATAACCGAAATGTAACACCTGTGTAAAGTCTTTAGGTAGGGGAGCACCATGAAGGTCAGAGTAGCGAGTCCAGCTGCTTATTAGGGTTGTGAGTATCAGGCTCCAGTTCTCAGTAAAGAGTCTAGTCCATCCCACATCAGTCCGAAGTTGCCACGTCTGAACATGGGCATGGGCAGATTCACGTTGAAACATTGAAGCAGTGTCTTTTAACCACCCGACTTTTGTAAGCATTGTCCTGACGAAGTCTGTGAGAGACGCTGCCTTCAGCAGCGAACGAGTAGCAGTCTGTGAGAAACGCTGCCTTCAGCAGCGAACGAGTAGCAGTAGTCAGGCGGTTCCGTTGAATTGTGGCTAGTATCTGATGTCCTCTTCAGCCCCGAACCCTAGGGCCACTGATCTCCGAAGGCTGTTTGGAGCCTGATATTAAAGTGTCAAGCAGCTCACGTTGTTGGAAACTGGTGCTCCCCTTCACGGGGTGATGAAAAGTGACCAAGCTGGGGGGGATTGTTTCTTGTGATTTAACTGTGTGTTGCAGCTTGTCTGCTAACCTTAGCATATATATCATTGAACTTGTGAGTTGCAGCCTGTCTGTGTACATTAGCATATGTATTAACTCTCTCTCTCTCTGTTACATGTACAATCCTGACTACCATTCTGTCTGTCTTTGTCCCACCATGTCCTTTGTGCTATCGCTTCAAAACTCCTGTCTTTAATACCTGTGTAGGCTAAGATACAAATTAGATGTACTCCACTAAAGATGTTCAGTTCCCCTGGTCCGTATTGGAATCCCTTGTATCCCACTATGACTATACATTAAATCTATGCCCTGTCTACATTCTAAAGGAGCACAATTGTAACCTCTGCTGCCCCTATTCCAGGGGGACTTAAAACATTAACGAACAATATTCCAAAAAAATGAGTAAACAACAATGAAAGTAAAACCCATTGAAAGCAGCAATAAAATACAACAATAACTGAATAAACCACAAAAAATGTAAAGCTCATTGAAAACAGCAATAAAATACAACAATAACTGAATAAACCACAATAAATGTAAAGCTCATTGAAAACAGCAATAAAATACAACAATAACTGAATAAACCACAATAAATGTAAAGCTCATTGAAAACAGAAAAAAAAACAACAATAACTGAATAAACCATTAAAGCACGAAAATAAATGTAAAATTACGGTACTTTGTAACAATCTGACTTTCCTTTGTGTTAGTGTAAAAATTGTAAAATGAAACACAAACCATATTTGCATGGGTTTTGAATATGTTAGACCTTATTAAAATGCAGTTGGAGCTGCTTGTCTGTATGGGGCACAACTCTCCAATTTGTTAGAGTGAGTACATAACAGACATTGCAGCACAAGAGCCCCTGCAAGAGAACTTGAAACATATTCAACCTTTAGTTCTGCCTTAAGTAAAATGCCTTGTGCCACAGCTCACAGGAGCTGGCCTTATTTAAAACAGTCTGTAAAACAGGCACCAAAAAAAGTTAAAAGATGTTCTTATGAAGATTGCACACACAATAATTTAAGTACAGGCTAGTTTCTATTATATTCCACTTAAAAGTTCTGCTGCATGAATCCTGGAGCTTGTGGAGTCATTATTGAATCAAGAAATATTGGTACCATGCCAATCTCATTCTAACATGCCAATTTCTCCAGTCCTTAAGTCAAGATGTACTGAATAGCATCTGGTACAAGATCTGTGAGTTCTTAATGATATTATTATTCTTATGCACCCAATTGTTCTGAACTATGCCACCAATTTAAATCATATTCCACCTATTGCAGTACTCACACAGCACCATAGACCAGTTCGCAGGTTTATTTCTCCATTAAGCTGAATCCAGTTGCGCAGGGTTTACCTCCGTGATTATTTACAATGTAACTTCCGCACTACCGGATTTAAATATAAACCTGATGAATGGGGGAAAGTTATCATGAATTAAATAACAGCGGCAATACAGAGAAATTGTGCTGAGGCATTAATTTCACTCCAGAGGAAAATGCACCAGAGAAATGAATGATTAAACTTATAGGAATCCCCATAGGAATCCCCAGAGGTATCTTTATTCTCCAGAGGTGGGTGATCTTTAAACTCACGGACCTTGACTGCTGAATGTGTAGAAGAAATACCTCTAACTGCAAGACAAGAGCCTGAAGCCTCAATTTCAAGTGCCACAGTGCACTTAAAGGGACATGCACACTCCCCCTTCAACTGGCTGATCCAGCCACTTTACACATCAGATCCTTTCTTTATCTCACATACACTTAAAGTTAAGATGTATAGAACTCACCCTATTTGCGCAAACATTTCTCCCTGCAAATGTTATAACATCACTCAACTCTCAGGTACTCCCTGTGCACAATCACATTTGAATACAATTTATTTCATAAATTGGAATTAACTGGTAGTTAAATTCTCTAATTCTACAGTATTGAAAAACGATCATTTATGACATTTAATTTTTAGCATGAATTTTAATCAATATTGGTCAGTGACTGAAGTGGGAAGTCGTGATTTATGAAATTATCTCTGGTCTCTACTCTCCCACTCCCTGCACTTCTCCCAACATTCAGGAGCTGGCACACAGTCCCTGCCTTTTTTTCATGTTACTCATCTACTATTCCTTTAACTGCTTGCATCAAAATGTTAGCCTTTGCTTTCTGCTTATCCTCAGATGTCTGGACAAATGCTTTTTGTGTGATCTGTAGAAGCTGGGTTATTCCCTGCTCATGCCAATTTTCTGTCTTTTGTAATTTTCTCTTAATGTCTGGGGCTGAGTTGGTAACAAAACCTGTTAGTACCAATTGTTCCCCTGCTGGGGATTCTATGTCGAGACCCCCATATTGTATATATATATATGGTCCCAAAAATTGGTCTAACTGTTCGGCACATCCCTGGGGATCTTCTATCAGGGAGGTCAGTTCTTTCTTAAAGTTACACACTTCAGTACTGGTCAGGGGCACATTTACGAAACCGAGACCCTCTCCCATGGGAACTTCCCGCAGTGGTCTCATCCAATTGGTTTCTGGCTTATTAGGTCTGGGTTCCTGCTCCCTGGGAAATGAATCAAAGGGTTCTGCCCTTTCTTCCTGAAGAGTCTCACGCTGTTCGGAGTAACAATGCTCTACCTCTACTGTTAACGGGGGTGGTAATCGAGCGCTTTGTGAGCGAGTCACCATACCACTCCGGTTCTCCTCTCTCTTCTCTAGTGGTATGGGAGGAGGAGGGGGAGGTGCAGAAGGGTAGGCAATAGGAGGGGAAGGAAAGATAGGAGCCGGCATAGGAGGAACATAAGGTGGAGGGAGGGAATGTAACACATCCCAACCCTGTGGTTCAGGGACAAGAGGTTCCTCCTCTCTCTTATTCCTGAATTCTTTCTCATTCAAAACCAGCTGTTCAATGGATCCCTTGAGCCAGCAGGCTGCATATTCCCTGCTCTCAACATTGTCTGGCTGGTTTTGATAGAGCCATAAGTTCAAAGCTTCACACATCCATTCATCCTCGGATCCGAATTTTGGCCAGTACACGGAGCTCCCTTTAACCGGGTATCTCACCCATTCATTACAACAATACCTGACCGTCGTCAGTTTGTCTTTACCGCGGGTCTTTCCTGTGCCCCACTCAGATAACATCATCCCAAGCGGGCTGTACGTAGCTATCTGGTGGTCACGTCCTGTGTCAGGACTCTCATCTCTACTGCCCGCTATTCCCATACTTAGGAACAAGTAAAATACTCTTACCGAGTTCTGGCAGTACTGCTCTAGCGCGCGTCCTTCCGCCGTTTGTTCTCAATGCCTCTTCTCGGATATCACTCGCTTCTTCCACTGACCAGCCACCCGTCGCCCGTGAGTCCAGCTGAATCAGCCGGGGTGCACCTACTCTCGTCGTCGGGGTACTCTGTCAGTGGAGGGAGTGTGATCCCGGACGAGCCCCCATTTGTTAGGAATTAAAGTACCTTTAAAGAAATTGCTCGAGACAAAAATTGAGAACAAAGAACATTTATTACTACAACAATGCAAAGTTGGGTGCTTCCCCTTACCCTGGGAATACACACACATACTGGGGCTCACCCAACTTTTATACAGTCAATTTCAGTATCAGAATGCCCTCCCCCTTACATTCTTCTGCCCCCTGGATGGGTTTGGCATAGGTAATTCTTCCTGCCTACGTGCAGTTTCAGTACACTTGGAGGACCAGGGGGTATCCTGTGGGTGCCCCATCATGTCATTGTCCTTATTCACACCTTCCTGATTCTCTGGGCTACAGTCTCTTAATATGCAGAGTTGACTCATTCTATCTAGGGTTGGCTAATTTCATATGTATAAATCTGTGTATGGTTAGCTAATTAGAAATGTATGACTTGGTACTTCTGTCCAGGGCTAGGAGACCCTTATCTGATCCAGACTACCTCAACTTCCTACATTCTATTGTACCTTACCATTCCTTATCTTAGTCCTATGGTCTTGTCACAAAGGATAGAAGATTCTTATGTTAATCGTGCTGACTCTGCTTTCCTGCATCCTAAGCCCCAAGCTTATCCTGTTTGAACTGGTTACAGCCATTTACTGATGAACTTTAGTTTCTTCCATGTTCATAATTTTAGATCAATTTTCCCATCTCTCACAATACTATTGGGTGGCCCAGTCAAGGTTTACCACATCATTCTTTGAGGAGGATGGTATACCCTTCTGGGCACAAATTGGTCTACACATGGAAGGGGAAAAGATAGCAGGTAAAGTTCTTGATCCTCTCTACTACTGAGCTTGTGATGAGGACTGGGCCACGTTCCCTTGACTTCCTACTGAAGTCCACAATTATCTCCTTGATTTTGCTGATGTTGAGTGCAAAATTGTTGTCATTACATCACTCAATGAGCTGATCCATCTCCCTCCTGTATGCTTCCTCATTGCTGTATGTGATTCTGCCAACAACTGTGGTGTCATCAGCAAATTTGTAGAAGGCATTGGAATTGTGCCAGGCCACACAGTCGTGAATAGAGCAGTGGGCTAAGCACACATCCTTGGGTGTTCCTTCGTTGAATGTGGTCTTCCAATGAGAAAGCCAAGGATCCAATTGCAGAGAGTGGTACAGAGGTCTCGAGTTTCTAGCTTCTTGACCAACACTGAGGGAATAATGGTATTGAAGGCCGGGCTGTAATCTATCAAGAGAAGTCGTATATATGAATTGCTGTTTTCAAGATGATCCAGAGCTGAGTGGAGACCCAGCGATGTTGCATTACAGACATTCCACCAGTTTAAAAAGTTAAACATTATTTAGAATAATTATTCAGTGAGAGTAGAGAGGAGATTAACTAGAATGATGTAGCAGATGAGCATCAATGTTATTTTAAATAAACAAGGAAAGATTAAGGAAAATTTGGTAGGAGTTTTCAACATATAAATAGATTTTGATTAAAGACAAAATGACTGGTACCCTTCTGCTGAGTGGTGCCCAAAGCTGGCTGTAATACTCTGGCTGAACTCTAAAGAGTGCTTTATAAACATCAGGATAACTTTTATCGCCAGGTTTACAACAGCACTTTCATTGATGCTGGATCTTTAAGGACACACCTACAGTAAGTTTTGTAGAAGCTGTGATAATATTATCTTTGGATAAACTGAGATTTTCAGTAGAATTCCATGGAATTTCTGTCCCGTTGTGTCTAACAGATCTTTTCAGAGGGATGTCAAATATTCAGCCTTGGACAGAGCCGTTTGGAAGAAGGTACTATAACTATCACCCTGTCTGATACCTAGAAACCAAAGCTCACTTGCAGCTGGACACAGACAGTGGAGCTAATGTGCTGCTCAAGAACATTCATTCACTTTAATTGAAGAGGCTTTGCCAATCAGGTGGCAAAGTTTACCTATCAGTTAGTCACTCAATGATGTCAAAGAATGCTCAACTGGCTAAATTACCTGATACGTTGACTTATAGGACTTGCTCAAACAGAAAACAACGAAATATCACATCTGATGAAGGAATATGCTGAAAACCACAAAATAATATTTATACCACATGTGACCAGCAGAGCCAACTCAAATGGATTGGCTGTCTTGATACTGCCAATCAAACACACAGTTAGAACATAGAATATTACAGCACAGAACAGGTACTATGGCCCACGATGTTGTGCCAACCTACGTTAGAGATTTACCTTACATTGGCAGAAAAGAGCATTGAGTTAAAAAATGCAGTTCAGATGGCTATGCACCAACAAGGGGGACATTTTTTAACGATCATGACCTGTGGAAGAACACTAAAATCCAAATCTAAAATGCAATCATTATAACACTTTTTCATGAACACAAACCATTGATCCTCAACGACTCAATGTTTGGAGGGCATTGGGAGATTCTTTGAACAACTGCAAAGATAAGTGCTCTATTTATGGCATTCTTAAGGAAACCAATATCAACAGCAAGGAAAAACACAAGAACTGTAGATGCTGGGATCTTAAGCAAACAATGAGAATCTTGAGATATTCAGTGGGACAGGCAGCACCAATGGAGAGAAATGGTCAGTCGGTGTTTCAGGAGCATGGTCTGAGAAGGAAATTCCTGGTTTGCCTCTTTTGAGACGGAACAGGGATCCTGATCTGAAATGGTGACCGCCCATTCCTCATCACGGGCACTGCTTGTTCTGTGGAGTCCCTCTAATTTCTCTTGGGGCACACAGGAAACTGAAGGTGCCGAAATCTGAAGCTAAGACACAATCTGCTGGAGGAACACAGTGGGTCAAGCAGCAACAATGGGAGAAAAAGAATGGTCAATGTTTTGAGCTGAAACTCTTTATCGAGACAGTTTTGGCATGAAACATCAACCACTATTTTTCCCCCCACTGATGCTATTGAACCCACTGAGTTCCTCCAGCAGAATGTGTTTAGCTCTCCAGCTTCTTATTGGCTATCAATAGCAATGAGACAATAATCCTCATACACTGTTTCTCTTGGCCATGGTGTGTGAGTCAAATTGTGTAACCTATGTTGTGCCTGGAGTTATCCAATCATAGTCCCATTCACCTATTCTTTCCCCATCTCTCCTGTCCTTCTGAAGTAATGTCTCATTCTTTTGGGCATTGCTGAAGCACCTGATTTCATCATCAACTCAACTCCCAACTCACCCACAGTCAGAGGAAACACTACAAAGGCATGATGAATGCATACCTAAAGAAACCAAAGCAGGCATCACAATTGGGGAGGATCAAGCTGTCAATCAGCTTTAATGCTATTGCATCTTTTATCAGCCAGCGGCCTTCTTTGGAGGAGAAGCCAGCTACTGCATACTGAAAAGACAGAAAGAATAAAAGAAAAAACTCACATCCAGGAGGCAGTCGATCAGTCAGGAAATGTCTGCACTTTCTGCGATGGGATAATAGTTTCAGGGTGGTATACCTAAATCTCAAGCAAGTGCAACAACAACTCCAGCAGTTACAACAACAACTCCAGCAGCGACCCTGACCCAAGTAAAGAAGACCTGACCACGTGGATATGGTGGGGGGGGGGGGGGGGTGGGTGGGAGGCTACAGGTTAAGCTGAGGTGCCAGGACGTAAGGCTTCCACTCCCTACCATCCTCCTTAGACAATAAACTTGATGAAGTCCAACCCAGATTTCAACATCGGAGAGACATCAAGGAGGGTTAAGTGATGTGCTTTACAGAAATATGGCTAAATGCGGACACTCCAGACATGGCGCTCCAGCCCAAGGGCTACACCCTCGACCATGCCGACTGAACACCAGCATCTAGAAAAACCAGGGGAGGTGGCGTTTGTGTCATCATGGTGCACAGACATGACGCTCGTGTTCCAGTTCTGCTCCCCCAACCTGGAACATCTGGCGATCAAGTGTCATCTATTCTACCTGCTGAGGGAGTTCACTGCCATCTTCCTGGTTGTAGTGTACATTCCACCCCAGGCTAACGTCAGGCTGGCACAGGAGGGGCTGAGCACTGTGATTAACAGCCATGAGACAGCACATTCTGATGCCTTCCTGATCATTGTGGAATACTTCGATCAGGCCAACCTGAAGAAGGTTCTGGCAAACTACCACCAACATATCACATGCGAGACCAGGGGAACCAACACATTCGACCACTGCTGCACCACCATGAAGAAGTCCTACCCAGTCATACCACGACCTCACTTCAGCAAGTCAGATCACCTGGCTGTACTTCTACTCTGGTGTACAAGCATAGTGATGAACCATCAATAATTCACAAAAGGCTGAGTAGTGAAACAATCAGGCTTTTAATAGTTAAGACAGGAATGCTATCAAATGCTATGAATTCAGTATCCAAGTGTGTTGGGTGCTCCCGCTCCCAAAATGGCCACCCTCAGCTCTACGATGGTCGGCCTCAACCCCCCGCTCCTCCTGCCATGGTTTCATATGTCAGGGAGGATGTTATTTGGCGCACAATCCAAAATGCTGTCTCCCATGATTTGCACATGGCATCTCTGGAATTCAGGGAGGATGGCACGGATTGTGATGCCCGGAGCAGCGAATCACCACATGCACTGATACTGGATCTCACGGGTAGTTTAGATTAGCAAACTTTGGCATAATTCCCCTTTTTCCAGCACTGGGAGCATCAAGCATCCTTGATAGGGCAGTGTTTCCTCGGGTGCGTAATAACTGGAGAGATTGCCCATGATGGCGGATGAGGTTGGGATATTAGAGTAGTGTCAGTGTATGGGACCAGTCATTCGAGGGGTGGGATGAGTAGTTGTAGGAGTTCAGGAGGGCCACCTCCAGTGTCTCTGTAAACTCAACCGCCCTCATCAAATCGAGAACCTTTTGCTCCAGTAATTGCTGGCGAATGTACCCGGAATGGAGTTTGGGAACGTAGGTGTCTCTAATGAGGTCCTTGGCACACTGGGCAGCGGACACACCCTCTGCACAGGATCTGGAGGCCCTGCAGAAACTCAGTGCTAGACTCATCACGGCGTTGTTTTCTGGTAGCCAGGAGATGCCTGGCGTAGACCTTGTTAAACTTCCAGCAATGAGGATCTCCATTGCTGTCTGGTATGGGTTGGCATCATTGATCATGGGGAAAACCTGGTGCCTGACTCATGAGAGGAGCAGTCTTAGCCAATCTGTATTCATGGTGATGGCATCCGCGGCTGCTGCCAAGAAGTTTTTGAAGCATCATAGCCACAGTTTGGGTGTCCAGCAACTGGGGTCGATGTCAAGTTTCTCTGGTTTGAGGTACTCCTTTGAAAATTTTAGCTATTAAAATTGATGTACCACCAATAATTCACAAAAGACTGAGTAATGAAGCAAACAGGCTTTTAATAGCTAAAGACCAGAACACTATCAAACAACCATCCATCTCTTTGACTGATCAGAGCAAAAGGAAAGGGGGAGCAAAAAGGGGCTATGGGTAGGATTGGTCTCAGGAGATGGGTCGAGTCGATAGCAGCAAAGCATGGTGTAACAGTGGTTTACCACATAGACACTGAAGACCACAACACCATTGGTGAAGACAGTGAAGGTTGGTCGAGGAAGGCGGAGGAGTGGCTGCAGGATTGCTTTGAATCGTTGGACTGGAACATATTCAAGAATTCATCCATAGACTTGAATGAAAATGCAACAGGTGTCACCAACTTCATTAAGACCTGCGTGGAAAGTGTGTGGACTCTTGCAAATACTGGGTGTTCCCCAACCAGAAGCCCTGGATGAATCAGAGATTCTGCAACCTGCTGAGGGCAAGAACAAGGGCATATAAGGCCAGGGATCAAGATCTTTACAAGAAGAAAGGGAGTCACGTGATGGAGTAGTGGCCGGAAGGAGAATATCAGCGCTCTCCAGAAAAGAAGAAATAAAGTGAAGAAAATACAAAGTTCAAGAAACACAAAACATAACAAATAAAAGATAAAGTTGTGGAGAAAAGAAAATGGAACCCAAGAAGGAAAAAGTAAAAACAACGGGAAAAAAAAGAAGAAAAGACGCCGGAAGAGAAAGGAGAAGGCCTTACCTGCATGAAAAAACAGAGCTGTCGTGGAGAAAAGAGCCCATTCCCCAAGGTTGGTGAGGACCCCGCAGAGTCGCGACCTCCCGAATAAGAGAACAAAAGTGCGCATGCACAGTGCGCACACTAAGGAAAAAGAGAACACCGACGGGAGGGAGGCCCAGCTGAGGAACGAGCAAACACAGCGCGATCAGCTGAGGGATGCCCGACACCAGGGCTCTCAGCTGGAAGAAGAGGAAAGCAACAGGAAAGGGAGAGATAGGAAAGAAGAATAGCAACAGGAGGCCCAAGAGATGACTAGCCCAGAAGAAGAGGACCAACAGCAAGAAGAAGCCCAGCAAAGTGAGGCAAGAAACTCAACAAGAAAGTCAGAAGAGACACAGATACAAGGAAGAGAAGTAGAAGACACAAACACAGGTGCAGACAGAAGATGAGGAAGAAGACCAAGATCTGCACAGAGAAATAGAAGGTAAAATTGATGGACAATATATAGATTTTAAAAAATTTCAAGAACAAATGAGAACATTAAAAGAATGGTTGACATTAGAATTTAGTGAAATTAAAAGTACAGAAGAAAAAGTGAGTAGAATAGAGCTGGTCATGACAGAAATAGGGAAAAGATTAGAAAATGTGGAAGAACGAGAAACGGCTGTAAAAATGGAAGTGAATGACTTAAGAATAAAATTGGAAGACAGTGACAAAAAAGTCACAAGAGCTGTTAGCTCAGAAGATGGATATAATGGAAAACTATAGTAGGCGAAACAACATAAAGATAGTGGGCCTGAAGGAAGATGAAGAAGGCACAAATATGAAAGAATTTATAAAAGAATGGATCCCAAAGGTCCTGGGAATGCCAGAAATACAGGAAGGAATGGAAATAGAAAGGGCACACAGAACACTAGCTCCGAAAACACAGCCACAACAAAAACCAAGATCCATTTTAGTAAAATTTCTGAGATACACGACAAGAGAAAATATACTGGAGAGGGCAAGGAATAAAATTAGAGAAGACAAAAAACCATTGGAATACAAGGGTCAAAAAATATTTTTTTACACAGACATAAGTTTTGAACTGCTAAAGAAGAGGAAGGAGTTTAACACAGCAAAATCGATCCTATGGAAAAAAGGCTATAAATTTATGTTAAGATATCCAGCTGTGCTTAAAATATTTATCCCGGGGGAACAAAACAGACTGTTCTCGGATCCGGAGGAAGAACGAGAATTTACAGAACGCCTGCAGGACAGAAGGAGAGATGAAGAGATGTACAAAGATCGACGACAAATACATATAAAGAAGAAAAAATAATGTACAAGTAGGAACTAAAGAAGGGAAAGAAAAGGGAAGAAAGGAAGTAAGGGGGGGGGAAAAAGAGGGTGAGCTTTGTTATATCTGAAGATAACCCCCTCTTTTCTGGAGGGGGTTGGGTGGGAGAGAATAACAGTCACTGCAAAATCAGTTGACGCTTGCGAGCGGGTTCGCAATCCAAATGGAGAAGGAGTTGCGGTTGCCCGGCAAGGGACAAGGGGCAACTCAGAGAGGCGGGAGGGACATTTGGGGTCAACAGAATTTTAGATGTGGGAGTTGTTGAAGTATTTTATGTTTTAAAAGTGTTGTCATACATTGAGTTCAAAAAGGGAAAACAGAGATGAAAATGGGGAAAAGGGTGGTGAGGAAGTGGAAATGAGGTGTAAACAGAATATGAGATGGCCATGTTGAACTATATGACTATAAATATTAATGGAATACATAACCAAATTAAACAAAAAAAGGCTATTAAATTTCCTGAAAAAAGAAAAAATAGACATAGCATTTGTGCAGGAAATGCATCTAACTGAAGTGGAACATAATAAATTAAGGAGAGAATGGGTAGGGCATATAGCGGCAGCATCATATAATTCAAATGCCAGAGGTGTAGCTATATTAATAAATAAAAATATACCAATCAAAATAGAGGAGGAAATAATAGATCCAGCAGGGAGGTATATAATGATAAAGTGTCAGATATATTTAGTATTCTGGAATTTGCTCAATATATATGCACCTAATGACGAGGATCAAAAGTTTATGCAAGATATTTTTTTGAAGATTGTAGATACGCAAGGGAATATATTGATAGGAGGGGATTTTAACCTTAATTTGGATCCAAAGTTGGATAAAACTGGACAAAAGACTAGCAAAAAGAATAAAGTGGCCAAATTTGTGGTTAAATTAATGCAGGAAATGAAACTTATGGATATATGGAGGAGGCAGCACCCAAGGGAGAAGGAATACCCATATTATTTGAGTAGGCATAAAACATACTCAAGGATTGATATGTTTTTGTTGTTGGCCCATATTCAAGGGAGAGTTAGGAAAACTGAATATAAAGCTAGATTGCTATCTGATCATTCACCCCTGTTATTAGCAATAGAACTGGAGGACATCCCACCAAGAACATATTGATGGAGGTTAAACTCCATGATACTTAAAAGACAGGAATGTAGAGAATTTATTGAATACCAAATTAAAATGTACTTTGAAATAAATATGGAATCAGTGAAAGACAAATTTATATTATAAGATGCAATGAAAGCCTTCATTAGAGGGCAGATAATAAGTTATGTAACTAAGATGAAAAAGGACTATAATCAGGAAATAGAACAGTTGGAAAGGGAGATAGTAAGTACAGAAAAAGAACTAGCAACAAGGGACGATATAACAAAAAGAAGAGAATTGGCGGACAAAAATAAAACTGAAACATTACAAACGTATATGGTGGAGAAGAATATAATGAAATTAAAGCAAAAGTATTATGAGCTAGGAGAAAAAACACACAAACTATTAGCCTGGCAACTTAAAACAGAACAAGCTAAAAGAACTGTATTGGCATCAAGGAAAAAGGACAAACAAATTAAATATAATCCAATGGAGATTAATGAGAACTTTAAGGAATTTTATGAACAATTATACCAAACTGAGAACGAGGGGAAAGATTATAAAATAGAAGAGTTTTTAGCTAAAATTGAACTGCTGAAATTGCAAGAAGAGGAGCAAAACAAGCTGATAAAACCATTTGAAATAGAGGAAGTACAGGATATATTAAAAAAGCTGCTGAACAATAAAATGCCTGGAGAGAATGGATTCCCAATAGAATTCTATAAAACATTTAAAGAGTTATTAATTCCTCCTCTCCTGGAAGTAATGAACCAGATAGAAGAAACACAAAACTTGCCAGATTCAAGTAAGACAGCAATAATTACAGTAATACCAAAGACGGGGAAGGATCCACTAACACCAGCATCATATAGACCAATATCTTGACTTAATTCAGATTATAAGAAAATAGCAAAATTATTAGCAGATTGGCTGACTGTGTACCAAAAATAGTAAAACAAAATCAAACTGGATTTATTAAAAAAAGATGAACAGCAAAAAAAGTCTGTAAATTTATTAATTTAATTCATGCAATTCAAGAAAATAAGATGCCAACAGTGGCTGTTGCTTTAGATGCAGAAAAAGCCTTTGACAGGGTAGAATGGAATTATTTATTCGAAGTATTACAGAGGTTCAACCTACCAGAAAAATATATTAATTGGATTAAAGCATTATATAATGGACCATTGGCGAAGGTGACAGTAAATGGATATGTATCGAACCAATTTAAATTAAGTGATCAACTAGGCAGGGATGTCCATCTCCCTCACTGTTCGCTTTAGCAATAGAACCATTGGCAGAACTGATAAGAACAGAAAATAAAATAAAAGGGATAACAATAAAGGAGGAGTATAAAATCAGTTTATTTCCAGATGACATCATAGTACACTTAACAGAACCAGAAATATCAATAAAAGAACTACATAAGAAATTGAAGGAATATGGAGAAATATCAGGGTACAAGATCAATGCAAATAAAAGTGAAGCAATGCCAATGAGTAATGAGGATTATACAGAATTTTAAAAAGAATCACCATTTAAATGGCAGACACAGGCAATCCAATACCTAGATATTAGATAATAATTTAAGCCACCTGTACAAATTAAATTATCAGGCATTAATAAAGAAATTACAGGAAGACTTAGAACATTGGAAAGAATTACCATTAATGTTGATAGGGAGGGTAAATTGCATTAAAATGAATGTCTTCCCAAGGATACAATACTTATTTCAATCGTTACCAACTCCCTTAACAGAGAAATTCTTCAATGAACTAAAGAGAATAATAAGGAAATTTTTATGGAAAGGGGGAAACCGAGGATAGCATTAGATATATTAACAGAGAGGTACAACTAAGGTGGTTTGCAGTTACCAAACTTTAAAAATTATTATAGAGCAGCACAATTAAGGTATTTATCAGATTTTTATCAGACAAGGGAAAAACCAGATTGGACTAAGATAGAACTAGATTAAATAGGGGAGAAGGTACTGGAACATATAAGAGGGATGAAAAGCTGATGCAATATAAAAGCTCACCAGTACTGCATTATTTACTCAATATATGGAAGAAGATTCACTTAGAAAGGAAAAAAAAACATATTACCAACTACCAAAATTATTATTGATGCAAAATCAGCTAATCCCTTTTACAATAGATAACCTTTCCATTAGAGAATGGGAGAGAAAAGGAATTAAAAGAATAGAAAATTGTTTTCTGGGAAATAATTTATTAACATTTGAACAAATGAAGTACAAATATGGAATAACTCATGGTACAATGTTTGCATACCATCAACTGAAAGCCTACTTAAAGGATAAATTGGGAAACAGACTGAGATTACTAGAAGGAAGCAGCTTTGAATATGTGATTACAGAAGCAATGATAATAAAAAGATTTATAACGAACATGTACATCAAGCTGCAAGAGAAGGAAAAGGATGAAATAAGCTATAAACCCAAACAAAAGTGGGAAAAAGGTTTAAACATAAAGATAAAAAATGAAACATGGGAAAAGTTATGTTCTGGAACTATGAAGAATACAATAAGCACAAGGTTACACAAAATACAGTATAATTGGTTAAACAGGTTATATATCACGCCCCAAATGTTAATAAAATGGGATCCAACATTATCAGATAGATGTTTTCACTGTAAGAAGGAAATGGGAACAACAGTACATGCAATTTGGGCATGTGAGAAAGTGAAAATGTTTTGGGAAGATCTAAATCAGGTATTAAATAAAATCACAAAAAGCAACATACCAAAAAATCCAGAGATCTTTCTTCCAAGTAATATAAGAAGTAAAGAATTAGGCCTCAAACAGGATGAAGCGCAAAAAAGATTTATTATGTTAGCCTTAGCTGTAGCAAAAAAAATATAATGTCAACCTGGAAATCAGAAGAGAGCCTGAGAATACAGCAATGGTACATGGAAATGAATAAATGTATTCCATTAGAAAAAATAACATACAATTTAAAAAATAAAGTCACATTATTTGAACAAATTTGGGAACCCTACCTGGAACATAACAGAGAAGGCTTGCCTCCGACCTCCACCTCCTAAAATGATAGAATGATAAGAATGACTTGATCCAGTGTGTAAAAGTAGATGACAAAATTTTCTTGTTTATTTTCATTGTGTGATGACATTGTTTAATGGTTTTATTGTATTGTATATGTTGCAAGCTGGGATGTTGCAGCGAGGTCCTTGGGTCGTAGGTTTTATATCGGAGTGTCCTTCTCCTATGCAGGTTGCTTAACCGGGCTGAAGAGGCCTGCCTCCCCTTTTAGGTTGAACCATATCTGGAGATTTACGACCGCCGTCCACAGTTATGGAGTGGTGCGCCCTGGAATCGGTTGTATATTACTAAACAACTATATAATCATTCACATCAGACCTAGTTTGGACTCCGATACTAGTGCCACCTATCTTCTACATGCTGCCGCATGTGTAGACATTTCACAGACAGGGACTTTCAAACACACTCATGATTCCCTGAAAGCATTAATCTATCAAGTGTAGTGCATACCTTACTCATGACTCTTCCAGTGAAATTCACAGTAGCAACCTGGTGTGGAGTGATGTTCAGAACTTGGACCAAGAAGCGACTTCAGGGGTTTTTATGAGACACTAAAGGCTGTGTACGGCCCCCCTCCCCAAGTCCAAAGCCCTCTGCACAGCTCAGACGGCGAAGTCCTCCTCAGCGACAAGATCTCCATCCTCAATCGATGGTCAGAACACTTCCAATCACTTTTCAGTGCCAACCGCTCAGTCCAAGAATCCGCCCTGCTCCAGCTCCCTCAACAGCTCTTGAGTCTAGAGCTGGATGAGGTCCTTACCCGGGAAGAGACATGTAAGGCAATTGAACAACTGAAAATTGGCAAAGCAGCAGGTATAGATGGAATCCCCCCAGAGGTCTGGAAGGCTGGCGGCAAAACTCTGCATGCCAAACTGCATGAGTTTTTCATGCTCTGCTGGGACCAAGGAAAGTGCCTCAGGACCTTCGTGATGCCATCATCATCACCCTGTACAAAAACAAAGGCGAGAAATCAGAATGCTCAAACTACAGGGGGATCACGCTGCTCTCCATTGCAGGCAAAATATTCGCTAGGATTCTCCTTAATAGACTAATACCTAGTGTCGCCGTTAATGTCCTCCCAGAATCACAGTGTGGCTTTCGCACAAACAGAGGAACTACTGACATGGTCTTTGCCCTCAGACAGCTCCAAGAAAAGTGCAGAGAACAAAACAAAGGACTCTACATCACCTTTGTTGACCTCACCAAAGCCTTTGACATCGTGAACAAGAAAGGGCTTTGGCAAATACTAGAGCATCTCGGATGCCCCCCAAAGTTCCTCAACATGGTTATCCAACTGCAAGAAAACCAACAAGGTCGGGTCAGATACAGCAATGAGCTCTCTGACCCCTTCTCCATTGACAACAGTGTGAAGCAAGGCTGTGTCCTCGCACCAACCCTCTTTACTATCTTCTTGAAACAAGGCATGAAAGACCTCAACAATGAAGATGCTGTTTACATCCGGTACTGCACGGATGGCAGTCTCTTCAATCTGAGGCGCCTGCAAGCTCACACCAAGACACAAAAGCAACTTGTACGTGAACTACTCTTTGCAGATGATGCCGCTTTAGTTGCCCATTCAGAGCCAGCTCCCCAGCGCATGACGTCCTGTTTTGTGGAAACTGCCAAAATGTTTGGCCTGGAAGTCAGCCTGAAGAAAACTGAGGTCGTCCATCAGCCAGCTCCCCACCATGACTACCAGCCCCCCCACATCTCCATCGGGCACACAGAACTCAAAACGGTCAACCAGTTTACCTAACTCGGCTGCACCATTTCATCTGATGCAAGAATTGACAATGAAATAGACAACAGACTCGCCAAGGCAAATAGCGCCTTTGGAAGACTACACAAAAGAGTCTGGAAAAACAATCACCTAAAGAAACACACAAAGATCAGCATGTATAGAGCCGTTGTCATACCCACGCTCCTGTTCGGCTCCGAATCATGGGTCCTTTACCGGCATCACCTACGGCTCCTAGAACGCTTCCATCAGCGCTGTCTCCGCTCCATCCTCAACATTCATTGGGAGTGACTTCATCACCAACATCGAAGTACTCGAGCTGGCAGAGTCCGCAAGCATCAAATCCATGCTGCTGAAGACCCAACTGCGCTGGGTGGGTCACGTCTCCAGAATGGAGGACCATTGCCTTCCCAAGATCATGTTATATGGCGAGTTCTCCACTGGCCACCGAGGCAGAGGTGCACCAAAGAAGAGGTACAAGGATTGCTTAAAGAAATCTCTTGGGTGACTGCCACATTGACCACCGTCAGTGGGCTGATATCGCCTCCAACCGTGCATCTTGGCGCCTCACAGTTCGGCGGGCAGCAACCTCCTTTGAAGAAGACCGCAGAGTCCACCTCACTGACAAAAGACAAAGGAGGAAAAACCCATCACCCAACCCCAACCAACCAATTTTCCCTTGCAACCGCTGCAACCGTGCCTGCTTGTCCCGCTTCAGACTTGTCAGTCACCAACAAGCCTGTAGCAGACGTGGACATACCCCTTCATAAATCTTCATCCGCGAAGCCAAGCCAAAGAAAGAAGAAAGAAATATGTTGAATGTTTAATGGGTTTGGAGGTGGGTGGGAAGAGGGGGAGGGAAGGTAGGGGGGGAAAAAGGGGAAAAAATGCCACTGTGTATATTTAAGAGGGAAATGTTTATATGTATTTTGACTGATATGGTTCACGGTGTGAAAATAAAAAAAATTAAAAAAAAAAGATCTTTACAAGAAGTCCAGGTATGATTTGCGGAAGGCTATCTCTGAAGCAGAATGGCAATTCCGGAGAAAGCCAGAAAACGAGACAAGACAGCTATGGCAGGGAGTGCAGGCCATAGCAGCCAACAAAGTGAGGGCAAACACTATAGATAGCTGAGATGCTTCACTGCCTGATGAGTTTTAACACCTTCTATGCCAAGTTTGAGAAGAACCATACAGTGCCTACTAAAATCCCTGAAAAGGCTGAGGACCCTGTCATATCTGGTATGATACCAAAGACTCTCGTAAACTTCTACAGGTGTACCGTGGATACCATTCTGGTGGGTTGCATCACTGCCTGGTATGGAGGTGCCAACTCTCAGGACAAGAATAAACTCCAGAGGGTTGATAACTCAGCCTGCGACATCACAGGCATCATACTTCACTCCATCGAGGATATCCACTTGAGGCGGTGTCTCAAGAAAGCAGCCTCTATCCTCAAAGACCCCCACCACTCAGGCCATGTCCTCGTCACTCTGCTGCCATCTAGAAAAAGGTACAGGAGCCTAAAGATAAGCACTCAGTGGCACAAGGTCAGCTTCTTCTCCGCTACCGTCAGATTCCTGAATAACCAATGAACCAAAGACACTGCCTTACTTTTCGTGCCCTATTATTGTTATTAGTATTTTATTTTTTATAATAATGTTGTTAGATGTTTATAATATGAATGTTTGCATTATGATGTGGCCACAAAACACCGAATTTCATGACTTGCTCATGACAATAAATCCAGATTCTGATCTCAGGGCAGGTGGTACAGAGCATCCTCAGATCAAAGCACTGGTGTCAATAAGTAAACTGTTTTTGTAAGAAATGGAAACCAGGAATTTGCCCGTTGAGAAATCCAGCTCTGAAATACACAAGAAACAATCGCCCAGCTGTTCAGAACAAACATGTAAGCACACGTACTATTCACTACATGGTACTGAGGAGTCACAGCAATCACTGAACCATATTAACAATGTGGTTAATCTGGATCTGTAATAACGCCATGAAGATATTATCATAAACTAATTGGTCTGTCAAGGATTGATACTTCATGTGGAGGAGATCCTGGAGAGGCCAAGAGACCTCAAGTGTTGTTTTGATTGTTGATGTCTCTTTGGCTTGGCTTCGTGGACGAAGATTTATGAAGAGGGTAAATGTTCACGTCAGCTGCAGGCTCGTTTGTGCCTGACAAGTCCAATGCGGGACAGGCAGACACGGTTGCAGCGGTTGCAGGGGAAAATTGGTTGGTTGGTGTTGGGTGTTGGGTTTTGTAAGGAATAGCAATCAACCAATGTTATTTAACTCAGACATGAGGATATAAATTCAATTTGTTACACCAAAAATGTCGTTTCAAGCTTATAATTAGTTAGCTGCAACCTTATGGATCAAGTTAAGACTCTGCCCTTATATGTATTGCCACATGATGCCATTTCTGGGCTTATGGAAGTCGTGGTTAAAATTCCTGGTGAAGTGCACCACCTGGTGTCCCTTTAGGAGTCTGACAGAAAGTTAAATAATTGTAGCAGAAAGTGAAGGAAGTATTGGGGGGCAGAAGCCACTGTTTCTTGGACTTTCCACTGCATCTTTGATTCCCAGGAAGTTCTGCTCTGCAGTTTATTATTAAAAAATGAGAGATGCAAACAATATAGTACCCCAAATGGAGTTCCAAGCACCTGTGAACCTGTAGTTGAATAACTGATCCTCCTTAATTAATTAGATGGAAGTTTGACTGAGCAACAGAATGTCTAAATGAAATAGACAGAACATAAAAAGCTAAATTATGAGAAGGAAAGTAAGCTAGGATTTGGAGAGATAAAATAGATAGGAAGAATAAGTAGGAAGCTTGTATTTTTTATAAAAATGACTATCGCCCAGTAGCAGTCACACCTACGGTGATGAAATGCTTCGATAGGTTGGTCATGACCAGAATTAACTCGTACCTAAGTAAAGATCTGGACTCACGACAATTTGCCTACCATCTCAATCGCTCCACAGCAGGTGCATATCACTGGCTCTCCACTCAGCTCTGGATCACCTGGACAATAGCAACATGTACATCAGGCTACTCTTCATCCACTACTTTTCCACTTTCAACACCATTATTCTCTCGCTATTGGTTAATAAACTCCAAAGCCTGGGCCTCTGCACACCCCTCTGCAACTGGATCCTTGACATCCTCGTTGGAAGATCCAATTGGAATCAACTTCTCTTCACTGACAATCAACACAGGTGCATCTCAATAATGCACACTTTGCCCACTGCTCTATTCGCTCTACACCCAAGACTGTGTGGTGAGGCACAATGCAAATGCCATCTACGAATTTTGCCAATATCACTATGGTCGTCGGCAGAATCACAGATGGAAAGAGGATGGGTACAGAAGTGAGATAGATCAGCTGGTTGAGTGGTGCCACCACAACAACCTTGCACTTAAATTGGCAAAACCAAGGAGTTGATTGTGAACTTCAGGAGGGAGAAATCAGAGATCATGAACCAGTCCTCATCGAGGGGTCAGCAGTGGAAAGGGTTAAGAACTTCAGATGCCTGGATGTCAACATCTCTGAGGATCTGTCCTGGAGCCTCTATGTCAATGCAATCATGAAGAAGGTTCACCAGCAGCTATACTTCATGAGCAGTTTGAGGAGATTTGGTACGTCACCAAAGACTGTTGGAAATTTCTACAGGTGGACCATGGAGAGCATTCTGACTGGTTGCATCACTGTCTGGTATGGAGGCACCAATGCACAGAATGGGAAAAAGATTACCCATTGTGAACTTGACCAGCACCTTCATGGGCATCAGTCTTCTATCTATTGAGAATATCTACAAGATGCAGTATCTTATGAAAGCAGCCTCTATTCTCAAGGACCCTCACAACCCAGGCCATACCCTCTTCACACTGCTACCATCAGGAAGGAGTTACAGGAGCCTGAAGATGAACACCCAGTGGGATAAAGTCAGCTTTTTCCCCTCTGCCACCAGATATCTGAACGGGCAACGAACCACAGGAATGACCTCACCTTCTCTTCTTTTTGCATGAATGTATTTTTAAAATGTAATTTATAGCAATATTAGGACCTGAAATGTTGCGGCAAAACAACGAATTTCATGACGCGTTCATGAAATAAATTCTGATCCTGATTCTGTAAATCTTCAATACCAGTTAAAATCAGAAGAAAATAATCTCTGGATTGATCCTTTCTCTATAGAGGTAGTCTAGCTTGCTAAGTATTTTCATCATTCTCTGTTTCACTTCATTTTTCTAAAATCTGAAGTATTTTATATTTGGGTAATGCACTGTCACTTCTTATTTATGAACACAGCACAGACCATCACCAGATCCCATTCTCTCCATTGACCCTTCATTGAGGAAGGGAACTAAAATGGGTGGAGTGTAATGGAGATGGTAAGTAGTTGGGAAGGAGAGGAGACACATTACCTAAAATTGGAAAATTCACTATTCCACGGTTGTAGACTGCCCTGCAATATATAAAGTGCATTTCTCTAGTTTATGTTGGGCTTCGCTCTGGAAGTGGAGAAGATCATGGATGGACAGGTTGGTGTGGAAATGGAAAGGGGAGTGAAATGGCCTACAACTGGCAGCTCAGAGTGGCTGTTGCTGTCGAACACATATGCTCTGCAAAACAGTCCCCCAAACAAACACCAATTTTATCCCATTCAACACCCACCCTCCCACATAGCCCTCTACCCATTTTCATCATCCTTTCTCTCTGGTTCAGTCCCCTTGTGATAGTACAGATCTATCACCAATGTATATAGTGTATATAGTTACAGTATCTAGACTCTGCTTACAGCAATTGGAGAGAGCTTAGCCACGCCTACTGTCTGGGCCTTAAAGGGTTGTGTCCCTAGCCAGCTCGGATCATTCCGGACTGGTCGGCCCCTGTGAAGAGCTCCTGTCTTTTGCTAATAAAAGCCTTGGTTTGGATCAACAAGTCTTTGATTCTTTCGATGAGCTCTACACCCCTTCCATCCATATTTTCCCCAGATTCTTCCTGTTCCCCTCTTCTCTCATTGGGTCCATCTGCTTCCATCTTTCCTTAACAGTTCTTCTCCAACAGCTCTCATCACACCATTTTGCACACCTTATCTCTACACATCATTCAGCTTCAGCCAGTTTGACTTAATTTTCACCTGACCCTTTTACCCCTCTTGCCTGGCACCTGCCAATCAACTGCCTCTGCCCTTCATCCTTCACCTCTCCCTGGCTTACCAATCCTCCCTGTCTCTCGTCCAACCCTTCCCACCCTGTCGATATTACACCAGCCATCTCTCCTCGACATTCTCAGTCCTGGTGAAAGGTTCTGGCACCAAATATTGACAATTCTTTTTCTCCCACTAATGCTGCTTGACTCACTCAGTTCCTCCAGCATATTATATGTTTCTCTGTATTCTAGCATCTGTCTTCTCTTAAGTGACTCTCATTTACCAGGATTCTGTCTAGATCAGAAGGTATGAGCTATAAGGAAAGGTTTGGACAGTCTTGGGTTGTCTGCTCTCGAGCAGTGGTTTTCAAAATGCCCCCTAAACTCACATTCCACCTTCAGCAAACCTTATGTCATTGGTGCTCTGTGATCAGTAAGGGATTGCTGAAGATGGAATGTGAGTTTAGGGGGCATTTTGAAAACCACTACTTTAGAGCAATAGAGGATGATGGGAGACCTGATAAAGTTTTGCAAAATTATGAGTCAGAGATAGGGTAGCCAATCAGAGTGTGTTTTTCCAAGTAAAAATGTTAAATACTAGAAGCCATGCATTTAAGGCAAGGAAGGGGGCGGAGGAGGGTAGTGGAGGAGTTGAATGGAGATCTGCTGGGCAAGCTTGTTACACAGAGTAACAAGGGACAGGGACAGGCTGCAGATTAAGGTGGGTGTGACAACAGCACAACTCACCTTCAGCTTGGTCTTCAGACCGATTCCACTTCATTCCCATACTTTACTCCTCACTCTTCCGAAAACAAGCTGGCTTTTGTGACCCTGTTGTTGACTTTGTCATCACCATTGACTGGTCTAGAGGGAGTGCTGCTGTGGAAGTTGAAGCTCACCATGGGTTAAGATAATGAACATTGGCGATAACAACGCTATGGAGGAAAGAAAACCACACAATTATTATTGGACATCAACACTTACTAAAGCATGATTCCCCGTCTTAATCAGATAGCATGCAAATAAAGGATGAGCTAACTTACAATTGCCATTGGTTACTCATGTCTGTAAGTTGTATCATGACAGGTAGCTTCCTATGCTAAAGGAATTTGATAAAATGTAGAGTTAAACAAGAAAGTCTGCAGATGCTGGGGTCAAATGCAGAACACAAATGTGCTGGGGAAATTCAGCAACATCCATGGGAAGTGAAGCGGGTCCGGGCCCTTCATCAGGTTTACGAGAAGGCAAGCAGGTGCCTGAGTAAAAAGGTGGAGGAAGGGAGAAGGGGAGAGAGAAGTAAAAAGGAGGGGAGGGGAGGAGGCAGGGAGGAAGGAAGGGGCAGCAGGGGGAGCACAGGGTAACAGGTAAGAGGTAATGTGTGGATACAGGTGGGAGGGTAGAAGAGAAAAAGACTGAGAAATTATGGGGCAGAGTGCAAAATGTTGGGTTCTTATTGGACAAAGTCTATATTAAAATAAAGATCAGAGTGTAATTCCTTCAAGCTGATTAGTGGCAGTTGGAGCTCAAAGTTAAAAGTTCAAATTTATGGCTAAGTACATGCATGACATCACACACAACCTTGAGATTCTTTTTCCTGAGGGCCAGGCAGAATTTCTACTTATCGGTAACTGTAAAATGTACACAAGAAGAAAGAAACGTATACAAAAGAGAGAAATGTAAACAAGAATGAAATGTAAACAAACTGACTGTGCAATGCAGAAAATAATAAATATTCAGTAATATAATTTAGACATACAACACAGTAACAGACTGTTCAGCCCACAAGCCCGTGCTGCCCAATTACACCCAATTAAACTACAACTCCTGGTACGTTTCAAAGGGTGGAAACCCACATAGACATGCAGAGAATGAACAAACTCCTTACAAACAGTGCAGGATTCCAACCCTGGTCCTGATCACTGGCGCTGTAACAGCGGTGCACTAACTGTGACACTAACCGTGCTGCCTATAAATAATATGGAAAATAAAAATTCTTAAATGAGTTTTGGATTGAATCTGTTGTTTCAAAGTCTGATGGTGGAGCATTCCATGTAGATTTTCTCAATGGTGTGGGGAGTTTTGCCTGTGATGTACTGGGTTGTGTCCACTATTTTTTGCAGGGCTTTCAGCTCAGAGGTATTGATTCCCCAGGTCATGATGCAGCTGGTCAACACACTTTCCACTACACATCTTGTGGTGATATGATCACCATTGTACTGCAAGGGGTGATCTGTGTACCTGCAGGAAGACCACCAAGGGCTGACTCCACCTGGCCGGCTGTCAATCAGCTGACCCAAATATAGAGCTGAGCCAGCCCCTCCTGAGCCAGTCACACGGGAGCCACTGGTGTTCAGACTTTTACCTGAATAAAGCCTGTTGTACAGTCTTTCGAGTTTTGTGCTTGTTTGCTGCTACCTCAGTGCACCACACATCTGTAGAAATTTGCCAAGATTTCTGATGTCACACCAACCTCCGCAGTGCTGCTCTACTTCTGACTCGAGAATTTCAATGCGACTGTATCCTCTTGACTGTGTACCATGGTGTTGCCGCCTCTACAACTGATACATGATTTACCCAAAGGTGGACATAGTGGCGACATTTACTATAAGCTTTGATTCTGTGATTCTGTTGTTTAATGAGCCTGTGAGTCACCTCTCCTAAACCTCTAGTTGTTGATAAGGAAGGTCAACCGGGCAGTTCTTGCTGATGCCGAGGTCAATTCCTGTTCATCTGTCTGGTTTTGTATCCTTGTGGCATATTACAACTAAATGGATTGCTATATCTAGAGTTACCTGTAGCTCAGACCAGGTAAGGATGGCAGATTTCCTCCCCTAAAGGACATTAATGAACCAAATGGGTCTTTACACAATTGACTGTGGTTTGCATGGTCATCAATAGACTTCAGTTAATTTAAATGTATCATCATCTGTGATGGTGAGATTTGAACCCATGTCCCCAAGACTTTGTCCTGAGTATCTAGATCAGGGGTGTCAAACTCAAATTCACAGAGGGCCAAAATTAAAAACTTGGACTAAGTCGTGGGCCAAAGTAAATATTTATTGAAAATTTTCAACAACATCTGCATGTTTTCTCTTCTTTCAACATATGTAATGTTAAACTTTTTCTTATTAAAATAAATGTTTAATAATAGTTTTGGTTAAACTCTTTCCAGAAGAAGCATTAACAATTGAGAAATAAAATATTCAATAAATAATATTTCTCTATAGCCTTTAAGCTCCTTTTAAATGTATTTTTTTTCACAAGCCAACAAGTCAAAAAAATAACAACTTGCTTCAATGACAAGCAGGTTCGTCTTTTAAAATGATGAACATATAGTCTGCCTCCCACCTGTCTTGAAAGGTCCTGTTTTCTGTCTTTCGTTTGGCCATTTTTCATAAGGGGTTTATTACATGTGACTTAGGCGACAGGTCGCAGATGCTAATGGAAGTAAAGAGAGGAGGTGGGGGCAATTAGCGGGCTGATGGTCCGGCGCCAACGCATTTGCAAAGCATTATGGGATTTGTAGTATTCGCTGTGCATGCGCTATAATGGCGCGGTGGCCAGCTGGCCGGCTCTAATACATATTTGATATGATCTTGCTGGCCAAATATAATTATATCATGGGCCAAATTTGGCCCACGGGCCTGAGTTTGACATGTGTGATCTAGATTGTTGACCCAGTGATAATACCACTGCACCATCACTTTCCCATTCCTTTTTTTTGAATATTTTATTTGAAAAATTCAAACAAATATATACAAACAATATAGGACATTTTTTTATCACACAATACAATATAATATAGAGTCCAGTATTTTTTCCCCTTCCCCAGATATTAAATAAAGCATAAAAGGCAAATGAAGAAAAATAAAACTAAACATTAAAATTAAAAATTAAAAATAAACACACACGTCGCCTGTACCTTAATTCACTCTCTTTTTTATTTATCTGTCAGAATGGTTTGTGTCTTAACTTATTTCTCAAGGTAATTATATCTGTGCATCTATGTGCCTCAGTACGGCTCCCACACTTCAATAAATGTGTCATACTTCTTCCTCAAGTTATAAGTAATCTTCTCCAAGGGAAAGCAACTTTGAATTTCTGTACTCCATTATGTAATACTCAGTTGAGAGTTGGAATTCCACACAACCGCTACACACTTCCTGACTACCGGCAAGGTGATCTTCACAAATTGAATTTTGTGTTTAGATAATCTAAACTGTACTTCACTAACATCTCCCAGAAGGAACAATTCTGGGTCTTGTGGAAACTCCACTTTTGTAATTTTTTTAAAGATGTCCTCTAGGTCTACCCAGGAACATGTGACAGACAGTTGAACTCACATTATACTTAGGGCAATGATAAAGTTTCTTCTACGAGCAGTCCAACATTCTAACTCTAACATTCACAATGTTAGAATGTGCAAGTTGAAGAGCACAAATTAGGAATACAAAAGAAAGATCAATTAGTGCCAAGCAAGGGCAGCATGATGACACTGCTGTGAGGTTCATTGATGAGCCTAAATTCTGTTAGAGACCAGTTTTGCTTTCTTGAACCTTATTGTTGATGGGAGAACAGTGTGTATCTAGGGTGTTATGGGTTCTTCAGTATATTAATTGTTTTTCCGAGGCAGTGAGAGTTGTAGATGGAATCCATGGAGGGAAGGGAATTTTGCATGATGTTCTGATATTCTGGGTCAGGAACAAGTGCCCATCATTATCCTATGCTTTATAATCAGTACAACACAGAAAATGCTGCAACTGGGCAGCTGCTCAGGCAGCACATGGGCAGGCAAATAAATTGAGTTGACCTGCAACATTAGCTCAGCTTATCCTCTCAACAGATGTTTTCTGCCCTGCTGGGTATTTCCAGTATTTCTTTTATCTCAGAATTCCAACACCTGCAGTGATTTGTATCCTACAGTTGTCTCCTTCTCTTCTCTGCTATTGCATTCCTCTCCCTTTTCTCCAGAAAGATTGGCTACAATTAACAAGCCTTTAATTACCCTCTCTCCATTGGATAGTTATGTCATTCCAGCTCTCCTGGTATCCACCCAATCACCTCTCACCCCATCTCTGCATCTTTACTCATGTTTGATCTTGAACCTTTCCTTGTCCTTATAAAAGTTAATTGACCTGATATGATAACTCTAGTTCTCTCTCATGAGTTGCTGCTTGGCTTATCTACTTCATTCAGAAGTTTATCTTTTTATTTCTGATTTGCAGCATCTGCAGTTTTTTTTTGTTGCTTTTATATATTGGTTGTTGCAGGAATTACCTTGCACATTTTTCATTCTTGTCACCCCTACAAATGCAACAAAGAACTCCATAGGCAAGGAAGTGCACTTGAAAAGGTTTCACTTATTCCAATGGAGAAATTATTCCAATTCCAATTTACATACATCATAAACAAGGAAGAGATGAGAGTTTTCTTTACTGGTAGCTTGTTAAAGGTTGTTGGAGGAGACCCTTGTCTTTGAGATGTATCATTCAAATTCATCTGGCAAGGCAGTTTCTTTCGTTCATTGTCTCAAAGACAGGACATCTGCCTGTGAAGATTCTTCTGTGAACTTTCAATTTAGATCTGAAATCTTGGATTATGACAAACCCCCCAACCCAAAGATCGCTAATACAGAAACATACCTTAAATTGCTCAGGGAATTCATTGTCATGGAGAAGTTGTAGTTAAATTAGCAGTAAGAAGAAACAGGGCTGGAGTAAGGTACTGTAATCTGAAAAATGATTTCATTGTGAATTTTCTCATTGGAAAGTGACATTGTCACATTTCGCCCTGCAATATCCCCACACCACCATTTGCATATCCTCTCTGGTAAAAAACCTAAGATTTCTTTAATCATTTAAAAAAAATTGAACAGAGCAATGGTAACAGGCCCTTTTGGTCCACAAGCCTGTGCTGCATAATTACACCCAATTAACCTACAATCCCTGGTACGTTTTGACCGGTGGAAAGAAATCGGAACCCATGGGAAAAACCCACGCAAACACAGGGAGAACATACAAACTCCTTACGGACAGCATGGGATTTGAAACCTGGTCCCGATTATTGGCACTTAACAGCGTTGCACTAACTGCTATGGCAACCACGCTGCCCCAAATCTACTTCTCTAGGTGGGCTCAAACAACCAACCTTTCAGTTAACAGCCAAAAGCGCTAACCAATTGTGCCACAGAGACCTCCTCTCAATAATCTTGTTCTTCCATTCTCTGGCAGTCTGATGTTCTTGAGTACAAATGATGTAAAGGGTCCCACATGATCTGTTTGTGTAACTTGCTTTTGTATAACTGTATGAGCTCTGCATAGTTTATTCTTTCCCTCATCTCCCATTCAGCCTTTGACTCATTCTCCATCTATCTTGTTCCTTGTTCTTGCTGCCGTGTTTCTACACTCCTTCCATGCTTTCCTCATCCATTCTGTCCTTGCCAATAGCAATGGTTAGTATTTTGTCAGCCATGCGACATTATTATAGAAGTTATATCATAGAGATTATTGGTCAAAAACAATTATCTTTAGAATTTGAGGAAACTGAATCTTACTTAATTGTTTCAGTGGAAAGGCTGAATGTGAATTTCAGCCAAGAACCTGCTGTAAACGTGGCATGCAGTATTAAGTCATTGAACCTGGTAAGAAGATGATTGTACAGACCCCTCTGGTTCAGCCTGAACATGCCAAGTTGGCTAAATGAGGCACGCCAGTTGCATTTTGTGAGACATTTTAGCTAAGCTCACAGATTTTGTGCTGGAGATGTCTCCTCCTTTGTTGCTGGATCCTGTCCAATGGCAGCTTGCACAGCAGACATTTCATTGTGCAACATTTTCCAGCTGTGTCAGAATCTGAAAATGTAACCAGCCCAGCTTGCACTGTATTCTGCAATGAGACAGCTGCCTCGCTCAGTGGTTTCATTAGCATCTTCCCCACTGCAGGCTGAAATCAGAAAGCAGCAGAGATCACAACCTCATCATATCCCTGCATAACACCAGCCAGCCTCCCTCATCTGTTCCTTCGACATACACAGGTAATAATCTGCACTGAATTTCCACCCCTAAGGTAATCACCTTCTCCATTGTGTGATATCTGAACTGGCACTACCTCCAGGCTTCATGAGTATGCAAAGTCCAAATGTGAAAATCCCCATGTATGGTTGGTTACTTAAGAGGATGGATGAACAGAGAATCCTTGGGGTGCACATCCATACATCCCGCAAGGATGCTGCACAACATGATAGGATAGTTAAGATGGCCTATGGGATGCTGAGATTCATAATGGGGGATTGAATTCAGGAGTAGAGAGGTCATGTTACCACTCTACAAATCTTTGGTACAACCACACTTAGAATATTATGTTCAGTTCTGGTCACCTCATTATAGGAAGGATGTGAAAGCTATGGAGAGGGTGCAGAGGAGATTTACCAAGACTTATGAGGCAAGGTTAGCAGACTGGGACTTTTCTCTTTGGAGCACAGAAGAATGAGAGGGGACTTGATAGAAGTTGTTATATAGTCAGTATAATATGAACTATTTTGTAAATGCCTAAGAATACACCTTTCTCATTGTAGTAGCTGTAGTGCACCACTGTGGGGCATATGTATATGTATAGGAGTGGGTGTGAATGGTTTTCTGAGATGGTGGAAGGCATCAGTAAGTAAAATGTCTTTTGTTATTTGAATTTTGCATCTCTAAATGATTTAAGAAGCCTCCCAAGCAAAACAGAGATATAACATGGTGGCAGCGGTATAAGAGAATAAGTCTCTGAAATTTGATGGGGAAGAAGAGAAAAAAAAAATTACTGAAAAAAATGGCTGGAGCAACAGCAGTTTACCCAGTAATTGACGGGGAGGCTGAAGACATTGTAGAATCATTTAAAAAATTTCAGCAGAAGTGCAATTTAGCATTCAAAAGCTATTTTAAAAATGCAACAGCAGATGAGAAGGTCGGCTATATACTTCTCTGTACAGGGGAGCGAGGTCTTGATTTATTTAATAGCTGGGAGCTTTCAGAGGTGAAAAAAAATGATCCAGAGCAGATATTTGCAAAAGTTTGCTTCTCACCTTGAATCCAGGTCTAATCATAGAATTAAACGCTATGAATTTCAAGGCTTAATGCAAGAGACTGATGTGACTGTTGATAACTTCCCCACTAGACTAAAAATTGTTGCAGCAAAATGCAGATTTAAGGACACAGAGGAAAGATTAGTTGATCAACTAATATGGGGGAGTGTCCATCCTGAAGTGCAAAAGTCTCTTATTGGGAAGGATAATTTGAAACTGGCCAATGCTATAGACACAGCCAGAGCCTTCAAAGCTCCGAGGATGCAAATGAAATCCCGATCTATGCAGACCCACACACAACAAAGAGAAGGAAGGGTTGAAGCTATAAAGAACACAATCAGAAAAATTACATGCAAACACCCCTTCAATGACCAAAACAAATGCTCCACATATGGTTCTGAATGTAGAGCCTATGGTAAAACAAACCACTGGGTGAAGATGTGCAAGTCTGGTATGAAGAAAACAGTAATATCAGTGAAGAAAAAAGACAAGAAGAAGATCCACCACATAAAGGGAAATAACAATGAGGACTCCGACACCCAGAAGCTGGACATAGAATCCATACACCTTTACAAGATATCGGGTGAGATGAAGGAAGGAAGTGAGTTGCACACAAGGATCCAAATACAGAGGACAATCCAGAACAAGCCTATGATATTTAACCTCAAGGTGAAGTTGGATAATGGATCCCAAAGGAACATCTTTCCACTCAGACTCTATTGCCAGATGTTCCCAGAGAATGTAATAAAAGAGTATCCAAAAGACGGTGCATTGGAAACAGCAAATGTCACATTAATGGCCTATAGTGGATCCATAATCAAGCAGCTGGGGAGAGCTAAGATCAATGGCTGTCATAAGGGAAAGAACATCCTCTGTACATTCAACTTGGTAGATGCAGATGGACCAGAAATTCTAGGTCTGGATAGCTGCCGGGGGTTGTAATTGATCTCTGTCTATTATGAGATCCAGATGAAGAAGATATCCAATAGCATCAACAGAAACACAATAAAAAGAGGAAATAATTTCCACAGAAATACCTACCAGGCCACAGCACGCAGTTGGAGAATCAAGAGTGGTATTTAATAGTAGTCTGTTACTACTCTAAATTTCCATTCATCAAAAGGGTGAAAGACCTGAGAGTGTTAACTATCACCTCAGAATTGAGAGTGTTCTTTGCTGAACAAGGAATACCCACACAAGTAATATGTGACAATGGAACATAGTTACATCACAAGAATTCAGAAAGCTGGCTGCAGAGTATGGATTTGTTATCACTACATCATCCCCATACTAACCCAAAGGTCATGGGTTCATTGAAAGACAAGTGCAAACTATGAAACACACACTAGTTAGGTGTCGTGAAATTAAAGAAGACCCATACCTAGCTCTTATATCATTATGAACAACACCTTTAGGGGGTGACATGAAGTCTCTGGCAGAACCTCTAAATGGCAGGAGATATAAAACAACTCTGCCAAGCAAAATACACCCTCCAGAAGACCAGGAAGAAACCAGAAGAAGACTGGCTGGCACACAAAAAGAAGGATGCCAGCATTATAACAAACATTGCCAGTACTCTTCAGACGGCAGCATGTGCATCTTCAAGAGCCGAGGTTGAAAACATGAACCCCAGCAAAGGTAATCGGAGAAGCTGAGACACCAAGATCATACATTGTCGAGGCAGACTCTGGCAATCAGCTGAGGAGGAACAGAATTCACATCCATCTGACACAAGATGTGATGAAGCAGAAAGTTTTAATACCAGCAAAGCCTGTAACACCAAAGTCATGAGGTATCAAGCGAAGAGACCACAGCCACAACCACTAATAGTGAAACATTAACACAGCAGTTGTCAGGTGAAGCACAACAGGCTACATCACTGACATGTGAACCAGCAACACAGAGCCCAATGGTAGCAGCTAAATCCACAAGATGGGGAAGGAACATACTCCTGCTAGTGCAATATCGATAAGAACTATTCTCTGTAGTTGTGTAAATATTTAGTGTACAAGCTCAGTTATTTAAGTTGCACTGGAAAGAAAGTGATAAAGGAGACTAAATTTTTCTTTATCTAGAGAAGGAGGGATGTTATATAGTCAGGATAATGTGAACTATTTTGTAACCGCGTAAGAATATAACCTTCTCACTGTAGTTACTGTAGAGCACCACTGTGGGGCGTATATATATATATATATATATATGTATATGTGAGTGTGTGAACAGATTTGCTGAGATGGTGGAAGGCATCAGTAAGTAAAATCTCTTTTGTTATTTGAATCTTGCATCTCTAAATTATTTAAGAAACCTCCCAAGCAACACAGAGACATAACAGAAGTCTACAAGATTATGAGGGGCCTAGATAGGGTGGAGAGCCAGTGCCTGTTTTCTAGGGCCAGATCAGCAAACGCCAGAGAACATATGTACAAAGTGAAGGGAGGGAAGTTTAGGGGAGACAGCAGGGGTAAGTTTTTTTACATGCAGAGATGTGGATGTCTGGAATGACTTTACCAGGGTTGGTGGTGGAAGCTGAAACATTGGGGACATTTTAGAGACTCTTAGACAGACACATGAATGAAAGAAAAATAGAGGGTTATGGGGGTAGGAAGGGTTAAGTACAGTGATTCTCAATCTTTTTCTTTCCACTCACGTACCACTTTATGTGGGTGGAAAGAAAAAGTTTGAAAACCACTGTTTCAATTGTTCCTAATGGACTCGTTATGTGCCTGGTTTCATAACTCCAAAGGAAATGGGCCAATGACAAATTTTTCTCAAGAAAAATATTTCAGTAACAATTGGGTCTAGAGCAGTGATTCTCAACCTTCCCTCCCACCCACATACCACCTTAAGCAATCCTTACTAATCACAGAGCACCTATGGCATAGGGATTACTTAAACTGGTTTGTGAGTGGAAAGAAAAAGGTTGAGAACTATTGCTTTAGTACTTTTATTTAGGAAGGCACAATGTTGAGGGCTGAAGGGCCAGTACTGTGCTGTGTTGTTCTATGTATGATGCTTGCTCTTGGGTTAGGGTTGGTCATCATGGTCAGATGTATTGTGTTCTGCCCAATACTGTTCCCACTCATCCTGCCATTTTTCCTCTTTTGGAACCTGTTTCTAGTTTCTAGTTTCAAGAAACATCAACATATATATCAAGTTGACCCTCCAATGCAGTACAGAGAGTCATAAAGTTACACAGCACAGAACATGCCCAACTTGTCCATGCCTAGCAAGTTGGTATTCTGGGCTAGCCTACATTTGGTCCATAATCCTTCTAACCCTTCCTATCCATATATTTCGCCAAGTGTTTTTTGATTGTACCCGCTCCTATGTTTCTTTTGGCAGCTCGTTACAGATACAGAGTGTAAAAGTGAACTCTTAAAACCCCCTCACCACTTGCCTCAAACCTACTGTATGGTCTTTAGTTCTAGAATCATCGACCTTGGGGATTACAAAAAAAATGTGAGCATTCACTTTATCTCTGCCCCCTCATGATCTATCAGTTCACTCCTCGACCTCCTACACCCCAGGGAATAAAGACCCGACCTATCCATCCTCTCCCTGTCATCCACCTTCCTGCAGAATACTGAGCTATAAAAGATGCTGCTTTTTGGATGAAATGTTAACTGAGATCTAAAGAAGAACATTCTGGGAGAGGTGAAATGTTCTATTCAGCAAGGAAGGCAGAGCTCTTCTTGGAATGTTGCTGAAACATTCCCCTCAAACAGCATCACAGAAACAAATTATTGTGCATTAATACGTTGTAGTTTGTGCACCCATGTTGTGTTTAATTTGGTGGCATTGTTTACAGAAAAACTGAGTTCATTAATGATGCTATAAACATATTAGTTATTTCTTGTAAAAAAATTAAAAATTTTATCCATACATGTTATTATAAAAATTATAAAATACAATAATCAAAAATTAATATAAGTTCAATTATACATGATGGCACAAAGACCCAAACCCCCTAACCCTACAGAAAATCCCCAAATAAAAGTAAAGAAAGAAATAGATAAAAAGAAGAAAGAAGCAAAGAAAGAAAGGAGATAAAGAAAGAAAGAACAAGAGAAAAGACCTGATTGCCAAGAAGATACCACCCACCACCATTCACAATTTTAATTCTACCAAGGAGATTAATAAGGTTCTCAACCTCAAAGTTTATGGAAAATATCTATAAATTTATACCCACAGTTTGTAAATACGGGCACAGAAATGAAAAAAAACTTGATATTTATTTCTTAAATTGTAAGTAATCTTCTCAAGGGGAATACAACTATGCATTTCTGCATTCCACCGCTCCATACTATGTTAGTTATTTATTTAAAAGAAAGGAGAAATCATAAAGCAACAGAAACATGTGAAAGGACCTCATGCATTCACATATCATTCCAAAGTTCCTCACAACCTGTGCTTTATTTCTGTAGAGCAATGATTGATATTACAGTAGGCCAATGCAGCAAACAACACGTGCACTGAAGAGTCTCACTCACAATAAATGATTTAAATGACTCATTAATCTCCACTGGTGATGTTGACTGTGTAAGTCCCCTTGTTCTGCACTGGCAGTAAATATGAAATACAGATGCTGCAAGGGGAGCAGTTTGTGCCTTTTTTTGACAGCTGAACAAACAAAAATGAACTTGAAGTAACAGTATAGTGAGCTGTGAGGAGGATTGTTTATAGACAGCAAGGGGATGGATAGGTGGCAGATGGAATTTAAATATGAGGAATGTGAAGTCCTACATTTTGAGAGGAAGAATGAAAGGAAACAATATAAATTAGAGGTCTAAATTCTGAAAGGAATACAAGAACAAAGAGAATGTGGGAGGGGGAGGGGGTGAAAATACATTTACAGAGTTTGTTGCAAGTTGCAGATCAGGCGTGGATGCTGAGATTTGTAAATTGAGGCATACAGTCCAAGAAAAACTAAATCATAATTAGCCTTTAAATTTTAATTTAGATATAGAGCATGAGTCTGTGTCCTCAATTTACATCAAATAACATGTAACCCACCGGTACATTTTGAACAGTGGGGGGAAACTGGAGCCCCTGGGGTAAACCCATGTAGACACGGGGAGATCAGACAAACTTCTTACAGTCAGTGAAGGATTCAAATTTAGTCATGATCACTGGTGCTGTTATCGCGTTGCACTAACCATTACACCAACCGTGCCGCCAGTTGATAACCTACTAGTCTACTGGTCTGGAACACGTGTAACTAATGTAATCTACCCGCTGGTATTATGAGAATGCTGGGGCTCTGGCAGAGAATTTTGCATTATGTTTAGCCAAGGGTGAAGTAGCAGAAGACTGGTATATTCAGCAATTTAAAACTTATGAATTGTTTATTTCTGGAATTTCCCTGTTTATATTTTTGGACCATGGCTGACTACGCGTAACCGAAACAGCAGAATGCAAAACTGTGAATAAGGGGGGATCACTGTATATTTATAAATGACATGGATAAAAATATCTGAAGTCTGATAAGTAAGTCTGTTGATGACATCAAGACTGGTGTAAGTAGTAAGAAGGCTGTATAAGGGTGCAGTCGAACATAAATCAGCTGGAGAGTTGGGTGGAGCATAATCCAGGCAAGAGTGAGATAATGCATTTTGGTTGTCTAAGATTAACTGGACATAAACAGTTAATGGCAGGGATCTTAGAAGCCTTGATGTACAGGACCTTGAGGTACAATCAGTGGTGGATTAACCATAAGGCTGAGAAGCCTCAGGGCCTGGAGAGTATTTCAGTACTTTTTCGTTTTTAGATATTTTGTATTTTTGCATATATTCTGTTTACTTGTCCATGACTGCAGACACTGTGACTGTAGTGCAACACATAAATGTGCTGGAGCAGGTCATGCAGCATCTATATGAAGTAATAGGTAGTCTGGTCTTGGTTTATCATTTCACACTTACTGCGCGGGTGAAGTGGTGATTGTGGGCCAGAATTGGTGCCGTGCTTTTGCCAGGGTGATGCATGTGGTGGTTTCTGGGAGCTGGTGGCATGAAGATTTGAGGGAGGAGGGGGTGCCGAAATACTGGTGTCCAGCCTGTTACCTGTGGCCAGTGGAGTCTGACCAGTGGCGGGCACTGCTAAATGTGAGACTAGAAGTGAGTGGTACCCAGGTGGCCAGAATCCTGCTGGGGAGCAAGGGTCGGCAGGAGTGGCCCGGGCTGTGGTGGAGAGTGAGGGGTGCCAGGGGTAGCCTGGGTCTGTGGCAGAGCAATATCAGGGGAGTTTTACTAAAGCTCAGCCGAGGGCTTGGGTGGTAGTTAATCTACTACTGAGTAGAAATTTATTATTTCCTAAAAACATTGACACAGGTGGATAGCAAAGTGAAGAAGGCACTTAGCATTTATCTTCATAAGAACTGTATTGAATATACAAGTTGGGATATCACCTTGCAGCTGGCACAAAATATTGGCAAGGCCACATTGAGAATATTGCGTGCAGTTCTGATCATCTCACATTAGAAAAGATGCCACCTGATGTGGATGAGCGGATGTGCGGGGCAATTCAAGATTCTTTTATTGTCATGTAATAAAACAGAAAATGTAATATCACCCAAAATTTCCTTTAGTCTGCTGTAAGGCAGACAAAGATTCACCATCAGCAGAAATTGCCTGGTGCCCCTTGCAGAGAAAGAGAAGCAAAAAAAGTCTCCCAGAGTCACTGAGTGTCATGAATATGCCTCCAGTGCTCCCGCAGCCTCAGCATTCAGTCTGAACCATCGGAAACCCGTGCTCTTGTCACCAACAGCTTCAGCACCACTAACTGAATGTCTTGTCTGGCTGCATTATTGAGTTATATTGTAGCTGCAAAACATTGGACTAGAAGTCTATACAGAGGATCATTAAAACAGCCGAGAGGACCCTAACTCTTCCTTCTATACATGATATTTACTTGGAGCCCTTATAGAAGATCCCTTTCATCCAGTGCACAGTATCTTTAACCCAAGGCCATCAAAAAGAAAGCACCAGAGCAACAAAACCAGGATTGCCAGGCTGGGGAACAGCTTCTTCCCACTTGCTGTGAGAGTATCCTGTAACAGTGACGATAATCACAAATATTTATATATATCTTTGATTATTTATGAGGTCTTTATGTACTGTGTATGTGTGCTTTTGTGCAAGCACCATGGTCCAGGGAAATGCTGTTTCATCGGGTTGTCGATGTACAATCAGGTGATCATAAACTTGATTATTGGAAGCATTGTTGTTTCACTGGGCCAATTTGAATTGCAATTCATCAATAAGATCGTCATGTGATTAAGCATCATGAAGACCAATGAAAATATTGTGTATTCTGGAACTGGATGTTTCTTCGCTTTCTACCGAAGCGAGTGAAGTGAAGGAGGATTGACTTCAACCAGTGGACAGTAATATCACTTCATGTTCCAGTAGAAATGGAACTTTTGATGTGCAACAAGTGAAAACACTAAAACAACCCATTTCTAAAAAGAGAAATGTTAGCGATACAGTTTTGTTGTCAGAATTGGACTTTGTTTTATGTACGCTTTCCACTCAAATGGGGAAGAGATGAAATAAGCAAGTTGAGAACCGGCCCGAAGCCATGAAACCAACTGTTAATGCACCCTCTCGTGGATGAGTGCACGGAATTAAAATGCTTCTTACACAAAGCTCCACACACAGTAAACTGAAATGGGAATTATTGTTACTCGAAGTTTGGATACATTGAATGCACCGCTTAGGTCATTTGTTGTTTGGTTTGCATCGAATTTTGTATTTTAACTGTCGGGTTATAAAGATTTTCAGCTCATGCAAAATCAAGCTGAGACAGAAATGCTGGGGGAGCTCAACCATTGGCGGTAAAGATATATCACCCACGGTTTGAGTCGGAGCCCTTCCTCGAGCCCTTTACCTCCAATGGACGCTGTGAGACCGGTTGAGTTCATTTCTGTGTTTCTATTATTGGTAATTCACACTGAGTTCCAATATCCTATCACCACGGTATTTGCTGGCCCTACACAACCCAAACGAAGCCCTATCCAATCTTACTCACTGTAATCTCTGATGTCTGTTAAAAATGACATTTTACGTTGAATTCCATCTGTCTCATCGTTGTCACTTCCTCCATCCCTGCCACCTTCTATTGAATTTCTCACATCCTTTGTGGCATTATTGGTGGCTACGACGTCAGGAATCTATTCCCTCGACCCCAAAATGTTCACCTTAGCCCACTACAGATCTCTTCCTCCAAGACCAGGTCTAAAATCTACCGGTTGTCTTTATTGATGAGGCAGGCTTGAAGGGCCAGGTGACCCTCTCTGACTCCTTTTGTCTCGTGTTTTCTTGAAAAATCTGTTTCCACGCTTCCTACAGTTTTATTCTGTGCCTTTGGGCCAATTATGTCCTGCGTGTTTTACTATGTTACAATCATTATATCAGCACGTGTTTTCAAAAGCATCTGTCTCTATTTTGTTCTTGTCTGTTTTTAATTCAATTAAGTATAATTAATGTCGTTGTTTGCAGTGTTTTACAAAGTTCCCGTTCAGCTGCAGCAAGTAAGAATTCCAGTGCATGTTTACATTGACGATATTATTATTAAACGCTGAACTACAATGAACTTCCTGTAATACCGCAAATATTGTCCCTTTGCTTGGACAAATTCCTACCACAGTTGAACAAATGACAAATTGCTATGAATTCCGACCTGTGTTGAGTTCAATAAAAGTCAAACAGCTCATTAGTAAATCACCGAAAGATCGATCTCCACGAATGGGGGGGACCGAGTCACAGATGATCGCACGTCCCAAACTCGGAATCCCTTCCACTAACAGAGAGAGAGAGAGAGAGCACCGTCGTCTGCAGCCCACGCCCTCACGTTGTGAACCTGTCGCCATTTCTTTCTCGTCTCTGGGTTTAAATGTGTTGGAGCTTCCACCCAACAACAGTGTAGGAATACTTTTACTAGAACAGTTCAACGAAGTGCTTAGCCACTGTATTCTTAAGGCATTTCGGAATGGACCAGAAATATTCCCCTTGCCAGCGATATCGCTAAAACACAAATGAAGGACAGGAAGCGTGCTCAAATGCCTCCTCAAGCACCACTGGGTCAAGTGAACGCGACCACTGCGGCGATTTCCCGGTAAATCTTACGGGAATGGGCTCCATTGTCTCAAACTGATTTGACAGGCATGGCACGCCGTGTTTTTCCCCCCAAAGTGACTGCGTGTTTCTTTGTGGATGAACTGCTTTGTTAAGGCTTCAAAAAAAAAGTCTGTGCCCTCTAAACCGCTCCATTGATCCTCCAAACGGCCCTGAAACACCAAGGTGGTTCAACACGCAAGGTGTTGTCGGCACCAGCGACGGGAGAGATGCAAATTGCCGAATTTAAACTTTCAAGTGTGTCGAGATAAAACCGCCCAGGAGGACACGCCTGGTCCGGAGTCTTCTCGGAACAATCTCTGCCTCCACCTAATCCACTCAGCGCTGAGCTCGCTAGAAATCGGTGACTGCAGCGCCGCATTCGTGGTCCTACTGGAGGAAGGATGTCGTTTGCCCTCCCTCGAGAATCGCTGTCACTGAAACCCCCGGGTCTCCCCGGTCCGGCCAGGCCACTGGAAAGCACGGCCGAATTCCCAACCCCTGCTCATTGAAAACACTGGGTGCTGTCTGTCAGAAGGAACGAATCAAGTGGGAAAAGAGGGTTTGGACTCATTCGCTGGCAATGTCTTCTCAATCCAGTCCACCCTGTGACAAGGCGTGGGAAATAGCCTGCCTTGCCTGTTGTTCGTCATTCGGGGTTTCAGGTTAGGTTCCGTGCGCTTCGCTTGGATGGCAGGAACGATGTCATGAGCTGAAAGTCTGATCCGGCGACGGCACTTGGAGCCACGAGCGCTCGGCAGCGAGGCAAGTTCCCCGGGACGTCTGTCTGTCACGCTGCTGCTTTGAACAGAACGATGTCTGGTGCAAGAAGCATTGTTCCCCCTGCGAACAGTTGCGACGAAAAGCCGCCTCATGCCGAGAAGGGAAAGGACGAAGTGAATGGGGTGGTCGTAGTGGACGCGGGCATCGAAGACCAAAGTTACAAGCTTTCGGCCAATCGCGGCAAAACTAACCGATCGTCCAAGCAGGCTGCCGAGAGGCCGTTCACGACAGCTCCGCTGTTCGCTCACTCCAGATTGGGCGGCTCACTTTGGAATAATGACAATGCCGTGATCTGGGGAAGGAAACCGCCAGCAATAAATCCTAACAAGACCCATGTGCCTAGAAGTGACTCTCAGAGGCCAGGGATGATTGACAGGCTGCCAGGGACTTTACAAATTGTGCAGAGCGATCTGGCGCCTGCCTCGTCTCCCGAGCGGAGTAAAACTTCAGCAGGGGATTACCCGAGCGGAGCCCAATGCAAAGCCTCCGACGCCGAGCTCTTCGCTCTTCAGGAGCGTGCCGGGGCGTTCGCGGCATTCCCAGCATTGGGGGCGATCTCCATGCCCCCGGGTTTTATCATCATGACGGCCCTGCACTCTCCCGCCGCCCTGACGGCCGTGGCGGACAGCGCGCTGCATCTCGCCAGCCTCCCCGAGTGGCCCGTGCACCGGGTGGCGGTCGCCGGCGGCAGCCACCCCGCCAAGAAGAAGAGGAAGAGGTGCGGGCTTTGCGCGCCCTGCAGGAGGCTGATCAATTGCGGAGAGTGCAGCAGCTGCCGCAACCGCAAGACTGGTCACCAGATCTGCAAGCTGCGGAAATGTGAGGAGCTGAAGAAAAAGCCCGGCTCTTCACCAGAGGTAAACACACACACACCTGCAGCCGAGACTGCTGTCCAGTGACAGCACCGGCCGCTCAATCGTGACTTTCGCTTGGGCTCAATCCATCCTTCTTTTAATTGGAGGATTAAGACCAAACTGTGGCTTTCTTCGCTGGGTTGCTGTACCTTCGGAGGTGCTGTATCAATGCAGTGGAGGAGGGAGAAGTTTACCCCACAGAACAGTTGACTGATGAATGATGGTTACGAGCCTCTAGGTCTCAGCATTGCAACTCCCGAAACTCTGGCAAATGAGTCCCAGTCGTGTGTACAGTTGGGCTTATTTCTTAATAGCTTGTCGTGATGGCCGCCGGCGTTCAAGTGTGGAGTTTCGGTGCACACCATTCACTCATCTCGCGTTCTGTACAGACTGGGTCGTTCGTTCCGAAAGCAGGAGGTCACTTCGGGTTATGGGCATCGCCATTTCCCGGAGGCCGCCACATCCTGGTGCCAGGACAAATACTGAGGGGCGGGGGAGGAGGAGGAGGGGGGGAAGGGGAGTGGAGGAGGGGGGGGAGTGGAGGAGGGGGGGGGAGTGGAGGAGGGGGGGGGAGTGGAGGAGGGGGGGGAGTGGAGGAGGGGGGGGAGTGGAGGAGGGGGGGGAGTGGAGGAGGGGGGGGAGTGGAGGAGGGGGGGAGGAGGGGGGGGAGTGGAGGAGGGGGGGGAGGAGGGGGGGGGAGGAGGGGAGGGGAGGGGGGGGTGGAGGGGGGGGGGTGGAGGAGGGGGGGGTGGAGGAGGGGGGGGGAGGAGGGGGGGGGTGGAGGAGGGGGGGGTGGAGGAGGGGGGGGTGGAGGAGGGGGGGGTGGAGGAGGGGGGGGTGGAGGAGGGGGGGGGTGGAGGAGGGGGGGGTGGAGGAGGGGGGGGTGGAGGAGGGGGGGGAGGAGGAGGACCCTTTACTACAGCAGAACTACTCTGTGAAGGGTGTTAGAAGCAGGTCGACTTATTTAGTAAAAGGCCAGAAAATCGTTCACATAATGGGTGGACGATTGAGGATACTGATCAATATTGTCCGGCGACCGGAGGGGCGTGGATCATGTGCAGGATGAGTATGATATTGCGTTTAATTTGCCATCATGTTGGGAACAGACATCATGGGCCGAAGGGCCTGTTTCCATGCTGAACTGTTCAATGTTCAATGTCATTGACTGCCAAATGTTCAGTTGGAAAAGGTGCTCTATCTGGTCAGCTAACATAAGAAAGCTTAATATGATTTTATACATGGTGAATGTGACACCAATTTAATATCGAGAGAAGAGCAGGCTGACTGAACCAATGAGAGAGAAATCTGACAGAGGCAACTGTTAAACCATTGGTCAAAACCTGGGTATGGAATTAATATCAGATGTGAACATGGTAATTGTGACAGAAATAATCATGCAATATGAACTGCAGTCATCCTGAATTAAGAATGGGGAGACTTTGAAAATGATGACCCTTTGTTTCCATGCAAATGACAATGGCTACATCTCATGATTTGGTATTCCTGGTCTTTCAGAGGATGAAAAATTGTGTTAATATGTTCGAGGTTGGTGGGATGGCTTGATAGCAATACAATATTGGTGATGAGTATACTTCTCACTGATTCTATGTGATATTGGGACACAGATCAGTTTGTAACCTCAACCCTATTTCCCTGATCTTTCTCCCCTTGATTGTCTATGTACTTCTGCCTTTAAAATATTCACCACCCCTCTAAGTTACAGTGTTGTGGAGTTTTACATCACAGAAACAGGCCAAGTTGTCCACCAAAGCTAGTTGCATTTGCTTGCAGTTGCCCCATATCCCTCTAAATGTTTCCTTTCCATGTGCCTGTCTAAATGGCTTTTAAATGTTACACTTGGTACCCACTTCTTTCCTTCTCTCTGCAACTTGCTGCACATAGCCACCACCCTCTGAAAAAGTAGACCCTCAGATCCATTTTAAATCATTTTCCTTTCACCTTAAAACTATCCCCTCTCGGTTTAGATTCCCCTACTCACAAAAAAATACCATGACTATTACCTTATTTATGCCTCTTCATTATTTTATAAACCTCTATAAGGTTCCCTCTTATCTACCTTCACTTCAGAGAGAAAATTCCCAACCTATCTTATCTCTCTGCATAATTCAAGCCTGCCAGTTCTGTTAACATTCCCACAAACATTTTCTGTACCCTTTCTTCTCTCTAATGATATCTTTCCTATAGCTGGGTGACCAAAACTATGCACAGCACTCCACATGTGGTCTCACCCATGCTATACAGTTATAAAATTTTGTACTCAATTCCCAAAACAAAGAAGGAAAGCATGCCCCGTGTCCAGATTTATATGAGGAGTTGTACAGTATTTTCATTGCACTGGTTCTCTTTAATGACTTTCCCACCCATGTGGCACCATCACTACTTTAACACTGTTTACCAATGTATCAAAGGCATTTACCATTTTAAAATGTAAGGTACATCACAAAAATCTGCAGACACCGTGGTTGAAGTAAAAACACAAAATGATGGAAAAACTCAGCTGGTCAAACAGTGTCCTTTATGTAACAAAAGTAAAAATACATAACCAATATCTAAGGCTTGAGCCCTTCATCAAGAGTGTTGGCAGGCATCTGAAAAAAAAAAGGATAGGGGGTGGCAAAGGCAGGAGATAATAGGTGGAGAAGGGAGGGAGGGGACAGCAGCGATCAGTGGGAAGAAGTATGGTTAGGTGGGTGGAGAGGGAATGGGGGGGGGAGAACTCAAAAAACTGGAAAGGAGGGTTAAAAAAAAAAGGCAAGCAGGTTAGCAGAAAACAGAAAAGTTGATGTTAATGCCATCTGGCCTAGATGGAAAATAAGGTGTTGTTCCTTCAATCTGCAGGTGGTCAGGGTGGGACAGTACATAAGGCCATGGACAGACATGTGAGTGCGGGAGTGTGACCCAGAATTGAAATGGTTGGCTACTGGGAGGTTTTTGTTGTGGCGGAAGATGCAGAGGTGCTTAGTGAAGCGATTTGCTAATCGCAGACCAGTCTCTCTGATGTTGATTCCCATTCTAATTAGTGCAAAGGCAATTTTTGAGAGAAGGGTGACCATAGATTGCACAGTTTATTGGTTTTTGTAAAAAAAAAAGTAACTTATTTGTGAATACAGTTTATATATTCATGTTGGAATGGTCTGATCTGGACTATGAGATTTGGTCAGAGGAGTTTCAAAAAGAAAGGGCTTTTAATTTTTAAAAATTCTGTTCATCACAAAAGTGTCCTCTCTCTGTAAATATAGTTAATGTATTGATAGTTTCATCGTAGAAGCAATCATTTGGGAAACAGGTTTGTTCCAATGTTGTTCTTAACACAAAATCTGTTCATCAATTCCTGCTTTCCTCTTCATGCTGCATACATTTAAGGCTGCAGTAGTTAAAGGAGGGTCCTATTACAAGAGCAACTAGAGGTGGGCAATAAACTCTGGGCCTCTCAGCAAATGAAAAAAAATTAAAAAACACTACAGCAAAGAGGGTGGGGTGATTAGATATTTTCTCCTCTTAATTAAACCTGGTGATTACCAGCCGGAAGTAACTGACAATTATTTTGTGCATATAATTCATATGTAACTATCCTCAATTATTTGGAGGATTTGGCCTGATTTTATTGAGGAAGTTGCTATATCCTCTACTCTTAAAGTTGACTCTCTTTCGTGAGCAAATTACATTGTATTTACAATCAAATATTTGGACTAATATGCCTTCATTCCCTCATCTCACACTTCCACTCTTTACCTCCACCAACTCACTGGCAGATTCACTGATGCTTATAAATATTCAGTACTCTTAAATAATATACTTTTGTAATTAGCTGTTTCAAATTTTTCTGCAATTTCTTCAGGATAGACTCTGCTTCAATAATAGTAGTGCCTGAGAGTTCAGCCTATAATTTGCTGTGGATGGAGAAGATGTGTTGGAGACAAGATACAATACAAGAGGAAAGTTGAAAGACAAACTGACCTAAACTAGAGGATGGCAAGGAGAGAAAAGCATTCTATGGACAGCCAGCCCTTTCATTACTCATGTCCTGGACAGTAAGAGAAGAACTTGAATTATTCTAGAAAAAGAATCATATCTTGCTTGGAGAATCAAAAGTTCAGCGGAAAAGATGGATTTGGTGCAGAGGAGACCGAGCCCATCAAACAAATCTGGTGATCCACTTACGATGAAAAGGGATAATGAGCCTATGAAATTGGCCCTCTCAGAAGTTGGACAAAACCCCTGTAATTTTGAAGAGAGAAAAGTAATCATCTTTGATAAAATAGAAGGAAGGTGAAGTTGAGGGGTGGAGATGAAGGCATGATAGTTCTGCTACTGGGATGTGATTGGTTGTAGAGATTGTGAGCATCAAGGCATCATGCTTAAGGAATAGAAATGGCAGCAATAGAGTGGATAGGAGGAGTCAATGACATAAAATTGTAACAAGGAAGGAGAAGGGAGAGCTGGTGGGTTCAAAATGAAACAAGCCAACCGTAAAATATATCTAAAAGCAAAATACATTGTGAATGGAGCTTTAAAGTGAGGTCATCTGATGACAGGATTATACCTTGAATTTCTCACCCACTGGGCTAGGTTTGCTGCCAGCTGGAAAATGGCCATAGAAAACTGGCCACCTATTGTATACACTTTCTATACATTTGAAATGTTTAGCAAAGGTTGATTCATGTTATCAATTTTCTATGTGGTGATGTATGTTAACATTTATTGCAGAGTTGTTTGCATGAGCACAAGATAATAAGTTAGTTACTCCAGAATATCTTTCAATGCTTTTTAAAAATATTTTATTTAAAAGTTTACCATACATATAGTGATCATAATTGATGTAATAATACAGATTTCAAAAGAACCAAAATAAAATTACATACATGATGGTTTTCACCCCCTCCCAACACCCTGTCCCACCCAACCTCCCCTCTCAAAACATAATATACATACTATAAATCTATAAGTAAATAAAAAGGAAAGAAAAGAAAGAAAGAGAACATTTTTGGATTGTTTAGAGAGGTGTCATCTGGCACATTTCTTCAAACTCTTCATAACCACTCAGAGGAGAATCTCGCAGGTCTAGATGCATAGGAAGGACATCATTACAAATTTAATCCCATTAATACCAAATTTGCTAAAACATAGGATACTTATTTCTCAAATTATATGCAATTTTTTTTTCCAAAGGAATGCAACTTTGATTTTCTGCATGCCACCTTAACATACCCAAAGATGATCAGACTTCCAAGCAACTACAATATATTTCCTCGATACTGCTAAGGTGAATTTAACAAATTCCAATTGATAAATTGATCATTTTAATTTAGGTCTTGTATCTTCAATATTTCCTAATAAAAATAAATCAGTACTTTGCAGAGAGACATTCCCTGAAATTTGTTCCAAAAAATTCTATAGATCTGTCCAAAAAGGCCTTACATTGGGACAAGTCCAAGATGAGTAAGAAAGATCCTACATCTGCACCACATCTAAAATATTGATCTGATAAATCTGTTCAATTTCTATGGTGTAAGATATAGCTGATGCAAAAAATTATATCTTACATTAATATTATTAGTCATAAAATCCTTGCATAAATCTTCTCATATTTGTTGATCAATTGTAATATTTAAATCTGTTTCCCTTGTTTGCCTAGATCTATGAAGTCCTTGTTTGGATTTCCTGCTTGTAAAAATGAATATATCATTGAAGTAAAATTCCTCTCCTAATAAAAAGTTCTACTTCAGTACAAATAGGTAAAAACATAGTTGGCCCAAGCTTATCCCTTAAATATGCTTTTAATTGAAAATAACAAAAAAAAAGTATTATACGGTATAGCATGCTTATTTTTCAATTGCTTTGACTCCTTTCATAACAGTCTTCAACATTTACAATCCCATAACAAGACCAAATATTCAAAAACTGATTATCCCTTGAAAAAGCTGTAAGGGGATTTTGGATCAACAACATTTCAAGGGATATAGACCCTCTTGCACCAATATCATCATTTATTTTATTCCAAATATTAAGTAAATGTTTCAATAATGGTTTCTCCTTATCAGCAACCATCAATTTCAGTTGCCACTTGTGTATAAATTCTTCTGCCTTCCTCTCTTCTAACTTATTCAGTTCTATATTAACCCATGTCGACCTTTATTTTCAAAAAAGGAAGGAAGAAATCTCATTCGCGCCACTCGGTAATCATTTCTAAAATTAGGAAGATGTAGATCTCCCAGTTCATATTTCCATGTTGACTTCTCTGTAGAAACTATTGGCATTTTACCTTGCCAAAGAAATTTCCTTTCATGTTTATTTAGAACTTGAATTTTTTTTTTGAGGTATTAAAATAGGTAATGTTTGGAAAAGATATTGTATTCTTGGAAATATATTCATCTTTATTCAGTTAACACTTTTGAGAGATTTTGAGTGTACAGAGTGGGTATGTTCCTGTCAGGATTAAAGGCAAAGTTAGCAGGAATAGGGAACCTTGGTTTTTGAAGGATATTGGGGATCTGGCTCGGAAGAAGCGAGGTGTAGTAGAAGGAGTAGGCAACTCAGAACAAATGGGGAACTTGAGGAATACTAGAAATGCAAGAAAAACCTTAAGAAAGAAATTAGCAAGGCTAAAAGCAGACACGAGGTTGCTTTGGCGGACAATGTGAAGCAAAATCCTGAGGGCTTTGACAGGTGTATTAGAACAAAAGGATAGTAAGGGTCAAAATTGGTTCCCTTGAAGATCATTGTGGTCAGCTATGTATGGAACCAAAGGACATGGGGGAGATCTTAAAAGGGATTTTTGTATCAGTATTCACTCAAAGAGACACAAAGTCGAAGGAAGGAAAACAAGCAGCAAGGTCATTGAACTTATTGAAGAGGAGGAGATAAATCACAAAAGTCTACAGACACCGTGGTTGAAGCAAAAACACAATGCTGGAGAAACTCAGCATGTCAGTGTAATTTGTATAGCAAAGATAAAGATATATAACTGACATTTTGGGCTTGAGCCTTTCATCAAGATATGGAAAAATGTTGGTAGGCATGTATGCTGTCTTAAAGCAAATAAGGTGAATAAATCCCCAGGGCCCGACAATATACTCCCTCAGAGCTTGCAGGAGGCTCATGTAGAAATTGCAGGAGCTCTGGCAGAAATATTTAAAATGTCCTAAGACACTGGTGAGGTGCAGAGGGTAGCTCATATTGTTCCATTGTTTTAAAAAAAAAGGATCCAAGGTAACCCTGGAAATTATAGGCCAATGTGCCTGATGTCAGTGGTAGGTGAAATATTGTAAAGTGTTCTAAGAGATTGGATATACAATTATTTGCATAGCCAGGAACTGATTAGGGATAGTCAGAATGGATTTGTGCATAGTAGGTCATGTTTAACCAATCTTGTAGTTTTTCGAGAAGGTTACCGGGAAAGTTAATGAAGGAAAGGCTGTGGGTGTTGTCTACATGGATTTTAGTAAGGCCTTTGTTAGGTCCCACATGGGAGGTTAGTCAGGAAGGTTCAAATGCTTGGTAGTCATAGTGAAGTAGTAAACTGTGTTCAACATTGGCTGGAGGGTAGAAACCAGAGAGTGGTAGTGGATGATTGTTTCTCAGACTGGAGGCCTGTGACTAGTGGTGTGCCTCAGGGATCAGTGCTGGGACTACTGTTAGTTATCATCTATATCAATGATCTGGATGATAATGTAATAAATTGGATCAGCAAGTTTCCAGATGACACTAAGTTTGGAGGTGTTGTGGACAGCAAAGAAAGTTTTCAAAGCTTGCAGAGAGATCTGGATCAGTTGGAAAAATGGGCTGAAAAATGGCAGATGGAATTTAATGCAGACAATTGTGAGGAGTGGCATTTTGGAAGGATAAACCAGGAAAGGACATGGTAAATGGTAGGACACTGAGGAGTGCAGAAGAACAGAGGGATCTGCGTATACAGATGCATAATTCCCTGAAAGTGGCATCATAGGTAAATGGGGTTGTAAAGAGACCTTTGGCATATTGGCCTTCATAAATCAAAGTATTGAGAACGGGAGTTGGGATATTATGGTAAAGATGTACAAGGCATTGGTGAGGCCAAATTTGGAGTACTGTGTGGTGTTTAGGCCACCTAACTACAGGAAAGATATCAATAAGATAGAAAGAGTGCAGAGGAGATTTACTGGATGTTGCCAGACTTCAGGAACTGAGTTACAGGGAAAGGTTAAACAGGCTAGGACTTTTATTTCCCTGGAGCATAGAAGAATGAGGGGAGTTTTGATAGAAGTATTTAAAATTATGAAGGGGTTGACAGAGTAAATGTAGGTAGGGTTTTTTCCACTGAGGATACATAAAATACAAACCAGAGGATATGGGTTTAGGGTGAAAGGGGATAAGGTTAGGGGAATATAAGAGGGAACGTCTTCATTCAGAGAGTGGTGGGAGGGTGGAATGAGCTGTTAGCTGAAGTGGTGAATGCAGCCTCAATGTTAACATTTAAGAAGAATTTGGACAGGTACATGGAAGGGAGATGTATAAAGGATTATGGACTGGGTTCAGGTCAGTGGGACTAGGCAGAAAAATGGTTCAGCACAGACTGGAAGGGCCAAAGGGCCCTATTTCTGTGCTGTAATGTTCTATGGTTCAAACACTATAGCTGCTAGTCTTTATTCCCAACAGAGAAAAGTGTGGTGCTATAGTGAGCAGGTCACAGACAAAAAAGAAATGGGGACAATGAAACAGGGAATATCATGTTTGTTGGCATGGTTTGTGACAAGGCTGTTGATTTATTTCTGTCAGAGAAATAAATTGTATTGAACAACTCTGGTTCACATTTAATTGCAGTTTGATGTTGAAATTGAGGGCTGTATTTTAAGGTAGCACAGGCAGTTGGAAATCATTTTACATTAATTAGCCTTCATATTCGACTGAGGATGTTCACAGTGGAAGGGCTTCTCAGACAAAATTTAATTTGTTTGAAGTTGGTATGGGTTCCAGTAAGAGAAATTCTTAAGATGCTGATGTTAAGTGCAATACACAAAAGTGATGGAGAAATTCAGCAGATGAGACTGCATCCAAAGGAAGTAAAAGGCACCCAAACCTTTGGGCCAGAGCCCTTTGTCAGGAATGTAGAGACCTTCAATATCTGTTAATCCCCTCCTTGGCCTCCCTCTTTCCCCACCCCTCTGTCTCCTTTACTCCAGCTCCCCACCCCTTTCTCTTCACCCATATCTTAACCCTCTGTCCTCTTCCTCTTCCCCTATTACTTCTCAGCTTTCTCTTCTACCCTCCCACCTGTATCCACCTATTACCTATTAGCAGATGCTACTTCCCCTTCCTCCCCCCCCTCTCCACCACCTTTTTATTCAGCTGTCTACCCTTTTTACCACATTCCCAACAAAGGGCTCAGGCCTGAAATTTTGACTGCCTTTTCTTTTCTCTGGCTGCTGTATGACCTGCTGAGTTTCTTCAGCACTTTTGTGTATTGCAAGGGTTCCAATACTGTGCCTTTCCATCTTTAAACAAGTTCACCATTTAATACGATTGTGGTTCATTTTTCTTGCCTTCACCTTCCTTTGCTTTGTCCTTATCCATTAATTTGGTGTTTAATGATCTATTCATTTCCTTTTTTTATGTTAGTGCCATTTCTGTATGCCTCTGAATGTTAGAGACAGTTAAAGACGGTGAAACATTTTTAACAGAAGTAAGTATTGATGGCCATCAGAGGAATCCTGAGGTGTGATCACCACCCATGACCTATCCCATCTTATGGAGTGCAGGTCTCCAATATGGTCAATATCACAGAGTCACAAGTAGTTACTGAAACCAAAGGGATTGGGTGTGTTGAGGTGGAGACAAAAATCAGGCACAGGCCTTGTGAAGTATGAAGCAACCCATTATAATTTCTCTTTTCTCTGCATATACAGATACATGCTTCCATTTACTAATCTCTTCTTGCTATAACTCGAGGAGCTTTTATAATCTCAGATTTCTTCTTAGTTTTCTCTCTTATTCAATTTTCTCCCTTTCAATCTCTTGCTCGTTCATTCTGAGGTTATGAACTCCTTCCGATCTACTAGTTCCAATCTACTAGTCTTTTCATTCGTCAGTCACTTTATTGTGTTAAATGTGCCCTTGGATATTTATTGCTGTAGTCACAGCCGAGTTACTTTTGCCTTGGGCTTAATAAATTTAAGGGATATGCAAATAGTTCTTGCATTTGACATTCCAGCCACTGGTGCTCTACCATGCCCACAGATGCTGAGCACGGAGATGAATGCAACAGTACTCACAGGAGCACACATCTTGTCAGGGATCTCATTTTGATGATAGCTCACCTTATTGTAGTTCTTTCTCCTGCAGTTATCAAACTGTTTAACATAAACATCCTATCATCCTTTTGCTTTAGTTTCCTTTTTTTAAAAACAAAGCTGTAATTCAGTCCAACCAGGATACTAGTTTGCAGGAGATGGTGGTAAGGAGTAGGAATTAATGAATACAGATGGAAATGGTAACGGATAAACTAACTTGGGTTAACTACTTTTTCAGTTGTTAAATCTACTCTGTGAGGAACTGTTAAGATAATGTCATCCAGTGAGTAACAGGAATTAAGGTCAGGGGTAATGAAGCCCTTGCTGTCAAAGCTAGCAATTCGTATGTGTCAAGGCTCCATAACTGTTAGATTGGAGATGGGCAGAGCAAAATAGTTCTTTTAACACTTGTGAGTTCAAGCTTCATTAAACCATTGTTCTGCTGTTTTGGAAAGCATAACATGCAGTTGTCTGTGGTGGGTGCGCAGATAATACACACCCTGTCCTTGGCAGGAATATTGAGTAATTGTAAGTCTGCAGCTGTAACTTGCATGTAGGTTGGGGTCTGGGGTTGTGAGAGGAGGAGGGGAGGCATGCAGACCTGTCTTAGAGAATAATCAAAAGCAGCAGAGACTGCGGAAATTGGCTGCCAGCCAGGTCACGCCCCATCAGTGTCATCTAAAAGGAGGATAATTCCTTTTCCTTAAGGAGATCAGATCATTTGAAAAATCTCGACTTATTTTCATTTCACCAGATTAGCTGGCCATTTAACAACTCCAAAAGTGGAGGTGCTGCATATAAACAGTTGTGGAGTGTGCTGGGCTGGGCTGGGGTGGGGGGGGAATATGGGTTAGTGGTATTTTTGTGTTAGGGAGTGGAGAGCACAGAAGAGCTTGGCTGTACATTCAAAGGAGCTTCTGTAAAAGCTTCTATAATTGGACTGGTCAGAATCTCTAGGCACTGGAGTCAAGGACAAGGAGACTCAGTCATTCCCAAAATTAAAAATGTTTGCTTGTAATATATAGTAATACCCATACAGTGATGCAGCATTTTTGGAACACTTACCCTTACACTCCTCTTGACAAAACAGGTGAGGCGGCGAGTTAAAAAGAAGGAAGCATACATTAGATTTTGGAAACAGGAAGAGCTCATGAGAATTATATGGTAGTCGGGAAGGAATTTAAGAAAGGATTAAGGAGAGCTCAAAAGAGGCATGAGAAGGCTTTTGCAAGTAGGATTAAGGAGAAAAGCAAGGTATTCGATGCATTTGTGAAGGATGACAAGAATGAAGGTGGGGCTGCTGAAGGATAAAGGAGGCAACATGCCTGGAGACGGAGGAGGTTGGGGAGGTCCTAAATTAATACTTTGCTTCAGTATTCACCGGAGAGAAGGACCTTGATCAGGGTGAGGTTGGAATAGAACAGGCTTCTGTGCTGGATGATGTTGAGATTAGGAAAGAGGAAGTGTTAGATATTCTTTAAAACATTAAGATTAGGGAGAATCCTGGGAATTATAGACTGGGTAGTCTTGCGTAAGTGGTGTGCAAACTATTAGAGAGGATTCGATTTATGAGCATTTGGAGAATGCTCAGGATTAGTCAGCATAGCTTTGTGAGAGGAAGGTCATGCTTCACGATCCTAACTGAGTTTTTTGAGGGGGTGATGAAAGAAATTAATGAAGGTAGGGCAATAGATGTGGTGCACATTGGATTGTAGTAAAGCATTTGACAAGATCCCCCGTGAGTGACTTGTAAGAAACTCATAATGCATGGAATCCATAGAACCTTAGTTGCGTGGATGAAAAATTGGCTTGCGTATAGAAAACCGAGAGTAGTAATGGACAGAAAGTACTCTGCCTGGAGATCAGTGACCAGTAGAGTTCCACAGGAATCTGTTTTGGGACCCCTGCTCCTTTTAATTTTTTATTGACCTAGAATAAAAATTTTCAAACTTTTTCTTTCCACTCACTATGTGCTATAGGAACTTTGTGATTAGAAAGGGATTACTTAAAGTGGTATGTGAGTGGAAATAAAAAGTTTGAAAACCGGTGTTTTAATCGTACCTAATTGACTCGTTATGTGCACAGTTTCATAACTCCAGAGGAAATGGGCCAATGACAATTTTTCTCAAGCAAAATATTTCAGTAACAATTGGGTCTAGAGCAGTGGTTCTCAACTTTCCCTTCCCACTCACTTACCACCTTAAGTAATCCCTTACTAATCACAGAGCACCGATAGCATAGGGAATAGTTAAAGTGGTATGTGAGTGGAAAGAAAAAGGTTGAAAACCACTTACTTAGATGAAGAAGTGGAAGGATGGGTAAGTAAGTTTGGAGTTTATATGAAGGTTAGAGGAGTTGTGGAGAATGCTGAAATTTGTCATAGGTTACAAAACGATATAACCATATAACCACTTACAGCACAGAACAGGCCAGTTTGGCCCTACTAGTCCATGCCGTAACAAATCCCCACCCTCCTAGTCCCACTGACCAGCACCCGGTCCATACCCCTCCAGTCCTCTCCTATCCATGTAACTATCCAGTCTTTCCTTAAATGTAACCAATGATCCCGCCTCGACCACGTCTGTCGGAAGCTCATTCCACATCCCTACCACCCTTTGCGTAAAGAAATTTCCCCTCATGTTCATCTTATAATTTTCCCCCTTCAATCTTAAACCATGCCCTCTAGTTTGAATCTCCCCCACTCTTAATTGAAAAAGCCTATCCACGTTTACTCTGTCTGTCCCTTTTAAAATCTTAAACACCTCTATCAAGTCCCCTCTCAACCTTCTACACTCCAGAGAAAAAAGCCCCAGTCTGCACAACCTTTCCCTGTAACTCAAACCTTGAAATCCTGTCAACATTCTCGTGAACCTTCTCTGCACTCTCTCTATTTTGTTTATATCTTTCCTATAACTTGGTGACCAAAACTGTACACAGTACTCCAAATTTGGCCTCCCCAATGCCTTGTACAATTTCATCATAATCTCCCTACTCTTGAATTTAATACTTCGATTTATGAAGGCCAACATTCCAAATGCCTTCTTCACCACACCATCTACCTGAGTATCGGCCTTGAGGGTACTATTTACCACAACTTCTAAATCCCTTTGTTGATCTGCACATCTCAATAGCCTACTATTTAATGCATATGACCTATTTAGATTTGCCTTTCCAAAATGTAACACTTCACACTTATCTGTATTAAATTCCATCAGCCATTTCTCAGCCCACACCTCCAGCCTTCCTAAATCACCTTTTAATCTACGGTAATCTTCCTCACTGTCCACAACACCACCAATCTTTGTATCATCCGCAAACTTGCTTATCCAATTCTCCACCCCTACTTCCAGATCATTAATATATATAACAAACAATAGTGGACCCAGGACCGATCCCTGAGGAACTCCACTAGTCACCGGCCTCCAATTGGACAAACAATTTTCTACCACTACTCTCTGACACTTCCCATCCAACCATTGCTGAATCCATTTCACTATCTCCTCATTTATACCTAATGCCTCCACCTTTTTTCCTAACCTCCTGTGGGGAACTTTGTCAAAAGCTTTACTAAAGTCTAAATAGACAACATCCACTGCTTTCCCTTCATCAACCTTTTTTGTAACTCCCTCGAAAAACTCAATCAGGTTTGTCAAGCATGACCTACCCCTGACAAAACCATGCTGATTACTCCCTAGCAATCCCTGTACCTCCAAATATTTGTAAATACCATCCCTCAGAACACTTTCCATCAACTTGCCCACCACAGACGTCAGAGTTACGGGCCTATAATTCCCAGATTTACATTTAGACCCTTTCTTAAACAGCGGAACCACATGCGCCACCCTCTAATCCTTTGGCACTACCCCCGTGGCCAGTGACATCCTAAATATCTCTGTTAATGGCCCCACTCTCTGTCCATTGGGAATATTTTGTCCGGACCTGGAGATTTATCCACCTTTATCTTTTTCAACACAGCCATCACGACCTCCTCGGTTATCCTTATATGCTTCATTACCTCCCCATTATTTTTCTTTACCTCAACTGGTTCAATATTTTTTTCCCTAGTGAATACCGAGGCAAAGAAATCATTCAAAATTTCCCCCATTTCCTCTGACTTCTCACTCAGCCTACGCTCCCTATCTACAAGGGGTCCAATTTATCCCTCACTAATCTTTTACTTTTAATGTACTTTTAGAAACTCTTTGGATTTATTTTTACTCTGTCTGCCAAAGCCTCTTCGTGCCTTTTTTTGGCCTTTCTAATTTCTTTCTTGAGATTCCTTCTACACTTCTTGTAGTCCTCCTGGGTATCCCAATCAATGTGAGGGAAGTTAAAATCTCCCATGATCACTACCTTATGATTTTCACACATACATGTTATCTCTCTACACATTTGTTCCTCTAGTTTTCTTGACCCATTTGGTGGTCTGTAATACACCCCTATTAGCACCCTCATGCCTCCTTCACCCCTCAATTCCACCCAAACAGCCTCACTGGACGATCCCTCCAGACCATCTTGCCACCTCACGGCAGTAATGTCCTCCCTATCAAGCAGAGCAACTCCTCCCCCTTTTTTACCCCCTGATCTATCACATCTAAAACAAATGTATCCTGAAACATTAAGTTGCCAGTCCTGCCCCTCTTGTAGCCAGGTCTCACTAACTTCCACAATATCGTGACCCCAAGTATCTGTCCATGCTCTAAGCATGGCATCCTAAATATCTCTGTTAATGGCCCCACTATCTGTCCACTAGCCTCCCTGAGTATCCTTGGGAATATTTTGTCCGGTCCTGGAGATTTATCCACCTTTATCTTTTTTAACACAGCCATCACGACCTCCTCGGTTATCCTTATATGCTTGTTCACTATGCTTATTGCATTAAAATATATGCATTTCAGAGAATGACCCTCACATACATTCTCTTTTCTACCTTCTACCCTAATCTCCATCCTACCTTTATTATCGTTTTTATTCTTATCTAGGTGGCCATGCTCCCTTGACGCTGCTCTCACACTCTGTTCCCCACCCCCCCTGCCAAACTAGTTTAAACCTTCCCCCACCGCTCCAGCAAATCTGCTTGCCAGCTCATTGGTTCCCCCTCCAGTTCAAGTGGAGTCCGTCCCTTTTGTACAGGTCCGACCTTCCCCAGAAGAGATCCCAATGATCCAGAAATCTTATCCCTTGCCCCCTGCACCATCTCTTTAGCCACACATTCATCCTCCACATCCTCCTATTTCTACCCTCACTTGCGCGTGGCATCGGCAGCAATCCAGAGATTACTACCTTGGAGGTCCTGTTTTTTAACTTCCTACCTAATTCCTCATAATGCTGTTTCAGGACCTCATCCCCACTTCTAGCTAAGTCATTGGTCCCCACATGGACCACGACTTCTGGCTGTTCTCCTTCCCCTTGCAGAATGCTATGTACTCAATCAGAGATATCCCTGACCCTGGCACCAGGGAGGCAACATACCAACTTGGATCCCCGATCTCATCCCACAAACCTTCTATCTGTCCCTCTGACTAACGAGTCCCCAACTACAAGTATCCTGTTCTTATCCCTCCTTCCCTTCTGAACCTCAGGGGCAGCTCCCATGCCAGAGACCTGACCCCAACGACTCGTCCCTGATAGGCTGTTCCCCCCCAGCAGTATCCAATGCAGAATACATATTGCTGAGTGGCACTTCCACAGGGGTACTCTGCACTGGCACTCTCCCTCCTTTCCTCACAGTCACCCAATTCCCTGACTCCTGCCTTCTAGGGGTGACTGTCTCCCTGTAACTCCTCTCTATCACTGCCTCATATAGGCAGGATGCAGAGTTGGGCAGAAAAGTGGCAGAGGTGTTCAATCTCGATAAATGTGAGGTGATTCACATTTTGGTAAGTCAAACCAGAAGGCTGAGTACAGGGTTAATGGTTAGATACCTAACAGCGTGGAGGAACAGAGAAAGCTTGAAGTCCAAATCCATACATCTCTCAAGGTTTCCGCACAGGTTGATAGGATATTTTAGAAAGCTTGTGGGACGTTGGGCTTCATTAATAGGGGGATTTAGCTCAAGAGTCGAGAGGTCATGTTAAAACTCCACAAATCTCTGGTTAGGCCACACTTGGCGTATTGTGTTCAGTGTTCTAGTCACCTCATTATAGGAAGGATGCGGAAGCGATGGCGAGGATGCAGAGGAGATTTACCAGGATGTTGCCTAGATTGGAAAATAAATCTTATGAGGCCAGATTAGCAGAGGTGAGACATTTTTCTTTGGAGCAAAGAAGGATGAGAGGAGACTTGATGGAGGTCTACAAGATTCTGAGAGGCACAGAGAAGGTGGACATCCAGCGCATTTTTCCTTGGGCAGCATAGCAAACATCAGAGGACATCTGTACAGAGTGAAGGGAAGAAAGTTTAAGGAGACATTGAGGTAGGTTTTTTAACGCAGGGAGTTGTGGACGCCTGGAATGCCTTGCCAGGGATGGTGGTGGAACCTGAAACATTAGGGGCATTTAAGAAACTTAGACAGGCACATGGATGAAAGAAAAATGGAGGGTTACAAAGTAGGAAGGGTTTAGTATTTTTTTTGGTAGGAGTATATGGGTTGCACAACATGGAGACCAAAGGGCCTGCACTGTTCTCTTTTAGTACAGTGTTTTTAGGATCAGGATCCTTCTCTTCATTCTTTGCCTGCTGTGACCCCTCAACACTCATCAGGTACTTGGCCTCTTTCAAACTATACTAAAATGGCCATAGAACATCCCTTGTCAGATAGATTCAACGGACCTATCTCCAGTCTCACTGATATGGATAATCTGATGCCACATTCCTTCCCTATGCCCTAGAAATTGCTGATAAATGGCCTGCAACTCTACTCCAACAAGGAAGTCAAACATAGAATGCTGTTGCTTTTTGTGATTTTATTTAATACCTGATATAGATCTTCCCAAAATTTTTTCACTTTCTCACAGGCCCAAATTACATGTACTGTTGTTCCCGATTCCTTCTTACAGCGAAAACATCTACCTGATAATGTTGGATCCCATTTATTTAACTTTTGGGGCGTGATATATAGCCTGTGTAACCAATTATATTGTATCATGCGTAACCTCATATTTATTATATTTCTCATAGTTCTGGAGCATAGTTTTTCCCATATTTCATTTTTTATCTTTATGTTTAGATTTTGTTCCCATTTTTGCTTGGGTTTATAGCTTATTTCATCCTTTTCTTTCTCTTGCAGCTTGATGTACATGTTTGTTATAAATCTTTTAATTACCATTGTGTCTGTAATCACATATTCAGAGCTGCTTCCCCCGGTAGTCTCAGTTTGCTTCCCAATTTGTCTTTTAAGTAGGTTTTCATTTGGTGGTATGTAAACATTGTACCATGAGTTATGCCATATTTGTACTTCATTTGTTCAAATGATAATAAATTATTTCTCAAAAAACAATTTTCTATTCTTTTAATTCCTTTTCTCTCCCATTCTCTAAAGGAAAGGTTATCTATTGTGAAAGGGATTAGTTGCTTTTGCGTCAATAATAATTTTGGTAGTTGGTAATTTTTTTTTCCTTTCTACGTGAATCTTCTTCCAAATGTTGAGCAGATGGTGCAGTGCTGGTGAACTTCTATATTGGACCAGTTTTTCATCCCTCTTATAAAGTATATGTTCTGGTACCTTCTCCCCTATTTTAACTAGCTCTATCTTGGTCCAATCTGGATTTTCCCTTGTTTGATAAAAATCTGATAGATAACTTAATTGTGCTGCTCTATAATAATTTTTAAAGTTTGGTAGCTGCAAACCACCTTGTTTGTACCATTCTGTTAATTCATCTAGCGCTATCCTCGGTTTCTCCCTTTCCATAAGAATTTCCTTATTATTCTCTTTAGTTCATTGAAGAATTTCTCTGTTAAGGGAATTGGTAATGATTGAAATAAGTATTGTATCCTTGGGAAGATATTCAATTTAATGCAATTTACCCTTCCTATCAATGTTGGTGGTAAATCTTTCCAATGTTCTAAGTTATCTTGTAATTTCTTCATTAATGTCTGATAATTTAATTTGTATAGATGGCCTAGATTATTATCTAATCTAATCCCTAGGTATCGGATTGCTTGTGTTTGGCATTTAAATGGTGATTCTTTTTTAAACTTGTGTAATCCGCATTATTCATTGGCATCGCTTCACTTTTATTTGCGTTGATCTTGTACCCCGATATTTCTCCATATTCCTTCAATTTCTTATGTAATTCTTTTATTGATAATTCTGGTTTTGTTAAGTATACTATGAAGTCATCTGCAAATAGACTGATTTTATATTCCTTCTCTTTTATTTTTATCCCTTTTATTTTATTTTCATCCCTTTTATTTTATTTTTTGTTCTTATCATTTCTGCCAATGGTTCTATTGCTAAAGCGAACAGTGAGGGAGATAGTGGACATCCCTGCCAAGTTGACCTGCTTAATTTAAATTGGTTCGATACATATCCATTTACTGTCACCTTCTCCATTGGTCCCTTATATAATGCTTTAATCCAATTAATATATTTCTCTGGTAGGTTGAACCTCTGTAATACTTTGAATAAATAATTCCATTCTACCCTGTCAAAGGCTTTCTCTGTGTCTAAAGCAACAGCCACTGTTGGCGTCTTATTTCCAGAGATCTTTTAAGTAATATAAGAAGTAAGGATTAGGCCTTAAACTGGATGAAGCACAAAAGGATTTATTATGATAGCCTTAGCTGTAGCAAAAAAATGTATAATGTCAACTTGGTAATCAGAAGAAAGCCTGAGAGTACAGCAATGGTACTTGGAAATGAATAAATGTATTGCATTGGAAAAAAATAACATGTAATTAAAAAAATAAAGTCACACTATTTGAACAAATTTGGGAACCCTACCATGGAACACAACAGAGAGGGCCTACCAAGAACCTCCACCCCCTAAAATGATAAAATGAGAAGATGAAATGAACTGACCCAGTATGTAAAAGTAGATGACACAATTTTCTCGTTTATTTTCATTGTGTGATGACATTGTTTAATGGTTTACTGTATCGTATATGTTGAACGTTTAATAGGTTTGGAGGGGGGTGGGAGGGAGGGAGGGAAGGGAGGGGGGGGAAAAGAGAGAAAATGACTGTGTCTATTCAAGAGGGAAATGTTTGTGTGTATTTTGATTAATGTGGTTCATAGTGTGAAAAATAAAAAAAAAAAAAATTAAAAAAACAGAATGCTGGAAATTATCAGCAGAAACTGAGAATAAAATTGCTGACCTTTCATCAGACTGAGCAGTTTTGTTCGAGAGTGGAAAGGCTGGTTATCTGAAATTGTTGACTTCCATGTTGTGCCTTTTTAGAAGGTCAGATCCTCAATATTCTTCATTGTTTTGATGAAAGAGTTGGATCTCTCTCTCTACAGGCTACAACTCAAAGGATCCTTCCTATTTAAAAGAAATCTGTCCAGTTTACAGTGGAAGTCCTCGTTCCAGCTCAGTGTTGAGTGGAATTCCTGCAAGAAATAACACCAGTCATGTCCTGATACTCCAGTATCACCAGCTCTCTGGTTAAATGATCCAGACACTAGTGCCATCTCCATGTCCCCTGGGGTGCTGGAAATAAGGATTTTCTGCTCTTTTTTCAATATCCCAGGGAATATTATATACAGGGTGTTTATTCGAGAGAAATTTACTTGTGTCAGGAGCTGGGTCACTTCTTTGATCCATCATAAGCAGAATCTTCACAGTTATATTGCTCGAAGTACTTGTTCTATGTGCTAATTGTAATAATAATTTGGTAGGTTTTTAGTTTTTGCATTTTTGGATCTGATCCCTGTTTCTTCAGAAGATTCTGCTTGTGTGTGGTTTTGTTTTGCATGGCTCCTTGGGGAAGAGTGACCACAAGACAGTGGAATTTTTCATTAATTAGGATGGAGAACTTAAAGAAGTGTAACTAGAATGATGGAGTGAATTGGCTAGGGCAGACTGACAAGATGGGTTGGTAGACAATGCACGTATTTAAAATAGTTTTTGAGGAACTTCAAAAACTGTACATTGCTATTTCCTATAAAAATATAAAGCGGAAGATGGCTCATTGTGGTGGTACACCTCCGGCCTACTGCACGGGGCAACCTCTGTACCTGCAGGAGTGTAAGGGGACAGGACAACACCTGGCTGGCTGTCAATCAGTCGGCCTGAATGGATCAAGCCCCACCTGGTCGGGTGTCAATCACCCTCCGGGATGTAATCCGCGCTGGCCTCCCGAGGCCTCACTCAGAGTTGTTGCAGCCACAGCCGGCCTGGCTCTGTGGAAGTCTTTATGGGTTAAAGCCTGTTGTACAGTCTTTACCTTGTGTGTGTCTGATTCTGGCTAACAGCGCACCACACTCATCTGAGGGAAATCTGGGGGAACATTAAAGTCAAAGAATGGTCATGTAGATTGGCTGAGAAAAGCAGCAAACCTGAGCACTGGGAGACATTTAGAATTCACCCGAGGAAGAAAAGGGGCTAACAAGAAGGGGGAAATAGATTTCACGAGGAAACTTGCAGGGAACCTAAAAATGATTGCAAAAGCACCTATAGGGTTGTAAAGAGTAAGAGACAAGTTAAAACAAAGGTATGTCCCTTCCTGTGAAAACCAGAGGAATTCATAATGAGGAACAATTGAACAGATTTGTTTCTTTGGCCTTCACTAAGGAAGGCACACATAACATCTCTGAAGCATGAGAAGTTTGAGGGATTAGCATTGAGGAAGAATTGGTGGATATTGTTAGGTAAATCGATGGTGTTGGAAGTCAATAAATCCCCTGATTGTATGCATCCCAGAGTGCTTAATGAAGTGGCTGTTGAGATGGTTGATGCATTAATGATTATTTTCAAACATTCTCTATACTTTGGATCAGTTTCCTTCAATTGGAGATTGCTAATGTGACATCACATTTTAAGAAAGAAGGGAGAGAGAATCGAGGAATTATAGACCAGGAACTGTTTCAGAGGTGGGGAAAGCCCTGGAGTCAAACATTGAAGATGTCATTGCTGTGCATTTGGAGAGGAGAGACGGACTTAGTCCAAGTCAGCATGGATTTGCAAAAGAAAAATCGTGCTTGACTTGAAGATGTAAAAAAAATTAGAGTGGACTACGATGAACCAATTCATATGGTCTATTTGGTGTGCAAAATGAGAGAATGTGGTACAGGAGGTCATGTACAGCAGGCGGTGAATAAACCAAACAGCATATTGGCTTTTATTGCAAGAGGTTTTGAACATAGAAACAGGGAGGACTTACTGCAGTTGTATAGGCCTATGGTGAAGCCACATCTTGAGTATAGTGGGGAGTCAGCAGAATAACAGACGGAAATGAGGAAGAGTACAGGAGTGAGATGGATCAGCAAGTTGAGTGGCGTCACAACAACATCCTTGCACTCAATGATAGCAAAACTAAGGAACTGGTTATAGACTTCAGGAAGGGGAGATCAGGAGAACACAAACCAGTCCTCATCGAGGGGTCAGCAACAGGGGTGCAGTGTGAATTTATTATGTACCGGAGCTCATCAAAAACAGTGACAAAGAGGTCTTGCGAGACTTGGCCTTGGTGGCTGCCATGTTGTATTTGACACTGTATAAATGACAGTGAACTGTAGGACTAAGAAGTACGATGACCAGTCATGGAAGAAACAGATGTCCAGAATAGAAAATAGTGCTCAGCAAGACAGATTGGGGAGGGGGGGGGGGGGTGAGAGTGCATTTCCCTGGCTCTAGCATGGTTAGAGTGGTTCCACCTGCATGGGGGATTATGGGTAATGAAGACAGCCATTGATCCTCCATTGAGCCCTCACTGCCGCGGCCTTGAGTGGGCCCATGAAGTGCTGGAAGGGTACTTTGGTGAGGTCTGGCAGCACTGCACTCCTGGTCAGCAGTGAAAAAGGTAAGGAACTTCAAATTCCTGAGCGCCAAAATCTCCGAAGATTTATCCTAGAGCCTTCTTGTCAATGCAATCTGGAAGAAGGTTTGCCAGCGGCTATACTTTGGGAGGAGTTTGAGGAGATTTGGTATGTCACCAAATACTCTTGTAGATTTCTGCAGATATACCGTGGAGAACATTCTAGCTGGTTGCATCACTATCTGGTATGGAGGTGCCAATACACAGGACAGGAAGAGGCTGCGAACTTGGCCAATGCCTTTAAGGTCATCTACAAGAGGCAGTCTCTCAGGAAAGTAACCTCTATCCTCAAGGATCCTCACCCACCCAGGCCATGCCCTCATCTCACTGCTACCATCATGAAGACGAACACACAATGGTACAAAAACAATTTCATCTCCTCTGCCATTTGAATTCTGAATGGGCATTGAATCACAGACACTTTTTTTGGCACTAATTTATTTAATTTGAAAAATGTAATTTATAGCAATTTTGCACCTGTAATGCTACCGCAAAACAACAAATTTCATGACATGTTCTTGACAATATATTCAAATTCTGATTCTGTGTTTTGGCTTCCTAATCTGAGGAAGAACATTCTTGCTATTAAAGGGGTGCAGCAAAGGTTCACCAGCCTGATTCCTGGGGTGGCAGTACTAATGTTTGAAGAAAAACTAGATAGACCAGTACTATATTCATTGGAATTTAGAGGAGTGAGAAGGGGTCTCGTTGAGATATAAAATTCCAATAGAATGAGACAGGTTAGATGGAGGAAAAACATTCCCAAAGTTGGGGTAGACAAAGGGGTCTCAGCCAACTGATTTTTAATTTTAGGGATATAACATGTTAACAGGCCCTTCTAGCCCACAAGCCCATGCTGCCCAAATACCCCAGTTAACCTACAATCCCCATACGTTTTGAAGGGTGGGAGGAAAGAGGAGCACCCGAAGGAAACCCACACAGATATGGGTGAACGAATAAACTCCTTCTAGATGGTGGTGGATTTGAACATGGGTCGCTGGTGTTGTGATAGCATTGTGTGAACTGTTAAGCTAACCGTGCCACCCCTAGGACTGAGAGGAAGAGAAACTCTTTTACTCAGAGAACTGTGAACTTGTGGAACTCCCTACCACTGAAAGTTGTGGAGGCCCATTTATTAGATATATTTAAAAGAAAGTTGGAAGAGCCTTATGGCTAAAAGAATCAAGGGGTATGGATAGAATAGGATATGGAAGTTGTCTGATCAGTCATAATCATATTGAATGATGGAGCAGCCTTGATGGTTTGAGTACCTTTCTCCTGCACTTATTTTATGTTTTAATGTTTGTGTTTTTCTATTGTTCCTTCAACAGTTGCATTACCTGAGGAGCAGACCACTAGTAGTTTCTGGCCTTTTCTCAATTCAATATAATCTTTGTAAAAGGGCTATTTTCTTTTCAAGTGCATCTATAAAACTGGGCAACAATTTTTTTCAAAAGGTTTGCTTCCTAAAAAACAAATTGGGGATTATGGCAGACAACTTCAAGCAAAGATAATTTCAGATTTGCCGATTCACATAGGAAGTTGGAGAAACAGTAAATAACTTTTATTAAATTTAACATATTTAATCACATAATGATGCTCTCAGATTGACTGCACATGTTGCACAACAAATGTGAGAAGTCCAGGGTTTGTCTTGGTCACCAATTTTACAATTGAAGTAGAGCTTCTTCTTTGGCTTGGCTTCGCAGACGAAGATTTATGGAGAGGTAAAATGTCCACATCAGCTGCAGGCTCGTTTGTGGCTGACAAGTCCGATGCGGGACAGGCAGACACGGTTGCAGCGGTTGCAGGGGAAAATTGGTTGGTTGGGGATGGGTGTTGGGTTTTTCCTCCTTTGTCTTTTGTCAGTGAGGTGGGCTCTGCAGTCTTCTTCAAAGGAGGTTGCTGCCCGCCGAACTGTGAGGCGCCAAGATGCACGGTTTGAGGCGATATCAGCCCACTGGTGGTGGTCAATGTGGCAGGCACCAAGAGATTTCTTTAGGCAGTCCTTGTACCTCTTCTTTGGTGCACCTCTGATACGATGGCCAGTGGAGAGCTCGCCATATAACACGATCTTGGGGAGGCGATGGTCCTCCATTCTGGAGACGTGACCTACCCACGTCTGTTGGATCTTCAACAGCGTGGATTCGATGCTGTCGGCCTCTGCCATCTCGAGTACTTCGATGTTAGGGATGAAGTCGCTCCAATGAATGTTGAGGATGGAGCGGAGAAAACGCTGGTGGAAGTAGAGCTTATAGGCTTTCTTAATGTACAGCATCTGTATATGTGAGCTGCTTTTATAGCCTGTCTGCATCTATCCTACTAAGCATGCCCAGGCCTAAGACAACATTTGCATAACACCTATACTGAATGCATGGCCAGGCATGCTTGGTCTAACCAAAACAGCTTGCTTTGTGGGCAATATTCTAGTAGAGTTAAACATTTGACACAAAATCTTCAAAAAGACATCCAGAAGTGTTCAGGAAGAAAAATCTTCATTGTCCAGTGCAATCAGAGAAGTTGACTGCTTATGGAACAGAGTGTCAAGTGATTAAAATTAATAAATACAATTAATTCCTTGATTAAAAATTGTAATGTGCTAATCTTGGTTTTAATCACTTATTCAATAGATATTATAATTTATAATAATTTTGGTTTAAAAAAAACTGGAAGAAAGATGAGTTGAGAACAGCTTGAAAGGAAGATGCATGGTGGTAGATGACACAAATTACAGCAGTTACTGGCATGGGTAGAGCATTGGCTAATGGCAGGAAACAGAGTGGGAAGAAAGAGATCCTAGGTTACCTGTGGTGTTCTGCAGGAGACAGTGTTGGAGCCACTTGGTTTTATGTTATATGTTAATGATTTTGATTGTGAAATAAATGTTTTTGTTGCTAAGTTTGTAGATGATTTCGAAAATTGGTGGAAAGTCAGGTAGTGTGGAGGAAACAGAGGCTAGAGATAGACTTCAATAGATAGGAAAATGGGCAAGGAAGAGGCAAATGAAATACAATGTTGGAAAGTGTACAGTCATGCAGTTTGGTATAAGGAATAAAAAAACAAACTATTATTTGGATGGAGAGAAAATTCAAAATTCTGAGGTATGAAGTGACCTGGGGCTCCTCGTGCCGGAAACCCTAAAGGTTAACTTCCAGGTTGAGTCAGTGGTGTAGAAGGCGGATGGAATGTTGGCAATCATATCTAGATGAATAGGATATTATTATAGGGATGAGATGTTGAGGCTTTATAAGGCACTTGGAGTATTGGGTGTCGTTTTGGGCTCCTTATTTAAATTCAGAAAAATGAGGGGAGACCTCATAGAAGCATTTTTAATGCTGAAAGGCCTGGACAGAGTAGATGTGGCAAAGTTGTTTCCCATGGTAGGGGTGTCAAGATTGAAGGGCACCCATTTTAAAACGATGCAGAGGACTTTCTTTAATCGGAGATTGGTAAACCTCTGAAATTTGTTGCCACAGTTGGCTGTTGGCGTATTTAAGGCAGATATTGATAGGTATCTGAACAGTCAGACTATGGGAAGAAGGCAGGGGAATGGGGCTGAGTGGGGGAATTGATTAGCTCATGATGGAATGGGGCTGCAGATATATGACAGTCCGAATGACCTACTTCTGCTCCTATATCTTATGGCCACATGTTCTTCAGCCAGAAGAATTTATTACCATAGGTGGTTGTGGAGGCCAGGTCATTGGGTGTATTTAAGACAGATTGATAGGTTCTTGATTAGCCATAGAATTAAAGGTTATGAGAAGAAGTCTAGGCAGTGGGGCTAAGTGGGAAAATGGATCAGCTCATGATTGAATGATAGGGAAGACTCGATCGGCTGAATAGCCTATTTCTGCTCCCATGTCTTATGGTCTATGTGACAATAAACACTTCAACTCACTGCCACCTTTTTCAATCTTTTCATTGATCTTAATATACAATAAACAATGGACAGTGAGAATAAGGATACATAATTTAGAAGATTACAATATACAACAATCAGTACATAATAATAGTATCTTCATCTCCCCATATTCAACCAAAGAGAAAAAAAATCAAAGTTAAAAATTCACATTATAGTAAAACCCCTTGTACTAATCTAGTGAAGAAGAGAGAGAAAAAAACGCGAAAACCTTGGATCAGCATTCATCAAACATAAAAAGCCTGGTCCTCATCCAAAAGAGAAACTTAAAGGTATCAGGAAGGCAGAATTAATCAGACAAAAATTATAACATACTAAAATATTGTATGGATGGGCACCAAGTTTCTTCAAATTTAACAGAGGGATCAAATGTAACACTTTTAATTTTCTCTAAGTTCAAACAGACCATGGCTTGAGAAAACCATTGAACTATAGTAGGCAGAGTGGGGTTCTTCCATTTAAGATGAATTGCTGTCCTTGTCATCAGGGTTGGTAGAAACTATCATCCAATGAGCAGAAGGTGGACAATGACCTACATCCTGCTCCTAAAATTCTAGAAAGTGCAGTTAAAGGATTTGGTTGTAGATCAATTGGCAAGAATTACTGAAAGAGTCCTAGACATCTTTCCAGAACCGGACAGGACCAAAACATATGGGTCAATGAAGCTACTTGTGAATTACACCTATCAGAGATTGATTAAAATTATGAAAACTATGGGCAATCTTGTCCTAAGACACATGTGCCTGATGTACTACCTTAAATTGAATAAGGGAGTGTTGAACACACATTGGTGAGGTATTAACTAGTTTGAGAATCATTTTCCAAATCTCTGCAGGTTAGGAATTTTGGAGCTCCTGATCCCACGCTCTTTTAAATTTTTCAGTCGAGACTGGTTGTAATTTTAATAACATGTATATGATTGCTATTAAACCCTTCAAAGAGGGATTTAAACAAAAAATATCATTAACTACATCTGACTGATATAGCAGGGGAAAAATTAGGTAAAACAGCACTCAAAAAGTGTCTAATATGAAAATATCTAAATAAATGCTAATTATGCAAACCATATTTGTTTAAAACTTGTTTAAAGGACATAAGATAACCTTCCATGAACAGATTCGGAAAGCATATGATACCCTTGACCTTCAAAAAAGAAAAGGCTTAATCAATCACAGATGGCTGAAAAAAATAATGAGATAAATAAAGCCAGATAAAGTCAAATGTTTTAAATCAAAAAAACTCCAGAACTGAAACCGTATCCATAATATACGCTTGGGTGTAGGATTAGCTTAAAAAATTTCTCGACTGATTTCAATTCCAGATTTACCCATGATGGATATTCAAGTTTATCAGAATAATAAATCCAGAAAATTATATATTGAATATAAATTGGCCTATAGTAGAGTCTAAGAATGGGTTATGCCAAGCCCCCATCCTTTTTCAACTTCTGCAATTGAGCTTTATTTACCCGTGCAGCTTTATTTTGCCAAATATAGGAAGATGTCTTGGAATCAATAATATCAAAATATGATTGCGGGATTAAAAATTAGAATGGCTTGAAATAAATACAAAAATTTAGGTAAAATCATCATCTTGATTGCATTGATATGACCTACTAATGATAATGAAGATCATACAGAGAGAGGGATTGTTTCACAAAGGAAACAATCAAAGGAAAAAACTGAACATATATATCTTAAAATTTTTAGGAATTTTAACACCTAGATAAGTAAATTGATCCTTCACAACCTTAAATGGTATATGCTCATAAATGGGTACCTGAATATTCAGGAAAAATAATTCACTCTTATAACCATATAACAATTACAGCATGGAATGGGGCATTTTGGCCCTTCTAATCTGCACCAAACTAAGTACTCTCCTCTAGTCCCACCTACCTGCACCCTGCCCATAACCTTCCATTCCCTTCCAATCCATATATCTATCCATCCAAATTTTCCTTAAGTGACAAAATGGAACCTGCCACCACTACTTCTCCTGGAAGCTCATTCCACACAGCCACCACTCTCTGAGTAAAGAAGTTCCCCCTCATGTTACTTCTAAACTTTTCCCCTTAACTCATGACTTCTTGTTTAAATCTCTCCTACACTCAATGAAGATTTATAATCAGAAAAAAAACTAAATTGCAACAGCAAAGATAACATGGAAGGAATGGATTTCTCAGGGTCTGAAACATATAGCAACAAATCACCTGCATATAAAGATACTTTATGAATGTTATTTCCCTTTATAATCATTAGAATCTCGAAACACAATTGCTAAGGGTTCCAGAGCTAAATCAAACAATAAGGGGCTAAGAGGGATGACCTTTGATTGTTGATAATGATAGATGTAGAGGGAATGTGATATATCATTTTAATCCAAGAAATAAAACCAGGACCAAAATTAAATTTTTCTAAAACCTCAAACAGATAAGACCATTCCACCCTGTCAAATGCTTTCTCAGCATCCAATGAGATAACATATTCCAGAATTTTACCTGAGGGTGAATGCATTATATTCATTAATCAGCAAATATTTGAATATGAATAATAGTTTTAATAAACCCAGTCTGATCATTAGAAATAATGCGAGGAAGAACATTTTCCAAACTGCAAGCCAAAATTTTAGAATTTTTTTTGAATCAACATTTAATAGTGATATTGGTCAATAAGATGCACAATTAGTAGAGTCTTTATCCTTTTTTAAAAAAAATTGATGCCTCTTAAAAAGTCTGGTGCAAGGTTCCCAAAGATATGGAACCCTTAAACACTTTACATAACCAAAGGGCAAATAGACTAGGAAATGATTAAAAAAAAACTCAAGCATGTATCCATCTAGAACAAGTGCCTTGACCAAATGAAGAGAAGTATTAGCTTTAAAAATCTCTTCCTTGGAGATAGGTTCCCCTAAAGATACATAATATTTATGAGACAATTTAGGAATATTCAATTGTCCCAGGAAATTATCCATTGAACATGAATTATCTGAAAAATCAGATTTATTTAAATTGGAATAAAATTCATGGAAGATCTTATTTATTTCATCATGATCAATAGTCAGGTTCCCAACTCGCTTATGAATCTTGGTGATCTGTCTTTTAACTACAGCAGCTTTCAATTGACTAGCCAATAGCTTACCCGATTTTTTTTTTCCCCATGTATGCAAAACTGACTTTTGGGTTTGAGAAGTTGACTTTCAATCGGGTTAGTTAAAAGCAGATCATGTTGCATTTGGAGTTCAGCTCATTCCTTATGAAGGTCAGAATTAGGGGCTACTGAGTATAATCTATCATTTTAAAAAATCTTGTTAACCAATGACATTCTTTCCTCATTCATTCACTTTCTCAGCCCTGCTGAATATGAAATAATTTGACCTCGAAGATAAACCATGAATGTATCCCATATTATCAAGGTAAACATTTCCTCATTAGAGTTCATTTCAAAAAAGAAGGCTATCTGTTCTTTAATAAAGTAAACAAACTTTTCATCCTATAACAAAAAAGAATTGAACTGCCATTGCCTGAAACCAGAAGCTACACCAGACAGTTTAAGTGAAAGCTTCAAGGGTCTATGTGACAATAAAACAATTCAACTCACTGCTTCCTTCCCCCTCTCATAGTGTGTGTCTTCCTTTCTCAATCCTGAAGCAGGTTTTGACCTGGGATATTGACTGCCCATTTTCTCTATGAATGCTATCTGACCTGGTGAGTTTTTCCACCAGTTTATTTTGCTTTAGATTCTGCAGTCTATGCCTCTCCTGTAAACCAGAGTAGTGTTGTTATGTCTAGAAAAAGTTACTATTGCCTTGAGTATTTTTTCTATCGTATCCTGCCATTCAGGAACAAATTACGTGTTTCTTTGAAAGCATATAACTTCAGACATTTTAAACAATTAATTAAATTTACTGCAAAAGCCATAAATATAATGCAAAATATTCACATCACACAACTGCCTAGAGAACATTAACCGATCATCCCCTGACATTCAGTGAAATTACCATCCCTAAATCTCCCATCTCTACTATCCTGGAAGTTACCAGTGACCAGACACTGAGCTGGAATAGTCACACAATATGGCTATAGGAGTAGGTCAAGGACAAGGAATTTGTGGCGAGTAACTTCCTCCTAACTCTGCAAAAGCCCATGCATCAGGTCAGTGGAGTGGTGGAATACTCTCCATTTGCCTGGATGGGTGCAACTTTAACAACACTCAAGAAACTTGACACCAGATAGGACATGGCATGTCTGGAAACATCAGCAGTGAGCCGAGACTGATGTTCCTCTGCTGTCTCTTGTTTTCTCCTATGTCTAACTCTATGGGGTTATGAAAAGCTTCTGCCAATGTTGCTTCACTTTTTTGGGCCTGTATTGAATTGGGTTTGGCCACTTGTTTATATTCTGAATGTATATTGAAGCATAGCTCTGTAACTAACTGAGGTGTCCTGGAGCAAGTTCAATTTTCTTTTAAACTTGTGCTCTTCAAATGAACTTAAACGTTAAATTCAATGTGGTCATGACATTCAGCATAAAATGCTATCATGATTATAGTAAACAGTAATGCAAGTGAGTGCTAGTAAATACTCGTGTAATAAACAGTAATGCAAGTGAGTGCTAGTAAATACTCGTGTAATAAACAGTAATGCAAATGAGTGCTAGTAAATACTCGTGTAATAAACAGTAATGCAAGTGAGTGCTAGTAAATACTCGTGTAATAAACAGTAATGCAAGTGAGTGCTAGTAAATACTCGTGTAATAAACAGTAATGCAAGTGAGTGCTAGTAAATACTCGTGTAATAAACAGTAATGCAAGTGAGTGCTAGTAAATACTCGTGTAATAAACAGTAATGCAAGTGAGTGCTAGTAAATACTCGTGTAATAAACAGTAATGCAAGTGAGTGCTAGTAAATACTCGTGTAATAAGCAGTAATGCAAGTGAGTGCTAGTAGATACTCGTGTAATAAACAGTAATGCAAGTGAGTGCTAGTAAATACTCGTGTAATAAACAGTAATGCAAGTGAGTGCTAGTAAATACTCGTGTAATAAACAGTAATGCAAGTGAGTGCTAGTAAATACTCATGTAATAAACAGTAATGCAAGTGAGTGCTAGTAAATACTCGTGTAATAAGCAGTAATGCAAGTGAGTGCTAGTAAATACTCGTGTAATAAACAGTAATGCAAGTGAGTGCTAGTAAATACTCGTGTAATAAACAGTAATGCAAGTGAGTGCTAGTAAATACTCGTGTAATAAACTAATGCAAGTGAGTGCTAGTAAATACTCGTGTAATAAACAGTAATGCAAGTGAGTGCTAGTAAATACTCATGTAATAAACAGTAATGCAGTGAGTGCTAGTAAATACTCGTGTAATAAACAGTAATGCAAGTGAGTGCTAGTAAATACTCGTGTAATAAACTAATGCAAGTGAGTGCTAGTAAATACTCGTGTAATAAACTAATGCAAGTGAGTGCTAGTAAATACTCGTGTAATAAACAGTAATGCAAGTGAGTGCTAGTAAATACTCGTGTAATAAACAGTAATGCAAGTGAGTGCTAGTAAATACTCGTGTAATAAACAGTAATGCAAGTGAGTGCTAGTAAATACTCATGTAATAAACAGTAATGCAAGTGAGTGCTAGTAAATACTCGTGTAATAAGCAGTAATGCAAGTGAGTGCTAGTAAATACTCGTGTAATAAACAGTAATGCAAGTGAGTGCTAGTAAATACTCGTGTAATAAACTAATGCAAGTGAGTGCTAGTAAATACTCGTGTAATAAACTAATGCAAGTGAGTGCTAGTAAATACTCGTGTAATAAACAGTAATGCAAGTGAGTGCTAGTAAATACTCGTGTAATAAACTAATGCAAGTGAGTGCTAGTAAATACTCGTGTAATAAACAGTAATGCAAGTGAGTGCTAGTAAATACTCGTGTAATAAACAGTAATGCAAGTGAGTGCTAGTAAATACTCGTGTAATAAACAGTAATGCAAGTGAGTGCTAGTAAATACTCGTGTAATAAACAGTAATACAAGTCAGTGCAAGCTGGTCAAAAACACTTTTGAACTTCATATGACAATCTTTAAGGTTAACGGTTAAATTCAATGTGATCATGGCATTCAGCATCAAGTTTTACCCCTCCTGAACCTCATTGGACATTTCTAGAGTGCTCCATATTGATTTGCATAGAGAACAGACAAATAAACGCATGCATGCACAAACATATATACCCGCACACCCACACCCACTCATAAATTATGGTATATATCTTGTTTGCTGCAGCTACTCAAGCACTTAAAACAAACACTAACAAACAATAAGTATAAATTATATTAACAATCCAGCATTAAACATAAAATATAATAAATAGAAAGGATCGATAACATTTTCACAATTGCAGATAGGGCAAAATGTGGTTTTTCAATTCTGAAGGCAAATCTTAGATGGTTCTGGAGCAGCCTTATGGTTAGGGTAGAATGAGAAGTTTAAGATCCTGACGCAAGTTGGAAAAATTGTTTACATTGAGGGATAGCAGATTAATGCCTTCTGTACCTTCTGCCTGAAGGTAGCAGTGAGAAGAGAATGTGGCTTGGGTGTTGGGGATCTTTTATGAATGTTGGCTGCTCTTTTGAGGCAGCGCTTCATGTAGATGTCTTCACTAGATGGAAGATTGGCGCCCATAATGGACCTGGTTAGGTCTGCCATTGTCTGCAGCCTTCTGCAGTCCTGGCACATGTGGTTTCAAACCTCGTCACAATGTAACCAATCAGTACACTTTAGAGTATTCAGTGACATGCTGGAATATCCTTAGATTCCTTAAGAATGTTAGAGGCATTAATGTGGCTTCTTCATGGTTGTTAGTTGCAGGAGAATAGTTCTGATATGCTGAAGTAAGATGCACAGTCCTCCAACCTCCCTTCTTAAATTCTTCCTGTTTAAGAATGAACTAAGCAATTAACTGTTAGTATCAGACTTTCTTTAAAAAAATGCATGTAAATAGGCAATGGCAGGTTAAAAGATGGGACCACAAATAACAACAAAGAATGACTAAAAGATTAATAAGGAAGGAAAAGATGGTATAAAGAATAAAGGAAGTTACTGTTTTTTATAAGGTTTCCAGAGACTTTTTAAAAAAAGTGACAGTGCAGTGGAAAGTTTCTGTAAATTACAATGGACGTGAAAGATGAACAAGTAATTTGCACCTGTCTCCATGATAGAGGACACAAGTAATATCCCATAAATAACAGTAGATTGGAAATTGGAAGAGAGGGGTACTCAAGATATTTACAATTACTTGTGCAGTGAGAGCAAACTTGAAGCTGCAGGTTAACAAGTCTCCAGGCCCTGAGGGAATTCTTACAAGAAGCTGAGAAAAAGTAGATAGTAAGGAAGTTTATATGGCAATTTTAAATTTCTATAATTTCCTAGATTCAAGGAATTTTCCATTAGATTGGAAAATAGCAAACACACTTCCTTCATTCAAAATGGGAAGGAGGTAGAAGACAGGAAACTAAACACTTGGCATCTGAGCTGTCGTTAAAGATATTATGCCAGAGCACATGGGAAAACTAAAGAAATTTAGCTAGGGTCAACATCGTCTCATTAAAGGGAAATCAGTTTTGAACAATTTATTGGAGCTGTGAATAAAGTGGAACTGGTAGATGTACTACACTTAGACTTCCATAAGACACAAGGTCGAAAATTATGACAGAAAACAAAAGCACATCATAGAAGAGGTAACATCATGGTGTCTGCTGACGATTGGCCAACTAACAAGAAACAAGAGTAGGCAGAGGTAGAACTTTCTTCTAATTGACAAGATGCAGCAAAGGATTTCCCACATGGATTGGTGCTGGGGCTTCAACTTGGATGAAGGCCATGAAGGAATGATTGTCGAATTCACTGATGACAAAAAGAAAAATAGGAAAATAAGTTATGAAGAGGCTATAAGGAGATTACAAGTGGATATACAAAGGTAAATTGAGTGGGCCCTGATCTGACAAATGGAATATTATGTGTGAATTTGGCAGGAAATTTTGAAAAAAGTGCATGAATTGAATGATGAGTGATTACAGAACTGATGTAGAAAGAATCCTTTCTGTCCCAGTGCTCAATTCACTTGTACAGCAAGTAATTCAGAAAATTAACAAAATATTATTGCTCTTAGCAATAGGAATTGAATGTAAAAGTAGACATGTAATACTTTAATCTATTGGCAAGACCACACCAGGAATACTCCTTACTTAAGCTAGGATGTTAATGGATTGGAAGAAGTTTACTAAACTGATGCCTTTGGAAAGGGTGGTTGTCTTAATAGGAAAATTTAGACAAATTCATATTGAGTTTAAGAAGTGAAAATTGGAATTGAAAATAGTGAGGGTACTTGATGGGGTAGCAACCGAGAGCATGTTCCCTCATCGAAGAATCAAGAACTGGGAGTTGATGTTTAAAAATAAAGGGTTGTCCATTTATGACAGAAATTATGCAAAATATTTTCTATGATGGTCAAGACGAAGGCATACCAATGCTTTTTAAGGAGTCTGAAGAGATTTGGCATGTCTCAAATACTCTGTCAAACTTCTGCAGGTTCACTGGGAAAGTCTACTGACCTGTTGCATCACAACCTGGTTTGGTAATTCAAATGCCTAGGAATGCAGAAGTCATCAGAAGGTAGTAAACATAGCCTGACTTCCCATCTACTACAGACATCTATGCAGCAGCCAACAACATAAAAGACCCCCATCACCCTGGTTGCAAGCTCTTCTCACTGCTAGCTTCAAGAAGATGATACAGAAGCTGACAGCCAGCATCTCTAAGTTCAAGACCAGTTTCTTTCATCGTGCTCTTGACCCTCCCTTTGGTACACCAATCATCGAAGGCTCTGACAACATAAAAGGACTGGGTACTATTTTAAACCACCTTTTCCTCAAGGACAACTGTGAATATTTATATCTTTTGTATTTATTTCCCTTTTTAATTCAATCATATATATCTGTTCTAAAGTTAGTCAAAGCACAGACTTTGAATATTTTTAAGGTAATATTGATAAGCAAGGGGATGTAAAGTTAACGAACATAGAATTAGGAATTGAGTTTCCAATCACATCAGCCATAATGTCACCCAATGACAGAGAAGGCTTGAGGGAGCCAAGTGTCCAACTCCTGCATGTATCTGTACAGTACACCGAAGAAGAGGTAGGGAATTCTGCTCTGATTAGACAGCCAACAATCATTAACTGTCATTACTAAAACAAATCAGGCCATTTGTAAGCTCATTGTTTGGAGGGCCTGGATGTGCGCACCTTCTCTATTGCTTTTCCCTGTAGAACAGTTAGTCTACTACTTCATAAGAGTTTGTAGTTGACTGTGAAACACTATGGAACATGCCATGGAGATAAAAGATACCATTATAAATGAAGTTCCTCTCTACCATGAATGAAACCGTCATACCAGCCCTGAAGTAATTTATAGTGTTATGGACTATAGACAGTTTTATTTCTGACCAGGGACTGATGTGCAGCGGGAGAAAGGAGCGCACACGTGTGTAGAGCGCTGGAGCAGCAAGCTGGGAGAGTGAACAGCAGCGTGGTGCACGATAAGCTGGTGAGAGTGCACCTGCTGCTGTTCATCCCTCTCCTCCAATCAGGAGGGCAAAAGATATGGACTGCAGCAGTTAAACTGTCCAGCGTGTTGAGGAATGAACTGTCAGTGTGTTCACCTGGAAGCTCCAGCTGAAAGGCAGGAGGCTGACCTGCTCTGCTCATGGGTGCCAGCACTGTTGTTCTGACAGCAGATTTTACACGCTGATTCCCAGAGTGTGGGTCCAACCTGTGCTTCTTCAGTTCCCTTTCGAGAAGAGGACCTTGAGTGACAAAAGTCACTTGGTATAACCCAAGACAGGGTTTTGGTGGAGAAGACTTCGTGTGACGGAGGACCACCTGGTGCAACCCCAAAGAGTGTTTTGGTGGTGCGGACTTAGTGTTAGTGACTTGGAGGTCATTGTGAGAAAAACCCTTGCGAGAAAATTGAAGGTGGTCGTTACCACACGAGAAACTAAGGCAAGTCTCCTGCCAAGATCGTCAGTCTGCTCAGTGACAACAGTCATTTCTCTCCATGTTCAACTCAAAGACCTATACACAACTGAACTAAGAAATTAAAGCCTGGAGACCAGATTTTGTGTACCGTTCTTTTGACTGACTTGATGAGACTGACTTGGGGTTTTGTTTTTGGAGTTTAATTTGGGCCATTAGACTGTAATGATCTGAGTATTTTTTCATATTCACTCTATAAATATCCATTGTTAGTATATAGTTGCCATAAAAGGCTTAAGTTTGGGTGTTGAGTTTATTGAGATAATTATATTATTGACAATTGTTAATAAATTTTGAGTTAAACTTAACCCATTTGTTTATGTGTCTTTCAATTGCTGTTGGTGAGGCATAACAGTAGCAATCTCTTTACAGTCATTGCTTCTGAACACTGAAACAAGCATTCCAATAACCATCTTAGCAATGAACAGATGGAAGACATTCTAGCATTGGATAAATCCATTTGCACACTGTGGTCCGGTTAATGTCTCCAATCAGCTCTCTCTTTAAAATGGAAAACACCAAACCAGTTTCTCTGTCAAAGAAATAAAGTTTCTAATTAAGCCAAAGGAAAAATGAACACATTAAACTTTTATTCAGACTTGATATGCAGTCTGAGTTTTTTGCTTGGTGGCAGCAAAGACCAACCATTGTTAAATTACTGTACCAGTGTTCTGCATCTTCTTTGCAGAGCCAGCCAGCCATCAATTTTGCACCGATGCTTCCACTGATGCTTTCTGGTAATAGTGCCTACACATCGTTTCAGTGATGGATGAGGTAAAAGATTCAGTGACAAGCACTGAAAAATGACTCCTTTTCCTTAGCATGGATGCCACAGAGAGGCACCAACACAGTCTTAAAATGATTTATTGAAGTAGTCTTCCCCTCACTTGACCTCTAATACACCAGTTATACCTCTCATACCCAAGTCGGTGTCTTATCTCCAACAGGCAGGGCGAGGTGTTTCAACAATACTTGACAAAAAGTCAATCCTATTTCAGAGTTTGAGGTGCTTGATAACATTCCATTCTCATACCTCACTTTTCTAAAAACCAGCAGCGATTGTGTGTTTTTGTCACTGTTAGACAAGCCTCTGGGTCTGTTCCCTGACTTTGGCAAAGTGAAACATGATAGGCTGCAGACGTTGTGATTGTATCAAAAATTCTGAAATGCTGGAGGAACTCAGCTGGTCTTTTCTATAGGAGAAAAAGATATATTGCCGACATTTCAGGTAAACTACCACCATCAAGTCAGCACTCATCTGCATATCCTCCATCTGCCCTGGTCCCCTCCACCTTCACACGCAACAAGGACAGGATTCTTCCTGTCCTCACCTCCACCCCTGCAGCCTCTGCATCCAACACATCCTCCTCCACTATTTCTGCCACTGATTACGTGATCCCACCACTAGACACATATTCCCCTCTCCTCCCCTCTCTGCCGTCCTCAGAGACTGCTCCCTTCGGACTCCATCTTCACTCATCCCTCCCCACCAATCGTCCCCTTGAAACCTACCCCTGTGACCACAAGAGATGTTCTACTTGCGCTCACGCCTCATCCCTCAGCACCATTCGGGGTCCCAAACTGTCCTTCCAAGTGAAACAACATTTCACTTGTGAATCTGCAGGGGTCATCTAGAGCATCTGGTGCTCCTGGTGTGGTCTCCTCTACATCAGTGAGACTGGACACAGACTGGGAGATCACTTTGTTATTGTCTGCTGCAATACCATGGATCTCCCAGTGGCCACCCATTTCAATTCTCCATCCCATTCACTTGCTGATGTGTCTGTCCATAGTATCATGTACTGCCAGACTGAGGTCACCTGTAAATTGGAGAAACAACATCTCATCTTCCAACTGGGCACCCTCCCACCTGATGGCATTAATATCGACGTCTGGCTTTCGTTAAAACTTCCCCATCCTCACCCCCTGCTTCCCCCAACATCCTTCCATTCTCTGTCTCTTTTCTCACAGGTGTGATAAATTCTACATGGTCCCTTATCATATCCAATTAACACCTTTTGCTGGTCTGGATTCCACCCCCCATTGTTTGAATTCTGAGACTTTCTGATATATCCTGCTTCTGCCTTCGGTGACTTCCTTGAAGAAGGGCTCAGGCCTGAAACGTTGGCAAAATATCTTTGTCTCCTATAGATGCTGAAAAGACCGGATGAGTTCCTCCAGCATTTTAGTGTTTTTATGTGACCTTGGGAGGTCTTGCATTTGGTTAATTAACATTGTTATGTTGCAGCCTCTAGCAGCGTTTCAGGTCCTGTGTTGGTTTGCTTCCTTCAGGGGCTGAGGAGGAAAATCCTTGTGATCATTGGTGTACATTATTCAAGTGGGAGCTAAGCAGAGAGCAATGAGGGGAAGGTGTAAAAGAAATTCAAATGTCCATCCCATAAGACAATGATGGTTCCCTTCAGTCAGTTTCTGGGGTTTGATGTGTGTGTCCTGGAGTGGCTGTACAGGCCGATCCTTGACAGGAGCTGCTTGCCACATACTTGGTAAGTGAGGCCTGGAGGGACAGAAGCTCTGTAGTGGTGCTTCCTTTGCTTTTCCTCTGTTGCCTCTTTGAGTTTTTTCTCAGCAACATCCATACCATTTCTTCCACTGTTCTGCCGTTCTTCCACTGCAAGTGGACTTGAGCCAAATCCGTCAGACATTCTGACAACATGTCCTATCCAGTGAAGTTGGGCTGACATCACCAAGGGTTGAAACTGCAGGCATTCTAGCTCAAGAAAGGACCTTGTTATTGGAGACCTTGTCTCGCCAGGTGATCTTAATCAGAGAACATAGATGATGCTGCTGCAGTTGGTCAAGCTGATGTAAGGGACTCTGATATGGGCACCACATCTCACATCAATATAGAAAGGCTGATATGATAACATCCCTGTACACCTTGCACTTAGTGGCCAACCTGATGTTCTGTGACCAAACCTGATCTTTCAGCTGACCGAAGGCAAAGCAGGCCTTTCTGGTTCTTGACTCAATCTCTACATCTAGAGAAGCTGAGAATGTTACTGTACTGCTCAGGTAGCAAAACTTGTTGGCAGCATTGAGACGGGTGTCATCAAAGAGGACAGTTGGTTCTTTGTAGCTTGAGCCAGGGGCCAGTTGGTTTCAAAAACCCATCTTTTTCAGGCTGATTATCAATCTGTAGCTCTTATCAGCAGTGGAAAATCAACTGGTGATCTCCTGTAAGTCTTCGAGAGAGTGGGCAACCAGTACACAGTCATCAGCAAATTAGTTTGTGCACCACAAAGTCCTTGGCTTTTGCTTTTGCGCTCAGTCTTGCAAAGTTGAGGAGCCCACCATCAGCCCTCATTTGTAGGAAGACTCCTAACTTCAGGTCTGATGTGGCATCTTGAAGAACAGCAGCGAAGAATAGTCCAAACATAGTAGGAACCAAAACACAACCCTGTTTTATGCCGTTGGTGATGGGGAATGGATCTGACAACTCACAACACATATTTATCCGACCTTCCATACCTTTGTGGAAGTTAAGATCTCCCCCCATCTTTTTTAGCTCCATACAAATCTGACCTTTCTGATCTTCAAGGGAACAAATTTTGTCCCTTACTATCCTTTTGCTCTTAATATACCTGTAGAAACCCTAAAGATGTTCCTTTCTATTGTCTGCCAAAACAACTTCATGTCTCAAAATTTCACCTTTTCACTTACCTCACACATCCTTGCCTGAAAACAACTTCTCCCAATCAACACATTCTAGATCCTTTCTCATTTCCTCAAAATTGTCCTTTCCCCAATTTAGAATCTCAATCCAAGGCACAGACCATAATTAACTTGAAACTAATGGCATTAAGATCGTTGGTCCGAAAATCTCACCTGTCTCATTCCCTAATAGGAGATCCAGTATTGCACTCTCTCTAGTTGGTACCTCTATATATTGATTTAGAAAACTTTCCTGAACATATTTGGGAAACTCCAAGCCATCCAGCCCCTTTATGGTATGGGAGTCCCAGTCAATAGGTGGGAAGTTAAAATCTCGTACTATCACAACTTTATGTTTCCTGCAGCTGTCTGCGATCTCTCTACAGATTTGCTCTTCCAATTCTTGTTGACTAATGGGTAGTCTATAATACAATCCCATGAGTGTGGTCATACCTTTCCCTTCCTCAGATCCACCCATATAGCCTCAGTAGTTGAGCCCTCTGCCTGTCGTGTCTGAGCACCGCTGTGATATTTTCCTTGATGAGCAATGCTACTCCACCCCCTTTCATCACCCCCATTCTATCTCATCTAAAGCAATGGAATCCCGGAACATTGAGCTGCCAGTCCCACCCCTCCTGCAACCAAATTTCACTAATGGCCACAATGTTGCAATTCCATGTGCCAAATATGCTCAAAGCTCTTCTGTCTTTCCTACAATACTTCTTGCATTTCCACAATATACAACCTGTTGACCTCTAACGGTACATGGAATTTTCACATCATCTTTCCCCTCCTCCACTCCTCTATCTTCTGTGGCACTCTGGATCCCATCCCCTTGCAAATCTAGTTTAAATCCAACAGAGCAGCACTAGCAGACGTTTCTGCAAGGATATTAGACCCCTCCAGTTTGGATGTAAACTGTCCTGTCTGAACGGGTCCCCACTTCCCTGATCAAGAGCCCAATGATCCAGAAACCTGAAGCCCTCCCTCCTACACAATGTCTTTAGATATATATTAAGCTGCATTATCCTTCTATTTCTAACCTCATTAGCATATGGCACGGGTAGCAATTCTGAGATCACAATCGTGGAGGTCCTGTCCTTCAACCTAGCATCTAACACCCTGAACTCTTCTTGCAGGACCTCCTCACACTTCTTACCCTCCATGGATTATGACATCTGTCTCCCTCCTGAGAATGCCGTGAACTCGATCTGAGATATCTTGGACCTGTGCACCAGAGAGGCAACATACCATTTTGGATTCTCAATCTCTTCCACAGAATCTCTTAACTGTTCCTCCAACTATGGAATCCCTTTTCACTATAGCTCGCCTGTTCTCCCTTCCCTTCTTACTCACAGGACCAGACTTTGTGCCAGAACCTGTTCGCCATAGCTTGTCTCTGGTAGGTTGTCCCCCTCAGCAGCATCCAAAATGGTATACTTGTTATTGAGGGGAATGGCCTCAGGGTGCCCTGCACTGCCTGCCTGTTCCCTTTCTCTTTCCTGATGGTCACCCATCTACCTCCTTCTGTTTCCTCAGTGTGATAGTGACCCTGAATGATCTGGAGTTCATTCAACTCCAACTCTAATTCCTTAACTTGGTTTGTCAAGAACTGCAGTTGGATGCACTTCTCGTAAATGAAGTCGCAGGGATCCTGCTGGCTTCCCCGATGATCCACATTTTGGAAGAGGAGCATTTTCCTGCCTTGGCTGCCATTCCCATTGTTTATGACTAGAAAAAGAAATGATATCTAAAATCTACTCTTACTTGTGCCTACCTGCTGAATCCTTTTTGTTCCTTAAATAGGGTTCCCCTTTCTTAATTCAACTCCTGGACCACCAACACAGCCCCTATTCCCTGAGGCCCCTTGAACCAAAGCCTTTCCATTCTGACTCAGGCCACACCAGTGATGACCACTCCACTGCACATTCCCTCACTTTTATAGTGATGTTTTGCTCACTTGACTTCAATGGTCCTTCAGCTGTTGAATTTGATTGCCCAATCAACTGCTATCAACCAGACATAATGCACATACATACAGACAGACAAAACATATGCAAGACAAGAATTTAATTGATACAAATAAATAAATAAATATTGTTTTGTACATATGAGAATCTTGGATGGTTAGTGGAAGTAGCTCCTTTGGTCGTTCAGCATTCTCATGGCCTGTGGGAAGGGCTAAATTTCTTTATTTTTTTGAAAAAAATATTTATAAATCATACAATTAGAATGCAAGCCAATACATAATATTTTATTCCGTATAACTCCCCACCCAGACCCTATCCTACCAGCCCCTCTCAACCCCCCTCTAAACTACTACCCCAAAAGAAAAAAAGAAGAGATCAGCTAACATAATGCCCTTCAATTATTTGCTATGGATTGGGTCAACACCATCAATGTATGGAAAAGAAAATGATAATAATTAAATGGCATATATTCCACATACGGGCTCCAAGTTTTAACAAAAAAGGATGATTATTTCGTAAATTGTATGTTATTTTTTTCAATGGAATATAAGATCTCAAATTAGTCTCATTTTTCCAAGTAATTGCGAGATATTTTCTAGCTACAGCTAAGGCTAATCTCAAAAGGCAATTTGAAATTTATTTAATTTTAACTCCAAACTCAATTTTTAAATATAACCCAGTAAAAATATCATATTATCAAGTGAAATTTGAAATTTAAACATAACTTCCAAATATTCCTTAATTTTGTTCCAAAACAGTTTAACCGTCTCACGTAACCAAACTGAATGTAAAAAAAGAACCCACTTCCTTATGGCATCTAAAGCATAAAATAGAGGAAATAAATTTATATTTTCTTAATTTCTACGGAGTCAAATATAATTGATGAATGAAATTATAATGAACCAATTGATACCTTACATTTTCAATTTTAGTCTTACTGTCCTCACATATAGTCATTCAATCATCCTGAGAAATAGATACCGCCAAATCTTTTTTCCACATTAGTCGAGATGTATAAACATCCGGTTTAACATTTTATTCTGTAATAAAGCATACATCTTGGATATAAATCCTTTCTTGCTACCATCAGTAAGAAAAATCTCAAATTTAGATCATTTAGGTAACCTTAAGGTGCGTCCAAAATTGTCCAATAATAATGCTTTAAATTGATAATAAGAAAAAAAGAGTACTCAAAGATATTTCATACTTCTCCTTCATTCTTTGAAAAGAGATAAAATAACCAGCTTCATAACAATCTTCTACCAATTTAATTCCTTTCTCTTCTCACAACTTCATAAGTTGATTATTAACCATGAAGAAAAAAAACTTATTGTAAAACAAAGGAATTTTAGTTGAAATTTTACCATGAGTACCTATAATTTCAATCTTTGTATTCCATAGTTCTATTAAATGTTTTTACACAGGTAAATTATAATTATTTAATAACTGAGAATTCCATTGATAAATAAATTGATCCATCTTCTTCTCACCAATCTGAGATCAAAGGATTATCGACTTGAAACATCCTATTGATAAATTTCAACTAAGCTGATTCATCATAATTTGAAAATTAGTAAGTTGCAAACTCCTAATGCATATTTCCAAGTTAGTTTCTGTAATGATACCTTTGCCATTTTAAAGGGCTAAACTTCAAAGTAAAAATATTGATTGGGCTGCAGAGTGGGTTTGAATGTCATAGGGTTGTGAAAACATGAGGCCTCATGCTACTTCGGTATAATGTGGTACATGTTGGATGAAATGTTCTCCAATATCTTGACATATCCATTCAGAACACTGCATCAACTCCAGTCAAAGTTTTGTTCAGTGGTAGAAGCCACTATGGAGCAAATTGTTCCTTACTGCTTGATGATGAAGTTCCTGGGGATTGTGGAGACTGTCCTTGTCCTTCAGCTTTGACAGGTGAACCAAGAAATAAGCTTCCTTTGGCCTTGCATAAGTGCTCTGCTCAGTAGTTATCCCAGGATTACCTGGCTTTGTCAGTAGAGGACCCTTTATTTGTCATGGAGAATTGGTTTGGACTTGCATAATGCAGATGATCATTGTCTGAATTGAATTTGCTACTTTCCTTACACGAAACTGTATATGTCCAGATGCCAGAGTCAGCCAGATAGATTTGCCTTTATGGAAGGAGTTGTCATAAAACATTGGGTTGCATCTGCCTGCTTCATGGAGCTTTCTCAGCAGTGTCCGATGGCTATGAAGATCAGCAGTTATGGTGCTGACCAGTTATGGTTTTATTAAGTGCAGTATTCAGTCAAGACAAGTCAAGTTTATTGTCATCTGATTGCACAAGTCTTTGGCTTGGCTTCGCGGACGAAGATTTATGGAGGGGGTAAAAGTCCACGTCAGCTGCAGGCTCGTTTGTGGCTGACAAGTCCGATGCGGGACAGGCAGACACGGTTGCAGCGGCTGCAGGGGAAAATTGGTTGGTTGAGGTTGGGTGTTGGGTTTTTCCTCCTTTGCCTTTTGTCAGTGAGGTGGGCTCTGCGGTCTTCTTCAAAGGAGGTTGCTGCCCGCCAAACTGTGAGGCGCCAAGATGCACAGTTTGAGGCGATATCAGCCCACTGGCGGTGGTCAATGTGGCAGGCACCAAGAGATTTCTTTAGGCAGTCCTTGTACCTTTTCTTTGGTGCACCTCTGTCACGGTGGCCAGTGGAGAGCTCGCCATATAACACGATCTTGGGAAGGCGATGGTCCTCCATTCTGGAGACGTGACCCACCCAGCGCAGCTGGATCTTCAGCAGCGTGGACTTGATGCTGTCGACCTCTGCCATCTCGAGTACTTCGACGTTAGGGATGAAAGCGCTCCAATGGATGTTGAGGATGGAGCGGAGACAACGCTGGTGGAAGCGTTCTAGGAGCCGTAGGTGATGCCGGTAGAGGACCCATGATTCGGAGCCGAACAGGAGTGTGGGTATGACAACGGCTCTGTATACGCTTATCTTTGTGAGGTTTTTCAGTTGGTTGTTTTTCCAGACTCTTTTGTGTAGTCTTCCAAAGGCGCTATTTGCCTTGGCGAGTCTGTTGTCTATCTCATTGTCGATCCTTGCATCTGATGAAATGGTGCAGCCGAGATAGGTAAACTGGTTGACCGTTTTGAGTTTTGTGTGCCCGATGGAGATGTGGGGGGGCTGGTAGTCATGGTGGGGAGCTGGCTGATGGAGGACCTCAGTTTTCTTCAGGCTGACTTCCAGGCCAAACATTTTGGCAGTTTCCGCAAAGCAGGACGTCAAGCGCTGAAGAGCTGGCTCTGAATGGGCAACTAAAGCGGCATCGTCTGCAAAGAGTAGTTCACGGACAAGTTTCTCTTGTGTCTTGGTGTGAGCTTGCAGGCGCCTCAGATTGAAGAGACTGCCATCCGTGCGGTACTGGATGTAAACAGCGTCTTCATTGTTGGGGTCTTTCATGGCTTGGTTCAGCATCATGCTGAAGAAGATTGAAAAGAGGGTTGGTGCGAGAACACAGCCTTGCTTCACGCCATTGTTAATGGAGAAGGGTTCAGAGAGCTCATTGCTGTATCTGACCCGACCTTGTTGGTTTTCGTGCAGTTGGATAATCATGTTGAGGAACTTTGGGGGACATCCGATGCGCTCTAGTATTTGCCAAAGCCCTTTCCTGCTCACGGTGTTGAAGGCTTTGGTGAGGTCAACAAAGGTGATGTAGAGTCCTTTGTTTTGTTCTCTGCACTTTTCTTGGAACTGTCTGAGGGCAAAGACCATGTCAGAATTTCCTCTGTTTGCGCGAAAGCCGCACTGTGATTCTGGGAGAATATTCTCGGCGACACTAGGTATTATTCTATTTAGTAGAATCCTAGCGAAGATTTTGCCTGCAATGGAGAGCAGCGTACAACCCAACAAAACAGCATGTTCCAGTTTTTGATGCAAAATATGCTGTTGTGAGTTTGGTAGGTCTCAAAGGCAAGGAATCTGAATACAGTTTTGGTAGGGAAGGATTTTATTTACAGAAGGCAAGGGTGGGAAAATGGTAACTGATGCAGCATACACACGCACACGCAAACGCACACACACACACACACTCACAGAGTTTACAGCAGTTGTGGGGAAAAAATAGCGGACAATTAATAACGAACATGGGGAAAATAGCGTGGGAACAAAATACACATACGTACATACCATGAACTGGCACATACAATGATCAAGGAAAAATCACTATGATGTCCCACTACCACTGGACTCAGTACAGGCATGGATCTATGCTACAAAGGACACTAATTAAATGCTCCCAACCCTTTTAACAGTGCATATCTTGCCAGCAGCTTTTCCAGCACCCTTCCACATTTCTAGGCCTGGAGTGAAGCAGGGTGGTCGAGAGCTGGCAAGAAAAAGAGAGAACAAAGAGCAATTGGCACCTTTATAGCACTGGAGGGTCCAGCCCAAGTCGTTAGAAGGAACAAATAGCTCGGTGCCACAAGGGTTAATCCAATTACAACAGCCAATGGCCCAAGGCCATGTAGTTGCAGGCTGGAGAATCCAGTCCAGGTATTTTACATGGGTACAACAGCAAGGTGTGCACTAATGGTTGGGGTGGAACCAAAGATTTATTGGCAGTTAGTGTGTCCTCTGACTAGGTAGGGGGCAGTGCACAACCCTTCCCAATACACATGGAGACACTCAACTAGAAATAATCCACATAATATAGACAAGCAATACATATGCAGGACAAATATTCATATGTACAAATGAATAAATAAATATTGTTTCATGAATATGAGAGTCTTGGATGGTTATTGTGACCAGTTCCTTTGATCATCCAACATCCTCACTGCTTATTGGAAGAAGTTGTTCCTCAGCTTGGTGGTGATACTCCAGTATCTCTGTCCCAACAGGAGCAGCTGAAAGATGCTATATGCAGGGTGAAGGGGGTCCTCAATAATTTTGCGCACTCTCTTCAGACAACGATCCCGGTAGATCACATTGATGAGGGTAAGGAAGACTTCAATTCAGTCTTCTCAGGATGTGCAGTCTCTGTTGCTCCTTCCTGACAAGTAAGGAGATGTTAAGTGTCCACGATAGGTCATTAGTTAAGGGAACTCCAAGGAACTTACTGCTTTCTTCTCTCTCCACTACAGAGTTGTTGATGTGTAGTGGAGGGTGGTTGTTCCTGATCCTTCTGAAGTCCATGATCATCTCCTTCTCTCATCCATATTGAGACTCAGGTTGTTGGACCATATCATGTGATTTTTCACCTCTTTTCTGTAGTGTGACTCATCGTTGTTGCTGACGAGGCCAACCACTGCTGTGTCATCTACAAACCTGATGACACTGTTCGAGCTGGATCTGGCGATGCAGTCGTGGGTCAGTAGCATGAACAAGGGCAGTCTGAGAACACAGCACCAGTTCTCAGCGTGATGGGCCTTAACGTTTTGCTCCTGACCCAAACAGACTGTTATCTTTCCGTTAGGAAGTCCAGAATCCAGTTACAGAGAGGGATGTTGAGGCCCAGCAAGGACAGCTTCTCCACCAAACTCTGGGGTGTAATCATATTAAACGGTGAGCTGGTCAGTAAACAATAGACTGGCATATAAGGCATCATTCTTTAGGTAGATCAGGATGGAGTGCAGGGACAAGATTATAGCATCACCTGTGGAACAGTTTCTTCTATAGGTGAATTGAAATGGATCCAGCATCTTTGGGAGGTGTCAACAGATGCGAAGTATTTCATAACAGTGGAGGTCAGTGCAACATGGTGGTAGTTGTTGAGGCCTGTTATTGTCTCCCTCTTGAGTACCTACCAGGATGATGGTGGCTCTTTTGAACCCTGTGGGAGCGATAGACTGCTGCAATGAGGTGTTGAAGATGTCCGTAAAGACCTCCATCAATTGGTCTGCGCAGTCCTTCAGTACCCCATCAGATGTATTGTCTGATCCTGCCACCTTGTGTGGGTTCACCTTGGATAGGGTTCTTCTCAAGTTGGCTGTGGTATGCAGGGACTTGTTCATCAGGGGGACACAGAGTTTCCTTTGGCATCATCCTGTTCTTCTCATCAAACTGTGCATAGAAGATATTCAGTCTTCTATGTTCAAGTCAAGTGCTGCCAGTTGACAGCTCATCTAAATTCCTCATCCAGCCATGAATGTATCAAGGCTGTGTACTGTTGATAATGTCTTCGATTAATTTGTTAATGATTGGGAAATAGTCAATACTATGGCGGGTGCCAGCTTTAATTTGTTCTATTTTGAGATACTGTATAAACATGCTTAATCATTGATAATGTGAAATAGTTGAACCCCCCCCTCCCCACCCGCCCTTTTTGGCCAAAAAAATCATGCAATTTTGTATGATCTGTTTAAAAGTCAACCCACTCCCCTCCTTATATTTGGCCCTGACCACCTGACCATCTGAACTCCTGACAGTGAACCCTCACCCTCGCCACCTGCTCACCAGAGCTCCTGATGACCCGACTGTCTGCTCCTGACACCTCACTGCTCACCCTCCGGAGTTCTTGACAGTGACCCTCATCCTGGCCGCCTGCTCACCGGAATTCTCAACACCCCGGTTAACCGTCCATTTGAGCTCCGAACTGTGATCCTCACCCTGGCCTCCCACCCATCCAAACTCCCAAAGCCCCAAACGCGGTCTAACCACTTGGTCCCAGCCACCCGAGCTCCCAATGCCTTGAATGACGCAGGTACTTGGTGAGGTCAAAAGTTTGACCTGTGTCAAAGTCGACTCCCCCCCATTGACCCAAAATATTTGTCGATTACACAAGTATACAGTACTTTTTTCTCCATGGCCTGATTTCAATCCATGCCCATCTCCTTAATCTATGATATTGTCATGATAACAGGGACTTGGCTAAAAAGACAGCTCAGTGTTCCAGGGTTTCAGTGTTTTAAGCATGATAGAGAGGGGTGTAAGAAGTGGGAAGTTGCACGATTGATCAGGGAGAATGCTGCATCCTGAAGGGCTCATCCAGAGAGGCCAGAAGGAAAAGCTTGGGAATAAGAAAGACACTCAGCAATAATGGGGCTATACTCTCGGCCTCCCGGAAGTGAGTGGGAAGAGAGGAACAAATATATAGGTAGATTATGGAAAGATGTGAAAGCCACAGGGTTGTTGGAGTGGGTCACTTTAATTTCCCCAATATTGACTAGAATTTCCTTAAGAGCTGGATGATTAAATAGGGCAGAATATGTTAGGTTCATCCAAGAGGATTTCATGAAGCAGCTTGTAGATAGTCCAACCAGGGAAAAGGTCATACAAGAACGTGTTTAGCAAAATAATATATTGTATAACTCTGAGGAAGATTTGTTCCTGATTTACTACTTTTCTCTCTTGATGGCTTAGTGTTTCCAGGATTTTTTTTTCCTGTTTTGGTGTTTAGTCAATCAGAAGTATAGGACATAGAGCAAAGTTAAGGAGAAATGTCTTTGTTCACAGTCTGTTGAGGATTTAGAACTCAAATCCCACTCCCTGAACAGGTGATGAAAGCAAAAATTTTCATCACATGCATGAAATATTTGGATGAGTAATTTAAACATGGAAATTGCATAGCTGTGGACCAAAAACCGAAGAAGAGGGAATAAGTTGGTTGGTCTTTCAATTAGTGTGGGTGTGAAGATCCAATGTGGGTTCCTCTCATGTCATTTTTCCAGTTCCATTTTGATCATCTGCCCTATTTTTCCCACTGAATTGAGTCCCTTCCTTGCCAGTCACAAGAAATGTACAGACATGAAGAGAACCCTGTCCTAACTCTTATGGTGTGTATGAATGTGAGTGATGCCAATATATGTCTAGCAAGATGCCAGGCACGTAGAAGACAATATGCATCACATTTTGTCCTTCTTGGCATCAAATACCAAAGCATTTAAGATTAGGTATTCAGTTGAGCTTCTCAGCTTGACTCTAAACATTTCAAAGGTTTAATAGTTTAGCAGCTATTGACACAGATAAGTAATGATTAAGCTCAGGGACTGAATGGGCTGTAAACATGCTGAACTCTGAGGAGGTCATTTTAAAATACAAATGCAGAGGCACTATTTGCCACAACAGGTGCTTGTGTGTCATTTCAGAGCACAAGCTCCAAAGATGTAGATTTTTACTCCCCTTAGGTAGGAGCTATATATAGGCTGTATCTGCAGTTGTTCTGTGAGCAGCAGGAGTTTAGATGCAGCTCGGTTTCCATATTGCAGGAACAAGATTGCTGCAGATTGCAATATGCCACCAATGTATCAAGGGATGTGAAGCAGCTTGATAGATGGACTGGCAGATGGCAAGGTGTGTGGAAAGAAAGGTGGATTCCAAATAGTGCAGCCAGCTTCTGTGCCTAGTTTCCGTTCAAAAATACAACAAACTTTGATTTCAATTCTTTTCTCTCGAATAAGCTGCAAAATAAAGCATCAAAAATGCATGCAATTTACATAAATTAGACAAAGATAGTACAATTATTGAGATTTGATCATCTAATTTACAAATATGATAACGCTAAAAGCAGGCATGCTTTGACTACATTTTTCCTTTTTAATGGAGGGAAGCAATCCAGCTGTCTTGTTGAAACAACATAACTGCATAGAAATACAATCATGTTTAAACACATGTCTTGGTTGGTGTGGAATTCCAAGGGATGACCAAAAAACAGGGCATCTATTAGAATGTGGGTTTCTTCAGATCAGGTTAGTCCTACCTGGGAACTCTGGATTTGACCCCTATCTGCCACAATTTATAATTATCTGGTTTCTGAGGACTTCTGTGCAAATTCCTATTTTCAATTTACATAAATACACCTGAAATCAACCTGCTCTTGAGCTTGTAGCTCCACTTCAATGCCCAGGGGAAGCTGAGTGTGCTGAGGATTCTGCCTGAAGATGTTTATGGAGTGCCATAGTGTCCATCACGTCTCTTCGTCAAGGTTGCTAGCTGTGACAAGCTGAACCCGTCCTTCCCTCCCATCTCTGAGTTATCAGTCCTCCCCCCCACTTCTGCTTTTCTTTTATGCCTGAATCCTTCTGGGATCCTTTTGGCAAATGTAGGAAGCACAGAGCTAAAGAAGCCATGGCACACATTTATTTATAAGCAATTTTACTGTTATTTTAAAGGCCAGACCTCTTGCCTCTTTTATCCGTAGTGAACATTTGCAGGAATGGCTATTCAATATTCAGCTGGAATGGTGTAATTCTGCATATAATCTTGAAAAGATGGCCTGAGTGTTGTTCCAGATCAAGTGCACTGACCCTGCTTCCAAATTCCCAGAATGCATTCATGCTGCACAAAGCTCTGTGCAGCAAGCTCAGAATCCTCTTGTGTAACCCTTTGCATTCCAGTTAAAGGCCTCTTTTGTGTAATAGACTGAACACCTGTTTGGGAAATTAAAAAGTCAATCACAGTTCTGGATTGTCACTGAACATTTGACACATATCAAATATATATTTAAACTACAATTTAAGATGAACAAATAAATCTCATCTGTCATAGAATGCAAGCATAGTTAAAGCTATGTCACCTGATTCATCTTCAGTGCTATCTTGTGTCCACTTTTGATTGATTATGCTGCTCTGAGTGATCTCAGGATGTTGAGATCTTCTACGTTAAAGAGGCCATGTAAAGCTTGGGTACTGTTGTGACAGTGGTTCTCTCATGATCCGAATGTCCATCAAACTTGTAAAATACACGAATAACTCAATTCTTCTTTTGCATCCTTCTTCCAAAGTCGTATTTCCTTTCAATGCTATGCACATTTCAGGACACAGAAGTGCCAGGCAATGACAGACATCAGTAAAAGTGATTTGAATCGGCTATGTCCAATAACCAATGATATTTCTAGCACCAAGTTCCCCAGCATCCACTTCCTATTGACTTGGAATTCAATAGGACCAGCCATGTAAATATTGGCTGCAAAACACTTGAGTTCGCTGCAGTGAATGACACACTACCTGACACCGATCGCCTCTTCCTCTATATGTAAGTCAGAGAAGAAGAGCATTGTTGAGATGGAATAATCTTAACTTGGATGAGAGCAGCATTATAGGAGCTCAGAACCATCAAAGACAAAGTTGTTTGATTGTTTGATTGACACCTCATCCAGCACTTTAAAAATTCACTCTCTCCACCACTGGCACAAAGATGAACTTTGTCAAATGTTTGCACTTGATTTTTCTTCAATGGTTTGTATCCTCGAAAGAGCAATGCTGTAATATTTGTGTGGCTGATAACATATCTATATCACAGCCAGTCAGTTTTTCTTGCAGAAAACAGGGTTCACACATCTGGATAAATGTAGTTACAAGACTTCACATCTTTCATCTCCGGTCACATTGACCAGACAAGTATCCTTTATTTCCTGCAGTGAAGATCAATGGAATGAAATGAACACAATTAGTTTTAATGTCTTTACGATTTTTTTTCTTGGTTTGCTTCCAATTGTGACCAGCAGGTTGACTCTTGGAGATGCCAGATCATTATGCAGGATTCATAGCCTTCAGTGTACCGAGTAACAGAGCTCCCTGCACTGTTGTGCTGTGTAATGGCATGGGAAAGGCAGAATCTGTGAACTATTCAACTAAGGTTGAGTATATTTGGAATGCCTTTGTAAAGTTTGACTATTTTGTAAATCAGACTTGACACTCCAAAATATGAAAGACCATTTGAGTCATCCATAGTCAGACAATTTTGAATTGAATTGTTTATTGTCAGGTGTCTGAAGTTACAGTGAAAAACATTGTTTTTCATGCTATCCAGGCAAATCAACCCATATTTAAGTCGAACAGGTAGTGAAAATAATAAGCCAAAAGTGAAAGGGATAGTGTCACTAGGACAAAGTGCTAGATGTAGGGAAATGTTTAGTTAATCAATGTGTTACCTTTTACCAATAGGAAGTCTGTAGTAAACCACTGTAATGTATAATTATCTGGTCAAGCACACCTATTGGCTGGTTGTACCTGTGGCCCCTCCCTACAGGCTCCTGTATAAAGGTGACTGTTCCACAGCCCCCTGCAGCTCAGTGCAGGACAACTGAACAGTAGGGATATGATACATTCTCAAGTGAATAAAAACCTATTGGTTTCTCTATAATAGTCTCTTGAGTGATGGTGTATCAATTTTATTCACTCAAAGTTTTCTATAATGGAGCAGATCCTTAAGCCAGAAATGCTGGAGATGACCCTCAATTGCCTGAGGCATCTACCAGCTTCGAACTCTGGCTGTGCTGTTTCGAGGCATTCTTGCAGACCTCCTCTACCATAGTCCGATCACAGACCGAAAAACTGCAGGTATTGCACTCACAGGTCGGCACTCTGGTGCACTCCATGATCAGGGATGTCATGACGTATCAGGAGGCCATGGACATTCTCAAAGAGCAATATTTGTGCAAAATCAACAATCACCTACTGGTGACTTGAAAATGACAACCTGGTGAGTCAAGCGCCAAATATCTTCAAGCTCTGTGAGCACTCCGCTGCAGAGTATACAGAGGACCTGATTCAGGATGTCTACGTTGCTGGGATTAGGTCAAACTACGTCAGACAGAGATTTTTGAAGCAAGGGGAATTCAGTCTGCAGAGAGCAGTTGAGCTGGTGGGAATGCTGGAGGTGGCCCTACAGAACTTAGAGGTTTACTCGACCGACAATGCGGCCACCTCGTGGTTACCCTGGTCGCAGCCATCCTGGGATGCTCCACCATCCCCCGCTCCACTAATGACCAGACTACAGGAGCAGTGCTTCACGAAAGCCTCCTGACACTCTCAACTGGCTCTGGTAACGACTGAACCATAGCTGCGGTATACTAGGAACCCCCAATGTGATACTTCTGCAGCCTGGGCAAGGATCAGAGGAAACACTGCCCAGCAAAAGATTTGATCTGCACCAATTGCGGAAATAAGAGCCATTATGCCAAAGTGTGTGTCCAAATCTCTTCCTAGCCGCACTGCGTGTGGATTGTGGGGGCTGTCTTCTGCAACACCGCCATCACTAGGGATCAGCAGGGGCATGTGCAATCTGTGGGGGCCGCCATTTGGACACCATCTTTGGGATCCAGCTGCGCTGCATGCAGGCCATGGAGGCCGCCATCTTGGGAACCATCTTCTGGATCTGGCATCACTCTGTGCAGGCCCTGGGGCCCACCATCTTGGACGCCGCCATCTTCTACAGCAACAATGTGCAGTGACCCGACTCTGGTCTCCATCAAGACAGTCCGCACCAACTCACCAGGTCGATGATTGACATCAAGGTAAACGGGCAGGTGACAAATTGCTTGTTCAATAGCGGGAGCATGAAAAGTTTTATGCAGCCAGATACAGTGCGAAACCTCTTCCTCACAGTACTGCCATTGAACCAGAAGGTCTCTTTGGCAACCAAGTTCTATACAGCGGACGTTCGGAGTTTCTGTATTGTGACTTTAATGGTGCAGGGTACTGTATATGACAACGTTAGACTAATGGTAATGTTGCAGGTCTGTGCTGCTGTACTATTGGGGCTTGACTTTCAATGTCACCTTAAAAGCATGACGACCTCACCCCTGAATGTAAACCCATCGCCACCAAAAGCAGACGGTACAACGCAGGAGGCAGGGCCTTCATCCAAGCAGAAGTACAGCATTTACTTTATTGAAGCCAGCAACAGTCCTTGGAGAGCACAGGTAGTGGTGTGGAATGTGGGAAAGAATAGAATGGTCATCGACTATAGTCAGACCATCAATAGATATGCTCAATTGGATGCATACCCCTCTTCCACAAATCGCTGACGTGGTCAACCAAATTGCACAGAACCAGGTCTTTTTGACCATTGACCTTAAGTCAGCATATCATCAGTTACCCATCTGCCCAGAGGACCACCAGTATTTGCCATTCAAGGTGGATGGCTGCCTCTACCACTTCCTGTGAGTTCCCTTTGGCATCATAAATGGACCATATGATAGGACACTTTCCTGTACCTCGATAATGTCACCATCTGCAACCATGAACAGCAGGACCATGATGCAAATCTCCAGCCAAGGTCCTTAACCTAATGTATAACAAGGTCAAGTGCGTATTCCACACAACCCGCCAGGCCATCCTTGGCTGTGTTGTGGAGAATGGTGATATTGGCCATGACCCAGACCACATGCAACTGCTCCTGGAGCTTCCCCTTCCAGACAGCCTCAAGGCCCTGGAGGGGTGCCTTGGGTTTTTCTCCTGTTATGCTCAGTGGGTCCCGAACTTTGCGGACATCAAATCTATGTCCCTCCTTCCACCTGACGGAGGAAGCTCGTGCAGCCATCGCCAAGGCCACAATGAATGCTGTGGATGACTCCCTGCAATTCTGAAAAACAATGCATCAGACTACACTCTGGCATCCACTCTCTATCAGGCTGGCAAGCCAGTCACATTTTTTCATGCACCTTGCAGTGCCCCGAGATTCAACACTCCTCGGTCGAGAAGGAGGCCCAAGCCATTGTCAAGGCAGTGTGGCACTGGCACCATTACCTGGCGGTAAGAGATTCACCCTGCTGACTGATCAGCACGCGGTTGCATTCAAGTTCAATGATCAGCAGTGGGATAAAATCAAAATTGATAAAATACTGCAGTAGAGAATAGAATTATCCAACTACAACCATGATATCCTGTACTGGTCGGGAAACCTTAATGAGTCACCAGATGCCCTGTCCCATGGGACTTGCGCCAGCACTCAGATTGACCAACTACAAAACCCCTATAATGATCTTTGTCACCCTGGAGTCACCAGGTTTTTTCACTTTGTCAAAGCATGCAACCTGCCGTACTCTATTGATGAGATCAGGACTATGACAAGAACTGCCAGGTCCGTGCTGGGTAAAAGCCACTCTTCTACCAGCCAGACAGGGCACAATTAATTAAAGCCATTTACAAGTGAAATAACAACAGAGAAGAAACTTTTCTTGAATCAGTAGATTCGTGTTTTCAAGCTCATAGCTTTTACCCAATGAGGGGGAGGGGAACAAGAAAGGATGATGAGGATGGTACATTTTTCATATGTTAGCAGCTTCCCCGATGTAATGAGAGCCATAGATAGAGTCGATGGATGGAATGTTGGCTTGTGTGATTATCTGAGCTGAGATCATAACTCTCTGCAATTCTTTGCTGTCTTTGGCAAAGCAGTTCTCTGATGTATCCAGACAGGATATTTTCTATACTGTTTCAATAAACAGCATATGCTGGTACATGAAGGGTGTATATCCACAGCCCCACCTTTAAAGCATGCTTTACAGGGTTATTATCAAACAAAAGGAGGGAGGGGCACTTTAATCCACGATCCACCTTTTCCTATAAAAACTGGCACATACTCCTGGAAACTCTAGCACAGAATATAACTAATCAGTCCTCTGTACTTGTGTCAGTGTTAGCTCTTTGACTGGGTCTATACATACACAACTCTATCGCCTCCGTTCGAGTGGTGTAAGTATTGCAAGGCTGACCATCAGCTTTCCTTCTTAATCGTGGACTAATTTTCAACAGGTGAAATGTGAGGACAGTTATGAACAGGTATATTTGGAGGTGTGGAGGAAAGGAGAGCCTGGCGTATTTTATATCTTGGGTCTAATTTAAATGCTGGCAGTGTCTTCTCATCGGTTCATTGAATATCATGAGAGACAGATTTCCATTCTGTCATGTTGACAGACCGCCAACACATAAAGCAGCCACCTATCTTCAGTAAAGGAATACATTTGGCATTTATCCTAAAGCTTTGGTTAGCTGCCAAAGAGAATGATTTCCCCTCTGTATTTTAACGTGGATTATCTGAAACTTTACCCATCTCTTGCACATATCAGAATATGACAGGTGCATTAACTAGAATTCTTCAAACACAGAAAGCTGTATAATAAAAGCACTTCATCCGTGTAGCCATGATGAACAGGTTTATAGCCTTTCGCTTGCTTCGCGGAGGAAAGTTGCTGAACACTGGTTAGCAAAGTTGCCACAGGGAACAGAACACAAAATATGGGCAATGTCAGATGTAGTTTTCCGAGCAAATGCTCACAGTTCCCTTTGACAGTCACCTTAACTGCCATAGTTCAGAATTTCTAAATTTTAATAAAGCATGGTGCAATGTGAAAATCAGGTACCCGTCACACATCACAGGAGAAGCAAATAATGGGGTTATTTTGAAACACACTATTGAATAGAGAATGTTGAAAATCGAGTGTAATGCGATGTATCCAGAGTACCACTGCGTGAGACTGGTGGATTGCCTTGATTTGTCGCATAGGGAGCGAACAGGTCAGTAGAATAGAAAGTGTATTTGTGCTTCAGTAATGTCAGATTGGCTCTATTCTCACTCTTGCCTCAGAGCCCAGGGAAGACGCACTGTGAATTTGAGATTTCAGATGCAGAGGGAGATGCTATCTTTGAAGCAAGGCATTACATCCTACAGGGCAAAGCTATAGAGTCTGACAGAGATCCATAGAATTATCCAATGACCTTAACCTCATTGTTGTGCACAAAATGTTGCACCAAAAAAATACTTCATTGCAGAAATAGCTGGCACATTGTCATGTCACATTAAGGAGCTGAATAAATAAAAGCTTTTTCTTTAATTGTGCTTTCTGATTCTCTGAGCCTAGAAAAGTTTTCATTGTTTATGATGACCAAACTTCTGCCTGACAGAATGATTAAGTCATTTGTGCTGACTGAAATAGTTTTCCTGACTTAAATGTTTTGCTCACCAGGAAACACTAATGTTTCTTTTTGCTCTTTGTTTATCCTATGGAACTTTGAGGATAAATGTGTTGATGACTGAATTTGTAACATTACATTTTTTCACACTAATTCAACTATGACCATTTATCTATCCTTTTATATTCCTCTATTTTATCTTGTTTGTTAATTTGATTTATAAACTATTGCATATTTGTGTAGCTGTAGCAAACAACAATCTGCATCTGTAGATGACAATAAATCCTCATCTCACTACTTCAGCTGTCAGTTTCTAACTATTGTACATCAAATAATCATAGAGACTACTGTTTTTACTGACTTGCTGCTAGAAATATAAAATTCTCATTGTGAATTTCAACTTCGTTCTCTCTATTAACTCCTCCAGCCTTCGAGGACTCTGAGATTCCCCTTTCCTAGCTCTTGTGTGTTCAGGGTGTGAGTTATCTATCAACAGCCATGGCATCAGCTGCCTGGCCCATAGATTTGTAGAGAGATACAACAAGGAAGCAGGCCCTTCGGTCCATCAAGTAAACACTGACCATCAAACATTTATTTCTATAATGATAATTATATGCACTGAAATTCTTACTAAATGTGGTAGTACGTCTAGGCTGATTTGCATGCACAGCAATTTTTTTCACTATACAGGCAACAATAAACAATTCAATTCAGTCTCTGAGTCTCCTTCACTTTCCTCCTTTAAGATGTTCCTTAAAACCAGCAAATCATTTGACCTGACATCTCCATATCTAACATAGTCTCAAATATAAATTGATCATGTTCATATGAAGTGCTCTGAGATATTTTATTATTTGAAAGGAGCAATATCAATAAAAATTGTTGCATCTCTGGTATGGGCTCTTTATTTCCACTGCAGTGGAATAACTGGAAAATGAATTGCAAAGATTAGCTTTGCTAAGCACGGTAACAGGCCATTTTGACCCACAAGTTCATGCCGCCCAATTTACACCAATTAAACTACACCTCAAATACATTTCAAAGGGTTGGAGGAAACCAGAGCCCCTGGGAAAACCCATGTAGACACGGGGAGAGCGTAATAACTCCTTACAGACAGTGCAGGATTCAAACCCCGGTCCCGATCGCTAGCGATGTAAAGATGTTGCGCTAACCACTACACCTACCGTGCCACACCAGGGAATGGCTAAGCTATACAAATGAATTTAAATGTCTCTGAAATTAACAGCTGACTGTAAATATTTGATGGAATCTAGCAACTCATGTAACTGGAATTATCAAGCTTAGCAAATTTCAGAAATTAATTAGCAGTGTCCCTAGATCCAATAACTAGATAAATTCCTACCCATTAATTTATCTTAATTCTGTGCAACCAACATGCAAAGAGATCGATGCAGCAGTGAAATCTTTGATTACCAATGTATCTTCTAAATTGTGCACCAATCTGTTGGGACCAAACTTTTAAAACTCCATATATTTACACAAATTGACTGGGATTTAGTTCAGACAAGTGAGAAGTATTGTACTTTGGTAGGTAAACCAGGAGTATCACAGTGAATATTAGGATCCTGGAAAGTGTTAAAAAACAGAGACTTGGGGATACAGATACATAGTTCAGTGCATTGAGTACAGGCAGGGGCATCATTATTGGTGAGACCACACTTGGACTATTGTGCACAGGTTTGGTCACCCAGCTATGGGAAAGGTATCATTAAGCTGAAAAGAATGCAGAAAAGATTTCCAAGAATGTAGCAGAGTCTTGTATTATAAGGAGAGGCTGGAGAGTTGGGACTTTTCTCCCTGCAATACAAGAGGCTAAGGGGGTTTTTATAAGGAGGTTTATAAAATTATGAAGGGCAGAGGAATGGTAAGTAGTTTTAAGCCTTTGCGCCAATATAGGGGATCTAAAATTATAGGGTGGAGATGTAAGATAAGGGGAAAGATTGAGAAGTGACCAGAGGAGCACCTTTTTCATAAAGAGGGTGGTGTGTTTAAGGAATGAGGTGTCAGTGGAAGCAGGTTCAATCATAACCATCAAAAGATATTTAAGATGCATGGAAAGATTTAGAGGGGTATAGGTTGTTTGCAGGCAAAGAGGAATGAGCGTGACAGTATGGACAAATTGGGTCAAATAACCTGTTTCCATATCGTTGAACCAAATGTGCTGATGACATTAAATCGAGTAGACAAACAAATTATGTAGAGTCTACAGAGAGACATAGATGGTTTAAATGAGTATACAATGGTCTAGATGAAATACAACTTTGGCAAATACAAGGTCATCCACTCTGGAAGGAAAAATAGCAAATCAGATTATTATTTCGACTTGAAAGTTTGTAGTATGCTGATGTGCATGAATCTTAAAAGGTGGTTTGTAGGTGCACCAGATAGCACTGGTCAACAATTGTTTTCAAAAGGTTTTCTTCCTGAAAGAAAATAGAGGATTATGATAGATGACTTAAAGCTGAACACAAACATAATTTTAGATTTGTTATATCATGTAAGAAGTTGGAGAAACATTTAATGAACTTTTATTGAACTTAGCATGTTTAACTGCATAATGATGCTGACACCAAGCTTTCAGGTTGACTGCACATGTTGCACAACAAATGTGAGGAGCCCAGGGTTTGTCTTAGAGCTCATAGGCTTTCTTAATAAGTGCAGTCATGCTGTGTCTTTACGCCTTGAGTGAATATTCGCCACAAATGTAACAGAATGTATCGCAGCTGTCGCAACATTGATGAGATATTTCTGCTGTATTCAATCTTCCTGATGACAATAAATGCTATTGTTAAGTACACTCACTATGCTATGGCCTGAAGAACATGTGCATCAACATGCGTTCAATCTTTCTCAATGAAATGCATAGCATCTGTATATGTGAGCTGGTTTTATAGCCTGTCTGTATCTATCCTGACTAAGCATGCCCAGGCCTAAGACAACATTTGCTTAGCACCTTCACTGAGTGCATGCCCAGGCAGGCTTGGACTGACCAAAACAGCTTGCTTTGCAGGGAATATACTAGTAGACTTAAAATATGTCAGGAAATCACAAAAATAAGTTATGTCTAAAAAATGGGATGTTATCAGAAAATTTTAAGGTGATTTTGTTTTGTGATCAGCAGCTTAAAATCCATAAAGTACACTCAAAAGTGTTTAGGAAGTAAAACCTTTGTTGTCCAATGTAATCGAGAAAGCTAATAGGATGTTGGCCTTCATCGCCAAAGGGACTGAATTTAGAAACATGGAGGTTATGCTGTAACAGTACAGGCTATGGTTGACACCCCACCTGGAGTACTGCATGCAGCTCTGGTCTCCTTCCTTGTGAAAAAATATGCTGGACATGGAGGTGATGCAGAGGAGATTCACCAGGTTGATTCCAGAGATGAGAGGTTACCCTTTGAGGAGAGATTGTCACCTATGATCATGCTCGCTGGAATTCAGTAAAATGAGAGATCTTTCAGAAACATATAAAAATATGAAGATATTCGATAAGCTAGAATCAGGAAAGTTGTTTGTGCTGAGAAGTAAGACCATAATTAAGGCATATATAATCTCAAGATTTGGGGTGTAGAACTGGCAGAGAATGGAATTCTATGCCCAGAGAAGCTGTAAAGGCTGAATTATTAAATATATTTAGAACACAGGCAGATAGATTTTTGCTAAGTAGAGGAATCAAGGGTTGTGTGGAAAGGCAGATTGGTGGAGTTGTGTCCCCAGCCAGATCAGTTATGATCTTGTTGAACGGCGGAGCAGGCACAGCAGGACAGATGGCCGACTCCTGTTCCTCTTTCTAATGTCCTTAATGTAATTTCATGACCATGACTCTAATTATGATTTGAAATGTCATTTTTTTTCTTGCACTAACTGTAACTGTGAATATTTATCTATCTATCCTTGTATCTCCATCGGGCACACAAAACTCAAAACGATCAACCAGTTTACCTATCTCGGTTGCACCATTTCATCAGATGCAAGGATCGACAACGAGATAGACAACAGACTCGCCAAGGCAAATAGCGCCTTTGGAAGACTACACAAAAGAGTCTGGAAAAACAACCAACTGAAAAACCTCACAAAGATAAGCGTATACAGAGCCGTTGTCATACCCACACTCCTGTTCGGCTCCGAATCATGGGTCCTCTACCGGCACCACCTACGGCTCCTAGAACGCTTCCACCAGCGTTGTCTCCGCTCCATCCTCAACATCCATTGGAGCGCTTACACCCCTAACGTCGAAGTACTCGAGATGGCAGAGGTCGACAGCATCGAGTCCACGCTGCTGAAGATCCAGCTGCGCTGGATGGGTCACGTCTCCAGAATGGAGGACCATCGCCTTCCCAAGATCGTGTTATATGGCGAGCTCTCCACTGGCCACCGTGAGAGAGGTGCACCAAAGAAAAGGTACAAGGACTGCCTAAAGAAATCTCTTGGTGCCTGCCACATTGACCACCGCCAGTGGGCTGATAACGCCTCAAACCGTGCATCTTGGCGCCTCACAGTTTGGCGGGCAGCAACCTCCTTTGAAGAAGACCGCAGAGCCCACCTCACTGACAAAAGGCAAAGGAGGAAAAACCCAACACCCAACCCCAACCAACCAATTTTCCCCTGCAACCGCTGCAATCGTGTCTGCCTGTCCCGCATCGGACTTGTCAGCCACAAACGAGCCTGCAGCTGACGTGGACTTTTTACCCCCTCCATAAATCTTCGTCCGCGAAGCCAAGCCAAAGGAAGAAAAAAATCCTTGTATAATTATTATATGGTTTTCTGTCTTGGCATATTATGATAATTTAATACAGATATAGTTGATGTATCTTAGATACTTGTTTGGCTGCAGTAAGTGCACCTGTACATTGATACTTATTTATATGACAATAAACTCTCATTAATCATTGCTATAATGTGGGAATTTTTACTGGCTCACAGACTTTTAGCTTCTGAATGAGAAGGGTTGCAGGTGCAGAGAACAGACTCTCAGCCTGCACTCAGCAATGCTTTAAACAATTCTGCTCACACTATTTTTTTTTTCATTTAATGTGAAGTCAGAGTTTTTGTGCTCGTGACCCGCCCATTTGTTACATCCTCATGATAAGTTTATGATATATGTAGACAGGTATAGATGGCCTGTTCAACCTACTGCTTGCGTTGGGAATATTGAGAACCATAAAGAGATGTGTATAGTTCATTCAGTTCTTCAATGTCTTTTCACATACACTGACTATCCTTAACTATTTCAGCTTAATCAACTTACATTATTTTCCAGAAATACAGGCTGATTTTCACATTCTTTTGTGATTTAAACCGATCAATAAATTTCAGGTAAAATTCCTAACTGACTGATTTACATCAAATAGGCTTTGTTTTAAATCCTGGAAAAGAGTCTGGGATTCTTGGACTTTGATCTGGATCTAGCAGGTGAACTACAGCTCATACATAAACCGAAGCAACATTTTCCTCTTTTATTTCAGGAAGAATTACATAGGTTTATGGAATGGGCTTAAAGAGGGAGATGTAATTTAAATAATTCAAGGAAATCTAAATTGGGAGTTTGAAAAATATATGAATTAACAGAAAGATCAGGACTTTAAATATATAAATTCCAAAAGATAAAGTGTAGGTAAACACATTTTGGGGTTTAAATTAGGACATGAAGTGAAAAAATGAAATAATAATGCAGTTTGTACTAAATTTTGTTACAAATTGTTTATATTTAAATGTATTTATTACAAAATAGCCAGCACAATGAGAAGAGTTCTGCGAACAGGTTATCTCTAACATTCAGGGGTGTAAAAGGAGTGAAGGAATACAATGAAAGGAAGCTCAATTAAAGGAAAGATCAATGATCACCAAGCAAGGGTAGCATGATACCACTGTTATGGGGTTTATTCAGGAGCCTGCTGGCTGCAGGAAAGAAACTAACCGTAAGCATGTTGATGTGTGCTTTCAAACTTGTTTAAATGCAGAAAAGAGATTAGACATGTAACAAAGTATATCGAGGTGTTTGGGAGATAAATTGGGAAAGGTTTGTTAGAGCAGGTCACACACAAACACTTTAAAACAGAATTTTTACAGGAGTTTTTGCAAGAGTGCTCAGACTCACCATGGACTGTCATTTGCAAAAAAAGCAACAAATGTAACAACAGGCAGTAGCAGCTTTGTCTGGAAAAAGAGCATTTACTGTCTGGAATGTCATGTGATCTTTGCAAGCAGTGAGCAAAGAAAACAGCAGGCTTTGCTCTCAGAGAGGAGGGAGTGAGTGAGAGAGAGAGAGAGAGAGGAGAGAGAGACACAGACATCAGTTCCAGAGGGACAAGCTGGCAAGCTTTGGAAGACTGCCTGGTCAAAGGAGAGGACTGGCTGTCTGGTGTTTCCCTTGGAATAGGAGCAACAGAAAGGAATTCTGTGGTGACCTGAAACAAGAAAAACTCTCTCTGAAAACCAACAAGAACCCTTCTGAGTGGTAACCATTTACCTGTTAAACATCAAAGCCTGGTGAACTTTGTTAATGTTATCTTCTGTGCTCATTACAACAATTGCCTGCAACCAGGGAGATTGGACTGTGAACTTTGCTGAACTTACACACACATTACACACACATGCACTTAGAATTAGAAGGGGGTTAAGTGAGTCAATAGAGATAAGTTAAAGTTTGATCTATTTTCATGTTCAAAGATAATTAAAAGCAACTTTTGTTTAAGTACCCCTTTGTCGAAGTACATATCTATTGCTGCTGGGTTTTGGGGTCCACTGGACTCATAACAGTAGTAAAGAGATTAGAAAATGTCTTTATTGCCCTATCAGTGAGCACATTCCTGATGAGGGAAAGCACTGGAGACTCTCCTCTTAGTGTTCCAAGTTTGGCTCCTCACAAATAAAATATGTTTGAATGAAAAAATATATATTTTACAGGGTCTTTCAGCAAATTCCAAAGCATTTTATAGCCATCAAAATAGTTTTGAAGTATACATGTTGTTTTAATGTAATGCCATGGATCTTTAAGGTTACCTATTATTACTGGAGAGGCAGTTCATCAAAGAGTGTTACCGGTGACAGTCTAAAACTACATTTTATGCTGCTGTAGATTTTATGCTCTTCCCCCAAGAACAGGATTTGACCCTGTAACTGATTGGCTCAGAAGCAAGAATACTATCTCATCTGCCATAATTTTGCCCAGTCCCCTAATCTGTCTATATCCTTCTGCAACTTTACGGTTTCTACTACACTTCCTACTCCGCCACCTATCATGGTGTCATCCACAAATTTGGCCACAAAACCATTCATACCACAATCCAGATCATTAATAAAAATTGTAAACAGCAGCGGCCCCAAGACCGACCCCTGCGGAACACCACTAGTTACAGGCAGCCATCCAGAATGGGAACCTTTAATTTCAACCCTTTGCTTCCTGCCGATCACCCACTTTTCTGTCCCAGTTTAATAACTTCCCTGTAATTCCATGGATCCTCATATTATTTAGCAGCCTAATATGTGGCATCTTATCGAAAGCCTTTTGAAAATCTAAATAGATAACATCCACCCCTTTGTCTATCCTACTTGAGATTTCTTCAAAAAACTCTAATAGGTTGGTCAGGCAGGATCTACCCTTTAAAAAAACCATGCTGACTTGGGCCTATCCTGTCATCCATCTCTAGATATTTCATCACCTCATCCTTGAGGATCGACTCTAATATCTTCCCAACCACCGACGTCAGACAAATCGGCCTATAGTTTCCTTTTTTCTGTCTCCCACCTTTCTTAAACAGCGGAACCACATTGGCAACCTTCCAATCCTCTGGAATCTCTCCAGAGTCTATCAGTTTATGGAAGATCATTGCCAATGGATCTACAATCTCCAATGGGTGGAGTTGTTCAAGTGAACCGGTACGGACTTGAAGGGCCGACATGGCCTGTTTCCTTGCTGTAAACGGTTATATGGTTATATGGTTATTACTGCTCATGGCGAGGGTGGCATATAAATGTTAAGCATGGTGTTGCCAGTGGAGGAATATCTCTGCATATCTTTTTAGCATAAATGGCTGCTTTGTCATTTTAATTCCTTGCAATAAGATGATGCTCGCTGCACCAAATTTGGTAGTGAAAATGCCAGTGCTTCTGACATTAATACCCACCCATAGGAAGGAGATCATGACTGCAGATATTGTGATAACTGTGAGGCTGCCACCTGAAGATATTGAATATCCAAAGCGTTCACTGGCAACAATTTGCTTTCAGACAAAAGAAGACTCTAATTGCTATTTTCATGTAAATGCTGCAGAAACGTTAGATATGGTTAAATGGAGAATTCCAAAGGATGCTGTTCAGTTGCAGTGCTCCCCCAAAGGATTTGCAAAAATCATCATCCCTCTGCTAGCCTACTAGTGAATGGGAGTAATGCTACATTTATGCTACAAGCATCTGCATCTAACTATTCTTCAAGTGTTAATTTCTGGCACCATTTCATCAGATGCAAGGATCGACAATGAGATAGACAACAGACTCGCCAAGGCAAATAGCGCCTTTGGAAGACTACACAAAAGAGTCTGGAAAAACAACCAACTGAAAAACCTCACAAAGATAAGCGTATACAGAGCCGTTGTCATACCCACACTCCTGTTCGGCTCCGAATCATGGGTCCTCTACCGGCACCACCTACGGCTCCTAGAACGCTTCCACCAGCGTTGTCTCCGCTCCATCCTCAACATCCATTGGAGCGCTCACACCCCTAACGTCGAGGTACTCGAGATGGCAGAGGTCGACAGCATCGAGTCCACGCTGCTGAAGATCCAGCTGCGCTGGATGGGTCACGTCTCCAGAATGGAGGACCATCGCCTTCCCAAGATCGTATTATATGGCGAGCTCTCCACTGGCCACCGTGACAGAGGTGCACCAAAGAAAAGGTACAAGGACTGCCTAAAGAAATCTCTTGGTGCCTGCCACATTGACCACCGCCAGTGGGCTGATAACGCCTCAAACCGTGCATCTTGGCGCCTCACAGTTTGGCGGGCAGCAGCCTCCTTTGAAGAAGACCGCAGAGCCCACCTCACTGACAAAAGGCAAAGGAGGAAAAACCCAACACCCAACCCCAACCAACCAATTTTCCCTTGCAACCGCTGCAATCGTGTCTGCCTGTCCCGCATCGGACTGGTCAGCCACAAACGAGCCTGCAGCTGACGTGGACTTTTTACCCCCTCCATAAATCTTCGTCCGCGAAGCCAAGCCAAAGAAAAAAGAAGAATTTCTGGCAATCAACCTTTCTGGCACAGAAGATGAACCTTTGCAAGTGTGAAACCTCATTCCTTCCTAATTCCTCACGTATTAGTAGGATTTTAAAAAATATAGAAAATTAATAGGCTGGGGACTACAGGGAGGATGATCAATTGATCCATAGCACCATGACACAAGGTTAAGGACATCTTTTCCGGACGAGAAGAATTTAAAAGTAGGAAGGGAAGAAGGTTATGATACCATTGGAAATGGTTAAATTAGATTCACTAAGCTAATTCCTGGGATGAGAGCACTATCCTATCAAGATAGGCCAGACAGTTTAGGAGTTTAAAAGAATGAAGGATGACCTTGTTCAGTCATACATGTGGCTAAGGGGTCTTGGAGCTCAAAGGTTAAAAAGTTATCACTTGCTGTGGAGAGTCACAAATAAGGGGACATAAGCTACAAAATAAAAGGATGGTCATTTAAAACTGAGGTCTCTAGGAATTGAAGCTTGCAGGGAATGTCTGAAGTTCTCTGCTATTGAGAATGCTGGAAACAAGATCATTGGATATACTTAAAGGGGAGATAGACATATATTTGAAAGATTGAGGAACTGAAGGTTATGGGGAATTGGCACAGAATAGGTGTTGAGAACAGTGTAGATCAGCCATGAAGAAGGACCAAGTGATCAACTCCTGTTCCTTATTTGCTTGTTTTCTGGAAGTTTACTTTTATTCCTTTTCCTTTTGCTCTCTTGCAACAATCTTTTTTTAATGCTCTTAAATAAAAGCACACAAAAATATTTTGGAGGTATTATTTATCTTCAATCAACATCACAGGAAACCTTTGTCAGAGGAGGGTGTTCCATTCGGTTTGGCTGTGCACTTCAAACAAAACGTCAGTTTGGAGATAAAGTGCTTTGAGATCCCCTAAGATTGTGAAAGGTGCCAAAGAATGCTTTCCATCTTTCTGTATCTGATTTAGTTTTGAATTTATTCATTTGCTTATTGATATTTACCTTCTCTTTTCAGTCCATGCACTTCATTTTAGAATCCCCTTATTTAATTGATTAAAATGAGTCATTAGATTTCTCACTAAAGTGTTATCATCTCTTGTTTTCAGTAAATTGTCATGCAAATATTTTTAAAGTAATCAGCATGTAAGGGCAAGTTGAACTCACAGTGCACACAGTGAAATGTTCTGCTGAAGTAGACACACCCTGTTACCTTACAGACTTTCTTGTTTTCCCTTTTGTATCTGATGTGGTTGAGAAACCTTACAGCATCACTGTGGCCTTTGGGGAACATTGGGAACACTCCATACAGTTGTGTAAAAGCACACAGAAATGCTGGAGGAACTCAGTCGATTTCTCAGCATCCATAGGAGGCAAAGAAATATTACCAATGCTTCGGGCCTGAGCCCTTCTTCAAGGTATAAGCAAAAAAACAAAACAGGAAGGCGTCAGAAAAAAGACTGAAGAATGATGGGGGAGGAGTCTAGATCAACAAAAGATATTAAATGGATATGACGAGAATTGGCTTTTGGTTCCGTGAAAGGAGACAGGGAAAAGGGAAGAGAGATACAACTGGAGGAAAGACGGCAGGGTGAAGGGGGAGGGGTGGGTTTAATGGAAACCAGAGGTTGATGTTAATGCCATCCAATTGGAGGATGCCCAGATGGAAGATGAGATGGTGTTCCTCCAATTTGTGAGTGGTCTCAGTTTGGCAGTGCATGAGACCAAGGACAGTCATGTCAGTAGGGGAATGGGACGGGAAATTAATATGGGTGGCCACATATAGTTATGCGAGGAAGTCTACCTGTTGTTAAAGTTGTAATATTCCCAAGATGGCAGCAAAATATTTAATAATCTTTATGCTATTTATGTTCCTTATGATACACTCTGTACTGTTCTATTGCATATTATCGATATTCCTTCCTGATTTGCAAGGCAGTGAAATACCTTAGAAGTTTATATTGAGAAAATACGTTATTTATCCATTGTATCTGTGGAATGCTTAAATCTCCAGTAACAACATTGTATTTGTTCAAAAGCATTTTAATTATATAGTGTTCTAAAAATGATTTGTATTGCACAAGGTTTAATCATTCTCTCATTACTCAGGAATTCATTCATTATCTAACTCATTGCTGATCCCCGGCTGCATTTGGGATGGCACAAGGTGAAAACATCATCCTCTCCTGCTGCCTCCCTACACCGTCTCCATTCACATGCCCTCCCCCCACCCCACCCCCCCCCCACTACTTTCTCTGGATTGTCTTTCTCTGTCTGAAAGAGAACCAGGAGCAGGCCATTCCACCCTTCATATCTGTGATGCCATTCAGCAATACCAAGGTTGATCATGCTGCCTATTTCTGCTGATATATTTGACTTTTCTCTTCATGCATGCATTTAACATTGGACTAATCTCCTAACAGAACTCAAGCCTGAAATAGCTAATTGCTTCAAAATTCAATGGAATATCTCTCTCTCTCTCTCTCTCTCTCTCTCTCTCTCTCTCTCTCTCTCTCTCTCTCTCTCTCTCTCCTACTGCTTGAGCTTAATCTATTTTTTGCTGCACTCTCTGGACCAGGAACTCCTTAACCTTTAAATGCACAAGCTAAAGCAGAGTTGGACAGGAAGCTGAGCCTGATTATACAGTGATACAGAATGAAAGCAGACTCTTCAGCCCATCAAATCCATGCTGATCATCAACCATCCACTTACACTAATCCCATTTTTTTTATTCTCCCCACATTCTCATCAGCTCTTTCCAGATTCAAACACACACTTACACATGAGGGACAATTTAAAGTGGCCCATTAACCTACTCATGTTCACATCTTTGGGACATGGCAGAAAACTTGAGCCAGTGTGGGAAACCATGCAGTCACAGGGAGAATGTGCAAACTCCACACAGACAGAGGTCAGGATTGAACCCAGGTCTCTGGCCCTCTAAGGTAGAATATCTGCACCACTGTGTTGTCACAGATCCTCAAGAACCCAATTTCTCCTCCACTTCATCTCTAAAAATGCAAGCATGTTTTCAAATGTATTGCCTTTTTGTTTCACTGTTTGGATGCATTAGGTGTTTACTAGTAAAACAGATGTTGTATATTTGTGTAAATGATCCCACATTAATTGAAGTGAAAATAAAAATTGCAGGAAATTCTTGGCAGCTCAGACAACAGCTTTCAGGGGAAAACCAGAGTTAATCTTTCAGATGAATGAACTTTAACAAAAATCTACAGACATAGGAAATTTTAAACAAAAATAGAAAATGCAGGATACAATTAGCAAGTCACCAGTTAACGACCTTCATCAGAACTTGTTGCTCTTCTGGTAAAATGTCATCAACCTCAAGTCTTAACCCTCTTAATCTGTGGAGAATGTTTTTATTTCATATATACAGCATCTGCACTATTTTGCTTTTGTTACTGATGCGTTTATGGTGTTTGATCTCATCAAGATGGTATGATCTTCTTCCTGCTCGGAGCAACACACAGTGAGCCAAATGCATCGATTGCAATCTCCTTACAGGTGCTCCTTTTATGATTCTTGTGTAGGTGAGAGTAACATTTGACTCTAGTGTTTCCAGTATGTCGGGTTTATTGCTTTCAAGACTTGTGTTGCATTGCTATCGTGCTGAGATAAGCAACTTCAGAATGTGATCCCATCAGTACAGCATTGACAGAATCTGGCTATGCAAACCAGATGTCTGTGCCATGTAGATGATGTTCCCTGATGGTGATGTAACTTTGAAATGCTTGCAAGTCGGAGTCTAAACATTGGTCATGGTGTAGTTAACCTAATAGAAGTGATGCCGACTGTACTGATAGATCTACCTGCAGCCTGACACTGTGGTACCTTGGTTAAATGAAAGCAAGCCAATGACAATGAGTGGCATTGTTGCCTGGTTAATGCTCTCTGTTCAGTTCCTCAGGCATATCTTGATCTGCACATCCTGTCTCTTCCCCGTATTTCTTCTACTCTTCTTCCTGTTGCCTCTCAAGACTTTCAGATAACATCTGAGGCCCTAAATGGCAGCATTGAGGAGCAGCTGACAAGGAAGCATGGGAGCTTCCCCCCCCCCCCCACACACACACACACACACACACACACACACACATCTCTTGAGACGTCTACAGGATACTGCGTGTTCACTCTAAGCACTAGACTCTCATCTCAAGTACCTATTGGTGCATTCCACCCATTGCCTGGCTCTGGTCATACTTGAGCCTTGCCTCATTGTCCATCTATCCAGAAAGGGATTGGGGAGCTAAGAAACTGGGGTGATCCATTATCTCTATGGTGCCACTGAGAGGTGTAGCAGGACAGCTAACATATGACAGACTCCTGGAAAGTAAAGAAATCCCTGGAAACAGGTTTGGCTTATGAGAAATTACATCCCCTCAACTGCTGAATATTTGTGTTGTGATTGCCCAAATGATTGAGAGCCCAGTATTTACAGTACGTGCCCTGAGTTTCACGTGAGTGCAATCCATCACTCCGTAAACCTTCAGGACGCCTGGGACTCTGGCATATCCATGTCCCTGACAATGTATTCCTTAAGAAGATCAATTCTCTCCATAAACCTCATATGAGCTGAATGCTAAGGTGTGACCCAGATCAGCCATCATCACTCACAAAAGGAGAGACAGTCAGTAGATAATTTTAATTAGGTTTAAGAAAGTGTTATTAGATTTGCAAATGTTTGTGTTACATATTGGAAATTAATTTTTCTAAGAAAAATTATGGATGAAATAAAATTTCAGATAGGATCAAATGTATAAAATAATGAGGAGCACCATTTTATTTTAGCAGAGAGGTCAATAACTGGGAAATACATTGAAGGGAATCGGTAGAAGGATTCGAGTTGCAAAACATTTTACTCATTCTGTGGTCAGAAGTAACAGATGGGGAGCAGTGATTTAGTGGTGGCGATTTGAACCTCATTCTTGAATGGCTTACTCCATTCACTATCTGGATGATCACTTGAAGTCGAAAAACCCACAGAGTGATAGACTAAAGACTGAAATGGGATCAACCAAAATCTCCTTTTGGACAGCATGCACATGAATAGGCTGAATGGTCTCCTTTACCGCTGGAATTATTTTGACTTTCGATGAAGTTAATGGGGCCACAGTGACCTGACCACATATTGTCAGGGTTAAGGTGATTGTAAAATTGCAGCTTTTGGGCTTCATTAAACTAATCTGGAGATTATGGTTTCTTTCAGTGGGATTTGATAGGATACCCCACTCCTCAGAAAGGAATAGCGTGTGCGTGAATGGATTTTAGGTGAGATGGGGTTGAACAGATCCAGACCCACCCTCTTGACATCCCCTCCCAGATCCAGCGGCATGGTGAGGTCCAAGACAGCTAGGGGAAGATCTGTTGTAGTGAATGGCTGGACCAAGCTTCAATGCAAGGATGTCCTTTCTGCGCTTCATGACACGTGATTGCTAGATGGCCGTTGACCCTGCAAGAGGGTTTGTCCAACCTTTGACAGGTCTTGTTTTTCATTCTGCAGGGTGTCTAGTCACCCTCTGCACCAGACAAGCCTGGTGGGGGAGCCACTTTGGTCACCGACCATCCAACCATGCGACAGGTAGTGCTGGGTTACATGGTACCAGTAGCACTCCACCGAATGATCGTTAAAGTATGCTGCATGTAATGCCAAGAAAATGATAATGAATGCCAATCATACTGAGTTAACTGTATTGCTGAGTGAAAAATGGAATGAGAACAGATTGGCAAGTTGCTTGAAATCATGTCCATTTATTTTAGCACCCTGTAGAATTCATACAAAATTAGTCCTGATGCTTCATCTACCAGGCAGGCAGTGCATATCCACCAATGAAACCGCCACTGAATTCACGTGGCTAGAATGAGTACCAAACATTGGGATCACTAAGTTTTCAGTTGTCATGTGCCAGGCCTTGCGGGCTTTCAGTTTATCATATTTTGTGGGGCTGGAGTCATATTTTGGGACAACAGTAGAAGTAACGGGTTCTCCTCTCCAAGAATCGTTTTACAAAAATTTAGTAGTTTTTAATGTAGGTCAATATCTGGGGCTGACCCAGTGTGTTGACTTTATTTTCTAAATTTGCTTTGATGACTTTGAATATCTCCTTATCAGAAGGGGCAGCATGGTTACTGAAGCAGTTGGTGCAACACGACTACAGTATCAGTGACCAGGGTTCAAATTTGTCACTGACTGTGGGGAATTTGTACATACACCCTGTGTTCACATAGATTTCTTCTGGGGGCTCTGGTTTCCTCCCATGTTTCAAAGACGTACAGGGTTAGTAGGTTCGTTGGTCATATGGATGTTTTGGGTGGCATGGGTTCATGTTACCATGCTGTATATTTAAAAAAATTGCTTGACTCATACAATGTTGGATAGGGCCTGTAGCAAATATTTTAAAGGGGCCCTAAGGAGTGCTGGGTGGTGCATGCACGGTGAGGGGGGAAGCACCTACACTGAAATTACACCTACACTGAAATCATTCTCCTTCCGTCCCCTCAACGGGCGAGGGGTCCTCTCCCTGCCCAATGGGATGGGGGACGGGTGGGCAAATGTGATCTCTCCCTGCCCGTTAGGACGGGGCTGGGGGAGACGACCTCTCCCTGTTAAAACAAAACTTACAGTGGCGGCTGGTGGTATACAAGATTGATGGCTGTCTTCGTTACCCATGCAGCTGGAACCACTCTGCAATTCTCCAGCACTGACTCTAGCAGAGTGGTTTCAGTTGCGTGGGGGAGTATGGGTAGCCAAGACGGCCAATTGCTCCTGCATTGAGCCATTGATTGAGCTGCCGGGATAGTCTTTGTTAACCCCAGTTAAATTTGTTAATGATTTTAGCCAATTATCACCTTTAATCAGGGTTATTAAAACAGGCTACCAGTGTGGTTTCTCATAGCCACTAGTGCTACACAAATTACAATGCACCCATAGACTCTTTTAATTACCTTAAATTTAAGGTTAGCGATTTTAGCCTTTAAACAGGGTTATTAACACAGACAATCAGTGGAATCTGATAGCCGCTGCACAAAGATGAAAACAAAAATGTTTCTCATAATTCATGGTATGTAAATGCTGGGGCCCTTGAAATTATGGGGCCTGTAGCATTTATTATTCTCGCTACTACTTTAATCCGGCCCTGGACTCATACCATAGACAAACAGATATCTTTACCCTATCACCTGTGTGCCCTTCATCACAATTTACTCATGTGCACACTTAGTAGATTAAACTTCCTGTACAGTCCCTGGGAGCATTGGCTAATTTTTATATCAGATTAAATTTTTGGCATCTTTGGTGTTGCTCCTTGCGAGTTAGGCGGTGCGGTTTCAAGCTGCACCCAGTCCTAGCAAGTGGAGGCCTGAAATTTGGGAAGACACACCAGGGTACTCACACCTGAAAGCTCTGGGTGATTTGTCCCACTTTGTTCATAACCTGTATATAAGTTGTTGGAGCTCATGGGGTCTTCCTATTGTACCTGCAAGTCCTTGATTATTTCTCCTTGTCCACCAAAAGGAAAACTGGGAAGCTGTTCAAACAACAACTTTAGTCTTACCAGTTTTGTTTATATTTTTAAATGCTAACCTAATTATTTTATTTCTTTCACTTTTGCAGAGGGTGATTGTTCCTGATGGAAGTGAAGCCTTCAGATGGTTCTTCTGAGGATAATTGCAGAGCTCCTCAAGACCTCATGAAACACGAATTATCTCACGAGTGGAGAGCTTGTTCTGCATGTGTTCCTGATGCAAGGCACACGTTCAATGCTGACGGTTTTTGTTTGTAGTGGAGATTTTTAGCATTTTTCATTTTATGTCAAAACTATGTGCTGGAATTATCAAGGATAAATGGTACAAAAATACAGCTTTCATTATATAATGAAGAGAAATGGACAATTGTTACACTATATTGAGCATTTGTGGCCAATGCTATTGTTTATTAAAAAAATGTTTGAAGAAGTGAGGAATTAAGCAATAACCTATAGTGCAATTGTACAGGTAATGAGCATGTTTTGTAGGGTGGTGAAGGATATAACAGTTTTGCTAAGAGTAGATTCATTTTATCCCTGGGTTTAACAATGGGTTTGTATTTCTTAGCATGCTCCAGCTCCTGCTGTCTGATGCTCCTTTATGTCAACTGAAGAACACAACAGGACCAGTGCAGTGCTGTTGGTCTGACTGTATAACAAAAGCACGAAGGAAGGCACAGAGAAAGAAGCGATTCAGTGGTGGTGAAGAAATCCCCTTATATCGGTTGTACCAAGCAGATACTATCAGCATGGAGACATAAATGTTTGAAAGGATATTTTCCCTCCTTACCTTTTAAAGACATACTTTGGAGAGAAGCATTTGTAGAATTCTCCATTTTGAACATTTTGATGCATTGGAGACTTAGTGATGAATCCAGTGAAGCACTCATATATTTAGATCTTGAGATCATGTCAAGAGAGTGCATCAAAACCATTGATAGCCCAAGGTGTAAATTTTGCCTCTATTTATAAGATGGGATTCATCTACAGATTTTGTTATGGTAAAAGAAATTGTTGTGCTTGTTTAATCATCTTTCTGTGACGGCGTATTTAATGGGAGCAGATAAGTGGTTACTGCACAGACTTCTTGCTGAAATTTTGGGCTCCGATCCAACTCCATTGAATAGTGAAAGCTGTCTGGCTACCAACCTATCCATCCATCTATCTGTCTGTCTATTAATCTATCTCTCTGTCTCTACCAACAGCATTCACCCTAAATGTGTTCTGTCATCATTTTCACTTCCTTCTAAGAGCAAGCCACAAGAAAAAAATGTCCATAATTATACACTAAGTTAGGAATCTCACTTGATGTGGTTGGTGTTGGAGAGAAAATCATTCTACTTGTTTGAGCTGGAGACACTATTCAGATTTGGAGGCACAGTCCTTCTGAATTGTAGGCACCTATATGGCCAGAGTGCCTTCATCTGACAGAACTTCAGTTTCCCCACTCTAATACTGGTCACCTTATAGTTAGCATTAATATTTGCCAAAGTCAAAAGAAGGCAATTGAGATTTGCACAAAATATTTCTTATATGGAGCATTAACAGGAGGTGGTGATCATTGATGACCATTTTGACACAACACAAAGGTTAATTTACCCTCCTAGTTTTATTTGTGAAACCTGCTTGATTTAAAATTGAAATAAATGATAATATGTATTGACTTGGAAAGCTGCCTAGTGAAGCTGAAGGTTCTACTCAGTGTTTCTCATTAAGTGGTCAAAATACAAAACAAAAGCTGTAAATCTGGTTTAAAAATGAGTGGCAACACATGGTCGACCATGAAACATTAACTTGTCTATTCTCTTTACAGGGCCTCTGACTAGATGGGTCTGTATTTCCTGCATTTTCTTTTTTTTAGTTTATTGGTCCCAGTGTCAAAGTGTCTGGGAACCTTCACAGTAACTGCCTGCAGATGCACGTTTGCAGTCTAAATTGCATGCTCTACCCGTATTTTTCTGACTTTTAAAAAAAAATCTGGTGTCTGATATCAGTTGTTGCTAAATGTGAATTTAGTTTTGTCTGTTGTTGCCCATCCAGTCTGGGTCAAGATGTTTGTGCAGCATTGGTTTTATCAAACGAAAGCTATTTTTGTAACTGATTTTGTGAGTAGTTTTGACATGCACCCAAATAAAGTGTGATACAATCAGTTCATGCACTCAGGCACCCTTTTATTTGTTTTATTTCTAATGCTGAAAGAAGAAGAAAAGTTGTTTTTGTATAGCAGATTTCACCCCCCCCCCCCTCCCCCGGATATCTAAAGCACTTTGCATCGTCTGAAGCACTTTGCAAGCACGGTCACTTTTCTAATGTCGAGAAAGGCAGCAGCTAATTTGTACAAAGGAAGGTCATATTAGCAGAGAGTGATCATAACCAGATAATCTGATTCGCAGAAGGCCAGCATGGAGGCTCAGCAAGTAGTTAGGAAAGCTTACAGACTGCTTGGGGAATTGAATATAAACATAGGAAGGTTAAGGGGCAAAAGTTTAGAAGTAGCATGAAGGGGAACTTCTTTACTCAGAGAGTGGTGGCTGTGTGGAATGAGCTTCTGGGAGAAGTAGTGGTGGTAGGGTCAATTTTGTCATTTAAGGAAAAATTGGATAGGTACATGGATGGGAGGGGAATGGAAGGTTTTGGGCAAGGTGCAGGTAGGTGGGACTAGAGGAGAGTACTTAGTTTAGTGTGGACTAGAAGGACCAAAATGGCCTGTTTCCATGCTGTAATTGTTATATAGTTATTTTTCAGTTGTATAGGGCATTGGTACACCACATCAGAAAAGACTTATGAACCTAGTACCTGGAATGAATGTATTGTCTTATGAGGAAAAGTTCAACAGAATAGACTCATATCTCCAGAAGAGTATTTGAAACATGTTAAATCCCAAGGGGTTTCAACAGAGTTAATATGGAGAGGATATTTCCACTCATAGGAAAACTTAGAATCCAGGGGCACTATTTAAAATAAGTAATATTCTGCTGAAGAGGAGATGAGGCGTTTTTTCCTTTCAGTTGTGAGTCTTTCTCAAAAGGGAATAGATGCAGTGTATTTGATATTTTTAAGCCAAGAGTAGGTAAATGTTTGATAATTATGGGACAGGGAGGTGGATTTAAGATTACAATCAGATCAGTCAAAACCTTGTTGTATGGTGCATCATTTGTCCTAATGCGAGTGTTCTGTGACAACAATTGAAAGGTAAATATTCTCCAGTTGCTGTGGCTGTTTTCCAGATAGTGCCCAGCAGACCTTTATAACCAGCCCAGGTTATCATCTCATTAAAGAGACTGTCTCAGTACTGACCAAAGTTTGTGCCTCAACAAAGAGTTGAAGTTTCTAGAATTATTTATGTGCTAGCGTGCAGAGGTAAGAACCTAAATTATTCATGCCCTATATTTATAGTTTTTAAGAAGGAAATTGAGCATGGAATGGAGGTAGTGGGAGATTGGCAATGAGGATTAGCTTTAATCAAAGAGAGAAAGAAAACTTTTATAGTTAAGTGAACATGTGAATTCATGTTCCACGTCACTTGATATTGTCATCCAACTGTTCTGCTGGATCAGTGTGCCCTCAAGACCATTACACTAAACCCACAATTTATGAAGTCCATTCCCACCTCACAGTAAACCAATGCTGTATTCCCAGAGCAATGCTGAAACATAACAATGTAAATTCAGAGTCCAAGATTTAATTTATTTTTAATTCTAGAGTTTCACTGTGGTAACAGACCATTGTGGCCCACAAGCCTGTGCCTCCCAAATACACTCTACAAACCCCATACATATTTGGAGGCTGGAAGGAAAATGGAGCATGAAGAGGAGACCCAAGCAGGTCATAGGGAGAACATACAAACTCCTTACAGTCAGTGCCAGATTTGAATCTGGGATACTGGCACTGTGATAGCGTTGCACTAACTGCTACACTAACCGCGCCACCCTAAATTCTCATTGTACTTACGGTGCTCCAAGTGAGTAGTGCTTCAAATGTTGATCACATTGTTCACCCAGTGTATCCCAAGACCAGTGCAGGATAAACCCTTGGCATTTTGTCTCAAGTCGTTTGGCTCAAGGCAGAATCGAGATTGTCTGTGCTGTGATAAACTGGTCATCACAACAGCATAGGCAAGTGCTGAAAATCTAAAATAAAAACTGGAACTGCTCAGCAGCTCAGACTGCATCTATTGGAGGAGAAATAGAACAAACATTTCAGGACGAATTCGGAAGGAGAGAAAAGAATCTGTTAAGCTGGAGGGAGGATAAAGGAGGGGGGGTGTCTTTGATTGGGTAAATATGGGGAGGGGGTGTCTCTTTCTGGGAAAACATGGGGAGGAGATATCTCTGGGCAAACGTGGGGAGGAAGTGTCTTTCTGGGCAAACGTTGGGAGGAAGTGTCTCTTTCCAGGAAAACATGGGGAGGAGGTATCTCTGGGCAAACGTAGGGAGGAGGTGACTCTTACTGTGCAAATGTGGGGAGGTGGTGATTCTTTCTGGGCAAATGTAGAGAGGAAGTGTCTCTGGGAAAACGTGGGGAGGAGGTGTCTCTTTCCGGGCAAACGTGGGGAGGAAGTGTCTCTTTCTGGGCAAATGTGGGGAGGAAGTGTCTCTGGGAAAACGTGGGGAGGAGGTGTCTCTTTCCGGGCAAACATGGGGAGGAAGTGTCTCTTTCCGGGCAAATGTGGGGAGGAAGTGTCTCTGGGAAAACGTGGGGAGGAGGTGTCTCTTTCCGGGCAAACGTGGGGAGGAAGTGTCTCTTTCCGGGCAAATGTGGGGAGGAGGTGTCTCTTTCTGGGCAAATGTGGGGAGGAGGTGTCTCTTACTGGATAAATGTGGGGTAATATTGTGAATAAACTGTGCTGTGGAAGCAATTTTGGATAGAATGACTGATTTTGGATAGCAAGTTTGGATAGAATGAGTGGTTTATGTCCCACAATATTTTGTAAAAATAACCGATCCACCAACTAAGGAATGGAAGAGAAGAAGCAAAAGGTCTTCAAATGCCTGGTATTTTGTGTGACACTGAAGAATTGAATGATCTATTCTTCCTATTAACGATTCCTTGATGAACATTGAACATTTTAATATGTTTAATAACAAATATAAATGAGGTACTGATCACTCCACCCCAATATTGGTTTTCTCCAGTCTCCTCACTCAATGGATTCCAGCATCAGTCAGCCATGGTACTGCCCTATTGGCCTCTGAAGCTGATCATCAGGTGGAAATTTCAAAGGGTGGCCAATTCAACGCCAGGCATCAAAGACAAGTTTCTATTGGTTAAGTGTGTTGAAATGACTGAAATCAAGTTTTCTTCTGTTTTAATTCAAGGCTCTCCAGTCAGGTTTTCAATCTTGTTGACAAATCAGACTGAATCATGGTTACAAACAATATCCCTCTGCCTGAATTCCGGAAATACTATTGGATTTTCTATTCTCTACAACAATTGATGTGGTTGCCCCATCATCCATTTCCAACATGTTCACATTGAACTGCTGGATGGGACTGCCTGCAATTTAATCCATCCTTACTACATGAAAAAGTTCCCACATCATTCCCCCTGGAGTGCATTTCTCTTCACCTACTTGTCTGATAATATCATCTGCAGACACATACAGTATCATGTTTCTCAGCTCCTCCTCTACCACACCTTGTGGTGTCAGACTGTATCACCAACTTTCAGGACTGTTTGAGTTGCAATTGCCTCCAGAGTGGGAGAGTTGAATATATTAAACTCATTCAACCCTTCTCTCTGAGCACTGCCTTTTCTCCAGTGCAGTGGCTTTCAAACCTTATCTTTCCACTCACATACCACTTTAAGTAATCCCTATGCCATCGGTGCTCTGTGATTAGTAAACTATTACTTAAGGCAGTATGTGAGTGGAAAGGAAAAGTTTGAAAATCACTGCTAGTGGAACTAGCTAATTTGTAACCCCAGAGTCCTACGTATTACTGAAATGAGCTTCCAACTCACATCTCTCCAAGAGAAAGACTCTATTTCACTGGCCAGTTCTGCTCCACCTTCAGACCCGCTGGAGGTGAAATCTGCCTGAGTCACATCTGGAATCAACCAGTCCAATGATCTCCTGGTGTTCCTGCCATTTCCTTCTTAACCCACAGACATACATCAATGCACTGCTCTGACCTACAATGGCAGCCTGTTCTTTAAGTTAAAATACTCATTCTCTATATTTTTGTTCTTTGGTAACCCTTCTCTCTAAACCATCTCATCCTTGCTATCTTTCTGTCCTGTTACCTCTGATCTCCTGTTGAAAGCCATTCCCTTGTTTTCATCACAGCAGATCTCCATATCAGCATACATCAGCATTCCATCCTGGGATTGGAGACTTGATGAAGATTTGTCAAATGACAGACTGTACTTCTGCAGTTGGTGGTTTTCAGACAACCCTTTGATTCCTCATTTTAATTTTAATGATAATGTGTTTGTCACACCTGAGTGTTCATGTTACATAATAATGATTGATTTAGAGGGAACTGTTCCCATATGTTTCACGATCTTCAGGGCAAATATTTAAATTTGGGGACAAAAATGTTGAGGAAATAGTTTTAGTCACCTATGGCTGAGAATACACAGGCTCTATGGATAATAGAAGCAGAAACTGTCGTAAGTGCATTCAAAAGAAATTGGATGGGCACCTGATTGAAATTTGCAAGGTTATGGAAAAATAAGCTCGGGACTGATATTGAAAAACTTCTATTTGTTCTACTACATGATGGGCCAAATGGCCTTCTTAGCTGTACCAACTTTATAATTCTATGAGGAGAGTTTAAACCTGTACTGCCTTAAGAACAGAGTCTGTTTATTTGATTGGCAGTGAGTTGGCATTAACTGAAGAGGAATGGGTAAGGAGACCGATTAGCTATTCTGCACCATGAGCCTCATACATATTGATTCTTGACACGAAACCACAGTGAAACCCCCTGGGAATGATTTAATTTAGCAGGGTTCAGTGTGATGAGGTCACGGAGTGAATGAAGATTAGCTTTGGACCTCTCCAGCATCAAATGCATAAGCACGTTTCAGCACAGTTAATGCCTGAGAGAGGAAGGGCAGAGAGAGAGAGACAGAGAAGGGGATACACTGAATCTGAGAAAAAAATAGAAAGGGAGAGCAAGTCTGAAGAAGACAGAAGGAAACACAGAAGGGAAGAGAAACAATGATAAAGAAATTGATAACAAAGGGAAAAGTAGATAGGAAAGGGAAACACGGACCCAGACAGATAGAAATCAAAGACACAGAAACACAGAGAAGAGAGAGAGAAAGAGGCAAAAAGCAAAAGAAACAGACAGGAAAAGAAAGACAAAGGAACAGAGAGGGAAGAACAAGAAAAAGAGTAACACAGAGGTAGGATAGGATGAGAGAGAGAGAAAGAAAGAGAAAGAAAGTCATCTGCACATCTCCCTTGAACCTCTTCCTAGTAAACCTAGTGATTTGAAAAGTACTGGGCATCCGATGGTCGCCTTCCTTAGCGAATTTCTTCAGATCAAACATTTATTTTCATTCTGACTTCTGTAATCTACTATTGAGACTTAAACTAGCAAGTATATTGGGTTTTAACACAAAATATTTGAATCCCTTCAGATTCTACCATGGCACTCACTTTGAACTCCTCATTTAGGACTTTTGGAATGAATTAAAAGAGCGCAAAATCACGCTAAACCTGAAACTCTGCAAATCTAAACCGGAATTGCTGCCTATATTATTAGCTTTCATCTCCAGCTTACAATTTACATAGAACATGACAGCACAGTACAGGCCTTTCAGCCTATGATGTGCTAACCTACATACCTGTAAACCTATTTTACAATCTAAACATTCCCTACCTCACACACATAACCCTCTTTTTTTTTTAATCCATGTGCCTGTCTAAGAGACTTTTAAATGTCCCTATTGTACCAGCCTCCACCACCACCCTGCCAATGCCTTCCAGGCACTTTCTGTGTAAAAAAAAAACTTACCCCTGACATCTTCCCTAGATTTTCCTCCCATCACCTTATAGAGATGTTCTCTGATATTTGCTAGTCACCCAGGGACCAAAAGCCTCTATAGGCACTCTCAGGTGGCCAAAATACCCCAATGTAAAGCTGCATATTCTATCTCATGCAGCTGTCGGGAGGCCACCTGAAAGAGCAGGAGGCGCCTCCGAGGTGCACAATCCCCGGAGCACTGAAGTTCCCCTACCCACCCCCCCCCAGGCACCTGAATGCAGCCGCCTGAAAGCGGCTGCTAAGGGGATGACAATCATCTGGTGAGCGTCTGACAGTCCCCCTCCCCGCTGCCCCTGCCCCCTGGCGTGGGACCACAGGGCAGGGGCAGCTGACGTGGGATGTCAGCCCTGACATCTTGTGCCGCCCACCACAGCACTGACATCCCGCACCAGCCACCCCAACTCTGACAGTCCAAAGGGACAGGAGCCGGTGTGCGCTCCGAGGTGTCCCTTTTAGGTGGCCAGCGCTGCGCTTTTAGCGCTGCCACCTGAATTAACATTCCACGGGTCTGAATCCGCTTCTGTTTCTGTACTGATGTTAATTTATAGGTGCAGCACAATAACAGGCCCTTCTGGCTCTTGAGCCCTCGCCATCCAATACACCCATGTGACCAATTAACTTACTAACTTGTACGTCTTTAGAATGTGGTAGGAAACCGGATAAAACCCATGTGGATAGGGGAGAATGTACAAACTCCTTACAGACAGCACTGGATTAGAACCTGAGTCACCGGTGCTGTAATGTACTGACTGCCACCTTTTTTTTGCTTCTTATTGCTGGATTCATGTTGGTGGAATTGTTCTGGGTTTAATCAAGCATCATTTACAGTAATCCTGCTCTGACTCATTGTATCATCCCCAGATTCCCATGAACTCCTCCCAGAATTATCACTCATTTAAACGATGATCTAGCAACCTACACAGCTTTGGAATTAAGAGGAAATGGAAGCTTGAAGGGGAAATACATGCAGTCACAGGGAGGGTGTGCAAATTTTGCACACACAGCACAGGGGGGTCTCTAGAACTGTGAAGCATTGTTAAATTTTCTTGTTTCAAACAAAGCAATTGTTACCAATGGCAGAAGATTTTCTCATGGATTCATGCAGCACTGAAACATGTCCTTTAGGCTCCCAGCAAGCTCCTCTCTACAACAATCACATTTTATAATTTCCCCACCTTCTCATTCACTCCTTTCAGATTCTACCAAGGCACTCACCTTGAACTTCTCATTTAGAACTCACCTTGAGCTAATATCTCTTCTTATAAATTTCAAACCCCACAGTGAAGGCCCGATTCATTAGGAAGGAATAAGGTAAAGAGATCCAGCTAGAGGAACTCAGAAGTCCAGTGGGTGAAAATGAATGGTCAACACTTTGAGCTGAAACCATTTGAGCCAGGTGGGGAGATGGAAGGGTAGGTTTGGGGGAGAGAGGCAGGTGCATGATGGGTGGAAGCAGACGAGAAAAAAAGGAAAAGGGGAATAGATAGAACCAGGTGGGCAGCAAGAATGATGAAAGTGGAGGCAGAAGCTGGAGGGTGATGACTGGGGACACAAAGTACTGGGATCTGATAGGTGAGGAATAATGGAGAACTTTAAGGGAGCTGGCACCAGATGAGTAAGGAGGCCCAATGGTGAAAGATTGGGTAGCAGGTGAATGGAACCAAGAGGGGCAAGGGGATAAAATAGGTGATGTGGGTGGGCAGGAGGGCTGGTATGGGAAAGGGAACAAAAATGGGAGCAGCAAGGGTGCATGTGAAGGAAAGAGAGAGTGGGGAACACAGGAGGTAGGGGCTACCTGAAATTGGAGAATTCAATGTTCATATCTTTGGGTTGTAAACCAGGAAGAAAGCGAGGTATTTAAATTTATGTAGTTGGCCCAGTTATGTTAGGGTATTGATGTGGGGAGCTTAACAATGTTGTTGTATGTCAAGGGTAAGACTGCTTGTTGCCAGAAATGCTGAACGTTATTCACCACTGAAAAGCTGATAATTCAGCATTGTGTAGGGATTATTTCATGAACTGGTCCATTGTCTGAGCTGTGAAAGGAATTATAAATTGTGCAATCAGTGATGTTGGCTGACAGATAAATATTGGCCAAGGCTCTCCTGCTCTTTTCTAGTACCTTGGGACCTTTTCTTTCCTGATTAGAGTAGATATTTAATGTCTCAATGGGGAAAAAAAAACTTTCTACAGGCAAAGGAATGAAGTGCTTAATTGATCCTGATCGTATTTGATTTCCTTTGCATTAAATTTAGGGCAGGCAGCCTTGTCCTGAGTTACTTCCAAAGTAGGCTGTATGATCAGACAAACCCACTTCCTTTAATCTTCGCCTGCCCATCCTTCCCCCACCTGGTAGCCATGAATGGTCAACACTTTGAATATTGTGTCAGCCTGGTCTTTTGTGTTTGAGTTTCTTGGAATAGAATCTTCTGACATGGTGGAGAGAGTTCAACCATCTGACAAGCCTCGTGGGGACTTGGGTTAGGAGTGAAGAGGTGAATGGACATATTTCAAGCCTGCGTACTCAGCAGTTAAAATCAACCAGGTCACTTTTCCATCCTGGAACAGTGGGCGATGAACAGCATTAAACCCCTGCAGCAAGACAGTGAGGCCCTTGTACGGCCTTTGCATGAAAGATCCCAGTAGCATCACCAGTTCTTGGTTCATTTCTGCTGAGTGGCAGGAATCAGGAAAGTGGCAGTGAGTACCCATGAGATGCAGTTCAGTGTTGAAGTAGACTGAAGCCAGAAGAGCAATTATAAAAGGTGAGAAACACAAGGCTCCAGAATCTTGAGCAAACAATGAGATGCTGGGGGCATCCAGCAGGTGAGGCAGCATTCACCGGGAGAAATAGTCATTCAATATTTCGGGTTAGGTCCCTTTTCCGGACTAGGGTCAGAAGGTGAGAAAGCTATCATAAAAGGGAGGGGTCAAAAGGTAATAGGACATTGGACAAATGAAGGCAGAGACACTAGTTAGGGAGGAAACACTGGTTGTGTGTGGGGGTAAGTGAAAGGTGAGTCCAGGAGCAAGTAAAGGAAAATAGAAACAAAAGCAATTTGCCTTTCACTTGCTTCAGATGGCTGTGTTGTCGGTCGAGTAGTCCTCCATATTTTGGAGAGCCACCTCCAGTGAACCTGCCAACTCAACTGCTCTCCATAGACTGAGCTCCCCTAATTATAAAAAGCAATATTTCATTTTACTTTATCTTCTTCTTCCCTCCATTAAGGCTCCTTCACTGGGCATTGAGGCAGTGCCTCAAGAAAGCAGGCTTTATCATCAAGAACCTTCACCATCCAGGCCATGCCCTTTTTCACTGCTACAATCGGAAAGGAGGTACAGGAGCCTGAAGATGATCACCCACTGGTACAAAAACACTTCCTCCCCTCCAACATCAGATTTATGAATGGACAATTAACCAATGGACACTACCTCTGTGATAAACCACTATGGCATATAATTGGTCAGGCATAACTATTGGCCAATTGTACCTGTGGCCCCTTCCCACAGCCCCCTCCTCATGGCAGGACATTCAAACAGTATGGATATGCCTTTGTTCTTAAGTGAATAAAAGCCTATTGATTTCTCAACCACAGTCTTTCGAGTAATTGATGGTGCATCAATTTTATTCACTTAAAATTTTTTTTTACAATGGAGCAGATCCTGAAACCAGAAAAGCTGGAGATTGACCCTCAATTGCCTGAGGCATCCAGCAACTTTGATCTCAGGCTGCACAGTTTTGAAGCATTCCTGCAGGCTTCTTCCACTATCGTGCAATCAGAGGACAATAAACTGCAAGTACTGCACTCCTGGGTTGGCACCCTGGTGTATTCTATGATCAGGATGCCACATCATATAAGGAAGCCATGTACATGCTCAAAGTGGACAGTATCTGCATAAGATCAATGTTGTCTATGCCAGACATCTGCCAGTGACCCATAAACAACGAGCTGGTGAGTCCAATGCCGAATATCTTTGGACCCTGTGAGCTCTCGGTAGGGCCTGTGAATGCAAAACCATATACACTGCGGAGTATACAGAGGACCTGATCCGGGTCTCCTCCTTTGCAGAGATCAGGTTAGACTACATATGACAGAGACTCTTGGAGCAAGGGGAACTCAGTCTGTAGAGTGCAGTTGAGCTGGCAGGTACACAGGAGGTGGCCCTCCAGAATATGGAGGCCTACTCTATCGATAATGTGGCTGCCCAGTGGTTACCCCAGGTGCTGCCATCTTGGGATGTACCACCACCTCCCTGCTGTACAAACGACTCAACCATAGCAGCATTGCTCGGCAACCACCTCCTGACCCTCTCATCTGGCTCCGGTAATGACCCAATCACAGCCGCAGTGCTCCAAGATTACCTGAAATGCTACTTCTGCAGCCTGGGCAAGCATCAGAGGAAATGATGCCCAGTGAAGGATTCAACTTGCTCCAGCTGTGGGAAGAAGGGCCACTATGCCAAAGTGTATAAGTCTAAACCCCTTCCTAGCAGCACCAAGTGCGGATTGTGAGGGCCGCCGTTCTGGATACCATCATCACCCAGAGCCAGCAATGCCATGTGCAATACATAAGGGCTGCCATCTTGGGTGCTATCATCGGGACCCAGCAGCACCGCGTGCGGGCTGTGGAGGCCGCCATCTTCAAGATTCAATGCCATATGCGAGCCCTGGGGGCCACCATCTTGGCCACTGCAGTTTTCCACTACAGTGATGTGCAATGACCTGGCACTGGCCTCCATCACACTCGTCCAAGACTGCCCACATCAACTCACCAGGTCGATGATGGATATCTAGGTAAACAGCCATGTGATGAGTTGCTTATTCTATAGTGGGAGCACGGAGAGTTTTTACACCCGGACTTAGTGCAGCACCTCTCCCTCACAGTACTGCTAGAGAAACAGAAGGTCTTTTTGACATCCAACTTGTACACAGCAGATGTTCGGGGCTTTTGCGTAGTGACTCTAACAGTGCGGGGTACTGAATATAAAGATTGTAGACTTGTGGTAATGTCACAGCTCTGCATTGCTATGCTGTTGGGACTTGATTTTTCAGTGTCACCTTAAAAACATGACGATAGAGTTCAAGGGGCACCATTCACCCCTCACTGTGTATAACTGGCAATTTTCAAAATGCTCACCATGCACAACCAGTGGGCTCTCCACACTTAAAATTACCCCCACCCCCCCCCCCCCCACCGTCATTATTCACCAACATCACCCCCGACTGTAAGCCTGTCACCACTAAAAATAAGCAGTACATTGCCGGGGACAGGGCCTTCTCCCAGGCAGAGGTACAGCACTTACTCAAGGAGGGGATTATTGAGTCCAGCACCAGCCCTTAGAGAGTGCAAGAGGTGGTAGTGTGGAACAGGGAAAAAACTAGGATGGTCATCGACTACAGTCAGACCATCAACAGATATATGCAATTGGATGCATAATCCCCTCCCACGCTTTGCCAACATGGTCAACCAAATTGCCAAATATTGGATCTATTTGACCATTGACCTGAAGTTGGCATATCACCAGCTCCCTATCTGCCCAGGGGACTGCCAGCATATGGTATTTGAGGTAAATGGCCACCTCTACCACTTCCTGCATCCCCTTCAGTATCATGAATGCTGTTTCGGTCTTCCAGTGGGAGATGGACCACGTGGTGGATCAGTACAAGTTGAGGGCCACTTTCTTGTACCTTGATAATGTCACCATTTGCGGCAACGACCTGCAAGGACAATGATGCCAATCTCCAGAAATTTCTCAAAACAGCCAACTCCTCAACCTGACATATAATAAGGCCAAGTTTTCCGCACAACCCGTCTGGCCATCGTTGGCTGTGTCATAGAGAATGGAGTCATTGGCCTGGACCCAGACCACATGCGGCCACACCTGGAGCTTCCCCTTCCACACAACCTAAAGGCCCTGAAGAGGTGCTTTGGGTTCTTTTCTTATTTTGTGCAATGGGTCCCAAATTATGCAAATAAGGCCTGCCCCTCATCAAATCCACATCCTTCCCCCTGGCGGTGGAGTCTTGTTCAGACTTCAATCGCATTAAGGCAGACATTGCTAAGGCCACAATGCATGCTGTGGATGAATCCAGCCCATTCCAAGTAGAAAGCAATGCATCAGACTTTGGTCTGGTAGCCACCCTTAACCATAGGAACATAGGAACATAGGAAGTAGGAACAGGAGTAGGCCAAAAATTGCCCATCGAGCCTGCTCTGCCATTCAATATAATCATGGCTAATCTAATTTATGACCTAACTCCACCTACCTGCCTTCTCCCCATATCCCCTAATTCCTCTATCATGTAAAAAATTATCTTACTGAATTTTAAATATGTTTAATGAAGCAGCCTCAACCACTTCCCTGGTTAGAGAATTCCAAACATTCAACCAGGCAGACAGGCCAGTCACTTTTTTTTTCACGTACCCTGCAGGGCCCTGAGATTCGAGATTCCACAGTTGAGAAAGAGGCCAAGCCATTGTCAAGGCAGTGCAGCACTGGTACCATTACCCGGCTGGTAAAAGATTCGCCCTGCTGACTGATCAACGCTCATTTGTGTTCATGTTTAACAATTAGCAAGTGGGGTAAAATCAAAAATGATTTGTCCACCTACAATTACGATATTCTCTACTGGCCACGGAAATGTAATGAGCTGCCAGACGCCCTGTACGAGCGTACAGATTGACTGATGACAAAACCTCCACAATGATCTATGCCACCCCAGAGTTACCAGGTTTTTTTCACTTAGTCAGACTAAGTCTGTCCCACTGGTTGAAAGGGTTCACCTCCTCCATGCTAAACCCCATCATCTTATACTTACTGTATTTACTTTGTGCATCTGTAATCGTGATTATTAGATATTAGCCATTAATGTCTATTATAATAATTAGGGGCTAGAATGTAAAGGTTAAAACCTTGTGTTTTTGATTCTTAGTTAATTTTGTGCTTGTCTCTTTAAGAGTTACCATAATGACTATGATGTAATATGTTGTAATATCCAGCCAGGCTAACAGCTTGCTCTTTTTTTCTACAAGATGTGAAGGAAGTGTGAGTATGAGAAATAATTCTTTTAATTTTTGTCTCTTTAAATACCATTGTGTATCTCTTTCAAAGTTTTTGTACCTCTTTAAGATTGTGTATCATTATACATGTTTTATACCTATATATGTCTTTGTATTATTATATAGTAAATGCTTTGTTATTCATCATTATGAAAGTCTTAATGTGAAACTATGCAAAATGTTTATCCATTCTATCAATGAATTAAAATTACATAAAATAACAGCCACAGAGTTTGATTTGTTGGATTAAAGAGATCGAAATATGCCTACGTGGCATACCCCGATGGACACAAAGACACAATTTCTGTCAGGGACTTGGCTCCCTCAGGCACCCTGGAGACCGCTGTTGACCATCCCACACCCCTTCACCACTGAACAGACATGATGCACCTGACCCCTGGTACCCTGTCTCTACCTTGAGGGAGGATACACCAGGCTCATCAGCTCCTACCCACCTATACCCACCTGTATAGGTGCCCGAGACTGTCCAGGACTCTGCTGAACCGCAGCCGCAACCAGTTCTACAATGGTTCCAGCGAACAACCAGACCATCTGAAAGACTGAACTCGTGACTTTGAATTTGTAACTCTTTTTAAAAACAAAGGGTGAATGTAGTAAACCACTGTAATATAGAATTGTCTGGTCAGGCACACCTGTGGGCCAATTGTACCTGTGGCCCCTCCCCAAAGGCTCCTGTATAAAGGTAATTGTTCCACAGCCCCCTCTTCAGTGCAGGACAGTTGAACAGTAGGATGCATCGACCTCACTTTTTCTCTTTTTTGCACTACTTATTTATTTTTTACATCATTGTATTATGAAACTGTAATTTATAGTAATTTTTGCACCTTGTTCTGCACAATACTCCTGCTGCAAAACAACGAATTTCATAACACGTTCATGATTCTGACTCTCACGGCTCATAGACTTGCTCCCTTTCTTATTGCTTAGAGCCCTCTTGTTAAGTCAGTCATTTCTACCATTTTCCAGATCCTCCAACAATGGGAATTTCACCTGCCTTCTGCTGGAAATAGCTTAGGAAGCCTGCAGTGGATTTAAATGATTAAATTCTCCATGGGTCAACTCTCCAGGCCTCTCATCATTGTACACTGACTGAAAAGCAGACATGTGACAAATGCTGTCCCTCACTTAAAATTGAGGCTTTGGTTTCTGTTTAATGATAGAGAAACGTAATTACATTTAAATATAGACATACAGCACGATAACAGGCCCTTCCGGCCCGCGAGCCTGTGTTGGCCAATTACACCCAATTGACCGATAACCCCTGTACATTTTGATGGGCGGGAGGAAACTAGAGCACTTGGAGAAACCCCACTCTGACACTGGGAGTATGTACAAAATCCTTACAGACAGCATTGGACTCAAACTTGGGTTGCAGATGCTTTTACACCACAACCTGACGGAACAGCATTCTTCAGTCAACAGAGCAAAAGAGTGCCACACGTATAGACATAACACATAGACAAATGCAGTACATATATTTAAAATAAATATTGTTAATAAGTAGTGCAATCTCAGAGAGTTGGTTTAGCAGTTCGTCAGTCATTCAGCAATCTCATTGCCTGTGGGAAGAAGCTGTTCCCCAGTCTGGTGGTTCTGGCTCTAATACTTCTGTATCTCTTTCCTGTCGGGAATAACTGAAAGCTGCTGCAGTAGGGGTCTTCACTAATTTTATGAGCCTTCTTTAAACAATGATCCTGGTGAATCACATCGATGAGTGGTGGGGGCAGGGGGTCGGGGGAGGGGTGAAGTAGTCAGAGTGATCCTCTCTGCTGCTTTTATGGTCCTATAGAAAGTTCTCCAATCCAATGCTCTACAGCAACCATACACTGTGATGCAACCAGCCAGGATACTCTTGATAGAGCTCCTGTAGAAAGTTGACAAGATGGTGGCCATTAGCCTTGCCTGCCCCAACCTTATAAGGAAGTGCCTTTCTAACAAGTGAGGAGATGTTGGGAGCCCAGGATAGGTTACTTTTTAAGTGGACTCTGAGGAACTCGATGCTCTCTATCTACTACTGGGCTATTAATTTGTAGTGGAGGGTAGTTGCCCTCTGGACCTCTTGAAGTCCACAATCATCTTCTTTATCTTGTCCACATTGAAACTTGGGTTGTTACTCTTGCACCATTTCCCAAGATTTTCCACCTCTTCTCTGTTGTTGCTGACGAGGCCAACAACTGATATGTCAACTGCAAACTTGTTGACTCTGTTGAAGCTGGATCTGGTGATGCAGTCGTGGTCAGTCACATGAACAGGAGCGGGCTGAGCACACAGCCCTGAGGTGAGCCAGTGCTCAGCAAGATTGTGCTCCACATTCTGCTACCGACCTAGACAGTCTGTGATCTTTCTGTTTGAAAGTCAAAATTCCAGTTACACAGAGAGGTGTTAAGTCTCAACAAAGGCTGCTTCTCCACCAGCTTCTGGGGTATGAATGTATTAAATGCTGAGTTGAAGTCATTGACCAGCAGCCTTGTTCTCCAGATGGGACAGGATGGAGTGGAGGGACAAGGCTATAGCATCATTAGTGGAACAGTTCTGTCTGTAGGTGAATTGAAATAGGTTCAGTGTTTCTGGGAGGTGCACTTTTATGCGTTCCATCCCCCATCCCCAGATGCTCGAACCATTTCATAATGGTGGAGGTCAGTGCCTCAGGGTGAGATAGGTTGAGGCCCATTCCTGTCACTCTCTTTGGTACCAGGATGATGTTATGGCTATCTTGAAACCGGCGGGGATCATTTTACCACTGCAGTGATGAGTTGAAGATGTCCTCAGTCATAAGGACCTCTGTTAGTTGGTCTGTGCAGTCCTTCCACCTGGTATGGTGTGCAGTTTTGCTGTCTTGTGTGCATTCCCCTTGGATAAAATTCTTCTCACCTCAGTCCTGGCTATGTAAGGGGGGGAGATGGAGCTTTATTTGGCATCAGCCTGATCTTCTCGTCGAACCATGCATAGATGTTCAGTCTGCGCAGAAGCTAAGTGTCATTATTGTTGACTCACAAGGTTGTCTTGTGATCTTTTATTTATTTTGATACCTTGCCATATACATCTTGTTTCACCGGTGTGGCATAGCTGACCATGGATCTTCTGTGTGTACCCATGCTTTGCCTTCCAGATTGCATTGGAGAGTTCAGTCCTGGCTGATCTTTGTGCTATCTTGTCTCCTGTCCTGAAGATTGGATCCTTAACCCTGAGATGTGCACTGACCTCTGTGTCCAACTATGTTTTCTGTCTATCCTAGTTGTGTGGCATTTGATCTCCATGACATCCTCAAAGAATTTGCAAATGTCGCCTGTCATTCAGCTCGAGTACTCATCAATGTTTACATAGCCTCCAAGAAACAGCTCCAGTCCATAGTGTGAAACCAGCCCTTTAGCATTGGAACGGCTCCCACCCCTGGCCACATCCTGACCCCCTGCAAACTGGCTATTACAATGGTTTGAATGTTAGCAGGAGAGTGGGTATGAATGAAATGATGCTGGCAAGGTCATGGGCATTGAGACACTCCTGACCACAATAGCAAATTCTCATGCCAGTAACTCATTTCTTGATTGCCTGATCCTGACTTTTGAGTCTTATTAATGGCTTGATTTGAGTTTGTAAAATCATGAACATTAAAATATGAATTGTTCTATAACAAGAAAATGTAAAAAAAAATGGAATTAGAGTAAAACTCAGAAATACATTTTCAACCCTCCCATATCCTATTCCTGCATGATAAGCAGGAATTTGATGAAATCAGGGCCTTTACATCAGATTATTGGCAAAGGCAGAGTTACAAATCTACATGAAAATTGTTGTCTGAGTGTCAGAAGCAAGGTAGTTTGTCAAAGCAAGCTAGCTTGTATCTGGTGGAAAAATAATTCAAGGAAAAGCATAGCATTACTGCACTCACTAAATGTATGGAGGATGTCAACATGTATTGATGAAAAGGTCAGCTTTCTCCTCACAAATGGTCAGACTCAACGAGATGTAGTCAATTAGCAGAATCTGACTCACAGGCTCTGAAGCTGATTCACACGTAGCAGGCTTGAGATGTGACAGGAATCCCAAACCTAAAACTCACGAAAGATTTGACCTCAATTGAGCTGGCTCCAAATTGCCAGCGCTCGTCGCTGCCTCCAGCCAGTGAGGGGGTCAGGGCAAATCGGCTTATCTGAATGTGCAGCTTGTAATCGAAGGAACTCAGGAGGGGGCTGGGCCTGCTTGCACTCAGCTGAATGCATGCAGGACAAAGCATAAAGAACATAAAGGTCAAATAGGCCCCCGTTTATCACCTGTGGGAAAGTGGGGTCTAGTTCCAAGGGTCACCTCCATAGATTCTGTCATGACTCGGTTTAATTTTTCCAGCATGTGCCTTTCACTCTGCAGCTGCTGTCTCTGTACTTTCTTAAGGCCAGACATCAGTTAAGTAAACAAGACTATTGATTTTTTTCCCATTAGTACCTAACGTTTCACCAAAGGCTGTATTTTGCTAAATGTATCTGACTTTTACAGAAATCCCGCCAACTTAAAATTTTCATGATCACTTTTGCACTCAGATCCATTCTTTATAAAGGCTCTACAGTTCTTAAAGCCATCTTTTAACTTACCTGTTCACATTGGAACAGTTAAAGGGTTGTAAAAGAAGATTTTTGTAGATGTGAAGGATGTTGGAAGGATTAAATGGAGAAAAATTAGTTGGTAAATCAGTAACAAGGACTCAAATCACTAAAAGATTGAGGAAAAAGATATTTATTCCCCCAGAATAAATTTAGAATGGACACTTGAAGGAGAAATTGCCACATACTTGAAGGGAAATTGGGTAAAGAATTTTTAAAAAAAAATAATGTCGGAAACAACACAGGATTAACTCAGTTCATATTGTTCTTACCATTAAGCTGGGAGATTCTGGTTTCATGTCCCATTCTGAAGAATTGATCATAAAGTGTTGGGCTGGCAACCTTGTCAGAGGTACTGTCATTTGGGTGAACCTCTAATCAGTCTCAGATGGATGTAAAAGGTCCCAGGAATGCACTGCCTGGGTAAGCAGCGGAGGCAGGTTCTGTCCCGACATTTAAGAAATGTTAAGACAGCCATTTGGATCAATAAGCAAGACGTGGAATCTGCAGACCGAGTGCTGGTAAATGGAATAACTATAAATGGGTCAGATGGTCAGAATGGAAATGATGGGCCAAAAGACCAGCTTCTGTGCTGTAGGACCCTAACACTGTGTAAAATGCTATTTTAAAGATGAATGGGGAGTCACACCAGTGCTCAGTAAATATTTATCCTGATTGCCATCAATAAAGCTGACAATCTGCTCATAATTTCATTGCTATGAAAGGATCTTGCTATTAACAGATTGCCTGCAGAAATTCTCACATTACAACACTAGCTATAATTGCATCTACAACTGTAGCTACCAAAGCAACCACACAGTAACAACAGTATCTACCTGCATATTTGCTACAGCAGCAAACACAACAGAAACTCATTAATGACAACAGTACTTTGAAGAGCTACAAGAGTTAACTACTTTAACGGTAGCTACAACAGTAATGACTACAAGAGGGACTTCCATAGCTGCAACAGGAATTCTACAAAGGTAGTTACAGTAGTTAAAACAGTAAACCCAACTGTCCTACAGCTGTAACTGCAACAGTAACCAACAATAGTCAATTAATTACTACCACAGCAACTACAATTTCTACGCCAATAACTGCATAAGTGAAAAAGTAGCTACATCATAAGTGTTTGATTAACTCTGCTTTGAGATATCAGGAAATGGATGTGGATGGGCAGAGTGTGGAAGGGGGAGGGGTGCTTGTGTGCATGTACACGTGTACATTTCTTTTAAGAGGAGAGAAATACGACTTGATTCAGATGAAAGAGTTAGCTGCCTGCACACATGCTGGGTTTATGCTCCACTCTGTTCTGTAATTTCTGTGTAACGGATGATGTTCTTCTGCAGCAGTGAATCTGACCTTACGTTGTTTATTGTGATGAAGGCCATCAGTCTCATGGAGCGATTAATGTACAGTGAGATAGGAGGGAAATTTTCCTTCCCTGAATCCTGGCAGGTAACACATTTGATTAGAACAAATAAAAATATATCTAGATAAAATTATGGGTTGCATCCTGATGACCCATCATTTGACCCACGAAGTAAAAACACAATGCTAGAAAACACATGCAGGTCAAAGGGTGTTCTTTACACGCCAAAGATAAAGATGCAAAACCAACATTTTGGATTGGGGCCCTTCATCAAGGTAGGAGTAAAATGTAGGCAGGTGCCTGAAATAAAATGGTGAGGGGAAGGGAAGGGGAGGAGCATAGGCTGACAGGCAAGAGGTTATAGGTGGATGTGGGAGGGAGGACATGAGAAAAGAGGGGGAGGGGAGATAGCCCTGCAAATGGAAAGGGAAGAGAGTGGAGAGCTGGAGGAAAGGATAGAGAGGGATAGGGAAGAGAGGGAGAGTGGGAGTGGTCTGGTGGAATCAGGAGAAATCAATGTTAATGCCATCCAGTTGGCAAATGTCCAGACGGAATATTAGGTGTTGCTTCTCCAATGTATGGGTGGCCTTGGTTTGGTAGTGCATGAGACCATGGACAGAAGACGGGCACAGAATTGAAATGGTTGAACACTGGCAGATCCCTGTCATTGATACGGACACAGTGAACATGGTCATGGAAGCAATCTGCATCCAATCTCTCCAATGAAGGGAAGGCCACAATAGGAGCACTGGATGCTGTAGATAACTCTTGCAGATTCACAAGTGAAATGTTGCTTCACTTGGAAGGACTGAATGGTGGTAAGGGAGCAGGTGTGGGCACAAGAGAAGGTGCCAAGAGAGCAATCAGTAGGAAGGGGTGAGCGATTGAGGGAGTCATAGACAGAGTGATCCCTATGAAAGGCAGAGAGAGGAGAGGGGAAAATGTGTCTGGTGGTGGGATCATGTTGTAGGTGATGGAAATTGCAGAACATATTTTGTTGGATGTGGAGGTTGGTGAGATGGTTGAAGGTGAAGGAAATTGCGGAGGATATTTGATTCACAAACCACACTTTGTCTTCAGGCTAATTCTAGGTCCAATCTCACCTGCTGGATTCTGTGCAGGATGAGCTGTGCTCAAGGCTTCATGTCTCAGACATTGATTGGGGTTGCCACTAGAACCACTACCTCACACCTCCTGCAAGCTGGTTTCAATCCTAAATCTGTAGGAGCTCAGAGATCCACATTACAGCTGCCTTGCAAAAGTCTCAGTGGTAAAGCAATAGTAATCAGTCTGAAAGACTAGCAACCAGTAGCACTTACATCAACAGTGATGAATTGTTGAAGTTGAAGCTTAACAGCTCCTGTCTGAGCAATCAGTTCTAAATCACCTATTGTAGCACAGGTCTACGGAGGATGTCATCTCACTGACTCTACACAAAGCCCTGCAACACATGAACAGCAAAGATGCATTCATCCGGATTCTCTTTCTCAACTGCAATTCGGCATTTAATACCATCATTCGCTCAAAACTGATCAGCAAACTCCAAGACCTGGGACTCCACACCCTACTGTGTATTTGGATCATGGATTTCCTCACCTCCAGACCAAAATCAATGAGGATTGGTGAGAACATCTCCTCCACAATCTCCATCAGCTCCAGGGCACCATAGGGCTGTGTTCTTAGCCACCTGCACTGCTCACTGTGCACCTACTACGACTGTGTGGGTTGGTACAACAATAACACCATCTACAAATTTGCTGACGACACCACAGTAGTGGGTTGTATAAAGAAAGGGGATGAGTCAGCGAACAGGATGGAGATTGAAAGCATGCTGATTGGAAAGTTAATTGATCTCTTAAATTATCCCTCATTTGTTTTTTTTTTTATTTTTTTTTTATTTTTCACACCATAAATCACAATAGCCATGATATACACTTTTTCTTTTCCACACATTTACAGTGACTTTTTCTCCCTCCCCCCTCCCTCCTCCCAAGCCACCCCCCCATCCCCCCCCCTCTCATCCATTTTAGTTATACAATCTAGGTTGCATTAATTCAGTTAGACAATGTTGTCATTCAACAAAAATACACCAGAAATTCTACTGAGTCCATTCTTTTCTTTTCTTCTCCTTCCATCAACTTAGGTAATGTTTGTTCCCGGTAGGTTTTCGCTATTGTATTTAATGTAAGGCTCCCATACTTGTTCGAATATTTCAATATTATTTCTTAAACTATATGTTATTTTTTCTAATGGAATACATTTATTCATTTCTATATACCATTGTTGTATTTTCAAATTATCTTCCAATTTCCAGGTTGACATAATACATTTTTTTGCTACAGCTAGGGCTATCAACAAATCTTTTTTGTGCATCCTCCAAGTCAATTCCAAATTCTTTATTTTTTATGTTACTTAGGAGAAAGATCTCTGGATTCTTTGGTATATTGTTTTCTGTTATTTTATTTAATATCTGATTGAGATCATCCCAAAATTTTTCTACTCTCTCACATGTCCAGATTGCATGAATTGTTGTTCCCCTTTCTTTTTTACATCGAAAACATCTATCAGATACTGTTGGGTCCCATTTATTTAACTTTTGCGGTGTAATGTATAGTCTGTGTCACCAATTATATTGTATCATACGCAGCCTCGTATTTATTGTATTTCTCATCGTTCCAGAGCATAACTTCTCCCATGTTTCCTTTTTTATCTTTATATTTAAATCTTGTTCCCATTTTTGTTTAGTTTTACCATTTGTTTCCTCATTTTCCTTTTCTTGCAGTTTAATATACATATTTTTTATAAATCTTTTGATTAACATTGTATCTGTAATCACATATTCAAGGTTACTTCCCTCTGGTAAACTCAAGTTGCTTCCTAATTTATCTTTCAAGTAGGATCTCAGTTGGTAATATGCCAGCGCTGTATCTCCCGTTATATTGTACTTATCTCTCATTTGTTCAAAGGATAAGAATCTACTTCCTGAAAAACAATTTTCTATTCTTTTAATCCCTTTTTTTTCCCATTTTCTAAAGGCAAGGTTGTCTATTGTAAAAGGGAGTAGCTTATTTTGCGTCAATATTAGTTTTGGTATTTGGTAATTTATTTTATTTCTTTCTACATGAATCTTCTTCCATATATTGATGAGATGGTGTAATACTGGAGAAGTTCTATGTTGTACCAATTTTTCGTCCCATTTATATAATATGTGTTCAGGTATCTTTTCCCCTATTTTATCTAATTCTAGTCTCGTCCAGTCTGGTTTTTCCCTTGTTTGATAAAAATCTGATAGGTACCTTAATTGTGCGGCTCTATAATAATTTTTGAAGTTTGGCAATTGTAAGCCTCCTTGTTTATACCATTCTGTTAATTTGTCTAGTGCTATCCTCGGTTTCCCCCCTCTCCATAAAAATCTCCTTATTATTTTCTTTAACTCTTTGAAGAATTTTTCTGTCAGTTGTATTGGCAATGCCTGAAATAAGTATAGTATCCTTGGAAAAATGTTCATTTTAATACAGTTTATCCTTCCTATCAGTGTTAGTGGTAGCTCTTTCCAATGCTCTAAATCGTCCTGTAATTTTTTCATTAGTGGATTGTAATTGAGTTTATATAATTGGCCTAGATTTTTGTTTATTTGCACACCTAGGTATCTTATTGCCTGCGTTTGCCATCTGAATGGGGATTCCTCCTTAAATTTTGAGAAATCCGCGTTATTCATAGGCATTGCTTCACTTTTATTTACGTTTATCTTGTATCCCGACACTTCTCCATATTCCTTCAATTTCTTATATAGTTCTTTTATTGATAGTTCTGGTTCTGTTAAGTACACTATCACATCATCCGCAAACAGACTGATTTTATATTCCCTGTCTTTTATTTTTATTCCTTTTATATTATTATCTCTTCTTATCGATTCTGCTAGTGGTTCTATAGCTAGCGCAAACAATAATGGTGATAGTGGGCATCCCTGCCGCGTTGACCTGCTTAAGTTAAATTGCTTTGATACATGTCCATTTACTGTCACTTTCGCTAACGGTCCCTTATATAATGCTTTAATCCAATTAATAAACTTCTCCGGTAAACTGAATTTTTGCAATACTTTGAACAAGTAATTCCATTCTACTCTGTCGAAGGCCTTCTCTGCGTCTAAAGCAACTGCTACTGCCGGTGCTTTATTTCCTTCTACTGCATGAATTAAGTTAATAAATTTACAAATATTGTCTGTTGTGCGTCTTTTTTTGATAAATCCAGTTTGGTCTAAATTTACCATTTTCGGTACCTGTTCTGCTAATCTGTTCGCTAATAGTTTAGCTATTATCTTATAATCTGTGTTTAGCAGAGATATTGGTCTATATGACGCTGGTGAGAGTGGATCTTTCCCTTGTTTTAGTATCACTGTAATTATTGCTGTTTTACATGAATCTGGTAAGTTTTGTGTCTCATCAATCTGGTTGATTACATCCAGGAGGGGCGGTATTATTAGGTCTTTAAATGTTTTGTAGAATTCTATTGGGAGTCCATCCTCTCCTGGTGTCTTATTATTTGGTAAATTTTTTATTATCTCTTGTATTTCTACTGTTCCAAATGGTTCTGTTAATTTATTTTGTTCCTCTATTTGTAGTTTTGGTAGTTCAATTTTAGTCAAAAAATTCATCTATTTTCCCTTCTTTCCCTTCGTTTTCGGTTCGGTATAATTGTTCATAGAATTCTCTGAAGTTTTCCTTAATTTCTTTTGGATTATATGTAATTTGTTTGTCTTTTTTCCTTGTTGCCAATACCATTTTCTTAGTTTGCTCTGTCTTAAGCTGCCATGCTAGGATTTTGTGTGTTTTTTCCCCTAGTTCATAATATTTCTGTTTTGTCTTCATTATATTCTTCTCCACCTTATATGTTTGTAATGTTTCATATTTTATTTTTTTATCCGCCAATTCTCTTCTTTTGGTTGTATCTTCCTTTATTGCTAATTTTTTTTCTATGTTTATTATTTCCCTTTCCAACTGCTCTGTTTCCTGATTATAGTCCTTCTTCATCTTGGTTGCATAACTTATTATTTGCCCTCTAATGAATGCTTTCATTGCGTCCCATAGTATAAACTTATCTTCCACTGATTCCGTATTTACTTCAAAGTACATTTTTAATTGTTTTTCAATAAATTCTCTAAAATCCTGTCTTTTAAGTAGCATGGGGTTTAATCTCCATCTATACATTCTTGGAGGGATGTCCTCTAGCTCTATTGCCAATAACAGGGGTGAGTGGTCCGATAATAGTCTAGCTTTATATTCCGTTTTCCTAACTCTCCCTTGAATGTGGGCTGATAACAGGAATAGGTCTATCCTTGAGTATGTTTTATGTCTAGTCGAGTAGTATGAGTATTCCTTTTCTTTTGGGTTTTGTTTCCTCCATATGTCCACAAGTTTCATTTCTTGCATTGATTTAATTATAAATTTGGTTACTTTGTTCTTCCTGTTAATTTTTTTCCCCGTTTTATCCATATTTGGATCCAAATTCAGATTGAAATCCCCTCCTATTAGTATGTTCCCTTGCGTATTAGCTACCTTCAAAAAGATATCTTGCATAAACTTTTGATCTTCTTCGTTAGGTGAATATATATTAAGTAGATTCCAAAGCTCTGAATATATCTGACATTTTATCATAACATATCTCCCTGCTGGATCTATTATTTCCTCTTCTATTTTAAATGGCACATTTTTGCTAATTAATATAGCCACTCCTCTTGCTTTTGAATTATACGATGCTGCTGTTACATGTCCTACCCAATCTCTCTTTAATTTCTTGTGCTCCAATTCAGTTAAGTGTGTTTCTTGGACAAATGCTATATCTATTTTTTCCTTTTTCAGTAAATTTAGTAGTTTCTTCCTTTTAATTTGGTTATGTATTCCATTAATATTTAGAGTCATATAGTTCAGCGTAGCCATTTTATATTTTGTTTATCTTCTCTTTCCGTTTTTCCATCATTACCTTTCCTCCTTTTCCATTTCTGTTTTCTTATTTTCAACTTTTTACCAGACAACATTCCTACAACATCCAACATTTTCCTTATTCTCCTATTTCTATCTTCTTTATCCCCAATCTCCCCTTCCCCTCCTGAGTTGCCCTTTATCCCTTGTCGGACAACCACATCTCCCCTCTCCATTTCGATTTGCGAATCCACTCGCAAGCGTCAACTGATTTTGCAGTGACCGCTCTTTTCCCCCACCCAGCCCCCCCCAGAAAAGATTTCGTTTTTTATATGTCACAAAGGTCACTCTTTTAGTTCCCTCCTTATTCTCTCTATTCCATTACCTTCCCTTATTAATTCTTGTCTATACTCTCTATGTTTTCCTCTAATTACAGATACTTTCACATATGCCCATTGTCTCTATTCACTCTTATACCTCTTTACCCGCATACATATCAATCGTGGTCATTTTTACCCTCCTTACCCGTCTTCATCCCTCAGTCTATTTTTGTCTTTACCCACATACATATCAATCGTGATAATTTTTGCTCTCATTACCCGTCTTCATCCCTCAGTCTATTTTTGTAATTGTTCTGCAAATTTTCGTGCTTCTTCTGGATCCGAGAATAGTCTGTTTTGTTGTCCTGGAATAAATATTTTCAATACCGCAGGATGCTTCAGTGTAAATTTATATCCTTTCTTCCATAAAATCGCTTTTGCTGCATTGAACTCTTTTCTCTTCTTTAGGAGTTCAAAGCTTATATCTGGATAAATGAAGATTTTTTGCCCTTTATACTCCAGTGGTTTGTTGCCCTCTCTTACTTTTTCCATTGTCTTCTCCAGTACCTTTTCTCTTGTAGTATATCTTAGGAATTTTACTACAATAGATCTTGGTTTTTGTTGTGGTTGTGGTTTAGGGGCCAATGCTCTATGTGCCCTTTCTATTTCCATTTCTTGCTGTAGTTCTGGACATCCTAGGGCCTTAGGGATCCATTCTTTTATAAACTCCCTCATATTCTTGCCTTCTACATCTTCCTTAAGGCCCACTATCTTTATGTTATTTCTTCTGTTATAATTTTCCATTATATCTATTTTTTGGGCTAGTAATTCTTGTGTCTCTTTAGTTTTTTTATTAGATTCCTCCAATTTCTTTTTTAAGTCTTCTACCTCCATTTCTGCTGCTATTGCCCGTTCTTCCATCTTGTCCATTTTTTTCCCCATTTCTGTTAAGGTCATATCCATTTTATTTATTTTCTTTTCTGTGTTGTTTATTCTTCTTCTTAAATCATTGAATTCCTGTGTTTGCCATTCTTTAAATGACTCCATGTATCCTCTAACAAGAGCAAGTACCTCCTTTACCTTGCCTTTCTTTTCTTCTATTTCCCTGTACTCTTCCTCTTCCTCTTCTTCTTCCTCTAGGTTGACCATCTGATGTTTCTTTGCTGCCCTTTCCTCCTCTTCTTTCTTGTTTCCATTGTCTTCTGTGGTCTCTTCTTGCTGCAGGTGTTCTGCAGCTGTCGTTGCCGGCTGTGGAGATCGACTCCCCAGCTGGTCCCCCCTCCCGTCGGTGTGTTTTTTTTCATGCGCATCGCGCATGCGCGAGGAGTCGCGCATGCGCGGTTGCGCACTTTTACTCGGCTCTGTGAGCCATTGTTGTAGTTCTCTTTCTACCGACCTGAGGTAGTGGGGTCTTCTCTCCACAGCGGGCCTCTTCGGACAGGTAAGGCCTTCACCTTTTTCCTCCGTTGTCTTCTCTTCCTCTCTTCTTTCCGTTGATTTTGATTTTTCTCCTTTTGTCTCCATCTTCTTTCCACCTTTATACTCACTTTTCTTTAACTTGTATTTCTGTGCCTTTGTATTTTCTCTTGTTTTTCCCGACTTTTCTGGAGAGGGCTGGAGTTCACCGTCCGGCCACTACTCCATCACGTGACTCCAGTCCAAATTATCCCTCATTTGTTGATGGGTGGAGGAACTTTTAATTGGTAATTTTAAAGATACAGCTTGGTAAGAGGCCCTTTTGAATCACAAGCTTACACCCATGTGACCAATTTACATACTAACCCTGTGCCTCTCTGGAACATGGGAGAAAGCCAGAGCACCTGAAGGGAACCCACACCAACACGGGAGGATGAACAAACTCCTTACAGAGAGCAACAGATTCGAACTTGGGTCGCTGGCATTATAATGGCATTGCACTAATGGCTCACTTCGGGGAGTTGATTTAAATGTGCCAAGAAATGGGCAGCGACACAGGTTCAAATCCACTGCTGGCTGTAGGGAGTTTGTACATTCTGTAGGGAGTTTGTACATTCTTCTTATGTTGGCGCAGTTTTCTTCCAGATGTTCCAGTTTCATTCCACCTTCCAAAAATGATTGAAATTGATAGCTTAATTGGCTGTAACTGGGTTGCACAGGTATCATAGGGTGGAAGGGCCTTTTTCTGTACCATATTGCTAAAAAAATGTAATATTAATATTGGATTAGAATATATGGATGCTTCATGGTTAACATGAAATTAGAGCACCAAGGGTACTGTTTTTGTGCTGTATGACTCCCTGTGTGTCCTCAGGTGTGAATGCTAACCAGTCCTCAAGGGGCAAAACCTGAGAACATTCCAATCCTATCAAAGCAAAAACATTTAAAGGGCAAAGACCAGCACGGTGGACCGCTCTGAGTTTTTTTGTTGTTAAAAGTATTTTCATAGATATTGAGGATTAAGAGACCTGTAAAAAGATTTAGATGGATTTAAATAGCTAATATAAATATAATAAATAAAAATGGATCAATATAATTTGTTGAAAAGGTATTACACCTCAATACATTACAAACACAAGTACAAAGTGAAATAAAATCTTAATTTAAAATTACCATTTTAATGGTGGTTGACAAACTCCATGGAATGAATAAGGTTGTTGGTTTGTTTCAGCCAGGTAATATAATCAGGTCCCTCAGCTCAGTACAATCTAGTGCCACCACAGACTCAGTAATGAAGCACATAACGTAGGTGCACTAGTATGGACACAGCATGTGAGGGTGGTGGGGGGGTGGGGTGGCACATTTTCTAACACTGCACAAGACTCTTATCATATCCAATGCCTCTCAAATTCCCATCTGAGCAAGTTTAACCTACTTTTATACTGCGTCAGTTCCAGAATGAATGTTGGGGGGGGGGGGGGGGTAGGGGGTATTAGTGTATTAGAGGGGAGGCACGGAGCAAGGCTCAAAAGCTTGCTCACTTACCATCATCGGCCCTCCGATGTAGGTGCCGAGAGTGCTGCTTTTATGGCGTCAAGCATCATTAGCCACTAATGCTGCTTGATGCATGCTAGTGACTCCGGAGGCGATGGGGGTGGGACAGAAGGCCACAACCGTATGGGGGGGGAACAGCACCTTGCTGGGGGGGGGGGCAATGCCCACAGATGTCCCCCCACCCCCACCCCTTGGCGCCGACCTTGCTTTCATAGCAAGTGGAATATCCCTCAGAATGGCCAACCCTTCCTTATTGAATTGAATTGTTTATTTCAATTTCAAATCTGCGACAGTGGCCAATCTACTGCAATCCATTGCATCCAGTGCTCCCGTTGTGGCCTTCTCTCCATCAGAGAGATTGGATGCAGACTGGGAGATTGTTTTGTTGAGCACCTTCGCCCTGTCTGCATCAATGCAGGGATCTCCCACATCAACCATTTCAATTCTGTGCCCCACTCCTGTGCTGACATGTCTGTCCATGGCCTCATGCACTTCCAAACCAAGGCCACCCGTAAATTGGAGGAGCAACACCTAATGTGTCTGGACACTGTCCAACCAGATGGCATTAATATTGACTTCACCTGTTTCTGCTAGACTACTCCCCATTTTCTCTCCCTTCCCTATTCCTCTATCTCCTCCAGCTCTCCAACTCTTCCCTTTCAATTCAGAGCCATCCCCCTTTCCCCAAGTTTTCTTTTGTGCACTCCCTCCCTTATCAATCCTCTTGCCTGTGGACCTGCACTCCTCCCCCCCCCCACCATTTTATTCAGACACCTGCCTACATTTTGGTCCTACCTTGAAGGACTCAGGCCTGAAACTTTGGTTATATATCTATATTTTTGCTGTATAAAGTATGGTGATTGACCTGCTGAGAGTCCTCAGAATTGTGCTTTTACTTCAATTGTTGATTGTCAGGAGTACCAATAAACAGTAAATAGCTTCTCTTTGCAAAATTCTGATTCCCGCCAATTTTTCTCTCGTGGTGCAGCTGATATCATTGTTCTCTCTTCTTCTGGGAGCGGATAATAGTAATTTAAAAAAATTCCACTTCTCCATCTGAGAGTTTCAAAGTCTAATCTGCACCTTCCAGCTCCCCAAACCTACACTGTTTCCATTTCCAGTCCCCCTAACTTAGTGACGACCACTCTGTCCGCAGGGGGTGGGGCTTCTAATTGATGTTGATCCTTCCTTTGCTGATTCTGTCATGGTTGTACTTCTTCTTTCTTTGGCTTGGCTTCGCGGACGAAGATTTATGGAGGGGGTAAATGTCCACGTCAGCTGCAGGCTCGTTGGTGGCTGACAAGTCCGACGCAGGACAGGCAGACACGGTTGCAGGGGAAAATTGGTGAGTTGGGGTTGGGTGTTGGGTTTTTCCTCCTTTGCCTTTTGTCAGTGAGGTGGGCTCTGCGGTCTTCTTCAAAGGAGGTTGCTGCCCGCCGAACTGTGAGGCGCCAAGATGCACGGTTTGAGGCGAGATCAGCCCACTGGCGGTGGTCAATGTGGCAGGCACCAAGAGATTTTTTTGTACTAAACCACAGGTAAAATAAGTTTGATGTCTATAATTCAACAATTAGAGATGGCCAAAGGATGAAGGTGCTGAGGAGATTGGGTTTTCTTCAATAGACATTTGTTTTAGTTGATGAGATACCATTCTATAAACTTTTAAATTCTGCCATGATTGCACAGTGATCACCATTCTTAAAGCAAAGGAATACATTTCAGAAGGGTGTACTAGTGCAACCGTTACCGTACAGCATTCAATGCTGCTATGCAGAGAACTGACAGGAAAGAGTGGACCTTTTGGGGATCTTAACAGAAAGGTTACCTGTTTTGGGGATGCTTTATAAATGGAGGGGGGATTCAATAGGCTGGGCAAACAAATGTTTCTATCCATGGATTTTAACATATGTATGATTTGTTACTTTTGATATCTGGGTTTATAATAAATTGGGAACAACTATGGCCCATCACTAATCCCTGTGAGGCACTGCTTTCCATATTCTGTTAGTATGACCAATTATTCTTCATTTTCTCTGCACTTTTCTTTTGTATCTTCATCATGCAACATAACACCAATTTGACAGACTGAAAGTACAGTGACACATCAGTCCAAATGGTAGAGCTGCTGCCTCCCAGCTCCAATTACCTGGATTCAATCCGGACCACTGCTCCTGTCTGTGTGGAGTTTGCACATTCTCCCTGTGATCACACAGGTTTCCTCCAGTGCTCAATGTCCACCCATAATCTCTAAATATGCAAGTTGGGAGAGTAATTGGCTTCCCCTAGTAGGTAGGTGAGTGTAGAACAAGTGGGAAGGGGAGAAATTGAAAGGAATGCTGGAGAATACAATGGGATTAGGATAGGATTGTGTAAAGGAGTTGCCCCGGGCCCTGTGGTGTCACTATCAGCCCAAGGTACTTCAGCTCTTCCTCCTCCAGGAAACTGCACCAATCCTGAAATAAATATGTCAGTGCATATAAGCTTCCCTTCTGCCTAGGGGTCTGTAGAACTCAGCACAGGCAGTTGGGTTCAGTGCTATAGATCTTCTTGGTGATTCAACATCTTGCTATGACACTCATCCATTTTCACACTCTTCTACAATGTGAACCTCGTTCAGGTTTTCATTTCACTTCATTTTCAACCAAGACCACCCTCCCCCACCCCCCCCCCCCACCCCCCCAACCACCCCACTTCCAGAATCCCATTCATTCCATAGAACCATAGAGCCATAGAACACAACAGTACAGAAACAGACATCTTCGGCCCTTCTAGTCTGTGCCGAACCATTTTTTTGCCCAGTCCCACAGACATGCATCCAGTCCACAGCCCTCCATACATCTCCCATCCATGTACCTGTCCAAATTTTTCTTAAATGTTAAAATTCAGCTGGCAGCTCATTCCACATTCCCACCACTCTCTGTGTGAAGAAGTTTCCCCTCATGTTCCACCTAAACTTTTCCCCTTTCACTCTTAACCCATGTCCTCTGGTTTGTATCTCAACTATCCTCAGTGAAAAAAGCCTAACTACATTTACTCTGTCTATCCCCCTCAATTTTAAATGCATCTATCAAATCTCCCCTCCTCCTTCTACACTGCAGGGAATAAAGTCCTAACTTGTTTAACCTTTCCCTGTAATTCAGTTTCTGAAGTCCAGGCAACATCCCAGTATATCTTCTCTGCATTCTTTCTATCTTATTGATATCTTTCCTGTAGTTAGGTGACGAAAACTGTACATAATTCTCCAAAATTGGCCTCACCAATGTCTTTATACAACTTTACCATAACATCCTAACCCCTATATTCAGTACCTTGATTTATGAAGGCCAATATGCTGTGCACTGTTAGACTGAAATAGACACACACAAGGTAAAGACTGTTCAACAGGCTTTAATCCACAAAGACTTCCACAGAGCCAGGCTGGCTGTAGCTGCAGTATCTCTGAGAGACTTCGGAGGCCAACGCAGGCTTATATCCCGGAGGGTGATTGACAGCTAACCGGTGAGGCTTGATCCATTCAGGTTGACTGATTGATAGCCGGCCAGGTGTAGTCCTGTCCCCTTTACTCTCCTGCAGGTACAGAGGTTGCCCCCTGACACAAACAATTTTTCTGAAGCAAAATATTTCAGTAACATTTCTATCTAGAGCAGTGGTTCTCAGTCTTCCCTTCTGACTCACATACCACCTTAAGCAATCCCTTACCAATCATAGAGTGTCAATGGCTTGGGGAATACATAGCGTGGAATCTGAGATTTTTAAAAAAGATTGCCCATCCCTGAAATGGAGGAGGTTACCAGGAAAGATGACAATGGAAAGGTTGTGGATGTTGTTTACATGCATTTTAGTAAGGCCTTTGACAAGATCCCAAGTGAGAATCTCAACCCATTCTTCTCCATAATTAACTTGAACCTAATGGCATTATGACCATTGGACCCAAAACGTTCCCCTACATACACTTCTGTCACCTGTCCTGTCTCGTCCCCATAAAGGAGATCCAGTATTTCATTCTCTCTAGTTGATACCTCCATATATTGGTTTAGAAAACTTTCCTGAACACATTTGACAAACTTCAAGCCATCCAGCCCTATAACAGAATGGGAGTCCCAGTCAATATGTGGAAAATTAAAATCCCCTACTATCATAACCTTATGTTTTTTGCAGCTGTCTGCTATCTATCTACAGATTTGCTCCTCCGATTCTCATTGACAAATAGGTGGTTGATAATACAACCCCATGAGTGTGGTCATACCTTTCTTGCTCCTCAGCTCTACCCATACAGCCTCAGTAGATGAGCCCTCTGAGCACAGCTGTGATATTTTCCCTGATGAGCAATGTCCTCCCATTTCATCCCTCCCTATTGCGTCTAAAGTAACTGAAGTTCGTAACATTGAGCTGTCAGTCCTCCCCTCCTGCAATCAAGTTTCACTAATGACCATAATGTCATAGTTCCACATGCCAATCCATGGTCTAAGCTCGTCTGCCTTTCCTACAATCCTACAATATTCCTTGCATTGAAATTGATGTACTTTAGACAATTTCTACCATGTACAACCCGTAGACTTCCAACAGTGCATGTAATTTTCACATAATCTTTTCCTTCCTCCAATTCTCTATCTGCTCTCACACTCTGGTTCCAATCCCCCCGCAAATCTAGTTTAAACCCACCAGAGCAGCGCTAGTAATCTTCCTGCAAAGATATTACTCTCCTCCAGTTCAGATGCAAACCATCCCATCGGAACAGGTCCCACCTTCCTTGAGAGAGAGCCCAATGATCCAGAAACCTGAAGCCCTTCCTCCTGTACCATGTCTTTAGCCATGTGTTAAGCTGCATTAGCCTCCTATTTCTAAACTCACTAGCATGCGGCACGGGCAGCAATCCTGAGATCACAACCTTGGAGGTCCTGTCCTTAAACCTAGCGCCTAACTCCCTGAACTCTCCTTGCAGGACCTCCTCACCTTTCCTACCAATGTCATTGATCCCTATATGGACCATCACATCTGACTGCTCACCCTTTCTCCTGAGAATGGCGTGAACTCATTCTGAGATATCTCAGACCCTGTCATTCCCCTGCTTTCAACTCACAGGTCCAAAGTATTTGATACCATTACAAACAATTCAATGTCCTTTTGCACTCAAGTGCCTGGTAATGTCCACACCTCTTTAGATTCTGCTTGGGGAACACCACATTAGGTTTGCTTGTACCCTTCTTGAAATCAGGATTGTTAGTCCATGATGGTTACCTTCTATGTAAAGTTCAATCCCTGGGAATCCTGTAATGTAACACTTACCTCTGTGTAATCAAGTAAAGTCAAGTTTATTGTCATCTAATTGTACAAGTACAATCCGACGAATCAGTGTTCTCTGGTCCTCGGTGCAAAAAACACGCAGACACACAAACAGACAAATAATACATATGCAGGACAAATATTATATTTGTAAAAATAAATAAATAATTTTTGCTTTGTACACATGAGAGTCTCAGATGGTTAGTGTGAGCAGTTCCTTTGGTTGTTCTGCATTTGCAATGCCTGTAGGAAGAAACTGTTCTTCAGCCTGGTGGTACTGTATCTCTTTCCCAGTGAGAGCACCTGAAAGATGCTGTGTGCAGGGCAGAAGGGGTCATCAATGATTTTGTGCGCTCTCTTCAGATAATGATCTCAGTAGATCACAGTGTTGGGGGGAAGGAGACTCCAGTGATCATCTCTGCCATCTAATAGTCCTGTTGATTGACCGCTGATACATTTGTTTGCAGCAACGATATCATACTGTGATTTAGCCAGACAGTATGCTCTCGATAGAGCTCCTATAGAAGGTTGACATAATGATGGCTGGTAGCCTTGCCTGCTCCAGTCTTCTCAGGAAGTACAGTCACTATTGCGTCTTCCTGACAAGTGAGGAGATGTTGAGTGTCCCAGATAGGTCACTAGTTAAATGAACTCCAAGGAACTTGCTGCTCTCCACACTTTCTACTTCACAGATTTTGATGTGTAGTGGAGGGTGGTCATTCCTGATCCTCTTCAAGTCCATGATCGTCTTATTTGTCTTGTCCACGTTGAGACTCAGGTTGTTACTCTTGCACTATTTCATGAGATTTTCCACCTCTTCTCTGCAATGCAACTCATCCTTGTTGCTAAGGAGGTCATCTACAGTTGTGTCATCTGCAAACATAATGACACTGTTGGAACTGGATTTGATAATACATTTGTGAGTCTGTAGAGTGAATAGGAGATGGCTGAGCGCAAGGCCCTGAGGTTCGCCAGTGCACAGTGTGACTGTACTTGATATTCTGTTACCGACCTGGATAGACAGTGGTCTTTTCAGTTAGGATGTCTACAGTCCAATTACAGAGAAGGGTGCTGAGTCACAACGAGGACAGCTTCTCCACCAGCCTCTGGGAAATCAATTTTTCTCTTAAGCTTGGTTCAACCTGTTCAATACACTCTATTCTTTCTTCAGCATCCTAGCAGAAGCTGGAAGTTACCCTCGTGCAGGTATAATTTAGAATGTAACACTCTATCTGCTGAGTGACAGAACTTGCTTCTGGGGTGAAAGGTGAAGGATCAAGGTGGTGACGGAATGATTTTAACAGTTCTGGCCTCTGATTCTGATTTTGGATTCGATGGAACTGAAACCTATCAGTGTGGCATCTCAGATAACTGGTCTCATCACTTCCTTCTATCTGCACTGATGATTTCCCAAGAGCAGCACTGGCCTATAACAGTGTACGAGGAATGCTACAATTCACAGTTGGCTTTCAGTCTCCAAACATGTTTGACTGAGAAATGGATCAATCTTTGAGCAACAAAATTAGTCTTTTCAATCACGCTATTCTCCCTCGCTGCTGAGTCTGACTATGTTAGTTATTTAATCATATCGTTGTACACACATTGAGGAAGACCCATTCCTCTTCCCCCATCTCTCACATTACCCTAACTCCACATAACATGTCAGTCCTTTATGTAAAAATGCATAACATTCATTTACTTCCCTCATAGTTGCCGGGTTTCATTTCTAGAGGTGTTTAAGCTTCACTGATGATGCAGGGTTGGGAATACTTTCATAAGGGTTCAAGTAGTCAGGAAATCAGAGTCATTCAGCACAGAAACAGGCCCTTCAGCCCACCGAGTTCATTACTGCACATTTAGCTACACATGGTTTAAAATGGACAATTAACGAACCAATCTCAAAATGTTTGGAAGTGGAGCCCAAGGAGGAAACCCAAGCAGTTATGGGGAACAATACAAACTCCAGTCAGAGAGATCGCAAGGTCAGAATGGAAGTGGGGTTTCTGGAGCCGTGCCAACACATTGAGTTTTGCACACATTAAGACAGAAGTGAACGTGACATGCACAGAAGCATTTATTTTTGTAATGGTGAAAGGCGTCAGCATTTCCTAATGGAGAGCAGGAGAACATTATCACCTTGCCAGATGGAACCTGTTCAATGTGTTGCCTTTAGTTTTAAATTCATAGTGGTTTCTATTTCATTGGTTGTTTACAGCAGAGACAATGAATTGCAAAACTATCCTGTTTTGCTTTATATCCATTTACTTCTTGTAAGTTACTATGCATCAACCTACATTCACGACTTTTTCAATCAATGAGCTCCTGATCATTACAGGTCAAAGGAAAATTATTCTCCTCAACTCAATTCAGATTCATTTGCCAATTATTTTGAAATCTAAGAATTCCGATTAGTGATCTCCTTGCCCTTGGTAACAATTTCCCCCTTGGTTACTTCATCCAGAGCCTGAAAGGCTGAAGAAATATTTTCAACTTGATAGGATGAGAATAAGGTTGACCCAAGCTTGTGGCTAGATGTATGGACAGCCTAATCAACATATTCTTTGCGTGTGTGGTGCCAGAATTTATTATCTGCATGGGGCAGATAATTCCAGATTTGTATCTGAAGTGACCCTGTATCACTTGAGCTGACCATACCACTGGCACCAGGGTCACAATGAATATCCACCTGCCCTGGTTTTAGCAAGCTGTTCTGTCAGTTGTGGGAGTGGTCAGTTTGAGACACAGCAGTCATCTGGAATCCTGCAATCAACAATGGCATGTGGGAAAGGCCGCAGAGTTACAGTGTTTTACATAAAAATGCTGGAGAAAACTGCATAGTTACAGTGGGCATTGTAAGACTGGGCATTGGCTCTATTAATCTAATTAGCTGTGCAGGGCAACATTCTACAGGTCCAACTGATCTCAGGTAACATGCAATAAGATATTAATGCTCACTGAGGGGGTTTGCAGCTGAAGGAATTCTGTCTGTCATCAGGCTCCTCTATTAGCAACCTAATGTTTAACCCATTAATGTGAACTCTGGCAAGTGGATGACTGGTTTCTCCATCCATTAATAGTCAGTGGGAATTGTGGGGGGAGGGGGGGGGGAGTGCAAGTATTGTAGGGCAGGAGGGTTGCATTGTGAATTCTTGGCCATTCATATATAATTGTCCTTATTGAGAGGAAACCTATTGCCCTTACTGGGCTAATTCAGTTCCACAATAACTTGGTTGGCAAAACACTGTCCTGAAAAATGGTTGAGTGAGTCTTCAGTTACTCACCAGCCTCTATGAGCAATGCTGATACTGGTCTTGCCAGAAAAACCTAGAAGATGAGAACAAGTTCAGAAAATGAGTTTTTGTGCATCGGTTGTGGTGCTGATGCCTTCTTTCTGCAGGGAATGTCCTGCTTGTGTTTGCCTGTCAAATTGTGCTTAAGGATTCACGCTTGCCTTCATTTTATCTCCAAGAGTGGCAGAGTGAATTTCAGTGTGCCACTGGAGTCTCAAATGAAAATAGCCACACTGTTGGATTAATTGGTTCTAATTTAAATGCTCAAAATAATTAATTGAAAGTTAATTGAAAGTGAATCTTTGCATTGTGAAAAGGCAAAAGTATACTGTTTTAGGAAGTAATGCTCCAGTGCAAATCCAAATTACACTGTAGAACCAAAGAATCTCCAGCATGATAGGAGGCCTTTTAAACAATTCACAATTAACCCCTCTTCCCTCTACCTTCCTAAAATACATCAAATATGGTCTATTGCCTCCCCCCCCACCCATCTCTGTCTGTGTCTCTCTGTCTATCTGTCTGTCTGTCTGTCTCTGTCTCTCTCTCTCTCTCTCTCTCCCTCCCTCCCTCTCTCCCTGTCTCTGTCTGTCTGTCTCTTTTCTCAGTGATCTTCAATGGCAAAGCATTCCACGCACCACCATCTCCGGTCAATAAATTTCTTTCAATGTCTCTCTTTGCCAACTTAAATTGATGTTGCCTCATCAATGATTCTCCATGCAGAGGAAATAGTCTTTCCCTATTCACTGTCAAAACCATTTATAATTTCTTAAAAATAACACCATTGAATCTGTGCTTAACCTTCCATGCTTCAGTGGAAATAGTCCCAAGGGCTAATTTTAACCAATGAGCAGGACTCTTTGATGACAAGACATTCAATATAAGATTCAATTAAATCTCGTTCTGAGCCTCTTATAGATTAAATTCCTCTTTCCTCCACGAAGGCCTCGTGGGAAATAATTTCTGCACTGGTTTGGGATTGAAGTGCCAATTGGACAATGAGTCACATCCTCTGTGATATTCATTTGCGTTTTTATTTGATAAGAATATGCACGGTTACAGCATCAAGCTTGGACAATGAAGCTTGTGGTCTACTTTCATTTAAAAACCTAACCCAAGACAACAGTTTTATAGTTCTTTTTTCACACTGGACCTCATCCTTGGGTGAAATAAAATAAGGCCTTACCACAATTACTCAAGTGGGGCAATTATATCATGTTGAGTGATGTTTACTGAAAAGTTGACAAAGGCTTGTGTTTGCTTAAAGGACCGAGTCAGCCTGAATTGACCCAAACCTGGATGTATTATCTGAATGTGCACATGATGTCACCTGACCTGACCATGAAGTCAGGCCCCAATCCCTTTAGGTTGGATAGTGTCAGATGGCCAAACTCTGAATAGAGCTGCAGTGATGATCAAATTGCTTATGCTGGAGAAGCCAATAGGCTTACTCCTGTTCCTAAAGGACTATGATGGTGAGAGTGTATTGTCATATCCATAAGTGCAATGTACAGATGGACCAAAATTCCGACTTGCAGCAGCCACATGGGTACACAAGATACACCAATTTCAATAGTGTAAATTACTGCAATATGTCAAGGCAGAAAAGAGTTAATAACTGTTAAAGGATAGAAATATAAATATTCACAGTTGCAGTTAACGCAAGACTAAAAGTGAAATTTCAATAGTGCAGATAGTCTTTGGTTGTCTTGGAGTAGTTTATGGTTTGAGTTAGAGGACTGCAGAGAAGTTCAAAAACCTGATAGCTGTTGGAAAAATCTGTTCTTTATCCTAAAAGTGCAGTACTTTTTGCCTGAAGGTTGCAGCAAGAAGAGATTGTGCCCAGGGTGATGGGGATCTTTTACGATGTTAGCTGCCTACTCGAGACAGCATCTCACATAGTGGCCTTCTATGGATAGGAAGTCAGTGCCCATGATGGACTTAACCAGGCTTGTCACTTTATGCAACCATCTGCATTCTTGGACACTCAAGTTTCCAAACCAGTCGGTGATACAACCAGTCAGTGTACTTTTCACAGTGCACCTGTCGAAATTTGAATATAGAATGTAGAACATTACAGCACATTTCAGACCCTTTGGCCCTTGATGTTGTGCTATCCTGTATATTCCTACCAAAATAAAAGAAAAAAGTACTAAACCCTTCCTACCTCATAACCCTCTGTTTTTCTTTGATTTATGTACCTAATAGTCTCTTAAATGCTCCTCCACCACCATCCCTGGCAAGGCATTCCAGGCACACACAATTCTCCATGTAAAAAACTTACTCCAGATGTTTCCCTTAAAGTTTTCTCCCTTCGCTTTGTAGAGATGTCACCCGGTGTTTGCCTGCCCTGGGAAAAAGACGCTGACTGTCCACCTTACCTAGGCCTCTCAGAATCTTGTAGACCTCTATTGTCTCCTCTCATCCTTCTTCACTCCAAAGAGAAAAGTCCCAGCTCTACTAACTTTGACTCATAAGAGATAATCCAATCCAGACAACATCCTTGTAAATCGCCTCTACACTCTCTCCATAGCTTCCACATCCCTCCTATAATGAGGTGATCAGAACTGAACATAGTACTCTAAGTGTGGTCTCATCAGAGGTTTGTAGATTTGCAACATGAGCTCTCGACTCTTGAACTCAATTCCCCCTATTAACGAGGGTTATTGTCAAGGAGCGGGTAGGTGGGACTAGAGGAGATCACTTAGATCGTTGCGGACTAGAGGGGCCGAGATGGCCTGTTTCCCTACTGTAATTGTTATATGGTTACATAACAATCCATAGGCCTTCTTAACCATCTTATCAAACTGCACAGTGACCTTGACGGACATATAGATTTAAACCCCCAAGGTCCCTCTGTTCTTCCACACTGTTAAGTATCCAACCATTAACCCTATACTTAGCCTTCTGGTTTGACCTTCCAAAATGCATCACCTCACACTTATGTAGATTGAACTTCATCTGCCACTTTTGCACCCAACTCTGCATCCTGTCTATATCCTTATGTAATCTATGACAACCTCCAGCATTATCTACAACTCCTCCAACCTTCATATCATCCACAAACTTACTTCTTCACCTAGGTCATTTATCAAAATGCCAAAGAGCAGGTGTTGCAGAACAGATCTCTCCAGAACTCCACTGGTCACTGACCTCTAGGCAGGCTACTTACCATCCAACTCTATGCTCTGATTTTTATATGGAAACCAATTTTTAATCCACACAACCAATGCCTCATGACTTTCTGAATGAGTCTTTCATGGGGGATCTTGTCAAATGCTTTACTACAATCCATATACACAACATCTACCACCCTACTTTCATCAATTTCTTTTGTTATCTCCTCAAGAAACTCAATTAGGCTCATGAGGCATGACCTTCCCTTCATAAAGCCATGCTGACTATCCTTGAGTAGACTGTACTTCTCCAAATGCTCATGGATCCTACCTTTAAGAATCCTCTCTGATAGTTTGTACATCACTGACGTAAGACTCTCTTGTCTATAATCCCCAGGATTCTCTCTATTACTTTTTTTTAAAGAAGGGGACTATATTTGTCATTCTTCAAGCCTCTGGCACCTTCTTAAGGAGGACTCAAAGATCATAGCCAATGCCCCAGCAATCTATTCCCTCCCTTCCCCCAGCAACCTGGGATCTATCTTATCCAGCCCTGGGGACATCAATTTTAATGTTCTTAAGAATATACAACACTTCCTCCTCTGTAATCTAAACATCATCCAGCACACAAGCCTGTTCTATTCAGACCTTGCCCTGATCAAGATCCTTTTTTCTTGTGAATACTGAAGAAAAATATTTATATACTTTGATAGAGTATTCAACAATATGTCAAATCTCCACAGACTTCTTAAAATGTAGGGTATTGGTGTGGGTCATCACAGTTGCCTTAATGAGTTGACTCCAGGAAAGCTTGTGATATGTGGACTCCCTGGAACCTGAAGGTAATAACCCTGTCCATCACTGTCCCATCAATGAAGATAGGTGCATAGTCCCTCAACCTCCTTTCCTAAAGTCCATAAGAGGCTCTTTGGACTTGATGACTTTGACAGCAAGATTGCTGTTCTGGAACCACCCAACTAGATTCTCGATCTCCATCCTGTATCTTGACAAATTATTACCATTATCGGGAATATATCTTTACCTCCTATGAATGCTGCAAGACCGGCTGAGTTTCTCCAGCATTTATTGTGTGCCTTTACCACAACCACAGCAGCTGCAGACTTCAGTGCTTCACTTCATTACCTATTATCTGATCACCAATGGTGGAATCATCAGAAAATTTATAGATTGGCTATACAATCGTGAGTGTAGAGGGAACAGAGCAGCCCTCAATTTGCCCTTGGTCAAAAAGGAAGAGGTGATATTACCAATCTCCACTGATTAGTTTCTGCTCCTTAAGAAATTAAGATTTTAAAAGGCCGATCAGACTCCCAGATCCTGAAGTTTGATCATTCCTGCTGCAAAAACAGAAAGTGCATCACTTTTCCTTCCATCTCTCAGAGCCCTAAGTTTGATCATTAGTATGATGTTGTTAAAGCTATACGGTGGTCAATGCACAACAGCCTGATGTTGGTGTCGTTACACAGAGTGGAGGGCCACTGAGGTGGCTTCCAGCCTTATAGTGAATGACTGTGCTCACACAGCAAGGTAGAGATTACCACCATCAACTCTGAACCATCAGGAAGGCAGAAAGAACATGAAATGTAAAATGTATATCCATTTGACTTTTCAAAAGATGATCCCTGGTCTTGGAATTCTATCCTCAGGGATTGTGACAAAATCTTAGTTGACATATCAGCATTATACAAAGGCAGTTTTGCACTGTTGTAAGTTTTCCCCTTTGTATGAGATGTTAAGATGAGGTGCAGCCTGTCCATTGTGAAAATCTTTGAAAGACTACCAGATGCTGTAAGTCAGGTCTTGACTTAGGGTTATTTACTTTTGTCATGTGTACTAAGATACAGTGAAGTTTCCTTTTGCCTGACCATTTTAAAAAACCCACACCAAAGAGCTGCCACACTCTGGCATTATTTTGCAAGAGAGAGAGAAAGAGAAGAGAAGAGACAGAAAGTAGTCCCTGCTGAGCTAGCAAGTGGTTTCCAGATAAAGGGGAATCAAAGGATGTGCTACATTGAGACGTCCAGAAGGAATTTAGTCATCAAAGTTTAGGAGGTAATATATTAATACGGATGGCAGATTGGAAAGAGATACTAGGAATAAGTAGGTCTGTTTATGGTTGGGATAATTTAATAAACTGCGTGCCACAAAGATCACTGATGGACTTTAACTTTTCATTTTTAATTCAGGTAGTGCACAATAAAAAAACAATACAGAGTTTATTACAGGGGAAAGATTTTGTTAAAACAGTGCTGAAGACAACACTATTTTGCTAATGAGAGATTGGTTCAAAAGTGTGATAAGAGTGGGAAAGAAACTGGAGATGCATGTTTTCGAACCCGTATTTTCTGCCCAACTGGAAGAGAGTGTGGCCAGGGTGGACTGGGAGTTTAAATATGTTGGATGGAGAGGTGTGGTAGACATGACTGGAGGAGTCAGTGGATTGACTGTCAAGGTCAGTGGTTAGTTGCCTCCTGTTATAAAGCCAGAGAGATACTATAAAAAGGAGAGACATGTCAGAAATGGTCCAAATGAGTGAAAGCAGGTTGGTAATTAGAAGCAAGGGTAATAAAATTGACATGTTCCACACAGATACGGGTAGTAGCATCAATGCAGTTGTTTATGTATCGGTGAAAGAGTTGAGAAAAGGTACCAGGTAGGTTGGGAACCATGTAGGAGTCCATAGCTACGCCTTTGATTTGTTGGAAGTGAAGAGAGTCAAAAGACGGTTAGTTTGGAGTTAGAGTAAACTCAGCTGTCCAGTTAGCAGTTTCTTCAAAAAACTTGCTTAAAAATATCAAGCATGAAGGATTTGTGCTGGTTGTCCTTATTTGAATATGATTTCACATCCACTTCGAAAGTGATGAAATGGGTTCAAAAGTCAATTCTTAAAGCAGCCTGACCAAGTCAGCACATAAAATCACTTGTTTTGAGAATTAACAATTGAAGATGAAAATGCCAGAAATAGCCAGCAGGAGGTAGGCAGTGTCCAAGAAGTCAAAAGTCATATTAACATATCGACTGTACTGAATGGCGGAGCAGGCACGAAGGGCCGAATGACCTACTCCTGCTCCTATCTTCTATGTCTATGTTTATGTTTACTCCCTATACCAGGATCAGTATGGAGAGAAGTGAACAATAATATAGAGAAGCTCATTAAACCGTACAATGGGAAATCAGATTTCTCTGCTTATTTACCAGGCTTCTAGTAATCCCTCTCACCACCTGGGGTCTCCAACCCCCTTCACTAGATCCAGCTAAGGTGAAGACAGCTGGCAGGGTTTGCCAGAGTATGCAAGGACACTCATATTGAATTAACTGTTCAAAACATTTCCATCTGCTGTCCATCAGTCATGTGATGATGCTGGGAACTACTGTTATCAGGAAACAATCACAAAAAAAAGCTACATTCTCTACAGTAATCTTCCAGAGAGGTGACTACACAGAAGCCTCGATGGCCTTTGCAAATCGATTTCAAAGCCAGAGCAGGGAATCACGTGAGCGAACGTTTAAAGCTCATCTCTTCTTTCCTGCTGTTTATTAGGCTGCCTGGATGTGTCAGATGAAGCGCTGCAGGAATTGTTCCCAAAGAGGTCATGCAGTGATGCAGATAAGCCAATGTGCCTTTGAAGCCTGAGTTGTTGCTTAGCCGCTCCTCCTGCTAAATGTACTGCTCGGGGAAATGACAGAACATGCAAAATTAATGGACTACAAACTTCACTGCTCAACCTGGCAATAATTTTCTCTTCACCAGGGTGAGTCTTTTTATTGGCTGATCTCTGCTATGGATTAGATCTCGTTGGTGAAATTTTGTGAGCATGGGCCTAACTTGATGGGAGAAAGGAATACAAAGGCCTGCATTGTTTTCCTCCCTTTGCATTTAAATGGTGCTTTATATGCCTTCCAAAAGCACATTTCAACCCATATGGTGGAATGAGCCCTGCAATGTGATGAAAGCAAGATAACTACAGTAGGCTCAAAAAAAAACTGCAGTGAGGCATGGCTAAATAACCAGCTTCAAATAATATTGAAAGAGGAATAAATATTGACAAGAATGCTGGAATGAAGGGTATTGAAATCACAGCAATTGTAAAATTGAACCAGGGACACTCAGATGTAAGTGAGGCACATGTGTCTGAACAATGATTCACAAATCACCCTCCACATACTTCAACCTCAGAATTCAGAGATCCACATCACGACTGCTCTTGAGAAGTCCCAGTGTCAGTGGCACTCTGTGAACTACCCAGGTCCAATCCTGACCTCCAGTATGGCTGGTGGGGAGTTTGTACGTTCTCTCTGGGATTCTGTAGTTTTCCCTGGATGCTACAGTTCCCCCAACCCCCGCCTCCCCCCATATCCAAAAACCATGCTGATCAATTGAATCATTGGGCCACTTTATACTGAACGAGTTTGTTGATGGATGAAAGAATTTGGGAAAATTGATGTCAATGTGGGAGAATGGGTTATCTGATGAAACAGCTTCAGAATGGCTGCCGATTCTTCACCCAAAATCCATAGGGCGTGCTAAAACTAATAACACTTTTACTCCAGCACTTAGCTGTAGAGATGTTCATTCCATAGGTGCTTCAGTAATGACATCACTAGAAGCAACCAGTGCTAGAAGCACAATTATTGCCACAGTTGGCTAGCCAGAGTAAGTCAGGGGCCTCGGGATAGGGATCAAAGACGTGTCCTTCAGTGAATTAGTTACTCCTAGTGAGTCTTCTCAGGAATCCTACTGAAACATCTCTGATCTTATCTCATGTTTGGAACAGTGCAGAAAGAGGCTATTACGCCCAATGACCCATGATAGCTGCCTTATAGGTTGTACATTACTCTTAGATTCCATGCCCTGTCCAGTAAAGGCTGTTATTGCTTTATCAACCTGTGTGGCCGTCTTCAGGAATAGAAAATTATGAGAGGCATTGTCAGGGTCGATGATGAGAAATGGTTTGCTTTAGAAGAGGTTCCTAAAACCAAGGAGTGTAGGTGTATAGGTCTGAAAGAAGAGTTTTTACATGCAGAGGATGTTTGGGATCTGGAACATGCTCCCTCAGGTGATGATGGAGGTATGTACTCTCACAACATTTCAGTAGTCTTTGATGAGTATTGAAAAATCAGGACAGAGAAAGCTGCAAACTGATAAGATTAGTGAAGATAAGTACTGATAACTAGTTTGGATGCTATGGACTAAACTGGTTGACTTGTCTTTCACTAAAGAGTCAAACCTTTCATTTAATTTTGGTGGTTTTTAGATTGTGCCTTAAGCCATAGGTTTTATGCATGGATTGGATCAAAGCAGATGAGCACACAAAACCTCAATTGAACCTGTTTGTAAAATTACTGAGTCAATGAGTCATGCAAGAAAATATTGTCACAAGTGTCTGGTTTGGTTGCAAGGTCAGAGAACCAGAGCCAAACAGATCTACAAACCCAAGCTTGAAGCAGACTGGTGAAACCATTTCAGTCAGTGCTATCATTAGTTAACACTTTTGTGATACTTTAGGATGCCTGTCTTTCAAGTTTCAATGTATGAGATTTCCACGACTAAGACAGAATCAAAAACAACTTAATTGGTAATTTGGAATGACAAAAAAAAACAAGAACTTTGTAATTTGGAAATTCATCCAGACAGATAAACTGGTTCACTTGATTCTTCTTTGGCTTGGCTTCGCGGACGAAGATTTATGGAGGGGTATGTCCACGTCTGCTCCAGGCTCGTTGGTGACTGACAAGTCCGATGCGGGACAGGCAGGCATGGTTGCAGCGGTGATTAGTGACCACAAGTCATTGCAAGATGTGAACTGACTGATGGACCAGCCATTGTAGAATGCAGTTCATAACTTATCATTTTATAGGGCTGTGAGTGGGGAATTGAGCCACACAAATTCACTATATTGGGATATACTGTGTTCAAGCTGTAAAAGTGACAGGGAAAATCCTTTAATTGCTGCTTTATTCCTGTTGCCTTGGAAAAGCAGCCCACACATGTAAATACTTATCCCACCCTGGTCACACACTCTTTTCTTGTCTGCCATCAGGAAGAAGATTTTCATGAGTGTGAGATCATGTACTACTAGATTCAAGGACCATTTCTTTCCCACCATTATCTGACTCCTTTGTTCTGTTCTAAATGATCTCTCTCTTTGACTCTGCAATAGGATCACAGCACAATGTTTTTAATTGCCATACTAAGTATGGGTTGACTAGCTAGATTGCACTTAAAATCAAACTTTCTCACCATACCGTGAACTATTCAATTTCAGATTTATTGTCACATTACATCTGGTACAGTTAGAACGGTTCATTCTGTGAGCCAATCAACTTTAACATGCCTACAGTGAAGAAGAAAAGCACATTACAGTGTGCAGTGTTCCAGTGAAATGACCAATTCACACAAAGCAAGGGCAGCTGAGGAACATTATTGTGAGATTCATTCAGGAGCCTGATGGCTGTGGGGAAGAGACAGTCTTTTTTGCACACTCGAAACTTTGTGATGGGAGGAGGGAGACAAGAGTGGGCCAGGATAGAATGGGTTCTTCAGAATGTTGGCTTTCCATGGCAGTGTAAAATGTAGAGGAGTTGATGGAGGGGAGGGAGGTTTGTGCAATGTTTTGATCTGCATTCACCATCTTCTGCAGCTTCTGATCTTGGGTGGAGCAGCTCCCATACCACACTGTCATGGTGCACCTAAAGAAGTTGTTAGCGGACATGGGGTGAACATGCTAAACTTAGTCTTTTAAGCAAGTAGAGGCCTTCGTGCACTTTCTTGAACATTGCATCAACATAGTTGGTCCAGGTCAGGTCAATGGAAATATTTACTTCCAAGAACTTAAAGCTATCTACTGTCTCCACTTCAGCACCATTAATGTGGATGGGGAGTGGACCCTACACCCCCTTCAAAAATATTTGTTATCTTTGCCTTACTAACATTGAGAGGTTCTTATCTTGGCCACTGAACTTTCAATCTCTTCCTGTATTCCGTCTCATTATTATTATTTGATATCTGGTCTCTGACTGTGGTGTCATCAGCAAATTTAAAAATGGAATTGGAGCAATATTTGTCTATGAGGTTGTGAGCATAGTGGAACTATAGTGGGGTGGGGGGGGGGGGCTCAGTACACATCTTTGCAGAGCACAGGAAATGACTACGATCTTCACAAATCCTGTGTGATGTATTCCTCATTTACTTAGTGAATGAACAGCAAAAATTCTAGGTTCCCCTCAAAAGCTCCAATTTGTGCCTGCTACCAAGGCTACCAAGGAAACATTTTGATTGATAGCTCTGCGATTGATGTCAGGAAAACAGCAGGCATGCTCAGGCGTTTCCTGCTCAGAGGTGTCCAGGCCAGTTGCCCAATGATTACCAATAAACTTGGATGTAATCACTTGCATCATCTCACATGTGAGAAACTTATTTTCTGCACGACTCACACATTAAAAAAAACATATGTGCAGTTTCAAGGGAATAGCCTTTCAAGTGTGCAAGATGATTCTCAACCAGTCCGTTAGCATGTGATTTGATCCTGATGCAGACGGTTCTCTCACAAATCACTTAATCCAGTAAATTCTGCCACACAGTGACAGAAAGCATTGTCACACCAAAAATCTACTCTGATGAGTTTCCACTGCCCTCAAATTGTGCATAGTGAAACATGACAATGAGTGCAGCAACACATCATCGCAACAGAACCTGAAAATAGGGTAACTTTGATGGGAGAGACAGCTCAAACTGGATGGGAAATATCTTCTGCGCGTTTGGGCTTCAAAGTTGTATCTTGACACATTCGGAAAGATGCAAACCCGACTACAAACCTCCATGCAGATGTGACAGTATGAACACACGGACTTGTGTAAGATCAGATGCAAAATTACTTTTATTGCACTTGTTTTTACACTGCTTTGACATCTAATACGCCAAATGGGCACCCTACATCCGGATGCCATTGATATCAACTTCTCTGGTTTCCATCAGCCAATCTCACCCATATCTCCTTCCCTGCCACTCTGCCTCCTTTCTTCTCTTTTCCCCTTACCCCACTCTACATTCATAGAGAGCCACCACTCCCCCCCCTCCCCCACTTGCCCATCAATTCTGTCCTTTCCTTTGTCCTGGCCTATTCTCCCTATCCTATTATCACCTTTTGTCTGTTGGTTTGTATGTCTCGCCCTGCCATTTTTTTCATTTGGGTGATGCCTGCTTGAGGAAGGGCTCAGGCCCACAACATTGGTAAGATATCTTTATTTCCTATGGATGCTGCAAGACCTGCTGAGTTCCTCCAGCATTTTTGAGTTCTTACCACAATCACAGGACTTGCAGACTTTCGCATTTCACTCCAGAGGTTGTTAGGTGCTGGATTGAATCAACATCATGACACACACATGCCTTAGATGGCAACACGAAGTCCATTAAAGTTTCAATCTGCATTCCATTGACCCAAGCAATTGACTAGAGTGACAAATGAAGAGAAAGTGATCTGTACTGGTGGTGGTACAGAAAAGGCAAACTTCAAGACCCAGGTGGAAACATTGTGCTGTGATCCTATTGTTAACATCGCCCTCTGGTGGATGAGTGTACAAAATGAAAGTGGCTGCTCAGTAGAGTGAAAATTCAAAGGTTCCTTTATTGACATGCAATGATACAAAAAAGTGTAATATACACGATATACTAACTTTGGCTGCCATAAAGGCGAGCAAAGAGTTGCCATGAGCATCATCACGACCCACAATTATAAGAGAAAGAGAAGCAAAAGAGAGTCTCTTCGGAGACACTGAGTGTCCATGGAATCACCTCCAGCGCTCCCACAGCCTCTGCAGCTACATAGGCTTCTGCTCAATCCATTGGCAACATGAGCTCCAGATCCCAACCTCTGATATGATCAGGAAGCTTTCAGTGCCCGAAACCATTTGGGAGCCCTTCTTGCACTCAGCATCTCTTGAATCCCAATTCCAATACCTTGTTCCCATGAGCCAGTCTCTAGCAGCCCACAGCCTGTGTGAGTACATTGACCACAAGTTTGCAACAGCCTGCAGCCTGTGTCGGTTCTTCATCTACTGTGCCCCTCGCTGGTCTGCTGCCATAGTCACTTTCCCTGTAGGGCCATCTTACATGCATCTTCTTCTCAAGAAGGGTGGGGGGAGCTTCTCCCTACTTCTGGTGCCCAGCACCATCCACTGCTTCCCCAGAATAAGGTGATGTCCTGAGAGTGAGGAAGTGTGAATACATTGAACAGTGTTGCTATGGTTTTGGATAAGTCATTAATATTAGTCACTAATATGAAGTAGTGATTACCCTCTGGAATTAATTTAATAAGATACTGTAGCATTGTTTACAAAACTTAGTTCGTCTGATTACCTGTGTCTGTCCCTCAACAAAAGAAATAGAATTTGTCTTACAGTTGAACACTGCACTAGAGTATAGCAGAAAAACAGTACTGATTTGACATCACATTGGAAGATCTGAATCCTATGAAGAGCACCATTAAAATATAAGCAATTGCATTTAGGGTTTAGTGAATTATACCAAGAGAAAAGTGTCAAAAATTAATAAACAGATTTACTTACCAGGCAACATTGTGGAAGTTAAAGAACAACGAATTGCAAATAGTGCACAACTGATCAATGTGAAGCAGAATCAGTTTAGCAAAAAGGACAGTGTTTCATGCAGGAAATAAAATAAAAATTAAAGAAAATACATTTCAAGATACAGTAAGAAATGATTTCTTTTCAATAACTGAGTGATTTTCTTGATTGGAGGACTTTTAGAGCACTTGATGAACAAGTCTACATGTAATTTCAATTGCACATACTGCTGGATTTAAGGTCAGGGTTAGGGATAGGGTGGTTGCTAAGGCAATCCTGAGCTTCTTGTTGCTGCCACTTTAACTCTTCATCTCAATTCCACTAACTTATGAGTCTGTGGCCTTCTGCATCGTTACCATGCGGCTAAATGCACCTTCTGTCTGGGCACGTTGCAGTCTCTGGCCTTAATATTGAATTCTGCAATTGTAGATTATTTGATTTCTGGACATATGAGTTTCCCGTCTGTGACAATGGCTCAGCATTTTTCATGTTGGGAAGGGAAGTGAATGTAGTTACAATTTTAAGGGAGAGGTTGTCAGAAAGCTGGACTAAGAGTGGATAAATCTCCTGGACCAGATGGGTTGCACTCTTAGGTCCTGAGAGAATTAGTTGTAGAGATTGTGGAGGCATTGATAATAATCTTTCAGGAATCAGTAGATTTTGGCATGGTCCCAGAGGAATGGAAAATCGCAAATGTTACCCCACTTCGAGAAGTGCCGAGTGCAAGAAGGGCTCCCAAATGGTCTCGGGCACTGAAAGCTTCCTGATCATATCAGAGGTTAGGATCTGGAGCTCAGATTGCCATTGGATTGAACAGAAGCCTGTGCAACTGCAAGGCTACGGGAGTGCTGGAGGTGATTCCATGGATAATCAGGGGCAGTCAGCAGAAAGGAAATTATAGACTGGTTAGCCTGATGTCATGGTTGACAAGATGTTGAAGACCATTGTAAAGGATGAGGTTACGGAATACCTGGAGACACATAACAGGATAGGCCGAAAGTGTCATGGTTTCCTTAAGGGAAAATCTTGGCCTGACAAATCTATGGAATTCTTTGAGGAGGTGACAAGCAGGCTGGGTAAAGGAGATGTAGTGGATGTTGTGTATTTGGACTTTTAAAAGGCATTTGACAAGGTGTCACACGAGGCAATGTTCCAAGATAGGAGCCCATGGTATAACAGGAAACATACTAGTGTGGGTAGAGCATTGGCTGATTGGCAGGAAGCAGAGAGTCAGAATATAAGGATCATATTCTAATTGTCTGCCAGTTACCAGTGGTATTCCACGGGGGTCAGTATTGGGGCTGCTTCTTTTTATTTTAACAATTTGGATTATGGAATAAATGGCTTTGTGGCCGAGTTTTCAGGTGATACGAAGGTAGGTGGAGGAACAAGTAGTGAAGAGGAAACATAAAGGCTGCCAAAGGATTTAGACAGATTAGGAGAATGGGCAGAGAAATGGCAAATGAAATAAGGTGTCAAAAAGTGTACGGTCATGCACATTGGTAGAAAAGACAAGGAGCAGACAATTTTTGAAATGGGGAGAAAATTGAAAATACCCAGGGAGTCCTCGTGCAGGATGCCCTGAAGGTAAACTTGCATTTTGACTCGATGGTGAAGAAGGCAAATGCAATGCTGCCGTTCATTTTAAGAGGAATAGAATATAAAAGCGGGATGTGATGTTGAAGGTCTATAAGGCAATAGTGAGCCCTCACGACGTATTGCAAGCGATTTTGGGCTCATTTAAGAAAGGATGGGCTGACTTTGGAGAGGGTTCAAAGAAGGTTCACTAGGATAATTCTGGGAATGATAAGGTTCTCATACAAGGAGCGTTTAACAGCTCTTGTCTGTTATTTGTGGGAATTTAGGAGAATGAGGGGGGGAGGAAATCTTATTGAAACATTTCAAATATTGAAAAGAAGATGTAGAAAGGTTGTATCCTATGGTGGAAAAGTCGAGGACAAGGGGGCATAATTTTAGGATTAAAGGGCGTTCGTTTAGACCAGGGATGCATAGGAATTTATTCAGCCTGAGGATGGTAAATCTGTGTAATTTGTTGCCACAGGCATTTGTTGAGGCCTGGTCATTGGGTGTATTTAAGGCAGAGATTGATAGGTTCTTGATTAGCCAGGGTGGCCCGCAATTGTGGAGGTTGGGCCGGCACATTGCACGGCAGCAGATGCGGACAGAAATCGCTAAAGTGACTCCCAGGACAACGAACTGGTGGAGGTAGAAGCTGGGGCAGCATCAGACCAACAGTCCTAAAATGGCATTGGTCAAGCTAACTCAGCAGAAACAGGCTGGGGAAGAAGGGGATTCATATACATGGACATTCCCACCCGCTATTGTTACTCATATGGATGACTCAGTCAATCATCAGAAATGGTGGGAACTTGAACAGTATAAAAGCAGCCTTTTCAGCCCTAATAGAGGAGTGAGCTTAACCTGCCACGATGTGTGTTTGTGTTTCTTTGTAGCAGTTGGCTACAGGGCATTAAAAGTTATGGGGAGAAGGTCGAGCAATGGGGCTGAGTGGGAAAATAAATCAGCTCATGATTGAATGGTGGGATAAACTCGATGGTATCTATAGCCTATAGCCTAATTCTCCTCCAATGTCTTATGGCCTTATAGTTTACCCTCACCCCCATTTTTTTCCTCTGGGAGTGGACAATACAGAGCAATAAACACAAAATTTCCCTTGTCCTCACCTACCATCCCACCAGACTCCACATCCAACACATTATCCGCTGGAATTTCTGGTACTTATGACAGGACCCCACCACCAGACACATATTTCCTTCTCCTCCCCTCTCAGCCTTCCGTAGGGACCGCTCCCTCCGTGACTCCCTTGTGCACTCTTCCCTCCCCACCCATCCTGCCCCTCCCATCCCGGCACCTTCCACTATGGTCGTAGGAAGTGTAATACCTGCATTCCACACCTCCTCCGTCCACCATGATCTGAGGTCCCAAACAGACCTTTCAGGTGAAGCAACACTTCACCTGCACCTCCAAAGAACTCATTTAGTGCATCCAGTGCACCCTCTGTAGCCTTTTCTACATTGGAGAGTCCGGTCACAGATTAAGAGGTTGCTTTGCCTCCTCTCTGTCCACAACAAAAGTGACTGCCAAACATTTAAATTCTGAGTCACTCTCTCAAACTCACATGTCTGTCCATGGCCTTTCACACTACCCCACCTTGACCACCCGCAGATTGGAGGAACAACACCTAATTTTTCGTCTGGGCACCTTCCAGCCCCAGGGCATGAACAGTGAAGTTTACTGCATCCACTAATCAGCTTGTCTTTTCCCCGCTCCCCCCCCCCTTTAACTAGTTATTCCAGTTCCTTTCTCTCTCCACCTAGCCTAGACTCCACCCCCCTTCCTGTGGTGATCCCCCTCTCCACCTATCATCTCCCACCCTCGCCACCCCCTCCCCCTTCCCCCTTTAGTCCAGACATCTCTCATGTTCTCCCACACCTTGATGAAGAGCTCCAGCCCGAAACATTAGTGCTGTATCTTTACCTTTGCTACATAAAGGCACTGTTTGACCTGCTGAGTTTCTCCAGCATTTGTGGGTTTTTTCACTTAAACAACCCTTCCTGGTGAGGCAAAGATTCACATGCACCTCCTCCAACTTTATGCTCTGCATTTGCTGCTCCCTGATGTGGCCTCTTCTACATCGGGGAGACCAAACGCAGACTCAGTGACCATATAGTAGAGCACCTATGCTCTGTCTGCAATAGTTGTCCCCAGCTCCCACTCCATTAAGCGCATGGGTGATATGCAGATAGAACCAGGTTGGGGTGGTGGTGGGGGGGGGGGTGGGGGGGTGGTAAGAACAAAAGAGGCTATCAGGGGTGAAAGAACTTGGATGAATCAAGAGAGAGAAAGGAATATGGGGGATGCAGGTTACTGGAAAGTGTAAATCTGTACTCTTGAGTTGTAGATACCAACGTGGATTATCGGATGCACTTCTAGTTCTAATGGTCTTCAGCCTAGGACTTGTAATCACATAAGTGTCTGAAGGTGCACGGTAGTACACCAGTGATACTAAAGTCCTAGAAACACTGGAAGTTAAGTGTGAGGTGTGTGGTGAATAGATCTGACACAGGCAGCTGTTTGATTGACAGTTCATTAACCATCTGAATTTGGGATTCTTAGGAATTTGATTTTAATTTAATTCAGACATACAACATGGTAACAGACCCTTCCAGTCCATGAGCCCATGCCACACAAATACCGCAATTAACCCCACAACAAGGATAGGAGAAAACCGGAGCACCTGAAGGAAAGCCAGGGGTGAATGTATACAGTCTTTTCAGACACTGCCGGATTCATATCTGGATTGGTGGCGCGACACTAACTGTGTCGCCCAATTCAGATTTCTCTGATGAAATACTTGACCTCATTCAGGCTTGCATTCATTCCAATGGAATTTGGATCACCCTTGCCTTTACCTGCTCAGTCATCCTTTAAATCTTTAACTCAGCCTGCATTAGTGCCATTTTCTTCTCAGGCAAAAAAAAAAATCACGTACAGTTTAGCACTTTGAATGCAAACTTTACAATAACCTGGTCATTTTAAAAGCATTCACTTGACTCTCAGGCTTGCTATAGTCATTGGAACAGGAAACTGAACTGAGAGTGCACTGCCAATCTGTGTGGCTCAGTTGCGGAGGAAATATTAATGAAGCAAAAGAGTGAATGTGATAAGCATGAAATGTTTCAAATAACCAGTACGTTTGCTGCTTTCTTCAGAGATCTGATCCCCGAGAGTATCAGCAGTCAGTTTGGCAGTGGGTAGTTGGAAATTAATCCCCAAGGAGTAATGCTGATTGGCTGCTGCAGGATGCAAGAGAATGTTTAAGGTGACCTCATCTGTTTCTGAAAAATGATGTATAATGCCATGTGGAAGTTAAATATTAAAGAACTCAAGCCCACACACCAAGGCAACAATGCCACCAAATAATGAAAAACAGGGGAGCAAATTTTAAGACGTGCAAAAACCAAAGATATGCGATAATGTGACTTTTGTTATGTAACACTGGTTCCTTATTTCATAAAAAAAGGAAATTCTGGAATCACTCAGCGGGTCAGGCAGCATGGAGAGAGAAACAGAGTTAATAGTTCAGGTCCTCCATCAGCCAGCTCCCCACCATGACCACCAGCACCCCCACATCTCCATCGGGCACACAGAACTCAAAACGGTCAACCAGTTTACCTACCTCGGCTGCACCATTTCATCGGATGCAAGGATCGACAAAGAGATAGACAACAGACTCATCAAGGCAAATAGCGCCTTTGGAAGACTACACAAAAGAGTCTGGAAAAACAACCACCTGAAGAAACACACAAAGATCAGCATGTCATACCCACGCTCCGGTTCGGCTCCAAATCATGGGTCCTCTACCGGCATCACCTACGGCTCCTAGAACGCTTCCATCAGCGCTGACTCCTCTCCATCCTCAACATTCATTGGAATGACTTCATCACCAACATCGAAGTACTCGAGCTGGCAGAGTCCGCAAGCATCGAATCCATGCTGCTGAAGACCCAACTGTGCTGGGTGGGTCACGTCTCCAGAATGGAGGACCATCACCTTCCCAAGATCGTGTTCTATGGCGAGCTCTCCACTGGCCACTGAGACAGAGGTGCACCAAAGAAGAGGTACAAGGACTGCTTAAAGAAATCTCTTGTTGACTGCCGCATTGACCACCGCCAGTGGGCTGATATCGCCTCCAACCGTGCATCTTGGCGCCTCACAGTTTGGTGGGCAGCAACCTCCTTTGAAGAAGACCGCAGAGCCCACCTCACTGACAAAAGACAAAGGAGGAAACACCCAACACCCAACCCCAACCCACCAATTTTCCCTTGCATCCGCTGCAACCGTGCCTGCCTGTCCTGCATCGGACTTGTCAGTCACCAACGAGCCTGCAGCAGACGTGGACATACCCCTCCATAAATCTTCGTCTGTGAAGCCAAGCCAAAGAAGAAGAAGTTCAGGTCCAAGACATTTTATCAGAACATCTCCATGGCACCATGCTGATCAAGGATACTTAACAAACCCCTCCAATTCCTTTCCACTAATACTTTTTACAATAATACTAATGGCTTTGCAGAGGATCAATTCAATAAATGCTGGACAACTTGCTGGTGATCAATGTGTCCCAGCTGAAAAAGCGGGAAACAGAGTTAGATACGTCCTGGGGCATGACTTGGGGCCAGAAGAGCACATTTCATCAAGAGATCATTTGGGAAATTATGATCGTGTACAAGTTGTTTTCGATCATCTGCGGAAAAGGGCGAGGAAAGATCAGATGTGAAAATACTCAACAGGAGGAAGGAATAGTTTGAGGAATGGAATTGGGGAATTACCCTGTGCTCCTCCTCTGCCTCCTTCCTTCCTCCCCTCCGCCCCCTGCCTTTTTATTCAGGCACCTGATTGCTTATTACTCGTTCCTTGGCAAAAGGTTCTGGCCTGAAACATTGGTTACCCTTTCTTCCTATAAATGCTGCGTGCCTGGTGAGATGCTCCAGGACTTTTGTGCATTCCAGCGGATCCCAGATATTCATTGGAGGACTCTGTAAAATTGACAGGGGCAGAAGCAGCGTATCATTTCCCAATTCAATGCACATTGAATTGTAAAATTACGGACAAGAAAATACAGATTAAATAATTTCCATTTGTGAAAAGTTATTTGTGGCAAGGTCAGGTCAGATACAGCAATGAGCTCTCTGAACCCTTCTCCATTAACAATGGCGTGAAGCAAGGCTGTGTTCTCGCACCAACCCTCTTTTCAATCTTCTTCAGCATGATGCTGAACCAAGCCATGAAAGACCTCAACAATGAAGACGCTGTTTACATCCGGTAACGCACGGATGGCAGTCTCTTCAATCTGAGGCGCCTGCAAGCTCACACCAAGACACAAGAGAAACTTGTCCGTGAACTACTCTTTGCAGACGATGCCGCTTTAGTTGCCCATTCAGTGCCAGCTCTTCAGCGCTTGACGTCCTGTTTTGCGGAAACTGCCAAAATGTTTGGCCTGGAAGTCAGCCTGAAGAAAACTGAGGTCCTCCATCAGCCCCCCCCACATCTCCATCGGGCACACAAAACTCAAAACGGTCAACCAGTTTACCTATCTCGGCTGCACCATTTCATCAGATGCAAGGATCGACAACGAGATAGACAACAGACTCGCCAAGCCAAATAGCACCTTTGGAAGACTACACAAAAGAGTCTGGAAAAACAACCAACTGAAAAACCTCACAAAGATAAGCGTATACAGAGCCGTTGTCATACCCACACTACTGTTCGGCTCCGAATCATGGGTCCTCTACCGGCATCACCTACGGCTCCTAGAACGCTTCCACCAGCGTTGTCTCCGCTCCATCCTCAACATCCATTGGAGCGCTTTCATCCCTAACGTCGAAGTACTCGAGATGGCAGAGGTCGACAGCATCGAGTCCACGCTGCTGAAGATCCGGCTGCGCTGGGTGGGTCACGTCTCCAGAATGGAGGACCATCGCCTTCCCAAGATCGTGTTATATGGCGAGCTCTCCACTGGCCACCGTGACAGAGGTGCACCAAAGAAAAGGTACAAGGACTGCCTAAAGAAATCTCTTGGTGCCTTCCACATTGACCACCGCCAGTGGGCTGATATCGCCTCAAACCGTGCATCTTGGCGCCTCACAGTTTGGCGGGCAGCAACCTCCTTTGAAGAAGACCGCAGAGACCACCTCACTGACAAAAGGCAAAGGAGGAAAAACCCAACACCCAACCCCAACCAACCAATTTTCCCCTGCAGCCGCTGCAACCGTGTCTGCCTGTCCCGCATCGGACTTGTCAGCCACAAACGAGCCTGCAGCTGACGTGGACTTTTACCCCCTCCATAAATCTTCGTCCGCGAAGCCAAGCCAAAGATTAAGTTTGTTTTATTATCATCTACATGGACAACCAGACAAAACGACATTTTACTGGACCACAGAATACCCCCACAATGTGCAGCACATAATAATCACAGATATACATAAAAAAGTAATATAAAATAAATGTTTAAATATTTCACAATGTTTACTCATTTCATTTATAAGAGATGGTTACAGGTTATGCAAAGAGGCTATTCACCAGCCTAGCAGTCCTAATTTTGATGCTCCTGTACCTCCTTCTTGATGGTAGTGGGTCAAAGGTACTGTGTGCTGGATGGTAGAGATCCTCAATAATTCATTGAGCCCTCCCTGAGAATGTCATCAATATAGGAAAGGGAAATCTCAGAGATTGTCTCGGCCTATTTATGTTATGTAACATGAAATTATTATATTATACACTGTGTTAACTGTTTGAAAATATACCAAGTGTTTTCAATTAATTTTATTTACTTTTAAATCTAATTTTATTTTTATTTTTATTTCTTAATGCCATGAACATCCAGACTGTGACGCACTGCAGCAGAAGTAAGTAGACACAAACTTGAAGCCTGGACAACAGGCTTTATTTGGGTAAAGGTCTCTGCTACAGTAGTGGTTGGAATGGTGGCTCCCGAGTCACTGGCTCAGGAGAGGCTGGCTCAGGACTATATCCCTGTCGCGTGATTGATAGCCGGCCAGGTGTTGTCTGTCCTCTGGTGGTCTTCCTGCAGGTACAGAGATTGCCCCCTGCAGTAGGCTAGTGGTGAATCACCACACAGAGTCATTTAAAAATCTTGACAGCCAACAAACCTGGGTGGGTCATTGGTGTCTTTAACATCTATACAAAGTTTCCAGAGGAATTTGTGGCTCAGCCCATGTCACTCCAAATGGACGAACGCAAGGGAATAGTTAAGGGCTGAAATGTATGATTTAATCTGATTGAATAAAGAACACTTTTGTGAGAAAATTTAGAGTATAGAAAAGGACAGTACTCTAAGTGGATATTACTGTTCAAATTTAAATTTTAAAATGAAGACATACAGCACAGTAACAGACCCTTCTGGCACTTGACCCTGTGCTGTCCAAATACCCAAATTAACCAACAACTCCCCATACATTTTTGAAGGGAAGGAGGAAACCGGAGACCCGGATGGAGGAAGCCCACGCAGACATGAGGAGAATCTACAGACTACTTACTGACAACGCCGGATTTGAAACCAGGTCCCAGGCACTAAAATAGCATTGCACTAACGCAGTGGTTTTCAAACTGCACCCCCCCCTCCCCCACTCACATTCCACTTTAAGTAATCCCTATGCCATAAGTGTTCTGTGATTAGTAAGGGATTGCATAAGGTGGTATGTGGGTGGGAAGGGAAGGTTGAGAATCACTGCTCAAAACCCAATTGTTACTGTAGTATTTTGCAGGAGAAAAATTGGCCGATTTCCTTTGGAGTTATGAAACCGTGCACATAACGAGTCAATTAGATATGATTAAAACAGTGGTTTTCAAACATTTTCTTTCCACTTACATACCACTTTAAGCAATCCCTTACTAATCACAGAGCACCTATGACATGGAGATTGCTTAAGGTGGAATGTGAGTTTAGGGGTGCAGTTTGAAAACCACAGCACCAGCCACTATGTTAACAGTGTGGCCCTTTTAATTGGATATGACTAGATTGCAAAGGTAAGTAAAGGTGGCAGTGTATTTGAAAGTTTAACATGTGATATTAGCTTTGTGAAAAGAGAGTGGGTTAGGTTTTGCCATTGTAGAGTGTTCAACTTTGAAATTATCGTGATTCATTGAGTCATGTTCAATTACATGCCCGTGTCCATTTCTGAAACGCTCCCAGAAGAATATTAAGGCATTAGAGATTGTATATTGTTCTGGTATCCAAAATAAAGAAGTTCAGTTACCTTGAAAGAACAGAGAAGATGAGATTAGAGAAGACTAAAATGCAGGGAACACAGGATTTAAAATTCATGTGTTTTAGTGGGTCTTTTTTGTGCCTCCTTAACAGGAAAATGTCAGTTTTTCAGAAACGTGCTTGTTTAAGGATTATTGAAATGAGGGTGCACTTCCACTTCACTCCTTCCCCCACAACCACCTGCATGCTCACTGTTCATGGGACATTTAATGGAAAAGATTAAAATGCAAGAATTTTAAAAGAGAAAATATGACGGGACTGTTTCTATTAGCTGACGGGTTTGTAACCAGAGGGCTCAGATTCAACAAAACCAGAAGCAAGATGAAGAGAGAAAAAAAAACTAAAACACACTGGCAGTAGAAGTAAATTCAATGGTTAATTTCAAAAGGGAATGCAATAAAAACATGAAAGCATTAAAGAGCTGCAGTTAAATGCCAGGGGAATGGGATTAATTGGATAGTCCTTTGAAAGAGCTGGTACCAGCATGATGGGCCAAATGGTCTGTTTGGCTGTATGGAAATATGATTCTGGTCCTCTGGCTAATCTATTCGCATTGAGCCAATTGAGCTAAAAGATTGTGCCTACAAATCAACTTGAACTGATACTGTCTACTGTCAGTTTTTTTTAAATTTTAATTTTAATGATGCAGTATGGTAAAAGGCCCTTCTGGTCCATGAAACTTGCCACCCAATTACAGCCAATTAAGCTGCTAAACCTGCATGTTTTAGAGGTTGGGAAGAAACCGGAACACCCAGGAAAACCCACGTAGGTCAAGGAAGGAGAACAAACTTCTTGCAGAGAGCTGCAGATTCCAACCCAGGTTGCTGGTACTGCAAGAGCTTTGCGCTAAACACTATGCCAATCATACTGCCCACACCTATTACAGAGGTGTAGCTCAGAATCGGAATTAGAATTTATTGCCATAAACATGTCATGAAATTCGTTGTTTTGCAACAGTATCACAGTACAAACATTTCTATAAACGACATTTCAAAATAAAAATAGAGGAAGAAAAAGACAAGGTGAGGTAGTGTCAGCTGTTTATTGTGCATTCAGGAATATGATGGCAGAGGGAAAGAAGCTGTCCTTGTGCTGCTGAGTGATCATCTTCAAGCTCCTGTACCCTTTTCCTGATGGTAGCCGAGTGAAGTGGGCATGACCTGGGTGGTGGGGGAACATGAAGATACAGTTTAACAGAGAAAATAGCAGCAAGTTGGAGAACCACAAACTATGATGTTGACCAGATAATTTGTTTAATGAAGGAGATGTTGGGGAGATGAACTTTCGAGTACTTTGAATCACTAGGCCCTTTCATGCAGTGAAAAAGCCTGACTGTAAAGGCAGAGATCTTCCGCCCTTACATTGTGAGACTTTCATTTATGAATGCGCTGTGGTCAGCTCCAAGGCACCGACTGCAATTCTTCTTGGGAAGGATCATCGGCAGAGCACAAGTGGCTGGCTAGGGGAGGGATGATGATGTCATGATGACACCGTCAGCCCACAACCGATCTCCCCTTTCTCTCCCACCCGCTCACCCCTTTCCCTCAGGGCAGGGGCCATCATGGCAGGGGTGGCTGGAGGGATCTGTCAGGGCAGGGGTGGCCGGCAGGAGCCGTCAGGACAGGAAGGGGCCATCATGGCAGGGGTGGCTGGCAGGAGCTGTCAGGGGGCAGTTGGTGCGGGCTGTGACAGCGCTACCAGCCGCTCAGGCACTGCACCAGGCCACCGGCCTTTGAAGCCGTTCGTCAGCGGCTCAACACGTGGCAGAGCAATGGCTGTCTTCCCTACCCATAACCCCTCACACAGCTGGAACCATTCTGGGAATCACAAAGCAGTTCAAGCTGCTTCGGGGGGATTATGGATAGGGAAGACGGCCATTGCTCTGCTGAGTATTTATGACAGGCCATGCCACAGCACCAGTCGGCCCACCTCTATAGGCTCCAGAGGCCTCTATGAGGTGCCTCTTGATATGAATGTGATGCAAAAGCAGCCTTTTTGGTCTGCTCCATGAAAGGTAAGTTTATATTTTTCCCTCCGCACTTATAGCCGACCTCCAGGTGGAGGCTTAGCATGAAAGGGCCTACTGACAAATGATCTTTAATATCCATGTTAAACAGTTGATTCATGTTAAACACCTCATTCGATTGATTGTTGCTCCAGCAAGTCAGCACTCTCTAAGACGAGTATTGGACAAGATGACTTGTGGCTGGATTGTTGTTTTGGAGCCAAAGCTCCGGCTAAAGCCATTGCAATGTTACATTGTAGAACAAGTGTTCAACAGCAGGGAGCTCTCCTCCCATCCTGACCTCTCACTGCCAGCAGATGTTCACTGCAGCCATTCCTGGATATCTGTAATAAGAAAGGAATAATAGATCGACTCAAACTGAGTGAAATCTACATTGGGATTCAGCAGATTGCTGAGGCATATCATTCATTTGACAGAGCCGGCTGACTATGGTTGCATTTGCTTCAGCTTTATCCAATTGACTGACAATCCCTCAATATTGTTTGAAAACATTTCCATCTGACTATGGGGTTCATCCTAACACTTTTCTTGAACAAGAGTGAAATGTTGTAATTTTCTTGTCCCCAGTCACCACCTACACCTACAATGCTTGCAAGATTATAGCCAATACCTTCTCAAATTCTACGTTTGGATCACCAGTAAAAACCTAAAGGTTCACCATTTGTAGTTGTTGATTTATCTATGTTAAATATAGTTTGTTTCTGGCACCTCAACTCTGTGAATATTTAACTCATCTAGTATCTCTAACGCTTCTCCAATTGCTGAGATGGTAGCATGTCCTCTCTTTGTACAGGTTGATGTAAAGAAGGGCCTGAAGAGTCCTGCTGAATTCTTCCAGCATTTTTGCATTTTGACTACAATCAGGCTATCTGCAGATTTTCTTGATTTACCACAAGGGTGTTGCAGCATCTTCATGAAGCCATGAAGAGCACTGGAAAAATTCAAGCTCTCACTGGGGGCAGCGATGGCTTCAAATCGATTCAGGGACCACCAATCTCTCAATCCTGGAATTCTCCCCTCCCTGGAATTACCCAGTTCTGGATCTACCTCACCACCTTCACCTTCATTGTCCTTAGTGAGTTTACCCACATAGAAACATAGAAGGCGACAACACAGAAAACAGGCCATTTGGTCCCTCTAGTCTGGCTGACCATCATCTCCCTAATCCTACTGACTGGCTCCCATTCCATAACCCTCCAGATCTCTTCCATTCATATATCTATCCAATTTATTCTTAAAACACACGACTGAGTCTGCATTCTGTGCATCAGATGGCAGTTCATCCCACACTCCCACCACTCTAAGTGAAGAACTTTCCCCTAATGTTCCCCCTAAACTTTTCTCCCTTCAACTTAAAACTATGACCTCCCATATTTATCTCCACCAATTTAAGTGGAGAAAGCCTATTCACTTCCACTCTGTCTATGTCTCTCATAATCTTGTAAACCTCTATCAAATCTCCCTCATTCTTCTTTGCTCCATGGAATAAAGACCCAACTTGTTTAATCTTTCCCTGTAACTCAACCCCTGAAGACCTAGCAACATACTAATAAATTTTCTCTGCACTCTTTCAATCTTATTGATAACCTTCCTGTAGTTGGATGCCCAGAACTGCACATAATTTTCCAAATTTGGTATAACATCCCAACTCCTATACTCAATACATTGATTTATAAAGGCTAAGATACCAAAAGCTTTCTTTACATCATTAGGCTGATCAACACATTTGGGAGCAATTTGTAAAAGCATTCAAAATTGTGAAGAATTCAATGGAGAAAATAAAGAGAAATTATTCATTCAGGAAATAAAGTCAGTAAACAGATGGCACTGATTTAAGGTGCTACTCAAGAGAACAGGGGAAAGATGAGGGGAATTATTTAATACAATTCAGCAGTGATCTGGAATGCACTTACTGGAAGTACACTAGAATCAGATTCAAAAGTAATTTTCAAAAGTGAATTTGATATATGCTGAAGAGGAAATATTTTCAGTGCTATGGAGAAAAAGTGGGGGAACGAGACTAATTGGATAGTTCATTCAAAGAGCTGGCACAGATTCTATGGATTAAACAACACTGAGGGTTTCCATAATTCTATCAAAATGAATGCAATGCTGCCCCTTCATACAATGAACTATTTTTCATCATGTTCCAATTTGTGATATAAACAAGAATAGGTTCAATCAAATCAATAGTTCACTTCACATAGACTGCACTTTAATTTATTGGCTGGCATTGTCAGAAGGAGCCTGTGAGAATTTAAATTATCACATTTCTCCGGTACCTGGAACAGCAGCAGCCGTAGATAAAAATTGATCTCAGCATCCCATCATAAGGAAAACGCAGATTTTAAAAATCTGCTCAACAAATATTATCAAAAGGCCTCCAAAGGTGGAATCAGGAACACTTCCAACAACCATATGGGTAGTCGTTTGAAAGGAGCTTTCTCCCAAAAAATAACTTTAATCAATCTTTTTCATTTTTAAAAACATGTTCTTTTTAAGATTTTCATGATCTGCCTCTTTTCATTCTTTCTTTCTAAAGCAGAAATGGAAAGAAAGTAGACAGATGCTTATACAAGTGGTGAGTATGCCTCCAGAGACAGTGAAGAGCTGAAGCAGCTGCAATCCTATCAATGTGCTGGATTCCAACAAGCGAGATTTAAGCCAACAAGCATGGAAGTGAAAGGGAGATACGAAGAGGGATGGTGCCATGCAACCCTCACAAAGAAATCCATCACTGCTGTCAGGATTCACCCTCTGTCACCAGTGAAAGCTGAATGCAGTTCCCAGAAAAAAATGTATCAGCATTTGCGGGAGTGAGTCTGCCTGTAATTGCCCAAAAGCAACTGTGTACCTCTGCCAGACAGTGAGGAAAATAAGCAACTTACTGCAGGTTGACTCGATACAGTTGTCACCTGATTTAGCTTCAAGATCAACCTGAGGAAAAAAAACTGATGGCCACTATCAAGCATAGGTAATTTCCAGTTAAATACCTTAAGGGCCTAGATCTTGCCCTGGAGTAAATTGAACTCTCTGTGTAACATACTTGAGGGCAGCCATTCTCAACAGGGGCCCTATGGGCCACCACCCCACCCGGAACCCCCCAGCTCATTGAAGTAAAAGCCTTGTTTTCTTTTCACTTCATGTAACTGTAGCGTTATCAATTAGACCCGACAGACAAGAAGTCGAGATTAATAGGCTCTAAACTTATAAGCATCTCTTACATGTGTTGGCCAGATAGAGGCAGTACTGAGGGAGGGAACTGAGCTATTGGGAGGAGTTACAGTATCAGGGGCAGGCCAACAAGTACTATGCATGTATTACAGTGTTCCACCGCATTCACTCCTTCTTTTGAAAGAAAGTCCGGCGGGGTGAAGTGTCAAGAGTCCATTCAGAGTCTATTTACAGGTTCAACCTGTCTGGTGGTTTCATCTGTTGAACTGACCGTCGCAATGCCAGCTGAGGTGTAGCTGTTGGCTCCTGGGCAGTGCTCTGTGTGATGGGTTGCAATTTAGGTGGTTGAACAGAATCAGTTGAGGCTGGATCGGGAGTGGGGGTGGGTGGGTGGGTGGGTTGGTGTTGGGATGGTGCAACTGGTGCCATTGGTGGGGTCGGATATCCAACCGTGTCCCTAATAGTCATTGGGGAAGGGAGTTGGGTGCTGGTCGGTCAACCATGGTCGGTCCAGTGAATGCCTCAGTTGCGGGAGCTCCTGCATGTGCCAGATCCTGAACAGAGACAGTGGAGAGACACTGCTTTATTGGTTCTAGTATGCCTATGGTGTTGCACAGGTCCTGGAGTCATCAGCCAAACCTGAAGCATGGTTCTGGATGCTGACCTGGGTAAGGAGAATCATTTTTCATGCAGTGTAACATTTATTGCAATACAGAGGAGGACCTGGTGGGATGGAGCGCAAATGGTAGGAGACAGGGAGACAGGCAGCCCTTTTGAATTGAGGCCCAGGAGGACTGCCCTCCAAATGCCCTTGAGGCTATGGGGGAGTAGGAGCTCCAGCAGGGGCTGCATATGCTTAGCGTAGGGTGAAATGACTCCATTTTCCTCCACACACCCTAGTATAGCCAGATATGAAGTGTGGAACATTGCATTTCTTCTGGTTATACATAACATTTAGGGCTTTAGCTGTTTGGAGGAATTTTTGAAGGTTATCATTGAATTCCTACACATCATGGCCACAGACGGTAATGTTGTTCAGGTAGGGAAATGTGGTTTTCAGTTGGTGATCGTCCACCATTCATCTCCTCTCGAAGACTAAAACCCCATTCATGACTCCAAAGGGGCCCTGAGGAAACGGTAGAGGCAGCCATCTGCCTTGAGTACCATGTATGGCTATCCTCTGGGGGGGATTGGAAGCTGGTGATAAGGCAACAAGGTTGTTGGTGGAGAAGACCTGGTACTAGGCAATCTTGTTCACCATGTCGGCTATGTGGGAGAGGGGTAGGTGTCTAAGAGTGTGAACCGGCTGATGGTCTGGCTGTAGTCTATGACCATCCTGTGCTTCTCTCTGCTCTTTACTACCACTACCTGTGTTCTCCAAGGCATGGTGCTGGGCTCTATGATGCTCTCTGCCAGGAGTTATTTAACCTCAGCCTTGATAAATGCTTTGTCCCCGGGACTGGATGGTCTTCTGTTAGTTGCCACAGGCTTACAGTCAGGAGTGAGGTTTTTGAATGGGGTGGGGGTGGGCAGTGGGACCTGGAGGATGGACAGACCGCAGGTCATGAGCAGTGAGCGGTGTTGGCTGATTGGCTGTATTCGGGGAGATGGCCAGGTGGTTCAAAAGTTGGTTGTTACGGACTGTGAGGGAGGGATAGGGGCCGTCATATTCCAACAGAACACTTTGGCACTGAAAGTCCAGCCCCAGTATGATGGGTGCACACGTAATTTAAAATTCTTGTACTTGGTGCCACCCAAGTTGTTACTATGCAGCTCCCTTAGATTTCAGTCGAGTGGGACTTTGAGGCCAATGAAATTTTACTCTGGACTGGGGTAAGCTGTGAGGGAGCAGTGCTGCACAGTACCCAGGTGTATGAAGCTTTTGGTGCTTCCTGTGTCGAACAAGCAGTTTGTAATGTGGCCATTTACCTCGATACGGTCCAAGATGGTGACGGCTGTTTCCCACATGCAGTGCTGCAAGGGCAAGGTCTGGACCTACATACCTTTGCATTGTGTCCTTTTCTTCCACAGGTCATGCTTCCGGCAGGGCAGTTCTTCTGCGGGTGTTTCATCTGGCCACAGTAATAGCATTTCGGGTCCTCAGTGATAATGGCTGCTTTTTAGGACCCCACACCCCAAGATGGTGGTGCCCGTGCTCCCCACTTGGCGACCACATTTCCGGAGGAGTAAGCCTCCGCATTCTGCTGGGCTGTCTTTAGCAATTTGGCAGATCAACCACGTCCTGAAGGGTTTGATCGCCTTTCTCCTGGAGCCTTTGTCTGATATGGTCAGACCTGAAGCTGGCCACACACATGTCCCTGATCAACTCTTCCTGGTAGATGGCTGCCATAACATTGGTGCAGCCACAAGCTCACCTAAGCTCCCTCAAGGCCTGAACAGAATCACTTGGTGATTGTCGACGGCTGCCCAGGAGGTATTTGGCACAGATTACGCTCTTCAGTGCCCGGTACTGCTTTTACAGGCGCCCAATAGTGGCTGAGTAAGTGTCACAGTCTCTGATCATCTGGAAGACACAGTGATCTCTCTTGTCAAATTCTTCCCAAATATCGTATCATCTCATAAAGGCATTCAGGCAATGCAGCCACTGGTCACATTTTATGGAGGCCTCTGCATTTTTAGGGTCAGTGTCCAGCTTCTCCACTCAAAGAGCCTGTCCATAGCACAAAATTATAGTGATTAAATTGTGGTACTATTGTGATGGGCCCAGAAGACCCCAAAACCCAGCAGCAATTGAAATTCACCAAGACAAATGGTTACTTAAAAGTTACTTTTAATTTTCTTTAAACATAAAAACAGGATCAAACTTTAACTTATTACTATTAACTTAACCCCCTTCTAATTCTAAATGCATATGTATGTAATGTGTATATGTTCAGGAAACGTTTTTGATTCACAGTCCAATCTCACTTCTCACTCCTCCAAGTTCACTGGTTGCAGGCAATTCTTATATTGTGCATAAAATTAACATTTATGAATCTTCACCAGGCTTTGGTGCTTGAAAGGTAAATGGTTACCACTCAGGAAGGTTCTTTTTGGTTTTCAGAGAGAGATTTTTTGCTCATTGGACACACACAAACTGACTCCTTCTGATCAGCCACTTCAGTATCTTGCAGAAGAAACATGCCCCATCAGTGTTTTCCAGATGATAACCTCTTTCCTTCAGGTCACCACAGAGTTTCTTTTTGTTTCTCTTATTTCAAGTGAAACATTATGCAGTCAGCTATCTCCTCTTGTATGGACCACAAGGGCTTTGAACAAGCTGAACTAAGAACTCACAACCCATCTTCAAAATGGGTTTTCTTTTTTTTTTGAAAATTTTATTTAAGATTTTGCAAAATATTACAAAAGAAAGAAAATACAAGATACAAATACAGATATATAAAAAAAGAGAAAAAATATTAAAAAAAATGGTAGAGATGATAATATCCCTCCCCTCAGAGCCTTAAAAAAATTATACATTTAAAATTAATTAATCGATGTGCCAACTCTTTACATAACTTTTATTTAAGATCAATAGCCATACAATCCAAATATATACTCCACATTTTAACAAAAATGAATAATTATTTTGCAAATTATAATTTATTTTTTCCAAATATAAACATGATTGCAGTTCATTATCTCATCTTTGTATATTCAATTCCACATCATTTTTCCAAGTTATCGCTATGCATTTTCTTGCAACTGTTAACCCTAACCACAAAAATGTCTATTGTGGCTTATCAGCCAATCCCAAAGTAACAGCATTCATATAACCCAATAAACACATAATTGGATCCATTTGCAAATTGATTGTAAATAAATCTCTCAAAAATGTAATAACTTTTTCCCCAAAAAAATTAACTTTCTTACATGTCCTTACACGGCATAAAAGTACCTGTCTTTTCTCCACATCTAAAACACAAATCTGTTAGACTAAATCCATATTTCTTCAACTTCTCAGGAGTCAAATATAATTGATGAATAAAATTATAATTAACCATACTATATTTCACATTAATTAATTTTGTAACACTATCAACACACATATTTGACCATTCCTCCCAAGGCAATTCAATATCTAAATCTTTCTCCCAATTCTCTTTTATCCTATATAGCCCAACTTTAATCATCTTTTCTTGCAACAACCTATACATATCGAATATAAATCCTTTCATTTCCTTGTCAACTATTAAAATCTCAAACTTAGATTGACTTGGTAAAATTAAATCCTTACCAAATTGTGTTCGCAAAAAATCTTGAACTTGATAATAAGCAAAAATAGAATTTGCAGAAATACCAAATTTCTGTTGTAATCTATTAAATGTAGAAACTTTACCTGCTTCAAAACAGTCTTGTATAATAGTAATTCCTTTCAGTTTCCAATTTTTCAAATAAGAATTATTTAAAGAAAACAGAATTAGTTTATTCTGATACAACGGTGATTTAATCGAAATTTTCCCTTTAGTGCCTATAAATTGATCCTGCTTATAACATATATCCAGTATATGTCTGAATACCATGTGTGATCCCGAAGAAATTTTTTAAAGAATTAAATAAAGTAATTTGATTATTTTTATGGAAGGGTAAATTATCTAAGGTTTCTATGCATAAATTAATGTGGTGATATGAATGGGGAGGACTTTAATTTCCACATTTTCAAAATTATTATGAAGCGGCACAGATGAAATTTATTAATAGGTTGTTTGATGTTCAACAACCACCTGTTTGAATCAAATTTTTGAAAAAGGAATGTCTCACTCTCTCTCTCTCTCTCTCTCTCTCTCTCTCTCTCACGCTCTCTCTCTCTCTCTCGCTCTCTCTCTCTCTCTCTCTCTCTCTCTCTCTCTCTCTCTCTCTCTCTCTCTCTCTCTCTCCCCCTCTCTCAGAGAAAACCTGTTTGGTATCCCTCTGCTTGCAAAACCACATGATCCTCCTAGAACAGCAAACTGCATTCAGACAGACTGCGGCACTGGACCTAATCTTCAGAGTTCGTTGATCTGTTGCTTTCCAAAACAAATAATCCATTACTCCCCAGCATGTCCAATTAACACCTACTTGTGAAGTCTCTACAGAGATTATTCAAAGTTTTTGCAAAGGGACTGGACTGTCTGTTTAAATGAGATCTGTTTTGAAGTGTTTGTATCTGTATGTGACCTGACTAAAAACAACCCACAATCTATCTCCTCTAAAAGCACATCTATACACAATAAAAAATGTAACATAATCTATCACACTATCAATTAGACTGGACAGACAAGAAATCGATATTAATAGGCTTTCATTGCTGTAACTTATAGACATCTCTTACTTGCTATTGGCCTGATTCCAAGGCAGTACTGAGGGAGGGGATTAGGTGATACTGCCTTTATTATGAATCCTGAGGGGAAAGAGTTACAGTATCAGGGTAGGCCCACCAGTACAATACATGTATTACAATGTTCCACCTCAGTAGCATAAATATTTTTTATTTTTTATATGTATGTGGTTGAACTACTGTATAGCTATTAGCACTGTCTGTACCCCTGCACCTGTGATTCCTCCCCTCAGAATTGCCATAAAAGATGTTATGCCCAAACCCCTCCCTCAGTACCTGCCTTAGAACTGGGCCAGCAACATGTGAGAAGTGCTGATGTTTTATAGTGATTAAAGCCTATTCATCACAACTCTCAGTCTAATGTGGTTAATTGGTGGTGCAAAAATTTAATCACCATAATTTTCATGTCATGGACAAGGCAATATAGGCAGATAAACTGGATACCAACCATAAAGAACCAGAAGCCTCCATCAAATTTGATCAATGGCTGCACTGCCTGAACGCATTCATGAGACGCAACGACGTGCAGTGAGGAAGATAAACGGGACCTGTCCTTTGCACAGGTTGGCCACTACGTTTTTCAAAAGATCAGAGACTGCAATACTAACTTAGCCACCATGGAGCTCCTGCAGAGACAATATTGGACCCCGACAAATGTCATCTATGCCAGATAACATCTGGGCAGTCATAGACAAGCGCCTGGTGAGTCAGTGAATGAATACTTGCAGGTCCTGTGGGAGCTGAGGTGAGCCTGCAGCTGCAGAATTGTCTCTGCTGCCATCCACTTATAAGAACTGATACAAGATGCGTGTGGAGCTGGATTCAAGTCTGATCACATCCGACAGAGTCACCTGGAAAAAGGCAATCGAAGCTTATAGGAAGTTGTAGTCCTGGCCAAATCATTCAAGACAGTGCAGCTAAATGCAGAGGTCTTCTTTTCTGGAAAATGCGGCCGCCACATGGGGAGCACGGGTGCCACCACCTTGGGACATGGGTCCCCAGGACATCGCCATTGAGCAACCGAAGTGCTATTTCTGTGGATGCACGAAACATCCCCAAAAGAGCTGCCTGGCCCAAAACACAACGTGTTCTGCTTGCAGGAAGTATGGACACTACAGGAAGGTATGTAGGTCCCAACCTTCCTCCAGCAATGCCGCGCGCAGCCAGAAGCTGCTGCCATCTTGTACCATGTCATTCTGGTTCCATTTCCGATCACTGGTAATGGCTTGGTGGGAACATGATGGCAAACTGGGATAGCACCACTTCCAGTGTTACTTCCAGTGACAAGGAGCATCACCACATAAGCGGCATGGGAGCAGCCATCTGGGGTGGGGGGGGGGGGCGCCTCCAAACAAGTACTACAGCTGTGAATTAGACAATGACCAGACATGGCCTTGATCACCCTGGACGAGAAGAGCCCACATCAGCTAGCCAGGACCATGATGGACATCAAGGTAAATGGCCACATCACAAACTGTCTATTTGATACCGGGAGTTGGAGAGTTTCATTCACCCTGGCACAGCACAGTGATACTCCCTCTTGGTGACTCCAGCTAAGTGCAAAGTCATCCTGACCTCCAAATTCCACTCAGCTGAGATCCATGACAGCTGCAACATGATACTGACTGTACGGGGCACTAAGTACTTTAAACTCCTTATTATGCCACAGCTCTGCACATTAGTCATACTGGGACATACTGGGAGTGTCCAAATAGAATATGATGGGCCTCACCCCTCCTCATGGTCTGTAACTATCAATTTTTAGACTATCTGCCCTCCCCTCAGAATATGACCTGTAGCCTGTCCACCCTCTGGATCCCACCACCACCCCTGTTCGAGGACCTCTCCGCCGAGTGCAAGCCTGTCACCACCAGGAGCATATGATGCAGCCCCGGGAATAGAGCCTTCATTAAAGCAGAAGTTAAATGACCTGACTGAAGGGATCATGGAACCCTGCACCAGCCCCTGGAGGGTACAGATGGCAGTGGTTAAGAGCAGAGAGAAACATTGCATGATTGTAGACTAAACTCAGAACATAAATCAATTTACCCAGCTAGATCCCCTGCATCGCCGACATGGTGAACAAGATCACCCAACACTGGGTCTTCTCAACCAGTGATCTCAAGTTGGCTTGCTACCAACTACCAATCCGCCTGGAAGACGGCCCATTTACTGCCTTCAAGGCAGATAGCTATCTCTAAAACTTCCTCTGTGTCCCCTTCAGGGTCACCAATGGCATCTCCATCTTCCAAATGGAGATGAATCAGATTGTGGATGACTACTTGCTAAAGGCCACTTTTCCCTATCTGGACAACGTAAACATCTGCGGCCATGACCAGGATCATGACGCTAATTTACAAAAATTTCTCCAGACGGACAAAAGTCTCAACCTCGCATATAACCAGAAGAAGTGCGTGTTCAGCACTTCATGTCTGGCTATCCTCAGTTGTGTGATGGAGAATGGCATAATTGAGCCTGAACCTGACCATGTGTGCCCCTGCTGGAACTCCCACTGCTTCACACCCTCAAGGCTCTGAAAAGGTGCTTGGGGTTCTTTTCTTACTAAGCCCAGTAGGGCCCACCCCCTGGTGAAAAGAATCACCTGCCCCTTTGGCAGAAGCCCAAGCGGTGTTCACACTCATCAAGGGTGACATTGTCAAGGCAGAGGTGCACGCTGTGGACGAATCCATCCCCTTCCAGGTGGAGAGTGATGCTTCTGACTTTTCCCTAGCTGCCACACTCAACCAGGTGGATAGGAACATAGCATTTTGTTCTCAGCCCCTCCACAGCCCCAAACTTAGGCACTCAGCCATCAAGAAAGAGGCTCCGGCTGTAGTGAAAGCTGTGTGCCACTGGAGGCACTACCTGGCTGGCAAACCGTTCACCCTGCTGGCTGACCAATGTGCAGTCGCTTTTATGTTCAATAACAAACTGTGGGGAAAAATTAAGAATGACAAGTTCCTGAGGTGGAGAATTGAGCTATCCACCTACAACTACGAGGTCTTGTACCAGCCCGGTAAGCTCAATGAGCCTCCCAATTCACTGTTCTGGGGGACATGCACCAATGCGCAGTTATACTGCCTCCAAGCCCTCCGCACATTCTCTGCCAACATGGGTTCACAAGGTTCTACCACTTCATTGGAGCTCACAACCTCCCTTACTTGGTTGAGAACATCAGGGAACTGACCTGGAGCTGCCCGATCAATGCCAAATGCAAACCCCAGTTCTACCAGCTGGAGAAAAGTCACCTGATTAAAGCCACCCACTTTTTCGAATGCCCGAGTATGGACTTCAAGGGCCCCCTCCCCTCCACCAACTGGAATGTGGTTCTCAATATTATCGATGAATACTCATATTTCTCATGCACCTTCCCCTGCCCAGACATAACCACGGCCACAGGCATAAAGTCATTACACAACCTGTTCACTCTGTTCAGATAGCCCTGCTATATCCATAGTGACCGGGGATCCTCGTTTATGAGTGAGGAGTTGCACCATTGTGCCTGTTGGCCAAGGGCATAGCCATGAGCAGGACCACGGGTTATAAACCCTGGGGAAACAGCCAGGTAGAAAGGGAGGACACCATCATTTGGAAGGCTATCTTCCTCGCCCTCAGGTCAAAAGATCTGCTCATTTCCCCAGTGGAAAGATGCCCTCTCTGAGGCACTCCACGCTTCCAGGTCCATCCTCTGACAAAAATGAATTATCTCCAATTCAGCATTCACCAATTCATCAACTGCTGGGTAACAGCTCTTTTGAGACTTCAGATTCTCTTTCTTGATATGATGTAAAAACATAATTTTTAATTTAAGAAATCAACATGAAGTAAGCTGGAGACAGAGCATTTGCAAAAGAAGAGATGTGGCTGTGGAAGTAAGTATTGATATCAATAATGGTAAAGATTAAGGCAATAAGTAGGAATCTCATCAAGGAGAAGAACTTCTTCAATGTAGGCATTTACAAAAGGGAAGTGACAGAAAATAAACCATGTTCATAAAGCCAAAGAAAAAGAGTATTTTATTTTTATTATGGAATGTCAATGGCAAGTAATGTGACAATGACTTTTGTGCTTGAAATGGCACCTCCAAGAAGAGATGCCCTTCCTTCCTTACTCTGTCCTCTGCCTTTCCCCCTCCCTTTCTCTGCTTTCACTTTTATCTCCCTTCTCCTCTTTTCCCAGTCTTGTAAAGATGTAATGAACAATGTTGGATGCAGCAATATGGGGCCTTCTCAGAGCTTGGAATGCTGCCTTCAGGACAGAGACAAGATGGCACTAGGATCAGCTAGGGCTAAACTCTCTCATTCTATACAGTAGGCAAAGCCTAAGTACACAGAGAAGATCGCTACACAGCTGTGCAACACTGGTGGCACAAGGTGCATGTGGCAAGGGATCAAGACCATAACAGATCTTAAGTCAACCTTTAGTTAAAGAGAAGGACTCTTCCCTTCTGAACAAACTGATTATCTTAAATGCACGGTTCAATGAGAAGAACAGGATTACACCAAAGATATCTCCATGTCTCCTTGATGAATGGGCTCCCTCCATAGCCACAGCTGAGGTGAGGAGAACCCTATCCAACGTGAACTCAGACAAGGCAGTGGGACCAGACAACATACCTGGTCAATTACAAAAGTACTGCGCAGACCAATTGACAGAAGTTTTTACAGGAATCTTCAACACCTCACTGCAGCAGTCCATCATCCCAGTGGGTTTCAAGATATCCACCATAATCCCAGCACAAAAGATAACAACAGCAATAGGCTTCAATGATTATCGCCTTGTGGCACTGACCTCCACCATTATGAAATGCTACAAACGTCTTGCGATGGAACACATCAAAGCACACCTCCTAGAGACGCTGGAGTCATTTCAAATCGCATATAGAAGAAACCGTTCCAAAGATTATGCTATAACCTTGTCCCTCCACTCCCTCCTGACCCACCTGGAGAATGACGCCTCATATGCCAGGCTGCTGTTCATTGACTTCAGCTTTGCATTTAATACGATCATCCCCCAGAAGCTGGTGGAGACATTATCCTTGCTGAGACTCAACACCCCTCTCTGTAACTGGATCCTGGACTTCCTAACTCTTAGGCCACAGTCTGTCCAGGTCAGTAGCAGAACGTCGAGCATCGTCTTACTGATCCCGCTCCTTTTCATATTATTGATCCATATCTGCAGCAACAGATCCAGCTCCAACACTGTCATCAAGTTTGCAGATCATGGGTCGTAGAACAACAGAAAAGAGGTGGAAAATCTCGTGAAATGGTGTGAGAGTAACAACCTGAGTCTCAATGTGGACAAGACGAAGGAGATGATAACTTCTCCACCAGCTTCTGGGGAATGCTCATATTATTGATATGTAGTGGAATGTGGTCATTCCTGTTCCTCCTGAGAACGGTGCAGACTCTACTGGCCTCTAAAATCTGTCTGACTGTCAGAATATTGAGCAGCAGTATAAGAAAAAAATGGGACACAAGGTGTTAAAATGCCATCAAATATCTCAACGGGGATGTCACCAAGGCCAGCTCTCATGAGAGGTTGGACACCAGCCAACATGGTGGCCACTATAGATAGGCCTGAGTTTCACCGTAATCGCACATTTTATAATTTTTTATTTTATTTAAAATTCAGTCGTATGTGCGGATGGACATAATTTGCATAGGTTGCAAGACAGGGAGTACCTGCAATCAATTGTGGGTACACAACATCTCCTCACTTATCAGGAAGGTGCAATAGCAACTGCACTTCTGAGAAGACTAAAGCGGGCAAGGCTACCAGCTACCATCAGCTCAGTCTTCTGAGCTCTGTCAAATGTGTCCTAGCCAGCTGCATCACAGTATGGTACAGTTGATGTAGAGAATTGAATCGGAGGTCATTCCACAGGACCATAAGAGTGGCAGTGAGGATCACTGGTGTTTCCCTTATGCTCCCATCGATGTGATCTACTGGGATTGTTGTCTGAAGAGGGCTCGCAAAATCACTGAAGACCCCTTCCTCCCTACACATAGCATCTTTCAGCGGTTCCTATCTGGAAACAGATATGGGAGTATCAGAGCCAGTACCACCAGGCTGAGGAACAGCTTCTTCCCACGGGCTGAACAAACAAAGGAACTGCTCAGATTAACCACCTGAGCGGCTTTAACATTTATTTATTTATTTATAAGTATTTTGCCCTGTGTATATTTTGTTTGTCTGTATGTGTGCTTTGTTTGGTTGTGTATCTACATATTTTGCACCAGGAACCCCAAAACATTGTTTTGTTGGGTTGTACTTGTACAATCGGAAGACAATAAATTGAACATTAAGAGATAATGGAAAGACATCAGGTAGAAACTTTTTTGCATCTCTGGTTGTCCTTAAATTGTGGCAGTCCACCTGCTCAACGAACTTCCACAATGTTGCTGAGGGAGATGGAAGCAGTGAGGATGATGCAGCCTGAGTATTCAATGTCAAGTTAGTGTAGCACAACACTATTACAGGGCCAGTGACCTGGGTTGGAATCCACCACCATCTGCAAGGAGTTATACATTCTCCACATGACCTGTGCGGATTTTCTCCAGAAGCTCCAGTTTTCTCTCACCCTCCAAGTCATGTGGGGTTGGTAGGTTAATTGGATGTTATTGGGGTGTCATTGGGTGGCACAAGTATCATGGGTTGGAAAGGCCTTCCACATGTGAAGGAAAAAATATAAAATGAACTAAATAAAAATCACAGAGACCACCACCATCTAGCTTGCACCAGAAATCCCACAGGAGCAACAACATAAACATTGTGACTACTATAGAACCGTAGAACATTACAGCACTTCTAGTATGTGCCGAACTGTTGTTCTGCCTAGTCCCACTGAACTGTACCCAATCTCTTTTCCTCCATACTCCTCCCATCCATGTACCTGTACAAATTTGTTTGTAAATGTGAAAATTGAGCCCATATTCACCACTTCAGCTGGCAACTCATTCCACACTCCCACCACTCTCTGTGAAGAGGTTCCTACTAAACTTTTCCCCTTTCTCCCTTAACCCGTGTCCCCTGGTTTGTATCTCACCTCAAGAGAAAAAACCTACTTGCATTTTCTCTATCTATATCCCTCATAATTTTTTGTACCTCTATCAAATTTTCCCTCATTCTTCTGTGCTGCAGGGAATAAAGTCCTAACCTGTTTAACCTTTCCTAGTAACCCATTTCCTCAATTCTGGCAATATCCTAATAAATCTTATTGCACACACTTTCAATTTTATTGATATCTTTCCTGTAGTTAGGTGACCAAAATTGCACACAATACTCCTAATTTGGCCTTAGCAATGTATGATGCAACTTTGCCATAACATCCCAACTCCTAGACTCAATAATTCAATTTATGAAGGCCAATATTACAACCCTATCCACCTGTGATACCACTTTCAGTGAATTATGTATCTGTATTCCCAGATCCCTCTGTTCCACCACACTCCTCAGTGCCCTACCATTTACCATGGATGTCCTACCTTGGTTAGTCCTTCCAAAAATGCAACACCTCACACTTGTCTGCAATAAGTTCCATCTGCCATTTTTCAGCCCATTTTTCCAGCTGGTCTAGATCTTTCTGCAAGCTTTGAAAGCCTTCCTCACTGTCCACAATGCCTCCAACCATTGTGTCATCTACAAATTTGCTGATCCAATTTCCCACATTATCATTCAGTTCATTGATAGAGAGGACAAACAACAATGTTCCCAACACCAATCCCTGAGGCACACCACAGGCCTCCAGTCTGAGAAGCTATCATCCACTACCACTCTTTGGCTTCTCCTGTTTGGCCAATGTCGAATTCAGTTCACAACCTCACCATGAATACTGAGCACCTGACTAACCTCACATGAGGGACCTTGTCAAAGGACAGGTTAGAGTCAGCATATCCCATTTTGACTCCCTCACTGCGTAACATCCAGAAGTTTTTCTCTGAACTACAGGACCCAAGTCAGGAAAGGGATGCAATGTCCTTTATTTGCTTGGGTGAGCAAAACTCCAACAGGAACTAGGATGAAGCATTCTGCTTAATTAGCACCCCATCAACAACCCTAAACTTTCATTCCTTCACTACTGTTCACCCATGTCTGCAGCACTTCAGTTACTCACCAAAACAGTTCCTGTTTGCAAACATGCAAGAGAACGAACATGCGGAAATCTAGAGCAAAGAAAAAAGCTGCTGGAAGGTTGAATGAATGAATGAATATCAATGCAATATTTCGATGCAATGGAATTCTTACTTATTGTATCAACACAGGTACATAAAATACACATTATTAAAAGACAGATTACATAAAATTAAAATGATGATGATAATCAGTTATTGTCATATACATAAGTACAATGTACAGATGCCCCATAATCTTTACTTGCTGCAGCCATGCAGATACACAGAATACACAAACTACAATATGTCATGATAGAAGAAAATAGATAATAAATGTAGAAGGATAGAGGGAGAGAGGGGAGAGGGAGATATAGTTCCTTTAGTTTGAATCGCCCTCACCCTGATCGTGATTGATTAGGGAATGACAAGGGGAGTTGAAATGGCAGGCAACTAGGAGCTTGAAATTGTTATTGTAGATTAAGAACAGGTGGTTGGCTATTTGGTCACCTAGTCTAGCCTTGGTCTCGCTGATGTAGAAGAGGCTACATTGGGAGCATTGAATGCAGTATACAAAGTTTGAGGAGATGAGTGTGAACCTTTGCCTCATCTGGAAGGGCGATTTACGTCCCTGGCTGGAGGTGAGTGAGAAGGTGTAAGCATAAGCTTTGCATCTCTTGAAGTTGCTATGGAAAGTGCCAGGGGTCAGGGAGGGGTGGATAGGAATTGATGGATGGTGCTGAGATTCACAGAGGGATGGTCAAAATGAGCGGGCAGAGGATGATGTGGCATGATCTCCTTACAGCTGGCGGAAATGACAAAGGATGATGTGCTGAAAGATGAGGATAGTGGTCTGAAAAGTAAGGACTGGGAACTGGATCACTGTTCTGTTTGGAGGGAGGTGGCGTAGGAGCAGAAGTCAGAGAAATAACAAGTGCTGAGTCCATCGACCACAGTAGAAAGGAAACACAAAACAGCAGATAGCGGAATCTGAGCCAAAATGTGAAGCTGGAGGGACTCAGTAGGTCCGGCAGTATCTATGGAGGAGAAATAGACAGTCATGTTCTGGGTTGGGAACTTTTTAATTAAGAATCTTGCATGAAAGCAATAGTCTCTCACCATTTATTAGTATTCTGCTTTTCTATTCTTCCTCCCAAAATGGATAAACTCTAATTTCCTACATTATACGCCACCCTGTCCATCTGTTACCTTTTTGTCCACTGATGTCTGACATCATCCCCTTGCGCTATTGTTTCTGCCACCTGTCTTGCTTCCTCAGCAAAAAACTTCTGCTGGCCATTATCCAATTTCTCGTTGAAAAGAATTTTGATATTTTCTCCTCAGGTTTGTACTGACCATTTGGTCTGCAAGAGTTATTAATTCATAGTGAAATTGCATATCATAAGATATATGATGTGAAGGAACATAAGATGAATGTTTGCACTATGATGGTCCCACAAAACACCGAATTTCATGACTTGTTCTTGACCATAAGTTCTGATTCTGAAGCTCTTTGCGATTCGAAGCATGTTATGTGCACGGCTGAATACTCTTAAGTATCATTTGGTGCAGGTAACCAAAAAACCATTAAATATTTCATGCTACTTGGGGAGTGAAAATGGAGAATGAACCTTTATCTTCCTCAGGACAGCACCAATTTATCAGAAGCTATGCAAAGAATATAGCTTCAGGAAATGAGTTATGTCCCAAATAATTCCAAAGTCTCACAAACACTTGTGATGGTTAAGGGATAAATATTGGACAGGACAATTAATAGACTTCTGTAACATTCACTTTAAGATGCTATTTCAAAAATAGCTCTTGCAACAGGGGAGCATCTGTCCACGCTGCCTGGAATGTGTGTTGAACCCACCACTTCCCGATTCTAGCCTGAGTTATCTCTAGGTCTGAGCTGATAGCCTGGTGTGAGCAGTGCAAGTCTTTGAAGTTGCTTTAAAAATCATCTCTCAGAATTGCCGGCTTGGAGACAGTCGCTACCATTCAATGTTACGGCCCCAGTAAAAGTGAGAAAGCTGTCTGCGTGCTGGAGTTGAACTTCAGAATTGTGCAGAATTTCGTAATGTTTCCTTTGTGAATCAAAGTCAGCTCTGGCAGGATAAGAGAGAAGAGTCCTGTGTATCCGAGGGTCAGGGTAAGGGCACGTCCACAGGGAGGGCCTATGGTGCAATCTTACCATCTTTTATGTCTTCTCTGATTTTCATCTGCCTGCTTCAGGAATTGCAAGTAGAAAGATATCCCCATGGGAGTGTGGCTGGAAGGTACTGAGCTGCCTAACATCTGTTGCTGCAGAAACAATGATAAAAGCACGAGCACATCTATTAAACAGCAACTCATTCCAAGAATTTCCCTTTCTGCTACAGGAAAAACACTCTGCAGATTTCTCAGATTTAAGAACAGGAATCTAATTAAAGGAACAGGTGCCCTTAGCAATTGCTGATTTAAACAGAAGTGTTATTGTCATCTCTTGAGCCTGAGCCTGCAAAAGACTTCTCTTAGAGGTTGTTGGAGATATTGTATTGGATATTTCGAAAGAAGCTTCCTGGATTATTTAATGGTTGAGGTTAGAGTTTAATGGGGACATTCAAAAGCCTGATAGCTGTTGGACAAAATACTATTCTTGAACTTAAAGGTGCTGAGCTTCAGGCTTCTGCCTGAAGGTAGCAGTGAGAAGCAATTGTGACCAGAGTGATAGAGATCCTTTATGACGATGGCTATCTTTTTGTGTGTCAGCATGTTTTGCACTGAGGAGCGGCAAATGCTGTTTCATCGGGTTGTACTTAGAAATTTGAACTTGAAGTAATATGCAAAGAAGAGTGCATGAATTAAATGAGGTTCTTGCTCAATTAACCACTAGCTTTCTAGGTCAGCAATGTCCTGATCATTTTGACTCATGACACCAGAATGAAATGGGTAATTAACAAATGCTGAAAACTGGGCACACCTTAAACTAGCCTAACATTCCCTCCTTCTTTTTTTTTTAAATTTTTTATTTTTCACACCATAAATCACAATAGCCATGATATACATTTTTTCTTTTTCACACATTTACAGTGACTTTTTCTCCCCCCCCTCCCTCCTCCCAAGCCACCCCCCCACCCCCCCCCCCTCATCCATTTTAGGTATACAATCTAGGTTGCATTAATTCAGTCAGACAATGTTGTCATTCAACAAAAATACACCAGAAATTCTATAGAGTCCATTCTTTTCTTTCCTTCTCCTTCCATCAACTTAGGTAATGTTTGTCCCTGGTAGGTTTTCGCTATTGTATTTAATGTAAGGCTCCCATACTTGTTCGAATATTTCAATATTATTTCTCAAACTATATGTTATTTTTTCTAATGGAATACATTTATTCATTTCTATATACCATTGTTGTATTTTCAAATTATCTTCCAATTTCCAGGTTGACATAATACATTTTTTTGCTACGGCTAGGGCTATCTTAACAAATCTTTTTTGTGCATCCTCCAAATCAATTCCAAATTCTTTGTTTTTTATGTTACTTAGGAGAAAGATCTCTGGATTCTTTGGTATATTGTTTTCTGTTATTTTATTTAATATCTGATTGAGATCATCCCAAACATTCCCTCCTTCTTGAGGCATGCCTTCAAGTTGGCATACATAATTTCTCTCCTGAGTCTTTTTCTCATGTGAATATGAAAGACAATGAATCATCAGTGGTAGACTTAATTGGTGATTTCTTCTTTAAGTTCACCCTCTGTACTCAGATTATCTTATGTTATTGAGAATAAGGTTCAAAGTTTGAAGAAATAAAGCACTCTCTGAATGATTGAATTTACAGGTACATAATCCTTTTTCAGAACATCTAAAATCCGGAATGCTCCAAAAACCAGCATTTTTTTTCCTGGTGTTAGTACAGCGGAGGGTGGAGTGGGGGGGGGGGGGGGGAGAGAGAGAGAGAGAGAGAGAGAGAGAGAGAGAGAGAGAGAGAGAGAGTGAGAGAGTGCGAGCAGTGCAACTCGAGTGGGCGAGGGGGGAGAGAAATGGCAGCGCAACTCGGGTCGGCGGGGGATAGAGATGGCAGCGCAACTCGGGTGGGCAGGGGAGAGAGATGGCAGCACAACTCAAGTGGGCAGGGGGAGGAGAGAGAGAGACAGCAGCAATTGGCAATTGGCAATCAACACATCAAGAAGCCAGGCCAATGCCTTAACTTTCTAAAATGTCTGAAAAGAGTTGGCATGTCATTGAATACTTGTCAAACTTCTACAGGTGTTCTGTGGAAAGTATCCTGCTGGTTGCATCACAGTCTAGTTTGGTCATTTGAATCTGTTTTTTCTACTTGGTCAATTTGGTTTGGTAATCCCCATCGATGTGATCTACTGGGATTGTTGTCTGAAAAGGGCTTGCAAAATCACTAAAGACCACTACCACCCCACACACAGCATCTTCCAGCTACTCCCGTTGGGAAAGAACTGCAGGAGTATCAGAGCCAATATCACCAGGCTGAGAAACAGTTTCTTCCCACAGGCAATGAGAATGCCAAATGCTGAACTGCTCAATCAATCTCTCTGAGACTCTACTTTTTATTTAACAATATTTATTAATTTATTGTATAAGTACTGCATATAAATTGCTTGTAAATATATGTGCTATGTCTATATATGTGTTTTCATGTTTTTACATCAAGGACTAAAGAAACTCTGTTTCATCCAGTTGAACTTATACAAGTGAATGATAATAATAAACCTGAATTTGAATGCCCAGGAAGACTACAGAAAGTGGCAAACCCATCTCTGACACTGAACTCCCATCCATTGAAGACATCAATGTGAGAATGCAACTAAATGACACAAGAATTTTCACAGTTAATAATATCTTTTACTTCAAATTCCAGAGGGCAGAGAGGATTGGTGAACCAGGGAAAGATGAAGAATGGTGGGAAAAGTGAGGGATGAAGTTTGGAGACAGAGGTAAATGATTGGAAGTGCAAGGTATGGCGAGATACAGATTTAAAAAGTGCAGGTAGATCAAGATGAGTCAGGGGGAAGGGGAATAGGATGGAGGGTATCTGATACTACTGCCTGCTTTGTAGCAATGTAATGTCAAAGACAATCTTTTGTGAAATACATTACTCTTTAAAATGTAGTTTAATGTTTGTAAGGGGCAATAGTTTATAAGGGTGATATTAGTAAGGACTTTAAAAAATCATCATTTAATGTAGTTGTGCCAATAATTGTATTTTTAAATTTTTGATTGATTCTTTTTCAAAAAATAAATTTGATTAATTTATAATTAGCTTGAAAATCCTGTTCACATTTGTACAATTGGGAATGCAATTTTTAAACTGTAGTCTTCAAGTTGATATCAAGCTGCAGAATGGAGTGCAAGGATAGAGGTTGTGTAAATCCTTTAAAGGCTGCAAATCACATATTTTAATTATGCTTTGCATTTAATGCTTTCCAGATTGATTTCCAAAGCTTTGGGAACACTCAAGCTGAATGAAGGAGAGTTACTGGATCTAACAGGCAGATTCTTTGGCATTTTTTTTTGTGGGTGAGGGGGAGCTAAGTTTGGGCTCAGTACGTGTCAGGAAAGCTTCTTCCACACTACATGGTTAGAGTCTCATGATCCAATACACCTATCATTCATGTTCCTGTCAGCTATTCACATATATCCCTTGTCTTTCTGGCTAATTCTGTTTCTATGGGCTTTATTTATCTACACTGAGCCACTCCAGACCTTGACTGCAGTCTCCTCACATCTGCTGCTCATTCCTCAATCCAGAGTCAACTTCCTCTCCTTACTCTCAGCTGTAGCCAAAATTCCTCAATAATCTGTCAGCATTATTCAATCTGACTGGATGCTAGCTGAGTTCATGCCTTTATACTCCTTATAATTAGGATCAGACAGATGGCCATTCAGCGCATCATGTTCATGCCTGTTTCAAAGGGGGAAATCCCATTAGACCAATTTCTATTTCTTACTTTCAGTCCTGAGGTTCATTCCCTTTACTCATTCCTATTGGGGTGACATAGTTAACATGATGCTGTTACTGCAGTGGGTTTGTGACGTCATCCAGTAAGGAGTAACGTATGTACCTTCCCTGCATCCTACTGTTGTGTGTCGAGAAAACGTGACCTCCCTGCCTGTCTGGAATGTGTGTATACTGGATGGTCATGCGTCCTCCCTGTCTGAAACTTATTTGGAAGTCACATCACCAGTCAATCAAGGGTTGACTCTGGCCACCCATTAGTGCACACCTTGGTATTGGCTAATTTAAATCACCTAGAATCACTATTGTCTAGAAACACAGATTAGCATGTATATAACACCAATGTACAGTGCATTCTTTCACTCTGCCTCGTTGTCCAAGCCCTGGACACCACTCCTTGCTGGAAGTGTCATAGGTAAGGTGAGCACTACATTGAGGCTGAACCATAGTTTTGTGATAGATCAATACTTGCAGAATGCCACACTCCCATTGGTACAGGGAACTGGGTGTGTGTAAGAGTCCCTGTTTGTAGTGTGTATACTCAAGTGTGTGAGCATGTCAAGTATAGGTTCACTATTGTCGGAGTCCAGCCTAGGTCCGAGGTGAATATCTATATTGTTGCTTCAGTGAAATAGAATCGAATACTGTTTAACATTCTCCCCTGTTTGCCTCCTATGCATTTATTAAAGTAATGTGTGATTGTTACACTTGTATCTCGACTCGATCTTCTGTGAACCCACCAACCCTGATACTCCTCCATCTTTATGGGAGTTTTACTCTTTTACTCTTTTTAAACCAAGAGATACAACTTTTCAATTAAATTCTATTTAATTGCCAGAACAAACCTTTATGTACATTTGACCTCAGGATGACCTTGAGTTGTATTTAAATTTAAGCATACAGCATGGCAACAGGCCATTTTTGTCCACAAGCCCGTGCTGCCCAAGTAGCCCAATTAAACTACAACCCCTGTAGGTTTTGAAGGGTGGGTAGAAACAGGAGCACGCAGAGGAAACTCACACAGTCACAGGGAGAATGAACAAACTCCTAATAGACAGCGCTGGATTTGAACCCAGGTCACTGGCACCATAACCACAACACTAACTCAGGAAAGATATGAATGAGTAATTGTATTATGTTGGAGATAGCTGTGAAATATTCTGCAATTGCAAATATAACTTGAATTTTATCAGTCAATTGCATACAAGTAAAATATAAAAAATTCTTTATATCACACTTGGAACTCAATGCTCTAATTCGAGACCCCGTGTCAATGGAAAGAAGTTGAGGTAGAGAAATGCAACTGCTTAGAATGCTACATGAGAATGATCAGCATGTGTGTAAATATGTACATGTACACACGTGTACACACACACATATGTAGAGGCATGTACGCAGACACATACATTTCTGGCACATAATCAGTGTTCATTTACATGAGCTCATAAAGTCGGTCTGAACCCAACATTGTCCCTAACGTGCAAATTTCTTGTTTACTTCTAAATGTATTTCCTCTATTTTCATACAATGTAGCTCAGCCTATACTGAAAATGTATCCTTGCTGTTCAATACATTTCATGACCAAAGAGTTTATTGCTGATTTTAGGAATGAGAAGCCTTGGGGCAACACACCTCTTTGCAATGATGGGAAGGAGGTGGGGAGAGTCAAAACCTTCAAGTTCTTGGGAGTCCAGATTTCAAACATCTTTCCTGAAGCCAATAAGGTACACCAACACTTCTACTTCCTATGGAGTCTGAGGAGATTTGGCATAACGCTGGATACTCTATTAAACTTTTACAAAAGTCGGTGGAAAGTATATCTTTTTCTTCTTTGGCTTGGCTTCGCGGACGAAGATTTATGGAGGGGGTAAAAAGTCCACGTCAGCTGCAGGCTCGTTTGTGGCTGACAAGTCCGATGCGGGACAGGCAGACACGGTTGCAGCGGTTGCAGGGGAAAATTGGTTGGTTGGGGTTGGGTGTTGGGTTTTTCCTCCTTTGCCTTTTGTCAGTGAGGTGGGCTCTGCGGTCTTCTTCAAAAGAGGTTGCTGCCCGCCAAACTGTGAGGCGCCAAGATGCACGGTTTGAGGCGTTATCAGCCCACTGGCGGAGGTCAATGTGGCAGGCACCAAGAGATTTCTTTAGGCAGTCCTTGTACCTTTTCTTTGGTGCACCTCTGTCACGGTGGCCGTGGAGAGCTCGCCATATAACACGATCTTGGGAAGGCGATGGTCCTCCATTCTGGAGACGTGACCCACCCAGCGCAGCTGGATCTACAGCAGCGTGGACTCGATGCTGTCGACCTCTGCCATCTCGAGTACTTCGACGTTAGGGATGAAAGCGCTCCAATGGATGTTGAGGATGGAGCGGAGACAACGCTGGTGGAAGCGTTCTAGGAGCCGTAGGTGGTGCTGGTAGAGGACCCACGATTCGGAGCCGAACAGGAGTGTGGGTATGACAACAGCTCTGTATACGCTTATCTTTGTGAGGTTTTCTACTGGTTGCATTACTGCCTGGTTTGGGAGCACAATTCCTCAGAAGGCTGCAAAAGGTAGTAAACATTAGTAGGTCCAGCACAAGTTCTGACCTTCCATCCATGACAGATATCTATGTGAGGTGCTACCTCTAGAAGGCAGCCAACATCATAAAGAACCTGGTCCTGGTCACAACTTCTTCTCACTGTGACCTTCCGGCCTGAAATACAATGCCTCACGGTTCAAGAACAGTTCCTTTCCAACAGCTATCAGATTCTTGAACCTTTCCTTGTCAGACACCGCATGGACATCACAAAAGAACTTTATGCATTATTGCAAGTCTCTTTATTTTCACTCAGACACTGTGAATATTAATATCTTAAATATATAGCAGCCCGCAATTGTGGAGATCGGGCCGGCACATTGCACGACAGCAGACACAGACAGAGATCGCTAAAGTGACTCCCAGGACAACGAACTGGCAGGGGTAGAATCTTGGGTCTCATCAGACTAGCAGCCCTAAAATGGCATTGGTCAAGATGCCCAGCTAACTCAGCAGAAACAGGCTGGGAAAGAAGGGAATTCATATGCATGGATGTTCCCGCCTGCTATTGTATTCATATGGATAACTCAATCAATCAGCAAAAATGGAAGGAACTTGAACAGTATAAAGGCAGCCGTTCCAGCCCTAATAAAGGAGTGAGCTTGACCTGCCACACTGTGTGTATGTGTGTTTCTTTGTAGCGGTTGGCTACAATTGGTGACCCTGACGGTTTAGAAGGAATCTAAACCTAGCGATGGAGAATGAAGCAGCAGTCAGCGCGGTCAGCCTGAAGCTCCCAAACTTCTGGACAGTTCGACCCGGCGTGTGGTTCAACTAGGCAGAGGCTCAGTTCCAGATTCGGTGCATCACAGTAGAGACCACCCGGTAATACCATATGGTCAGCGCCCTGGATCTACAGACTACAGACAGAGAGAAGGAAGTTGGAACCCACTAGCTTTCTTCAGCAAACACCTGCGGCCCCCTGAACTAAAATACAGTGTTTTCGATAGAGAGCTGCTGGCACTGTACTTAGCCATCCATCACTTCCGGTACTTTCTTGAGGGAAGGGCTTTCACAGACTACAAACCATTGACTTTCACCCTGGCTAATTCTGATACCTGATCAGCCCGCCAACAGAGACACTTACATCTCTGAGTACACCACCGATGTCCATCACATCTCGGGCAAAGACAACGTGGTTGTGGACGCCTTGTCAAAATACAGCATCCACTCCCTGGTCAATGGTCTGGACTTCGCAGCACTGGCTGAAGCACAGCAGCAGGACGACGAGATCCCGCAGTTCAGGACCGCTGTCACAGGCCTTCGACTTCAGGATGTTCCAGTCGGCACAGGACAGCTTCCACATATTGTCCCAATGGCATGGAGGCGATGTGTTTTTGACTCCATCCATGCGCTGGCACACCCATCCATCAGGACTACAGTCCAGCTGGTGGCTAGCAAGTACATGTGGAATGGATTGCAGAAATAAATCCAGGGGTAGGCTAAGGCGTGTACGCCGTGCCAAACAGCCAAAGTGCAGCAACACACCAAGGTTTGAACATGTGAAGCATTTCTGATCTACCCTCAGAAGAAAAAATGTTTAATTCCTGTCAGCAAATTGTGTGTCTGAGATGGTAAAGTGCAGCTTGAGGTGACGAAGGATTTATTGTCATACACATTGAATAATGTGCTAAAATTCTTGCTGCAACCAAACAAGTACTTGTAAAGAAAAACTGTAGATAGTTAACCGATTGAATTAAACTAAAAGAGACAATTAAATACCGCTACAACACACACACACAGTGTAAGCTCACTCCTTTATTAGGGCTGGAAGGGCTGCTTTTATACTGTTCAAGTTCCCACAATTTTTGTTGATTGACTGAGTCAGCCATATGAATAACAATAACGGGAGTTTGTGCCAGTTTGTGCCTTTCGAGGCAGGTTTGACCACATTCATGTGGACATAGTGGGACGCTTGCCAGTCTCTCAGGGTTTCCACTACCTGTTCACAGTGGTCGACCGCTTCACCCGGTGGCCAGAAGCAATCCCCCTGGCCGACACATCGACCAGGTCCTTTGCCAGAGCACTCCAATCGTTCTGGATTACAAGATTCGGAATGTCACAGCACATCACTTCTGACCGAGGTATACAGTTCACCTCCAGTTTGTGGACCGACATTGCCAACCTGAGGGGCGCTCAGCTACACCATATGACAGCATACCACCCGCAACCCAATGGCATGGTGGAGCATTTCCACAGGCACCTCAAGACCGCCCTCATGACCAGACTCAAGGGCGAAAACTGGGTGGACGAGCTACCATGGGCACTACTGGGCATCCAAAAAGCACCGAAAGAAGATCTCCACGCATCCTCCGCTGAACTCGTCTACGGAGCCACACTCACAGTTCCTGGGGATTTCGTCCCACAGGCCAGAGGACAGCAGGAGGAGACAACCACCTTCTTGGACAGGCTGCGCGAAAAGATCGGTAACCTGGCTCCGATCCCATCCTCCAGACATGGACAAGCCAAGTCCAACATCCCCAAAGAACTCAAGGACTGTGAGTACATGTTTATACTCAGAGGACCCCACCATTCATCACTGCAGAAGCCATATGAAGATCGCATTTAAGTTATCTGGAACAACAGAGCCACCTTTGAGCTGGACATCGGTGGTAAACCAACGGTTTTCACTACAGATAGACTCAAGCCTGCCCACACAGACCCAGCAGAACCCATGGAGACACCAACACCTCAATGCAGAGGCAGACCACAAAAGAATTTGGGGACTATACCTACGGACACTATAGACTGTAATGCCGGCACTGGGCGGGGGGAGGGGGTGGGGGGGTGATGTGGCGGCCCGCAATTGCGGAGATCGGGCCAGCACATAGTGTGGCAGTAGACGCAGTCAGAGATTGCTAAAGTGACTCCCAGAACAATGAACCAGCAGGGATAGAAGCTGGGGCAGCATCAGACCAACAGCCCTAAAATGGCATTGGTCAAGCTGCCCAACTAACTCAGCAGAAACAGGTTGGGGAAGAAGAGCATTCATATGCATGGTGTTCCCTCCCGTTATTGTTATTCATATGGCTGACTCAGTCAATCAACAAAAATTGTGGGAACTTGAACAGTATAAAAGCAGCCCTTCCAGCCCTAATAAAGGAGTGAGCTTACACTGTGTGTGTGTGTTGTAGCGGTCGGGTACAAGTATTTAATTGTCTCTTTTAGTTTAATTCAATCGGTTAACTATCTACAGTTTTTCTTTACAAGTACTTGTTTGGTTGCAGCAAGAATTTTAGCACATTATTCAATGTGTATGACAATAAATCCTTCGTCACCTCAAGCTGCACTTTACCATCTCAGACACACAATTTGCTGACAGGAATTAAACATTTTTTCTTCTGAGGGTAGATCAGAAATGCTTCACATGTTCAACACCATACTTTTGATCAGAGATACCCTCCTCAAACTCAGACTAGATATCTCTGTTCTCTCATCACCCCAAACATGGACCAGCATCTTGGATCAGACTAAAGGTTTCTTGCCAAAGTGCAAACTCGATCACTATTCTGCACCTGAAGGAAAATCGATAAGGTTGTTCTGAAAATCACCGCCACTCCTGCCAGTTAGGCATCAGCATGTATAGAGCAGAAGGCAGACTAGAAGGAGTAGCTGTGGCCATTTGTAAGGTCCTCAGGCCAATCTCTGCTGCTCTGACACTGCCCACTACCTTTTCCCATTGATGCAAAACAACCAGGGTTCTGGGCTTGTGCTCCTTGTGTTAAGCAGAAATACAAGCAGAAAAGGGAATGAGTGGTGTAGTTTGGCAGCCCCTACAATGGTCATGTGAACATTAGGTGCATGTGCAAATGGATCAAGTCTATAACGGATCACAAGTCAACCTTGCAAAATAAGGACAATGACACCTCCCTTCAGGACACACTCAACATCTGCTATTCAAGATTTGATGAGAAGAATAGGGTGACACCAAAGAAAGTTATGTGTCCCCTGGTGAATGGTCCCCCTGCATAGGCACAGCCGAGGTGAGGAGAGTGCTATCCAAAGTGAACCCATAAAAGGCGTCGGGATCAGACAACATACCTGATTGGGTATTGAAGGACTGTCCAGACCAATTGACGGAGGTCTTCATGGATATCTTCAACAAATCACTTCAGTAGTCATCGTTCCCATACAGTTGAAGATAGCCACCAAGAGGGCAACAATAACAGGCCTCATTTACTATCATCCTGTGGCCCTAGCCTCCACTATTATGAAATGCTTCGAGCATCTGATGACGAAACACATCAAAGCACATCTTCCAGAGACATTGGATCCATTTCAATATGCCTATAGAATAAACCATCCCACAGATGATCTGTAGTCTTGTCCCTTCACTCCATTCTGACCCACCTGGAGAACAATGCCTCATATACCAGGGTGCTGATCATTGATTTCAGCTTGATGTTTAATATGATCATTCCCCAGAGGCTGGTGGAGAAGCTGTCCTCGCTAGATCTCAACATCCCTCTCTGTAATTGGATCCTGGACTTCCTAATGGAAAGACCACAGTCTGTCTGGGTCAGTAGCAGAAAATTAGGGTTGTGTGTTCAGCCCACTCCTATTTGTACTACTGGCCAGATCTAGCTCCAACAGTGTCCTCAGGTTTGCAGATGACACCACAGTAGTTGGCCTCATCAGCAACAATGAAGAGTTGCACTACAGAAAAGAGGTAGAAAATCTCATGATGTGGTGCAAGAGTAAAAACCTGATTCTCAATGTGGACAAGATGAAGGAGATGATCATGGACTTCAAGAGGACCAAGAATGACCACCTTCCATGACACATCAACAACTCTGTAGTGGTGAGAGTGGAGGGCACCAAGTTCCTCGGAGTTTATTTAACGAGTGACCTATCATAGACACACAACACCTCATCACTTGTCAGGAAGGCACAACAGTGACTGCATTTCCTGAGAAGATTGAACCAGGCAAGACTACTGGCCACCATTATATCAACCTTCTACAGGAGCTCTATCGAGATTGTCCTGGCTGGCTGCATCTCAGTGTGGTACGGTTGCTGCAGAGAAATGGATTGGGGGTCAATCCACAGGACCATAAGAGTGGCAGAGACAATTGCTGGAGTCTCCTTCCCCTCCCATCGAGGTGATCAACCAGATTGCAGTCTGAAGAGGGAGCACAAGATCACTGAACACCCCTTCTACCCCACACACAGCATCTTTTAGCTGTTCCTGTCGTAGAAGAGATATAGGAGTATCAGAACCCGCGCTACCAGGCTGAGGAATAGCTTCTTCCCACAGGCAGTGAGAATGCTGAATGATCAAAGGAACTGCTCACAGCAACCATCCGAGACACTCATATTCTTGAAATGATATTCATTTATTTATTTGTATATATCATTACTTGTCCTGCATTTGTATTATGTGTCTATATGTGTGTTATGTCTGGTTGTGTGTCTAGATGTTTTACACCAAGGACCGGAGAACATTTTTTTATTGGGTTGTACTTGCGCGATCAGATGACATTCAACTTGACTTGACTTGAAAGGCAGGAAGAACTGTGAGCTCAACTGCCAGATCTCCCCCATCTGTAACTCAGGACCAGTTCTGCACAGGAAATTGCACGGTGGAAGTTGACCCATCATAGCATTATCAATAAGGTGCATTTCTGTAGTGAATTTTACTCAGACCTCTTTTTTAAAATCATTTCCCAGTTCTGATCACATGTCTTTGACCTGAAATGCTAATTCTGTTTCTCTTTCAAAAATGCTGTTTTGCCATGCAGAGCATTTCCAACATTTTCTGCAGTAAGTGCTGCACCTACCTTGTTGGGCTTTGTGAAGGACTCATGCTTTGCATTTCAAAAGGCTCATTTAGCCCAATGCGTGTATGACAGCACAGTACACATTTCCATTAATATTCCCTGTCATCTATTCTCCCTACCCAGATTCCATTCAGCAAAGATCAATTCTGGCATCCTTATTGTTGGTTTTATATATACTAACTTGGATGTGAATACAAGAAGGATATGTTTATGAATGACATAAACGTGGATGAGGAAGGTTGTCTTAGGCTACTGCAGGCTATACCATCCAAAACATAAAGGTTTGTAGGTTAATTTGGTGTAATTGGGTGCCACAGGTCTCAGTGGCTGGAATCAGCTTCTACTACGTTGTAAATAAAAGTTTAAATGAAAATAAGTCAGATGGAAAATTAGATGGAGAACCAGCAGATGGAAAGTGATGCTGATAAAAGCAAGGTGATGGCTTTTTGGAAATCAAATTAAAAGTAGGACATATACAGTAAACGGTAGGGTACTGAGGAATGTTGAAAGACATTGGAGTTCATGTCTATCTTCCCCGAGGGATGTAGCAATGGGGTGGTGAAGAAGACATGGCATAAACAGACTAACTGCAGACAGTGGAAACAATGAGCTGCTGGAGAAACTCAGGTCAGGTAGAATCCATGGGTGGGCAGGAATGGCCAATCATTTTGGGTCATGTGTTCATTTTGGGTCAGGAACTTTTATCCAGAGATCAACAAGATTAAGGAGTGGAAGACGCTGGCAAGGGGCAAGGAGGGAGAGATGGAGACAAGGGGAGAGGTTAGAGAAAATAGTAAAGAAGGGAGTAGTTTTTCTTTGGCTCGGCTTCGCCGACGAAGATTTACGGAGGGGTAAATGTCCACGTCAGCTGCAGGCTCGTTTGTGGCTGACAAGTCAGATGTGGGACAGGCAGATGCGGTTGCAGGGGAAAATTGGTTGGTTGGGGTTGGGTTTTTCCTCCTTTGTCTTTTGTCAGTGAGGTGGGCTCTGCGGTCTTCTTCAAAGGAGGTTGCTGCCCGCAAACCCCACAAGCTGCCAACAGTCAACACCCAAAGCCAAGACTGAAGGCAGGGTGCACCTCTGTGTTGCCCCCAACACCTGGTCTCTGTTTTCATTTAACAACACTGTTCCATTGCCTGTAGCATCGTGCGGCTCGGAAAGACGTTATCGCACCAAACAGGCACACGGCCTTCGGGCGCCGGGCTCGATCTCCCTCTTCACCGGCACTTGGCTCTGTGCACTCACTCGTTGGACACACGGTGGAGCTCCGAGCCCACACTTCCCATTCTCCGAACGGGCGCCTGTCCAACCAGCCCAGCCAAATCCACGCTTCACACCCACCGCCAGAGACACTCACTCTTCAAGCCCACTTTGAACAGGCAGAAAATAAACTGGAGGGTCAGCTGCCCCTTTCGACTTTGGTGCGGATATTTGGCGGAAGCGATGGTTAAAGCGATGCCCGCAGAGACCGATCACAACTTCGCTCCCTTCTGGCTCGTGTGTGGACCCGAGCGGAAAAGCAACATTCATTCAAAAAAAAACCTGGTTGGATCAGTGCAAGGTGACGCTCCAACTCTAGGGGGTAATTGAATAACAATTTTATTATATTCATGATCCTCTGTAGAGACTTGCCCAGAGTCTCCGATAATGGGCGGTGAGACCAACGCATTTTTGAGGCTATAAATGCAATTTAACACGAGGTGAGCCAATTGTTTGCGAAAGCAATTGGCTGCACGAAGTATTCCCGACTGCCGTGGCTCAACGGTTTTGCAACAGGAGGAAGGCTAATCCAATAAGATATTTTTAAAAATGCCTGGTGATGGCCCGTATTGGGAAAGCTTGTGAATATTAGTTAGTGGGCAGGTAGCACGAGGTAAGGATTTGTCAATTGACAATCTTACAAGATAAGGTTTACAAAAATAGCACGAATCTAACCGTGCAATACACAGAAGGGCTGGAGGAAAGCAGCAGGTCACGCAGCAACTATAGGAAATAAAGGGTGACCCACGTTTCAGGCGTGAGCCCTTTGTCAAAGTTTGAGCAAAAAGCAGGCAGGTGCCTTAATGCAAATGAGGAGGAGTACAGGCTAACAGATAAGAGGACGTAGATGTATATAGGTGGCCGAGTAAGGGAACCTGGTGAAGTGGGTGGGAACAAGGGGAAATCCTGTCCTTATTGTGTCTGGGGCAGATTATCTTCTGCAATTTCAGCCACCTACAATGTGATCCCACCACCAGACACCTATTCCCTTCTTCCCTCTCTGATTTCTACTGTTACTGGGACTCCCTTGTCCACTCATCCCTTCCCCCTAATTGGCATCCCCAGTACCTACCACTGTGACTGTAAAAAATGCTACATGAGCCCACATCTCCACCCTCACCACCATTCGGGGCTCCAAACAGTCCTTCCAAGTGAAGCAACACTTCACTTGTAAATCTGCAGGGGTCATCTACAGCATCTGGTGTCCCCGTTGTGGCCTCTCTGCTGCATCGGAGAGACAGATCCAGACTGCAAGATTGTTTCATTGAGCACCTTCACTCTGCCCTTTGCAATTACAGGGATCTTCCAGTGGCCAACCATTTTAATTCCAAATCCCATTCCCACATCAACATATCTGTCCACAGCCTCATGCACGACCAAATGGAGGCTGCTTGCAAATTGAAGGACCAACCTATAATATTCCATCTGAGCACTCTCCAGTTTCTATTAAATCCCTCCCCTCTTTCCCTCTCCTTTCCTCCAGCTTCCCATCTCTTTCCCTTTATCACTTCTCAGCTTTTTACCCTCCCACCTGTGTACACCTGTAGCCTCTTACCTATTAACCTGTACTCCTCCCTCTTCTCCTCTCCTCCCGCCACCTTTCTGTTTAGGTGCTTGCCTGCTTTTTGCTCCTATCTTGACTGAGGGCTTAAGCCCAGAATGTTTATTACCCTTTACTTTCTATAGATGCTATGTGCCCTGCTGAGTTTCTCCAACACATTTGTGCATTGCCCACTCTTCTGTTTAATGTGAAACTAGCATCACCCTCATGTGGTCCCCTATGGAAGTCTGCATGTTCTTCCTTTGACTTGAATAGGATGTTGGAGCTGCATCACATTTTGGTTTAATAATTTTAATGACTTTATTGTCATACACTTTGTACACTGAACATATGCTCTAAATTCTTACTTGCTGCAGTAAAACAGGTACTGAAAAAAAATACAATTGTAAACAAGTTAAATTATGAGAAATTGAATACATAAGATAGATAATAAATATTCTCAGCAATCCTAGTGCAAAAAAAAGGTGACTTGCAATAATCCAGATAGTCCATGATGAGTGAACCAAAGGGAGATTGAAGAGACTGATAAGACCCTAGTCCATAAGATATAGGTGCAATAGGCCATTTGGCCTGTCGAGTCAACTCCATCATTCCATCATGTATCTTCCTCTGCCTTCTCTCCATAACCTTCGATACTCTGATATGTGTCAGTCTCTGCCTCAAATATGCACTTTGCTCCCAAAGCAGCATGCCGTGGCAAATTCCGGAGGTTTGCCGCTCTTTGGCTAAAGAAATTCCTTGGCATCTCAGTTTTAAATGGGCATCCTTCAATCTTGAAGTTGTGCCCTCTTTTCCTAGACTGCCCTATCATGGGAAAGAACTTTGCCACATCTATTCTGTCCCCACCTTTCAACATTCCAAATGCTTTTACAAGGTCCCATCTCATTCTTCTGAACTCCAAAGAGTACAGTTCTTGAGACATGAAACGTTCCTTCATTCCAGGATTCATTCCTGTGAATCTTCTCTGAACCCACTCCAATGCCAGCAAATCTTTTTTTAAATAAAGAGCTCAAAAACTGTATCCCATCTCCAAGTATGGCCTCATCAGTATTTTATAAAGCCATCCCTGTTTCTATATCCTATTCCTCCAGGTATGAATACTAACATTGCATTTGCCTTCTTCACCACTGACTCAACCTGGAGGTTAACCTTTAGAATATCCTGCATGAGGACTCCCAAGTCCCTTTCCATATCTGAATTTTGAATTTGCTTCCCATCCAAATAATAGCCTGCATTTTTATTCCTTCTACACTTTCCAACACTATTTCATTTGCCACTTCTTTGCCCATTCTCCTATCTATCTAAGTCTCTCTACAGCCTCTCCATTTCCTCCTCATTACCTGCCCCTCCACACTATCTTTGTATCATCTACAAACTTAGACACATAGCCATTTATTCTGGAATCCAAATCATTAACAATCAACATAAAAAAGAAACGGCTCCGACGCTGACCCCTGTGGTACCTCTGGTAACCGGTAGCCAACCAGAATAGTATCCTTTTATTCCCACTCTCTGTTTCCTGCTGATCAGCCAATGCCGTACCCATGTTATTATCTTTCCTGTAATTCATGGTCACTCATCTTGCTAAGTAGCCTCATGTGTGGCACCTTGTTAAAGGCCTTTTGAAAGTCTAAATGTACATCAAACTTCATGTCCTTTATCTAACCTGTTCGTGCTTTCTTCAAAAAATTCCAGTAGGTTTGTCAGGCAAGATTTCCCTTAAGTAAACCATGCTGATCTTGGCCTATCTTGTCATGCACCTTCAGATACTCCATAACCTCTTCCTTGACAATCGACTCCAACAACTTCTCTACCATCGATGTTAGACTAACAGATCCATAATTTACCTTCTGCTGCCTACCTCCCTTTTTAAGTAGCTGACTGAGCTTGGCAATTTTCCACTTCTCTGGAACCATGCCAGAATCTATTGATTCTTGGAGGATCATTACTAATGCCTCCACCAATCTCTATAGCTACTTTTTTCAGAACCCCAGGGTACATTCCATCTGGTCTGGGAGACCTATCAACCCTTCAACCTTTCAGCTTCCCAGGCACCTTCTCTCTGATTACATTCACTTTCCTGACATTCTTGAAAGTCTGGTATACTGCAAATTTCTTCCACAGTGATGCAAAATACTCATTCATTTCTCCTGCCATATCCATCTCTCTAATACAATTTCCCCATTTTTTAAAATCAGTCCTATATCTATTCTTATCTCCTTTTTAAAAACTCTTAATATATTCAAAAAGCTTTAGTATCTTTATTGATATTATTTGCTATCCTCATTTCAAAGTTCACCTTTTCTGTCCTATTGACCTTTATTGTTACCTTCTGCATGCTTTTAAAAACTTCCCAGTCTTCTATCTTCCCATTAATGTTTTTGCTTCCTTGTATACCCTTTCTTTGCTTTGGCTTCGACTTTTCTTGTCAGCCACAGTTGTGTAATTTTTTCCATTCAAATATTCCTTTTTTGGAATATACCTAACTTGCACATTCCTTATTTCATGCAGAAATTCCAGCCATTAATGCCCTGCTGTCCTCCCTGCTCATGTGCCTTTCCCATTAACTTCTGTCAGGTTCTCTTTCCCCTTTATGCCACTTGTACACTGACAGCTCTAATTTTAGTTTCTCCCTCTCAAGTTGCAGGGTGAATTCGATCATATTATAATCACTGCCTCCTAAGAGTTCCCTTATCTTCAGCCTCCTTATCAACCCTGGTTCATTACACAATACCCAATCCAGAATTTCCATTTCCCTTGTCTGCTCAGCCACAAGCTGTTCTCAGATGCCTTTCTGAAGGCATTCAATAAATGCCTCCTTTTAGGATCCAGCACTTATCTGGTTTTCCAAGTCAATCTGCATATTGAAATTCCCCATGACTATTTAAACATTGCCCTTTTTGGATGCCTTCTCTATCTCCCTCTGTAATTTGCACGCCACATCCTGGCTACTGTTCGGAGGCCTGTTCATAAGTCCCATCAGAGTCTTCTTACCCTTATAGTTTCTTAATTCTATTCACAGGAATTCTACATCTTCTGATCAAATGTCTCCTCTCTCCAAAGATTGAATTCCATTTTTAACGAGCAGAATTTCCCCAACCCTTCTGCCCTCCTTTCTGTCTGTCTGATACACAGTGTATCAACAAATATTTAGTTCCCAGCTGAGGCCATCTTTCAGTCATGACTTAGTGATGGCCACAATGTCATACCTGCCAACTTTCAGCTGCATTACTAGGCCATTAATCTTATTTCTTATACTGCGGGCATTTAAATACAAGAACTTCATTGCTGTATTCATCGTCCTTATCAATTTTGTTAACAAATCCTTAATCTTGAATTATTGCCTAACCTTCCTCACAATGTCACTACATAGTGTACACATCTACATGCGTATCTTTTGCCCTATTCACTGCCCTCTCATTCTGGTTCCCACCCCCCTGCCAAACTAGATTGAACCCTCCCCTAGAGGTGCCGGTTTTCAGACTTCTGCACCTTCTGCCTGAAGGTAGTAGTGAGAAGAGTGACCAAGGCAATGGGGGTCCTTTATGATGGTGGCTGCCATTTTGTGGCAGCGCCTCACATAGATGTCTTGTAGTGGATGGGAGGTTGAAGTCTGTGGTGAACCTGGCTATGCTTGCAATCTTCTGCATTCCTAGGGACTTGAATTACCAAATCAGGCTATGATGTCCATATTCTTTCCCTATGTGGAAACACACTGCACCTGTAGAAGTTTGATAGAATATTCGATGTAATATGAACGTTTCCTCAGAAAGCAGGTGTGCCTTCTTCATAGTTACCTTGATGGCTGCATGAAAGATCTTCAGAGTTATGGAATCCTAGGAACTTGCAGGTTCTATTTCTCTCCACTCCCATCCATCAGTGCAGACAGGTGATTGGTCCCTTGGCCTCTCCTTCCTAAAGTCAACAATAAGCTCCTCGGTCTTGATGACGTTGAGACCAATGTTGTTGTTCTGTCACTACCCAACCAGATTCTCTGTTTCTATATTTTGGCTCATAAGTTTCAGTGATTTGATCAACAAATTTGTAGACTGAATTGGAGCTGAATTTTCCCTGGGTATTCCCATTTTCTCCCAATCTCAAAGGAGTGTTTGTTGATGAACTGGTCATTGTAAATTGCTAGGAGCATAATTGGCAGTTGATTGGCAAATGAAAGAGAATAGGTTAGAGGGAAATGTGGGAAAATTGGATTGATGGGATTATTCTAAGAGCCTGGAATAGACCTAATGGGACACTTAGTCAAACATAGCCTCTTGCTAAGACATTAAAAGAAACATGGGAAATTCAATAAATAAATTAAATAGCAATGTATGGCAAAGTCCAAGCATCATGTGTGATATGTCATGCTACACCATGAGGTATTTTGTAGACTTAATCTACTGATAGAAGATATTAAATCCATGTGAGGGTTTTAAACATGAAGGACCGCAGATGCTGGAAAACCGAGGCAAAGCACATAATGTTAGAGGATCTCAGCCGGTCAAATCTTGCTGGCTTTCATCTGAAATGTTGACTATCTATTGCCTTCCATGGATGCTGCCTGATTCACTGAGTTCCTCCATCATTTTGTGTGTTACTCCATGAAAGGGTGTGAAACTTTTTTAGTACTTACTTAACAGGTTGAAGAAAGTTAGGGTTGGAGTGTTCAGGTGGAAGTGATAGTCCTAATAATTGTGATCATGCAGCTTCAATGGGAGTGAAAATTTTACACACATGTACAGTAGTTTAATTTTTGAGGAGGTTTCTTCATGCCATAGATTTAAAAACAAATTTAGTTTGTCTTTTTCCTTCTGACTTTTACCTTTAAATGTCATCTTTTTCGTTTTCTATACATGATTTAAGTGCAATTTAGATTTTCTGCTTCATTCTTCCAAGTTCAAATCTTGCCTACCTCAGCAAGGATACTTTGATTTGATTGTTTGAAGGACCTCACCACTCCTTGATTTGCTCACACAGCAAGATCCAGAGAACAGAAACCTTCAGTGCACATCCTATGGCATTGTGGATGCTTGGGACCCTATATAAACTCAGAGCATCCATCAGTGGAGTTAACAGCTAGCCTTTCACTATTGACCACAAATAGGGGGAAGTTGTGCATAGTGAGGAGGGTTTTCATGGACTACAGAAGGATTTGGACTGTTTGGAAAGGTAGGCTGAAAGGTGGCAGATGGAGTTTAATGTAGATAAGTGTGAGATGCTTCATTTTGGGAGGAATACCCAAAATAGGATGTATGTAGTGAAGGGGAGAGCGTTGAAGAATGCAGAGGAACACAGGGATCTTGGAATAATGGTTCAGCATTCCTTGAAGGTGGGTTCCTATGTAGATAGGGTGGTGAAGAAGGCTTTTGGTATGCCTTTATAAATCATAGCATCGAATATAGGAGCTGGGGTGGTGATGTTGAGACTGTTTAAGGCATTGGTGAGGCCAAGTTTAGAGTATTGTGTGCAGTTCTGGTCTCAAAATTATAGGAAGGATATAAATAAGGTTGAAAGGGTGCAAAGAAGGTTTATGAAAATATTGCCTGGATTGCAGTATCTTGAATATGGAGAAAGATTTAGTAGACTGGGACTACTATTCATTGGAGCGTAGAAGGTTGAGAGGGAATTTGATAAGGCATTTAAAATTATGAAGGGAATAGATAGAGTAGATGTGAATAGGCTCTTTTCCCTGAGGGTAGGGGAGATTGGATCAAGGGGTCATAAGTTAAGGGTTAGGGGGCAAAACTTTAGGAGTAATATAAGAGGATGCTTCTTCACTCAGAGAGTGGTGGCTGAGTGGAATGATCAAGAGTGGAATGAAGAAGAGGTAGTTGCAGCAGGGTCAATTCTGTCATTTAAGAGGAGGTTAGATGAGTACATGGATGTGAGGGGGTTGGAGGGTTATGGACATGGGAGTGGGTAGGTGGGACTAGTGGAGTTCACGTAAATTGGTGCTGACTAGAAGGGTCAATATGACCTGTTTCCATACTGTAAATTGTTATATGGTTAATGTAGAAGATTGAATGAAGTAAACAAAGATTTCAGGGATTCAGATCCAGTACAGCCAGTAGTGTTCTTGAAGCCAACTCTTAATGAATTGGTTAGAATTGTTTATTTTCATATGTACAGAGATACAGTGAAAAGCTTTTTTTTACTAGAGTCAAGTTAATTCATTTTTGAATACAGCAGATCATACAATAAAGGTGCAAGCTGGAGTGTCACAGCAGCCGATGAGATTGCAGTCTTTTCCCATAAATAAAATTCATAATGGCTAATAAAATTATGGTATATGTCTTTTGAAGAAGAAATACTAAGGAATCATTTATAGCCAGGTGATGAAAGGGCCAGTGCGAGTGCAGAGTGAAGTAATGAGATTAACTTGTCAAAAAATAAGCTTCTCCTCAAACTCTGCGGGAAGTAATTAAGAAATTCGAACCTTGGTCCTGCAGAAAACGTTGATTGCCTTAACATGTTTCTTCAATTTGCGCTGAGCCCATTAACGATTTCACCATTTGTCTTCATTTGGAGTCCAACCTGTCCATGCCAACGAGGATGTTCCACTCATACTAATCCCTCCTGCCTGCATTTGGCTCACATCCCACTAATTCACCCTATCCATGTATCAGTCCAAAAGTTTCTTAAATGTTGCAGTAGTACCTGCCTCAACTATCTCCTTCACCAGCTTGTTCCATTCGCCATCATCCTCTGTGTAAGAAAAAAAATTCCCTGCAGATTTAATATGAAACCATAGAACAATTACAGCACAGAAACAGACCATTTTTCCCCCTCGTCTGTGCCAAACCACTTTTTCTTACCTAATCCTACTGACCTGCACTCAGTCCATAGCCCTCCATACCTTGCCCATCCATATACCTGTCCAAATTTCACTTGAATGTTAAAATCGAGCCCACGTATACCACTTCAGTTGGAAGCTCGTTCCACACTCCCACCAATCTCTGAGTAAAGAAATTCCCCCTCATCTTCCCCTTAAACATTTCCCCTTTCACTCTTAACCCATGTCCTCTTTTTTGAATCTCACCCACCCTCAATGGAAAAAAAAGCCTATCTACATTTACTCCTCATAATTTTAAATACCTCTATCAAATCTCCTCTCATTTTTCCACACTCCAGAGAATAAAGTCCTAACCTGTTTAACATTTCCCTGTAACTCAGTTCCTGAAGTCCAAACAATATCCTAGTAAATCTTCTCTGCATTCTCTCTAATTCATTGATATCTTTCCTGTAGTTAAGCATCCAAAACTGCACACAAAATTTGGCCTCACCTATATCTTATACAACTTTAATATAACATCCCAAATCCTGTAGTCAACAGTTTGATTTATGAAGGCCAATGTACCAAAAGCTCTCTTTACAACCCTATCCACATGTGACACCACTTTTAGGGAATTATGTATCTGTATTTCCAGATCCCTCTTTTCTACTGCACTCCTCAGTGACCTACCATTTACCATACATGCCCTTTTTTGGTTTGTCCTTCTAAAATGCAACACCTCACAGTTATCTGCATTAAGTTTCATCTGCCATTTTTCAGCCCATTTTATCAGCTGCTCCAGATCCCTCTGTAAGCTTTGTAAACCTTCTTCGCTGTCCGCAACACCTCCAATCTTAGTGTAATCTGCAAACTTGCTGATCCAATTTACCACATTATCATCCAGATCATTAATCTAGATGACAAACAACAATGGTCTCAGCACTGATCCCTGAGGCACACCACTAGTCACAGCCCTGATAAGCAATCAACCACCCTTTGGCTTCTCCTGTCCAGCCATGATTGAATCCAGTTCACTACTTCACCATGAATAAATAGCATTTGAACCTTCCTGACTAACTTGCCATGTGGGACCTTGTCAAAGGTCTTACTAAAGTCCAGGTAGACAACATTCACAAATTTTCCTTTGTCAGCTTTCCTGGTAACTTCCTCAAAAATCCTATAAGATTGGTTAAACATGACATACCACACACAAAGTCATGTTGACTATCCTTAATCAGTTTCTGACAAACCAAATAATTGTATATCCACTCTCTTAGAACACCTTCCAATAATTTATCTACTACAGTACTGATGTCAGGCTCACTGGCCTATAATTTCCAGGGTTACTTTTGGAGCATATTTTAAACAATGGAACAATGTGAGCTACCCTCCAATCCTCCAGCACCATACACAAGGCTAAAGGTAATTTAAATATTTCTGTTATATTATTTGCTTTAAGACAGCAAACACTTCCTCCTCTTTAATCTGTCTAGTTCCATGACCTCACAGCTTGTTTTCCTTACTTCCTATGACTTGATGCCCATTTCCTGAGTGAATACTAAGGGGAAAAAATATAAAATCTCCTCCATCTCTTTTGGCACCATACAAAGCTGACCACTCTGATCTTCAAGGGGACCAATTTTGTCCCTTACTATCCTTTTGCTCTTAATAAACCTGTAGAAACCCTTTGGATTTTCCTTCACATTGTTTGCCAAAGAAACTCATGTCTTCTTTTAGCCCTCCTGATTTATTTCTTAAGAATTTTCTGGCATTTTTTATACTTGTCAAGTACTTAATTTGCTCTATGTTGCCTACCTGTTATACACCTCTGTCGTCTTCCAAACCAGGTCCCCAATATCCCTCGAAAACAAAGGTTCCCTATACCTTCTATGATAGGAACATCGAACAGATTCTGTACTCTCACAATTTCACCTTTGAATGTCCTCCTCTTATCTCGCACATTCTTGCCAGTAAACAATTTTTACCAAATCCACACATTCTAGATTCTTTCTTATTTCCTCAAATTTAGCTTTTCTCCAATGTAGAATCTCAACCCTAAGCCCAGAAGTAACCTTCTCCATAATTAACTTGTAACTAATGGCATGATGATCACTAGACTCAAAATGTTCCCTGACACATACCTCTGTTACCAGTCTTGTTTTGTTCCCTAATAAAAGATCCAGTATTGCACTCTCTCTAGTAGCTACCTCTATATATTGGTTTAGAAAACTTTCCTGAACACATTTGACAAACTCCAAGCCATCCATCCCTTTTACAGTGTGGGAGTCCCAGTCAATATGTGGAAAGTTAAAATTTCCTACTATCACAACTTTATTTTCTGCGGCTGTCTGCTATCTCTCTACAAATTTTCTCCTCCAATTCTCATTGACAATTGGGTGGTCTAAAATACAACCCCATGAGTGCAGTCATACCTTTCCCGTTCCTCAGATCCACCCATATAGTATCAGTAGACGAACCCTCTGGTCTGTCCTGCCTGAGCACAGCTATGATATTTTCCCTTTGCAATGCCATTCCTCCCCCTTTTATTCCCCCCTCTATCATGTCTAAAGCTTGGAATTTTGAGCTGCCAGTCCTGCCCCTCCTGCCACCCAGTTTCACTAATGGCCACAATGTCATAATTCCACATGCCAATCCACGCTCTAAGCTCGTCTGCCTTTTCTACAATACTCCTTGCATTGAAATAGATGCACCGGAGAACATTTCCACCAGATTCAACACGTTGACTTCTAACGGTGCATGCAATTTTAACATCATCTTTTCCCTCCTTCACTCTTCCATCTGCTCTGACACTCTGGTTCCCCTCCCCCTGCTGAAGCAGCACCAGCAAACCTGTCCACAAGGATATTTGTCCCCCTCTGGTTCAGATGGAAACTGTCCCATCAGAATAGGTCCCTCCTTCCCTGGAAGAGAGCCTAATGATCCTGAAACCCTCCCTCTTTCACCATGTCTTTAGCCACATGTTAAGCTGCATTACCCTCCTATTTTGAACCTCACCAGCACATGGCACGGGTAGCAATCCTGAGATCACTGCCCTGGATGCCCTTTCTTTCAATCTTGTACCTAATTCCGTGAAGTTTCCTTGCAGGACCTCATCACCACATCATTGGTGCCTACATGGACTACGACATTTGGCTGCTCACCCTCCCACCAGAGAATACTATGAACTTGATCTGAGATATCTCAGACCCTGGCACAGGGAGGCAACATACAATCCAGGATACTCGATCTCCTCCACAGAACCTTTTATCTGTCCCCCTAACTGTGGAATCTCCTATCACTTCAGCTCACCTCTTCACCTCCCTTCCCTTCTTAGGCACAGGACCAGACCATGCCAGAGACCGGATCTCTGTGGCTTGTGCCTGATAGGCTGTCTCCCTCAACAGTATCCAAAATGGTATACTTGTTATTGAGGGGAACACCTACAGGGGTGCCCTGCACTGCCTGCCTGTTCCCTTTTCCTCTCCTGACTGTTACCCATCTACCTCCTTCTGCTTCCTAGGTGTGATAGTGTCCATGTCACTCCTGTCAATCACACCTTCAGCCTCCCGTATGATTTGGAGTTCCAATTCCTTAACTTTGCATGTCAGGAGCTGCAGCTGGATGCACTTCTCACAGATGAAGTCGTCAGGGATAACTGCTGGCTTCCCTGACAACCCCCATCCTGCAAGAGGAGCATTCCCTGCAAGAGAAGCATTCCCTGCACTCTCTCTCTCTCGCCACTGCTCTTTTTGGATTTACTATGACTCTCTACATTAATATGCTGGTAATGTAGCTCCTGGGGGAGGTGAAAAATCAAAGAAAAAAACCTGTGACCAATTTCAGGAAAAACTTTGGGAAATTCCTCCCAACTCCCAATGGCAAACAAGCAGAGCTCTAGAGATCACTGAAATTTGAGATATATTACCAACAAGACATTTTCATTGCTAAAAGTTCAAAAATTGTGCTTTCCTTCACCGCTGCTCCTGCTGGATCTCGCCATGTCGGGCTCCTTACTACTGCTCCCATCTGGCCTTGCTGAGTTTGGCTCGTTGTTGCTGTTCCCGCTCTCACCAGAACTCCCACTCCGCACTCACCTTAAAACTATGCCCTCTGGTTTTTGATTCCCCTACACTGGACAAAAGACTTCTGTGCGTTCATGCAAACTACTCGTCTCATGATTTTGTACACTTACATTATCACCTTCATCCTCCTACGCTCTGAGGAATAAAGCCCTCATCTGCTCATCCTTCTTATAGCTCAAACTCTGATGAAAGATTAAGAAAGGGAACAATCCAAAAGGATATGGAGGGAAGTAGAATACACCAGGCTGTGGAAGGGATATAAAAAAGGATAGAACTGCAATCCATTAAACAAGTCTCAATTGTTAGATGTTTGTGAGTGATATTCCACAGCTTATGAGGGAAAGCAAGCAAATGATATATTCTAGTACACACTTGAGTTTTATTCAGCATTACCCCAGTCTGGGTTGGACAATCAATCAGAGGCAGTATCTGACAGACAAAAGCTCGCATTGATCTGTCTCAGGTCTGACACCTAGTTTAGTGTCACCATGTTTAGTGTCACCTTATCAGAAGATCCAAGGCTCACCGACATTCTTGGAGCAGTGCTGTGGCCTGCAACACTTATGATGGAATGGCACAGATGGTGCAGAACAAGCTCCTTTTACCAAGGCTGTCATGGTCTTTTCAATGTTTGGAAGGGACCTGATATTCAGATCTATTTAGCGATTATTGGAATTTCATGCCTAAAAAAAATTAGGAGAAAGAAATTAAAATGCTTAAATGCTTTTTTTAAAAATAATTAAACAAAATTATTTTAAAAACTTTACTTGTTTTATTTTTCCTTTCATCACTGCAGCCAAATTCCCATTCAAATAAGTGGACTTGTAGATCTCCTCATCTTTGACTCTTCACTTACCAACAGTCCCCCAGAACACCTCCGCTTCCCAAGCTGTGACACCCTACGTTATTATCCTAATTTCCTCTGTGCTCTGCATCAGTGAACCACACAAGATCATAGTGTCAAAAATAAATGTAATGTCACTTCCTCCTCATATAACCTTGTCTCCCAAGAGAATGGCCCTTTCATTCCAGAAATGAGCTGCTGGATCTTCTTTGGATTGCTTCTAATGCTACATTATCCTTTATACCTGAGGAGATCAACATTTCATAGCAGCTGCAACAAAACCTTCCAAATTAAAACTTTAACCCCTTCACAATGAATGCTAAAATGCTGTTTGCCAACTATCTGTTGGACGTTCCTGCTCACTTTTTGTGATTCAGGCACTAGAACACCTAGAGTCCTTCATTAATAAATGGCAGAAATGAAAGTGTCCTTGAATGTGGTGGAGCATGATTTCACATACGTGAATCTTCTTCCTGATGGGAGTGGGGTGAAGTGAATGTGCCAGAGGTAGGATGAGTCTTTTAATATGTGGGAGTTTTAGATTGAGTCAATGGAGGGACAGGTATGCATGTTTGGACCTGAACTCCTGCTATCTCACTTTTAAATATCTACCCATTTGCCAGACATCCTTGTACCTGCAATCAGCCTTCCCAATCAACCTCTGCAAGTTCCCGTTTAATGTCATCAGAATGAGTCTTTCTCTAATTTAAGATTTTAACTTATGGATCAGTTCAATCTTTTCCAATTTTCCCACAATAAGCCTACATCCTTCTACTCATTTCCTGTGCAAGTATCTGCCCAAAAATTCCTTTAAACACATTAATTTTATCTTCCTCTACCATTTTATCTGGTTGCTTATTCCATATAATCACTGTGCTCTGTGTGGATAAACTTGCCCCACAGATCTCCTATAAATTTCTCCCATCTTACCTTAAATCTATGCCCTTTCCCACACTAGGAAAAGACACTGATCATCCACCTTAACCATGTCCCTTATAATTTTATAAGCTTCTATGACATCACTCCTCAACTTCCTACATTCCAATCTTTCCAAAATAAATCTATTCCAGGAATATCCTTGCAAATTTCTTCTGCATTCAATCTATTGCTACCAGATCCTTCTTGTAGAATTGTACTCTAAGTGCAGCCTGACCAATGTTTTATATACCTGTAACATGGAATCGCAACTCTTATACAGTGCTCTGGTCTATAAATATAAGCATACCAAATGCCTTCTTCATTCCCTTATCCACCATGGTTGCCATTTTCAGCAAATTATGAACATGCAATTTAAGATCCCTTCGTACATCAAAGCTCCTGCTATTTACTCTATATGTGCCTGTTGACATTTGACATTCTTAAGTTTATTTGATTTAAATTTGGCAGAAGGAATCCTTGATGAAATAGAAGCACTAGGAAATCGGTTATTTAAATAATTAATCTCCCCATCTCCACTACCTTACCCCTGTAAATGTTTGTTCTATTAAATCGCTGCAGCTAAGGATCGACAAAGAGATAGACAACAGACTCGCCAAGGCAAATAGAGCCTTTGGAAGACTACACAAAAGAGTCTGGAAAAACAACCACCTGAAGAAACACACAAAGATCAGCGTGTCATACCCACACTCCTGTTCGGTTTCGAATCATGGGTCCTCTACCGACATCACCTACGGCTCCTAGAACGCTTCCATCTGCGCTGTCTCCTCTCCATCCTCAACATTCATTGGAATGACTTCATCACCAACATCGAAGTACTCGAGCTGGCAGAGTCCGCAAGCATCGAATCCATGCTGCTGAAGACCCAACTGTGATGGGTGGGTCACGTCTCCAGAATGGAGGACCATCGCTTTCCCAAGATCGTGTTCTATGGCGAGCTCTCCACTGGCCACCGAGACAGAGGTGCACCAAAGAAGAGGTACAAGGACTGCCTAAAGAAATCTCTTGGTGCCTGCCACATTGACCACTGCCAGTGGGCTGATATCGCCTCCAACCGTGGATCTTGGCGCCTCACAGTTCGGTGGGCAGCAACCTCCTTTGAAGAAGACCGCAGAGCCCACCTCACTGACAAAAGACAAAGGAGGAAAAACCCAACACCCAACCCCAACCAACCAATTTTCCCTTGCAACTGCTGCAACCGTGCCTGCCTGTCCCGCATCGGACTTGTCAGTCACCAACGAGCCTGCAGCAGACGTGGACATTTACCCCCTCCATAAATCTTCGTCCGCGAAGCCAAGCCAAAGAAAAGATACCCGAGAACACATTGGTACAAAACAAGGTTGACTTCTGCAGTCAGAGGAGTTCACCTGCAGATGTGATAAATCGGACCAGTGTGTAACTGAATATGTCTCAGATAATTAGTGCAAAGCTAGAGCACAGCATACAACTATCAAATCAACGTCTTTAAATTAGGTCCCATAACAAAGGCAAAAAAACACTTTATAATTGGTTAACAGTTTGAAGAATATGTGATAATACACATAGAAGAACTTTGGTCCCTTCTGGAGCTGGTGAGTAATGAATCTGTACGTTCAGTGGAGGGAACAAGTGTCTTAAGCTTAATGACCTGCCCTGCCTGCTGCAAGTCAATCTTTAGAGCCACTCTCTGAAGGCATCTGACAAATCTCATTTTGTTTCCAATACATCAGACTTGGCACAATACTAGCACTCTTACCTTACGGTCAGTAAGTCATAGGGTAAGGTCCCCATTACCAGCATGCTCTTATATTTGATGCTAGATTGACAAGCAGATTTGCACAATTAAGGACAGCAATACATCTGATTGGTCACTTCATTTTTAATTAACAAAATATTTTATTTTATACATCCTAATAAATGCACACAACAGGCATAAGTCTCATGTCAGAAGCTTCCTGAATATTAATACATTGTAAATATGACTTTGAGTTAGTTTTTTTCCACACCTAATTCAAAGCACAATTTCCCATTTATACAATTTATATTGAGCATTTGAGAACTTGGTTAAATGCTGGTACAGTTTTATCTTTACCCAAAGCAAAATAATATTAGAACATATTGGTATTTTCACATGTTGCAGAACAGATCACCTATTGCAATTTCAGAGGGGCTGCAGATCAGAGGAGATGTTAAACTGAGCCTTAATTTGTCTGCTCAAATAAACATAAAAGATTTTTGTCCATGGAACCGACTGGACACAAAGTGACTGAAGTGTTTTCTACATTATTTGACAGTATACACTTCAGAGAGGTACTTAATTGACTCAAGTGTCTCAGGGCATTCTGCATTAGAAAATGAGCTGTACAAGTGCAAGAGCTTTTTTTCTCTATATCACAATAATCCCCAAGCTACACTTTCAAATGATGATTTATTGAATTGTTAAAGAGTTCTCCAGATCATAAGGGTTGAGAGACATAAGAAACTGCAGAAGCTGGAATCTTAAGCAAACAATGAGGAGGTGGAAGGACTGAAGTCATCGTCATAGAAAACAGAGCAGATCTTTTGGCCCTACTTGTCCATGCTGACCTACTTAGCATTCTGAGCTAGTCCCATTTGTCAACATTTGGTCCATATTCCTTTGAATCTTTCCTACCCAGATATCTGCCCAGTTGTCTTTTGAAGGTCATAATTTTTATCCATTTCTATAGGTTCCTCTGACAGCTCATTCCACATATAGATCACTCTCTGAATGAAAAAAGTGGCCCCTCCTATCCCTTTTAATTCTCTCTGCTCTCAACTTAAACTTACAATTGTCTACCTTGTTTAAAGAGACTGAGCCTTCACTTTATCCATGCCCCTCAATTTTATAAATGTCTATGATGTCACTCCTCAGCCTCCTATGTTCCAGGGAATAACGACCTCCAGAGATGTGTGCAGCCACGCCATATATCTTAAGCCCTCCAGTCCCAGTAACATCCTGGTGAATCACTTCTGCACCTTTTCCAGCTTAATGGCACCTCCGGGTATGGATCCAAACCTTAACTATAAACAGGAGTAGACATCATGTATCAATTTAAAATCAGTCACCATTTTGGTGAGGGAAATTTAAACCTTGCTGCTCAGAGATAGATCACTTTAGGGGGTGGGGGGTTGGGGGAACCTTACAGTGGTTATTAAGGAGCTTTATAAAATAATGAGGGTTATAGATAATATAAATAGAATTGCTCTTTCCCCCCCCCCACCAAAAAAAATATGTGTACTGACAATAACCACACCAGCAGTGTGAGTATAAGACAGCTTTAATAAACTAATATGTACACTAAGAGGTCTTGTCTCTCTGCAAGACAAACCTGGAAGGCTAGACTGTAGCTCTGGACTGCTTTATATACAAGGATACCGGGATGACCCCTGGTGACCTAGTGATGTAATTACATATCACCACAGTATGTGAATTTAAAACTTGAGGGCATCGAATTAGGTGAAACAAGAAAATCTGAAGATGCTGTGATTGTAGTAAAAAAATACCAAAATGCTGGAGGAACTCAGCTGGTCTTTCAGCATCGAAATGAGACAAAGATATATTGCCGATCTTTTGGGCCTGAACCCTTCTTCAAGGAATAAGCAAAAAAACTGACAATGTTGGATGGGAGAGAAGTCCAGACCAACAAAAGGTGTTAATTGGATATGATAATGGGAGAGGAGAGAATCAAATTAAGGTCAGATGGGAAAGATTTGAGGGCATCTTCTTCACACAGATGGTGATCTGAAACAAGCTGCTAGAAAAAAAAGTGGTGGAAGCAGGGACAACTGTTATTTTAAAAGGGCATGTGCAAGGGTAAAAAGGGTTATGGGCTGAATGTAGGAAAATGTGACTAGCTTGGTTTGTATGGGCAAGTTGGGCCAAAGGGCTTATTTCTGTATCGTAGATCTCTATGACTCTGTACTTCAGGAGTTGATCCACACCCTAGTGACATAAATGCAACAGTGCTTCCATGGAACTTCAAGGGAGAATAATTAACACAGTTATTGATGCTGCTATTGAAGGCATTTCTGGGAATGCAAAGCTGAACAGGGCATGAAATGTTTCAACTTTTTAATGTTTCTGGGGTGTCAATAGCATTGACTGAAAGTTTCTATGATATGGTCCCTGGAGCTTAGAGGGCATTAAAATTGTCCATGAGAGAACGTTAAAATTAAGTCCATGTGGAGTGGGAACTGAAAACACATGGAGACTAACTTGGCAAAAAGCACTCCCCTCTTTTGAAAGCGATTGGCACAGCCAGCTGAGCATGTTTAGTACAATTCAATCGTGTACTCATTTTTCTGATAATAGGTCTGAAACAATCTGATTTATTGAGTTTAATTTCACAGAGTGCTGGGTGGGATTTGAACACATGCCTGCTAGGTTTACCAGTAGCAACCCAGCATAGATTATTATCTTAATCAATCAGAAATATTTACTTTATGGATTCTGAATGCAAGAATTAGCTTAACAGTTACTTATCTGAGAGCTTTAGGAACTAATCTTTGGAGAAATATCTCCAAGGAATTAATTGAAATGCTATCCATTACTTATTAATATAGTTGAAATGGAGGTGAAGGAAAATTAATATTTCTAATTATTGAGCACAACCTCAGGATGCATTTTAGTTGGGTTTTTGGTAATTAATTTGAGTAGTGCTCTGAAGTTGAAACACTTAGACAAGAGCTTTTACTGCATTTATTAGCTGCTTCATCTCAGTGAGACAACCATTTGGAGGAGATTGCATCAATCCTAAGAGGAATGGGTCTGCTCTTCATCATCGTAAGACTCTCTTTTGCAGTGTATTATGTTGAGTTTTGGATTTTCATTACTTGTCAAGATGGGTAATGTGAACAGCAAAGCACAGCTTATGAAAATAGTATATGAAAGCTAAATATATTATATATTTAGTATGAGTCAACCCTATGACGTCGTGTGGCACTCAACATTGTTTAGAATTGAAGCAATTGGTTCCTTGCTTCAGAAGTGGAACATTGTTGGTTGCAACATTCACTAAATATCTTGCATAACTTGCAAATATTTAATGGTTTAAAAAATCTGTAATTACCAAGCAGAGAGACAAAAGTACATGACTACTAACCAGAGACCATGGATCTGGATTCCACCACAGTGAATGGGGAATTTAAATAAAGCTGGTAAATTTGTTATATTCTTCTGTCCAAGAAAATAAACCTGGATTGAAAATTTAATTTCAGTAATGGTGATTCACAAAATCTGTAGAATGGTTAAAAATATGCTTAGATGTTTAATGTCCTTACACATTCTTGTGACTTCAATCAAAATATCGTGCTTGATTCTCAACTGCCCTACCATGCCGATAAGTTTGGGGAAAATTATATTTAAAAAAAATACTAGCCTGGGAAGAACTGCTCATGTACTGTGAGAGAAAAAGTAAAGTACAAAAATAGAAAATGCAGAAGTAAATATTATGCAAATGCTCAGCAGGTCAGGCAGCATCTTTGAAAAGAAAAGTAGTTAATGTTTGGGCCAAAGACTTTTTGCAGAACCTGGAAATGTTAGAGGAAAAAAAAACTTTTAAGATGGGGTGGAGGGGAACAGAGAATTTAATGCCAAGTCAGTAATAATGTAGGAGGATCTTAAATAATGTAGATTGTTAGTGCAGACTGGCAAGGGGATTATCAAGAACAAGGAATAGGTCTGTAGGAGAGATAAATAGGAAGAGCAGACAGGTGCAGCTATATTACAGTGCCAGTGACCCAAGTTCAAATCTGGCATTGTCTGTATGAGTTTATATATTTTCCCCAAGATGTGAGTGTTTTTTTAAAATCCAGATGGTTTGGTCACCTTCCATCCTCCAAAACATAGGTTAATTGGGTGCAAATGGCTGCATGGGTTACATGACCCAGAAAGGGTTTCTACTACCATGGTGTCTCATTAAGATTAAATTATTAAGACTGCAAGAAACTACAGAGTGGTGAATGCAGCTCAAGTCATGACAAAAACTAATCTGCTCTCCATTGACTCCGCCTGTATCTCCCACTACCTTGGGAGAACTCCTAAAATATTGAAGGGTTCCTCCCATCCTTGACATATTTTCTTCTTATAGCCCCCCCCCCCCCCCCCCACCCCACCACCATGTTCTGCTTCATTGAAAAGATAAATGTGCTTAAGAACTCAAACTTCCAAATTCAAAGACAGTTTGTTTCCTGCTGAATGGATCTTGCACTGGCAAAAGATGAAGTAAAAGCCATTCTGGATCAAACTCTGGGGAATTAACCTGGTCAGATGGTCAGATGGTGAGCATTTTGGAGACAGTGACGACAACTCCCTTACCATTAGCATAGCTATGGACAAGGATAGGAACAGATGTTATGGGTATTTAATTGGAAGAGGACTAATTACAGTGGTATTAGGCAGGAACTGGGGAGCATTAATTGGAAATATTGGTTCTCAGGAAAATGCATAGCAGAAAAGTGGGAGTTGTTTGTGGAAGGGTAAAGAAACTATGGTTAACAATAGGTGTTACAGTTAGACAAGAGGAAGTAGGAAGTATACATAAGCTTTAGGAAGTAAACATTAGACAGGGCTCTTGAGAATTATAAAGTTGTCAGGAAGAAGCTTTAGAAGGGATTTAGGAAAGCTAGAAGGGACCATGAGAAGGCCTTGGCAATTAGAATTAAAGTAAACCCCAGGACATTTTACATGGGTGTGAAGGGCCACTAGAGTGAGAATAGGACCAATTAGGACCTGGAAAAGGAAGAGGTAGAGGAGATCCTAAATAAATACATGACTCAAGTGTTTGCCAGGAAGAGGGACCTTTACAAAAGTGAAGTCAGCGTAAAACAGGCTATTGTTTAGGAGCATGTCGATGGTAAAAAAAAAAGAGAATGTGTTGGAAATTCTGAGGAATGATATGAAAGATAATTCCCAGAGCTGGACAGGATATGCCTCAGGTTACAATGGGAAAGAGGGAAGAGATTGCTAGAGCATTGATGATGATCTTTGTATCCTCCCTGGCTACAGAAGTGGTGCCCATGGATCTGGAGGATGGTAAACATTGGTCAATTGTTCAAGAAATGTAATATGAATAACCGTGGGAATTATAGACCAATGAATCTTGCATCAGTGGTGGGCAAACTATTGGAGAAGATTCTTAGGGGCAAGATTTACAAGCATTTGGAGAATCTTCATCTTAATAGTCAGCATGGGGTTTGTGAATGATACGTTGTGCCTCATGAGCCTAATTTTAGATTTTAAAAGAGGTGACAAAAACTGATGAAGGTAGGGCAGTGGATGTGGTGTATGTGGATTTTAGTAAGTCATTTGACAAGATTCCCCATGGTGGGCTGATTCAGAAAGTCATGAGGCGTGGGGTTCATAGAAAGTTGTCTGCCTGGATTCAGAATTAGTTTGCCCACAGAAAGCGGAGATTGGTAGTAGATCGAGTGTATTCTGTCTGGACATCAGTGATGAGAAGAATTCCAGAGGGATTTGATTTGTGACTCCTGCTCTTCGTGATTTTTATGAATGACTTGGATGAGAAAGTAGAGGGGTGGATTAGTAAATTTGCAGATGACACAAAGGGTGTCGGTGTTATGGATAGTGCAGAAAGTTGTTACACGTTACCACAGAATATTGAAAAAATGTAAAGTTGGGAAGAGAAGTGGCAGATAGTATTGTAAAATTGTCTAATTGTGACAATTAACACTTTGGAAGATTAAACTTTGGAAGTCAAAGTATAAGGCTTATGTCAGGATCCTTAGCAGTGTGGAGGAACAGAAGCTTTAAGTCCATAGATCACTCAAGGTTGCTGCTCAAGTTGAAAGGATGGTTAAGAAGGCATATGGTGAGCTAGGCTTCATTAGTCAGGAGATTGAATTCAAGAGCCATGAGGTAATGTCGCAGTTCTACAAAATTTTGGTTAGACCACACTAGAGTATTATGTTTGGTTCTGGTCACATCATTACAGAAAGATATGGATGATTTACAGAGGGTGCAGAGGAAATTTAACAGGATGTTGCCTGGATTAGAGAACAGGTCATATGAGGACAGGTTGAATGATCTGGGGATTTTCTCTTTGGAGCAACAGAGGAAGAGAGGCAACTGAATAGAGATGTATAAGATTGTGAGAAGCATAGGAGAGTGGATAGCCCACACTTCTTTCCCCAGGGCAGCAACAGCCAATACTAGAGGCCATCCATTGCCAGAGTTGATGGTAGAGGCTGACACAGCAGAGACATTTAAAAGACTTTGAGATAAGCACATGGATGTAAAAAAAAAGGAGGGTTAGGGGATGTGAGGAAAGGAAGGCCCAGATTAATTATGGAATCGGATTATATAATTAGCGCAACATTATGGCCTGAAGTCCCTGTCCTGTGCTGTAATGTTCTATGTTTTAAGCATTTTGGTACAGCTGACAATAAAACAATTCAATTCAGTTAATTCCAAATGGAATTGTTGAACTCAGTGTTGAGTCCAGAAAGCTCTAATGTGCCCAATAAAAGATAAGGTGCAGTTTGCTGGGGTTCATTGAGGCAGTGTGGAAGGCTGAGTGTAACGTGTGTATGGCAAGGAGAACATGGAAGTAAAATGGTTGTGACAACACCCAAGGCCTCTATTGTAGAATTGGGAGGAAATAAAGGAATACTAATTCCAAGATTGGCTCCTAAATTGAAAATTGTGGATGGTTAGATCTACATGGATGATGCTGTCATCCTTCTTCTTCTACCACAGTATTCAAATCCATTGGATCTTGAGGCTATTGAATTCCTGACCCTCTGAGTCAGCACGCATCTGCTTATCTGAAGAAAATCTATTAATTGGAGATCATACATTATTCTTAGAAAATGACACCAGGCCATCAGAGTCTTAAAATATTCTTTGAGCATTAATGTATGTTGAGTTCATTTCCTTCCCTCAAAGACTAATGTCTAATACAAACCTACTATGCCTAGTCCACAAATTCTAATTTGAACAGACTAAGCAAGCAAACATTTCACAATCAAAAGCAATTTTGGTTATGTTTTTTTAATTTGCTAAATGCTTCCGCTTGAAATAAAAACACATCTGTAAAGTAAGAGGCTGTTAATTTATTTTGCACCTTTTCATTCGATTCAGGAAATCTCATTTACTGTTTGCATTCTATTTTTGGAAACCTTTTTTCTGGTTCAAACATATATTTAATGCATTCAGGTGCTCCATATCTTCAATAAGTAATGAAGGCTGAATGGTTCATTTAACTGATAGACCACTTTTCAGTACTTCCGGATTTGTATGGCTCTGAAAGAGGTTTTTAGGGTGCTAATTAATTTTTTTATGTGCCCATTGTATACAGTCCTGGATCAAGCTGAGTATTTGGCATTTATGTACTAGAAATTCAGGCCTGCTTGAACAAAATAAATTGTGTAAACATGATGGATGGGGCAATTTGGGAGCCCAATCTTGCCCCTTCCCTTAAAAAAGCCATCTCCATTCCACCTCTTCCATGTATTTCCCCAATTCATCCTTCCATAGTGATGTCACAATGAATAGTGAGATGATGCTGTGTATGGAAAAGCTACCAGTCCTATATGGACCATGTAAGCAGAAGAGATTTAGATTAATTTGGGATCTGTCTGGTGCAGGCATTGAGAGCCAGAGGGCCTCTTCCTGAGCTGTGCTGTTCTATGTTTGAACAGATGATTTAAAATTTTTAAAAATTTTTCACACTCTGAACCATATTAATCAAAATACACACAAATATTTCCCTCTTGAATATACACAGTGCCATTTCTCCCCTTTTTCCTCCCTCCCTTCCCTTCCTCCTTCCCACCCCCCTCCAAACCCATTATTCAACATATACAATACAATAAATCCATTAAACAATGACATCACACAATGAAAATAAGCAAGAAAATTCTGTCATCTACTGTTACACACTGGATCAAGTAATTTTGTCTTCTTATCATTCTATCATTTTAGGAGGTGGAGGTCCGAGGCAAGCCCTCTCTGTTGTGTTCCATGTACGGTTCCCAAATTTGTTCAAATAATGTGACTTAATTTTTTTAATTATATGTTATTTTTTCCAATGGAATACATTTATTCATTTCTATGTACCATTGCTGTATTCTCAGGCTCTCTTCTGATTTCCAAGTTGACATTATACATTTTTTTGTACAGCTAAGGCTATCATAATAAATCTTTTTTTGCGCTTCATCCAGTTTGAGGCCTAATTCTTTACTTCTTATATTACTTAGAAGAAAGATCTCTGGATTTTTTGGTATGTTGCTTTTTGTGATTTTATTTAATACCTGATTTAGATCTTCCCAAAACTTTTCCACTTTCTCACATGCCCAAATTGCATGTACTGTTGTTCCCGTTTCCTTCTTACAGCGAAAACATCTATCTGATACTGTTGGGTCCCATTTATTTAACTTATGGGGTGTGATATATAACCTGTGCAACCAATTATATTGTATCATGCATAACCTCATGTTTATTGTATTTCTCATAGTTCCGGAGCATAGCTTTTCCCATGTTTCATTTTTTATCTTTATGTTTAGATCTTGTTCCCACTTTTGTTTGGGTTGACAGCTTATTTCATCGTTTTCTTTCTCTTGTAGCTTGATGGACATGTTTGTTATAAATCTTTTAATTATCATTGTGTCTGTAATCACATATTCAAAGCTGCTTCATTCTGGTAACCTCAGTGTGCTTCCCAATTTGTCCTTTAAGTAGGTTTTCAGTTGGTGGTATGCAAACATTGTACTGTGAGTTATTCCATATTTGTACTTCATTTGTTCAAATGATAATAATTATTTCCCAAAAAACAATTTTCTATTCTTTTAATCCTTTTTCTCTCCCATTCTCTAAAGGAAAGGTTATTTATTGTGAAAGGGATTAGTTGATTTTGCGTCAATAGTAATTTTGGTAGTTGGTAATTTGTTTTTTTCCTTTCTATGTGAATCTTCTTCCAAATGTTGAGCAGATGGTGCAGTACTGGTGAACTTCTATATTGCACCGGTTTTTCATCCCACTTATAAAGTATATGTTCTGGTACTTTCTCCCCCATTTTATCTAGCTCTATTCTGGTCCAATATGGTTTTTCCCTTGTTTGATAAAAATCTGATAGATATCTTGATTATAATTCTTAAAGTTTGGTAGCTGCAAACCACCTTGTTTGTACCATTCTGTTAATTTATCTAGCGCTATCCTCGGTTTCCCCCCTTCCATAAGAATTTTCTTATTATTTTCTTTAGCTCATTGAAGAATTTCTCTGTTAAGGGAATTGGTAACAATTGAAATAGGTATTGTATCCTTGGGAAGATATTCATTTTAATGCAATTTACCCTTCCTATCAGTGTTCTAAGTCATCTTGTAGTTTCTTCATTAATGGCTGATAATTTAATTTGTATAGATGGCCTAGATTATTATCTAGTCTAATACTTAGGTATCAGATTGCTTGTGTTTGCCATTTAAATGGTGATTCTTTTTTAAACTTCGTGAAATCCGCATTATTCATTGGCATCGCTTCACTTTTATTTGTGTTGATCTCGTACCCCGATATTTCTCCATATTCCTTTAATTTCTTATGTAATTCTTTTATTGATAATTCTGGTTCTGTTAAGTATACTATGATGTCATCTGCAAATAGACTGATTTTATATTCCCTCTCTTTTATTTTTATCCCTTTTATTTTATTTTCTGTTCTTATCAGTTCTGCCAGTGGTTCTATTGCTGGAGCGAACAGTGAGGGAGTTTGAACAGATGATTCATTCGCTAACTGCTAACCATGGCACGGTTAGCACAATGCTGTTACAGACAGCACCAGAATCCAGCACTGTCTGTAAGGAGTTTGTGTGTTCTCCCAGTGTCTGTTTGGGTTCACTCCAAGTGCTCCGGTTTCCTCCCACCTTTCAAAACATACTAGGGTTGTAAGTCAATTGGGTAACACGGGCTTGTAGGCTGAAAGGGCCTGTTCCCATTCTGTATGTCTAAATTTTAAAAAAAATTACATATGATTGATGGGATTGCAAATGAGCAGAAAAGAGTAACTATTTAACAAAATTATTCCTGATAAATCAATTGAATTAAGAAATGTCAAATCAGCACCAATCTTTCTCTTCTGTTATTTTGATTAAACTAACTCTCTACCTAGCCAAATGATGAAGGGCTGAGGCTTGAATCCTTGGCTGTATATTACTTTCCATGGATCCTGCACGATATGCTGAATTCCTCCAACAGTTTCTGTATCAAAATAAAACTTTGCTGCTTGCACCTGACAGATATCTCTCCATCCCCTTCATATTCCTGTCCATCTAGAAAACATTTGAATGCTACCATTGTATTTGTTTCAACCACTGCTACTGGCAGCCTGTTCCAGGCACCCACAACTCTCTGTGTAAAATATCTATGAAATATATTTCTCATCTTTGTTCTTAAGAGTATAAAAAAATCAATTTACTTTGAGTTCAGGGAGTTTCTACTGATCTTGTCCCAGGAGAGAGTTTTCAACCAGGTCTCCTCCACAATGCTAGCTTGTTGTGCTAAATAAAGGCATTTTATATCTGCAGCTCTATTCCCTGTCCAGCCCATTCACAACATAAACATCATGAAAAGCATTGATCATCAAGGCAGTTTTACAGCACAGAAAGTGGTCCTTTAATGAACCACATCCTTTCTAACCTTCTTGTCACTTCAGTAATCCTATTAAACCCGTACCATATATGCTTTGCGAATTTAAGTATCTGTTCAAATTCCTCTTAATGGTCATGTTCTTTCAGCACCACCTCTAGAAGTGCATTTGCGATATCAATCACTTTCTGTGTAGGAAAAGATCTTTCTCCTCAGACCTTCTTTCAATCTTCTAACATTGAACTGGTCTTTTTTTGTTTTTGAGATTACAACCACAGGAGAAAAACATTTTGACTATCTATCCTACTTGTGCTTCACAGAATAGAATAAACTTCTGTCAGATCACTCCTCTCCATCCTTTGCTTCAGGGAAAACAATCCCTGCCAATCCAATTTCTTCCCATTGCTAATGTGCTCTAATTCAGGCAGTATTCCGGTGAATCTCTTCTGAACGCTCCAGCACAATTACATCCTTCCTATAGATAGCAACCAGAATGGCACATAATACCCCAAGTGAAGTCTAACTGGTGTTTTGTAAAGTTGCAAATAGCCCAGGGTTATGAACAATGAATTTTCCAATTTCAGACAATGACTTCCCTGTCTCTTCTTCCAAATTTCTCCCATTCTTCCCCTTCTCTTCATCCCATTTAGCCCACTTTTTTACCCACTCCCACCCAGCCCCACCAAATTTCATCTCCCTTCATCTTTGAATCCAACCTCTTCCAAACATTTCTGCTGGATTCTTACCCTCCCCTCTCCTTTTCGCCCATCTCATCCTGTCTATCCTTCCCTAAACTCTTCCCAAACAGCTCTTATTATACCACCATTCCAGTATCAGATTCCAGTACCAACAGCCTTTGTCTTCACATCTGTACAACTCATCTTCCACCCAACACATTTTTTAATATCTTGCCTCTCTCTCTCCCTTTATCTAGTATCAGCCAATCAATTGCCTCTGTCTGTATTCCTTCACCCATCACTGACCCCTACCACCCCTGTCCACATTATAGGCTACCTCACCTCTGTACTCTCAGTCTTGATGAAGGACTCCTGAGATTTATTCTTCTCCCATTGACACTGCTCGAACCTCTGAGTTCCTTCAGCAGATTGTTTGTTGCTCCAGATTCCCACAACTGTAGCCTCCTGTGTGTTTCTATTGGAGGATATAGAGTTACAAAGTTCAGGGTATGGCGAAAAGTATAGATAAAACAGTGCAGGGCATTATTTTTTACCAATGAAAGGTCCATTTAAGGGTCTGATAATAGCAGGAAAGAAACTATCCTTGAATCTGGAGGTTCATGTTTTCAAGTTCATATACCTTCTGCCTGACAAGCAGGGAATGTGACTGGGGTGGGATGGGTTTTTGAGTGCATCAGCCACTTTCTATACTTCAGAACATTAGGCTGCCAGACTTACCCTTGCTTCACTCAAGCATGTGTCAGTGGTTGCAATGATATCATAATTCCATGTGCTGATCCACAGATCGATCTTAGTAATGACCCAATTTCTTTCAGTGTGGAAAACAACTTTTTGTTTCCAGTTATTCAGTCAGTTTATCTATCCATGCTATAACCCTTTTGTTTCTTGGCCTTTATTTATAATGGAACTATTATGTGGGACCATATTAAATGTCTTTTAGAAACCGATGACATCCACATCAATCATATTTCCCTCATTAACCTTATTACACAAAAATAACTCTCAAGTTAGTTGGACATAATTTGCTTTGTCAAATCCATGCTGTCGTTCTGTAATCAATTAAAGTCCATGACCTGTGTTTCCTTGGAAGACAGTGTTCAGGAGGTCTGCCAGGCCATTGTTATCGACCAACCTTCGTATGTAATTACTCAACTCTTTTACTAAACTTTCTCTGTTTGAATTTCTTTTGTTCGTCATTGTTAAAAATAGTTGAATGGTACTAACTGATTGAACTTTGTTTGAAAATTTACTCTTTTCAAACCAATCTCTGCAAAAAAGACCACTCTGGAACATTTTAATCTATAAAAATATCCATTGTAAATCATAAGATGAAAAATGAACCATCTAATTATATTTGGCCTCCAATCATGCATAATGACTACAAGTGTGGAAGTGCATCATTTGACATGGAGGCAATGGTATAAAGTAGCATGACTGCAGAGATCTAGAATGAGAATTGCAATGCTCTGTATTGTTTAATATGCACCTGAAACAATTTATTAAATCTATATAGTCATGGAATCCAAAATAATTTTTTCTTTGTCATTACTGATGGCTTAAATACTTCTCAAAGTTCTGTCCTTATGGTCTTCATCCATTTCAGCATTCTTAAGAGTGCCTCCTGTGATTATCCAATCTTCTTATTTCCTTGTCAATTGGAAAACTGGTGGATAGCTTTACTCTAGCACTGCCCCTTGTACACGTGTTTTATTATTGCAGTGCCTGTTGCACTTGAATCAATTTCCCTGGATAGCACAGAAAATTGTCTTTTTTTGGAATATTTTATTTATTATTTTTATAGACTCACAAAACTCAACAAACCAAACAATCTTTCCAACATTTCTGTGAATATTCAGAGTCTGTATTTATCTCCTCTCCATTCTCCCGCCCCCCCCCCCCATACAATTTAACCTAAAGTCAAGTAATTTATGTTAATGCAGACATTAATAGGGCCATCAACTCTGACAAAAACCTAAACAGAAAAAAAAGAAAGAAAAAATCCCAGGAATGATAATGACTAAGAAACAAAAATTAAAATGTGGAAAAAAGAGTCAAAAATAAAACCCAGGACAACTGAAAAGAAAAAATAATGTCATCTGCACCATATCCTGTTTCATTAGTCACACTCCTTTTCCTACTGGGGACAGGCTGTTATAGTATTTCCATTTCGAAGTCGGGGGGAACCTAATCTATCTGAGCGCCGATATATCTCAGGTAAGAATGCATCATGCTTCTTCCTTAGGCTATATGTGATTTTTCTCCAGGGGAATGCAACATTTTAATTTCCATATTCCATCATGTGGTATTTAATTGAGAGTCTGACTTCCATGAAACCACTTTACACTTCCTGGATACCGCCAAGGCGACCTTCACAAATTAAATTTGGTGTTTGGCCAGTCTCCAATAGTATATCTCCAATACCCCCAGAAGGTACAACCCTGGATCCTGTGGAAAATTAACTTTTGTAATTGTTTTTCAGAACATCCCCAGGTCCTCCCAGAAGGGTCTTGCCTTTGTACATAACCATGTGGAATGGACAAAAGATTCCACCTCCATACCACAACTAAAGGACATCTCTGAAATGACTGGCTTTGATTTGTATAATTTTTGTGGTGTGAGGTCAGCTGGTGTAAGAAATTGTATTGCAATAGACACAGATCTTGCCACCACTTTTCATTGATTGATATGCCCAAGTCTGACTCCCTGTTGAATTAGAATCTCCATGTCACTACAGGTAGGCAGGGTCATGGATGGTTCCAATTTTTCCCATAAAAAAAGATCTTATTTGAAGATAGCAGAAGAATGTTCTGTTAGTCAAATTGTATTTGTTCTCAACTGCTCAAATGACATTAGCTGCCCCCTTTTGTAACAATCCTCGATACACCTGATCCTTTTCTGGAACCAAGTGTCCAGGATTTTATTACCCAGAGTCAAGGGTATTAAGTTATTCTGGGTCAGGGCATTTGGGGGCATATCTCCACCTTCTATCCAATACCTTGCTTTACTCTTTTCCATGTCTGGAGTACATGCTTTAGGATGGAACTATCCATTTTCATTGAGAGTAATTTGATATCCCATTTATATATAAATTCTTCGGCTATCTCTTCGCCTACCAAGTGTAGCCCAATTTGTGCCCATGGGAGTGGGGGGAGTACCTCACTCAAAAAATGAGGCAATAAATCTCACCTGGGATGCTCAATGATACTTTTTAAAAATCGGGAAATATTAACACCCATCCCTCCAAGCTGTAGACCCATGTCATCTTTTCTATGGAGATTCTAGCCACTTTCCCATTCCATAAAAACTTTCTGACATACTCGTTGACTGCTTTAAATAAAACCCGAGGCAATGAAATGGGCAACAATTGGAAAAGATATTCGAGCCTTGGCATTACATTCATTCTGTCACAGTTGACTCTGCCCATCAATGTTATGGGCAGAGTCCTCCACAAAACAGCTTTTCTGTTTCTCAGTACATGTGACAATAAGCAATTCAATTTAATTCTGATGTTATTTCACCTGTCAGCTCACACACACAAAACAATCAGTCTCCTGATGTACAGTCTTGGAACATCCTAAAAATACTGAGCCACGACAAATTCTGGAACTCAACCATTTAATTCCCAGTTGTATCTCCAAATTTTTGACAGTAGATGCCGAATTTGGAGTTTTTAAAAAAGTTATGAGGTTAAAAGGGTAGCACAGTTATAACAAAATTACAGGTGTATTAGGAAAAAAATATCTCTTCTCTTTAGAGATGTCAGGACTAGATCTAGACAATTCATGAGCAAGACAATCAAAGGCTAGGAAATAATTGCAGCAATCTTCCAAAATTGGCAATTAATATAAGATCCATTATTACTTTTAAAGCTAAATTTGATAAATTATAATTAACCATATGAGACACAAGCTCAGTCTTGATCATATTGGATTGTCAAACATCATTCTATGTCTAATGTTTGCTCTGAGATATTTTATACTCATGTCATTAACATTGAACCAAATATATAGGAAAACCCCGCTTTACGCGATTAATTCATCCCAATTTTTATTCATGTAAGACGAATTCATGTTAACCGATTAATAGAATCAATGGGAATTATTACAGAATCCCTGTCCTTTCAATTGTCCATCAAGACATAAAAATGTTTTAAAAACAACTTTTAGCTGCATCTTATGCCAAAACTGTTAAGATTTTAAAAAATAATTGATATTTTTCATTTATTTCATAATTACAACATAATTTAACTATTTCCACCAAAGTTGACTGCAGAGATTTTGATTTCTTTTCCTCATTATATAATTTCCCATAGCTAACGATCACTTTTTCTAAATTGCTGCAGACTACCATGCTTAGGATCGATATTTAGATAAAAATCCTTGGTGGCTTCAACAAGTTCAAACCCCTTTAAAAAAATTCCTGGAAATTTTGCTGTGGCATTTTTTATCAGTGCTAGCATTATCCCATGTAATTCTTATGTTGTGTAATCCTGTTTGATGTTTAAAGTGGTCAAACCAACTAAACTTGCAGCAAAATTTTCCATATCCACTTGAAATTTATTTCCTTCATGCATTGAAAAGACATTTAAAGCTTCAGTTTGAATTTTTTTTTGTACAAAGTGGTATTTGCTTTTGGTTACAATCTTTAATCCAAAGATGAAGTAGCCACTCCATTTCAATCATTAATCAACTTCTTTTTTGAGTAATTTGCATGCTTAGAGAAACGGATGCAACTTTTCCTTGTTCTTGATATTCAAGTTAAGTTAACTCACCTTTATTTGTCATTCATACCCTAACTACTAATGCATTGCACAGTAAAGACTAGAGAGCATTTCTCCAGGACCATGGAGCAGATTTACATAAAAAGGAGTTAAACATTAAGTCATGTACTAGTACGCATATGTTCTAGGAATTGAGGAGCCTGATGGCTTGGGGGAAAAAACTGTTACACAATCTGGATGTGTGGGCCTGAATGCTACAGTACTTCCTTCCAGATGGCAGAAGGGAGAAAAGTTTACAAGGGTGTGAGAAGTCCTTCACAATGCTATTTGTCTTTTGCATGCATTGTGTATTGTAGATGACCGTCATGGTAGGAAGTGAGACTCCAATAATCTCAGCTGACTCCACGATCCTTTGCAGAGTCTTACGGTCTGAGGTGGTACAGTTTCCAAACCAGGTGGTGATGCAATTGCTCAGGTTGCTCTTAATACATCCTCTGCAAAATGTAGTGAGGATGGAGGGTGGGAGATGAACTTACCTTTGCAGGTAGTAGAGGTGCTGCTGGGATTTCTTGGATATGGAGTTGGTGTTTTGTGCTTCTTACCTAAAATTGTGTGTAACATTGGCCCAGATCATGGTCTAAGTTTCACATTGATGGTGCTATCTTCATGTTCTTTAAAAACTTCAAGTTTTATTCTAAAGTAATTGTTTTTCTTTTCCTTTTTAATATCACTGTCTGATTGTTTTCCACATTTTCTTTCATCCATATTTAATAGGGGGCACACACTGATTGTCATGTGCGCATATTTTACTTAGGGCCGATCACATGATCTATTTGTAACTCAGGTTTTCCAGACATTTCCAGAAAGATCTCGTAATAACTGAATAATTACATGTGTAAAACAGGAAATAGTTGCAGTTTTCCAAATCGCGGAATCTGAATTTTGTGTTGATTGAAGTAGTGTATAGCGGGATTTGCCTGTACAACAAGTGGCTGATCTGATATCACCCAAGTTATGCTATTGTTACAAGTTAGACTTACTCCTATGGCCTAGCTCATTCACTAGTAATAATTCTCTGGTTTATTTGAATTAATTGAATATTTTTCATCCATCCAACTGTAGCTGAAATATGGGATCAAATCCATTAACCAGCTTTTAACGCACCAAAGAAGACCACCGCCAGTGGGCTGATATCACCTTCAACTGTGCATCTTAGCGCCTCACAGTTCGGCGGGCAGCAACCTCCTTTGAAGAAGACCGCAGAGCCCACCTCACTGACAAAAGACAAAGGAGGAAAAACCCAACCCCAACCAACCGATTTTCCCTTGCAACCGTGCCTGCCTGTCCGGCATCGGACTTGTCAGTCACCAACGAGCCTGCAGCAGACGTGGACATACCCCTCTATAAATCTTCGTCCGCGAAGCCAAGCCAAGAAAAGAAGAAGATGGAATCTGGTTAAAGGAGCAATTAGGGGGAAATTGGTCTGCAATTGATGAAAGTATGAAAGAAAGGCCATCATTGGTGCTTGGAGCCTCAGTTTATAAGTCACTATCACTCTCACGGTAGCAATGATAAAGAGAGGGAAGGAATGACACAAGCCAACAGGAGAGAGGGAGGCATGAGAAATACAAGAAAAGGTGAAACAAGCAATGAGGTGAAAAGACATTTGAAAAGATATGCATGAATGAAACGGAGAAAGAATGGAATGAGTAGGCAACAAGTTAAGAGAAATATAAGAGTGCATATAGTAATGGGGAAGAGTAAGTGCAAGGTAAGGGAAGTGCAATAAGAAGAAACCATGGAAACCACAGAAGAGTGCAATCCAGGTTCCAAGCACACTGTTGGAAGTGGAGCAGGCTAGGCAATCATTTATCCCATTGGCCTATGTGAGATGAGGCAGTGCCATTTGTTTCTACAGTACAGCGATTGAAACTCATGAGGACCTAAAAATATTTATAAATGTTGCTTTACCTTGTGCTAGTTAACTATAAAGCACTTCTCCCAATATGGACGGTATTTTGAAGAATTTAGCATGGACTTCAATGCCAAGTTTAATGGGAATTTACTTCAACCGAGTTTTGATTTATATTTATAATTCATTCCATTTTGTTGTTATTGAGTCCTCTTTCTGATTAAGGCTTTAAAAGGTTTGCCTGTTGGTTGGAATGTAAAATCTCAACTCCAACGTAAAAATGATGTAAGATATTTGGCTCTTCAGTGGAAATTACTGCAGACACATTTGTTTTTTTATGATATTTTTATGGTTGCCTTAAGTTAGACAATGTGACTGATACGTTTCCTTTCACGGCCATGATGCTGAATGCCTAATGAATCAAGATATTTCAACTGGTCACTTACTATTAAAAAAATCCAAGTATCAAGTTGGGGAGAAGTAGGAGTCTTCTATTGAGTCAAGAGATAGAGATGCTGATATTTCTGTAAAGGTAGCCTGCGAAATTTTGCTGGAAACAATTGATTTAATGTTGCAATCTTTTTTTTAATTTAAAAAAATCATTGTGATTACAATTCTTGATTTTCACAGTTTTTGCTTCAGAGACCCAGTGATGATCATTTGTTTTGTCTGTTGGTTGTCTTTGTATATTTACACTCCTGGGTTTTTTTTGCGAATGATCTGGCATTTCATTTATGATTCCTCTGGGACTTCATGCTAATGATGTTCTGCCTGGATGGAACGATATGGGAATGGATGAGTGGGGTTTACATGAAAGAGGAACAAACTCCTGTCCTGCTCAGATTTGACCGTCTGCCCTTTTAGGTTACAGGCAGATTGGGCATGTTCCTGAAACCAGCAGGCTTCTCTTTACCAATGGTTTAGAAAAGCATTAATGCTGATCTGTTTTAACTTGCCACTTGAGTGGGAAGTCAGTGTTGCCATCTACACCAAGATAAGACTGCTGCTCCATGGAGCTGGAACTAGAATAAGCAGAGTGAAATAAATTTGAATGTTTATGTCTTACGACTTCCTTGCAGGCCGCAAGCAGCTGAAGTGCTTTCCCAGTCTTAAGGGTGCTCCTTCACCAGTTGCCCGTTCTACTGGAGATTTCTCCCACAGCCATCTGATGACATCTTCCTGCTGCCTGCTCCTGACACAGGTTGCAGCCCAGTTTAGCTGGGATTTCAGCCCTGAGTGTTAAAATTCAGCCTAGCCATTGACAAGTCTTGTCATACAAGTTTTATTTTAACCAGCTGAAGACCCAGCACGAACCAATCTCATCCCATGGTCAGTAATGTCTCCATTTTGTTTAAAGGGAAGAATTTTCTTCAACGATTAGTAATTAATTGATTTCTTGTGATTTGCCAGATTTGTTACTTCTGTTCGTTAATTTCCTTTAATGGAAATTTTGCAAGAACAATTCCATTTCTGTCATGTAATTGAACAGCTGGATATTTGTAAAATAATCTAGGCTGGCACTTCTCTGAGGCATTGATGGAACATTGCCTTCTAAAAAGTCCTGTCATTTGAGATGAAGTGTTATATATTGAACACTGAACAGACTTCTGCCTAATCATAGGAGATAAAACATTTCATGGCAAAACTCGAAGAGCAGGGAGTTCTCTCAATGTTCTCGCCAACGTCGCTCCCTCATAGGGTCTCATTGAAAACTCCCCAAATAACTTGTTGTTTCTTTTGGGTTATTGCTGAAGGCAAAATTGTTACCGGAACTGACCCAGAACAGTGCCAACATGAACAGAGTTTGTACAGAATGTGTCCAAGTGGGTGTAAACTTAACCTAATTGAAGCACTGACAATTTCCAAACAAATGCTGTTTGACAAATTGAAATAGTTTTCCTTCCAACCCTGAGGATTAAGGGTTGAGTTATTGCAGGTGAATAATTTTATAGGGAGGAACCTATTTTGACAGAAGTAACCTTTTTGTGATACTTTATTTTAATTTTTGTGGTCAAACAAGTATCAAGAATTAACCATTGCAAATACATAAAATGAAATGCAAAAAAACATCAATGATACAGGTTGTCCATATTTCTAAACAGCCCCATTCCTCCTCCCCCCAAACAAACCCCAAAATAGAAAGTAGAAAGGAAAGAAAAAGAAAGTGAATAAAAGAGCTAGAAACAGGAAAAGAGGAAAGAAGGAGGAACTGTTGGGATCTGGGATCCATTTCAGAGGATACAATTCTTTTTCTTGCCTGGTTCTCAAATAAGGAAAAGAACAAGGACATAAAACTCTGGAACAGAAAAAAAAATCTTAAAACCCTGCATTGTACAGATATGGCTGCCATACCTGCAAAAACATAATATACTTCTTCCTTAAATTGTAAGTAATTTTCTCCAGGGGAACCTAACTATGCATTTCCACACTCCATTGGGCTATGTCCAGAGGGGAACCAGACTTCCAATGCAATTTTAAGAAATTCTAATTGGTACTTGGACAGCCTCATTTTAGGTCTTATGCACAATATGTCCTAGGAGAAACAATTCTGGACTTTGTGGCAATTGTTTCCCAATAATCTGGTCTAATAAAATTCTTACATTTTCCTAAAATGGTTTCACTCTAGAGTATGACGAAGTGGAATGTAAAAAGGATCCTGTTTCTTGCCCACGTCATGTATCAGATAAAATTAAGTTTATGCTAAGATATGTAGCTGACACAAAAAATTGTATTGTGCAAATCTATTATCTTACTTTAATTGTATTGGCCATTCAATCTGACATAAACTGGACCAGTTCTTATCACCAATACTAATATTCACGTCTGATTCCCATCTTTATTTTGATTTATACAACTCCCATTTAGGAGAACCCGATTGAAGTAAAGAATACATAACTGTTGTAAACTTCCTTGTGTCCCCCCTTTGAATCAGAATCCTCATTTCACTGCACTCTGGGAAAATCATAGTCGGTCCTAATGCATCTCTGAAAAAAAGCTCCAAATTGAAAGTAGCAGAAGATTGTATTATTATGAATATCATATTTATTTTTTAACTATTCAAATGACATAAGTTTCCCTTGCATAATCTTCCACATATCTGACCCTTTACAGGGCCATACATGTAGAATTTTATTATCCATTGTTAAAAGAATTCATCTATTTTGAGTCAAGGACATTTTTGGAGATATTTTTCCTTTTGATCCAATTCAATTTATACCAAATATTCAAAATATGCTTTATTAATGGTGCTTCTTTTCCACCAGAAATAAATTTGGTATCCCATTTATATACAAGATCCTGTCTCTCTTTGTCTCTCTCTGTCTCTCTCTGTGTGTGCAGTTCAATTTACACCCATGAAGGCTTGTCTCTTGCATCAAAGAAGGAAGTGACAAATTTCATCTGAGCTGTTCAATAATAATACTTAAAATTTGGGAGTTGCAAAGCCCCCATACATTATTTTCAAGTTAATTTTTCCATGGAGATTCTGGCTAACTTACCTTTCCAAATAAACTTCCTAATTAACATTTAAATTTTGCAAAGACTTTTGTGGTAATGGTGTTTGAAGAGTCCGAGAAAGGTATTGTATGCACAGAAATATATTCATTTGAATACAGTTAACTCTTCCAATCAAAGTTATCAGAAGAGTTATCATTCATTTAAGTTTTTCTCCACTTTTTTAAGCAAGGGGAGGTACAGGGTCAGCACTAAGGGGGAGCAGCCACAGGAATTTCCTCTGAAACAAGATGCTGTGCTCCCCCATACAGTCACAGCCCCCATTCCCTCCTGCATCATTAGCATCTAGGTTGATGCATCCTAGTGATGCTCCACCCGCCCCTGGCCACATCACTAGAGTGCATCAAATGTCAGTAGCTTCTAGTGATTGCCCTTATGCCCCATGTCAGAGGGACGGATGGTGTTAATGACAAGTAGGTCCGGGCTAGCACCCCCCAACCCTCCCTTCCCACTGAACAAGCCTCCCTCTAACACGCTAATGCCCTCCTCTGACATACATTCTGGTGCTGACCCTGGGGAGGTAATTCATTTTATATAAATTTTTCAGGTCATTCTCAGTTTTGATCCCCAAATACTTCATCACATTCTTTAGCCATCTAAATTTCTTATTACATTGACAATTTGTATAATCCCCGTCAATTAATGGCATCATATCTCACTCTGATCCCAATTTATTTTGTACCCAGAAACCCTCCCATAATCTTTGACCTTTTTTTGAGTGGTTGAGGGCTCCAGAATAAGATGAACTAAATTTAGGACAAAGAAGCTTTTTTTTTAAAAAAAAATACATGAATTAAGGAAAGATGCATATTACCATTAAGAATATTTGAACAAAAAAAGAAAAGGTTTTTTTTGGAAGTAGGAGTTAGTGTTCCTGCACATATGGAGGATTATCACTTGCATGAATGCAGAAGGCCTTGTGGCCTATTCTCATCTGGCAATTCCGCATTAGTGAAGTGGATTATGATTTCCTGATTCTTTATTAAACCTTATAGGACCCAAGTTTATGAGACTTACAGGATCTTATCACTGTAAGTCTCAGAAGTTAAAATTCCCCAAAACCATGCTGCAGAGATTCAGTCAATGCACCATTAGTTCTGCTCAATGTTTGCATGATTTTCACCTGGAAAATCTATCATAATTTTCTTTTTTTTAATTGAATCTAAATTATGATTCAATTAATAATTGAATTGCTGGTAATAATTAAGTTCACATTCTCTGCATTACCAGTCCTGCAACCTCCTATCAAAGCCCTTGCATTGGAGTGAACGTGAAGAGTAAAATAGGTGCCAACTCAGCTAAAAATTCCTCACTTGATTGCAGAAGCTTTGATAGAGAACTTATAAATCCTTTGAAATACTGGTGCAGAAATTTATCCAGTGCTCATTCTTAAGCTTTACTATGGGTTGTTGTCTGGCAATGAATATCTCACCGATATGTGTTCTTTGTCTGTGAAGCTGTTGGCTACTTTATTCTCACTATGAGAATTGCTGAAGACTGTTGGTATTGATGCACTATCAATAACTCCAAAGACTAGAAGTTACCTGGCTGATAGGCTTGCATTACCATAAACAGAAGGCACATCTCATAGTGCTGACATGAGGCCTGAGCTTGTTCTGGGGGAGGGGTTATGGCGTTGCTGCCTTTATTAGGGGAATCAAGTGGAGGAGCCAGCCAAACACATACAAACAGTGTTAACAGTGGTTCCACCACAGATGGTATGGCTTTCTTCTATAGTTTTGAGAAATTTGCATTTGGGCTAACCATTGAAACAGGCTCCAGGTGTCCTGGAGTTGGAGACATCAGTTTAAACTTGTTTTTATATGGCTTCATCAAGCTCCCTCAGATTTGACCACGAGCACTGCTGTGAACAATAGGATCCAGGCATAAATGTGCCTACATTAGTTGCTCATCTCAAAAATTATGAAACAGTATTAATTTATGACATAGTCAAGCCTTAAGTGATTCGGAATCATCAACTAATTCACCCTGTAAACTAAAAGAACCAACTTTACACAAAATGTAGCTACTTTTTGCTTGACGTTCTATAAAGAATTGCCGGAAAGTAGTCGGATGCCAGTTCATCTCTGCTCTCAATTCACTACAGAGCTCTAGTACGCAATTTAACCTTATTCAAAGAGGGTTGTTAACCTTGGCTACAAAGTTTAGGTTGACTAATGCTTTGCAAATTTTGTTTTACTTACTCTTAATGTTTTTAATTAGCATGAATGGATTAAACATACAAAATAAATTGATTTAATAGTTTTATCTTTAAGTCATTTGAAAGTTTTTGGTCATTGGCTGGCTGCCATTTCAAATACCTTTGGCCATTCCCACACAGACGTCTTGTCCTCAATCTCATTTAATATCAGGGTTACACTCAATGTGAATTTGGAACAATACATTATGTTACTCATTAGTTACATGAAAACCAATGGCATGAACTCTGAATTTTCCAAATTCAGGGAACTCCCACTCCCATTGAGTTCCATTTTCCATCTGTCCTTAACTGCATGCCATATTAGTTTTACTCTCATTCTCTGACCCCTATAGTCTTATCCCTCCTTACCTGTCTCTCCATCCCTCAGACCTTCTTTTGTCCAGTGTCCTTTAATCCTCCCTTAGTATTCTTTGTTTTGAGGAGGATGATCTCAATTTCATTAATCCACCATGTACCTTGGATCCTTGGTAAGTTTCCTCTAAGATTTTTTCTAAGACCCTACTGATTTTCTCTAAGTGTAGTGGCAAGAACCAGATGCAGCACTGGACTTGGAGTATCATTAACATTTTGTAATGTTAAGGTTCAGCATAATGTCCTTGTTTTTGTACTCCATGGAGATTAACCATGATACTGATAGAAAATGGGCTCTGGATCAGAAGGAGGGATTAATCTGCACCCATTTAATCTGAGGGAATCCTCTCATGAAATTAGTCCTGCCTGCTGGTTACCATGTATCCAGAAATGAGCTCGTGCTAACTATGCTAACAGTTGCCTCAGCAAGACTTGTATTTGGTTGATGTCAGTTCAAGGTAATTCCCCTGCTTAAAGGCAGCCTGTTATCTGTGAGATTCTCTATCCTGCAATAAGCACCTATTGCAGCTTTCTGCAAGAGAGGATGACACAGGGGAGAGAGAGAGAGAGAGTAAGAGATATGGTCTCTCTTGGAAGATTCTGATTATTTTGATGGAGAGGCATATAGGTGACTCCTTTTAGTTGGGGCTCTCCAAGGACATGTTGAAATAGCAGATGAAAGAGATGGATAAGGGGATGGAATAAGGATTATAATCCCAAAGATTTGAATCCAAAAGTGTGCACTGACCATGGAGTGCAGGCAGGAGGATACATTTATGATTCAGGTTTACACCTCATGCAGGACATGCCATGGAATAAGACTGGATGGGAAATGGATAGTCCTTGTCTTCTGGAAGCTATGTTTTGGTTTGCAGGGTGGTTCTACTCAGAAATGGGGAACATGCAGACTGTTGCAGGGTGAATGCATTCTGTCTGCTTCCTGGATAAACTGGGGTATAGTCACATTCAGCTGGATGCCCAGAAGTTGGAAGCCCTTGCAATTACAATTCTACTTTGAATTGCTGTGGGTGACCTCAAAGTATGCAAGTACTGTGCAGGTGGGCCTTCATGCTGTCTGATGCCAGGAATCCTTGCAGGTTTCAATGCTCCTGCCCTTCCCTTTCTCTACCAAGGATGGAAGAGTGGAGTTCTACTGGAGTAGAAAATGTCTGTGAACTGCCTTAAGTGGCACCATGCTGCAATCTTCAAAATGCTGGGGACACCTGTTCCAGCTTTGAAAAACATAAAAAAAAAGAATTTTGATGGCAGCTTAACAATATGGACTATTGAACTGCAGATTTAGCCCTGCTTCATGGCAGTAATTGTGGGCATGCCATGTGTCATATTTCTGACATGACCTCCATACTAAAGTAAATTTACCTCATGAATTATTCCTCACTGAGATACTTATAGAAGAATTCTTTGTATGTAGAGCACTGAGGCCCTCCTCATTGTTTTCCTCCCTTTCTGAGCTTGTTCAGGTGTTCTGCTTACTGTATTTATCCCTTACATGCTGCACCCAGAGCAAAAAGCATTCATGGCTAGGAGCAGCTAGATTTTACTGAAGCTTTGAATTAAAGACTGAAATCTACAAATTCTGTCTCACCATCTTTGGAAACCATAGCTTACTGCAATTAATGTTGTGCAGATTAACAAAACCTCTAGCTTTTCATTTTTTTTTAAAGATTCTATCATTTACAATCTTTATGTTTGTCTGTTTAACTCTGGAGAAAGTATCGGTGATGTTCCTTCAACACATAAGATCTGTGCATGCTGTCTTAGCTGGATCATTGAAATCCCACTTATCAATGCAGAGAGCAACTCAATGTTACATATGGATTGGTTTCACTATCTGTGAACTGTGCATGCTTCTATTGTGGGAGAGTATTGTATACACAGCTCTCCTTCCTGAAGAGGCAGCCAGTGTAACTCAATTACCAATGTGCATGCAGACATTATGTGCTAAAAGAGAGAAACATTGGCACGCTTAAGAGCCAACCATGGGCATTACTCAGCCAAATTCCTTTTATGAAACCAAAAATGATCTCTATAAACAGCTTTGTCAACTTGGCACACTCATAAATTTATGTACTTTGGGAACGCTTCTTACATTCAGTCTCAAAAGCAATGGTTAACTATTGCTTATGTCTGTCTCATCAATAATATTATAGCACCTGCTGCTTTAATCTGTGGATTTTAATTTTACTAATACAGGTACTCCCTGACTTATGACTGTAATTCAGACCAAAGGATCGATCATATTTTGGAATGGACATATGTCGCAATTGAATACATTTGTTTTCAAAATAAGAAAAAAATATAGAATTTACATGGTTTATGTTGTATTTGACAAACTATAACAGGGATACAGGGCATACAAGAGCCAAAATATGTGTACTTCCCTTGTTAGTCGGCATCCCAGGGTCCGTAGGCTGGGCGTGGCCATTTTCATTCCTGTGTGCATGTGTGGATCTTTGGTTGGTGCATGCACAGTGGTTCGCGTATTGAAGTTCAGTTGGCATGTGCATGAGAGTTAAGCACCTTAACAATATTGAATTTGTGCCAACTGAACTCCAATACGCGAACCCACCATGCATGCATCAACTAAAGACTCGTGCATGTATCCCTGTTATAGTTTGTTAAATACAATATAAACTGCATAAATTTTAAATGTTTTTAAATTTTTTTTAACACATTTTTGGTCATATGGGCTGATGGATGCAAATCAGGGAGTACCTGTATATCTACTAAAGAATTTCTATACAGCAATACTGCATCAACTCGCTCTTTCAAGAAAAGGTTCAGTTATGTAGGGCATACACAATTTTCTCTTGAACAAATCCTATTTTTTTGGAATGTGCATAGGAATCAATAATATTAATATAACCACAGTTTAATATCCCATCTGAAAAATGCAGTGAACTTCCTCAATTCATAATTTTCTTGGCACCTTAATGGAGACTGAAATGCACTTGAATTACCCCACTCAGGACACTGAAATATGCCTCGAATTGATAATGCTCTGGGCAGGAAAAGGAGATACCGCAGAGCCAAGGCTGAAACCAGCTGTTTTCCTTTCTGCACACATTATTGGTGCCATGTTTGGTATAAGATTCAGATCTATACCATTAAGACAATATATCTATTAAGACCATCAACTCATCAAAGCCTCTGCCTTAGCTCATCTGCTATTAAACATAAGAACAAAAATACAGGAGCAGGAGTAGGACATCTGGCCCATCGAGTATACTCTGCCATTTAATAAGATAATGGATGATCTACTCATGGACTCAATTCCACCAACCTGCCTTTTCCCCATCATCCATAATTTACTGACGATGCAAAAATCTATCTTACTGCATCTTAAATATATTGAATGAGGCACCCTCTACTGCTTCCTTAGGTGGAGAATTCCACAGATTCAATATTCACTGAGAAAAGCAGTTCCTCCTCATCTCGGTCCTAAATTAGCAGTTAGTGCAACATCTATACAGTGCCAGTGATACGGACCGGGGATTGAGTCCCGCATTATCTGTAAGGAATTTGTACATTTTTCCCATGTCTGAATGGGTTTTCCCTGGGGGCTCCAGTTTTCTTCCACCATTCAAAACATACCAGAGGTGTAGTTTAATTGGGTGTAAATTTGGCGGCACGAACTCGTGGGCCAAAATGGCCTGTTACTGTGTTGTATATCTAAAATTTAAATTAAAAAAAATTAAATTTAAATCTACTCCCCTAAATCTTGAGGCTATGTCTCCCAGTCCTCATTATCACCTTCCAGTGGAAGTGACTTTCCTGCCTCTCTCTTGTCTATCTCTTTCATAATGTTAAATATTTCAACAAGATCACCACTTGCCCAAGGTGAACCCACACAGGTGGCTGGACCAGACAATATACCTGGTCAGATACTGAAGGACTGCACAGACCAATTGATGGAGGTCTTCATGAACATCTTCAACACCTCACTGCAACTGTCCATCATTTCTGCAGGGTTCAAGACGGGATACCTAAGCGAGAGTCAATAACAGTGAATACTGCCCTATGGTACTGACCTCCATCATTATAAAATGTTTTGAGCATCTGGTGATGGAATGCATCAAAGCACAGTTCCAAGAGATGAACTTATTTTGATTCACCTATAGAAGAAACCGGTCCATAGACGATGCTATAATGGAAAGACCACAGTCTGTCTGGGTCAGTAGCACCATCATGTTGAGCACTGGTGCATCTCAGGGCTATATGCTCAGTCCGCTCATATTCACACTACTGGCCCACAACTGCATTGCCAGATCCAGTTCCAAAGGTGTTATCAAGTTTGCAGATGACACTACAGTAGTTGACCTCATCATTGACAATGATGAGTCGCACTACAGAGAAGAGGTTGAAAATCTTATGAAATGGTGCAAGAATAACAACCTGAATCTCAATGTGGGCAAGATGAAAGAGATGATCGTGGATTTCAGGAGAAAAATGAAAATATTTCCCAGACACTTCCAGCACCAAGCAATATCTGACTAAATTACTCCAGTCTGTGTTAAGCAAAAGACCAGAATTCTTTGTAACCCTCTTTTGAACCAATGGTAAATGTGAAGTTTTAACATTTTGTTTTTCAAAAACACATATTGGAATGTGCTGCAATATGTAGTCTCTGAAGGAAAAATAACTTGCAGGTAAATCGACCCTTCCACAGACTTGATCCATATAAAAGTAATCTAGTTCATGGACTATATTTAAGATGAAGATACAGTTGAAAAGCAGAAAATACAGCAGCTATTTGGCAGTCAAATAAATTCCAGGTCTTCGTAAATTAAAACAGGAGTGAGCTTATAAATTGCCTGATGCCCAGTTGCAAGACTAGATTGGAGGCTTTCAAATCAGGAGATCCAGCCCTTTATAAGAAATCCAAGTACAAGCTCATCAGGGATCCCATGAGGCAGTACTGTACCAAACGCGAGTCCCCTGAGAACATTATGGACACCTGGGTGATCATGGCAGGGCATGCTGGTATCGCAGAGAACAAACCAAATGTGAGCAGCACAACGTACAATACTGCAATACTCCCAGACAAGTGAAATGTGTTCTATGCCCACTTTGACCAGGGAGGCAGCAGGAGGCAACATCCATGCCAACAACTACATGGTCCCCTGAATTCATGGTGACTGGTGTGATGTCAGGTCAGCATTCTATCAGGTGAATCCATTGAAAGAGACTGACCCAGACAAAGTCCTGAGACATGTCCTGAAGTCTGTTCAGATCAACTTGGGAGTGCATTAACAGATACCTTTAATCTCTCCCTGCAACAGTCCATAGATCCCAATTGTTTCAAGAAGGCCACCATCATGCCCATACCAAAGGAAGGCATGAAAACAGCCTTGAATAACTACCCATCAAAGACTCTGACATCCACTGTCAAGAAGTGCTTTGAAAGGCTGGTCATGGGTCACATCAACTCTAGCCTATGGGCCAGCCTTGGCACACTTCAATTTACATTGTCTATACTGGTCCACAGCTGACACCATCTTCTTGGCCCTATACTAAGCCCTGAAATACATCTAGGTATCCTAATCTACAGTATATAGACTAAAGCTCTGCCTTCAAGACCATAGTTCCCAAAAAATTAATACCCAAATTTTAGGAGGGCGAGATCCTTTTAACACACTACAGTGAAGTTGGATAACAACATCTTCCTCATGATCACACTCAACTCTGGCGCTCCTCAAGGATGTGTACTCAGTTCCCTATTATGCATCCTCTACACCCACAACTCTACAGCCAAATAATAATTGAACTCCATCTTCAAATTTACTGACAACACCATAGCCATAGGTCAGGTATCAAATAAAGATGAGATGGAATATAGAAAGGAGAGTGAAAGACTAGAGGCATGATGCCAAAATAACAACCACTCTTTCTTCAGCAACACGATAAAGGGGATGATCATTGACTTCAAGGGAGAGGGTAGAGTCGACATTCCCTGTCCAGATTAATGGGGCTGAAGTGGAAGGAGTAGATAGCTTCAAATTCTTTGGGGCATAGATTGTCAATGACTTGTCCTGGAGCAACCACATTAACATGGCAGTCAAGAAAACACACCAAACCCTTGGCTTTCTTAGAAGGCTGAGGAAGTACAACATAACCACCATATTCCGCAACAACTTCTACAGTTGTACTAGATCCATCATAGCATAGTATGGAAGCTGCACACCAATAGGGTTAAAGATATTTTTTTCTCCACTGGTATTTGGGCTCCTGAATGAACCCCACAAAAATGGTGTCATGGTGCCCTTGCTTTATACTTACCACCTGGACTTATGAGCCTGTTCCACCATTCAACAAGATCATTAAATCATTGAGTATTTTACTATATTCCTTTTAAAATGGATGACCTCACAATGACCAATGTTGCACTCCATTAGGCAGATCCTTGCCCACTCATTTAACCTATCTATATCTCTCTGCAGACTCTCTGCATCCTCTACATAATTTTCTTTTCTACTCTATTTGGCGTCATCAGGAAACTTAAAGACACTTGGTCCCTCTGCCAGATATCATGAACAGTTTCAGGCAGAGCACTGATCCCTGCAGCACTCCACTTACCACCGACTGACAACCTCTGCTAACCATACTCCATCAATGCTAAAACATTATCCATATCTATCCTTAACTTCTGCTGAAGTCTTTTGTGCAGCACTTTATTGAACACTTTCAGGAAATTAAATATTTCACATCTTCCTGCACCTACCCTATTCACTGTATTCATTATATCCTGAAAAATCTCTAGTAAATTCTTTAACCATGAATTGCCTTTTCTGTATCCATGCTGCCTCTACCTCATGAAACAGTTTCTATCCAGAGATCTCACTATTTCTCCCATAATGATAGCTTCAAGTATTTTCCCAAATGAAGTTCAATCTATTTATTTATTTATTTATAACAACTCAAGTTGACCAAAGTGCTGTACAGATCATAAATTACCAGTTCATCTCAACGTTAAAGCACAGGTTTAAAATTGCACGTACAACATGGTAACAATCAACAATCAACTCAAAACCCTTTTGAGTAAAAGTACAACTTCAGCCTGGATTTAAAAGATTTGAAGTAAAGGGCTGATTTGATGGAGGGAGGAATGTTGATCCACAGTTTGGGGGCTGCTATCGTGAAGGCGTGATCTCCCCTGAGTTTGTGATTTGAGCATGGAACAACCAAGCACCCTAAATTGGCCGATCTGAGGGATCTTGAAGTGGAGTAGGATGTTCGGAGGTAGGAGGGGACTAGTCCATTAATGGGTTTCTAAATGAACTGGAGAGATTAAAATTTATTCTGAGCTGTACCGGCAGCCAGTGAAGGGAGGGCAGGATAGGGATGATGTGGTCCCTCTTCTTGGCTCCTGTCCGGAGCCTTGCTGCAGCATTCTACAGAAACTTCAGGTAAGATAATGATGACTGACTAATTCCTGTATGTAGAGAGTTAGTGTAGTCCAAATTGGAGAAAATTAGGGTATGAATATCTTTTTCGAGGTCTTTAGTGACAGGAGTGATTTGATTTTGGCAACAGTGCAGAGCTAGAAAAAGCTAGCTTTTACTACTGCATTAACTTGTTTGTCAAACTTGAAGGTGGAAAATATCACACCAAGGGATTTGACATGTAGTTTAATGTTGCCAGGGGTATTGGAGATAATTTTGGTGAAGATGGTGGGGGGCGGGGGGCAAATAGGATGATCTTAGATTTCCCTTTGTTTAGCTGCAGGAAGTTTTGAGCCATCCAGCACCTCATGTCCTCCAGACAGCTGACGAGGCTGGTTATCTTTGCTTGGTTGTGGGCTTCAAAAAGAGAGAGAGCTGAGTATCATCAGTGTGATAGTAGAAGAATTTGCCGTGTTTTTGGATGATATGGCCAAGGGGAAGAGAGTGGAACCCTGTCGGAAAGGGTAGCAGAGGAGGATGAAAATTTGCCATGTTGACAGAGAACATCCTATTACTAAGATAATATTTAAACCATTTCAGGGCCATGTCATCGACACTGACCCTCTGCCAGAGGCGATCTATTAAAATAGCATAATCCACCATATCGACTGCTGCACTAGGATTGAGGAGAATTAGAATGGTGGTGTTCCCTGAGTCAGTGGCGAGGAGCAGGTAATTGTATATTCTTAGTCAGGCTGTGGTGGGCCTTATAATCTGACTGGATATGTTGTTTTGTTGTTGATAGGGCATCAATTTCCTAAGAACAACTTTTTAAAGGATCTTTGACAGGAATGGAAGTTTAGAAACAGGTCTGTAATGTTTGGGTGTGGAGGGGTCTAGGTTGGGATTTTTCAGGAGGGGATGAACCACAGCATGCTTGAGGCAAATTGGAACTGACCCAGTGGCTAAAGAACTATTAATCATAGAGCAAATTAGGACCTGCTGCATCAAAAACATTCCTCAAGAGTGGGGATAATGTTGAGGAGGGGAGCGGGGATAATATCGAGGAGGGCAGAGGGGATAATGTCAAGGAGGGGAGCGGAGATAATGTCGAGGAGGGGAAGTTGTCGGTTTCATGGCGAACATCATCTTTCTAAGGCTGGGTCGTATGATTGGGCTAAAAGAGTCAAGGTTGGACGAACAGAGCTGTGATACAGTTAGAGTGTGGGTGGAGGGGGAAATGTTGGTCCTGATATTCTCCACTTTGTTTACGAAGAATTTTAAAAATTCTTCACATTTGGTAAGGAATGCATTAGAGTTGGTGTTTGATGCAGGATCAGTGACTGAGTTGATGCTATTGAACAAGGTCTTGGGATTTTGGAAATTGTTGGAAATTAGATTGGCAAAATATTTTGTTCTTTCGGCCTTTACTGCTTCTTGGTATACATGCAGGTTGTTTCTCAGAATTTTGAGGGAAATTTGTAGTTTGTCTTGCTTCCACTTATGTTTGGCTATCCTGCACTCCTCCTCATGGCTTTGGTGGTATTATTGAGCCAAGGTTCGCTTAGGATTTTTTCTCCTAATGTAGACTCTAAGCTAACAGGCCTATAACTACCTACCTTTTTTCTGCCTCCATTTTGAAACAGTGGTATTACATTTGCTCTCTTCCAATCTGCCAGGAGTTGAGAGAAGAGAATTCTAGTAAATTATCATAAATATGTCTGCTATATTTTCTGCCATTTCTCTCAGTATCCTGGGATACATTCCATGAAGACCAAGGCACTTAACTACATTCACCACAACATCACTCTTTGGCATGTCAGACATGGCCTGCACCATGAAGATTGACACAGTAGTCATTCAAAGCCTCAGCCATTTCTACAATACGCAATATTAATTACCACTACTCATTTTCCAAGGAAGCTTTATTCATGTTTGTCATCCTTTTTCTCCTATGTTGGAAAAGTGGGTTCCTGTTCATGGGAAATTGGCACCAATATTGGGGAAGAAAGGAACTGTTCAAAGGGGATGGGCTCCATCTGAACCATGATGGGACTTGGATCCTGGTGAATTGCATAACTAGAACTGTGGAGAAGGCTTTAAACTAAATAGCAAATTGGAGAGGGATGGTTAAAGTAAAAGCAAATGTTAAAAAAGAGAATAGTAAGAATAGAGGGGATAAAAATCAAGTCCAAAAGATGCAAAGATTACCAGATTTTAGCAGCACATTTGGTATAAGAACAGTGTTTGAATACCCATTGTATTTGAAACAAGGTTAGTGGTACAAATTAATACAAATGGGTATGATTTAGTGGCCATTACAAAAATGTGGTTGCAGGGTGGAGAGGATTGGGAATTAAATATTCAAGGGAATCAGGTAATAAGGAAGGATAGGCTTGAAGCTAAGGAAGTTGGGGTAGTGCTCTTAGATGAGATCAGGCCAATAATGAGAGACAATGCAAGATCTAAGGAGCAAAATGTTGAATCCATTTGGATAGAGATTAGGAATAGTCAATGGAAAAAAAAAATCCACCCAATAATAACATTACAGTGATACAGGCAATAAACCAAGAAATATTGGAGGCATGTAAGAATGGAACAGCAGTTATTGTGGGGGACTTTCAGAGATTTTTCACAGTTCCCAATAAAAGTATATTCCAGTTAAAAGCAAGGTCAGTAAGAATGGAGGCAGCCAACCTTGGATAACTAAGGAAATAAACTAAAAGTATCAAACTAAAAGCTCGAGCATTTGAAGTCGCCAAGAGCAGTTGGAAATTCGAAGATTGGGAAAACTTTAAAAAGCAGCAAAGAACCACAAAGCAAGCAATAAAGGGAGGGAAGATAGGCCATAAAAAAGATTAGCACAAAATATAAAAACAGACAGTAAATGTTTTTATAATTATATTAAGCGCAAAAGGGTGGCTAAAGTGAAGGTTGGTCCCTGGGAAGATGAGAAGGGGGAATTGATATTGGGTAATGAAGAAATGGCTGAGGCTTTGAATAACTATTTTGTGTCAGACTTCAAGATGATGGATACGTCAAACATGCCAAAAACAGATGTTAGAGATGTGATGTGAGGTGAGGCCTGGATGTAAAATCCATCACTTAAAAGGTGGTACTCAGTAAACTTTGGGATCTAAAGATAAAATAAGTCCCCTGGTCCTGATGGAATGCATTCTAGGATATTGAAAGAAATGGCAGAAGTTATAGTTGGGGCTTTGGTAATAATTTACCAAAATGTTCTGGACTCTGGGCAGGTCCCAGTGGATTGGAAGGCAGTGACCATCATGCCACTATTCATATATGTAGACAAAATGCAGGGAACAATAGGCCAGTTAGTTTAATACCTGTAGTTGGGAAAATGCTCGAAGCTATCATTAAAGAAGAAATAACAAGGCATCTGGAACAAAATAGATCCATCAGGTAGGTAGGCAGGTTGTTTCCATTGGTGAGGGAGACCAGAACTAGGGGACATAGCCTTAAAATTCAGGGTAGTAGATTTAGGATGATGAGGAGAAACTGCTGAATCTGTGGAATTCACTGCCCATTGAAGCATTGGATGGTACCTAAGTAAATATATTTAAGACACAGTTGGATAGATTTTTACATAGTAGGAGAATTATGGGATTTGGGAAAAAGGCAGATTAGCTTATCATCAGATCAGACAAGATTTCATTGAATAGTGGAGCAGGCTTGACAGGTCTGATGGCCTACTCACGCTCCTATTTCTTACATTCTTATATTTTTATAAAAGCTTTTAATATCTGCTTTTATATTCTATGCTAGTTTACTTTCATAAGATATCTCTCTTTCTGTATATCATAATATATATATATACTTTCATAATATATCTCTCTGTATTGTCTGCTTAGAGGTTATTTGTTGCCTTTTTAGTTATCTTCCAAATTCCAACTACTCTTTGTAGGCATGAGCTTTTAGTTTGATGCTTTCCTTTATTTCTTTGGTTATCCAAGGCTGGCTCGCACCCTATTTACTGTCCATATTTTCAATTGGAAAATACTTCTGTCGAGCACTGTGAAAAAAAATCTCTTTGCGTGTCATCCATTGTTTCTCAACTGTCCCACCTGCAATCTGTGTTTTAAGTGTACAGTAGCCAACTCCTCCCTCATCCCACTGTAGTCTCCATTGTTTAGCCATAAAATGCTGGTTTTGGATCATATTTCTCCTTTCTTCTGTACGAAAAAATGCACTCATACTGTGATTGCTCTTTCTAAAATGATTCCTAACTATGAGATCAATAATTTTACCCAGGACCATATCTAAAGTAGCATGTTTGTCAGTTTCAGAATATGCTGTCCAAGAAAGCTATCGGAGATGCAGTTTATGAACTCCTTCTCAAGCCTGTCTCATCTGCCTTGATTTGTCCATTCTATGTCCAAAGTTAAAATTCCCCAAGACAACTGCTGTTCCATTCTTGCATGCATCAGATATATCAGATATCGATTGGGTGATTGCTAGCTCAGAGGAGGCATGCAGGTTTCTGTTTTATTCTTACAGTACCACAAAACTATTTGCCGAGATATGCGACTTAGAAGAAAGCTATTAAGCCCAATGACACTATGCCAGCTCATTGAGTCATTCCATTCCCTGCCTCCTACCCCCCTCTCCCCATAATGTAACCTATTCCCATTAAATCCTCCCAGCTTCACTATCTACCTACATTGGGGACAATTTACAGCAGCCTATTAACTGCCAACCCACACATCCTTCAGACATGGGAACTAGAGTACTCAAAGGAAACCGATGAGGGCATAGGGAGAACATGCAAACCACAAACTGACAGCACTTGGTCAGTACTGAAGATGGCAATATCTGTAATATCTGCACCACTGTGCCACTCCAACCAAATAATGTTCCATATCCATAAGAACATATTTAGAGTTCAGATTCAAAGTTTGTTGTGAAGTTAAACTCATGCCCCCAGATTCCAAGCCACCGTGTATTCATATTCAGGAAAGTTGGAATCGTTTGGCAGAGGTTTCTTCCAAATTATGTCATTAAAGCTAGAGTAAGATAGCTCCTCTATGAGATTTCTGAGAATTTGTTATGAACTCCAGATGGAACTGAAGAACGCAAACACCACTGACTCCAGCTGTAGCAATTAATCAATACATAATACAGCACAGAAGGAAGCTATCCAGACTATCAGACTTGAGTGAGTACTTTAAGAGAAATATGTAATCAGTTTCAACCTCTGTGACTGTACTTTGGCAAGTCAGATCACCTGGTTGTGTTCCTTCCGCCTTCATACAGACACAGTCAAAAAGAGAGGTTCTTGAGATCAGGGCAGCTAGAAGGTGGTCACAGGAGGATGAAGAATGGTTACAGGACTTCCTCGAGTCAATGGATTGGACGGTGATCAAGGACTCTGCTTAGAATCTGAATGAATACACTGGAGCTGTCTTTGACTTTATCAAATTAGCTGTGGATGAATGTGTCCCTAGCAAATCATTCGGGGTTTTTCCCAACCAGAAGCTCTGGATGAATAATGAAATCCAGAACCTGCTGAGAGTCATATCACAGGCATTTAAGTCTGGAGATCCAGATTAGTAAAGTAAGAGCAGCAATCTCCTACTGGAGATTCTTGAAAATGGAAATGTCAAGGGACACCTGACAGCTCTGGCATGGCCTAAATGCCATAGCCTGTTACAAAACCAAATGCGGTGAAGTAGCAGGCAGCAAAGCTTCACTCCCAGAGGAACTCAATGCCTTTTATGCTCGATTTTATGACAATAAAAGTGAAGAATCACCCCTCCACACCACCATGTCCCCTGATAATCCCATCTTGTCCGTATCTGAGGATGTTATGTGTGCTGCCTTCAGGAGAGTGAATCCAAGAAAGGCATCTGGCCAGGATGGAGTACTAGGCCGAGTATTAAAAATCTGTGCTGACCAACTTACCGATGTATTCACAGATATCTTCAAAATTACACTTCAACAGGGTGTGGTATCCACCTGTTTCAAACAGGCATCAATCATCCCGATGCCCAAGAAGAGTGTAGTGACCTGCCTTCATGACTATCGACCAATAGTACTTACATCATCAGTGGTGACATGTTTTGAGAGGCTGGTGTTGAAACATATCAGCTCCTCTCTGAGTGGTGACAAAGATACATTCCAGTTTGCCTATTGTAGTAACAGGTCAACAGCGAATACCATCTCACTGGCTCTATACAAAGCCCTGGAACACTTGGACAGCAAAGATACATACATCAGGATGCTCTTTATTGACTACATTTTTGCATTTAACACCATCAACGCCTCAAAACTGATCAGCAAACTCCAAGGTGAATGGAATCTCCCCACTGTGTAATTGGATCATGGATTTCCTCACCTCCAGCACACAATACATGAAGACTGGTAAGAACATCTTCTGCACAATATCCATCAGTACTGGAGCACCACAGGGCTGTGTTGTTAGCCCCTTGATCTACTCACTTTACACCTACAACTGTGAAGCTTGATACAACAATAATACAATCTACAAATTTGCCGATGATACCATGGCAGTGGGTTGTATAAAGGAAGGGGATGAGTCAGCGTACAGGATGGAGATTGAAAACTTGGCTGAATGGTGCACCACCAACAACCTTGAACTCAATGTCACCAAATCGAAGGAGCTGATTGTTGACTTCAGGAAAGAAAAAAATCAGAGATATACAATCCAGTAATCATTAGCGCATCAGAAGTGGAGAGGGTGAGCAACTTTAAGTTCTTGGGAGTCACTATCTCAGAGGATTTTTCCTGGACCCAACACTCCAATGACATCATGAAGAAAGCACATCAGCACCTCTACTTCCTCAGAAGTTTGAAGAGGTTTGGTATGACACCAGAAACCCTGGGAAATTTAAACAGAGGTGTGGTGGAAAGTGTGCTGACCGGATGCATCACCATCTGGTATGGGGACACATATCCCTGAGCATAAAGCCCTCCAAAAGGTAGTGAACATAGCCCAGGACATCACCGGCAAAACCCTCTCCACTATAGAGAACAACTACAGGGAATGCTGCTGTCAGAGAGCATCAGCAACCATCAAAGACCCACACCACCCAGCACACGCTCTGTTTTCGCTGTTGCCATCAGGAAAGAAGTACAGATGCCACAAGACTCGCACCACCAGGCTCAGGAACAGCTGCCACCCTACACCATCAGACTCCTCAAAAACAATCTCAATCAGGGACTTATTTAAGGACTCTTGTAAACTTTATTAATTTTCTTCTCTGAATTGCACAGTCAGTTTTTTTTTAACAGATATTATGCATTTACAGTTCCTTTTAAAATATTTTTATTGAGTTATTTTGAATATTTTATTTTGTATTTTTTTTCAAAAATATACATAGTAACATTTCAAATATAAAATATATTAAATTTTTTCTCACAAACACAACAAACAAAGACAAAACAGTCCCTCCATCACTCCTCCCCTTCCATACATACAGATCCGTTCACCATCAGAGCTCACATATATTTTAAGTATATATAGTATAGTTTGGAAACTATGTTTCTGTATATATAATAGTTAATTTCATACCCTTTTTTGTCCTTTTTATTACTGTATCTGGGCCTCTATGTGGTCCAGGTATGGCTGCCAGACCTTTACAAAAATGTCATATTTATTCTTTAGTTATATGTGATTTTTTTCCCATAGGTATACAGCTGTTCATTTCCGCAGTCCATCGTGCTATGAGTAGAGGGGAGTCGGACTTCCAAGTAATCGTGATACATTTTTTCACTACCGTCAATGAGATTTGATATTTGGTCAATTTGTCGCTTATTTCCATGATATTATCTAATAGTTATAGCTCCGGGTCGCCCATGAAGGCCACTCCTGTTATCCTAGTTAATTTTTCTGCGATTTATTACCAAAATGGCCTCACTTTCATGCATGATCACATGGCATGTAAAAATGTTCCTGTCTCAGTCCCACATCTGAAGCACATCCCTGAAATTTCAGCTTTTGATCTGTGAAACTTTGTGAGGTAAGATATAATTTAAGTAAAAATTATACTGAACCAGTCAATATCTTGCATTTATAATTGATGTCATGCAGTCCTTACACCAATCTGACCAGTTTCTTTCTGAAATCACTACACCCAAGCCTGACTCCCATCTTTCGCATGACTTCTACAACCCTGGTTTTACACTTTAGCTTAAGGGATTGCTTAAGGTTTGTGAGTGGGGCCCAATTGTTACTGAAATATTTTGTTTGAGAAAAATTGTCATTGGCCCATTTCCTTTGGAGTTATGAAACCGTGCACATAACGAGTCAATTAGCTATGATTAAAATAGTCGTCTTCAAAATATTTCTTTCCACCCACATACTTCCTAAAGCAATCCCTTACTAATCACAGAGCACGTATGGCATAGGGATTACTTAAAGTTGTATGTGAGTGGAAAGAAAAAGGTTAAGATCCACTGCTCTACTTTTTAACTGGGCAGACATTTAAAATAAGTCAATCCTTGTATTTGAGTCATGTATACTTTTTAAAAAATTTTATAATTTTTATTTTTCACACTGTGAACCATATCAACCAAAACACATACAAACATTTCCCTCTTAAATATACTCAGTGGCATTTTCTCCCCTTTTCCCCCTACCTTCCCTTCCCCCCTTCCCATTCCCCTCCAAAACCAATACACATTCAACATATACAATACAATACAACCATTAAACAATGTCATCACACAATGAAAATAAATAAGAAAAATGTGTCATCTACTTTTACACACTGGATCAAGTAATTTTGTCTTCTTATCATTTTAGGGCGTGGAGGTCCGCAGTAGGCCCTTTCTGTTATGTTCCATGTACGGCTCCCAAATTTGTTCAAATAATGTGACTTTCTTTTTTAAATTGTATGTAATTTTTTCCAATGGAATACATTTATTCATTTCCATGTACCATTGCTGTACTCTCAGGCTCTCTTCTGATTTCCAAGTTGACATTATACAATCTTTTGCTACAGCTAACGCTATCATAATAAATCTTTTTTGCACTTCATCCAATTTGAGGCCTAATTCTTTACTTCTTATATTACTTAGAAGAAAGATCTCTGGATTTTTTGGTATGTTACTTTTTGTAATTTTATTTAATACCTGATTTAGATCTTCCCAAAACTTTTTCACTTTCTCACATGCCCAAATTGCATGTACTGTTGTTCCCATTTCCTTCTTACAGCGAAAACATCTATCTGATAATGTTGGATCCCATTTTTTTAACTTTTGGGGTGTGATATATAACCTGTGTAACCAATTATACTATATCATGAGTAACCTTGTGTTTATTATATTCTTCATAGGCCCCGGTCCAGGCTGAGGGTAGGCGGCGGCGGCCCCGATCCGGGCAGGAGCAAGGGGGAGACGGCGGCCCCGGCCTCGGTCGAGTGAGGCAGGCGGAGGCCCCGATCCGGGCAGAGAGTGGGAGGCGGCGGCCCCAGTCCGGGCACAGGGAGAGCAGCGGCGGCCCCGGCCCCAGTCCGGGCTGAGGGTAGGCGGCGGCGGCCCCAATCCGGGCAGGAGCAAGGTAGAGACGGCGGCCCTGGCCTCGGTCGAGTGAGGCAGGCGGAGGCCCCGATCCGGGCAGAGAGTGGGAGATGGCGGCCCCAGTCAGGGCACAGGGAGAGCAGCAGCGGCCTCGACCCCGGTCCGGGCAGTATGGACCGACCTAAGAGGGGAGGCAGATCCCTCCAGCCCGGGTAAGAAACCTGCATAGGAGAAGGCCACTCCGATATAAAACATACGACCCAAAGACCTCGCTGCCACGTCCCAGCTTGCTTGGCCACGGCACACGAACCATGGGTGTAAAGGGTGGGGCCAGTACTGCGCGCACTGCACTCCACCTAAAAGCTCCTTTGCGCAGGCCCGAGGACAGGTCCACGTCCTCCCCCTCCACATCCTCCCCCTCCACGTCCTCCCCCTCAAAAGATGCTCACAAACTCAAGCTAGCATGCTGGAACATCAGAGCCATGCTAGACAAGGCTGACAGCCACCGACCTGAACGTCGGTCTGCCCTCATTGCATATGAACTCCTCAGACTTGACATCGACATAGCCGCTCTCAGTGAAGTCCGCCTTGCAGATGTAGGCAGCCTCCAAGAACGCGGAGCGGGCTACACACTCTACTGGTCTGGCAAGCCTTCGGATGAACGACGTCTATCTGGTGTAGGCTTCATGGTCAAGAACTTCATTGCCTCCAAACTCGAAAACCTTCCGACAAGCCACTCGGACCGAATCATGTCCATGCGACTCCCCCTTCAAAACAAGCGTTGCATCACCCTCATCAGTGTCTATGCACCAACCCTCCAGGCGGAACCAGCAGAAAAGGAAAAGTTCTACACTGACCTGCGCAACCTCATTCAACGCACCTCTACAGCCGACAAGGTTGTCATCCTGGGCGACTTCAACGCTCGTGTCGGCAAAGACTCAGAAACCTGGCCAGGAATCCTGGGCAAGCATGGCGTCAGCAAGTGCAACGACAATGGGCGCCTCCTGTTGGAGCTCTGCGCAGAACAGCGGCTTGTCATTACAAACACCCTTTTTCAGCAGAGGGACAGCCTTAAGACTACCTGGATGCATCCCCGATCCAAACACTGGTACCTCCTGGACTACATCCTGGTGCGAGAAAGTGACAAACGAGATGTGCTCCACACCAGGGTCATGCCCAGCGCGGAATGCCACACTGACCACCGGCTGGTTCGCTGCAAGCTCAACCTTCACTTCAAGCCAAAGCCCAGGAACAGTAAAGCCCCCAGAAAGAGGTTCAATGATGGAAACCTGCAGTCAGACGAAGCGAGAGGAAACTTCCAGGCAAACCTCAAAGCAAAGCTCGAGGATGCAATCCGCCTCACGGACCCGTCCCCTGAAACCCTCTGGGATCAGTTGAAGACTACCATACTGTAATCCATTGAAGAGGTTCTGGGCTTCTCCTCCAGGAAAAACAAGGACTGGTTCGACGAAAACAGCCAGGAAATCCAGGAGCTGCTGGCAAAGAAGCGAGCTGCCCACCAGGCTCACCTTACAAAGCCGTCCTGTCCAGAGAAGAAACAAGCCTTCCGTCGCGCATGCAGCCATCTTCAGCGCAAACTCTGGGAGATCCAAAATGAGTGGTGGACTAGCCTCGCCAAGCGAACCCAGCTCAGCGCGGACATTGGCGACTTCAGGGGTTTCTACGAGGCTCTAAAGGCTGTGTACGGCCCCTCACCCCAAGTCCAAAGCCCGCAGCGCAGCTCAGACGGCAAAGTCCTCCTCAGCGACAAGATCTCCATCCTCAACCGATGGTCAGAGCACTTCCAATCTCTTTTCAGTGCCAACCGCTCAGTCCAAGATTCCACCCTGCTCCAGCTCCCTCAACAGCCCCTAGGTCTAGAGCTGGATGAGGTCCTCACCCGGGATGAGACATATAAGGCAATCGAACAACTGAAAAGTGGCAAAGCAGCAGGTATGGATGGAATCCCCCCAGAGGTCTGGAAGGCTGGCGGCAAAACTCTGCATGTCAAACTGCATGAGTTTTTCAAGCTTTGTTGGGACCAAGGAAAACTGCCTCAGGACCTTCGTGATGCCACCATCATCACCCTGTACAAAAACAAAGGCGAGAAATCAGACTGCTCAAACTACAGGGGAATCACGCTGCTCTCCATTGCAGGCAAAATCTTCGCTAGGATTCTCCTAAATAGAATAATACCTAGTGTCGCCGAGAATATTCTCCCAGAATCACAGTGCGGCTTTCGCGCAAACAGAGGAACTACTGACATGGTCTTTTCCCTCAGACAGCTCCAAGAAAAGTGCAGAGAACAAAACAAAGGACTCTACATCACCTTTGTTGACCTCACCAAAGCCTTCGACACCGTGAGCAGGAAAGGGCTTTGGCAAATACTAGAGCGCATCGGATGCCCCCCAAAGTTCCTCAACATGATTATCCAACTGCACGAAAACCAACCAGCAATGAGCTCTCTGAACCCTTCTCCATTAACAATGGCGTGAAGCAAGGCTGTGTTCTCGCATCAACCCTCTTTTCAATCTTCTTCAGCATGATGCTGAACCAAGCCATGAAAGACCTCAAAAATGAAGACGCTGTTTACATCCGGTACCGCACGGATGGCAGTCTCTTCAATCTGAGGCGCCTGCAAGCTCACACCAAGACACAAGAGAAACTTGTCCGTGAACTACTCTTTGCAGATGATGCCGCTTTAGTTGCCCATTCAGAGCCAGCTCTTCAGCGCTTGACGTCCTGTTTTGCGGAAACTGCCAAAATGTTTGGCCTGGAAGTCAGCCTGAAGAAAACTGAGGTCTTCCATCAGTCAGCTCCCCACCATGACTACCAGCCCCCCCACATCTTCATCGGGCACACAAAACTCAAAACGGTCAACCAGTTTACCTATCACGGCTGCACCATTTCATCAGATGCAAGGATCGACAACGAGATAGACAACAGACTCGCCAAGGCAAATAGCGCCTTTGGAAGACTACACAAAAGAGTCTGGAAAAACAACCAACTGAAAAACCTCACAAAAATAAGCGTATACAGAGCTGTTGTCATACCCACACTCCAGTTCGGCTCCGAATCATGGGTCCTCTACCGGCATCACCTACGGCTCCTAGAACGCTTCCACCAGCGTTGTCTCCGCTCCATCCTCATCATTCATTGGAGCGCTTTCATCCCTAACGTCGAAGTACTCGAGATGGCAGAGGTCGACAACATCGAGTCCATGCTGCTGAAGATCCAGCTGTGCTGGGTGGGTCACGTCTCCGGAATGGAGGACCATCGCCTTCCCAAGATCGTGTTATATGGTGAGCTCTCCACTGGCCACCGAGACAGAGGTGCACCAAAGAAGAGGTACAAGGACTGCCTAAAGAAAGCTCTTGGTGCCTGCCACATTGACCACCACCAGTGGGCTGATATCGCCTCCAACCGTGCATCTTGGCGCCTCACAGTTTGGCGGGCAGCATCCTCCTTTGAAGAAGACTGCAGAGCCCACCTCACTGACAAAAGGCAAAGGAGGAAAAACCCAACACCCAACCCCAACCAACCAATTTTCCCCTGCAACCGCTGCAACCGTGTCTGCCTGTCCTGCATCGGACTGGTCAGCCATAAACGAGCCTGCAGCTGATGTGGACATTTACCCCCTCCATAAATCTTCGTCCGCGAAGCCAAGCCAAAGATAGTTGCACAACATAACTTTTCCCATGTTTTATTTTTTATCTTTATGTTTAAATCCTTTTCCCACTTTTGTTTGGGTTTATAGGTTATTTCCTCATTTTCCTTCTCTTGCAGCTTGATGTACATGTTCATTATAAATATTTTTATATCATTTTGTCTGTAATCACATATTCAAAGCTGCTTCCTTCTGGTAATCTCAGTCTGTTCCCCAATTTATCCTTTAAGTAGGCTTTCAGTTGATGGTATGCAAACATTGTACCATGAGTTATTCCATATTTGTACTTAATTTGTTCAAATGTTAATAAATTATTTCCCAAAAAACAATTTTCTATTCTTTTAATTCCTTTCTCTCCCATTCTCTAAAGGAAAGGTTATCTATTGTAAAAGGGATTAGTTGATTTTGCGTCAATAATAATTTTGGTATTTGGTCATTTGTTTTTCTTAGTGAATCTTCTTCCATATATTGAGTAAATGATGCAATACTGGTGAGCTTTTATATCGTACCAGCTTTTCATCCCACTTATAAACTATATGTTCCGGTACCTTCTCCCCTATTTTATCAAGGTCTATCTTAATCCAATCTGGTTTTTCCCTTGTCTGATAAAAAATCTGTTAAATACCTTAATTATGCTGCTCTATAATAATTTTTAAAGTTTGGTAACTGCAAACCACCTTGGTTGTACCTCCCTGTTAATTTATCTAATGCTATCCTCAGTTTCTCCCCTTTCCATAAAAATTTCCTTATTTTCTCTTTAGTTCATTAAAGAATTTCTCTGTTAAGGGAATTGGTAACAATTGAAATAGGTATTGTATCCTTGGGAAGACATTAATTTTAATGCAATTTACCCTCCATATTAACGTTAGTGGTAATTCTTTCCAATGTTCTATGTCTTCCTGCAATTTCTTTATTAGTGGCTGATAATTTAATTTGTAAAAGTGGCTTAAATTATTATCTTATCTAATACCTAGGTATCGGATTGCTTGTGTTTGCCATTTTAAATTTTGGGTTGATCTTGTACCTCGATATTTCTCCATATTCCTTCAATTTCTTATGTAGTTCTTTTATCGATATTTCTGGTTCTGTTAAGTTATATTATGATGTCATCTGCAAATCAACTGATTTTATACTCTTTCTCCTTTATTTTTATCTCTTTTATTTTATTTTCTGTTCTTATCTGTTCTGTCAATGGTTCTATTGCTAAAGCGAACAGTGAGGGAGATAATGGACATCCTTGCCTAGTTGACCTACTTAATTTAAATTGGTTCGATACATACCCATTTACTGTTACCTTCTCCAATGCTCCATTATATAATGCTTTAATCCAATTAATATATTTTTCTGGTAGATTAAACCTCTGTAATATTTTGAATAAATCATTCCATTCTACCCCATCAAAGGCTTTTTCTGCATCTAAAGCAACAGCCACTGTTGGCTTCTTATTTCCTTGAACTGCATGAATTAAATTAATAAATTTACAGACATTATCCACTGTTCATCTTTTCTTAATAAATCCAGTTTGATCTTGTTTTACTATTTTTGGTACACAGTCCACCAATCTGTTTGTTAATAATTTCGCTATTATCTTATAATCTGAATTAAGTAGAGATATTGGTCTATATGATGCTGGTGTTAGTGGATCCTTTCCTGTCTTTGTTATTACTGTAATTATTGCTGTCTTACATGAATCTGGCAAATTTTGTGTTACTTCTATCTGGTTCATTACTTCCAGGAGAGGAGGAATTAATAACTCTTTAAATATTTTATAGAATTCTATTGGGAATCCATCCTCTCCAGGCGTTTTATTGTTCGGCAGATTTTTTAATATATCCTGTCCTCTATTTCAAATGGTTTTATCAGTTTGTTTTGTTCCTCTTCTTGCAATTTTGGCAGTTCAATTTTAGCTAAAAACTCTTCTATTTTATCATCTTTCCCCTCGTTCTCAGTTTGGTATAATTGTTCATAAAATTCCTTAAAGTTCTCATTAATTTACATTGGATTATATGTAATTTGTTTGTCCTTTTTCCTTGATGCCAGTACAGTTCTTTTAGCTTGTTCTGTTTTAAGTTGCCAGGCTAATATTTTGTGTGTTTTTTCTCCTAGTTCATAATACTTTTGCTTTATTTTCATTATGTTCTTCTCCACCTTATAATTTTGTAATGTTTCATATTTTATTTTTTTGTCCACCAATTCTTTTCTTTTGGTTATATCATCCCTTGTTGCTAGATCCTTTTCTGTACTTACTATCTCCCTTTCCAACTGTTCTATTTTCCGATTCTAGTCCTTTTCCATCTTAGTTGCATAACTTGTTATCTGCCCTCTAATGAAGGCTTTCATTGCATCCCATAATATAAATTTGTCTTTCACTGATTTCATATTTATTTCAAAGAACATTTTAATTTGGCGTTCAATAAACTCTCTAAATTCCTGCCTTTTAAGTAACATGTAGTTTAACCTCCATCTATATGTTCTTGGTGGAATGTCCTCCAGTTCTATTGCTAATAACAGGGGTGAGTAATCAGATAGCAATCTAGCTTTATATTCAGTTTTCCTAACTCTCCCTTGAATATGGGCCAACAACAAAAACATATCAATCCTTGAGTATGTTTTATGCCTACTTGAATAATATGAATATTCCTTCTCTCTTGGGTGCTGCCTTCTCCATATATCCATAAGTTTCATTTCCTGCATTGATTTAACCATAAATTTGGCCACTTTATTCTTTTTGCTAGTCTTTTGTCCACTTTTATCCAACATTGGGTCCAAATTAAGGTTAAAATCCCTTCCTATCAATATATTCTCTTGCATATCTACAATCTTCAAAAAAATATCTTGCATAAACTTTTGATCCTCTTTATTAGGTGCATATATATTGATCAAATTCCAAAATTCTGAATATATCTGACACTTTATCATTACATACCTCCCTGCTGGATCTATTATTTTCTCCTCTATTTTGATTGGTACATTTTTATTAATTAATATAGCTACACCTCTAGCTTTTGAATTATATGATGTTGCCACTACGTGCCCTACCCAATATCTCTTTAATTTATTATGTTCCACTTCAGTTAGATGTGTTTCCTCCACAAATGCTATGTCTATTTTTTCTTTTTTCAGTAAATTTAATAGCCTCTTCTGTTTAATTTGGTTATGTATTCCATTAATATTTATAATCATATAATTCAATATGGCCATCTCATATTCTGTTTACACCTCATTTCCACTTCCTCACCACCACCATCCCCATTTTCCCCATTTTCATCTCTCAGTTTTCCCTTTTTAAACTCAATGTATGACAACACATTTAAAATATAAAATATTCAACAACTCCCACATCCAATATTCCCTTAGCCCCAAATGTCCCCTCCCCCTCTGAGTTGCCTCTTATCCCTTGCCGGGCAATCCACTCGCAAGCGTCAACTGATTTCGCAGTGATGGTTATTCTCTCCCACCCAACCCCCCCAGAAAAGACTTTTGTTTACACATATAACAATGCACACCCTCTTTATTTCCCCTTACTTCCTTTCTTCCCTTCTCTTTCCCTTCTTTAGTTCTTACATATACATTATTTTTACATCTTTATATGTATTCTATCGCCGTTCTTCATTTTTGTTACATAGGAACATAGGAACATAGGAACATAGGAAGTAGGAATAGGAGTAGGCCAAAAATGGCCCATCGAGCCTGCTCCACCATTCAATACGATCATGGCTGTTATAATTTATGACCTAACTCCACCTACATGCCTTCTCTCCATATCCCCTAATTCCTCTATCATGTAAAAATTTATCTAACCGAATTTTAAATATGTTTAATGAGGCAGCCTCAACCACTTCCCTGGTTAGAGAATTCCAAACATTTACTACTCTCTGGGAAAAACTATTTTTCCTCATCTGTGTCCTAAATCTACTCCCCCGAATCTTGAGACTGTGTCCTCTTGTTTTAGTTTCCCCGGCCATCTCAAAAAACCTTCCTACATCTATCCTATCCATACCCTTCATAATCCTATATGTTTCTATAAGATCTCCTCTCATTCTTCTGAACTCGAGTGAATACAATCCTAGACAATTTAATCTTTCATCATAAGTCAACCCCTTCATCCCAGGGATCAACCTAGTAAACCTCCTCTGGACCGTCTCCAAAGCCAGTATATCCTTCCTCAAATATGGAGACCAGAACTGGACGCAGTACTCCAGGTGCGGTCTCACCAGTACCTTATACAGTTGCAACATTACCTCCCTACTCCTGAATTCAATTCCTCTAGCGATCAAGGCCAACATTCCATTTGCCTTCTTAATAACCTGCTGCACCTGCAACCTAACTTTTTGCGATTCATGCACAAGCACTCCCAAGTCCCTCTGCAGAACAGCATGGTGTAGTTTTTCACCTTTTAAATAATATTCAGCTCTTTTATTTTTCTTGCCAAAGTGGATAACCTCACACTTACTAACATTGTACTCCATCTGCCAGACCTTTTCCCATCATCCAGCTTAACTATATCCCTCTGCAGACTCTCCACATCCTCATTACAATTTGCTCTTCCACTCAATTTGGTGTCATCCGCAAACTTGGCTACACCACATTTTGTCCCCTCCTCCAAGTCATCAATATAAATGATGAACAGTTGTGGGCCTAACACTGACGCCTGCGGCACCCTACTTACCACTCTCTGCCAACCTGAAAAACTCCCATTTATCCTGACTCTCTGCCTCCTGTCAGACAACCAATTTTGAATCCAGGCCAATATACTTCCCCGGACTCCACTTTCCTGTAATTTACTGATAAGTCTCTTGTGCACCTTATCAAACGCTTTCTGGAAATCCAAATATACAACATCAACTTGTTCCCCTCTATCCACCGCACCCATTATATCCTCAAAGAATCCTAACAAGTTTGTCAAACAAGATCTTCCCTTTCTAACACCATGCTGCGTCTGCCTGATTGAACCCTTACGTTCCAAAAGTTTCACTATTTCATCTTTAATGACGGCTTCAAGCATTTTTCCAACTACAGACGTCAAGCTAATTGGCCGATAATTTCCAGTCTTCTGCCTACATCCCTTCTTAAAAAGTTGCGTGAAATTTGCTGTCTTCCAGTCTGCTGGGACCTGCCCAGAATCCAAGGAATTTTGGTATATGACCACCAATGCATCAACTATAACTTCTGCCATTTTCTTCAGAACCCTTGGATGCATATCATCAGGACCAGGTGATTTGTCTGGCTTTAGTCCCATTAGTTTCTCCATCACTACTTCCTTTGTAACAACTATTTTATCAAGGCCCTCCCCAACATTCGCATCCTTAACTCCGCACTTGGGCATGCTGGACATGTCTTCCACCGTGAAGACTGACACAAAATATTTGTTTAATGCCTCGGCCATTTCCTCATTTTTGCTACCAGTTTTCCTTTCTCATCCTCCAAGGATCCTATGTTAACTCTGGCCACCCTCTTCCGTTTTATATATTTATAAAATTTTTTGCTTTCTGTTTTTATATTTTGTGCCAATTTACTTTCATAATCCTTTTTCCCATTTCTTATTACCCGCTTTGTAACCCCTGTGGTCTCTTAAAGTTTTCCCAATCTTCCAGTTTCCCACTGCTCTTTGCAGCTTTGTACACCTGCGCCTTCAATTTTATACTCTCCTTTGTTAACCACGGTTGATTTTTTCCTCTCTTGCTGCCCTTTTTCCTGACCGGAATATATTTTTGTTGAGCATTACAAAATATTTCTTTGAAAATCTTCCACTGTTCCTCAACTGTTTCATCATTTAGCCTGTGCTCCCAGTCCACTCTGCCCAATTCCTCCCTCATCCTATGGTAGTCACCCCTGTTTAAGCATAATATATTAGTTTTAGATCTAACTATTTCCCCTTCCATCTGAATGAGAAATTCAATCATACTATGATCGCTATTTCCCAGATGGTCTCTAACTATTACATCATTTACTCTACCTATCTCATTGCACAACACTAGATCCTGGAGAGCATTTTCTCTTGTAGGTTCCTTAACATGCTGCTCAAGAAAGCTATCGCGGATGCATTCTATGAAGTCCTCTTCTATACTCTTCATCTCTCCTTCTGTCCTGCAGGCGTTCTGCAAATTCTCATGTTTCCTCCGGATCCAAGAAAAGTCTGTTTTGCTCCCCAGGGATAAATATTTTTAACACAGCTGGATGTCTTAACATAAATTTATAACCTTTTTTCCATAGGATCGATTTTGCTGTATTAAACTCCTTCCTCTTCTTTAAGAGTTCAAAACTTATGTCTGGATAAAAAAATATTTTTTGACCCTTGTATTCCAATGGTTTATTGTCTTCTCTAATTTTATTCCTTGCCCCCTCCAGTATATTTTCTCTTGTTGTATATCTCAAAAATTTTACTAAAGCGGTTCTTAGTTTTTGATGTGTCTGTGGTTTCTCAGCTAGTGTTCTGTGTGCCCTTTCTATTTCCATTCCTTCTTGTATTTCTGTCATTCCCAGGACCTTTGGATCCATTCTTTTATAAATTCCTTGATATCTGTGCCTTCTTCATCTTCCTTTAGGCCCACTATTTTAATGTTGTTTCGCCTATTATAATTTTCCAATATATAAATTTTCTGAGCTAACAACTCTTGTGACTCTAACTTTTTTATCACTTCCTTCCAATTTTTTTCTTAAGTCATTCACAGCCATTTCTCATTCTTCCACATTTTCTAATCTTTTCCCTATTTCTGTCATGGCCAGCTCTAAACTATTCACTTTTACTTCTGTACTTTTCTTTTAATTGCACTAAATTCTAATGTCAACCATTCTTTTAATGCTCTCATTTGTTCTTGAAAAAAAACTTTATCTATATTCTGTCCATCTGTTTTACCTTCTATTTCTCTGTGAAGATCTTGGTCTTCTTCTTCCTCTTCTTCTGTGTCTGCACCTGTGTTTGTGTCTTTTACTTTTCTTCCTTGTATCTGTGTCTCTTCTGACTTTTCTGATGAGTTGCTTGTCTCACTTTGCTGGGCTTCTTCTTGCTTGGTTTGTTCCTGTTGGTCCTCTTCTTCTGGGCTACTCATCTATTGGGCCTCCTGCTGCTGCTCTTCTTTCCTTTCACTCCCTTTCCTGTCGCTTTCGGATTCTTTCGGCTGAGAGCCCTGGTGTCGGGCATCCCTTGGACTCCTTGCGCATGCGCAGTTGTGCACTTTTGTTTGGCTCAGAGAGCCATTTTTGCAGTTCAGCGGTCAGGGGGTCGTGACTCTGCGGGGTCGTCACCAACCTCAGAGAATGGGTTCTCTTCTCCATGACAGCTCCCTGTTTCTTCATGCAGGTAAGGCCTTCTCCTTTCTCTTCCAGCATCTGTTCTTCTTTTTTTCCCATTGTTTTTACTTTTTCCTTCTTGGGTGCCATTTTCTTTCTTTTCTCTACAACTTTATCTTCTTTTCTGGAGAGGGCTGGTATTCCCCTACCGGCCACTACTCCATCATGTGACTGCATACTTGAGTAAAAAATGTAGTCTCTCTCTCTCTCTCTCTCTCTCTCTCTCTCTCTCTCTGTGGGATTTAATTGCCCCATATATCGATAAGATTTAGATATTTCATATGTGAAATTGCGGTTTTTGCTGTTTTTGCCTTCATTATTGTTCTGCCGATTTATCTAGTATTGGGTCCAAGCAGAAATTAAAGTCTCCTCCAACTAATATATTTTGTCTTCCCTCTGCTTTTTTTAAGATGTCCTTTATAAAGGCTTCATCATCATAATTTGGGGCATGAATATTCATAAATGTCCATTCTTCTCCATAAATTTTACAGTGGGGCGTTACATACTTTCCGGCTTGATCATATTTTTGTTGAGTTTAATATATAAGCTTACATACGGAGTTTTAGAAAGAAAGCATACAGTTCTTTGCTTACATGCATATGCTGTGCAGAGTTTTTTGTATTTCACTATCAATTAGTGTTAATTCTGTCATGCCCGCAGGAAAAAAGGATCTCAGGTTTGTATGTGATGCCATGTTTGTATTCTAACAATAAATCTGAAATCTGAATCTGAATCTGGTGAATCTATGGAATTCATTACTACGATGGTGAGGGAAGGTTTGATGGGTTCAAAGAGTAATAAGTCCTGGACATGTGTTAGTAGAAAACAGTGATCTTTATTTACATGCTGGAGAATTTGCAACAGAGAACACACACAGACAAAGCAACTACACACAAATCATACGTATTGGATATAGCTAAACAACTGATACTCACTACTGTTAGGTCTGCTTTGTTCATGAATGAGTGAGACAAACACCAGGCTGAGTCGAAATCAGGGTTCTTTGTTCTTTATTACCGGATTGTAACACTTGCGACTAAACATGTTAGTCGGAGAATGCATTCTGCCGTTATCAGCAAAATGGTGATTTTTTATACCCTTGGATATGTGCTTAGAACATCATCATATCATTACTTGTCCAATGACTAAAACTGTTGCTATCCTTTCCCTGCTAGCTTCCTGCCTCTCAATCCATCAATGTCTCTCTTATCTTGTAAGTACAAGGATGCATTTACATCTTGTTACAGCCCTGTACATTCCCATCTCATGATATTTTACCTAACAGGAGTACAAGGACACCTCCCCTTCTTGTTACTGCCCTGTACAGGGTAACTCCCTACACATTCCCATCTCATGATGTTTTACCTTACAATACTAATCATGGCTCCCACAGTTAACTGTGAGATAAAACAACCAGTATCCACTGCCCCTCACTAATTAGCATGCGTGGTATTCTGATTAACTGAAAGGTACAAATCAGGTTGCAATTTACCATGGGTGAGACAGTACAGTCTCCCCCAGGTACATGCTCCCACCCTTTACCTGTATGCACCACACAACTGGTCCTCCAGCATCACCCACAGCTCACAAACTGGATTGGACCCCTCTCATCTGGTCTTCTAGCATCACCCAAGGCCCACATCATGGAATGGAGCTCAGGTATAGTCTCAAGGGAACAGAGAGAAAGAGCTGCTCCACATAATGCACTTTATACCACAGCTGGATAGAAGGCCCGGCTCAGGTATGCCCAAATGAGGCAAGGTGTTCAAGAGAGCCAATTGTAATGTGTACCCTCACCTCTGAGTGGGCTATCCTTGATTGACTTGGGGAAATGACTTTCGACCTGCCAGGTCAGACGTCCCTCCAGGAGCAAACACATGCATAATCCTTTGTTTTAATCAATTCCCCATCTGACCTGTTGGATAATCCTCCAGATAACATTTCACCCCCTCGAAAATCACTCCAACATGTTACTCTATCCAGAAACTAATGCAAACTCAGGGGACACTTTATACAATTACACACACAACAGAATTACAGTGGTCACCAACTTCCTACTGACCCATAGAGTGTTGTGTCCCAAGCTCTTTTAATTTGATCACCGACTCTCATTTGTATCAAGTGAGTAATATTCCCCAATTGATCTGGAATGCAAGAGCAGCAATCTTTACCAACCACATCACCAATACCTCCTTCATCCACGAGTGGGTGGTGCAGGGCATCTGATTCCTTTTTATGCTGAAGTACCATAGGTGTCTTGTTGACCAGCATTGCCATCATGCTGGCCATTTGTTTGGGTGCTCCTTTAGAGTTTCATGGTATATAGTAGCATGCATCCCAAATAGCATCAGTTGTACTCTCCCATAGAATGCCAAGGGGTTTGGCCCTGCAGCAGCTTATCCAGGTGTACCATTTAGTGCCCAGGGAGCACCACCTTCGCTGAGCTGTTGGCTGTGGACACTATTGTGCCTGGATAACATTCTGGGTCATACTCTAATCGGTCGATTGGACCAATACCGGTTGTACCCTCTGTCCAAACATTTCTTAGGCCTGCTCATTGGCTGGGGACTCTCTTTGAGAGAATTTTGTATGGGCCTAATTGTGTGCAGGGAAAGACCTGCCCTCAAGCCATCCATCCCACCAAGGCTCACTGAATGTATAGTAGTTACTGGTGTAGGGCAAATTTGGTTGGGAACCATTACCTCCCAGCCTTCCCCAAAACAGGACTTCAAAATCTGCGAGCTGGACAGTTCCCCACCACCTTTTCCACCACCCCCCCCCACCCCACACCCCGCCTCTGCCCCATAATCTCTTAATTGAGTGTTGGGAGGATCGTGTCGGCAGCAGTTTTTCAGCAGCGTCTGATTTATTGTCTCTGCAGGTGTATTTGTGAGCAACTCAGCAGATTCTCCTATTGCTGGTTAGCACTACCCATCACCACTTCCAGTGCCTGCAGATGTAAGTCATAGCCTAACAGAAGATCACCAGTCGCTTTGCCAGTGCTGCTAAGAGCTACATATGTATGGATTGAAAATCAGCCTAATAAAGATGGAAATTTTGTACCAACTGGGCCCTGCGTCAAGCTACGAAGAGCAAACTGTTCTTATTAATGACACTCGTCTCAATGCTGCCAACAGGTTTTGCTACCTGGGCAGTACAGTAACATTCTCAGCTTCTCTAGATGTAGAGATTGAGTCAAGAACCAGAAAGGCCTGGTGTGCCTTTGGTCAGCTGAAAGATCAGGTTTGGTCACAGAACATCAGGTTGGCCACCAAGTGCAAGGTGTACCAGGCTGCTGTCATATTAGCCTTGCTATATGGATGTGAGACATGGTGCCCATATCAGAGTCCCTTACATCAGCTTGACCAACTGCAGCAGTGTCATCTATGCTCTCTGATGAAGATCACCTGGCAAGACAAAGTTTCTAATAACGAGGTCCTTTCTCAAGCCGGAAGGCCAGCAGTTTCAACCTTGGTGATGTCAGCCCAACTGCACTTGGCAGGACATGTTGTCAGAATCCCTGATGAAAGACTGTCTAAGGACATCTAGTTTGGCCAACTGTCCAGTGGTACCCGAAAAAAAGGAGGCCAGCGACTACCGTACAAGGATGTTCTGCACAGGAACCTCAAGAAAGCTCACATTGCCCCATCAACATGGGAGGATCTGGCTCAAAATCGCTCACAGTGGAGGTACACCATCAGAAAAGGTCTGGATGTTGCTGAGAAAAACCTCAAAAAGGCAACAAAGGAAAGGCACTGGAAGCGTCATAACAGAACTTTTGCCCTGTTGCCCCTCTAGGCCTCACCTGCCAAGTATGTGGCAAGCAGTTCCTGTCAAGGATCAGACTGAACAGCCACTCCAGGATACACATATCAAACCCCACAAACTGACTGAAAGGAGCCATCATCATCCTATAGGATGGAGAGCCAGAAGAAAAGACATCCTGTGAATGAGGGAAACTCTCTCTGTGTGTGCTCAGCACCAGTCTCCACAAGTGCCAGCCAGTGCTGGATGTTTGATGTTTCCCTTTCCCTGCTGTGCAGCCATGGAGATATAGGACATCAGGTCTGTTGGCCAGTAAAGGGCCGCCAAACAAAGCTGCAGGGAGGCCTGGCCCCAATCCTATGGCAGGGGAGTAGAGGGTTGCCACCCAACAGTCAATCCCTGTTCCCACTACAGTTCTGCATTCAAGTCTGTCTTTTGTACCCGAGCATGAACTCCCCTTTCTATGTATACAAGCCCCTCCAGTAAACAAGTCTTCCTCACAGTTTTTCTGGCTGTTGCCCAGAGCAGGGACAGGACCAACCTGTTCATGTTATGAAGGGCTGTGGTGACCAGATGTCCCACCAATGCAGGGGCAATCCTAGAATGCTCAGAGGAGTCACAGATATGGGTTCACTTTGCATTCTCATTGTCCATCCAAGTGTTCCCATCCTCCAATCACATGTCACTGCCATCCCCTTGTCGCATCGTGGCTCGAACTTTGACTGGGTCCAGCTGTCAACTGTCTCCGTGAGCCATTCCCAGCTGCTGCTTTTTCACTAGCTTGTGTGCCCTTACACTCCAGCTCTCAGACTTTGGTTTGTCTGACCAAGACCGTTTCCCACATGGTGGAGCAGCACTGCTGGTTTCTCATGGCTTTAGGCTATCTGACCAGTCCACTGACTTGCCATAATTTGCTAGGCTTCCAAATCCAGTACTATCATCTAACCACCCTGGGATTCTATAACTTCTCCCCGTGGGGCCCTTCCTGTAATAGGAGACCCATACATATGTTGGACGTGTTAGTGATATTTATTTGCATGCAGGGGAATTTGCAACAGGGAACACACGCACACCCATTGCTAACTAGTAGGGACAGTGTTCAAATTAACTAAAAGGTACAAATCAGGTTAAAATCTACAATGGGGGAGATAGGTGCAGACCATAAATAGCCCCCACCCTGTAATGGCATATACCCCACAACTGGTTCTCCAGCGTAACCCAAGGCACACAACCTGGATTGGACCCCTCACAGCTAGTCTGGCGTCACCTGTGGCCCGCAACATGGAATAGAGCTCTGGGATAGTCTCAAGGGAAGAGAGAGAAAGAGCTGCTCCATGCAGTGGGCTTTATAGCTGGCTGGAGAGGCTGGCTCAGTTATACCCAAATGAGGAAAGGTGCCCTCACCTAAGGGTGGGCTAACCTTGATTGATATGGGGAAATGACTTTCAACTTGCCTGGTCAGATGACCCTCTAGGAGCAAGCACGTGGATAATCCTTTGCTTGGAGCAATTTCCTGTTTAACCTGTTGGATAATCCTCTGGATAACAGCTGTGGAGACCAAGTCATTAGGTAGATTTAAAGTCAAGGTTGATAGGTTCTTGATTAGTAAAGATGTCAAAGCTTATGGGAAGAAAGCAAAAGAATCGAGTTCAGAGGAAGAACTCATCAGCCATTATTCGAATGGTATTCAGACTCAATGGATTGAATGTTCTAATTCTGCTCCTATGACTTATAGTCTTATGGTTTTTCATCAAGGGCCTGCAAACTAAATCTTTTTCAGACTTTTAATCTACTGCATTTTTAGATATGCTGACTGAACCTGCTATTACTTTCTTTCCAGGCAGAACCAAGATGAGACACTCTAAAAAGTGCCAAATTAGGCAATCCAGTTCCCTTATTCCCCAAGTCACCCCCAAAAAATTTAAAATTGGTCACAATCACACTCACTTGCATTTTGAAAAGTTTTATTGGCTGTTGACTTCTCCTTGCCCCTTGGGTTAAGTATGACCTCAGCCAGGGTCAAAGGAATTCCCAGTTTATCAGGTTCAGAAAGAGAGAAGCATAAAATGCACAAACATCTGGAAAAAATGGTATCAAGTGTTTTATTGCTGTAAAATAAAAAGTGTTCCAGCACCGAACACTAAAGTTCAACCTTTGTCTCGTGCATATATCTCAAGGACTGCTATATCAGTTGATAGATTTATAAATGTCATTTAAGCAATACATAATGGATGAGGGTGGCTCAGACAGCATTCTGCTAGCTTGTCTGCTGGAGTGACAGATTCAGAACAATGCTGCTTTAAAAACAGAATGGGATGTAGCAAGACGTGCTTGAACCAGCAACTGTTGATGTTACTGTCGATTTTGAAAATAAATTTATCTCTTTGAAAGAAAGGTTATAGTGTGAAAACCACTTAAGTTTAAAATATGACCTAGTTGTGCAGAATTAAATGAATCAAATGTAATTCTAAAACAATTACTGTTTCATCTTGTATTCATATGTGTGAGTTATTAGACAACACATGGATGAAGGAAAAGGTTCTTTACTTTAAAGTTATTGTAAACAACAGCATGAGGCAGCTCACGAGGCTGCAAGCCTCCATTACAGATTTTGCACACTGTCTCTTGCTCTGTGTCAGTCTCCTGCTGGCAGCCAAGTCTAATCAAACAGGAACTATAATCAAGACCTTGCTAGTGGCCATGCAAAACAAAAGTAGCTTACTTTTAAATAACATGTTTTCTTTGAATAACTTTGCAATTTTAACTTTAACACCAAGAACTTACATTTTCATTATTATCAACATTGTTAACATTTTTTAAACTTGTTTTGTTGTGTGTTCACATTTACATTTACTAAAACTTGAAGAGTGAATAAGTTAGCACTACTTCATTCTATAACAGGAGTCTTTAAATTTGCTTAATGAGTCTCTTAGGAGGATTCACATGTCTTGACAATCTCATGATTGATTTTCCTCGAATCTGTGTTGTTGCCTCAGGCAATGTCGACTCAGCCGTGTATTCAATCTGTTCAACAGTATCTGTCTTTCCATCTACTGTGGTTGGTACCATTTGAAGATCTCGATGATTTCTATACAGAATGGCACCTTCATCTGTCTGAATGGTGTATGATCTAGGTTGAACTTTACAAAGGACAGTTCCCCTCTGAGTCCATAAGTTTGTTTTGTCTTTTAGCTTTACTTGGTCACCAGTTTAGAGTTCCGGTAGGTTTTTTGTTCCTCTGTCAAAGTAATACTTTTGCTTTTCTTTCTGTTGTTCTTTGAACTTTCTCATTTTCTCCCCCTCTTTTGTATTTAGGAAGTTATCCTGAATGGGTAGGTTTGATCTTAGCCTAAGTCCCATAAGGAGTTGTGCTGGTGACATAACACACTCAAGAGGCATTGTGCAGTATACTAACATGCTGTGGTAGAAGTCTGTTCCAGTCTTTTGCTTTGTTCATCAGTCTTTTCATTGTCTGTACTGATTTTTCTACTAGAACATTGGACTGTGGAAAATGAGGACTTGATGTGATGTGTACAAAGTCCCACTCTTTGGCAAACTTTCAGAACTTTAAATTGCAAAACTGGGATCCATGGTCTGTGAAGACCTTGCTTGCCATGCCACATCTGGAGAATATGGCTTTCATACCTGTTATTACAGTGTCTGCTGTGGTGGTGTTCAGTTGACACACCACTGGATATAGGGAGTAAAAGCCTGTGACTACAAGATAGTCCTTCCCTTGACATTTGAATAGATCGGCACCTACCTTCTGGTAAGGTCTGTATGGTGCTAGGTGTGGCGTTAGTGGTTCTGGAGGATTGGTTGCTTGATATTTCTGGCATATTCTACAGTTTGACACTTCATTTGTTATATTATTGTTGATTCTTGGCCAGTACATCACCTCTTATGCTTTTTTCTTACACTTTTTGATTCCGTGGATCCTTTTTAGCATCCTTTTTCTCAGACTCTATGGTAAAGGATTTTACTTTCTTTGTAGATGATGTCTTCAACCACTGATAGTTCCTCACTGGAGTTCCAGAACTCTGAAACGTCAGGTGAGCACTCCTGCTTCATGTTGGGCCATCCATCTAAGATTTAACTTTCTTTTTAGATGATGTCTTCAATCACTGATAATTTCACCCTGCAGTTCCAGTACTCTGAAATGTGAGGTGAGCACTCCTGCTTCATGTTGTGCCATCCATCCAAGATACTTTTTCTCAGTTTTCTCAGTTTTTCATCCTTGTTTGTCTCTGACTTTATGAGCTCCATATTTACATCTGATATGGGCAGTGCACTTGTGGTCATGTCCACGAAGGCATTCACATCTTCATCCATTTTGGTGTTTGTGGGCTCTCTCGTGTCAGCAGCTTTAGACAATGTGTCTGCTCTGTGCGTTAGCTTACCCAGAGTGTACGCTACATTCAGTGTATAGTGTTGCAGCCTAATCATCATTCTTTGTGTTCTAAGTGGATATTCATTTAATGGGTTTTAGAACAATGCAGTCAAGGGCTTATGGTCAGTCTCTACACTGATTGCTTGTCCTGACACAAACTGATGAAATCTTTCACAGATGTATGTGATGCTGAGCAACTCCTTTTCAATTTAAGCATATTGTGTGTCCGTGTCTGTGATTGAGCCTGATGCATATGCAATGGGTTTCCAGTTATCATATTTTTGCAGAAGAGCTGCACCGAGCCCACTATGTGATGCGTCTTGATGGGCCTCGCTAGGTCCTAAAAACTCAGAACTGGTTCCTCTGTGAGCAGTTTCTTTAGTTCCCTCTATGACTTTTCATGCTCATGATTCCACTCCCATTCAATGTTATTTTCTGTTCGTCTTCTCAATGGAGCCATCTTTTCTGAGAGGTTGGATATGAATTTGTCCATATAGTTGACCATTCTATTAAACCTCTCTACATCCTTTATGCATTTGGGCCTTGGCATGTCCCCAATGGTGGACACTATTCTGGGATCTGGTCTGATGCCCTCACTGCCAATAATATCTCCTACAAACTTTAGTTCTGTCACCCCAAGCTGGCATTTCTCTTTATTCAGCTTCAGGTTTGCTGTCCTTGCTGCTTCCAGCACTTTCCTTGTCTCTCATCATGCTCCATTTTCACAGTTCCCCATACTATGATGCCATCCATTGAGGTATCAACTCAGTCCAGGTGCTCATAGGCAATATGGATAGTTTTGTGATACACTTCAGGAGCTGAGGCAATTCTGAATAGTGACCTTCGGAATCTGTCAATTGAACTATTGAATGTGCACAGTCTTGAACTTGCTTCATCCAATTTCAACTGCCAAAATCCTGATGATGCATCTAACTTGTTGAAAAACTTTGCATTTGCAAACTGGGACGTGATTTATTCATGCATCAGAAGCTTTAAGTGTTCTCTCTTTAATGCTCTGTTCAGATCTCTTGGATCCATGCAAATTCTAAGCTTTGCATTCTCTTTCTCCACAATGAACTTACCCACTCTGTTGGCTCATCTATCTTCTGAATCATGTTCAAGCTTTCCATCCTGTTCAACTCGGCTTTTAGTTGCTTTTGAAGTGCAAATGGAACTTTTCTGCATGGATCGTGTGTTCTCCTGGAAGACAGCCAAGACCTTGAAATATGTCATTGTACACTTTCATGAGTTCATCATAGACTGTCACTCCTACACTTTCCACAATGTGGACTCTTTTTACCAGGTTCAGTTTCTCACAGGCTGTTAAACCTAGTATGGGCTGCTCATCCTTTGGTACCACAATGAATGCTAGCCTGTGCTCTTTGTCCTTGTGTTTCACTTTGACAATGCATTCTCCTGTCACCTTCACTTTTGTTCCATACATCTTTGGTCTGGGTCTTATCTTCTTAAAATCAGTCTCTGATATGACATTAATTTGTGCTCCAGGATCCAATTTAACTGATATGTATATGTCATTCACTTTTAATCTCAACATTCAATTTCTGTTTTCTTTCTTGTTTTTAGTCACAACATCTACGTAGAATTCCTCTATCTCCCTTTTATCTACTGCATGAACCTTGCTTTGTTGCACTTGGTTCCTTCAGCAAAGGGCATAATGGTTGCTTTTGTTGTACATATTGCATGTTTTACCATATGCTGGACACTTTTTTGGTAGGGTTGTGTACTGCATCAACGACATGGCTTTCGATAGTTCCTTTCATTTTTGTTCACTGGCTATGCCTCTCTTTCCGCTTTGTCACGCTTTTGGTTGAACGGTTTATGTCTGTTCTTGGTCACTGCTATCACGTTGCAGCTACTTTCACTGAATAGCTCTTTTGCCTGTGTTTCTGCAGTTTCTGTAGCCCTACAGAGTGCTATGGCTTCTTCCAGGTCTAGATTTTGCTCTCTTCGACTATTATCTGGAATATCACACACAAGTCTGTCTTTTATCAGCGAGTCAGTCATTCCACCAAATTCACACATTTTCCTTCTTTTTCTCAATTCCATCACATACTGATCAATACTTTCTTCCATTTTCTGTATACATCTGAAAAATCGGTGCCTCTAAAATGTCACGTTACTTTTGAGAATGCAGTATGCCTCAAACTGTTCCGTTATTTTTTCCAGTTTCATTTAGTCTCCTTCAGCAGCAAATGTGAAGTTATTATGCACCTCCAGGGCTTCATCACCCATGACATATAAGAAAACTGGCACTTTCACTTTATCACTTTTCTCGTCAGCTCCAATTGCCACTAAATACAATCCAAAATGCTGTTTAAATCTGTTCCAATTTTCAGCCACATTACCTTTCAGCTGACGTTTCACTGGTGGATGTAATCCTTCCATTATTCACTTCATTAGTTTACTGATTAGTTGCTGATTTTAGATTTTACCTTTTAAAGTATTTCATTCTAATTTTCTTCATCCAATTTCTGACACCATGTTTCATCTTGTATTCATATGTGTGAGTTCTTAGATAACACATGGATGAAGGAAAAGGTTTTTTACTTTAAAGTTGTTGAAAACAGCACCTTGAGGCAGGCCATGAGGCTGCAAGCCTCCATTGCAGATTTCTGGTGGTAGCCAAGTCTAATTAAACAGTAACTATAATCAAAGCCTTGTGAGTGGCCATGCAAACATGATCACTATTATGATTACAAATACCAAGAAGCAATGCTTTGTTCAAAAAACAATAACAGTGCAGAAGTGGATAAGCAGAGGTAAAAGCATCATGGGTGCTTCAAATGCATCTGGATGCTACAATCCCAGAGGTATGTCTGCCATCAGCTGCTACCATATGGATTTACAATACTTGTGTAATAGTCAAATTTTATGGACCAAATTTTAGGGTAAAATATATGGGGTCAACTATTACATGCATACTAGTTTGGACTGTGGTCAGCACCTGCGTCGTTCGAGGCATTGGGAGCTTGTATGGGCAAGCAGCTGGTTGGACCCCGGTGGTAAGTTTGTGTTTATGGCATTGGGAGCTTGGATGGGTAGGTGGGCGGCCAACTGAGGCAAGGTTCCAAGGTTGGGGTGTCTGGAACTCAAGTAGGAAGATGGCTGGGGTGATGGGAGTTCGACTGGGAAGGTTACCGGGCTGTCGGGAGCTCAGATGAGTGGGTGGCTGGGGCCAAGGCTAGGATGGAGGCATAGATGGGAAGGCAAGCAAGGTATTGGAAGCTTGGATGGGTGGGTGGCCAGTGCCATAAATAAGGGGAGTTAGCTTTTACGTAGTATCGACTATTGCACATTTATATACGATAATAATGTAGTGTGCTGTGCAGGTGTGAGTCAATTGCCATTATTCTCCTGTGGTTTTTTTGTGGTGTCCATTTGTCATCCTGAAGCAGACTAAGAGCTACAAATTGATTTATGTTACACATTCAGCTACTGTGTCCAACAGAAGTGCAATTTTCAACTGCTTACAGTAACATTTCTCAGAGAAACACAAAATTTGCAGATGCTGTGATTGTACTAAAAACTCCAAAATACTGGAGGAATTCAGCCAGTCTTTTCAGCATCCATAAAAAGCAAAGATATATTGCCAATGTTTTGGGGCTGAGCCCTTCTTCAAGGAATAAACAGAATGAGCCAGAAGCAGGAAATCTCAGAAAATCTAAGAATTCAGACATTGTTGGCTAGGAGAAGAATCCAGACCAACAAAAGGTAAGGAGAGAGATAAGAATTTATCATGTCTGTATGAAAGGAGTCAGGGAAAAGGGAGAGACAGAGCTGGGGGAAGGTGACAGGGGAAGAAGTGGGGGGCGGGGAGGATGGTTTAATGAATATCCGGAAACGTCAATATTAATGCCATCAGGGCTCAGTCGGAAGATGAGGTATTGTTCCTCCAATTTGCGGGTGGTCTCAGACTGCCAGTGCATGAGATCAGGAATAGACATGTCAGCAAGTGAATGGGATTGGGAATTTAAATGGGTGGCCACTGGGAGATCAATGCCTTTGCGGCGGAGAGAGCTGAGGTGCTCAACAAAGTGATCTCTTTGTCTGCGTCAAGTCTCTCTGATGCAGAGGAGACCACATGTTGCTTCACTTGGAAGGACTGTTTTTGGCCCTGAATGGTAAGGTGGACAAGATGTGGGGCATTCAGTGCAAGAGGAGCATTTATTTCTATGTGAAAGGAGACAGGGAAAAGGGAGAGATAGAACCTTACCAACTTCCACCCCGGCCTCAAATTTACTTGGTCCGTCTCTACCAACATTCTCCCTTTTCTCGATCTCTCTGTCTCCATCTCAGGAGACAAACCCTTGACAGACATCTTCTATAAACCCATCAACTCCCACAGCTACCTCGAGTACACCTCTTCCCGTCCTATCCCCTTGAAGGATTCCATTCACTCAATTCCTCTGTCTCCATCACATCTGCACCCAGGATGAGGATTTCCATGTCAGATCATCAGAGATGTCCTCCTTCTTCAAACAACGTGGTTTTCCCTCTACCACCAACTTGGTGCTCACCTGCATATCCTCCATTATCCAGATATCTGCCCTGGCCCTCTCTGCCCCCATGCATACAAGGACAGTTTTCATCTTGTCCTCACCTACCACCCTGCCAGCCTCTGCATCCAACACATCCTCTTCTGCTATTTCTGCCATCTACTACGTGATCCCACCACTAGACGCATATTCCCCTTGCCACACCTCTCTGCCTTCCGCAGGGACCGTTCCCTCTGTGACACTCATCCACTCCTCCCTTCCCATCAATTGACCCCTTGGTATCTACCCCCATCCATATCCATATAACTATTTACAGCACAGAAACAGGCCAGTTTAGCCCTACTAGTCCATATCAAACATCTTCTCCCACATGCCAAATCTCCTGAGACTTCTTAGAAAGTAGAGGTATTGGTGTGCCTTCTTGGTTGCCTCGATGTGCTGGCTGCAAGAGAGGTCTTCTGAAATACAGACTTGGGAATTGAAGGTACTAACCCTCCCCCACCTCCGTCCCATCCATGTGGACAAGTACATTGTTTTTCTGCCCTCCCCCCGCCACTCCTAAACAAGCCCTTTGGTCTTGGTGACATTGAGAGTGATTGTTTTTCTAGCACCACCTAACCAGATTCTTGATCTCTATTGTGCATTCTAACTCATTAGTTCCAGTTATTTGGCCAACCACAGTGGTGTTTGAAGGGAATTTGCCTGCAGGAGTTTCTCCACTATGCCCACACTTGCCCACACACCACCATTCGGGGCCCCAAACAGTCCTTCCAAGTGAGGCAACTTGTGATCAGCAGAGGAGGGAGTTGGGGGAAACTGGTGGTGAAGCACATGGAGTGCCTTTCATGCATCACTGGATCTCTGGCTGTCCTCGGATATATTGCTGTCTGGGCAATTCAATTGTTTGGCATGAAGCCTTGCAGAAGACTAGTTTCAGGATTAAATTTTGATCAGAACTTTAGTGTAAGAGTTAGGATTTATGTTGTAATATAAACCTAGTGGTCAGAATACTAGAAGGATGTTGTTGCATGAGAGAGGGAATGCAGAAGAGATTCACAGGATGTTGCCTGGAATGAAGGGCTATAAGGTGAGATAAATAACAAATAGAAGGCTGAGTAGTGGTTTATAAAATTATGAGGGACATAGATAGGGGAGATAGTCAGCATCTTTTACCCAGAATGGGTGAATCTAAAACTAGAGGGCATAAGTTTCATTCTTCTCAGACAATGGACCCCAGTTTTACAATTTAAAGTCACATCACATCAAGTCCTCATTTTCCACAGTCCAATGTTCTAGTAGAAAAATCAGTACAGACAATGAAAAGACTGATGAACAAAACAGAAGACAGTAGAACAGACTTCTACCAGAACATGCTAGTATACTGCACAACACCTCTCCTGTGTGGTATGTCACCAGCTCAACTCCTTATGGGATAAAGGCTAAGATCAAACCTACCCATTCAGGAGAACCTCCAAAAAGAGGGGGAGAAAGTGAGGAAGTTCAAAGAACAACAGAAAGAAAAGCAAAAGTATTACTTTGACAGAGGAACAAAAAACCTACTGGAACGCTACACTGGTGACCAAGTAAGGCTAAAACACAAAACAAACTTACAGACTCAGAATGGAACTGTCCTTAGTGAAGTCCAACCAAGATCATACATCATTCAGACAGATGAAGGTTCTGTTCTGTGAAAAAAATCATACAAATGGTACCAACCACAATAGATGGAAAGATGGATACTGTAGAACAACTTGAATACACAACTGAGACGGCATCGTCTGAGGCAACAACTCAGATTCAAGGAAAATCAATCAGGAGATAATCAAGACATGTGAATCATCCTAAGAAACTCAGTGAGTAAATTTAAAGACTCCTGTTATAGAATGAAGTAGTGCTATCTTATTCGCTCTTCAAATTTTAGTGGATGTAAATGTGAACACACAAAACAAGTTTAAAAAATGTTAACAAATGTTGATAATAATGAAAATATAAGTTATTGGTGTTAAAATTAAAATTGCAGAGTTATACAAAAAAAACATGTTAGTTAAAAGTAAACTACTTTTGTTTTAAGAAAGGGAGATGTTTTAATAGTGATCATGTTTGCATGACCACTAGCAAGGCCTTGATTATTGTTCCTGTTTGCTTAGACTTGGCTGTCATCATGGGGCTGAAACACAGAATATGCAAGATCTGTAATGGGGGCTTGCAGCCCCATGGTATGCCTCATGATTCTTTTTACATCAACTTTAAAGAACCTTTTCCTTCATCCATGTGTTGTCTAAGCACTTACACATACAAATACAAGATGAAGGATGTGTAGCAATGGATCAAGACTATATTGGATCACATGTCACCCTTGTGAATGAAGGAGAATGACACCTCCCTTCTGGTCAGACTGAACACCTCTGCATGGTTTGATGTGAAGAACAGGATGATGCTAAAGAAAACTCAATGCCGGCCTGATGAACGGACCACTGCACATAGCCATGGCTGATGTGAAGAGAACCCTATACAAGATGTATCCACACATAATGGCGGGACCAGACAACATACCTGGTTGGGTACAGAGGAACTGTGCAGACTAATTGACAGAGGTCTTCATAGACATCTTCAACAACTCAGAGCCGCAATGCCTCATTCCCACATGGTTCAAGTCTGCCGCTATCATCCTGGTACCCAAGAGGGCAACAATAACAGGCCTCAATGACTATGGCACTGACCTCCACAATTATGAAATACTTTGCGCGTCTGGTGATGGAACGCATGAAAGCACACATCTTAGACATGCTGGATCCATTTCAATTTGCCTATAGAAGAAACCTTACACAGATGATGCTATAGCCTTGTTGCTTTACTCTGTCCTGGCCCATCTGGAGAGTGATGCTGTTCATTGACTTCAGCTCAGCATTCAATATGATTATTCCCCAAATGCTGGTGGAGAAGTTGTCCTCTCTGGGACTCAACACCCCTCTCTGTAATTGGATAATGGGCTTCCTTCCTAATGGAAAGACCACAGTCTATCCGGTCAATTGTAGAATATCAAGGACCATCACGCTGAACACTGGTGCACCTCAGGGCTGTGTGCTCAGCCCACTCCTGTTCATGTCACCGACCCGCGACTGCATCACCAGATACAGCTCCAATAGTGACATCAAGTTTGCAGATGACACAACAGTAGTTGGCCACATCAGCAACAATGATGAGTCGCACAATAGGAAGAAAATCTCATGACATTATGCAAGAATAACAACCTGAGTGTTATGGACAAGGCAAAGGAGATGATCACTGACTTCAGGAGGACCAGAAACGACCACCCTCCACTACACATTAACAACTCTGTAGTAGAGAGACTGGAGAGCACCAAGTTCCTTGGAGTTCACTTAACTAGTGACCTATCATGGACACTCAACACTCCTCACTTGAAAGGAAAGTGGAACAGAGTCTACACTTCTGGAGAAGATTGAAGCGAGCAAGGCTACTGGCCACTATTATGTCAACTTTCTTTTGGAAGTCTATTGAGATTGTCTAGGCCGGCTACAGCACAGTGTGGTACAGTTGTTAAGAATATAAGAACATAAGAACTAGGAGCAGGAGTAGGCCATGATCTTATTGAATGGTGGCAGGCTTGATGGGCCGGATGGCCTACTCCTGCTCCTATTTCTTATGTTCTTACATTGGCATATCGGCTCCTATCTGAGTGTCAACATGGATCAGTTCCAATTGTTGCCTACCACAACAACAGATCTACAGCAAATGCCATCTCATCAGTTCTACACAAAACCGTGAAATATATGGACAGCAAAGATGCACAATCAAGATACTCTTTATTGATTACAGTTTGACGTTCAATACCATCATCCACTCAAAATTGATCAGTAAATTCCAAGACCTGGGCCTCAGTACCTCTAGAGCGCGTCAAAAGAACCAAAGACTTGTTGATCCAAACCAAGGCTTTTATTAACTAAAAGACTGGAGCATATCACAAGTAGGTCAACCAGTCCAGAATGACCTGGTCTGGCTAGGAGCAATCCTTTAAGACCTGCCAGTAGGTGTGGCTCCACTCTCAGCCAATCACAGTCATCCTACGCTACAATCTGTACATATACACATTGGTGATAGAATCTGTACTATCACAGTACCCAACTGTACAATTGGATCCTGTATTTTCTCACTTCCAGGCCACGATCAGTGTGGATTAGAAAGAACATCTCTTCCACAATCTCTACTCACTTTACACCTATGAGTGTGTAGCTTGGTTTGACAACACTTTTTACAGATTTGCTGAAGATACCACAGTAGTGAGCTGTATAAAAAAGGGTAAAGTGTCAGCAAACGGGAGGGAGATTGAGAATTTGGCTGAATAGTGTGCTAAAAAAAACTTTCCACTCAATGTCACCAAAACAAAGGAGCTTTAGGAAGGGAAACCCAATGATCATTTGGGAATCTCAGTTAGAGAGGTGAGAAAATTTAAATTCCTGAACATCACTATTCTAGAGAATCTCTCCTGGGCTCAACTCATTTATGTCATCATAAAGAAAGCATGTCAGCGCCTCTACTTCCTCAGAAGTTTGTGGAGGTTCGCAATGACATTGGAAACTTTGGCAAACTTCTACAGATGTGAAGTGGAAAGTGCACTGAGCAGCTGCATCATGCTCTCCTTTGGGGCAACAATATCTCTGAATGGAAAGTCCTGCAAAAAGAAATGGGTACAACCCATCACATGAGAGGCAAAACTCTCCCTGCCATTGGGAAAACCTACATGAAAAGCTGACGCTAGAGAGCAGCAGCAGTCATTAAGTATTAGCACCATGCAGGACATTCTCTGATCTCACTGCTACCATCAGGAAAGAAGTATATGTGCCATAAGATTCACATCACCAGCCTCAGGAACAGTTGCTACCCCTCTACCGTCCAACTCCTAATCAGCAGACTCAATCAGAGACTCATTTAGGAACTCATATTTTGCACATTATTTATGACTGAATATTTTTTTCTGCCTTGCACGGACAGTTTATTTACATTTCCTTCCTTGTTCATATTTCTGTCTTTTGTATATGTATCCTTTTCCTTGAGTAAATTTTAGAAGTACTGATAAGTAAAAATTCTGCTGGGCCTGCAGGAAAAAAGAACCTCAGGGTTATACATGATGTCATATATATCATTTGACAATAATTTTTACCTTCGATCTTTTGAACTTTGAAGTTCAAGATGGGTGTTGGATTGGCAATACAGTGCACATCTGCCTGATGTAGGTGAGCAGTGTGACCTGATGTATGGGGGCAGTGTGACCTGATGTAGGTGAGCAGTGTGACCTGAAGTAAGTGGGCAGTGTGACCTGATGTAGGTGGGCAGTATGTCCTGATGTAGCTGAGAAGTGTGTCCTGATGTAGATGGGCAGTGTCACCTGATGTAGGTGGGCAGCGTGACCTGATGTAGGTGGCCAGAACGACCTGTCATAGGTGGGCAGTGTGCCCTGATATAGGTGAGCAGCACGACCTTATGTAGGTCTGTGACCTGATGTAGGTGAATAGTATGACTTGATGTAGGTGAGCAGTATGACCTGATGTAAATGAGCAGTGTGGCCTGATGTAGGTGGGCAGCGTGGCCTGATGTAGGTGAGCAGCACGACCTGATGTAGGTGAGCACCACGACCTGATGTAGGTGGACAGTGTGACCTGATGTATGTGAACACTGTGACCTGATGTAGGTGAACACTGTGACCTGATGAAGGAGAGCAGTGTGACCTGATGTAGGTGAGCAGTGTGACCTGAGGTAGATGGGCAGTGTTACCTGATGTAGGTGAGCAGTGTGTCCTGATGTAGGTGAGCAGCACGACCTGATGTAGGTGGGCAGTGTGACCTGATGTAGGTGGGCAGTGTGACCTGATGTAGGTGAGCAGTGTGACCTGATGTAGGGGGCAGTGTGACCATTTGTAGGGGGGCAGTGTGTCCTGATGTAGGTGGGCAGTGTGACCTGCTATAGGTGAGGATGTGGCCTGATGTAGGTGAGCAGTGTGACCCGATGTAGGGATGCTGTGTGACCTGATGTAGGTGGGCAGTGTGTCCTGATATAGGTGGGCAGTGTGAATTGATGTAGGTGGGCAGTGTGACCTGATGTTGGGGGTCTGTGTGACCTGATGTAAATGGGCAGTGTGACCTGATGTATGTGGGCAGTGTGAACTGATGTAGGAGGGCAGTTTGACCTGATGTATGTGAGCAATGTGACCTGATATAGGTGGGAAACGTGACCTGATGTAGTTGAGCAGCACGACCTGATGTAGGTGGGCAGTGTGACCTGATGTAGGTGGGCAGTGTGACCTGATGTAGCTGAGCAGTATGACCTGATATAGGTGGGGGCAATATGACCTGATGTACCTGAGCAGTATGACCTGATGTAGGTGGGCAATGTGACCTGATATAGTTGAGAAATATGTCCTGATGTAGGTGGGCAATGTGACCTGATGTAGTTGAGAAATATGTCCTGATGTAGGTGGGCAATGTGACCTGCAGTAGGTGGCAGTATGACTTGGTGTGGGTGGGCAGTATGACCTGATGTAGGTCTGCAGAGTAACCTGATGTAGATGGGCTGTGTGACCTGATGTAGGTGGGCAGTGTGACCTGATGTAGGGGGTAGTGTGACCATTTTTAGGTGGGCAGTGTGACCTGATGTAGGTCTGCAGAGTAACCTGATGTAGATGGGCTGTGTGACCTGATGTAGGTGGGCAGCGTGACCTGTTGTAGGTGGGCTGTGTGACCTGAAGTAGGTGGGCAGTGTGACCTGATGTAGGTGGGCTGTGTGACCTGATGTAGGTGGGCAGTGTGACCTGATGTAGGTGAGCATTGTGACCTGATGTAGGTGGGCAGCGTGGCCTGATGTAGATGAGCAGCACGACCTGATGTAGGTGGGCAGTGTAACCTGATTAAGGTGGGCAGTATGTCCTGATATAGGTGGGCAGTGTGAATTGATGTTGGTGGGCAGTGTGACCTGATGTTGGGGGTCTGTGTGACCTGATGTAAGTGGGCAGTGTGACCTGATGTATGTGGGCAGTGTGAACTGATGTAGGTGGGCAGTTTGACCTGATGTATGTGGGCAATGTGACCTGATGTAGGTGGGAAACGTGACCTGATGTATTTGAGCAGTGTGACCTGATGTATGGGGGCAGTGTGACCTGATGAAGGTGAGCAGTGTGACCTGAAGTAAGTGGGCAGTGTGACCTGATGTAGGTGGGCAGTATTTCCTGATGTAGGTGAGAAGTGTGTCCTGATGTAGATGGGCAGTGTCACCTGATGTAGGTGAGCAGTGTGACCTGAAGTAAGTGGGCAGTGTGACCTGATGTAGGTGGGCAGTATGTCCTGATGTAGGTGAGGTGTGTCCTGATGTAGATGGGCAGTGTCACCTGATGTAGGTGGGCAGCGTGACCTGATGTAGGTGGCCAGAACGACCTGTCATAGGTGGGCAGTGTGGCCTGATATAGGTGAGCAGCACGACCTGATGTAGGTCTGTGACCTGATGTAGGTGAATAGTATGACTTGATGTAGGTGAGCAGTATGACCTGATGTAAGTGAGCAGTGTGGCCTGATGTAGGTGGGCAGCGTGGCCTGATGTAGGTGAGCAGCACGACCTGATGTAGGTGGAAGCACGACCTATTGTAGGTAGGCAGTGTGACCTGATGTAGGTGGACAGTGTGACCTGATGTATGTGAACACTGTGACCTGATGTAGGTGAGCAGTGTGACCTGATGTAGGGGGCAGTGTGACCATTTGTAGGGGGGCAGTGTGTCCTGATGTAGGTGAGCAGTGTGTCCTGATGTAGAAGGGCAGTGTCACCTGATGTAGGTGAGCAGTGTCACCTGATGTAGATGGGCAGCGTGATCTGATGTAGGTGGCCAGAATGACCTGTCATAGGTGGGCAGTGTGGCCTGATATAGGTGAGCAGCACGACCTGATGTAGGTCTGTGACCTGATGTAGGTGAATAGTATGACTTGATGTAGCTGAGCAGTATGACCTGATGTAAGTGAGCACTGTGGCCTGATGTAGGTGGGCAGCGTGGCCTGATGTAGGTGAGCAGCACGACCTGATGTAGGTGGAAGCACGACCTATTGTAGGTAGGCAGTGTGACCTGATGTAGGTGGACAGTGTGACCTGATGTATGTGAACACTGTGACCTGATGTAGGTGAGCAGTGTGACCTGAGGTAGGTGAGCAGTGTGACCTGAGGTAGGTGAGCAGTGTGACCTGATGTAGGTGAGCAGTGTGACCTGAGGTAGATGGGCAGTGTGACCTGATGTAGGTGAGCAGTGTGTCCTGATGTAGGTGAGCAGCACGACCTGATGTAGGTGGGCAGTGTGACCTGATGTAGGAGGGCTGTGTGACCTGATGTAGGTGAGCAGTGTGACCTGATGTAGGGGGCATTGTGACCATTTGTAGGGGGGCAGTGTGTCCTGATGTAGGTGGGCAGTGTGACCTGCTATAGGTGAGGAGTGTGGCCTGATGTAGGTGAGCAGTGTGACCCGATGTAGGGATGCTGTGTGACCTGATGTAGGTGGGCACTATGTCCTGATATAGGTGAGTAGTGTGACCTGATGTAGGTGGGCAGTGTGACCTGATGTTGGGGGGTCTGTGTGATCTGATGTAAGTGGGCAGTGTGACCTGATGTATGTGGGCAGTTTGACCTGATGTATGTGGGCAATGTGACCTGATGTAGGTGGGAAACGTGACCTGATATAGTTGAGCAGTGTGACCTGATGTAGGTGGGCAGTGTGACCTGATGTAGCTGAGCAGTATGACCTGATATGGGGGGGGGCAATATGACCTGATGTACCTGAGCAGTATGACCTGATGTAGGTGGGCAATGTGACCTGATATAGTTGAGAAATATGTCCTGATGTAGGTGGGCAATGTGACCTGATGTAGTTGAGAAATATGTCCTGATGTAGGTGGGCATTGTGACCTGAAGTAGGTGGCAGTATGACTTGGTGTAGGTGGGCAGTGTGACCTGATGTAGGTCTGCAGAGTAACCTGATGTAGATGGGCTGTGTGACCTGATGTAGGTGGGCAGTGTTACCTGATGTAGGGGGTAGTGTGACCATTTTTAGGTGGGCAGTGTGACCTGATGTAGGTCTGCAGAGTAACCTGATGTAGATGGGCTGTGTGACCTGATGTAGGTGGGCAGCGTGACCTGTTGTAGGTGGGCTGTGTGACCTGATGTAGGTGGGCAGTGTGACCTGATGTAGGTGGGCTGTGTGACCTGATGTAGGTGGGCAGTGTGACCTGATGTAGGTGAGCATTGTGACCTGATGTAGGTGGGCTGCGTGGCCTGATGTAGGTGAGCAGCACGAACTGATGTAGGTGAGCAGTGTGGCCTGATGTAGGTGAGCTGTGTGACCCGATGTAGGGATGCTGTGTGACCTGATGTAGGTGGGCACTATGTCCTGATATAGGTGAGTAGTGTGACCAGATGTAGGTGGGCAGTGTGTCCTGATATAGGTGGGCAGTGTGACCTGATGTAGGTGGGCAGTGTGACCTGATGTAGGTGGGCAGTCTGACCTGATGTAGCTGGGCAGTGTGACCTGATGTAGGTGAGCAGTGTGACCTGATGTAGGGGACAGTGTGACCATTTGTAGGGCGGCAGTGTGTCCTGATGTAGGTGGGCAGTGTGACTTGCTATAGGAGAGGGGTGTGGCCTGATGTAGGTGAGCAGTGTGACCCGATGTAGGGATGCTGTGTGACCTGATGTAGGTGGGGACTATGTCCTGATATAGGTGAGTAGTATGACCAGATGTAGGTGGGCAGTGTGTCCTGATATAGGTGGGCAGTGTGAATTGATGTAGGTGGGCAGTGTGACCTGATGTTGGGGATCCGTGTGACCTGATGTAAGTGGGCAGTGTGACCTGATGTAGGTGGGCAGTGTGAACTGATATAGGTGGGCTGTTTGACCTGATGTTGGGGGTCTGTGTGACCTAATGTATGTGGGCAATGTGACCTGATGTAGGTGGGAAACGTGACCTGATGTAGTTGAGCAGTGTGACCTGATGTAGGTGAGCATTGAGACCTGATGTAGGTGGACAGCTTGGCCTGATGTAGATGAGCAGCACGACCTGATGTAGGTGGGCAGTGTAACCTGATTAAGGTAGGCAGTATGTCCTGATATAGGTGGGCAGTGTGAATTGATGTTGGTGGGCAGTGTGACCTGATGTTGGGGGTCTGTGTGACCTGATGTAAGTGGGCAGTGTGACCTGATGTATGTGGGCAGTGTGAACTGATGTAGGTGGTCAGTTTGACCTGATGTAGTTGAGCAGTGTGACCTGATGTATGGGGACAGTGTGACCTGATGTAGGTGAGCAGTGTGACCTGAAGTAAGTGGGCAGTGTGACCTGATGTAGGTGGGCAGTGTGTCCTGATGTAGGTGAGAAGTGTGTCCTGATATAGATGGGCAGTGTCACCTGATGTAGGTGAGCAGTATCACCTGATGTAGGTGGGCAGCGTGATCTGATGTAGGTGGCCAGAACGACCTGTCATAGGTGGGCAGTGTGGCCTGATATAGGTGAGCAGCACGACCTGATGTAGGTCTGTGACCTGATGTAGGTGAATAGTATGACTTGATGTAGGTGAGCAGTATGACCTGATGTAAGTGAGCAGTGTGGCCTGATGTAGGTGGGCAGCGTGATCTGATGTAGGTGGCCAGAACGACCTGTCATAGGTGGGCAGTGTGGCCTGATATAGGTGAGCAGCACGACCTGATGTAGGTCTGTGACCTGATGTAGGTGAATAGTATGACTTGATGTAGGTGAGCAGTATGACCTGATGTAAGTGAGCAGTGTGGCCTGATGTAGGTGGGCAGCGTGGCCTGATGTAGGTGAGCAGCACGACCTGATGTAGGTGGATGCACGACATATTGTAGGTAGGCAGTGTGACCTGATGTAGGTGGACAGTGTGACCTGATGTATGTGAACACTGTAACCTGATGTAGGTGAGCAGTGTGACCTGAGGTAGGTGAGCAGTGTGACCTGAGGTAAGTGAGCAGTGTGACCTGATGTAGGTGAGCAGTGTGACCTGAGGTAGATGGGCAGTGTGACCTGATGTAGGTGAGCAGTGTGTCCTGATATAGGTGAGCAGCACGACCTGATATAGGTGGGCAGTGTGACCTGATGTAGGTGGGCAGTGTGTCCTGATGTAGGTGGGCAGTGTGACCTACTATAGGTGAGGAGTGTGGCCTGATGTAGGTGAGCAGTGTGACCCGATGTAGGGATGCTGTGTGACCTGATGTAGGTGGGCACTATGTCCTGATATAGGTGAGTAGTGTGACCTGATGTAGGTGGGCAGTGTGTCCTGATATAGGTGGGCAGTGTGAATTGATGTAGGTGGGCAGTGTGACCTGATGTTGGGGGTCTGTGTGACCTGATGTAAGTGGGCAGTGTGACCTGATGTATGTGGGCAGTTTGACCTGATGTATGTGGGCAATGTGACCTGATGTAGGTGGGAAACATGTCCTGATGTAGTTGAGCAGTGTGACCTGATGTAGGTGGGCACTGTGACCTGATGTAGATGGGCAGTGTGACCTGATGTAGCTGAGCAGTATGACCTGATATGGGGGGGGCAATATGACCTGATGTACCTGAGCAGTATGACCTGATGTAGGTGGGCAATGTGACCTGAAGTAGGTGGCAGTATGACTTGGTGTAGGTGGGCAGTGTGACCTGATGTAGGTCTGCAGAGTAACCTGATGTAGATGGGCTGTGTGACCTGATGTAGGTGGGCAGTGTGACCTGATGTAGGGGGTAGTGTGACCATTTTTAGGTGGGCAGTGTGACCTGATGTAGGTCTGCAGAGTAACCTGATGTAGATGGGCTGTGTGACCTGATGTAGGTGGGCAGCGTGACCTGTTGTAGGTGGGCTGTGTGACCTGATGTAGGTGGGCAGTGTGACCTGATGTAGGTGGGCTGTGTGACCTGATGTAGGTGGGCAGTGTGACCTGATGTAGGTGAGCATTGTGACCTGATGTAGGTGGGCAGCATGGCCTGATGTAGGTGAGCAGCACGACCTGATGTAGGTGGGCAGTGTGACCTGATGTAGGTGAGCAGTGTGACCCAATGTTGGGATGCTGTGTGACCTGATGTAGGTGGGCACTATGTCCTGATATAGTTGAGTAGTGTGTCCAGATGTAGGTGGGCAGTGTGTCCTGATATAGGTGGGCAGTGTGTCCTGATATAGGTGGGCAGTGTGACCTGATGTAGGTGGGCAGTGTGACCTGATGTAGGTGGGCAGTGTGACCTGATGTAGGTGGGCTGTGTGACCTGATGTAGGTGGGCAGTGTGACCTGATGTAGGTGAGCATTGTGACCTGATGTAGGTGGGCAGCATGGCCTGATGTAGGTGAGCAGCACGACCTGATGTAGGTGGGCAGTGTGACCTGATGTAGGTGAGCAGTGTGGCCTGATGTAGGTGAGCAATGTGACCCAATGTTGGGATGCTGTGTGACCTGATGTAGGTGGGCACTATGTCCTGATATAGTTGAGTAGTGTGACCAGATGTAGGTGGGCAGTGTGTCCTGATATAGGTGGGCAGTGTGACCTGATGTAGGTGGGCAGTGTGACCTGATGTCGGTGGGCAGTGTGACCTGATGTAGGTGGGCAGTGTGACCTGATGTAGGTGAGCAGTGTGACCTGATGTAGGGGCAGTGTGACCATTTGTAGGGCGGCAGTGTGTCCTGATGTAGGTGGGCAGTGTGACTTGCTTTAGGTGAGGAGTGTGGCCTGATGTAGGTGAGCAGTGTGACCCGATGTAGGGATGCTGTGTGACCTGATGTAGGTGGGCACTATGTCCTGATATAGGTGAGTAGTGTGACCAGATGTAGGTGGGCAGTGTGTCCTGATATAGGTGGGCAGTGTGAATTGATGTAGGTGGGCAGTGTGACCTGATGTTGGGGGTCTGTGTGACCTGATGTAAGTGGGCAGTGTGACCTGATGTAGGTGGGCAGTGTGAACTGATGTAGGTGGGCTGTTTGACCTGATGTTGGGGGTCTGTGTGACCTGATGTATGTGGGCAATGTGACCCGATGTAGGTGGGAAACGTGACCTGATGTAGTTGAGCAGTGTGACCTGATGTAGGTGGGCAGTGTGACCTGATGTAGGTGTGCAGTGTGACCTGATGTAGCTGAGCAGTGTGACCTGATGTAGGGGGGCGGGGGCAGTGTGACCTGATGTAGTTGAGAAATATGTCCTGATGTAGCTGGGCATTGTGACCTGAAGTAGGTGGCAGTATGACTTGGTGTAGGTGTGCAGTGTGACCAGTGATTGTTCTCTAAGGTACCCCAGTGCATTTTACAGTCACTAGCACCTGGAAAATGTGACATAAATATTAAGATGGGGTCAGGAGGTTTTGATGATTGTTGATTGAAATGTTTTGGTGATACCATTCTCAGTGTTTGCTGAATCTTGGTGGTCAGTGGTGATGTTCACTTTAGCATACTCCCATCACCTCTACTGGTCCATTCTGAGTCCTATTCTACCAGTGGCTGCTCTTCTCGCTCCTGTGATTGTTTTACAATGATAACTCCAAACCATCACATCTTCCCTTTTTCTCTTACCATTGCTATTCTCTGATACCATACCATTACTGACCCATGAACATTCATTCCTTCCCCATCCCCATCCTCATCCACACTCACAACCAAGTCCCAGCCTCTGCTTGCAGCCACTTGTCTGAGTATCAAACTGTTTAGCTGTAGTTAGGAAATGGACATACATTATCCTGCTGGTTAACGTAAGCATACTTCCACATTCCTGTACCTCCAACATGACTGCTTGTAGATTTTGGGGAAAACAATTTGGTTTCTCTCCGCAGGTAACATCTGGCATGTTGTGTTTCTGATCTCCCAGGTGTTTTCTACATTTTATCTTTTTATTTCAGACTTCTGTGATGGGTTATATTATATTTTATATTATATATTGATATGCCACAGACATGGACCAGTCAAATGTTATACTAATACTGGGCTTTTATTAATAGACTATAACCACCACTAAACTGGGCAGTGGGAAAGCATCTCCATCTGTTAAACCAATAGGATGGAGCATCTCTACAGCCATAGCCAATAGCAAGCAGTCAGTATAATATGCCCCCCCATTACATCATCACATTCACCCCTGCACCCCCATACCCACCCAAATTGACCAATTTTAATAAAATACAATGTTGGAAAAAGGAAAAGCAACAACAAAAAAAAATCACGGAATATCAAGGGTTACAAACAGAATTAATGAGAAAACATAGCACAGAGAAAAAAAAATCAGGCTGCCAGCCTGAGATAATACAGGGTGACTCCACTCACTATAATTATGGCTAAAATTAGAAATGGTCATTACAGAGCCTCTGAGGTGGTTTTGAGATTCGTGTTGATCTTCATAAGGGCACAGATGGAGGAGTCTTAACTCTAACCGAAGGACTAATGTTGCCAGGTGTGGAAGGGAGTGGAGAGCATGAGGAAACATTCCCATGAAGAGGGAATGGGGAGGGTAGAGAAGGAGTCAGATCAGTGGAATGGGTAGCAGGCTGTAGACCAGGTGAGGCTAGATTCCTAAGGGAAACAGTGTCCTTTCTTCCATCAGGAAAAATAACATGAGCATACTGCGAATTAGCATGAAGCAGTTGGACACGCTGTACAAGTGGGTCAGCTTTGCTGGATCTAACATGTTTTCTTAATAAAACTTCTCTGGGTTTAGAGAGCCAAGACAGCAAAGTGGATCCAGGTTTAGATTTTCTGGGAAAACAAAAAGACACTGGTGAGGGGTCTCATTGGGAGCTGGACAAAGCCGTGTATGATAGAGTTTAATGCTTCTGGCAGCACATCTTGCCAGCGGCTGGTGGGGAGGCCTTTCGATTTTAGCGCGAGTGATAGCTTTCCAGATTGTACTGTTACTGCGCTCCACTTGACCATTACCCCGTGGGTTATAGCTTGTAGTATGACTAGTAGCTCTACCCCTATCAAGAAGGTATTGTCTAAGTTCAGAACTCGTGAAAGCTGACTCTCTGTCACTATGAATGAAGTTAGGATAATAACCGAAAATACTAAAATTCATATCGACATTTAATAACAACTAGCAGAAATGTTAGCAAGTGATATAGTGAAGGGGAAACATCAATGATGTTAAGGAAATAGGAATTCTTATTATTTGAGGGTAGTAGTCCTTTAAAATCCACACTGAGGCGTTCAGATGCCTTAATCAACATGGAAGCGGAAGGTTTATAATAGCATGGTTTACAATCGCACAGACAGTTGTTAGTTTCTTTATGTCTTCTGGTGAGTACGTAAAATTGAGGGACTTCACATAATAATAAATCTAGTGATGTCTGGGTGACATAATTCATCGTGAAGGTATTTTAAATGGTCTAGCTGCAGACTTGCACAGGTCATGCAAGAAAGTGCGTCCGCGGCTCATTGAATTTTCCTGAGCGATAGAGTATATCGTAATCATAAGTAGAAAGCTCAATTCGCCAACACATGATCTTGTCATTTTTAATCTTGCTCTTCAATTTAGTGCTGAACATGTAGCCAACAGATTTTTGATCAGTCAGTAAAGTGAATTTCCTTCCTCCTAAAAGGTGTCTCCAATAATGAATGGATTCTACAATAGTTTGCACTTCCTTTTCAGTAGAGGATTGCTTGACCTCTAGTCCATGTAACATCCGAGAGAAAAAGGCCACAGGTCTGCCAGCTTGATTTAGCGTAGCTGTTAAGGCCCAATCTGACACATCAGATTCCACTTTGAATGTCATCAATAGCTGACATTGTAGCCTTGACTATATCCTGTTTGATGTTTTCAAAAGCACAGATGGCTTCTTCAGACAGGAAAACTAGTAGTTTTAAACAGTGGCCGCACTTTATCTGTGTAATTGGGCACCCAATGAGCGTAATAGGAGAAAAAAAACAGGCAATGCTTGAGGGACTTCTGTGTCGCAGGTGGGGGGGGGGGGGGGGGTAGCTACATGAGTGGTCTCATTCTCTTTGGGTCTGGGCTGATCTCCCTTACGTAGCCTAGTATAGCCAGGCATTTAGTGCGGTTTTCACACTTGTCATTGTTAAGGTTAAGTGCAGTTCCTTGGCCACCTGGAGAATTTTTTGAAAGCTCCAATCGTGATCATTTAAGTCTTTGTCACATATAGTGACATTGTCCAGGTAAGGGTAGGTGGCTTGCAAGTTATGAGTATCTACTAGCTTATCCATCTCTCTTTGAAAAAAGGATACACTGTTGGTAACTCCAAAAGGAGCTCTTTTAAACTGAAAAAGTTTGCCATCTGTCTCAAAAGCGGTAAATTGCCTTTCATCTTTGTGAATAGGCATCTGATAATAAGCTGATTTCAAATCAATTGTGGAATATGTTTTGGATTGTGTAATCTGGTTTACCATGTCTGAGACATGAGGCAGGGGATAAGCATCTAGTTATGTAAACCTGTTTATAGTTTGGCAGTAGTCCACAACCATTCTAGGTTTCGTGCCATTTTTGACGACTACAACTTGTGCACATCAAGGACTTGTACTGGGTTTGATGATATTTTTCTTTCAATAAACATCTAACCTTGTCCTTAATAAAGAGTTTGCCCTCTTTGCTATAGTGCCTATTCTTTGTAGCTATAGGCTTACAGTCCAGGGTTAAATTGGTAAAAAGACGTAGAGGTTTAATCTTTAGAGTTGATAACCCGCAACCTCCCTCTTGGGGTACCGTGATCAATGGTAAAAAACCATTAAATGCCAATATGATACTTTTAATTTGGCACTGGAAATCTAATCCTAAAATCATCAGACCACACAGATTGGGGAGCTCGTGCAATTTGAAATCTTTATATTCATTTCCCTGGACCTTCAGGGTTATTTTACAGCAAGTTGTAATGTCTTGTTTTAGTCCAGAACAAGCCATACAAATGTTGTGCAAGGTAAGATTCAGGCTGCTAGCGGCGGTAGGGTGAATATAGCTGTCAGTACGTCAGTACTGCCTGAATCGAACAAACAGTCAATAGGCTCCCCGTTTACCTCCACCTTCATCGTGGAATGCTTTAGGCCATGGGGTTCATCTTGACTTATTGTCATCAATGCCAGAACAGGGTCTCCCCGCGGCGGCGATCTGTCAGAGTTCGCCATGTCACTGGCAGTTCCATTTACAATTTCAGAAGAAGAAGAAGAGGAAGAGCTAGGTGCATCATTGGCTCTCCAGGTCAACGCAGCAGTCGTGCGGCGACACCCCTGCTTATTAGTAGCGCTTCTTCTTCTTACTCTTCAACTCATGGCGAGAGCCAGGCGAGGACTCTTGCGGCCAGCAGGCTCTGGCCCAGTGTACTCGCATTCCACAGTTGGCACAATTGGCTTGCGGCGCAGGACACTGAGAGCGAACGTGTAGCGTCGAACCGCAGAAGTAGCATCTTCTGTAGTGCCTTTTATACTGCAGTTTAGTGGCGCTCAGCAGTGGATCATCGCTGCGGGCGAGCCTTGGGGGGTGCCACTTCAGCACCTCTTTCTTTCTCGAGGACTTTAGCTCTTTGTAGTGCAGCTTAAGGGTCTTTGCTTGTTGTAGGGTTTCTAGTAAATGTTGCCTGATGTACCCCGACTCCAATCCACTTATGAATGTGTCCAGCATCAAAGATTCCCGGTGGACTTTGGCCATGACAGCAGCGCAATCACAGGCTCTGTGTGAGCGTGAAAGCATCTTCACTCTCTCCAGCTTGTTGTCTTCGAGTGTGAAGCTGATGTCTTGTGAACAAAGTGTTTTGTGGCATATAATAGATTCGGAGGAGATTCAGCACATTCTGGTAGATAGCTGTCTCATTAACCACACGGTAGGGTACTTCTCCGAGGAGAGCAACAAGATGATCCATTTTTGCTGCATCTTGCACAACATTGTTCACTCACACGTATGCTTAAAAACACTGAAGCCAGTGATGAAAAGTTTCTCCAGCTTGGGTGGCATCGTGAGCTATCTTGAGTCTTCCAGGTTTCAGGGAAGTATCCATGATTGTTTGACTGTTAATAAAATTGATATGCCATAGACATGGACCAGACAAGTGTTATACTAATACTGGGCTTATATTAACAGATTATAACCACCACTAAACTGGCCGGTGGGAAAGCATCTCCATCTGTTATACCAGTAGGGTAGAGCATCTCTACAGCCATAGCAGTCAGTATAATAAGCCCTCCCCCCATTACATCATTACATACATAAATATGTATTTAAAAGAGATAGATTGTGCAGATTTAGAGAGCAGTCACTTCACAAACAGACATTAACACTTCAGAACAGAGATCTCATTTAAAATGCAAGAGCTTTGCTCATGCTGGATACTCAGGCACCAGTACTTTTGCAAAGACAATGAGAATGCTTTGCTAAAGAATTTCAAAAGCAGGTGCAAATGGAAGAGTCCAGGCTCACAAGGCTGATAAGATCTTTCAAAGATTGGGTCTGGAGCTTTGGGGATCATGTGGTTTTGCAAGCAGTGAGAGAGAGAGAGAGAAAAACATGATTTTTTGGAGAGAGAGAGAATTCAGTTCTGCAGTGGCTTTTGAGGCTGCAACACGGCAACTGGCAGGCTTGGTTGAAAACCCCATTTTGAAGATGAGTTGTGAGTTCTGAGTTCAGCCTTTGAAAAACTCTTGTGGTCCTTACAAGAGGAAATGGCTGTCTAGAGTGTTTCTCCTGAAATAAGGGAAACAAGATGAACTCTGTCATGCCCTGAGAGAGGAGGTTATCATCTGGAAAACCCTGATGGGGCAAGTTTCTTCGGCAAGACTCAAGTGACTGATGGAAGTAAATCAGTTTGTGTGTGTCCAATGAGCAATGAATCTCTGAAACCAACGAGAACTTTCCTGAGTGGTAACCATTTAACTTTGAGCACCAGAGTCTGGTGAAAATTCATAAATATTGAATTCTGTGCACAGTATAAAAATTGCCTAATACTGGTGAACTGGGAGAAGTGAGATTGTGAAGCAAAGAAATTCCCTGAACATATACACATTACATGCATGTGCACTTAGAATTAGAAGGGGGTTAAGTTAATAGTAATAAGTTAAAGTTTGATCCTGTTTTTACGTTTAGAGAAAATTAAAAGCAAATTTTGCTTAAGTAACCATTTGTCTTGGTGAATTTCTATTGCTGCTGGGTTTTGGAGTCTTCTGGATCTGTAACACATCCAACTTCTACAGTTTTCTTATTTTCTTTCTGGGCTTGTGATTTTCCTTATCTGCTAGATTATTACCTCCACACAGGCTTCTTGACAATTCAGACAAAAAAGAAACGTCAGCTGAGATATATGGCTTTAGTACTCAGTGGATTACTAAATCGTTCCTTTTGCTCACTTTTTAGTCATGTGTTATGCATATTAGAATACAAAAACAATTTAATGAAAAGACAAGTGGGGATCCACAATAAGTACTGTGCTTATCTAAATAACACAACAAATGCATGAGGAGACGAGTTATCTAACAATAGAACCTTTAATGAGGTATGGGAACAAGGAGAAGCTTTTGAACAGATTATTAATTGTGAAATTAACCTTTTGGCAGCTATTAGTAATGCTCTAGAAGTTTTCAAAGTAAGATTAAGGGGTAGTGATAAATGTCAGAAAAATTGAATGCTATTTTTGCCACCATATGTTAAATTGACGTTAAGAATTAGGAACTGATGATGTGGATTTTTCCACTGAGAAAAAGGAAAATAATTCAGAGGAAGAAATGTAAAACTTGTAACAATTAGTATCAGCCCTTTTACAGATGCCAAAATCCTAAAAGGTCAGATCTGGTTTAAGCATTATCATTACCATATAACCATATAACCGTTTACAGCACGGAAACAGGCCATGTTGACCCTTCAAGTCCGTACCGGTTCACTTGAACAACTCCACTAGCTCCTCCGCAAACTCCTGAGGAAGTAGAGGCTTTCTTCATGATGCCATTTGTGTGTACTTCAGAATTGATTTCACTTTTGGACATAGAGAAATGTAAAGTACATTTATGCTTGATGCTATATTGTAGCCCTTGGCCAGGTGTGGAAAATGGAGTAAAATTTGACATAAGAGACTTAGTGGTTTCATAAGATCCCAGGAAACACCATCCAAGCAGTGAGTTTTCAACCAACTGATTGAACCTGGACATGGTGAAGGTGCTGAATAACATTAGAAAAAAATTCAGGCCAAATATTACCCGCCTCTGAGTCAGAGGTTTGTGGGATTACAGTCCCACTCAGGATGCCCAAGCACTGACATGATACAGGGCTTCTTAGGTAGATATCAAGATTCCAAGGCATATTTTGAAGAAGAGTGGGTATTCCCCACCCCCCCGCACCCCAGAATCCAAGATAACATTTATCCCTCAATTACCATCTCTGAAGCAGTTGACCTGGTGTCATCCACTTGCGATGTACAAACATTTCAGTATGCACATTATTAAACATCAAAAGCAATTAAACATACAGCAGGACTGTCAAAGGAGCTGTGGAAAGGGTAATGTTTCTGTCTTTACATGAACATAAAGATTTGCAGGCACAAAGCTCATGTACTCTTCCTTTTTCCACAGCCCCTGCCTCACCTGCTCTGCACTTCCAGCATTTTCGGTTTCATTGGTTCATTACGAGTTCTCCGACTGCCTTCCTCTCAGGTGCTAACATTTTTTACTCTCATCATTTTCTACCAATCCCATCAAAGATATGACACTAAAAAGGGAAGGAAATATGTGAAGATTTATTATAACGTGAAGAAGGAGTCTTGAAGTTAAACAATATTTTTCACAGTATCTTCAGTCTCAGCGTAGAAATGGCCCAAGGCTCCCACTGATACCTTGGATTCAGATCAGAGCCTGTGAGCAGTCTTTGGGTCTCATCGAAAGAATCATGGGTTGGAAAGAGTTCTGTAAACTGCTGGGGAAATTTGGATCTTTATTGTTCACTCTCAGGGATTAGTGAATCAGTGAATCTTTCATTTACAGGTGATGAGTTCAACCCTCACAAGGAATGTACAGTTTTTGTCAGACACCTGTCTCAAATAATTGCCTGCTTTTCAAAATGTGCTCCTTTGAAAATAAAATAGCTGGAGTTTATTATTCATAATACAATGCAAGGAGGAGATGACGCCAGTTTTTCAGGACACTGCTGGAGGCTGAACTTAAGAATGAGAAAATAAAGAGGAAAAGCCCTCTTTGAAAATCAAGAGATTGCAAATGCTGGCAGTCCGAAATAAAACAGAAAATGCTATAAATACTTGACAGAGGGGCTGAGAGAATGGACTGGAGAATTGATCAGGGTAGGAAGTATATTTGAGATATCTGTGAGAGTCTTTGGGCTTGTGGTGAATATTTGTTCCTAACCTATTCCCCAGAGACAGAGAAATCCAGAAAGGGAAGTGAAAGATCATACATGGACCGTGGGAAAGTTTGGCAGAGAATGTAATTTTGAGTTTTCTGCGACTCCAGAGGGCACTTTGCACAACTCCATATTTCATAATTTTCACATTAATGTGTTTGTGCTGTCTTTAACAGCTCTCATTTCACAGTGGTTATGTTCCTTTTCTTGTGTTCTCTCTTCTTTGCTCCTCTCATTAATCTATGACCAGATGACTTAATCTACAGCTTTATCTGTATCATTCCCTATCCTCACCCTATCGGAAGTATTCCCTTTGTCTTCTCCATTCCTTTCCAACATGTTCTGCAATGTAAAACCAGTTTTCCCTCCTTTCCATTTCCGATAAAGGGACTTTCACCTAAAATATTCACTCTGTTTCCCTTTTTGTGGATGTCACTGAACTGCCAAATCTTTTTGTTAAAGCATTTTCTATCTTTAAATGGCAAGTGAAGAGAATTGACTTCTGCCATATGTTGTGGACGAGTTCTCTCCTTCTCTGTCATAAAACTCTTTGTGTAGATATCATTCTAGGTCTGGGCAATGGCTGCTTTTCACAATAAGTTACCAGAGCTGGTTGGTCTTCCAGAGACAGCTCAACCCATGAGAGAAATTAACCTTAGGCTGCCAAAGGAATTGGAATGGGCAAGTTGAGGGCTTGTGAAGTCACAGTGACCACATCTGTTCTCCTGGGTCTCATTAAAAAGATGTTTCCTTTAGTTAGGCCCACTGAATGATTCTAGGCTGAACATTAATCAGGATTAAATATCTTAAAAGATACTTCAAGTGGAATTAGGCTTCTCATTACTGTTATTTGGCAGACCCTTCTTGCTGTGTTTTACTTCAGTCTTCCTTTGTAGCCTACTGTGAAATGTTGCTGCTCGGAGGTCCTAATCAGAGTGACCCACAGTCACCAGGAGTGGGTGTTGCCATGGGAGCCATCCATTAACTAAAGGACTCATGAGATTGCCTTGTGACTTGAAGTCACAGACTTGTGCAAATACTATAAATAGATTACACCATTTTGTGTAAATCAAAGTCAAGAGCATGGTGTTTAGGGAAACCTCCGTGTCTGTCATTTCATTACTCAGGGTAACCAAGAGTGAGGGTTCAATTCCTCATTTATCATTTCTGGCCACAGTCACAGACCTTGGATAATTGAATTTAACAACAAATGTCAGTAACAATGGAACAGCTCAAGGCTGTCCTCAAACAGCAGTAAGAGAGCTTTGAGCTCATACAATCAAAATTAATGGACCAGCTGGCAGCAAAATGTCTGTGGGAGCTTTAATCATGGAGGAAGGTGAGCCTACACTTAAAACAAATTCTGCAGATGCATTAATGAACTCTATCACTGAGTTTAATTATGACTCAGAGTCATGCACTTTTGAAACTTGGTGTAGAAAGTATGAAGACTTGTTTTCAGTAGTCTTTTCCAAGTTCAATGAGGCGTGGGAGATTAGGCTGTTGTTGAGGAAGTTAGGCACTTGAGAACACGAGTGCTACATAATCTTCATTCTGCCAAAATTTCCCCAGGAGCTCAGTTTCAGGGAAACACTTGAGGTAATGGCAGAAATATTTGGTGAACAAATATCATTGTTCAACATTTGGTATCAATGTTTAAAAATGACCAAGGGAGATACCGAAGATTTTGTGGGACTACGCTCGTGACTGCCTGTACAGATGGCAGCGTGGCAGTAAATGCAAGCATTGAGGACATAAACCAGAATGCTGCAGAGGGAAAACACCCATTAAGTTAGCTTCACATACAAAAGTACAACCAATCAAAGCAACTTTTAAGGTGGCAACCGCCAACTGCAGGAAATATGCGAAGGTGCACATTAACAGCATTCCAGTGAGGTTGCAAATTGATACAGGGTCTGATATAACCTTAATATCAAATAAAATGTGAAAACAGATTGGTCAGCCAGAGGTGACAACCAAAAACATGGCATGGAATGCTTCTGGGGCGATCCTGGAGCTGTTAGGTTCATTTGACTGTTCCATCAGTTTAAACGGCGCAGAAGGGAATGGGTTATGTTATTTGGTAAAATGTCCTAATCTCAACCTCATGGGCCTCAACTGGATCAAAAGGTTGAACCTACTTGACTGTCCACTTTAATGATATTTGTTAAAAGTTGGAAGTAGCACATACCCCAACAGCAGTAAATACAGCACAAGAGTTGCTGATACAGTTGAAGTATTGCCATGCACAGGTATTTTCTGAAGGCCTCGGACGGTGCACTAAAACAAAGGCAAAATTCTGTCTTTTGCCAAATGTGAAACCGACTTTCAAGATAAAACGACCAGTCCCATACGCAGCACTGCAAGAAGTGGAGCATGAATTGGAAAGGCTGCAACATGAAGGAGTGACTGAATAGGCCAACTACTCTTCATGGGCTGCACCTATCATGGTGGTGAAGAAATCTAATGGATCCATACATCTGTGTGCTGATTTTTCAACTGGTTTGAATGCAGCATTGGACGACCATCAATACCCACTGCCATTGCCTGATGACCTTTTTGGAAAACTGAATGGGGGCAAATGCTTTGCGAATATCGACTTAGCAGAGGCATATCTACAGGTGGAGGTTGATGCCGAATCCAGAGAATTGGTGACCATCAACACAATTCGAGGACTGTTCAGATACACACGTCTACCATTCAGAGTGAAGACTGCTTCAGCTATCTTTCAACAGATCACAGAGATAATGCTGAATGGTGTTCCGCGAGTTGCAGTGTACCTAGATGATATCCTGGTCATGGGAGCACATGCTCGCGAATTGTTTGATCGTCCTGATTGCGTTTTGTCCCATATCAGAGACTATGGGTTTCGAGTGCATCCAGAAAAATGCGTATTTTTCATGAAATCAGTGAAATATCTGGGTTTTGTAATTGACAAAGATGGATGGCGGCCAGATCCACAAAATACTGATACTATCAGGCGCATGCCTGCACCCACAGATGTGATCACGCTATGTTCGTTTTTGGGTCTTAAGAGTCATTACAGTTCATTCCTGCCAGAGATGCATAAACTCTGTGATCCACTCAACAAGCTTCTTACACAGGGTAGCAAATGGAATTGGAGTTCAAAATGTCAAGTCATTTAATCAAGTTAAAACAATGTTAAAATCAAACCTTCTTTTGATGCACTACAATCCAAACTTGGAGATTGTTGTAGCTTCAGGTGCATTACAGTCTGGGGTGGTTGCAGTCATTTCTCACATATTCCCCGATGGGAATCAAAAAGCCATAGCACACGCAGCATGCTCTCTAACTGCCGCAGAGTGTAACTATGGACAAATTGAAAAGGAGGCTCTAGCAATTGTTTTTGCGGTGAAGAAATTCCATAAAATGCTCTATGGACAGCAATTCACTCTTCTGACAGATCACAAGCTGCTATTAGCAGTATTTGGTTCAAAGAAAGGAATTCCAATTTACATGGCAAACCGACTGCAAAGATAGGTAACCATGCTTCTTGGGTATAATTTCAAAATTAAATACCTGCCGACTATAAGTATCGGACAAGCTGATGCATTGCCACAACTCATTAGTGAACAAGAAAAAGAGCCGGAAGATATTCTTGTCGCAGAATTCTTGGTAGAAGCAGAAGTCAACCAAGTATTTGAAGATGTTATTAACTCACTACCTGTTACAGCAGAAAGAGTAAAGCAACGAGCGAAGATGACATTCTTCAAGAGATAATGCGTTACCATCATACAGGGTGGCCAAAAACTTGTCCAAGAATGGAAATTCAACTATTTTTTAAAAGACAAGGATCATTAACAATCTCTAATGGCTGTCTTTTGTTTGCAGAAAGGATTGTGATACCACAAACTCTGCAATCAGCAATTCTAAAAGAGTTTCAGAGGGGACATCCTGGAACAAATCGCGGAAAAGCCCTTGCATGAAGCTATGTTTATTGGCTACTATTGGATGACCAGATTGAACAACTAACACGGTCATGTATCAGATGTGCCTCGGCTGCAAAATTCCCTGTCAAGACAAATTTACATTCCTGGCAAGAACCAAGTGGGCCATGGAATCATCTCCATGTAGACTATGCCAGACCAATTAATGGGGAGTATTATATAATCATTGTGGATATATATTCCAAATGGCATGAGATCATTAAGGCAACTTGACTAACTGCATCGGCTACAATTATGGAACTCAAGTCCATGTTCAATCATTTTGGTGCTCCTGCAACATTAGTTTCGGAAAATGGGACGCAATTCACGGCAGCCGAATTTGATTTATTCTGCAAACAATATGGCATCACTCATATTCGCTCACCTCTATACCATCCGCATCCAGTAGTCAGGTAGAACACTTTGTGGATACATCCAAATGGGTTCTAAACAAAGCCAAAGGGGAGGGTCCAACGGAGGAGATCTTGCAGGTATTCTTGTTAAATTACACGATCATTCCAAACCCACAAAGTCCTGGTGGCACTTTGTCTGTGGAAAACATCTTCGGTAGGAAAATTAGAGCACCATTTGATGTTATTTTCCCCACCAAAGTCAGAACCTGGACACAAAGATTTGTATATGGAAAGACAGTTTAACCACTGGCATGAATGAAAACAAAGAACGTTTCAGGATGGACAGCATGTGCTGTGTGAGACTACAGGGTGAAGTCGGGTGAGTGTCAGCTGGGGAGAATCCCGAGGAAGGTCGGGGAGGTTCTCTATCATGTGCAGGTTGGACCGGACAGATGGACTAGACATGCCAACCAGTTGCAACCAACCGAATGTAATCTCGCTGAGACATCTGAGCAACTCAACTTGGATGCTCTGTTGGAAACTTTTGAACTGCAGAAACCAGTGACTAATCAAGAACAACCATCATAGGAAAATGAGATTTTACCTGTACAAACTTCACAATGAGTTCGCAAACCAGTAAAGCCCTTCCAAGTGGACGCAAGTCTACACTCGTATGAGTAACAACTCAAAGGGGGAGGTGCTAGGGAGTCCTAATCAGAGTGACCCACAGTCACCAGGAGTGGGTGTTACCATGGGAACCATCCATTAACTAAAGGACTCACGAGATTACCTTGTGACTTGAAGCCACAAGCTTGTGTAAATACTATAAAATAGATTACGCCATATTGTGTAAATATTGTCTATGTCTTGAGAATTGAAGTAAAGAGCACGGTGTTTTAGGAATGGTGATCTTCAAAGGAAACTTCTTTTAATTCCAAACCTCATTTTGGATTTTATTTGATTCATGGAGAATCCTGGACTGCGTTTATCAAACAATCTAATCTTGTGGAATATTGTTAGTGCTCAGGATGTATTGTATTTCATATGATGATCAGGCCTAGTGTAGTGCTTTTGAAAAGCTTATATTTGCACTGGTCATTAGTCAGTGTAGGATAGAACTGAATCATCGAATAAACCTATCTTTCTAAAATAACTACTGTGAATATGGAGAAAGAAAACTAGTTCCTCCCAAACTGGCGCCAAATTAACTCAAGCAGATAAAATGATAGGGAAGTTAAAAAGGGCCATCTTTAGATGCCAGTGATGAGGTTTTGGACATGCTCATGGGCGTTCTAATAAAGTGCAAAGAATGCCATTTTGTTTCCTCATGTGGAGACTCAATTATCACCAGTGGCATGTGGAACAGTATGGCCAGCTGGCAGGGTTAATTTTCTGCCAGCACTGTCACTTTCACAGTCTACTCCAAAAACCTGGCAAGATTAATCTTTCACGACCGTACATTATCAATGGATTAATGAATTCCCAAATGCTGCCAATCAATGAGATCATCATGTACTTACAGGTTAGTTGTTGGATTATTGGCCTGAACATGCATGTATTGGGGTTTACGTAAATTTATAGGATGTGACCTGGCTAGTTTGCAGAGGTATGAAACCTTTTGGTTTTGGGCATGGATTTCAGGGCACCTGAAGAGACCTACGCAAGGCAGGATGAGCTGTCCACAGGGAATGGAAGAGGAGGTAGTACAAAGGAAATTGGAAGAACAGGAAGTAGAAAGGAGGCTTCAAAGTGAACAGTCTCTTCCCAGCCTCCTTGTGATTAAAAAAATGATGAATATGTAATTTATTATTGATTTTGGTGTAGTCTGGACAGGGCTGCCAAGCTTAAATGACAAGAATATCTAGAAGATAGCAGGAAGCTTCAGGGTAAGGGTTTCCCAAAATGAACTAGTGTCCTTACATCAAATATATAATCATATCATTGTATTGTATGACAAATTCACATAACCATATAAATACACACACACAACACACACGCACCCACCCACACACTTACATTTAATGACGGGTGACAATTATTTTATTTCATTGCCTGGAGTTCCCTTCTTTATCACATGAAAATATACCTTCTGTATATTTTTAATTCTGTATATTTATAATTATAAAGATTTCTACTGGATCAATGGTTATCATCATTTACGAGAAATTACATCCAGTCTGTTCATCCTTTCCTGGTTTATATTTGAGGATTTATCTCTCTCCACTGTATTTGTATCATAAGGAGATCAAAGCTGCTCACAGTGCTTGCTACTTGCACAGTCCAGGACCAAGGAAAGATTTCTTTGAATTAGAACCATCCTGTTGATTGTGAAATTAGGAATCACTTCACACACAAGGAGGGGTGAAAGTTTGGAATGCCCTTCCACCAACAGCAATTAATCCTGCACCATTATTAATTTTACAACTGACATTTACAAGATTTTTTTTTTAACCGAAGGCCCCAACCTATGAATCCCCTGAGACACAGAACCACTGATAATCCCAAATTGGGAAAGTACAAGGCAGGGGTGGATCGGGAGGTGCAGCCAGCAGGAGAGGGTTCCAATCAGATATTAAGTGTGTGGAGAACAAATAGATGAGGGAATTCAGAAGGCAGTGTAGTCAGCAAAGGTGGCGATAAGTGGTCTGAGTGGAAATGTGGGGCAAGCTTTAGCTTTGGCTTCCAATATGATGTCAGGAGAAGCATCTTTCCTTCTCCTCGTGGTACCACATTCATAGAAGAACTGATCACACATCAATTCTTTTTTTAAGATATTTTTATTGAGGTTTACAAAATAATACAAAAATTAAACAATACAATTATATATTGAAATACAAGTTACAAGGAAAAAGAGCACTCTTGTTAATTCAAAACCCCTACCACTACACGAGGTTAAAAAAAAACCAAACATCTGGGTATTAATTGACGACAACCTAGAAATAGACAGCACAGCATCAAAGCTTATAACAACCCTAAATCTTTAGATTGTGGTCATGGTCCATAAAAGGGCCTCATGTCTTTAGGAAATTAGTATTTGAATCTTTAATGGAATATCTATTTTTTTTAAACTTAAACAAGACATAATATCATTTAATCATTGTGTGTGTGTGTGTGTGCAGGTAGAGTATTGTCTTTCCATTTAATCAAAATTGCATGTCTGGCTATTCAATGATGTAAAAGATAAAATCTGGTTTTGAGTTGGAGTCAGTAAAACATCATCATCTTGAAATGATCTGAAAAGAGCAATTAAAGGGCATGGTTCGAATTTAACCTTAAGAATTATGGATAATGTTTGATAAATATCTTTCCAAAATTTTTCCAAACTGGGGAAAGTCTAAAGCATATGAATTAAAGAAGCCTCAGCAATTTTACATTGTCACATAGAGGATTTATATCAGAGTGAAAACAAGATGATTTAACTTTACACATATGTTCTCTATGGACCACTTTAAATTGCAATAAGAAAGGGAGGTCACATTAATCACATTACAAATGGAATCCCAATCCTGTTCCTAGTCTACACATCAATTCTAAATACAAATTTATTCAAATTGAAATGAAATACTGATAATGAATGATGAAATTAATTAAGCTTTTCACTGTACACCTAATGTCTTTTACAATACATTAACTATTTTACTGAATGCACTTGTAACTGATCTGTTGGCATTCCCTGAACTGAAAATATCTAACAATAAGAGATCACTCAAAGCTTGTCACATGAACATTTCATTTAAGTGTCTTTCTATGATGGTACTTTTACAGTTTCTAGCCCTATCATTTGAACTTGCTAAATTAATTGAGTTTAATTTGCTTCAACTAATTCTAATTAATTCTTGGAATCTGTTTGATGTTAGCAAGGCCTGTATTTAATGTCCATCCTTTTTTGACCTATCAATCGCTACCTTAAATGCACCCAATGACCTGGCCTTTACAGCTGCCTGTGCAACAAATTCCAAGAAATTTGCCACTCTCAGGCTAAAGCAATTCCTCTGCATCTCTATTTTAAATGAGTGTCCTTCAATCCTGAAGTTGTGTTCTCTTGTCCTTGACTCCCCTTATCATGGGAAACAACTCTGCCACATCAACTCTGACCAGGCCTTTCAAAATTCACAATTCTTCTGAACTCCAAGGAGTATAGATCAAGAGCCATTAAATATTCCTCATAAGCTAATCCCTTCATTCCAGGAATCATTCTGGTAAATCTTCTCTGAACCGTCTCCAACACCAGCATATAGATCCTTAAATAAGGAGCCCAAAATGAGCCCCTTATTCCAAGCGAGGTCTCACCAATGCCTAATAAAGCCTCGACATCGCATCCTTCCTCTTATATCCTATTCCTCTAGACAAGAATGTCAACATTGGCAACAATTCTTCAGCATCGACTTAACCTGGAGGTTAAGCTTTAGGGAGTCCTCGACAAGGACCCCTGTGGAAGAAAAATGGTCAACAGTTGCATTGACCTTAACAATGCACAAGTCTGCTAAAGAATAACTCCAGATAACTTTTAAGTCTGCTAAAGAATATCTCTAGATAACTTGCTTTGTTTTCTAATAAATACTTTAACCACACTATGTTCTTTAAACAACCTTCACTTCCCGGGATGTGATCAACTCCTTATTATCATTGTAACCAATTCTGATGACTTTACAAATTAACCTGTTTACTTGACTGTATAAATTTGAGCTGAGTCCTGGCTGTTACAGGAATGCTCTCCGAGTATCTCGCTCCAATAAACTCTCCTGAAGTTGACTCTGAAGCTCGTGTCCTCGTGGTTATTGATCCTCGACAAAATGGCATAGTTGGCAGGTCCTCTAATTGCATGAGGATCCACAAAAGAAATGAACCTAAGGAAGGAGGAGAAATTGGAAGTCCTAGCTGAAAGGAGGACTTACCATTTTCTTGGAAGTCCTAGCCGAAAGGGGGACTTTCCGTTTTCTTGGAAGTCCCAGCTGAAAGGGGGTCTTTCCGTTTTCTTGGAAGTCCTATCTGAAAGGGGGACTTACCGTTTTCTTGGAAGTCCTAGCTGAAAGGGAGATTTACCGTTTTCTTGGAAGTCCTAGCTGAAAGGGGGACTTACCGTTTTCTTGGAAGTCCTAGCTGAAAGGAGGACTTTCCGTTTTCTTGGAAGTCCTAGCTGAAAGGGGGACTTTCCGTTTTCTTGGAAGTCCTAGCTGAAAGGGGGACTTTCCGTTTTCTTGGAAGTCCTAGCCGAAAGGGCGACTTACCATTTTCTTGGAAGTCCTAGCCGAAAGGGGGACTTACCGTTTTCTTGGAAGTCCTAGCCGAAAGGGGGACTTTCCGTTTTCTTGGAAGTCATAGCCGAAAGGGGGACTTTCCGTTTTCTTGGAAGTCCTATCTGAAAGGGGGACTTTCCGTTTTCTTGGAAGTCCTATCTGAAAGGGGGACTTTCCGTTTTCTTGGATGTCCTATCTGAAAGGGGGACTTACCGTTTTTTGGAAGTTCTAGCTGAAAGGGGGACACCATTTTATTGGAAGTCCTAGCTGAAAGGGGGACTTACCGTTTTCTTGGAAGTCCTAGCCGAAAGGGGGACTTTCCGTTTTCTTGGAAGTCCTAGCCGAAAGGGGGACTTTCCGTTTTCTTGGAAGACCTATCTGAAAGGGGGACTTTCCGTTTTCTTGGATGTCCTATCTGAAAGGGGGACTTACAGTTTTCTTGGAAGTTCTAGCTGAAAGGGGGACACCGTTTTCTTGGAAGTCCTAGCCGAAAGGGGGACTTACCGTTTTCTTGGAAGTCCAAGCCGAAAGGGGGACTTACCGTTTTCTTGGAAGTCCTAGCCGAGAGGGGGACTTACCTTTTTCTTGGAAGTCCTAGCCGAAAGGGGGACTTACCGTTTTCTTGGAAGTCTTAGCCGAAAGGGGGACTTACCGTCTTCTTGGAAGTCCTAGCCGAAAGGGGGACTTACCGTTTTCTTGGATGTCCTATCTGAAAGGGGGACTTACCGTTTTCTTGGAAGTTCTAACTGAAAGGGGGACTTTCCGTTTTCTTGGAAGTCCTACCTGAAAGGGGGACTTACCGTTTTCTTGGAAGTCCTATCTGAAAGGGGGACTTACCGTTTTCTTCGAAGTCCTAGCTGAAAGGGGGACTTTCCGTTTTCTTGGAAGTCCTAGCTGAAAGGGGGACTTTCCGTTTTCTTGGAAGTCCTAGCTGAAAGGGGCACTTACCGTTTTCTTGGAAGTCCTAGCTGAAAGGGGGACTTACCGTTTTCTTCGAAGTCCTACCTGAAAGGTGGACTTTCCGTTTTCTTGGAAGACCTACCTTAACGGGGGACTTACCGTTTTCTTGGATGTCCTATCTGAAAGGGGGACTTACCGTTTTCTTGGAAGTTCTAGCTGAAAGGGGGACACCGTTTTATTGGAAGTCCTAGCTGAAAGGGGGACTTACCGTTTTCTTGGAAGTCCTAGCCGAAAGGGGGACTTACCGTTTTCTTGGAAGTCCTAGCCGAAAGGGGGACTTACCTTTTTATTGGAAGTCCTAGCCGAAAGGGGGACTTACCGTTTTCTTGGAAGTCCTAGCCAAAAGGGGGACTTTCCGTTTTCTTGGATGTCCTATCTGAAAGGGGGACTTACCGTTTTTTGGAAGTTCTAGCTGAAAGGGGGACACCGTTTTATTGGAATTCCTAGCTGAAAGGGGGACTTACCGTTTTCTTGGAAGTCCTAGCCGAAAGGGGGACTTTCCGTTTTCTTGGAAGTCCTAGCCGAAAGGGGGACTTTCCGTTTTCTTGGAAGACCTATCTGAAAGGGGGACTTTCCGTTTTCTTGGATGTCCTATCTGAAAGGGGGACTTACAGTTTTCTTGGAAGTTCTAGCTGAAAGGGGGACACCGTTTTCTTGGAAGTCCTAGCCGAAAGGGGGACTTACCGTTTTCTTGGAAGTCCTAGCCGAAAGGGGGACTTACCGTTTTCTTGGAAGTCCTAGCCGAGAGGGGGACTTACCTTTTTCTTGGAAGTCCTAGCCGAAAGGGGGACTTACCGTTTTCTTGGAAGTCCTAGCCGAAAGGGGGACTTACCGTTTTCTTGGAAGTCCTAGCCGAAAGGGGGACTTACCGTTTTCTTGGATGTCCTATCTGAAAGGGGGACTTACCGTTTTCTTGGAAGTTCTAACTAAAAGGGGGACTTTCCGTTTTCTTGGAAGTCCTACCTGAAAGGGGGACTTACCGTTTTCTTGGAAGTCCTATCTGAAAGGGGGACTTACCGTTTTCTTCGAAGTCCTAGCTGAAAGGGGGACTTTCCGTTTTCTTGGAAGTCCTAGCTGAAAGGGGGACTTTCCGTTTTCTTGGAAGTCCTAGCTGAAAGGGGCACTTACCGTTTTCTTGGAAGTCCTAGCTGAAAGGGGGACTTACCGATTTCTTCGAAGTCCTACCTGAAAGGTGGACTTTCCGTTTTCTTGGAAGACCTACCTTAACGGGGGACTTACCGTTTTCTTGGATGTCCTATCTGAAAGGGGGACTTACCGTTTTCTTGGAAGTTCTAGCTGAAAGGGGGACACCGTTTTATTGGAAGTCCTAGCTGAAAGGGGGACTTACCGTTTTCTTGGAAGTCCTAGCCGAAAGGGGGACTTACCGTTTTCTTGGAAGTCCTAGCCGAAAGGGGGACTTACCTTTTTATTGGAAGTCCTAGCCGAAAGGGGGACTTACCGTTTTCTTGGAAGTCCTAGCCAAAAGGGGGACTTACCATTTTCTTGGATGTCCTATCTGAAAGGGGGACTTACAGTTTTCTTGGAAGTTCTAGCTGAAAGGGGGACTTTCCGTTTTCTTGTAAGTCCTAGCTGAAAGGGGGACTTTCCGTTTTCTTGGAAGTCCTATCTGAAAGGGTGACTTACCGTTTTGTTCGAAGTCCTAGCTGAAAGGAGGACTTTCCGTTTTCTTGGAAGTCCTATCTGAAAGGGGGACATACCGTTTTCTTGGAAGTCCTAGCTGAAAGGGGGACTTACCGTTTTCTTCGAAGTCCTAGCCGAAAGGGGGAATTACCGTTTTCTTGGAAGTCCTAGCAAAAAAGGGGGACTCACCGTTTTCTTGGAAGTCCTAGCCGAAAGGGGGACTTACCGTTTTCTTGGAAGTCCTAGCCGAAAGGTGGACTTCCGTTTTCTTGGAAGTCCAACTGAAAGGGGGACTTTCCGTTTTCTTGGAAGTCCTAGCTGAAAGGGGGACTTACCGTTTTCTTGGAAGTCCTAGCCAAAAGGGGGACTTTCCGTTTTCTTGGAAGTCCTATCTGAAAGGGGGACTTTCCATTTTCTTGGATGTCCTATCTGAAAGGGGGACTTACCGTTTTCTTGGAAGTTCTAGCTGAAAGGGGGACACCGTTTTATTGGAAGTCCTAGCTGAAAGGGGGACTTACCGTTTTCTTGGAAGTCCTAGCCGAAAGGGGGACTTTCCGTTTTCTTGGAAGTCCTAGCCGAAAGGGGGATTTTCCGTTTTCTTGGAAGACCTATCTGAAAGGGGGACTTTCCGTTTTCTTGGATGTCCTATCTGAAAGGGGGACTTACAGTTTTCTTGGAAGTTCTAGCTGAAAGGGGGACACCGTTTTCTTGGAAGTCCTAGCCGAAAGGGGGACTTACCGTTTTCTTGGAAGTCCTAGCCGAAAGGGGGACTTACCGTTTTCTTGGAAGTCCTAGCCGAAAGGGGGACTTACCGTTTTCTTGGAAGTCCTAGCCGAGAGGGGGACTTACCTTTTTCTTGGAAGTCCTAGCCGAGAGGGGGACTTACCGTTTTCTTGGAAGTCCTAGCCGAGAGGGGGACTTACCGTTTTCTTGGAAGTCCTAGCCGAAAGGGGGACATACCGTTTTCTTGGATGTCCTATCTGAAAGGGGGTCTTACCGTTTTCTTGGAAGTTCTAACTGAAAGGGGGACTTTCCGTTTTCTTGGAAGTCCTACCTGAAAGGGGGACTTACCGTTTTCTTGGAAGTCCTATCTGAAAGGGGGACTTACCGTTTTCTTCGAAGTCCTAGCTGAAAGGAGGACTTTCCGTTTTCTTGGAAGTCCAACCTGATAGGGGGACTTACCGTTTTCTTTGAAGTCCTATCTGAAAGCGGGACTTACCGTTTTCTTCGAAGTCCTAGCTGAAAGAAGGACTTTCCGTTTTCTTGGAAGTCCTAGCTGAAAGGGGGACTTTCCGTTTTCTTGGAAGTCCTATCTGAAAGGGGCACTTACCGTTTTCTTGGAAGTCCTAGCCGAAAGGGGGACATACCGTTTTCTTCGATGTCCTACCTGAAAGGTGGACTTTCCGTTTTCTTGGAAGACCTACCTGAAAGGGGGACTTACCGTTTTCTTGGATGTCCTATCTGAAAGGGGGACTTACCGTTTTCTTGGAAGTTCTAGCTGAAAGGGGGACACCGTTTTATTGGAAGTCCTAGCTGAAAGGGGGACTTACCGTTTTCTTGGAAGTCCTAGCCGAATGGGGGACTTAACGTTTTCTTGGAAGTCCTAGCCGAAAGGGGGACTTACCGTTTTCTTGGAAGTCATAGCCGAAAGGGGGACCTACCGTTTTCTTGGAAGTCCTAGCCGAAAGGGGGACTTACCTTTTTATTGGAAGTCCTAGCCGAAAGGGGGACTTACCGTTTTCTTGGAAGTCCAAGCCGAAAGGGGGACTTACCATTTTCTTGGATGTCCTATCTGAAAGGGGGACTTACAGTTTTCTTGGAAGTTCTAGCTGAAAGGGGGACTTTCCGTTTTCTTGTAAGTTCTAGCTGAAAGGGGGACTTTCCGTTTTCTTGGAAGTCCTATCTGAAAGGGGGACTTACCGTTTTGTTCGAAGTCCTAGCTGAAAGGAGGACTTTCCGTTTTCTTGGAAGTCCTAGCTGAAAGGGGGACATACCGTTTTCTTGGAAGTCCTAGCCGAAAGGGGGAATTACCGTTTTCTTGGAAGTCCTAGCAAAAAAGGGGGACTCACCATTTTCTTGGAAGTCCTAGCCGAAAGGGGGACTTACCGTTTTCTTGGAAGTCCTAGCTGAAAGGAGGACTTACCGTTTTCTTGGAAGTCCTAGCTGAAAGGGGGACTTCAGTTTTCTTGGAAGTCCTAGCTGAAAGGGGGACTTTCCGTTTTCTTGGAAGTCCTAGCTGAAAGGGGGACTTACCGTTTTCTTGGAAGTCCTAGCTGAAAGGGGGACTTACCGTTTTCTTGGAATTCCTACCTGAAAGGTGGACTTTCCGTTTTCTTGGAAGACCTACCTGAAAGGGGGACTTAACGTTTTCTTGGAAGTCCTAGCTGAAAGGGGGACTTTCCATTTTCTTGGAAGTCCTATCTGAAAGGGGGACTTACCGTTTTCTTGGAAGTCCTAGCTGAAAGGGGGACTTCCGTTTTCTTGGAAGTCCTAGCTGAAAGGGGGACTTTCTGTTTTCTTGGAAGTCCTAGCTGAAAGGGGGACTTACCGTTTCCTTGGAAGTCCAAGCTGAAAGGGGGAATTACCGTTTTCTTGGAAGTCCTACCTTAAAGGGGGACTTTCCATTTTCTTGGAAGTCCTACCTGAAAGGGGGACTTACCGTTTTCTTGGATGTCCAATCTGACAGGGGGACTTACCGTTTTCCTGGAAGTTCTAGCTGAAAGGGGGACACCGTTTTATTGGAAGTCCTAGCTGAAAGGGGGACTTACCGTTTTCTTGGAAGTCCTAGCCGAAAGGGGGACTTTCCGTTTTCTTGGAAGTCCTAGCCGAAAGGGGGACTTTCCGTTTTATTGGAAGTCCTAGCTGAAAGGGGGACTTACCGTTTTCTTGGAAGTCCTAGCCGAAAGGGGGACTTTCCGTTTTCTTGGAAGTCCTAGCCGAAAGGGGGACTTTCCGTTTTCTTGGAAGTCCTAGCCGAAAGGGGGACTTTCCGTTTTCTTGGAAGACCTATCTGAAAGGGGGACTTTCCGTTTTCTTGGATGTCCTATCTGAAAGGGGGACTTACAGTTTTCTTGGAAGTTCTAGCTGAAAGGGGGACACCGTTTTCTTGGAAGTCCTAGCCGAAAGGGGGACTTACCGTTTTCTTGGAAGTCCTATCTGAAAGGGGGACTTACCGTTTTCTTGGAAGTCCTAGCAGAAAGGGGGACTTACCGTTTTCTTGGAAGTCCTAGCCGAAAGGGGGACTTACCGTTTTCTTGGAAGTCCTTGCCGAGAGGGGGACTTACCTTTTTCTTGGAAGTCCTAGCCGAAAGGGGGACTTACCGTTTTCTTGGAAGTCCTAGCCGAAAGGGGGACTTACCGTTTTCTTGGATGCCCTATCTGAAAGGGGGACTTACAGTTTTCTTGGAAGTTCTAACTGAAAGGGGGACTTTCCGTTTTCTTGGAAGTCCTACCTGAAAGGGGGACTTACCGTTTTCTTGGAAGTCCTCTCTGAAAGGGGGACTTACCTTTTTCTTGGAAGTCCTAGCCGAAAGGGGGACTTTCCGTTTTCTTGGAAGTCCTAGCCGAAAGGGGGACTTTCCGTTTTCTTGGAAGACCTATCTGAAAGGGGGACTTTCCGTTTTCTTGGATGTCCTATCTGAAAGGGGGACTTACAGTTTTCTTGGAAGTTCTAGCTGAAAGGGGGACACCGTTTTCTTGGAAGTCCTAGCCGAAAGGGGGACTTACCGTTTTCTTGGAAGTCCAAGCCGAAAGGGGGACTTACCGTTTTCTTGGAAGTCCTAGCCGAGAGGGGGACTTACCTTTTTCTTGGAAGTCCTAGCCGAAAGGGGGACTTACCGTTTTCTTGGAAGTCCTAGCCGAAAGGGGGACTTACCGTTTTCTTGGAAGTCCTAGCCGAAAGGGGGACTTACCGTTTTCTTGGATGTCCTATCTGAAAGGGGGACTTACCGTTTTCTTGGAAGTTCTAACTAAAAGGGGGACTTTCCGTTTTCTTGGAAGTCCTACCTGAAAGGGGGACTTACCGTTTTCTTGGAAGTCCTATCTGAAAGGGGGACTTACCGTTTTCTTCGAAGTCCTAGCTGAAAGGGGGACTTTCCGTTTTCTTGGAAGTCCTAGCTGAAAGGGGGACTTTCCGTTTTCTTGGAGGTCCTAGCTGAAAGGGGCACTTACCGTTTTCTTGGAAGTCCTAGCTGAAAGGGGGACTTACCGTTTTGTTCGAAGTCCTACCTCAAAGGTGGACTTTCCGTTTTCTTGGAAGACCTACCTTAACGGGGGACTTACCGTTTTCTTGGATGTCCTATCTGAAAGGGGGACTTACCGTTTTCTTGGAAGTTCTAGCTGAAAGGGGGACACCGTTTTATTGGAATTCCTAGCTGAAAGGGGGACTTACCGTTTTCTTGGAAGTCCTAGCCGAAAGGGGGACTTACCGTTTTCTTGGAAGTCCTAGCCGAAAGGGGGACTTACCTTTTTCTTGGAAGTCCTAGCCGAGAGGGGGACTTACCTTTTTCTTGGAAGTCCTAGCCGAGAGGGGGACTTACCGTTTTCTTGGAAGTCCTAGCCGAAAGGGGGACTTACCGTTTTCTTGGAAGTCCTATCTGAAAGGGGGACTTACCGTTTTCTTGGAAGTCCTAGCAGAAAGGGGGACTTACCGTTTTCTTGGAAGTCCTAGCCGAAAGGGGGACTTACCGTTTTCTTGGAAGTCCTTGCCGAGAGGGGGACTTACCTTTTTCTTGGAAGTCCTAGCCGAAAGGGGGACTTACCGTTTTCTTGGAAGTCCTAGCCGAAAGGGGGACTTACCGTTTTCTTGGATGCCCTATCTGAAAGGGGGACTTACAGTTTTCTTGGAAGTTCTAACTGAAAGGGTGACTTTCCGTTTTCTTGGAAGTCCTCTCTGAAAGGGGGACTTACCTTTTTCTTGGAAGTCCTAGCCGAAAGGGGGACTTTCCGTTTTCTTGGAAGTCCTAGCCGAAAGGGGGACTTTCCGTTTTCTTGGAAGACCTATCTGAAAGGGGGACTTTCCGTTTTCTTGGATGTCCTATCTGAAAGGGGGACTTACAGTTTTCTTGGAAGTTCTAGCTGAAAGGGGGACACCGTTTTCTTGGAAGTCCTAGCCGAAAGGGGGACTTACCGTCTCCTTGGAAGTCCAAGCCGAAAGGGGGACTTACCGTTTTCTTGGAAGTCCTAGCCGAGAGGGGGACTTACCTTTTTCTTGGAAGTCCTAGCCGAAAGGGGGACTTACCGTTTTCTTGGAAGTCCTAGCCGAAAGGGGGACTTACCGTTTTCTTGGAAGTCCTAGCCGAAAGGGGGACTTACCGTTTTCTTGGATGTCCTATCTGAAAGGGGGACTTACCGTTTTCTTGGAAGTTCTAACTAAAAGGGGGACTTTCCGTTTTCTTGGAAGTCCTACCTGAAAGGGGGACTTACCGTTTTCTTGGAAGTCCTATCTGAAAGGGGGACTTACCGTTTTCTTCGAAGTCCTAGCTGAAAGGGGGACTTTCCGTTTTCTTGGAAGTCCTAGCTGAAAGGGGGACTTTCCGTTTTCTTGGAGGTCCTAGCTGAAAGGGGCACTTACCGTTTTCTTGGAAGTCCTAGCTGAAAGGGGGACTTACCGTTTTGTTCGAAGTCCTACCTCAAAGGTGGACTTTCCGTTTTCTTGGAAGACCTACCTTAACGGGGGACTTACCGTTTTCTTGGATGTCCTATCTGAAAGGGGGACTTACCGTTTTCTTGGAAGTTCTAGCTGAAAGGGGGACACCGTTTTATTGGAAGTCCTAGCTGAAAGGGGGACTTACCGTTTTCTTGGAAGTCCTAGCCGAAAGGGGGACTTACCGTTTTCTTGGAAGTCCTAGCCGAAAGGGGGACTTACCTTTTTATTGGAAGTCCTAGCCGAAAGGGGGACTTACCGTTTTCTTGGAAGTCCTAGCCAAAAGGGGGACTTTCCGTTTTCTTGGATGTCCTATCTGAAAGGGGGACTTACCGTTTTTTGGAAGTTCTAGCTGAAAGGGGGACACCGTTTTATTGGAATTCCTAGCTGAAAGGGGGACTTACCGTTTTCTTGGAAGTCCTAGCCGAAAGGGGGACTTTCCGTTTTCTTGGAAGTCCTAGCCGAAAGGGGGACTTACCGTTTTCTTGGAAGACCTATCTGAAAGGGGGACTTTCCGTTTTCTTGGATGTCCTATCTGAAAGGGGGACTTACAGTTTTCTTGGAAGTTCTAGCTGAAAGGGGGACACCGTTTTCTTGGAAGTCCTAGCCGAAAGGGGGACTTACCGTTTTCTTGGAAGTTCTAGCCGAAAGGGGGACTTACCGTTTTCTTGGAAGTCCTAGCCGAGAGGGGGACTTACCTTTTTCTTGGAAGTCCTAGCCGAAAGGGGGACTTACCGTTTTCTTGGAAGTCCTAGCCGAAAGGGGGACTTACCGTTTTCTTGGAAGTCCTAGCCGAAAGGGGGACTTACCGTTTTCTTGGATGTCCTATCTGAAAGGGGGACTTACCGTTTTCTTGGAAGTTCTAACTAAAAGGGGGACTTTCCGTTTTCTTGGAAGTCCTACCTGAAAGGGGGACTTACCGTTTTCTTGGAAGTCCTATCTGAAAGGGGGACTTACCGTTTTCTTCGAAGTCCTAGCTGAAAGGGGGACTTTCCGTTTTCTTGGAAGTCCTAGCTGAAAGGGGGACTTTCCGTTTTCTTGGAAGTCCTAGCTGAAAGGGGCACTTACCGTTTTCTTGGAAGTCCTAGCTGAAAGGGGGACTTACCGATTTCTTCGAAGTCCTACCTGAAAGGTGGACTTTCCGTTTTCTTGGAAGACCTACCTTAACGGGGGACTTACCGTTTTCTTGGATGTCCTATCTGAAAGGGGGACTTACCGTTTTCTTGGAAGTTCTAGCTGAAAGGGGGACACCGTTTTATTGGAAGTCCTAGCTGAAAGGGGGACTTACCGTTTTCTTGGAAGTCCTAGCCGAAAGGGGGACTTACCGTTTTCTTGGAAGTCCTAGCCGAAAGGGGGACTTACCTTTTTATTGGAAGTCCTAGCCGAAAGGGGGACTTACCGTTTTCTTGGAAGTCCTAGCCAAAAGGGGGACTTTCCGTTTTCTTGGATGTCCTATCTGAAAGGGGGACTTACCGTTTTTTGGAAGTTCTAGCTGAAAGGGGGACACCGTTTTATTGGAATTCCTAGCTGAAAGGGGGACTTACCGTTTTCTTGGAAGTCCTAGCCGAAAGGGGGACTTTCCGTTTTCTTGGAAGTCCTAGCCAAAAGGGGGACTTTCCGTTTTCTTGGAAGACCTATCTGAAAGGGGGACTTTCCGTTTTCTTGGATGTCCTATCTGAAAGGGGGACTTACAGTTTTCTTGGAAGTTCTAGCTGAAAGGGGGACACCGTTTTCTTGGAAGTCCTAGCCGAAAGGGGGACTTACCGTTTTCTTGGAAGTCCTAGCCGAAAGGGGGACTTACCGTTTTCTTGGAAGTCCTAGCCGAGAGGGGGACTTACCTTTTTCTTGGAAGTCCTAGCCGAAAGGGGGACTTACCGTTTTCTTGGAAGTCCTAGCCGAAAGGGGGACTTACCGTTTTCTTGGAAGTCCTAGCCGAAAGGGGGACTTACCGTTTTCTTGGATGTCCTATCTGAAAGGGGGACTTACCGTTTTCTTGGAAGTTCTAACTAAAAGGGGGACTTTCCGTTTTCTTGGAAGTCCTACCTGAAAGGGGGACTTACCGTTTTCTTGGAAGTCCTATCTGAAAGGGGGACTTACCGTTTTCTTCGAAGTCCTAGCTGAAAGGGGGACTTTCCGTTTTCTTGGAAGTCCTAGCTGAAAGGGGGACTTTCCGTTTTCTTGGAAGTCCTAGCTGAAAGGGGCACTTACCGTTTTCTTGGAAGTCCTAGCTGAAAGGGGGACTTACCGATTTCTTCGAAGTCCTACCTGAAAGGTGGACTTTCCGTTTTCTTGGAAGACCTACCTTAACGGGGGACTTACCGTTTTCTTGGATGTCCTATCTGAAAGGGGGACTTACCGTTTTCTTGGAAGTTCTAGCTGAAAGGGGGACACCGTTTTATTGGAAGTCCTAGCTGAAAGGGGGACTTACCGTTTTCTTGGATGTCCTAGCCGAAAGGGGGACTTACCGTTTTCTTGGAAGTCCTAGCCGAAAGGGGGACTTACCTTTTTATTGGAAGTCCTAGCCGAAAGGGGGACTTACCGTTTTCTTGGAAGTCCTAGCCAAAAGGGGGACTTACCATTTTCTTGGATGTCCTATCTGAAAGGGGGACTTACAGTTTTCTTGGAAGTTCTAGCTGAAAGGGGGACTTTCCGTTTTCTTGTAAGTCCTAGCTGAAAGGGGGACTTTCCGTTTTCTTGGAAGTCCTATCTGAAAGGGTGACTTACCGTTTTGTTCGAAGTCCTAGCTGAAAGGAGGACTTTCCGTTTTCTTGGAAGTCCTATCTGAAAGGGGGACATACCGTTTTCTTGGAAGTCCTAGCTGAAAGGGGGACTTACCGTTTTCTTGGAAGTCCTAGCCAAAAGGGGGAATTACCGTTTTCTTGGAAGTCCTAGCAAAAAAGGGGGACTCACCGTTTTCTTGGAAGTCCTAGCCGAAAGGGGGACTTACCGTTTTCTTGGAAGTCCTAGCCGAAAGGTGGACTTCCGTTTTCTTGGAAGTCCAACTGAAAGGGGGACTTTCCGTTTTCTTGGAAGTCCTAGCTGAAAGGGGGACTTACCGTTTTCTTGGAAGTCCTAGCCAAAAGGGGGACTTTCCGTTTTCTTGGAAGTCCTGTCTGAAAGGGGGACTTTCCATTTTCTTGGATGTCCTATCTGAAAGGGGGACTTACCGTTTTCTTGGAAGTTCTAGCTGAAAGGGGGACACCGTTTTATTGGAAGTCCTAGCTGAAAGGGGGACTTACCGTTTTCTTGGAAGACCTAGCCGAAAGGGGGATTTTCCGTTTTCTTGGAAGACCTATCTGAAAGGGGGACTTTCCGTTTTCTTGGATGTCCTATCTGAAAGGGGGACTTACAGATTTCTTGGAAGTTCTAGCTGAAAGGGGGACACCGTTTTCTTGGAAGTCCTAGCCGAAAGGGGGACTTACCGTTTTCTTGGAAGTCCTAGCCGAAAGGGGGACTTACCGTTTTCTTGGAAGTCCTAGCCGAGAGGGGGACTTACCTTTTTTTGGAAGTCCTAGCCGAAAGGGGGACTTACCGTTTTCTTGGAAGTCCTAGCCGAAAGGGGGACTTACCGTTTTCTTGGAAGTCCTAGCCGAAAGGGGGACTTACCGTTTTCTTGGATGTCCTATCTGAAAGGGGGACTTACCGTTTTCTTGGAAGTTCTAACTAAAAGGGGGACTTTCCGTTTTCTTGGAAGTCCTACCTGAAAGGGGGACTTACCGTTTTCTTGGAAGTCCTATCTGAAAGGGGGACTTACCGTTTTCTTCGAAGTCCTAGCTGAAAGGGGGACTTTCCGTTTTCTTGGAAGTCCTAGCTGAAAGGGGGACTTTCCGTTTTCTTGGAAGTCCTAGCTGAAAGGGGCACTTACCGTTTTCTTGGAAGTCCTAGCTGAAAGGGGGACTTACCGATTTCTTCGAAGTCCTACCTGAAAGGTGGACTTTCCGTTTTCTTGGAAGACCTACCTTAACGGGGGACTTACCGTTTTCTTGGATGTCCTATCTGAAAGGGGGACTTACCGTTTTCTTGGAAGTTCTAGCTGAAAGGGGGACACCGTTTTATTGGAAGTCCTAGCTGAAAGGGGGACTTACCGTTTTCTTGGATGTCCTAGCCGAAAGGGGGACTTACCGTTTTCTTGGAAGTCCTAGCCGAAAGGGGGACTTACCTTTTTATTGGAAGTCCTAGCCGAAAGGGGGACTTACCGTTTTCTTGGAAGTCCTAGCCAAAAGGGGGACTTACCATTTTCTTGGATGTCCTATCTGAAAGGGGGACTTACAGTTTTCTTGGAAGTTCTAGCTGAAAGGGGGACTTTCCGTTTTCTTGTAAGTCCTAGCTGAAAGGGGGACTTTCCGTTTTCTTGGAAGTCCTATCTGAAAGGGTGACTTACCGTTTTGTTCGAAGTCCTAGCTGAAAGGAGGACTTTCCGTTTTCTTGGAAGTCCTATCTGAAAGGGGGACATACCGTTTTCTTGGAAGTCCTAGCTGAAAGGGGGACTTACCGTTTTCTTGGAAGTCCTAGCCAAAAGGGGGAATTACCGTTTTCTTGGAAGTCCTAGCAAAAAAGGGGGACTCACCGTTTTCTTGGAAGTCCTAGCCGAAAGGGGGACTTACCGTTTTCTTGGAAGTCCTAGCCGAAAGGTGGACTTCCGTTTTCTTGGAAGTCCAACTGAAAGGGGGACTTTCCGTTTTCTTGGAAGTCCTAGCTGAAAGGGGGACTTACCGTTTTCTTGGAAGTCCTAGCCAAAAGGGGGACTTTCCGTTTTCTTGGAAGTCCTGTCTGAAAGGGGGACTTTCCATTTTCTTGGATGTCCTATCTGAAAGGGGGACTTACCGTTTTCTTGGAAGTTCTAGCTGAAAGGGGGACACCGTTTTATTGGAAGTCCTAGCTGAAAGGGGGACTTACCGTTTTCTTGGAAGTCCTAGCCGAAAGGGGGATTTTCCGTTTTCTTGGAAGACCTATCTGAAAGGGGGACTTTCCGTTTTCTTGGATGTCCTATCTGAAAGGGGGACTTACAGTTTTCTTGGAAGTTCTAGCTGAAAGGGGGACACCGTTTTCTTGGAAGTCCTAGCCGAAAGGGGGACTTACCGTTTTCTTGGAAGTCCTAGCCGAAAGGGGGACTTACCGTTTTCTTGGAAGTCCTAGCCGAAAGGGGGACTTACCGTTTTCTTGGAAGTCCTAGCCGAGAGGGGGACTTACCTTTTTCTTGGAAGTCCTAGCCGAGAGGGGGACTTACCGTTTTCTTGGAAGTCCTAGCCGAGAGGGGGACTTACCGTTTTCTTGGAAGTCCTAGCCGAAAGGGGGACATACCGTTTTCTTGGATGTCCTATCTGAAAGGGGGTCTTACCGTTTTCTTGGAAGTTCTAACTGAAAGGGGGACTTTCCGTTTTCTTGGAAGTCCTACCTGAAAGGGGGACTTACCGTTTTCTTGGAAGTCCTATCTGAAAGGGGGACTTACCGTTTTCTTCGAAGTCCTAGCTGAAAGGAGGACTTTCCGTTTTCTTGGAAGTCCTACCTGATAGGGGGACTTACCGTTTTCTTTGAAGTCCTATCTGAAAGCGGGACTTACCGTTTTCTTCGAAGTCCTAGCTGAAAGGAGGACTTTCCGTTTTCTTGGAAGTCCTAGCTGAAAGGGGGACTTTCCGTTTTCTTGGAAGTCCTATCTGAAAGGGGCACTTACCGTTTTCTTGGAAGTCCTAGCCGAAAGGGGGACATACCGTTTTCTTCGATGTCCTACCTGAAAGGTGGACTTTCCGTTTTCTTGGAAGACCTACCTGAAAGGGGGACTTACCGTTTTCTTGGATGTCCTATCTGAAAGGGGGACTTACCGTTTTCTTGGAAGTTCTAGCTGAAAGGGGGACACCGTTTTATTGGAAGTCCTAGCTGAAAGGGGGACTTACCGTTTTCTTGGAAGTCCTAGCCGAATGGGGGACTTAACGTTTTCTTGGAAGTCCTAGCCGAAAGGGGGACTTACCGTTTTCTTGGAAGTCATAGCCGAAAGGGGGACCTACCGTTTTCTTGGAAGTCCTAGCCGAAAGGGGGACTTACCTTTTTATTGGAAGTCCTAGCCGAAAGGGGGACTTACCGTTTTCTTGGAAGTCCAAGCCGAAAGGGGGACTTACCATTTTCTTGGATGTCCTATCTGAAAGGGGGACTTACAGTTTTCTTGGAAGTTCTAGCTGAAAGGGGGACTTTCCGTTTTCTTGTAAGTTCTAGCTGAAAGGGGGACTTTCCGTTTTCTTGGAAGTCCTATCTGAAAGGGGGACTTACCGTTTTGTTCGAAGTCCTAGCTGAAAGGAGGACTTTCCGTTTTCTTGGAAGTCCTAGCTGAAAGGGGGACATACCGTTTTCTTGGAAGTCCTAGCCGAAAGGGGGAATTACCGTTTTCTTGGAAGTCCTAGCAAAAAAGGGGGACTCACCGTTTTCTTGGAAGTCCTAGCCGAAAGGGGGACTTACCGTTTTCTTGGAAGTCCTAGCTGAAAGGAGGACTTACCGTTTTCTTGGAAGTCCTAGCTGAAAGGGGGACTTCAGTTTTCTTGGAAGTCCTAGCTGAAAGGGGGACTTTCCGTTTTCTTGGAAGTCCTAGCTGAAAGGGGGACTTACCGTTTTCTTGGAAGTCCTAGCTGAAAGGGGGACTTACCGTTTTCTTGGAATTCCTACCTGAAAGGTGGACTTTCCGTTTTCTTGGAAGACCTACCTGAAAGGGGGACTTAACGTTTTCTTGGAAGTCCTAGCTGAAAGGGGGACTTTCCATTTTCTTGGAAGTCCTATCTGAAAGGGGGACTTACCGTTTTCTTGGAAGTCCTAGCTGAAAGGGGGACTTCCGTTTTCTTGGAAGTCCTAGCTGAAAGGGGGACTTTCTGTTTTCTTGGAAGTCCTAGCTGAAAGGGGGACTTACCGTTTCCTTGGAAGTCCAAGCTGAAAGGGGGAATTACCGTTTTCTTGGAAGTCCTACCTTAAAGGGGGACTTTCCATTTTCTTGGAAGTCCTACCTGAAAGGGGGACTTACCGTTTTCTTGGATGTCCAATCTGACAGGGGGACTTACCGTTTTCCTGGAAGTTCTAGCTGAAAGGGGGACACCGTTTTATTGGAAGTCCTAGCTGAAAGGGGGACTTACCGTTTTCTTGGAAGTCCTAGCCGAAAGGGGGACTTTCCGTTTTCTTGGAAGTCCTAGCCGAAAGGGGGACTTTCCGTTTTATTGGAAGTCCTAGCTGAAAGGGGGACTTACCGTTTTCTTGGAAGTCCTAGCCGAAAGGGGGACTTTCCGTTTTCTTGGAAGTCCTAGCCGAAAGGGGGACTTTCCGTTTTCTTGGAAGTCCTAGCCGAAAGGGGGACTTTCCGTTTTCTTGGAAGACCTATCTGAAAGGGGGACTTTCCGTTTTCTTGGATGTCCTATCTGAAAGGGGGACTTACAGTTTTCTTCGAAGTTCTAGCTGAAAGGGGGACACCGTTTTCTTGGAAGTCCTAGCCGAAAGGGGGACTTACCGTTTTCTTGGAAGTCCTAGCCGAAAGGGGGACTTACCGTTTTCTTGGAAGTCCTAGCAGAAAGGGGGACTTACCATTTTCTTGGAAGTCCTAGCCGAAAGGGGGACTTACCGTTTTCTTGGAAGTCCTTGCCGAGAGGGGGACTTACCTTTTTCTTGGAAGTCCTAGCCGAAAGGGGGACTTACCGTTTTCTTGGAAGTCCTAGCCGAAAGGGGGACTTACCGTTTTCTTGGATGCCCTATCTGAAAGGGGGACTTACAGTTTTCTTGGAAGTTCTAACTGAAAGGGGGACTTTCCGTTTTCTTGGAAGTCCTCTCTGAAAGGGGGACTTACCGTTTTCTTGGAAGTCCTCTCTGAAAGGGGGACTTACCGTTTTCTTCGAAGTCCTAGCTGAAAGGAGGACTTTCCGTTTTCTTGGAAGTCCTAGCTGAAAGGGGGACTTTCCGTTTTCTTGGAAGTCCTAGCTGAAAGGGGGACTTTCCGTTTTCTTGGAAGTCCTAGCTGAAAGGGGGACTTACCGTTTTCTTCGAAGTCCTACCTGAAAGGTGGACTTTCCGTTTTCTTGGAAGACCTACCTGAAAGGGGGACTTACCGTTTTCTTGGATGTCCTATCTGAAAGGGGGACTTACCGTTTTCTTGGAAGTTCTAGCTGAAAGGGGGACACCGTTTTCTTGGATGTCCTATCTGAAAGGGGGACTTACAGTTTTCTTGGAAGTTCTAACTGAAAGGGGGACTTTCCGTTTTCTTGGAAGTCCTAGCCGAAAGGGGGACTTACCGTTTTCTTGGAAGTCCTAGCCGAAAGGGGGACTTACCGTTTTCTTGGAAGTCCTAGCCGAAAGGGGGACTTACCGTTTTCTTGGAAGTCCTAGCCGAAAGGGGGACTTACCGTTTTCTTGGAAGTCCTAGCCGAAAGGGGGACTTTCCGTTTTCTTGGAAGTCCTAGCCGAAAGGGGGACTTACCGTTTTCTTGGAAGTCCTAGCCGAGAGGGGGACTTACCTTTTTCTTCGAAGTCCTGGCCGAAAGGGGGACTTACCGTTTTCTTGGAAGTCCTAGCCGAAAGGGGGACTTACCGTTTTCTTGGATGTCCTATCTGAAAGGGGGACTTACAGTTTTCTTGGAAGTTCTAACTGAAAGGGGGACTTTCCGTTTTCTTGGAAGTCCTACCTGAAAGGGGGACTTACCGTTTTCTTGGATGTCTTATCTGAAAGGGGGACTTACAGTTTTCTTGGAAGTTCTAACTGAAAGGGGGACTTTCCGTTTTCTTGGAAGTCCTACCTGAAAGGGGGACTTACCGTTTTCTTGGAAGTCCTCTCTGAAAGGGGGACTTACCGTTTTCTTCGAAGTCCTAGCCGAAAGGGGGACTTTCCGTTTTCTTGTAAGTCCTAGCTGAAAGGGGAACTTTCCGTTTTCTTGGAAGTCCAATCTGAAAGGGGGACTTACCGTTCTGTTCGAAGTCCTAGCTGAAAGGAGGACTTTCCGTTTTCTTGGAAGTCCTAGATGAAAGGGGGACATATCGTTTTCTTGGAAGTCCTATCTGAAAGGGGCACTTACCGTTTTCTTGGAAGTCCTATCTGAAAGGGGGACATACCGTTTTCTTCGATGTCCTACCGGAAAGGTGGACTTTCCGTTTTATTGGAAGACCTACCTGAAAGGGGGACTTACCGTTTTCTTGGATGTCCTATCTGAAAGGGGGACTTACCGTTTTCTTGGAAGTTCTAGCTGAAAGGGGGACACCGTTTTATTGGAAGTCCTAGCTGAAAGGGGGACACCGTTTTATTGGAAGTCCTAGCTGAAAGGGGGACTTACCGTTTTCTTGGAAGTCCTAGCCGAAAGGGGGACTTTCCGTTTTCTTGGAAGTCCTCGCCGAAAGGGGGAATTTCCGTTTTCTTGGAAGACCTATCTGAAAGGGGGACTTTCCGTTTTCTTGGATGTCCTATCTGAAAGGGGGACTTACAGTTTTCTTGGAAGTTCTAGCTGAAAGGGGGACACCGTTTTCTTGGAAGTCCTAGCCGAAAGGGGGACTTACAGTTTTCTTGGAAGTCCTAGCCGAAAGGGGGACTTACCGTTTTCTTGGAAGTCCTAGCCGAAAGGGGGACTTACCGTTTTCTTGGAAGTCCTAGCCGAGAGGGGGACTTACCTTTTTCTTGGAAGTCCTAGCCGAAAGGGGGACTTACCGTTTTCTTGGAAGTCCTAGCCGAAAGGGGGACTTACCGTTTTCTTGGATGTCCTATCTGAAAGGGGGACTTACAGTTTTCTTGGAAGTTCTAACTGAAAGGGGGACTTTCCGTTTTCTTGGAAGTCCTACCTGAAAGGGGGACTTACCGTTTTCTTGGAAGTCCTATCTGAAAGGGGGACTTACCGTTTTCTTCGAAGTCCTAGCTGAAAGGGGGACTTTCCGTTTTCTTGGAAGTCCTAGCTGAAAGGGGGACTTTCCGTTTTCTTGGAAGTCCTAGCTGAAAGGGGCACTTACCGTTTTCTTGGAAGTCCTAGCTGAAAGGGGGACTTACCGATTTCTTCGAAGTCCTACCTGAAAGGTGGACTTTCCGATTTCTTGGAAGACCTACCTTAACGGGGGACTTACCGTTTTCTTGGATGTCCTATCTGAAAGGGGGACTTACCGTTTTCTTGGAAGTTCTAGCTGAAAGGGGGACACCGTTTTATTGGAAGTCCTAGCTGAAAGGGGGACTTACCGTTTTCTTGGAAGTCCTAGCCGAAAGGGGGACTTACCGTTTTCTTGGAAGTCCTAGCCGAAAGGGGGACTTACCTTTTTATTGGAAGTCCTAGCCGAAAGGGGGACTTACCGTTTTCTTGGAAGTCCTAGCCAAAAGGGGGACTTACCATTTTCTTGGATGTCCTATCTGAAAGGGGGACTTACAGTTTTCTTGGAAGTTCTAGCTGAAAGGGGGACTTTCCGTTTTCTTGTAAGTCCTAGCTGAAAGGGGGACTTTCCGTTTTCTTGGAAATCCTATCTGAAAGGGTGACTTACCGTTTTGTTCGAAGTCCTAGCTGAAAGGAGGACTTTCCGTTTTCTTGGAAGTCCTATCTGAAAGGGGGACATACCGTTTTCTTGGAAGTCCTAGCTGAAAGGGGGACTTACCGTTTTCTTGGAAGTCCTAGCCGAAAGGGGGAATTACCGTTTTCTTGGAAGTCCTAGCAAAAAAGGGGGACTCACCGTTTTCTTGGAAGTCCTAGCCGAAAGGGGGACTTACCGTTTTCTTGGAAGTCCTAGCCGAAAGGTGGACTTCCGTTTTCTTGGAAGTCCAACTGAAAGGGGGACTTTCCGTTTTCTTGGAAGTCCTAGCTGAAAGGGGGACTTACCGTTTTCTTGGAAGTCCTAGCCAAAAGGGGGACTTTCCGTTTTCTTGGAAGTCCTATCTGAAAGGGGGACTTTCCATTTTCTTGGATGTCCTATTTGAAAGGGGGACTTACCGTTTTCTTGGAAGTTCTAGCTGAAAGGGGGACACCGTTTTATTGGAAGTCCTAGCTGAAAGGGGGACTTACCGTTTTCTTGGAAGTCCTAGCCGAAAGGGGGACTTTCCGTTTTCTTGGAAGTCCTAGCCGAAAGGGGGACTTTCCGTTTTCTTGGAAGACCTATCTGAAAGGGGGACTTTCCGTTTTCTTGGATGTCCTATCTGAAAGGGGGACTTACAGTTTTCTTGGAAGTTCTAGCTGAAAGGGGGACACCGTTTTCTTGGAAGTCCTAGCCGAAAGGGGGACTTACCGATTTCTTGGAAGTCCTAGCCGAAAGGGGGACTTACCGTTTTCATGGAAGTCCTAGCCGAAAGGGGGACTTACCGTTTTCTTGGAAGTCCTAGCCGAGAGGGGGACTTACCTTTTTCTTGGAAGTCCTAGCCGAGAGGGGGACTTACCGTTTTCTTGGAAGTCCTAGCCGAGAGGGGGACTTACCGTTTTCTTGGAAGTCCTAGCCGAAAGGGGGACATACCGTTTTCTTGGATGTCCTATCTGAAAGGGGGTCTTACCGTTTTCTTGGAAGTTCTAACTGAAAGGGGGACTTTCCGTTTTCTTGGAAGTCCTACCTGAAAGGGGGACTTACCGTTTTCTTGGAAGTCCTATCTGAAAGGGGGACTTACCGTTTTCTTCGAAGTCCTAGCTGAAAGGAGGACTTTCCGTTTTCTTGGAAGTCCTACCTGATAGGGGGACTTACCGTTTTCTTTGAAGTCCTATCTGAAAGCGGGACTTACCGTTTTCTTCGAAGTCCTAGCTGAAAGGAGGACTTTCCGTTTTCTTGGAAGTCCTAGCTGAAAGGGGGACTTTCCGTTTTCTTGGAAGTCCTATCTGAAAGGGGCACTTACCGTTTTCTTGGAAGTCCTAGCCGAAAGGGGGACATACCGTTTTCTTCGATGTCCTACCTGAAAGGTGGACTTTCCGTTTTCTTGGAAGACCTACCTGAAAGGGGGACTTACCGTTTTCTTGGATGTCCTATCTGAAAGGGGGACTTACCGTTTTCTTGGAAGTTCTAGCTGAAAGGGGGACACCGTTTTATTGGAAGTCCTAGCTGAAAGGGGGACTTACCGTTTTCTTGGAAGTCCTAGCCGAATGGGGGACTTAACGTTTTCTTGGAAGTCCTAGCCGAAAGGGGGACTTACCGTTTTCTTGGAAGTCATAGCCGAAAGGGGGACCTACCGTTTTCTTGGAAGTCCTAGCCGAAAGGGGGACTTACCTTTTTATTGGAAGTCCTAGCCGAAAGGGGGACTTACCGTTTTCTTGGAAGTCCAAGCCGAAAGGGGGACTTACCATTTTCTTGGATGTCCTATCTGAAAGGGGGACTTACAGTTTTCTTGGAAGTTCTAGCTGAAAGGGGGACTTTCCGTTTTCTTGTAAGTTCTAGCTGAAAGGGGGACTTTCCGTTTTCTTGGAAGTCCTATCTGAAAGGGGGACTTACCGTTTTGTTCGAAGTCCTAGCTGAAAGGAGGACTTTCCGTTTTCTTGGAAGTCCTAGCTGAAAGGGGGACATACCGTTTTCTTGCAAGTCGTAGCCGAAAGGGGGAATTACCGTTTTCTTGGAAGTCCTAGCAAAAAAGGGGGACTCACCGTTTTCTTAGAAGTCCTAGCCGAAAGGGGGACTTACCGTTTTCTTGGAAGTCCTAGCTGAAAGGAGGACTTACCGTTTTCTTGGAAGTCCTAGCTTAAAGGGGGACTTCAGTTTTCTTGGAAGTCCTAGCTGAAAGGGGGACTTTCCGTTTTCTTGGAAGTCCTAGCTGAAAGGGGGACTTACCGTTTTCTTGGAAGTCCTAGCTGAAAGGGGGACTTACCGTTTTCTTGGAATTCGTACCTGAAAGGTGGACTTTCCGTTTTCTTGGAAGACCTACCTGAAAGGGGGACTTAACGTTTTCTTGGAAGTCCTAGCTGAAAGGGGGACTTTCCATTTTCTTGGAAGTCCTATCTGAAAGGGGGACTTACCGTTTTCTTGGAAGTCCTAGCTGAAAGGGGGACTTCCGTTTTCTTGGAAGTCCTAGCTGAAAGGGGGACTTTCTGTTTTCTTGGAAGTCCTAGCTGAAAGGGGGACTTACCGTTTCCTTGGAAGTCCAAGCTGAAAGGGGGAATTACCGTTTTCTTGGAAGTCCTACCTTAAAGGGGGACTTTCCATTTTCTTGGAAGTCCTACCTGAAAGGGGGACTTACCGTTTTCTTGGATGTCCAATCTGACAGGGGGACTTACCGTTTTCCTGGAAGTTCTAGCTGAAAGGGGGACACCGTTTTATTGGAAGTCCTAGCTGAAAGGGGGACTTACCGTTTTCTTGGAAGTCCTAGCCGAAAGGGGGACTTTCCGTTTTCTTGGAAGTCCTAGCCGAAAGGGGGACTTTCCGTTTTATTGGAAGTCCTAGCTGAAAGGGGGACTTACCGTTTTCTTGGAAGTCCTAGCCGAAAGGGGGACTTTCCGTTTTCTTGGAAGTCCTAGCCGAAAGGGGGACTTTCCGTTTTCTTGGAAGTCCTAGCCGAAAGGGGGACTTTCCGTTTTCTTGGAAGACCTATCTGAAAGGGGGACTTTCCGTTTTCTTGGATGTCCTATCTGAAAGGGGGACTTACAGTTTTCTTGGAAGTTCTAGCTGAAAGGGGGACACCGTTTTCTTGGAAGTCCTAGCCGAAAGGGGGACTTACCGTTTTCTTGGAAGTCCTAGCCGAAAGGGGGACTTACCGTTTTCTTGGAAGTCCTAGCAGAAAGGGGGACTTACCGTTTTCTTGGAAGTCCTAGCCGAAAGGGGTCTTACCGTTTTCTTGGAAGTCCTTGCCGAGAGGGGGACTTACCTTTTTCTTGAAAGTCCTAGCCGAAAGGGGGACTTACCGTTTTCTTGGAAGTCCTAGCCGAAAGGGGGACTTACCGTTTTCTTGGATGCCCTATCTGAAAGGGGGACTTACAGTTTTCTTGGAAGTTCTAACTGAAAGGGGGACTTTCCGTTTTCTTGGAAGTCCTACCTGAAAGGGGGACTTACCGTTTTCTTGGAAGTCCTCTCTGAAAGGGGGACTTACCGTTTTCTTCGAAGTCCTAGCTGAAAGGAGGACTTTCCGTTTTCTTGGAAGTCCTAGCTGAAAGGGGGACTTTCCGTTTTCTTGGAAGTCCTAGCTGAAAGGGGGACTTTCCGTTTTCTTGGAAGTCCTAGCTGAAAGGGGGACTTACCGTTTTCTTGGAAGTTCTAGCTGAAAGGGGGACACCGTTTTATTGGAATTCCTAGCTGAAAGGGGGACTTACCGTTTTCTTGGAAGTCCTAGCCGAATGGGGGACTTAACGTTTTCTTGGAAGTCCTAGCCGAAAAGGGGACTTACCGTTTTCTTGGAAGTCATAGCCGAAAGGGGGACCTACCGTTTTCTTGGAAGTCCTAGCCGAAAGGGGGACTTACCTTTTTATTGGAAGTCCTAGCCGAAAGGGGGACTTACCGTTTTCTTGGAAGTCCAAGCCGAAAGGGGGACTTACCATTTTCTTGGATGTCCTATCTGAAAGGGGGACTTACAGTTTTCTTGGAAGTTCTAGCTGAAAGGGGGACTTTCCGTTTTCTTGGAAGTCCTATCTGAAAGGGGGACTTACCGTTTTGTTCGAAGTCCTAGCTGAAAGGAGGACTTTCCGTTTTCTTGGAAGTCCTAGCTGAAAGGGGGACATACCGTTTTCTTGGAAGTCCTAGCCGAAAGGGGGAATTACCGTTTTCTTGGAAGTCCTAGCAAAAAAGGGGGACTCACCATTTTCTTGGAAGTCCTAGCCGAAAGGGGGACTTACCGTTTTCTTGGAAGTCCTAGCTGAAAGGAGGACTTACCGTTTTCTTGGAAGTCCTAGCTGAAAGGGGGACTTCAGTTTTCTTGGAAGTCCTAGCTGAAAGGGGGACTTTCCGTTTTCTTGGAAGTCCTAGCTGAAAGGGGGACTTACCGTTTTCTTGGAAGTCCTAGCTGAAAGGGGGACTTACCGTTTTCTTGGAATTCCTACCTGAAAGGTGGACTTTCCGTTTTCTTGGAAGACCTACCTGAAAGGGGGACTTAACGTTTTCTTGGAAGTCCTAGCTGAAAGGGGGACTTTCCATTTTCTTGGAAGTCCTATCTGAAAGGGGGACTTACCGTTTTCTTGGAAGTCCTAGCTGAAAGGGGGACTTCCGTTTTCTTGGAAGTCCTAGCTGAAAGGGGGACTTTCTGTTTTCTTGGAAGTCCTAGCTGAAAGGGGGACTTACCGTTTCCTTGGAAGTCCAAGCTGAAAGGGGGAATTACCGTTTTCTTGGAAGTCCTACCTTAAAGGGGGACTTTCCATTTTCTTGGAAGTCCTACCTGAAAGGGGGACTTACCGTTTTCTTGGATGTCCAATCTGACAGCGGGACTTACCGTTTTCCTGGAAGTTCTAGCTGAAAGGGGGACACCGTTTTATTGGAAGTCCTAGCTGAAAGGGGGACTTACCGTTTTCTTGGAAGTCCTAGCCGAAAGGGGGACTTTCCGTTTTCTTGGAAGTCCTAGCCGAAAGGGGGACTTTCCGTTTTATTGGAAGTCCTAGCTGAAAGGGGGACTTACCGTTATCTTGGAAGTCCTAGCCGAAAGGGGGACTTTCCGTTTTCTTGGAAGTCCTAGCCGAAAGGGGGACTTTCCGTTTTCTTGGAAGTCCTAGCCGAAAGGGGGACTTTCCGTTTTCTTGGAAGACCTATCTGAAAGGGGGACTTTCCGTTTTCTTGGATGTCCTATCTGAAAGGGGGACTTACAGTTTTCTTGGAAGTTCTAGCTGAAAGGGGGACACCGTTTTCTTGGAAGTCCTAGCCGAAAGGGGGACTTACCGTTTTCTTGGAAGTCCTAGCCGAAAGGGGGACTTACCGTTTTCTTGGAAGTCCTAGCAGAAAGGGGGACTTACCGTTTTCTTGGAAGTCCTAGCCGAACGGGGGACTTACCGTTTTCTTGGAAGTCCTTGCCGAGAGGGGGACTTACCTTTTTCTTGGAAGTCCTAGCCGAAAGGGGGACTTACCGTTTTCTTGGAAGTCCTAGCCGAAAGGGGGACTTACCGTTTTCTTGGATGCCCTATCTGAAAGGGGGACTTACAGTTTTCTTGGAAGTTCTAACTGAAAGGGGGACTTTCCGTTTTCTTGGAAGTCCTACCTGAAAGGGGGACTTACCGTTTTCTTGGAAGTCCTCTCTGAAAGGGGGACTTACCTTTTTCTTGGAAGTCCTAGCCGAAAGGGGGACTTTCCGTTTTCTTGGAAGTCCTAGCCGAAAGGGGGACTTTCCGTTTTCTTGGAAGACCTATCTGAAAGGGGGACTTTCCGTTTTCTTGGATGTCCTATCTGAAAGGGGGACTTACAGTTTTCTTGGAAGTTCTAGCTGAAAGGGGGACACCGTTTTCTTGGAAGTCCTAGCCGAAAGGGGGACTTACCGTTTTCTTGGAAGTCCAAGCCGAAAGGGGGACTTACCGTTTTCTTGGAAGTCCTAGCCGAGAGGGGGACTTATCTTTTTCTTGGAAGTCCTAGCCGAAAGGGGGACTTACCGTTTTCTTGGAAGTCCTAGCCGAAAGGGGGACTTACCGTTTTCTTGGAAGTCCTAGCCGAAAGGGGGACTTACCGTTTTCTTGGATGTCCTATCTGAAAGGGGGACTTACCGTTTTCTTGGAAGTTCTAACTAAAAGGGGGACTTTCCGTTTTCTTGGAAGTCCTACCTGAAAGGGGGACTTACCGTTTTCTTGGAAGTCCTATCTGAAAGGGGGACTTACCGTTTTCTTCGAAGTCCTAGCTGAAAGGGGGACTTTCCGTTTTCTTGGAAGTCCTAGCTGAAAGGGGGACTTTCCGTTTTCTTGGAGGTCCTAGCTGAAAGGGGCACTTACCGTTTTCTTGGAAGTCCTAGCTGAAAGGGGGACTTACCGTTTTGTTCGAAGTCCTACCTCAAAGGTGGACTTTCCGTTTTCTTGGAAGACCTACCTTAACGGGGGACTTACCGTTTTCTTGGATGTCCTATCTGAAAGGGGGACTTACCGTTTTCTTGGAAGTTCTAGCTGAAAGGGGGACACCGTTTTATTGGAAGTCCTAGCTGAAAGGGGGACTTACCGTTTTCTTGGAAGTCCTAGCCGAAAGGGGGACTTACCGTTTTCTTGGAAGTCCTAGCCGAAAGGGGGACTTACCTTTTTATTGGAAGTCCTAGCCGAAAGGGGGACTTACCGTTTTCTTGGAAGTCCTAGCCAAAAGGGGGACTTTCCGTTTTCTTGGATGTCCTATCTGAAAGGGGGACTTACCGTTTTTTGGAAGTTCTAGCTGAAAGGGGGACACCGTTTTATTGGAATTCCTAGCTGAAAGGGGGACTTACCGTTTTCTTGGAAGTCCTAGCCGAAAGGGGGACTTTCCGTTTTCTTGGAAGTCCTAGCCGAAAGGGGGACTTACCGTTTTCTTGGAAGACCTATCTGAAAGGGGGACTTTCCGTTTTCTTGGATGTCCTATCTGAAAGGGGGACTTACAGTTTTCTTGGAAGTTCTAGCTGAAAGGGGGACACCGTTTTCTTGGAAGTCCTAGCCGAAAGGGGGACTTACCGTTTTCTTGGAAGTTCTAGCCGAAAGGGGGACTTACCGTTTTCTTGGAAGTCCTAGCCGAGAGGGGGACTTACCTTTTTCTTGGAAGTCCTAGCCGAAAGGGGGACTTACCGTTTTCTTGGAAGTCCTAGCCGAAAGGGGGACTTACCGTTTTCTTGGAAGTCCTAGCCGAAAGGGGGACTTACCGTTTTCTTGGATGTCCTATCTGAAAGGGGGACTTACCGTTTTCTTGGAAGTTCTAACTAAAAGGGGGACTTTCCGTTTTCTTGGAAGTCCTACCTGAAAGGGGGACTTACCGTTTTCTTGGAAGTCCTATCTGAAAGGGGGACTTACCGTTTTCTTCGAAGTCCTAGCTGAAAGGGGGACTTTCCGTTTTCTTGGAAGTCCTAGCTGAAAGGGGGACTTTCCGTTTTCTTGGAAGTCCTAGCTGAAAGGGGCACTTACCGTTTTCTTGGAAGTCCTAGCTGAAAGGGGGACTTACCGATTTCTTCGAAGTCCTACCTGAAAGGTGGACTTTCCGTTTTCTTGGAAGACCTACCTTAACGGGGGACTTACCGTTTTCTTGGATGTCCTATCTGAAAGGGGGACTTACCGTTTTCTTGGAAGTTCTAGCTGAAAGGGGGACACCGTTTTATTGGAAGTCCTAGCTGAAAGGGGGACTTACCGTTTTCTTGGAAGTCCTAGCCGAAAGGGGGACTTACCGTTTTCTTGGAAGTCCTAGCCGAAAGGGGGACTTACCTTTTTATTGGAAGTCCTAGCCGAAAGGGGGACTTACCATTTTCTTGGAAGTCCTAGCCAAAAGGGGGACTTTCCGTTTTCTTGGATGTCCTATCTGAAAGGGGGACTTACCGTTTTTTGGAAGTTCTAGCTGAAAGGGGGACACCGTTTTATTGGAATTCCTAGCTGAAAGGGGGACTTACCGTTTTCTTGGAAGTCCTAGCCGAAAGGGGGACTTTCCGTTTTCTTGGAAGTCCTAGCCGAAAGGGGGACTTTCCGTTTTCTTGGAAGACCTATCTGAAAGGGGGACTTTCCGTTTTCTTGGATGTCCTATCTGAAAGGGGGACTTACAGTTTTCTTGGAAGTTCTAGCTGAAAGGGGGACACCGTTTTCTTGGAAGTCCTAGCCGAAAGGGGGACTTACCGTTTTCTTGGAAGTCCTAGCCGAAAGGGGGACTTACCGTTTTCTTGGAAGTCCTAGCCGAGAGGGGGACTTACCTTTTTCTTGGAAGTCCTAGCCGAAAGGGGGACTTACCGTTTTCTTGGAAGTCCTAGCCGAAAGGGGGACTTACCGTTTTCTTGGAAGTCCTAGCCGAAAGGGGGACTTACCGTTTTCTTGGATGTCCTATCTGAAAGGGGGACTTACCGTTTTCTTGGAAGTTCTAACTAAAAGGGGGACTTTCCGTTTTCTTGGAAGTCCTACCTGAAAGGGGGACTTACCGTTTTCTTGGAAGTCCTATCTGAAAGGGGGACTTACCGTTTTCTTCGAAGTCCTAGCTGAAAGGGGGACTTTCCGTTTTCTTGGAAGTCCTAGCTGAAAGGGGGACTTTCCGTTTTCTTGGAAGTCCTAGCTGAAAGGGGCACTTACCGTTTTCTTGGAAGTCCTAGCTGAAAGGGGGACTTACCGATTTCTTCGAAGTCCTACCTGAAAGGTGGACTTTCCGTTTTCTTGGAAGACCTACCTTAACGGGGGACTTACCGTTTTCTTGGATGTCCTATCTGAAAGGGGGACTTACCGTTTTCTTGGAAGTTCTAGCTGAAAGGGGGACACCGTTTTATTGGAAGTCCTAGCTGAAAGGGGGACTTACCGTTTTCTTGGATGTCCTAGCCGAAAGGGGGACTTACCGTTTTCTTGGAAGTCCTAGCCGAAAGGGGGACTTACCTTTTTATTGGAAGTCCTAGCCGAAAGGGGGACTTACCGTTTTCTTGGAAGTCCTAGCCAAAAGGGGGACTTACAATTTTCTTGGATGTCCTATCTGAAAGGGGGACTTACAGTTTTCTTGGAAGTTCTAGCTGAAAGGGGGACTTTCCGTTTTCTTGTAAGTCCTAGCTGAAAGGGGGACTTTCCGTTTTCTTGGAAGTCCTATCTGAAAGGGTGACTTACCGTTTTGTTCGAAGTCCTAGCTGAAAGGAGGACTTTCCGTTTTCTTGGAAGTCCTATCTGAAAGGGGGACATACCGTTTTCTTGGAAGTCCTAGCTGAAAGGGGGACTTACCGTTTTCTTGGAAGTCCTAGCCAAAAGGGGGAATTACCGTTTTCTTGGAAGTCCTAGCAAAAAAGGGGGACTCACCGTTTTCTTGGAAGTCCTAGCCGAAAGGGGGACTTACCGTTTTCTTGGAAGTCCTAGCCGAAAGGTGGACTTCCGTTTTCTTGGAAGTCCAACTGAAAGGGGGACTTTCCGTTTTCTTGGAAGTCCTAGCTGAAAGGGGGACTTACCGTTTTCTTGGAAGTCCTAGCCAAAAGGGGGACTTTCCGTTTTCTTGGAAGTCCTGTCTGAAAGGGGGACTTTCCATTTTCTTGGATGTCCTATCTGAAAGGGGGACTTACCGTTTTCTTGGAAGTTCTAGCTGAAAGGGGGACACCGTTTTATTGGAAGTCCTAGCTGAAAGGGGGACTTACCGTTTTCTTGGAAGTCCTAGCCGAAAGGGGGATTTTCCGTTTTCTTGGAAGACCTATCTGAAAGGGGGACTTTCCGTTTTCTTGGATGTCCTATCTGAAAGGGGGACTTACAGTTTTCTTGGAAGTTCTAGCTGAAAGGGGGACACCGTTTTCTTGGAAGTCCTAGCCGAAAGGGGGACTTACCGTTTTCTTGGAAGTTCTAGCCGAAAGGGGGACTTACCGTTTTCTTGGAAGTCCTAGCCGAGAGGGGGACTTACCTTTTTCTTGGAAGTCCTAGCCGAAAGGGGGACTTACCGTTTTCTTGGAAGTCCTAGCCGAAAGGGGGACTTACCGTTTTCTTGGAAGTCCTAGCCGAAAGGGGGACTTACCGTTTTCTTGGATGTCCTATCTGAAAGGGGGACTTACCGTTTTCTTGGAAGTTCTAACTAAAAGGGGGACTTTCCGTTTTCTTGGAAGTCCTACCTGAAAGGGGGACTTACCGTTTTCTTGGAAGTCCTATCTGAAAGGGGGACTTACCGTTTTCTTCGAAGTCCTAGCTGAAAGGGGGACTTTCCGTTTTCTTGGAAGTCCTAGCTGAAAGGGGGACTTTCCGTTTTCTTGGAAGTCCTAGCTGAAAGGGGCACTTACCGTTTTCTTGGAAGTCCTAGCTGAAAGGGGGACTTACCGATTTCTTCGAAGTCCTACCTGAAAGGTGGACTTTCCGTTTTCTTGGAAGACCTACCTTAACGGTGGACTTACCGTTTTCTTGGATGTCCTATCTGAAAGGGGGACTTACCGTTTTCTTGGAAGTTCTAGCTGAAAGGGGGACACCGTTTTATTGGAAGTCCTAGCTGAAAGGGGGACTTACCGTTTTCTTGGAAGTCCTAGCCGAAAGGGGGACTTACCGTTTTCTTGGAAGTCCTAGCCGAAAGGGGGACTTACCTTTTTATTGGAAGTCCTAGCCGAAAGGGGGACTTACCGTTTTCTTGGAAGTCCTAGCCAAAAGGGGGACTTTCGGTTTTCTTGGATGTCCTATCTGAAAGGGGGACTTACCGTTTTTTGGAAGTTCTAGCTGAAAGGGGGACACCGTTTTATTGGAATTCCTAGCTGAAAGGGGGACTTACCGTTTTCTTGGAAGTCCTAGCCGAAAGGGGGACTTTCCGTTTTCTTGGAAGTCCTAGCCGAAAGGGGGACTTTCCGTTTTCTTGGAAGACCTATCTGAAAGGGGGACTTTCCGTTTTCTTGGATGTCCTATCTGAAAGGGGGACTTACAGTTTTCTTGGAAGTTCTAGCTGAAAGGGGGACACCGTTTTCTTGGAAGTCCTAGCCGAAAGGGGGACTTACCGTTTTCTTGGAAGTCCTAGCCGAAAGGGGGACTTACCGTTTTCTTGGAAGTCCTAGCCGAGAGGGGGACTTACCTTTTTCTTGGAAGTCCTAGCCGAAAGGGGGACTTACCGTTTTCTTGGAAGTCCTAGCCGAAAGGGGGACTTACCGTTTTCTTGGATGTCCTATCTGAAAGGGGGACTTACCGTTTTCTTGGAAGTTCTAACTAAAAGGGGGACTTTCCGTTTTCTTGGAAGTCCTACCTGAAAGGGGGACTTACCGTTTTCTTGGAAGTCCTATCTGAAAGGGGGACTTACCGTTTTCTTCGAAGTCCTAGCTGAAAGGGGGACTTTCCGTTTTCTTGGAAGTCCTAGCTGAAAGGGGGACTTTCCGTTTTCTTGGAAGTCCTAGCTGAAAGGGGCACTTACCGTTTTCTTGGAAGTCCTAGCTGAAAGGGGGACTTACCGATTTCTTCGAAGTCCTACCTGAAAGGTGGACTTTCCGTTTTCTTGGAAGACCTACCTTAACGGGGGACTTACCGTTTTCTTGGATGTCCTATCTGAAAGGGGGACTTACCGTTTTCTTGGAAGTTCTAGCTGAAAGGGGGACACCGTTTTATTGGAAGTCCTAGCTGAAAGGGGGACTTACCGTTTTCTTGGATGTCCTAGCCGAAAGGGGGACTTACCGTTTTCTTGGAAGTCCTAGCCGAAAGGGGGACTTACCTTTTTATTGGAAGTCCTAGCCGAAAGGGGGACTTACCGTTTTCTTGGAAGTCCTAGCCAAAAGGGGGACTTACCATTTTCTTGGATGTCCTATCTGAAAGGGGGACTTACAGTTTTCTTGGAAGTTCTAGCTGAAAGGGGGACTTTCCGTTTTCTTGTAAGTCCTAGCTGAAAGGGGGACTTTCCGTTTTCTTGGAAGTCCTATCTGAAAGGGTGACTTACCGTTTTGTTCGAAGTCCTAGCTGAAAGGAGGACTTTCCGTTTTCTTGGAAGTCCTATCTGAAAGGGGGACATACCGTTTTCTTGGAAGTCCTAGCTGAAAGGGGGACTTACCGTTTTCTTGGAAGTCCTAGCCAAAAGGGGGAATTACCGTTTTCTTGGAAGTCCTAGCAAAAAAGGGGGACTCACCGTTTTCTTGGAAGTCCTAGCCGAAAGGGGGACTTACCGTTTTCTTGGAAGTCCTAGCCGAAAGGTGGACTTCCGTTTTCTTGGAAGTCCAACTGAAAGGGGGACTTTCCGTTTTCTTGGAAGTCCTAGCTGAAAGGGGGACTTACCGTTTTCTTGGAAGTCCTAGCCAAAAGGGGGACTTTCCGTTTTCTTGGAAGTCCTGTCTGAAAGGGGGACTTTCCATTTTCTTGGATGTCCTATCTGAAAGGGGGACTTACCGTTTTCTTGGAAGTTCTAGCTGAAAGGGGGACACCGTTTTATTGGAAGTCCTAGCTGAAAGGGGGACTTACCGTTTTCTTGGAAGTCCTAGCCGAAAGGGGGATTTTCCGTTTTCTTGGAAGACCTATCTGAAAGGGGGACTTTCCGTTTTCTTGGATGTCCTATCTGAAAGGGGGACTTACAGTTTTCTTGGAAGTTCTAGCTGAAAGGGGGACACCGTTTTCTTGGAAGTCCTAGCCGAAAGGGGGACTTACCGTTTTCTTGGAAGTCCTAGCCGAAAGGGGGACTTACCGTTTTCTTGGAAGTCCTAGCCGAGAGGGGGACTTACCTTTTTCTTGGAAGTCCTAGCCGAAAGGGGGACTTACCGTTTTCTTGGAAGTCCTAGCCGAAAGGGGGACTTACCGTTTTCTTGGAAGTCCTAGCCGAAAGGGGGACTTACCGTTTTCTTGGATGTCCTATCTGAAAGGGGGACTTACCGTTTTCTTGGAAGTTCTAACTAAAAGGGGGACTTTCCGTTTTCTTGGAAGTCCTACCTGAAAGGGGGACTTACCGTTTTCTTGGAAGTCCTATCTGAAAGGGGGACTTACCGTTTTCTTCGAAGTCCTAGCTGAAAGGGGGACTTTCCGTTTTCTTGGAAGTCCTAGCTGAAAGGGGGACTTTCCGTTTTCTTGGAAGTCCTAGCTGAAAGGGGCACTTACCGTTTTCTTGGAAGTCCTAGCTGAAAGGGGGACTTACCGATTTCTTCGAAGTCCTACCTGAAAGGTGGACTTTCCGTTTTCTTGGAAGACCTACCTTAACGGGGGACTTACCGTTTTCTTGGATGTCCTATCTGAAAGGGGGACTTACCGTTTTCTTGGAAGTTCTAGCTGAAAGGGGGACACCGTTTTATTGGAAGTCCTAGCTGAAAGGGGGACTTACCGTTTTCTTGGATGTCCTAGCCGAAAGGGGGACTTACCGTTTTCTTGGAAGTCCTAGCCGAAAGGGGGACTTACCTTTTTATTGGAAGTCCTAGCCGAAAGGGGGACTTACCGTTTTCTTGGAAGTCCTAGCCAAAAGGGGGACTTACCATTTTCTTGGATGTCCTATCTGAAAGGGGGACTTACAGTTTTCTTGGAAGTTCTAGCTGAAAGGGGGACTTTCCGTTTTCTTGTAAGTCCTAGCTGAAAGGGGGACTTTCCGTTTTCTTGGAAGTCCTATCTGAAAGGGTGACTTACCGTTTTGTTCGAAGTCCTAGCTGAAAGGAGGACTTTCCGTTTTCTTGGAAGTCCTACCTGAAAGGGGGACTTACCGTTTTCTTGGAAGTCCTATCTGAAAGGGGGACTTACCGTTTTCTTCGAAGCCCTAGCTGAAAGGGGGACTTTCCGTTTTCTTGGAAGTCCTAGCTGAAAGGGGGACTTTCCGTTTTCTTGGAAGTCCTAGCTGAAAGGGGCACTTACCGTTTTCTTGGAAGTCCTAGCTGAAAGGGGGACTTACCGATTTCTTCGAAGTCCTACCTGAAAGGTGGACTTTCCGTTTTCTTGGAAGACCTACCTTAACGGGGGACTTACCGTTTTCTTGGATGTCCTATCTGAAAGGGGGACTTACCGTTTTCTTGGAAGTTCTAGCTGAAAGGGGGACACCGTTTTATTGGAAGTCCTAGCTGAAAGGGGGACTTACCGTTTTCTTGGAAGTCCTAGCCGAAAGGGGGACTTACCGTTTTCTTGGAAGTCCTAGCCGAAAGGGGGACTTACCTTTTTATTGGAAGTCCTAGCCGAAAGGGGGACTTACCGTTTTCTTGGAAGTCCTAGCCAAAAGGGGGACTTTCCGTTTTCTTGGATGTCCTATCTGAAAGGGGGACTTACCGTTTTTTGGAAGTTCTAGCTGAAAGGGGGACACCGTTTTATTGGAATTCCTAGCTGAAAGGGGGACTTACCGTTTTCTTGGAAGTCCTAGCCGAAAGGGGGACTTTCCGTTTTCTTGGAAGTCCTAGCCGAAAGGGGGACTTACCGTTTTCTTGGATGTCCTATCTGAAAGGGGGACTTACCGTTTTCTTGGAAGTTCTAACTAAAAGGGGGACTTTCCGTTTTCTTGGAAGTCCTACCTGAAAGGGGGACTTACCGTTTTCTTGGAAGTCCTATCTGAAAGGGGGACTTACCGTTTTCTTCGAAGTCCTAGCTGAAAGGGGGACTTTCCGTTTTCTTGGAAGTCCTAGCTGAAAGGGGGACTTTCCGTTTTCTTGGAAGTCCTAGCTGAAAGGGGCACTTACCGTTTTCTTGGAAGTCCTAGCTGAAAGGGGGACTTACCGATTTCTTCGAAGTCCTACCTGAAAGGTGGACTTTCCGTTTTCTTGGAAGACCTACCTTAACGGGGGACTTACCGTTTTCTTGGATGTCCTATCTGAAAGGGGGACTTACCGTTTTCTTGGAAGTTCTAGCTGAAAGGGGGACACCGTTTTATTGGAAGTCCTAGCTGAAAGGGGGACTTACCGTTTTCTTGGATGTCCTAGCCGAAAGGGGGACTTACCGTTTTCTTGGAAGTCCTAGCCGAAAGGGGGACTTACCTTTTTATTGGAAGTCCTAGCCGAAAGGGGGACTTACCGTTTTCTTGGAAGTCCTAGCCAAAAGGGGGACTTACCATTTTCTTGGATGTCCTATCTGAAAGGGGGACTTACAGTTTTCTTGGAAGTTCTAGCTGAAAGGGGGACTTTCCGTTTTCTTGTAAGTCCTAGCTGAAAGGGGGACTTTCCGTTTTCTTGGAAGTCCTATCTGAAAGGGTGACTTACCGTTTTGTTCGAAGTCCTAGCTGAAAGGAGGACTTTCCGTTTTCTTGGAAGTCCTACCTGAAAGGGGGACTTACCGTTTTCTTGGAAGTCCTATCTGAAAGGGGGACTTACCGTTTTCTTCGAAGCCCTAGCTGAAAGGGGGACTTTCCGTTTTCTTGGAAGTCCTAGCTGAAAGGGGGACTTTCCGTTTTCTTGGAAGTCCTAGCTGAAAGGGGCACTTACCGTTTTCTTGGAAGTCCTAGCTGAAAGGGGGACTTACCGATTTCTTCGAAGTCCTACCTGAAAGGTGGACTTTCCGTTTTCTTGGAAGACCTACCTTAACGGGGGACTTACCGTTTTCTTGGATGTCCTATCTGAAAGGGGGACTTACCGTTTTCTTGGAAGTTCTAGCTGAAAGGGGGACACCGTTTTATTGGAAGTCCTAGCTGAAAGGGGGACTTACCGTTTTCTTGGAAGTCCTAGCCGAAAGGGGGACTTACCGTTTTCTTGGAAGTCCTAGCCGAAAGGGGGACTTACCTTTTTATTGGAAGTCCTAGCCGAAAGGGGGACTTACCGTTTTCTTGGAAGTCCTAGCCAAAAGGGGGACTTTCCGTTTTCTTGGATGTCCTATCTGAAAGGGGGACTTACCGTTTTTTGGAAGTTCTAGCTGAAAGGGGGACACCGTTTTATTGGAATTCCTAGCTGAAAGGGGGACTTACCGTTTTCTTGGAAGTCCTAGCCGAAAGGGGGACTTTCCGTTTTCTTGGAAGTCCTAGCCGAAAGGGGGACTTTCCGTTTTCTTGGAAGACCTATCTGAAAGGGGGACTTTCCGTTTTCTTGGATGTCCTATCTGAAAGGGGGACTTACAGTTTTCTTGGAAGTTCTAGCTGAAAGGGGGACACCGTTTTCTTGGAAGTCCTAGCCGAAAGGGGGACTTACCGTTTTCTTGGAAGTCCTAGCCGAAAGGGGGACTTACCGTTTTCTTGGAAGTCCTAGCCGAGAGGGGGACTTACCTTTTTCTTGGAAGTCCTAGCCGAAAGGGGGACTTACCGTTTTCTTGGAAGTCCTAGCCGAAAGGGGGACTTACCGTTTTCTTGGAAGTCCTAGCCGAAAGGGGGACTTACCGTTTTCTTGGATGTCCTATCTGAAAGGGGGACTTACCGTTTTCTTGGAAGTTCTAACTAAAAGGGGGACTTTCCGTTTTCTTGGAAGTCCTACCTGAAAGGGGGACTTACCGTTTTCTTGGAAGTCCTATCTGAAAGGGGGACTTACCGTTTTCTTCGAAGTCCTAGCTGAAAGGGGGACTTTCCGTTTTCTTGGAAGTCCTAGCTGAAAGGGGGACTTTCCGTTTTCTTGGAAGTCCTAGCTGAAAGGGGCACTTACCGTTTTCTTGGAAGTCCTAGCTGAAAGGGGGACTTACCGATTTCTTCGAAGTCCTACCTGAAAGGTGGACTTTCCGTTTTCTTGGAAGACCTACCTTAACGGGGGACTTACCGTTTTCTTGGATGTCCTATCTGAAAGGGGGACTTACCGTTTTCTTGGAAGTTCTAGCTGAAAGGGGGACACCGTTTTATTGGAAGTCCTAGCTGAAAGGGGGACTTACCGTTTTCTTGGATGTCCTAGCCGAAAGGGGGACTTACCGTTTTCTTGGAAGTCCTAGCCGAAAGGGGGACTTACCTTTTTATTGGAAGTCCTAGCCGAAAGGGGGACTTACCGTTTTCTTGGAAGTCCTAGCCAAAAGGGGGACTTACCATTTTCTTGGATGTCCTATCTGAAAGGGGGACTTACAGTTTTCTTGGAAGTTCTAGCTGAAAGGGGGACTTTCCGTTTTCTTGTAAGTCCTAGCTGAAAGGGGGACTTTCCGTTTTCTTGGAAGTCCTATCTGAAAGGGTGACTTACCGTTTTGTTCGAAGTCCTAGCTGAAAGGAGGACTTTCCGTTTTCTTGGAAGTCCTATCTGAAAGGGGGACATACCGTTTTCTTGGAAGTCCTAGCTGAAAGGGGGACTTACCGTTTTCTTGGAAGTCCTAGCCAAAAGGGGGAATTACCGTTTTCTTGGAAGTCCTAGCAAAAAAGGGGGACTCACCGTTTTCTTGGAAGTCCTAGCCGAAAGGGGGACTTACCGTTTTCTTGGAAGTCCTAGCCGAAAGGTGGACTTCCGTTTTCTTGGAAGTCCAACTGAAAGGGGGACTTTCCGTTTTCTTGGAAGTCCTAGCTGAAAGGGGGACTTACCGTTTTCTTGGAAGTCCTAGCCAAAAGGGGGACTTTCCGTTTTCTTGGAAGTCCTGTCTGAAAGGGGGACTTTCCATTTTCTTGGATGTCCTATCTGAAAGGGGGACTTACCGTTTTCTTGGAAGTTCTAGCTGAAAGGGGGACACCGTTTTATTGGAAGTCCTAGCTGAAAGGGGGACTTACCTTTTTCTTGGAAGTCCTAGCCGAAAGGGGGATTTTCCGTTTTCTTGGAAGACCTATCTGAAAGGGGGACTTTCCGTTTTCTTGGATGTCCTATCTGAAAGGGGGACTTACAGTTTTCTTGGAAGTTCTAGCTGAAAGGGGGACACCGTTTTCTTGGAAGTCCTAGCCGAAAGGGGGACTTACCGTTTTCTTGGAAGTCCTAGCCGAAAGGGGGACTTACCGTTTTCTTGGAAGTCCTAGCCGAGAGGGGGACTTACCTTTTTCTTGGAAGTCCTAGCCGAAAGGGGGACTTACCGTTTTCTTGGAAGTCCTAGCCGAAAGGGGGACTTACCGTTTTCTTGGAAGTCCTAGCCGAAAGGGGGACTTACCGTTTTCTTGGATGTCCTATCTGAAAGGGGGACTTACCGTTTTCTTGGAAGTTCTAACTAAAAGGGGGACTTTCCGTTTTCTTGGAAGTCCTACCTGAAAGGGGGACTTACCGTTTTCTTGGAAGTCCTATCTGAAAGGGGGACTTACCGTTTTCTTCGAAGTCCTAGCTGAAAGGGGGACTTTCCGTTTTCTTGGAAGTCCTAGCTGAAAGGGGGACTTTCCGTTTTCTTGGAAGTCCTAGCTGAAAGGGGCACTTACCGTTTTCTTGGAAGTCCTAGCTGAAAGGGGGACTTACCGATTTCTTCGAAGTCCTACCTGAAAGGTGGCTTTCCGTTTTCTTGGAAGACCTACCTTAACGGGGGACTTACCGTTTTCTTGGATGTCCTATCTGAAAGGGGGACTTACCGTTTTCTTGGAAGTTCTAGCTGAAAGGGGGACACCGTTTTATTGGAAGTCCGAGCTGAAAGGGGGACTTACCGTTTTCTTGGATGTCCTAGCCGAAAGGGGGACTTACCGTTTTCTTGGAAGTCCTAGCCGAAAGGGGGACTTACCTTTTTATTGGAAGTCCTAGCCGAAAGGGGGACTTACCGTTTTCTTGGAAGTCCTAGCCAAAAGGGGGACTTACCATTTTCTTGGATGTCCTATCTGAAAGGGGGACTTACAGTTTTCTTGGAAGTTCTAGCTGAAAGGGGGACTTTCCGTTTTCTTGTAAGTCCTAGCTGAAAGGGGGACTTTCCGTTTTCTTGGAAGTCCTATCTGAAAGGGTGACTTACCGTTTTGTTCGAAGTCCTAGCTGAAAGGAGGACTTTCCGTTTTCTTGGAAGTCCTATCTGAAAGGGGGACATACCGTTTTCTTGGAAGTCCTAGCTGAAAGGGGGTCTTACCGTTTTCTTGGAAGTCCTAGCCAAAAGGGGGAATTACCGTTTTCTTGGAAGTCCTAGCAAAAAAGGGGGACTCACCGTTTTCTTGGAAGTCCTAGCCGAAAGGGGGACTTACCGTTTTCTTGGAAGTCCTAGCCGAAAGGTGGACTTCCGTTTTCTTGGAAGTCCAACTGAAAGGGGGACTTTCCGTTTTCTTGGAAGTCCTAGCTGAAAGGGGGACTTACCGTTTTCTTGGAAGTCCTAGCCAAAAGGGGGACTTTCCGTTTTCTTGGAAGTCCTGTCTGAAAGGGGGACTTTCCATTTTCTTGGATGTCCTATCTGAAAGGGGGACTTACCGTTTTCTTGGAAGTTCTAGCTGAAAGGGGGACACCGTTTTATTGGAAGTCCTAGCTGAAAGGGGGACTTACCGTTTTCTTGGAAGTCCTAGCCGAAAGGGGGATTTTCCGTTTTCTTGGAAGACCTATCTGAAAGGGGGACTTTCCGTTTTCTTGGATGTCCTATCTGAAAGGGGGACTTACAGTTTTCTTGGAAGTTCTAGCTGAAAGGGGGACACCGTTTTCTTGGAAGTCCTAGCCGAAAGGGGGACTTACCGTTTTCTTGGAAGTCCTAGCCGAAAGGGGGACTTACCGTTTTCTTGGAAGTCCTAGCCGAAAGGGGGACTTACCGTTTTCTTGGAAGTCCTAGCCGAGAGGGGGACTTACCTTTTTCTTGGAAGTCCTAGCCGAGAGGGGGACTTACCGTTTTCTTGGAAGTCCTAGCCGAGAGGGGGACTTACCGTTTTCTTGGAAGTCCTAGCCGAAAGGGGGACATACCGTTTTCTTGGATGTCCTATCTGAAAGGGGGTCTTACCGTTTTCTTGGAAGTTCTAACTGAAAGGGGGACTTTCCGTTTTCTTGGAAGTCCTACCTGAAAGGGGGACTTACCGTTTTCTTGGAAGTCCTATCTGAAAGGGGGACTTACCGTTTTCTTCGAAGTCCTAGCTGAAAGGAGGACTTTCCGTTTTCTTGGAAGTCCTACCTGATAGGGGGACTTACCGTTTTCTTTGAAGTCCTATCTGAAAGCGGGACTTACCGTTTTCTTCGAAGTCCTAGCTGAAAGGAGGACTTTCCGTTTTCTTGGAAGTCCTAGCTGAAAGGGGGACTTTCCGTTTTCTTGGAAGTCCTATCTGAAAGGGGCACTTACCGTTTTCTTGGAAGTCCTAGCCGAAAGGGGGACATACCGTTTTCTTCGATGTCCTACCTGAAAGGTGGACTTTCCGTTTTCTTGGAAGACCTACCTGAAAGGGGGACTTACCGTTTTCTTGGATGTCCTATCTGAAAGGGGGACTTACCGTTTTCTTGGAAGTTCTAGCTGAAAGGGGGACACCGTTTTATTGGAAGTCCTAGCTGAAAGGGGGACTTACCGTTTTCTTGGAAGTCCTAGCCGAATGGGGGACTTAACGTTTTCTTGGAAGTCCTAGCCGAAAGGGGGACTTACCGTTTTCTTGGAAGTCATAGCCGAAAGGGGGACCTACCGTTTTCTTGGAAGTCCTAGCCGAAAGGGGGACTTACCTTTTTATTGGAAGTCCTAGCCGAAAGGGGGACTTACCGTTTTCTTGGAAGTCCAAGCCGAAAGGGGGACTTACCATTTTCTTGGATGTCCTATCTGAAAGGGGGACTTACAGTTTTCTTGGAAGTTCTAGCTGAAAGGGGGACTTTCCGTTTTCTTGTAAGTTCTAGCTGAAAGGGGGACTTTCCGTTTTCTTGGAAGTCCTATCTGAAAGGGGGACTTACCGTTTTGTTCGAAGTCCTAGCTGAAAGGAGGACTTTCCGTTTTCTTGGAAGTCCTAGCTGAAAGGGGGACATACCGTTTTCTTGGAAGTCCTAGCCGAAAGGGGGAATTACCGTTTTCTTGGAAGTCCTAGCAAAAAAGGGGGACTCACCGTTTTCTTGGAAGTCCTAGCCGAAAGGGGGACTTACCGTTTTCTTGGAAGTCCTAGCTGAAAGGAGGACTTACCGTTTTCTTGGAAGTCCTAGCTGAAAGGGGGACTTCAGTTTTCTTGGAAGTCCTAGCTGAAAGGGGGACTTTCCGTTTTCTTGGAAGTCCTAGCTGAAAGGGGGACTTACCGTTTTCTTGGAAGTCCTAGCTGAAAGGGGGACTTACCGTTTTCTTGGAATTCCTACCTGAAAGGTGGACTTTCCGTTTTCTTGGAAGACCTACCTGAAAGGGGGACTTAACGTTTTCTTGGAAGTCCTAGCTGAAAGGGGGACTTTCCATTTTCTTGGAAGTCCTATCTGAAAGGGGGACTTACCGTTTTCTTGGAAGTCCTAGCTGAAAGGGGGACTTCCGTTTTCTTGGAAGTCCTAGCTGAAAGGGGGACTTTCTGTTTTCTTGGAAGTCCTAGCTGAAAGGGGGACTTACCGTTTCCTTGGAAGTCCAAGCTGAAAGGGGGAATTACCGTTTTCTTGGAAGTCCTACCTTAAAGGGGGACTTTCCATTTTCTTGGAAGTCCTACCTGAAAGGGGGACTTACCGTTTTCTTGGATGTCCAATCTGACAGGGGGACTTACCGTTTTCCTGGAAGTTCTAGCTGAAAGGGGGACACCGTTTTATTGGAAGTCCTAGCTGAAAGGGGGACTTACCGTTTTCTTGGAAGTCCTAGCCGAAAGGGGGACTTTCCGTTTTCTTGGAAGTCCTAGCCGAAAGGGGGACTTTCCGTTTTATTGGAAGTCCTAGCTGAAAGGGGGACTTACCGTTTTCTTGGAAGTCCTAGCCGAAAGGGGGACTTTCCGTTTTCTTGGAAGTCCTAGCCGAAAGGGGGACTTTCCGTTTTCTTGGAAGTCCTAGCCGAAAGGGGGACTTTCCGTTTTCTTGGAAGACCTATCTGAAAGGGGGACTTTCCGTTTTCTTGGATGTCCTATCTGAAAGGGGGACTTACAGTTTTCTTCGAAGTTCTAGCTGAAAGGGGGACACCGTTTTCTTGGAAGTCCTAGCCGAAAGGGGGACTTACCGTTTTCTTGGAAGTCCTAGCCGAAAGGGGGACTTACCGTTTTCTTGGAAGTCCTAGCAGAAAGGGGGACTTACCATTTTCTTGGAAGTCCTAGCCGAAAGGGGGACTTACCGTTTTCTTGGAAGTCCTTGCCGAGAGGGGGACTTACCTTTTTCTTGGAAGTCCTAGCCGAAAGGGGGACTTACCGTTTTCTTGGAAGTCCTAGCCGAAAGGGGGACTTACCGTTTTCTTGGATGCCCTATCTGAAAGGGGGACTTACAGTTTTCTTGGAAGTTCTAACTGAAAGGGGGACTTTCCGTTTTCTTGGAAGTCCTCTCTGAAAGGGGGACTTACCGTTTTCTTGGAAGTCCTCTCTGAAAGGGGGACTTACCGTTTTCTTCGAAGTCCTAGCTGAAAGGAGGACTTTCCGTTTTCTTGGAAGTCCTAGCTGAAAGGGGGACTTTCCGTTTTCTTGGAAGTCCTAGCTGAAAGGGGGACTTTCCGTTTTCTTGGAAGTCCTAGCTGAAAGGGGGACTTACCGTTTTCTTCGAAGTCCTACCTGAAAGGTGGACTTTCCGTTTTCTTGGAAGACCTACCTGAAAGGGGGACTTACCGTTTTCTTGGATGTCCTATCTGAAAGGGGGACTTACCGTTTTCTTGGAAGTTCTAGCTGAAAGGGGGACACCGTTTTCTTGGATGTCCTATCTGAAAGGGGGACTTACAGTTTTCTTGGAAGTTCTAACTGAAAGGGGGACTTTCCGTTTTCTTGGAAGTCCTAGCCGAAAGGGGGACTTACCGTTTTCTTGGAAGTCCTAGCCGAAAGGGGGACTTACCGTTTTCTTGGAAGTCCTAGCCGAAAGGGGGACTTACCGTTTTCTTGGAAGTCCTAGCCGAAAGGGGGACTTACCGTTTTCTTGGAAGTCCTAGCCGAAAGGGGTACTTTCCGTTTTCTTGGAAGTCCTAGCCGAAAGGGGGACTTACCGTTTTCTTGGAAGTCCTAGCCGAGAGGGGGACTTACCTTTTTCTTCGAAGTCCTAGCCGAAAGGGGGACTTACCGTTTTCTTGGAAGTCCTAGCCGAAAGGGGGACTTACCGTATTCTTGGATGTCCTATCTGAAAGGGGGACTTACAGTTTTCTTGGAAGTTCTAACTGAAAGGGGGACTTTCCGTTTTCTTGGAAGTCCTACCTGAAAGGGGGACTTACCGTTTTCTTGGATGTCCTATCTGAAAGGGGGACTTACAGTTTTCTTGGAAGTTCTAACTGAAAGGGGGACTTTCCGTTTTCTTGGAAGTCCTACCTGAAAGGGGGACTTACCGTTTTCTTGGAAGTCCTCTCTGAAAGGGGGACTTACCGTTTTCTTCGAAGTCCTAGCCGAAAGGGGGACTTTCCGTTTTCTTGTAAGTCCTAGCTGAAAGGGGAACTTTCCGTTTTCTTGGAAGTCCAATCTGAAAGGGGGACTTACCGTTCTGTTCGAAGTCCTAGCTGAAAGGAGGACTTTCCGTTTTCTTGGAAGTCCTAGCTGAAAGGGGGACATATCGTTTTCTTGGAAGTCCTATCTGAAAGGGGCACTTACCGTTTTCTTGGAAGTCCTATCTGAAAGGGGGACATACCGTTTTCTTCGATGTCCTACCGGAAAGGTGGACTTTCCGTTTTATTGGAAGACCTACCTGAAAGGGGGACTTACCGTTTTCTTGGATGTCCTATCTGAAAGGGGGACTTACCGTTTTCTTGGAAGTTCTAGCTGAAAGGGGGACACCGTTTTATTGGAAGTCCTAGCTGAAAGGGGGACACCGTTTTATTGGAAGTCCTAGCTGAAAGGGGGACTTACCGTTTTCTTGGAAGTCCTAGGCGAAAGGGGGACTTTCCGTTTTCTTGGAAGTCCTCGCCGAAAGGGGGAATTTCCGTTTTCTTGGAAGACCTATCTGAAAGGGGGACTTTCCGTTTTCTTGGATGTCCTATCTGAAAGGGGGACTTACAGTTTTCTTGGAAGTTCTAGCTGAAAGGGGGACACCGTTTTCTTGGAAGTCCTAGCCGAAAGGGGGACTTACAGTTTTCTTGGAAGTCCTAGCCGAAAGGGGGACTTACCGTTTTCTTGGAAGTCCTAGCCGAAAGGGGGACTTACCGTTTTCTTGGAAGTCCTAGCCGAGAGGGGGACTTACCTTTTTCTTGGAAGTCCTAGCCGAAAGGGGGACTTACCGTTTTCTTGGAAGTCCTAGCCGAAAGGGGGACTTACCGTTTTCTTGGATGTCCTATCTGAAAGGGGGACTTACAGTTTTCTTGGAAGTTCTAACTGAAAGGGGGACTTTCCGTTTTCTTGGAAGTCCTACCTGAAAGGGGGACTTACCGTTTTCTTGGAAGTCCTATCTGAAAGGGGGACTTACCGTTTTCTTCGAAGTCCTAGCTGAAAGGGGGACTTTCCGTTTTCTTGGAAGTCCTAGCTGAAAGGGGGACTTTCCGTTTTCTTGGAAGTCCTAGCTGAAAGGGGCACTTACCGTTTTCTTGGAAGTCCTAGCTGAAAGGGGGACTTACCGATTTCTTCGAAGTCCTACCTGAAAGGTGGACTTTCCGATTTCTTGGAAGACCTACCTTAACGGGGGACTTACCGTTTTCTTGGATGTCCTATCTGAAAGGGGGACTTACCGTTTTCTTGGAAGTTCTAGCTGAAAGGGGGACACCGTTTTATTGGAAGTCCTAGCTGAAAGGGGGACTTACCGTTTTCTTGGAAGTCCTAGCCGAAAGGGGGACTTACCGTTTTCTTGGAAGTCCTAGCCGAAAGGGGGACTTACCTTTTTATTGGAAGTCCTAGCCGAAAGGGGGACTTACCGTTTTCTTGGAAGTCCTAGCCAAAAGGGGGACTTACCATTTTCTTGGATGTCCTATCTGAAAGGGGGACTTACAGTTTTCTTGGAAGTTCTAGCTGAAAGGGGGACTTTCCGTTTTCTTGTAAGTCCTAGCTGAAAGGGGGACTTTCCGTTTTCTTGGAAATCCTATCTGAAAGGGTGACTTACCGTTTTGTTCGAAGTCCTAGCTGAAAGGAGGACTTTCCGTTTTCTTGGAAGTCCTATCTGAAAGGGGGACATACCGTTTTCTTGGAAGTCCTAGCTGAAAGGGGGACTTACCGTTTTCTTGGAAGTCCTAGCCGAAAGGGGGAATTACCGTTTTCTTGGAAGTCCTAGCAAAAAAGGGGGACTCACCGTTTTCTTGGAAGTCCTAGCCGAAAGGGGGACTTACCGTTTTCTTGGAAGTCCTAGCCGAAAGGTGGACTTCCGTTTTCTTGGAAGTCCAACTGAAAGGGGGACTTTCCGTTTTCTTGGAAGTCCTAGCTGAAAGGGGGACTTACCGTTTTCTTGGAAGTCCTAGCCAAAAGGGGGACTTTCCGTTTTCTTGGAAGTCCTATCTGAAAGGGGGACTTTCCATTTTCTTGGATGTCCTATTTGAAAGGGGGACTTACCGTTTTCTTGGAAGTTCTAGCTGAAAGGGGGACACCGTTTTATTGGAAGTCCTAGCTGAAAGGGGGACTTACCGTTTTCTTGGAAGTCCTAGCCGAAAGGGGGACTTTCCGTTTTCTTGGAAGTCCTAGCCGAAAGGGGGACTTTCCGTTTTCTTGGAAGACCTATCTGAAAGGGGGACTTTCCGTTTTCTTGGATGTCCTATCTGAAAGGGGGACTTACAGTTTTCTTGGAAGTTCTAGCTGAAAGGGGGACACCGTTTTCTTGGAAGTCCTAGCCGAAAGGGGGACTTACCGATTTCTTGGAAGTCCTAGCCGAAAGGGGGACTTACCGTTTTCATGGAAGTCCTAGCCGAAAGGGGGACTTACCGTTTTCTTGGAAGTCCTAGCCGAGAGGGGGACTTACCTTTTTCTTGGAAGTCCTAGCCGAGAGGGGGACTTACCGTTTTCTTGGAAGTCCTAGCCGAGAGGGGGACTTACCGTTTTCTTGGAAGTCCTAGCCGAAAGGGGGACATACCGTTTTCTTGGATGTCCTATCTGAAAGGGGGTCTTACCGTTTTCTTGGAAGTTCTAACTGAAAGGGGGACTTTCCGTTTTCTTGGAAGTCCTACCTGAAAGGGGGACTTACCGTTTTCTTGGAAGTCCTATCTGAAAGGGGGACTTACCGTTTTCTTCGAAGTCCTAGCTGAAAGGAGGACTTTCCGTTTTCGTGGAAGTCCTACCTGATAGGGGGACTTACCGTTTTCTTTGAAGTCCTATCTGAAAGCGGGACTTACCGTTTTCTTCGAAGTCCTAGCTGAAAGGAGGACTTTCCGTTTTCTTGGAAGTCCTAGCTGAAAGGGGGACTTTCCGTTTTCTTGGAAGTCCTATCTGAAAGGGGCACTTACCGTTTTCTTGGAAGTCCTAGCCGAAAGGGGGACATACCGTTTTCTTCGATGTCCTACCTGAAAGGTGGACTTTCCGTTTTCTTGGAAGACCTACCTGAAAGGGGGACTTACCGTTTTCTTGGATGTCCTATCTGAAAGGGGGACTTACCGTTTTCTTGGAAGTTCTAGCTGAAAGGGGGACACCGTTTTATTGGAAGTCCTAGCTGAAAGGGGGACTTACCGTTTTCTTGGAAGTCCTAGCCGAATGGGGGACTTAACGTTTTCTTGGAAGTCCTAGCCGAAAGGGGGACTTACCGTTTTCTTGGAAGTCATAGCCGAAAGGGGGACTTACCGTTTTCTTGGAAGTCATAGCCGAAAGGGGGACCTACCGTTTTCTTGGAAGTCCTAGCCGAAAGGGGGACTTACCGTTTTCTTGGAAGTCCAAGCCGAAAGGGGGACTTACCATTTTCTTGGATGTCCTATCTGAAAGGGGGACTTACAGTTTTCTTGGAAGTTCTAGCTGAAAGGGGGACTTTCCGTTTTCTTGTAAGTTCTAGCTGAAAGGGGGACTTTCCGTTTTCTTGGAAGTCCTATCTGAAAGGGGGACTTACCGTTTTGTTCGAAGTCCTAGCTGAAAGGAGGACTTTCCGTTTTCTTGGAAGTCCTAGCTGAAAGGGGGACATACCGTTTTCTTGCAAGTCGTAGCCGAAAGGGGGAATTACCGTTTTCTTGGAAGTCCTAGCAAAAAAGGGGGACTCACCGTTTTCTTAGAAGTCCTAGCCGAAAGGGGGACTTACCGTTTTCTTGGAAGTCCTAGCTGAAAGGAGGACTTACCGTTTACTTGGAAGTCCTAGCTTAAAGGGGGACTTCAGTTTTCTTGGAAGTCCTAGCTGAAAGGGGGACTTTCCGTTTTCTTGGAAGTCCAAGCTGAAAGGGGGACTTACCGTTTTCTTGGAAGTCCTAGCTGAAAGGGGGACTTACCGTTTTCTTGGAATTCGTACCTGAAAGGTGGACTTTCCGTTTTCTTGGAAGACCTACCTGAAAGGGGGACTTAACGTTTTCTTGGAAGTCCTAGCTGAAAGGGGGACTTTCCATTTTCTTGGAAGTCCTATCTGAAAGGGGGACTTACCGTTTTCTTGGAAGTCCTAGCTGAAAGGGGGACTTCCGTTTTCTTGGAAGTCCTAGCTGAAAGGGGGACTTTCTGTTTTCTTGGAAGTCCTAGCTGAAAGGGGGACTTACCGTTTCCTTGGAAGTCCAAGCTGAAAGGGGGAATTACCGTTTTCTTGGAAGTCCTACCTTAAAGGGGGACTTTCCATTTTCTTGGAAGTCCTACCTGAAAGGGGGACTTACCGTTTTCTTGGATGTCCAATCTGACAGGGGGACTTACCGTTTTCCTGGAAGTTCTAGCTGAAAGGGGGACACCGTTTTATTGGAAGTCCTAGCTGAAAGGGGGACTTACCGTTTTCTTGGAAGTCCTAGCCGAAAGGGGGACTTTCCGTTTTCTTGGAAGTCCTAGCCGAAAGGGGGACTTTCCGTTTTATTGGAAGTCCTAGCTGAAAGGGGGACTTACCGTTTTCTTGGAAGTCCTAGCCGAAAGGGGGACTTTCCGTTTTCTTGGAAGTCCTAGCCGAAAGGGGGACTTTCCGTTTTCTTGGAAGTCCTAGCCGAAAGGGGGACTTTCCGTTTTCTTGGAAGACCTATCTGAAAGGGGGACTTTCCGTTTTCTTGGATGTCCTATCTGAAAGGGGGACTTACAGTTTTCTTGGAAGTTCTAGCTGAAAGGGGGACACCGTTTTCTTGGAAGTCCTAGCCGAAAGGGGGACTTACCGTTTTCTTCGAAGTCCTAGCTGAAAGGGGGACTTACCGATTTCTTCGAAGTCCTACCTGAAAGGTGGACTTTCCGATTTCTTGGAAGACCTACCTTAACGGGGGACTTACCGTTTTCTTGGATGTCCTATCTGAAAGGGGGACTTACCGTTTTCTTGGAAGTTCTAGCTGAAAGGGGGACACCGTTTTATTGGAAGTCCTAGCTGAAAGGGGGACTTACCGTTTTCTTGGAAGTCCTAGCCGAAAGGGGGACTTACCGTTTTCTTGGAAGTCCTAGCCGAAAGGGGGACTTACCTTTTTATTGGAAGTCCTAGCCGAAAGGGGGACTTACCGTTTTCTTGGAAGTCCTAGCCAAAAGGGGGACTTACCATTTTCTTGGATGTCCTATCTGAAAGGGGGACTTACAGTTTTCTTGGAAGTTCTAGCTGAAAGGGGGACTTTCCGTTTTCTTGTAAGTCCTAGCTGAAAGGGGGACTTTCCGTTTTCTTGGAAATCCTATCTGAAAGGGTGACTTACCGTTTTGTTCGAAGTCCTAGCTGAAAGGAGGACTTTCCGTTTTCTTGGAAGTCCTATCTGAAAGGGGGACATACCGTTTTCTTGGAAGTCCTAGCTGAAAGGGGGACTTACCGTTTTCTTGGAAGTCCTAGCCGAAAGGGGGAATTACCGTTTTCTTGGAAGTCCTAGCAAAAAAGGGGGACTCACCGTTTTCTTGGAAGTCCTAGCCGAAAGGGGGACTTACCGTTTTCTTGGAAGTCCTAGCCGAAAGGTGGACTTCCGTTTTCTTGGAAGTCCAACTGAAAGGGGGACTTTCCGTTTTCTTGGAAGTCCTAGCTGAAAGGGGGACTTACCGTTTTCTTGGAAGTCCTAGCCAAAAGGGGGACTTTCCGTTTTCTTGGAAGTCCTATCTGAAAGGGGGACTTTCCATTTTCTTGGATGTCCTATTTGAAAGGGGGACTTACCGTTTTCTTGGAAGTTCTAGCTGAAAGGGGGACACCGTTTTATTGGAAGTCCTAGCTGAAAGGGGGACTTACCGTTTTCTTGGAAGTCCTAGCCGAAAGGGGGACTTTCCGTTTTCTTGGAAGTCCTAGCCGAAAGGGGGACTTTCCGTTTTCTTGGAAGACCTATCTGAAAGGGGGACTTTCCGTTTTCTTGGATGTCCTATCTGAAAGGGGGACTTACAGTTTTCTTGGAAGTTCTAGCTGAAAGGGGGACACCGTTTTCTTGGAAGTCCTAGCCGAAAGGGGGACTTACCGATTTCTTGGAAGTCCTAGCCGAAAGGGGGACTTACCGTTTTCATGGAAGTCCTAGCCGAAAGGGGGACTTACCGTTTTCTTGGAAGTCCTAGCCGAGAGGGGGACTTACCTTTTTCTTGGAAGTCCTAGCCGAGAGGGGGACTTACCGTTTTCTTGGAAGTCCTAGCCGAGAGGGGGACTTACCGTTTTCTTGGAAGTCCTAGCCGAAAGGGGGACATACCGTTTTCTTGGATGTCCTATCTGAAAGGGGGTCTTACCGTTTTCTTGGAAGTTCTAACTGAAAGGGGGACTTTCCGTTTTCTTGGAAGTCCTACCTGAAAGGGGGACTTACCGTTTTCTTGGAAGTCCTATCTGAAAGGGGGACTTACCGTTTTCTTCGAAGTCCTAGCTGAAAGGAGGACTTTCCGTTTTCTTGGAAGTCCTACCTGATAGGGGGACTTACCGTTTTCTTTGAAGTCCTATCTGAAAGCGGGACTTACCGTTTTCTTCGAAGTCCTAGCTGAAAGGAGGACTTTCCGTTTTCTTGGAAGTCCTAGCTGAAAGGGGGACTTTCCGTTTTCTTGGAAGTCCTATCTGAAAGGGGCACTTACCGTTTTCTTGGAAGTCCTAGCCGAAAGGGGGACATACCGTTTTCTTCGATGTCCTACCTGAAAGGTGGACTTTCCGTTTTCTTGGAAGACCTACCTGAAAGGGGGACTTACCGTTTTCTTGGATGTCCTATCTGAAAGGGGGACTTACCGTTTTCTTGGAAGTTCTAGCTGAAAGGGGGACACCGTTTTATTGGAAGTCCTAGCTGAATGGGGGACTTTCCGTTTTCTTGGAAGTCCTAGCCGAATGGGGGACTTAACGTTTTCTTGGAAGTCCTTGCCGAGAGGGGGACTTACCTTTTTCTTGAAAGTCCTAGCCGAAAGGGGGACTTACCGTTTTCTTGGAAGTCCTAGCCGAAAGGGGGACTTACCGTTTTCTTGGATGCCCTATCTGAAAGGGGGACTTACAGTTTTCTTGGAAGTTCTAACTGAAAGGGGGACTTTCCGTTTTCTTGGAAGTCCTACCTGAAAGGGGGACTTACCGTTTTCTTGGAAGTCCTCTCTGAAAGGGGGACTTACCGTTTTCTTCGAAGTCCTAGCTGAAAGGAGGACTTTCCGTTTTCTTGGAAGTCCTAGCTGAAAGGGGGACTTTCCGTTTTCTTGGAAGTCCTAGCTGAAAGGGGGACTTTCCGTTTTCTTGGAAGTCCTAGCTGAAAGGGGGACTTACCGTTTTCTTCGAAGTCCTACCTGAAAGGTGGACTTTCCGTTTTCTTGGAAGACCTACCTGAAAGGGGGACTTACCGTTTTCTTGGATGTCCTATCTGAAAGGGGGACTTACCGTTTTCTTGGAAGTTCTAGCTGAAAGGGGGACACCGTTTTCTTGGATGTCCTATCTGAAAGGGGGACTTACAGTTTTCTTGGAAGTTCTAACTGAAAGGGGGACTTTCCGTTTTCTTGGAAGTCCTAGCCGAAAGGGGGACTTACCGTTTTCTTGGAAGTCCTAGCCGAAAGGGGGACTTACCGTTTTCTTGGAAGTCCTAGCCGAAAGGGGGACTTACCGTTTTCTTGGAAGTCCTAGCCGAAAGGGGGACTTACCGTTTTCTTGGAAGTCCTAGCCGAAAGGGGGACTTTCCGTTTTCTTGGAAGTCCTAGCCGAAAGGGGGACTTACCGTTTTCTTGGAAGTCCTAGCCGAGAGGGGGACTTACCTTTTTCTTGGAAGTCCTAGCCGAAAGGGGGACTTACCGTTTTCTTGGAAGTCCTAGCCGAAAGGGGGACTTACGGTTTTCTTGGATGTCCTATCTGAAAGGGGGACTTACAGTTTTCTTGGAAGTTCTAACTGAAAGGGGGACTTCAGTTTTCTTGGAAGTCCTAGCTGAAAGGGGGACTTTCCGTTTTCTTGGAAGTCCTAGCTGAAAGGGGGACTTACCGTTTTCTTGGAAGTCCTAGCTGAAAGGGGGACTTACCGTTTTCTTGGAATTCGTACCTGAAAGGTGGACTTTCCGTTTTCTTGGAAGACCTACCTGAAAGGGGGACTTAACGTTTTCTTGGAAGTCCTAGCTGAAAGGGGGACTTTCCATTTTCTTGGAAGTCCTATCTGAAAGGGGGACTTACCGTTTTCTTGGAAGTCCTAGCTGAAAGGGGGACTTCCGTTTTCTTGGAAGTCCTAGCTGAAAGGGGGACTTTCTGTTTTCTTGGAAGTCCTAGCTGAAAGGGGGACTTACCGTTTCCTTGGAAGTCCAAGCTGAAAGGGGGAATTACCGTTTTCTTGGAAGTCCTACCTTAAAGGGGGACTTTCCATTTTCTTGGAAGTCCTACCTGAAAGGGGGACTTACCGTTTTCTTGGATGTCCAATCTGACAGGGGGACTTACCGTTTTCCTGGAAGTTCTAGCTGAAAGGGGGACACCGTTTTATTGGAAGTCCTAGCTGAAAGGGGGACTTACCGTTTTCTTGGAAGTCCTAGCCGAAAGGGGGACTTTCCGTTTTCTTGGAAGTCCTATCTGAAAGGGGCACTTACCGTTTTCTTGGAAGTCCTAGCCGAAAGGGGGACATACCGTTTTCTTCGATGTCCTACCTGAAAGGTGGACTTTCCGTTTTCTTGGAAGACCTACCTGAAAGGGGGACTTACCGTTTTCTTGGATGTCCTATCTGAAAGGGGGACTTACCGTTTTCTTGGAAGTTCTAGCTGAAAGGGGGACACCGTTTTATTGGAAGTCCTAGCTGAATGGGGGACTTACCGTTTTCTTGGAAGTCCTAGCCGAATGGGGGACTTAACGTTTTCTTGGAAGTCCTAGCCGAAAGGGGGACTTACCGTTTTCTTGGAAGTCATAGCCGAAAGGGGGACCTACCGTTTTCTTGGAAGTCCGAGCCGAAAGGGGGACTTACCTTTTTATTGGAAGTCCTAGCCGAAAGGGGGACTTACCGTTTTCTTGGAAGTCCAAGCCGAAAGGGGGACTTACCATTTTCTTGGATGTCCTATCTGAAAGGGGGACTTACAGTTTTCTTGGAAGTTCTAGCTGAAAGGGGGACTTTCCGTTTTCTTGTAAGTTCTAGCTGAAAGGGGGACTTTCCGTTTTCTTGGAAGTCCTATCTGAAAGGGGGACTTACCGTTTTGTTCGAAGTCCTAGCTGAAAGGAGGACTTTCCGTTTTCTTGGAAGTCCTAGCTGAAAGGGGGACATACCGTTTTCTTGCAAGTCGTAGCCGAAAGGGGGAATTACCGTTTTCTTGGAAGTCCTAGCAAAAAAGGGGGACTCACCGTTTTCTTAGAAGTCCTAGCCGAAAGGGGGACTTACCGTTTTCTTGGAAGTCCTAGCTTAAAGGGGGACTTCAGTTTTCTTGGAAGTCCTAGCTGAAAGGGGGACTTTCCGTTTTCTTGGAAGTCCAAGCTGAAAGGGGGACTTACCGTTTTCTTGGAAGTCCTAGCTGAAAGGGGGACTTACCGTTTTCTTGGAATTCGTACCTGAAAGGTGGACTTTCCGTTTTCTTGGAAGACCTACCTGAAAGGGGGACTTAACGTTTTCTTGGAAGTCCTAGCTGAAAGGGGGACTTTCCATTTTCTTGGAAGTCCTATCTGAAAGGGGGACTTACCGTTTTCTTGGAAGTCCTAGCTGAAAGGGGGACTTCCGTTTTCTTGGAAGTCCTAGCTGAAAGGGGGACTTTCTGTTTTCTTGGAAGTCCTAGCTGAAAGGGGGACTTACCGTTTCCTTGGAAGTCCAAGCTGAAAGGGGGAATTACCGTTTTCTTGGAAGTCCTACCTTAAAGGGGGACTTTCCATTTTCTTGGAAGTCCTACCTGAAAGGGGGACTTACCGTTTTCTTGGATGTCCAATCTGACAGGGGGACTTACCGTTTTCCTGGAAGTTCTAGCTGAAAGGGGGACACCGTTTTATTGGAAGTCCTAGCTGAAAGGGGGACTTACCGTTTTCTTGGAAGTCCTAGCCGAAAGGGGGACTTTCCGTTTTCTTGGAAGTCCTAGCCGAAAGGGGGACTTTCCGTTTTATTGGAAGTCCTAGCTGAAAGGGGGACTTACCGTTTTCTTGGAAGTCCTAGCCGAAAGGGGGACTTTCCGTTTTCTTGGAAGTCCTAGCCGAAAGGGGGACTTTCCGTTTTCTTGGAAGTCCTAGCCGAAAGGGGGACTTTCCGTTTTCTTGGAAGACCTATCTGAAAGGGGGACTTTCCGTTTTCTTGGATGTCCTATCTGAAAGGGGGACTTACAGTTTTCTTGGAAGTTCTAGCTGAAAGGGGGACACCGTTTTCTTGGAAGTCCTAGCCGAAAGGGGGACTTACCGTTTTCTTGGAAGTCCTAGCCGAAAGGGGGACTTACCGTTTTCTTGGAAGTCCTAGCAGAAAGGGGGACTTACCGTTTTCTTGGAAGTCCTAGCCGAAAGGGGTCTTACCGTTTTCTTGGAAGTCCTTGCCGAGAGGGGGACTTACCTTTTTCTTGAAAGTCCTAGCCGAAAGGGGGACTTACCGTTTTCTTGGAAGTCCTAGCCGAAAGGGGGACTTACCGTTTTCTTGGATGCCCTATCTGAAAGGGGGACTTACAGTTTTCTTGGAAGTTCTAACTGAAAGGGGGACTTTCCGTTTTCTTGGAAGTCCTACCTGAAAGGGGGACTTACCGTTTTCTTGGAAGTCCTCTCTGAAAGGGGGACTTACCGTTTTCTTCGAAGTCCTAGCTGAAAGGAGGACTTTCCGTTTTCTTGGAAGTCCTAGCTGAAAGGGGGACTTTCCGTTTTCTTGGAAGTCCTAGCTGAAAGGGGGACTTTCCGTTTTCTTGGAAGTCCTAGCTGAAAGGGGGACTTACCGTTTTCTTCGAAGTCCTACCTGAAAGGTGGACTTTCCGTTTTCTTGGAAGACCTACCTGAAAGGGGGACTTACCGTTTTCTTGGATGTCCTATCTGAAAGGGGGACTTACCGTTTTCTTGGAAGTTCTAGCTGAAAGGGGGACACCGTTTTCTTGGATGTCCTATCTGAAAGGGGGACTTACAGTTTTCTTGGAAGTTCTAACTGAAAGGGGGACTTTCCGTTTTCTTGGAAGTCCTAGCCGAAAGGGGGACTTACCGTTTTCTTGGAAGTCCTAGCCGAAAGGGGGACTTACCGTTTTCTTGGAAGTCCTAGCCGAAAGGGGGACTTACCGTTTTCTTGGAAGTCCTAGCCGAAAGGGGGACTTACCGTTTTCTTGGAAGTCCTAGCCGAAAGGGGGACTTTCCGTTTTCTTGGAAGTCCTAGCCGAAAGGGGGACTTACCGTTTTCTTGGAAGTCCTAGCCGAGAGGGGGACTTACCTTTTTCTTGGAAGTCCTAGCCGAAAGGGGGACTTACCGTTTTCTTGGAAGTCCTAGCCGAAAGGGGGACTTACCGTTTTCTTGGATGTCCTATCTGAAAGGGGGACTTACAGTTTTCTTGGAAGTTCTAACTGAAAGGGGGACTTCAGTTTTCTTGGAAGTCCTAGCTGAAAGGGGGACTTTCCGTTTTCTTGGAAGTCCTAGCTGAAAGGGGGACTTACCGTTTTCTTGGAAGTCCTAGCTGAAAGGGGGACTTACCGTTTTCTTGGAATTCGTACCTGAAAGGTGGACTTTCCGTTTTCTTGGAAGACCTACCTGAAAGGGGGACTTAACGTTTTCTTGGAAGTCCTAGCTGAAAGGGGGACTTTCCATTTTCTTGGAAGTCCTATCTGAAAGGGGGACTTACCGTTTTCTTGGAAGTCCTAGCTGAAAGGGGGACTTCCGTTTTCTTGGAAGTCCTAGCTGAAAGGGGGACTTTCTGTTTTCTTGGAAGTCCTAGCTGAAAGGGGGACTTACCGTTTCCTTGGAAGTCCAAGCTGAAAGGGGGAATTACCGTTTTCTTGGAAGTCCTACCTTAAAGGGGGACTTTCCATTTTCTTGGAAGTCCTACCTGAAAGGGGGACTTACCGTTTTCTTGGATGTCCAATCTGACAGGGGGACTTACCGTTTTCCTGGAAGTTCTAGCTGAAAGGGGGACACCGTTTTATTGGAAGTCCTAGCTGAAAGGGGGACTTACCGTTTTCTTGGAAGTCCTAGCCGAAAGGGGGACTTTCCGTTTTCTTGGAAGTCCTAGCCGAAAGGGGGACTTTCCGTTTTATTGGAAGTCCTAGCTGAAAGGGGGACTTACCGTTTTCTTGGAAGTCCTAGCCGAAAGGGGGACTTTCCGTTTTCTTGGAAGTCCTAGCCGAAAGGGGGACTTTCCGTTTTCTTGGAAGTCCTAGCCGAAAGGGGGACTTTCCGTTTTCTTGGAAGACCTATCTGAAAGGGGGACTTTCCGTTTTCTTGGATGTCCTATCTGAAAGGGGGACTTACAGTTTTCTTGGAAGTTCTAGCTGAAAGGGGGACACCGTTTTCTTGGAAGTCCTAGCCGAAAGGGGGACTTACCGTTTTCTTGGAAGTCCTAGCCGAAAGGGGGACTTACCGTTTTCTTGGAAGTCCTAGCAGAAAGGGGGACTTACCGTTTTCTTGGAAGTCCTAGCCGAAAGGGGGACTTACCGTTTTCTTGGAAGTCCTTGCCGAGAGGGGGACTTACCTTTTTCTTGAAAGTCCTAGCCGAAAGGGGGACTTACCGTTTTCTTGGAAGTCCTAGCCGAAAGGGGGACTTACCGTTTTCTTGGATGCCCTATCTGAAAGGGGGACTTACAGTTTTCTTGGAAGTTCTAACTGAAAGGGGGACTTTCCGTTTTCTTGGAAGTCCTACCTGAAAGGGGGACTTACCGTTTTCTTGGAAGTCCTCTCTGAAAGGGGGACTTACCGTTTTCTTCGAAGTCCTAGCTGAAAGGAGGACTTTCCGTTTTCTTGGAAGTCCTAGCTGAAAGGGGGACTTTCCGTTTTCTTGGAAGTCCTAGCTGAAAGGGGGACTTTCCGTTTTCTTGGAAGTCCTAGCTGAAAGGGGGACTTACCGTTTTCTTCGAAGTCCTACCTGAAAGGTGGACTTTCCGTTTTCTTGGAAGACCTACCTGAAAGGGGGACTTACTGTTTTCTTGGATGTCCTATCTGAAAGGGGGACTTACCGTTTTCTTGGAAGTTCTAGCTGAAAGGGGGACACCGTTTTCTTGGATGTCCTATCTGAAAGGGGGACTTACAGTTTTCTTGGAAGTTCTAACTGAAAGGGGGACTTTCCGTTTTCTTGGAAGTCCTAGCCGAAAGGGGGACTTACCGTTTTCTTGGAAGTCCTAGCCGAAAGGGGGACTTACCGTTTTCTTGGAAGTCCTAGCCGAAAGGGGGACTTACCGTTTTCTTGGAAGTCCTAGCCGAAAGGGGGACTTACCGTTTTCTTGGAAGTCCTAGCCGAAAGGGGGACTTTCCGTTTTCTTGGAAGTCCTAGCCGAAAGGGGGACTTACCGTTTTCTTGGAAGTCCTAGCCGAGAGGGGGACTTACCTTTTTCTTGGAAGTCCTAGCCGAAAGGGGGACTTACCGTTTTCTTGGAAGTCCTAGCCGAAAGGGGGACTTACCGTTTTCTTGGATGTCCTATCTGAAAGGGGGACTTACAGTTTTCTTGGAAGTTCTAACTGAAAGGGGGACTTTCCGTTTTCTTGGAAGTCCTACCTGAAAGGGGGACTTACCGTTTTCTTGGATGTCCTATCTGAAAGGGGGACTTACAGTTTTCTTGGAAGTTCTAACTGAAAGGGGGACTTTCCGTTTTCTTGGAAGTCCTACCTGAAAGGGGGACTTACCGTTTTCTTTGAAGTCCTCTCTGAAAGGGGGACTTACAGTTTTCTTCGAAGTCCTAGCCGAAAGGGGGACTTTCCGTTTTCTTGTAAGTCCTAGCTGAAAGGGGAACTTTCCGTTTTCTTGGAAGTCCAATCTGAAAGGGGGACTTACCGTTCTGTTCGAAGTCCTAGCTGAAAGGAGGACTTTCCGTTTTCTTGGAAGTCCTAGCTGAAAGGGGGACATATCGTTTTCTTGGAAGTCCTATCTGAAAGGGGCACTTACCGTTTTCTTGGAAGTCCTATCTGAAAGGGGGACATACCGTTTTCTTCGATGTCCTACCTGAAAGGTGGACTTTCCGTTTTATTGGAAGACCTACCTGAAAGGGGGACTTACCGTTTTCTTGGATGTCCTATCTGAAAGGGGGACTTACCGTTTTCTTGGAAGTTCTAGCTGAAAGGGGGACACCGTTTTATTGGAAGTCCTAGCTGAAAGGGGGACACCGTTTTATTGGAAGTCCTAGCTGAAAGGGGGACTTACCGTTTTCTTGGAAGTCCTAGCCGAAAGGGGGACTTTCCGTTTTCTTGGAAGTCCTCGCCGAAAGGGGGACTTTCCGTTTTCTTGGAAGACCTATCTGAAAGGGGGACTTTCCGTTTTCTTGGATGTCCTATCTGAAAGGGGGACTTACAGTTTTCTTGGAAGTTCTAGCTGAAAGGGGGACACCGTTTTCTTGGAAGTCCTAGCCGAAAGGGGGACTTACAGTTTTCTTGGAAGTCCTAGCCGAAAGGGGGACTTACCGTTTTCTTGGAAGTCCTAGCCGAAAGGGGGACTTACCGTTTTCTTGGAAGTCCTAGCCGAGAGGGGGACTTACCTTTTTCTTGGAAGTCCTAGCCGAAAGGGGGACTTACCGTTTTCTTGGAAGTCCTAGCCGAAAGGGGGACTTACCGTTTTCTTGGATGTCCTATCTGAAAGGGGGACTTACAGTTTTCTTGGAAGTTCTAACTGAAAGGGGGACTTTCCGTTTTCTTGGAAGTCCTACCTGAAAGGGGGACTTACAGTTTTCTTGGAAGTCCTCTCTGAAAGGGGGACTTACCGTTTTCTTCGAAGTCCTACCTGAAAGGAGGACTTTCCGTTTTCTTGGAAGTCCTACCTGATAGGGGGACTTACCGTTTTCTTTGAAGTACTATCTGAAAGGGGGACTTACCGTTTTCTTCGAAGTCCTAGCTGAAAGGAGGACTTTCCGTTTTCTTGGAAGTCCTAGCTGAAAGGGGCACTTACCTTTTTCTTGGAAGTCCTAGCTGAAAGGGGGACTTTCAGTTTTCTTCGAAGTCCTACCTGAAAGGTGGACTTTCCGTTTTCTTGGAAGACCTACCTGAAAGGGGGACTTACCGTTTTCTTGGATGTCCTATCTGAAAGGGGGACTTACCGTTTTCTTGGAAGATCTAGCTGAAAGGGGGACACCGTTTTATTGGAAGTCCAAGCTGAAAGGGGGACTTACCGTTTTCTTGGAAGTCCTAGCCGAAAGGGGGACTTAACCGTTTTCTTGGAAGTCCTAGCCGAAAGGGGGACTTACCGTTTTCTTGGAAGTCATAGCCGAAAGGGGGACCTACCGTTTTCTTGGAAGTCCTAGCCGAAAGGGGGACTTACCTTTTTATTGGAAGTCCTAGCCGAAAGGGGGACTTAACGTTTTCTTGGAAGTCCAAGCCGAAAGGGGGACTTACCATTTTCTTGGATGTCCTAGCTGAAAGAGGGACTTACAGTTTTCTTCGAAGTCCTAGCTGAAAGGGGAACTTTCCGTTTTCTTGGAAGTCCTATCTGAAAGGGGGACTTACCATTTTGTTCGAAGTCCTAGCTGAAAGGAGGACTTTCCGTTTTCTTGGAAGTCCTAGCTGAAAGGGGGACATACCGTTTTCTTGGAAGTCCTAGCTGAAAGGGGGACTTACCGTTTTCTTGGAAGTCCTAGCCGAAAGGGGGAATTACCGTTTTCTTGGAAGTCCTAGCAAAAAAGGGGGACTCACCGTTTTCTTGGAAGTCCTAGCCGAAAGGGGGACTTACCGTTTTCTTGGAAGTCCTCGCCGAAAGGGGGACTTCCGTTTTCTTGGAAGTCCTAGCTGAAAGGGGGAATTTCCGTTTTTTTTGAAGTCCTAGCTGAAAGGGGGACTTACCGTTTTCTTGGAAGTCCTAGCTGAAAGGGGGACTTACCGTTTTCTTGGAAGTCCTACCTGAAAGGGGGTCTTACAGTTTTCTTGGAAGTCCTAGCTGAAAGGGGGACTTTCCGTTTTCTTGGAAGTCCTAGATGAAAGGGGAATTACCGTTTTCTTGGAAGTCCTAGCTGAAAGAGGGAATTTCCATTTTCTTGGAAGTCCTAGCTGAAAGGGGGACTTTACGTTTTCTTGTAAGTCCTAGCTGAAAAGGGGGCTTACCGTTTTCTTGGAAGTCCTATCTGAAAGGGGGTCTTTCCGTTTTCTTGGAAGTACTAGCTCAAATGGGGACTTTCCGTTTTCTTGGAAGTCCTAGCAGAAAGGGGGATACCGTTTTATTGGAACTCCTTGCTGAAAGGGGGACTTACCGTTTTCTTGGAAGTCCTGGCCGAAAGGGGGAAATACCGTTTTCTTGGAAGTCCTAGCCGATAGGGGGACTTTCCATTTTCTTGGAAGTCCTAGCCGAAAGGGGGACTTACCGTTTTCTTGGAAGTCGTAGCTGAAAGGAGGACTTACCGTTTTCTTGGAAGTCCTAGCTGAAAGGGGGACTTCAGTTTTCGTGGAAGTCCTAGCTGAAAGGGGGACTTTCCGTTTTCTTGGAAGTCCTAGCTGAAAGGGGGACTTACCGTTTTCTTGGAAGTCCTAGCTGAAAGGGGGACTTTCCGTTTTCTTGGAAGTCCTAGCTGAAAGGGGGACTTACCGTTTTCTTGGAAGTCCTAGCTGAAAGGGGGACTTACCGTTTTCTTGGAAGTCCTACCTGAAAGGTGGACTTTCCGTTTTCTTGGAAGACCTACCTGAAAGGGGGACTTAACGTTTTCTTGGAAGTCCTAGCTGAAAGGGGGACTTACCGTTTCCTTGGAAGTCCAAGCTGAAAGGGGGAATTACCATTTTCTTGGAAGTCCTACCTAAAAGGGGGACTTTCCATTTTCTTGGAAGTCCTACCTGAAAGGGGGACTTACCGTTTTCTTGAAAGTCCTAGCTGAAAGGGGGACTTTCCGTTTTCTTGGAAGTCCTAGCCGAAAGGGGGACTTTCCATTTTCTTGGAAGTCCTAGCCGAAAGGGGGACTTTCCGTTTTCTTGGAAGTCCTATCTGAAAGGGGGACTTTCCGTTTTCTTGGAAGTCCTATCTGAAAGGGGGACTTTCCGTTTTCTTGGATGTCCTATCTGAAAGGGGGACTTACCGTTTTTTGGAAGTTCTAGCTGAAAGGGGGACACCGTTTTATTGGAAGTCCTAGCTGAAAGGGGGACTTACCGTTTTCTTGGAAGTCCTAGCCGAAAGGGGGACTTTCCGTTTTCTTGGAAGTCCTAGCCGAAAGGGGGACTTTCCGTTTTCTTGGAAGACCTATCTGAAAGGGGGACTTTCCGTTTTCTTGGATGTCCTATCTGAAAGGGGGACTTACAGTTTTCTTCGAAGTTCTAGCTGAAAGGGGGACACCGTTTTCTTGGAAGTCCTAGCCGAAAGGGGGACTTACCGTTTTCTTGGAAGTCCTAGCCGAAAGGGGGACTTTCCGTTTTCTAGGAAGTCCTAGCCGAGAGGGGGACTTACCTTTTTCTTGGAAGTCCTAGCCGAAAGGGGGACTTACCGTTTTCTTGGAAGTCCTAGCCGAAAGGGGGACTTACCGTTTTCTTGGAAGTCCTAGCCGAAAGGGGGACTTACCGTTTTCTTGGATGTCCTATCTGAAAGGGGGACTTACCGTTTTCTTGGAAGTTCTAGCTGAAAGGGGGACACCGTTTTATTGGAAGTCCTAGCTGAAAGGGGGACTTACCGTTTTCTTGGAAGTCCTAGCCGAATGGGGGACTTAACGTTTTCTTGGAAGTCCTAGCCGAAAGGGGGACTTACCGTTTTCTTGGAAGTCATAGCCGAAAGGGGGACCTACCGTTTTCTTGGAAGTCCTAGCCGAAAGGGGGACTTACCTTTTTATTGGAAGTCCTAGCCGAAAGGGGGACTTACCGTTTTCTTGGAAGTCCTACCTGAAAGGGGGTCTTACAGTTTTCTTGGAAGTCCTAGCTGAAAGGGGGACTTTCCGTTTTCTTGGAAGTCCTAGATGAAAGGGGAATTACCGTTTTCTTGGAAGTCCTAGCTGAAAGAGGGAATTTCCATTTTCTTGGAAGTCCTAGCTGAAAGGGGGACTTTACGTTTTCTTGTAAGTCCTAGCTGAAAAGGGGGCTTACCGTTTTCTTGGAAGTCCTATCTGAAAGGGGGTCTTTCCGTTTTCTTGGAAGTACTAGCTCAAATGGGGACTTTCCGTTTTCTTGGAAGTCCTAGCAGAAAGGGGGATACCGTTTTATTGGAACTCCTTGCTGAAAGGGGGACTTACCGTTTTCTTGGAAGTCCTGGCCGAAAGGGGGAAATACCGTTTTCTTGGAAGTCCTAGCCGATAGGGGGACTTTCCATTTTCTTGGAAGTCCTAGCCGAAAGGGGGACTTACCGTTTTCTTGGAAGTCGTAGCTGAAAGGAGGACTTACCGTTTTCTTGGAAGTCCTAGCTGAAAGGGGGACTTCAGTTTTCGTGGAAGTCCTAGCTGAAAGGGGGACTTTCCGTTTTCTTGGAAGTCCTAGCTGAAAGGGGGACTTACCGTTTTCTTGGAAGTCCTAGCTGAAAGGGGGACTTTCCGTTTTCTTGGAAGTCCTAGCTGAAAGGGGGACTTACCGTTTTCTTGGAAGTCCTAGCTGAAAGGGGGACTTACCGTTTTCTTGGAAGTCCTACCTGAAAGGTGGACTTTCCGTTTTCTTGGAAGACCTACCTGAAAGGGGGACTTAACGTTTTCTTGGAAGTCCTAGCTGAAAGGGGGACTTACCGTTTCCTTGGAAGTCCAAGCTGAAAGGGGGAATTACCATTTTCTTGGAAGTCCTACCTAAAAGGGGGACTTTCCATTTTCTTGGAAGTCCTACCTGAAAGGGGGACTTACCGTTTTCTTGAAAGTCCTAGCTGAAAGGGGGACTTTCCGTTTTCTTGGAAGTCCTAGCCGAAAGGGGGACTTTCCATTTTCTTGGAAGTCCTAGCCGAAAGGGGGACTTTCCGTTTTCTTGGAAGTCCTATCTGAAAGGGGGACTTTCCGTTTTCTTGGAAGTCCTATCTGAAAGGGGGACTTTCCGTTTTCTTGGATGTCCTATCTGAAAGGGGGACTTACCGTTTTTTGGAAGTTCTAGCTGAAAGGGGGACACCGTTTTATTGGAAGTCCTAGCTGAAAGGGGGACTTACCGTTTTCTTGGAAGTCCTAGCCGAAAGGGGGACTTTCCGTTTTCTTGGAAGTCCTAGCCGAAAGGGGGACTTTCCGTTTTCTTGGAAGACCTATCTGAAAGGGGGACTTTCCGTTTTTTTGGATGTCCTATCTGAAAGGGGGACTTACAGTTTTCTTCGAAGTTCTAGCTGAAAGGGGGACACCGTTTTCTTGGAAGTCCTAGCCGAAAGGGGGACTTACCGTTTTCTTGGAAGTCCTAGCCGAAAGGGGGACTTTCCGTTTTCTTGGAAGTCCTAGCCGAGAGGGGGACTTACCTTTTTCTTGGAAGTCCTAGCCGAAAGGGGGACATACCGTTTTCTTGGAAGTCCTAGCCGAAAGGGGGACTTACCGTTTTCTTGGAAGTCCTAGCCGAAAGGGGGACTTACCGTTTTCTTGGATGTCCTATCTGAAAGGGGGACTTACCGTTTTCTTGGAAGTTCTAGCTGAAAGGGGGACACCGTTTTATTGGAAGTCCTAGCTGAAAGGGGGACTTACCGTTTTCTTGGAAGTCCTAGCCGAATGGGGGACTTAACGTTTTCTTGGAAGTCCTAGCCGAAAGGGGGACTTACCGTTTTCTTGGAAGTCATAGCCGAAAGGGGGACCTACCGTTTTCTTGGAAGTCCTAGCCGAAAGGGGGACTTACCTTTTTATTGGAAGTCCTAGCCGAAAGGGGGACTTACCGTTTTCTTGGAAGTCCAAGCCGAAAGGGGGACTTACCATTTTCTTGGATGTCCTATCTGAAAGGGGGACTTACAGTTTTCTTGGAAGTTCTAGCTGAAAGGGGGACTTTCCGTTTTCTTGTAAGTTCTAGCTGAAAGGGGGACTTTCCGTTTTCTTGGAAGTCCTATCTGAAAGGGGGACTTACCGTTTTGTTCGAAGTCCTAGCTGAAAGGAGGACTTTCCGTTTTCTTGGAAGTCCTAGCTGAAAGGGGGACATACCGTTTTCTTGGAAGTCCTAGCCGAAAGGGGGAATTACCGTTTTCTTGGAAGTCCTAGCCAAAAAGGGGGACTCACCGTTTTCTTGGAAGTCCTAGCCGAAAGGGGGACTTACCGTTTTCTTGGAAGTCCTAGCTGAAAGGAGGACCTACCGTTTTCTTGGAAGTCCTAGCTGAAAGGGGGACTTCAGTTTTCTTGGAAGTCCTAGCCGAAAGGGGGACTTACCGTTTTCTTGGATGTCCTATCTGAAAGGGGGACTTACCGTTTTCTTGGAAGTTCTAACTGAAAGGGGGACTTTCCGTTTTCTTGGAAGTCCTACCTGAAAGGGGGACTTACCGTTTTCTTGGAAGTCCTATCTGAAAGGGGGACTTACCGTTTTCTTCGAAGTCCTAGCTGAAAGGGGGACTTTCCGTTTTCTTGGAAGTCCTAGCTGAAAGGGGGACTTTCCGTTTTCTTGGAAGTCCTAGCTGAAAGGGGGACTTTCCGTTTTCTTGGATGTCCTATCTGAAAGGGGGACTTACAGTTTTCTTGGAAGTTCTAGCTGAAAGGGGGACACCGTTTTCTTGGAAGTCCTAGCCGAAAGGGGGACTTACCGTTTTCTTGGAAGTCCTAGCCGAAAGGGGGACTTACCGTTTTCTTGGAAGTCCTAGCCGAGAGGGGGACTTACCTTTTTCTTGGAAGTCCTAGCCGAAAGGGGGACTTACCGTTTTCTTGGAAGTCCTAGCCGAAAGGGGGACTTACCGTTTTCTTGGAAGTCCTAGCCGAAAGGGGGACTTACCGTTTTCTTCGATGTCCTATCTGAAAGGGGGACTTACCGTTTTCTTGGAAGTTCTAACTAAAAGGGGGACTTTCCGTTTTCTTGGAAGTCCTACCTGAAAGGGGGACTTACCGTTTTCTTGGAAGTCCTATCTGAAAGGGGGACTTACCGTTTTCTTCGAAGTCCTAGCTGAAAGGGGGACTTTCCGTTTTCTTGGAAGTCCTAGCTGAAAGGGGGACTTTCCGTTTTCTTGGAAGTCCTAGCTGAAAGGGGCACTTACCGTTTTCTTGGAAGTCCTAGCTGAAAGGGGGACTTACCGATTTCTTCGAAGTCCTACCTGAAAGGTGGACTTTCCGTTTTCTTGGAAGACCTACCTTAACGGGGGACTTACCGTTTTCTTGGATGTCCTATCTGAAAGGGGGACTTACCGTTTTCTTGGAAGTTCTAGCTGAAAGGGGGACACCGTTTTATTGGAAGTCCTAGCTGAAAGGGGGACTTACCGTTTTCTTGGAAGTCCTAGCCGAAAGGGGGACTTACCGTTTTCTTGGAAGTCCTAGCCGAAAGGGGGACTTACCTTTTTATTGGAAGTCCTAGCCGAAAGGGGGACTTACCGTTTTCTTGGAAGTCCTAGCCAAAAGGGGGACTTACCATTTTCTTGGATGTCCTATCTGAAAGGGGGACTTACAGTTTTCTTGGAAGTTCTAGCTGAAAGGGGGACTTTCCGTTTTCTTGTAAGTCCTAGCTGAAAGGGGGACTTTCCGTTTTCTTGGAAGTCCTATCTGAAAGGGTGACTTACCGTTTTGTTCGAAGTCCTAGCTGAAAGGAGGACTTTCCGTTTTCTTGGAAGTCCTATCTGAAAGGGGGACATACCGTTTTCTTGGAAGTCCTAGCTGAAAGGGGGACTTACCGTTTTCTTGGAAGTCCTAGCCGAAAGGGGGAATTACCGTTTTCTTGGAAGTCCTAGCAAAAAAGGGGGACTCACCGTTTTCTTGGAAGTCCTAGCCGAAAGGGGGACTTACCGTTTTCTTGGAAGTCCTAGCCGAAAGGTGGACTTCCGTTTTCTTGGAAGTCCAACTGAAAGGGGGACTTTCCGTTTTCTTGGAAGTCCTAGCTGAAAGGGGGACTTACCGTTTTCTTGGAAGTCCTAGCCAAAAGGGGGACTTTCCATTTTCTTGGAAGTCCTATCTGAAAGGGGGACTTTCCATTTTCTTGGATGTCCTATCTGAAAGGGGGCTTACCGTTTTCTTGGAAGTTCTAGCTGAAAGGGGGACACCGTTTTATTGGAAGTCCTAGCTGAAAGGGGGACTTACCGTTTTCTTGGAAGTCCTAGCCGAAAGGGGGACTTTCCGTATTCTTGGAAGTCCTAGCCGAAAGGGGGATTTTCCGTTTTCTTGGAAGACCTATCTGAAAGGGGGACTTTCCGTTTTCTTGGATGTCCTATCTGAAAGGGGGACTTACAGTTTTCTTGGAAGTTCTAGCTGAAAGGGGGACACCGTTTTCTTGGAAGTCCTAGCCGAAAGGGGGACTTACCGTTTTCTTGGAAGTCCTAGCCGAAAGGGGGACTTACCGTTTTCTTGGAAGTCCTAGCCGAAAGGGGGACTTACCGTTTTCTTCGAAGTCCTAGCCGAGAGGGGGACTTACCTTTTTCTTGGAAGTCCTAGCCGAGAGGGGGACTTACCGTTTTCTTGGAAGTCCTAGCCGAAAGGGGGACTTACCGTTTTCTTGGAAGTCCTAGCCGAAAGGGGGACATACCGTTTTCTTGGATGTCCTATCTGAAAGGGGGTCTTACCGTTTTCCTGGAAGTTCTAACTGAAAGGGGGACTTTCCGTTTTCTTGGAAGTCCTACCTGAAAGGGGGACTTACCGTTTTCTTGGAAGTCCTATCTGAAAGGGGGACTTACCGTTTTCTTCGAAGTCCTAGCTGAAAGGAGGACTTTCCGTTTTCTTGGAAGTCCTACCTGATAGGGGGACTTACCGTTTTCTTTGAAGTCCTATCTGAAAGCGGGACTTACCGTTTTCTTCGAAGTCCTAGCTGAAAGGAGGACTTTCCGTTTTCTTAGAAGTCCTAGATGAAAGGGGGACTTTCCGTTTTCTTGGAAGTCCTATCTGAAAGGGGCACTTACCGTTTTCTTGGAAGTCCTAGCCGAAAGGGGGACATACCGTTTTCTTCGATGTCCTACCTGAAAGGTGGACTTTCCGTTTTCTTGGAAGACCTACCTGAAAGGGGGACTTACCGTTTTCTTGGATGTCCTATCTGAAAGGGGGACTTACCGTTTTCTTGGAAGTTCTAGCTGAAAGGGGGACACCGTTTTATTGGAAGTCCTAGCTGAAAGGGGGACTTACCGTTTTCTTGGAAGTCCTAGCCGAATGGGGGACTTAACGTTTTCTTGGAAGTCCTAGCCGAAAGGGGGACTTACCGTTTTCTTGGAAGTCATAGCCGAAAGGGGGACCTACCGTTTTCTTGGAAGTCCTAGCCGAAAGGGGGACTTACCTTTTTATTGGAAGTCCTAGCCGAAAGGGGGACTTACCGTTTTCTTGGAAGTCCAAGCCGAAAGAGGGACTTACCATTTTCTTGGATGTCCTATCTGAAAGGGGGACTTACAGTTTTCTTGGAAGTTCTAGCTGAAAGGGGGACTTTCCGTTTTCTTGTAAGTTCTAGCTGAAAGGGGGACTTTCCGTTTTCTTGGAAGTCCTATCTGAAAGGGGGACTTACCGTTTTGTTCGAAGTCCTAGCTGAAAGGAGGACTTTCCGTTTTCTTGGAAGTCCTAGCTGAAAGGGGGACATACCGTTTTCTTGGAAGTCCTAGCCGAAAGGGGGAATTACCGTTTTCTTGGAAGTCCAAGCAAAAAAGGGGGACTCACCGTTTTCTTGGAAGTCCTAGCCGAAAGGGGGACTTACCGTTTTCTTGGAAGTCCTAGCTGAAAGGAGGACTTACCGTTTTCTTGGAAGTCCTAGCTGAAAGGGGGACTTCAGTTTTCTTGGAAGTCCTAGCTGAAAGGGGGACTTTCCGTTTTCTTGGAAGTCCTAGCTGAAAGGGGGACTTACCGTTTTCTTGGAAGTCCTAGCTGAAAGGGGGACTTACCGTTTTCTTGGAATTCCTACCTGAAAGGTGGACTTTCCGTTTTCTTGGAAGACCTACCTGAAAGGGGGACTTAACGTTTTCTTGGAAGTCCTAGCTGAAAGGGGGACTTTCCATTTTCTTGGAAGTCCTATCTGAAAGGGGGACTTACCGTTTTCTTGGAAGTCCTAGCTGAAAGGGGGACTTCCGTTTTCTTGGAAGTCCTAGCTGAAAGGGGGACTTTCTGTTTTCTTGGAAGTCCTAGCTGAAAGGGGGACTTACCGTTTCCTTGGAAGTCAAGCTGAAAGGGGGAATTACCGTTTTCTTGGAAGTCCTACCTTAAAGGGGGACTTTCCATTTTCTTGGAAGTCCTACCTGAAAGGGGGACTTACCGTTTTCTTGGATGTCCAATCTGACAGGGGGACTTACCGTTTTCCTGGAAGTTCTAGCTGAAAGGGGGACACCGTTTTATTGGAAGTCCTAGCTGAAAGGGGGACTTACCGTTTTTTTGGAAGTCCTAGCCGAAAGGGGGACTTTCCGTTTTCTTGGAAGTCCTAGCCGAAAGGGGGACTTTCCGTTTTCTTGGAAGTCCTAGCCGAAAGGGGGACTTTCCGTTTTCTTGGAAGACCTATCTGAAAGGGGGACTTTCCGTTTTCTTGGATGTCCTATCTGAAAGGGGGACTTACAGTTTTCTTGGAAGTTCTAGCTGAAAGGGGGACACCGTTTTCTTGGAAGTCCTAGCCGAAAGGGGGACTTACCGTTTTCTTGGAAGTCCTAGCCGAAAGGGGGACTTACCGTTTTCTTGGAAGTCCTAGCAGAAAGGGGGACTTACCGTTTTCTTGGAAGTCCTAGCCGAAAGGGGGACTTACCGTTTTCTTGGAAGTCCTTGCCGAGAGGGGGACTTACCTTTTTCTTGGAAGTCCTAGCCGAAAGGGGGACTTACCGTTTTCTTGGAAGTCCTAGCCGAAAGGGGGACTTACCGTTTTCTTGGATGCCCTATCTGAAAGGGGGACTTACAGTTTTCTTGGAAGTTCTAACTGAAAGGGGGACTTTCCGTTTTCTTGGAAGTCCTACCTGAAAGGGGGACTTACCGTTTTCTTGGAAGTCCTCTCTGAAAGGGGGACTTACCGTTTTCTTCGAAGTCCTAGCTGAAAGGAGGACTTTCCGTTTTCTTGGAAGTCCTAGCTGAAAGGGGGACTTTCCGTTTTCTTGGAAGTCCTAGCTGAAAGGGGGACTTACCGTTTTCTTCGAAGTCCTACCTGAAAGGTGGACTTTCCGTTTTCTTGGAAGACGTACCTGAAAGGGGGACTTACCGTTTTCTTGGATGTCCTATCTGAAAGGGGGACTTACCGTTTTCTTGGAAGTTCTAGCTGAAAGGGGGACACCGTTTTCTTGGATGTCCTATCTGAAAGGGGGACTTACAGTTTTCTTGGAAGTTCTAACTGAAAGGGGGACTTTCCGTTTTCTTGGAAGTCCTAGCCGAAAGGGGGACTTACCGTTTTCTTGGAAGTCCTAGCCGAAAGGGGGACTTACCGTTTTCTTGGAAGTCCTAGCCGAAAGGGGGACTTACCGTTTTCTTGGAAGTCCTAGCCGAAAGGGGGACTTACCGTTTTCTTGGAAGTCCTAGCCGAAAGGGGGACTTACCGTTTTCTTGGAAGTCCTAGCCGAAAGGGGGACTTACCGTTTTCTTGGAAGTCCTAGCCGAGAGGGGGACTTACCTTTTTCTTGGAAGTCCTAGCCGAAAGGGGGACTTACCGTTTTCTTGGAAGTCCTAGCCGAAAGGGGGACTTACCGTTTTCTTGGATGTCCTATCTGAAAGGGGGACTTACAGTTTTCTTGGAAGTTCTAACTGAAAGGGGGACTTTCCGTTTTCTTGGAAGTCCTACCTGAAAGGGGGACTTACCGTTTTCTTGGATGTCCTATCTGAAAGGGGGACTTACAGTTTTCTTGGAAGTTCTAACTGAAAGGGGGACTTTCCGTTTTCTTGGAAGTCCAACTGAAAGGGGGACTTACCGTTTTCTTGGAAGTCCTCTCTGAAAGGGGGACTTACCGTTTTCTTCGAAGTCCTAGCCGAAAGGGGGACTTACCGTTTTCTTGGAAGTCATAGCCGAAAGGGGGACCTACCGTTTTCTTGGAAGTCCTAGCCGAAAGGGGGACTTACCTTTTTATTGGAAGTCCTAGCCGAAAGGGGGACTTACCGTTTTCTTGGAAGTCCAAGCCGAAAGGGGGACTTACCATTTTCTTGGATGTCCTATCTGAAAGGGGGACTTACAGTTTTCTTGGAAGTTCTAGCTGAAAGGGGGACTTTCCGTTTTCTTGTAAGTTCTAGCTGAAAGGGGGACTTTCCGTTTTCTTGGAAGTCCTATCTGAAAGGGGGACTTACCGTTTTGTTCGAAGTCCTAGCTGAAAGGAGGACTTTCCGTTTTCTTGGAAGTCCTAGCTGAAAGGGGGACATACCGTTTTCTTGGAAGTCCTAGCCGAAAGGGGGAATTACCGTTTTCTTGGAAGTCCTAGCCAAAAAGGGGGACTCACCGTTTTCTTGGAAGTCCTAGCCGAAAGGGGGACTTACCGTTTTCTTGGAAGTCCTAGCTGAAAGGAGGACCTACCGTTTTCTTGGAAGTCCTAGCTGAAAGGGGGACTTCAGTTTTCTTGGAAGTCCTAGCCGAAAGGGGGACTTACCGTTTTCTTGGATGTCCTATCTGAAAGGGGGACTTACCGTTTTCTTGGAAGTTCTAACTGAAAGGGGGACTTTCCGTTTTCTTGGAAGTCCTACCTGAAAGGGGGACTTACCGTTTTCTTGGAAGTCCTATCTGAAAGGGGGACTTACCGTTTTCTTCGAAGTCCTAGCTGAAAGGGGGACTTTCCGTTTTCTTGGAAGTCCTAGCTGAAAGGGGGACTTTCCGTTTTCTTGGAAGTCCTAGCTGAAAGGGGCACTTACCGTTTTCTTGGAAGTCCTAGCTGAAAGGGGGACTTACCGTTTTCTTCGAAGTCCTACCTGAAAGGTGGACTTTCCGTTTTCTTGGAAGACCTACCTTAACGGGGGACTTACCGTTTTCTTGGATGTCCTATCTGAAAGGGGGCCTTACCGTTTTCTTGGAAGTTCTAGCTGAAAGGGGGACACCGTTTTATTGGAAGTCCTAGCTGAAAGGGGGACTTACCGTTTTCTTGGAAGTCCTAGCCGAAAGGGGGACTTACCGTTTTCTTGGAAGTCCTAGCCGAAAGGGGGACTTACCTTTTTATTGGTAGTCCTAGCCGAAAGGGGGACTTACCGTTTTCTTGGAAGTCCTAGCCAAAAGGGGGACTTTCCGTTTTCTTGGATGTCCTATCTGAAAGGGGGACTTACCGTTTTTTGGAAGTTCTAGCTGAAAGGGGGACACCGTTTTATTGGAATTCCTAGCTGAAAGGGGGACTTACCGTTTTCTTGGAAGTCCTAGCCGAAAGGGGGACTTTCCGTTTTCTTGGAACTCCTAGCCGCAAGGGGGACTTTCCGTTTTCTTGGAAGACCTATCTGAAAGGGGGACTTTCCGTTTTCTTGGATGTCCTATCTGAAAGGGGGACTTACAGTTTTCTTGGAAGTTCTAGCTGAAAGGGGGACACCGTTTTCTTGGAAGTCCTAGCCGAAAGGGGGACTTACCGTTTTCTTGGAAGTCCTAGCCGAAAGGGGGACTTACCGTTTTCTTGGAAGTCCTAGCCGAGAGGGGGACTTACCTTTTTCTTGGAAGTCCTAGCCGAAAGGGGGACTTACCGTTTTCTTGGAAGTCCTAGCCGAAAGGGGGACTTACCGTTTTCTTGGAAGTCCTAGCCGAAAGGGGGACTTACCGTTTTCTTCGATGTCCTATCTGAAAGGGGGACTTACCGTTTTCTTGGAAGTTCTAACTAAAAGGGGGACTTTCCGTTTTCTTGGAAGTCCTACCTGAAAGGGGGACTTACCGTTTTCTTGGAAGTCCTATCTGAAAGGGGGACTTACCGTTTTCTTCGAAGTCCTAGCTGAAAGGGGGACTTTCCGTTTTCTTGGAAGTCCTAGCTGAAAGGGGGACTTTCCGTTTTCTTGGAAGTCCTAGCTGAAAGGGGCACTTACCGTTTTCTTGGAAGTCCTAGCTGAAAGGGGGACTTACCGATTTCTTCGAAGTCCTACCTGAAAGGTGGACTTTCCGTTTTCTTGGAAGACCTACCTTAACGGGGGACTTACCGTTTTCTTGGATGTCCTATCTGAAAGGGGGACTTACCGTTTTCTTGGAAGTTCTAGCTGAAAGGGGGACACCGTTTTATTGGAAGTCCTAGCTGAAAGGGGGACTTACCGTTTTCTTGGAAGTCCTAGCCGAAAGGGGGACTTACCGTTTTCTTGGAAGTCCTAGCCGAAAGGGGGACTTACCTTTTTATTGGAAGTCCTAGCCGAAAGGGGGACTTACCGTTTTCTTGGAAGTCCTAGCCAAAAGGGGGACTTACCATTTTCTTGGATGTCCTATCTGAAAGGGGGACTTACAGTTTTCTTGGAAGTTCTAGCTGAAAGGGGGACTTTCCGTTTTCTTGTAAGTCCTAGCTGAAAGGGGGACTTTCCGTTTTCTTGGAAGTCCTATCTGAAAGGGTGACTTACCGTTTTGTTCGAAGTCCTAGCTGAAAGGAGGACTTTCCGTTTTCTTGGAAGTCCTATCTGAAAGGGGGACATACCGTTTTCTTGGAAGTCCTAGCTGAAAGGGGGACTTACCGTTTTCTTGGAAGTCCTAGCCGAAAGGGGGAATTACCGTTTTCTTGGAAGTCCTAGCAAAAAAGGGGGACTCACCGTTTTCTTGGAAGTCCTAGCCGAAAGGGGGACTTACCGTTTTCTTGGAAGTCCTAGCCGAAAGGTGGACTTCCGTTTTCTTGGAAGTCCAACTGAAAGGGGGACTTTCCGTTTTCTTGGAAGTCCTAGCTGAAAGGGGGACTTACCGTTTTCTTGGAAGTCCTAGCCAAAAGGGGGACTTTCCATTTTCTTGGAAGTCCTATCTGAAAGGGGGACTTTCCATTTTCTTGGATGTCCTATCTGAAAGGGGGCTTACCGTTTTCTTGGAAGTTCTAGCTGAAAGGGGGACACCGTTTTATTGGAAGTCCTAGCTGAAAGGGGGACTTACCGTTTTCTTGGAAGTCCTAGCCGAAAGGGGGACTTTCCGTTTTCTTGGAAGTCCTAGCCGAAAGGGGGATTTTCCGTTTTCTTGGAAGACCTATCTGAAAGGGGGACTTTCCGTTTTCTTGGATGTCCTATCTGAAAGGGGGACTTACAGTTTTCTTGGAAGTTCTAGCTGAAAGGGGGACACCGTTTTCTTGGAAGTCCTAGCCGAAAGGGGGACTTACCGTTTTCTTGGAAGTCCTAGCCGAAAGGGGGACTTACCGTTTTCTTGGAAGTCCTAGCCGAAAGGGGGACTTACCGTTTTCTTGGAAGTCCTAGCCGAGAGGGGGACTTACCTTTTTCTTGGAAGTCCTAGCCGAGAGGGGGACTTACCGTTTTCTTGGAAGTCCTAGCCGAAAGGGGGACTTACCGTTTTCTTGGAAGTCCTAGCCGAAAGGGGGACATACCGTTTTCTTGGATGTCCTATCTGAAAGGGGGTCTTACCGTTTTCCTGGAAGTTCTAACTGAAAGGGGGACTTTCCGTTTTCTTGGAAGTCCTACCTGAAAGGGGGACTTACCGTTTTCTTGGAAGTCCTATCTGAAAGGGGGACTTACCGTTTTCTTCGAAGTCCTAGCTGAAAGGAGGACTTTCCGTTTTCTTGGAAGTCCTACCTGATAGGGGGACTTACCGTTTTCTTTGAAGTCCTATCTGAAAGCGGGACTTACCGTTTTCTTCGAAGTCCTAGCTGAAAGGAGGACTTTCCGTTTTCTTAGAAGTCCTAGATGAAAGGGGGACTTTCCGTTTTCTTGGAAGTCCTATCTGAAAGGGGCACTTACCGTTTTCTTGGAAGTCCTAGCCGAAAGGGGGACATACCGTTTTCTTCGATGTCCTACCTGAAAGGTGGACTTTCCGTTTTCTTGGAAGACCTACCTGAAAGGGGGACTTACCGTTTTCTTGGATGTCCTATCTGAAAGGGGGACTTACCGTTTTCTTGGAAGTTCTAGCTGAAAGGGGGACACCGTTTTATTGGAAGTCCTAGCTGAAAGGGGGACTTACCGTTTTCTTGGAAGTCCTAGCCGAATGGGGGACTTAACGTTTTCTTGGAAGTCCTAGCCGAAAGGGGGACTTACCGTTTTCTTGGAAGTCATAGCCGAAAGGGGGACCTACCGTTTTCTTGGAAGTCCTAGCCGAAAGGGGGACTTACCTTTTTATTGGAAGTCCTAGCCGAAAGGGGGACTTACCGTTTTCTTGGAAGTCCAAGCCGAAAGGGGGACTTACCATTTTCTTGGATGTCCTATCTGAAAGGGGGACTTACAGTTTTCTTGGAAGTTCTAGCTGAAAGGGGGACTTTCCGTTTTCTTGTAAGTTCTAGCTGAAAGGGGGACTTTCCGTTTTCTTGGAAGTCCTATCTGAAAGGGGGACTTACCGTTTTGTTCGAAGTCCTAGCTGAAAGGAGGACTTTGCGTTTTCTTGGAAGTCCTAGCTGAAAGGGGGACATACCGTTTTCTTGGAAGTCCTAGCCGAAAGGGGGAATTACCGTTTTCTTGGAAGTCCAAGCAAAAAAGGGGGACTCACCGTTTTCTTGGAAGTCCTAGCCGAAAGGGGGACTTACCGTTTTCTTGGAAGTCCTAGCTGAAAGGAGGACTTACCGTTTTCTTGGAAGTCCTAGCTGAAAGGGGGACTTCAGTTTTCTTGGAAGTCCTAGCTGAAAGGGGGACTTTCCGTTTTCTTGGAAGTCCTAGCTGAAAGGGGGACTTACCGTTTTCTTGGAAGTCCTAGCTGAAAGGGGGACTTACCGTTTTCTTGGAATTCCTACCTGAAAGGTGGACTTTCCGTTTTCTTGGAAGACCTACCTGAAAGGGGGACTTAACGTTTTCTTGGAAGTCCTAGCTGAAAGGGGGACTTTCCATTTTCTTGGAAGTCCTATCTGAAAGGGGGACTTACCGTTTTCTTGGAAGTCCTAGCTGAAAGGGGGACTTCCGTTTTCTTGGAAGTCCTAGCTGAAAGGGGGACTTTCTGTTTTCTTGGAAGTCCTAGCTGAAAGGGGGACTTACCGTTTCCTTGGAAGTCAAGCTGAAAGGGGGAATTACCGTTTTCTTGGAAGTCCTACCTTAAAGGGGGACTTTCCATTTTCTTGGAAGTCCTACCTGAAAGGGGGACTTACCGTTTTCTTGGATGTCCAATCTGACAGGGGGACTTACCGTTTTCCTGGAAGTTCTAGCTGAAAGGGGGACACCGTTTTATTGGAAGTCCTAGCTGAAAGGGGGACTTACCGTTTTTTTGGAAGTCCTAGCCGAAAGGGGGACTTTCCGTTTTCTTGGAAGTCCTAGCCGAAAGGGGGACTTTCCGTTTTCTTGGAAGTCCTAGCCGAAAGGGGGACTTTCCGTTTTCTTGGAAGACCTATCTGAAAGGGGGACTTTCCGTTTTCTTGGATGTCCTATCTGAAAGGGGGACTTACAGTTTTCTTGGAAGTTCTAGCTGAAAGGGGGACACCGTTTTCTTGGAAGTCCTAGCCGAAAGGGGGACTTACCGTTTTCTTGGAAGTCCTAGCCGAAAGGGGGACTTACCGTTTTCTTGGAAGTCCTAGCAGAAAGGGGGACTTACCGTTTTCTTGGAAGTCCTAGCCGAAAGGGGGACTTACCGTTTTCTTGGAAGTCCTTGCCGAGAGGGGGACTTACCTTTTTCTTGGAAGTCCTAGCCGAAAGGGGGACTTACCGTTTTCTTGGAAGTCCTAGCCGAAAGGGGGACTTACCGTTTTCTTGGATGCCCTATCTGAAAGGGGGACTTACAGTTTTCTTGGAAGTTCTAACTGAAAGGGGGACTTTCCGTTTTCTTGGAAGTCCTACCTGAAAGGGGGACTTACCGTTTTCTTGGAAGTCCTCTCTGAAAGGGGGACTTACCGTTTTCTTCGAAGTCCTAGCTGAAAGGAGGACTTTCCGTTTTCTTGGAAGTCCTAGCTGAAAGGGGGACTTTCCGTTTTCTTGGAAGTCCTAGCTGAAAGGGGGACTTACCGTTTTCTTCGAAGTCCTACCTGAAAGGTGGACTTTCCGTTTTCTTGGAAGACGTACCTGAAAGGGGGACTTACCGTTTTCTTGGATGTCCTATCTGAAAGGGGGACTTACCGTTTTCTTGGAAGTTCTAGCTGAAAGGGGGACACCGTTTTCTTGGATGTCCTATCTGAAAGGGGGACTTACAGTTTTCTTGGAAGTTCTAACTGAAAGGGGGACTTTCCGTTTTCTTGGAAGTCCTAGCCGAAAGGGGGACTTACCGTTTTCTTGGAAGTCCTAGCCGAAAGGGGGACTTACCGTTTTCTTGGAAGTCCTAGCCGAAAGGGGGACTTACCGTTTTCTTGGAAGTCCTAGCCGAAAGGGGGACTTACCGTTTTCTTGGAAGTCCTAGCCGAAAGGGGGACTTACCGTTTTCTTGGAAGTCCTAGCCGAAAGGGGGACTTACCGTTTTCTTGGAAGTCCTAGCCGAGAGGGGGACTTACCTTTTTCTTGGAAGTCCTAGCCGAAAGGGGGACTTACCGTTTTCTTGGAAGTCCTAGCCGAAAGGGGGACTTACCGTTTTCTTGGATGTCCTATCTGAAAGGGGGACTTACAGTTTTCTTGGAAGTTCTAACTGAAAGGGGGACTTTCCGTTTTCTTGGAAGTCCTACCTGAAAGGGGGACTTACCGTTTTCTTGGATGTCCTATCTGAAAGGGGGACTTACAGTTTTCTTGGAAGTTCTAACTGAAAGGGGGACTTTCCGTTTTCTTGGAAGTCCAACTGAAAGGGGGACTTACCGTTTTCTTGGAAGTCCTCTCTGAAAGGGGGACTTACCGTTTTCTTCGAAGTCCTAGCCGAAAGGGGGACTTTCCGTTTTCTTGTAAGTCCTAGCTGAAAGGGGAACTTTCCGTTTTCTTGTAAGTCCTAGCTGAAAGGGGAACTTTCCGTTTTCTTGGAAGTCCAATCTGAAAGGGGGACTTACCGTTCTGTTCGAAGTCCTAGCTGAAAGGAGGACTTTCCGTTTTCTTGGAAGTCCTAGCTGAAAGGGGGACATATCGTTTTCTTGGAAGTCCTATCTGAAAGGGGCACTTACCGTTTTCTTGGAAGTCCTATCTGAAAGGGGGACATACCGTTTTCTTCGATGTCCTACCTGAAAGGTGGACTTTCCGTTTTATTGGAAGACCTACCTGAAAGGGGGACTTACCGTTTTCTTGGATGTCCTATCTGAAAGGGGGACTTACCGTTTTCTTGGAAGTTCTAGCTGAAAGGGGGACACCGTTTTATTGGAAGTCATAGCTGAAAGGGGGACACCGTTTTATTGGAAGTCCTAGCTGAAAGGGGGACTTACCGTTTTCTTGGAAGTCCTAGCCGAAAGGGGGACTTTCCGTTTTCTTGGAAGTCCTAGCCGAAAGGGGGACTTTCCGTTTTCTTGGAAGACCTATCTGAAAGGGGGACTTTCCGTTTTCTTGGATGTCCTATCTGAAAGGGGGACTTACAGTTTTCTTGGAAGTTCTAGCTGAAAAGGGGACACCGTTTTCTTGGAAGTCCTAGCCGAAAGGGGGACTTACAGTTTTCTTGGAAGTCCTAGCCGAAAGGGGGACTTACCGTTTTCTTGGAAGTCCTAGCCGAAAGGGGGACTTACCGTTTTCTTGGAAGTCCTAGCCGAGAGGGGGACTTACCTTTTTCTTGGAAGTCCTAGCCGAAAGGGGGACTTACCGTTTTCTTGGAAGTCCTAGCCGAAAGGGGGACTTACCGTTTTCTTGGATGTCCTATCTGAAAGGGGGACTTACAGTTTTCTTGGAAGTTCTAACTGAAAGGGGGACTTTCCGTTTTCTTGGAAGTCCTACCTGAAAGGGGGACTTACCGTTTTCTTGGAAGTCCTCTCTGAAAGGGGGACTTACCGTTTTCTTCGAAGTCCTAGCTGAAAGGAGGACTTTCCGTTTTCTTGGAAGTCCTACCTGATAGGGGGACTTACCGTTTTCTTTGAAGTACTATCTGAAAGGGGGACTTACCGTTTTCTTCGAAGTCCTAGATGAAAGGAGGACTTTCCGTTTTCTTGGAAGTCCTAGCTGAAAGGGGCACTTACCGTTTTCTTGGAAGTCCTAGCTGAAAGGGGGACTTTCAGTTTTCTTCGAAGTCCTACCTGAAAGGTGGACTTTCCGTTTTCTTGGAAGACCTACCTGAAAGGGGGACTTACCGTTTTCTTGGATGTCCTATCTGAAAGGGGGACTTACCGTTTTCTTGGAAGATCTAGCTGAAAGGGGGACACCGTTTTATTGGAAGTCCAAGCTGAAAGGGGGACTTACCGTTTTCTTGGAAGTCCTAGCCGAAAGGGGGACTTACCGTTTTCTTGGAAGTCCTAGCCGAAAGGGGGACTTACCGTTTTCTTGGAAGTCATAGCCGAAAGGGGGACCTACCGTTTTCTTGGAAGTCCTAGCCGAAAGGGGGACTTACCTTTTTATTGGAAGTCCTAGCCGAAAGGGGGACTTAACGTTTTCTTGGAAGTCCAAGCCGAAAGGGGGACTTACCATTTTCTTGGATGTCCTAGCTGAAAGAGGGACTTACAGTTTTCTTCGAAGTTCTAGCTGAAAGGGGTACTTTCCATTTTCTTGTAAGTCCTAGCTGAAAGGGGAACTTTCCGTTTTCTTGGAAGTCCTATCTGAAAGGGGGACTTACCATTTTGTTCGAAGTCCTAGCTGAAAGGAGGACTTTCCGTTTTCTTGGAAGTCCTAGCTGAAAGGGGGACATACCGTTTTCTTGGAAGTCCTAGCTGAAAGGGGGACCTACCGTTTTCTTGGAAGTCCTAGCCGAAAGGGGGACTTACCTTTTTATTGGAAGTCCTAGCCGAAAGGGGGACTTACCGTTTTCTTGGAAGTCCAAGCCGAAAGGGGGACTTACCATTTTCTTGGATGTCCTATCTGAAAGGGGGACTTACAGTTTTCTTGGAAGTTCTAGCTGAAAGGGGGACTTTCCGTTTTCTTGTAAGTTCTAGCTGAAAGGGGGACTTTCCGTTTTCTTGGAAGTCCTATCTGAAAGGGGGACTTACCGTTTTGTTCGAAGTCCTAGCTGAAAGGAGGACTTTCCGTTTTCTTGGAAGTCCTAGCTGAAAGGGGGACATACCGTTTTCTTGGAAGTCCTAGCCGAAAGGGGGAATTACCGTTTTCTTGGAAGTCCTAGCCAAAAAGGGGGACTCACCGTTTTCTTGGAAGTCCTAGCCGAAAGGGGGACTTACCGTTTTCTTGGAAGTCCTAGCTGAAAGGAGGACCTACCGTTTTCTTGGAAGTCCTAGCTGAAAGGGGGACTTCAGTTTTCTTGGAAGTCCTAGCCGAAAGGGGGACTTACCGTTTTCTTGGATGTCCTATCTGAAAGGGGGACTTACCGTTTTCTTGGAAGTTCTAACTGAAAGGGGGACTTTCCGTTTTCTTGGAAGTCCTACCTGAAAGGGGGACTTACCGTTTTCTTGGAAGTCCTATCTGAAAGGGGGACTTACCGTTTTCTTCGAAGTCCTAGCTGAAAGGGGGACTTTCCGTTTTCTTGGAAGTCCTAGCTGAAAGGGGGACTTTCCGTTTTCTTGGAAGTCCTAGCTGAAAGGGGCACTTACCGTTTTCTTGGAAGTCCTAGCTGAAAGGGGGACTTACCGTTTTCTTCGAAGTCCTACCTGAAAGGTGGACTTTCCGTTTTCTTGGAAGACCTACCTTAACGGGGGACTTACCGTTTTCTTGGATGTCCTATCTGAAAGGGGGACTTACCGTTTTCTTGGAAGTTCTAGCTGAAAGGGGGACACCGTTTTATTGGAAGTCCTAGCTGAAAGGGGGACTTACCGTTTTCTTGGAAGTCCTAGCCGAAAGGGGGACTTACCGTTTTCTTGGAAGTCCTAGCCGAAAGGGGGACTTACCTTTTTATTGGTAGTCCTAGCCGAAAGGGGGACTTACCGTTTTCTTGGAAGTCCTAGCCAAAAGGGGGACTTTCCGTTTTCTTGGATGTCCTATCTGAAAGGGGGACTTACCGTTTTTTGGAAGTTCTAGCTGAAAGGGGGACACCGTTTTATTGGAATTCCTAGCTGAAAGGGGGACTTACCGTTTTCTTGGAAGTCCTAGCCGAAAGGGGGACTTTCCGTTTTCTTGGAACTCCTAGCCGCAAGGGGGACTTTCCGTTTTCTTGGAAGACCTATCTGAAAGGGGGACTTTCCGTTTTCTTGGATGTCCTATCTGAAAGGGGGACTTACAGTTTTCTTGGAAGTTCTAGCTGAAAGGGGGACACCGTTTTCTTGGAAGTCCTAGCCGAAAGGGGGACTTACCGTTTTCTTGGAAGTCCTAGCCGAAAGGGGGACTTACCGTTTTCTTGGAAGTCCTAGCCGAGAGGGGGACTTACCTTTTTCTTGGAAGTCCTAGCCGAAAGGGGGACTTACCGTTTTCTTGGAAGTCCTAGCCGAAAGGGGGACTTACCGTTTTCTTGGAAGTCCTAGCCGAAAGGGGGACTTACCGTTTTCTTCGATGTCCTATCTGAAAGGGGGACTTACCGTTTTCTTGGAAGTTCTAACTAAAAGGGGGACTTTCCGTTTTCTTGGAAGTCCTACCTGAAAGGGGGACTTACCGTTTTCTTGGAAGTCCTATCTGAAAGGGGGACTTACCGTTTTCTTCGAAGTCCTAGCTGAAAGGGGGACTTTCCGTTTTCTTGGAAGTCCTAGCTGAAAGGGGGACTTTCCGTTTTCTTGGAAGTCCTAGCTGAAAGGGGCACTTACCGTTTTCTTGGAAGTCCTAGCTGAAAGGGGGACTTACCGATTTCTTCGAAGTCCTACCTGAAAGGTGGACTTTCCGTTTTCTTGGAAGACCTACCTTAACGGGGGACTTACCGTTTTCTTGGATGTCCTATCTGAAAGGGGGACTTACCGTTTTCTTGGAAGTTCTAGCTGAAAGGGGGACACCATTTTATTGGAAGTCCTAGCTGAAAGGGGGACTAACCGTTTTCTTGGAAGTCCTAGCCGAAAGGGGGACTTACCGTTTTCTTGGAAGTCCTAGCCGAAAGGGGGACTTACCTTTTTATTGGAAGTCCTAGCCGAAAGGGGGACTTACCGTTTTCTTGGAAGTCCTAGCCAAAAGGGGGACTTACCATTTTCTTGGATGTCCTATCTGAAAGGGGGACTTACAGTTTTCTTGGAAGTTCTAGCTGAAAGGGGGACTTTCCGTTTTCTTGTAAGTCCTAGCTGAAAGGGGGACTTTCCGTTTTCTTGGAAGTCCTATCTGAAAGGGTGACTTACCGTTTTGTTCGAAGTCCTAGCTGAAAGGAGGACTTTCCGTTTTCTTGGAAGTCCTATCTGAAAGGGGGACATACCGTTTTCTTGGAAGTCCTAGCTGAAAGGGGGACTTACCGTTTTCTTGGAAGTCCTAGCCGAAAGGGGGAATTACCGTTTTCTTGGAAGTCCTAGCAAAAAAGGGGGACTCACCGTTTTCTTGGAAGTCCTAGCCGAAAGGGGGACTTACCGTTTTCTTGGAAGTCCTAGCCGAAAGGTGGACTTCCGTTTTCTTGGAAGTCCAACTGAAAGGGGGACTTTCCGTTTTCTTGGAAGTCCTAGCTGAAAGGGGGACTTACCGTTTTCTTGGAAGTCCTAGCCAAAAGGGGGACTTTCCATTTTCTTGGAAGTCCTATCTGAAAGGGGGACTTTCCATTTTCTTGGATGTCCTATCTGAAAGGGGGCTTACCGTTTTCTTGGAAGTTCTAGCTGAAAGGGGGACACCGTTTTATTGGAAGTCCTAGCTGAAAGGGGGACTTACCGTTTTCTTGGAAGTCCTAGCCGAAAGGGGGACTTTCCGTTTTCTTGGAAGTCCTAGCCGAAAGGGGGATTTTCCGTTTTCTTGGAAGACCTATCTGAAAGGGGGACTTTCCGTTTTCTTGGATGTCCTATCTGAAAGGGGGACTTACAGTTTTCTTGGAAGTTCCAGCTGAAAGGGGGACACCGTTTTCTTGGAAGTCCTAGCCGAAAGGGGGACTTACCGTTTTCTTGGAAGTCCTAGCCGAAAGGGGGACTTACCGTTTTCTTGGAAGTCCTAGCCGAAAGGGGGACTTACCGTTTTCTTGGAAGTCCTAGCCGAGAGGGGGACTTACCTTTTTCTTGGAAGTCCTAGCCGAGAGGGGGACTTACCGTTTTCTTGGAAGTCCTAGCCGAAAGGGGGACTTACCGTTTTCTTGGAAGTCCTAGCCGAAAGGGGGACATACCGTTTTCTTGGATGTCCTATCTGAAAGGGGGTCTTACCGTTTTCCTGGAAGTTCTAACTGAAAGGGGGACTTTCCGTTTTCTTGGAAGTCCTACCTGAAAGGGGGACTTACCGTTTTCTTGGAAGTCCTATCTGAAAGGGGGACTTACCGTTTTCTTCGAAGTCCTAGCTGAAAGGAGGACTTTCCGTTTTCTTGGAAGTCCTACCTGATAGGGGGACTTACCGTTTTCTTTGAAGTCCTATCTGAAAGCGGGACTTACCGTTTTCTTCGAAGTCCTAGCTGAAAGGAGGACTTTCCGTTTTCTTAGAAGTCCTAGATGAAAGGGGGACTTTCCGTTTTCTTGGAAGTCCTATCTGAAAGGGGCACTTACCGTTTTCTTGGAAGTCCTAGCCGAAAGGGGGACATACCGTTTTCTTCGATGTCCTACCTGAAAGGTGGACTTTCCGTTTTCTTGGAAGGCCTACCTGAAAGGGGGACTTACCGTTTTCTTGGATGTCCTATCTGAAAGGGGGACTTACCGTTTTCTTGGAAGTTCTAGCTGAAAGGGGGACACCGTTTTATTGGAAGTCCTAGCTGAAAGGGGGACTTACCGTTTTCTTGGAAGTCCTAGCCGAATGGGGGACTTAACGTTTTCTTGGAAGTCCTAGCCGAAAGGGGGACTTACCGTTTTCTTGGAAGTCATAGCCGAAAGGGGGACCTACCGTTTTCTTGGAAGTCCTAGCCGAAAGGGGGACTTACCTTTTTATTGGAAGTCCTAGCCGAAAGGGGGACTTACCGTTTTCTTGGAAGTCCAAGCCGAAAGGGGGACTTACCATTTTCTTGGATGTCCTATCTGAAAGGGGGACTTACAGTTTTCTTGGAAGTTCTAGCTGAAAGGGGGACTTTCCGTTTTCTTGTAAGTTCTAGCTGAAAGGGGGACTTTCCGTTTTCTTGGAAGTCCTATCTGAAAGGGGGACTTACCGTTTTGTTCGAAGTCCTAGCTGAAAGGAGGACTTTCCGTTTTCTTGGAAGTCCTAGCTGAAAGGGGGACATACCGTTTTCTTGGAAGTCCTAGCCGAAAGGGGGAATTACCGTTTTCTTGGAAGTCCAAGCAAAAAAGGGGGACTCACCGGTTTCTTGGAAGTCCTAGCCGAAAGGGGGACTTACCGTTTTCTTGGAAGTCCTAGCTGAAAGGAGGACTTACCGTTTTCTTGGAAGTCCTAGCTGAAAGGGGGACTTCAGTTTTCTTGGAAGTCCTAGCTGAAAGGGGGACTTTCCGTTTTCTTGGAAGTCCTAGCTGAAAGGGGGACTTACCGTTTTCTTGTAAGTCCTAGCTGAAAGGGGGACTTACCGTTTTCTTGGAATTCCTACCTGAAAGGTGGACTTTCCGTTTTCTTGGAAGACCTACCTGAAAGGGGGACTTAACGTTTTCTTGGAAGTCCTAGCTGAAAGGGGGACTTTCCATTTTCTTGGAAGTCCTATCTGAAAGGGGGACTTACCGTTTTCTTGGAAGTCCTAGCTGAAAGGGGGACTTCCGTTTTCTTGGAAGTCCTAGCTGAAAGGGGGACTTTCTGTTTTCTTGGAAGTCCTAGCTGAAAGGGGGACTTACCGTTTCCTTGGAAGTCAAGCTGAAAGGGGGAATTACCGTTTTCTTGGAAGTCCTACCTTAAAGGGGGACTTTCCATTTTCTTGGAAGTCCTACCTGAAAGGGGGACTTACCGTTTTCTTGGATGTCCAATCTGACAGGGGGACTTACCGTTTTCCTGGAAGTTCTAGCTGAAAGGGGGACACCGTTTTATTGGAAGTCCTAGCTGAAAGTGGGACTTACCGTTTTTTTGGAAGTCCTAGCCGAAAGGGGGACTTTCCGTTTTCTTGGAAGTCCTAGCCGAAAGGGGGACTTTCCGTTTTCTTGGAAGTCCTAGCCGAAAGGGGGACTTTCCGTTTTCTTGGAAGACCTATCTGAAAGGGGGACTTTCCGTTTTCTTGGATGTCCTATCTGAAAGGGGGACTTACAGTTTTCTTGGAAGTTCTAGCTGAAAGGGGGACACCGTTTTCTTGGAAGTCCTAGCCGAAAGGGGGACTTACCGTTTTCTTGGAAGTCCTAGCCGAAAGGGGGACTTACCGTTTTCTTGGAAGTCCTAGCAGAAAGGGGGACTTACCGTTTTCTTGGAAGTCCTAGCCGAAAGGGGGACTTACCGTTTTCTTGGAAGTCCTTGCCGAGAGGGGGACTTACCTTTTTCTTGGAAGTCCTAGCCGAAAGGGGGACTTACCGTTTTCTTGGAAGTCCTAGCCGAAAGGGGGACTTACCGTTTTCTTGGATGCCCTATCTGAAAGGGGGACTTACAGTTTTCTTGGAAGTTCTAACTGAAAGGGGGACTTTCCGTTTTCTTGGAAGTCCTACCTGAAAGGGGGACTTACCGTTTTCTTGGAAGTCCTCTCTGAAAGGGGGACTTACCGTTTTCTTCGAAGTCCTAGCTGAAAGGAGGACTTTCCGTTTTCTTGGAAGTCCTAGCTGAAAGGGGGACTTTCCGTTTTCTTGGAAGTCCTAGCTGAAAGGGGGACTTACCGTTTTCTTCGAAGTCCTACCTGAAAGGTGGACTTTCCGTTTTCTTGGAAGACGTACCTGAAAGGGGGACTTACCGTTTTCTTGGATGTCCTATCTGAAAGGGGGACTTACCGTTTTCTTGGAAGTTCTAGCTGAAAGGGGGACACCGTTTTCTTGGATGTCCTATCTGAAAGGGGGACTTACAGTTTTCTTGGAAGTTCTAACTGAAAGGGGGACTTTCCGTTTTCTTGGAAGTCCTAGCCGAAAGGGGGACTTACCGTTTTCTTGGAAGTCCTAGCCGAAAGGGGGACTTACCGTTTTCTTGGAAGTCCTAGCCGAAAGGGGGACTTACCGTTTTCTTGGAAGTCCTAGCCGAAAGGGGGACTTACCGTTTTCTTGGAAGTCCTAGCCGAAAGGGGGACTTACCGTTTTCTTGGAAGTCCTAGCCGAAAGGGGGACTTACCGTTTTCTTGGAAGTCCTAGCCGAGAGGGGGACTTACCTTTTTCTTGGAAGTCCTAGCCGAAAGGGGGACTTACCGTTTTCTTGGAAGTCCTAGCCGAAAGGGGGACTTACCGTTTTCTTGGATGTCCTATCTGAAAGGGGGACTTACAGTTTTCTTGGAAGTTCTAACTGAAAGGGGGACTTTCCGTTTTCTTGGAAGTCCTACCTGAAAGGGGGACTTACCGTTTTCTTGGATGTCCTATCTGAAAGGGGGACTTACAGTTTTCTTGGAAGTTCTAACTGAAAGGGGGACTTTCCGTTTTCTTGGAAGTCCAACTGAAAGGGGGACTTACCGTTTTCTTGGAAGTCCTCTCTGAAAGGGGGACTTACCGTTTTCTTCGAAGTCCTAGCCGAAAGGGGGACTTTCCGTTTTCTTGTAAGTCCTAGCTGAAAGGGGAACTTTCCGTTTTCTTGTAAGTCCTAGCTGAAAGGGGAACTTTCCGTTTTCTTGGAAGTCCAATCTGAAAGGGGGACTTACCGTTCTGTTCGAAGTCCTAGCTGAAAGGAGGACTTTCCGTTTTCTTGGAAGTCCTAGCTGAAAGGGGGACATATCGTTTTCTTGGAAGTCCTATCTGAAAGGGGCACTTACCGTTTTCTTGGAAGTCCTATCTGAAAGGGGGACATACCGTTTTCTTCGATGTCCTACCTGAAAGGTGGACTTTCCGTTTTATTGGAAGACCTACCTGAAAGGGGGACTTACCGTTTTCTTGGATGTCCTATCTGAAAGGGGGACTTACCGTTTTCTTGGAAGTTCTAGCTGAAAGGGGGACACCGTTTTATTGGAAGTCATAGCTGAAAGGGGGACACCGTTTTATTGGAAGTCCTAGCTGAAAGGGGGACTTACCGTTTTCTTGGAAGTCCTAGCCGAAAGGGGGACTTTCCGTTTTCTTGGAAGTCCTAGCCGAAAGGGGGACTTTCCGTTTTCTTGGAAGACCTATCTGAAAGGGGGACTTTCCGTTTTCTTGGATGTCCTATCTGAAAGGGGGACTTACAGTTTTCTTGGAAGTTCTAGCTGAAAAGGGGACACCGTTTTCTTGGAAGTCCTAGCCGAAAGGGGGACTTACAGTTTTCTTGGAAGTCCTAGCCGAAAGGGGGACTTACCGTTTTCTTGGAAGTCCTAGCCGAAAGGGGGACTTACCGTTTTCTTGGAAGTCCTAGCCGAGAGGGGGACTTACCTTTTTCTTGGAAGTCCTAGCCGAAAGGGGGACTTACCGTTTTCTTGGAAGTCCTAGCCGAAAGGGGGACTTACCGTTTTCTTGGATGTCCTATCTGAAAGGGGGACTTACAGTTTTCTTGGAAGTTCTAACTGAAAGGGGGACTTTCCGTTTTCTTGGAAGTCCTACCTGAAAGGGGGACTTACCGTTTTCTTGGAAGTCCTCTCTGAAAGGGGGACTTACCGTGTTCTTCGAAGTCCTAGCTGAAAGGAGGACTTTCCGTTTTCTTGGAAGTCCTACCTGATAGGGGGACTTACCGTTTTCTTTGAAGTACTATCTGAAAGGGGGACTTACCGTTTTCTTCGAAGTCCTAGATGAAAGGAGGACTTTCCGTTTTCTTGGAAGTCCTAGCTGAAAGGGGCACTTACCGTTTTCTTGGAAGTCCTAGCTGAAAGGGGGACTTTCAGTTTTCTTCGAAGTCCTACCTGAAAGGTGGACTTTCCGTTTTCTTGGAAGACCTACCTGAAAGGGGGACTTACCGTTTTCTTGGATGTCCTATCTGAAAGGGGGACTTACCGTTTTCTTGGAAGTCCTAGCCAAAAGGGGGACTTTCCATTTTCTTGGAAGTCCTATCTGAAAGGGGGACTTTCCATTTTCTTGGATGTCCTATCTGAAAGGGGGCTTACCGTTTTCTTGGAAGTTCTAGCTGAAAGGGGGACACCGTTTTATTGGAAGTCCTAGCTGAAAGGGGGACTTACCGTTTTCTTGGAAGTCCTAGCCGAAAGGGGGACTTTCCGTTTTCTTGGAAGTCCTAGCCGAAAGGGGGATTTTCCGTTTTCTTGGAAGACCTATCTGAAAGGGGGACTTTCCGTTTTCTTGGATGTCCTATCTGAAAGGGGGACTTACAGTTTTCTTGGAAGTTCTAGCTGAAAGGGGGACACCGTTTTCTTGGAAGTCCTAGCCGAAAGGGGGACTTACCGTTTTCTTGGAAGTCCTAGCCGAAAGGGGGACTTACCGTTTTCTTGGAAGTCCTAGCCGAAAGGGGGACTTACCGTTTTCTTGGAAGTCCTAGCCGAGAGGGGGACTTACCTTTTTCTTGGAAGTCCTAGCCGAGAGGGGGACTTACCGTTTTCTTGGAAGTCCTAGCCGAAAGGGGGACTTACCGTTTTCTTGGAAGTCCGAGCCGAAAGGGGGACATACCGTTTTCTTGGATGTCCTATCTGAAAGGGGGTCTTACCGTTTTCCTGGAAGTTCTAACTGAAAGGGGGACTTTCCGTTTTCTTGGAAGTCCTACCTGAAAGGGGGACTTACCGTTTTCTTGGAAGTCCTATCTGAAAGGGGGACTTACCGTTTTCTTCGAAGTCCTAGCTGAAAGGAGGACTTTCCGTTTTCTTGGAAGTCCTACCTGATAGGGGGACTTACCGTTTTCTTTGAAGTCCTATCTGAAAGCGGGACTTACCGTTTTCTTCGAAGTCCTAGCTGAAAGGAGGACTTTCCGTTTTCTTAGAAGTCCTAGATGAAAGGGGGACTTTCCGTTTTCTTGGAAGTCCTATCTGAAAGGGGCACTTACCGTTTTCTTGGAAGTCCTAGCCGAAAGGGGGACATACCGTTTTCTTCGATGTCCTACCTGAAAGGTGGACTTTCCGTTTTCTTGGAAGACCTACCTGAAAGGGGGACTTACCGTTTTCTTGGATGTCCTATCTGAAAGGGGGACTTACCGTTTTCTTGGAAGTTCTAGCTGAAAGGGGGACACCGTTTTATTGGAAGTCCTAGCTGAAAGGGGGACTTACCGTTTTCTTGGAAGTCCTAGCCGAATGGGGGACTTAACGTTTTCTTGGAAGTCCTAGCCGAAAGGGGGACTTACCGTTTTCTTGGAAGTCATAGCCGAAAGGGGGACCTACCGTTTTCTTGGAAGTCCTAGCCGAAAGGGGGACTTACCTTTTTATTGGAAGTCCTAGCCGAAAGGGGGACTTACCGTTTTCTTGGAAGTCCAAGCCGAAAGGGGGACTTACCATTTTCTTGGATGTCCTATCTGAAAGGGGGACTTACAGTTTTCTTGGAAGTTCTAGCTGAAAGGGGGACTTTCCGTTTTCTTGTAAGTTCTAGCTGAAAGGGGGACTTTCCGTTTTCTTGGAAGTCCTATCTGAAAGGGGGACTTACCGTTTTGTTCGAAGTCCTAGCTGAAAGGAGGACTTTCCGTTTTCTTGGAAGTCCTAGCTGAAAGGGGGACATACCGTTTTCTTGGAAGTCCTAGCCGAAAGGGGGAATTACCGTTTTCTTGGAAGTCCAAGCAAAAAAGGGGGACTCACCGTTTTCTTGGAAGTCCTAGCCGAAAGGGGGACTTACCGTTTTCTTGGAAGTCCTAGCTGAAAGGAGGACTTACCGTTTTCTTGGAAGTCCTAGCTGAAAGGGGGACTTCAGTTTTCTTGGAAGTCCTAGCTGAAAGGGGGACTTTCCGTTTTCTTGGAAGTCCTAGCTGAAAGGGGGACTTACCGTTTTCTTGTAAGTCCTAGCTGAAAGGGGGACTTACCGTTTTCTTGGAATTCCTACCTGAAAGGTGGACTTTCCGTTTTCTTGGAAGACCTACCTGAAAGGGGGACTTAACGTTTTCTTGGAAGTCCTAGCTGAAAGGGGGACTTTCCATTTTCTTGGAAGTCCTATCTGAAAGGGGGACTTACCGTTTTCTTGGAAGTCCTAGCTGAAAGGGGGACTTCCGTTTTCTTGGAAGTCCTAGCTGAAAGGGGGACTTTCTGTTTTCTTGGAAGTCCTAGCTGAAAGGGGGACTTACCGTTTCCTTGGAAGTCAAGCTGAAAGGGGGAATTACCGTTTTCTTGGAAGTCCTACCTTAAAGGGGGCCTTTCCATTTTCTTGGAAGTCCTACCTGAAAGGGGGACTTACCGTTTTCTTGGATGTCCAATCTGACAGGGGGACTTACCGTTTTCCTGGAAGTTCTAGCTGAAAGGGGGACACCGTTTTATTGGAAGTCCTAGCTGAAAGGGGGACTTACCGTTTTTTTGGAAGTCCTAGCCGAAAGGGGGACTTTCCGTTTTCTTGGAAGTCCTAGCCGAAAGGGGGACTTTCCGTTTTCTTGGAAGTCCTAGCCGAAAGGGGGACTTTCCGTTTTCTTGGAAGACCTATCTGAAAGGGGGACTTTCCGTTTTCTTGGATGTCCTATCTGAAAGGGGGACTTACAGTTTTCTTGGAAGTTCTAGCTGAAAGGGGGACACCGTTTTCTTGGAAGTCCTAGCCGAAAGGGGGACTTACCGTTTTCTTGGAAGTCCTAGCCGAAAGGGGGACTTACCGTTTTCTTGGAAGTCCTAGCAGAAAGGGGGACTTACCGTTTTCTTGGAAGTCCTAGCCGAAAGGGGGACTTACCGTTTTCTTGGAAGTCCTTGCCGAGAGGGGGACTTACCTTTTTCTTGGAAGTCCTAGCCGAAAGGGGGACTTACCGTTTTCTTGGAAGTCCTAGCCGAAAGGGGGACTTACCGTTTTCTTGGATGCCCTATCTGAAAGGGGGACTTACAGTTTTCTTGGAAGTTCTAACTGAAAGGGGGACTTTCCGTTTTCTTGGAAGTCCTACCTGAAAGGGGGACTTACCGTTTTCTTGGAAGTCCTCTCTGAAAGGGGGACTTACCGTTTTCTTCGAAGTCCTAGCTGAAAGGAGGACTTTCCGTTTTCTTGGAAGTCCTAGCTGAAAGGGGGACTTTCCGTTTTCTTGGAAGTCCTAGCTGAAAGGGGGACTTACCGTTTTCTTCGAAGTCCTACCTGAAAGGTGGACTTTCCGTTTTCTTGGAAGACGTACCTGAAAGGGGGACTTACCGTTTTCTTGGATGTCCTATCTGAAAGGGGGACTTACCGTTTTCTTGGAAGTTCTAGCTGAAAGGGGGACACCGTTTTCTTGGATGTCCTATCTGAAAGGGGGACTTACAGTTTTCTTGGAAGTTCTAACTGAAAGGGGGACTTTCCGTTTTCTTGGAAGTCCTAGCCGAAAGGGGGACTTACCGTTTTCTTGGAAGTCCTAGCCGAAAGGGGGACTTACCGTTTTCTTGGAAGTCCTAGCCGAAAGGGGGACTTACCGTTTTCTTGGAAGTCCTAGCCGAAAGGGGGACTTACCGTTTTCTTGGAAGTCCTAGCCGAAAGGGGGACTTACCGTTTTCTTGGAAGTCCTAGCCGAAAGGGGGACTTACCGTTTTCTTGGATGTCCTATCTGAAAGGGGGACTTACAGTTTTCTTGGAAGTTCTAACTGAAAGGGGGACTTTCCGTTTTCTTGGAAGTCCTACCTGAAAGGGGGACTTACCGTTTTCTTGGATGTCCTATCTGAAAGGGGGACTTACAGTTTTCTTGGAAGTTCTAACTGAAAGGGGGACTTTCCGTTTTCTTGGAAGTCCAACTGAAAGGGGGACTTACCGTTTTCTTGGAAGTCCTCTCTGAAAGGGGGACTTACCGTTTTCTTCGAAGTCCTAGCCGAAAGGGGGACTTTCCGTTTTCTTGTAAGTCCTAGCTGAAAGGGGAACTTTCCGTTTTCTTGTAAGTCCTAGCTGAAAGGGGAACTTTCCGTTTTCTTGGAAGTCCAATCTGAAAGGGGGACTTACCGTTCTGTTCGAAGTCCTAGCTGAAAGGAGGACTTTCCGTTTTCTTGGAAGTCCTAGCTGAAAGGGGGACATATCGTTTTCTTGGAAGTCCTATCTGAAAGGGGGACATACCGTTTTCTTCGATGTCCTACCTGAAAGGTGGACTTTCCGTTTTATTGGAAGACCTACCTGAAAGGGGGACTTACCGTTTTCTTGGATGTCCTATCTGAAAGGGGGACTTACCGTTTTCTTGGAAGTTCTAGCTGAAAGGGGGACACCGTTTTATTGGAAGTCATAGCTGAAAGGGGGACACCGTTTTATTGGAAGTCCTAGCTGAAAGGGGGACTTACCGTTTTCTTGGAAGTCCTAGCCGAAAGGGGGACTTTCCGTTTTCTTGGAAGTCCTTGCCGAAAGGGGGACTTTCCGTTTTCTTGGAAGACCTATCTGAAAGGGGGACTTTCCGTTTTCTTGGATGTCCTATCTGAAAGGGGGACTTACAGTTTTCTTGGAAGTTCTAGCTGAAAAGGGGACACCGTTTTCTTGGAAGTCCTAGCCGAAAGGGGGACTTACAGTTTTCTTGGAAGTCCTAGCCGAAAGGGGGACTTACCGTTTTCTTGGAAGTCCTAGCCGAAAGGGGGACTTACCGTTTTCTTGGAAGTCCTAGCCGAGAGGGGGACTTACCTTTTTCTTGGAAGTCCTAGCCGAAAGGGGGACTTACCGTTTTCTTGGAAGTCCTAGCCGAAAGGGGGACTTACCGTTTTCTTGGATGTCCTATCTGAAAGGGGGACTTACAGTTTTCTTGGAAGTTCTAACTGAAAGGGGGACTTTCCGTTTTCTTGGAAGTCCTACCTGAAAGGGGGACTTACCGTTTTCTTGGAAGTCCTCTCTGAAAGGGGGACTTACCGTTTTCTTCGAAGTCCTAGCTGAAAGGAGGACTTTCCGTTTTCTTGGAAGTCCTACCTGATAGGGGGACTTACCGTTTTCTTTGAAGTACTATCTGAAAGGGGGACTTACCGTTTTCTTCGAAGTCCTAGATGAAAGGAGGACTTTCCGTTTTCTTGGAAGTCCTAGCTGAAAGGGGCACTTACCGTTTTCTTGGAAGTCCTAGCTGAAAGGGGGACTTTCAGTTTTCTTCGAAGTCCTACCTGAAAGGTGGACTTTCCGTTTTCTTGGAAGACCTACCTGAAAGGGGGACTTACCGTTTTCTTGGATGTCCTATCTGAAAGGGGGACTTACCGTTTTCTTGGAAGATCTAGCTGAAAGGGGGACACCGTTTTATTGGAAGTCCAAGCTGAAAGGGGGACTTACCGTTTTCTTGGAAGTCCTAGCCGAAAGGGGGACTTACCGTTTTCTTGGAAGTCCTAGCCGAAAGGGGGACTTACCGTTTTCTTGGAAGTCATAGCCGAAAGGGGGACCTACCGTTTTCTTGGAAGTCCTAGCCGAAAGGGGGACTTACCTTTTTATTGGAAGTCCTAGCCGAAAGGGGGACTTAACGTTTTCTTGGAAGTCCAAGCCGAAAGGGGGACTTACCATTTTCTTGGATGTCCTAGCTGAAAGAGGGACTTACAGTTTTCTTCGAAGTTCTAGCTGAAAGGGGTACTTTCCATTTTCTTGTAAGTCCTAGCTGAAAGGGGAACTTTCCGTTTTCTTGGAAGTCCTATCTGAAAGGGGGACTTACCATTTTGTTCGAAGTCCTAGCTGAAAGGAGGACTTTCCGTTTTCTTGGAAGTCCTAGCTGAAAGGGGGACTTACCGTTTTCTTGGAAGTCCTAGCCGAAAGGGGGAATTACCGTTTTCTTGGAAGTCCTAGCAAAAAAGGGGGACTCACCGTTTTCTTGGAAGTCCTAGCCGAAAGGGGGACTTACCGTTTTCTTGGAAGTCCTCGCCGATAGGGGGACTTCCGTTTTCTTGGAAGTCCTAGCTGAAAGGGGGAATTTCCGTTTTTTTTGGAAGTCCTAGCTGAAAGGGGGACTTACCGTTTTCTTGGAAGTCCTAGCTGAAAGGGAAACTTACCGTTTTCTTGGAAGTCCTACCTGAAAGGGGGTCTTACAGTTTTCTTGGAAGTCCTAGCTGAAAGGGGGACTTTCCGTTTTCTTGGAAGTCCTAGTTGAAAGGGGAATTACCGTTTTCTTGGAAGTCCTAGCTGAAAGAGGGAATTTCCATTTTCTTGGAAGTCCTAGCTGAAAGGGGGACTTACCGTTTTCTTGGAAGTCCTAGCCGAAAGGGGGACTTACCTTTTTCTTGGATGTCCTATCTGAAAGGGGGACTTACAGTTTTCTTGGAAGTTCTAACTGAAAGGGGGACTTTCCGTTTTCTTGGAAGACCTATCTGAAAGGGGGACTTTCCGTTTTCTTGGATGTCCTATCTGAAAGGGGGACTTAAAGTTTTCTTGGAAGTCCTAGCCGAAAGGGGGACTTACAGTTTTCTTGGAAGTCCTAGCCGAAAGGGGGACTTACCGTTTTCTTGGAAGTCCTAGCCGAAAGGGGGACTTACCGTTTTCTTGGAAGTCCTAGCCGAGAGGGGGACTTACCTTTTTCTTGGAAGTCCTAGCCGAAAGGGGGACTTACCGTTTTCTTGGAAGTCCTAGCCGAAAGGGGGACTTACCGTTTTCTTGGATTTCCTATCTGAAAGGGGGACTTACAGTTTTCTTGGAAGTTCTAACTCAAAGGGGGACTTTCCGTTTTCTTGGAAGTCCTACCTGAAAGGGGGACTTACCGTTTTCTTGGAAGTCCTCTCTGAAAGGGGGACTTACCGTTTTCTTCGAAGTCCTAGCTGAAAGGAGGACTTTCCGTTTTCTTGGAAGTCCTACCTGATAGGGGGACTTACCGTTTTCTTTGAAGTACTATCTGAAAGGGGGACTTACCGTTTTCTTCGAAGTCCTAGCTGAAAGGAGGACTTTCCGTTTTCTTGGAAGTCCTAGCTGAAAGGGGCACTTACCGTTTTCTTGGAAGTCCTAGCTGAAAGGGGGACTTTCAGTTTTCTTCGAAGTCCTACCTGAAAGGTGGACTTTCCGTTTTCTTGGAAGACCTACCTGAAAGGGGGACTTACCGTTTTCTTGGATGTCCTATCTGAAAGGGGGACTTACCGTTTTCTTGGAAGATCTAGCTGAAAGGGGGACACCGTTTTATTGGAAGTCCAAGCTGAAAGGGGGACTTACCGTTTTCTTGGAAGTCCTAGCCGAAAGGGGGACTTACCGTTTTCTTGGAAGTCCTAGCCGAAAGGGGGACTTACCGTTTTCTTGGAAGTCATAGCCGAAAGGGGGACCTACCGTTTTCTTGGAAGTCCTAGCCGAAAGGGGGACTTACCTTTTTATTGGAAGTCCTAGCCGAAAGGGGGACTTAACGTTTTCTTGGAAGTCCAAGCCGAAAGGGGGACTTACCATTTTCTTGGATGTCCTAGCTGAAAGAGGGACTTACAGTTTTCTTCGAAGTTCTAGCTGAAAGGGGGACTTTCCATTTTCTTGTAAGTCCTAGCTGAAAGGGGAACTTTCCGTTTTCTTGGAAGTCCTATCTGAAAGGGGGACTTACCATTTTGTTCGAAGTCCTAGCTGAAAGGAGGACTTTCCGTTTTCTTGGAAGTCCTAGCTGAAAGGGGGACATACCGTTTTCTTGGAAGTCCTATCTGAAAGGGGGACTTACCGTTTTCTTGGAAGTCCTAGCCGAAAGGGGGAATTACCGTTTTCTTGGAAGTCCTAGCAAAAAAGGGGGACTCACCGTTTTCTTGGAAGTCCTAGCCGAAAGGGGGAATTACCGTTTTCTTGGAAGTCCTCGCCGAAAGGGGGACTTCCGTTTTCTTGGAAGTCCTAGCTGAAAGGGGGAATTTCCGTTTTTTTTGAAGTCCTAGCTGAAAGGGGGACTTACCGTTTTCTTGGAAGTCCTAGCTGAAAGGGAAACTTACCGTTTTCTTGGAAGTCCTAGCTGAAAGGGGGACTTTCAGTTTTATTCGAAGTCCTAGCTGAAAGGGGGACTTTCCATTTTCTTGGAAGTCCCAGTTGAAAGGGGAATTACCGTTTTCTTGGAAGTCCTAGCTGAAAGAGGGAATTTCCATTTTCTTGGAAGTCCTAGCTGAAAGGGGGCTTTACGTTTTCTTGTAAGTCCTAGCTGAAAAGGGGGCTTACCGTTTTCTTGGAAGTCCTAGCTGAAAGGGGGTCTTTCCGTTTTCTTGGAAGTACTAGCTCAAATGGGGACTTTCCGTTTTCTTGGAAGTCCTAGCAGAAAGGGGGATACCGTTTTATTGGAACTCCTAGCTGAAAGGGGGACTTACCGTTTTCTTGGAAGTCCTGGCCGAAAGGGGGACTTACCGTTTTCTTGGAAGTCCTAGCCGAAAGGGGGACTTTCCATTTTCTTGGAAGTCCTAGCCGAAAGGGGGACTTACCGTTTTCTTGGAAGTCGTAGCTGAAAGGAGGACTTACCGTTTTCTTGGAAGTCCTAGCTGAAAGGGGGACTTCAGTTTTCGTGGAAGTCCTAGCTGAAAGGGGGACTTTCCGTTTTCTTGGAAGTCCTAGCTGAAAGGGGGACTTACCGTTTTCTTGGAAGTCCTAGCTGAAAGGGGGACTTTCCGTTTTCTTGGAAGTCCTAGCTGAAAGGGGGACTTACCGTTTTCTTGGAAGTCCTAGCTGAAAGGGGGACTTACCGTTTTCTTGGAAGTCCTACCTGAAAGGTGGACTTTCCGTTTTCTTGGAAGACCTACCTGAAAGGGGGACTTAACGTTTTCTTGGAAGTCCTAGCTGAAAGGGGGACTTACCGTTTCCTTGGAAGTCCTAGCTGAAAGGGGGAATTACCATTTTCTTGGAAGTCCTACCTTAAAGGGGGACTTTCCATTTTCTTGGAAGTCCTACCTGAAAGGGGGACTTACCGTTTTCTTGAAAGTCCTAGCTGAAAGGGGGACTTTCCGTTTTCTTGGAAGTCCTAGCCGAAAGGGGGACTTTCCATTTTCTTGGAAGTCCTGGCCGAAAGGGGGACTTTCCGTTTTCTTGGAAGTCCTATCTGAAAGGGGGACTTTCCGTTTTCTTGGAAGTCCTATCTGAAAGGGGGACTTTCCGTTTTCTTGGATGTCCTATCTGAAAGGGGGACTTACCGTTTTTTGGAAGTTCTAGCTGAAAGGGGGACACCGTTTTATTGGAAGTCCTAGCTGAAAGGGGGACTTACCGTTTTCTTGGAAGTCCTAGCCGAAAGGGGGACTTTCCGTTTTCTTGGAAGTCCTAGCCGAAAGGGGAAATTTCCGTTTTCTTGGAAGACCTATCTGAAAGGGGGACTTTCCGTTTTCTTGGATGTCCTATCTGAAAGGGGGACTTACAGTTTTCTTCGAAGTTCTAGCTGAAAGGGGGACACCGTTTTCTTGGAAGTCCTAGCCGAAAGGGGGACTTACCGTTTTCTTGGAAGTCCTAGCCGAAAGGGGGACTTACCGTTTTCTTGGAAGTCCTAGCCGAGAGGGGGACTTACCTTTTTCTTGGAAGTCCTAGCCGAAAGTGGGACTTACCGTTTTCTTGGAAGTCCTAGCCGAAAGGGGGACTTACCGTTTTCTTGGAAGTCCTAGCCGAAAGGGGGACTTACCGTTTTCTTGGATGTCCTATCTGAAAGGGGGACTTACCGTTTTCTTGGAAGTTCTAACTGAAAGGGGGACTTTCCGTTTTCTTGGAAGTCCTACCTGAAAGGGGGACTTACCGTTTTCTTGGAAGTCCTATCTGAAAGGGGGACTTACCGTTTTCTTGGAAGTCCTAGCTGAAAGGGGGACTTTCCGTTTTCTTGGAAGTCCTAGCTGAAAGGGGGACTTTCCGTTTTCTTGGAAGTCCTAGCTGAAAGGGGCACTTACCGTTTTCTTGGAAGTCCTAGCTGAAAGGGGGACTTACCGTTTTCTTCGAAGTCCTACCTGAAAGGTGGACTTTCCGTTTTCTTGGAAGACCTACCCTAACGGGGGACTTACCGTTTTCTTGGATGTCCTATCTGAAAGGGGGACTTACCGTTTTCTTGAAAGTCCTAGCTGAAAGGGGGACTTTCCGTTTTCTTGGAAGTCCTAGCCGAAAGGGGGACTTTCCATTTTCTTGGAAGTCCTGGCCGAAAGGGGGACTTTCCGTTTTCTTGGAAGTCCTATCTGAAAGGGGGACTTTCCGTTTTCTTGGAAGTCCTATCTGAAAGGGGGACTTTCCGTTTTCTTGGATGTCCTATCTGAAAGGGGGACTTACCGTTTTTTGGAAGTTCTAGCTGAAAGGGGGACACCGTTTTATTGGAAGTCCTAGCTGAAAGGGGGACTTACCGTTTTCTTGGAAGTCCTAGCCGAAAGGGGGACTTTCCGTTTTCTTGGAAGTCCTAGCCGAAAGGGGGACTTTCCGTTTTCTTGGAAGACCTATCTGAAAGGGGGACTTTCCGTTTTCTTGGATGTCCTATCTGAAAGGGGGACTTACAGTTTTCTTCGAAGTTCTAGCTGAAAGGGGGACACCGTTTTCTTGGAAGTCCTAGCCGAAAGGGGGACTTACCGTTTTCTTGGAAGTCCTAGCTGAAAGGGGGACTTACCGTTTTCTTGGAAGTCCTAGCCGAAAGGGGGAATTACCGTTTTCTTGGAAGTCCTAGCAAAAAAGGGGGACTCACCGTTTTCTTGGAAGTCCTAGCCGAAAGGGGGACTTACCGTTTTCTTGGAAGTCCTCGCCGAAAGGGGGACTTCCGTTTTCTTGGAAGTCATAGCTGAAAGGGGGAATTTCCGTTTTTTTTGGAAGTCCTAGCTGAAAGGGGGACTTACCGTTTTCTTGGAAGTCCTAGCTGAAAGGGAAACTTACCGTTTTCTTGGAAGTCCTACCTGAAAGGGGGTCTTACAGTTTTCTTGGAAGTCCTAGCTGAAAGGGGGACTTTCCGTTTTCTTGGAAGTCCTAGTTGAAAGGGGAATTACCGTTTTCTTGGAAGTCCTAGCTGAAAGAGGGAATTTCCATTTTCTTGGAAGTCCTAGCTGAAAGGGGGACTTACCGTTTTCTTGGAAGTCCTAGCCGAAAGGGGGACTTACCGTTTTCTTGGATGTCCTATCTGAAAGGGGGACTTACAGTTTTCTTGGAAGTTCTAACTGAAAGGGGGACTTTCCGTTTTCTTGGAAGACCTATCTGAAAGGGGGACTTTCCGTTTTCTTGGATGTCCTATCTGAAAGGGGGACTTACAGTTTTCTTGGAAGTCCTAGCCGAAAGGGGGACTTACAGTTTTCTTGGAAGTCCTAGCCGAAAGGGGGACTTACCGTTTTCTTGGAAGTCCTAGCCGAAAGGGGGACTTACCGTTTTCTTGGAAGTCCTAGCCGAGAGGGGGACTTACCTTTTTCTTGGAAGTCCTAGCCGAAAGGGGGACTTACCGTTTTCTTGGAAGTCCTAGCCGAAAGGGGGACTTACCGTTTTCTTGGATTTCCTATCTGAAAGGGGGACTTACAGTTTTCTTGGAAGTTCTAACTGAAAGGGGGACTTTCCGTTTTCTTGGAAGTCCTACCTGAAAGGGGGACTTACCGTTTTCTTGGAAGTCCTCTCTGAAAGGGGGACTTACCGTTTTCTTCGAAGTCCTAGCTGAAAGGAGGACTTTCCGTTTTCTTGGAAGTCCTACCTGATAGGGGGACTTACCGTTTTCTTTGAAGTACTATCTGAAAGGGGGACTTACCGTTTTCTTCGAAGTCCTAGCTGAAAGGAGGACTTTCCGTTTTCTTGGAAGTCCTAGCTGAAAGGGGCACTTACCGTTTTCTTGGAAGTCCTAGCTGAAAGGGGGACTTTCAGTTTTCTTCGAAGTCCTACCTGAAAGGTGGACTTTCCGTTTTCTTGGAAGACCTACCTGAAAGGGGGACTTACCGTTTTCTTGGATGTCCTATCTGAAAGGGGGACTTACCGTTTTCTTGGAAGATCTAGCTGAAAGGGGGACACCGTTTTATTGGAAGTCCAAGCTGAAAGGGGGACTTACCGTTTTCTTGGAAGTCCTAGCCGAAAGGGGGACTTACCGTTTTCTTGGAAGTCCTAGCCGAAAGGGGGACTTACCGTTTTCTTGGAAGTCATAGCCGAAAGGGGGACCTACCGTTTTCTTGGAAGTCCTAGCCGAAAGGGGGACTTACCTTTTTATTGGAAGTCCTAGCCGAAAGGGGGACTTAACGTTTTCTTGGAAGTCCAAGCCGAAAGGGGGACTTACCATTTTCTTGGATGTCCTAGCTGAAAGAGGGACTTACAGTTTTCTTCGAAGTTCTAGCTGAAAGGGGGACTTTCCATTTTCTTGTAAGTCCTAGCTGAAAGGGGAACTTTCCATTTTCTTGGAAGTCCTATCTGAAAGGGGGACTTACCATTTTGTTCGAAGTCCTAGCTGAAAGGAGGACTTTCCGTTTTCTTGGAAGTCCTAGCTGAAAGGGGGACATACCGTTTTCTTGGAAGTCCTATCTGAAAGGGGGACTTACCGTTTTCTTGGAAGTCCTAGCCGAAAGGGGGAATTACCGTTTTCTTGGAAGTCCTAGCAAAAAAGGGGGACTCACCGTTTTCTTGGAAGTCCTAGCCGAAAGGGGGACTTACCGTTTTCTTGGAAGTCCTCGCCGAAAGGGGGACTTCCGTTTTCTTGGAAGTCCTAGCTGAAAGGGGGAATTTCCGTTTTTTTTGAAGTCCTAGCTGAAAGGGGGACTTACCGTTTTCTTGGAAGTCCTAGCTGAAAGGGAAACTTACCGTTTTCTTGGAAGTCCTAGCTGAAAGGGGGACTTTCAGTTTTATTCGAAGTCCTAGCTGAAAGGGGGACTTTCCGTTTTCTTGGAAGTCCCAGTTGAAAGGGGAATTACCGTTTTCTTGGAAGTCCTAGCTGAAAGAGGGAATTTCCATTTTCTTGGAAGTCCTAGCTGAAATGGGGCTTTACGTTTTCTTGTAAGTCCTAGCTGAAAAGGGGGCTTACCGTTTTCTTGGAAGTCCTAGCTGAAAGGGGGTCTTTCCGTTTTCTTGGAAGTACTAGCTCAAATGGGGACTTTCCGTTTTCTTGGAAGTCCTAGCAGAAAGGGGGATACCGTTTTATTGGAACTCCTAGCTGAAAGGGGGACTTACCGTTTTCTTGGAAGTCCTGGCCGAAAGGGGGACTTACCGTTTTCTTGGAAGTCCTAGCCGAAAGGGGGACTTTCCATTTTCTTGGAAGTCCTAGCCGAAAGGGGGACTTACCGTTTTCTTGGAAGTCGTAGCTGAAAGGAGGACTTACCGTTTTCTTGGAAGTCCTAGCTGAAAGGGGGACTTCAGTTTTCGTGGAAGTCCTAGCTGAAAGGGGGACTTTCCGTTTTCTTGGAAGTCCTAGCTGAAAGGGGGACTTACCGTTTTCTTGGAAGTCCTAGCTGAAAGGGGGACTTTCCGTTTTCTTGGAAGTCCTAGCTGAAAGGGGGACTTACCGTTTTCTTGGAAGTCCTAGCTGAAAGGGGGACTTACCGTTTTCTTGGAAGTCCTACCTGAAAGGTGGACTTTCCGTTTTCTTGGAAGACCTACCTGAAAGGGGGACTTAACGTTTTCTTGGAAGTCCTAGCTGAAAGGGGGACTTACCGTTTCCTTGGAAGTCCTAGCTGAAAGGGGGAATTACCATTTTCTTGGAAGTCCTACCTTAAAGGGGGACTTTCCATTTTCTTGGAAGTCCTACCTGAAAGGGGGACTTACCGTTTTCTTGAAAGTCCTAGCTGAAAGGGGGACTTTCCGTTTTCTTGGAAGTCCTAGCCGAAAGGGGGACTTTCCATTTTCTTGGAAGTCCTGGCCGAAAGGGGGACTTTCCGTTTTCTTGGAAGTCCTATCTGAAAGGGGGACTTTCCGTTTTCTTGGAAGTCCTATCTGAAAGGGGGACTTTCCGTTTTCTTGGATGTCCTATCTGAAAGGGGGACTTACCGTTTTTTGGAAGTTCTAGCTGAAAGGGGGACACCGTTTTATTGGAAGTCCTAGCTGAAAGGGGGACTTACCGTTTTCTTGGAAGTCCTAGCCGAAAGGGGGACTTTCCGTTTTCTTGGAAGTCCTAGCCGAAAGGGGGACTTTCCGTTTTCTTGGAAGACCTATCTGAAAGGGGGACTTTCCGTTTTCTTGGATGTCCTATCTGAAAGGGGGACTTACAGTTTTCTTCGAAGTTCTAGCTGAAAGGGGGACACCGTTTTCTTGGATGTCCTAGCCGAAAGGGGGACTTACCGTTTTCTTGGAAGTCCTAGCCGAAAGGGGGACTTACCGTTTTCTTGGAAGTCCTAGCCGAGAGGGGGACTTACCTTTTTCTTGGAAGTCCTAGCCGAAAGTGGGACTTACCGTTTTCTTGGAAGTCCTAGCCGAAAGGGGGACTTACCGTTTTCTTGGAAGTCCTAGCCGAAAGGGGGACTTACCGTTTTCTTGGATGTCCTATCTGAAAGGGGGACTTACCGTTTTCTTGGAAGTTCTAACTGAAAGGGGGACTTTCCGTTTTCTTGGAAGTCCTACCTGAAAGGGGGACTTACCGTTTTCTTGGAAGTCCTATCTGAAAGGGGGACTTACCGTTTTCTTGGAAGTCCTAGCTGAAAGGGGGACTTTCCGTTTTCTTGGAAGTCCTAGCTGAAAGGGGGACTTTCCGTTTTCTTGGAAGTCCTTGCTGAAAGGGGCACTTACAGTTTTCTTGGAAGTCCTAGCTGAAAGGGGGACTTTCCGTTTTCTTGGAAGTCCTACCTGAAAGGGGGACTTACCGTTTTCTTGGAAGTCCTATCTGAAAGGGGGACTTACCGTTTTCTTGGAAGTCCTAGCTGAAAGGGGGACTTTCCGTTTTCTTGGAAGTCCTAGCTGAAAGGGGGACTTTCCGTTTTCTTGGAAGTCCTTGCTGAAAGGGGCACTTACAGTTTTCTTGGAAGTCCTAGCTGAAAGGGGGACCTACCGTTTTCTTGGAAGTCCTAGCCGAAAGGGGGACTTACCTTTTTATTGGAAGTCCTAGCCGAAAGGGGGACTTAACGTTTTCTTGGAAGTCCAAGCCGAAAGGGGGACTTACCATTTTCTTGGATGTCCTAGCTGAAAGAGGGACTTACAGTTTTCTTCGAAGTTCTAGCTGAAAGGGGTACTTTCCATTTTCTTGTAAGTCCTAGCTGAAAGGGGAACTTTCCGTTTTCTTGGAAGTCCTATCTGAAAGGGGGACTTACCATTTTGTTCGAAGTCCTAGCTGAAAGGAGGACTTTCCGTTTTCTTGGAAGTCCTAGCTGAAAGGGGGACTTACCGTTTTCTTGGAAGTCCTAGCCGAAAGGGGGAATTACCGTTTTCTTGGAAGTCCTAGCAAAAAAGGGGGACTCACCGTTTTCTTGGAAGTCCTAGCCGAAAGGGGGACTTACCGTTTTCTTGGAAGTCCTCGCCGATAGGGGGACTTCCGTTTTCTTGGAAGTCCTAGCTGAAAGGGGGAATTTCCGTTTTTTTTGGAAGTCCTAGCTGAAAGGGGGACTTACCGTTTTCTTGGAAGTCCTAGCTGAAAGGGAAACTTACCGTTTTCTTGGAAGTCCTACCTGAAAGGGGGTCTTACAGTTTTCTTGGAAGTCCTAGCTGAAAGGGGGACTTTCCGTTTTCTTGGAAGTCCTAGTTGAAAGGGGAATTACCGTTTTCTTGGAAGTCCTAGCTGAAAGAGGGAATTTCCATTTTCTTGGAAGTCCTAGCTGAAAGGGGGACTTACCGTTTTCTTGGAAGTCCTAGCCGAAAGGGGGACTTACCTTTTTCTTGGATGTCCTATCTGAAAGGGGGACTTACAGTTTTCTTGGAAGTTCTAACTGAAAGGGGGACTTTCCGTTTTCTTGGAAGACCTATCTGAAAGGGGGACTTTCCGTTTTCTTGGATGTCCTATCTGAAAGGGGGACTTAAAGTTTTCTTGGAAGTCCTAGCCGAAAGGGGGACTTACAGTTTTCTTGGAAGTCCTAGCCGAAAGGGGGACTTACCGTTTTCTTGGAAGTCCTAGCCGAAAGGGGGACTTACCGTTTTCTTGGAAGTCCTAGCCGAGAGGGGGACTTACCTTTTTCTTGGAAGTCCTAGCCGAAAGGGGGACTTACCGTTTTCTTGGAAGTCCTAGCCGAAAGGGGGACTTACCGTTTTCTTGGATTTCCTATCTGAAAGGGGGACTTACAGTTTTCTTGGAAGTTCTAACTCAAAGGGGGACTTTCCGTTTTCTTGGAAGTCCTACCTGAAAGGGGGACTTACCGTTTTCTTGGAAGTCCTCTCTGAAAGGGGGACTTACCGTTTTCTTCGAAGTCCTAGCTGAAAGGAGGACTTTCCGTTTTCTTGGAAGTCCTACCTGATAGGGGGACTTACCGTTTTCTTTGAAGTACTATCTGAAAGGGGGACTTACCGTTTTCTTCGAAGTCCTAGCTGAAAGGAGGACTTTCCGTTTTCTTGGAAGTCCTAGCTGAAAGGGGCACTTACCGTTTTCTTGGAAGTCCTAGCTGAAAGGGGGACTTTCAGTTTTCTTCGAAGTCCTACCTGAAAGGTGGACTTTCCGTTTTCTTGGAAGACCTACCTGAAAGGGGGACTTACCGTTTTCTTGGATGTCCTATCTGAAAGGGGGACTTACCGTTTTCTTGGAAGATCTAGCTGAAAGGGGGACACCGTTTTATTGGAAGTCCAAGCTGAAAGGGGGACTTACCGTTTTCTTGGAAGTCCTAGCCGAAAGGGGGACTTACCGTTTTCTTGGAAGTCCTAGCCGAAAGGGGGACTTACCGTTTTCTTGGAAGTCATAGCCGAAAGGGGGACCTACCGTTTTCTTGGAAGTCCTAGCCGAAAGGGGGACTTACCTTTTTATTGGAAGTCCTAGCCGAAAGGGGGACTTAACGTTTTCTTGGAAGTCCAAGCCGAAAGGGGGACTTACCATTTTCTTGGATGTCCTAGCTGAAAGAGGGACTTACAGTTTTCTTCGAAGTTCTAGCTGAAAGGGGGACTTTCCATTTTCTTGTAAGTCCTAGCTGAAAGGGGAACTTTCCGTTTTCTTGGAAGTCCTATCTGAAAGGGGGACTTACCATTTTGTTCGAAGTCCTAGCTGAAAGGAGGACTTTCCGTTTTCTTGGAAGTCCTAGCTGAAAGGGGGACATACCGTTTTCTTGGAAGTCCTATCTGAAAGGGGGACTTACCGTTTTCTTGGAAGTCCTAGCCGAAAGGGGGAATTACCGTTTTCTTGGAAGTCCTAGCAAAAAAGGGGGACTCACCGTTTTCTTGGAAGTCCTAGCCGAAAGGGGGAATTACCGTTTTCTTGGAAGTCCTCGCCGAAAGGGGGACTTCCGTTTTCTTGGAAGTCCTAGCTGAAAGGGGGAATTTCCGTTTTTTTTGAAGTCCTAGCTGAAAGGGGGACTTACCGTTTTCTTGGAAGTCCTAGCTGAAAGGGAAACTTACCGTTTTCTTGGAAGTCCTAGCTGAAAGGGGGACTTTCAGTTTTATTCGAAGTCCTAGCTGAAAGGGGGACTTTCCATTTTCTTGGAAGTCCCAGTTGAAAGGGGAATTACCGTTTTCTTGGAAGTCCTAGCTGAAAGAGGGAATTTCCATTTTCTTGGAAGTCCTAGCTGAAAGGGGGCTTTACGTTTTCTTGTAAGTCCTAGCTGAAAAGGGGGCTTACCGTTTTCTTGGAAGTCCTAGCTGAAAGGGGGTCTTTCCGTTTTCTTGGAAGTACTAGCTCAAATGGGGACTTTCCGTTTTCTTGGAAGTCCTAGCAGAAAGGGGGATACCGTTTTATTGGAACTCCTAGCTGAAAGGGGGACTTACCGTTTTCTTGGAAGTCCTGGCCGAAAGGGGGACTTACCGTTTTCTTGGAAGTCCTAGCCGAAAGGGGGACTTTCCATTTTCTTGGAAGTCCTAGCCGAAAGGGGGACTTACCGTTTTCTTGGAAGTCGTAGCTGAAAGGAGGACTTACCGTTTTCTTGGAAGTCCTAGCTGAAAGGGGGACTTCAGTTTTCGTGGAAGTCCTAGCTGAAAGGGGGACTTTCCGTTTTCTTGGAAGTCCTAGCTGAAAGGGGGACTTACCGTTTTCTTGGAAGTCCTAGCTGAAAGGGGGACTTTCCGTTTTCTTGGAAGTCCTAGCTGAAAGGGGGACTTACCGTTTTCTTGGAAGTCCTAGCTGAAAGGGGGACTTACCGTTTTCTTGGAAGTCCTACCTGAAAGGTGGACTTTCCGTTTTCTTGGAAGACCTACCTGAAAGGGGGACTTAACGTTTTCTTGGAAGTCCTAGCTGAAAGGGGGACTTACCGTTTCCTTGGAAGTCCTAGCTGAAAGGGGGAATTACCATTTTCTTGGAAGTCCTACCTTAAAGGGGGACTTTCCATTTTCTTGGAAGTCCTACCTGAAAGGGGGACTTACCGTTTTCTTGAAAGTCCTAGCTGAAAGGGGGACTTTCCGTTTTCTTGGAAGTCCTAGCCGAAAGGGGGACTTTCCATTTTCTTGGAAGTCCTGGCCGAAAGGGGGACTTTCCGTTTTCTTGGAAGTCCTATCTGAAAGGGGGACTTTCCGTTTTCTTGGAAGTCCTATCTGAAAGGGGGACTTTCCGTTTTCTTGGATGTCCTATCTGAAAGGGGGACTTACCGTTTTTTGGAAGTTCTAGCTGAAAGGGGGACACCGTTTTATTGGAAGTCCTAGCTGAAAGGGGGACTTACCGTTTTCTTGGAAGTCCTAGCCGAAAGGGGGACTTTCCGTTTTCTTGGAAGTCCTAGCCGAAAGGGGAAATTTCCGTTTTCTTGGAAGACCTATCTGAAAGGGGGACTTTCCGTTTTCTTGGATGTCCTATCTGAAAGGGGGACTTACAGTTTTCTTCGAAGTTCTAGCTGAAAGGGGGACACCGTTTTCTTGGAAGTCCTAGCCGAAAGGGGGACTTACCGTTTTCTTGGAAGTCCTAGCCGAAAGGGGGACTTACCGTTTTCTTGGAAGTCCTAGCCGAGAGGGGGACTTACCTTTTTCTTGGAAGTCCTAGCCGAAAGTGGGACTTACCGTTTTCTTGGAAGTCCTAGCCGAAAGGGGGACTTACCGTTTTCTTGGAAGTCCTAGCCGAAAGGGGGACTTACCGTTTTCTTGGATGTCCTATCTGAAAGGGGGACTTACCGTTTTCTTGGAAGTTCTAACTGAAAGGGGGACTTTCCGTTTTCTTGGAAGTCCTACCTGAAAGGGGGACTTACCGTTTTCTTGGAAGTCCTATCTGAAAGGGGGACTTACCGTTTTCTTGGAAGTCCTAGCTGAAAGGGGGACTTTCCGTTTTCTTGGAAGTCCTAGCTGAAAGGGGGACTTTCCGTTTTCTTGGAAGTCCTAGCTGAAAGGGGCACTTACCGTTTTCTTGGAAGTCCTAGCTGAAAGGGGGACTTACCGTTTTCTTCGAAGTCCTACCTGAAAGGTGGACTTTCCGTTTTCTTGGAAGACCTACCCTAACGGGGGACTTACCGTTTTCTTGGATGTCCTATCTGAAAGGGGGACTTACCGTTTTCTTGAAAGTCCTAGCTGAAAGGGGGACTTTCCGTTTTCTTGGAAGTCCTAGCCGAAAGGGGGACTTTCCATTTTCTTGGAAGTCCTGGCCGAAAGGGGGACTTTCCGTTTTCTTGGAAGTCCTATCTGAAAGGGGGACTTTCCGTTTTCTTGGAAGTCCTATCTGAAAGGGGGACTTTCCGTTTTCTTGGATGTCCTATCTGAAAGGGGGACTTACCGTTTTTTGGAAGTTCTAGCTGAAAGGGGGACACCGTTTTATTGGAAGTCCTAGCTGAAAGGGGGACTTACCGTTTTCTTGGAAGTCCTAGCCGAAAGGGGGACTTTCCGTTTTCTTGGAAGTCCTAGCCGAAAGGGGGACTTTCCGTTTTCTTGGAAGACCTATCTGAAAGGGGGACTTTCCGTTTTCTTGGATGTCCTATCTGAAAGGGGGACTTACAGTTTTCTTCGAAGTTCTAGCTGAAAGGGGGACACCGTTTTCTTGGAAGTCCTAGCCGAAAGGGGGACTTACCGTTTTCTTGGAAGTCCTAGCTGAAAGGGGGACTTACCGTTTTCTTGGAAGTCCTAGCCGAAAGGGGGAATTACCGTTTTCTTGGAAGTCCTAGCAAAAAAGGGGGACTCACCGTTTTCTTGGAAGTCCTAGCCGAAAGGGGGACTTACCGTTTTCTTGGAAGTCCTCGCCGAAAGGGGGACTTCCGTTTTCTTGGAAGTCATAGCTGAAAGGGGGAATTTCCGTTTTTTTTGGAAGTCCTAGCTGAAAGGGGGACTTACCGTTTTCTTGGAAGTCCTAGCTGAAAGGGAAACTTACCGTTTTCTTGGAAGTCCTACCTGAAAGGGGGTCTTACAGTTTTCTTGGAAGTCCTAGCTGAAAGGGGGACTTTCCGTTTTCTTGGAAGTCCTAGTTGAAAGGGGAATTACCGTTTTCTTGGAAGTCCTAGCTGAAAGAGGGAATTTCCATTTTCTTGGAAGTCCTAGCTGAAAGGGGGACTTACCGTTTTCTTGGAAGTCCTAGCCGAAAGGGGGACTTACCGTTTTCTTGGATGTCCTATCTGAAAGGGGGACTTACAGTTTTCTTGGAAGTTCTAACTGAAAGGGGGACTTTCCGTTTTCTTGGAAGACCTATCTGAAAGGGGGACTTTCCGTTTTCTTGGATGTCCTATCTGAAAGGGGGACTTACAGTTTTCTTGGAAGTCCTAGCCGAAAGGGGGACTTACAGTTTTCTTGGAAGTCCTAGCCGAAAGGGGGACTTACCGTTTTCTTGGAAGTCCTAGCCGAAAGGGGGACTTACCGTTTTCTTGGAAGTCCTAGCCGAGAGGGGGACTTACCTTTTTCTTGGAAGTCCTAGCCGAAAGGGGGACTTACCGTTTTCTTGGAAGTCCTAGCCGAAAGGGGGACTTACCGTTTTCTTGGATTTCCTATCTGAAAGGGGGACTTACAGTTTTCTTGGAAGTTCTAACTGAAAGGGGGACTTTCCGTTTTCTTGGAAGTCCTACCTGAAAGGGGGACTTACCGTTTTCTTGGAAGTCCTCTCTGAAAGGGGGACTTACCGTTTTCTTCGAAGTCCTAGCTGAAAGGAGGACTTTCCGTTTTCTTGGAAGTCCTACCTGATAGGGGGACTTACCGTTTTCTTTGAAGTACTATCTGAAAGGGGGACTTACCGTTTTCTTCGAAGTCCTAGCTGAAAGGAGGACTTTCCGTTTTCTTGGAAGTCCTAGCTGAAAGGGGCACTTACCGTTTTCTTGGAAGTCCTAGCTGAAAGGGGGACTTTCAGTTTTCTTCGAAGTCCTACCTGAAAGGTGGACTTTCCGTTTTCTTGGAAGACCTACCTGAAAGGGGGACTTACCGTTTTCTTGGATGTCCTATCTGAAAGGGGGACTTACCGTTTTCTTGGAAGATCTAGCTGAAAGGGGGACACCGTTTTATTGGAAGTCCAAGCTGAAAGGGGGACTTACCGTTTTCTTGGAAGTCCTAGCCGAAAGGGGGACTTACCGTTTTCTTGGAAGTCCTAGCCGAAAGGGGGACTTACCGTTTTCTTGGAAGTCATAGCCGAAAGGGGGACCTACCGTTTTCTTGGAAGTCCTAGCCGAAAGGGGGACTTACCTTTTTATTGGAAGTCCTAGCCGAAAGGGGGACTTAACGTTTTCTTGGAAGTCCAAGCCGAAAGGGGGACTTACCATTTTCTTGGATGTCCTAGCTGAAAGAGGGACTTACAGTTTTCTTCGAAGTTCTAGCTGAAAGGGGGACTTTCCATTTTCTTGTAAGTCCTAGCTGAAAGGGGAACTTTCCATTTTCTTGGAAGTCCTATCTGAAAGGGGGACTTACCATTTTGTTCGAAGTCCTAGCTGAAAGGAGGACTTTCCGTTTTCTTGGAAGTCCTAGCTGAAAGGGGGACATACCGTTTTCTTGGAAGTCCTATCTGAAAGGGGGACTTACCGTTTTCTTGGAAGTCCTAGCCGAAAGGGGGAATTACCGTTTTCTTGGAAGTCCTAGCAAAAAAGGGGGACTCACCGTTTTCTTGGAAGTCCTAGCCGAAAGGGGGACTTACCGTTTTCTTGGAAGTCCTCGCCGAAAGGGGGACTTCCGTTTTCTTGGAAGTCCTAGCTGAAAGGGGGAATTTCCGTTTTTTTTGAAGTCCTAGCTGAAAGGGGGACTTACCGTTTTCTTGGAAGTCCTAGCTGAAAGGGAAACTTACCGTTTTCTTGGAAGTCCTAGCTGAAAGGGGGACTTTCAGTTTTATTCGAAGTCCTAGCTGAAAGGGGGACTTTCCGTTTTCTTGGAAGTCCCAGTTGAAAGGGGAATTACCGTTTTCTTGGAAGTCCTAGCTGAAAGAGGGAATTTCCATTTTCTTGGAAGTCCTAGCTGAAATGGGGCTTTACGTTTTCTTGTAAGTCCTAGCTGAAAAGGGGGCTTACCGTTTTCTTGGAAGTCCTAGCTGAAAGGGGGTCTTTCCGTTTTCTTGGAAGTACTAGCTCAAATGGGGACTTTCCGTTTTCTTGGAAGTCCTAGCAGAAAGGGGGATACCGTTTTATTGGAACTCCTAGCTGAAAGGGGGACTTACCGTTTTCTTGGAAGTCCTGGCCGAAAGGGGGACTTACCGTTTTCTTGGAAGTCCTAGCCGAAAGGGGGACTTTCCATTTTCTTGGAAGTCCTAGCCGAAAGGGGGACTTACCGTTTTCTTGGAAGTCGTAGCTGAAAGGAGGACTTACCGTTTTCTTGGAAGTCCTAGCTGAAAGGGGGACTTCAGTTTTCGTGGAAGTCCTAGCTGAAAGGGGGACTTTCCGTTTTCTTGGAAGTCCTAGCTGAAAGGGGGACTTACCGTTTTCTTGGAAGTCCTAGCTGAAAGGGGGACTTTCCGTTTTCTTGGAAGTCCTAGCTGAAAGGGGGACTTACCGTTTTCTTGGAAGTCCTAGCTGAAAGGGGGACTTACCGTTTTCTTGGAAGTCCTACCTGAAAGGTGGACTTTCCGTTTTCTTGGAAGACCTACCTGAAAGGGGGACTTAACGTTTTCTTGGAAGTCCTAGCTGAAAGGGGGACTTACCGTTTCCTTGGAAGTCCTAGCTGAAAGGGGGAATTACCATTTTCTTGGAAGTCCTACCTTAAAGGGGGACTTTCCATTTTCTTGGAAGTCCTACCTGAAAGGGGGACTTACCGTTTTCTTGAAAGTCCTAGCTGAAAGGGGGACTTTCCGTTTTCTTGGAAGTCCTAGCCGAAAGGGGGACTTTCCATTTTCTTGGAAGTCCTGGCCGAAAGGGGGACTTTCCGTTTTCTTGGAAGTCCTATCTGAAAGGGGGACTTTCCGTTTTCTTGGAAGTCCTATCTGAAAGGGGGACTTTCCGTTTTCTTGGATGTCCTATCTGAAAGGGGGACTTACCGTTTTTTGGAAGTTCTAGCTGAAAGGGGGACACCGTTTTATTGGAAGTCCTAGCTGAAAGGGGGACTTACCGTTTTCTTGGAAGTCCTAGCCGAAAGGGGGACTTTCCGTTTTCTTGGAAGTCCTAGCCGAAAGGGGGACTTTCCGTTTTCTTGGAAGACCTATCTGAAAGGGGGACTTTCCGTTTTCTTGGATGTCCTATCTGAAAGGGGGACTTACAGTTTTCTTCGAAGTTCTAGCTGAAAGGGGGACACCGTTTTCTTGGATGTCCTAGCCGAAAGGGGGACTTACCGTTTTCTTGGAAGTCCTAGCCGAAAGGGGGACTTACCGTTTTCTTGGAAGTCCTAGCCGAGAGGGGGACTTACCTTTTTCTTGGAAGTCCTAGCCGAAAGTGGGACTTACCGTTTTCTTGGAAGTCCTAGCCGAAAGGGGGACTTACCGTTTTCTTGGAAGTCCTAGCCGAAAGGGGGACTTACCGTTTTCTTGGATGTCCTATCTGAAAGGGGGACTTACCGTTTTCTTGGAAGTTCTAACTGAAAGGGGGACTTTCCGTTTTCTTGGAAGTCCTACCTGAAAGGGGGACTTACCGTTTTCTTGGAAGTCCTATCTGAAAGGGGGACTTACCGTTTTCTTGGAAGTCCTAGCTGAAAGGGGGACTTTCCGTTTTCTTGGAAGTCCTAGCTGAAAGGGGGACTTTCCGTTTTCTTGGAAGTCCTTGCTGAAAGGGGCACTTACAGTTTTCTTGGAAGTCCTAGCTGAAAGGGGGACTTACCGTTTTCTTCGAAGTCCTACCTGAAAGGTGGACTTTCCGTTTTCTTGGAAGACCTACCTTAACGGGGGACTTACCGTTTTCTTGGATGTCCTATCTGAAAGGGGGACTTACCGTTTTTTTGAAAGTCCTAGCTGAAAGGGGGACTTTCCGTTTTCTTGGAAGTCCTAGCCGAAAGGGGGACTTTCCATTTTCTTGGAAGTCCTGGCCGAAAGGGTGACTTTCCGTTTTCTTGGAAGTCCTATCTGAAAGGGGGACTTTCCGTTTTCTTGGAAGTCCTATCTGAAAGGGGGACTTTCCGTTTTCTTGGATGTCCTATCTGAAAGGGGGACTTACCGTTTTTTGGAAGTTCTAGCTGAAAGGGGGACACCGTTTTATTGGAAGTCCTAGCTGAAAGGGGGACTTACCGTTTTCTTGGAAGTCCTAGCCGAAAGGGGGACTTTCCGTTTTCTTGGAAGTCCTAGCCGAAAGGGGGACTTTCCGTTTTCTTGGAAGACCTATCTGAAAGGGGGACTTTCCGTTTTCTTGGATGTCCTATCTGAAAGGGGGACTTACAGTTTTCTTCGAAGTTCTAGCTGAAAGGGGGACACCGTTTTCTTGGAAGTCCTAGCCGAAAGGGGGACTTACCGTTTTCTTGGAAGTCCTAGCCGAAAGGGGGACTTACCGTTTTCTTGGAAGTCCTAGCCGAGAGGGGGACTTACCTTTTTCTTGGAAGTCCTAGCCGAAAGTGGGACTTACCGTTTTCTTGGAAGTCCTAGCCGAAAGGGGGACTTACCGTTTTCTTGGAAGTCCTAGCCGAAAGGGGGACTTACCGTTTTCTTGGATGTCCTATCTGAAAGGGGGACTTACCGTTTTCTTGGAAGTTCTAACTGAAAGGGGGACTTTCCGTTTTCTTGGAAGTCCTACCTGAAAGGGGGACTTACCGTTTTCTTGGAAGTCCTATCTGAAAGGGGGACTTACCGTTTTCTTGGAAGTCCTAGCTGAAAGGGGGACTTTCCGTTTTCTTGGAAGTCCTAGCTGAAAGGGGGACTTTCCGTTTTCTTGGAAGTCCTAGCTGAAAGGGGCACTTACCGTTTTCTTGGAAGTTCTAGCTGAAAGGGGGACTTTCCGTTTTCTTGTAAGTTCTAGCTGAAAGGGGGACTTTCCGTTTTCTTGGAAGTCCTATCTGAAAGGGGGACTTACCGTTTTGTTCGAAGTCCTAGCTGAAAGGAGGACTTTCCGTTTTCTTGGAAGTCCTAGCTGAAAGGGGGACATACCGTTTTCTTGGAAGTCCTAGCCGAAAGGGGGAATTACCGTTTTCTTGGAAGTCCTAGCAAAAAAGGGGGACTCACCGTTTTCTTGGAAGTCCTAGCCGAAAGGGGGACTTACCGTTTTCTTGGAAGTCCTAGCTGAAAGGAGGACTTACCGTTTTCTTGGAAGTCCTAGCTGAAAGGGGGACTTCAGTTTTCTTGGAAGTCCTAGCTGAAAGGGGGACTTTCCGTTTTCTTGGAAGTCCTAGCTGAAAGGGGGACTTACCGTTTTCTTGGAAGTCCTAGCTGAAAGGGGGACTTACCGTTTTCTTGGAATTCCTACCTGAAAGGTGGACTTTCCGTTTTCTTGGAAGACCTACCTGAAAGGGGGACTTAACGTTTTCTTGGAAGTCCTAGCTGAAAGGGGGACTTTCCATTTTCTTGGAAGTCCTATCTGAAAGGGGGACTTACCGTTTTCTTGGAAGTCCTAGCTGAAAGGGGGACTTCCGTTTTCTTGGAAGTCCTAGCTGAAAGGGGGACTTTCTGTTTTCTTGGAAGTCCTAGCTGAAAGGGGGACTTACCGTTTCCTTGGAAGTCCAAGCTGAAAGGGGGAATTACCGTTTTCTTGGAAGTCCTACCTTAAAGGGGGACTTTCCATTTTCTTGGAAGTCCTACCTGAAAGGGGGACTTACCGTTTTCTTGGATGTCCAATCTGATAGGGGGACTTACCGTTTTCCTGGAAGTTCTAGCTGAAAGGGGGACACCGTTTTATTGGAAGTCCTAGCTGAAAGGGGGACTTACCGTTTTTTTGGAAGTCCTAGCCGAAAGGGGGACTTTCCGTTTTCTTGGAAGTCCTAGCCGAAAGGGGGACTTTCCGTTTTCTTGGAAGTCCTAGCCGAAAGGGGGACTTTCAGTTTTCTTGGAAGACCTATCTGAAAGGGGGACTTTCCGTTTTCTTGGATGTCCTATCTGAAAGGGGGACTTACAGTTTTCTTGGAAGTTCTAGCTGAAAGGGGGACACCGTTTTCTTGGAAGTCCTAGCCGAAAGGGGGACTTACCGTTTTCTTGGAAGTCCTAGCCGAAAGGGGGACTTACCGTTTTCTTGGAAGTCCTAGCAGAAAGGGGGACTTACCGTTTTCTTGGAAGTCCTAGCCGAACGGGGGACTTACCGTTTTCTTGGAAGTCCTTGCCGAGAGGGGGACTTACCTTTTTCTTGGAAGTCCTAGCCGAAAGGGGGACTTACCGTTTTCTTGGAAGTCCTAGCCGAAAGGGGGACTTACCGTTTTCTTGGATGCCCTATCTGAAAGGGGGACTTACAGTTTTCTTGGAAGTTCTAACTGAAAGGGGGACTTTCCGTTTTCTTGGAAGTCCTACCTGAAAGGGGGACTTACCGTTTTCTTGGAAGTCCTCTCTGAAAGGGGGACTTACCGTTTTCTTCGAAGTCCTAGCTGAAAGGAGGACTTTCCGTTTTCTTGGAAGTCCTAGCTGAAAGGGGGACTTTCCGTTTTCTTGGAAGTCCTAGCTGAAAGGGGGACTTACCGTTTTCTTCGAAGTCCTACCTGAAAGGTGGACTTTCCGTTTTCTTGGAAGACGTACCTGAAAGGGGGACTTACCGTTTTCTTGGATGTCCTATCTGAAAGGGGGACTTACCGTTTTCTTGGAAGTTCTAGCTGAAAGGGGGACACCGTTTTCTTGGATGTCCTATCTGAAAGGGGGACTTACAGTTTTCTTGGAAGTTCTAACTGAAAGGGGGACTTTCCGTTTTCTTGGAAGTCCTAGCCGAAAGGGGGACTTACCGTTTTCTTGGAAGTCCTAGCCGAAAGGGGGACTTACCGTTTTCTTGGAAGTCCTAGCCGAAAGGGGGACTTACCGTTTTCTTGGAAGTCCTAGCCGAAAGGGGGACTTACCGTTTTCTTGGAAGTCCTAGCCGAAAGGGGGACTTACCGTTTTCTTGGAAGTCCTAGCCGAAAGGGGGACTTACCGTTTTCTTGGAAGTCCTAGCCGAGAGGGGGACTTACCTTTTTCTTGGAAGTCCTAGCCGAAAGGGGGACTTACCGTTTTCTTGGAAGTCCTAGCCGAAAGGGGGACTTACCGTTTTCTTGGATGTCCTATCTGAAAGGGGGACTTACAGTTTTCTTGGAAGTTCTAACTGAAAGGGGGACTTTCCGTTTTCTTGGAAGTCCTACCTGAAAGGGGGACTTACCGTTTTCTTGGATGTCCTATCTGAAAGGGGGACTTACAGTTTTCTTGGAAGTTCTAACTGAAAGGGGGACTTTCCGTTTTCTTGGAAGTCCAACTGAAAGGGGGACTTACCGTTTTCTTGGAAGTCCTCTCTGAAAGGGGGACTTACCGTTTTCTTCGAAGTCCTAGCCGAAAGGGGGACTTTCCGTTTTCTTGTAGGTCCTAGCTGAAAGGGGAACTTTCCGTTTTCTTGTAAGTCCTAGCTGAAAGGGGAACTTTCCGTTTTCTTGGAAGTCCAATCTGAAAGGGGGACTTACCGTTCTGTTCGAAGTCCTAGCTGAAAGGAGGACTTTCCGTTTTCTTGGAAGTCCTAGCTGAAAGGGGGACATATCGTTTTCTTGGAAGTCCTATCTGAAAGGGGCACTTACCGTTTTCTTGGAAGTCCTATCTGAAAGGGGGACATACCGTTTTCTTCGATGTCCTACCTGAAAGGTGGACTTTCCGTTTTATTGGAAGACCTACCTGAAAGGGGGACTTACCGTTTTCTTGGATGTCCTATCTGAAAGGGGGACTTACCGTTTTCTTGGAAGTTCTAGCTGAAAGGGGGACACCGTTTTATTGGAAGTCATAGCTGAAAGGGGGACACCGTTTTATTGGAAGTCCTAGCTGAAAGGGGGACTTACCGTTTTCTTGGAAGTCCTAGCCGAAAGGGGGACTTTCCGTTTTCTTGGAAGTCCTAGCCGAAAGGGGGACTTTCCGTTTTCTTGGAAGACCTATCTGAAAGGGGGACTTTCCGTTTTCTTGGATGTCCTATCTGAAAGGGGGACTTACAGTTTTCTTGGAAGTTCTAGCTGAAAAGGGGACACCGTTTTCTTGGAAGTCCTAGCCGAAAGGGGGACTTACAGTTTTCTTGGAAGTCCTAGCCGAAAGGGGGACTTACCGTTTTCTTGGAAGTCCTAGCCGAAAGGGGGACTTACCGTTTTCTTGGAAGTCCTAGCCGAGAGGGGGACTTACCTTTTTCTTGGAAGTCCTAGCCGAAAGGGGGACTTACCGTTTTCTTGGAAGTCCTAGCCGAAAGGGGGACTTACCGTTTTCTTGGATGTCCTATCTGAAAGGGGGACTTACAGTTTTCTTGGAAGTTCTAACTGAAAGGGGGACTTTCCGTTTTCTTGGAAGTCCTACCTGAAAGGGGGACTTACTGTTTTCTTGGAAGTCCTCTCTGAAAGGGGGACTTACCGTTTTCTTCGAAGTCCTAGCTGAAAGGAGGACTTTCCGTTTTCTTGGAAGTCCTACCTGATAGGGGGACTTACCGTTTTCTTTGAAGTACTATCTGAAAGGGGGACTTACCGTTTTCTTCGAAGTCCTAGATGAAAGGAGGACTTTCCGTTTTCTTGGAAGTCCTAGCTGAAAGGGGCACTTACCGTTTTCTTGGAAGTCCTAGCTGAAAGGGGGACTTTCAGTTTTCTTCGAAGTCCTACCTGAAAGGTGGACTTTCCGTTTTCTTGGAAGACCTACCTGAAAGGGGGACTTACCGTTTTCTTGGATGTCCTATCTGAAAGGGGGACTTACCGTTTTCTTGGAAGATCTAGCTGAAAGGAGGACACCGTTTTATTGGAAGTCCAAGCTGAAAGGGGGACTTACCGTTTTCTTGGAAGTCCTAGCCGAAAGGGGGACTTACCGTTTTCTTGGAAGTCCTAGCCGAAAGGGGGACTTACCGTTTTCTTGGAAGTCATAGCCGTAAGGGGGACCTACCGTTTTCTTGGAAGTCCTAGCCGAAAGGGGGACTTACCTTTTTATTGGAAGTCCTAGCCGAAAGGGGGACTTAACGTTTTCTTGGAAGTCCAAGCCGAAAGGGGGACTTACCATTTTCTTGGATGTCCTAGCTGAAAGAGGGACTTACAGTTTTCTTCGAAGTTCTAGCTGAAAGGGGGACTTTCCATTTTCTTGTAAGTCCTAGCTGAAAGGGGAACTTTCCGTTTTCTTGGAAGTCCTATCTGAAAGGGGGACTTACCATTTTGTTCGAAGTCCTAGCTGAAAGGAGGACTTTCCGTTTTCTTGGAAGTCCTAGCTGAAAGGGGGACATACCGTTTTCTTGGAAGTCCTAGCTGAAAGGGGGACTTACCGTTTTCTTGGAAGTCCTAGCCGAAAGGGGGAATTACCGTTTTCTTGGAAGTCCTAGCAAAAAAGGGGGACTCACCGTTTTCTTGGAAGTCCTAGCCGAAAGGGGGACTTACCGTTTTCTTGGATGTCCTCGCCGAAAGGGGGACTTCCGTTTTCTTGGAAGTCCTAGCTGAAAGGGGGAATTTCCGTTTTTTTTGGAAGTCCTAGCTGAAAGGGGGACTTACCGTTTTCTTGGAAGTCCTAGCTGAAAGGGAAACTTACCGTTTTCTTGGAAGTCCTACCTGAAAGGGGGTCTTACAGTTTTCTTGGAAGTCCTAGCTGAAAGGGGGACTTTCCGTTTTCTTGGAAGTCCTAGTTGAAAGGGGAATTACCGTTTTCTTGGAAGTCCTAGCTGAAAGAGGGAATTTCCATTTTCTTGGAAGTCCTAGCTGAAAGGGGGACTTACCGTTTTCTTGGAAGTCCTAGCCGAAAGGGGGACTTACCGTTTTCTTGGATGTCCTATCTGAAAGGGGGACTTACAGTTTTCTTGGAAGTTCTAACTGAAAGGGGGACTTTCCGTTTTCTTGGAAGACCTATCTGAAAGGGGGACTTTCCGTTTTCTTGGATGTCCTATCTGAAAGGGGGACTTACAGTTTTCTTGGAAGTCCTAGCCGAAAGGGGGACTTACAGTTTTCTTGGAAGTCCTAGCCGAAAGGGGGACTTACCGTTTTCTTGGAAGTCCTAGCCGAAAGGGGGACTTACCGTTTTCTTGGAAGTCCTAGCCGAGAGGGGGACTTACCTTTTTCTTGGAAGTCCTAGCCGAAAGGGGGACTTACCGTTTTCTTGGAAGTCCTAGCCGAAAGGGGGACTTACCGTTTTCTTGGATTTCCTATCTGAAAGGGGGACTTACAGTTTTCTTGGAAGTTCTAACTCAAAGGGGGACTTTCCGTTTTCTTGGAAGTCCTACCTGAAAGGGGGACTTACCGTTTTCTTGGAAGTCCTCTCTGAAAGGGGGACTTACCGTTTTCTTCGAAGTCCTAGCTGAAAGGAGGACTTTCCGTTTTCTTGGAAGTCCTACCTGATAGGGGGACTTACCGTTTTCTTTGAAGTACTATCTGAAAGGGGGACTTACCGTTTTCTTCGAAGTCCTAGCTGAAAGGAGGACTTTCCGTTTTCTTGGAAGTCCTAGCTGAAAGGGGCACTTACCGTTTTCTTGGAAGTCCTAGCTGAAAGGGGGACTTTCAGTTTTCTTCGAAGTCCTACCTGAAAGGTGGACTTTCCGTTTTCTTGGAAGACCTACCTGAAAGGGGGACTTACCGTTTTCTTGGATGTCCTATCTGAAAGGGGGACTTACCGTTTTCTTGGAAGATCTAGCTGAAAGGGGGACACCGTTTTATTGGAAGTCCAAGCTGAAAGGGGGACTTACCGTTTTCTTGGAAGTCCTAGCCGAAAGGGGGACTTACCGTTTTCTTGGAAGTCCTAGCCGAAAGGGGGACTTACCGTTTTCTTGGAAGTCCTAGCCGAAAGGGGGACTTACCTTTTTATTGGAAGTCCTAGCCGAAAGGGGGACTTAACGTTTTCTTGGAAGTCCAAGCCGAAAGGGGGACTTACCATTTTCTTGGATGTCCTAGCTGAAAGAGGGACTTACAGTTTTCTTCGAAGTTCTAGCTGAAAGGGGGACTTTCCATTTTCTTGTAAGTCCTAGCTGAAAGGGGAACTTTCCGTTTTCTTGGAAGTCCTATCTGAAAGGGGGACTTACCATTTTGTTCGAAGTCCTAGCTGAAAGGAGGACTTTCCGTTTTCTTGGAAGTCCTAGCTGAAAGGGGGACATACCGTTTTCTTGGAAGTCCTATCTGAAAGGGGGACTTACCGTTTTCTTGGAAGTCCTAGCCGAAAGGGGGAATTACCGTTTTCTTGGAAGTCCTAGCAAAAAAGGGGGACTCACCGTTTTCTTGGAAGTCCTAGCCGAAAGGGGGACTTACCGTTTTCTTGGAAGTCCTCGCCGAAAGGGGGACTTCCGTTTTCTTGGAAGTCCTAGCTGAAAGGGGGAATTTCCGTTTTTTTTGAAGTCCTAGCTGAAAGGGGGACTTACCGTTTTCTTGGAAGTCCTAGCTGAAAGGGAAACTTACCGTTTTCTTGGAAGTCCTAGCTGAAAGGGGGACTTTCAGTTTTATTCGAAGTCCTAGCTGAAAGGGGGACTTTCCGTTTTCTTGGAAGTCCCAGTTGAAAGGGGAATTACCGTTTTCTTGGAAGTCCTAGCTGAAAGAGGGAATTTCCATTTTCTTGGAAGTCCTAGCTGAAAGGGGGCTTTACGTTTTCTTGTAAGTCCTAGCTGAAAAGGGGGCTTACCGTTTTCTTGGAAGTCCTAGCTGAAAGGGGGTCTTTCCGTTTTCTTGGAAGTACTAGCTCAAATGGGGACTTTCCGTTTTCTTGGAAGTCCTAGCAGAAAGGGGGATACCGTTTTATTGGAACTCCTAGCTGAAAGGGGGACTTACCGTTTTCTTGGAAGTCCTGGCCGAAAGGGGGACTTACCGTTTTCTTGGAAGTCCTAGCCGAAAGGGGGACTTTCCATTTTCTTGGAAGTCCTAGCCGAAAGGGGGACTTACCGTTTTCTTGGAAGTCGTAGCTGAAAGGAGGACTTACCGTTTTCTTGGAAGTCCTAGCTGAAAGGGGGACTTCAGTTTTCGTGGAAGTCCTAGCTGAAAGGGGGACTTTCCGTTTTCTTGGAAGTCCTAGCTGAAAGGGGGACTTACCGTTTTCTTGGAAGTCCTAGCTGAAAGGGGGACTTTCCGTTTTCTTGGAAGTCCTAGCTGAAAGGGGGACTTACCGTTTTCTTGGAAGTCCTAGCTGAAAGGGGGACTTACCGTTTTCTTGGAAGTCCTACCTGAAAGGTGGACTTTCCGTTTTCTTGGAAGACCTACCTGAAAGGGGGACTTAACGTTTTCTTGGAAGTCCTAGCTGAAAGGGGGACTTACCGTTTTCTTGGAAGTCCTAGCTGAAAGGGAAACTTACCGTTTTCTTGGAAGTCCTAGCTGAAAGGGGGACTTTCAGTTTTATTCGAAGTCCTAGCTGAAAGGGGGACTTTCCGTTTTCTTGGAAGTCCCAGTTGAAAGGGGAATTACCGTTTTCTTGGAAGTCCTAGCTGAAAGAGGGAATTTCCATTTTCTTGGAAGTCCTAGCTGAAAGGGGGCTTTACGTTTTCTTGTAAGTCCTAGCTGAAAAGGGGGCTTACCGTTTTCTTGGAAGTCCTAGCTGAAAGGGGGTCTTTCCGTTTTCTTGGAAGTACTAGCTCAAATGGGGACTTTCCGTTTTCTTGGAAGTCCTAGCAGAAAGGGGGATACCGTTTTATTGGAACTCCTAGCTGAAAGGGGGACTTACCGTTTTCTTGGAAGTCCTGGCCGAAAGGGGGACTTACCGTTTTCTTGGAAGTCCTAGCCGAAAGGGGGACTTTCCATTTTCTTGGAAGTCCTAGCCGAAAGGGGGACTTACCGTTTTCTTGGAAGTCGTAGCTGAAAGGAGGACTTACCGTTTTCCTGGAAGTCCTAGCTGAAAGGGGGACTTCAGTTTTCGTGGAAGTCCTAGCTGAAAGGGGGACTTTCCGTTTTCTTGGAAGTCCTAGCTGAAAGGGGGACTTACCGTTTTCTTGGAAGTCCTAGCTGAAAGGGGGACTTTCCGTTTTCTTGGAAGTACTAGCTGAAAGGGGGACTTACCGTTTTCTTGGAAGTCCTAGCTGAAAGGGAAACTTACCGTTTTCTTGGAAGTCCTAGCTGAAAGGGGGACTTTCAGTTTTATTCGAAGTCCTAGCTGAAAGGGGGACTTTCCGTTTTCTTGGAAGTCCCAGTTGAAAGGGGAATTACCGTTTTCTTGGAAGTCCTAGCTGAAAGAGGGAATTTCCATTTTCTTGGAAGTCCTAGCTGAAAGGGGGCTTTACGTTTTCTTGTAAGTCCTAGCTGAAAAGGGGGCTTACCGTTTTCTTGGAAGTCCTAGCTGAAAGGGGGTCTTTCCGTTTTCTTGGAAGTACTAGCTCAAATGGGGACTTTCCGTTTTCTTGGAAGTCCTAGCAGAAAGGGGGATACCGTTTTATTGGAACTCCTAGCTGAAAGGGGGACTTACCGTTTTCTTGGAAGTCCTGGCCGAAAGGGGGACTTACCGTTTTCTTGGAAGTCCTAGCCGAAAGGGGGACTTTCCATTTTCTTGGAAGTCCTAGCCGAAAGGGGGACTTACCGTTTTCTTGGAAGTCGTAGCTGAAAGGAGGACTTACCGTTTTCTTGGAAGTCCTAGCTGAAAGGGGGACTTCAGTTTTCGTGGAAGTCCTAGCTGAAAGGGGGACTTTCCGTTTTCTTGGAAGTCCTAGCTGAAAGGGGGACTTACCGTTTTCTTGGAAGTCCTAGCTGAAAGGGGGACTTTCCGTTTTCTTGGAAGTCCTAGCTGAAAGGGGGACTTACCGTTTTCTTGGAAGTCCTAGCTGAAAGGGGGACTTACCGTTTTCTTGGAAGTCCTACCTGAAAGGTGGACTTTCCGTTTTCTTGGAAGACCTACCTGAAAGGGGGACTTAACGTTTTCTTGGAAGTCCTAGCTGAAAGGGGGACTTACCGTTTTCTTGGAAGTCCTAGCTGAAAGGGAAACTTACCGTTTTCTTGGAAGTCCTAGCTGAAAGGGGGACTTTCAGTTTTATTCGAAGTCCTAGCTGAAAGGGGGACTTTCCGTTTTCTTGGAAGTCCCAGTTGAAAGGGGAATTACCGTTTTCTTGGAAGTCCTAGCTGAAAGAGGGAATTTCCATTTTCTTGGAAGTCCTAGCTGAAAGGGGGCTTTACGTTTTCTTGTAAGTCCTAGCTGAAAAGGGGGCTTACCGTTTTCTTGGAAGTCCTAGCTGAAAGGGGGTCTTTCCGTTTTCTTGGAAGTACTAGCTCAAATGGGGACTTTCCGTTTTCTTGGAAGTCCTAGCAGAAAGGGGGATACCGTTTTATTGGAACTCCTAGCTGAAAGGGGGACTTACCGTTTTCTTGGAAGTCCTAGCTGAAAGGGGGACTTTCCGTTTTCTTGGAAGTCCCAGTTGAAAGGGGAATTACCGTTTTCTTGGAAGTCCTAGCTGAAAGAGGGAATTTCCATTTTCTTGGAAGTCCTAGCTGAAAGGGGGCTTTACGTTTTCTTGTAAGTCCTAGCTGAAAAGGGGGCTTACCGTTTTCTTGGAAGTCCTAGCTGAAAGGGGGTCTTTCCGTTTTCTTGGAAGTACTAGCTCAAATGGGGACTTTCCGTTTTCTTGGAAGTCCTAGCAGAAAGGGGGATACCGTTTTATTGGAACTCCTAGCTGAAAGGGGGACTTACCGTTTTCTTGGAAGTCCTGGCCGAAAGGGGGACTTACCGTTTTCTTGGAAGTCCTAGCCGAAAGGGGGACTTTCCATTTTCTTGGAAGTCCTAGCCGAAAGGGGGACTTACCGTTTTCTTGGAAGTCGTAGCTGAAAGGAGGACTTACCGTTTTCTTGGAAGTCCTAGCTGAAAGGGGGACTTCAGTTTTCGTGGAAGTCCTAGCTGAAAGGGGGACTTTCCGTTTTCTTGGAAGTCCTAGCTGAAAGGGGGACTTACCGTTTTCTTGGAAGTCCTAGCTGAAAGGGGGAATTTCCGTTTTTTTTGAAGTCCTAGCTGAAAGGGGGACTTACCGTTTTCTTGGAAGTCCTAGCTGAAAGGGAAACTTACCGTTTTCTTGGAAGTCCTAGCTGAAAGGGGGACTTTCAGTTTTATTCGAAGTCCTAGCTGAAAGGGGGACTTTCCGTTTTCTTGGAAGTCCCAGTTGAAAGGGGAATTACCGTTTTCTTGGAAGTCCTAGCTGAAAGAGGGAATTTCCATTTTCTTGGAAGTCCTAGCTGAAAGGGGGCTTTACGTTTTCTTGTAAGTCCTAGCTGAAAAGGGGGCTTACCGTTTTCTTGGAAGTCCTAGCTGAAAGGGGGTCTTTCCGTTTTCTTGGAAGTACTAGCTCAAATGGGGACTTTCCGTTTTCTTGGAAGTCCTAGCAGAAAGGGGGATACCGTTTTATTGGAACTCCTAGCTGAAAGGGGGACTTACCGTTTTCTTGGAAGTCCTGGCCGAAAGGGGGACTTACCGTTTTCTTGGAAGTCCTAGCCGAAAGGGGGACTTTCCATTTTCTTGGAAGTCCTAGCCGAAAGGGGGACTTACCGTTTTCTTGGAAGTCGTAGCTGAAAGGAGGACTTACCGTTTTCTTGGAAGTCCTAGCTGAAAGGGGGACTTCAGTTTTCGTGGAAGTCCTAGCTGAAAGGGGGACTTTCCGTTTTCTTGGAAGTCCTAGCTGAAAGGGGGACTTACCGTTTTCTTGGAAGTCCTAGCTGAAAGGGGGACTTTCCGTTTTCTTGGAAGTCCTAGCTGAAAGGGGGACTTACCGTTTTCTTGGAAGTCCTAGCTGAAAGAGGGACTTACCGTTTTCTTGGAAGTCCTACCTGAAAGGTGGACTTTCCGTTTTCTTGGAAGACCTACCTGAAAGGGGGACTTAACGTTTTCTTGGAAGTCCTAGCTGAAAGGGGGACTTACCGTTTTCTTGGAAGTCCTAGCTGAAAGGGAAACTTACCGTTTTCTTGGAAGTCCTAGCTGAAAGGGGGACTTTCAGTTTTATTCGAAGTCCTAGCTGAAAGGGGGACTTTCCGTTTTCTTGGAAGTCCCAGTTGAAAGGGGAATTACCGTTTTCTTGGAAGTCCTAGCTGAAAGAGGGAATTTCCATTTTCTTGGAAGTCCTAGCTGAAAGGGGGCTTTACGTTTTCTTGTAAGTCCTAGCTGAAAAGGGGGCTTACTGTTTTCTTGGAAGTCCTAGCTGAAAGGGGGTCTTTCCGTTTTCTTGGAAGTACTAGCTCAAATGGGGACTTTCCGTTTTCTTGGAAGTCCTAGCAGAAAGGGGGATACCGTTTTATTGGAACTCCTAGCTGAAAGGGGGACTTACCGTTTTCTTGGAAGTCCTGGCCGAAAGGGGGACTTACCGTTTTCTTGGAAGTCCTAGCCGAAAGGGGGACTTTCCATTTTCTTGGAAGTCCTAGCCGAAAGGGGGACTTACCGTTTTCTTGGAAGTCGTAGCTGAAAGGAGGACTTACCGTTTTCTTGGAAGTCCTAGCTGAAAGGGGGACTTCAGTTTTCGTGGAAGTCCTAGCTGAAAGGGGGACTTTCCGTTTTCTTGGAAGTCCTAGCTGAAAGGGGGACTTACCGTTTTCTTGGAAGTCCTAGCTGAAAGGGGGACTTTCCGTTTTCTTGGAAGTACTAGCTGAAAGGGGGACTTACCGTTTTCTTGGAAGTCCTAGCTGAAAGGGGGACTTACCGTTTTCTTGGAAGTCCTACCTGAAAGGTGGACTTTCCGTTTTCTTGGAAGACCTACCTGAAAGGGGGACTTAACGTTTTCTTGGAAGTCCTAGCTGAAAGGGGGACTTACCGTTTCCTTGGAAGTCCTAGCTGAAAGGGGGAATTACCATTTTCTTGGAAGTCCTACCTTAAAGGGGGACTTTCCATTTTCTTGGAAGTCCTACCTGAAAGGGGGACTTACCGTTTTCTTGAAAGTCCTAGCTGAAAGGGGGACTTTCCGTTTTCTTGGAAGTCCTAGCCGAAAGGGGGACTTTCCATTTTCTTGGAAGTCCTGGCCGAAAGGGGGACTTTCCGTTTTCTTGGAAGTCCTATCTGAAAGGGGGACTTTCCGTTTTCTTGGAAGTCCTATCTGAAAGGGGGACTTTCCGTTTTCTTGGATGTCCTATCTGAAAGGGGGACTTACCGTTTTTTGGAAGTTCTAGCTGAAAGGGGGACACCGTTTTATTGGAAGTCCTAGCTGAAAGGGGGACTTACCGTTTTCTTGGAAGTCCTAGCCGAAAGGGGGACTTTCCGTTTTCTTGGAAGTCCTAGCCGAAAGGGGGACTTTCCGTTTTCTTGGAAGACCTATCTGAAAGGGGGACTTTCCGTTTTCTTGGATGTCCTATCTGAAAGGGGGACTTACAGTTTTCTTCGAAGTTCTAGCTGAAAGGTGGACACCGTTTTCTTGGAAGTCCTAGCCGAAAGGGGGACTTACCGTTTTCTTGGAAGTCCTAGCCGAAAGGGGGACTTACCGTTTTCTTGGAAGTCCTAGCCGAGAGGGGGACTTACCTTTTTCTTGGAAGTCCTAGCCGAAAGTGGGACTTACCGTTTTCTTGGAAGTCCTAGCCGAAAGGGGGACTTACCGTTTTCTTGGAAGTCCTAGCCGAAAGGGGGACTTACCGTTTTCTTGGATGTCCTATCTGAAAGGGGGACTTACCGTTTTCTTGGAAGTTCTAACTGAAAGGGGGACTTTCCGTTTTCTTGGAAGTCCTACCTGAAAGGGGGACTTACCGTTTTCTTGGAAGTCCTATCTGAAAGGGGGACTTACCGTTTTCTTGGAAGTCCTAGCTGAAAGGGGGACTTTCCGTTTTCTTGGAAGTCCTAGCTGAAAGGGGGACTTTCCGTTTTCTTGGAAGTCCTAGCTGAAAGGGGCACTTACCGTTTTCTTGGAAGTCCTAGCTGAAAGGGGGACTTACCGTTTTCTTCGAAGTCCTACCTGAAAGGTGGACTTTCCGTTTTCTTGGAAGACCTACCTTAACGGGGGACTTACCGTTTTCTTGGATGTCCTATCTGAAAGGGGGACTTACCGTTTTCTTGGAAGTTCTAGCTGAAAGGGGGACACCGTTTTATTGAAAGTCCAAGCTGAAAGGGGGACTTACCGTTTTCTTGGAAGTCCTAGCCGAAAGGGGGACTTACCGTTTTCTTGGAAGTCCTAGCCGAAAGGGGGACTTACCTTTTTATTGGAAGTCCTAGCCGAAAGGGGGACTTACCGTTTTCTTGGAAGTCCTAGCCAAAAGGGGGACTTACCATTTTCTTGGATGTCCTATCTGAAAGGGGGACTTACAGTTTTCTTGGAAGTTCTAGCTGAAAGGGGGACTTTCCGTTTTCTTTTAAGTCCTAGCTGAAAGGGTGACTTTCCGTTTTCTTGGAAGTCCTATCTGAAAGGGTGACTTACCGTTTTGTTCGAAGTCCTAGCTGAAAGGAGGAATTTCCGTTTTCTTGGAAGTCCTAGCTGAAAGGGGGACATACCGTTTTCTTGGAAGTCCTAGCTGAAAGGGGGACTTACCGTTTTCTTGGAAGTCCTAGCCGAAAGGGGGAATTACCGTTTTCTTGGAAGTCCTAGCAAAAAAGGGGAACTCACCGTTTTCTTGGAAGTCCTAGCCGAAAGGGGGACTTACCGTTTTCTTGGAAGTCCTAGCCGAAAGGTGGACTTCCGTTTTCTTGGAAGTCCTAGCTGAAAGGGGGACTTTCCGTTTTCTTGGAAGTCCTAGCTGAAAGGGGGACTTACCGTTTTCTTGGAAGTCCTAGCCAAAAGGGGGACTTTCCGTTTTCTTGGAAGTCCTATCTGAAAGGGGGACTTTCCATTTTCTTGGATGTCCTATCTGAAAGGGGGACTTACCGTTTTCTTGGAAGTTCTAGCTGAAATGGGGACACCGTTTTATTGGAAGTCCTAGCTGAAAGGGGGACTTACCGTTTTCTTGGAAGTCCTAGACGAAAGGGGGACTTTCCGTTTTCTTGGAAGTCCTAGCCGAAAGGGGGATTTTCCGTTTTCTTGGAAGACCTATCTGAAAGGGGGACTTTCCGTTTTCTTGGATGTCCTATCTGAAAGGGGGACTTACAGTTTTCTTGGAAGTTCTAGCTGAAAGGGGGACACCGTTTTCTTGGAGGTCCTAGCCGAAAGGGGGACTTACCGTTTTCTTGGAAGTCCTAGCAGAAAGGGGGACTTATCGTTTTGTTGGAAGTCCTAGCCGAAAGGGGAATTACCGTTTTCTTGGAAGTCCTAGCCGAGAGGGGGACTTACCTTTTTCTTGGAAGTCCTAGCCGAAAGGGGGACTTACCGTTTTCTTGGAAGTCCTAGCCGAAAGGGGGACTTACCGTTTTCTTGGAAGTCCTAGCCGAAAGGGGGACATACCGTTTTCTTGGATGTCCTATCTGAAAGGGGGTCTTACCGTTTTCTTGGAAGTTCTAACTGAAAGGGGGACTTTCCGTTTTCTTGGAAGTCCTACCTGAAAGGGGGACTTACCGTTTTCTTGGAAGTCCTATCTGAAAGGGGGACTTACCGTTTTCTTCGAAGTCCTAGCTGAAAGGAGGACTTTCCGTTTTCTTGGAAGTCCTACCTGATAGGGGGACTTACCGTTTTCTTTGAAGTCCTATCTGAAAGGGGGACTTACCGTTTTCTTCGAAGTCCTAGCTGAAAGGAGGACTTTCCGTTTTCTTGGAAGTCCTATCTGAAAGGGGCACTTACCGTTTTCTTGGAAGTCCTAGCTGAAAGGGGGACATACCGTTTTCTTCGATGTCCTACCTGAAAGGTGGACTTTCCATTTTCTTGGAAGACCTACCTGAAAGGGGGACTTACCGTTTTCTTGGATGTCCTATCTGAAAGGGGGTCTTACCGTTTTCTTGGAAGTTCTCGCTGAAAGGGGGACACCGTTTTATTGGAAGTCCTAGCTGAAAGGGGGACTTACCGTTTTCTTGGAAGTCCTAGCCGAAAGGGGGACTTACCTTTTTATTGGAAGTCCTAGCCGAAAGGGGGACTTACCGTTTTCTTGGAAGTCCAAGCCGAAAGGGGGACTTACCATTTTCTTGGATGTCCTATCTGAAAGGGGGACTTACAGTTTTCTTGGAAGTTCTAGCTGAAAGGGGGACTTTCCGTTTTCTTGTAAGTCCTAGCTGAAAGGGGGACTTTCCGTTTTCTTGGAAGTCCTATCTGAAAGGGGGACTTACCGTTTTGTTCGAAGTCCTAGCTGAAAGGAGGACTTTCCGTTTTCTTGGAAGTCCTAGCTGAAAGGGGGACATACCGTTTTCTTGGAAGTCCTAGCTGAAAGGGGGACTTACCGTTTTCTTGGAAGTCCTAGCCGAAAGGGGGAATTACCGTTTTCTTGGAAGTCCTAGCAAAAAAGGGGGACTCACCGTTTTCTTGGAAGTCCTAGCCGAAAGGGGGACTTACCGTTTTCTTGGAAGTCCTATCTGAAAGGGGGACTTCAGTTTTCTTGGAAGTCCTAGCTGAAAGGGGGACTTTCCGTTTTCTTGGAAGTCCTAGCTGAAAGGGGGACTTACCGTTTTCTTGGAAGTCCTAGCTGAAAGGGGGACTTACCATTTTCTTGGAAGTCCTACCTGAAAGGTGGACTTTCCGTTTTCTTGGAAGACCTACCTGAAAGGGGGACTTAACGTTTTCTTGGAAGTCCTAGCTTAAAGGGGGACTTTCCATTTTCTTGGAAGTCCTATCTGAAAGGGGGACTTACCGTTTTCTTGGAAGTCCTAGCCGAAAGGGGGACTTACCGTTTTCTTGGAAGTCCTCGCCGAAAGGGGGACTTCCGTTTTCTTGGAAGTCCTAGCTGAAAGGGGGAATTTCCGTTTTTTTTGAAGTCCTAGCTGAAAGGGGGACTTACCGTTTTCTTGGAAGTCCTAGCTGAAAGGGAAACTTACCGTTTTCTTGGAAGTCCTACCTGAAAGGGGGTCTTACAGTTTTCTTGGAAGTCCTAGCTGAAAGGGGGACTTTCCGTTTTCTTGGAAGTCCTAGTTGAAAGGGGAATTACCGTTTTCTTGGAAGTCCTAGCTGAAAGAGGGAATTTCCATTTTCTTGGAAGTCCTAGCTGAAAGGGGGACTTTACGTTTTCTTGTAAGTCCTAGCTGAAAAGGGGGCTTACCGTTTTCTTGGAAGTCCTAGCTGAAAGGGGGTCTTTCCGTTTTCTTGGAAGTACTAGCTCAAATGGGGACTTTCCGTTTTCTTGGAAGTCCTAGCAGAGAGGGGGATACCGTTTTATTGGAACTCCTAGCTGAAAGGGGGACTTACCGTTTTCTTGGAAGTCCTGGCCGAAAGGGGGACTTACCGTTTTCTTGGAAGTCCTAGCCGAAAGGGGGACTTTCCATTTTCTTGGAAGTCCTAGCCGAAAGGGGGACTTACCGTTTTCTTGGAAGTCGTAGCTGAAAGGAGGACTTACCGTTTTCTTGGAAGTCCTAGCTGAAAGGGGGACTTCAGTTTTCGTGGAAGTCCTAGCTGAAAGGGGGACTTTCCGTTTTCTTGGAAGTCCTAGCTGAAAGGGGGACTTACCGTTTTCTTGGAAGTCCTAGCTGAAAGGGGGACTTACCATTTTCTTGGAATTCCTACCTGAAAGGTGGACTTTCCGTTTTCTTGGAAGTCCTATCTGAAAGGGGGACTTCAGTTTTCTTGGAAGTCCTAGCTGAAAGGGGGACTTTCCGTTTTCTTGGAAGTCCTAGCTGAAAGGGGGACTTACCGTTTTCTTGGAAGTCCTAGCTGAAAGGGGGACTTACCATTTTCTTGGAAGTCCTACCTGAAAGGTGGACTTTCCGTTTTCTTGGAAGACCTACCTGAAAGGGGGACTTAACGTTTTCTTGGAAGTCCTAGCTTAAAGGGGGACTTTCCATTTTCTTGGAAGTCCTATCTGAAAGGGGGACTTACCGTTTTCTTGGAAGTCCTAGCCGAAAGGGGGACTTACCGTTTTCTTGGAAGTCCTCGCCGAAAGGGGGACTTCCGTTTTCTTGGAAGTCCTAGCTGAAAGGGGGAATTTCCGTTTTTTTTGAAGTCCTAGCTGAAAGGGGGACTTACCGTTTTTTTGGAAGTCCTAGCTGAAAGGGAAACTTACCGTTTTCTTGGAAGTCCTACCTGAAAGGGGGTCTTACAGTTTTCTTGGAAGTCCTAGCTGAAAGGGGGACTTTCCGTTTTCTTGGAAGTCCTAGTTGAAAGGGGAATTACCGTTTTCTTGGAAGTCCTAGCTGAAAGAGGGAATTTCCATTTTCTTGGAAGTCCTAGCTGAAAGGGGGACTTTACGTTTTCTTGTAAGTCCTAGCTGAAAAGGGGGCTTACCGTTTTCTTGGAAGTCCTAGCTGAAAGGGGGTCTTTCCGTTTTCTTGGAAGTACTAGCTCAAATGGGGACTTTCCGTTTTCTTGGAAGTCCTAGCAGAAAGGGGGATACCGTTTTATTGGAACTCCTAGCTGAAAGGGGGACTTACCGTTTTCTTGGAAGTCCTGGCCGAAAGGGGGACTTACCGTTTTCTTGGAAGTCCTAGCCGAAAGGGGGACTTTCCATTTTCTTGGAAGTCCTAGCCGAAAGGGGGACTTACCGTTTTCTTGGAAGTCGTAGCTGAAAGGAGGACTTACCGTTTTCTTGGAAGTCCTAGCTGAAAGGGGGACTTCAGTTTTCGTGGAAGTCCTAGCTGAAAGGGGGACTTTCCGTTTTCTTGGAAGTCCTAGCTGAAAGGGGGACTTACCGTTTTCTTGGAAGTCCTAGCTGAAAGGGGGACTTTCCGTTTTCTTGGAAGTCCTAGCTGAAAGGGGGACTTACCGTTTTCTTGGAAGTCCTAGCTGAAAGGGGGACTTACCGTTTTCTTGGAAGTCCTACCTGAAAGGTGGACTTTCCGTTTTCTTGGAAGACCTACCTGAAAGGGGGACTTAACGTTTTCTTGGAAGTCCTAGCTGAAAGGGGGACTTACCGTTTCCTTGGAAGTCCTAGATGAAAGGGGGAATTACCATTTTCTTGGAAGTCCTACCTTAAAGGGGGACTTTCCATTTTCTTGGAAGTCCTACCTGAAAGGGGGACTTACCGTTTTCTTGAAAGTCCTAGCTGAAAGGGGGACTTTCCGTTTTCTTGGAAGTCCTAGCCGAAAGGGGGACTTTCCATTTTCTTGGAAGTCCTGGCCGAAAGGGGGACTTTCCGTTTTCTTGGAAGTCCTATCTGAAAGGGGGACTTTCCGTTTTCTTGGAAGTCCTATCTGAAAGGGGGACTTACAGTTTTCTTCGAAGTTCTAGCTGAAAGGGGGACACCGTTTTCTTGGAAGTCCTAGCCGAAAGGGGGACTTACCGTTTTCTTGGAAGTCCTAGCTGAAAGGGGGACTTACCGTTTTCTTGGAAGTCCTAGCCGAGAGGGGGACTTACCTTTTTCTTGGAAGTCCTAGCCGAAAGGGGGACTTACCGTTTTCTTGGAAGTCCTAGCCGAAAGGGGGACTTACCGTTTTCTTGGAAGTCCTAGCCGAAAGGGGGACTTACCGTTTTCTTGGATGTCCTATCTGAAAGGGGGACTTACCGTTTTCTTGGAAGTTCTAACTGAAAGGGGGACTTTCCGTTTTCTTGGAAGTCCTACCTGAAAGGGGGACTTACCGTTTTCTTGGAAGTCCTATCTGAAAGGGGGACTTACTGTTTTCTTGGAAGTCCTAGCTGAAAGGGGGACTTTCCGTTTTCTTGGAAGTCCTAGCTGAAAGGGGGACTTTCCGTTTTCTTGGAAGTCCTAGCTGAAAGGGGCACTTACCGTTTTCTTGGAAGTCCTAGCTGAAAGGGGGACTTACCGTTTTCTTCGAAGTCCTACCTGAAAGGTGGACTTTCCGTTTTCTTGGAAGACCTACCTTAACGGGGGACTTACCGTTTTCTTGGATGTCCTATCTGAAAGGGGGACTTACCGTTTTCTTGGAAGTTCTAGCTGAAAGGGGGACACCGTTTTATTGAAAGTCCTAGCTGAAAGGGGGACTTACCGTTTTCTTGGAAGTCCTAGCCGAAAGGGGGACTTACCGTTTTCTTGGAAGTCCTAGCCGAAAGGGGGACTTACCTTTTTATTGGAAGTCCTAGCCGAAAGGGGGACTTACCGTTTTCTTGGAAGTCCTAGCCAAAAGGGGGACTTACCATTTTCTTGGATGTCCTATCTGAAAGGGGGACTTACAGTTTTCTTGGAAGTTCTAGCTGAAAGGGGGACTTTCCGTTTTATTGTAAGTCCTAGCTGAATGGGGGACTTTCCGTTTTCTTGGAAGTCCTATCTGAAAGGGTGACTTACCGTTTTCTTGGAAGACCTACCTTAACGGGGGACTTACCGTTTTCTTGGATGTCCTATCTGAAAGGGGGACTTACCGTTTTTTTGAAAGTCCTAGCTGAAAGGGGGACTTTCCGTTTTCTTGGAAGTCCTAGCCGAAAGGGGGACTTTCCATTTTCTTGGAAGTCCTGGCCGAAAGGGTGACTTTCCGTTTTCTTGGAAGTCCTATCTGAAAGGGGGACTTTCCGTTTTCTTGGAAGTCCTATCTGAAAGGGGGACTTTCCGTTTTCTTGGATGTCCTATCTGAAAGGGGGACTTACCGTTTTTTGGAAGTTCTAGCTGAAAGGGGGACACCGTTTTATTGGAAGTCCTAGCTGAAAGGGGGACTTACCGTTTTCTTGGAAGTCCTAGCCGAAAGGGGGACTTTCCGTTTTCTTGGAAGTCCTAGCCGAAAGGGGGACTTTCCGTTTTCTTGGAAGACCTATCTGAAAGGGGGACTTTCCGTTTTCTTGGATGTCCTATCTGAAAGGGGGACTTACAGTTTTCTTCGAAGTTCTAGCTGAAAGGGGGACACCGTTTTCTTGGAAGTCCTAGCCGAAAGGGGGACTTACCGTTTTCTTGGAAGTCCTAGCCGAAAGGGGGACTTACCGTTTTCTTGGAAGTCCTAGCCGAGAGGGGGACTTACCTTTTTCTTGGAAGTCCTAGCCGAAAGTGGGACTTACCGTTTTCTTGGAAGTCCTAGCCGAAAGGGGGACTTACCGTTTTCTTGGAAGTCCTAGCCGAAAGGGGGACTTACCGTTTTCTTGGATGTCCTATCTGAAAGGGGGACTTACCGTTTTCTTGGAAGTTCTAACTGAAAGGGGGACTTTCCGTTTTCTTGGAAGTCCTACCTGAAAGGGGGACTTACCGTTTTCTTGGAAGTCCTATCTGAAAGGGGGACTTACCGTTTTCTTGGAAGTCCTAGCTGAAAGGGGGACTTTCCGTTTTCTTGGAAGTCCTAGCTGAAAGGGGGACTTTCCGTTTTCTTGGAAGTCCTAGCTGAAAGGGGCACTTACCGTTTTCTTGGAAGTTCTAGCTGAAAGGGGGACTTTCCGTTTTCTTGTAAGTTCTAGCTGAAAGGGGGACTTTCCGTTTTCTTGGAAGTCCTATCTGAAAGGGGGACTTACCGTTTTGTTCGAAGTCCTAGCTGAAAGGAGGACTTTCCGTTTTCTTGGAAGTCCTAGCTGAAAGGGGGACATACCGTTTTCTTGGAAGTCCTAGCCGAAAGGGGGAATTACCGTTTTCTTGGAAGTCCTAGCAAAAAAGGGGGACTCACCGTTTTCTTGGAAGTCCTAGCCGAAAGGGGGACTTACCGTTTTCTTGGAAGTCCTAGCTGAAAGGAGGACTTACCGTTTTCTTGGAAGTCCTAGCTGAAAGGGGGACTTCAGTTTTCTTGGAAGTCCTAGCTGAAAGGGGGACTTTCCGTTTTCTTGGAAGTCCTAGCTGAAAGGGGGACTTACCGTTTTCTTGGAAGTCCTAGCTGAAAGGGGGACTTACCGTTTTCTTGGAATTCCTACCTGAAAGGTGGACTTTCCGTTTTCTTGGAAGACCTACCTGAAAGGGGGACTTAACGTTTTCTTGGAAGTCCTAGCTGAAAGGGGGACTTTCCATTTTCTTGGAAGTCCTATCTGAAAGGGGGACTTACCGTTTTCTTGGAAGTCCTAGCTGAAAGGGGGACTTCCGTTTTCTTGGAAGTCCTAGCTGAAAGGGGGACTTTCTGTTTTCTTGGAAGTCCTAGCTGAAAGGGGGACTTACCGTTTCCTTGGAAGTCCAAGCTGAAAGGGGGAATTACCGTTTTCTTGGAAGTCCTACCTTAAAGGGGGACTTTCCATTTTCTTGGAAGTCCTACCTGAAAGGGGGACTTACCGTTTTCTTGGATGTCCAATCTGATAGGGGGACTTACCGTTTTCCTGGAAGTTCTAGCTGAAAGGGGGACACCGTTTTATTGGAAGTCCTAGCTGAAAGGGGGACTTACCGTTTTTTTGGAAGTCCTAGCCGAAAGGGGGACTTTCCGTTTTCTTGGAAGTCCTAGCCGAAAGGGGGACTTTCCGTTTTCTTGGAAGTCCTAGCCGAAAGGGGGACTTTCAGTTTTCTTGGAAGACCTATCTGAAAGGGGGACTTTCCGTTTTCTTGGATGTCCTATCTGAAAGGGGGACTTACAGTTTTCTTGGAAGTTCTAGCTGAAAGGGGGACACCGTTTTCTTGGAAGTCCTAGCCGAAAGGGGGACTTACCGTTTTCTTGGAAGTCCTAGCCGAAAGGGGGACTTACCGTTTTCTTGGAAGTCCTAGCAGAAAGGGGGACTTACCGTTTTCTTGGAAGTCCTAGCCGAACGGGGGACTTACCGTTTTCTTGGAAGTCCTTGCCGAGAGGGGGACTTACCTTTTTCTTGGAAGTCCTAGCCGAAAGGGGGACTTACCGTTTTCTTGGAAGTCCTAGCCGAAAGGGGGACTTACCGTTTTCTTGGATGCCCTATCTGAAAGGGGGACTTACAGTTTTCTTGGAAGTTCTAACTGAAAGGGGGACTTTCCGTTTTCTTGGAAGTCCTACCTGAAAGGGGGACTTACCGTTTTCTTGGAAGTCCTCTCTGAAAGGGGGACTTACCGTTTTCTTCGAAGTCCTAGCTGAAAGGAGGACTTTCCGTTTTCTTGGAAGTCCTAGCTGAAAGGGGGACTTTCCGTTTTCTTGGAAGTCCTAGCTGAAAGGGGGACTTACCGTTTTCTTCGAAGTCCTACCTGAAAGGTGGACTTTCCGTTTTCTTGGAAGACGTACCTGAAAGGGGGACTTACCGTTTTCTTGGATGTCCTATCTGAAAGGGGGACTTACCGTTTTCTTGGAAGTTCTAGCTGAAAGGGGGACACCGTTTTCTTGGATGTCCTATCTGAAAGGGGGACTTACAGTTTTCTTGGAAGTTCTAACTGAAAGGGGGACTTTCCGTTTTCTTGGAAGTCCTAGCCGAAAGGGGGACTTACCGTTTTCTTGGAAGTCCTAGCCGAAAGGGGGACTTACCGTTTTCTTGGAAGTCCTAGCCGAAAGGGGGACTTACCGTTTTCTTGGAAGTCCTAGCCGAAAGGGGGACTTACCGTTTTCTTGGAAGTCCTAGCCGAAAGGGGGACTTACCGTTTTCTTGGAAGTCCTAGCCGAAAGGGGGACTTACCGTTTTCTTGGAAGTCCTAGCCGAGAGGGGGACTTACCTTTTTCTTGGAAGTCCTAGCTGAAAGGGAAACTTACCGTTTTCTTGGAAGTCCTACCTGAAAGGGGGTCTTACAGTTTTCTTGGAAGTCCTAGCTGAAAGGGGGACTTTCCGTTTTCTTGGAAGTCCTAGCTGAAAGGGGGTCTTTCCGTTTTCTTGGAAGTACTAGCTCAAATGGGGACTTTCCGTTTTCTTGGAAGTCCTAGCAGAAAGGGGGATACCGTTTTATTGGAACTCCAAGCTGAAAGGGGGACTTACCGTTTTCTTGGAAGTCCTGGCCGAAAGGGGGACTTACCGTTTTCTTGGAAGTCCTAGCCGAAAGGGGGACTTTCCATTTTCTTGGAAGTCCTAGCCGAAAGGGGGACTTACCGTTTTCTTGGAAGTCGTAGCTGAAAGGAGGACTTACCGTTTTCTTGGAAGTCCTAGCTGAAAGGGGGACTTCAGTTTTCGTGGAAGTCCTAGCTGAAAGGGGGACTTTCCGTTTTCTTGGAAGTCCTAGCTGAAAGGGGGACTTACCGTTTTCTTGGAAGTCCTAGCTGAAAGGGGGACTTTCCGTTTTCTTGGAAGTCCTAGCTGAAAGGGGGACTTACCGTTTTCTTGGAAGTCCTAGCTGAAAGGGGGACTTACCGTTTTCTTGGAAGTCCTACCTGAAAGGTGGACTTTCCGTTTTCTTGGAAGACCTACCTGAAAGGGGGACTTAACGTTTTCTTGGAAGTCCTAGCTGAAAGGGGGACTTACCGTTTCCTTGGAAGTCCTAGATGAAAGGGGGAATTACCATTTTCTTGGAAGTCCTACCTTAAAGGGGGACTTTCCATTTTCTTGGAAGTCCTACCTGAAAGGGGGACTTACCGTTTTCTTGAAAGTCCTAGCTGAAAGGGGGACTTTCCGTTTTCTTGGAAGTCCTAGCCGAAAGGGGGACTTTCCATTTTCTTGGAAGTCCTGGCCGAAAGGGGGACTTTCCGTTTTCTTGGAAGTCCTATCTGAAAGGGGGACTTTCCGTTTTCTTGGAAGTCCTATCTGAAAGGGGGACTTTCCGTTTTCTTGGATGTCCTATCTGAAAGGGGGACTTACCGTTTTTTGGAAGTTCTAGCTGAAAGGGGGACACCGTTTTATTGGAAGTCCTAGCTGAAAGGGGGACTTACCGTTTTCTTGGAAGTCCTAGCCGAAAGGGGGACTTTCCGTTTTCTTGGAAGTCCTAGCCGAAAGGGGGACTTTCCGTTTTCTTGGAAGACCTATCTGAAAGGGGGACTTTCCGTTTTCTTGGATGTCCTATCTGAAAGGGGGACTTACAGTTTTCTTCGAAGTTCTAGCTGAAAGGGGGACACCGTTTTCTTGGAAGTCCTAGCCGAAAGGGGGACTTACCGTTTTCTTGGAAGTCCTAGCCGAAAGGGGGACTTACCGTTTTCTTGGAAGTCCTAGCCGAGAGGGGGACTTACCTTTTTCTTGGAAGTCCTAGCCGAAAGGGGGACTTACCGTTTTCTTGGAAGTCCTAGCCGAAAGGGGGACTTACCGTTTTCTTGGAAGTCCTAGCCGAAAGGGGGACTTACCGTTTTCTTGGATGTCCTATCTGAAAGGGGGACTTACCGTTTTCTTGGAAGTTCTAACTGAAAGGGGGACTTTCCGTTTTCTTGGAAGTCCTACCTGAAAGGGGGACTTACCGTTTTCTTGGAAGTCCTATCTGAAAGGGGGACTTACTGTTTTCTTGGAAGTCCTAGCTGAAAGGGGGACTTTCCGTTTTCTTGGAAGTCCTAGCTGAAAGGGGGACTTTCCGTTTTCTTGGAAGTCCTAGCTGAAAGGGGCACTTACCGTTTTCTTGGAAGTCCTAGCTGAAAGGGGGACTTACCGTTTTCTTCGAAGTCCTACCTGAAAGGTGGACTTTCCGTTTTCTTGGAAGACCTACCTTAACGGGGGACTTACCGTTTTCTTGGATGTCCTATCTGAAAGGGGGACTTACCGTTTTCTTGGAAGTTCTAGCTGAAAGGGGGACACCGTTTTATTGAAAGTCCTAGCTGAAAGGGGGACTTACCGTTTTCTTGGAAGTCCTAGCCGAAAGGGGGACTTACCGTTTTCTTGGAAGTCCTAGCCGAAAGGGGGACTTACCTTTTTATTGGAAGTCCTAGCCGAAAGGGGGACTTACCGTTTTCTTGGAAGTCCTAGCCAAAAGGGGGACTTACCATTTTCTTGGATGTCCTATCTGAAAGGGGGACTTACAGTTTTCTTGGAAGTTCTAGCTGAAAGGGGGACTTTCCGTTTTATTGTAAGTCCTAGCTGAATGGGGGACTTTCCGTTTTCTTGGAAGTCCTATCTGAAAGGGTGACTTACCGTTTTCTTGGAAGACCTACCTTAACGGGGGACTTACCGTTTTCTTGGATGTCCTATCTGAAAGGGGGACTTACCGTTTTTTTGAAAGTCCTAGCTGAAAGGGGGACTTTCCGTTTTCTTGGAAGTCCTAGCCGAAAGGGGGACTTTCCATTTTCTTGGAAGTCCTGGCCGAAAGGGTGACTTTCCGTTTTCTTGGAAGTCCTATCTGAAAGGGGGACTTTCCGTTTTCTTGGAAGTCCTATCTGAAAGGGGGACTTTCCGTTTTCTTGGATGTCCTATCTGAAAGGGGGACTTACCGTTTTTTGGAAGTTCTAGCTGAAAGGGGGACACCGTTTTATTGGAAGTCCTAGCTGAAAGGGGGACTTACCGTTTTCTTGGAAGTCCTAGCCGAAAGGGGGACTTTCCGTTTTCTTGGAAGTCCTAGCCGAAAGGGGGACTTTCCGTTTTCTTGGAAGACCTATCTGAAAGGGGGACTTTCCGTTTTCTTGGATGTCCTATCTGAAAGGGGGACTTACAGTTTTCTTCGAAGTTCTAGCTGAAAGGGGGACACCGTTTTCTTGGAAGTCCTAGCCGAAAGGGGGACTTACCGTTTTCTTGGAAGTCCTAGCCGAAAGGGGGACTTACCGTTTTCTTGGAAGTCCTAGCCGAGAGGGGGACTTACCTTTTTCTTGGAAGTCCTAGCCGAAAGTGGGACTTACCGTTTTCTTGGAAGTCCTAGCCGAAAGGGGGACTTACCGTTTTCTTGGAAGTCCTAGCCGAAAGGGGGACTTACCGTTTTCTTGGATGTCCTATCTGAAAGGGGGACTTACCGTTTTCTTGGAAGTTCTAACTGAAAGGGGGACTTTCCGTTTTCTTGGAAGTCCTACCTGAAAGGGGGACTTACCGTTTTCTTGGAAGTCCTATCTGAAAGGGGGACTTACCGTTTTCTTGGAAGTCCTAGCTGAAAGGGGGACTTTCCGTTTTCTTGGAAGTCCTAGCTGAAAGGGGGACTTTCCGTTTTCTTGGAAGTCCTAGCTGAAAGGGGCACTTACCGTTTTCTTGGAAGTTCTAGCTGAAAGGGGGACTTTCCGTTTTCTTGTAAGTTCTAGCTGAAAGGGGGACTTTCCGTTTTCTTGGAAGTCCTATCTGAAAGGGGGACTTACCGTTTTGTTCGAAGTCCTAGCTGAAAGGAGGACTTTCCGTTTTCTTGGAAGTCCTAGCTGAAAGGGGGACATACCGTTTTCTTGGAAGTCCTAGCCGAAAGGGGGAATTACCGTTTTCTTGGAAGTCCTAGCAAAAAAGGGGGACTCACCGTTTTCTTGGAAGTCCTAGCCGAAAGGGGGACTTACCGTTTTCTTGGAAGTCCTAGCTGAAAAGAGGACTTACCGTTTTCTTGGAAGTCCTAGCTGAAAGGGGGACTTCAGTTTTCTTGGAAGTCCTAGCTGAAAGGGGGACTTTCCGTTTTCTTGGAAGTCCTAGCTGAAAGGGGGACTTACCGTTTTCTTGGAAGTCCTAGCTGAAAGGGGGACTTACCGTTTTCTTGGAATTCCTACCTGAAAGGTGGACTTTCCGTTTTCTTGGAAGACCTACCTGAAAGGGGGACTTAACGTTTTCTTGGAAGTCCTAGCTGAAAGGGGGACTTTCCATTTTCTTGGAAGTCCTATCTGAAAGGGGGACTTACCGTTTTCTTGGAAGTCCTAGCTGAAAGGGGGACTTCCGTTTTCTTGGAAGTCCTAGCTGAAAGGGGGACTTTCTGTTTTCTTGGAAGTCCTAGCTGAAAGGGGGACTTACCGTTTCCTTGGAAGTCCAAGCTGAAAGGGGGAATTACCGTTTTCTTGGAAGTCCTACCTTAAAGGGGGACTTTCCATTTTCTTGGAAGTCCTACCTGAAAGGGGGACTTACCGTTTTCTTGGATGTCCAATCTGATAGGGGGACTTACCGTTTTCCTGGAAGTTCTAGCTGAAAGGGGGACACCGTTTTATTGGAAGTCCTAGCTGAAAGGGGGACTTACCGTTTTTTTGGAAGTCCTAGCCGAAAGGGGGACTTTCCGTTTTCTTGGAAGTCCTAGCCGAAAGGGGGACTTTCCGTTTTCTTGGAAGTCCTAGCCGAAAGGGGGACTTTCAGTTTTCTTGGAAGACCTATCTGAAAGGGGGACTTTCCGTTTTCTTGGATGTCCTATCTGAAAGGGGGACTTACAGTTTTCTTGGAAGTTCTAGCTGAAAGGGGGACACCGTTTTCTTGGAAGTCCTAGCCGAAAGGGGGACTTACCGTTTTCTTGGAAGTCCTAGCCGAAAGGGGGACTTACCATTTTCTTGGAAGTCCTAGCAGAAAGGGGGACTTACCGTTTTCTTGGAAGTCCTAGCCGAACGGGGGACTTACCGTTTTCTTGGAAGTCCTTGCCGAGAGGGGGACTTACCTTTTTCTTGGAAGTCCTAGCCGAAAGGGGGACTTACCGTTTTCTTGGAAGTCCTAGCCGAAAGGGGGACTTACCGTTTTCTTGGATGCCCTATCTGAAAGGGGGACTTACAGTTTTCTTGGAAGTTCTAACTGAAAGGGGGACTTTCCGTTTTCTTGGAAGTCCTACCTGAAAGGGGGACTTACCGTTTTCTTGGAAGTCCTCTCTGAAAGGGGGACTTACCGTTTTCTTCGAAGTCCTAGCTGAAAGGAGGACTTTCCGTTTTCTTGGAAGTCCTAGCTGAAAGGGGGACTTTCCGTTTTCTTGGAAGTCCTAGCTGAAAGGGGGACTTACCGTTTTCTTCGAAGTCCTACCTGAAAGGTGGACTTTCCGTTTTCTTGGAAGACGTACCTGAAAGGGGGACTTACCGTTTTCTTGGATGTCCTATCTGAAAGGGGGACTTACCGTTTTCTTGGAAGTTCTAGCTGAAAGGGGGACACCGTTTTCTTGGATGTCCTATCTGAAAGGGGGACTTACAGTTTTCTTGGAAGTTCTAACTGAAAGGGGGACTTTCCGTTTTCTTGGAAGTCCTAGCCGAAAGGGGGACTTACCGTTTTCTTGGAAGTCCTAGCCGAAAGGGGGACTTACCGTTTTCTTGGAAGTCCTAGCCGAAAGGGGGACTTACCGTTTTCTTGGAAGTCCTAGCCGAAAGGGGGACTTACCGTTTTCTTGGAAGTCCTAGCCGAAAGGGGGACTTACCGTTTTCTTGGAAGTCCTAGCCGAAAGGGGGACTTACCGTTTTCTTGGAAGTCCTAGCCGAGAGGGGGACTTACCTTTTTCTTGGAAGTCCTAGCCGAAAGGGGGACTTACCGTTTTCTTGGAAGTCCTAGCCGAAAGGGGGACTTACCGTTTTCTTGGATGTCCTATCTGAAAGGGGGACTTACAGTTTTCTTGGAAGTTCTAACTGAAAGGGGGACTTACCGTTTTCTTGGATGTCCTATCTGAAAGGGGGACTTACAGTTTTCTTGGAAGTTCTAACTGAAAGGGGGACTTTCCGTTTTCTTGGAAGTCCAACTGAAAGGGGGACTTACCGTTTTCTTGGAAGTCCTCTCTGAAAGGGGGACTTACCGTTTTCTTCGAAGTCCTAGCCGAAAGGGGGACTTTCCGTTTTCTTGTAGGTCCTAGCTGAAAGGGGAACTTTCCGTTTTCTTGTAAGTCCTAGCTGAAAGGGGAACTTTCCGTTTTCTTGGAAGTCCAATCTGAAAGGGGGACTTACCGTTCTGTTCGAAGTCCTAGCTGAAAGGAGGACTTTCCGTTTTCTTGGAAGTCCTAGCTGAAAGGGGGACATATCGTTTTCTTGGAAGTCCTATCTGAAAGGGGCACTTACCGTTTTCTTGGAAGTCCTATCTGAAAGGGGGACATACCGTTTTCTTCGATGTCCTACCTGAAAGGTGGACTTTCCGTTTTATTGGAAGACCTACCTGAAAGGGGGACTTACCGTTTTCTTGGATGTCCTATCTGAAAGGGGGACTTACCGTTTTCTTGGAAGTTCTAGCTGAAAGGGGGACACCGTTTTATTGGAAGTCATAGCTGAAAGGGGGACACCGTTTTATTGGAAGTCCTAGCTGAAAGGGGGACTTACCGTTTTCTTGGAAGTCCTAGCCGAAAGGGGGACTTTCCGTTTTCTTGGAAGTCCTTGCCGAAAGGGGGACTTTCCGTTTTCTTGGAAGACCTATCTGAAAGGGGGACTTTCCGTTTTCTTGGATGTCCTATCTGAAAGGGGGACTTACAGTTTTCTTGGAAGTTCTAGCTGAAAAGGGGACACCGTTTTCTTGGAAGTCCTAGCCGAAAGGGGGACTTACAGTTTTCTTGGAAGTCCTAGCCGAAAGGGGGACTTACCGTTTTCTTGGAAGTCCTAGCCGAAAGGGGGACTTACCGTTTTCTTGGAAGTCCTAGCCGAGAGGGGGACTTACCTTTTTCTTGGAAGTCCTAGCCGAAAGGGGGACTTACCGTTTTCTTGGAAGTCCTAGCCGAAAGGGGGACTTACCGTTTTCTTGGATGTCCTATCTGAAAGGGGGACTTACAGTTTTCTTGGAAGTTCTAACTGAAAGGGGGACTTTCCGTTTTCTTGGAAGTCCTACCTGAAAGGGGGACTTACTGTTTTCTTGGAAGTCCTCTCTGAAAGGGGGACTTACCGTTTTCTTCGAAGTCCTAGCTGAAAGGAGGACTTTCCGTTTTCTTGGAAGTCCTACCTGATAGGGGGACTTACCGTTTTCTTTGAAGTACTATCTGAAAGGGGGACTTACCGTTTTCTTCGAAGTCCTAGATGAAAGGAGGACTTTCCGTTTTCTTGGAAGTCCTAGCTGAAAGGGGCACTTACCGTTTTCTTGGAAGTCCTAGCTGAAAGGGGGACTTTCAGTTTTCTTCGAAGTCCTACCTGAAAGGTGGACTTTCCGTTTTCTTGGAAGACCTACCTGAAAGGGGGACTTACCGTTTTCTTGGATGTCCTATCTGAAAGGGGGACTTACCGTTTTCTTGGAAGATCTAGCTGAAAGGAGGACACCGTTTTATTGGAAGTCCAAGCTGAAAGGGGGACTTACCGTTTTCTTGGAAGTCCTAGCCGAAAGGGGGACTTACCGTTTTCTTGGAAGTCCTAGCCGAAAGGGGGACTTACCGTTTTCTTGGAAGTCATAGCCGTAAGGGGGACCTACCGTTTTCTTGGAAGTCCTAGCCGAAAGGGGGACTTACCTTTTTATTGGAAGTCCTAGCCGAAAGGGGGACTTAACGTTTTCTTGGAAGTCCAAGCCGAAAGGGGGACTTACCATTTTCTTGGATGTCCTAGCTGAAAGAGGGACTTACAGTTTTCTTCGAAGTTCTAGCTGAAAGGGGGACTTTCCATTTTCTTGTAAGTCCTAGCTGAAAGGGGAACTTTCCGTTTTCTTGGAAGTCCTATCTGAAAGGGGGACTTACCATTTTGTTCGAAGTCCTAGCTGAAAGGAGGACTTTCCGTTTTCTTGGAAGTCCTAGCTGAAAGGGGGACATACCGTTTTCTTGGAAGTCCTAGCTGAAAGGGGGACTTACCGTTTTCTTGGAAGTCCTAGCCGAAAGGGGGAATTACCGTTTTCTTGGAAGTCCTAGCAAAAAAGGGGGACTCACCGTTTTCTTGGAAGTCCTAGCCGAAAGGGGGACTTACCGTTTTCTTGGATGTCCTCGCCGAAAGGGGGACTTCCGTTTTCTTGGAAGTCCTAGCTGAAAGGGGGAATTTCCGTTTTTTTTGGAAGTCCTAGCTGAAAGGGGGACTTACCGTTTTCTTGGAAGTCCTAGCTGAAAGGGAAACTTACCGTTTTCTTGGAAGTCCTACCTGAAAGGGGGTCTTACAGTTTTCTTGGAAGTCCTAGCTGAAAGGGGGACTTTCCGTTTTCTTGGAAGTCCTAGTTGAAAGGGGAATTACCGTTTTCTTGGAAGTCCTAGCTGAAAGAGGGAATTTCCATTTTCTTGGAAGTCCTAGCTGAAAGGGGGACTTACCGTTTTCTTGGAAGTCCTAGCCGAAAGGGGGACTTACCGTTTTCTTGGATGTCCTATCTGAAAGGGGGACTTACAGTTTTCTTGGAAGTTCTAACTGAAAGGGGGACTTTCCGTTTTCTTGGAAGACCTATCTGAAAGGGGGACTTTCCGTTTTCTTGGATGTCCTATCTGAAAGGGGGACTTACAGTTTTCTTGGAAGTCCTAGCCGAAAGGGGGACTTACAGTTTTCTTGGAAGTCCTAGCCGAAAGGGGGACTTACCGTTTTCTTGGAAGTCCTAGCCGAAAGGGGGACTTACCGTTTTCTTGGAAGTCCTAGCCGAGAGGGGGACTTACCTTTTTCTTGGAAGTCCTAGCCGAAAGGGGGACTTACCGTTTTCTTGGAAGTCCTAGCCGAAAGGGGGACTTACCGTTTTCTTGGATTTCCTATCTGAAAGGGGGACTTACAGTTTTCTTGGAAGTTCTAACTCAAAGGGGGACTTTCCGTTTTCTTGGAAGTCCTACCTGAAAGGGGGACTTACCGTTTTCTTGGAAGTCCTCTCTGAAAGGGGGACTTACCGTTTTCTTCGAAGTCCTAGCTGAAAGGAGGACTTTCCGTTTTCTTGGAAGTCCTACCTGATAGGGGGACTTACCGTTTTCTTTGAAGTACTATCTGAAAGGGGGACTTACCGTTTTCTTCGAAGTCCTAGCTGAAAGGAGGACTTTCCGTTTTCTTGGAAGTCCTAGCTGAAAGGGGCACTTACCGTTTTCTTGGAAGTCCTAGCTGAAAGGGGGACTTTCAGTTTTCTTCGACGTCCTACCTGAAAGGTGGACTTTCCGTTTTCTTGGAAGACCTACCTGAAAGGGGGACTTACCGTTTTCTTGGATGTCCTATCTGAAAGGGGGACTTACCGTTTTCTTGGAAGATCTAGCTGAAAGGGGGACACCGTTTTATTGGAAGTCCAAGCTGAAAGGGGGACTTACCGTTTTCTTGGAAGTCCTAGCCGAAAGGGGGACTTACCGTTTTCTTGGAAGTCCTAGCCGAAAGGGGGACTTACCGTTTTCTTGGAAGTCATAGCCGAAAGGGGGACCTACCGTTTTCTTGGAAGTCCTAGCCGAAAGGGGGACTTACCTTTTTATTGGAAGTCCTAGCCGAAAGGGGGACTTAACGTTTTCTTGGAAGTCCAAGCCGAAAGGGGGACTTACCATTTTCTTGGATGTCCTAGCTGAAAGAGGGACTTACAGTTTTCTTCGAAGTTCTAGCTGAAAGGGGGACTTTCCATTTTCTTGTCAGTCCTAGCTGAAAGGGGAACTTTCCGTTTTCTTGGAAGTCCTATCTGAAAGGGGGACTTACCATTTTGTTCGAAGTCCTAGCTGAAAGGAGGACTTTCCGTTTTCTTGGAAGTCCTAGCTGAAAGGGGGACATACCGTTTTCTTGGAAGTCCTATCTGAAAGGGGGACTTACCGTTTTCTTGGAAGTCCTAGCCGAAAGGGGGAATTACCGTTTTCTTGGAAGTCCTAGCAAAAAAGGGGGACTCACCGTTTTCTTGGAAGTCCTAGCCGAAAGGGGGACTTACCGTTTTCTTGGAAGTCCTCGCCGAAAGGGGGACTTCCGTTTTCTTGGAAGTCCTAGCTGAAAGGGGGAATTTCCGTTTTTTTTGAAGTCCTAGCTGAAAGGGGGACTTACCGTTTTCTTGGAAGTCCTGGCTGAAAGGGAAACTTACCGTTTTCTTGGAAGTCCTAGCTGAAAGGGGGACTTTCAGTTTTATTCGAAGTCCTAGCTGAAAGGGGGACTTTCCGTTTTCTTGGAAGTCCCAGTTGAAAGGGGAATTACCGTTTTCTTGGAAGTCCTAGCTGAAAGAGGGAATTTCCATTTTCTTGGAAGTCCTAGCTGAAAGGGGGCTTTACGTTTTCTTGTAAGTCCTAGCTGAAAAGGGGGCTTACCGTTTTCTTGGAAGTCCTAGCTGAAAGGGGGTCTTTCCGTTTTCTTGGAAGTACTAGCTCAAATGGGGACTTTCCGTTTTCTTGGAAGTCCTAGCAGAAAGGGGGATACCGTTTTATTGGAACTCCTAGCTGAAAGGGGGACTTACCGTTTTCTTGGAAGTCCTGGCCGAAAGGGGGACTTACCGTTTTCTTGGAAGTCCTAGCCGAAAGGGGGACTTTCCATTTTCTTGGAAGTCCTAGCCGAAAGGGGGACTTACCGTTTTCTTGGAAGTCGTAGCTGAAAGGAGGACTTACCGTTTTCTTGGAAGTCCTAGCTGAAAGGGGGACTTCAGTTTTCGTGGAAGTCCTAGCTGAAAGGGGGACTTTCCGTTTTCTTGGAAGTCCTAGCTGAAAGGGGGACTTACCGTTTTCTTGGAAGTCCTAGCTGAAAGGGGGACTTTCCGTTTTCTTGGAAGTCCTAGCTGAAAGGGGGACTTACCGTTTTCTTGGAAGTCCTAGCTGAAAGGGGGACTTACCGTTTTCTTGGAAGTCCTACCTGAAAGGTGGACTTTCCGTTTTCTTGGAAGACCTACCTGAAAGGGGGACTTAACGTTTTCTTGGAAGTCCTAGCTGAAAGGGGGACTTACCGTTTTCTTGGAAGTCCTAGCTGAAAGGGAAACTTACCGTTTTCTTGGAAGTCCTAGCTGAAAGGGGGACTTTCAGTTTTATTCGAAGTCCTAGCTGAAAGGGGGACTTTCCGTTTTCTTGGAAGTCCCAGTTGAAAGGGGAATTACCGTTTTCTTGGAAGTCCTAGCTGAAAGAGGGAATTTCCATTTTCTTGGAAGTCCTAGCTGAAAGGGGGCTTTACGTTTTCTTGTAAGTCCTAGCTGAAAAGGGGGCTTACCGTTTTCTTGGAAGTCCTAGCTGAAAGGGGGTCTTTCCGTTTTCTTGGAAGTACTAGCTCAAATGGGGACTTTCCGTTTTCTTGGAAGTCCTAGCAGAAAGGGGGATACCGTTTTATTGGAACTCCTAGCTGAAAGGGGGACTTACCGTTTTCTTGGAAGTCCTGGCCGAAAGGGGGACTTACCGTTTTCTTGGAAGTCCTAGCCGAAAGGGGGACTTTCCATTTTCTTGGAAGTCCTAGCCGAAAGGGGGACTTACCGTTTTCTTGGAAGTCGTAGCTGAAAGGAGGACTTACCGTTTTCTTGGAAGTCCTAGCTGAAAGGGGGACTTCAGTTTTCGTGGAAGTCCTAGCTGAAAGGGGGACTTTCCGTTTTCTTGGAAGTCCTAGCTGAAAGGGGGACTTACCGTTTTCTTGGAAGTCCTAGCTGAAAGGGGGACTTTCCGTTTTCTTGGAAGTACTAGCTGAAAGGGTGTCTTACCGTTTTCTTGGAAGTCCTAGCTGAAAGGGGGACTTACCGTTTTCTTGGAAGTCCTACCTGAAAGGTGGACTTTCCGTTTTCTTGGAAGACCTACCTGAAAGGGGGACTTAACGTTTTCTTGGAAGTCCTAGCTGAAAGGGGGACTTACCGTTTCCTTGGAAGTCCTAGCTGAAAGGGGGAATTACCATTTTCTTGGAAGTCCTACCTTAAAAGGGGACTTTCCATTTTCTTGGAAGTCCTACCTGAAAGGGGGACTTACCGTTTTCTTGAAAGTCCTAGCTGAAAGGGGGACTTTCCGTTTTCTTGGAAGTCCTAGCCGAAAGGGGGACTTTCCATTTTCTTGGAAGTCCTGGGCGAAAGGGGGACTTTCCGTTTTCTTGGAAGTCCTATCTGAAAGGGGGACTTTCCGTTTTCTTGGAAGTCCTATCTGAAAGGGGGACTTTCCGTTTTCTTGGATGTCCTATCTGAAAGGGGGACTTACCGTTTTTTGGAAGTTCTAGCTGAAAGGGGGACACCGTTTTATTGGAAGTCCTAGCTGAAAGGGGGACTTACCGTTTTCTTGGAAGTCCTAGCCGAAAGGGGGACTTTCCGTTTTCTTGGAAGTCCTAGCCGAAAGGGGGACTTTCCGTTTTCTTGGAAGACCTATCTGAAAGGGGGACTTTCCGTTTTCTTGGATGTCCTATCTGAAAGGGGGACTTACAGTTTTCTTCGAAGTTCTAGCTGAAAGGTGGACACCGTTTTCTTGGAAGTCCTAGCCGAAAGGGGGACTTACCGTTTTCTTGGAAGTCCTAGCCGAAAGGGGGACTTACCGTTTTCTTGGAAGTCCTAGCCGAGAGGGGGACTTACCTTTTTCTTGGAAGTCCTAGCCGAAAGTGGGACTTACCGTTTTCTTGGAAGTCCTAGCCGAAAGGGGGACTTACCGTTTTCTTGGAAGTCCTAGCCGAAAGGGGGACTTACCGTTTTCTTGGATGTCCTATCTGAAAGGGGGACTTACCGTTTTCTTGGAAGTTCTAACTGAAAGGGGGACTTTCCGTTTTCTTGGAAGTCCTACCTGAAAGGGGGACTTACCGTTTTCTTGGAAGTCCTATCTGAAAGGGGGACTTACCGTTTTCTTGGAAGTCCTAGCTGAAAGGGGGACTTTCCGTTTTCTTGGAAGTCCTAGCTGAAAGGGGGACTTTCCGTTTTCTTGGAAGTCCTAGCTGAAAGGGGCACTTACCGTTTTCTTGGAAGTCCTAGCTGAAAGGGGGACTTACCGTTTTCTTCGAAGTCCTACCTGAAAGGTGGACTTTCCGTTTTCTTGGAAGACCTACCTTAACGGGGGACTTACCGTTTTCTTGGATGTCCTATCTGAAAGGGGGACTTACCGTTTTCTTGGAAGTTCTAGCTGAAAGGGGGACACCGTTTTATTGAAAGTCCTAGCTGAAAGGGGGACTTACCGTTTTCTTGGAAGTCCTAGCCGAAAGGGGGACTTACCGTTTTCTTGGAAGTCCTAGCCGAAAGGGGGACTTACCTTTTTATTGGAAGTCCTAGCCGAAAGGGGGACTTACCGTTTTCTTGGAAGTCCTAGCCAAAAGGGGGACTTACCATTTTCTTGGATGTCCTATCTGAAAGGGGGACTTACAGTTTTCTTGGAAGTTCTAGCTGAAAGGGGGACTTTCCGTTTTCTTTTAAGTCCTAGCTGAAAGGGTGACTTTCCGTTTTCTTGGAAGTCCTATCTGAAAGGGTGACTTACCGTTTTGTTCGAAGTCCTAGCTGAAAGGAGGAATTTCCGTTTTCTTGGAAGTCCTAGCTGAAAGGGGGACATACCGTTTTCTTGGAAGTCCTAGCTGAAAGGGGGACTTACCGTTTTCTTGGAAGTCCTAGCCGAAAGGGGGAATTACCGTTTTCTTGGAAGTCCTAGCAAAAAAGGGGAACTCACCGTTTTCTTGGAAGTCCTAGCCGAAAGGGGGACTTACCGTTTTCTTGGAAGTCCTAGCCGAAAGGTGGACTTCCGTTTTCTTGGAAGTCCTAGCTGAAAGGGGGACTTTCCGTTTTCTTGGAAGTCCTAGCTGAAAGGGGGACTTACCGTTTTCTTGGAAGTCCTAGCCAAAAGGGGGACTTTCCGTTTTCTTGGAAGTCCTATCTGAAAGGGGGACTTTCCATTTTCTTGGATGTCCTATCTGAAAGGGGGACTTACCGTTTTCTTGGAAGTTCTAGCTGAAATGGGGACACCGTTTTATTGGAAGTCCTAGCTGAAAGGGGGACTTACCGTTTTCTTGGAAGTCCTAGACGAAAGGGGGACTTTCCGTTTTCTTGGAAGTCCTAGCCGAAAGGGGGATTTTCCGTTTTCTTGGAAGACCTATCTGAAAGGGGGACTTTCCGTTTTCTTGGATGTCCTATCTGAAAGGGGGACTTACAGTTTTCTTGGAAGTTCTAGCTGAAAGGGGGACACCGTTTTCTTGGAGGTCCTAGCCGAAAGGGGGACTTACCGTTTTCTTGGAAGTCCTAGCAGAAAGGGGGACTTATCGTTTTGTTGGAAGTCCTAGCCGAAAGGGGAATTACCGTTTTCTTGGAAGTCCTAGCCGAGAGGGGGACTTACCTTTTTCTTGGAAGTCCTAGCCGAAAGGGGGACTTACCGTTTTCTTGGAAGTCCTAGCCGAAAGGGGGACTTACCGTTTTCTTGGAAGTCCTAGCCGAAAGGGGGACATACCGTTTTCTTGGATGTCCTATCTGAAAGGGGGTCTTACCGTTTTCTTGGAAGTTCTATCTGAAAGGGGGACTTTCCGTTTTCTTGGAAGTCCTACCTGAAAGGGGGACTTACCGTTTTCTTGGAAGTCCTATCTGAAAGGGGGACTTACCGTTTTCTTCGAAGTCCTAGCTGAAAGGAGGACTTTCCGTTTTCTTGGAAGTCCTACCTGATAGGGGGACTTACCGTTTTCTTTGAAGTCCTATCTGAAAGGGGGACTTACCGTTTTCTTCGAAGTCCTAGCTGAAAGGAGGACTTTCCGTTTTCTTGGAAGTCCTATCTGAAAGGGGCACTTACCGTTTTCTTGGAAGTCCTAGCTGAAAGGGGGACATACCGTTTTCTTCGATGTCCTACCTGAAAGGTGGACTTTCCATTTTCTTGGAAGACCTACCTGAAAGGGGGACTTACCGTTTTCTTGGATGTCCTATCTGAAAGGGGGTCTTACCGTTTTCTTGGAAGTTCTCGCTGAAAGGGGGACACCGTTTTATTGGAAGTCCTAGCTGAAAGGGGGACTTACCGTTTTCTTGGAAGTCCTAGCCGAAAGGGGGACTTACCTTTTTATTGGAAGTCCTAGCCGAAAGGGGGACTTACCGTTTTCTTGGAAGTCCAAGCCGAAAGGGGGACTTACCATTTTCTTGGATGTCCTATCTGAAAGGGGGACTTACAGTTTTCTTGGAAGTTCTAGCTGAAAGGGGGACTTTCCGTTTTCTTGTAAGTCCTAGCTGAAAGGGGGACTTTCCGTTTTCTTGGAAGTCCTATCTGAAAGGGGGACTTACCGTTTTGTTCGAAGTCCTAGCTGAAAGGAGGACTTTCCGTTTTCTTGGAAGTCCTAGCTGAAAGGGGGACATACCGTTTTCTTGGAAGTCCTAGCTGAAAGGGGGACTTACCGTTTTCTTGGAAGTCCTAGCCGAAAGGGGGAATTACCGTTTTCTTGGAAGTCCTAGCAAAAAAGGGGGACTCACCGTTTTCTTGGAAGTCCTAGCCGAAAGGGGGACTTACCGTTTTCTTGGAAGTCCTATCTGAAAGGGGGACTTCAGTTTTCTTGGAAGTCCTAGCTGAAAGGGGGACTTTCCGTTTTCTTGGAAGTCCTAGCTGAAAGGGGGACTTACCGTTTTCTTGGAAGTCCTAGCTGAAAGGGGGACTTACCATTTTCTTGGAAGTCCTACCTGAAAGGTGGACTTTCCGTTTTCTTGGAAGACCTACCTGAAAGGGGGACTTAACGTTTTCTTGGAAGTCCTAGCTTAAAGGGGTCTTTCCATTTTCTTGGAAGTCCTATCTGAAAGGGGGACTTACCGTTTTCTTGGAAGTCCTAGCCGAAAGGGGGACTTACCGTTTTCTTGGAAGTCCTCGCCGAAAGGGGGACTTCCGTTTTCTTGGAAGTCCTAGCTGAAAGGGGGAATTTCCGTTTTTTTTGAAGTCCTAGCTGAAAGGGGGACTTACCGTTTTCTTGGAAGTCCTAGCTGAAAGGGAAACTTACCGTTTTCTTGGAAGTCCTACCTGAAAGGGGGTCTTACAGTTTTCTTGGAAGTCCTAGCTGAAAGGGGGACTTTCCGTTTTCTTGGAAGTCCTAGTTGAAAGGGGAATTACCGTTTTCTTGGAAGTCCTAGCTGAAAGAGGGAATTTCCATTTTCTTGGAAGTCCTAGCTGAAAGGGGGACTTTACGTTTTCTTGTAAGTCCTAGCTGAAAAGGGGGCTTACCGTTTTCTTGGAAGTCCTAGCTGAAAGGGGGTCTTTCCGTTTTCTTGGAAGTACTAGCTCAAATGGGGACTTTCCGTTTTCTTGGAAGTCCTAGCAGAAAGGGGGATACCGTTTTATTGGAACTCCTAGCTGAAAGGGGGACTTACCGTTTTCTTGGAAGTCCTGGCCGAAAGGGGGACTTACCGTTTTCTTGGAAGTCCTAGCCGAAAGGGGGACTTTCCATTTTCTTGGAAGTCCTAGCCGAAAGGGGGACTTACCGTTTTCTTGGAAGTCGTAGCTGAAAGGAGGACTTACCGTTTTCTTGGAAGTCCTAGCTGAAAGGGGGACTTCAGTTTTCGTGGAAGTCCTAGCTGAAAGGGGGACTTTCCGTTTTCTTGGAAGTCCTAGCTGAAAGGGGGACTTACCGTTTTCTTGGAAGTCCTAGCTGAAAGGGGGACTTACCATTTTCTTGGAATTCCTACCTGAAAGGTGGACTTTCCGTTTTCTTGGAAGTCCTATCTGAAAGGGGGACTTCAGTTTTCTTGGAAGTCCTAGCTGAAAGGGGGACTTTCCGTTTTCTTGGAAGTCCTAGCTGAAAGGGGGACTTACCGTTTTCTTGGAAGTCCTAGCTGAAAGGGGGACTTACCATTTTCTTGGAAGTCCTACCTGAAAGGTGGACTTTCCGTTTTCTTGGAAGACCTACCTGAAAGGGGGACTTAACGTTTTCTTGGAAGTCCTAGCTTAAAGGGGGACTTTCCATTTTCTTGGAAGTCCTATCTGAAAGGGGGACTTACCGTTTTCTTGGAAGTCCTAGCCGAAAGGGGGACTTACCGTTTTCTTGGAAGTCCTCGCCGAAAGGGGGACTTCCGTTTTCTTGGAAGTCCTAGCTGAAAGGGGGAATTTCCGTTTTTTTTGAAGTCCTAGCTGAAAGGGGGACTTACCGTTTTCTTGGAAGTCCTAGCTGAAAGGGAAACTTACCGTTTTCTTGGAAGTCCTACCTGAAAGGGGGTCTTACAGTTTTCTTGGAAGTCCTAGCTGAAAGGGGGACTTTCCGTTTTCTTGGAAGTCCTAGTTGAAAGGGGAATTACCGTTTTCTTGGAAGTCCTAGCTGAAAGAGGGAATTTCCATTTTCTTGGAAGTCCTAGCTGAAAGGGGGACTTTACGTTTTCTTGTAAGTCCTAGCTGAAAAGGGGGCTTACCGTTTTCTTGGAAGTCCTAGCTGAAAGGGGGTCTTTCCGTTTTCTTGGAAGTACTAGCTCAAATGGGGACTTTCCGTTTTCTTGGAAGTCCTAGCAGAAAGGGGGATACCGTTTTATTGGAACTCCTAGCTGAAAGGGGGACTTACCGTTTTCTTGGAAGTCCTGGCCGAAAGGGGGACTTACCGTTTTCTTGGAAGTCCTAGCCGAAAGGGGGACTTTCCATTTTCTTGGAAGTCCTAGCCGAAAGGGGGACTTACCGTTTTCTTGGAAGTCGTAGCTGAAAGGAGGACTTACCGTTTTCTTGGAAGTCCTAGCTGAAAGGGGGACTTCAGTTTTCGTGGAAGTCCTAGCTGAAAGGGGGACTTTCCGTTTTCTTGGAAGTCCTAGCTGAAAGGGGGACTTACCGTTTTCTTGGAAGTCCTAGCTGAAAGGGGGACTTTCCGTTTTCTTGGAAGTCCTAGCTGAAAGGGGGACTTACCGTTTTCTTGGAAGTCCTAGCTGAAAGGGGGACTTACCGTTTTCTTGGAAGTCCTACCTGAAAGGTGGACTTTCCGTTTTCTTGGAAGACCTACCTGAAAGGGGGACTTAACGTTTTCTTGGAAGTCCTAGCTGAAAGGGGGACTTACCGTTTCCTTGGAAGTCCTAGATGAAAGGGGGAATTACCATTTTCTTGGAAGTCCTACCTTAAAGGGGGACTTTCCATTTTCTTGGAAGTCCTACCTGAAAGGGGGACTTACCGTTTTCTTGAAAGTCCTAGCTGAAAGGGGGACTTTCCGTTTTCTTGGAAGTCCTAGCCGAAAGGGGGACATTCCATTTTCTTGGAAGTCCTGGCCGAAAGGGGGACTTTCCGTTTTCTTGGAAGTCCTATCTGAAAGGGGGACTTTCCGTTTTCTTGGATGTCCTATCTGAAAGGGGGACTTACCGTTTTTTGGAAGTTCTAGCTGAAAGGGGGACACCGTTTTATTGGAAGTCCTAGCTGAAAGGGGGACTTACCGTTTTCTTGGAAGTCCTAGCCGAAAGGGGGACTTTCCGTTTTCTTGGAAGTCCTAGCCGAAAGGGGGACTTTCCGTTTTCTTGGAAGACCTATCTGAAAGGGGGACTTTCCGTTTTCTTGGATGTCCTATCTGAAAGGGGGACTTACAGTTTTCTTCGAAGTTCTAGCTGAAAGGGGGACACCGTTTTCTTGGAAGTCCTAGCCGAAAGGGGGACTTACCGTTTTCTTGGAAGTCCTAGCCGAAAGGGGGACTTACCGTTTTCTTGGAAGTCCTAGCCGAGAGGGGGACTTACCTTTTTCTTGGAAGTCCTAGCCGAAAGGGGGACTTACCGTTTTCTTGGAAGTCCTAGCCGAAAGGGGGACTTACCGTTTTCTTGGAAGTCCTAGCCGAAAGGGGGACTTACCGTTTTCTTGGATGTCCTATCTGAAAGGGGGACTTACCGTTTTCTTGGAAGTTCTAACTGAAAGGGGGACTTTCCGTTTTCTTGGAAGTCCTACCTGAAAGGGGGACTTACCGTTTTCTTGGAAGTCCTATCTGAAAGGGGGACTTACTGTTTTCTTGGAAGTCCTAGCTGAAAGGGGGACTTTCCGTTTTCTTGGAAGTCCTAGCTGAAAGGGGGACTTTCCGTTTTCTTGGAAGTCCTAGCTGAAAGGGGCACTTACCGTTTTCTTGGAAGTCCTAGCTGAAAGGGGGACTTACCGTTTTCTTCGAAGTCCTACCTGAAAGGTGGACTTTCCGTTTTCTTGGAAGACCTACCTTAACGGGGGACTTACCGTTTTCTTGGATGTCCTATCTGAAAGGGGGACTTACCGTTTTCTTGGAAGTTCTAGCTGAAAGGGGGACACCGTTTTATTGAAAGTCCTAGCTGAAAGGGGGACTTACCGTTTTCTTGGAAGTCCTAGCCGAAAGGGGGACTTACCGTTTTCTTGGAAGTCCTAGCCGAAAGGGGGACTTACCTTTTTATTGGAAGTCCTAGCCGAAAGGGGGACTTACCGTTTTCTTGGAAGTCCTAGCCAAAAGGGGGACTTACCATTTTCTTGGATGTCCTATCTGAAAGGGGGACTTACAGTTTTCTTGGAAGTTCTAGCTGAAAGGGGGACTTTCCGTTTTATTGTAAGTCCTAGCTGAATGGGGGACTTTCCGTTTTCTTGGAAGTCCTATCTGAAAGGGTGACTTACCGTTTTGTTCGAAGTCCTAGCTGAAAGGAGGACTTTCCGTTTTCTTGGAAGTCCTAGCTGAAAGGGGGACATACCGTTTTCTTGGAAGTCCTAGCTGAAAGGGGGACTTACCGTTTTCTTGGAAGTCCTAGCCGAAAGGGGGAATTACCGTTTTCTTGGAAGTCCTAGCAAAAAAGGGGAACTCACCGTTTTCTTGGAAGTCCTAGCCGAAAGGGGGACTTACCGTTTTCTTGGAAGTCCTAGCCGAAAGGTGGACTTCCGTTTTCTTGGAAGTCCTAGCTGAAAGGGGGACTTTCCGTTTTCTTGGAAGTCCTAGCTGAAAGGGGGACTTACCGTTTTCTTGGAAGTCCTAGCCAAAAGGGGGACTTTCCGTTTTCTTGGAAGTCCTATCTGAAAGGGGGACTTTCCATTTTCTTGGATGTCCTATCTGAAAGGGGGACTTACCGTTTTCTTGGAAGTTCTAGCTGAAAGGGGGACACCGTTTTATTGGAAGTCCTAGCTGAAAGGGGGACTTACCGTTTTCTTGGAAGTCCTAGACGAAAGGGGGACTTTCCGTTTTCTTGGAAGTCCTAGCCGAAAGGGGGATTTTCCGTTTTCTTGGAAGACCTATCTGAAAGGGGGACTTTCCGTTTTCTTGGATGTCCTATCTGAAAGGGGGACTTACAGTTTTCTTGGAAGTCCTAGCCGAAAGGGGGACTTACCGTTTTCTTGGAAGTCCTAGCCGAAAGGGGGACTTATCGTTTTGTTGGAAGTCCTAGCCGAAAGGGGAATTACCGTTTTCTTGGAAGTCCTAGCCGAGAGGGGGACTTACCTTTTTCTTGGAAGTCCTAGCCGAAAGGGGGACTTACCGTCTTCTTGGAAGTCCTAGCCGAAAGGGGGACTTACCATTTTCTTGGAAGTCCTAGCCGAAAGGGGGACATACCGTTTTCTTGGATGTCCTATCTGAAAGGGGGTCTTACCGTTTTCTTGGAAGTTCTAACTGAAAGGGGGACTTTCCGTTTTCTTGGAAGTCCTACCTGAAAGGGGGACTTACCGTTTTCTTGGAAGTCCTATCTGAAAGGGGGACTTACCGTTTTCTTCGAAGTCCTAGCTGAAAGGAGGACTTTCCGTTTTCTTGGAAGTCCTACCTGATAGGGGGACTTACCGTTTTCTTGGAAGTCCTAGCCGAGAGGGGGACTTACCTTTTTCTTGGAAGTCCTAGCCGAAAGGGGGACTTACCGTCTTCTTGGAAGTCCTAGCCGAAAGGGGGACTTACCATTTTCTTGGAAGTCCTAGCCGAAAGGGGGACATACCGTTTTCTTGGATGTCCTATCTGAAAGGGGGTCTTACCGTTTTCTTGGAAGTTCTAACTGAAAGGGGGACTTTCCGTTTTCTTGGAAGTCCTACCTGAAAGGGGGACTTACCGTTTTCTTGGAAGTCCTATCTGAAAGGGGGACTTACCGTTTTCTTCGAAGTCCTAGCTGAAAGGAGGACTTTCCGTTTTCTTGGAAGTCCTACCTGATAGGGGGACTTACCGTTTTCTTTGAAGTCCTATCTGAAAGGGGGACTTACCGTTTTCTTCGAAGTCCTAGCTGAAAGGAGGACTTTCCGTTTTCTTGGAAGTCCTATCTGAAAGGGGCACTTACCGTTTTCTTGGAAGTCCTAGCTGAAAGGGGGACATACCGTTTTCTTCGATGTCCTACCTGAAAGGTGGACTTTCCATTTTCTTGGAAGACCTACCTGAAAGGTGGACTTACCGTTTTCTTGGATGTCCTATCTGAAAGGGGGTCTTACCGTTTTCTTGGAAGTTCTCGCTAAAAGGGGGACACCGTTTTATTGGAAGTCCTAGCTGAAAGGGGGACTTACCGTTTTCTTGGAAGTCCTAGCCGAAAGGGGGACTTACCGTTTTCTTGGAAGTCCTAGCCGAAAGGGGGACTTACCGTTTTCTTGGAAGTCATAGCCGAAAGGGGGACCTACCGTTTTCTTGGAAGTCCTAGCCGAAAGGGGGACTTACCTTTTTATTGGAAGTCCTAGCCGAAAGGGGGACTTACCGTTTTCTTGGAAGTCCAAGCCGAAAGGGGGACTTACCATTTTCTTGGATGTCCTATCTGAAAGGGGGACTTACAGTTTTCTTGGAAGTTCTAGCTGAAAGGGGGACTTTCCGTTTTCTTGTAAGTCCTAGCTGAAAGGGGGACTTTCCGTTTTCTTGGAAGTCCTATCTGAAAGGGGGACTTACCGTTTTGTTCGAAGTCCTAGCTGAAAGGAGGACTTTCCGTTTTCTTGGAAGTCCTAGCTGAAAGGGGGACATACCTTTTTCTTGGAAGTCCTAGCTGAAAGGGGGACTTACCGTTTTCTTGGAAGTCCTAGCCGAAAGGGGGAATTACCGTTTTCTTGGAAGTCCTAGCAAAAAAGGGGGACTCACCGTTTTCTTGGAAGTCCTAGCCGAAAGGGGGACTTACCGTTTTCTTGGAAGTCCTATCTGAAAGGGGGACTTCAGTTTTCTTGGAAGTCCTAGCTGAAAGGGGGACTTTCCGTTTTCTTGGAAGTCCTAGCTGAAAGGGGGACTTACCGTTTTCTTGGAAGTCCTAGCTGAAAGGGGGACTTACCATTTTCTTGGATGTCCTACCTGAAAGGTGGACTTTCCGTTTTCTTGGAAGACCTACCTGAAAGGGGGACTTAACGTTTTCTTGGAAGTCCTAGCTGAAAGGGGGACTTTCCATTTTCTTGGAAGTCCTATCTGAAAGGGGGACTTACCGTTTTCTTGGAAGTCCTAGCTGAAAGGGGGACTTCCGTTTTCTTGGAAGTCCTAGCTGAAAGGGGGACTTTCTGTTTTCTTGGAAGTCCTAGCTGAAAGGGGGACTTACCGTTTCCTTGGAAGTCCTAGCTGAAAGGGGGAATTACCGTTTTCTTGGAAGTCCTACCTTAAAGGGGGACTTTCCATTTTCTTGGAAGTCCTACCTGAAAGGGGGATTTTCCGTTTTCTTTGATGTCCTATCTGACAGGGGGACTTACCGTTTTCTTGGAAGTTCTAGCTGAAAGGGGGACACCCTTTTATTGGAAGTCCTAGCTGAAAGGGGGACTTACCGTTTTCCTGGAAGTCCTAGCCGAAAGGGGGACTTTCCGTTTTCTTGGAAGTCCTAGCCGAAAGGGGGACTTTCCGTTTTCTTGGAAGACCTATCTGAAAGGGGGACTTTCCGTTTTCTTGGATGTCCTATCTGAAAGGGGGACTTACAGTTTTCTTGGAAGTTCTAGCTGAAAGGGGGACACCGTTTTCTTGGAAGTCCTAGCCGAAAGGGGGACTTAGCGTTTTCTTGGAAGTCCTAGCCGAAAGGGGGACTTACCGTTTTCTTGGAAGTCCTAGCCAAAAGGGGGACTTACCGTTTTCTTGGAAGTCCTAGCCGAGAGGGGGACTTACCTTTTTCTTGGAAGTCCTAGCCGAAAGGGGGACTTACCGTTTTCTTGGAAGTCCTAGCCGAAAGGGGGACTTACCGTTTTCTTGGATGTCCTATCTGAAAGGGGGACTTACAGTTTTCTTGGAAGTTCTAACTGAAAGGGGGACTTTCCGTTTTCTTGGAAGTCCTACCTGAAAGGGGGACTTACCGTTTTCTTGGAAGTCCTCTCTGAAAGGGGGTCTTACCATTTTCTTCGAAGTCCTAGCTGAAAGGAGGACTTTCAGTTTTCTTGGAAGTCCTACCTTATAGGGGGACTTACCGTTTTCTTTGAAGTACTATCTGAAAGGGGGACTTACCGTTTTCTTCGAAGTCCTAGCTGAAAGGAGGACTTTCCGTTTTCTTGGAAGTCCTAGCTGAAAGGGGGACTTTCCGTTTTCTTGGAAGTCCTAGCTGAAAGGGGCACTTACCGTTTTCTTGGAAGTCCAAGCTGAAAGGGGGACTTACAGTTTTCTTCGAAGTCCTACCTGAAAGGTGGACTTTCCGTTTTCTTGGAAGACCTACCTGAAAGGGGGACTTACCGTTTTCTTGGATGTCCTATCTGAAAGGGGGACTCACCGTTTTCTTGGAAGATCTAGCTGAAAGGGGGACACCGTTTTATTGGAAGTCCAAGCTGAAAGGGGGACTTACCGTTTTCTTGGAAGTCCTAGCCGAAAGGGGGACTTACCGTTTTCTTGGAAGTCCTAGCCGAAAGGGGGACTTACCGTTTTCTTGGAAGTCATAGCCGAAAGGGGGACCTACCGTTTTCTTGGAAGTCCTAGCCGAAAGGGGGACTTACATTTTTATTGGAAGTCCTAGCCGAAATGGGGACTTAACGTTTTCTTGGAAGTGGAAGCCGAAAGGGGGACTTACCGTTTTCTTGGATGTCCTATCTGAAAGGGGGACTTACCGTTTTCTTGGAAGTTCTAACTGAAAGGGGGACTTTCCGTTTTCTTGGAAGTCCTACCTGAAAGGGGGACTTACCGTTTTCTTGGAAGTCCTATCTGAAAGGGGGACTTACCGTTTTCTTCGAAGTCCTAGCTGAAAGGGGGACTTTCCGTTTTCTTGGAAGTCCTAGCTGAAAGGGGGACTTTCCGTTTTCTTGGAAGTCCTAGCTGAAAGGGGCACTTACCGTTTTCTTGGAAGTCCTAGCTGAAAGGGGGACTTACCGTTTTCTTCGAAGTCCTACCTGAAAGGTGGACTTTCCGTTTTCTTGGAAGACCTACCTTAACGGGGGACTTACCGTTTTCTTGGAAGTTCTAGCTGAAAGGGGGACACCGTTTTATTGAAAGTCCTAGCTGAAAGGGGGACTTACCGTTTTCTTGGAAGTCCTAGCCGAAAGGGGGACTTACCGTTTTCTTGGAAGTCCTAGCCGAAAGGGGGACTTACCTTTTTATTGGAAGTCCTAGCCGAAAGGGGGACTTTCCGTTTTCTTGGAAGTCCTATCTGAAAGGGGGACTTACCGTTTTGTTCGAAGTCCTAGCTGAAAGGAGGAATTTCCGTTTTCTTGGAAGTCCTAGCTGAAAGGGGGACATACCTTTTTCTTGGAAGTCCTAGCTGAAAGGGGGACTTACCGTTTTCTTGGAAGTCCTAGCCGAAAGGGGGAATTACCGTTTTCTTGGAAGTCCTAGCAAAAAAGGGGGACTCACCGTTTTCTTGGAAGTCCTAGCCGAAAGGGGGACTTACCGTTTTCTTGGAAGTCCTATCTGAAAGGGGGACTTCAGTTTTCTTGGAAGTCCTAGCTGAAAGGGGGACTTTCCGTTTTCTTGGAAGTCCTAGCTGAAAGGGGGACTTACCGTTTTCTTGGAAGTCCTAGCTGAAAGGGGGACTTACCATTTTCTTGGATGTCCTACCTGAAAGGTGGACTTTCCGTTTTCTTGGAAGACCTACCTGAAAGGGGGACTTAACGTTTTCTTGGAAGTCCTAGCTGAAAGGGGGACTTTCCATTTTCTTGGAAGTCCTATCTGAAAGGGGGACTTACCGTTTTCTTGGAAGTCCTAGCTGAAAGGGGGACTTCCGTTTTCTTGGAAGTCCTAGCTGAAAGGGGGACTTTCTGTTTTCTTGGAAGTCCTAGCTGAAAGGGGGACTTACCGTTTCCTTGGAAGTCCTAGCTGAAAGGGGGAATTACCGTTTTCTTGGAAGTCCTACCTTAAAGGGGGACTTTCCATTTTCTTGGAAGTCCTACCTGAAAGGGGGATTTTCCGTTTTCTTTGATGTCCTATCTGACAGGGGGACTTACCGTTTTCTTGGAAGTTCTAGCTGAAAGGGGGACACCCTTTTATTGGAAGTCCTAGCTGAAAGGGGGACTTACCGTTTTCCTGGAAGTCCTAGCCGAAAGGGGGACTTTCCGTTTTCTTGGAAGTCCTAGCCGAAAGGGGGACTTTCCGTTTTCTTGGAAGACCTATCTGAAAGGGGGACTTTCCGTTTTCTTGGATGTCCTATCTGAAAGGGGGACTTACAGTTTTCTTGGAAGTTCTAGCTGAAAGGGGGACACCGTTTTCTTGGAAGTCCTAGCCGAAAGGGGGACTTAGCGTTTTCTTGGAAGTCCTAGCCGAAAGGGGGACTTACCGTTTTCTTGGAAGTCCTAGCCAAAAGGGGGACTTACCGTTTTCTTGGAAGTCCTAGCCGAGAGGGGGACTTACCTTTTTCTTGGAAGTCCTAGCCGAAAGGGGGACTTACCGTTTTCTTGGAAGTCCTAGCCGAAAGGGGGACTTACCGTTTTCTTGGATGTCCTATCTGAAAGGGGGACTTACAGTTTTCTTGGAAGTTCTAACTGAAAGGGGGACTTTCCGTTTTCTTGGAAGTCCTACCTGAAAGGGGGACTTACCGTTTTCTTGGAAGTCCTCTCTGAAAGGGGGTCTTACCATTTTCTTCGAAGTCCTAGCTGAAAGGAGGACTTTCAGTTTTCTTGGAAGTCCTACCTTATAGGGGGACTTACCGTTTTCTTTGAAGTACTATCTGAAAGGGGGACTTACCGTTTTCTTCGAAGTCCTAGCTGAAAGGAGGACTTTCCGTTTTCTTGGAAGTCCTAGCTGAAAGGGGGACTTTCCGTTTTCTTGGAAGTCCTAGCTGAAAGGGGCACTTACCGTTTTCTTGGAAGTCCAAGCTGAAAGGGGGACTTACAGTTTTCTTCGAAGTCCTACCTGAAAGGTGGACTTTCCGTTTTCTTGGAAGACCTACCTGAAAGGGGGACTTACCGTTTTCTTGGATGTCCTATCTGAAAGGGGGACTCACCGTTTTCTTGGAAGATCTAGCTGAAAGGGGGACACCGTTTTATTGGAAGTCCAAGCTGAAAGGGGGACTTACCGTTTTCTTGGAAGTCCTAGCCGAAAGGGGGACTTACCGTTTTCTTGGAAGTCCTAGCCGAAAGGGGGACTTACCGTTTTCTTGGAAGTCATAGCCGAAAGGGGGACCTACCGTTTTCTTGGAAGTCCTAGCCGAAAGGGGGACTTACATTTTTATTGGAAGTCCTAGCCGAAATGGGGACTTAACGTTTTCTTGGAAGTGGAAGCCGAAAGGGGGACTTACCGTTTTCTTGGATGTCCTATCTGAAAGGGGGACTTACCGTTTTCTTGGAAGTTCTAACTGAAAGGGGGACTTTCCGTTTTCTTGGAAGTCCTACCTGAAAGGGGGACTTACCGTTTTCTTGGAAGTCCTATCTGAAAGGGGGACTTACCGTTTTCTTCGAAGTCCTAGCTGAAAGGGGGACTTTCCGTTTTCTTGGAAGTCCTAGCTGAAAGGGGGACTTTCCGTTTTCTTGGAAGTCCTAGCTGAAAGGGGCACTTACCGTTTTCTTGGAAGTCCTAGCTGAAAGGGGGACTTACCGTTTTCTTCGAAGTCCTACCTGAAAGGTGGACTTTCCGTTTTCTTGGAAGACCTACCTTAACGGGGGACTTACCGTTTTCTTGGAAGTTCTAGCTGAAAGGGGGACACCGTTTTATTGAAAGTCCTAGCTGAAAGGGGGACTTACCGTTTTCTTGGAAGTCCTAGCCGAAAGGGGGACTTACCGTTTTCTTGGAAGTCCTAGCCGAAAGGGGGACTTACCTTTTTATTGGAAGTCCTAGCCGAAAGGGGGACTTACCGTTTTCTTGGAAGTCCTAGCCAAAAGGGGGACTTACCATTTTCTTGGATGTCCTATCTGAAAGGGGGACTTACAGTTTTCTTGGAAGTTCTAGCTGAAAGGGGGACTTTCCGTTTTCTTGTAAGTCCTAGCTGAATGGGGGACTTTCCGTTTTCTTGGAAGTCCTATCTGAAAGGGTGACTTACCGTTTTGTTCGAAGTCCTAGCTGAAAGGAGGACTTTCCGTTTTCTTGGAAGTCCTAGCTGAAAGGGGGACATACCGTTTTCTTGGAAGTCCTAGCTGAAAGGGGGACTTACCGTTTTCTTGGAAGTCCTAGCCGAAAGGGGGAATTACCGTTTTCTTGGAAGTCCTAGCAAAAAAGGGGAACTCACCGTTTTCTTGGAAGTCCTAGCCGAAAGGGGGACTTACCGTTTTCTTGGAAGTCCTAGCCGAAAGGTGGACTTCCGTTTTCTTGGAAGTCCTAGCTGAAAGGGGGACTTTCCGTTTTCTTGGAAGTCCTAGCTGAAAGGGGGACTTACCGTTTTCTTGGAAGTCCTAGCCAAAAGGGGGACTTTCCGTTTTCTTGGAAGTCCTATCTGAAAGGGGGACTTTCCATTTTCTTGGATGTCCTATCTGAAAGGGGGACTTACCGTTTTCTTGGAAGTTCTAGCTGAAAGGGGGACACCGTTTTATTGGAAGTCCTAGCTGAAAGGGGGACTTACCATTTTCTTGGAAGTCCTAGACGAAAGGGGGACTTTCCGTTTTCTTGGAAGTCCTAGCCGAAAGAGGGATTTTCCGTTTTCTTGGAAGACCTATCTGAAAGGGGGACTTTCCGTTTTCTTGGATGTCCTATCTGAAAGGGGGACTTACAGTTTTCTTGGAAGTTCTAGCTGAAAGGGGGACACCGTTTTCTTGGAAGTCCTAGCCGAAAGGGGGACTTACAGTTTTCTTGGAAGTCCTAGCCGAAAGGGGGACTTATCGTTTTGTTGGAAGTCCTAGCCGAAAGGGGAATTACCGTTTTCTTGGAAGTCCTAGCCGAGAGGGGGACTTACCTTTTTCTTGGACGTCCTAGCCGAAAGGGGGACTTACCGTTTTCTTGGAAGTCCTAGCCGAAAGGGGGACTTACCGTTTTCTTGGAAGTCCTAGCCGAAAGGGGGACATACCGTTTTCTTGGATGTCCTATCTGAAAGGGGGTCTTACCGTTTTCTTGGAAGTTCTAACTGAAAGGGGGACTTTCCGTTTTCTTGGAAGTCCTACCTGAAAGGGGAACTTACTGTTTTCTTGGATGTCCTATCTGAAAGGGGGACTTACCGTTTTCTTCGAAGTCCTAGCTGAAAGGAGGACTTTCCGTTTTCTTGGAAGTCCTACCTGATAGGGGGACTTACCGTTTTCTTTGAAGTCCTATCTGAAAGGGGGACTTACCGTTTTCTTCGAAGTCCTAGCTGAAAGGAGGACTTTCCGTTTTCTTGGAAGTCCTATCTGAAAGGGGCACTTACCGTTTTCTTGGAAGTCCTAGCTGAAAGGGGGACATACCGTTTTCTTCGATGTCCTACCTGAAAGGTGGACTTTCCATTTTCTTGGAAGACCTCCCTGAAAGGGGGACTTACCGTTTTCTTGGATGTCCTATCTGAAAGGGGGTCTTACCGTTTTCTTGGAAGTTCTCGCTGAAAGGGGGACACCTTTTTATTGGAAGTCCTAGCTGAAAGGGGGACTTACCGTTTTCTTGGAAGTCCTAGCCGAAAGGGGGACTTACCGTTTTCTTGGAAGTCCTAGCCGAAAGGGGGACTTACCGTTTTCTTGGAAGTCATAGCCGAAAGGGGGACCTACCGTTTTCTTGGAAGTCCTAGCCGAAAGGGGGACTTACCTTTTTATTGGAAGTCCTAGCCGAAAGGGGGACTTACCGTTTTCTTGGAAGTCCAAGCCGAAAGGGGGACTTACCATTTTCTTGGATGTCCTATCTGAAAGGGGGACTTACAGTTTTCTTGGAAGTTCTAGCTGAAAGGGGGACTTTCCGTTTTCTTGTAAGTCCTAGCTGAAAGCGGGACTTTCCGTTTTCTTGGAAGTCCTATCTGAAAGGGGGACTTACCGTTTTGTTCGAAGTCCTAGCTGAAAGGAGGACTTTCCGTTTTCTTGGAAGTCCTAGCTGAAAGGGGGACATACCGTTTTCTTGGAAGTCCTAGCTGAAAGGGGGACTTACCGTTTTCTTGGAAGTCCTAGCCGAAAGGGGGAATTACCGTTTTCTTGGAAGTCCTAGCAAAAAAGGGGGACTCACCGTTTTCTTGGAAGTCCTAGCCGAAATTGGGACTTACCGTTTTCTTGGAAGTCCTATCTGAAAGGGGGACTTCAGTTTTCTTGGAAGTCCTAGCTGAAAGGGGGACTTTCCGTTTTCTTGGAAGTCCTAGCTGAAAGGGGGACTTACCGTTTTCTTGGAAGTCCTAGCTGAAAGGGGGACTTACCATTTTCTTGGAAGTTCTACCTGAAAGGAGGACTTTCCGTTTTCTTGGAAGACCTACCCGAAAGGGGGACTTAACGTTTTCTTGGAAGTCCTAGCTGAAAGGGGGACTTTCCATTTTCTTGGAAGTCCTATCTGAAAGGGGGACTTACCGTTTTCTTGGAAGTCCTAGCTGAAAGGGGGACTTCCGTTTTCTTGGAAGTCCTAGCTGAAAGGGGGACTTTCTGTTTTCTTGGAAGTCCTAGCTGAAAGGGCGACTTACCGTTTCCTTGGAAGTCCTAGCCGAAAGGGGGACTTACCGTTTTCTTGGAAGTCCTAGCCGAAAGGGGGACTTACCGTTTTCTTGGATGTCCTATCTGAAAGGGGGACTTACCGTTTTCTTGGAAGTTCTAACTGAAAGGGGGACTTTCCGTTTTCTTGGAAGTCCTACCTGAAAGGGGGACTTACCGTTTTCTTGGAAGTCCTATCTGAAAGGGGGACTTACCGTTTTCTTGGAAGTCCTAGCTGAAAGGGGGACTTTCCGTTTTCTTGGAAGTCCTAGCTGAAAGGGGGACTTTCCGTTTTCTTGGAAGTCCTAGCTGAAAGGGGCACTTACCGTTTTCTTGGAAGTCCTAGCTGAAAGGGGGACTTACCGTTTTCTTCGAAGTCCTACCTGAAAGGTGGACTTTCCGTTTTCTTGGAAGACCTACCTTAACGGGGGACTTACCGTTTTCTTGGATGTCCTATCTGAAAGGGGGACTTACCGTTTTCTTGGAAGTTCTAGCTGAAAGGGGGACACCGTTTTATTAAAAGTCCTAGCTGAAAGGGGGACTTACCGTTTTCTTGGAAGTCCTAGCCGAAAGGGGGACTTACCGTTTTCTTGGAAGTCCTAGCCGAAAGGGGGACTTACCTTTTTATTGGAAGTCCTAGCCGAAAGGGGGACTTACCGTTTTCTTGGAAGTCCTAGCCAAAAGGGGGACTTACCATTTTCTTGGATGTCCTATCTGAAAGGGGGACTAACAGTTTTCTTGGAAGTTCTAGCTGAAAGGGGGACTTTCCGTTTTCTTGTAAGTCCTAGCTGAAAGGGGGACTTTCCGTTTTCTTGGAAGTCCTATCTGAAAGGGTGACTTACCGTTTTGTTCGAAGTCCTAGCTGAAAGGAGGACTTTCCGTTTTCTTGGAAGTCCTAGCTGAAAGGGGGACATACCGTTTTCTTGGAAGTCCTAGCTGAAAGGGGGACTTACCGTTTTCTTGGAAGTCCTAGCCGAAAGGGGGAATTACCGTTTTCTTGGAAGTCCTAGCAAAAAAGGGGAACTCACCGTTTTCTTGGAAGTCCTAGCCGAAAGGGGGACTTACCGTTTTCTTGGAAGTCCTAGCCGAAAGGTGGACTTCCGTTTTCTTGGAATTCCTAGCTGAAAGGGGGACTTTCCGTTTTCTTGGAAGTCCTAGCTGAAAGGGGGACTTACCGTTTTCTTGGAAGTCCTAGCCAAAAGGGGGACTTTCCGTTTTCTTGGAAGTCCTATCTGAAAGGGGGACTTTCCATTTTCTTGGATGTCCTATCTGAAAGGGGGACTTACCGTTTTCTTGGAAGTTCTAGCTGAAAGGGGGACACCGTTTTATTGGAAGTCCTAGCTGAAAGGGGGACTTACCGTTTTCTTGGAAGTCCTAGACGAAAGGGGGACTTTCCGTTTTCTTGGAAGTCCTAGCTGAAAGGGGGACTTACCGTTTTCTTGGAAGTCCTAGCTGAAAGGGGGACTTTCCGTTTTCTTGGATGTCCTATCTGAAAGGGGGACTTACAGTTTTCTTGGAAGTTCTAGCTGAAAGGGGGACACCGTTTTCTTGGAAGTCCTAGCTGAAAGGGGGACTTACCGTTTTCTTGGAAGTCCTAGCCGAAAGGGGGACTTATCGTTTTGTTGGAAGTCCTAGCCGAAAGGGGAATTACCGTTTTCTTGGAAGTCCTAGCCGAGAGGGGGACTTACCTTTTTCTTGGAAGTCCTAGCCGAAAGGGGGACTTACCGTTTTCTTGGAAGTCCTAGCCGAAAGGGGGACTTACCGTTTTCTTGGAAGTCCTAGCCGAAAGGGGGACATACCGTTTTCTTGGATGTCCTATCTGAAAGGGGGTCTTACCGTTTTCTTGGAAGTTCTAACTGAAAGGGGGACTTTCCGTTTTCTTGGAAGTCCTACCTGAAAGGGGGACTTACCGTTTTCTTGGAAGTCCTATCTGAAAGGGGGACTTACCGTTTTCTTCGAAGTCCTAGCTGAAAGGAGGACTTTCCGTTTTCTTGGAAGTCCTACCTGATAGGGGGACTTACCGTTTTCTTTGAAGTCCTATCTGAAAGGGGGACTTACCGTTTTCTTCGAAGTCCTAGCTGAAAGGAGGACTTTCCGTTTTCTTGGAAGTCCTAGCTGAAAGGGGGACATACCGTTTTCTTGGAAGTCCTAGCTGAAAGGGGGACTTACCGTTTTCTTGGAAGTCCTAGCCGAAAGGGGGAATTACCGTTTTCTTGGAAGTCCTAGCAAAAAAGGGGGACTCACCGTTTTCTAGGAAGTCCTAGCCGAAAGGGGGACTTACCGTTTTCTTGGAAGTCCTATCTGAAAGGGGGACTTCAGTTTTCTTGGAAGTCCTAGCTGAAAGGGGGACTTTCCGTTTTCTTGGAAGTCCTAGCTGAAAGGGGGACTTACCGTTTTCTTGGAAGTCCTAGCTGAAAGGGGGACTTACCATTTTCTTGTAAGTTCTACCTGAAAGGTGGACTTTCCGTTTTCTTGGAAGACCTACCTGAAAGGGGGACTTAACGTTTTCTTGGAAGTCCTAGCTGAAAGGGGGACTTTCCATTTTCTTGGAAGTCCTATCTGAAAGGGGGACTTACCGTTTTCTTGGAAGTCCTAGCTGAAAGGGGGACTTCCGTTTTCTTGGAAGTCCTAGCTGAAAGGGGGACTTTCTGTTTTCTTGGAAGTCCTAGCTGAAAGGGGGACTTACCGTTTCCTTGGAAGTCCTAGCCGAAAGGGGGACTTACCGTTTTCTTGGAAGTCCTAGCCGAAAGGGGGACTTACCGTTTTCTTGGATGTCCTATCTGAAAGGGGGACTTACCGTTTTCTTGGAAGTTCTAACTGAAAGGGGGACTTTCCGTTTTCTTGGAAGTCCTACCTGAAAGGGGGACTTACCGTTTTCTTGGAAGTCCTATCTGAAAGGGGGACTTACCGTTTTCTTGGAAGTCCTAGCTGAAAGGGGGACTTTCCGTTTTCTTGGAAGTCCTAGCTGAAAGGGGGACTTTCCGTTTTCTTGGAAGTCCTAGCTGAAAGGGGCACTTACCGTTTTCTTGGAAGTCCTAGCTGAAAGGGGGACTTACCGTTTTCTTCGAAGTCCTACCTGAAAGGTGGACTTTCCGTTTTCTTGGAAGACCTACCTTAACGGGGGACTTACCGTTTTCTTGGATGTCCTATCTGAAAGGGGGACTTACCGTTTTCTTGGAAGTTCTAGCTGAAAGGGGGACACCGTTTTATTGAAAGTCCTAGCTGAAAGGGGGACTTACCGTTTTCTTGGAAGTCCTAGCCGAAAGGGGGACTTACCGTTTTCTTGGAAGTCCTAGCCGAAAGGGGGACTTACCTTTTTATTGGAAGTCCTAGCCGAAAGGGGGACTTATCGTTTTCTTGGAAGTCCTAGCCAAAAGGGGGACTTACCATTTTCTTGGATGTCCTATCTGAAAGGGGGACTTACAGTTTTCTTGGAAGTTCTAGCTGAAAGGGGGACTTTCCGTTTTCTTGTAAGTCCTAGCTGAAAGGGGGACTTTCCGTTTTCTTGGAAGTCCTATCTGAAAGGGTGACTTACCGTTTTGTTCGAAGTCCTAGCTGAAAGGAGGACTTTCCGTTTTCTTGGAAGTCCTAGCTGAAAGGGGGACATACCGTTTTCTTGGAAGTCCTAGCTGAAAGGGGGACTTACCGTTTTCTTGGAAGTCCTAGCCGAAAGGGGGAATTACCGTTTTCTTGGAAGTCCTAGCAAAAAAGGGGAACTCACCGTTTTCTTGGAAGTCCTAGCCGAAAGGGGGACTTACCGTTTTCTTGGAAGTCCTAGCCGAAAGGTGGACTTCCGTTTTCTTGGAAGTCCTAGCTGAAAGGGGGACTTTCCGTTTTCTTGGAAGTCCTAGCTGAAAGGGGGACTTACCGTTTTCTTGGAAGTCCTAGCCAAAAGGGGGACTTTCCGTTTTCTTGGAAGTCCTATCTGAAAGGGGGACTTTCCATTTTCTTGGATGTCCTATCTGAAAGGGGGACTTACCGTTTTCTTGGAAGTTCTAGCTGAAAGGGGGACACCGTTTTATTGGAAGTCCTAGCTGAAAGGGGGACTTACCGTTTTCTTGGAAGTCCTAGACGAAAGGGGGACTTTCCGTTTTCTTGGAAGTCCTAGCCGAAAGGGGGATTTTCCGTTTTCTTGGAAGACCTATCTGAAAGGGGGACTTTCCGTTTTCTTGGATGTCCTATCTGAAAGGGGGACTCACCGTTTTCTTGGAAGATCTAGCTGAAAGGGGGACACCGTTTTATTGGAAGTCCAAGCTGAAAGGGGGACTTACCGTTTTCTTGGAAGTCCTAGCCGAAAGGGGGACTTACCGTTTTCTTGGAAGTCCTAGCCGAAAGGGGGACTTACCGTTTTCTTGGAAGTCATAGCCGAAAGGGGGACCTACCGTTTTCTTGGAAGTCCTAGCCGAAAGGGGGACTTACCTTTTTATTGGAAGTCCTAGCCGAAAGGGGGACTTAACGTTTTCTTGGAAGTGCAAGCCGAAAGGGGGACTTACCGTTTTCTTGGATGTCCTATCTGAAAGGGGGACTTACCGTTTTCTTGGAAGTTCTAACTGAAAGGGGGACTTTCCGTTTTCTTGGAAGTCCTACCTGAAAGGGGGACTTACCGTTTTCTTCGAAGTCCTAGCTGAAAGGGGGACTTTCCGTTTTCTTGGAAGTCCTAGCTGAAAGGGGGACTTTCCGTTTTCTTGGAAGTCCTAGCTGAAAGGGGCACTTACCGTTTTCTTGGAAGTCCTAGCTGAAAGGGGGACTTACCGTTTTCTTCGAAGTCCTACCTGAAAGGTGGACTTTCCGTTTTCTTGGAAGACCTACCTTAACGGGGGACTTACCGTTTTCTTGGATGTCCTATCTGAAAGGGGGACTTACCGTTTTCTTGGAAGTTCTAGCTGAAAGGGTGACACCGTTTTATTGAAAGTCCTAGCTGAAAGGGGGACTTACCGTTTTCTTGGAAGTCCTAGCCGAAAGGGGGACTTACCGTTTTCTTGGAAGTCCTAGCCGAAAGGGGGACTTACCTTTTTATTGGAAGTCCTAGCCGAAAGGGGGACTTACCGTTTTCTTGGAAGTCCTAGCCAAAAGGGGGACTTACCATTTTCTTGGATGTCCTATCTGAAAGGGGGACTAACAGTTTTCTTGGAAGTTCTAGCTGAAAGGGGGACTTTCCGTTTTCTTGTAAGTCCTAGCTGAAAGGGGGACTTTCCGTTTTCTTGGAAGTCCTATCTGAAAGGGTGACTTACCGTTTTGTTCGAAGTCCTAGCTGAAAGGAGGACTTTCCGTTTTCTTGGAAGTCCTAGCTGAAAGGGGGACATACCGTTTTCTTGGAAGTCCTAGCTGAAAGGGGGACTTACCGTTTTCTTGGAAGTCCTAGCCGAAAGGGGGAATTACCGTTTTCTTGGAAGTCCTAGCAAAAAAGGGGAACTCACCGTTTTCTTGGAAGTCCTAGCCGAAAGGGGGACTTACCGTTTTCTTGGAAGTCCTAGCCGAAAGGTGGACTTCCGTTTTCTTGGAATTCCTAGCTGAAAGGGGGACTTTCCGTTTTCTTGGAAGTCCTAGCTGAAAGGGGGACTTACCGTTTTCTTAGAAGTCCTAGCCAAAAGGGGGACTTTCCGTTTTCTTGGAAGTCCTATCTGAAAGGGGGACTTTCCATTTTCTTGGATGTCCTATCTGAAAGGGGGACTTACCGTTTTCTTGGAAGTTCTAGCTGAAAGGGGGACACCGTTTTATTGGAAGTCCTAGCTGAAAGGGGGACTTACCGTTTTCTTGGAAGTCCTAGACGAAAGGGGGACTTTCCGTTTTCTTGGAAGTCCTAGCTGAAAGGGGGACTTACCGTTTTCTTGGAAGTCCTAGCTGAAAGGGGGACTTTCCGTTTTCTTGGATGTCCTATCTGAAAGGGGGACTTACAGTTTTCTTGGAAGTTCTAGCTGAAAGGGGGACACTGTTTTCTTGGAAGTCCTAGCTGAAAGGGGGACTTACCGTTTTCTTGGAAGTCCTAGCCGAAAGGGGGACTTATCGTTTTGTTGGAAGTCCTAGCCGAAAGGGGAATTACCGTTTTCTTGGAAGTCCTAGCCGAGAGGGGGACTTACCTTTTTCTTGGAAGTCCTAGCCGAAAGGGGGACTTACCGTTTTCTTGGAAGTCCTAGCCGAAAGGGGGACTTACCGTTTTCTTGGAAGTCCTAGCCGAAAGGGGGACATACCGTTTTCTTGGATGTCCTATCTGAAAGGGGGTCTTACCGTTTTCTTGGAAGTTCTAACTGAAAGGGGGACTTTCCGTTTTCTTGGAAGTCCTACCTGAAAGGGGGACTTACCGTTTTCTTGGAAGTCCTATCTGAAAGGGGGACTTACCGTTTTCTTCGAAGTCCTAGCTGAAAGGAGGACTTTCCGTTTTCTTGGAAGTCCTACCTGATAGGGGGACTTACCGTTTTCTTTGAAGTCCTATCTGAAAGGGGGACTTACCGTTTTCTTCGAAGTCCTAGCTGAAAGGAGGACTTTCCGTTTTCTTGGAAGTCCTAGCTGAAAGGGGGACATACCGTTTTCTTGGAAGTCCTAGCTGAAAGGGGGACTTACCGTTTTCTTGGAAGTCCTAGCCGAAAGGGGGAATTACCGTTTTCTTGGAAGTCCTAGCAAAAAAGGGGGACTCACCGTTTTCTTGGAAGTCCTAGCCGAAAGGGGGACTTACCGTTTTCTTGGAAGTCCTATCTGAAAGGGGGACTTCAGTTTTCTTGGAAGTCCTAGCTGAAAGGGGGACTTTCCGTTTTCTAGGAAGTCCTAGCTGAAAGGGGGACTTACCGTTTTCTTGGAAGTCCTAGCTGAAAGGGGGACTTACCATTTTCTTGGAAGTTCTACCTGAAAGGTGGACTTTCCGTTTTCTTGGAAGACCTACCTGAAAGGGGGACTTAACGTTTTCTTGGAAGTCCTAGCTGAAAGGGGGACTTTCCATTTTCTTGGAAGTCCTATCTGAAAGGGGGACTTACCGTTTTCTTGGAAGTCCTAGCTGAAAGGGGGACTTCCGTTTTCTTGGAAGTCCTAGCTGAAAGGGGGACTTTCTGTTTTCTTGGAAGTCCTAGCTGAAAGGGGGACTTACCGTTCCCTTGGAAGTCCTAGCCGAAAGGGGGACTTACCGTTTTCTTGGAAGTCCTAGCCGAAAGGGGGACTTACCGTTTTCTTGGAAGTCCTAGCCGAAAGGGGGACTTACCGTTTTCTTGGATGTCCTATCTGAAAGGGGGACTTACCGTTTTCTTGGAAGTTCTAACTGAAAGGGGGACTTTCCGTTTTCTTGGAAGTCCTACCTGAAAGGGGGACTTACCGTTTTCTTGGAAGTCCTATCTGAAAGGGGGACTTACCGTTTTCTTGGAAGTCCTAGCTGAAAGGGGGACTTTCCGTTTTCTTGGAAGTCCTAGCTGAAAGGGGGACTTTCCGTTTTCTTGGAAGTCCTAGCTGAAAGGGGCACTTACCGTTTTCTTGGAAGTCCTAGCTGAAAGGGGCACTTACCGTTTTCTTCGAAGTCCTACCTGAAAGGTGGACTTTCCGTTTTCTTGGAAGACCTACCTTAACGGGGGACTTACCGTTTTCTTGGATGTCCTATCTGAAAGGGGGACTTACCGTTTTCTTGGAAGTTCTAGCTGAAAGGGGGACACCGTTTTATTGAAAGTCCTAGCTGAAAGGGGGACTTACCGTTTTCTTGGAAGTCCTAGCCGAAAGGGGGACTTACCGTTTTCTTGGAAGTCCTAGCCGAAAGGGGGACTTACCTTTTTATTGGAAGTCCGAGCCGAAAGGGGGACTTATCGTTTTCTTGGAAGTCCTAGCCAAAAGGGGGACTTACCATTTTCTTGGATGTCCT